>NC_045950.1:11431459-14207709 GCF_004382195.2 Drosophila sechellia | reverse complement strand
GTTGCAGCTGCGTGCTGGTGGGCGTGGCATTGGTTGTGAGATTTTGACTGTTTCGTAGAGAAATTCCACGGATTAACTAAATCAAAGTATATAAGACTAATGCACTTACATTGAAGGGTAATTGGGGGCATGTATGAGGGACTGTTGTTGCTGTTGGGTCTGATGCGGTTGCTGATTCGGCGGTTGCTTGGCAAGGGGCTGGGCCGCACTTCGTGCGGACTGTAAGGACAAGTCCATGGAATTAAATGGCAAAGTTCCTGAGTAGGGCGGTGCCAGCAATGGATTCATCTGATGGTGGTGGTCCAGCTGAGAAAGCAAATTCGAACTTAGTTAAGACGGATCGGACATTAGTAAAGAAAACAAATACACGAAATATCTAAAAGCAAACTAAGATATCAACAACTAAACGATACTAAAGAAAGCTTCTACGGCCCAAATGGCGAAGGAATCAAGCATGCTTTTGGGGACTACTAGGATCTGGATAAGTGGCAGCTTGATCTCGACGGCTTCTCGCTTTGTCCTAATTACGTTTTTGTGATTGGCCGACATGAAATTGTAAATGGCATCGGGTGGCGGTGGAGGCTGGGCGGAAACGGATCCGGAAACGTGCCAGGCCAACGGAGATCGCACCATTCCAGGCCGTTCGTTGGACATGTGCGCCAACTGCGGCTGACGGGGTATGTACGAAGGTATCTGAGGATTAAATTGATGTCAGGTTTCGGTTTTGCTCAAAGATGATAGTTCGACTTACTTGTAAAGGATTCCAGGAGCCGTTCTGGGCCGCCTGGCTGAGATGCCCAGGATGGGGATGGTTGTTGTTGGCCATCTCTTTCGGCGGCAGCTAACTCAGGGTATTCGTATATGTCACCCAACTCATGGACTGTCGGCACTAGGCAATCCTTCGGACCAATGCGGAATGTTAATGAAAAACCGACAGCTGGGAATTGGGGAACGGTGCGGCTGGAGGGAAAGGCGACCTAATCTTGCTGGGGAGGATCCTGCACACGAATTTGCTAACTCCGGCCGGACAGCCGCTGCTATTTTTCGCCCATAAACAAGACCGCACGCACTTTTTTCACACACCACCCACACACCAACCCACTCGGAAAGGCAAAAAAATTTCTTTCGCCGCTCTCGTGGTCCTTGCGCGAACAGTCGATAACACAACCTATCGGACAGATGACAGCGCGTTGTTTTGCACGCTACGCCAAACGCACGCGGTCTTTCGCACTGCCGAACGTCCTGACAACATTGTTTATAAGCCACTGATCCATAAGCAGTCTTGTCAAAGCGGTGTTAATTTATTATGGCGAAGACACAGTTTTCTTAACTATCGTTAGGGGCGGGGATGCTAGATGGTACCTCTTAATTTTCAGCTGCAGCGCATTGCGAATTCGTTGCGACTGCGTGCAAATTTTTCTTGTTTTGGGTCGCCTAGCGCATGCAAACGAAAACGGGCTCCAAAATGCATGAGCCGGTGCAGTTTTTGTGGCTAACACATCGCGCCGAATATGGAGACCTAACAAAATATAATTATGCAAATGCCGAAACTTTGTTTTTAAGTTTTTTCGTGAATTTTAAATTGTTAAAAACAAAATGTAATTTATTAGAGCTGGAACCAAAATCGATATTTATTCGATACTATCGATTTTTCGGCTTGTTGAGTAATATCGATGTTCTATTGCAACTATCGACTATTTCCTTAGTCACTTTTTCCAAGGAATGACTTTTACGTAAATAGTCCTTAGAATTCCTATTCTAAAATATTTTGCAGTAAATTAACATATTTACGAAGTGAGTGTCCTAAGTGGAATTTTTCGTGCATGCATCGTAGTAACGAAAAAGTTTCATTGGTTAAACAGATTTGTTCAGCCCTGGTCATGTCGCAAACGCCGGTAAGTGCAACATTAAGATCGCAATGAGCGCGGGAAAACGTGGAGCGTTGATCATATTTGAAGGATGTGACCGGAGTGGAAAGACCACTCAAAGCAGGCTGTTGGGTAAGTTACGGAGACCTTTAAGGCGCAGATTATAATCTGTATATATTTTTAGTTGAGCTGTTGAAATCGAAGGGCATTCCGACATTGCCCATGAATTTTCCGGAACGGAGTTCCAGCATTGGCCAGGTGATAAACTCCTATTTAACTAACAGCAAGGATCTGCCGGATGAGGTGATTCACTTAATGTTCTCAGCAAACCGCTGGGAGCACATGAACCAGGTGAGGCAGAAGCTGCTTGAGGGCACCACATTGGTTGTGGATCGATATTCGTTCTCTGGCGTGGCATATAGTGCAGCCAAGGGATTAGACTTTGATTGGTGCTATGCTCCGGAAAGGGGTCTCATAAAACCAGATGCTGTATTTTACCTAAGAGCGCCATCAAACGACCTTACAAATCGAGGACAATACGGCGAAGAGCGGTCAGTAAAGCATCTGCATTAAAATGATTATCAAGATACAATACCATACATATCTTATGCCATTGCAGTTATGAGAAAGTAGAATTCCAAGGTCGTGTGGCCGAAGTATTCGATCGCATTTGCTCCAAGGAGGCCAGTTATTTTCACAAGTTCGATGCCACACAGTCTGTAGAGGATTTACATGCCCTGATAGGAAGAATTACGGAGGAACTCCTGCCCAAAGTGGCCACCCAACCCCTGGACACGTTATCGTAGCACACGTCCCCGCGTCGCCATTCATTAGAGGGGATTTACATTGATTTATGCAATACACGAATGTTTGTTATAAATGTTTTAAATGCCGCTTAACTTTTAATTTACGATAAAGCCGCAGGCAATAAATCCTAGCATCGGGCGATGCGAAGGATATCGTTAGGTGTTGAGCGAAATGCATTTACAGAATTGCACACCAAACTGGATTAAGGTGCGGGATTAAGCGTAAGCCCGGTGGCACATGCAATTTAATTTCCATAATCCCCCTTTATGAAAAGCCAACTTTTGTTGCTCCATTGTAGTTCGTTTATTTTATACACCATTACTAAGGGACTCTCTCTTCACTCTAAATGCTAAGCTAAAGCGAAAAATAATTTATGCGGATCAAACTTAGTTGCTAAACCACCAAAATAAGCACGCGAATCCAATTAGGCGCCATCCTTCAAAACTAGTTGAAATCGTAACTCACATAGCCCATATCCTCGCGTCGACTGCGAGGAGCTGGCTTGGGATTCCTCGTCCTCAGGGTCAGCTGGCGGTATCCCACTCCAGGCCTGTAATCCACATTGATGGGTGCATGGGGTCGCAGAGCGGACACGCCGGCCCGTTTCTTCTGCGCCTGATGGTAGAAGGCTATATCGCCGTAGCTATGCTTCGGCCACATGCACTCACAACCAGAGGGCACCGTCCGCGTCTCCGATTCCCAGCAGCCGGAGGCGTCGTTCAGTCGAATCAGATGGATGGTGCGGTTGAGCTGGATGCACGAGAAGCCCGTTGCGGAGCAGATCTAAATGCAAGTATCCCAAAGGTCATTTAACTGAATTTTTGCGTTTAATCTATGTAGCTCACCTCTCGTTTCTCGCTTCGCTCGGAGAGCAGAGCTCGGAGCAGTTCATTGCCCCTGTAACCATATTCATAGTTGTAGTTCCTCGAGGGCTGCGGTGAGTAGCTGTGGGCACACGTAACCTCCACATAGTGATTGGGACGGTAATCGCCGCTTTCCAACTTTACGGTCACCCGATTTGTGGGGCACAACGACTGATAGGTGACCACCTGTGAATGGGCAAGTAGTACATTACATTAAGTACATTATTATATTCAATTAAATTGAGTTACTTACCCCATCTGAGCTGGGATTGGGACCCAGAAACGGTACCGGTGGCATCACACTGCGAACGCGGCGCTTGCGCACGTTCTGTATCCCGTAGGGCAGCTGGGAACTCAGTTCGTCTGCGTCCTCCTCCTGACCTGCGTAATCCTCCTCGCCCTCAATGTCCACATCATCTAGACCGCCAGATGGTAACTCATTGTTGGTGTACTCGGGCTGACCTGATTCCCCTGCTCCCTCTGCTACATCCATGGCTGACCTGAAATTGCATATGCATGGAAATTTGTTAGTTTTGGCCATGAATTAGCGCTGCTCTCATCTCGCGGCCCACTGGAGCTGCTTTCGCCTCTACGACTGTCTGATGTCGCCGCAGGCAAGCGGAAATGACTGCAAAAGCGGTTTTACACATGAAGAAAAATGTGTAAGAATTCTGAACAGAACTGGCAACTAATCCTATCATGATTTCAAAAAATTTGAAATTTCTTTTAATTTTAAAAGAACATTTTATATATCAGTTTTACATAGTCAGGAAAATTTTGAGTAATTTAAGAAAACATGTAAAATGATCTTACATTTTAAAGAACTTTTTTCCTATGTGATATTGCCTGTGGTGGCGTGGTTAAAAACAAAATAAGTTCGTTTTTGACGTTTGTTATTTGCATGGCCGCCGTTTCTTTTCTGCAATTTTTCCAGTTGGCCAACAAAAGCGCATCATTTTGCATTCAACTGCAGCAAAAGCCAATGAATTTTTTAGCTTTCGCTTTGGCGCGCGGCTTTGTCTGTGGATGGAGCGATGGCCATGGGGCTGTGCCGGGAGATTCAGATTGGTGGGCAGGAGATGCTCGTGACGATGGCGTTGTCCTGAGCCTGTGGCGCGGCACAAAGCTCTCCGCTTCGCGAATGTCGTTGGCTGCCAGCGGATTTCCCCCCTTCGTTGTCGATGCCTCACAGTACATCTCCCACACCCCGGAGTCCCCATACAGATACCATCCCACCACATCCCCTTGCCCCATTCCTTACCCTATTCTTCCTGCCCCGAAGCTTTAGCCCTCCGATCCAGCGGCGTTGGCATTTTTGAAGCCCTCTTTCAGGGTAACAACGGCTTTGATAGTTTTGTCGCAAAGTTTGTGAAAAGGTTTTGAAATGAATGCAGCTGGAATAGTTGAGGTGAGCGCTGGTTTGAATTAGCACAAAAAAAGGACTGGTATTATACGGTTTTGAGTTCTTGCAACAGCGAATAATTGTGTTTTTCATGTGAATGCTTTCTAAGAGTTTTATCTAAATCGATTTTTGCTGACGGCTTACCTTTTGCAAAGGAATCTATGAGATTTGTATTTAACAAAAATATGACCTTATGACCTTGGGTGCATTCACCCAAGAAGTGGCAGGGTATCCTTTCTACTGAGCACAACTTGAATGACTTATTTTTTCCTCTTCAAGGAATCCTCAGTCATATTTCGGTGGGAATTCCCTTTATATTGCTGCTTTTTTGGTGCATGCAAGACGCAGATTACGTAATCCCTGGCTCAGAATGCACATGATCCATGCAGCTCCTGATCTCGTTCAATCTGACAAAGGGGATAAAGCGCAGTCGACTGGAGGAATCAGCTTAAGCGCTTACGTTTGTGCTCACGCTTACGTCATGCGATGTTGTCATTGACTTTTAGTTGATATGCAACCAGCAAGCCAGAGAGCCCAGATTAGTCTGACTGCCGACTGCCGGGATGGACTCTGCAGATGGAATAAGATCGGATAAGCAGGAGGAGGCGCAGGAGTAGCAACTGCAACTGGTACGGGCAAAGGAGCAGGCTTTATGGCTTGGTTCCCCCCTTCTGTCGGCTCCAATCATATCCGGCCACATTTCCACGGAATCTGAACTCAATGAATGCGCGCTACACGCCAATGCCTCTAATTATCCATACTTTCGCTAAATAGTGATGACTTAAGTATATGAATCTTCCTCAAGGTACTAATCACTTAATATTTTTGGAACAATTCAAAGGCTCTACAAATAGATACAACATTTTCAAAACATCCTTAAGAGCGATATGTCTCAGAAGCAAATTGACTTAACTAAATTTTAAAATTATGTTTTTTAATACTTAGGCATTACTTTTGGAAAAAGATACAGATTAAACTAAATGTTACCTTTCTCATCACTGGTCTTACCTTTGGTTGATGTTGCTGCTGCGGCTGCGACGCGCCAGCAATAATTGCTCCTGCTCCTCCGTCGGCTGCAGCCAGTCGATGTTGCTGTTGTCCTTGATGTTGCTGTTGCCATTGCTGTTGCTATTACTATTGCTGTTGTCCTGGTCTTTGTCCTGGTCTTGGGTAACAGCAAACCTGCCCATACCTTGAACGGCCGCATTTAAGTCGGACAATTGCAGACGGAAGTCGTTGCGAGCATTCTCTGGATCATCATCAAACTGTCCCAGTCCCATTCTCATTCCAGTTCCCATTCCCAATCCCTGTTGCTGCTGTTCGAGTTGCTGCCGTTGGTGTTGCTGCCGTTGGTGTTGCTGCTGCTGTTGCTGTTGCTGTTGCTGCTGCTCATGTTGCTGCTGCTGCTGCCGTTGTCGATGTTGCTGCCTGTCGTATATGCTGTGGATGGGATTTCCGTAGAGTTTTTGCTGCTGTTCCTGCTGCCATTTGGCCGGTGCTTTGTTGTAGTTATAGTTGTCATTGTTGTCGTCCTCGTTGCTATCTGCAATGCCATCAACGTCCACATCCCCGTGCTCCCACTTGTAGTTGTAATCGTTGTAGTTGTTGTCCGTGGCGCTTCTATAGCCGTATCTATTGTTTTTCTCCTCGCAGGCCAGGGCGAGCGTTCGTCTGGAAGAGCCACTACCAAAACAGCGAGCAGCTAGAATGACGGCCAGGAGCAGCTGCAAATGTGGCAGAAACAAAGAGATTTGCTCGATAAGAAGGGTGCGGCACAAGGCAACGGAAATGTTAAACAATTGTTGTGTGGATAATAAACTGCAAAGTGTCAACAGTTGTCGAGGGGGGGCTTGGTATGCAAATACCCCTCAATTCGAATGGCAAACAATGCATGTGGATTAATATTTATCACATGCGATTAGGCAGCGCAATGAATAGGTTTATAAAAAATATTTGCTGGGTATTTGGGCATCAAAGGCTTATTCAAACCACTGGATTTGTGGGAGTCAATGAGGTATATATGCATTGTGGTTATTCATAGTAGTTGTTGTTGTCTTAGTTGTTATTAATACCTTATCAATTCTTTAAGTACTATACTTTCGCAGTGCTACCAATTAATTTGATAAATGCCTCTTTAATTTCTTGGAAAATTTTCAAGCAACTTTTAGTTAATGTTCTTCCCCAATTTTGTATTTTATTGTTCTGCACGAGAAGTAGATATTTTCTTATCAACATGAAGATACTTAGGAAAAGCCTTGCGATAAGAATCAAATGATAATCAATAATGCTGATAAGCGTGGTTATCAGTTGGACAAATATTACAACACGTCTAAAATTACTTTAGTAATTACGAAACACGATTGCTGCTACTTTATAAAATTCCTAGAAAATCCATCGATAACTTTCTAATTTCATTAGAACTAAGAATTTAGTTTTTGTTCCCTTTTTTTTGGGAAACTCTGTAGTCTACTGCTGTCAGCCGAAAATCGACCGCTAATTCAACTAAGAACTCAACAAAATTCCGATTGACGAAACCGAAAACTTAAACCTAAACAGCCTCCAAGTTCGCACTGAGCCGGCTAGGGGGAAAGTTGAATTCCCTGCTGGATGTTGACAATCAATGTGCTTGGGGAAATTGGAATAACGTCAGGACCAAAAAACCGAACCCAAATAAGATGAAAAGTTTTCGCCTGGCCTTCCCCTTATTTCCACTTTGAGGTTGAGAAACTTTTCGGTCAAGATTTTCAGACATGTCTGTATTTGTGTCTGGTGTCTATGTGCGATTTCTCAGATTATGTGGTCCTGTCCAATAAAAAAAAAAAACCTAGAAGTGCCCCAAGTGAAAATAGTTGGGCGACCTTTAGCGATAATGCGCTGCACGCGCATCCTATCCTTTCCTATCCTATCCTATACTATCCTATATAGGCATCCAGATATAGTCGTCGTACAGCTAGCTACATTCATTAGAGGCACACACTACGTGACCGAATAGTTGGCGCCGGAAATGCTCAAAACTGAGATATGAACACAGAGCTCTCCTCCAGCGGCTCCATTTCCTGTTCCCACTTTTCCTTGTCGCTCTACAAGTTCTTTTGTCTTAATCTGGCTTTAACATGTACTGCAAAAAGTTTGTTACAAGTCTACAAGTTCAAGCGGATTTCTTATTCATATATTCGTTACACTATTTAACAAGACCAAGCATTTTTTTAAGTGTATTATACATGGAGCATACATATATGTGGAAGCATCACGGATGTATGCAAGTGTTGTTGCCGCTCTGGATTTATAAGATTTCATTTATGCTCTGGCCGGGCCTACCACAAAACTTCTTTCATTTATCTCGGCCTCGTCCGCCCCACCTTCGATCCCCCAATTCCTCGCCAGCGCCTCCAAGTTTCGTGGGACCAGCAAGTTTGTCAAACTATTTGTATGGAATTCACAATTTGTGTTGATGAAGTTTCGCCCAAGTCGCTCCAAGTCGCAGCTTACGAAGGCGACCGCGTGATCTGCGTGAACTGTGTGAACAAGTGTTTATGGAATTGAATTATTTTCCTTTTTCCTTGTTTGGTTTAAGGCGTGGATTTCCCCTAGTTTTGTTTCTGATAAACCAGGTGCGAAGGCGGACTTTGTGTGCTATCTTTTTTTGTGGCTTACAGGTGGCTTTGTGTGGCCAGTCGCTCTTTGTGTGATTTAAAGTGGCTTCAATAAGCCGATTTCCTCGGGTCAAAGAAAATTTAACTTTGATGGCTTTTATCGGTTTTATTTTAACGCCATTAATAATTAAGTTAGAATGGAACTAAGCAGTTCTGAAGCTTAGCTTTACTTAGAGTTTTATAAAATATGTGGGAAAATTTAAAGTCACGTAAGATGGTTATATATTATATATATAGATTCGAGTTTTCTTGAAGAATATATTTTTATTACATTTAAGCAATAACTTTTTAATAACGTTTGCAATATATCTATAAGCATACTATTTCAATAATATTATAAGGAAATTGTTTTAGTAACCCGCATATTATTTTGACAGTGACCTATTCCACTTTATATGGCTTTTTCTCCTTGATTTATATGTGTACATTTTCCAGGTGAATTTTAATTGAAATACAACCATAGAATTTCAGCACCATGGAAGACGCTTAGCCTCGATTTATTTTGTTATTGCTGCGAATGCGGCCCTATATTTTTGTTGCACAACCTAGCGTAATAACAAAAACAATAACACCGGCTGGGGCAATTGAAAAAATAATTTCATAATTTATGGTGTTAGTTTTCGCATAGCGTTTGCAGCCTTATGCAAATGATTGCGCTTTTTGGTTGTTTATTATTTTATGTTTTTGCTGTCTACGAATTTTTTTTCGTCTGCCATTCAATTACATTTTTGCAATCAAACTGCAATGTGGCCAGACAATGTTCAGTTGCTCACCTGGCCAGAACAGACAGCCAAACATACAGGTATTTATCAAAAATGATATATATGTATAGATATATATATATACCCAGTGATACCGTTAGCATATGTACATATATGTGGGGCGTACTGTTGCATATATGTTGCATAAATTTGTGACCTTTCAGTTTTCAATTGGATTTCTCTGCACGGCGGCAATTGTTCGAGGAAAACTTGGTCCTTGCATTGGCAGCAGTCGGAAAAACAACACAACTAAGCGGGAGAGTACCCAATTTGCATGCTTGTAGTGGTATGTTTTTTGGGGGGAGGGGGTGGTGTTTTTTATATAACTGCAATAACATGAGCATGCAATTCTCCCCTCGATTTGTTTTAATTGTTGCTCCTTGCTCGCTCGGTCCTTGTTTTCGTTGCTGTTGATGTGATCCAAAGCCCCGCCCCTTGTTATTGTTATTTTTTCGGCTCTGTCTGGCGCTTATTGGCAATTGTCAAATATTGGTTTTTTCCTATTATTGTTTCATCAATGGCATGAAGCGATTTTAATTAATCGCCCAAAGTTTGCCAATTTCAAAGTTTTTCGGTATTAGTTCGTTGTCATGTTCGCTGGCCAACAGTTGTCGGCATTTTAGATTATGTTTTGGGGGTTGCTTTTTCAATTAAGAGCCGCAGCAAGAGCCATCCTCTAGATTTAATGTTACGCATACGCCATGTGTGCCATCAACGGTTACCATGTTCGCACACACACACAAGCACACAAGCACACAAGCACACAAGCACACATGCACACGCAAACAGGACAACTGGTAAAAGTAGCAGATTGGTTGCTCTGCCGGCTGCAAATCCTGTTAATCACCTCTATCACAGGTGAGGCATCTGCACGTAGCTCACTTTTTGCCGCTCTAAGTCGCAGTCGCGTTGTTACAGCAGCATGAAAGAGACAGTAAAAGATAGTTGAAGCGAGATGGTGGGTGGGGCGGAAAACTACTTACAACCACTGCTGGTATCATGTCCTTTTTTCAGCTACATTTGGAACTAAATATGTTCTATTCTAGCTATTTTTGTTATAAAATGTATATCTGATTTTACAATATGTTTCTTGTTTTCTGGGTGTATTATAAAAGGATTTACTTATCTCATCAGCTAATTAAAGAGAAAGATGTAGCTATATATATGTATTATATATTATATTATCTGTTTGTGTGTATTGTATTATAATGTAGCGCATAGCATGTTAGAATTAAAACGCTTTTTCACTGTTTTCATTAGGAACTTGACTAGGTTGTTAGCTTGCCAGCACTGTTTATATGTTTTCATATGCAGGTGGAGAAGTTAAATACACTCCGGTCCTGTCAACTGAGACTTTGATCCGGCTGAAGCCTCCATCGGTGGTCTAATGTGTCTAATTAGTGTCTCTTTCAACGCAGTGGCTTTTTGTGGTCCTGGTTTTTATGGACCTCATTTGCCGATTTTGAAGGCGAGTGCATTACTGGCTTTTCGCTGACCTTTAACCGCTGGTCATTTAGATCCATCCTCTCAGCGGACCAACAATGAACAACCACCATCTATGGTTGCCAGGAATTGCGTTCCAAATCTAAAATATCCGATTTTAGGTTTAGAAGTTTTCACCATTGTTTGGCAACACATTCTACTCTTCAGTTCTTTTCATGTGCGGGATGCTCCATTGTGAGATGTGGGAAATATTACTACCCAAGGGGGTAAGGTCAATAGGTCAGATTTTAACAATGTGAGTCAAATATCAGGCATAATTCGGTCAGAATTAAAAGTGGTCTCAAATTTTGAATTTAAAGCAATTTATTTTTAGTGCAGAAAAGTAGTATTTTTATTGTTTCCTGGCAATTAAAAATATTCTATTAAAAACATATTCCCTTGGCATTTTTATGTTAGCTTCCTGCGAGTTTTGCGTGGCTGGGAAAATTCCTGTTTGTTTGGCATGCTTTGGTTTTCATATTGATTTATATGAAGTGCGCTTGAGAGTGTGTGCGTGGAGGGAATGCAACAAGTGCAACAATGCAATCAGCACACGCACACTCGCTCAGCCGTTTACACAACGCCATGTATTTAAATGTTTCCCCAAGTATGTGTTTGTGGCATCGTGTGGAATTCTTGCATCCTTATAGTACATTTTAGAGGGCGAGTTTGTGTGTGCACAGGAATAAAAGGTTTTTATTTCAAGTCCAGATATACATAGTATAGAACAGATTTTCTATATATATCCTTGGGCAGCGATAATTGTCAAGGATTTGTAGAAAGCCTTAAAGTTGCATAGCTTTCATTTGATACTCTTTAGAATGCGTATCTTTTAAGCTCTATTAAGATTTAAGCATAATCGGTAGAAAATCTAATATCTAATACAATTTTTTCCAAGTGCTTTAACTGAGTGGTAGTGGAGCATATTGAAATTGTTGCCATAGCGAGCGTAATCCCTGCCAGCGACGGGTTACGCGCTCTGAAAAGGGCAGATCGGCAGCCTTTTCCCAATGCTGATGCCAACAGAAAAAAATGTAATAAACGCCAAGAAAAATATTTGTCAAATCAATTTAGCCCACACCAAAACGAGGATTGTATGAGGGTGTGTTTAAGTGTCAAGGGCAGGATGGAGAAAATATGCAGAGTTCACCCGCACATTCACACTTGGTAAGCACACTTTTTCGTGTGTGCGGGCGGTGGAAAGTCAGTTTGGAAAGTTTTTGGCCCAGTGAGATAAATGGCACTTGAGCGTTTTATTTTCTCCGCTCCGGCGAGGCAAATAGGATGTGCGGAGGTGTTTTTCAGCAGGTTCATATCATTTGGGAATTAAAGGGTAAGCAGGGGAACTACTCTAGCTTAAATGTAGAAGGTTTGTTTTAGATACAAATTTAAAAAAGCACTAGTTTCGCTACTCAAAACTAGTATATTTAATTGTAAGCATGTATTTTTTTAAGCATTTATCAAAGTCTGTTTTCGTCGCTGAAAAAAAGTTGTTATTTCACGATATTTTATTCGATGCCGTTTTATTGCTTTCTTATTTGCAATTTGGCCTTTTGTGCCGGCAACCAACCCGACGGGAATACAACATGACAGCGACCCAAGTCTAGCTCTCTGTCGTGTGTGTAAAATATTATTGAAGACCCTGTTGAGAGAATGCTGCTATATCCTGTCCTCTGTTCACAACTTGTCTGTTCCATTATACATGTACATACATATATATATATATATATATATATATACTTATATATATGTGTGGCACATGCTTTGATTGAGGTATGCCGCACCAACAATAACAGGCATCCAGCAGAAATCTCCACTTATTTATTAAATTTAAAAGCAGGCAACACTAAATGGAGCTCGTGATGGGAATGGTGAGAGGTGGGGGTACTGAGGAACTTAGCCCCCAAAGGCACGGGTGAGTTCCAGAAAAGGGCTGAAAATTAAAGTTGACCAACTGTCAGAGGACTGGCAGCTCAAGTGGCCGGAACAAGCCCCATCCAAAATCCTCGGGGCTGTTGTAAATTCGCATTAAAATATGTCAGAATGACAAAAGTCTTAGCCCCTCTTTCATAATTTCTATAGAGTTGTTTACGCAGCAGCAGTGATGATCACATTATATAATGATGATCATTATATAAATGGTTGTAGTGATTAATATAAATACGTAAAACATTATTTTAAACCATTTATTTTTGTGATACTACACTCCAAGTCTTTTTATTTTCAAGTATAGTTTTTACTTTACTTCATCTGTCAAAGATGAATGGTATGGTATCTCGAGGTAGCCTTCATTTTTTGTACACATTTTTTTTCTGTGGTTCTGTGATTGCTTTCACCCTCCACTGGCAATCCTTTGAGCTGTTGTCGTCGCCTGACAAATTGATGCTTTGACATCCTTCGAGCAAAAGTTTAATCTCTCTCATTGACGAAGTTAAGGCGCCCTGAGCCGTTCAAGTGTGCAAATATTTGCCGGCTGTTCTTATTAAATCTTTTTGGGCATTGCCTTGGGGTTTATGCATCAATTTATCACCCCGTCTGAGATTACGTAACGAAGCTCAGATTAAGGACATCCTCCTTCCGCCTCGACTCCATTTCAATCAGTTGCGGAAGTGGACAAAAACTTCCAGCACTTTGCTGCAATTTGGGTTGGTCGAGAAAAACGTTTTGCAATTACCACTACGAATTTGTTGTCATTACTGCACTGGCTGAACGGAAATGCCTTTGAAGTTTCGTTGCAGCCGCTACCAACAATAAGTGTCATGTGAGACCCACTTCCGTTGACTCATTTTTCGTTTGCCTTATTTATGTGGCAGGACTTAATGACAATCATGTCCTGGTCCTCAGATTGCCGTTTCCAAATGCCATTCTTTGTTTATTTGAGCAGTTTTTGCCGAAAACTTTGACTCGTTCGTCGATTGCATTTTCCTCCCCCTCAATTTCAGTTGAGTTCAAGTGGGTGGCACGGGACACATGCCCAATTTATGTTCAAACTTTACCCTCATAAATGTGACAGGACGGGTTGGGGGGTATTCTGTATAGCATTTGCTTTGCAGCCATGCCTACGGCTTGGAATGCACTCCAAACATGTCCGTGTAGGTGCCATACATCAGCCTGTGACTACAAACAAATTCCCACTTTGTCGCCTATGTGAGCTCTGTGAAAGCGCTTATTTATATCAAAGCACACATTATGGATTCGCAAATGAGTGTGCTTTAAAGCAGGTACTTAATTTTCAAAAAGATTTGGTTAAGCATCCACAAATATAATAAATATCGGACTGTGTTCCAGTATTTACATAAATTTGGTTTATAGCTTCTAATTTGTACTTTAATATTTTGGAGAGAGTACACATAAAAGACATATTCAAAAGACCGCATATTTTTATATTTTTTTTTTAGTTTGCAATCATCAGATTTGCAGAAAGAGCAGGCCTTCAAAATGCACTTCTGCTAAGTTTGCAAATATATTTGGTAACACGCTAAAGTTTCCTTAAAGGACATCTGGTGAAAACTTTTGATTATGTTCGGGCCTTAGTCACCTGCTTTATTTTGTATCTATTCACATAATGGCAGATTGGGATTATGCCTAGTTATTAGTTTTGTCATTTTTATGGAAGTAAAATTTTATCCTTGAACTGACCTCGTTCTGAGATTTCATTGTTGCGGTTGAAGAGTAATTTTGTCTGCTGCAAGAGCTCAAAATCTAAACATGATTCAAGTTGTTCCTTGGGATTTCGAGTATTTGATTGTATTTACATTGTGCCCAAATCATGAGAGTTCAAAACGCCGAAGCGGATAATGCTGGATAAAGTGGGAACCCTTTTCACAATTTGAAAATTGTGTTACTCGAGATTGTCAGCTAAGTAGATACCAAGTAGTTGAAATCCATACGGGTTATGAAAATGTATATTCATATTGTGCTCGGTGAATTTCAGTTGGGAGCCAGCGATGCAGATATACTTTGCAGTTGCAAAGATACAGCGAAGCACTTGCAGATTCAGATACGAATGTACAAAGATACAGATACTGTGGAGGTAAGCTAAGCCAGCCATTCGAGTGGCAATTTGTGCGTGCAACGATCCGGAAAAGCCACTCAAGACTAGGCGAGCCACATGTGTAAGTACACCGTGAGATTGACGCCCTTGATTTGAGAATCCAAAAGATATATATTTACAAATTCAAGTCTCTGAATCACTATATAGCGAGATATTTCAATGAAATTATTGTAAGAAATTTTATATAATTAATTTTAATTTCTCCCAACTAGGCATTCATTTCTCTATATGCAGCAACCAAAAGTATGAATAGAAGTTGCCGAGATTACTAGAAAATGTGAATGCAAAGAGGGTTTGTGGCGCTTCTAAATCAGCTGGCGAATTGCATGTTGGGGGCAATTTCAGCGCGAAAAGCTACAGAAGCCGGAGAAGCGGCTCAATAAAATAATCATGAGCTTGCGTTGGCCGGAAACAAATGTGCATTTAACATTCATGTTGGCCAAAAATCAAATGCACACATGCAAGCACTGCCAGGACTTAATCCTGCTGGTCCTGCCGCACCACCCCACTTCCTCCATCCTCCACTGCAATAATCTTTTCGCTTTTCCTTTTGCTTCGTCTGTCTGTCAGGGTTATGTAAAACCAGCCACAAAGTCATTTAACTGAGCGGATGTTTGCGGCCAAATGAAGGGGCACGCAGCTCCAGCTCCAAGTGGGCTCCAAGGGGAAAAGCGGAAAATGGGGGAAACCGGAGCGAAATCGGAAAATGGACGGGCGAAAAGCTCCTGTGTCTGGGCCACGTTTAGCACGCGCACGGTCGTAAATTTTTGGTCGGCACAGCCCCTTGGACAGTTTAATTTCGATTTCCCTTTTATCCAATGGCTGCGAAAATCGCGCGTGCAGTCCAAAAAAGAGAAAACAACGCAACCAGTTCAAAGAAAATCGGTGAAAAATCGAGGAAAACTCTTGCCGGATGGCAGTGGCCATCGGCGGAAACGAACGCGACAAATGCAAGAAAGTCGCAAGTAATTCGCAATGCATAAATAAACGCACTGAGCGGCGACATTAAGGACATACGCAAAAAGGACACAAAATGGAATTTTCCTAACCTTTTTTTTGTTTTTTTTTATAAATTTTCCCCCTGTCAACACGCTGCTGCTACTGTTGTGACATTTAAATTAAGTTCGTGATTTGGCAAATTTATTTTGATTTATGCACTTTTACATACGAGTGTACATGTGGAATGTGGAAAATCTAGTTTCAAACGAATCTCGCTGGCAAAAAAGCGAGGACACACGATTAATTGCCCTGTCATGGCTGCGAAAATTAATTTCAATTTTTGAATGACATCTAATTGCGATGCCAAGAGGGATTTCAATAAATTTGGGCCATTACTCGATTCTGGGTCATTGGGATGATCTAATTACGGCGGGAATCACATTAGGCTTATACCAAAATCAATCAAGAGCTGGCGGAAATTAACCGTATATAGAAAACAAATAGCATCATGAGCCCTGAAATAATTCAATAATACGAATAAATAGATTGCTGTGAATAAACTAAGTTCATTTTTCTACTTTGCCTTTAACACAAAAAATTTATTTCATTTATGAATTAAGATTGCACAAGCAAAATAAATCCGTTCACAGTGAATTTTCTGTTCGCCTTCAATTCCATCTCATCCATATTTAAGTAGACTTTCGGGATATAAACCTTTTACGTTCTGTTACCCCAAATCCCTAACTCTTTCAAAATCCTGCACGTTCATAAAGATACAACAGAGAGGGCAGAGAAAAAATTGAAAAAGGTCAATTGGCGGTAAATATAAACTGTGTATGGCATAAAAGTTTATATTGCACATTTGCACACATGCAGGCCACTTAGTCATAAACGTCTCTCTGTCCGAGGAACATGTACATATTTATGCATTGTGTATAAATTTTTCAATATAATTTTATTCGCTTACTGGCCGCTACTTCTCAAATTTGGTTATCACTGAAACGTGTGTGCGCAGCAGATTACTCTGTCTCTTTCTCATGTCATCGGACTGTCTCTTTCTTGACTCACGTTACGTCTCTTTCTTGTGATCTGCGCTTGTCTCTTTCATATCGACACACTGTCCGTCAAAACATTTTATTGCCTCAGCTGCGAGAGTCGCATTAAAAACAAATCAAAGATACAAAGGACATAAATACTTTTACGAGTTGAAAGCTGTCGTATTATTTGGAAGGAAAGCTGCGTAATGTTTCAATGGGATTTTCACCAATTTTGTTATGATTTTGCACTCAACTGTTACTCAAGTTGTGCCATTTAGCTCGAATAGAAGGCAGGCAGAATCGATTTGATGAGTCCATTGATTTGGTAAAAAAAAAACACCACAGAAACCAGGCAAATGAATTATTTAGCCAATTTTATAAAATACCAGACACCGAGCATTGTAATTAACTTATAAATAATTACATTTTGCGGCTGCGTTTAACTGGGAACCGCATACAAAATGAACACATTTGGCTTTTCAACTTTAGTGTTTGCATGTGCGTGGTCAATAATTAAAAAAACCTCCGATGAACCAATAATTTGGCTATTGCAAGTATTTTTCTTGCAAAAGCTGGAGCTAGCCAATAAACTTGGAGTAATGTAATCATCATAAACTGTCTGTATATTTATTTTCATGGATTTTAATCAACTGTTGCTCATTAATTGGCGATTTACTGACTACTATTTTTCCGAGTTAAATAAACGAAGTGAAATAACCGCGTGATTGATGGTCGCTAATTAACTTTGATAATATTAATATTATTATTATGATTATTGAGCCTCTCGTTTGATGGTGATGAAATGACCTGGTTACCGGTGAACATCAAATGCCATTCCGGCCATGCGATCTAGAAAGCTTGTTAAGTTCGTATAATCAGGATGGTCGCTCGTAATTATGTGCATATAAATTGCGTGTTGCAGGAAAATGGATTTAATATCAACGATCCGCCCATCTCTTCTTTTGACTTCTGGCCTGGTTAGAATCGAAGTTAAAGCTTCTTTAACCACTGAAATTCTGGCAATTAGTCAAAAAAATGGGGCTAAAATTGCCTGCGGTTAGCCGGCTATTTTCAGTGGCAATTTGCCGGAATGATTTGGTAAAAGTTTTTCGATTAACCTAAAGGGCCAAGGACAACTATTAGGGGTATATATATATATATATATGTGTGCTACAGTACACACCCTTCATCATCTCCCCTGCGACACTCCTATTTTGGCTTATTTTTATGAGCGAAGTTTTAATGATTTACGAGTTATATTGCAACACATTCGCTTCGCACGAAGTTTTCCAACTTGTTAAGGCTTTTTAACATCAGCTGCTGCTGCAGATGCACCGAAAATCTATAATTCTGAATTCATTGCTAAGAATTTTAATGGTTTTTACAAATATTCTAATTTTTTATTTTTGGGTGACAAAAAATTATAGATAAAATATATATAGATATTATATATGACAAGATATGCATTTTATTAAAGAGTATTTGTAATTATTTTGATATTTACATATATGTAATAGAATAAAAAATTATCTACTTTATTGAATTTAAAAAATTTTTAAAATATTTTGTGCCGTGTTCTGTAAATTTCGTAAGTCCGGCAATTAAGCGCCATCTGGCGGTGGGCGTGGCACTAGCCGGTTTCTCACTTTTCGGCGCAGATTTTCCGAGGGGATCGAATCGAAATTGAGTGAGAGAGTCGAGTGCTCCATTGATTGAAATTTACGATTTGCGGGCCTGAGCTTGTTGTCCTCGAAACGGAAATGTTGTCATTGGCAATTCAGGGCGCCATTTCGCCTTCTGGCCAAGCGACGCGTCACTTTTATGGCAAACGGAAGTCCTCGTGTTATTTATGTCCTGTGGGTAATCTTCAAAGGGGGTGGGGGATAGCTGAACGAGGCCGGCGGAGAGGAGGTGTTGTCCTCAATTATGCTCTCGGTGAAGGGGAAAACTCTCGCCTGCGGCGCCTATTTAATAGCTTATTAGGACGCCGTGGCCGAAAAGTAAACAATGGCCGATGTGAAAATTCAATTAAATGTGACATCTGCCCCAGAAAATCCACGGCGTGATTTTGATATATGGGTTAAGTCGAGTGTGAGGCCCATGGCCCAATAAACAATTGATGAAACTTTCATTCGATCAGCGAAGCTAATTTATGAAGGCAACCGACGGTATTCGCATCGGCGATGGTAATTGACAATGCCAAATGACTGACTGTGGGCCAGGCCCGCAATTAGTTCCACATAATGATGCATCATTATGGCCAGTAATTCATCAACACTGCTGGCACACCCTTCCATACTCTGCTCTCTGCCCCCTGCTCCTTGCACCACAGTTTTTCCCCAATCATAAATCACGCCGAAATTTAGGCTCTTTCGTGGCCACGGTGCGTATGGGCAATTTGATAAATATTCAAGACAAATATGCAAAGCTCTGTTTTCCCACCACTCGCAAGAAGTTGAGCCCTATATATATATATATTTTTTACCTAGCCAGAAAGAAGAGCATTATTTAATCTCGTTTCGCAGCGACATTTTATCTGGGCGGGAAAGCAGCGCTAATAAGTCTGCAACGTGACATTTGCCATTTGGCGGTTCGGTGGCAAATAAAGTTTTGGTCCTTGGACAGCCGTCGGCTGCAAATGAAGAAGATGACTTTATCGTGCCACTACGAAAAAAAAAAGGCGGCGCAAAAAAGTGTACAAAAATGGCTTCGCGAATGTAAATAGCAAAACGTGATGGGCTTTCTGGGTGGGGTTGGGTGGTTGGGGTGGTGAACTCGCAGCTAAAAGTGACAATAAATGCCGGCGGTTATGTATAAATTGCTAAAGTGTGCGGAAAGATTTACGGGTCCAACCAATGGACCAAAGTGCCGCCCAGCCATGGTCCTTCGACCGCCCACTTTTCACCCATTTCCCACCCACTAGTTCTCAAACAAATAAGCAAAGCTCAGGGCCAGGCCAGGTGCTTTTAGCTTGATTGCCAGCTCAGGACGTTGCAAAACAGGTGGGTCTGGTGGATCTGGTGGTTCGGATGGTTCAGACGGATCCGGTAGATCGGGTGGGTCAGGTGATGGGCTCTGGGCTCTGATGGGCTGGCAAAGAAGCAGCCCAACCCACTCACAATGACAATTTGGCCAGCACTCGACGAGGCCGCTTGTCGCATTCAAGTGGCAGATAGAGATGGCTAGAAAGGAGGGATTACTTCCATCAAGAGCTCAAGGAGCTGTTGCCGCACTTATAGCCGTGTTGCCACCTTGTCAGCCAAGTACTGACCTAATCATCTGCATGGGGTCAGTCGATTGGCTGGCAAATTGATTTCAATTAGCTTGCCCTGCCTTTCAAAGCCGACTTTTCATATTTTCCTCTGCCAACATAACAGAATTATTAAAAATTTTCTCCCACAGACGGCGCATATAATTCATAATTCATTTGCGCATAATTTTTGGGGACACCGGATGAGTGAGTGCTGAGCCCAAACATCATTACCATCTGCACTCCCATCGAATTTGGGGCTTAATGAGGCGAGGGGAGTGGCCCTCCCACTTTGCCCCACTTCTTATGCCCAACTCACACTTGAACCATTTGTCGCCATATTTATTTTAATGGTTGCTCAATTTAATCACTTCGACATCGGCTCCACCCGCTGATGAACTCAAGTGGGTGGTGGTTGCAAAACTGAGGGGATTGGGTGGAAATTCATTGGATTGCCGTGGTGGCAATTCGGTGGAGGCACGTAAAGCAGAGAAAGTCAAGGCTCCTCTTTTATTTTTGTGGTTGAAAAATGTTTCAAGATTTCATTTTATGCGACATTTAATTAAGCGAGCGAACTTTTTTTTAAGTTTTAATGGAGGATGTCGTCGAGCACGCGAGCAATATACCCACACACACACACACTTTGAAAAACATATAGCCATGCATATGTATATGTAGTAGAACACATGCACAACGCTTTTCTCCAACACATTACGTATTACTTTAGCACACTTTAACCAACGATTTAACTACTCTTCACAAATTATGAGGTACATGCTTAGTAATGCAAAGGTTTAAAGATATATTTCCATATATATTATTAAAAATTTCAAAAAGGAATAGATACTGAGGTATTTCAAAAAATATTTTAAGGTAATAGATAATTAGAGAATGTATTGAAACTGAATTCAGGCAGTTTGAAAGTAAAATACAGTACTTGCAAGTAAAAATTTAAAATTAATCATTTTATTTATTAAATTATTCTTATTCTTTAATAAATTTCCAAAGTAAGAGCATCCCCTCTTTGCCAGCAAAAAAATTGCATATGTACACACATATTTTCCCCATAGCCTTTGCACTTTGCTTAACAGTTTATTAAATTGACTTTCAGTCGCGTGGATGCAGTAAAATATTTTGCGAAAAAATATTTGAAAATTTATTAAATCAACCCGGCAATGCATCTTCATCCCGCTCAGCATCGTCCTGATCCCGGTGGGTGCAGAGGATGCTTGCTTACAGGATGGGAGTCCTGGGCCTGCATTTTGTTGCCTGGCCAAGTGAAATGAGCTGCATCCGGTGTGTAGCAGCTGCAGGCGTTGCATTCTTAACGCCCCAGCACTCTTTTGCTCACTCACATGTCCTGCAGCTGGAAAGGCCACGGGCTACCGCTGCATCCTGCCAGCCGCATGGGTATTTTCATGTGTGCGTGTATGTGTGTGTGAGTGGCTGTGGGTGTGCGGTAGCCACTGTGTGTGTGCGCACTTTATTCCTTTTCCTCTGCGCTAGCGCATTTCCGCTCCGCAGACACTGAAACTGATACGATGGCAGGCAGCGAATTTTGATGCATTTCCGGGGAAGCTGCACCACGTTTAATGGTGGAGCGCGCACGCGAAGAATTTATGTTCAATCTTAGGAAAATAATGATTATCTTTTATTTTATGGTTGAGCGCACGACGACATCCTCCTACTTCTTTTCTTCGTTTCCCATGCATCCCGGCCATATTTTCCGGATGCACAAGTAGCACGGAGTTCAGCTTACGATTGCACTTGTCCTGTTACAGGACAATTATCGGGCGACACAAATTGCAATTGCTCGAGGCTTCGGTCAATTGATGGCCAACCATTCATTATGTCCCGGAAACAGACAACAACAGACAAGGGGCCAACGCCCACAAAACGATTTAAATTGTGATTGGGTGGGCGTGGTGATTGAAGCGTTCTTCATGGGTTAATATCCTTTAGGGTATTGGGGATTGACGAAGATTTGATAGTGCGGTTGACTGGCACATTTCCCCCTTCCATATGCCTTCATAGTGCAGTCCGAGATGGCAAATCTTAATGGCGGAACTGGGAGGCGCAATTTACAAGGTGCGGTTAGGTGCTTCAAATGGATGAACTTTACGTACTCAAGATGGAAAACTAATATACATACTAAAGAAAATCTTTATACTAAACTCTAATCTGAAATGTAGGGTATATAGAGTTTAAATACGGACTTCATATCGTACAGCTTTAAGTAGGTTTTTGGTACTCTTGCTATCTGGCATAAATGTAATTTACTTTCTGGCAAACTTTAAACACTTCCACATACAAGTATATGCAGAAATTATTCATGTTGCCTCATCATTATTTCGAAGTGTGTGAGGCGTGGTAAGAGGCACATCCTTGGAACTTTCCAAGAGGAAACCGAATAGTATTCGCTTTCTTTATTTCGTGCGCCGCATGGAAGAACTTTCTACGGATAACGTCACTCAGGGCGAGATGTGCTCAAGCCCCGCAAATGACGTAACCTGTTCCAATCTCCTGGAGAGCTGGAGCGCGCGGGACTGAAACACCAAACACTCAGCCAACCAACCACCCAACCACCCACTTAGTGTCCGACCATAAATTCCAATTAAAGTTGCCAGCTACTAACCGGCCAAAAACAGAGAGAATCCGCCAAGTGCGTTGGTGTATGTTTTTGGTTTTGATTAAGTATACGCCCCGTGGCAAATGCAGCAGTAGTAGCAATAGTTGGCCGCATGTGGAGCGTTCGTTGCATTCAAATGGCACTGGCATTTGGCCCAGCTGCATTCCATTTTCGATTCCCATTTCAATTCATTGGGGGCGGTCGACGTTGCGGTGGTTTCTTTTTTTTTTTGGCGCTGGGGGCGTGGGGGTGTGGCAGGTCGAGTGGAGTTAACTTTTTTGGCTCGCCATGTTGACTTTGCGTTTAATTGTTTTATTGTCCGCCAAGTGTTGGCCATCACACACACACACATACATATGTACACGCGCACGCAGACAGAGACACAGTCGCACTTGAAGTTTCCTCCCTGCCGGACAGTTTGTCCTGTCGTTGACCTCGTTGGCGGATTCCCGCCTCAAAGATCCGGCACTGTTCTGGCCATCTTCTCCATGGCTATTTTTTTTTTTTGCGTTTTTCAGTTCGCTGAGTTGTCGAATTCAGAAAGAGAGTACGCCGACCGTCGCCTGCTGTCTGATATACGAGCTTCTGCCGGCTGCACAAATTATGCCAAGTGCAATACTTGAGGCACTGGCCGGGAAGGGGGCGTGGCAGCAGCAGATTGGCGGCTTTAATTAACTTGGGGCACGGGAAAACAAGTTTTTCAGACAAAAGTGACATTGTTTTCTTTTCTTTAATTTAATTAAAATTTTTTACTTAGGTTGCCTTATTTATATCAAAAAATATTCAATATGCATTATGATTTAAACTATTAAATTTGGATAATAAATTTCACAGCTTTATACAAAAATACTTTTGGCTACAAATTCTTCTCTCTGTACGCGTAATTCTCATTACTTCGTGCGTGCTGTTCGTTAAGTCTTGTTTTAATTTCAATTTTTATTAACCAGCAACTTCATTATGGAGCTTCAGTTGCAACAGTAGGAAAACATGCCCACTCACTCATCCTGCACCCTCAAAATGTCCTTATCCCGGTCTAAGCTGACTTCAACAGGACATTAAGCCGACATATACACATAATAAACGCTGCATGTGTTTGCGTTGCGGTCTCAGACGGAACCAAAATATTTGGACACCACAAAGTGCAACAACACGCCAGTGTTCCAGGTGGGTGAGCAGACATAGCCCACCAACCCAAGCCCAAGCAAACCAAACTAAACCGAAACAAAATACCAAAACTGCCCAAAAACAAACAGCAGGAGCATTACTTTAATGGCCATAGACCAGCCCCATCCACTGCCAACTTTCTTGGCCAAGGTAAGCAATTGCGTGCCGGCCATCCATAAGTTTTCCGCCTGTTGGCAATCCGGTCACATAGCCATTGGACCCACGTCAGCCACTTCCGAATGCATACACAGTTGACTTGTCAGCCTGTTAATTTGCTAAATAATTTTCGAATCCGCCTCCGCCCCTTTTCGAAAAGTAACGTAACTCAAGTTGGCACGCCCATCTCGAGCAGAAATCGTGCCAAATATTTGCAATGCGGATGTTGTAGTCAAATTTTGGGTGTATTAGTGATTTCATCAACTATTTAACGTGATATAAACCAACTTGAAAATATTTTTATTAATTAAAAAACAAATATATTACTTAGGTATGATATATTTTCGTGTATAAAATTTAAAAATCTCATTTTTATATATTCTATTTATTACTTCTTTTTAAGTTTTGATATATTTCTTTAAAAATTTTCTAGTAACATCATATTGTTAATGCTATACCAGGTAAATTCCGTGACTCAGAAAATCTAACTATCCAACATCAAATTTGGCTTAGTCTAATTTCATCGAAAAGGATACGTTTTGGGGCTGGGGAGCAACTATTTATGATTTCCCAACACGATTCGTCCTACACCTTTTGCTACTCCTTCGTTTATTTGTTTGTCGCTTGCAGACTACGTGAGATTGTTTGGAGCTTAAAAAAAGAACAGATGAACCCTGAACCCCATGTCCTTCAAACACACACACACACACACAGCGACTCTCGTCAATTAGTGTTGAAGATTTAATTGTGGCACGTGTGAACTTAATTAAATGGCATTAGTTTGTGTAATTGTAGACAGGATAAGTGCGGTCGCGGACCCAAAGGGTCCATAATTATAAGGGGGGTATGTGAAAGAACCACACGAATAAAGGATGGTAATTAATGTGCAACTTTGGCCAGTGCATTTGCATTCCAATTAATTTTTGGGCACG
This sequence comes from Drosophila sechellia, assembly GCF_004382195.2. Classification (NCBI taxonomy): domain Eukaryota; kingdom Metazoa; phylum Arthropoda; class Insecta; order Diptera; family Drosophilidae; genus Drosophila; species Drosophila sechellia. Next base: position 14,182,712 of record NC_045950.1, on the reverse strand, counting down.
CATGCAATATGCATTTTTTACGCTAACTTTTGTTTGCCCGCTGTGAAGGTAGTAAAACTGGCAAACAGGACGAACGTGTGGAGACTCGTTCGTTATTATTTCACAGGTCCTGGCAAAGTGTTTTGCGTTGTGCCCAACTTTAGTTGCATTTAATTAGCATTATTGTCATGGCAACGACAAAACCTATTTGCGGTGTAAATTAACTCGGTTTCCGAATGAGATGGTTGATTACCCAAAAATCATACTTTAAATATAAACAATTTTAATTAATTTAAGCACCGAATATTAGTTGTGCATGCAAATTTGGTGCTGCGAATTGCGGTTTCAGCATGGTTCATTTAATCAGGTCAACTCATTCCCCAGGCACATGTTTCCTGTTTCAAATGGGAATCGGATTTGTTTGCTACAGGAACACATACTCAAAATTCCGACTATATAAATGGTATATAAATCTCAAGACTATCTCACTAAATCTAAATGCAATGCATTTAATATGAACAAATTGGCAAGCAATTAGAAAGCATTTGAGTTTAAGCCGTAATTTGTGCAAGGATATCATTGTTTTAGCAACTCCTAAAGTAACTCGAAAATTAATTCCAGATGTTTACCGGCAGATGTTTTCCAAAATCCTAGCATATACCATTGCGAAACCAATCGCGAATATTAACTGCAAGGTTAGCTACTTTACACAGCTTATGGCTTATTGAATGCCAAAATGTTTTTACATTTCACTGCCAAAACATGACCACAGAGAATGGATGCAATTTGGGCCGAGCTTATTTATTTAACTGACGTGTTTTTCGGTTGTGGGTAGTGTCAAAAACACGTAGCGAATGCTAATCACACAATTTGTTTCGTACCAAATTTGAAACTAGGCTTTTGATTCACTTTAAGCCCTCTGATTAAATGAAGGACTTTCACCGAAGTCAGGGGAAAAGCGTCGGCAAATACAAATTGTAATGGATGGGGAGGCAGAAAAGCATGGCCAAAATAATAAACAATGAAAATTCGGCTCTAATTTCGGGTCATAACACATTTTGCGAGCAGACAAGAACCTAATTTAATTCTGTGTGGCATGGCATGGCGTTTGTTGTTTTTAGCCAAATTTCCTGTGGAAATTCTTGTCATTGCACTTAAATAATGTAAATATAATTTGGCTGTTTGAGCACATTTTATGCGAGACCATGTTTTTTCGGCCATGACGAAAATTGGGGACATGTTTTTGTTTACTCATTTCATTTGGCTGCATTCAGGTGACAATGCAACTAATTATAGTCAACAATGTGGCATGCCCCATCCAATGTTCCACGCCCCTTGACACCATTCTAAATAAATCAGAAAGTAATTAAAACAACATGAAATGCGACTGTGAGTTACAGTCGCAGCTTCGGCTGCCGTTTGAGTTCCAGTTACAGTTTCAGTTGCATTTTCCTTTTCATTTTTGTTTCCGTTTTAGTTCCAGCGGAAGCTGCACTTGCCATCCTTGTATTGCGGTGCTACCCATTTAGCAAACAAAATAAAATGGTAAATGAAATTATAGGGACAATTAGCTGGTCATTGGATACCCTAATGCAATGCAGGTCTTCTAGTTAGCCAAGTTCAAATAAGTTATAATGATATGATAAGGTTTTTAAATCACATTAGTAGGCATCAACTTTCCATTAAACTTTGAATAGTTTATTCAAATCCATATTAAAGCAAAAAAGCAATATATTGCAAAGTGCTTTCTGATGTTTCTTGTAACTTTAAATTTTTTTAAGGGTATACACAACAAAACCAACAATGACAACCATCGGTTGTGGAAACACAGCCTCAGCAAAACAAAACTGGGAATAGGAAGTATCTTGGGATGGGTATTCGCCAGGATTCAGGGTGGTGGCAACAAGCGATGGCCAAAAGGGAAAAAAGGCAGAAGCAAAACAAACTTAATTTACGCTTATTTGCGTTGACAAATGCTTCCGAAGGAGTGCAACTTTTAATTGCAAAATTTATTTAATTTGCTCATGCGATGCGAAGCTAACTGATTAACACAGAGAATGCTGTAAATGCAGGCACATTTAAGCCGAATAAAGCAGCGACATTTTTCAGTAATCAGTAACATATATTTAATCCCCCGATGGCTACACATAGGTGTCACTTTCATGATAATTAGCGAACTACTTCGCTCGAGGGCGGCCATACGTCATAGCCAGTTGTCAATTGGCCGGAACGATTTATGGCCCAGTTTAATCAGCATCCGGCCGCCATAAAATGCGAAATCAATTTTGCCATGGCTAGCATTAAATTCTTTGCAAGTGACGTAGCAAGAAATGTACATTAGTTGTGGCGAAAGTGTGCTAGCGCTTTTTGCAGGCAGTGTTTCTTTCGTTTTTTTTTTGTATTTTTTTTTTGCCGCAGGCGGAATTTTCATTAAAGCATTTTTGATGTCTAATTTGCATATTTTTGCAGCTGGCCGAGTTGCATGCCGACACTCTGAGGCAGCCAAGTGACACGTTAAGCATTCAAAAGCGGGTGGAAAACTGGCCTGGAAAATGGGCTGTGGAAAGTGGAAAGGCCTGCACTGCACTCGAAAGAAAAGTGCAAGCTCTTCTCTGCTGAAGGCGATGGCCGGCTGTCACTCGCTCCTCCACTGCTCTTCTTCTCTTCGCCGCCATGGCTCAGATTTGGCCAGGACAAAGTGTCGAGTGGCAACACTAATTCGCATGCTGCACGAACAACAGCAGCAACATGGAAACTGCACTCAAGCCCATCCCCCCCCTTTTTTTTTTGTTTGGATTTTCAGCTAAATTTGTGCCAGCGCTTTTCCCGCTCACTTTTTGTTAATTTCCAATTTTCAAACCATTTCTGGCTGACTGTGTGCACAGCTGCTCTGTCTGTGTGTTTGTGGGCGAGCTTGTGGGTGTGGGTAGTTTCGGTCAACATTTCGTTTGGCTCATGGCATTAATTCAATTACTGTTTGCATATTGCCAGAGATCCAAGCTCATGTAAGTTTTATCGTTACCGGGCAAAAGGATGTTGCAGTTGCATATGCATTCTTGCGAGAAGAACTTTGAACTGTTCGCGAAAACTGCAATGAGCTTATGAAGCAGTGCAAGCAAAATCAAAAGTAATCTGGTTTCGAAACTGACAGGAAAAAGAGAGAGAGTATGTTTTGCAAATATTTTTATCAGGAAATTTGAACACAATCGAAAAACTCCCTTTAGAGTTGCGTTTTAAATCATTCAGAATTTCGAGCAAAGTATTCATGACTTTATAATCGTTTGCAGTGCAGCAAATAGTGAAGTGTAGAAAGAATTTCCAAATTTGTATTTCTATTTTTTGTTCGTACACAACAGATATGTTGAACTTACCAATGCTTTGGAACACATGACGTAACAATGCTGATGCCTTTTTTTGATTTTTGCGAATATTCAAGGAACCTGATGAGTCTGGGCAAGTTTTCAAAGACAACTGACAGATCCTTGTTTCATATTTTGTAGCTGTACAGCTTATTTCCATATATTTCAGACACCGAAACAAATTTCTCTAACTTTTTACCGACGGTTCGGAGCGATCGCGACGCGATTTTGTTCAGGCTTCTGCGAATTGGTATTGGCTTTTGTTGCGAATGAGCCACCAGAAGCCAGATGCTTGGCCATTTATAATGTTGGCCAGAAGTGTTAGCCGTGGTTTAGCGCCTTGTCCGATGCTTTTGCTAGATATGCCACCTGTTGTTATACAGGAGAGCGATTGACATTGGGAGTGGAAAAGCCAGCGGAACGCTCAAACTATTTACTCTCCTATCAAAGCCTGTAAATACAAGAGTGGCCACCGAAAAACTGCCGGAAATATGCAAATAATTTGATAATAAAATAAACTAGATGAATTTCAATAAATTATATAGGTATAATTTAATTAAAACATTTTTGAAAATGTGTGCACAACCATGCTGAGTATCTTTTTGTATTTTCTCTTTCTTTGATGAAGCTAAAAGTGACTCCTATTGTGTTGACCTTCATAGTAGCTACAGAGTAAGAAGGATAAGGCTGGACGCCACTGTTGGCGTCGTCATCAGCGGCATTATATAAAGTGCATACCAATGTAGAAGGGGCAGCTAACTGAGCGGTGGCAGCTTGCTTATCGCGCCGCAAGTGTCGGCAGTCAGAGTGAGATAGTGATAGTTCTCCGAGAGAGAGAGAGCGATAGAGGGAGAGAGAGATAGAGAGCGAGGGAACAGGAAGACGCACCCACACTGCAGTGGAATATCCCGCCGCGCTGATAACATTTGAATTTTTGGCTTGATTTATGGCCATAACATGAAACTAACTCACTGACATATCGGAACAAGCTACAACAAAAAAAAAAACAGCACTGTGATAATACAAAAAGCACCGTGTATATCTATAGCAATTTTCACGCTGACGCAAATTGAATCGAGTTATTGGGGCATATTCATTAGCTCGTCTTTAAGTTTCACGAACATCGACAGCTGATGTCCGAGCTAAAATTAGCTTTTGATATCTCTCATTGATAAATTCTGAATAGTTGTGATGCCTCACTGCTTTGACATCATTGTAATGGGGTTCGCAAATAAGAATCATATATACACTATTTAACTTCATTTATTTCTTCATATACAAAAATCACGTCTGATCGCTATGACCGCAAAATTACAAGAGAAGAGAAAAGAAAGAATACAGTTCAGTTCAATTAGCATCGATACATAAAATGTTAATCCGCTGTTAAGACAGCTGAAGCACCGGGTGACTCTGCTCATAATCCGTACATGCCGCCCGCCAATGCGTCGTCCAGCATGAAGGCTCCTTGTGATTCTTGATCCGTGTGTTGATCATAATTATGTTGAAATCGGAAGTGGACAAAGCTTTGCGATTGACCTCTTTTGAATGCCAGATTTCGTCTTTAATGTAACCACTCTGACTAGCGAGTCCGATCCAGGGTGCAGTTCGACGACTCGGCCTATTGTCCATTTAGCTGGTGGTAGATTATCATCCTTTATAATGACTAAGTCGTTGATGCTAAGATTATCTTTGATTTGGCACCACTTTGGCCGAGTTTGCAAGTGTGATAACCAATCACGAGACCATTGGGACCAGAATTGTCGCGTCATGTGTTGTTGTGCGAGAAATAGTTCACGCAAAGGCTTATTATTCGGCCGACCTTGTGGCGGTGCCAGTAGTGCGTCACCAATTAAGAAATGTGCTGGAGTTAGTACTTCTAAATCGTCAGGGTCGGCGGTTAGCGGGCAAAGTGGACGTGAGTTCAAACATGCTTCAATCCTGATCAAAACTGTAGTAAGCTCCTCATACGTCTGCTTGTGGCTGCCGACGATCCGTTTAAGATGATGCTTCATTGCTTTCACGTTTGCCTCCCAGATGCCACCAAAATTGGGAGAATATGGAGGTGTGAAATGCCACCTTGTCCCATGTTGACATGTCGATTCGTTTAGGGCTGCCTTGCAAGTGATGGGCTGGTTAAGCGATGTACTCGCGCCAACAAAATTGGTGCCGTTATCACTATACATATGTTGAACTTGTCCTCGACGTCCGGTGAATCGCGTAAATGCTTGCAGGAAGTGCTCTGTTGAAAGTCCAGTGACGGCTTCCAAGTGGACCGCCTTGGTTGCTAAGCATATAAAAATGGCTACATAGCCTTTGTAGGTAGTAGATCCTCGTACACGCGCGGCTTGAAGTTCAATCGCACCGGTGTAGTCAACTCCTGTTGTAATGAACGGACGAGTTGGGGGGTTGACTCGATGTAATGGCAAGTCACCCATCAATTGCTTCGCTACGACTGGAGCTACCTTAAAACATGTGACGCATTTCCGGATGATTCGCCTGACTGCTTGTCTGCCTCTGGGAATCCAGAATTTGTATCGTATGTGAGCCAGTGTTAATTGAGCGCCGCCATGTAGAGTGAGCTGATGAGAGTGTTGAATTACCAAATCTGTAAATAGGTGACAATGAGGTAATATAATTGGATGTTTTCGAGAAAAAGAGAGATTTGAATGCTTGAGACGGCCACGAATCCTCAAGATATTGTTGTCAAGAAACGGTGTAAGATTTGAAAGTGTGCTGCGGGGTGGTAACGGCTCGTTCCTTTTAAGCGCTTGGATGTCGGCGTGAAATGTATCGGATTGTGCAAGGCGAGCTATGCAGCACAGGGCCTCATCCAGTTCGTCAGGAGAGAGTGATCCGTGACTTCGTTGTGCTCGAGCATGAGCATTGTGGCAGAATCGTAACATGTATGCCGTGACACGTAGCAGTTTTGTATACGACGAGAATCGGTCAATAATAGAATCCTTTGTGTCTGACAAGGTAGTGAAGGCTCTAATTTTTATGGATTTGGCCTCCAGATCCCGTTCTTCTGGATTGAGCAATTGTGATTGCGTGTTTGCCCAAATATTGTGTGGTTTGCATAGCCAGGATGGGCCATGCCACCAAATATCAGGTATTTGGCTCGGTGGTAAGCCTCTGGTTGCGCAATCTGCTGGGTTTTCCGACGTGTCTATGTGGTGCCACTGAGCCGCTGAGGTGTGGTCGAGAATGTAAGACACTCGGTTGGCTACAAACGTTTTCCACCTAGTAATGTCTCCTTTAATCCAGTGCAGAACAATGGTAGCATCGGTCCAGTAAAAGGTAGATATGTGTGCATTGGTCCATCGGTTATTCTCCAGCACCCATTTGGTGAGTTTGGTAGCTAATACTGCACCGCATAGCTCAGTGCGCGGTATTGTTAACGGCTTGGTTGGCGAAATTTTTGATTTTGCGACGATGAGCGTTGTATAGAAAGTCCCATCAGACTGTTGGGTGCGTGCATACACTGCTGCTGCGTAAGCACTGGAGGATCCATCGCAAAAGGTGTGCAGTTGTATCTCACTACTAAATAGTGGCGTAAATTTGACGCTGCGTGGTATTTTGATCGTGTTAACCTTCATTAGTTGCTGTCGAAATTGTTGCCATTTGACGGCAATGGTGTTGGGAACTGGCTCATCCCAATCCAGTGATGTACTCGATCCGTCCTCGCGATATTGCTTCGCTAGTGTAATTTCTTTCAATATAATCTTTGCTGAAATTACAACTGGAGCGATTAATCCAAGAGGATCGAATAAACGTGCTATGGTCGATAGGATTTCTCGTTTTGTTATACCGGCTGGAGTATTTGCTAGTAATTTATAAGTGAAGCAATCTTGCTTGGGCAACCAGTACATACCCAGTGTTTTGATGGTGTCCGCATTGTCCCAACTGAGGGATGTCTGCTTGCATCGATGCTCGAGAGGTATCGTTGCCATCAGCTCCTGGTCATTACTAGCCCATTTTCGTAGCTCCATGCCAGAGGATTTTAAAGCTAGCATAGTTTGCAAACTTTTCCGTATTGCTGCCTCTTGTGAATGATCGCCTGAGAGAATGTCGTCGACATATATCTCATTTTTGAGAACGTTGGATGCCATAGGATATTTTGTCTGTGTGTCTTCAGCTATTTGATGGATGACTCTTATAGCTGTATAAGGTGCAGACGCTGTTCCAAACGTGACGGTAGTTAAGCAATGTTGTTTGATGACTCCATCCGCCGCCCGCCATAAAATCCTCTGGTACTGCGTGTCATCAGGGTGGACATTGATACAGCGATACATTCGTTGTATATCGGCAGTGAAAACAAACTGATATTGTCTCCAATTTAAGAGAACGGCTGGCAGCTCATTTTGCAGCGTGGGACCTACACATAGTACATCGTTTAACGATCTGCCATTTGAGGTCCGGGCCGATGCGTCAAAAACGATACGTTGTTTTGTGGTGAGGCTTTCTTCTTTGAAAACTGCATGATGTGGTAGCACGCATGATGCAACATGCCGACCGTAGGAATCCGTGGTTATGGTTGAGTTTTCGCTCGTCTCTGCCAACGTGATTTGACCTAGTTGAAAATATTCTTCAATTCCTTTGCAATATCTGATCCATTTGTCTGGGTCCCGTTGAAGGCGCCTTTCGAGTTGAAGATATCTGTTCAGGGCGATCTGATGAGATTTTCCGAGCGTCATACTGGGGTCAAAGTTCCTCTTGAATGGCAAACGGACTTGATAACTGCCGTCTGGTTGACGTTGATGGGTCTGCTTAAAGAAAGACTCGCACCATTGATCTTCTTTGGAGAGCTTTGGGCGTTCTGGAACTGATTCTACCTCGCAAAATACCTTAAGCAGCTCTTCGGAGTTTATTATGGCATGATTACATCGAATGTGGCGTGTAATATGCGTGTTGCCAACATTGCCTAACAGAACCCATCCGAGTTGAGTATTCTGCGCTATGGGTTCGTTTGGCAAGCCAATCTTAGTTCCAGGTAACAAGAGTTGTGCCATAAGGTCGGCTCCAAAAATGATATCGATTCGCTTGGATCTATAATAATAGGGGTCTGCGAGCATGAGACCATGGATATGACTCCAGTTTCCTGCTGGAAAACTTTGACTTGGCATGTGTGATGTCAACGTGTTCAAAACATAAGCATCGTCGACCTTTAACGAGAAATTTGGGTTAGTTGCTGTTTGCACCGAACAACTTACGATGAATTTGCAGCGTCGTCCTGAATCTTGACCGACTCCGGTGATTGAAGTGCGAGTGGTGCTTCGGGAGAGCTGGAGAGACTGTACAGCATGCTCCGAAATGATAGTTGCTTCCGATCCTTGGTCAAGAAGCGCGTTTACCGTGGCCTGGCATCCTGTCTGTGTGTTACTGAGTACAACCCGAGCTGTTGCTAGTAGTACCTTTCGATGAGTCATAGATGAAGTTGTAGTTGACATGCACTGTAGAGTCGGCTTGGCATCTGAACTGGCTGCTGAACTTTGGCATGATGTCGAGGAGGGTATCAGCGTTGGCTGTGTTGCTGGAAAATGTAACATAGTGTGATGACGTTGACCACAATGAAGACAATTCTTGTTGCTGGGGCAGCTTGCTTGTGTGTGCGATTTTCCCAGGCAATTTAAACACAATTTTGCCTTGCTGGCCACTTCCTTCCGTTGGTAGCAATCCATTGAAAGAAATTGCGGACATCTTCGAAGTATGTGTAAGTTGCCACAATGATAGCAAGCGGACGCGGAAGCACCCGACCTGGTGTGGGCGCTGTGCACACGCACGCGTTTAGTACCGTCTGAAGTTTCATTTGACTGTTTCATGCCGCTGCACGCGTTACGGCTTTCAATAGCGTCTAACGTAACAAGTCGATCATTGAGGAACTGTTGCAGATCTTTGTATGAAGGAACGTCAATCTTGCTGCCCAGATGATGCTCCCAAGCTGTGTGAGTGTCTTTGGGTAGTTTGGTTGTTAGATAATGAGTCAGCCAAAAATCTCCTCCCTGTAGTGGCGCCTTGACGGTATTGCAAGCGGCAATGCAGACGTTGACTGTACTAACCATAGACCGTATGTCAGCAGATTTTTCTTTCGAAAGATTCGGTAAGTTGTAGAGCATGTTCATGTGGCTGGCGAACACAATTCGTGGGTTGTTATATCGTTGTAGAAGTGTGGTCCAAGCGACTTCATAGTTTGCTTCAGTTAAAGCGATTTGGCGAATGTCGTTGTCCAGGCCTACTGGTAATGCTTCCTTTAAAAAATGGAACCTTTGAATCTTATCCAGACGCTCATTATTGTGAATTAAGCGTAAAAATGCATCATGAAAACTTGGCCAGTCCGCGCAGTTGCCAGAGAATTTCGGAACTGGTAATTTTGGCAGTGGTATCCGTACTTCCTCTACATGTGTTGTTATTGTAGAGTTAGCTGATTCGTTGTGCGTCACTGTGCCTGGATAAATTCGTTTCTTTTCTTCGGCCACGAAACAGTAAACTTCCATGCCTAGGTCTTCGAATTGGCTGATTGTATTTTGTTGCTTATACACACTTTCTTCGTAGTCTGCCATGCATATAAGTGTGTGATGCGCCTGATGAAATTCTTTGTTAAACTCGTCGATTTGATTCAAACGTTTTTCGAAATATATTTCCGTTTTCCGCGCACTCGAGTCTTTTTTCACATTACTAAACAAGCGCTTCAAAGACTCAATGCGGTCAGTTTGAACTCGCACCAGTTGATCAAATTTCGACATTGTTTATACTGACTTTGCTCCACTGTATGTAATATGCACAAATGCTCGTATGTTATCGGTGTTCTTCTTTGACGTCTTGTTTTTTTGAGTTGGCAGAGATTCCGGCAAATCTAACGGAATCGAAGGGCAACGGGACTTAGCTCTGTCGTGATGAGAGCGAGCGCGAATGTTTGCGTATACTGCTCTGTCGTGATGAGAGCGAGCGCGATAGAAAACGTAGGCACGGTGATTTATCTGGATGAAGCCGACCACGAAGATAAAATTGCCAAACAGCTTTTAGCAATTATTAATTATGATTCTTATGAGCAAGGTTCCCCTCATGGGCCACCAATGAATAGTTGTGATGCCTCACTGCTTTGACATCATTGTAATGGGGTTCGCAAATAAGAATCATATATACACTATTTAACTTCATTTATTTCTTCATATACAAAAATCACGTCTGATCGCTATGACCGCAAAATTACAAGAGAAGAGAAAAGAAAGAATACAGTTCAGTTCAATTAGCATCGATACATAAAATGTTAATCCGCTGTTAAGACAGCTGAAGCACCGGGTGACTCTGCTCATAATCCGTACAAATTCTTTTTCCGCCTTTTCAAGCGAAAATCATGGAAATGCCAAATGAAATGACAGATTTCGTCTGCCATCGTGTTTTTCTGCCATTTTTGCATACACCCTAATAAACTGTTCAGCCATAACTTCTTAAATCTTTCAAATATAAGAATAATTAAACAATTTAAGTATATTAAGCTTTGTTTTATTATTAAGCTTGAAATATGGGTGTGCAATAAAATGGGACTTGTTGAATTTAAAAACCGAGCAAATGTTGGAAGATGCAGTTTTCCTCTCGTGTCATTTCTTTCCGGATGAACTTAGCATTTTTCATAGCTGCTTCACATATTTGCTAAGCGTTTGCTTTTGGGTTAAGCCCTTTTATTGCATTCTGCAGATGGCCATGTGACGTTGTGCCATTACTGACCCTCTGCCACTCCCTCGCTGCCTTCACTTAAGATCTAATAAACTTTACATTTGTTTGGCTTGGTCTACCCTCATTCAGTCTGCTTCCCTGATATAGCCCAGTCTGAGCGCAATTTTTTCTGAGTTTCTCGAGAATAGCATTTTTTATGCAAAGTCCTCATCTGCTGTTGGCCAACTTGCCGCCATTGTTGACTTCTACGTAATGCCTGTGCTTTTTGTTTCTTTTCGACTATTTCGCTCCTCACTCATTTCATTTCATTTTCGGACATTTACTTGGTCCATAAGTTTGTCAGTCGCCTTTTCACTGCCTGTTTCCGTTTCCTGGCTCCTCGGCACTTTGACATCTTAAAGTTTATCAAATAGTGGCCACAAGTTTTGCAGCTTTTGTGTATGTATATATTCTGCGGTCATGCTTTGCGGTTTCTTCTCCACGTTTCTATATTTATTTATGCAGATCTCTGTTTTTCCACAAACTTCTGTTTCTGTTTTCACCTTTTTGTGCACCGAATGCATAACGGGTTTAGTTGAATAGCTTTATTTTCACCAGCATTTTGCAATTAAAAATTATTATTTCAGCATACAACGCGGTATGTACGGTGTATGCTATATGCATTTTGCAGCGGCTTGGAAAATTTTTAATTAGATTGCGTTTTACTGGGAATGGTTACTTCACCATGACCCAGTGAAATTCGAGTGCATTCCACGAGGTAGCCACGACCAAGGACAAGGACAAGTACATTTCTATTATTACCACATCCGTGTGGTGGCTCTGGTTTAATTAATTTCGGGACTGCAGCTTGTCAGTTATACAACTTATACTGCATGCGTGTGATATAAGCTGCCGACTGGTGTTATCAGCGTATAATCATTATGGATAGTGACGCACATCCACCGCCGCATTCCCAGCCACATTGGGTGCCGCATCCACGGGCAATTAAGCGCCCACCGAAAAGCCGATGGTACTGTTGGTACTGTTCGTTCTGCTGGCATAAATCACACAAAACTATTCCATATACTTAACTCTCTATTCACTTTACCCAACTCCCGGCATTTACACGGAAACACGCTTATCGGGGTTTTGGCGGCTGATTGCCACTGCCATTGCCACCGCCGACTGCCTGTCTATTTGCTGCCCTTCAATTTTATTCAATAAGTTTCGTTTATGACTCGGCCACGCTCGGCCATCCAACGTATATCTATGTAGATATCCTGCAGCTATTGTAGCTAATATCGAACATGGCTTTTAATTGAATTTCACGCGCTAACCATAAAGTTACAGCGTGTCCCGTTCGCAACTTTATGGCTGCTGTGGATGGATATTTATATCATTGTGTATATATATAGCGTGCGTCTCCTTTAATTGCCATCGCTTCTTGTTATGGCAATCGTAAAATCCGGCTCTGTTATTGCAGTGTTCCTAGTTTATAATAATAATGATAATAATAGCCGTAATAATGGACAGTGACATCAGTGCGTATACGTTATGTGGCGGAGTGCTTGTAAAATTAATCGAACACTATATTAAATGAAATTGTTCATTAGCTTTCCATGTCGGTGGTGGTTTCAGTGCAAATATGAAAGGGCAAACCTATATACGCTTTTTAATTACCACCTGATAATTGCGATCCACAAAATCGTTCGTTATCACCTTTTATTATTGGGCCAAAGGAAAAGTTTCTTATCTACATTTGATGACGTATACATGTCGTCTTCTCGATAAGCACGACTGTCGTCGTTTCCGTGCCGACATTTTCTATGTCGTATGTTCGACATTTGTGGGTATTAGCATGTATTGTTTCCATTGGCTTGTATAAGAAAATGTATAAAATAAATCAACTTAGTTTTATTGCAGCTTCAATAAAATGCATTTATATCTGTCTCAACTGAAATAGTCTGCAAATGTTGAATCAACAAGTACAACATGTCTAAGTACAGATTTATGTTTAAAATGCAATGAAATGTACTACAGTAGCAACTAAAGTAGTTATTAACAATAACAGCTAACAAAACCCTGTAAAGCGAGTTTTAAAAATAGCATTTAACTAATAGGTTAATAATCATTTTGATGCCTACTTCCTCTTTCCGCACCAAGCTGATTGTAAAGTTATTGATATTTTCGATTTTTTGAATCTTTTATTAAGGAACCCCCGTTGATTGGAAACCATTGTATTTGATTAGATGTGACTTTGATAGTCATCTTATCAAGTTTCCTGGACACTTTAGCTATTTATGGCTAGTAATAGTTAATAAGTCATTTTGGCAATGCGTTCTTTGGTTCCGTATCGCCGTAGAACGAATGTCTTCTTGTTGACAGTGCTAAAAAGTGGGAGTTATAAATTAAATTATAGGTAATACGCCAGGTGATTTTTCTTTGGGGTGACTCAAGTGCAAGGCAGACGAGTGAGTTACCAACCAACCAACCAACCAGCCGGCTGACAGGAAGCAGACGCGGAGTGGCATTGGAAATTGTTTTACTACGGGGCTATTTACAAAACAATTACACTTATTTGTGCGCCATTTAACAGCTCGTCCCTCCACTGACAATCCATCAGCGGCTGTTTCTCCCCATTCAACGAAACTCTGAGGAACTGAAGGGAACCGAAAGCCGGCTGACGCTACTCGACTTCATTTCGTCCTGACAGCTCTGAGTGGAAATGAACCCTCGGGCCAGTCGATCCACAGGGCGAAAAATATTACGACTACCATTTGGGCACTTTCCTAAGGCCAATTGAACTGCCCTGTAATCAATTTTTGGTTTTGGTAATTTACCAGTAACTTATATTAAATATTACTTCTTCATATAGGTAGTAGTATCTACCTTGATTCAACTCTTTTCTTCTGAAGTCCTAATACTTCAATACTTATTAAAGCATACAACATTTTTTCCAGTGTTCCTATTTCCGTTGCAGAACAGTTGCTCCAAAAGGACTGCTTAGTATGCAGCTCAGCAAGGAGAAGAGCCAGCGACAGCTGACGAACTGCATACCTGCAATGGCAGGTAAATAAAATTAATCATACGCCCCGTGGCACGTTAGTGTTCAACTTAAAAAATTTGGCCAATTCAATTATTAACTTCGTTGTGAAAAAATTTAAGACTTCATAAACTGTAATTATCTATTTATATTGCAAATATTCATTACGAATTTTGTTATTCGGTAAACAATGAATTGTATCTTTAGAAATGAGGCAATATTCAATTATTTTGTGCATTATTCATAATCTCAAGAGCAAATACAATTGGTCAATCCTGTGTGGCAAAGGAATTAAAAAACCATATCAATCGAATTCTTGGAACGGTCATAGCCAGCTAAATTAAAAGTCGTAGGAATTTCACCCGTTGCTGTTTCCCAACCACACACACTCCAAACCAGACAGTGGAGCTGTGGGATGATAAGAGGCATGGTGCTCGAAATGATTAATGTGGCACAAATAAATTAATTGACATTTAATAATAGTAAATAAAATCGGTGTCAACAAGATACCCGTTGAGATAAAGAATGCTCAAGTAAAGATTAAAATATATCTCGTTTTATGAACTTGGTAATTTAGTTAAAAATTGGTAATAACTCATGGGTTGGGTGCCATCACAACCTTACTAATGAGTAGCGAAAACCCAAATGGCGATGGACAAAAAAAAAAATAAAATATTTCGAACTTTTGGGAATTTAAACGTCAAGTTTGTATAATCCGATAAACATTTTGTTTGTTTATGCCATTCACGTGATATGTGATCGTTCGCTTCATCAATTTACTTAATTTTATCCTGACATATTTAATTTTCAGTATTAGCAGTATTACCAGTATTATTTTATTTTGGATATTAAATTATTAAATTGTTTTGGATAGTAATATTAAAAATAAAATAAAATAATTTTTTATTACTATTATTTATTAAGTATTGGAAACTTTGATGCATAAATCAATCTTACTATATAAAAAGTTAAATAACGTAATTCCCAAGTCGTTATAAAATTAATTTTAGAAAAATAAAGTCAATAAATTTAGATGAAGAAAAAATTCTACAATTTTGATGCCTTATTTTCTTGGGAGTTCCCTTCTTACTTTTCACGGACCAAATCTGTCGCCTTTTAGACTTAGTCATTCCCAATCAAGGTGCTTTTTGATGGTTATAATCTCGGTTATGGAAACCCGACTGCGGCAAGTGCCGAATAATAATGATATCAGAGGAATTTTCGCATTAAAAACTCGTATATTATTAGATTTACATTCATTCCTCGAATCAATGACCGATTTAAAATGGAACGTCTTAAAACAGATACCCACAGCCATTTTGTCGACGTCTGATTGTTTACAGATTCTTCAAGGAAATGAAAGTAGCCCAAGTTCGGTGCGTAGGGTGATTGCCGTACTGATACGTCTTATCTGCATCAAGATAGGAGAAAAGCCCCAGCGATCGCTAAGTCTGTGGCACCCACAGACTTGGCATAAATACTTTGGCCAGTAGCCAGTTAGAAGCAAGTTTCAAACGAACCTCACAACGAGCAACATGCAGTCACATCTCGTCGCTATCCTGCTGGCCACCGTTGCCATCGGCTCCTGCATCGCGAATCCCAACCTCATCTCTGGTCCTTCGCGAATTCTTGAGATAATGAGCGCCACCAGTGAAGTACAGCGTAATAACCCACAACTGTCCAAAGAATGTTTCGACTACTATTATGACCTATTCGAAACCGAATATGCGGAATATGTGGATGAGTACAATCTGTGCCTCGATAAGTTTGATGGCGGTTATGAACAGGTCCTAGAACAGTACAATCCCGTTGTCTGGGACCTCAGCAACTCCACCTTCGAGTCCTGCATGTTCCTGTTGGACTGCGATAAGCAGAATAACAGCGAAAATGCCCTGTCCTGCTACTCCACTGAGGTAAGTTATTAGTGTTTTGATTTTTTACAATTATCTCTTATTTTCTAAATCTCTTATTTTCTAAAATTAACAAAATATTCAAATTAATTTTCAGGGTCCGAAAAATTCCAAACAGTTGTCCAGTGTGGCATCCAATGCTTCGGTCTCGGTCGTTACACTGCGTCAGGAGGTCGAGACACTGGTGTTCACCCGTGACCAATGCCGCTCAGCATCGTCCAGAAGCTATGAGATCCGCTCCAGCGAGTCCTCCGAAGATCTTCAGAAGTGCCTGAACGGTGAGATTCCTGTGCCGGAGAGAAGCACCACCGCAAGCAGCAGCAGCACCAGCACCACCGCCGCCACCCCCACTGTTACCACCACCGGATCTGCTTCTACCACCACCCCATCTCCTTCTACCACCACCCCATCTCCTTCTACCACCACCCCATCTCCTTCTACCACCACCCCATCTCCTTCTACCACCACCCCATCTCCTTCTACCACCACCCCATCTCCTTCCACCGCCAGCTCATCCGCACCGATTTCCTCAACAACGAGTTCTCCATCGACAGTAGCGCATTTTAGTCCCGTTGAAAAGAGCAGTGGCAACAGCCGGCACCGATTCCCAAGAAGACTAGAACATATTTTCAAACATATTGTTTAAGAGTTGAGCAATATAAGGGTCAATACCAATAAACTAAACAGGAACATTGCATAACGACAATATTAATATTGAGCAATTAATAAAGTGGGCTTTAACATAGCTAAAGTTTAATGAAAAGTTTGTGGCATATCTTACAATTAAAATGAGATTTTAAAACTATACTCCTAACTTACAACTATATTTTAAATGGGTTGATACTAAACGCCAGTTTAAATCGCCATTTTAAATTCCAAGCTAGAATAATTTATTTGCCAAGAATACTCTTATCTTCGTCTGAATGGCTTTTACCGGTTTTCAGTAAACTTCGGATGCAATTGAAAAACAGGCCTAGGGCCTTTGAGAAATGGCAATGGCTTAAGGACTGGCTCCAATCTTCAAACCAAACAGATGGAATCAAGTGATGAAGTCAATCTGGGAACTCAAACGAGAAACTAAAACCCATTGCAACTTACTTAATTAACGGACCGATCTAGGTGGAAAACCGAGTAGGAAACCAACCTGATGCGATGCAAATAAAACTTTTTGCATTTGCCATCAGTCCAAGTTTATCAAAGATCCGCAGGACACGGGCTTTGAAGGGGGTCGTTGGCGGGGGATGGAAGGACAAACATGTAAATCAGCCTGGGAAATCTTTACCCCGGGCAGGACAAACAAAATGGGCGAGGAAAAAGGAAATCTAGGACGGGACACTTTAAGGTAGCGGTAACAGTTAAATAAACATCAGAGCCATTTTCCTAGCGGTGTTTTTTATTCAATTTTAATTGCATGTGGTGTTATTATTTGTGCAGCTGCCGGCGGCGGCCTTGTTGTCACTGCAATTAAAACAAATTAGAAGCGCTGTGCAAAGGGGAGATTTCACTTTGCCAAAATAAAGCCAATAACTTGGCAAGTCCCAGTATCCTGGGAGGTATCCTTGGCTTCCTTGCAGCCTGCCTACTGGTTGGTTGGCATTGCGATACCCGAAACACACACACACTCAAAGAAGAACACGCAATTAAGATATGCAAATTAGAAGTTGTCCTTGCTACGGCAGCTCCTGTATTCCTGATGGCATCTTCACTCCACTGGGCTCTGATAATTATGCAGAGGTATGCAATGAAGACGGCTTTAATCTTGGCCAACCATCTCGACTATAGATTTTTATTTTGGACAACAATAACGGGTCAAGTGAGTCATTCAACTTTTTCAAATGTAATTATTGTGTTGCTTGTAAGTGACCGACAAGCGATTTTGATAAGCTTGAAGTGTATATTGTTCGGTCATTAGTCATAGTAATTATACCAAAATCAAGTAATATATAGGCTCAGAAATTAATTGATAACGATTGGGAAATCCTAAAAGCCGCTTTCTATATTTGTAACTTCCCAGTTCGTTACACTCAGCCCTAGCTACTTGTTTACTACTTGTTTACTTTTAGCCAAGTCGAAGGACTTGTCGCAATTACTTATTTTCACCAATAACATTTAATGATATGATTGTTTCGGGCTATCTCCGATACCTTCAAGTGGTTTGTGAATATTCCAAGAATCGAACTGCATGACAGACATATAGACTACACGTGTATCCTCGCACTATAAACACTCGAACTAGATTAGATCATTTAGGCCTTAAATTCTTAGCTATTTGCTTCCTATTTTTTTTTTAGCAAACTCGGCAAATTGCGTATGAAGATCAATTCTGGGAAGTATAGACTTCGATCGAATGCTGATCTAGGTGAATAAAAATTTTGGGAGCGGGGTGAAGGAAACCCTTGAACTGGATTTGCCGGGTGGGACCCAATAATGTGATGGTTATAAAACCGATAAGACTGATAACTACGGCCCGGTTTTTGAGATAGCTCGAGTGATAGACTAAAGCTGTCCAATAACATGGCAATAACATGCGGTTTTTAATGGAAACCAAGGCAGGAATATTATTTTATGGACCACTCAATCGCGACGCCTATAAATACTGCAGGTGCTAGGTGGGATCCAATAAGTACGATTCGATCGCTGGAACAGCTTAAACGCGAACTGTAATAGAACAAGTGTTGGCTCTTTATAAAATGCTAGTCAAGTTGTGCACTATCCTTTTGGCCATTGGCCTAAGTCAGGCCGTGGCGTATCCGCCCCTGCAACTTAATAATCCGCACCAGAACCTGGTGCAGTTCCTGATACAATCACGTGATCTCGGCAACGATGAATCACATACCTTTGATTGCATGAATTATTATCTTCCCCTGCTTAACGAAGTTGTGGAGACCTACAGGGCTGATGTAAACGCGTGTGTGAATAAAGCTATTGAAGAGGTGGCACAGATCAACGACAACACCAAGGAAGAACGAAATGACATTGATAACTCCGCCAAGACTTCCTGCAATGCCCTTACCGCATGTAGTGCAATAGAATCTGCCATAGATTACTTCAGCTGCTACAGTGAAGCCGTAAGTTGACTTTTGATAAGTTGACTCCCAAATTGATAATTACAAATTATTTTCGCGTCGAACAAAAAATTATTAGTCAAACACGTGATTATATAATCTAATTAAATTGTTAACTTTAAATAGTGATTACCAAATCCCACAGTAACTAAACTTTTACTTTGCCAGAAACATGATTTTTAGGCTAAATACATATTCTAAATTTAGTTGGTGCTTGATTAAATTAACTATTCTACATTTCAGGGTGCCAACAATACCAAAACCATGTTCACCATCTCCGCTAACGCTTCGGAGCTGCTAGCTGCTGTGCAGGAGGAAGTGCGTCTCATCAAGGTGAAGGAAGAGGTGTGCACCAACAAGACCCAGAGGGCCTATGGAGAAGCATACGGCCAGCTCTACGCGGATTTGGGTGATTGCATTGCTGGCGCTCCAATTCCATCGGAATCCACAAGCACCCAGGCCTCTTCTACGGATTCCTCGACTGATTCGAGCTCCGCTTCCACCGAATCCTCTACTGATTCGTCCTCCGCTTCCACCGATTCCTCGACTGATTCCTCATCCGCTTCCACCGAATCCTCTACTGATTCGTCCTCCGTTTCCACCGAATCTTCTACCGATTCCTCGACTGATTCGTCATCCGCTTCCACCGAATCCTCTACTGATTCGTCCTCCGCTTCCACCGAATCTTCTACCGATTCGTCCTCCGTCTCCACTGAATCCTCCACGGATTCCTCGACTGATTCTTCCTCCGTGTCAACCGAATCCTCCACTGATTCGTCGACAGACTCCTCCTCCGCTTCCACCGAATCCTCTACTGATTCCTCATCTGTTTCCACGGAATCCACAACAAGTAGTGGTGAAAAGGAAGCGCCGCCTGAGGAGGACTTGAAATCCCTCTCCTCTCAGAACAGCAATGACCTCCAGAAGATTCTAAAGAATCTACGGGCTTGGTTCAAAAATCACTAAGCGATCTTGTTAATTTTAAATAACAGTATAAACGAATAAAACTTAAATAAATATTAAATATATACTTAATTTATTCGAAAATAAAAAGAACAAGTGTTTTTCCATAGGGTAAATAAAAATTTAACTTCATATAAGCGAATACAGAATAAAAAACTTGAAGAAAAGAACCGTGTGATTCATTGTGTAACCCACTTATCAAGCTATCAGGCTATAGTCCTCGTTGAGGCGCCAAAGTACAGTGTTACCCACCACTTGACTAACCAAACTCTGGCAAATCAATTATAAACGGTCAGCCGATAAGCTACCAACTATACTAGCCATTACCAATGCCAGATAGCAAGGCTATTTATGGATGTTTGGGTCATAGAAAAACTTATTAAAAATTAAATCGGAAGGAATCATGGCCGATTTTAAGAACACGATAGCAACTTAATTAGCTTTTAATCAGCATGATTAAAGATTTCTCGATGACAGTTTCAACTACCGAAAATTATGATAGAAGAGAGCTATAAAAATATGAACCAAAAGCCAGTAGCATTCAGTACGTATTTGAGATCCGTTAAGTCGGTTAGTTAAGTGGGCATACTAAAAATGATGTTCGCTGTTGCCCTGTGCCTGCTATTGGCCACCAGTGGCTTTGCCCTGGTTCCGAAACATCCCGCCGACCTAGTCTCCATGTTGGCTCGCCAACAGTTCGCCGTTCGCACTTTAATGGGCGCTCCGGAGGTACGGGATGAATCGAACCTGGTCAATGACTGCTTCACCCACTACATGGAGGACCAGACCAACGTGATCATGAGGTACAACCTACAGTACACCGGATGTCTGAGGACCGCACAAACTGGTCGGGATGAGCTCACTAAGGAGAGCGCCTCGGAGCGCGAAGCCCTTCTGGATCGCACCAACCAAATGTGCTCCAGTCTGACCCAGTGCGATACCCTTGTTGATGGCCTGCATTTCTTCGATTGCTACCGCAATGCCGTAAGAATAATAAGTCACTAATTTAATTCACTCGAGATCTTTAAAAGATGATCTACCCCTTCAAGCACTAACGATTATAATGAATAGCTCTTTAAAATGATATTTGCCAACACACTGGTCTAGATTTTCATTCGTATGGTTTATTGCTCGATTAGAGCGCATTAAAAAAACGTGCCATTGTCATAAATTCATTCGTATTATCAGACGAGAGCTTAAGTGCTTTATAAAGACTGAGAGTCTATCATTAAGGAAATATAAATAGTAACATGCAATATCTTTTAGTCCTCCGACAGCTACAAGGTTATGTTCACCCTGAACAGTGACTCCAGCCTGGACTTCAATCGCATCAGTGCCAAGTACCAAGTGATCGAGACCGATCTTACCGACTGTGTGGATTCAGCTCGCTTGGATTACGCCCACGACATGGACGCGTGCGACGAGAATCTGACGATGTGCTTAAAGGGAGGCGAGACTTCCCCCCAACCGACTGTTTCCACTACTCCTGTGGTTCCATCGACTACTACGACTACTGAAGCTCCAGTGTCCACTACTCCTGAAGCTCCATCGACTACTACGACTACTGAAGCTCCAGTGTCCACTACTCCTGTAGCTCCATCGACAACTACGACTACTGAAGCTCCAGTGTCCACTACTCCTGAAGCTCCATCGACTACTACGACTACTGAAGCTCCAGTGTCCACTACTCCTGTAGCTCCATCGACAACTACGACTACTGAAGCTCCAGTGTCCACTACTCCTGTAGCTCCATCGACTACTGAAGCTCCAGTGTCCACTACTCCTGTAGCTCCATCGACTATTACGACTACTGAAGCTCCAGTGTCCACTACTCCTGTTGCTCCATCGACTACTGAAGCTCCAGTGTCCACTACTCCTGTAGCTCCATCGACTATTACGACTACTGAAGCTCCAGTGTCCACTACTCCTGTAGCTCCATCAACTACTACGACTACTGACGCTCCAGTCTCCACTACTCCTGTTGCTCCATCGACTACTGAAGCTCCAGTGTCCACTACTCCTGTAGCTCCATCGACTATTACGACTACTGAAGCTCCAGTGTCCACTACTCCTGTAGCTCCATCGACTACTACGACTACTGAAGCTCCAGTGTCCACTACTCCTGTAGCTCCATCGTCTACTACGACTACTGAGGCTCCAGTGTCCACTACTCCTGTAGCTCCATCGACTACTACGACTACTGACGCTCCAGTGTCCACTACTCCTGTAGCTCCATCGACTACTACGACAACTGAAGCTCCAGTGTCCACTACTCCTGTAGCTCCATCGACTACTACGACTACTGAATCTCCAGTGTCCAGTACTCCAGAGAGCACTACCGAAGCCGCTTCCACTTCCGAGCGTTCACCTGAGGAAGATATCGACAGATCCTTGCGTCTCGGTCAGAGGAGATCTTGGAACCTGTTTAAGCGCTTCTTCTAATCTTGAGGAATTTTGAATTATTTATTGCATTCAATGGGAAAATGTAAAAACCCTAATAAATTTTCCTGCCGATAAAGCGTAGAATACTTTTGGATTCGATTTCAATTGTAAGCAGGGATTGTAAGCGCAGGATTTCTGCAAAAGGGGCTCAGAAAATATCAACAAATTGTTTTACTAGTAGATTAAAACTTTTATTAAATATATAGAAACTGTATGCATACTTTTTGTTTTGAATTCCAAATATATTCAATCAAGTGGGTTGCCTAGTGGATTAATCCTCTTGAGTGCGACGCTGGGAGTAATCTTATCTCTGATAGATGACGGAGTAATGAGCTTTATCTCGCCTGTCCAACCAAACAAGCGCCACATTATTGACTACTGGTGTTTGCCACTACTCTTAGATCAGAAAGCTGCGATCCACCGGACGACACTGACAATCATTGTGCACGTCTGAAGATAAGTGGTACACCTGAACCTCTCATAAATAACTGGCCTTCGGGCTGGTCAATAAAACCGAATGGGGTAGAAACGAGTTATTAGGAAATGATCAATTAGTCGCTCGGCACTTGAGCGTTTTCGTTGGTTCTTGAAGGCATTCGAGACCGGCGACCAAATGGAAGCACTACGTCGATTTTTAAGAACGGAGACCCGTTGTCGCCTCTACGGGATACATACCATAATATTGTTTGCCCTATTTTTGGGTTTCTCGGTGGCTGCTGAGGTACCGGATTTGCTCACCCCCGAACCGGATATCACGATAGACGAATGCCACGATGAGTTCACCATTGCCTGTGCCAACGCCTCGCTGGTCTTCTCCGATTCCTACGATCTGTGCGAACTGAATGCCAATGAGACCATCATCAATCTAGAGGTCGATGTGGAACTGGAGCGACTCCAAATCGAGTTGGGATCCAGTGCGGTGTGCGAAAATATGCAAATCTGCGACACATTGGTTGACGATCTGGAGTACTTTCAGTGCATCAATAAAAACGTAAGTTTTCGAACTAGTTCATTATGTTAAAGTCCAAAATTATACATTTGATTTTAGGGAATCCATAGCCTTGACATTCTGACCGAAATAAATTACAATGCCACGAGTGCTTATACACGACTACACGAGGATTATGATGCAGTGCATCGGGCGCTTTTGCTTTGCGGCCTCGATGCCCAGAAAAAGTACTTGGAGGACATAAGGCAGGCCCACAGAGAACTCACTCAATGTCGATCGGAAATCGATGAGCTTAACAACGAGTAGTCGTCGCTTATCTGTCACTATACAAACAAAATGATTAAGGGTGAATAAACACCATCATATAAGCTAAATCACTATAGTTTACCAGGAATTGATATTATTTGCTGATAAGAATATAACTTTTAGGATTTGTTGATTGCCTGATCCGTCTTCGATATATTAAGTCCATATAAGTTTTATTATACATGGAAGTACAATAAATATTTATTAATGTTCAATTCAATGTGTATCATTTAGCAGACACTGATCCAAGGATCGAAAGATTGTATCGGTTTCTTTCACATAATTTTGTTCGGTTTGATTTGTGCAGCGATAGTGCTCCATTTCGATTCTACTTAATTTCTTATTTAGTATTAAAGCCTGCTCGGTGGCATTAAATGAAATACTGTAGACATTCGCCAACTGTAGCTTAGCCTAATGGAAAACTAAGGTTAAAAAGGTCTCGAATCAACGGACAGCCACTCACCATTTTGGCAAAGCAGTTGAAAAAGTCCAGGGACTCCGTCAGGGCCAAACACTGATCAATGTATGATGAGATGTCCAGGGCAGCCTCTCGAATCTCCTCCTGAGCCCCAGTGACATCCGTTAGCAAGTACAGCCGCTCGGTAATGGTACTCTTTTGACATGCATTATATTCTTGCGACCAGGTAGCCCCTTCACTCTCCAGTTCCGGTAGGTAACGGGCAAAACACTTCTTGGTGTTGCCCAAACTCGAAACAGTTTCCCTTCCATCATCTAAGTAGGAGCACAATGAGTTGAGAGTTCGGGGAGGAGGCTCAGCAGCACAGGCCTAGAAATGTAGTTGGAATTATTGAAATATAACAATGGATATTACTTATTTACCCTAAGGGCTAGAAGCAGAATGATAGCAGTTTTCATGGCACTGGTGACCATAAAACACTGACGGAAATCGAAGCAAAATTTCCGCGTCAAGTTACTGAAAGTTGGTAATGTAATCTGACAGTGATGTATGGTTTGTTTATAGGCTTCTTATCGCTGGGGTTCGTCTGCAAATAAAGATCCAGTGGCTCCCAAACTTTGCATTTCGATGATGAGCAAAAAGTGTTGCATACTTTTAGCTAAAGGGAAAACTTTTCCGGCGAAAGTTGGTCTTTGCAATTAATTACGTCACTCGATAAACAGTAATGGGAAATGGTTCAATAGATTTTGCGCTGTATTAACCAATTGGTTACAGCAATCGATTCTGCGGATCGTAAACCCCTAAGCCCCCTAAATTACCTTTGATATGTTCAAAGAACCGCGAGTTAGGCCTTCCGGTGGTTCCTGGCCACCTTATCTTCCGACTATCAGCTTTTGACCCTGAATACACGTGTGTGGCATCGAATGGGAATGCACATGCAAAGCAATTTGTGGGTCTGGGCATTACGCATACGCATTAATGCTACCTAATTGATCGACGCTGGGTAGCAGGAAAATATTCACAAAAATATCATTTCGGGCAAACGGATCAATCATTCGCACCGCCGGACACGTATATAAAGGTTTTGTACCCCTTCCTTGGCAGCGACAGTAAAGATCGAGCCGTCAACAACACGACCGCCAACATGAAGCTTCTGTGCAGTGTGCTAATCCTCGCCAGCGTTCTGGCGGCCAACGTAACAAATAATTTGATATCAGCCACCATTCCGGCAATAACCCGTTTGGCTTTCTCCTGAGCAGGCCAAGCCCAATGTTCAGCTGCAGCTGCAGAGTGCCCTCGACCAGTATCTGGTGCATGCCCGCAATTTGGATACCACCGTTTCCGCGGATGTGACCACCCAGTGCTTCAACCTCTATCTGCCCATGCTGAATGAAGTGGCTGCCACCTTCTCCACTTCCTACCAGGCCTGCATCAGCACCGCCAATGCCGAGACCGCCAATCTGACCGCCGAGGCCGACAAGCAGCAGAAGATCTACAAGGCGGAGGTCACCAGCCTCTGCAGCGCCTTCACCGCCTGCAACAGTGACAACGACACCACCAACTTCTTCACATGCTACGCCAATGCGGTGAGTTGAAGCTAGAGGATCCTTTATAAGTAACTAAATGTAATCGTTTTATTACCTTAGGCCGAAAGTGATGTATCTGTGATCTACGGCATCGCCACCAATGCCGCCAGTTCGGCCAGCTCCCTGAGCATGGGCATTCAGGCCATCCAGGACACCGAGTACCAGTGCACCAACACCACGGAGAGCGACTACGTCCGGGATACCGCTGCCACTTACGATCTGTTGGACAGCTGCCTGAAGTACGGAGTGCCCACCACCTCCACGGCCGCCCCCTCCTCCTCCAGCCCCGTTGATAGCTCGAGCGGGGCTCCTGTCACTGATGGCACCACTGTTGTGGCATCGTCCACCACCGCTGCTGACACCACTGTGGCTGTGACCACCGCAGCACCCGGAACCGCTGCTCCGGCGACCACCGCCGCCCCCGGCACTTCGGCCTCTTCTTAAGTCACAACTTCAAGTAATCGCAAGCAATAAATGAGCATTTGAAAAAAAGATATAAAAGGTGTCCTTTAAACATTATTTAGGAACAGATAAAATTATTTTATATGTCGAAATCATTATGTAAATTTAAAGAAACTTAATTAAAATTATTTTTTAAAATTTGTATGTTACGAATGGAAAGCTTTTTGTGGGAATAACAACACATTAAATAGTTGGTAGCTCATTTGGTACCTATAAAAAGTCAAATGAACAAAATAATTCTACATAACTTGAAAAGCTTTTAAATAGTTGATTTACGAGCAAACACGTTTTTACATATTGCATGTAAAGTGGAAGGTGCATGTTAAGCCATCATAATACATCTTAAATATTTTATGCAACTTTATTTAATTTCTTAACATTATAGGATTTGAACACAACTGCTATCTTAATATAGATTGTAATGGCATATGTTGCATACTTTTTGTCGAAAAGCAAATGTTATTCAAAACAAGAAAGGAAGTCAGGTTAGGCAAACCGATGCTTATATACCCTTGCTGTGAATATATATTTAAAATACCAAGGCATTTACGATTGAAAACATTACTTTTTTATTATTTTTAATAAATTTTCTGACATGATCGTATGGTTTTGATGGCGTCACAATCTTCTGACTTAAATCAAAATACCCTCTGAAATTACATATAAAGTTTATATCTTCATTCAATATTTGAATATGACACATTGATAAGAATAGATTTCGCTAAGTTTTTGGGCTTTGTGACCCAATAGTTACAGCAATCAATTCCATGGATTGTAAACTCTTAAGCTGTTGAATTACCTTTGATAAGTTCAAAGAACAGGTGCATGTCGACTACCTTATATTGTTATCCGCACTTTGACTTGACTCATCGATTGGAGCCGTCTGGTCATACGCCCTAATGCTACCTAATTGATCGGAATTCACTTGCAACAAAAAAATCACACGAATTTCGAGTTAGTCAAACGGATCCATCATTTTACCGACCAGACGCGTATATAAAACATTTAGACCTGGTCTTCAGTAGCCCCAGTAAAGGAATAACCGTCAACATGAATATTCTGTGCACCGTGCTAATCATCGCCAGCGTTTTGGCGGCCAACGTAAGCAATACGTCACATCCGCTTGTTTAACGATAGTAACCACTTCCGTTTCCAGGCCAAGCCCAATACCCAGGTCCAGAGTGCCTTGGATCAGTATCTGGTGCATGCTCGCAACCTGGATACATTTGTTTCTGAGGATATGACCACGCAGTGCTTCAACCTATACATGCCCATGCTGAACCAAGTGGCTGCCACTTTCTCTAGTTCCTATCAGGACTGCATCACCACCGCCAATGCCCAGACCGCCAATCTGACCGCCCAGGCGGAGCAGCAGCAGAAGACCTATCAGTCCGACGTTTTAACACTCTGCAGTGCCTTTACCGCCTGCGACAACAACACTGATACCGCCAACTTCTTCAACTGCTACGTCAACGCTGTAAGAAAATCTACAATGAAATAGTGAAAGTATTGGAAAATTGAATTTTAAATATTCCTTAAGGCTGATAATGACGTCTCTGTGATCTACAACCTGGCCAGCAACGCTGCCAGTTCGGCCACCTCCTTGAGTTCGGGCATCCAAGCCATCCAGGCCACCGAGTACCAGTGCACCAACACAACGCAGAACAACTACGTCCGGGATACTGCTGCCACCTACGATCTGCTGGACAATTGCCTCAAGAATGGAGTGCCCACCACTACCGCCACATCCTCATCAGCTCCTCAAACTACCTCTACCACAGAAGGCGGTTTCTTCTTTGGCCTTTGAGTAGTTGGCATTCGAAACTTCAACATATTCTCCATGGTGATAAAACCTTGTATGGTTCAGTAAATATTTAAACCAAAACAAAGGAAAACAAATTAAATTATATTGCCAAATTCACAGTAGCTTGGTTTTACACTGCAAACATTGCTAATGAAATCTTAACATAATAAATTTTGGTTCAGATGTAATTGTAAAAACGAAGTGTTCAGTTAAATAAAGTAGCATTGGTTTCAGATGTTTAGTTAGTTTATAATGTGTACCCATTTTGAGTTAACCTATTGACTTAGGCAAATCCTAAACAGCTGTTGTATTTTTTATATTTTTTCCCAACGGAGTACAGATGTTCTTAGATGTACTTTCGTGTAGTATTCGGTTATTTCTGGCACAAGATTTAGGAACAGACTGATGAGTTGCCCACAAGCAGCATCAACGGAAAGTTTTTTACCTACACTTGGAGAATAGAAGCAGACAATCGCCAATTCGATTGGCGAGCGGGCATAAATATTCAATCGGAGTTGGCCTTATCGGCGATACATTCAATTATCTGTCCGGTTTGCGGCTGTTGGCGCTTTAAAGTGTGCCCACACACACTGGCTTGTGCTCAGTCGAATTTTGTTCTCGGACCATTAAACATTACCCATTCCGCATTCAGCATTCACCATTCAACATTCAACATGGAAGGCCAATGCGTGGCAGTCGTCGCATTTGCTGTTTTGCTCGCCGGATTGTGCGTGCTATCCGGTCTGAATGTAATGAAAATGAAATTGAAAATGGAAATGAAAATGAGACCGGGTTGGTGACAATCGAGTAACCGTAACCCCCTTTTCGTAATCTCCAACAGGCGGCACCCGTGGAATGCAATAATGGCGGTGGCATCCAGATCTCTGACGTTGGCTTCCAGAGCCAGACGCAAACCGGTCCCGGCTGCCAGACCCAGACCTCCGAGGATGGAACCCAGAGCCAAAGCCAGAGTCAGTCGGGCAATGGCTACCAATCGCAGACGCAGTGCAGCGGCTCATCCTGTGGTCAGTTCAACACCTTCCCGCCGCTATTCACCATTAAGCCGCTGGAGCCGTTGGCACCCATCACCTGGCAGCCCTGGGGGCAAATGAGGAACAACCAGGTGCAGCAGCAGATCAATCTTGGTTAAGTTTTTGAAAAAAAAGTATTCAGGTTAATAAAGGTTTTGAATTCCTAATTATTCAAAAAATATAACATTTCAAAACAAAGTTGTATGTTCAATTGAAAATTAATTGATACCATATAAGATGCACAGTGATTTAACGGCTTGTCATCAAAATTTAAAATTTTAATTAAAAATTGTATTTCATCAGTAGCAAGAACTTAAAATGCTGCAATTTGTTGGGTTAATCGCAATCTTAACGCAACACAAATACCCAAAAACATAAAACAGATTTCTCCAAAATCCAAAAGATTTTGATTCAAATTGATATTGATAATATTCATGGATAACAACAATAGAAAACACACGCTCAAAATGTTTTTGGCGTAATAAAAAAAGGAAAGCGAGCTTGAATTTAGATGCTCAGTCTGGCGCTTGTCTAGCTCAGCGAGATCTCGCAATCCAAAATGACTCATTCATTTGGTTTTTTATAGTCTGTGCTATTTGCATTTTTAGTCATGTGGGGTAGATTAGCAACGATTCGTTCGAGCATTGTGAGCGATTAGTTCACTCACTGATTGTTCTGCTGATGGGGCGTAAAGATTCTGACAATGAGCGTTTCTGATTTGAGCACGGCCAAAGATAATCGCCATAAAGTGTATAAATAATTTGCCTAACACTTAAAACTGACAGATTAAAACTAAATGATTAAAAAAATAAAAAACTTAAAAATTAAATTGGTACTGATCAAACGTTTATAAGTGTTTCATCTGAAGCAGTTTTATTTTCGTTCTAGAACTAAATATATATATATACATATAAAATATCTTCAAATTGATTGTACGTATCATAAAATGTTATCCACGATTTTCGAGAGTTTCCAGCTCAAACTTTTGCTTATCACTTAAGTCCCTGGGATTCCAGCCAGCACCAGAAAGGAAAAAATAATGATGAATGTTCGCGAAAGTCTCGTCTGTGGTTAATGCATTTTTTGTTTTCCTGTCACTTTTGCCGCTGTCGCTGCTGCAGATAAAACTTTTATAATGCGCCCAACTTTCCGGCAATGTGGCGGTGTACCATCACTTTTGGCAGGCACTGTGGCTCCTTCTTCTTCGGCGTTCGGCCTTCGGCGACGTGTGCAAGTAATTGTGGCAAAAGGCAGCACAATAATCAGCGGCAGAAGGATATCGTCAAGCGATGGCGGCGGCGGTGACGGTGCCGCCAGCTGGCTTTTAACTCATTTTCTGATTAAAATCTGTGCTATTAAGCGTGCCAGCTCGAATCGGACTAAACTTTTTTAATGGCCCCGACAATAGTTGCCGACGTCAGTGGGGCGGTGGGTTCGTTTCTGATCCTTCTGCAGTGCAGCCGCAAAAGGACGCGCGAAAATTGGCGCCTGCAACCAACGACGTTGGTCACGACAGGGTGCAGAATTCGGTGTAAAATTAAATTAAAACTGCCAAGGCAAAAGAGCTGCGGACTCGGTGTGCACAGCGAGAAATAACCCCATAACTTTATTCTATTTCATCATATCTTTACGGCAACTATCAGTGGAATTAAGTTTAACATACGATACTTGGGTAGTAACACACTGCGATAAGGCTATAAATACGAAAGAATTGTTTACTTAGTAAAAATCATATCAATTATTTCGATAAGCATGGCCTGGGCTAAGTTTAAATATTGCGTAGTGAATATTGTTTACTTGCTATAAAGGAAGGACACATAGATTTCTCAACATATTGCTAATTATTATTACAATTAACTTACCATCTTGTGCTGAACCAAAAAGTTATGATAAGTGCTAATTAAGTTCTGCACTTTTTCTCCGTGTGGCTAAAAAGCGAGCCGAAAGCTGTGAAAATATTTGCGAGTCTTCGAGAAGGAGAAGCAGCAGCAGATGGGCGTAAAACAGCAGGATGAGGACCAGGATCCTATGCAGGACTCTCAGCGCCAGCTGTCAGCGGCTGCCAGAGCAACGATGTCAATTAGTTTTTGAAGCGATGCTGACCTCTTTGGTCCCCTGATAACGCCATCCAATCCTTTCCAGCCGCCACCGCCTCCAACTTGGCCTTGGTTGTCCTTTGGCCGAGTCAAGTTGGCTTTAAGTTAATTGCATAAGATTTCACTTTGCATTTGCAATGCTGCTGCTACTGCTGATTTTGCTGCTGCTCGTGCTACTTCCGTTTCCGCTCGCTCCTTGCCATTTTTTAATCAAGTTAAAACTTATTCTTAAATGGAGTGGAGTCAGCGAAATATGCAAGCGCAATGCAAATATCACAAAGAGCCTCCATCTGTGGTTGCATCGATTGCAATGCTGTAGAAAGAAATATTTACGGCATATGGCATCCGGGGCCAAATTGGTTTTGCCATTCAAACGCCGTCGCCTCGTTAATGTATGCATGTTTTTAAATGCTTTCGTCACATTTAATTTGTGAGAAATTCACATGCCATCCTGCGGATTCTTTTTTTTTTTTGCAAATACGGAAAATGTTAATTAAAGTGGAAAGTGTGGGCAGATGAATTTAACTATCAATTCGATTTAAGATGTGCAAGGCAAGTTTCGCAGCACAGTGTTGTCGATTTGTTGAACATGGTGTTTAAGATAATTGGTTTTTCATTTAACTCTGTTCAACTGGTAATTGATATTAAGAGATATTATTAATTTGACTGTTTAATTGTATTTAATGAGCTTTAAGAAAATATGGCATAGTGTGGTTGTCTGTTAACGATACTAAATTTTAATCCAAGAGTATCGAGTACTAAAGCGTAATGAGTTGTCGACTTTGTGATGCGTGTTTTTGTTTACATAATATTTATGCGGCAGCTTTCGTTCTCACCTGCCTACCATATTTCATTTGTCATTCGGCTTGCCACTTTTTTTTTTCATTTTTTTATAAATTATCTTTGGCAACATCACAAACACACAGCCATCGAGAGCCCCTCAAAGCTGGAGCTATTTCGGGTGCTTTACACCTGCAAAGAGCCTTTGATTGATGATACAGGTAATTGATAAGGCGCCTCAAATACCTCGGGTGGCTTCTTTGCCCACCCCCAGCTAATTGGCTGCTTAGTAGGTGATGTTTAAAAATATTTTAGCGAAGCGTTCTCTCAGTACACCTTCCACATTTCGGGACGGGATGGGTCTTTGCCTAATTATGCACTCAAAGCTTAGTCAACGAGCTCGTTCCGAGATGGTTTGAGCTAATTAGGGCGTCCAACGTTAATTGCAATTTGCACTGGCACTGCCAAGGGAAAGGGCATTTTCCGAAAGTGGGTGGGGTGGGGGCAAACGGAGGGTGGAAAGGCTCGGGGAAAACCCAGTTTGCCGGTTACGAGATGTCGCTCAAGTTCTTCAGCTGTTGCCGTCGTTTTGGCGGCGTTGTCACGTTTTTGGTTGCTGCGATTCTCTATGACTTCATTTCTGGATGCCACAGATGTTGCACTTGCCATGCGATTTGCACTTACGTGTGAATGGGATGGAGAGAGTGGAGGAAAAGGGATGGATGATGAGCACTGAGAGCTTTGAAAAATGAAAAATTTGTTTTTAAATATTATTTACAATTTTGTAAGTCGTGCATAATTATTTCATTACTTGTTAATTTATTTTAAGATAAATTAAGCTCAAATTGTAAAATGCTATCGTATTATTAGATATATGATTTAGGTAGAAATTGGTTCTCTTTTTTTCGGTGCAGAAATAAAACCAGATAAGTGCCGATGTAACCGAATCTTGACTGGCTTTTCTGTCTGGGGCAGAGCCGAAAATTTTCTAATTTTCTACTGCAGTGATTTCGCATGCATAGAGAGTTGCATTGCCCGCCTCCTGATTTTCCCACTTTATTCGCATTTCCCGCTTGCCCGCATTTCCCACTCTCCCGCTTTTCCGCTCTCCGACTATTTTCCGGCTCCCTGGGGCGAGTTCCACTGATTTATGCGCATCAATAAGTTCCCTGAGTGCGATACTTATGCGAAATGTGCCGCAATGAGACGTGGACTTGCCCATGGCACGTTCGCCTGCAGTTGCTGTCCACCAACCCCACGATTTTCCGAGATTTCCACCTCCTGCTGCTTCTGTTCCAGCTGCTAAAATAATGATTTGCATTTCGATTTGGGGTTCGATTTCGATTCGGATTTGGCTGAGATATATGGGTGGGGGCGAAAGAGAATGATGGCTCAGCTTGGTCGCACGCTCTAATGAGAGTAACGTGCACAGAAAGAAATTCATCTAAGGTATAAATAGTACTTAGTCTATTTCCAATAAGGAAACAATTAAGTTGCTTACATAGTCATTGCTCTTTAATAGAACATTTAATTGTTTACGTGGCCGCATGGCAGATAATTTTCTGAAGATCTATGAATTATTGAACTTAATTTGGTATTGAAATGAGTGATTCCGACACTCACTTTTGTTGGGGTGTAGCTCCTATACCTAAACGGCTTATCGCTTTTGGGGGGCACAAGCCAACAGGCCAGTCAAATAATTCATTTTCGCCTCTTTGTTTGTTGGCCACGTTTACGGCCCTCGCTTATCTTAATGGGTCAAAGGTTATGACCAGCCTTGAGATGAGACAGTCCGTACTTCCGGCGACTGGACTGGAAACCACGAACCACAGTGCTGACCACCAACAGACATCCTTTGCATTCAAACGGCGCTCCACGGTGGGTCCAAAGACTTCGACCAGAGATTAGGCGTGCTTATAGTCAGATTTATGGATCGTCAGCGGGAAAACCTTTTAGCCCCGTCCAAACCGATTTGGCAACAAGCACACGATACACACAACGGCAACCGCAGAGCCAGCAAATTTTGGAGTTCCATAAGCGTCATTTAATTAATTCGAAAATTACGTTATTTTCGACTCCTGCCCACTCTTTACTCGAGCAGCCAGACTCCGGAGTCCTCAGTACGGAGTAGTCTCGAGTCCCGGATACACAAAGGCAAGAGGTCGGTCGGCTGGCTGGCAGGTTGGCTGGCTGGCTGGCATACTCAGCTCATTTGCTAAATCAAGCATGCGCCACTTAAATTTTCATTAGACTGTTTTCTCCGGCTTCCACCTCAGACATTCGCAGCAAAAAGAACCGCAGCAATGTGCGCACTTTGTCTTAATGATGTTAAAGTGAATTTAAACTTACGTGATTTTTACGTGAGCTGCAGTAATTGCCGTTGCAGTTGCAGCTGCACTCGCATGACTTTCAGAAAGGTGAATGAGCTCAGCGTCTTAGCAATTTCACTGAGGGCTCCCACTAAGTCATAATTCCGATACGGTCTCATCATTCAGCTGGTGCCAGAGATTTGGCACATGTGCTCACGTCTGGGCCATAAATATTGGTGCTAGCTGGCAGCTTGGCAATGGCATATTGGCAATGCCGGGTAGTGCCAGATCAAACCATAAATTTAACACATTTCAACATGTGCAAGCAGCAGGATGGATGGACGGACGGACGGTAGTGCAATTGCCCTCGGCCGCTCACATAGCACATCGCGTATACGTAACGTTGGCCCACGTGCGCAGCGCATCGCTGACCTCTGAACCGCTCTTGCACTGTGCCGTTGTCATATGCAAAGCCATGCTCCACAGCTGACGGTCTTGTTGCTGCGGCATTTAATTTGCCGAAACATCCAGCCACCCACCCACTTTTCACCTGCTGCCACGCTATTTAGCCAGTTAAACGCGGCCAGTTGGCCAAATCGAAGAGCCATTTGGTTTGCGTGTGTGCGTGTGCGAACCCAAAACCAAGGCCATTTTCATTGAGCACCCTCGGCGGTCTGTCAGCAGCTTTCGACTGTTCCGACTGCCAAGGAAATACGACCGGAACTTGTGCACTGCAAGGAAATTGGGTTGTCTAAAACAAAATAGTGCAGTTGGCTCTATGGAAAAATGTTCTGGATAAACTTAGCTAGTTTTGTCAAGGTTTTTTTTTAGTTTTTCCTTGTAGAGATCTACTCTGAAACTCCAAACTCCAACTCTGAGCCAAAGTCGCCGCATATTTTCTCATAGTGGAGCTGCTTTTCCTGTTGCTTCAGGGGCTTAAATGAGGGGGCTAGATGTGGGTGGCCTACAATTCGCTTGGTTCGGCGCCATGCAAGTGGGTGTGCTTAATTCCGTTACACTCGGGTTAAATACACACATTGAAAGCGACCGCGGGTTGGATGGGGGAGTGGGTTTAATCATGGCATCGCACTTGAAAAGGGTATTCCCGGCTTAAAATCGGATTTGCCACGCCCAAGCGACGCCCAACCAAGCTTATCGAATTGTTCGCATTATCGTTTAGATTTTAGTGGGCCAAGGAAATTAATTTCGAGAGTGGGTTTCGAGCTGGCAGGCACCTGACATGTAATTACTAAACTTACCAGCCGCCCGGAGCTTGTGGCATCCGATTTCATCATCGACTAGAAGGTTCGACAGCTGCTCCATCGTCTAGGCTCGCCAATTTTGGATAAATCTCGTTAATTCGTTAATGCAATGTCGTTTTACTTGGGAGCGTACTATTGAACATTCCCCGACGAACTCGAAGTATGTGTGCCTACATACTCCAGTGCCATTCATTATGTTTGTTTCATTACGGATGTCGATAAAACGGCAAATGGCATGACAACAAGCGGATTTGCGGCTAAGTCGACGAAGCACACATGCTGTCTTTTGTTAGTTACTTTAACCAAATATTGCCATTATTATAACGAGTATTTGCGGCACATTGGCAGTTCGATTCTGGGAAACTTTGACTCGCGCAGAGAAATCAAAACAAATTACCGCGATCAACAACAATTGACATTTGTTATCCTATTAACGCGGCCATATCCTGGGCCAACATCCCGAAAATATGGCCAGAACCAATGACAGCATGGCCGTACATTAGTGAGAGCCAGACTTTCCAAGTGATAAAGCAATAAATGTCAAGGGACAAGGCTTATACACAGCCTTGCAGCAACTCGACCACAAAATGTACTCCTAAATAAGCCTATTTCTTCGGCCATAAGTTTCCCTTTGAGTGTGATAAATAGAGGATCATAAATATCTGCCAAGTTTATATAAGTAGATATTATGAAGGAGAAAGGGACGCAAAGCAATGCTAATAGGTTCAAATCGAATATAACGATAAATATGCTTACTAATGGCAAAGGATTGATTATATTGAGTATAATTAATATAATAACTATCTTGTTAGCGGTTTTCGTTCGCATTTATGTATGTATATATATGTATTATGAAAACCTGTCCTAGAATTCAATATCATATTATAATTGGACGTAAACAGAAATCATTTGCTGCACCTTGATGCTTCCATTTACGTTGGCTTAAGTGGCATCCGCAGCAGGTGCAACTGCTGGTCATCGTTTGGGATTTAATGGACTCCATAAAACCGCAGATAAGTTGTGCAAAGTTGTGGCTTGGTGCACCTAAGCATATGTGAAAGCATCGAGAGCATTAAAGCAAACAAGCTGATTAACAAATAATGCACATACCCGCACCATGCATGAGCAAATACATCGAGCGGAAGTATTATCCTGGCAGTTGCCAACCACAACGGCAGGACATTCATAAACGGATGCAAATGGGTCTCGCATTGAGTGCGAAGCCATCAAAA
Organism: Drosophila sechellia; assembly: GCF_004382195.2. Classification (NCBI taxonomy): domain Eukaryota; kingdom Metazoa; phylum Arthropoda; class Insecta; order Diptera; family Drosophilidae; genus Drosophila; species Drosophila sechellia. The sequence goes on along the minus strand of NC_045950.1, from coordinate 14,146,066 downwards.
TTGAACGCTGCATCGGAAACTGTAATGCGACTCTCGATATTACGGATGTGCACATTGAAGGGCACCCATAATTGCTACTCAATGGCACTTGAATGGCAATCGCTTGACTTACGGCTTATTAGGGATAAAGAGCATGTGGATTTTATGAAAGAACTAGCCAATGGTGCATGAATATTTGAATATTTGAATAGCCCACCCGGACACGGCGGCACTTATGACCAAGTATATGTGAGTGTTTGATTGATTGTGCGTAAATCCATCTTAGTGTCGTAGTGTAATGTATTCATTTCGAACTGTCCCTCTGGGGGCATCTTGATTTATACCGTCTAGACTGGATTTGAAGCCAAAAATGTGTTTATAATTCTTTGGGACTTTCTTTGTTTATTTGCCACGACATAAATGAATAAATGCATGGTGGATGTTGTCGAGAAATGCAGATTACTTGGGCATTTGCCATTGACCCATGGTCAAGGACTTAACCCACTGAACCGCACACATTTCACCATTCACAGATGACCACCACTCGAATGAGTCAACATTGGGACAAAGTATTTTAATTGGTCTGCTGAAACTTTCTCAACTTTAGGGAAAGGGTCAAGCGCTCCATAATAAACTAGCTGCTAATTTACTTGGGCCAACATCAACTGAAATGGCCAAAACAGACACACACACCTAAGCCAGCACCTGAAGTTATTTACCGACTGGCGGTCAGCGGATAAAAACTTCCAGTTGAATCAAGAGGGCTAGTGGCTCTCGGCGAGGTGCTAACCTTTGGCAATTTATGTGTTTCATTATTAAACTTTGCCACCTGCCGCATATTTAGCAACAATAACAAAAGGCAAAAAGGCGGCGCACACACTCTCGGCGCAATTTATTGGCCAAACACCTCGGCCGGAGCACTCCACTCTACAAATGACTGCCGCTGGCCTGGTGGAGGGCTAAAAGCAAGTGAAAGAGAAACTGAAAATCAATTGAATTGTAGATGCGGGTTAAACATGAAAGCAAACATGGCCCAAACGACGCTGGCCCAAGTAAATAAAAACATCGTAAAGCCAAAGACCCTCTTATTCTTGGCCTTTTTACACACACGATTGAATGCGCAATTTATGCGGTGTAATTTATGAAAACAAAAACCGGAAACAATATTTCTGCCGCTCTGTGCTACCAACTTGACCATTATCTGCTGTCTACACACGCCCAGGCCAAGTCGCAGTTATTTATGTGGATGCAACACGGCCCACGACAATGGGCCTCCGCTCCGAGGCAAAAACTTGGCAACATGGCAACACTTCAGGCCAACGCCGGTCCACAGGGCGTATGAGCATTTATTAGCTCTTGCACCAGCTCGGACGTGGGCTGTTACTTTAATTGCGGGGATCTATTGCAGGCGCATTTGCATTGCTGATTGCCGTGTTTGAAAATTCAGCAGCTGGCGGTGGGACACTGAAAAGGGGAATGGCCTTGAAGACACTGGCAAAAATAATGGTATTTAAGCGCACATATTTGAAAATTCATTGCCTGCGTATAAATGCTACACTTTAAACAGTCTAAAAGTATGCAACTAGACTTTTACAAATTATGAATGAAACATCTAAATATGGAGTTTACTATTAACAAAAACTTTTCCTTCCGTGTACTTTAGATTGGCAGGGCCCAGGACTTTTGCTCATTGGGCGCCAACAGCAGCAAAACTACTCGCATAAACAATTTCCACAAATGGCGGCTAACAAAGTGATGCTTTAGGCCATGGCTATTGTATGCCAGTAGTACCTCCCTCCCTTGGCCGCCTTGGTCACCCCTGGCTCCCTAGACGGGGAACCACCGCATTTTGCTAAGTCGCTTTCCGTTCGTGCCTGGGCCGTTTTCTTTTATTATTTTGCAGCCCTTTTAGTCGACGGGGCCCAGAGGCCTGTTTGCCCTGGCCAGAGAAGCATAAAAATCACGCACTCACAAACAAATAAAATGCTGACAGCATATATTTCCGTTTCCGTTCCGGCTACAGTTTTCAGTTAAACAAATGCCCCGCATATGCGGCTCTCTTTCCGTTTCTCCCATTCTTCCCTGTGTGTGTGTGTTTGAGCGGATGTATTACAATTTGGAAATGTCTACGAAACGCACATTTATGACAAAAGGGATAACTTATCCATGGCCCGATCCCTTCGGGCCTATTTGTTTAACAGAGTTCGCATTTTTATTTTAATGCTAATTCGGCCAAGCGACCCAACTGCGCTAAATTAGCAGCTGGAGATCGTAAAAAGAAAAATGGCGAGGGAACTAAATCTCACTTCCGGCGGAAGTGGTTGAAGTCGGCACGCAATGCCAGAGATTTAGTCTGTATTCTATTTTTACGATGCCTTCGATTTGATTGACGCAAAGTTGTTGGATAAACACACTTCACACACACTTTTTGTTCCATGCCACCCAGCTGTAATTTAATAGCTCGGCCTGCCGCAGCCAGGCTCTGGTAAATAAAGTTAATTAAATTTAAATATTTGTGTTTTGCAGCCCCGTCTGGATTTCTTTTCTCTTGTGCGTATAAAAAAACCGCAACCGAGGGACACACCAAGCCCACCTCCGCCAAAACTTTCAACGCACTCAATGGGGCGTTAAATTTTGTTATTGTGTGTGTGGGGTTGTGTGTGTGTGTGACACCCCCCGCTGCATAAACGAAAAAAATTTTTCGAAAATTTATTACGTAATAATTCATAAAAACGAAGGGCGACGCGACGCAGCATTGTCAACCGCTAAAAAGGCGTCCAGGTGAGCGCTGGGCTCTGACCAGAGAACTGCAGCAAGCCACTGGCACTCTAAGTGCACCCGGGTGTTTTTTGACACTCTACTTGCTGCAAAAAAATATATCCGTGTGTATTGCTAACCTGTTTTGCCCGCGATGTGAGCGGTGAGTGGCACCTGCACTCAAAATGATTGAGTGTGAGTCGAGTGGCAAAAAATGCCACCCTTGCAGTTCTCTGGCTCTGACCTCAAACACCATACCGCCCTCACAACAAACACAACACACACAGCACACCTACACGCCGCACACCCAAATAACCAAAGAAAGCAACAACAAAATGTCCCTGCTGTGGACAGTTGGCTAGTGTCAGATGCTGCACTGGAAAAAAAGCCTGCAAACATACCATGAAGTTGCTCCTTTAAAGAAAACTGTTATGATTATATCAGATTCTGATTTTGAGTTAATTTAAAGCCTTATGAAATATACTTTTGCTTTCTTATTTTTATCAGAAGTCTAACTAAACATCTTATTATTATTTATAGTTATATTTTTTTCAGCGCACGATGCGCTGCCAACAGACGGACAAACATAAATGGTTTGGGCAGAAGAAAAATTGTTAAATTTATATTTATTTTTATGGCTTGGCTTTGTTTCAGACACTGGCGCAGACTGCCACGCCCTTGTGCGTGCGTGACCGCCCTATTTTTCATTTTTTTATTCCCATCATTCAGCATTTTAGTGAGTTGGCAGCATTTCAGTTTCGCTGTTTCGCCGCCGCCTTTCAGTTCAGTTGGCTGTGCGCTTAAATGTTTGCACTTTTTTGTTTGGCCATTTTAAAAATATTTTGTGCCCTTTGTTTGGGCCCTTTTTGGGTGTTTTTTTTTTCTTTTTTTTTTTGTGCTTTTTGGGTGCTTTTGCTGCATGCCATGCCGCACATTTATATGCAAATGCATGTGTGTATTGGCACAGTTTAACTGTAGCGACTCCTCTTTATGTGATATATGTGTTATTTTCAGTTCCCTTTATGAGCACATCTTTTTTCTGGTTTATTGGTCCGACCGTTTTTCACATTGCCGCGCATTTTCCTTTTCGTTCTTTTGCGGGTCAGCAAATGTTTGCGGTTTTACTTGTCAATTTGAAGTGCATTAAATGGGCCACCCACCATCGGAAAAGGTGTCGGGTGGCAGTTTTTCACAGCAGGATTTGCAGCGTTTTTCGCAGCGTTTTTTATCGCCTACAGGACACACCAAATGTTGAACTGTGCGAATTTCATTTGGAGCAATACTCCAAAACCTTTTCGCTGACCCTTTCGTTTTTTTGACTTGTTTATGGCAATTAAACTTTAATAAAGGGGAACCGTTTAAGACCGCCGCCGGAAAATCATAAATTTTATTTGATAGAACAATAGCAGAGTGTTCTCGATATAAATGTAAAATTATGTTAGAATAATAGAAAGTTACACTTTATGTAGTATGAATAATTAAAGCCCCCTTTTTTGTTGTACTTACTACAAAAAACCATTAACTTCCCATTCAACAAAGTAGCTGAAAATCGTTCGATTTCGGGGCGACGTGAAAACACAACCCATTCGATTAAAATTTAACCAAAGCAATCGCATATGTCATTCCCAATCCGCTGGCTGTAAAAAGAATTGTTTTCCAAATTGTTTGACGCTTGCCAGATCAATGCGAACTTCGAGGGGAAAAGTACTTACAGTACGCACTGTTTCAGCTGAGTTTTCAGTTCCACCCAGAGCACTCGAACATGATTGAAAAATTATACTGTTGCCAGGGGTATGTACAAACTGTATGTACATATCCTTGCTGTTTATATATTTTCGTGGGCGGTGGCTTCTTGGCGGTTGGGTTTATTTAACACTTCCAAACAATTCGCGCGGAACTGGCAGGGAAAAAATAATGCCAAGCAAAACAAGTACGTAGGAAAAACGTGCCAAGAGGATCCCCTCTGCTCACTTCACTTTTTCATGTTTCGCCAACGAGCTAGCAGCAGTAAGCAGCAAAAATTCAACACTTTGTTAAAATGTCAAATGAAACATGTCATTTATCATGGCCGCTCCACTCCCACTCGAGTCCTGCGACTGCGACTCCTTCGACTCTGAGTCCTGTATTCCGGTTACTCTGGCCTGGCCCAGGCCCGGCCCAACTTTCCAGTACTCCGCGTCCTGTGTGGCCGCCTCGAGTGGATATATCCTGTGCGCTCTTATCTGTCCTAACAAGCGTTACGTTTTCAGCAAATACGCTTATGCCGGGCGACAACGAATCGTCTCAGCGCGACGGCAGCTTCTGCTCCAGCTATTTCTTGCTTCCTTCCGCTGGCAGTCGGCGGGGGGTGGTGGCGGGGCTGGGCAGGGAAACACTGTGGCAAAGCCACATCAAATGGAAATTTAAAAATGTTCGTCTTCATTTTGTTGGGCTATTAGGAAGTACATCCTTGCAAGAGACAGGATTTTACAAGGGATACCCATTTCATTAGGAGCATTATTTTTCTATTTTTAAATACCTTAAATATATAATGTTACTTAAATGTTAATGTTTCTATTAAAAATAGAATAAATGGAATAAGGAATAAAATGTAAATATATCATAATTCCACCTCTGAGCACTAAAAAATCTTTAAGAAATATAATTTTGTTCCTCTTCGCCTTTATTCCCGCCTCATATTTCAGATACTTTTTGTACAGTGAAGCCTGCGCTGCCGTTGACATTGCTTAAGTGCGGGGCCAACCTTTTCGCACTCGACAGCGGCGCTGAAACATTCTCTGTGATAATTTTTGAGAGCGCGCTCAAAATGAAACTCAAACTGAAACTGAAATGCACAACCAGCCAAGGGCACCCACACAGTGCCCGCTAAAACTACACGTACGCCGGCCACCGGCCCCGCCCATTTCTGTGGGCGTTGGGTGGTTAAATGGGTGGTTTCAACGTCGACGCATTTAAAATTGAAACAAATTGTGAATGATGTAGCAGTATGGGTATGGACTGGCTCCAGAATGGGGCGTATGTGTTTCAGGGCGTGTTTGTGGATGTGTGTTTGCCAACTGCTACTCATGCTGCACTGGCTCCCATGTTTGCTCCCCTAGCTCCACGAGAGGAGTGCCGGTGGATTGTTCCTGTTTGCTCCAGCGCTGTTTGCTCTCTGCAAGTCCTGCGGAGCTGTGGCTCCTTCGAGCTGGGAGGACAATAAACCATAACTTAGTGTGCACGGTAGTTCCCGGCCAGGTCCAAACTATGCTCACCTGACCAAGCCAAACACATTGAGACTCTATTAGAGGGAGATGAATGAGTTGCGAAAGTGGCCAGGAGCGGAGTTTTAACTGGCTGCGTTGGATGGTAAGGAAAATATACTATATATAATAAATGTTTGTAAATGATTGCTAGTGTGTACTTGAAATTATGAAAGCATCGTTAAATCGTAGTCACTATTTTCTCATATTAAATTCTCAAAAAACGATTAATTGAATGAAATTCGGATACTAAGTGCATTTCCTGAGTGTCTCAAATGGCAGACAATTGTTGAATAAACTTGATGAATGATTAATTTTCTTGATAAGCTTCGAGCGTTTTGTTGCTCACTTGATTTAATCTCTCATATGCCACTTTTTAATGGTACTCGCATATCTTCTCTGCACCGCCGACACCTGATTAAACTCTTTTGCTAAGCGAGCCGGATGAAAGCGTGTCGGAAATAAATCGAAAAACTTTATTAATCATAAGATGCTTGTGCGCCAGTGGCAGTCGTTGCAGCAGCCGCAAGTTGCTCATACGCCGTGTTGAGCATTTAAAATGCTGTTCGCTGCAAGTGTGTGTGTGTGTGAGCTTGGGTGAGTGCGTGCAACGTAAAATTATGGCACACATTTATCAACGTTTTAAACGCGCTGATGACAATCTGCTTGGCTGCAATTTAAATATGCAAATGACAGACACCGAGGGGCGAATAAAAAGGGGCATGGCGAGTGGATGGAGTACGCAACAGATCAGGAAGCGGACTTCGCATTGTTGGGTGCGTTATGGCCCAGACTCCCTTGCACTGCGTTTTCCCGGTATTCCTGCAGATGCTCCTTCAGCTGCGTCTAAAGTATGCACGTCAACGCATTTGCCAAGGCACCCAGAAAAAAGAAAGCGTTGTTTGGAAAATATTAATACAAATTTGATTAGTATGATATCAATAATCATTTCTTCTGTCAATTGATATCACTTAATATTATGACATAAGTGTTAGCAACTCTCTTTCTTCGAAGAATGATTAACAATTGTGAAATATTTTCTATCAGTGTCCGTACATATATTAGAGCGCACTTAACTCGTTTGCTGCCGGGGTCCTTCGACTGGTGGCATCCATCCCAGTCCAAGGACCCCATCACATCCCCCCACCAACCCATCCTGCCTGCCTGCTCCTTGGCGCGCCTGGGTGTATGCAATAAAAATGGCTAGCGAGCAACAATGCGACTTGAAGGCAAGAGCGGCGAGTTTTCCATCGAATGTAGATGCTGAATGCCATGTTGCCCTCGTGAACTTTAATTACAAAATGTGCTCTGTCTGAGCCTCGGGTCGGGGTTGTCCAACTGTTGGCAAAACTTTGGGCGCTGCCGGAGCCGCATAGAAAATATGTAAATCATAATAAGCGGCGTGCTCGCCTGACATCCGCAGCGGAGCTATTGCTATGGCTATGTAGCCGTGGCTATATAGCTCCGCTTTAGTTTCAGCTTCGGATTCAGCTCCGGCAAACCGCAAATTAAAAATTTCTGCACGTCTCCACATAAAAAACTTTTCTGCTCTTCATATTTTTCTTCCTTTGGCTTTCTTTTTATATTTCCCCCGCCTCTCCTCCATCACATTTTTCCATATTTTCTTCTTTTTTTCCCCCGTTTAGTTTCTGAAGCTGGCAGTGCTGTCGCCGGTTTATTTCCTTTTATATTGCTTTGCTTTATGCACACAGCCACACACACATACGCACGCACACTCAAACTATTACATATGCAATATGTGCCTGCCTGGCACTTCAAAGTTTAGCTTACATTTATTTGCGTATGTGTGCTTCACTTGAATTGTTATGTGAATGCGTGCGGGAGAGGGTGGGTGTGTGCGTGGGTGAGCGATCCTTTCATGGCGACCCCTTTCGCCACCACCTTCTGCCACCCCCCGCCTGCCTGCCAGCCTGCAACTGTCCTGACGCGTTGATTGTGTTTGCATATTATACACGCCCTTTTATGTCCTATGGCAATATGAAATTTATTGTCTCCTCCTCAGTGTTGCAGCCTCGGAGCAGCCTCAGCCTCAACCTCAGCCAACGGCCTTCAGTCCTTCAGAGCGTCAGCCTTGACAGGTCGGCTGGTTGGCTAGAAGGGGTTTGCGGGGCTTGGGCCGAAGTCAGAGAGCTACAGAGAACAGGACATTGATTTTAATCCCAGTCGGAAGTCGCCTGCCATTCGCTTTACGAGCAGCAGCAGCAGCAGGAGCAGCATCACAAAAGCAGAAACAAAAGCAGGCGAGCACATTTTTAATTAAAGCGAGAAAAAACAAAAGGCGAACGTGGCAGGCAATGCGCTTTTCCTGCTGCCACAAAAAGGACCACAAATTGTTGAGCAGGCTGCGAAATGCTACAAGTAAGGCTAGATTAAGATGAGAGCTAAATTAAGAAAGTATAGATAAATATTAAGCCTTTCACTGGTCTCGTATATCAAGTGTGTCTGTTTTGCATCTTCTTGATTATGTTCTTTACATAAATATATTTAGGCAAAATATTTTAAAAGACCGTATTAAAAAGATCATTTTACTTATATTTAAGTATTTGTACACATATTTTGTGAACTGATTATTATCGGTCCATGTAACATAATTCATTACTCGTGCCCCGCATAATGACCTCTTTAGTGGCATTTGTATCATTATGTGACCATTATGGTTTCCGCTGAGGCAGCCAAAAAAATAAAAAAAAAAAAATAACCAAAGGTTTTGGGACGCGAATAACAACTTCGCTTCGCGGGAAATGCATTCAGCTGCATGCACATGGCAGCTCTCAAATAGCTAGTCCCTCGTGTGGCATGCAACTAAATAGTGGAGGGGAAAAAAATGGTATCGGGTAAAACAAAGCATTACCCAAAAGCGATTACCCCCGAAAACTAACATAACACGCCAATTTATGTGCACAATTGTTTACACGAAGTTGTATAGCCATTCAATGGCTCCGCTGCTCAATTGTTCAATTGTTTAGGTGTGCACTTTTCCAACTGATTGAATGTGGAGCTGCCGGCTGCATAGCCGTAATTATGGCCGGGAAACCAGTTTTATGATAAATGCGGACGGCTGCTGGCCCACACGGCGAATACGTAATTCAATCAGAAGGCCATTAAATCGAGAAAACTTTTTTCAATATTCGCGGGCATTAAGCTTCAATTTATTTCAATCAGCGAGCGCACAATTTGCGTCCACAGAAGACCATAAAATTGCAGTAAATTCAACAATTGTAGAGTTCGAATTACGAAGCAGCCTGATATGCAGATATATTCCCACTATATATATATATTTATAGGATTTTTTATATTTTTTTCGTTTCAATTTCATTTCACGGCTGCCTCTCTACAATTGACAATTTAATGGAGTCTTCCGCAGTTGCGGCTGAGGTCGAGAAAACCCATTGTCTGGGCTTTCCCTTGGCTTTTCTCCGGGAATTTTCCCTCATTCTGCAAGTGTTAACCGCTTACTTAGGCCATTATGCTCGCTGGCCGAGGCGACATTGTATTAGGCTGGCAAATTTATGGACGCGGCTTTTATGCTTTAAGGACTTCGGCCAGACTCGAGCGTTAATGGGCGCACTTGTGAATTTATGGGCATAGCCTGCGGTAAAAGATAAGTATAAACCTGACTATCTCTATTTCATAGTAAGCACAGCCTGAGCTTCCGCTAAGTATGTATCTCACTGCACAAATGGCCATATACCAGCTCAGCTCAGTCACCTGAGTTTGCACGTGGCATCCCTGCATGATTTTATGGCTTTCGCACCTCGCTCACATATTTACTATACAAATTACACTTTTTATTGCATGCGATTTCTGTTGCTTCTTGGCGTTCTTTTTTTGCAGGCACGTGGCAAAGGGTTCTCTGTTTCATTGTGAATTAATGCTTTATTTATATGATGTGTTGAGTTCGATATAGCAGAATCTTTAGTAGTGTGTTGGCCATGCATGTGCCACAAATTGGGGCTCAAATTATGTGCTTCAATTTCTAGAGTTTCGTTAACTTCTTTTTTTTCGACTGTCTCTGTTCGCGGTAAATCGTACGTATTTCCATAACTATGCGCAAATTGCCGAGGAGCACGAGAGGGTAATTCTTTGATTAGAGCCCGCGTGTTGCATGTTGCGTGTGGAAATTATGCTAATTTCCATTTCTGTTGCACTCAGTAATGCCGAGTGTTTTATTCCGTTTGTTAAATATGTATGACATGCAAATGTGCGGCCAACTGACTTCAATTAACTTTGATCGATTTAACAAAATGGTTAGCATTTTCAGCGCAATTAATTTGTTTTGTTTTTCGCTTCTGATTTGTTGCAATTAAATGCGTTCCCATTCGGTTGTCAAATTTATATAATTATATTAAGGGACTCTGCATTAGCATATTGAGTTATTAAATTCGAGAGCATTAGGGATTAACTTGTATCCAAACTAATTACTGTATATAGTGCAATTTATATATTAATGAACTATTGAAAAGTAAAACTTAAACTCAAAAAACTTACAAATATATATGTTTTTATCTAAAAATTACAAATATTTGTGCTGATTATATTTATTTTCGCCTCTGGCAAAATATACGGCTGTGACTTGGCTTTGCCAGAAGTTTTGCATAATTTCGCATGTATGCCAAAGTTTCAGTTGTTAGTTTATCTGCTGATGGCGTTAGTTAGAGAAATTGTTATATCCGCTTTTCCTCCATTTTGTGCACTCGTCACCGCAAAACCACGCACCGCAGCGAAATGCATATGCAGATTCTAAAAATGAAATTAAAATAAATGGCAACGCAAGCGGCAAACGAAGAAAAACTATTTATTTATTTGTGTTTTTAGAAAATTGTGGCACGCTGCTTTATGTGTTGTCATTAGGCAAATAGTTTGCGGACTGACTGTGAAATACGAGTGTGCAGCAGCACTGTATGTTGCATGCTGCAAAACGAAGTTCACACAATTATGGCCAAAATCGGGGAATGTGACGCCAGTGATTTATCAGCACAGAGATATCAATGTCGGGTTACAATGTGCTGGTTTGTGGTGTGGCCCAAAACAAACAAACAAACGAAAAAAAAATGGCAGCATAATTTAATTGGGCTGGTAGATTCAATGGGTTCATTAGACGGGTGTTGCCTACTTTTCGGCGCCGCTTTTGCTCTGCTAAAAATAATGCAAAACGTGAGTTGCTTTTCAGCCTCCCAGTCTGGGTGCGTTTTTCCTTAGCCACCATTTTGCCCGCTCATTATTCTTGTTGCTTGGGAAATTGTGCTACCGTTATTATAATACTTTTATGCCATCGTTTACCCTCGCTGATGCGGCTGCTGCTGCCGCTTCTGTTGGTGTTGACTTAGTCAAGAGCAATTAACATGCAAATAAGGCCTATTAGTTACCCAAACGTCAGCCTGTCAGCTGTTGTGTCTCCCACAATGGCCACGCCCACCCCCACCAACACCACCACGCCCACTCGCACCTTTTAGCGCCGGCTCTTAAAGGACTCAGTGACAGGATGCTACTCTCTTTGTTGCCCTGGCGGGTCGCACTTTAATGACTTACTAATTTCAAGTTTGCCATCTTCTCAGTCTTCACGGGCAGTATCGTTAAAAATCTTAATTGGCAATTTAGCGGAGAACAACGTAACGCTCATCGTTGGATTAAGTGTTATGCTAGGGTTGCTGGCCGTGGAAAACTTTTGATTTCCAAAGGGTTAATCCTTTGTCTTTAATCTAATCACCTAGGGCCAACATTTTTATGAAGTTTCGCCCTGCATTCGGCAATTAATGTTAATTGATCGCTTAAATCCAAGCATTTCGATTAAAACTTTTCCCGATGCGCGGCAAAAGTTAAAGCGTAATGTAGATCCAACGTGATATTCGAATTCGGTAGTGGGCATCCGCCTTGATTTACATTCCAGGAGCCCGTGACTTGCCTCATCACCATCACACATTCGCCCCGTGTGCCGCACCCATGCAAGTTGAATTAACTTGAAAAAATATTGACCCACACACAGGCAAACACTAGCACGCATACAATCGCGGTGGGCAAAGGTCCTGCTGCAATTTATAGCTGCAGTGGCCAGGTCAGTGTGGGAAAATGTTTGAGCACACACACTTCCAGCGGCGTAAATGTTACTGGCAGCTCCGGCAAACCGATGAAATGGTGAGAGGGTACACCGCGAGAAAATGTGTGAGGAAAGTCATCGTTTGTCTGGGATATTTAAACACAGAAGTCTAGTAAGTTGAGTCAAATCACTTCTTTGCAAAGCTATACTACATATAAATATAAGATCTTAGCTATAGCTACACTCTTTTTGTTGCAGTGCACTTGAATCTGTCGGGGATTTACCCTTCGCAGGACACACAATGAAGGTGTGTGCTGACAACGAATGCTGTGGGTGATGATCCAGGTTGATTTATCTACTGGCGCTGAGGTTAAAAGTTTTGCGCATACCTACATTGTTTAGGTCAGTTTCCCTTTGTGTGGCAGAAGCACAGAGTAGCACCTCCATCGTAGCCCCACCGCAGCACCTCTTCTGAACCAACGGGCTATAGGCTGACTGCCAGACAGGAGGTTATGCAAATGTCAGCCATGTGCAATTATTCAACCTTTGGCCGGCTGCTCGAGTCCTTTTGCCGGATTGCCTTCTGTGATTTCTGCTCCACCAATAACGTTTATTTAATCCATGATTATTTTATTGGTTTAGCTGGGAAGCACAACTCAGAAAAGCAGACAGCTCATTACTGAAGCCCCATCGCTAGATCCTAACTAATTACGGAGCTTCCGAGCTCGTTATGAATGCGGGTTTCCTGGTGGAGTCATCTCCCTCCCATCCACACCAAGTGTCTGCTCAAGGCCACGTCCGGAGTATCGGCAATATTTTGCTGACGTCTCACTGAAATCCATCATTTTGCCCAGCCGTCTGCGACACGTGGTCTCCCCAGCTGGCTAATAAATCTTAATCAGTCCGGAGCCCAGTGGGTGGCTGCGGTCTCCGCTTAATTTGCGGAGCTCCCGCTTCCCATTGGAGGCCATGGCTTATCAACTTATCAACCCGGCCCGCATTGATTGGCCCGCCAATCGAGCATAATCGCAAAAGCTTTTCAATGCTGATAAGTTTATTTATTTCCCGGCCTAAAGCTTAGTCCACTGACCATATCCCCTAACAGTTGAGGTGTGCTTTTCGTGGCTTTTTAAGTCTAGAAGAGGTTTCCAATCTCGTTCATCAGGTGATCGAACCAATTGCCCTCGGTGGTGCTTCTGTCGTCCACGGTTGTAGTGCTCCAACTGGCAGTGGTGTTGTTCCACCAAGGAGTTGTCGTGGTGTTCACGGGTCCCTGGGTTGAGTTGCCGATCCATGGACCTTCAGTGGAGTTGAAGTTGGGGTGAAGAGTGGTGCTGTTCCAGATCGGTGGAGTCTGAGTGGTGTTTGTCCACCATGGACCTTCAGTGGAGTTGTTTCCCCACCAAGGACCTTGAGTAGAGTTATTTCCCCACCAAGGGCCTTGAGTAGAGTTATTGCCCCACCATGGACCTTCGGTAGAATTGTTCCCCCACCATGGACCTTGAGTAGTGGTGTTTCCCCACCATGGACCTTGGGTAGAGTTATTGCCCCACCATGGACCTTCCGTTGAATTGTTTCCCCACCATGGACCTTCGGTTGAGTTGTTTCCCCACCATGGACCTTGAGTAGAGTTATTGCCCCACCATGGACCTTCCGTTGAATTGTTTCCCCACCATGGACCTTCGGTTGAGTTGTTTCCCCACCATGGACCTTGAGTAGAGTTATTGCCCCACCATGGACCTTCGGTAGAATTGTTTCCCCACCACGGACCTTCCGTAGAATTGTTTCCCCACCATGGACCTTGGGTCGTAGTGTTTCCCCACCATGGACCTTGAGTCGTAGTGTTTCCCCACCATGGACCTTCAGTCGTAGTGTTTCCCCACCATGGACCTTGAGTAGTTGTGTTTCCCCACCATGGACCTTGAGTGGTAGTGTTTTCCCACCATGGACCTTGAGTAGAGTTATTGCCCCACCATGGACCTTCGGTAGAATTGTTTCCCCACCACGGACCTTCCGTAGAATTGTTTCCCCACCATGGACCTTGAGTAGTGGTGTTTCCCCACCATGGGCCTTGAGTAGAGTTATTGCCCCACCATGGACCTTCCGTTGAGTTGTTTCCCCACCATGGACCTTGAGTAGTGCTGTTTCCCCACCATGGACCTTGAGTGGTAGTGTTTCCCCACCATGGACCTTGAGTAGTTGTGTTTCCCCACCATGGGCCTTGAGTGGTAGTGTTTCCCCACCATGGACCTTGAGTAGTTGAGTTTCCCCACCATGGACCTTGAGTGGTAGTGTTTCCCCACCATGGACCTTGAGTGGTGGTGTTTCCCCACCATGGACCCTGAGAAGTAGTGTTTCCCCACCATGGACCTTCAGTAGTGGAGTTTTGAGACGGTGGTGGCAAAGTGCTGTTCTGGGGCGGTAGTGGTTGTGGCTGACTCTGGGCGATGCAATTTGCCAGAGCGATGGAAGCTGCATTCAGCTTGATCACTGCCTTTTCCACTTCTCGGAAAATGCAGGCTCTGTAACGGCGACGATCGTAGCGGTAAGGACGCACCGAACTGAAGAGATTCAGAACCTGTTCGGAAAAATAGACTTAGTCACACTGTAAGAGTTATTAAATCGAAGATAAAAACTCACGGTATCCACGTAGCATTGTCGGTTGTCATGATGCGATTCGCGAAGGGCGCAGGTAACGAACTCTCTTTCGAAAGTGCGTTTCGTGTAGACGGCATCCTGGCGTTCCAAATATCTCTCAATATCCTTAGATTCCACCTTGCCGCAGCGACGAATCTTGTAGCCAGCCTTCAGCAGGATCTCTATGTTTTCCACAGTGTATAAGGCAGTGCACTCTTCAAATTCGATGAGCTCTTCGGCCAGGGGCTCCTGGAGATTTCCAGTCACGGCATCGTAGAACAGGGACTGCCAGGTAAGCTCCTTGGAGCTCCTGGTTGCTTCAGCCGCCGCAAACGCCTGGGGAATTCATTTGAGGATTATATAAGCCCACACCCTGGGGTGCCGTCTTCACCTCTCAGTGGGTTTGGCATTCTCACCTGAGCACCGACGAGCAGCAGACAAACTGCTAAAATTTTGCAGGGAACCTCCATCATGGCGGTTCAATTCGTTTCTGAGGTGGCTTCGCTGGCAGGTGACCAATTTAAAGCGGCGCGCATTTTTTTATTCCCCATTTTGTTTTTATTCCCCATTTTTAAATTGCATTTATCTATAATTGTTTAGGGGCCCACCGCAATCAGCTAAATGCTTGGACGGGCAGGTGATAAGTCTTAAGCATTCTAATTGATGATAACAATGAGTGGGCAAAGTGCCATCATCATGATAAAGGCCTACGAATGCGGAACTGGGTGTGAAGTAGCAGAAAGACTTTCAATTGGGTGAGTAACCGATTTAGGGGTTCGGGAAACTCCACCGATTTATGTTCTCAGAAGGCTTGAAGGCTTGATAGGCCATTAAAAACAAGGGAAACTTTTTGGCGAGAGTTCTAAGGAAAAAACCGAATCGAACTGATAATGTAAAGTAATAAAATAAGTACCCAGTCTTAATCGATAAAAATTAATCCCCCTATATTGATTGTTAGAGATTCAGATTTGATTTCTGAGTAAGCCTTATGATTGATCTCTCTGAAGTTAAGCAGTTTATTAACTATTTATCTGTGAACTTAGTTGGTCAAAGGCAGATCTTCGAACATCAGCTGTGGCCTCGCAGATACTTGCTCTTTGGGTATCTGAGTGGGCTTCACCTGCTGCTGCTCCCTCAGCTGCTGATCCATCTTTTGGGGCACCTCACGCTGGGCTGGGATCTTGTCCAGGCACGAATTGAAGTCATTGGCCGCCTGGATGGACTGAACCTTGGCCTCGCTGACAGCAGAGCTGATGCAGTTGGACTTGTCGGCATTCACCTGAGTGGCATTGGAAACGAACTGGGACTGAGCTCGGTAGGCCTGCGAGTTTGAGGTGTCCAGCAGCTGGAGGTTCTTGTCGAACTGGTGGAAAATGGAGGTCAGCCATGCTGATAAATTTGTAAATAAGGTCAACACACTCACAGTGGACACAGTGCAGTTCAGGAAAACAGCCGAATCGGTCTCGTTGCGGCAGAGCTGCAGGTTCTGTTCCAGGGTCAACAACTGGAGACGGATCTGGTTGATGGTGGAGTTGCTGGTCTGGGTGTAGGCCACATTGGTGCGATTGGCTGCCTCCTCGCAAGCATTGGTGGCATTGGCCAACTTATCGCCGTTCTTCTGGGTGGTGTTCAGGTAGATGTTGGCACAAGTCTGGGCAGCAGGAGTCAGACCTCGACCCCCAGCCTCACCCAGGACCATGCGGAAAAGAACCTGCTCCAGACCAATATCCTCTCCAAAACGCGGCACGGCACTGACCTGATCGGGAGAAAAAAGGGTTTAATGTTTCATAGCAATTTCTTAAATGTTACACTTGGAATCTATACGTATGAAATCTGCCCTTAAATTCTATTATTTGTTAGTATTTACTTTTTGGTTGATAAGAGCTGACACACGCCAGTAAAATTGTTTTAATTCGCCCAATCGTTGAATTAAAAACGTTGTAAAGATAGTCCCCAACAATAAATAAACTTATCAAATGCTGCGTGCGCTTGTACTCACATACAAGTTAACTTTGAATTCTATACGACTTAAGCCATAGATTGGTACTAGAACTTACGCTGAAAATGGTCACAGCCAACAGGATAACTCGTGTGAAAAGCTGCATGTTTATAACTTCAATTACTTTCAATCTAATGATTCTGGAGAAGTGCTGCGCCTTTTATACCTCAGCTTCCCAGTTAAAAGATTCATCAGGGTCCAAAATTAGCCCCTAATTGGCAATGCACCATGATTAGATAAATTCTAGCACGTAGACAAGAGCAATTTTCATTTAATTGGCTCCTTGCTGGGCTAAGAGTCATATCCAATGAGACTAAGATAAATGGTTGGCAGGTTAAATAACACTTCAATCAGGGACCGTGTCGTCTGATAAGTCTGCACATCCCCTTGGGGTCTGAAAGTCTGTCTGGTCGGGTTGTTATCTCTTGCGCTTATGATATAAGACCTAATTTTACACCTGCTGAGTCATGGCATTCGACGCCTTTCTGGTAGCGCTTTCTATTCGAAGAGCCAGTGGTGATTTGGGAAATCACCTTTAAGAGCCACTTCAGCTGGGATTTTAATCTACCGATTACATGGCCATAAATCAGCGAAATCTAACAGCGGCCAGCCAGTTCTCAGAATAGATAGAGCCAAAACTGATAAGTAACTTTGTTTGCCTAAGGTCATTGAAAGTAAAAACCCAATTTCCATGAATTCAGTTATCAGCTGTTGCCGCGTACCGAATTCTTATATCGATCTAACGCTGCTGTTGGCAATTGAAAAATAATAATAATCAACAAATGTTCTAATTAGCGAGGCGTGCACTAAATATGTACTCAGCTCCACCATTTTTCTTGCTTAAAATATTTCGGGAAAAATAGCTTGGGAATGGGTTCAACCACGTATTTATCAAAAACACACAACGACGGGGAAAAATCTCTACACATGTGGGGTTCGCATACATCTTG
Organism: Drosophila sechellia; assembly: GCF_004382195.2. Lineage (NCBI taxonomy): Eukaryota > Metazoa > Arthropoda > Insecta > Diptera > Drosophilidae > Drosophila > Drosophila sechellia. The sequence continues at coordinate 14,128,447 of NC_045950.1, read as the reverse complement.
CGATAGACCAAACAAGATTTATAAGCTGAGACATTGTTCCAAGCACCTTTGTGAGAAAAGTCGTCGCAACTCGAACGATTTATCAAAAGCATAAAGTGCAGGTAGCGCCAACTTTTGGTGGTACTACACTGAAAACATAACTATATAGATTGGAAATCATTTAGATGCTATCGCGGGATTTATTTCTTAGAACTTAATAATAATTAATGACTGTCTACGAATTATGACCGGAAAAAGCAATGAATCTTAAAAGATCTTATAATTAGCTATTTCTATTTCTCTCAGTGTTTCTGCCTGCCAGGCGCATCTGCTCGAGTGTAACTTTTCTGGGAGAAAGATTTACCGGGCGACAAGTGCTAATTTGAATGTGGGCAGCCGTTTTATTTGTCCTGACAGTCACCAAGGTAAGCCACAAGTCATGGTTCCCCTGCGTTTCCGAATCAGATTGGGTTGTCGCTGCCGGTGTCATATCATTTCATTTCAGCCTGATGGCTGAGCTCCCAGATGCCACGCCCTTCGCTGGGGGAGTGACTCCTGCTCCTGGGCATCCGTGGAGTGGTAAGTCATGTAATGCGCTTGAAGTGGCTTTACACTGCGGCTTGTGTATCTGTTTCAGCTTGTTCTTCAGCTTCTGTTCAGATCTCGAGTAGCTGTTAAGCACTTTCATTACACGGGCCCGAAAAGAGCAATGATTTATGCGAGTTATGAGGGGAAACGGCTCGAGTGTCGCTTTAAATACGAGCGGAAGGTCCTTTTGGCCCACTACCTCCAGCTGCGCGCATTTGCTGTTGACTGGTGTCATTAAAAATGGAATGCTGCGTACGGTGCGCGACAGAATGATAGGGATGGTAGGGATATTGTTGCGCATTGTTTGCGGCCGTTGTTGTTAATGCTTCATCCTTTGGCGCTGTCATCTCCTTTGTTTACTGCAGCTCGACTGGCAAATAAATGCGGGGTCTAGACAGTCACGCACAATGGCAGTTTTAATTTCAAGAGTGCATTCGGAAAAGAGCACAGCAGATGACGATGGTGGAAGGCCCGCGAAAAGGATCTTACTTTTATTTACACAATTGCAGCGGGCATTAAAGCATTAAACACGCATTTACATTCATTAAATTGTACACGAAAAGATTATGTTGGCAAATACAGCTAAGTGCAAACACATTTTTATTTGCACATATGTATTTAGAATCAAACAAACGTAAACAAATAACTTTATTTGATGTTTAGATATTGATACAAGGAATTAAACATGTAGAACGATTTACCGATTAGTAAATCAATTATGCTTTAATGCGCAATATTCGTTTGGTCAATGATTTTGAGCAAGCATGACAAGTATTTCAGTTAAACCGCAGTTATTACTTTTACCGCTGTCAATTTTAAGCTGTCATATTATTAAAAAAATATGGTTTGTTTAATATGTGACATTAAAACCTGTTGAGTAAGCTCGCTGCATTAATAAATATTTAGTAAAATGAGAGCTTGGCTGTAATGCCATGGCTATTCGACCTATAAAATAAATCTATTTTTAAATGATAAGTTTTCCAAACATTAATAACATTAATAAATTTTTACGATTTACAATTTTAAAGGGCCCTTTAAGTTGCCTGTTTCTCCCGCAAAGGTAAATGCGTAATAAGTTTTTTATGCTAATTTCCAGGTGAAACTTTTCCCTGTCAACACTTTATTCCATTGTAAATTATTTGCATTCATTTATTTTTAGTTTGCACTTTTTTCGTGCGATATTACTCATTTTTTTTTTCAGCGCCATAACAGAACATTAAAAATGTGTAACATGTAGCTCAGTTCTTGTTGTTTGCCGAACACGGACATTTTTTTGTGTTCCCTAAATGTTAATTCAATGCAACATTTTCGTGTTGCTTCGCATTTGCTGCCATGTTTTTAAATAAATACTAAAACGAAAATGCGGGACGGGGAAAGCCGCCTGCTGCGCCATATGTGTAGCAGAATCGGAGGAAAATTGTGAAAGGGGGGACCGAACTGCGGGAAACTTTTGTTGGCGGCCCTTGATTTCTGTGACAATATTTGTGCGGTCTAATGGCAAAATGGCATTTGAATTTTAGTCCAATGCTTATTGAGATTTAATCTGATTGTGAATGTGATTTACATATTTCCAAGAGGTCGGCGGTGTGCAGCGTAGGAGCAGAAATTTGCATTTCAAAGCGAGAAAAGCGAGTCGACGTGGAAGCTGGGCGGAAGTTTTTATTCGAGGACTCATGAAATTTATTAACGCTTTCATTGCACGCCGGGGAATTGTCGGAAAAGAGCGGGACGGCATTCGGCGAGCGAGCGAGAGAGCCTGAGCCGTAACATTTCCTTTGTGTGTCGTAGATTTACTGGCTGGTCCGGGCTTTCCAGTTGATTTTACTGGTGGATATTACGTTTTAGTGCTGCGCTCCGCCTTTGTTACAGTTTAGAAGTGCCTCAAAGTTATCCAAATGCGAATTTTAATCAAGTTAAATGGTGCGCACGGGCCAGTGGGTGGTGCAGGTGATGCGGGTGGTTCGGATGGTTCAATTGGGTCGTATGGTGCAACATTCACCACTGCCAGCGGGTTAGTTTGGGATGGCCAAGGGCAATTAAAGTGCATTAACCACATGATGCGTTTTGCACTTAAAACCACTCCCGGCCACTCCACAGTGGCCATACGCCCTGCATAGGTCACTGCATCTGTTGCAGCTGCAGTTGCATTTCACCTGCAACAGTTGCATTTGCTGCGCTGGACGCCAGCACACACACGCATCCACATCCGTTTCCGGTTCCGGCAGCAGCCAAGCCACGAATCGGAAGCGACTGTTGCAGCTTTTGTTGCCAGTGCACTTCGAGAAAAAAGAGTGAAAATAGCTATTATGAATATGAAATACGGCCTATCAACAAATTTCTTCGTGCCAATCTGAAAATACGAGTTTCCAAACGAGTACCGATTTGGATAAATCTAGATCATCTTTAGATTAAATCGGGTTAGATATATAATACTAATGGTTGCATGTTCAAGATATTTTCGCCGAGTGTAGATTGAAACAACAGAAAAGTGGAAAGCACCTGACCAACGAATGGCAGCAACATGTGCATCGTAATAAAAACTAATTAGGGCTCTCCATCTCGCCCCGAACCCCTGGCCATTATTATCCCAGTGCCATCCTCGATGGCCAGCAAACTGTTGCTGATGTCGCCCGACATCAAAGTTCTATTTTAGTTTAGCTTACGAGTGGCACATATTGTAGCACCCACGCTGCAACATTCCGGACCCGGGGCCTTCGTTTCTGATTGTGACAGGGCGAGGAGTCCTTTACCGCAGTCCCAATGCTTACCCAACGCCTTTCAAACGAGGCTGGGCCCTAAACGCTCCCTCGGCTGACACGAGGAATTTAATTTCATTTCGCCAAAAACAAATACAGAGGCAGACGTCAAGTTATTAGCAATATAAACACACATGTGCCAACAGTTTACTTTCCATTCCCCCAGAGACCTCATTTGAAAGTCCCGAAAAGAGCAAACGAAATCAAACAACGAAAAATTGTTTATTAAAAGCAAAGAAATTCACCAGAAATTTGTTTGACGTCACATGAAATTCGGGTGAAAAGTGGACGGGTGGGGGTGGGTCGGCTAAAAGTGAGTGATTAGATTTACAGTTTTATGGCGCTGATAACCGCCAAACGATAGCCAATGTCTGCTGCCATTGGTCGATGGCTAAGTCCATTGTTTCGACCATCAAGTGGAAATTTTCCGCCTCCTTTCAATCCGCAGCCACTTAATCCCGTCCGTATGGTTTCCTTCGGCTTAAGCGGCTATAAACTGTTCCATAAGCTGGCGTTGGACTTTTAATTTAAAACTTTTGCTCTACATACAGAGAGGTATGTATATTCCAGCAGATCTGCCAAAAGCTCCGAGAACGTAATGCAATCAGCAAACAAAAGACAAAGAGCGCCAGCGCTTTCGATTTTTGCTGCAGTTCCGACTGCGGCTTCTGCCAGGATCTGGACGGGATTTCAACTGGTCTGCGGCGGCACACCGTGAGGACTTTCAAAAGGAGATCACAGGAGTGGGAATGAGGAGCGGATGGCTACTTAAGCGGGATTAAGTGGTAAGTTGGAGCATTTTTCACCTACAACGGGGCCACCGTGAATGTCGAAATGGAGTGAATGGAGTCTGAGCTGCATCGTTGAAAATATTCTTCAAAAGGGAGTTATATTCGATATAACCAATATCTTAGATACAATTTACCTAAAATATAAGTTGCGTTGCATGTTATTTAAATTATTAAAAATTAATGACCCTTTCGTAGAGTCCTAATATTATGTGTTCCACTGTAGGCAATCTGCACAATTTTCACATTAAACCAATCAACTCGAACGTCAAGCAATTATTAATTGTGAAATATCAATCAGGAGCATGATAAATGAGCCTTAACTTTTCGTCTTTGCCGGGCACGAGCCCTTTCATTGGCCATATTTTCCCAGGATCTGGCTGCCATTTTGCGGCCATTGTTGTGGCAAGATGGTGAGGAGTGGGTGCACATGCCAGGAAAACTGTGGCTACAATGAAACGAACAGCCACTTGCCAGATGGATTGGTTTAAGACTACTTCACTTGCAGACTTAAACGAATCTATTTCACGAGTGCCGGATGATAGGATAAAAATTAACTCACAATTTACTTAAAATGCAGACATGACAGGCAAATTAAGGGGGCTCCACCTTTGTTTTCCAATTTACAGCATAATTGGATGAAGTTTATTGGCATGTGTCGAAACCTTTTCCCACAGCAATCGAGCCAGCATCGAGTGCATTGTTTGCATTTCCGTTCGGTTTTGGCCTGGCCAGCTAACTAAGTTAGTTGTCCCTTTGTCCAACTGGCCATAATGAAATGATTTAAGCGGATATAAACTGCACTGTAAGCTGCCTTTGGACTTGTTCGTTTCGGAGGGCCCAAAAGAGTGCACCGAGCGAAAGACAAAGGATCCTTGCAGCCTGGTTAAGCGCAGATTAAGTCGTAAATTGCAGCGCTTCGGACATGCAAAGGTGTCATTGTCATCATATATACCACCATTCCATTCCCCCGCAGCCTTGGGCATAATTAACAAGATATGGCCGGAAACAAAGCCGTTTCGCGCTTCTTTGTCAGATGGAAAAATCCGTCGGAGGAGGGCGAAGCACTGACACATGCCTTTGCTGTAACAGGTTTTTAAATTAAATCACCGCATTATGGCGGATAATTGGCCGCTAGGCAGCTTGTTTCGGCCTTCTCCATCAGTGCAAAAATAATTAAGAACTTTTGGGGGAAGTGGAAGCCATGAGCATCAGCATTTCAGAGAAAGCAATCTGTGTTGGACGACATTCAGAAAGCCCATTGTTGCAGCATATCTGAAGGTGATTGAAAGCACTTGAGGGGACTTTAATTTGCGGCCCAAAAGGGCTTAAAAGCCCATCACTATCTGGTGGACAAACTTTTACCAGTAATTTCCAATGAAAACCCAATTTTAGGCAGTGGTTTTCGCCGCCTGGAAAAGAGTTTCGCCTCTCTGGTTTATTGGACTTTAATCTTTTGCGTACTGATTCGGCAACTTATTACTTAAGTTCCCGCTAAATATTTCAATAAACTTTGTCCAAAGTTCGCAGCCAAAAATTCCTGGGGAAATCGATGATGCCAACTGGTGGATAATCTAATCTGTCGGACGGGGGTATACCAACGAGAAAAATTACAATAAAAATCAATTTCCATATTCAATTTGGTTAAGTGGCGCTCGATGCCAACGGCTCGATGCTCCCCGGAAAATGTTTGAAAAATGAAAATGAGCGGCTGTAAAACTATTGACAGTCCGTCGACGTCAGCAGTTCGGTTATAGTCATAGTCCTTTCTTGTGTCCAGCAATGTCCTTTGATTCCAATATTGCGGCTCATTTGGGCGCTTAACACGCTGCCACGGAAAAGGCGGTTGGTTGAAAAAGAAAAGTCCAAACGACATTGTGTGACACATTTCCATTTTGGGGAATTTCTTCATTTCTGCTTTGTTGCGTCGCCTTTTATTTACTACGAACAACGGACAGCGAACAATGCACCCTGGTTGTTGGATGTTTGGAAAATGGCGGTGGAAAACGATGGAAATTCTGAGCTATGTTTGCCGGAATAATGCCAACCGAGGTCGGGCTAAAAGGTAGATGAGAAAAATACCAGCACGTTAAATTGAATTTAACGTGAAATACAGTGAGATGAAATGAAATTTTCGCTGTCGCACTGTCTAACAAGTGGGAAAGCAAAACAAAGCGGCAAGAAAATTGAAAATAAGCGAGCAGAATTGCAGGAAAATAGCCGATAAGAAAGGCAGGAAGGAAGCTGTAGGATTATCAAACATAATACAAATAGAAACTATAGAGCGGTGAGTGTATCCAGCCGAAAGCAAAAAGCAAATACTTCAAACGAAACGAATCGAATCGAAATGGAGGCAAACGAAAGCGAATCGAATATTTATTGCCTTTATTAGCGAGTCGATTGAAAAATTTACTGCGCTCAAATTCTATCTGGAACGCTTCGCTTAACTCCGCTGCCAGCTGCCGGTTTTTCGTGGAGGTTTTCCTGCCGTTTTCCGTGGCATTTCCTGGGGTGCAGGGCTTTCCCGGCCTCTTCCTGGCCATTGTGTGCTGGCACAGCGAGCAATTCATCTCCGCGCGCCAAAAGTTTTCCATTTTCAGCTACCTGACGCTGATGCTGAAGCTGATGCTTCATCACAAGGTGGCAAGCATTTTTGAAATTTCACTGGCTGCTGCTGCAGCTTGTTTTTCACTTCCACTGACATTTGGTTAGACTTGTTTTTCCTTGTTAGCTGCCACGCCCCCCCTACAAACGCGCCCTTTACCGCCCACCGAAGTCTATCTATTGGTGCTGCCCATTTGTTTTCAATTTGGCTCACCATCGAAGATGTTGTTTCCCGCCATCATTCAGTCGCATTGGAGCAAGTTCACCCACTTTCCCCGGGCAAATTGACCCCCACGCGGTGTGCAAATAATTGCCTGTTTACATTGGGGAAACAAGGAATCCAATGGGATGAGGCGAGGTCAAGTTCACATTGAGAGGAGCAAATTTTAATAACTATAATAGTTTTTAAATGGTATCGTCATTTTTGTAAACATGCTTTGAATAATTGCTTTTAAAAGCGCACTTAACTATGTATAATGTATGTATGTATATATATATAACCTATAAATGCTATATGGCTTATAGGATATCTCTTTAAATATTAAATTTCATTTAAAAGAATAGTGAAATTAAGTGAAATTAAATGATATTATTTACCACTCTCACGTTTTTTGTTAGTTTTAATATAATTAAGTTCGTGATTTAATGAAACATGCTTAATGGTTGGGAAAATATTGATATTGCAAAGCTTAAGCGTATAAAAAAATCGTTAAAAAATGCATTATTTTTTTATAATTATTGAGCTGCTCCGCATTTTGGGATATCAGCAGCCACTCCCCAAAGGACTCGCACTCAGGGTCCTTGGAGACCCTGGCTGTCTGGCTGCCCCTACTTGTGCTTAAACTTCTCGCATTACTCTGCCATAAAGGACACTCGTGGTGGCATCTTCTTCTTGCGGCTCCCATCTCCATCTGCATCTGTCTGCGTGTTTCCGGCGCTCGTGTGTGTGTGTGAGCGTATGTGTGTGTTTGTCTTTGTCTATGGCAGCTTACCTAATTACATTCCGGAAATAAAACGTTGACTGATTGTGCCAATAAATGAAAATAATGACGCACCATTGACTGCAAACTGGAACCGACGAACGGGCAAACTCCGGCAAACTTTTTCCCTAAGTTCGCCAGCAGATCCCCCAACGAAAAAAGGACATGAGGAGGAAACTTCTTGCCCGTCTGGGCTTCTTCCTCTGCCGACTTTCTTCTGCCTTTCACCACAGCCTTTTTTGCCGTTCCTGACGAGTTTATTTGCTTGAGCAGCGTTAACTGATTGTCTGTGATTTTCTTGTTTTTAGATAATGAAAGCTACAGCAATCTGCGGCTGCGGGTACATAAAATAAAAGCAAGGCACCCAGCAAGTGTAACTTTTTATGCGCTCAGGCAACAGAAATCGCCGGCCATTTATACGGATACTGGGATACTGCGATACTGGGATACTGGGCGTCATGTGAGATTGAGTGGGTCAGTGTGCCAGATATCGAGTGGAACGGAAGGGCAGGGGAATTAACATACACGACTAGATGTTTGCGGGTAAGGTTTTCATTGCCTGATATATGGTTATGATTTTCCAACGGCAATTTGCCCAGAACCTGCGACTATTTGTCTTCTTGGGTATTAAATTTGGAGTGGCAGCAGAACATCGAACTCATTAAGTGAAGTATTAGAGAGGCATACGATTTCAATTATTCAAAACATTGCGAAGAGCTATTGAAGTGTGTGAAATGAATTTGTATGCATGCAAATTATTTAAAATATTGCCGAGGGAGTTCTTTGTTCTTATTAAATAGTGGTCCATTTAATTTATTTTTACAACTATATATTGAAGCATGAAACTCAGGAATTTAATCTGCAAGACACTTTCCCGCGTTTTGGCTCAGCATTTTCCCGGTTTTCCTTGTTAGCCAGAGAATTCAAGCGGAATGTGGCATTAAAGCTGGGCAGATGGCGCCTTCGACGCGAAAATGTTTTCACAGCCTGACAAGGTCTAAAGCGTGTTAGCCATTTATTAGTTCGGATTTCTGGCTAGCCCCAAAGTATGCAACCGACTTCTGCGAGCCCAAACGTGGCCAAAAAATAGACCATGAGCTGGCTGAAATGGAAAGTTAAGTTCGCCCAGCTGAGGGCCCGCAACTTAGTCCCAACTAATTTCAGCACAATAACCCAAATTGAAGCGGTTTGCTGGCGCTTTGTTTGCACCCGAATGGAGCCGAGATGCGTGACGAAGGTGCTTTCGTCACTCGGCGAAATGGCTGCACAAAATGAGAGAGCGGCGAAAGCAGGAAACAGAGAGAGAGTCCAACTATGCGCACAAACAACAAGGAGAAGAGATGGAGAGAAGACCGGACGTAGTGAGTTTGCGAGAAATGTTTGCTATAAAAATCGTACCAGCTGTTTACTAAGGATTGACAATCCTAAAAGCTGTTTGAAAACAAACTAAAATTTCAATTTATACACCAAAAAAAATTTAGTTTTGTTGGCATAAGAAAAAGGACAAGATATTAAGTGTCGCTATATGTAAAGCTGTTAAGTTGAGTTAATTGAGAACAGTTAAAATGTAAATGTTTTATTAGCACTAAATTATCTAATCATACAAAATTAAATGAAATATTATTCAAAAATATAGCAAGGATTTCACTTGGGTTATTTTATGATATCTGAAGCATTATAACCTTTTAGTTTTTCTTTACGTTGATATAATAACGTTAGCTGCATTAGTTGCAATCTAATATATATGTTAATAGAAAGAGTACCTAGTAATTAAAAAAACTTTAGTATTGATTCCCTTAAACTGTATAGTTCATATAAATTGAAAGGACTGGGTTTCGGTTTCAAAGGACCAATTAAGCAAACATTTCACGCGAACGCAAGATGCTATAAAACTTGAGAGTTTTCCCAAAGGAAATTGAGAGAGGCACTTCCAGAGAGAAAGAGAGAGCGAAGCGCACGAAGTTCGTGCAGACTTTTCCGCTGTTGCGGCTGCTGCTTCTGCCACTGCTGGTGATGGTGTTGCTACTGGTGTTGCCTGCTTTTCCTTGGATCCTCGTGTCAGTCGCGTGCGAAAGCGTAAAGTAAACAGACAGGCGGCTAAAGCGGCAGAAGGAAAAGCAGTGAAGCGCTGGAAAAGCTGGAAAAAGCAGCAGCCGTGCAACCGAGGGCCAAACAACAACACCAGCGGCTGCCAGGCGAATTCCCACGCTGCTGCTCAGTCAGTTGAACTTTGACCACGGCGGTAACGGGTTCGGTGCGGTGCAGTGTAGTTGGTGCGGTCAACGCGGCGTATGCGCAACTTACGTGCAACGTGAGCGTTTTTTTGCGGAACTATAAATTATGAATTCCAAATGTGCTGGCATATGGCTGCCACGTGCCCCCAGCTAAAATGTGACTAAAGGATTAAAAAAAAAACGAGCAAGTCAAACAAAAAGCGAAAATGAAACAATGCAAAAAAGCGCTTAATTAAAATATGGAAAGTTAATTGCAAATTGCGCTTTTAGCCATGTGGTCACATTAAATGGGCATAAATCAACGCAGAAAGTGCATTTAATTAGGCTTAATATAAAGAAAACATCAAATAACCGAAAAGTGTGGGCTTAAAAAATTAAACAACAATTAGAGCGGGAGAAAAACGTTTTAATTAATGCAATGCCATCCAATTGAAATGCAAGTGCAGTGACAAATGAAATCAAATTAAAGCTCTGATAAATTGAATCACAAATGCAAAACAATTGACAGCAACAACAACAAGCGGAAAAGAAGTGCAACATCCACGGCGACACACAGCAACAAAATGCCGGCATCAAGTGGATTATATCGCATCAAAAATGACCGTGTCCTTGACAGGCTGCAAAAACCAGCGGCACTCATTTTTATAATAGCATATATTGCGGCATGCGGCATTTGCGGTAAATATCACACACAGACATCATGACTTTTCACTAAAACTAAAAATCAAATAAAATCCCACATAAAAGCGAGGCGTTCAAATTACAGAAAAATAATGACGCATTTTAATACTTTTTTATTTATTTATGCCAACGATTTTCAATTTTGCATTCCGCTTATTCTGTACTGTTCACCGAACACGATTTAATTCTATTAGCGTGGCTGTAATGCATGAAATATTGTCAAAAGCCAAATTGGCGAAATATGAAATTAAATGTGGCAAATGTTACGGACGCGCCGCAACAAAGGCAACGAGATTGCCCAAGTCGAGAAATCGTTAATTTGTTACATTTCATTGCCGATGTCGAGTGCAGTGACAGGTCAGGCGATGAGCGCGGAAATCACCTGTGCATCACCTGTCAATGGCTGACACCGCAACAACGGCAATCAGGGGATTCCCCTGCGCCAAACGGCAACAGCAACACTTGTCTACAACTGAGCTCACTGAAAGCTGCCCCCTGCCGCCATTTCTCGCCCTCTCTTTCGCGCCCTGCATCGCTGTCCCTCTCTCTCTTTCTCTCTGTCTGTCTGACTGGCTGACTAGCAATTTGTCAAGCAATCAACAAAGCCAGAAATTGCCCGGCAATAAGACAGAGAGAAAGCGGCAGAACGTCAGTTTGTCCAATCCGGGGAATGTGAATGCGAATAGACCTATTGAACACGCCAAAAGTGGAATAGAATATGCACTGCGATAAAAAACATATCTAAAAACATATCCTAATTATCTCGAGTTGCATTAGATATATTATGTTCCAAAACTATTAGATTTTCTGGTGTTATGCCTGGGAAATCGTTTATTTCCCTTTTCAAGAATTTAGCATTTTAAACAAAATATCATTATGATTATTTTCAATAATCCAAATAATTAATAACACATATTCAAAAAATATTTGCATGCTATTGTTATATATAATTATTTAAATTGTATTTTTCATATGCAAAAGCAGGCTATGTAAGCTGAAGAACTATTAGTTCTTTACTAGCTAACATAGTAACAATATAAATTAAATATATCTATTAAAGTGATTATAAGTTGCTAGTTCATTTGTAGATAATGTTAATTTCTCATTTGCTTGACTATCAAATTTGCTCTTCACTTTAAGCGGTTTTTCTCGCAGTGATTGGTACTCGACTCCAAGGAATACCGATATGTGGAACTAGTACACTGCTTGTGCCACATTTTGTGCGTGCCCCCGCGGGAGGCACGTCGATGGGGGGAGACGGTGTACGTAAAGTCGTCGCAAAATAACAACAATAAAGGCACAAAAAAGTGCCACGTCTTCACACACACACACAGTGTGGCCCTGGGGGCAGTGCACACACACCACAGCAAGTGCGAGTGCTACTGGCGACTATCTAGCGCAGCCATTGTTGCATGCAACACACCAACATACGCCTTTTGGGAGATACACACTCCTGTCGCTGTCGTTGTCGTTGTCACTGTCAATGCTGTAATGAAAAATGCACAAACACAAAAACGAAATACGAAAAAACAAACAGAATCCAAAACTGCAACTGAAAATAGAAATAAACAGAGGCCGAAATAAATATATTCCGAATGCATGCCGCCAGCTTAGGGCGATGAATAAAAAACAAAAAAAAAAAAAGGGAAAATAGACAAGCAATTTCAGCTGCGCCTGCCGCTTTTTATTTGGAGCGCATTAAAATTTAGCCAGCCGCATGAACGTGCCTAGATATACATTAAGGCTCATATAAATCAATATTTATGCCAGCGGTGCATGTCTGTGGATCGAGCCATGGGATTTTTGAAGGCCAGCGGGGTCGCAGCAAATGCATTACTAGTCGCTGCACCCAAATCCGCAGCTCAATGCATCCAGATATTTGCATAATGTAACCAAAAAAAAAAACACAAAATATTTCCCAAATTCTCCACTGCACTGCAGGCTGTATGCTAAGCAGGGCGACCATGTCACTTTGGGGGCCAAAAATGTGGAGCTCCCCATGTGAATGTTTTGGATGTGAACTTCAATATAAACATGGAAAAGATCGAGCGTTGCTAAAAAGCAAACGACCAAAATATGTACAAATATTCACTTATTCAATTATTCACGATGTTTAACAAGCGGTTTGTATGGTGGTTATCTAAATATGTTGTATTGATTTTACTTGAATATACCGGATTAGATCTTTAAATCCGGATGTAAGACTTGACATTTCATAAGATATATATTTTTCACTTATACATTTGCATTTGTTTCTGGCACCTTTTGTTCAAGAATCGAAGAATAAAATTGCTCTGGCTCAGATTTAAATATCTAGCTAAGGAGTCGATATAATTTCAAGGAACTTTTCCAATATGCTGGCCCGTCGTCTTCCATTAGACAGATCGAATCAAAAGTTTTGCACTACGGTTTTCAATTTAATCTGGTCTCGCCAAACTGACGCACCATTGTGTGTGGAAGCCACGTGGCACAAACGGCTGAAAAACAGTCGCATATTGCAGCTTCACTTCCAGCTGCAGTTTCGAAGAGTTTTAGCCCTATTCAGTTCAGTTCAGTTCAGTATAGTTTAGTTTAGTTCGGCTAGGACAGTTAGTAGAGCATGACAATTTCATGGCTCACACCAGTATGTGTATATGTAGTTGTATGAGTGAAGACCTCCGCTCGAAATTGTGAAATTGCTGTGAAAGTCGGGCAAAAAGTTAAACCCATTGATGCCTGCCTCGGGATAAGTGGGCCACTTGCGACTGGGCGGGTTAATTGGGCTAACTATCGCAGGAGCTGCTGCTCCATCCTGCCCCGCCTGTTTCGGATTTTTTCTTGGCTGCTCTGGTTAATTGCCACAGACCTCCGATATCAGAGCTCTTTTCCTTTTTTGTTTGTTTTGTAACCCAAAACGATGGAGTGAAACCTTTGAAATGAGTGGAAAAGGACTACTCCACGCCCGTCCAAATTAGTCAAATGAAATTAATAGTTGACTGCCTTCGCACTTGATGTGCATATTTTAATTGAACTGATTGGTATCTGTTCATTCCCATTCTGTTAACTCGAAAATCATTGTATATATTTTAAATGCTATAATTACGAAACAATTCGCACGAAATTCAAAAGTTATATTTAAATTCCATTTTTTGTATTGAAACTGAGGAAAGAAGGGTAATTCATTCAGCCTTCGAATGAATATATCTGCTTATAAATGATTTTAACTGTAGCCTTGCACTTTTTAGTAAGTTCCTAAGTTCCTGATTGATGAATAAATACCGGCTAATGCCATAGCTACTCCCTTCCCCTCACTTAGTTTGAGTTCCCATAGAAACTTGAGCCTGATCAGTGAGAATAGGATAATCTGGTGACAATGCCAGATGACAAAGCGAATGTCGTTTGGCACACAGGGATAAAGGATGCATTTGTTAATGACGCGCGATGATTGACGAGCTGGTGAAATGGTGTGGGTGAATGGAGCATTTACCAATATGTCTTCATTGCCAGCATCATAATTTTGAGAAACCCAGACGTGCCAAAAGGTGAAACCCAGCGGAAGTGGGCGGGTAACGTGGCAATCAGACTTTATGCTCTCGGTTCCTGCGACTCTCGGGTCAAGGCCTACCTACCCGTGGTAAATGTGGCCAAGGGGGCACGGGGAAATGCGCGTTGGCAAGCATAATTTAATACGATACATGCAGGGGCATACTCACACACCCACACACCACGTTGAATGCAATGCGTTGCAACGGTAACAGCGCCATAAAGCTCACCTGTTACAAATGAAGCGCCACGTGGGCGTGGTCCCTTACCCTTTTCCTTCCCATTGCCAATGCCTCTATGCTTACACTGCGTTGCGGTGCGGTAGCCATAATAATCAGCCCAAAGACTAATGGTCCCATACACACACACACACCACACACTCGCACACATACGAATGTACATACACACATGGGCACATGGCTGCACTTTAAGCGCTGAAAGCACGTAAATTCTACATAATTCAAAGGAGGCGCCGCCTTTTGGCAATGGCAAATGCGAAGACATGGCCATGTGTGTCAGTTCACTGAGCCAAAAACAAGGATGTCTTAAAGCTGCAATACGGACGGGCATTAAAAAAGCATCGCTACGTTTAAAATTTTAATTAGTTTTCTTTAAAAGTTTTTGGGAAAGTTAGTTCTTGACTTTCGTGATGGGTAATATATAACCAGTTAGGAAAAATAACTTCTAAACTAAGTTGAAGATATTTTTTTACTTCATAGTATTCATTACCACTCTACAAAATTAGCTAAATACTCATGAATAAGTCATCATTCCTTAACACTTTGCGCATTTATAATAACCATTTTAATAGATGCCAATGAAATTATTCTCTCTGTGGCACATGTGGATGGGCAAAAGTGAAGTGGGCAAGCCAAAATGCAACACTCACACACTTTTTAGTTGCACTTAGCAGCGCTGGCTGTCACTGATGCTCGCATCCAGGCCCACTTCTACCACCCTGATTTTCCAATTTGCAACTTTTCACCTCAACCCATTTTTTTTCCTCGCTTTTCCGACAACCAGCAGGCAACTTTCTTGCGCAGGCGAGTCCTGACAGGCCATACTAAAGTTACCCGGGTCTTCGTAAGTCAACCACTAAAGCCGTGTCAAAAGCGAATGCAAATGGTTTTGTGATTTACCTTTGTCTTGGCCTCCTTTTGGTGCGGGCTTAACCGCAAATTTTGACCCCATCCGCAGACTGGCAAATCCGGCCCATCATCGCGTATCGAGAGCGGTTGATTATAATCTAAGGACCTTTTTCTCGACTCGAATTTGGCCTAACGAGCTGATTTTGTACGCAGGATGAAAAAAAATAACAAGTGACCAGTTAACTCGCTGCTTTTCACTTGGCGTAATTACAGCTCTCGCTCGCAGGACATAAAAAATGTTTTGGAGTTGCGTAAGTGGAGAAGGGACCAAATGCTCAGTGCATTAGTATCAGTATCAGCCATTAGTGTGAAAAAATTGCATTAAATTTGAATTTTTGAAAGACATTGAAAGTAATGATTTACTACTTTTTGTTTAGTTGGGAATTCTCACTTTATAGCTGCAGATCATCAAATATGACTTTTTTATGGGTTAACAAAATCTGGTTAGTTTCTTCTACCTTTTTTTTTCAGTGCAGCGTTGCTTGGCGGCACAGGCGATGTTGCGCCAACAATTAATTTGGCTCAAGTGCGCGCTTGATTTCATTTTGTGTTTTATGTCACTCTTGATGCTTTTCAAGCAGGACAGGCCGAACCCGCTGACACAATTTCATTAGGCAACTTTTCCATTTTTATTATTTTTTTTTTCGCCAACTCAACTCAACTGAACTCAACTCGGTTTGCTTCGGTTTTATTCAGTTTCATTCCACTCGCCCCAGCGGTGTTCTGTTTTCCGTTTTTGGTCTGCCGCGTGGAGGATAAAGAGAATTTGCCTAACAACTCGCACACACACTGTCAGAAATTGAAACTTTTCAAAAGCAATTGCTTGAATTTCAAGTGAAAACTTTCTTCCCAGTCTCGCTCGCTCCTTTCCGTTTCTTTTTTCTTTTTTTTTTTCTTTTTTTGTTGGCCAAGAAAAGTTGTAACTTTTGGCAGAAATATGCAAGCATACATTGAGGAGGCACACACAGATGTACATACATATTTTTCGGGACTGTGTTTCTAAGTAATTGCGCGTCGAGGCAACTAGAGCAAACTGTCTGCTTTTTAAATGCCAACGAGCGCATTGACGCCAAAATCCAAGGCAAAATGGCTCCGCAACTTCCTAGCCGCCGTTTTAAAGCAAATGCGTAAGATACCGAGTCATCGAGATAGAGTACGCCATGCCATTGGAATTATGCTCAGCTGGCTGAAGGAACCACTCACCACGCACCCATCGCCTTTTCCTTTTGGTACTTAAACCAAAATCCGAACTGGGATCCAAATCCGGATCCGGGCATATGGGAAAACCCTCGGCTGGCGTAATTGTTTCAGTGCAGCTCAGTCGCTCAGCTGATTACCAAACAGCCCACTTGCTTTGTATGCGGATAATCAGACTTGAATGTTTCCCGACTTTCCTTTCCTTTCCTCTGATTTTTGTAGCCTTACTTGCCATTTTCCTTGCGACTTGGTTGCGTAACTGCGAAAAGTTGCGAGCAACTTTGCTCTTGTGTATCATTGGACAATTTATATAATTAACCCATATGAATATTTATCTTGGACTGAAAAGAACTTAAAGTCGGTGAAATTAAATCGAGTCGGGCGGAGTAAAAAAAAGCAATACGCATCCCCCCATCTCCTTGGAACCGTAATTCTCCGGCGTAATCCTTCCAGCCGGAGCTTAGCAGCGGAGGCGCGAGTCTTAGGCATAAAGCTGGATTATGGCTTTAAGTGTAATTACCATTTACATGGCTTCCATGCCTGCCAGCTGGCTGTATTAACATGCTCCTTAGTCCTTTCCCCGGCTCATCGCAACGCCCGGAAAAGCGAAATACGGAGCGCACCTAACACAGAAACACGGAACACCGTGGCAAATGTTATTAAAAACTTAAACATCAACATCAACGGGGCATAAAAAAACATCAAATTGGGGGGCGTGCCCGACTTGTGGGCGGTAAGGTGGCTTTTAGCCTGGTTTCAGGGTCGTAATTAGAAACTTTTTAGTTGGCACAATGCGGAGAGCACACAACGTTGGACATGACTTTTGAGGCATTAGCCTAGCGCAGCCATTTTCGCGCCATGATGCGGTAATTAATTTCCAAATTTCCCCCTTCTCCGCTATCTCTGAACCCCGCAGGAAAAAAGGGGGGCGGGGCAAATTGCCGGTCATTCGGGTGGTTTAGTTGTCAAGGACATCCGCGCGATGGGGTCGGCCAGCTGAACGAGGGTCAATTCAAATGGTCAACTTACTAATTTAATGGCAAATAAATAAAGCCATATTATGTTATTATTTTGGTTATAAAATATACAAACAAATATACAATAATCTTAATCTATATACTATTTAGCCTTTAAAGCACTTTGTGAACTACGAATTACGCCGTTTCATTCACAGTCTCATTTATCTGTTACTACAACTTGATCCACCCTCGAAGATTCGATAGCTTAATTATTTTTTCGCCCACTTCGAATTCAAATTAAACTTTGCCTCGTATATTTGGAGGACTTGGCTGTGGGTTGGAGTTGCGGTTGTTCTTTGTGGGTTTTCCATTAAATTATAAATTTATGAGCCGCGCAAAGCGTCCTAAAGCCAAACGACTGAGCATACGGCCAAGGAATAGGGTTGGGGTCGGGAAAACAAGCTATGCTTGTATGTGTGCACAAGTCCTAGTTAATTACCGTGATAATTTACACTTTCACTGGCATTGCGGCTTTAACCCTTGTTTGGCCTGCTTTAAAGTGAGTGTGCTTCATATAAATTAAAGTTTAAAGCTCAATAAATTTTGCCACATGAGGTGCTGGAGACGTGGTGGTTACAGTGGTAATGCCATATGAAGTACTAAATATTTGTAGTTAGGATAACATATTATTTGTAAAATTTTGTTTGATTTTGATTTATCTTTCTTCAGGCCATAATTTGTATTTCTAAATTACATTTAACTTTATTTAATTTGAGGCTACTAAAAATCCGCCCTAACGACTCGCCACTGTATTTGCATAAATAAGTATGTTAAAGTTTAGCGTTGCGTAACAATTTGGATTACAGCTCAAGTAGTTGACAGTTTTCGCTGGCTGCTGGCCAAAATGGGAAGACAGAGAGACAAGAGGCTAATTTATGAAAATTGCCGTCGAAATTATTGGCAATGAACATTTGCGAGTGCGTGGGCGTTCAGTGGCTCAGTGGCTGAGTAACTGGGTAATTCGGTTGCTCAGTGACGCAACATTTGAAGCGACTTGCTGCGGGAGATTTCTGATTATGGTCTCGATTCGAGACTCTCGAACGTATTGAGACCGGTTAGCTCCGACCACGCCCCCCTCCCTCAAATGTATGCAAATATTTGTGTGCTCCGGCGAAAGTCGAAACGAAAGTGCCAGGGCCACAAGTATAATTTATGACTGGGCCGCTTAAATTTCACTCGAGTGACGCACCAACAACAACATCCGAATTATGAACACAGATAACATTTCGCCGGCTGCCAGCTAAGCAAAAATTAAGAAACAACAAGCTGGTGGGGATGCTATGCGGATGTGGAGGGGGTGTATTGACTAGGATGTGGTTGCCATTGTTGCCTTTAATCTTTGGGGCACAATTTGCACGATTCCGCCGCAGAAACCCAAACTCAGCGAGCACCACATTTGAACCAGCTCAAGGACAAATGATAACGCTTAACACAGAGCCGCCAGCGACTGCCTAATGATACTGTCACAAACCGGTGTTGGTGGATTCCCCCCATAAAGAAGTTCTCCCCCTCCCCAAAAGGAAAAAAAGGATGGGGGAATGGCATCGAGGACAAGTACAAGGAGCAGGGCAAGTATGATGATGACAGCAAGACAGCGACTGGGCCAACAAATTCTGGCATTAGATACTGTGTAACCGAGTATCAAAGGAGCTTGCGAGATACTAACAACACCCCGAAATTCGCAGGAAATTCTAGTTTCGCACACTGCTACTGGGAATCCCCTTTCCATCCGTTGTTTATTCCTTTGAGTGCTTCGTGATTTCATTAAGGTAAACTAAACTGGTTTGCGTGTTAATATATCAGAGCGTAAAATAATTTAAATAATCAACAGTAGCAAATTATATAATTTAAAATTCTTACGCTTTTAATCCAGCGGGAAATCAAATCATGAGAATTGATCTATAATATTGACAGAATTTAAATATAGATGAATTTGAATAGCTAAACAGCTTCTAAATCGTTTCTGCATATTTCACATATAAATACTTCTTTAAAGTCGCTTTAATTTTTATGCTTTCGAATCCAACACAAATTGATGCCGAAAATCTGGTTACCCCTTGAGCGAGGGCATTGAAAGCCCGCTCATTTGCCATGCTTTGCATTTACCCAGTTGACTTTGCTTTAACAAAGGTCTCGGAGTCAGATTCTGCTCCTACATGCCGCATAGATTGAATATTTCCTGCTGCTGCCGCAGATTTGCCGGCATGCCAAAAGGCGGAATCAGGAGCAGCGCAGCAGCATGTGGAAATGTTTTGCCGTTCATAAATTTATGCCACGCGGCCAAGTCAGAAATAGCAGTGGCAGCAACAAAAAATGTTTTCTCTTGTTGAAATGTTGTCGTACTTGGCCGCCGGGTGAGATGGCGGCGATGGGTGGAGATGGGAATGGAGATGCGGCTCTGCCACGCAAATAGAATTTCAAAGAAGTAAATCTTGAAATGAAATTAATTTTCTCAATTTTCCAAGCTGCAGCCTCGCCTTCCGTGGCAGGGGGTCGGAGTCCATAGTCCGGACATTTGCATAGAAGTCGCTGGGGGCGTGGCCGTAAACAGGAAAGTGGAAAAGTTTCTGGCCCAAGTGGGTTAAAACCCTCGGCGAACCGCAGCTGTTGTCCTTGGCCTACAGAAGTGCCTGCAATTTACTGCTGTTTCCCCGTTTTTCCCCCTCAACTCGTCATTAAAATTAGCCCAATTCGATTGATAAATGTGCATCCATTATGAATTATAAGTTATTATGCAGACCATAGATTTATGACCCGATAGAGTTGAATGCCATAAATCCCGGCTATCAATTGATTCGTTAATTAAGCCGTCGAAAGTGCATTCAATCAGGGGTGCCTGCGATCATAAAGAGGCAACAAAGCTTGCTCAGGTGCACGTAGCATGTGGCAGCAAAACAAATTAAATAAGTCGCCATTGAGTTGGTGAAAGCACCCAACAATGGCCAGTGGTCGAGAAACTTTTACCTCGCAAAATGAAATGTTTTTCTCATGTGATTATGTTGTTGCCGCATTCGGAACAATTGCCAATGGATTGCAACTCACCAAGGACTACAAAACTTTTTTACTTTAAAACTTTGTTTAAATATGTTTTAAGTAACCTGATATATTGCTATAAAAATAAAACGAATTTATTAACTATTTATCAACTATTTTGTATTATACGTGCAATTATTTAATTTTGAGTCAAGATATATTTGAATATTAAATGATTTCAGTTGTAAACATGAAAACATTACACATCAGTTGTTTCTGTCAGTACCCACTGCATTCCAAAATATATTTATTAAATATTTACTGAAATATGATCTCATGTGCACCTATCGTGAATAGGAATCCCAAGTCGGGTGTTTCCCCCAACATTTCATGTGCGCAACCACTAAAAGTTTCGTCTTAAGCTGAAATGATTGCTGCAGCAACTTCCGCACTCAACTGCAATTAGTTTGTGTGGCACGAACTGCTCGAATTCAGCATTTCATTTCAACTGTAAGTTTCAATCCTAGGGCACCTGTCAGTCGGTTGCCAGTCGACAGGTTTTAATGGTCGGAAATCATGCACAGTGCAAGTCGCCAGCTGCTGAATTAAAGTCAATTTGTTTAAATAATAGCTGAAAAGTACATTTAAACAGTGCAGCGCAAGCACAACAAGCTGCACAAGTCGAAACTTTGAGCTTGAGCTCAGTAAACTGGCATTACGTATACGCAGTGTGTGTCGGTGCGGTAAACTTTTCGGCCATTGCAGCTGTTGTTTGAGTAATTCAAGTGCACACACGGACAGGTTTTAAGTTGCCAAGAGACGTTTTCAGCTCTAGCAAGATGTATCAGTGAATTATTTCAGAACTTCACATCCCTGTGGCTTTGCATATTCTCGGAACAGATTAGATTTCCATTAGCAGTAACAATTTAATCGAGCGTGTATTATGCAATATGCAAACATACGAACTACATTGCTTTCCATTGAGTGCACCAGAAATGTTGAGGCCGGAAGAGACTTAGTTTGCTGACTGGTATGGAAACTATGGTTTCGCTCCAGCACAATCAACAATTATGGGCCTCAACAATTATGGTCAGCGGAAATCAATGGATTCATCATTGGGACATAACACTTTGAAAGCTTTCCATAGAGGTGAGGCAGAGTCGAACCGCAGGATTCAATTTGTGGCAGAGAGCATGTTTAATTGCCACAAAGTGCGCCTGCTGCCCGAAATCAGAGGCAGCTGGCAGCTCACCTGATGGCATTATGGCCACAAGCAAATCAAGCAAATATTTTAAATTCGATATATCCTTTATGTCCTTTTGCGGACATCCTTCGCGGACCGGCCCTAAGCCCGTTTTCTATTTGGGCTTAGTGAGAAATGTCAGCGGCATAAAATGGATAAGGGACAAATGTGACAGCTCACAGAAAAACATTCGGAGGCGAAAAATGTAAAGGAGCCACATAAAAGGCATCGCCCAGATTTGCCCAATCTCGGCACAGTCAACGCCAGTGTCAACGCGGCGGATGGGTGATGTGGGTGGGTGAGGCCAGAAGGGACCGCCAGGATACACGCTTGTGCAGCTTTTCACTAGCTGGCAGCGGACATTTGCCAAGAATCCATCAATGGCATTCGCTTAGCCGCCTGGGCGCAAATAAATTGAACTTAAATAGACGACGTCAAGGGCATTAAATGTGACGTCGCTGTCAAGTTAAGTGCCGAAGGTGGCAGGATCTTACGGGAAAAGCGGATGCATGGAAGAAGGTTGGCACTGCAGCAAAAACTTATAAAAATTTGATAATAAATACATAAAAAAATGTTATTAAAATATAATATTGGAAATGGCTTGAAAATGGCAGGAATTCTTTTTTATTTTATGCGTAACCGACATAAACTCAACTTAAATTCTTTCCTTTCCTTTACGCAAGACTAAAACTGTGCTCAAATGTGCACGCCAAAGTGACCATTAAATCCTATTCCTTACACAACCCAGTTTTTTTTTCTCGACTTGACTTCCTGTAAAAATCCAGTCCACCTTATGTGCATACAACATCCCTTGCCAATTGCGGGAATAGAGGGTAGCTAAGCTCAATTCCGATTTTGATTACACTCGGTTCTGTTATTTTCGGTCCCTTGTAGTGCCACCAAATTTGCCACATCCGGCACAGGCCGAAGTTTATATTGCGACTCCGGGTTTCAGGCGCCGTCGGTTGCTTTGTGGGAACTGTCAAGTCGCCCGAAATAAGTGGACTGCCAAAAAGTTGCCTTCTCTGGGCCATGTCCTTCATCTCCGGCTGCTTTGTCTCCGATTTCGTGGCACTGGTGTCGGGTGCTTTGCTTTATTTTTCGTTTAATAATATTTTCACTTTGATGCCACTTCGGTCAGCCGGCGAACGGTCGAGGGTGGCGAGTGGTTTTCCGTTCTCTGTTTATGCCCCCGCATTACGGAAGTTGACAATTTAATTTTATGTACTCGCCACATTCCCGCCGCTGCCACAGATACTAAACATTTATTGGAGGGCCAAAAGGTTCGACTATTCAAAGTGCCCAGCGAGCCGTGGACTCTTGGCTTAGGTTCCAACCGCACTTCCATTCTAATTCGCACGTGCTTGCAATTTGGCAAAACCCCTAATGTTGGGGCTCCTCAATGTATAAATCTTCATTATGCATGAAAAGCATTCCCCCTCACTTAACTTATGCTCTTTTATATGAATTCTTTCCCGTTTGCCGCCTTTCCGTTTGATTTCACAAGGCTTTGGATCAAGGATATCGCAGATACTCATACTAAATCCGCTGGGGCGTATTTATACCTTATTTATTTTGGTGTCACAATTTATGAATCCACTGTGCGAATGTTATTTATTGAGGCTTTCAGTGCTTAAAATAGATACTTTTAGGAACTCATCAGCGCCTGACAACACGAACTTCCCATTACCAGACTCCGCAATTAGCCTTCAGACGCTGGCTTCAACTATTTAAAACTTGCCAGTTTACTCTAGGAGCCCACAAAAGAAAACCCAAACTTGAGCACGAATTGAAATAAAATAAATAAAATTAGAATTCTCAGGCCTAGAGTCTGCCCCCAAAATGGTTGGCTTCATTCCCCATTTCTCTGCCTAGCAGCTGCCATTTCCTTTTCGCTCCGCGGCCAGATAGAAAGCCAATTTTATGACTCAACTTAAATAGGCACTTTACGTTTGCTCTTAATGCCTTTTTACGAGAGCTCCTTGGTCCTGGATCCTGGAATCGCGACATTAATGATTGCCACGCCCCTGTCGGGGGCTTTATTGGAAAATAAATGGGCGAATAGTCGGCGGCAAGTGTGTGGCACACTTATCTGATTTTACACTTGCGACCATCAAAATTATGACAGTCGCAAAGTGAATCGTTTCGCTCGGCCAAACGATCAACTTTGGGCCAGAAGTTGCAAACTTACAAAGCAGGCATGCGTGGGCCATTTTCCGGAATTTCAATTAAATGGCTGCGAGTGGGCCAAAAAGTTTCCCCTCGCCAACCGGCAAATCTTCTTCGCACAGCTCGAGGCTTGAGGTCAGGGGCCACATTGACGCATTTACACACAAATTACCGCCAAGTGTCAAATGCAAACATTTCGACTCTCTGGCAACAAACAATATTTGCCATAAAAACAGAAAGCGCCGAGCCATCCGCAAACGGAAAAGTTTCGTAATGAAGCTAGCACCCAACTGACAACCTCCTCCGTGGTCTCAAAAGCTTAAAGTTTACTTTAAAATTTGCCTAAACATTTTGAGTCTCTCCTTGGAAGATACATTCGAATTGTTCAATTTCACCATTTGACCATGTATTTAATTAAAACTTTTCAATTCGGAACGCTGCAAGCTTCGTTGTTTTATGCTCAATTGTCCCCGTGCACTCGATGGCCGTTAAAAGTTGGCCCGCATTTGTGTCAATTGTTGTAAATAACTCGCACCGCAAATATAGTTAGATCCAAATGGAATAAATTATGCTGCAAGGCATGACAATCGGAAATGTACTCGCCCTTTATTTGTGTTTTAATTAGAGAAATTTATGCACACAATGTTCGTAACATTAAATATTAAATCAAATGAAATTAATGATTCAAGCACAGGATGTCGCTAGCCCGCACAATTATCATAATGATATTTGTAAATGCTTTTTTTGCAGCCTTTAATTTAATTGATGACAAAGCAGAGACATTAAAGCAATTTAATTACCAAATGGCAAGTCACATGCCGGAATTTAGCTAATGTTATTTGCTAAATTTAAAGCAAACGAGAAAATTTATTTTTAAAAGCACTGAAAGCCTTGTATCGTTAATATCATCAAATCACGATACATCCGCATAATTCTTTGTTTCCGTACGAAAAATCCATCCATTTTGAAGATTCGCTTGCTGAAAACGAGACTAGGAAGTCGTTCATTCGACATCACGCATACGCAGTGTGTGCGCTAGCAAACTTAATTAATGTCAAGCCATGATGTCACAAGGAGCATAAATATTCCACCATTGCCGCTGTGGGGCGTCGACACGAGCACATGAGAAATCATTGATATTAGTTGAGCAGCGGGACTGCCGGAAGGACTAAGGGGTCGGAATGGAGGAGGGGTAGAGCTGCTGCTGCGGAGCGGGAATCACGCAGCTGGCAGCGAACTTTTGATTAAAATGTTGAAGCAAACACGATGGACGAGAATCGTGGAGCGGGGCCAGTCGCGGATGAAACTTTCGCGAACGCACACACAAATTGCGAATGTTTCGCCAAACGAAAAGTTGGCAAATCCCACCAAAAATGTTGTTCTATCTGTATGGCTTTGGTGCAACATGTTTGTGGTTCCTTGGTTTGCGTTTGAGTCTGCACTTTCAGCCAGCGAATCTTCTTGCTGCTGTTGACAATCCGCAGCTAGCAGCGGTTGCACACTGCGGACCGATTGTAAATCCAAAGCCCAAACGCCGGAAACAAGAAAAATACGAACCACCAAACCGGATGGATGCAGTCCAACAACTCGCCGTGAAAAATTCAATTACAAAGTCACACCAGCGCCATCGAAAGAATGCAAATTTACACGGCAGAAAGTGGGTCGAATACCGCAGCAGCTCTAAAAACTGGCAACTAGTTCAGAAGCTGTTTTGCGGTCCGCCAGCGACCATTACGATTACGATTACGTATGTAGTGGATAGAGAGCGGAGAGCTGTAAAATCCGGAAAATGGCAAGGAAAAGCTGAATGTCGCAGGCAGTCAGTCACGTGCGAACGTGACGAAAATGCCACGATTCAGTTTTGGCCAACTTCTGCGTGCCAATGAGCAGCAACAGTCGCAGCAGCAGCAGCAGCAAAAGAAGCAGCAATAGCAATCGCATTGTGCCGAGCTGTTATTTGTTTGTTTTGTGCGTGCAGGACGTCCTGCCAGCTAATGCACTTCGAGAAATTTTCGGTTCGAAAAAAGAGCACAAACATATGAATTGCCGTTGAAGATTGGTTTTTGGATATATAAATATGGAGATTCTGGCAAATCTGCACGCACGGATTGCAAGCCACATTTCTAGTAAGCTCCTTGAAGGCAATTTCATCCAAAAAGCCGAGAGCAAGAAAAAACTTTCTCCTGAGTGTGTCAGATTCCGGAGTGCTTCTTCGTATTCATAAGGCCGGAGGACTACGGCACAACAATACAGAAACCGCAAAGTGCAAAATACGAGTTGCGAGACCTGGTTGACCTGGCGAATCAGGAATCCTTCTTCTGTCGCACCGCTGCAATTGCAAATTGCTGTGGCAACACACTCTCACATGTCAATTGGAGGAGCTATCGGGCGATTTCTAAGGTGTCAATCAGAAGAAGGTGCATTGATTGACTCGATTGTTCGCTGAGATCACAGCTGGGTAAATTGATTTTCAAACATATCTATGCGGAGGACTCGAACGAAATTCCTTTCGAGTGCAGCAGGCGAGAGATTCTATTAGAATTTCTTTGAATAATTCGATTAGTGGCATATCTGGCGTCTTAGCAACGTGCTAATTGAAAGCCGAGTCTGGTGCAAGCCTGGCCCCTGGCGAATTCCATAACTAATTAATTTTGCATTATTCAATGCACTCGGTGCAGGCGCTTTGCCCACTGAACTGCACAGGTCTTCAAATTCAATCATCGTCAGGCCAAACATAATAAATTTCTCATGATTGGCATACATTATTTATGGTGTGAGCGCACAGAACAATGACAAACGAGTCTCCATGGACGTGGACGTACTGGCCAAATGAAAGCCAAACATCACAAAATTTCACCAGATTCTGTGGCCAAGAAATCAAATTCAAAATCAAAAACGAGCCCAAATGCATTGCCATAATTGAATTTACAGCACGGTGAATTCAACCTAATTACCGTTGCTAAACAAGACTCAAACAAGTTTGCCAAAAGCAATTATCTTTAATTGTGAAATATTATTATCTTTTTTTTTGTTGCCCAACAAATTTTACACAAATTACGCAGCGCAAATAAAACCAAAACCCGAAACGGGTAATATGTTATGTGGTAGGTGTTCTGCGGGTGTCCTTTCGCCTGTTCCAAATGTTCATCTGTCTGTGGGCAACAAACCATGACCAAATAAAACGATAAGTACAACACGGGAATTTTACTTGTGGATTAGGGGAGCAAAGGCTTTTAAACGAAGCTTATTTGTGTGATACAAGGTGTACTCTTAATTCACTGAATTTAGCATATAATCAATAAACTTATAACTTAATACTTATTCTTATGACAAAAACCACTTCTGTGAAACAACTTCTTTTTAGCTTTCCATTTTCAAATGTGCTTATCTAGCTATGCTTTTTATATAATTTATCCATCATATTTCTGTTTAAGCTAGCAGCCGCAGGAATCCCTGATAAGGTCGGCTGCTTAATTAGTCCTGTCACTTTATGCAGATTCACTGGGCCCAGGCTAATGAAAATCCGTTGTAAAATATTACGTATACGCACGCGCTGGGTGCTCATTCAAAATAATTGACTTCACGCTGTTATTGTTTATCCGACAAACTGTTGCGGCGCCGGCGGACAGCGCATATATTAACACATTTTAAAATGTCACCTCACATCCTCTTCTGTCGTTCCCTTCGCAGACCACACAGCATCCGCATCGCCGGGAGGAGGAATAACAGAAGCCGCCACCATGACGACGCCGGCTAGCGAGCCATCAGTGAGGCATATAAATCAAAATTTAATTATGTCACAGTCGAAGGAGGGTGAACCGGTGCCCGTGCCACAGCCGTATGCCCAAAGTGCCGCATCCGCCGGGGGCAGCAGCATCACCAGCTTCGACTCGACCAATGTGATCGATGGCCAAAGCCAGCCGACGCCCACACACCTGCAGGAAGCGGTGCTCCAGACGCACTCGCACTCCCGGATCCAGGCCAAAGATACGGCCGGACCCTATCCCATCCCAGTACACCGGCTGGAGCCCGTGGAGAACCATCTGGAGGCCAGCAACGGCATCGAGGGCGGCATGGAGAGCCTCTTCGGCACGCCCATGTACTTCGGTACCGAGAACTCGACGGTGGTCACCACGCAGATCGGGGCCACCGCCCACGTTCCCTGCACCGTGCACCACATTGGCGAGGGGGTGGTAAGTACGCCCAGTATTGTTTTAATATTTTATTAAAAATAAATCCATCACTGTTGCTTTTTTTGCCTCCGCCAACGACAACGGCGATGATGATGACTTTTGTGTCGGTGCCTTTTGTCAATGTGAGGCAGCCAGACTTTGTCCTCGTGGAAATGGACAAGCATTCAATGTTAATTGATGAGACCCAGATCGATCAAGTGCTTTATTTTCGATTCTCTTCAGATTTCATCAAGTTATGCGTATATACCTCGATGAAAGTTTTTACGATATTAAAATTTGGCTTATAAAGTACGACCATACAAAATTAACTTTAAAGACTTAGTCAGGTAGTTATTTATGTGTTATATTTTTAAATTTTTAGTCAATTGTAGGAATTTTTACTTTCATTGAAAATATTATATAAAAAAAGAATTGATTTTGAATTTGCAATGCTTTTACTTTTAATAGCATGTGGTTATATTTAGACTTTAAATTTCTTTCCCAAGGAAAGTCTAAAAATTCCCGGCATAAACGACAAGTCCGCTTATCCCGAGTTCCGGCTAAAGTTTACTTATTTGTTTTCAATTTCCACCTGCCAACTGCGACAGAATTTAATTAAGCCGCTCCGCTTATCGAGGGCACTTGTGTCAGGGACTTCGTTTCGGCCCAGAGGCAAACTAATATGGTAGTAAACACACAGATTTCGGACATTTTGGGCCTGAGCAAAATGACTGCGTGGGTCATTTGCCAGCACAATGAAAACACACAAACACACTGGCCCACAGGGGATGGCACTGGCAGACAAATTACACCTTTCGCCAGGAGTGGGTGTGTGGGTGTGCGGGGTAGCGGCATTGACATGCCATAGCCTCAAGTGGTATTAATTTTCCGCTTGTCTAGAGTTATTACTCATACGCCGTGGTGTGCGTCACGTCTCGTGTATTTGCTCCTCGGGCACGAGGACAGGGCGGTGTTTATCCCGCCCCGCCACCCCAAAAAGTCGGACACTCGATTAGGCCAGCCAGCTGCTCCGTCGCCCATCCCAAATGACCCCGGTGCGTGTTTGTTGCGTGTCTGGTTTAAATTGACGATTTCATAATTGTGCCTTCAAGTGTGCGGAAGTTAATAAGCACTTAAGTCCTCGTAGGCTCCTGCGAGTGTGCGAGAGTGTTAGCCAGTTGGCACTTTGCACGGCTGCGTGCTCAAGTGGGGATGGCCCGGCTTATATGGGCCACACAATAGGTTTGGGTCTCGGCCTAATAAGTCGGCAATTTGTATTATGGAAATTGTGCTGCATGGCCTCTTTGGGGTTAGCAAAATATTATCATCGTGTTTTAGCCCTCTCATTGCAATGCGCTTGGGGCAGCCGACCCTTTAATTGCACCGATCTCAAAGGAGCTCTACCCGATTCGCAGGATGCATTCATTAGCTACAGCTGTGCATGCATATAGTGGGTGTATATATATATTTATATAAGGAGGTCTTCACGCACTCATTGCTTAATTGGCAAACAGAGAGCTGTACCAAATTCCCAATGAGACGTGAATTCATTGGGTTACTACACTGCGAGAAATGGCTGAAATGTGAGAGTGAGTGGGTATCAGATATCCCTCTTTTGCTAGCCGCTACAGATTTGTCAGCGATTTTAATACACAAATATTCTGTGAATAATAATGGTTATAAATTTTTTGAATACTACAAGACTGGTGGAAACTCCTTGAGTTCCGCAGATTTCTTCATAGTTCTATTAATTCTTTATAAGTACTACAAAATGACTCAGATTTGTCCCTTGCTACTTAAAGCTCTTTGAGGGCTGCAACTTCTGCGTCTAAATGGAAAATGCACTTTCATTTCATTGCCCTCGCCGTGTGTGTGTGTGTGTGGCATTAAAATCTTGAGCAGGGAGCTTCGGGCATTATGCGTCTGTGAATGTGCATGTGAATGTGAATGTGTGCGTGTGTGTGGGGATGCGAGTTGCAAGTTCAGTGGACAGGAAACGTAAACCTCCAGACCAGGGGCAAATGATTTCCATATTTGCGACTGCACTGCACTGCGGCAGAATGCGCAATCGAAATGCTTTGTCAGTTGCTCGCCTTTGTCTATGCCAGTCCCGCAAAAAAGGTCCTTTTTAACTTGAAGAATACACACACTAAACATTTCCGCGAATCGGGCTTTGTTTTGTCTGCGCCTTCGCAGTCGTAAATTCGCTTTAGACGACAATAAAATGCAGGAAACATTAAATAAATGAATTGCTTCCTCGAGCGCACGGCTTTGTTTTGGAATTTTGCTGCAATTTTAATTTTTGTCGCTTCACCATTACGCAGTGGTTGGTTTTTACCGGGCGGAGATGGCATCGAATTAATACGAGTAAAGTCCCTTAAATTTAAGTACACATAATGCTTTCTTCGTAAAAAGCGTTGACAACTTTCCATTGAAGTAATACTATTAATTAAGAGCATTTTCAGGCGAATTGCGAACAAATCTGCTTCGCCAGCAATAACAGTTTTCTGGCAAATTTAAAGCCCATAAATCAAATGACACGAGCAGCAAGAAGTCCTTGCAAACACACACACTCACACATGTGCGTGGTTGAAAAAGTGGAAAGAGCACTTCGAATTAAGAATTACGACACTCGAATGTGGCTGGGCGGGAATTAAAATATGTCATTAGGGTATTAGTCGAGAGCAGCAGTTTAAATGGCATTTAAAATAAACTAAGGAAATACGTGTATCCTGTGTCAGCCATCAGCCAAAGGGTGATGCCCGTTGCATCCGGCTCATATAAATTGAACTAAATCACCAGTCGAGCAGCAGCGACAGTCAGTGCAGAAAGTTATGGCACAGCACGGTCTGCCGAAAAGTTATGTTCACAGAGAGCTTAAGCGGCAGAGCAGTAATGGAATATTAAAGGATTTGGTAAAGAAAGCCTGAACAAGGGTATTAGGCAAAAGTAGATCAGACATTGTTAACACCAAACGATTAATAAAAGGATATTACTTAGGGAAATATTAAATATTTTAATTAAGTTTGTTTGAAGTGATTGCCCACCTCCTGGCTCAGCATGTTGCACTTTTGGGGCATCCACTGTAACCCATTTAGGTTCGCATATATATGTCTCCCGACGACATTCAGTTGACTTGGTCCTCTCCATGGCTTTTCCCAACCATATTCCCCTAGCCATCTCCTTGACCTGCAGCCGAACTCCATTTAATTCCGCTTCCTCCGGCAATGCCGATTCCCATGTTTGTCCTGTTGCTCTTGCTATGCGGCCCTGCGTTCGTGTCTGTGTGACTTGAGCACTTAATTACTTTTTAGATAAATTGTCGTTTTTAATGTCTAGACTCGCCTCCTGTCCCTGCCTGGGATCTTTCATAGAGAAAAGTAGCAGTAATTAAATGTGCTCACAGCATGCCAAGATTCTGGGACGCTTCCGACAATGGAAAATGCGAAAGCTTAAATGCTGAAAACTCGAAAATGTTCGCCCAGCTTCCATTGCTTCGTTCGCTCAGATAGAAGGTAATTTATTTATAATTTTCTGGGAAATGTTCCCCAATTCAGATTAGAAAATATAATTGTACGAGAGTGAGAGTGCGGATAGCTTTAGCTGAAACACTTCTCCTTTTGCTTGGCCAGATAAAAATACACCGAAATTGGTATTTTATGAAAATTAACGCTGGGGGCTCTGGCCCTTCGGTTTGGATAAGTCGTTAAGATAAAAAAGGTTACGCAAATGTTTGTGCAGAGCAGCCCGGCATAGGTATGCGTGTGTATATGGGCACATATAATTTGCAAAGTTTAAAATCAGATAAAATTGGAATTGCCCTTGTCCGAGAAGTGAAGGCTGGCCCGAAACCAAAGCCAAAATAGAACGGAAACCACTTAGCCAGCCTGCCAGTGGAAGAGACAAAAAAAACAAACAAATAACTTAGCCAGCCCATTGATGAGGGTTTGGCAAAGGATAATGCAGGATATGCGCGGCATCGCTCTGCCGAGCTTAATCAAAACAAACACATAATTCCTGCACAATCATAATTTTTGCATAGTTTCACCTCGGTCTCTGCAACTCTGCCATGAAACCCCGTTTCGAATTTCGCTCAAAATTTGGCACACACAATGTGGCAGTGAATGTGCTTTTGCATGAGTTATATTCCATTGTGGAATTGTTGGGCGAACAAAGTAAAACACATTGCTGTTCCAGTTACCCATTTTTCTGTGAACTCTATGTGTTCCTCATTTTTTATTGCTCACATTCAGCTATGAAATGCTATGTGTGGGTGGCTGTGCTCGTGTGTGTGTGAGCTTAAGGCTCTTGCACTCAAGTCTCAGAACAACAAACAAAAAGCAAGGACCTCAAGCAAACACATCCACTCACACTCACACTCATAGTCGCAGTGCCACTGTGCTGTAGCTCTTTGTCGCTTAAAAAAACATAAAATATTATAAAATATTTTACTGCCAGGCCCAGTTATAGTTGCAATGACCTTCGGGCTCAAATATTATGTGTATATTATGTGTACGTCTATATCTGGGTCTGTGGGTCCTGGTATCTTTTTTTGTCTGAGCTTCTGTTTGTTCAGCTGCTTTATACCCGCTGGTATTACCAGTAAAAAGCGAGCATATCATTGAACTCTCAAAAAACATATATATATATAATATATTGCAGGTCCCAAGGGAATTGGACATAAATCGAAACTAGAGTGACTTTTGTGTTTAATGTATTATTTCTATTTGACTTTGAATTGTTATTTCAAATTTAAGTTTGGTTGTTCGGCTTATGGCCTAGTTCTTAATTAAATCATTTCTTGTTAAGTCAATTTTCCTTTCTGTCTCTACTTCCCAAGCTCTATATTATTTAACCAACAATAAAGAAAATATTTAAGACTTTGCCAGGGCAACATATACATTTCCAATGAAGCGGCGGTCCATAAAACTGTCTTTCTTGAAAAACCAATTTAATTAGAAATAACGTTGGCATTCGGCAATTGTAAGTGTGTAAGTCAAAATACACAAATACAGGGACAGGCTAAGGACTAAGCTCATTATAAGACCGGCAGAGCAAACTCAAATGCAGCCACTTTCGGGGGCGGCGGTCCAAGAAGTTAATGTGGCTCGAAAATTGCCATAAACCTTTTTGAATGAATACAAATCATTATCACTTTGTTGCTGGCAGCCTTAACCGTAATTAAACCAACTCAACTCAAGGGGACAGGCAGGACTTTCAGAACTGGCAGGACTGGCAGGACAATGGTCGTAGAGTTGTTTGCCAGCTAATAAGACATTCTGGTCGACAGCTTGATGAAGGAGGCCACGCCACTTGGAGGGTCCTTTCTGGAAGTTGATCCAGCTGTTGGTGCACAGGGAAAATAATAATAAACCATTCTGTTACAGCAAGAAAAACATTCTAATATAGTCGCACAGATTAAGCTAGTAAAAAGTATATTATAGAAAAGAACTGTTTGGATCACAAAATCATGTAATAAGAAATGCCTATGTCTTGGCATTTCGCTCAGTGTAATCCTGCTTCTGTTGCCTGTCACAATGTTTATTAAAACAAATGTCCCAAACAAAGGGAACAATTTGACCCAGATTTTTTGTTTGAGCTGACATCTTGCGAGTATGGAGAATGGCTTCATCATTTCTATAAACTTTTCTGGGCCGACGACAAAGGAGATGGTGAGAGGTCTGACCCCAACCTACCAACCTAAAACAATTAAGCCCCAGCACATAGGCTAGGATTGGTGCTGGGTGCTGAGAGGTCAGAGCTCACTGTCGCGGCAACCTTTTGCCTCGCTCACACCGTCTGGAAAATCTTAATTATTTTAATTGCAATGCAATCATCAATGCCTGGGCCCCGAATATAATGCCTGCCATTAAGTGTGAATGGGAATGCCGGGCAAACAATCGCATTTCACGCGGGGCCACCGCTGACAGCTGCTGAAAAGTAGGCTATGGTAATTTGCATTTCCAATTATTTTTCTTTGTTTGTCCTGCGGCTCTTATCAAAAGTAATGGCTGATTGTTTGGCGAGCCCAAGGCTGCGTGAATGTGGAAAATATTGGTGGAAAACATTAGCATAGAGTTGGGCCACCAAACAGCCGAAGGCCTCATTGTTTGCATTTCTATTTACCCGTAGTGCATGAGTGATGAAAGCAGGGAATCTACGGTTTCCTTCACATCCCTTGATCCTATAAGGTCACAATTCTCTACATCTTCAAATACCTTTCCATCCCAAACAATGATTGTTCCAACTTTCCATTTCCCTAAACCGAGTAGATTCGGTGTGAGTTGCAATTAGTGATTGCAGAATCACTGGTTAATTATGCAGTAATTGCACTTAATATGCATTTCCGCTGAATTGAGCTTGATTTGAGTTTCGATTGCTCTCAATTATGCATGTGTGGTTGGCGCTAAAAAGCGGCCAAAAGTTCGCATCGATGAATGGAGAAAAAAAGCGTTTTTAGTTGCAAGCAGAACAACAAAGTTGTCATCTTAAAAATTGAGTCGTGTATAAAATTTCAGGCAAACAAATCGAGCAAAGTTTATTCGTTTTTGGTTTGCCCCAAATATTTCCATTTTAAATTGATTTCATTGCAGCTTCAGTGTGTTCATAAAAATATTTGCACGCTAACTAGTTTGGTATTTAAAAGAATAATGTTATTAGGAGCGGCATAGTTTAATGAATTAAATAAAAATATTTACACACTTTGTTTAGCGTTTAAATTAAAATTTTATCCAGCTATCCAAAATTTGGAATTTAAAAACCACTGAAACTGCTCAAACTATTTTCCTGCATGAGCAATGCAATTTTATAAAACCCAAACCTGATCACCCCGCCCCACCTGCATCAATACTTACCTACCCCTCATCCCCCTTTGTGAACCGAATGCCAAACTGCAGCCGCATATGAAATGAACACAGACAACCATTTGTATGTGCGGGGGGACAAGTTGCAACCAAAATGGCTGCTGTTGCCGCTGCAGCTGCTAAATAGAATTTTATTAAAATCGCTTGTTAAAAGTTTTTCACATTGAAAAAGTTGCTGCTGCGTTCTTTTTTACAAGCCAGTTGCTCGCTGGGATTGTGGAAAAGCGGAAATTGGTCGGACAGCGGCGCATAAAGCACACAAAAATGTGCGTCAATAGCAGGCAACAAAACAGGACCTGCCCGGCAGCAACATGCAACATCGAGCAGAACAAAAGCCAATCAAAAGTTTTCAACGGGCCCAGCGAGGGGTGAAAAGTAAAGTAAATACAAACTTCGTTGCAATCGGCTTCTGCATAGATTTAGCCACCAAGCCATGCAATTACCCAATCACCCAAACCCATCGAAATCGAAGCTCCTGGCCACATCCACATAGTCCACCTCGACCACCCACCTGGAAATCGTGCATGTGGAGCACGCTGTCAGAGATCGAGATTCCACGATAAGTCGACATGTTGGGCATTGGCAGGTTAACCAGACCCACAGCTGTGGGACAATTTTTTAAGTTTTTGAAAACCATTTGAACTTACGAGCGATCACTCACATTTCATACATTTGACACATACATATACCTACATACCTTTGGTACGTTTTGAAATTTTCGAATAGAAGAAGGAATATTGCAATTTTATTTTATTGAACACCACTGTACTGCAGATGGCCTACCTTTAGCGCACTGTTGGCGGTACAGCGTGGCAGACAAGTAGTTAGCATAAATTTGCCATAAATTTGCTAACAAGTGATTTGTGGTGTGTGCGCTGTAGCTTTTGGCCATAAATTAAGCGTCACTTTTTATTTTGCATACGGTTGAAAAAAAGGTAAAATGTAAACAATTATCTGCGTGCCCGCAGCTGCAGCCGCAGGACTCGCAGGATTCGTGGGCTTCGGCGGTGATGCCAACTGGCACACACACACACTCACACACATGCGTACGCAGGACAGGCGACTGAGATTTATGCGATTTTATTTACGCACACAATCGCACTCACAGCCTCTCTCTCACTTGCAGTCACATAAAAAAAGGCTGCCAAAAGGGAAAGGAATTCGCAGGCTTTTGATTAATTGCCGCCACATTTTACTCCCCCTGATGGCTTCACTTGGCACCCTTTCCAACTCCCCCTAGGCATTCGAATTTTCTATATCCACGTCCGCTGCTTTTCCTCGCTTTTTCCTCCGGCTGCTCGACTCTTGTGTTTTTCTTCTGGCTAGCTGCATGGTTTATTTGCAGACACGTAGCGCTCGCAGTCCCTTTTGCCATCATAAATATCGTAAAAATCCTAAAAAACATATATATGTGTGTATATAAATATATTGAGATGTGTGTCGTCGGGTGGCGTCGTCTAGGAGCTGCGGGCCAAAACGGAATTTATGCGCAATTTATGCCTCACACTCGGATTTTACTGTTACAGATTGTATTGAATAGATATATGGAAAGATTTTGCTAGCATATGCCGGGCAGAATCTTGATAATAAACGACTGCTTGCCATTCAATTGCAAATTTCCCCTACATTGAAATATTGTTTTCTTTTTGCTCGGACAGCCGGGCAAAAGTGCAGGAATATTATGGATTTCCTAAGCGGAAATTTCACTGGAACTCGACTGGGATTATGATATTTTGGCTGTGGACTCTACCATGGGGGTAAATCCCTCGACTCGCGCCATTTTCCATCCTCCATTCTGATGCTGCTGCTGCGCCACATTGCGTATACGCCGCATTAAACATTTAAGCACGGAGAATGTAATTCGTTTTTATTGGCAAACGCAGCTGATTTAACAATTTCTGTGCCGTTCAACTTAATTTCAAGTTGCCGACTCTCCTGAGTGTGCTTCTTTTTTGGTTTTGTTCGAATTTGTGGCAGTTTCAGTTTGAGTTTGCAGCGCGCGTGTGTCAATATTTGGAATGAAAACCTTCGCAGGAAAGTAACAGCTTGCCCTGGCCTTTTACTTCGTTATTCGTTCTTATTCTTTTTGTTGGCCAATAAATAAAATCCTTATCAATTGAAAATTGATTGATACACGCGCTTAGGTGCTTCGTCCTGATCCTTTTCAGCAGAGCACCAAAATCATCATCTTCGGCAGGCAATAACCCCATATGGACAGCTAATAGATGTGTTGCCTGTATTTGCACTGAGAAAAAATGGAGAATAGTTTTCAATTTATCTGTATCCAACGTATTTTCTGTATTTTATTTTATGAGTATTTATAAATTCCATTTAGAAGGGATGTTCACACACTTAAATGTGTAATATTTTGCTAGTATATTAGAAAATATCGTTTCTCTTTGTGTTTGTGTGCGTGCTGATGTAGGCAAAAAGTGCGCAAAAAGTAGATGACGAAATGATTAATGGTCATTTAAGATTAGCTAAAGTCACATTCAGACACACTCAGAAAAGGAAAAGCGGAGGAAAATGGAAAAGCAGAGAGGGTGCTGGGAACACGCCCACCATTTGATGAGAGTGGGCGCTTGGGTGGTGCCCCGCCCATTTGTTTGTTTGTCTATTTACAGTTAGGTAGCCAATTTGAACTTTGAACCTAGGATCAATCAATTTGCTATTATGTTTATTGTTGCTGTTGTAGTAATTCTTACACGTAATTGCTTTTTGATTTTTTTCCTAAGCCGTTTTGTATCTGTGTGCCCTTCGAAAATTGCATCATCATCAAGTCGTTGTCATCGTCCTAGTCCCGTCTTGATGGATTGGCAAACATTTCAACAGGACAGAGAGAGCCTGGACCCATCTTCGGATGGTCCGGGCATATGTTAAACATTCGAAAGCCCCAAAAAAAATGGAAGTCCTTGAGGAAAACGAATCCATTGTATTTGGGCTAATGGCGCCCCTCTCTATCTGAACAACGAACTCTAACCCGCAACCCATCCATCTATTTTTAGGTATCGTGGATACGCAAAAAGGATTATCATCTGCTTACGGTCGGCTTAACAACGTACAGCAGCGATGAGCGGTTCAGTGCCACGCACTTGAAGCATTCCGAGGTGAGTCCTGTTCCTCCATTTAATTTGCATTGCTGATGCGAAGGGGATGGCAAAATCGGAAGATGTGCTGATTGCATCGGATCGGAGACCTGCATACCAGATTAAATATCTTACAGTCAGGAAAAAATATACCCATCTAACTGGTGATATTAGTCTAGGATTTAAAATATCTTTGGTACTATAAAATGTTTTATTAAATCTGCCTGCATTACGTATACGTAATATTTTGTGTTTCATATTTTTTCTTAAAATACTACTATTCTTTTCTTTAAAATTCGTGTCAAATATATTATTTTTCCCCTGTGCATCTAGCAGTTTTCATCTACATGCCTCCTGGTGAAAATTTGCTGCATTGTGAACTTTTGCAGTGGTCGGCCTCGAATAGCCGATACGTGACAAAAATTCAGTGCAGAATATTGCAAAATATTTTCACAACGGCAGCGGAGCAAATTGACTTCCATGCGGCCTGGCCAATGTCTCCGTTGCTCTTTAATTCTAACCATTTTTCTGGCCTCCTTTTTCGCCTGCAGGACTGGACACTGCAAATCAAATTCGTGCAGTTACGTGATGCCGGCGTCTACGAGTGCCAGGTGTCCACCCATCCGCCCACCTCGATTTTCCTACACCTGAGCGTCGTCGGTAAGTAGAGGCTGGAATTGCCTCAGTTACGGCTTCGATTTTAGATTTTCGGTCTATTGCTTTGGTTTCCATTTCTATTTGTGATTCGCTCTGGGCACTGGTGATTTTCTATAATTTCACGCCTTGATGGCTTTTCTCTTCCGGAGTAAACAAATGCCGGCAAAAAGCCTACCGAATGAGCTAGTTTTTGCCACATTTTCGTTACGTTCTGAATGCGCTCAAGCTGAAATTAGAAATGTCCATATGCCAAAGGTGGAATGGGTTAAGATGGGTTTGGATTGGGGTTGGTGTTGGGTATTCGAACGGGGGGTTAAAAAGGGGTTTCGTTTCAGATGGGATTCTCGAGTTGCAAACTCGGTTTCGGGGGCAAATGGCAACGACTCAGCAAGTTCTCAACTCATCGCGCTGTCCTTGGCTAACTGACGCACATTATTCTGAATTTAACAAACAATTTACTTTGAATGTGCTGCGCCTAATGGCCTTTTCTGCCTCTTGCTCCTTCATCTTGGCAGTTTCCCCAAAAAACAAAGCCACTCTCTTTGCCCAACAGCCAAACATACATGCGTAAATCGAAACTGATGTGACAGGCCAGCCATAGATTTTCCTCTTTCGGCAAAGTGGAGCTGGGCTGTCTGCCAGATGTATTTCATAAATTTGTGGGGCACTTTCGCCGGGCTCCGAGGGAAATTGATAACTGTCAGGGTTGTTTGCTGGCCGATTTAGTCAGATAATGATAAAGGAGTTGAGTCGATTTGACCCCAGGGAAGCTGGTATACCTAACCTTTGAACTAGGAATCCAAATATAGAAACAATGGGTTGGGAAGTTAAGATGTTTTATACGAACTAATTATTTGCATACTAGTTAAGCTAGCTTTTGAAGTCGTAAAGGTATTATTTGCCTTCATAGATAATATGAGATTATACTCTAAAACATTGTGCTAGTTTTGGCAGCAAACCAACTAAAACGCTTCTCCACTCTTATTTTTCCTTTCCCCCAAAACCCACATCGATTGGTTAGAAGCCCGCGCCGAGATCACGGGTCCTCCGATTCGATATCTAACCCCAGGTTCGACGCTGCGCCTGCAGTGCCGCGTGGTGCAGAACACGGAGGCCTCGGAGTATATATTCTGGTACCACGATAACCGCATGATTAACTACGACATCGATCGGGGCATTAATGTGTCAACGGAGCCGGGTGAGTGCTGGTTACCCTGCTCCCTGCCATTGTTCACTAACCCATCATTTTCATCCATGACGTCCCTTGCAGACTTTCAGTCTTCGGAGCTTACCATTCAGCGGACACGACGTGAGCACTCGGGAAACTTTACCTGCGTCGCCAGCAACACGCAACCAGCCAGCGTTCTGGTGCACATCTTCAAGGGTAAGTATCCATGAACTTACAGTTTATATTTAAGAATATTTTCGGTTTTTATTCAATTAAAATGTGAACGATAAAAGACACCTTAATAGTCATTCATTATGAATAATACGCCCCTCCTGCTGAGCATTGCATTGTCAATGGAAAACTGCAAATCTTATGATTTAACCAACATCCGTTGGGATTCCGAAAAGAATAATTAAATTAACTGCGAAATTAAAAGAGCACCATTTTTTTGTCCGTGCACAATCGAGTTAAGCCTCGCTGTGTGCCAGAAAAATTTCAATTATGTCCGCCAAATGAAATTAAAACTTTGAATAAACAAAGGACTGGCTCATTTGAGTATCTGTAATTTTCGTACATCTGTATCACGGCGGCGTTATCTTTATCTGCATCTGTATCTGCGGCATCCTGTGTCTGTTTAAGTATCCGGTTGCTCTTTTGCAGTTCATATATCAGGCGGCGTGTGGTTGGTTCTGTTGGCTAAGAGGGAAAACAATAAAAGTAATTTATGAAAATTACACGGCCGCAAGCATGTGGATTAAAAATGCCCGCGCACGGTGCGCCAGATCCAGTCATTTGGCAGGCAAACTGCCATTAAAGCCAGGCCATAAACACGGCGAAACGTAAAGGAAAGAGACGGGCGCTGGGCGGAAGAAAGAGAGGGAAGTGGCTAACACAAACAAAGAGTGCCCACGTAGTTAGTGCCAGTCATAATTTATAAGTTTCTGGCGCGATGAAGCGACGACGCTCATTAGCATTTTGTTGGTTAAGCTCACACTTTGCTTTTAACCGGCCATGTGTGTGTGTGTGAGCGTGTGTATGTGTTTTTTTAATTAAATTTTTGTGCAAATCTCATTTTCATATTCTCCGGACTTCTCTCCTGCAGGCGACAATCCGGCAGCCATGTATCACGGACATGTGGGCGGTTCCACGAAGACAATGCAGTCCCAGCTGCATATGATTATGATAATCATTGCCAGCGGCTATCGGATATTCCACACGAGTGTATATATGAAGATCGTGTAGATGGATGTAGATGGCCTAATACGTAGCAGCCCCAGGATGCTGGTTCCGCGTGGAGAGCATTTGTAACTATGTCATCAGCTGTTCGAAGTCGAGCCCACAGGCTACCCATTTCCAGTTACCCCCGTGGGAAACCCAATCTAAAATTAGTTACTTCTCTACTACAAGCATACATACGTACTACCATACACCTAACGCCTAGGCCAAAACTATCAGACAAGCGAAACCAGAACTTAAGAACTCTATCTCTCTCTACATAGCAGGTGTGCATGTATAGTAAAGAACAACTCTCTCCTTTTATATGTATGCGTGTATGTGTGTGTTTCGTTAATGTGTAAGTGTCATACTTAGCCACAGGATGCAGCTTATGCCGCACATGTATTATATAAATGTCAACTTTGCAGACAACTAACACAAAATTGACGAGAGAAGGAGCCGAAATATAGTATAATTTAAGCCACTTCAAGGATCTCGAAAATCATAAACGAATTTGCGTATTTTTGAGTCCTGGGAGTGCTAACGAGCTCAATATTAAGAACTGACGTGCATTTCCAATCTAGAATTCATATTTTTACAAGTCCCAGTCTACGATTAAGAACTTAGTTTCAGCCACAAGCACTCAATCATTCGGCTCTGATTTATGCTGCATTGTACAGACAAACTCTTAACTGATTAAAATGGATTTAGCTAAAGGAATTTGGTTTTACTCGAGAAAGAGTCCTTCGAATAAATAACTTTCAGAGTTAAGCTGTAAATAAATTATTTGTTAAACTAAATTACATAAATAACTATTACGTGTAACAGTTATTTGCAGAACGTGCAAACAAATTTAGAGTGTGGCAGTGGATAAAGTTTATAAGTATTGCAAAGTTTGGAAAGATGTTGTTAATCAAAAAGGTTAAAATCCAAAAACAAGCAGAGAACCGAGTAATCAAAATAAACTAATTGTCTAAAATAAGGGATATTTAGCAATTTTTAATTAGTGGACATAACTTTTAACTGTCTTAGCAATGTGCAAATACAAAAGCATTGGCGACTCACTAACGAGCGGAGACTCCAATGGCAAAGGATTGGGAAATAGCTTCCAATGATTGCGTGTAAATA
Source organism: Drosophila sechellia (assembly GCF_004382195.2). Taxonomy (NCBI): domain Eukaryota; kingdom Metazoa; phylum Arthropoda; class Insecta; order Diptera; family Drosophilidae; genus Drosophila; species Drosophila sechellia. Next base: position 14,086,277 of record NC_045950.1, on the reverse strand, counting down.
TCGATTTGTGCAGCTGCAGAAATGACTTTTTAGCCCTTAAGTCTGTGTAGTTAAATGTAACGAAAATTACCGAGCAAAAAATACACAAAAATCAGAAAAAAACCATCATGAGAAAAGTGAACAAATAAAACATAATAAAATTATGCGAAATACAAAAACCAGCCACTTGGACTCTTGATTAATGCGGAAAGTTGGACGAGTAGTGTTTTCCCTTTACTTTCAAGCATGGAAGAGCAATTTCAGGGCAACGCAGTTCATTTCATCACAACTCGACGTTCTTGAGTTAATAAAACTGAACTGTGTGTCGGCAATGACGAGAGATGAAAATGGCAATGGCGATGGCGATGAGCATGACGGCGACCATGTAGATGGCGACGGAGATGAACATGAAGTTGTTGCGCTACTCGGAGCGACACTTGATGCCTGTCCTGCGCCTCGGATTTCTGCCATGCATCCTTCAGCATCCTTCGGCATTGTTACAGCGATGGCGAAAGCATGAGTGCGTCGAGCGAACCCGAGAACTCCTGCTAATTAAGTTTAAAATTGCCCCACTTTAGACCACAGAAAGTTTACCCTTCAATGGAAGTTTGATTTGTTGCTAATTTCATTTCTGTTGAATTGCGAAACCCAGTTTAATGAACTGACCCAAACAGAGTGCAGATTAGCAGTTCCAAACTTGGCTTAAATAATGGAGGAGCGCTGCGGTTGCGATGCAGTTTAATGGTTATACCAACCGCATTCGAACGAGCACAGCTCCTCAGCCACAAGCTCGCAAACAAAACGCAAACAAAACGCAAACATAGACGCACTAAAACCAAAAGCAGATTGAGCCAAGAGTGTTTTGTGAATGTGCCAATGGCCAAGAGGCAAATTCCAGCAGAAGCACAACGGCAACAAAAGTTGGCCACAACAGGCAACAGATTCTGCATACGACCATAAACACACCCTCAAATGTATTGTTATTATGTGTTATATCAAAAGCCACTCATAAGGGGGGGCGTGGCAATCGCTGCAGGCGGCCAAATAGAAAAGCCAAGTCAGCAAACATCTATCCACAGGGACTTGTCGAAACCGCAGAAGAGCAGGCACTCATGGATCGTTCTTTCACTCCCTGAATGGCATGTAGCTTATATATTTGATAGATAAACAAAAGCAATCTCCAAGGGCATTCAATTCACAAAAATAATTAGGAATTTGTAATAAAAGTTTTAAAGAATGCATCAGATTGGCAATGTTTGTTTTTTCTATCAAAGAAAACCATTCCTTTATTTAATATGAATTTTGTTAGCCTTTCAATTATACGAAACTTTTCTAGACTGCATAGGATGAAAGGGCAAGTCTGCATTCCCCCCAATAAAAAACCCAATTTGGTATTGCGAATCTGGGCCATTGTCTGCGACTAATTCCATTCGGCATTAAATATACATACATCGGCGTTTGGGCATTCATTAAGTCATTCTCAGCAGTGAATAGACCACTGAGCAGAAATGGCCAAAAGGCTGAAAGGCCGAAAGGCCAAAAGGCAGGCCAAGTGAGGCGTGAATTTCGGCCCTGTTAACGCATAATATGTCGAAAGACCAAAAACGGGGCCTGGGGGAAATTTCGCAAATGCAAAACGCATTATAAGTGTATTTATGTGCTGAGATGGGGAAGAGTTAGCCGTTGTCGGTCAAATGCGCACACACAATGCGCATACGCCATGTCAGTCCGCTGGCTGGCATTGTGTCGGATGCCATGGCCGATGGATGCCAAGTCCTCAGACTCCGCCTAAGGCCTGTCATAAAAATTCCAATTTAGTTTCCAATTGCTTGACTTAAAGTGCTCCGCCATTCATGCGAGTGCCTGTGCTTATGTATGTGTGTGCGATGGCACTTCATAATAAACTTAACGACGCACAATTATGCTACAAGTTGGCAGTTTGGGAGTAGCGGACGCACCAAACGAATGCAAAGCACAGCAATTTCCGAAGGCGTTACTCATACGCCCCGTGGCCCGACAAGACCGCTTTACATTTAGACGCGTCTTGTAATTCAAAATGACAGACACGTACTCGACGAAGGCGGCCTGTGGAAGCCTGTGAAGCGCTCTGCCAATGGTTTTATTATCGCCCCCAGCCAGAAATCGATAGCCATTGTGTGTGAGAGTTGAAAGTGGCAGACGAAGAGCCTTCCAGAGCCATAGCCATTCATTAGGGCATTAGTTTTGAGTGCATGAAGCACACTCAAACTCTGCTCTTCGAGTTCCAGGACACCAGGCCTCGTTTCTTGTTGACTTCTAATCCCTGTCCTGTGGCTTTGTCCTTTCGGCAGTTTCTTAAATCGATGCACAAAATTTTATAAAACTGCTTCGAAGTTGACCACAATTGAGGACTTTTCACTTTGTCTGAGCCACAAATAAATTTATTCGATATCAGAAGAAAAAATATGTAATTGGTAATTTTGCGATCAAATTGTAAGCGAATTATGGTTGATGATATAAAAACTTAACAAAACGTAAGTACTTGAAGCCATAACAATAATACAGCTGTGAACACGCATTTTTAAGGGGCTTTCATTAATATTTAACTATTTTCCTTTTGGCTTTTACGTACCTGATTTTAACCTTGCTTGATGCTCATTTTACAATCAAATCAAATCATGAATGCCTCGAATCCTCTTAAAACCCCAGCTTACTGAATTCCCAATTACCGAAACTTTTACTGGCTGCCTAAAAGCACTTTAAGTTAACATCTCAACCATTAACTCAAGGTCGCATTCGCCTCTTTTGTGTGAGCATAATGAAACACAATTATTTGGCCAACTTCTTACACACGGAATACTAAGCACACATACTCGTGGAAAACAGCCTTCGATTAATCGAACTCGATTTAATGTTCTTAGGTGGGCGGACACCGTCATCGCCTAGACAGGACAATTTGGATACCTGAGATCTCTTCAGACGGAAATAGAAATGAAACAAAATAGCCACTGCGAAAAATCGAAATATGGTAAATATTAAATAAGTGATATGAATTTGTAGACAATTTTTTATGCATTTGGTTTTAAAGGTTATCCTTCTTGGAATAAAGTCATATTCATCACACAATAAATTTATATAAAAACGGTTTGTACTCCGATTTATTGATGATTTTCTTTGTTTTGGCCTGAAGTGAACCCCCAAAATTGAAGTGTTCTATTATATTTTTCTTGTTTCTGACCAGATGAGCCATCGCCAGTGTCCCTCGATGGCCATCAGCAGATGTTCGGGGCGTGGCCATATTCGAACTCATTACCACACACGCAGATGAGTCTTATTTGCGCTTGGAATTCCCCACGCAAAACTCTTTCATGTAATGAGGGCCAATTAGGCCAAGCTTACAAGTGCAGGCGGCCAAAAGCAGCACGATTGGGTGGGGATTTGTGTGGGTGGATGTGGGGCATCTGTTGCCGACATATTGAATTGTTATTGTTATGTTGCAGTTGTGTTGCCAATTACTTGAGCATGTTCTGCGCTTCACTCCTGCTTTCCGATAAAACACGCTTAGTTTTCCACAGTTCTGCCTTTGTTTTGTGAGCTGGAGCCAATTATTATTGTGACAGGACATGGCCTGTTGCACGTTTTTCTGCGAAAAAAGCATAGAGAGCTTGCAATATTCATATGGCAAACATACTGCAGTGGAATGCACAGCGAAAAATATTGCAAATAAATTGGCATTCATGGCGCCACAAAAAAACTCACTTTTAAAGCTTTCAATAGGAATAAAGTTGTGATATTAAAAACGAAATCACTTCTGGTTGATTTTGACACACTCAAATTAAATTTTTGCGCACACGATTCAATTAGAGATAATTTGGGTATTTTTTTCAGTGAACCGAGAAAAGTATGCTAAACAAATACAGTTTTTGCTACTGTATGGCTGCCGGTCTATTTGTGGCCCATAAACAAGTTGTGCGGCTGGAATAGAAGGCTTTAAAAATAAATTAAATGCCATAAAACAAAAGGATTAGCTCGATGGCATGTCCACAAAAAAAAGCACACGCGTCCAGGGGCCAAAGGAGCCAATTGGCCGGGGTGGCCGGGGTGGCCATAAACAAAGCGTGGCAATGACAAAACTTAACCCTAAGCAAAAGACAATAAAAACACTTAAGCGAGGAGCCCATAATGAATGGCCGCAATGACCCAGCTAAACATAAACAAAAACGCAAAATGGCGCAAACATGCCACAAAAGCAAGGAACAAAGTGGCGGGTGGTGGGGGGCAGGGCGTAGTGAAAGGGAAACAAGTGTAGCGCACATGAGAGATATGAACTAGAAATAAACAAATATTTCGTATTCAGACCCGGCACAAGTGTGTCTATTGACCATGCCTCCACCTCCCCCTCACCAGCTAACCCGCTTTTGGTTGCTGTGAAATTAGTTGGCAATGATAAAGATAAGTAACGTGAAATATGCGGCGCTCGCAATGTGTTTTCCATGCTGCAAGGACCATTGCTTTCGCTTCCTTTCCTTTTCTTTTCTGTCGCCATATTTGCCTTGCCAAAAAAGAAGACAACATACAAGTTTATGATGCTGATTTCCCGCCCCCCCCCTTGCTTGGCAATGAAATTTGCATAGAAAGGACATAAACGCTGCTCGAAAAACTATGGAAATGGCCACCAAGAATGCCGCATAAACTTAGGCAGACAAAGAGAGAGATCACGAGAAAAGGGGTTTGGCCATTGTAAACAACATTTTAATTAAATTGCCCAATTGAAATCGTTCTCTATTTGCGAAGGGCTTAAATTAATTATGAAATCAAGTGTGTGCACAGTGCAGATTTCACTCGCCTATCAATCAAACGTCCTTCCAAATGCCAGGCAATTGTGCGGAAAACAAATAGATAAATTCATTTGCGAAACGCATGCACAAAAAATTCCGGGCTCAAATTTTAAATAATTGAAATGCAATCAGTTGCGAGCGGATCGGGCGGGTGTGTATCAATTTGTTAAAAACCCCCGAAATCTACAATGCACATAAATTCATTTAGATGTAACACACATACGCCCTGTTGACAAACGAATGTCCTTGCCAAGTGTCACTAACTCGACTCAATTTAAGGCTCATCAAATATAAAAACTGTAAGCCATTTTATCAAGGCTGGCACAGTCTGTTTCTTCTGTTTCTTGGCCGGGTTATAAATAATTTAATAAGGCTCTCTGGCAACTCAATTGGATTAAATCCAGCAGATTCAGTTCAGTATGAAAAGCAGCAGGACAGGAGCATGACACTTGCATGCAATTTACATGGCCAGAACGTGCTGAATCTGATGCCGCATCTTGACCCGGCTCAGTGTCCTGCGATTGCTGTTGCAGTTGCAGTTGCTAATTGGCCAACATTTTGGTGTCGGGAGAGGCTCGTATCTCCGGCCTTCCAATGCATTGATTTTGCATAACTCCCAGCCGAGTGGAAACGGGCCAGCTGATGTGTGGTTTTCCCAGCATCAACAGATTTTCCATTTTGGGTTATTTGTCATGCTCGGCGCCACCTTATCGTTGTTGTTTACTGCATGTCATCGTGATGCTCATATGCATACAGCATGCTAGATTGCTGCCCCGCCCTGTGGCGCTGCACACTATGATTTGTGTGTTAGTTAAATTGCCATTACGAGCAAAATCACATTCACATTCCCTGACCAGCAATGAATGTATATTCATATCGCAGTGCGTGTGTGCGCGATGCAGGATTGTCCTTATGGCTGTAAAGCGTTTAAAATATTTAAACTTTTGTAGCTTACTTTAAAGGGATTGCAGATAAATTTGTTGTATACCAGTAAGTTATGATAATAATAATCACTTTGACCAAGACCAAGGTGTTTTATTTGTTTGCGGGATATGCAGCTGGGGAGTACAGAGTCATTAGGCAAATGTTGCCAGTCATTTGGCGAATTAATTATTCACCTTTTTCTGACTTCTGACTGATGAGAAAGTGCCAAGGGTGACCCGTAATTTTGTAATAATTCTCTGTGATGGCAAATCATAATGCAATTTTCGATATTGACATTCCCGAATTGCTGCTGACTGCCTGACTTTGTTGGCCAAATGTTTGTGCTGCTATTTGAGAGGAAAATGAGTTTTGGGTTCGGGTTATGCATGTGGCCACATACTAAATTCCAAAACCCCACAAGCACTGAGCAAACACACACTGAAGAAGTGACTTTTCGAACGGAGTTTGTAAGCAATCGAGTGCTTGCCACATGGCAAATAATCAAATCTACACTTGGCGTTGTGCGAATGCATCACAAATTCAATTTCAAAGATGTTTACACATATTTGCTTGTGGCTTTTACCGGCAATTGCAGCTGCCGCTTGTGTGGAAAGTAATACTCCCGCACTATATTATTATCTGGGAATTATCTGCAGTTTATACCCTAAGTTTTGGCCAATTTCTAACAGTTAGAGCCATTAAAAAGCATCCCGTGCCGGGCTCAAAGTGAAACTTAAATAGAATCCAACAATGCCTGGCTTGTTTCAAATTCCCATGATTTTTTGTTTATTTTTCTTTCGGTGGGTTGACAAACGGCAAGCCGAAGGGATATTCTGACAATTTCTGTAGCATACTTACGGACGCACTAACAAGCACTGCGTGCCAGCAAACAAAAAGTAAAATTGCTCCCCACAACAAAGGAGCAGGATGCGTGTGTGTGTGTGTGTGCAAGTCTGTGTGTGTTCCATATAGCAGCTCAAGCACTGCCAGAAACGCTGCACCCACCCACACACCCACACACACTCACTCGCAACGAGAATATGAGGGATATGGAGCTACATCCTGTGAGGCGAAACATAAACCCAGACTCAACGTCGGATTCAGGACCCTAGTAGACCCGGCCAAGATTGAGATGCTATGCTCCCAGCAGCTGTTGGCCAGGCCAATGGCGCTGGCTGGGGTGTGTCAGCGGTTAAACTGCTAAACGCTTTTTGGCACCTTAACAAGGAAAACAGCTGCAACGGCGGCGGCAGCAGACAAACAAAATATTGTTACACGAGAAATTGCTAGCAAATAGAAAGAAACGCATAAAAAGGCACAATAAAAAGTGAAGTTTTGCAGCTCCATCGCTCTATGTTTTTGCTGTTTTGTGGGCCCAGCCAAAATATGTTATTCTGGTAGAAGTGGTCGTAAAAAATTGGGAAAATGTACTGTAAGTGCTTGGCCATGAATTTTTCTTCCGATAGAGGAAATTGTGGGTTTCATAAAAATGCGGTCGTAAAACTGCAAAAATTGCTCAATATTTTTTAATTTCTTGTACCACTTGGCGTTATTATCAATTATATTTACTATGACTATGTCATAGGTGTAAATTATTGTGTTTTTTTCAATAAAATTAAATTAAATTTGTACAAAGTTACTCATTCTACGATTCAAATGCTTTTCTTTCTTTAGTATTTATTTTCGTCCAATACAAGTACAAATACCTACAGTCAGCAAAGGACTTATGTCCTTCGGGATTATTCCCGTTGGCAGGTTAAATCCAAGTTTATCATCTCATTCCGCTGCCTTTTTGTTTTTCTTTGTTCCAACTTTTTGTCTCAGTAAACTTTTATTTTTTGCCGCCGACACGTGTTGTACACAGAGCGGTTCGTTCACCCAGTTTATTCCACGCATTAAATTTGCAAATTTCTTTAATTGTGCGTTAAAGCGTTAATGAGAGGATCAAGCGGCCAGTGTCCAGCCAGCGACCCACATTCGTGACCCTGCAACTGACCGCGCCGCTATCCGCAACTATCCACACCAGAAACCATGATTGATAACATCTCCAGGACACTCGCAGACACGTGGCCTCGTGCGTGTGTGCGAGATGCGAAAAAGTGTGGCACTGGGAAAAAGTTCGTACTTAAGTCTGGCTAATAAAATAATACTTAATATATACACTTAAATATGGGCAGTGTACATAAATGCCGCCTAGATAGTATTACTATATTGAAGTGAGTTATCTTGGTTATCACATGTTACAAATACTACTTTTAGGTTTCTCTCAGTGCATTATGAAAATCACAATCGCCGACGGTGGCCACCACGCTCGTTGGCTGCTGTCCGCAGCACTTAAAATTGCACTGCCATGTGTCAGGAGCCAGTCCAAACCGAAAACCAGACCCTGATCCGGGTGCAGACCGACACGTGTAACTGGTCGGTCATATCAGGATATCCCGATGGCGGTGCAATGTGCACCTTTTTCTGGAAGGACGTGCGGGGCTAGGACGTGATTATTGTTGCATGCGGTGCCTGCTGCTGCTGGCGGCAGATATTTATATTTAATATTTGCAGCGTTACCGCAACTTAAAGCGGTCGCCGTCAAAGGACACTGAAGCACAGGACTCAAAAGCTCACATCGGGCGGTGAAACAAAAACATTTCATGCAATTTGCACTTTCGAGTGGCGTGAAAGATTTGAGCACAAAAAAAGGGACATTCCTCCTGCTCCTGGCTGCTGGCAGTTGGTTCCTCGTTTCGCAGAAGGAAATGAGCCCCATGCTCACTGGGGATTTCAGCTTGGACTGCCGCCTGCACTGGAGCATAAAAAACAATGCGGCTGAGTGTAATAAAAACTAAGTAGCTTACAGGCTCATTGCCCTGCCCCCAACTGCTGCACAATGAGAAATGTGTCCTGGATTTTCAAGTACCAATTCATAATGAGAGGGAGTTTACTTTTTACCCAGTAAGAATTTAATTAATGATGGAGTTTAAATCACTGCATTCTATGAAAGGCAGTCTTAAATTACTGTCTCATGTATCAACTTTTTCGCTCAGTGCAGACCGCTTGAAGTCAGGACTTTTGGCTGCTAGGAAACATTATGCAAAATTCAGGCCCGTCGTCTGTCTTTCGGCCTGCTGTTTTTGCCGCTGCTTTAGTTGTTGCTGCTGCTTACTTAACGTTTGTGTGGGCGTGATTGTCTAACATGCTGCAACATGGCCATGTCGCCAGTGCCGCCCCCTCACCACCTCACCGCCCACAGGCAGCATCCCCGTTTTTCACGCTCCATGGAACGGTGAGAATGTGTCTCTAATAACCTAACGTGCTGCTCGCATTAAATATGCTAATTTTTACAGCGAACACATTCCGGCAGGAAGCTCGAGTGTCGCCGCTTTCCACCTGCCGGCATTTATAGTTCTCCGCCAGCATGGCCATCATCATCAGGCGAATTATTTGCCACAACAGCCAGCCGCACGCATATTAAATGCGAGATGATGTTGTAGCTGCCATGTTGCTCCATGGAGCTCCCGTTGACATTTAGCGGCTACAACAAATGGCTCGGCGGTCTGGGGATTGGACCTTGAAAGGGTGGGAGCACAGGAACCAAACCACCCACCCTCTTACCGCCTCACAGAAATTGAGAGAAATTACGCTGCAAATTCCGCGAGAAAAATTATAAACATTTTTTTTGTTGCTCTGCGACAAGATTTTTGCTCACGCTCATTTGTTGGCCTTGTCCCTATGACAAAAAAAAAAACTCAAATGGCCATGTTAGCTTGGTTTTGGAATTTCAAAATATATTTGCTTAGTCTTGAGTTACTTCGCAGAAAAATTTATCTTATTATGTTGAAATACAATTTAAATTTTCATTTTCTTAAGCTACCGAATTAATCTTTAATTTTATTACATAAAAAGTACGGAATGTTGTTAGTTTATTTTTCACATTTGACGTTTTTTTTTTTGCAACAAATGAATGAAAAAATTATTACAAAATATTTGCAAGCAATAACCTGGCATTTTTTCTTTTTCACTGGCAAAATTTAAGAATGTAATCAAACTAACTGCTTGTATACATAATTCTCTTTGGCAAAATAAACATAATATTAAATCTCCGCCAATTTTCAGCAAATTGCAGGGTATGTGAGACCCCATAATTCCAATGGTGGGGCCTCGAATAATGTTGGCTCCCCCTCATTGCCGCTGTTTTTGGCCACGTTGTCGTTGCTAAAGTTGTTTGTGCGCTTGTTTTTATGCCAGAAATATTCAAATTATGCCAGGCCAAAGGTTGTGGGCTCTGCCACGCCCACCGACCCAGCCAGCCCCCCATTCGCAACTCTTGGCTCAGTGGCTGACATCATTGTCAGTGAATTAAAAACGTCATAGGGGCTTATTTAAATAAATTATAAGTACATGCAGCGGAGAAGAGGATGAAGGTGTAGCCTGGGCGCTTTCAATAAAGGTAAATAATTCATCACATAAGTGGGGCTTATTAGCCAAAACTCGCTCTTAAGACATTAGAAAGCCATGTGGGAAGCAACAGCCGGCACCGTCGAAACTCACAAGTTCCAGTAACTTGGCCTTGGAATTCCTAAAGGAAATTAACAAAGCTGGATGCCACTTTGCTCCTTTCTCCACCAACTTTTATACACAGTGTCTTGTTTAAGGATATACATATATATATATATGTGTTTATATACATATATATGCAGCTCTTGGCCCCAGGCCGCTTGTCAAACTTTGGAAAAGCAAGCGAAACAAAATTACTCCACTCCGTACCTGGCAACCAATCCACCTCAATTCAAATGGAATAAGACTGCGAATTCGAATCAGAATAAGAACAACAAATGCTGTCTCTCCTTTTTGTTTTGGCCTGGCTTTTATTTCAATTGCTCTGGCGGTTCAGTCGGGCGGAGTTAACATTTAAAGTGCCAATAATCGCAACCGAAAATGCAAACGAAATGCGGAACGTGCCTTCGCCGAGGTCTGCAGGTGTCTGCGTGCTTATCGCCCTGCACTCGCCTGTTGAACCCTTTTCAGAATGCAACCGGGTTGCAGGGATATATACAGTGGGGTCATGCACTGAGAAAAATAGGTTTGGCATCAGAAAAATACGATCTTCTGTGTCAAAAATATGGGAATTTGATGGAAAAACCCTAAATGTATAAAGACAATTAAGTATAGAGCTTTCAAAAGAGCTAAGTCCTTGCCAGCTTTTCATATATTTAAGAATGTTTTCATAATGCTTAATGAAAATTTAATCAAATTTAATATAATGATTAAGAAGAACCAAGTGAAATTTTGAGGTGGAAAAGGAGTGGTTGCATGTAAAAAGGAGCATACAGGAAAACCTATGGCTGTGTATCCACCATATTATTTGTTTCCATAAAAATAACAATAACAACGAATGAATATAGCCAACTTCTCTCTCAGTGTTCGAGCAAGTGCAAGGAAAATATGCAATGCAGTTGGCACCAAACAATGGGAAAAGTGAAAGTAAAGCTCCATTGTTATCCGACCGGCAGGATGAGCCTGGTGCGGACTCCTTCTACTTGTGCTGCTGTGCGTGCTTCCTTCGCTGCCTGCACAATTCCAAAAAGATAAACTTGGCCAAAGACAGGCAGCTGCGGAAAGGTCCAAAACGGGAGAGTTGGAGCTGCTTCAGTCGTTGCCGTTGGTGAAAGGCAAATCTCACAACAATTTGGGTCAAACAAGCAAATTGCATTCTGTTTAGTGGCTCGTTGTTGCTCCCCTTGTCCTTTTCCCCTCGCCGCTTTACTTTCTCTCGGCTGAATATTTTTTTTTTTTTGCATTTGTGGGTGCAATTGGTTTGGCTCCTTTGGGACTGCGATTTGCATTCGGATGCATCCCAGGGAGGGCAGCAAATATTTGCCCGAAACCAGAGAAAAATGGGTTTAACTGCCGCTTAAAATGTATCTGCAGTTCCTCATTAAATTGCAGAGCGCCTTTCGAGCTGCAGAATAAAAGGGCGTGGCAGCGTGGAAAGCGGAAAACGCCGCCAGACGACAGCTGGCAACTTATGCAAATTTCACATGCAATTGAGACGAAGTCCTTGCGAACTTGCGTATGTATGAGTGGCAGGGCTGCTTGCGTGCGTGTGTGTTTGTGTAATGTAGTGGTAATGCAGTTGGCAAAGGACCCTAAACGACGGGAGCAGAGGATGAAAGTCAGATCGAATGTAAATTGCTTTTAAAGCTAAAGAGTCCTGAACGCGCGAAATGCTTAAATAACGAACTTGAAGCAAATCCGCGACAGCACAGGATGTTGATGAGATTTAAATCGATCGGAAATCAGTTTCGGCTCTATGTCATTTATGCCAAGTATGCCGTACTCTCGATTTCAAATGTTACAGCTTTAAGTTAAATATTTTCGATGCAGCACATGTTCTGTGTTTTGCAACGCCTTTCCCTTAAGCAAATATTTATAAACAATTTGTTACACGCTATTTTTAAACACGCAATGGCCATGAAATGGATGCTGGCAAATTGCTACTTTGGCTCACGGCGAATTCCGTAATCAGGCTGCCAAATGTATGCGAGTATCTGCCACCAAATCAAACTATATCACCTTGTCAAAGCGCTGCGCACTCGAGCATTTAATCTTTGCAAAATACACGAAATACAATGCCGTGCAATAAGATATCACAAATTCGCACACACACAACGAAGCCCTGTGAGGGTTTTCAGAAAATTTAATCAACGCACTTGGTGACACACAGGCCAAACAAAGGCAACAATGAAAGGCAACTTATGTGCTACTCACTCGCACATACAAACACACCCACACACTCGCATTCGCAATCGCAGGTGGATCCATTTAAAAATGCTTAGCAAACAGACTGCCACACACACACACACACACAAGTGCGCACAAAGAGTGGGAAAAGATTCACACACATCCTGTGAAAACGACGAAGTCGGAGTCATTTGATATTTTTTAGCATTAAGGTTGTTTTCCCTTCGTTCCCATACGCTTTTCAATAACATGAAAGTTCGCCTCTCTGTTTGATGGAAAATTGTAACGACACTCGCAGACGCACAATGGAGGGCAAAACAATAGTTAATAGTTGGGGAAAAGGGTTAAAAAATTTGTTGTGATTCTAGGAAATAAATATACTATAAAGTGGTTTCATGATCATAATCACACATATAGGAACTGTAGGAAAATGTCAGACAGTTTCTTGTTCGATTCATAATTGTTTAAAAGTTGGTTGTGGTTTTGTATACCATAGTATTGCCCAACCTATGGAACTTCAATGAACTTTTGCTAAAATACTTTTCGAAAGGATAATACGTGTGACCGCTGCTGTATGTGCCACAACAAGGCGACAGAAACAACAATTTTCCTGTTAACTCGGAACCCCAACACCTGCGATGTCAATGTCGCCGATGTGGTAAGCACCTTAGAAGACGAACCCGCTGCGACCACAGAATCAGCGATGACATCAAACGTGGCCGGGAAAAGGGCAAATAAAATGCAAAAGAGGAAGCTGTGAGATGTGGAAATTTTATGTGCCTTGGCAATCGGGAATCGAAATGGCATCGAGTGTGCAGCACACATCTTTGCTGGGAAATCAATTGGAAATTTAGACAAATCTGCCAAAGAGCTTAATGATGTCAATGACATGCTCAGCACGAAAAAACAACAGTGGCGGTTGGAAGGTAAGTTTCCAGGTAAGTACATAATTAGCCGTGCGGCACGTGGCCAAACGTGAAAACTACCTGTGGCACCGACACGCGAATCGAAAACCAACATTGTTGCCTTTTGCGATTACCCAAGCAGCAGCAGCAGAAGCAACAGTATCAGCAGCATCAACATGTGCAACAGTAGCACCACCAATGCAACATGCGACTCCCGATTGATTGGCTTCATTTCATTCTCTTGCCAATCGTAACCTAATAGGCAGTCAGTGCATGCGATCTGAGATGCTGATCAATCACTGAAAACAAAAGGTGTAGTTATATATTATATAAATATTATTAGATGAAACCTAAAGGAGGATAATGTGCTGCCAAATTAAGCATTAAAACATATAATATTGAATAGCTGTATTATTTGAACTTAGTTTGCATATTGCAACTTAAAGTTAGAAGAAATTCCATTTGAGTTTGGTGGTAAATATCGTATAACATTCTTGGTATTAAGCAATTTTCCTGCCATTTAATTTTCTTTCTTTCCGTGTCCCCTAGCTGCAACTTGAGCGGATGATTGGCCCCACCGTGCCCCGCTGTGCACTGGCTCAGCGGTTGTCAGAACCAGCTGTGGGTCCATTCTGCACCTCCTGCCGGCCTGGCCCACCCACTTTTGCCCCACATCGGACCCGCCAGCGCTCGGCATGCTAATTACTTAAGGCGACAGTAGGGAGCGGCCAAAGGGGGGGAAAAACTGTGGTGGCGGAAAATGCCAATGCCGAATGCAGAGCCGAGCCGAGCAGACAAAATGGCGATGAGGATAAGCCTCGCAGGCGACTCGACTTGCGAGTCAACTGCACAGCTTGACTGCAGAACGGGGGCCATGGGAGGCTTCCTCACAATGGCCGTATAAAGTTCACTTGAAATGTGCAGATTATCCTATGTAGGCACTTAACATGACGCAGCCGAGAGCCAGACAACTCCCAGTTGTGTCCCGAGTGCCAAGATCCAAGAACCAAGAACCCTACTCCCTGGCCAAATGGGCCAAGTCAAGTGACTTGGCATTAGGGCAAATAAGCGAGGCCAACTTACCGGGGAGCTCTGTATGCCCCTTTGGCGCCGCAGGATGGCGGAAGCATAATAAATAAGCAAGTGTGCAAGCGGAAATATTAAGCAGTGGTCGGGGATGCAGCTTGCCACACAGCCAACCGCTGTGCCACAATGAGCAGAAAGAAACTCATTTCGACTGTCACGACTTGAACCACGACATTTGGCCATGCGAGAATGCACAAGTGCACAAATCCACAGATGCGCAGATGCACAAATGCACACGCCGATGCCCAGATGCTGTTGCATACTTTTGTGGATGCGCCGCTTGATTGCGATGAAAAAATCGAGATGGAAACCAAGGACAGGGGAAGTCGCAATCCCTGCGGATACATAAAGGCGCTACAGACAGGCGGAAGTGCTCATTGTTGCACTGCCAATGGCCTAAGCCAGAGATACTACACATAATTCACAGGCCGCATGACGCAATGTCAACATTTTGCTTCCGCCATGGGAAGTTGGCAAAAAATGAGTTTCCTTCGTTTGTGCAGGAGCATAAATACTCTGTTTCTTTGGCCTGAATTTCATTCGAACACAATCGAATATGGTGTGTATTTTTATATTATTTATATTGTTTTGCACGATAGCGTTGGGCATATTTTGCATAATCAAAGTTTTCCTTACTCATACAATTTGTGTGAGTCATTTCCTTGTGCTAATAGTCACTTCTTCTTTTATTTCTCAAGCAATACATTTTTTTTTATTCGGCACTCATTCTTTATTCACTTTCAAGTTTGAACCATAGTCATGCAAATTTTATTCAAATTTCTTAAGGGTATTGAGCATTCAGCAGGCAAAAATAATAATAATGCCTGGACATTTGTTGCTGGTACTTTATGCTCCAATTAGTAGCTTCCGACAACGTCTCAGAATTCGGATTTGGACACCGATAAGGGTACGGAAAAGTGCGGGAGGTATGCCTTCTTTTGTGGCATTTTGTGAAAACGGAAATCAAATAATATTTTCATACTGATTTATGAATCTATTTGCACAGGCAACACAACGGGCCACCGGCCCGGCCCATTTGCATGTGATTCATGCTCTGAAAACCATGAATGATTATATTTGCCAGCTCCGGCTGCTGCTACTTCTGTTCCTGCTCCAACTGCTGCTCCTGCTGCTGTGAAATCCAAGACTCTTCGGGCACAAATATAAATGACTTTGGTTTGGTCCGGCCGCTGGCTGGGAGTTTATAACTAGCATCAGATTATGAGGCCGACTTGAAGGCCCCTGGGACCAGCAGAGCTCCATTTTACCCCTGCTGTCCTGGCCACGAAATCCTTTTTCGGTTTCAATATTTATTTGTGGCCTCAGCTGGCATTTCCCAGGCCATGCAAATTGTTTTCTAGCCCGACATTAAGTTGTCAAGCCCCGGACAGCCGGGGCAGATTTTGTCAAAGTTTGCTTACAGATTGCATTTATTGATGTCCCTCTTTTGCACCACTTGATAGCAGATTTTAAGTGCATTAAACCAGTTGTGAATTTGGATTTTTTCATTATTCAATTTTGCTGTTTGCTTGGCTAAGTATAAATGTTTTATTGCCCTGATAAATGAGTGAGTTCAAAAATTAAAGTTTCATCGGACTGGAATAGGATCTAAAAATGAAATTATTCTCCTGTTTCAGTTATTTAACAAAACTATTTGAAACCATGAATTCAATCATTTGGCATATTAAATTTTCCAATATCGTCGAGTATTATAGTATATACAACAAATTGCAGTTGCATAACATAAATTAAGGCAATTGTTGTAAATTGGAACGCGTCATTACTAATTGGCCCAGTGCAGAGTGAGTTCTCAATTTCAGCACTTCAATTTCCATTCTCCTCGACCACTGGCAAATCAAACAAGTTCGATGTGAGTAACCATTTGCAAATATTTATGGGATGCACGCCCGGGGAAATGTCACCGACACGTGTAGAAGGAGCTGATTCTGAATCAGACACGGAGCACTAAAAAGTGCAAAATGAACCCGGCTGAGGGAGATGGAGCTCGAGTGAAAAGTGAAATGTTAAGCCAAAAGCGAGTGGAGCAATGGAAAAAGCTAGTGAAATACAACTGCATTCCACACCCTAACTGTCGCCATTTGTTATTGCTTTCTAGATGCCCCTCCTTCAACCAAAGAAGACCGACACGGGCTGGCGAATCAGTCGAGTGGCAAGTTGAGCAGTACACGGTGAGAAAACTGTGTTCTTCAGCTAGTAACTAAATTCAGCCAATTTTCTAAGCCAACTTGGAAGGAACCTTTGTTTAACATAACATGACATAATACAGGGAGTTTATTTTATATGTAGTATTTTCTCTCAGTGCACTGGGTCCACACGCATTGCATCAAGTACTTTAGTACGGGAGGAAACCAAGAGCAACCTTTCCGCCCCCCAAAGTCCTGTAGCCTTGGCAACTCTCTCAATTGTTGTCCGGTTCATGTGTCCTCCAGTGCCCCGCATTCCCCGTCAGCCTCATAAATAATAGCATTTATATGAATTTTGTTTTGATTTTCTAGGACAAGCAAGAAAAAAGGGGTAAAGTAGCTAATGGAAACTTTCACAAACTCTGCAGCACATTTTTGGTAAGGAGTCCGTTTTAAAATGAAGACACAAAGGAAAAGTGGTCGTGCAGACAGTGTACGATGAAATAATCAGCTTTTTGGAAATGAAAACATGATGGGCCAGTATGGGTGAATTGTTTTGGGAAATAACTGCAAGGCTGAAATATTAATAATCGAAGCAGGACTATCTCTAACTATTGGTGTATTGACGAGAGGACGAATAATTTTAGGAAACTTGTTAAATAATAATAATCAATAGCAAGACCATAATGTGGGTAAAAATTTAAAAATTTAAATTCAACATGTGTTCTCCGTAAAATAATGATTCAAGCAAGAGGCCCGTCTAAATGCATTTTATTAGTTTATTTCTGTCACTTTTTTCCATCCAGCTGATGAAGATATATGCGCCACAAATTCTTTATCATTTAGAATGCGATTTTGGTCGGCTGTGGACAGGCCCATAAATACTAATAGCCAAAATAGCCGGGAAGACATAAACCATAGCCGAGAAAAGTAATTCCCACTAGAAGGACGAGTAATAATCAACATCAAATTGCCTCGTTTCGAGTTCCAGTTCCAATTTTGGGCTTCTTTTTTTATATTTTCGGGTCTCTCGGTTTCGGTTTCGGTTTCGGTTTCATTTTCGGTTCCAGTGCAAAGACTCACTCAAGTTCATTTATTTTTATTGTTTTCGGAGCTTTCGGCGACAATTTATGGGCCAGCGGAATACAAAGATATTTATGTTGGTCGGTCTTGAGCGAATAAAATGGCGAAACTTATGTATATGACCAGTCCGGAACTTTATTTTATTTATTTTATATTTTTATATTTTCCTTTCCAATGGAAAGTGCAGGGGAGAAAGCAGTGCGAAAGTGGATGGGGCAAAGGAAAAGCGGAAAAATCTACGTAGTACGTACACAGCAGCATTCAATGAGAGTGAAGAACGAATAATTTGCATCCAGCATTCTATCTTATTTTGCACTAAATTTTAACAGGATTTAGCCCCGTCGCTCTTTGCTGTCAACTGCTAACAAGCGGCAAAGACGTAGGAGGTTTTGACCAGCCGAGCGATTCAAGCCAAGCCAAACTTGTTGGCCCAAAGGGGGGTCCACTCAAGGGTGAGGAGGTGGTCTGAGTTCATTGGGCGGTGTGGGCGTGCCATCGTGTCCATGGCGAATGAGTTTTGTCGCAAATCCGCTTACGTCCTCACCGCCGCAACGAAAATTGTGATGGCGCTTCTGATGGAGATGACGATGACGACAACCTAGATGATGATGATGACGACGACGATGATGATGACGGCCTTCACTACACCACATTCACGCCCACCACCCACCGTTGGAGCCATTTTAACTGGCACATAAATAAATTCCATAAATCTTTTGCACTTTAACGCTTCTGCTTTAAGCCCAGTCAAGTCTGGGCTAAAATCCGATGTGGATTTTGTGGAAAGTGCGGAGCTGGAAGATTATCCTCACATGCATAAAAATAGTCTCAAGTTCTAAATATGTTTAATTTCACTACTACTGTTTTGCAAACAAAAAACACTTCCTTTCTAACAATTGTCACATTAAATTACACAAATTTTTTGTTGTACGTTTCACACAAAGCTAATCGAATACGATGGCCATCTTAACTACTGAAGAAACAGATTGCATCATAAAGGAGCTCACATCCCTGGATGGAAATGACTGCATACTAAAGGAGGAACTAATCGAGAGACTCATTCAACAGACTCGTGAAGTGATCAAAAGGCAACCAATGCTGCTGGAACTGCAGGCTCCGGTGAAAATATGCGGCGACATTCATGGCCAGTTTACGGATCTCTTGAGGATTTTCCAGGCATGCGGCATTCCACCCAAAGCTAACTATTTGTTTCTCGGTGACTATGTGGACCGGGGCAAGCAATCGCTGGAAACGATCTGTCTGCTATTCGCCTACAAGGTTAGATATCCGCTAAATTTCTTCTTGCTTCGCGGCAATCACGAGTGCGCCAGTATAAATAAAACGTACGGATTTTACGACGAGATCAAGCGTAAGCACACTGTGCGCCTGTGGCACAGTTTCACGGATTGCTTCAACTGGCTTCCGGTGGCCGCGTTGGTGGGTGAGCGCATCTTCTGCTGCCACGGAGGACTGAGTCCGTCGCTCCGGAATTTGCAACAGATCAATCATATTCAGCGACCCACCGATATTCCGGATGAGGGCATCCTGTGCGATCTCCTTTGGGCGGATATAAATCACACCACCGAAGGCTGGGGACACAACGATCGTGGTGTGAGCTTCACCTTCGATGAGGTCATAGTGCGGGATTTTCTCAAAGCCTTCGATTTGCACCTTATGGTTCGCGCCCATGAGGTTGTGGAGGACGGATACGAGTTCTTTGCCAACCGTCAGCTGGTCACCTTATTCTCGGCCCCCAACTATTGCGGAATCATGAACAATGCCGGCGGAGTGATGAGTGTTAGCTCGGACTTGGTCTGCTCCTTCGTCATTATTCAACCGTGTCACAAATACAAAATGACTGCGAAGGCAGACGACCAAGTGCCGAGTGACGAAGAGGAGTGAATTTGTTTATCGTACATGTATATGCAATTAAATACGTACAATACATATTCTTTTTATGTAGCTAACATCAAATATATATACTATATATACGTTCACATTTAAATATTTAACCAGAAAATAAAACACATTAGTTACTAGTATTTCAAATTAGGCACACAAAACAGTACCAGTATAAATTACTCGGAAAATTGAGCTTCCCTATGAATACTTGAAGACAAAGTGACTTCAAATTAAATTTTATCTTATTTGAATATTTGCCCAAAGTCAACTCCTTGTTGACGTGCTTGCCTTCATAGCCATTGAAGGTCAATGTGAGGTGAGGTCCTTCACTTTTTCGGTAGATTTCCCATCCGAATCTCCGACTGACCCACTTGCTCCCACTTCCTGTGTCACCTGGCGGAGTGGACTGACTGGACTGACAGTTAGCTTCAACACGCTTGTTTCGCCATTTCATTTGCAGCTCGTTGCTGTGCTGCTCGGCCAAATGAATTTTATATGGCTCTTAACTTGGCCCAGACTTGCTGCTGAGATTGAGATGCTGATTCTGATGCTTATGCTGATGCTGAAGCTGATTTGCTGATGAGGAGGCATTCTGCAGCTTAGCCTCCTGTCCAAGGTTCGCTGGCTTGGTCCTCGTGCATAAGACAACATTTATTTGATCTGGCAAAAGTCGCCTGGCAAACAGCCGAGTGTGTGTATGTGGACTTGGACTTGGACGGACTGCTCAGTGTTGCATACGAAAGTATCTCCGTCTGGTTGCTGCACGCTCGAATAATTTAATACATCCTCACCCTCCCTCGTCCTGGATCTGGATGCCCAGGATCCTTGGCATTTGGAATGCACACAGCGTGCCATTTGACTGCAATTTAATGCTCTCTCCCGAACAGTTTACTCGTCCTGTTCCAACTGCTGCCATTTCATGTTTTGCAAAATGACAAATCACATTTATTTATTTTGTGTAAGCCAACTGAGCTTAAATATGCTGTCCTGTGACAGTTGGATTCAGCTGCAAGCCGGTTGTGCACCGAGTTTTCGGATGTCAATCCGGAGGGTTAAGGCGCAGCCATAATCGAATCTGGAGACAGAAGTTTTGGCATTCCGGGAAGAGACCCCACTGAGTAATTGGCTCAAGGGACAGAGTATCCCAGGGATTTGCTCGACATGTGTTAAATAAGTCTTAAGTGAGCACAGCAAACTTTAAAGCACTATCGAACTATTTGGATTTTTACTTACCAAACTGACTATAATGATTGTTCAAATATATTTAAATATAATAATGAACTATTCCCTCTCAATGTTTATTGTACAAAACCTTCAAGAAACTGAGGCAATCTTGAGGTTATTCGAGAGCTTGAATAAAGCCAATTTGAGGCGCAGCAGCAAATCAGTGGGAGCGCTTGAGCACCTGGCCACCGAAGTAGGTCAACCCCTTGGGGGCCAAACACTGGAGGAGTGAGCACGTCTGTCTGATAGGACCACAATCTTGGCATTGGCAATGGGAGGCCGAAGCGTGGACTTGGTCCTTTAATTAGCAAACAACTGCTGGATTGCAGATGCCGTGGGCCAGATGACAAATGAGTGGAAAGATAGCGACTGCGAATAAAACGGCAAACACGCTGTAATGACTGATTGGGGGGTAAAGTTTAATTAAGAAAATGCCCACTAATGACAACTAATGGCCCCGAAGTCACCGCCGATCGCATCACCTCAGAAATCCTCAGAAATATTAGTTGTAAACATGGAAGGGACACCAAGCCATGATCAATTTTCATTTGCAACGCCCCCAAAAAGTGGCAAAAGTTGAGAAAAAAAACGCGGAAAAAAAGAGGAAAAACCCGGGAACAACGCTCGCACAGCTCGGACTCAATCAAGTTAATGGCGGCCAAATGGGTTTTTGATGCGCTGGCCGCACAGCTCCATAAAAAATGATTGCCAGGCCTCGTTGTTCGTTTTGGCCATGCCGAAACTTGGCTTAATGAAAACGCGTGGACATTGCCGTTTAATGCCAACCGTAGTGTGCGTGTGTAACTGAGGTGGCATAAAATGTTGCCAACTTGGCTTAGCCAGACAGATAGCCCCACCGCGAAGTGGGCGTGCCAAGTTCCTTATTGACAATTTGAGCATTCGGGCGTTAAATTCTTATGAGGCATAAGTTGCCCAGCGTAAGGCCGTAGTTAATAGCACCACTTCATAAGGTGTGTCCACGTGGATGAGATGGCTTCCGCTCCCCCATGAAAAATTCCCTGTTTTTTTCGGTATCTTCGTGCAGTTTTTGTCTTGCGCGTGTTGTTGAGTGGTTATGCCCTTGAAAAGGGTTTTAATAAATCCGTCTGATGGGCAGCACAGTGTCCCATAACTTTTTGTCCACAACATAGAAGAATTTCACCCGTCTATTTCATTTTTTAAATTAATTAGATAAGATTTTAAATAAGTTTATAATTAGACGATCAAATTATTTTATACTTTGTTTTATACTTATAAATTTACCATAAGCAATTTGTATCTTACTCTAAGATTTTTTCGTTCCACTAACATACTTTTGTTTACTTATTGCTCTCTTGAAAATCGAAACTTTTGCACAAAAAATCGATCTATGTATCGAAATATCTTTTGATTCGATTCAGCAACTTCCCGCCTTTTCTTTGTTTTCCCTTGCTTTCCGTCTTATCTTCAGATCCGAGAGAAACTCTAATCAAATTAATGGAATAACTGTTATGTGTGCTTTTCCATCCTCCCCATATCCCCAAGCCATTGTTTTGCCCCAACTCCTGCCCAAGTTCCTCTTTTTTCAGTTATGTTTCGACTTTTTTTGACCCAATCGCCTGTCTGGTTGTGCAAATAAACTTGACTTCCGGTAAGGAAATTTGGGGCACAAGTCCCCGAATGGCCAGAAAGTTGATTCATCCCGTTTCTTAGCACTCGATTATGCTACTTTCGCATTCCGATTTTAATTCAATTACATGGCTTGGAGTGGGACGAGAACTCGTTGAAGCCAAATCCCCACGGCTCAGCTTTTGGCTTCAGCCACAAGCGAAGAGATTTTAATTAATTGCATAATCACTCAAATAAAACCACAGAATCCCCTCCCCCCCACCAGCTTTCCACCCCGGCGAAAACTTGTAAGCGAAACGTAAAGAAACAATCAAAATTCCAAAAGTCACCAAAGCTCCCTTTCGCTTTTCCCTTTGCAGTGTCGGCATTGTACAAGTGTTTTTAATATTTAATTGCTTTTTAAATGAGTCCAAGTATTTTATTGTATTTCATTTGATGATGTAAACGCTACTAACAGCACGTCCAAAAGTGGGTGCGCAGCTCCAAGGAGGCCACCACAGCGGGCGATGAGTTTCCTCCGTTCTGGTCGCAACTTTTGCAAATTATTCAAAGCGATGTGGGGCTGGGAAAACGGCTGGGTGGTGATGGGGGTGGTGGAAAGACGAGGGTGGCGCCTGGAGCCACGGCAGCGACAAGTAATGGCCCAAGTGGCAATTTATCAATTAAAATTCTGCTTAACTACAAAGACACCCAGGAAACGAACTCAAGCTCGCAGCCAAAAAAAACAAAAAAAAGGAGGAAAGAAGTCACAACAAGCGCTGGAGGGGCTTTGCCTTCTCATTACTGCCCCTTTTCTGACCAGCCAGTATGACATTGGAAATTGTCCACGCCCACTTAGCCCTCCCTCCGTGGAAAATTCACTCCTACTCAATGCAACGCGGCCACTTTCAGTGTCATTGCCGCTTGTTTATTTCCCCGCCAACGAACCGTTCCATCTGCCAACAAGTGGAGTGCTAATTAAAGTCCCATAGTACGGGATATAGTAAATAAATCTTTGAACTGAATTAGATATAAATTGCAGTGCTGTGAGGCTGTGAGCCTGTGAGGGTTGAAAAACATCGCCGAGAAAGGAGCTTAATTAAATCGAGGCTGGAGACAAAGTGCTGGGGTATTACGCATCGTCTAATTGAATTCCATTCGAGCAGATGGCAGCTTCAAATCCAAGGGCTATCGATTGAATGTTTATTGAAATCTGATGATTTTCTGTGGAATAATGCTCAATTCCGATGTCTAAGCAATCAGTGCACGGTGTGATTGAGATTTTGGGCAATTTACATGCTGCAAAAATCTTCATTGGCAATGTGCAGTAACACCTGCAATTCAACAAAATTGAAATACATTTCAAAATTTTCTAAGAGATTCCATGAATGCTTGCACACAAAGCTGTTTTTAAGGGCTGCAAAATATTTATTCTTGCACATAAGAAAGAGACTTTAGTTTAATATGTTCAGTAGCTTTAACCTGCATAATTATATACCTGGCGATTCGGGTGTCCCTCGATTTTGTATGTACTCAAAAAGTTCCATAAAGGTCCTGAGGCGGAAGGGTCGGCTCTGAAATTCTCCAGGGTCGTATTAAAGTTCCAACTTTAAGCTTGTGCATGTAATTAACACTTTCCGTAAAGTTTGCCGCTGCCGTCTGTTTCAATATTTGTGTTTTCATTGGGTAGTTTGGTTGAAATTCTTTTTTTTTCGTTGTTTTTTCAGGGCTGGTCGTCCCTTTATTGTCGCCAGCAAGTAAGCTAGGGAAAATATGGAAATTTTATTGCTCGCTTATGTTTGAGTTAATTTGGCAACAATTTTGTTGAATTTTAATGAGTGTGCGAGGAGCATAAGTCCCACGTCCCGTATCCCTGATGGGTGGCACGGAGTTTGATGATTTTGTGTACTGATTTAAGCCCTTGACAGAGCGACAGACTGCTGACGAGGACAAGGACGAGGACGAGGATAAGGACGATGATTTTCCACAGGCAAAGACAAGGCGAATTTTGCATTTGCCAAAGACGAGTTTCTAATTAAGCCGAAAGTCCTGACAACCGACGTCAATCCGAGAGGCCGCAAAATTATGCGAAATTTCGCAGTCACTTACAAATTCCGAAAATCAACAGCAGTCATCGCGATTTCCGCGCCGACTTAAATCTAAAATGGAAATCTTTAACGAACCGAACTAAATTTGTTGAGTGGTGAGCATGTTGATTCTTTGGCTAATTGTTGTGTGCCAAATTCAATTAATTTAAATGTCACGACTCATTTGGCTTCGATGTCTGGACGTCCGAGTGTCTGAATGTCTGATGAATTAATTAAAAACGCCTCATTTGCCAAAGCAATCAGGCGAAGGCACAGAGGCCTCAATCTGCTTACCGGGGGTCAGGGGTCAGGAGGGATCAGGGATCAAACTTGAAATTATGCGCTTCTTTTGGCATTTTCATAATTTTTGCCCATGAAACGTGACTTTTGCCGGAGTACGTCATTGCCCCCACCCGTTTGCCCATTTCCATTTCCCGTGTCAGCTTTTGTTTCGTTAGTCGGCGAAGGCAAATTTTAATTTTGAACTGATTTTTTCCAACTGGCCCTCTGCCACGCATTGTTTGTCAACTTTTCGACCATGGCTTACCCTTATCCAGGGTTCGTTTTGGTTCGGTTATGGGAATGGGTTTTCCAAGGGGGGCCGGCGAAAAGCGCGTGCTATAAATTTTGTGTAAATATTTGTTAGTCCCGGACAGGACAGGATTTTGCCCCCTTTCCAGCTCTCCGCTGATGGTTCATTATGACGCGGTGCACGGAAAAAAATATTCCGATAAGAATTTACAAATTAAGATTATGCAATTGGTTGCTAGATAAAGTTAGTTATACAGTTAAATTGCTTACAGTGCATCATTGATTTTTCATAAATTACTTAATTGATTTTCCCGCAGTGTAAGTTAGAGTGTTCTTTTTGAACTTTAACGCATGCAGCCAGCTTTTTTACGACTTTGATTGTTCGCACACAAATTGTAATTTTGGGCAAAAAGGTAATTAAGCCGGCGAAATCCAATTAAGTGCGACGGAATCTCAAATTGAAATCAGTTCCTTGTGTCTGGCGCCCCATTTGCACATCATTGTGTAAATCATTATAAAAGTGAGGCATAAAATTTTAATAGTCCAACGCCGACAACTGTTTATGGAGGACCATAAAAGTTTTAGTTTGCAGCGGCTCGACAAATATCAAGAGTAATATAGAGCAGTTAAATGCGTATAAATACGTGTACTATATATTCAACTGTGTAATTGCAGCACTTAAATGTTAAACGCTTTCCCTTTCTGTGCGCGAAGGCTGATGGAAAATTGAAAATTTGATGTATACGCATATATGTATATGAAAAGTGCTGGAATGGGACTGGCAGGAAAATGGCATGGGAGTTGTCTCGCATTTCCAATTTGGACTGCCACGTAATGGTCCTGACAAAAGGCAAGCACACGAAGGCAGCATTAATGCCCTGCACATGCAAATGAGCATATCAGACCCGATTTAAATAATTTATATTCAAAACAATAATGGCTTAATGCCATTAAACAAAGCCGAGCTGGGTGGCTTTTCTATGATTATGCGAATACAATACCCGCAATACTAACAATAATATAAGTCCTTGAGCTAATGCCGCACCCAAAATGGCTCTATAATGCAGTTTGCAATGACCTGTCAATACTGGAAATATCTCTCCAATACGAGAATACGTAAAATGGGGTCAAATTAATCATGCCGAAAATTATCTAGAGCTAAACACATTGCCTAGTGCAACTCAAAAGAGGAAATACAAAACATGCTGCAAGTGGCAGTTGGTCGAAACTCACATAGCCAAGTCAGTTTTCTAAATTTCCAGGATACTTTCGGCCCCACTTTCACAGAAAACAACAGTATACAAATGAATAAAAAATTAAAGTTAATCAGCTATTCATATTAATGTGGCAATAAAACATAAAAAATCTAGTTGGTAAGTAGTCCAGGATACTTTAAAGTCGTTTCCAGCTCATATTTGGCAAGAGGATTTTTGAACTATTTTTTCACTTGTTTGATTCGTTTGGACTCTTTTGTTTTGTCATCCTTTGCCACAGCATTCAATGTTGTGCACTCAATTACTTTATGTGAATGTTTCGGACCCAAAATTG
Source organism: Drosophila sechellia (assembly GCF_004382195.2). Classification (NCBI taxonomy): domain Eukaryota; kingdom Metazoa; phylum Arthropoda; class Insecta; order Diptera; family Drosophilidae; genus Drosophila; species Drosophila sechellia. The sequence continues at coordinate 14,059,725 of NC_045950.1, read as the reverse complement.
AATGCAAAGCGAATGCCCTTAACGTGAAAAAGTGAATGGGTAAAAGGGACCAGAAAACATAAACCGTTTTCTGCCAACGTTGCGCTTTTCATAATGGCGAAAATGTTGCAGAGGTGGAAAATCCAGTGGGCTGAGTAAATTCGGGGAAAAAACTGTTGCCAGCAGCCAGCGCGGATGAAGCGCATAAATTGTTAACGCATGATTAGGTTTTGATTTCACTAATTAGATTTATTCCGCATTAAAATCGGAGCAGCATCCTCACCCCGCCCACAATGCTATCGCATGGAAATTAAAAACTTCAGCTTGACCGGACTTTATCCGCAATTTATTCGACTTTGCATTCAGCGAACCGGAGCAAAGGAAGAGCTAGAGATCACACGTAAATATCTTTGATTGGCTCCGTTTGCCCAGCGATTTGCCAACATTTGTTAGCCCAGACACTTGGGGCATTTGAGCCAGGCCAAAACCGAGACTGAATCCGTCACTGGGTCGTGTGATGAACTGGCAATGTGTCAGGACTGCCGGAGACCAGAGTCCGGACTTTAGAGACTCCGTACGGGCTAATGGCCCTCAAACGACCAGCCATCAGTTGTTTATCTCACAGCACCACCCCGCAATGTGGGTGACTCCGGGTGGTGGGTCTGCTGGGTGGTTGGTGGGCAGAAGGTTTTCCAAGGAGGAAGGAGCGGAAAACAAGAGGTTCTGCAGTTGCTACGAGCGGCTGACGCATGCATCAAAGTGACGCTCAAACTGAAATTGAAGTTGTTGTCCGCTCAAGAAGAGATAACTTGGCCCAAAGAAGGCCAAGCCAGCACTGAGAGAAAAGGTGCTGTGAATCGACGAGGATTTATTTAATTTAAGTGTAAGTACTTGTACATTTAAGCAAATTCTTGAAAAATAAAATTCTTTATTTGAATAAAAGATTCTTATCTAATTTAGCAATTTTCGCAATTATTTGAGCTGCTCTCACAAATTAACAAAGTGTTCTGGCCAAACTGTTGTCCAAGTGTGCGAGAAAGCCATTTATTATTGCATAAAGAATGACTTTCAATTACTTGCAAGTGAACAAACTTGCTTCCAGCACATTGACATTGCCAATAAACTTGTGCTTAGTTTTGTTAGAGGCGCCGTGCGGAGCAGCTGGAATCCGCATTAATTATCCCATTTTAAGTCGGGCTTACGGGTAAGTGGATGGGGGGAAATTGGAGCGTTTCTAACTCGCTGCCTTTTTGCATTCAAATTGAATTTTGTTGGGCGCGACAGAGACAAATGAAGTGTTAACTGACATTTGTTTTATGGAGATGCATGCTGCAGCACCAAACACCACCGAACCACCCACCACCCACAGCTGCTGCACATAAATCACGCTATTCGCCGGCGTTAAGCGTGCAAGTCGCGTTTGTGAGATAAAAGTGCAAATTGTTCGATTTGCATCGTAAAAAATGCCACAACCATGGCAGCTGCAGCGGCAAAAGTGCCAACTGCAATCAGGACCGACAACCAAAGGGCGTGGCCAACTATTGGCGGTTTTGGGGCAATATAAACTGAACAACAGCTTTATTGGCCGCACTTCTGCAAACAAGATTGCTAGTAAATGAACAAACACACAGCAACAAAGATAAGATTGTGTATCTTGTAGATATTTTGTATGGTTCCGAAAAAACAAGAAAAACACTTATAATTAAAATATATACACAAAATAATATTAGTACTTGACTTTTTTTCACACTAAACGAACGTGCTAACTAATGTCAGATTAGTTTATTAGCTGCTTGGTTTATTGCAATTTGATACAATTTGATTAACAAACAAAGAGTTGCTGGCTGGGGTAATTAAACCAATAAATAAAATATGCGGCGAAAAATGAGTTACGCCTGCGTTCTAGTTTTTCCACACTGACTTTAATGTGTGGAAAATTAATTTTAATTTGCTCATTTCATAACCCCATCAACTGGATTAATTGATTAATTTTGTCAGGGATTTTCGCAAGAAATCAGAAACGAAAAAAAAATATAAAACACACACAATAAGGGTGGACATCAATTTACATAGCTAATGCGCCATTATTACACGCATTTAAATATTTACAACATTAATGCGCACTTCATATTGCATAAATAATCCGCAATTTAATTAAGACTCTGCCCGTTTCATGCACATAACTCGATTAAAATATGAGGCCAGCGCGATCGTGTCGTGCACTTGCATAAGCATTTATTTCGGTTCAGTAAATCCAGCCCATCGCCAGTTGGCACCCAGTTAATTGACATCGCCATCCGCCTCCTTCTCCTCCTCCGTTGTCCAGGAATCGGTTTGGCATTTTAATTTGGCTGCGATATATCGAATGTTGGTAATAAGCCACGCTCGAACCTTCATGGCCGTTGGCTCGATAAGAATGCGATTTGCGTGAGCTGGCTGGGCGCTGGGATTTCAAAATTAAGCGCCATAAAATTGCATTTTCGCAGGTCAACATGCCGCTTCCCCGTTTGTTGTCCCATCGGCAATCAGTGAAAGCCATAAAAATTGTATTTGTAGGCCGGGTAGGAGGCCAAAGAAAAGCCAAAGCAAAAATCATAAATAAAATCACGTGTAAAATGCACAGAACGAGTTGCAGCTAAGAAATATCGCGTACGATTAAAAAATTCAGTAATAAAAAAAAATTAAAAACTTTAAATGTGATTTAGTTTAAAAAGAGCCACTCATTAAGTCTAGATTTATTTAAAAAATGGTGCTTTCCACCATACAAGTTTATAAGACATGAAAACTTTTTGGGGATACTTTTCATGGGCCAATCATATCTACTTTGATACCCTGTACTTATGTCAGACCGGATAAAATCGTGGATGGGCGCCCAAATATCCCCTAGCCCCAGCCTATCAGCGTCGGCCATTTGGACACGGATATGAACCGAAAAGGTGGACGATGGCCCAAAAATCCTGATACCAGCGAGCTAAAAAAAGTGTAACAAATTTTGCTGCTGCTGCCGGACGGAGCGCAAGTTTATTATTTATTATTTATTTTGGCGCGAAGTTTACGAGCTTACGGCTCAGTACGGAGTTGAGTTGAGTTGTGTTGTGCTGGGCGGGCCAAGACCGGTGGCCAATATATTTTATGACAGCCGCCTCCCCGCCCCCGCCCGAGGCCAACATGCAGCTTAGGCGATAGCAGGCCGGCTGAAAAAAAATTAAATTTATTTTTTTTACGCACCAATAATCACAAAGCGCTGCGTAATCAAATTTATTGAAAAATGAAGGCCGTAAAAAGTAAAATACGCGGCGGACGAAAAGCTGCCGGAAAGTCCGGGAAATCGGCGCAGTCTAGCCATATCAGACAGCATTATATATATTATATATATATATATGTATGTATATGGCCAAAATGAAGAGTTGCCAGCGAATGGAATGGATACCTATGCAAATATTAGCCAACGTCGAATTAATGAATATTTCGAAACAATTCAATTTTGTGGCATCCATTTCAAGCTGGCACATTAATAGTGGGGTTTAAACAAATGCAAATGAGTTGGTGGACTCCGGCGACAGTTGGCAGAAGGTGGGGTTGTGTTTAGATAAGACCATGCGCATAAATGAATTTGATTGGAAATTTCAACAACCACCCAATAATCGTTTTGATTCGGGTTAATTAATTTGATTGTTTTCAATGTTTAATTAGCCAGAGTGCTTTTTACGTCACAACTATAAATTCTAGATGTATAAGACAAGCTATATTTGTCAAGCACTCGATGCTATCAAAAATATTTAACTTAAATTCCAACTGCAGAAATTCGAGAGCCAACCACAAATATTTATATTGGTTTAACAAACGTATATTTTATGCAAGCCATACTCATTAACCGCGTGAATGTTTTATGAAGACAAAAGAATATTGACTTCAACTGACAATTTATTGGTCAAGTGGTTTTATAGAATAAACCAAATTTAATTTAAGCCAAATAAGACATTCGGTTCACCAATATTTAGCTCCTGAATCTAGCCGATTGATTGGCATTTATTAATAACATTTGAAACAATCATCGTTTATGCTTTTCATGCACATAGAATATTAATGTTTGCTGTAGCAAATTGCATTCACTTCTGTTTTCTTTCTGGTTAAAAAATCTCAATAAATATGTAATGTTTTTATAAAAAAAATAGTAAAAATGTTATTTGATTCCGATTGTTTTCGCTTTAGAATTTATAACACCTCCTCGGGAAAAAACAACTAAGAGATTAGAGAGTGGGTCATAGTTTATACACTTTAATCCGCGTGAAAATCAAATCGGTAAGCCAGAGAACCTCAAAAACTGCATTCATGCCACATCAGCTTAGTTTTTCCAACTTGGCCCTGGACTAAGTAATACCATCTTGCTCTGGCCCATGATATTAAAGTGCGCATCATGAAAGTATTTATGCTCACAGGTCTTAGTTTTCCCTCCGCTTTTCGCCAAAGTTTCTGCTAAACACCATAAAACCTAGAACTTTTCATACATAACTTTAGAGCGTTTTCTGTTTTTGTTTTCCACATTGCCGCTTGTTGTCCTGCTTGTTTTGCTGGCTTGCTTTCCCAGCGTTTTGTATAATTGCTGACGCTTTGCTTTCGGGTTTTCACCTTTCGTAAAGTGGTGTGCGTGCGTGCGTATGTGTGTGTGTGTGTGGAGTCTGAAGTTCGCGTTTAATGGTATTCTTTTGTGGCTCTTAATATTTGCGTTGCCACAGCCGCAGCCGCTGACCCATGACCCCTGCCCCCTCGGCTCCTTTTCAAAGTGAATATAAGCAAAGATTTAGCACTTTTATTATTACGCTCGAGTTAAGTAGCAAACTATGTTGAAAGTTTTCCACGCTGCACATTATCAGCATCAGCGTGCCGCGAACGTTTGGCTGGTTACTTGGGTGGTTGGGCGGTTCGCTGGTTACTTGGGTGGTTGGGCGGTTCGCTGGTTTAGGGCACGGACATTTGGGTGGTGTTGTGCATGGATGCTTGCTGTGGTTAGCGAAACTCGCCAGCGGAATACGCAGCACACACCGGTCACTCAGAGAAATTAGGCAGCATTTAAATGCATCATTTTGGGATATTTTGGTAAAATACAATTTACATACACTCAACTCCATTCTACATTCTACATTATAATTGAAAAAAATTAAAATTGTTGTTATTTGTTTTTCTTTCAGTGCACACACTTACACTGGCAGCTTACTTTTTCCGCTGTTTCTTTTGTGTTAGTGCTAGTGCTGTTTTCCTCGCTCTTGTTGTTGTTATTGTTGTCGCTGTCGGCGACGTTGTCGTTGTCGCTGTTATTGTTGTTGCTGCTGTTGCCGTCGTCATCATAGTCGTCGTCCATGTTGCCGTGTTTGTTACTAATAGTATATACTCCCTCTTCTTTGTTGAAGCAGTTTGTTTAGTGTTGTGCAAAAGTTTTCAGCTGCGCTTGGTTGGCTTCATAAATTTTTAAATAATCAGCAAACGGATACCACGTACGGTACGTGGAGTGCGGCAAAAATCGGTGGGAAATAGCAACCTGGGGAATGCGAGAGTTGGCCAGTTCGTCTAACTGGGCTTTAAGCACGCTTTAAAAGTCAACACAACTCGCCCGCTGCTGCTAAAGAATTCAATATGCTTGTCAACAGCAACAATGATTACTGTTTGTATTAGTCGATGTAATTTAACGAAACAACGCCGTTTGTTGTCAAAGGTATTTGGTTCTGGTCTTACCAATAAACAAACGTCGGCCAAACGCTTGACGCCAAGATAATCACATATCACGTATACGCAGCGTAGCCCACATTCCAGTGTTTGTTTGCCAGGCGGCAATAAAAGCACACGTAACAAAACGATAATAAAATCCAACGAATGCGAGTATCTGCGTGACATAAGACAGAACCCGAAACCGAATTGTAATTTTCCAGCAACTGCGACATTTTGTTGTTGAATCCCCGAGCCATATACGAATACAACACAGTGCCATATGTTGTTTGTCTGCCGGCTAGGTGACGCATCCTTGAGTAAACACAAGTCGAACTCGCGAGGAAATCTCATACGCCCCGTGTGCCCCACTGTGTGGCCATAAATTTGTTTTTGGTCGCGTCTAGTGAAATCAGAATCGAACGCTAATTGAGATGGGTTCGCTTGAGATGCCAACAGGTCAAAGCTTAAATCGATGTTGTCAGAAATAGGAAGAATAAAAATATAGCATTTTATTAAATTGTTACATTTATGCAATGTGCTTGAGTAGCAGCTTTAGAATTAAAAATAAATAAAAGAGAGAATTAAAAATAAATAAATTTAAAAATCACTCAAAACACATTTTTTGCGCTGAAAAAAAACCAAACTTTTACCTTTAATACTTTTCAACCCAAAGCCAATTTACACGAAGTGCTAACTAAAAAAAGTTAACTTTATCCGCTTGTGACCGATTGTCCACATAAATAAAACGCTTAAATGCAATGCTGACAATGCTTTATGCATTGTTTAAATAAATGTGATAAAAACTTTTTGCCTGTGCAAAATTTGAATTTCTTTTTCAGCGCGGCTTAATTCACACGATTGTCAACATAAGTCAAATAAACAACGACTGGCGGAAAAAAAGAGAACAAACAATTGTCAGCGCATTAACCTCATGGCAAAGAGTCAGGAAGCTGGACAGGTGTGTCTATATGTCATTTCTTAATTAAAGTGCAATGCCCGCGCTATAAAAAGCATTAAAAGCTTAGGCGCTGAGAAAAACGTGGACTTTTTCCCCAAAGCAAAGGGTTTCAGCTCAAAGGGTCCTTCGTACGTTGCTCATTAGTCTCAAAGCCTGAAACAAGGAAGCTTTTGCTCAACTCACTCAAATAAATTAGAGACAGTCGAGGCAGTCAGCCAATTGCTGTAGGCCAAACATCTTAGTGAGCAGAACCCGCAGTAATCCCAGATTAAAATGTGCTACTAAACTTGTTTATTTTACCATCTATTTTGTAGCAATTAATGCGCTTTCCACAAAATCACCATTACCTAATGTACTTGACAAGGACACTTTGCAATTATCACATTTACGGACTGTGGTCGTATCTCAAGACAAAGGATGGTCAAATCGAATTGACCATGAACTCGAATGCATCTGGCTGGGGGTCAGGACCTCTGACTGATATGCGTTGAAATCACAATTAAGCAATTTCTCACCTGCTTGGCACAGACACCGCAGGCTTTCGCAGCTCGAGAGCCGGAACAATGCCTAATGACTTAATGAACGTCAGACGAGAAGCCCACCCACACAAACGGACCCCGATCCGAGTCCAAATGTAAAGACAAGTCTGGTTTTGCGGCCTGAGTGGAAGTGTCAGGGTTGTCAAGGATGTCTGTGTGCCGTTTCAGGCCGCAGCATTAACTTAATGCCCGGGCAAAAACATGACAAGCCAAGCTCCGGCTACAGCTCCGTTCTCCACTCTCCTCTCCTGGTGGAGCAGATCTTGCGGTGGACAAGGCCGAACTACTAAAAGCACTTTGTCCCCTTAGTCGCTGCACCACCCACAAGCCAAACGCCCACCGGCGGCAAACAAAGCAAACAGCAGCCACAACTACGGCAAACTACGGCAGCTAAAACAATGGTACAATGGGCTTTTAGGGGCACCCACAGGACATAAAGGTGAGACATAAAGCAAAGGAAGCGAAAACAATAAGGAGAGCTGACCGAATCGCGAACTCCCTACTCTTTAGCTCATTACCAGGCATATCCTTTTAAGACAATTTGTCAAATTTAATTAAATATTTCTAAAGTCATAAAATATGCTTTAAAAGTGGTAAGATCAAGTTACTGAAATTAACTTTAAAGTTGTCAGAGCGCCAAATATAAAAGAGTAATATCCTTCAGATCTTAAATAACAATATTTGGTAATATAATAGAAAACATGCTACTTCGAAAAATTATATTACCTTGCGATGTAATGAAAATCGTTGGCAACAACAAGTCCGGTGCCTGGAAATGCTAATGCCGCTCTTGTTCTTCTTGGCCAACTCCAGCTTACCTGGTCAACAACAAGAACAAGAACAATAACGGTGCGCGTGGCGTGTAATGAGCATGTCCTTGAAATACAATATGTCTGCATAAATTACCGTTATGCGGTCGCGCATTAGTGTTGGAGTGTCGCGCGAACTGAAACTGTCACCTTTCCGAAGGTGAAAGGAGCCAGATTTTCCACCTCTCAAGTGCAAAAGGTGTTAGGCGGAGTAAGCCAGTTTAAAGTTAAGGATGGAGGCTTTTTAAAATAATTTAATATTAAAGTATTTTGAACTAGGAAGCTTAAACAATAAATAATAAAAGAAAATATATATTTAGTATTGTAAATTTGCACAAGACTCAATGTTAATTCTTAGATATTATATCCCACGAGAGCAGGAAAATGAAATTCTTAGCTGGGGCTTAAAGAGCCAAGTTCAGATGGCCAGAAAAGCAGAAATCGTAAATCATTCACAGCCAAAACTTCTCCTATGTGCTTGTTTCCCCAGACAAACTGGGAATTCCCTGTCTGAGCGAAAAGAAGATTTAGGGCCTTATACTAGCGAAAGGTCATGAGCGCGTAAGTCAAAAATGGAGATTCCCCTTTTTGGCCATAAAAAGTTTACCTATTAGGTGAACTTTCAAAGAAAATCTCGGGAAAGTATTTTTCTTTTTTTCAATCTCAGCGCTGCAAAATTTGTGGCACTACAGATTTTGTTCCGTTCACTTTAAAAACCAACTTAATAAGGAGCTTAAAGTAAAAGTTAAACCAGAAATAGCTCTATTTTCATCAATTACTCTTGTCAATTGTCAGCACAATCACTTAACAACCGATTGTAACGGCCAATATAGTAAATGGAAAAATGAAATAATTTTTCAGCGCTTCTTTTATGCTATTGACAACTCGCTAAGAAGCCTTTAAAATTGATTCGTTTTCCTTTTCCATTTTTTTTTTCGCTTTTGAAACTTATTTTTCCTTGGCACTACTTCAGTTTTTCCCTTTGGACTTTTTTTTATTCCTGGAGACCCAACGCGGCTCATTGAAATGGGTGATAATTCACCATTGATTGCACTTTGTCGCCAAAGTTTTGTGTGCCGTTGACAACTTTGGCCAACTGCAGTTTGGCCTCTCGTGCGCCCGCTTTTGACTATATTCATATTGTGTTCTTGTATTTTTGCCCGCTGGTTTGATCCTTTCATGTTTTCTTACTCAGGCCTTTGGCCGTTGGCTGGAAAAGCAATTAGTATGAGATTTTCTTCACTTTTTCCCCAGCTTGTGTGAGACATCAGATTGTGGAAAAGATTGAGGAACACTGCGCATCTGAATCAACTGCTGAGGAGTTACTTCTTGTCACTTGCAGTTGGCAACTTCATCAATTTTGCTTAAGCCCTGCCAAACTTAATGATAGCGGCAAATCTCCTCGATTGGCAGCACCAGCAGCGCTGGCAGCAGCTAAGGGCTCGAGGGGCAACGTTGCGTATACGTAACGTTTGCATGGTTACGCAAAGTTTGGGTTTGGGTGTATGAAAAATGTTCGTTTGTTGCCATTATTTGACCTGCTTGCATACAATTTGAAAGGCACACACACACCCATATACACCCACCCACACACACACTTGGCCTCAAGACAGGCAGCCGTGCATGTCGGGCTCTTGAATTGCAATGCACCAATTACGAGGGCCTGGTTGCCTAGCCTGGCCCGGCCTGGCCTGGCTTGCAGCGGCTTCTTGGCACCGAAGCATAACTAATCTTTTGAGATTTCCAATTAAAAGTAAAACAAGCAGCGGCCTCAGCCGCAGCGCTGGGAAATGGAAATCGCAGGACGACCTGCTAAGAAGGCTAAAACGGAGCCGACGATGCCTGCGGGCGGGGAAAAAGTGTTTCATACATTTTACGTGCAAAGTGTCTGAATTAACAAGGACGACAAAGTCGTGGGGGCGAGCTGTGCAGGCAACTTTATAATTATGTTAAGCATGTTGCAGCAATCTTACAATGTTGCAGCTTATTTTCAGAGCCTTGCCAGGAGGCCAAAGGGCCATAAGGCACGTCAAAGACGCAGCGTAGTCCATTTAATAGGCACCCGGTAGTATCTTGGGATTGCAGAACGGCAAATGGCAGCTACAGTAAGCATTCATCCCATCGATCAGTCTCCACTTCACAATATATGAAAATAAATTAGTTTTTATTCAAATGAACAACATAATAAAATAAATGAGATTTTTTTAAGTAACATTAAACATCCATCTTAGTATATGAAAGCTTAAAATGAATTAATAAATTTAGAGAATTAAAATTCAATTAATTTATTTCTTTAATGCTTAGAAGTTGAAAAAATATACAATCTATTAAATTATATAAATTTATAAAATTATTTAAATATTATTTCTCTGCAATTGCAGTTAACTACAAGCTAATTAAGAAACCAACCAAAAAACAAACTGCTAATATGTGTTCCCATTAAAATTTAAATAGAGAATAATTTTGTTTTCTCTAAAATTAAAGCGTCCACCACAAATTCAAACTATCCCTACAATTTAAATACCTTAAGATAATTGCTTACCATGTACATGTTTCGTAAGATAAACTGTACTCGTAATTTTCCAAGGATGAAACTAATGCCGACTTGGCAATTTGACTTTGGAGCTTTAAGTTTTTTAGAGGTTTTCGCTTTCACAGCCAGCATGAAAACGTCCCCGCCCACCCAAGTTCCCTTTTATGAAAATTACTTTCACGTCAGTCATATGCACTCGGGCACCCGGTGCGTATGAGTAACTTAATTAGAAAACTTTCCCTCATCCGATAGGCGCACACACAAAACGAATGGGATGGATCCTGGAAGGCTCTAAGTTTATGTCCGCCCATGTGCAAGGCTGCAAATAGGATGCTATGCAGAGGCTGAGTCTACGAGGATATTAGTGCAAGGGGCAGCTATTTATGCAGCGGAAACGGGACTCTGGTTGGCTATGAAATGCCCATCTGCAGTTCCCTTGCTCTGGTTGGCACAGTCCCTTTGAGGGTAAATTACTTTTGAACTCCTGCTTTGATGGCAATCGCCATTGGAATTCCAGGAACTCAGCCTGCTTCTCACTTTTACGACACACAATCACTGGATTAAACACGGCAGCTTAGGAAGGCAATAAATTTCCGATGGAAGTCGAGCGATTGAAATAGAAATAACTGACGAATTTTGCCTTCAAACAAATTGCAGCATCAAAGGCAATGCTTTATTTAACAGAACTTCCACCGAATCGTTAAGTCCACCGGTGCACCTATTATAGACCTTAAATCGACAACTGAATGCCGCCCATTTGTTAATTTAGCATCGGGCAAAAGCTTAATAGTCCGTCTGGTGAAAAGAGACTCATATTTGTAAGCACTACCCATATCCATGGAACCGGCAAATCTTCAGCAATCACTCAGAACTCGGACACACACGAGGGCCCATTTGTATAACTCCACATATATATATAGATATGTATATATATATATATATAAAGGATCGTGTGTCGTAGGACAGAAGCAGTCATGCCAAAAGGGCGAACGTTTTGCGCCATGCTCCGTGAAACGACAAAACAAATATATAAACAAGCGCCAGGAACAATAACAAATAACAGCAACAAAAGTAGGGTAGCCAGTGCTTGAAGAACGTTTAACTCAAATCGATTTCAGAGCTTTAAAAAAAAAAACAAAAAAGGAACACAATTTAGAGGTAGAAAGTGGAAAGAGGAAAGGTCCTGAAACTAGAAATCGAAAAAAGAGCGCAAAATAAAAGAACACAAATCCAATGAACAAACAAATGTGGAATCAAGCAAAACATTGGCGTTGGTCACACCCACATAAGCACCCCGCCCACACAGATACACACACACACAGCCATATGCACAGTGCCCACACGGACACACACACACATTGACATATGCGGCCGAAGTGGACAGTTGAAAAGCTTTTACAGTTACAGCTGTGCGCACGCTGCGTTCATTTTTTATTAGAAACAAACATCGGTTGACGCTATTGGAAAATGGTGAACATATTTGTCCCTGGACGGCAATTATTGTTATCGTTATTGGCATCGCTCCGAAAAAAGGTCCGGGAATTCCGGGGATGCCGGGTATACCGGGTATTCCGGCGATTTCGGGGAGCAGTCGAAATTTATTTGAGCTCCGAGTGCAGCATGCGAAGAGGGAAAAGCCCAACTGGCAGGCAATGCTTGGTCAGCTACCTAAACTCATTTGCCAGCTGTCCAAAAAGAGGGCCAAAAGCTGCAATTTAAATGGCCAAGCGGCCGTGCAAGGGGAGATTCCACTGTGCTCGGAGCCAGCTACATCTTCATAGGCCCAAAAAGGAAAGCAAACAAGAGCTACATTCTACATTCAACACAAAAATGTTAAAAAGCTTTGCAGTGTTCTCACAAATCCCTACCTTAAATTAATCTGTACTTAGCTTGTAAAAAAAGACTAGGGATTATGAAAACGAAGAGTTGATAAGACTTTCCTAAATATATAATATATAAAAAATATAATTTTTAATAATAACATTTTCGAATAATTTATTAAAGAGTTTCTTCTCTTTTTGTTTCAGGCCTCTTATTTTTGGCAGTGCAAATATAACCGCATATGGCTCCACAGCTTCCCTTTGCGGGTTTTGGCCTTTGTTTCACCTTTTTTCGGTCAGGGACTCGTAGAATATTTAAGGTGTCGCTGACTAACTCGATTAGAGTCAACCGTAAAGACTTTTTGTCTGGCCGAACCCAGCGCATTAGATAGCCGCCTGTTTCGGCTTCGATTTTCAATACCAAGGTTGCGGTTACCACGCCCCCTCAAATACGCCCAGACTCTCTTGCCTCTTTGTTTGGTATAGTTTTTGGTTGCCTTGTTCCACTTTTGTTGGCTTTGCGTTTGTCCCATTGTTGTTACTGCAAATTGTGCGGTCTGTTGTTTCTGCTGGCCCACGCCAAGATAGCAGATCCCATCCGGAGGAGCAAGGCGATACCAGATACCAACCAGGAAACCCAGATGAGGGCGTCGCCAAAACAATGGTGCGTGTGTTTGCCCTGGGTTGGCCAGATTTTCTAATCAGTTTTGTAATTGTTTCAGCCAGCTTCTTGCAATGTTATGGCCAAAGTTCTTGGGTCAACTGGAGGCACGCCTGCTTAACCCCAAGCTGCCAGTCGCACTCCCAAGATTCCCATTGTCCAGGCCCGCTTGTTTATTATTCCGGTTCGGGCCTCTAATTCGCATCTCTTTGTGGCGATTGTTTTTTATATTCAGAACAAAGCGAAATAGTTGCCAAAATTAATCCCTTTGCTGATGAATAGTTAAGAGGTTTCTTTTTAGTTGTTGAAAAACAAACAAATTGTTTATTCATTGGCATGGATGTGTGAAGGACATTATAGCTTATATACCATTGAACGCAATGAACCTGTGCTAAAAATAAATTTAAAGTAGCTATAATTACTCTAATTTAATTGTAGAAGTTTTACAGAACCACATTTTCAAAGCGAGGAGTGCACAAAGTGGAATTCATTAGTTTGCAATTAGACAACGTCTTTAATGAGGCCACCTTCACAAATATTTGTTTATACTTTTTGCATCCGCAGCAATGGCCAAGAAAAGCTGTAAATATAAAAAACGATGCCGGGCAATATGCGTCTTTAATTAAGGCCGAAAAATCATTGCTTTTATGTCTGACTTTGAGATTAATGGCCAAGGGCTGTGTGGGTAAAAACGAGGACGATTTGATAAATAAATGGGCCCTGCTGCAACTTTCCGCTTTTTTGCATATTGGCATTTTCCTTTTGGCCATTGCCTTTTTGGCCAGCATTCGTTAATTGCCGAAGGACGAGCGTGTAATTGCGCCAATCCTGACAACGCAGCCGCCAAATGGAAAAACACAAGCGGAAAATAAATAAATTTAATTTTGTATGCAACCAAAAGGGCATTGGGGGCATTTTAATTCCGAAGGTCGATCTCATTTTTATTTCAAGCGATGCCAAGGATCACAGCGCATCAGCCGGTTTTACAATGTTTATACATTGTACATTTTCATGGCAATGAATTTTTATGCCCCTTTCGTGCCGCCGCTCCATTGGAACACCCCTTTTCTCCTTGTGGCACATTAAAAATTACATCGCATTACGAAAATTAACCTCAGACTTAGCAACGCCTTTTATTGCCAGACAACATGTAAATGTGGCCAAAAGCCCTGAATGTTAATGCGACAACAGCCGCGATTTTTAATTCTTGCAGCTACCAGTTCCATTCGAAATCCTTCATATTTTTTATGCCGCCCCAGCACTCGATTTAAAAATTGTTTATTTTCCGGACACTTACAGCCACAATTGGCGGCGCCCACGGCCATTGCGATGGCTGAAAATGTTGACTTTTGCCAGTGTATTTGTTTAATTTGAACTTGGCGCTTAATCACATTAGTGTCCCAGCATCGTGCATCGATTTATTTAAAACGTTGAACTTATTTTAATTGACACGTGGCCAGACCAATCATCGCAAAAATCCGCAGAATGGTCGATCCAAAGCAGGGAAAAGGGTCACTTCCATGGACCGAAGAGCATGAAAAGTGATTTCAGTGGGAACGTAATTGAATGAATCGTTTGGGATTCTATTATGGAATAGTGTGTCAGCCGGGAAAGTGTGGACACATCGAAAATGGGTGTGAATAGAATATGCCATGCGTAAAAATCGCTTATGAAATGGGTTGCGAAGGGAAAATGGGGATTATTGTAAGCTTACCACTTTTTTAGCTACCAAAAATTTAGAACCTTTGAAGGGTAATTAAGTAATTAAGTATAGAAGAAGAAGCACATCATTTGTAATAAAGATAAAATTACTTATAAATGAAGTAGCCACCTCTGTCCAATTACCAAATATTTTAAATCTAAAAGCCAACTAAGTGTTTTCCTTGTATGCCCTCGAAAGCTGCTCGTGACCATAGAAATATATGGCTAATTATGCATGGAAATCCGGCACATTGAATGGAATGTACCAGCCAATAAATTATTACCCTAACCAGACTAGAATAATTGCAAATGGAAGGCAATGAAATGAATTCGATAGCTCCCTCGCCTTCTGATCCCGAAGGACCCAGGATCATTAAATCGCATTCAGTGGCCACCGCAGTAAAGTTTTCCCCCTCCATTTTCCGGCCCCACATCCCCCGCCCCCCTTTTCATGCACCGCAGCACAGTTTGTCACATTGGCTAAAATGCCTCGGGCTTTTCCGGCAGAATGGAGAACGGTGGGCAAAGAGCAAAGGGCATGGGGCATTGGGCATTGGGCAGAGCCAACCTAAGCTGCCAAAGAGTTATGCTATTACATTTCTCAACGTGTTTTTCGCAAGCTCCTTTTTTCCACTGTTTTTGCCCCAGCAGCTGCCACTTCAATTACATAAAATTCACATTATTGGGCGGCAGCGTACTTGAGGCGAGACGGCGTAAAAGAGTTTTTAAATTAGAGGCCAGCGGCGGCCACCGTATCTGTATCTGTAACTCTGCATCAGTATCTGGATCTTCCCTCCATTGCGGGACATTGCGGTGCCGCAGGTCAGATTGATGGCCTGACACCAGCCGGAAACATTTCGGGACAGCACCGCTACCCGGCGAGTGGCGCGGATACGGGATCCACCTCATCCCCGAGACTCGGGACCAGATTCATCAGCCAAGCGTTGCCAAATGAATGCCAGGGGCCAAAGCAATCGGCTACAGAGCAGGCAACAAAAAACAAAGCGCTTGATGGGAAGAGTGAAAAAGAAAAGAAAACACAAATTCTAAAATCGAAAATGGAAAGCCGTAGCTGGAGTACTCTTTAAGAATATTTAATCAAGGGACATATCTTAGAATTTCACTCATACGTGAAATAAACACTTGGAATAAGAATAGGAAAAAGTTAATATGAGAAAGTACATAAAATGAAAGTTAAGTTTAGTTTAATGATATACTGATTCATTTCTATATAATAAGTTTTAGCACAGCAACTAACTATCTTTGCCACTTTCGAGTTCATTCTTCAACTTCAGCACTTCTTAGGTTAAGAACTATATCTAGACTGTTTGGCGATGGGATCAATGTGCTAAATAAATAATTATTAAATAAAATATGTGTCACCTTCAATGCAAAATGCTTATGAAAGTGACTTTACCCTTATTAAGAGTATACAAACAAAATAAAACGAAGTCAGACAAACAAAATTTGAGCAGGAACAAAAAGCTGGCCGAAAACAAAGCCGCTTCTAATTTACATGGACCCACGGAGCAGGACCTCGACCTGGACTTAGGACCGGACTGCGATCCCAGGAATCCCCCAAAAAAAAAAGGAATCCGCGCCCAAACAATTCATTTAAAGTTGCGACGCTTTTCGCGCATTTACCGTTAAAATTTAATGCCCCCACTTGGGCGCCAGTTAAACAGAGAGAAAGCGAGCTCAGTTCGGTAAATAAAGCAGACAAGGAACGCATAAAAAAAAGGGTTCGTTATTTTTGGGGAATGGGGGGTGGTGTTGTAGCACACAAAAACTATTAAATCAGAATGCCTGCTAAGCTGCGTTGAAAATTGTTTGCTCGAAATTGGTAATATTTCGGTTTGCCATAGGCTGGCTGCTTTTATCGCTTTCGGCGACAAAGCAAGTTCAAAGCGGGAAAATATGTTTAAGTTTAAGGCGAACCCATTCCGGACAATTAGGCGCAATTTGCATGATAAACGTGCCATCAAGTCAAGCCACAAAGAGCATGTTTAAGTGCCGCACATGCGAGTGTGTGTGTGTGTGTGCAGTCAAAGAAAATTCGAACAACAAAAAACAATGAAATATTTGGCAATATATTGTATACTAATACTAATACTAATCACTTTATACTAGTTTTCCATTGTTTTTGATTATCATTTAGTTTCAACAACAGATGTCACACACCAAACAAATCCTACGATTTTACCAACCATTTATTCTCCATTTACTTATTTATTAATATTTTCTTCGCCTGTACTTGTTTGATTTCGTGTGCGTGGAGCAACAAAAGTTTGCCAAGTCCTGGCTGAGGAAATCTTTTTGTGTGTGCTTCCACTTAAACGCTTTCGAATGAAGTTTCACGCGTAAAAGTCATAAATAAAAAGACAGCCAACATGCATGTTTGTAGGTGGCTGGGCGTATGGAATTCGGAGATTTTGGTGGCTCCCCGTTGTTCCATTTCTTCTGTGCGGCACTGACAAATCTGTAGAACAACGCCCAGAGCCATAACGAATACTGTCAGCCACGCGTTCGCATATGAAAAACTCATTTAACTCATAAATTATGCACTAAAAAACAAATAACTCATCATTTTTATGCGCTCGTCGAAGTTGGCGAACTCCGTGGAATGTGTGAGTCTGGCTGTGGGTGTAAGTATGGGTGTGGCCTGCATTTGCGGGTGACACTTGCCCCATAAATACACTCGTGCAAAAATGTTGCTAGACAAAGTCGTAAAACAGGACGAGCGAAAACTTTGAGACAAGCAATAAAATCCTTGCCCCCAAGGAAGGCGAACTATAACTGCCAGCAGCTCACAAGGTCGCAGCGACAACTAAACGTTTGGTAATTGAAAACTGTAATTTCGAGTACTTACAGTTGGCTGACAAGCCAAAGAACCCTACCAAGTGGGAGGATCTACTTTGATAACATCACTCCGATTTCCATGTAACTCGTTGGAAACTGCAAAAATTCGGAAAACTTTGTTATTACTTTTTGCAGAACTCGATGTTTCCATAGTTGGGTAATGCAAAGTGGATTCCTAAATTTTCATTTCGCCTATGTGGCCATAAATTTTATCAGGTGCGCCACAAAAATTACAGGTGCTACTCAGTTTTAAGTCTAAAATTCATCATTTTTATAATTTTAAATATTTGACATCTTTTTTTCGAGTATCTGCAATTTCTCCAACGAATATTTTGTCTTGGATGTAAAAGACGATTATCGGGCTGGGAAATGATAAATGTATGTGTTCGCGTGTGGATTTTGTATGCATGCTTTGCTTTACATATCTGGGCATTAATATAAGCACACTCGAACACATTTCTTGGGGCGGCCATTTAGCAGTATTTAAAATTTATGACCTGACTATTAAGTGCGTATTAACTGAATGCTTTGTGCATGCCATAAACTTGAGCCTTCGCCGAATAATGCCGAAAAGGGGGGTGTGGCATTTCGCATGACAAAGAGTCTACTAAAGGGCAACTTTTGCCGCTTTTGTAAAAATTGCTACCACTCTCGTACAGTCACTCATTTCCTGCCACCTCCTGCACCCCCACCCTTTGTCGAGTGTATGTGGCAAAAAGTTGCCACAAAAGTTGCAAAAAGTTGGTAGCATAGAGTAAAAAAAAAAAAGAAGCGGCAGCTGAGTGAAACTTGCCCTCTTTGTTACCTGTACGGGCAATTGAGGGATTTTTTTCGCAATGAATGAGTGCCGCGGGTTTTTGCGGATGCAACTGGAGCGGAATCCCATTAGCTAATCAAACGCGCTGTCCACTTGTCAACGTGGCCAGAACGCTTGAATGAGCCGGGTGTCGCTTTGCTGCTTTGCTAATTACTCCCCTGAATCCTTTTAATACGATTACGACAAGGCTGTGTTTTCCCGGCAGTGCGGTCAGCCCGGCGTAATGAACCGCACATTAGGGCCAACTCCTGTCCGCAATCCGCCATTGGCGGCCATCGCCAATCGACGCTCCCCAGTCGACGCAGCTTGGCTATGGCCATCGCAAGTCGCGGCTGACTTACTGACTAGCTGGCT
Source organism: Drosophila sechellia (assembly GCF_004382195.2). NCBI lineage: Eukaryota > Metazoa > Arthropoda > Insecta > Diptera > Drosophilidae > Drosophila > Drosophila sechellia. Next base: position 14,040,992 of record NC_045950.1, on the reverse strand, counting down.
GGCTTTTCTTTCGAACGCGTTTAAAGTGCATCACATATTTTCCCAAGCCGTTCAGCTGGTCGGCTTCTTTGCACTGCACCAAAAATAAATTAACATTTAAAGAATAAAATAAAAAAAATAAATACATAATACATACACAATTTTTAATATAATTAATTTATAAATATTGGTGAATATTACATACAAAATTAATATTACAAGTTTTCTTTATTTTTTATATATAAGTATGCCCCATTTATCAAGTTTTCTTTCAGTGTATCCATTGCTAGGAAGCTGCATGATGACTGCAGCACTGCCCGCTTGCAGTTCAATTGAATTTTAGTGGGGAACTTGTGCTGCCACTACCACCCACTCCACCTACACTTATACGCCCATACACACCCACACACACACACATACTTAACTCACACCGACGCGCATTCATTTCTTTTATTTGGTGCAAAAGTTTTCACCCAGCCCACCTTTTAGCAGTGGCCCGTGGCTTGTTGTGCCGCTTCATCGATTGCGTTTGGTAATTTGCTTTATGTTCCTTTGCCTCGGCCCTTTTACTTAAAATAAATTAGAAATTATTGGAGCATTTGGATGCTCCAGCTTCGAGCGGTAGTGAGTTTTCGATTGATTTGGAATTTAGGACATAAATATATAATCGGCTTGGAAGCGATTGGCTGCCAAGCGGAACTTGCCTCGTAAATAAACTAAAGTGGACAGAATGCTCGAAACGTTTTAGTAATTTTCAGAGTTCCTATGAGAAACAAAAAAAATGACATAAAAGATTCAATTCACAACAATAGAAGCACTTTTTAATGTAAGTATTTTTCAAAATATAGAATACTTTTCATTTCACTAAGCTCTGAAATTAACTTGAGAAACCATACCAAAATAAAAAGTTAAAACTTTATTATTCAGTCATTAAAGAGGTAAAAAAAAAATGCAGTAAACCAAGCGAGTAACAGTATCCTGCTGAATGTAGCATGGTTTGTTTTATTTTCCTCTTGTTTATTTGAAGTTTCCAACTCAAACTGGTTGATTAAAATGTGTGTTCCAACAGTTTTGAGTTCCCTTAAAGATGCCAGCGGAAGTTCAATTAAATTTGGGAGAAGTTGTTCAACTTTTTTGCAGCCAATTTAAGCACAAGCAGGAAGATCCGCATGTGCAGCTTGTATTGTTTTTATGAAAATTGGAGCACAAATTACTGCACGCTTATGACTGGTCCTCCATGCTGCACATGTATGGAGTATCTGTGTGTGGAATATTTTTGGCGTATCTGTGTGCGATCAATGGCCTTTGTTGTTGTGCTTGTATTGCCATGAATTTCATCAATTACTGCATCGAAATCGCACACTCATTCGGATGTCCAAATTTTGCGCAATTTCAAATCGTAGGGCGTGCGTTAGACCAATTTGTTTTGGCGTAATTAAGCGAATGACCCGCCCCCTTCACCCCACCGCCACTCTAATTGCCACCGATGTCTGCGATCCTAATTAAAACAATACACACTTGGTCCGCATTGGGAATTTCACATTTCGGGCAGTGCCAATGATTTCGATCGGGCAATTTAAGCGCATCTTATTAAGCGACAATTATTCCTAAGCTTCCAATGACAACTCCTGCCCACCAGCCAGCCAACCAGCTCACAATCCTTGCGAAGTTTTGTGGAAAACTTTTCCCACTTTTATTCTCTTTTATGGATGCCCATTGAGGCATTTGTGCCGTTGCGACCGCAATAACAGTGAAAAAATAGCAGTAGTTAGCTTAATTTCTTTGCTCGAGTAGTTTTTCTTGTCGTGCAAAAGAACAGAAACAAAATGAAACTGAAAATGAGACTGGGAAAACACACCGCAATGAGTTTGATAATAGTTTCAAGTTATTAACATTCATTTTATTCTCTTACCCTTATGTTTCCCACATCCCCCTCTACACACAAAAGCGTTTCTATCAGCGAAAATGTTCGGCAAAGTTTTAAAATAAATTATTTTTGTGATAATGGCTGCATTAATGAGGCTCAGAGCTAATTAGAGCCCCACCACTGCCAGTGCAAAAAATAATTTCTTCTGTGCACTTTGGCATATGAGAAGTACATTTTAAAGCTAATCAGCCAGATTTTTCGATTTCGAGCATGTCGTTGAAAGCTTAATTTGAAAAGGATTTCAGTTGCGACAAGCACCTAGAATTTCAGTGAAAGCGTCAGGACTCTAAGCTATAAATTGGATTCTAAGTGGTTGAAATATTTGATTAAAAGGAATAAGCTTTTAGTTGCCTCTACTTCTAAATGAAAGCTTTTGTATGTCATAAGGACGTACGAGCGTAAAAATAATGTATATTATACATAGCATTGAGTTATTTTACATGTTCACTCTTGTAAATAATTAAGTTTGTAATTGTATTTGCTTTAAGTATTTAGTTAGTAAAATTTCAATAAAATGTTTTCTGACATAGCTTATTATTATAAATGTAGAATGTAAGTATACTGGCCTGTAGAATACCTACGTATAATATACATTTATGCTTACTTAAATCATGTAATATCTAATAATATCAGGATTTATAAATAATCTATTGTCACCCTAACATATGTCAAAGAAATATTTTACCCAGAAATCCTTTTTTTCTTGATTTGTAATTAAGTATGGTTTTCGATTTAAGGTGCTTATCTCTTTCAGCAGAAGGAACTACGCCCCAGGAGCCTGAAAACGAGGGCTTAATACCCCAATTGACATGCGAACATGACGCACAAAAACTTGGCAGTCAGGTTACCAGATTATGGCAAAGGGACGATACCAATCGACCAATTGAATTAAGCGCTTTAAAGCGGCGCCATTGATGTCAATGGGAAAATCACGCAGTCATCGGTCGGAGGTGGAAAACCAAAAGTTGGAAAATCGGAGATAGCGCAAAGTCAAATCCAACACTGAGAAAATAGTCTACGATTAGCGTGTCACATCAAATTTATTGTTTATTGAAGTATCGAATATCCTTTTATACTTTGGATGTATAACTACACATATAATACATACAAGTATATAGTCTCGATAACATTAAGTTAAAACATTTAAAAACGTTTATTAGGTTCTCAATTGAATAATCCTGCATCATTATGGCTAAAATATGTATCCATCTAAACACATATAAAACTTATTATCATAGGATGCTTACATCAAGGATAGAATGAAGCTCAAGTCTTTATAGGTTTTCGGGAGCAAATATACACATACCATATATACTATATACACTCAGGATATATGTGGGATTTTAGAAATTTACACAGTTTAGTTGACCATTTCTATTAGCCAACTTATCAGCACGGAATCAAGCTGAGAGTTGAGCTGCATTCTCGCTTGGAATCACAAATTACTTTTTGCCCGAGATCTCACTTTTGAAGTGGAACTCTGTCCATTCGATATATGTAGCACACGATTGTCGATTATCTTAACTCACGTCACAGTGACTAGAATGAATTTACTGCTTAAGTCTCTACAAATCTGTTAAATCCCCGTTTGATAATCATGTCAATGAGCTTGCCTAACTATGCTTAAATTCCAGATCTTAGATGTATGGAGAAATGCCATATCTGGACATGCCATATTCTGTCCCAATTTCCCCTTGAAATTTAAGAGCTTCTAAATCTCAAAAAATGTTTCTGATCCTACAGATCTAGAACACTATTATTACACCACATTATTGTAACACAAAATTCCAGGCTGGTGTAACTTAACTAACATTTCACCATTTTTGTAAGTGTATTGATATTTAGTTGCTAGGCAAGATATACTCTTACTCGTATTTATCTTAAGTCGGAGGTCTATAGGCTTTGTACTTCCGCTGACATATGTTTTCATGTATTCTAAGTGGGTATATCTTTGCTTATTTGGCTACGAAAATAAACAATCATCTCGTTATAACAGCTGAGCCTTACAAAAATAATTTTTAGGCTTGTTAAATACTTTTGGCTTGTCTGATATGCTTTACAATATGTGAAGGTATTCTCGATAAATCTACGGGGATACAGATGAACAACCAAACTCGTGTGGGTATCTTAAAGATATTAAATGTACAAGCGTCTTTGCGTTTCAGTATTAATTAGGACATAAATCACGAACGGCGGTTTGCATGCGAATGACTCATTTTGGCTGCTTATTTGCTACTCGGATCTCGCAGGGAGCGAGTGGAGGGCAGTCCACGCAGACCCTTCTCCAATTTATCGGCATCCCCCGCCGAGAAGCGGAAATTCATAGCCTGTCCTTGGCCCTGATTCTGGCTTACGCCCAGCAGGATGGGTCTTGAGTTCCGACGAGGTCCCAGGAGCTCGACACTCTCCTCCTCATCGCCCCCGTAGCTCACTCCCGCCACAGGAAGTGGTGTCTTGGCAGGTGGTGAGTACTCAGCGGTGGCTTCGGATAATCTTCGATATTCTCCGCTCCTCGAGTGCTGCAGCTTCCAGGAGGCTCTTCTCGTGGTCGCCACACTGGCCACACTCTGGCTACTGTTGCTGCAGTGCACCGAGGCGTTCGTGGTGGTCAGGTTGCCCGTACTCTGCGACACCAGACAACTATTGGAGCTTGAACTGCTGCTTGATAGGCTGGAGTTGCTGCCACTCGTGCTTTTTCGTATGCTTCTTTTTGAGGATCGAACTTCCTGGACAGATGGCACAGGAGTTGCATCCACTGGAAGCATGGAAGTCGGGTGCTGCTCCTCAGGACTCAGCAGAGCATCCGTGCTCTTGCAACAGCTATGATGACTGGCCGAGTGTTTCATTGTCCACCGAAAATCATTGGAGTTCTCATCATCTAGAGGCGGGTAAATGCGACCAGGTGTCGGGACTGTGGATGTTGTGATTAGTCTCTCCTTGGAACTGGCCAAATTGGTATCCGACGGCGAAACACACTCATCTATCGTATTTAAAGGTGATATCTGCAGCGTTTGCTTTTGCTGCAGGAGATCCATTTCGTTTTTAATGGCGGGTTCAATGCCCAGAAGTCCCAAAACCAAACGAGGATTGGCCAAAACGAATCGCTCAAAGGTTGGAAAGTCTATGCGATAGAAGTCCGTTTGGCTGCTCCTGCTGGTCATAGTCTTCTTGGGCTCCACAGGTGAGGGTGCCTTGGAACTGGCCGTATTACTGGTGGGCAGTTGGACATCCCTGCCCCAAACCTCGGGAGGATGTGATGAACTACGTTGCATGGCTGCCAGTTCAGCGGCTGCCAAAACTCCGCCCATCAAGCCGTGCTCGACTGCAACTCCTGATCTTGTGCCCGCAACTCCACTAATGTTGGGTATAGATCTTGCTGGAGGGAACTTGAGAGAACTGTGTGATGTCATGGCATTGGAGGTGAATGTCATTTCCTGCAGCGCACTGATGGCATTACGAACTTCTGCACTCAGTTGGGCCACATCCTGGTGCAAAGTGGAAACCTGGGAGTCCAAGCGTTCCAAGGAGGGTCTTTTACCGCCCGACTGTTGCTCCTCTTCCAGTGGTTCGGGCTCCTCAAAGGAACCGCGATCCAGGCTACAAGCTGCGTTCAGAGTCCTATGCCTCTTGTTCGTTTCCCTTAAGGTAATCAGAGATCTACCCCGCTGATGCAGCCTCTGGTTCCTGGGACTTCCCATGCCCAGCAGTGGAGATCGTGTTGCATGCAGCGGAGAATTGCTTATGTTGTGCAGCGGAGAAGCACCACTTGGTGCTCCTCCACCGTTTTCCTTCTCCCCCTTGCCACCTTCCTCGGCCTCCTCGCGATTTTCATCATCCTCACTGATACTGGGCAGGGGAAATGATGGTCCAATATCGGAGTCCTGGTTCTCGTAGCCCTCCCTCAAATTGCAGGTGAGATCGTGCTGAATATCGTTGGCAAACTGCTGCTGATACTCCGGATATAGGCGTAGTACCTCCACGAGACCACCCATGTGGATGCACTTCAGATCACAGTAGGTTAGCGCCTGGAAAATATGGAGTGAAAATACGGAAAAACATGTAAGTTAAATTAAAAACCATGGCAAGTGCTTCAAAGGTCGTTTTGGCGTTAAACGATTATGCACTTTGGGCGGGGAGGGAGGCGTGGCAGCTGGTGTTTGCGCCCATGAACAACATGAAAAAGCTAAAACGCCATGTAAACGGTGTGTACGGCGCAGGGTAGCCAAGGGTTTTATGAACCATTAATCACAATAGACATAACATATTTCAAATAATAATAGTCTTATGAGTAAACGAAGTCGGCTTGCAAACTACTTCCAATTAGTAGCACTATTTAAAATAAATACTCTGAAAATTTCTTTCTATAGGGTACTCCATAGTCGATTTTAAGTTCAGTAAGAAGCAACACTTGGCAATGTTGACGCCTTGGCGTCTTCTTTACATACTCGAGTGCGCCATCTTGGCGTTTACACACTGCCTCTCACTGACACACACGCTGACGCACACACACTCGCAAAACACAAACACGTGGAGTGGGGGGATGCGAGTAGTATCACTCATACGACCCGTGCGCCGCGTTGTTTGCCGGAGTGGCGATACAAGGAGGAAAAACGCGTGGCGTCAGATGCTCGCAATGTCTGCACTTTATTCCGCCAAGGCAGACATGCAAATAAACAGGAGATAAAAGCAAAAGGTAAACGCAAACACAAACACAAACACAAAGCCAAGGACCAACGATGCCCAGAGACAAAGGAGAAACAAATACAGAAGTTTACCGTGGGGAAACTATGCATAAATTAAACACATTCCGCAACTAATTAAGCGACAATAAAATTGGAAATTACCGCCCAAAAAGAACGCGAGGGGAGTGGCCTCCAATTGCCAGACAAGAGTTTGTGGCAATTAATTAGGCGTGAAGCTCTTGAAACCTGAACCGCCCCGAGATTATTGCCATAATTAGTAAGAGTAAACGAGAAATCCAAGACGCGGATAGAAGGATACGCAAACCCTCAGATTCTCAAGCCCCATTGACTTCTCTGCAAAGAGAAAAACAAAAAATAAAAAACCCGGTGGTATGCCAGGCGAAGAAATTCAAACTGCTGTGCACTCATCTTGAAACCTCCTGGTCCTTCCTCTCTCAAAACCGCTGTCCCTGTTAGGATTGAAATAAAGTTTACGACGAACAGCCTGAAATTGCAACTGGCCTAATCCTTAAAGAACTCCAGACTATGATAAAAAAATAATTAAAGTAGCGGCAACTAACTGTTCAAGCGGCAATTAAGCTGTTTTATTCGGGTATTTACCCGACAGCTACATGTTTTTTTCAGAATTTTAATTTATAAGGTATTTAAAAGTTGTATACTTATTATTTAATAAACTATTTTGAAACTTTTCTCCTTAACTACATTTCAATGAAGCATAAAGTCCTGCTGCCCGGAATCAATTCAGAACTTCCCCATCACACTATCTATCATATGAATGCATTCCATTCACGTTCGGCCTTGAGTTCCCGTCCTCCAGTGGCCGGTGTAAAAATAAGTTAAATTTAATTACTGCACAACCCAGTCCATAAAGCTGCCGATGGATTTCATATTGAGGGGGAGTGAGGAGGGATCCATGCCATGGGGCCTTACCTTAATATCGCTGCTGCTGCGGACGACAACATCCTGGCCAGCACTGTTGGTGGTGGCGGTCATCTGGCCATTGCTGGTGGCCACCAGGTGCACATTGATGTCGGAGCCGACCAAGTCACCCTTACCTGTTGGGGAGACGAAAAAAGGTCAGCACTATACAGTACAATGAGCATAAAAATAGAGCCTGGCATTTGTCTGGGCCAAGTAGTAGACCAACTTGATGGCCCTGCTCAAGTTGATGACACTGCCTGCCATGAATGAATAAACAACCAGATGACTGCCTCACTGTCTTGGCCAAAGTGCAAATGGTTTTCAGGCAGCGGAGGAGCTCCGAAGCGAATGAACTGGCGCGAGTTCAATAAACGCTACTAGTCGAAACATAAACAAAATGAAAATTTGACAATCGATACGTGAAAATCAACAGCAATTTAAAACAAATTGAAGGCAGAGAAAAAAATGCTCTAGCAAATTAAAATCAAAATTTGGTAAGTAAACAGTTAACATTAAATACAAATTTAATTAATAATGAGCGATGCAAAAACAAGAGTAATTTAATTAGTGACAACATTTAAAGATAATAAATATACCAAAAAAAAGTTCTCTAAGCAAATATAGCAAAGATTCTTGAATATTTAATAAAATAACAAAAGAAAAGCTAAACATTGGAAACTTAATTCCCAAAGTGCATACTCACCCAGAATAGCTACCACCATGTCGTCCTTGATCACCTCCATGGATCCGTTGCACAGATAGTAGATATAGTTGAGGGCATCGCCTTTGTGGATCAGATACTCCCCGGGCGCGCAGAAGTTCGTCTTGATGTGCAGGGACAAAAGTTTCAGGCAACCCTGCAATGGAAAGTGTAACAAATCGGTGGTTCAAGTAAATGCGATTCTGGTTCGGGCAGGAATTGTTCGCCACGGTCAGAGGCATTTAGCATTTGGCTCGGTCGCGTTTTATTTGCGCAATGAAACAAAACGGCAACAGCTGTGTGTCCTTGCCCCGGAACGTGTCCTGTGGTTTAGAACCGACCCAGCAACCCATTGCCCCATCCTTTCACAGAAATCAACCCACCCACCAACGCATTTGGCCACGAAAAGTGGCTTAAAGCGCGCTTATAACTGTTGAGTGGTTTTTGTTTGCGTTACTTTGCCTTTCTGAATAAGCTTTATTAATGTTTGCAGTCCGCCTTTGTCATTCGGTCCGGTCATTCGGTCGTTCAATTCGCCCCGTTTTGTTTGCTTTCAAACTTAGCTTGAGTTGCATTTCATTAGGTGCCACCTCCCTTTTATCCTTTCAACAAACTGAACCACAATCGCATTACCACGACCTCTTGGTATCACAGAAAATCGGGGTCATAGAACATCTTTGAAAAATTATCAGACCAGAACTCCTTAGCGATAGACTATTAATTTGATATATAACTAAAGAATCTTGCTAACATGCATCACCTATTCCTTTGTTATTTGAATAAGTTTATTAGTTTAGTATTAGTATTAGCCATTAGTTTTCCTCTTCCTGGTAATATGCAACAATGGAAAAGCAAACCCTTCAATGATATTAATTATGTATATTCCTTTGTTTTCTTTGAAAAATATTCGCTGTGTTAATCAGAACAATCCGCTTAACAGGAACCATATTTTCCTTTTATGTATTAAACAAGTATTTTATATGCATTGTCAAAAATTTGATTGAAATTCCTTGTTCCATTTTTAGCACAAAATAAAGCAGATGCTATAGCAACCGATTGGTATTTGGAGCTTTGATCAGAAAAGCATTCGCTTTGTTGTTTTTTTTTATTAAAAATATTTGTATCTGCTTTTTCAACATGTTTGTTTTAACGTCGAATTTATCTATCTATCTATGTGCATCCATGTTTAATTGTTCTCATGTGACTCTGGCAACTGCATTGGGTCATAGAACTTTCGACCCATGGAGCAGTTGAACCGTAGATGCGAAATCAATTACTGCACAATCTGTAGCTTAAGCCAGGCGGCTTTTACCAAAATGATTTCCATCTGCCCCCCATGCTCCAGCGGCAGTACAGTGAGCACCCACCGCTTTTGGCGGTTGACAAGGGTATTGACATTGGCCATCGCAAACTACTCGACCACACTCACACTGTTGCATTCGAGGGGATTTCGGCGTACAACTTTACTGTTGGCCAAAAACCTTTTTCATGCTTCGCTTCAGTCAAACGAATGAAACTTGGCCCGCAGGGCAAAGGGAAGGAGGCAAAATCCTCAGTGAGGTGGCTCGTAAACTTTACCTGTGGCCATGCGTAGGCAGGGGATTTGTAAAAGTCTAAGATACTTTCTATTAATATAGCTTGCACCTTTAACAAGTTTTATACGGGAAATATATAAAAGTATATAAGTATAAGCAATATACAAATGAAATGTTTAATTTTCACCTATATGAGACTATCATAAATGAATAATTCATTTTTGATAAGTGCCATTAATGTAAGCCAATTTATCAAAAACTATAAATTCTGAATAAGTTTCATATATATATTTCATATATATAACTCTTTCAGCATATCTGCAATATTTTATGCACCTCCTCAAAAGTCCTTGCCCACATCCTTGTCTGTGTGAGCCACTTCAAACTTTCATGTGTGCGCATTTGCTTATTTGTATGCGGTTGTTTGCGTGTGTTTGAGCTTCAGAGCGACAAAGGACGAAACGAACGAAGCCCAAAAAACGTTTCAGTTAAGCCCGCAGTTAACTTTTGACTGCTCGCCTGGCCTTCGTCTTCTCTTTGTACCTGACCCCCACCTGTTGGCCCCACCTTTTGCCCCATAACCCCACACCCCCCCTTTCTCATTGCTGCTGATTATTTTGCCATCGCAGCCATTTCGTTCCATTTGTGTGGAGCTGAATCGCTTTCAAAGCGACACATTCTTCGACCCCTGGAAAAGAGCAATCGCACGGTTGCACTGAGAAAAAATATTACGACTATCCTTAAACAATTAGGTTCTTTATTCCTTCTTAAAATAGTGCTTGAGGAAATAATCTTCTCAAACTTAATTAAGCTACTTTATGGTATATTGTTAGCCCCGAATAAAAATTGAAATTAATAAGAAAACATTTTATTCTAATACAAAATTTCGTTCAGTGTAGGCTGAAACTCACCTGGGAGGCCGCCTCGAATATCGGCAGCTGTAATATTTCACGATGTAGATGCATGGAAACGTCGCCACGGAGCTCCTCGGGAAATTCGCGTAGCGTCTGCAAGTCGAGGAAAAACCGAATGAAAATGAGAGTCGAAGATGAGTGGAAAGGCAAACATAATCACCACCCCACACACACGCACACGCACGCCCAGGAGAAAAAGGAAAGTGGAATATACACGTGAAAATTGAATCGCTTGAAAATTGTGAGGGAAATGCTTGGCATTATTTTACCCTGGCACCGGGGAAATGTTGAAGCTTATCTGCTTTTGCTTGTTGTTCAACTGCAATATGTAATACAGATGGAAAAAGTGTTCGTAGATGCGAAAGAATTGTAAGATACCCAGTAACTAATGAGCATTCAAGACTTTTTGTGTTTTTAAGATAAATAATAAATTAACAAAATTATTAAGGGAAATCCTTTACTAATTACAAAAGGATTACTAATTAATTTTATATTCCTCCTAAGTCGAATTCTAACCAAAACCAAAATGCCCCTTGATTTTCTACAGTTTCCTGCCAGGGTATAATTATATTTTTCCTTCATTTTTCCTTCTTATATTTTCCATTGGTTCGTTTCGAGCGTATTGGATGGGAATTGTCGGTGTATCGGGATTAACATGGAAATTGAAGGGAATTTGCATCTTTCTTGCTTGCCCACCACACCCATCTATTGTTCCGACTTTCATCTCTGTATTTGTCCATATGCATGTTTCTAGGGATTCCAATGGTTGATTACGCTCGAGTATTATTCATGTGGATGAAAATCGCGCAAAAATTCGTTGCCAACTGGACCGCAAATGATATGGCCAAATCTGTGGGCTTAGCCAATTTTCAGCTTTCGGGCTTTATATTCAGTGTAATGCTTATGGTAAAGTCAACTTAATTGTATAAATAGTTGGGCAAATTGTGTGTTTGTGCTTGAACATAATAAAGGCCAAAAGCAACTAAATCAATTTCAGGCCGGCCAGATCGTAATTAAAAATTCACAACGAATGCCAACGCAAAGTGCAACTATTTCTGGGCAAACTAGATGTCATCCCATTTTCAATTTCATTTTGGTTACGTTCTGGTTACTGGGAAAACTACAGCTGAGTTCAAAATAATAGCAACGCTGCTAGGTTATATAAAAATTTCTTAACTAATTGTATGTATATTTCTATTTTAAAGCCAGCAATTAGAACTATTTTATTAAACGCAGCTGTATTTGTTTATCAGGAAAACGAAAGGTACTTTTGCTAAGCAAGCACAACTAAACATGGAAATATGTTGAAAGTTTTTCCCGGGTTTTGTTTGAGTTTTGCTGCTTTTATTGTATGCCTTTTTTTCGGGGTCCCCAAAGGGCAATTTCCAAAGAATTGTTATTTATGGTACATTCCGTCTCTGTTTTCCCTTTTGTATTCACTGAAGTGTAAAATATTTTACATTAATTGCGCACATACTGGCCAAAAGTGGGCGGTCTTCCGTTATTTTTTTTTGTTTTTTGTTTTTAGCATGAACCTGACTTGAAGTTCCCGCTGGTGGACTGTAAATGGGGGATCCCCACATTTCGCCAGTTAATTTTCATGCGCAATAAATTAACATTTTAATTTAGTGCCAGCCCAGTCAACTCCCCCCTCTGCCCGTCCAATTTCGGTGCCTCAATTCCTGTGGCATCGACAGGTCGTGTGCGTGGGTCTGTCTATATTTCATGTTTGGTCTGTAATTAAATTAAATTCCATTAAGGGATGCCAAAATTCCTGAATGCGCAAACTTGAAGGCAACACGAAAATCGGTGTTAAACTGCAGTTAATAGGTAAGTCGAGATCCTTTCCCATCGCGTGAAACCAACTGACAGTTTGATTTATGCAGCATATTTACGTGCATGAAGGTTAAACTAAATAGACAGTGAATGTAATAATTTACTTGCAGGCTTAAGCCATAAAATTATATATTTAGATATTTTATAACCAACAAACTTAAATGTATCTTTCTTACTATCAACTATGTCTTTTATAATTATAAGGGGCTTAAGCAAAACTTAATTTAATAAAGGTGCACAAATCGAATGCCACTCGCAAAGCAAACTAGATCGTGTGATAAAAGTTGGTTTTATTTGAAGAGGTTTTTAATTAACACTATTAAAGGAGGCGAGGGGGGAAAAGTTGTTTGGCATGGCTCTCTGCTAATAGCAATTACGAGCGGAATTGCTGCTCTTTCGACTGCGCTGCGCTCTTTTTTCAGTTTTATTGTGCGAAAAGTTGGGAAAATAAATAGTTTTCATCGCCCACCTGACTGCCAGAGAAAAGTTAAATCAAGTTAAAATTGCAAAGTGCAAAGAAGCCCCAAAGATTGATTTCTGTCGACCAACAATAAGCTATTTCCATTCTGCTGCAGAAAAGTTTCCCACTCAAGTTCGAAATTATAGTGCCACAATTGCAAAGCCGATAAAAATAAACAAGAAACAAAGGCAACACAAAACCACATGGATACCATTAGACTTTGAACTAAATTAGGAAGAAAGGGTAGGCAAGTTGGGAACTTAATGCACTCGACTGCTTTCACCCAGAAGATAAGATACACAAATGGCATGTCGTCTTCCCTTCTGCTCGAGTTAATGTAATTGTAAAAATTTTTAATTAAAATGCAGATGGCCACACACATACATACACGAATAAAACAATGACACATATGATTCCGATATTTAATTTTAACTTTTCTACAGGTGCTAGCAATGTGTGCGGTTGAAATGCCAGAACACGGTTGACCAATCAAAGGTGCGCCACACATTTGGCATTTGACCCGCAGCCAATCCATAAGTCACATGTCGATCTAAAGTACTGTATATATATGTTAACCCCACGGACATTTGCTTAATTAAGGGCTCAGACGTTTATCGGAGAGGAAAGGCCGCTGGCACTGACGATTCAGTGGCATTCTGATTCTGGATCTGTACCTGAAGTTTGAGTGAAGTCAGTCAAGTCGAAGCCAACAAGAGACTGCTGCGTCGACAACTTTGCCAATCATATTTTTGGGGGTTGTACTACAGAGAAACAAAAAAATAGTTCCATAAAGCACAAAAAAGTGTCATGGAAACTAAAGGAAATGGGATTCATCTCGTACATATCTTATTGAATATTTATTGAATATATTATTCCCCAGTGTACTGTCTTCAATATTTATGACACACACTCAAACGAATGGAGACGGATATGCCTTTGGGCAATCGGACGCTCGATGCTCACCTCGTATATATCGATGCCATGGCTGAGTGACCAGCTGGTCTGAAAGTAGTCCTCGATGCGTTGCTTCAGCTCCTTGGGCATCTGTAATGAAGAGATCATAAATTATAATTGCATTCGCATTGCTTCGGTTTACCCCTCTTTTGCCATCTTGGCGTTAAATGAGATGCGAGGCGCGCTACTTTCACTTCATTTGCATGCATTTCGCGGTTGAGAGCCGCACAAATGCGCTTAATTGTGCAGCGCATTGCGTATGCGGCGTGGGTGCAGCTCGTTGCGTATACGCCGCGTGTGCTGCCTAATGGAGCGGCGCTCAAGTTTGCCCCATCAACAGGTTGTAGGCCACGCAAACACGATGCCCAGGAAGGAATATGCTGGAATCAGCAATTCATGGCCTTGAGCGCCCGTTTCCGTTCCATTTTCCATTTCCTGCGCAGCGTTGCATGGCATATGGAAAATGTGTGCTGCATTCTAATAAAATCCATCGAGTGGCACTTCTCTGGGGTCCCTTCCCGAGGGGTTCATTTATAACACGAACCCCTGCGGCCGCTGCAAATCTCAATCGCAGTCCTCATCGAAATCATACTCACATTGTGCAGGGCCACAAAGTCCTTTAGGTCGCGCCATTTGCTCTCATATAGCGAGCGACGCGAATACATCCTTTGGATGATGGCAGTCACGTTACCGAAGACCACGGCGTGCATCAGAGCTGGGTAATGAAATGGATGCGATATATCATTAAATCTCGGGTTGGCCAACCAAAAAACGTAATAACAGCTATGAGCGGAGCTCGTGAAATAACATTTGGGCAGCAATTTTTGGCATTGATAAAGTAGCCTCATTACTTACGTCCTAGTTCCGGTTTATGGTATGAAATTTTGGCACAATTACCCAAATTTAGAGCAATTTTAATGTTTAAATGTGACAACATAATAATGTTGAGATATCTCTTGCCATTGAGTTTTATACACTTTACAATAGTTGTAAATAATAATGGATAAGTATTTCTAGTAACTATAGAAAGATGTTTAAAGTGACAGCTATATTTTTTATATAAATTATTAAAATAATCTTAAATAACTTAAACCATTTAAGCAACAAACCCATAACATTTAGGGAATGCCTTCTCTAAATACTTTTTAACTTGAGTGTAGTTTCCCTTCTCTATAACAATATTTTGAAATTCAAACATTTTGGTACCCACCGCCAATGAGCATCATGATGATGGTGAAGACCTTTTCGGCTGTGGTGTTCGCCGAAACGTTGCCAAATCCCACGGAAGTGAGACTTGTGAATGTGAAGTACAAGGCCGTGGAATACGTTTCCGCCGTGGTCAAAATGGCGACGGAAGCGTTTTTCCTTTCCGCCAAAAGCTGCAGCCAACCTGTGAAGAATACTTGAGGCATTTAATACGACGGGAAGACAGAAAGAGGAAACAGAGAAGAAAACTGGTTTAGTAGGGCGTTTAATTACAATTTGCAGGCCAAACAAATTGGGCTTATCAAATTGACAATGACTGGGCCTAACTTTCCGACATTCAGTTTGTCAGTCTGTCAGTTCGTTCTGAGATCGTGTCAAATTCCGGCAAAACTGTTTAGCAACGACCGGAAGCATCGGGCGAAACTTTTCGTGTCAGTCAGCTCTGAACGCTTTTTCCACCCACTGATTAAGTGCCAGAAAATATCATGACTAGAACTTTTTCCCCACGGCAATATGTGTGTATACACCACTGAAGAGATGATTTGATTCGATTTGATGCACTGTGCGCTAATCCGTATCAAAACTTTAAACCTCGACTAACACAATATTCATTAACCACACGTGTAGTGTGTGTGTTTGAGGTGGTCTGGGAGGTTTGGGTGGTTTGGGTGGCTTCGGTGTTCTGGGTGGTTGGTTCGTTTGGTTTTCGGTGGACCAGGTGGTGTGCCTTGGCAGACTGCGGCCCAAGGGAGCCGGAAAATTCAGTTGGCGTTCAACGACGACCTGCTCTTTACTGTTGACTAACCAACTAACGAAATTACCTTTGGTACACACTCCCAAAACTCAAACCAATTCATACAGTTGTGGCCGAAATAATAGCAGTGGAAATGCAAAAATTACAGGTTACTACGCCTAGTGGTTAACTAAAAAAATATAATAGAAAATGGTATATTTGTGAAAACAGACTTTTTTAATGTGCTTTTAATATAAATGAGCTCGAAATGAACTACTTCTTTATTGTTTTAATAAACTTAGGTTATGTGATATTAAGCCGTATGTGTTTTGGTGCAACAAACAAATTTCTAAATAAGTGCTCATGTTATTTTTTTATAACATAACCGTAAACATAGCCGTAAACATTTGATTTGTTGCACCTTCTGCTAAAAAGTTGTTTACTAACTTTGAATTTAATACTATTGGAGCATGTACTGTTTACACATGAAAGAAGAGTGCTTGAAATGTTTTCCGGATGTGTGTATGAAATATATTCGTTAGACAAATTGGGCTATCACATCGACCCCACCTGTGCCAGCGAGTGTAACGTGGCAGGACCTTCAGCAGAGGAACAAACTCACCGATGTTGCTCTCGGGGAACCACTCGTACTCCTTGACCGCTATCACATACCAGATGCAGGCCAGCCAGTGGGCGGCCAGCGTGAAGGAGAACATCAGCAATGTCAGTATCATGGCCGTGTGCTGCGAGTATCGATCAATTTTTTGCAACAGACGAGCGAGCCGCAGGAGACGCGTCAATTTCACAAGATGGATGTGCGATTCCTGCGTGGAACAAAAAACAAAAAAGTGCATAAAAAAGTTACATATAGTCAAATGACGCACTTCAAGGTTGTTAAAATGTAGGCGTACAGTGACGAAGGGCCACGCCTCTTTCGCGTTGCGAACTGTCCATTAGTTTGGTTCGTTTTTTGCAGCCGCATTTTCCCGCCAGCTCATCCTCATGTTTAATTTTTTTTTGCCCGCCCTTTTTTGCCTACTTTTCAGGGCATTTAAATGTACGCATTTGGCGTCCCACTTTTCCGGCCATCTCAATTTTTTTTTATATTCATTTGACCTGCCAAGGGTCCGCACTAAAAAATCACAGAAAATTGTCAACTTCCCAGAGCCCGCATGGTTGGGCTGAATAAAGGACGAGCTCCGAAGAAAGGATGTCATCAAAAAATGAAAAGATGAAGTGGCTGATAAATGGAAGGTGGTTTATAAGTCTAATGCAAACATAAACAAGCTTATCGAAGGGCCTGACCCGAGCGTAAAACTTCAGTAAATTGAAGGCTAATGCCGTCGTTTAACCTAAGATGAAAATTTTTATTTCTCGTTCGTGATTGCCGCTGACGAAGCCTCATCTCAAGGGCTGCTTAACGAGTACACGGAAAAAACTGGAAAATGCGGAAATCACAACTCTTGCACCTAATATCAAGTTCATAATATTTGAATAGACTTTAACAAAACCAAAAATGATTTTAGCATTTTTTTCACTTTCTTGGGAGATCTGAAAATGCAATATGCGATAGAAGAAAAAAGGTGATGAAAACGTAACAAAGTGTTGGCAGGAGATGGGCTAAGACTTGCAAACAGTTGAGCTCGGGCATTTAGGTAGAGTGTCAATAGACGAACAGCTACGCCTTTCTTCATCTCTCTTTCATTTCCAGTCTACACGCACTATTGCACAGACAGTGCGTATCGAAATTGTAAGACTGTCAACTTAAAGCTCTTTATTTCTTGTTCTTATTTTCAAAGTCTCATCGTGCTTTTTTTACCTTTGTATTTGTACCTTTAACATTTTTGTTAAATTTTTAGTAACTAAAGTTCTTAATTAATAGTATGTATTACTAGTAATACTACTAATATAAAATTTAAGTTAATTTTTTGGTATTAACAACACTTTTAGTTGACACTGTAAAAGTGCGTAGGTTTGCTGCTTACGTGAATTACAAAGGAGAAACACGACATCTGGGCGAATTGTAATTCACGTTGCAATTTGTGCTGCGCTTTCACTTTCATTCTAAGCTTTCCACTCCCCTGATTTTCCGCCCACTTCACCCGATTCCCGCCCCCAAGCACTGTCTCTCTCTCTCTCTTTGCTAAAGTTTTCCGCCTACTCACGCTCCCATTGTCTACTTTTCACTTTGTGTGAGCAGCAATGGCGACAACATCTGCACAACAGCAACATCTTGGCGCCACAAAGAGAAAACTTCATCATTCAACTGACTCGAATTTTTCCCAGTGAGTGACTGACTTTTTTGGGGTCTCGCAGATAATTAAAACTTTGGCATAAACTAAATATGCAAAAGTTTCAAGTGCATTAGCTCAAATTGTATGCAGAGTGAGCAAGTATAAAATAAATACCAAAGTGTATAAAAATGTAAAAGTTTAAGCCCCAAATACATTCATAAATGACTTCTGACCAACTTTTGCTTTTGCAGCAGAGAGTGTCACAAATTTTTACAATTAGAGAACATTAAAGTTTTATCGAAACTTTTTGTGTCAGCCGCTTAGCACACGCCACTGTTTTTCCAAAAAATAAGCCAAAAGAAAACTTTTCCAGTCCGCCCCAGAACGTGGCTAAATTTCCGGGAGCGGAAGTCACAGTAAGTGGAGGGGGGAAAAGCGGGACCAAAGCCGCTTGTATTTGATCAGTGTATCCAGCGGAAGTTGGCAAAGAAACAGCTAAGAGAAACCGCAACATAATGACGAAGCGGCAAAAGAAAATCAATGAACATGAGTTCGAACGAAATTAAGCTTCAACAGAAAAAAGTCCGTACAGCAAATCGAAAGCGGCTATAGATAAAAGATTGCGAAAAAGACAAATTTTAATTAAGTTTAATTGAAATGCTATTTCAAATATTTAATGGCTCTTTGAAACATGGCACAGTGGTTCCCCCATATGCCAAAAATCAAGAAATCCATCACAACAAATTTTTGCACAGTATTTGCCAACTGTCTCTAAAAATTCCAAACTTCTAAGTGGCAAATCGGTTTTTGCTAGATATGTAATCAAGTCGTGAATATTCGTTGCAAAATAATTGAAAACAAAAAAGTTTTTTTATTTTTTGCATTAACTAAATTAATAAGGTTAAGAATAATTTTCAAGATGTCAAACATACAAATTTTATACTCAGATTGTCAACTTCCTTAATTCCAAGTGCAATCTATGTGAAGAGCTACTGTAATGGTATTTGTTAGGTCGACCAGGATATCCTTGGACTGTCAATAAAGGCAACGACAGCGTTCTCCACTTGGAGCAATCAGCGCGCTGACCACTTCACAGGAGGAGGTGGCTAGAAGAAGAGTCCGACGAGCCAAGTGAGAGCTGAATAACATAAGCGCTCTGGAGGACTGCTCCATTGTCCTGCGATGACCGCTCGAGGGTTTTTTTTTTCATAACTGCACCTAAGGCTTTAAGCTGCTTTTTGCGGAAACTGCAGAGCCAAACCAACACACATTTTTTCTTTTTGGTATTTAAAAGTACGAGCGTCTATTTTTGCTGCACATTTGGGTCATGGCTCTGTCGTTGGCCGTCTACTTAGCTAGTAATTAAAACGCGGACTAGCCAAAACAACCAGCCGTGGATGCTTTGGCCAATGTAATCGGCTTAATGAGCGTCAACTGCTCTCCAAAAGGGTCAAGTGCTGAGACGGCCTTTTATCCCAAAAAGTTGTCTGAATGCATTTGGCATTTTGTATGTTTGGTTAGTAATACGAAATAGAGATTTAAACTATAATATATGAAATGTGTTGCGGGAATACAACTTTCTGTTGTATTCATATGATTCTGGGTATTGTGAAACAAGTTGCTTAATGGCGAATTATTTTAATTGCGTTAGCAACTATCTTTATCTTTATTTTGTTCATGCCAATGCTTAAATGTTAGACCCTAATCGTTGAACAAAGCTAACTTAATTTAACATTTTGCAACCCAACTGCACATTTCTGTATAATCCGATTAGGTGGCCCAGTGCAAAACTGTGAGCTTTGAATATGCATAATGCATGTGTGGAAAATAGTTTTATGCAAATCTCTTAAGGCCATTTACCACTTGAAATTTGGGCCATAAATTATTAATGCCAACCCTTGGGACAAAGCCGCCGGGCGGATTTACCAAATTGGCCCAACAATTTGTTTGCCAACTTCAACCAAAATAGTATGGCATTGGAACTATGTAAGCACCAAAGATAATACAGCAACCCCCATCCCACATTTGCAAATCCAAATCTGGGCTTAAAAATTCATGGTTTGTAGGCCAAAATTTATGCTGTGAATGGCGATTACTCACCTCGCCGTCGTACAAATCGGACGCGTACAGGTGATCAAAGGGCAGCGCGGCCAGCAGGTCCAGGGCGAACCATCCTCGCAGGTAATTGATGGCAATCTGCTTCGAATTGGAGACAACCTCGCCCTTGCGCGACACGAAGGTGGTGCGGAAGTTTAGCAGAATATCTGCAATAAAACGGCAATAAAGGTTAGAGCGTTGAAACAATGTTTACAATTCCCGCAACGAGACAAATTCAATTCCCAACACCTATCAGCATCATCCCGTCCAGACGATGAGGATGTGCGGATTATGGTGATTGCGGCACTGGTCGCCACAGGTGGCCCATAAAGAGGACACCAATTGATGTCCGTTTCGTGGAACGGGGAATGGGTTAGCAGCTAGTGCGGTGATGATGATTGGTCACTAGGGTACCTCAATAACTTCAATTACTGATTTGTTTTGTTTATTGCTCAGAACTCATAAATAATATATTACAAAAATTAATCAAAACATCATCATTTTAGGAACTAAATATTTTATAAACTACTTTGTTACATACAACAATAGCTCCATTATTAAATGAGTAATATAACGTATACTTTTATTCGAGCATGAAATAAATACTTTTCTATACCTTCCATCGAGTCCATACAATCCACTTACCTACAATGAAGAGCGCCTCCACAATCACATCCGATACCTTTGTCTGCCGATCCGCTTTGGCAAACGCGGCATTGTAGGGCACCATGAGGGCAACGTAGAAGGTGGCCACCAGAATCACCCAGTCCCAGATGCCCTTGAACACCCCGTAATGGGGCAGAATCAAGCGTGACTTTTTTATCGACTGGGTTTTGTACTCCGGAAACGGCGCCTCCGTTGAATGCATAAAGTTCTGCAAAATAGATTGTGGCCAATGGCATTAAATAAAATCGGGCGCAAAACACGGAAAGTGAATTAAATTAATTGAATTCTTAAAACGATTAGTTGCTAACCGTTTTTTAATCACATCGAGAGGTTTTCCAATCAAACTAAACGTTGTTGGCCACAAAAAAAGTTTCTACCGTGTCTGTTTTTTCGTGCAACAAATTAGTTTTTCATCGAAAGCCATACAACATTGTTGTTTAAATTTCATTAAACTCTCTTTAGATATTCAAAATATTATACAATATTTGAACTATAACTATTTTACATATCAAAGACTCAACTTTTTAAGCTTGTATCAAAGCGGACCACACTCAAAACCACGAGGTAGAAATTAAATTGAGTTTGACGCGGGACATTGATGTTAACTACGTAGTTGCTAATGGTCGGTTTTCTGTGCCGCCCACTCATCGAGTGGGTGACCCAACTCAACTGGCGTTCGTTCCTCCAGGGTTATACTCACATTGCCCAGCTTCAACTTGGTCTTCACGCCACCCTTTTCCGGCTTGTAGTGCCCGGATAGCTGGTAGAGAACCGCTCGACTGCGCCGTCGACCCATGTTGCAGCCGGCGGGAACGTCCAGATTGTTGCCCTCACCCGCCTCCGTATCCCCGTCACTGGCAGCCGGTCCGCCCAGACCGGGCAGTCCGCCCAGGCCGAGCATTCCGGCATTGGAGCCGGCCCGGAACCGGGCGCCCAAAAGGGCAGCTGTAAGGGCAAAAACTTACAGAGTCGCAACAAAACAAGCAACGCAAACAAAACCAGGCAGTGGCAAGGATAATTAAGGATGGGCAGGTTTGGCGGTTCGTAATTACAGTGATTTACCGGATCGATTTGTGTGTGTGTGTTATAATAGAAAGAGCACAAAGAGAAAGAACACATAGAATTTGACACATAAGACGTTATGAATTAATTGGCATGGTTAATTTAAATTGGTGTTTTTATTTTAATTCTCCTTAGTTAAATCGTATTGCGTTTGATTTTAAACACACGTTTTTAAAGCGTCACAAAATTGCAGGTGTATGTGGTGCATGCACTCCCTCAGAATTTACCTCGTCTCGCAAAAGATTTTCATGAATTTTGTCGACTTTCCGACAAGTTAAATACAGCTTTTCCCCCCGGACTCCATTTATTATTTTTGCTGACTTTCATTTGAGCAGCTTAGTGGGAGGAAAAGATGAAAACTCAACTTTTACAGATGGTGTTAGCTTTTGTGCATTAGCAAAACAAAGTTTCCTCACTAAATGCAGGCTTTGCTTTATTGTTTTTGCTCAGATTTATTTGAAAAACTTTTAAATTGCAAAAACACAGTTTAATTGGCCGAATGTACAAGATTGTACAAGAATTCGATCTACTCTCACCTTTGCGATACTGAAACCCCAGCATTGACAAACAATTAATAATCGCCTTCAGTGGCCGACAAATATTGGCTAAATCCTGGTCAGGCCAACAAATCAGGCGAATAAACATCATATTTCACAGCCGAACAAACAAAGCTCGAGCAAAATAAGCTAAAAGTAGCGCATATTTGGCACCGCAAAGAGCCCATTAAATTGAACTTAATTCTATTTGAGTGTGGTGTCTAAAAAGGACAAGCTATAAATAACAATTAGCTGGATGGTGAAAAATGGAGCCAAAAATGAATTTGATGCGTTTCGCAAACCCAAACGTGTACTAATTATACACAAAAACAGCAAAGAAAATTATGCAAATAGCCGCCAAGAAAGTTGCCATTTTTTCCTTGTTTTCATTTCGTTTATTTTCCCTTCTATATATATGAACAATTTTTGACCAAAATATGATTCCAATGTCAGGTCCCGCCACCCACATAAAATCCAGTTTGACTCCCTTGCTGTCATATCAAAATGCCAATTAAGTCGGGACGGTCACCTCACGGATACATATACTTTTCATCCGAAACCGAACAACAGCCGTTGAATAAAAAAAAAATATACAAAAAAGGTCAGGGAAAAATTTAAAGATACAAAAAAGACCTCATGCATACACAAATGTTTTTTATCGCTGCTGCTGGCATGGAAAAAAGTGAATTGCTTTAACGAAATGAACAGGCCTAATGACGTGTGAAACGATGGTCATCATCGCATAACTGTCACAATGCGATAACGATTATGATCTGATGATAATTCCATTTCGAATTCGGGTTCATCAAAATGTGCTTTATCACAAATTTTGGAAAATTGCTCGCCTAATTAGCTGTTTTCACAGTTTTCAATGGCTAAAACCCAAATTTGGCTTTTGTCACGGCATTAATTTCCTATTGACAAAAATCGGCACTCAAGTTATCCAGGCAGCTTGATTCCAGCTGGAAATTGGGTTTGCCAAGGTTGGTTGCCTCGGACCTAATTTCATTTACATAAATTAACAAAAATTGAATCAGGCTTTGTGTTTTGGCTTTGGTTTGAGTGTAGATTAATTCGATATAAACTGCATTACATTTGACTGGTTTCTGGCCATATTTGCTTGGCTGCCACTCAATGAGCAAGTTAATGAAATTCATTACCGAATGTTGCCCGTCGTGTAAATCTCTGTCTATCTAACACAATTACATGTGGCAAGTACTGGACGACAGGAGGCACGAGGGCGATAAGTGCGTTTTGCAAGTGCAATAGGTGTTTGTGGCACTTGCAATCCAAGTGCGAAACATGCAACATCTGCCAAGCATTTGGTGTGAATTGCAATACCCTGGTAGCGAAATGCATGTGGGGTATATAGAACGAAAGCAGCAGTAGAGAAGTTATAACTAACTAAAATTAAACCAGTTGAAACAATTACAAAACAATAATATTTAAATACCCTTAATATGCTATAAAACTGCAAGGTAATATTTAAATAGGAATAGACTTCTAAATTTGCATCTGCCAATACAAACCCTTCCCAGTTTACTCTCCATTTAAAGTCCCATCCATATCAATACCCTGAGCACTAAATAATTTAAAGCTTCAATGCCAGGTGGTCCATGGAGCAGAAGGTCCTGCTGGCCTGACACTCGAGTATGCAGTGCAGCAAATCCTCTTAGGATTCTCCTGGTCGAACTTCAAGTGGCTTCTGCTCGGTTTGCATGACCCGTAAATCTGCAGGCCAGAAGACAGGCAAACAGACGGAAACAACAGATGAATAACGATGGTAATAAAGCTGCAGGCCAGAAGGTCAGTGGGCATGGTGGGGCATGGTGGGTTTGGAGGTTGAGGGCACTAGCTTGTTTTTTATCCCTGCATTAGCAGAATTTCACGGCGACACATGCGATTCCGAGTAGCGAATGGCCAAAGTGCCCAGAATAAGTTGTGATGCTGTCAGAACTGTTCGAGTGGTGCATCAATATTTCAGCATTTGTATCCTTTGGGGATCCAGCCAGCACACGTGTGCCGGTGTGTCCAACTTTTTTGTCTGATTAATCCACTAAATTAGGTAGAGGGCATATTTGATGTGGCTCAGCGGGAGAAGCAAAAGGACTCGTAGCAACAAAAGAAAATAAGGACATTTGGTGCGAGTTAATTAAAGTGAATGCGTTGATGAAACTCCGCCGGAAAGCCACTATCGATGTAAAAGATTACTTTCTCTCTTTTAGTTCTGAACCAAAGTGCGAATATTAAATGCGACTGATTGCAAATGTTATCATTACGTATTCATTAAGTTTTTAGCACACTTTCGGCCGCTTATCGACCAGATTATAGCCACAAATCAGTGCCGACACGACGAAAACTGCGCATGAAAGACGAGATTTAAATTAACGTTGAAATATGGTACGCATACATCTAGTTGTCAGGGACACGCGCTGGTGGAAAAAAGGGGGAAACGGATGAAAAAGTCGGCAAAGGACTCAAAAGGAGCGACCACAGCCATGCGGAGTGCCTTCTTCTTCCTTCCTTCCTTCCTGCCCGGCATCTCGGCCAGAAAGCTAACCAAAAACTCTCTCTCTGCCAGCAGCAAGCGAAACCAAAAGTTCCGCAAAACTTTATAGGAATATTTCTGGCCGAGAGC
Organism: Drosophila sechellia; assembly: GCF_004382195.2. Classification (NCBI taxonomy): domain Eukaryota; kingdom Metazoa; phylum Arthropoda; class Insecta; order Diptera; family Drosophilidae; genus Drosophila; species Drosophila sechellia. The sequence continues at coordinate 14,015,891 of NC_045950.1, read as the reverse complement.
TGAGGTGACATGCTGACATAGCCCGAATGAAGGTAGCATTCACACATTTTTTTATGGCTCTTGACTGTGGAATACTCTGCACGCAGATTTATTGTCACAGCTTAAGACCACATTCTCTTATTTGCTGAACAGCAAAAATTAAATGTTTTTAAGCTACTTAATGCATTAAGAGGATAGGAGTAGAGTTTGTAGATATGTTGATTTCGTTTTTGAACTAAGAGTTAAGTTAATATATAACAACAATATGGAACTCATAGAGTGTATCCTCTGATATTTATTCGCAAATTTGCCGCAGTCACATTGGAGCCATGTCACAAAATTTCAGGCAACTTCTGTGGCTGAAAGCTAACCGGTTCATGATATTTAGCAATATCTTCCTATCTGAGGGAATGCATCAGTGTCAGTGTGTTTGGGCTTATGAGTCGGTGCTTATTAATTTATTATATGGGAATTGAGTGTCTGCGTGTTTGTGTGTGTTTGTGTATTAGTGGGTGTTCTGTGGCTTTTGTGCACGCTTGGATTTTCGACAGTTGGTGTTTAGCTAGTGCATTATTCATACCAGTTGCTAATACTTACCGCTATCACATTCCTCGTTCACATTCATCTCCAGCATCTTGGTGTGCGTGATGTCCTTGTGGGATGCCAAAAAGAGCACCACATCGCGCTTCTCGTTCTTGATGGGCACGATGTCGAACAAACACCAGAAGGGGGCACCTGCAATGAGTTTTTGCTTTAATCAGCGGGCTCAGAAAGTGATTTTCCACAGAATCGCGTATACGCCACGTGGCCTGCGGTCGCTTAGCGCAATATTTGGCCTTGCAGAGTTCAACACGGCAGTGACTTTCATTTGCGGCTGCATAATTGATGCCTTAGCAATGAAAACCAAACTTCGATGATGGCACAACATGCGCAAATAAAAACGGATAAGTCCAATTGAGCTTTGGCCCAATTTTTAATTAGCTGTTAAACGCTTTCAAAACGACAGCAATTTATGTGGCTTGAAATTGATAAATAAATTGCATGGCAATTCAATTAGACCGCAATTATTGTCCTGGCCTGCATTTTAATTATCTCCCGCTAATTAAGCAACCAGCCCGAGGTCAACTAGATCCAGTTCGCCCTAAGTCCGCCGCAGCCAATGCATAATTAATAAAACATAGCCTCGGCACACACGAGAAAAAAATGCTGAGGGGTAGGAAAAGGGTCATCTCTAGCAATTAATGGAAAATTCTTAACAGGAGTTATTGATTGCACATATAAATATTTGTCTTACTCATTTGAAATATGGTATTTTTAAATCTAAGTGCAGTATTTCTTCTAGTGCAGGCACCGTTTCGCTTGGAATTGGTTACAAGTTTTAAACGCTTCGCTAATTAGAAAACTTACACGCAAAGTTGATGGATCTATCCATCTTGGGCTTATCTCCGCGTTGGCTTGGTCTTGATTAATCGTGACCTCATTAGGACTACAAAATACCGCGGCCTGGACGTGCGAAAATGTTAAGAGCACAATTTATTGTATGCCCAGCTAGTCGACGAACCGTGGCAGGCAGCAAGGATAAGGATCGTTGTCCTTTGGGACTTGAACATGAGCGCGAAGCCCCCCGAGAAAACCGCAGGAAACTAGTTCAAGTCTGTCGCGCTTAACTCAATCAAAAACAGTTTTCCATCGCTACAAAAATAAGATGGGCATGCCACAGACTTACTTCACTTGAAAGACAAGAGGGGTGCGTTTTTCTCGGAAAACTCTGCAGGTGAGACCACAATTGATTGGCAACTTTTCACTCTTGTACTGATAACTTGTACGACTTTTGTCATTCGTGGAAAACCAATAAGTCACGCTATATGTAGACAAGAATAAGTTTTCCAAGGAAAAGTGCGACAATGAAAGGATACGGAGTAGTAATTTTCATTCTCTATAATAGAAGTTTTGTAGTGGCATTAGAATCAAGATTTAGATTTTTAATGATGTCGCGTCCCAATTCTACTTTTGACTGCCTAAACTTAACAAGTTTTTTTGTGTGACCACAGGCAACGAAATAATTTCCTTATCTGCCACTTTGCGCACCTATTTTCATGAACATTTTTAATTAAAAACGAGGCAGATGGAAAACAATTCTCGCAGCATTCCCGCACAACGGCAATTTGGCGGAGGGCTTACCTTCCTTCTTGTAGAAAATAACCTCCAGCTTCAGTTCCATCTTATTGGAGAGACTTTTCTCGATTTGCTGCTTGTGCTCCTCCTTCGTATCCGGTCCGTAAAGGAAATGACATGAGCAGCCTGTTTCGTGTACGGCGGAATTTGGGGCCGGAGTTTGGGTTATTTGAGTTTTGTTGGCAATTGAATAAAAATGGGCACAATACATACAAATGAGTATTCAAGTGTTAAATAAGTTGAGTCTGTCCGATGGTTCGTCCTTACCCTTTTGCATAATTTGCGCGCGTGAATATCCTGTCAAATCCACGAACCCATCCGAGCAATAAACAATTGGATTGCCATTTGCCTGCGCATTGCCAAGCACAAAGTTCGAGTCTGAAAGTGGAGGAGAAAAGTTGGATGAACTGGGGGAAAATTGGAACGACTGGCGGGGGGAGAAAACTGTGGGCATCCCAGTTGGGCTATGGTGAAGGATGATGTTCAGCTGCTTTTCATTTGGCATGAAATATTGTCCCGACAAACAACGGTAATAAGACAAGTCCTGCTGCGTGTCCTTTTCATGGAAAAATAAGACTGACGGACTCAAGCTGAATTTCGCCTTGAAATGCACATTTCCATATTGCCAGAAAAAGGGTATTTACTACCATACACACTTTTTGTTATTACACAAGTAATATTATTTATTAAACTACACTTCGCATTAAATCAATCCATCAAAGCAAATATATGCAATCAGAAGTCCTTGCAAAACTCACTTTTATAAATAAAATACCCGTTTTTTTTAGCATATTTCATTTTCTTTTCGAACAAAGCCCCATATTGTTATGAGCTTAACCTTTCCCTTTTTATGGCTTTGCCGTTTGCACTTGACCTTCATGTCTGGGACATTCTGTCATTTATTTTATTTTTTGTGCAAGCGCTGAAATAAACTCAAAATCTCAACAGCATTTAATTAAATTTTCCTTCGAGTTCCGGCGAGTGCAGGAAATGAAATTCTTATGTGCCATTTGGTCAATTCCGAAAACAGGATTCTGGCTTGGCTCCTGCGACGATCCCGAAAAGGATAAATCCAGCAAAAGGTTACTTCCCAGGATTTGCGCTGTGTGATTTTATTTATAGCATATCCAGGAAACACAATTCAATGCGAACCAGCTTTTCCCAGCGTGCTTTCCTCTTTATTTACCTTTTGAATGCAATTTCATAAATAGAATCGCTCCCCGCCCACCCAAACTCACTCACATCCTTGCGAACCTATACGACCATCCCACCCTGTAACTGAGGTCCTGTGAATAGAACGAGTGCGATCGTAATTGCCGACACAATGGACAGATTACATGGAAAGTTATATATGGATAGTCTGGCTGTGGACGGAACAAATTGAATTGAAAGACAAGCCGGCTAAATGGCAGCTCAAAATGAAAACTCATAAGGCACAGCACACAATACAGCTAATCTGCATGTGTGTGTGTGCTCGACAACAATATCAACCAGTCTTAGATATGTTCTACAAATGGAAAGTAATTGCAATAATCGCATTTGTTAGCAATCAAGGTCGTGTTGTCGCCGTCGCAACGCTGGAAAGCTGCCAGTAAATTGTTTACATTCAATATACATTACTCAATGGTTGGCCTCTTGCCGGGAAAACTGTAAACTGATTGTTAAATACTTTATGCTGCTGCCGCGCCGCAATAACCAACAAATTAAAAGCAAATTTACTTAATGTATTGCATCAATAAAAAGTTCGGGCAAAGTGCTGTGGTCGCATTAAGAATGAATGTGCATGTGGGAAAAATTGAATTTAATTGTTTGCACTCCAATTAGTGACTGTAATAACTGCGGTAAGTGCAAGTTTATGTATCAAGTGTCAATATTTAAAGTGCTAAATTTGAATGGACTCTTCGAGGTGCACAGGACACGTTTTCCAACAGTAATAATTAAAACAGCCTGCATTCACTATTTAAAGCAATGGAGAATTTAATTATTTTTACGCATTTACGATAAATTGCACCATATTATTTTCAGGTGAATATAAATCCGATTTAAACATCCCACTCTATTCAAATTTCAGCATTAATTGCTTAAACGTATTTATTTCATATATGTAGTAATGATAGTTCGTGAAACTTTCCGGTAACAAATATGGAACACACATGTCTAGGAAACAATCTGTGGAAAACCGGAAGTGAAATCTTTTTGTTTGAGTTATTTAACTGCTGCCGGCAACAGAGACATCCATCCACACGCTCAACTCACTGACTGCGGCTCATTTGATATGCTTATTTTATTATTTATGGCTCGTAAAACCTTTTTAATCCTCCTGCCGGCTGAGCATTTCATTTCAGAGTTTCGTGTTCGCAGTTTGTGACTCGCAAAGACAATTATCGCTTCCCTATGCCTGCTGCTGGTGTGCGAATAAAACAATTAATTTATATGATGGGGGACTGACATGTTTTCTCGAGGCAGCCGCCCTGCAATGTCAGCACGTGTGTGTCCTGTCAACGATTGCCATTGGCGAAAGGAAGGAAAGGAAGCTGAAAGTTGAGCAGGACTTGGCTATCTGGGACACAGATTATGGCCCAAATCAATCGATCGATCGGGTAAGTGCAAACAAAAGATGAGAGCCAAAGACAAAGACTCTGCAAAGATAACAAAAAATATGCTTTCCACTCTATCGACTCTAAAGTTGCTCGGCCATTAAAGCATACGTTTCATTTTCTGTTTAAATATGAAAGGTTCTTAACTATTTACAATGTAAGCATATAAAGGGAATAAGTAATTTAAATGAAATGTTGTTGCTTTCCTCTTCCAGATCATTACATTTGATTGCGCGGCAAGAGCAGGGGAAATCTTTCGGCAACCAAACGAGGCGCAGTTTAATTTACTGTAAAACATTTTTCCTCTCAAAGGAATTCATTTTGTTGAGGCTTCCACGAAGCTTTTCTGTATTGTGTTTCGCGAAAAAAGGCGGCCTCTGTGCCCATAGTTTTAATTTCTCCGCACACGGAGCGGCATTTTGCATGCTCCACGAGCAGATTTTCAATAAGGATAAGGTCCTTCTTCGCGCACCCACATACATAACACACACACACTCATACATATAGCACAACAATTCGTGACTGGTCGGCGGTGGTCCCTACGCACCAACACTTAACTGACATCTCCCCCCAAAGTCCCTGGTGCCCCAAAGATTGGATAAGTACACGGCAAAAAATAAAAAAATTTATAAAAGTAAAAAAATAAATACTTACAAGGAGTTTAACATTGAAAGCAATATTATAAACTCAATGATAAGCCAATTTTTAGTAATTTTTTTGGTAATAATGTTCTGACTATAATATTTTTAAAATAAAACAAAAAAAATTAAACTAAACATCACTCCCGATAGTAAAAACATTTTCTCAAGGCAAGAAAAGATGTGTTTACTTTTTTATCTAATTCTTCTCAGTGCTGGGAAATCTCCTCTCAACTCAATTTCTTTCAGTGCAAGCGAAGGAAACCCGGATGATTATGCCCGGAAATCTCTTATGCGCACTTTTTTACGAGTTGGCCAAAACGATACGGGCCTTGGCTTATGCAGACTTCAGTCCGAGGCCGCTCAATAAAAAAGTGTCATAAATATTACATTACGAAAATCATATAAAACTCAGACTTGGAATCGCTTAGCAATTTGCATGGGCATGGACATTTCACTTACGGGTGCCATCGAACCGGGTGGCGATGGTGTCCAGGAATGTGTTCTGGGGCGCTAGCAGCCCCTTGCGGGCTGGCATGGGAATGGTGGGGCCGGTGCGCCTCTTGAAGCGCGGCTTGGGGCGTGGCAAAGCTGCAAGTAGAAGGCGGGGGGAGCCATTAATTTTGTTGACTGTTTGTATGATTTAAATTTGAGACATAAATGCCTCAAATGGTTGACATAATGATCAAAAGCATAACGGGTTTATATTCGATTAAATAAAATATACACTTGAATTCCAACAGAACTAATAAATAGCTTAAATGAAAAGTTCACACATGTCATTGAAAGTTTTTTTTTACAGTCAACGCTCGACATAGCAAATCAATTAGCATATTTTTAATATTACAAGCAATATATTTTTATAATTTAAAAGAACGCTCCAGTACATCATTTGCTATTACACGGGGTTTTTTTAATATGTTTTAGTTTCGTTTAAATGAAAACTGCTTTTGTTGTACCCACTCAATATTTTTGATTAACACTGAACATTTGACCCTGGAGAGCTTTCACTGTATTTATTTTAATTGGTTTTTTTGGACATATACCCATGGCATTGTTTGCTCTTCGACGGGCTTCCATTTGTTTTTATTTTTTCAGCCAGGAGCGTATTGATATGAAAATATTTGTCTGTCAACACTTTTTCATTCAGCTATTCGAACAATGGAAAAACTGAGCTTAAATGGAAAACATTGCGAATCCATTTAACACACAGGCGCTTCGCACACCCAACAACTGTGGTGTGTTGAGGTGTGCACACCAAAATCGACTGTTCACTACCCTTGATATGCGAAATTTCCTTTTGCCCGCAGGTGCTGCTCGCAAATAATTTTCACCAGCGATTCGAGCGGTCAAATGGCAGTAACAAATAACCGCAACCGCAACAGTGACAGCTGTTGAAGCTTCGGGAGGCAAAAGTGGGAAAAAGTTAAGCACTGATAAGAATACGACGTCACTGGCGGTAAGTTGATTTAGGGAGTGACGAAAGCTAAAGCAGACATTACGGGGGACATTCACTAGCCATGGAAATCCTCAGAAACACAATATTTTCGAAAGAGTAAACTATTCAAATCTTGAAATTGATAATACCATATGGGCATAAGAAGCAATAATTTTCACGTTAGAAAAGTACCTTCTATTAGCTTAATTATTCATTTTTGTCTATATCCAAATCAAATTCAAAAGATCTAATTCGCAAATCAATGGCTATTTTAGGAAACCCCATCCTAATACACACCCCTGTGTTCGATGGCTTGTCAAAAACACTGATAAGCTCGCACAGCCAATGCCGCCCACAGCCTTTAACCTTATCAAAGTATTTGGTTGGCCATCGAATGCGATACTGATTAATATCCCATGAGAAAGGGGCCTGTGCATGCACCAAAACCGCACATATGTATTCCCACTGGGGTTGTACCGCAAAATTTTCATTTCCAGCATTTCCGGCGACCATCAGGTGGCAGGCAGCATATGATTTCTCCAATCTGGCAAGCCCCAACACATGTATGTGTGCACAGACACAGACGCAAACATGCGGCGGCATTTGCAACTGTTTGTGCGTGCATGCATGTGTGTGTGTGTGTGTGTGCAATTTCCGTTTCCGCCTTATTCCACATGATTAGGCTGATGATACTTCGGTTTTCCTCTCAGCACGAGTTTTTCCTGCTCGCAAAACTGGAGAGTTATTTCTTTCACCAAGGTTACCCGGTGGTTTAAGTTATTTTTGCATGAAATAATCAAGGCAAGTGCTGCTTCTGTGGGTCGAATCAAAACTCAATGTAAATTTTCCAATTTCATAAATGTGCATTGCATATTTCCATTCACCGAACACGTATTAACCAGGAAGATGACCTTGTATTTGAAATATTTGCATTCAACAAAAGCTCGCATACAAAATTGAAAAAATATTACTTTTTCACAATATTTTTTACAATATCGAATAACCGGTTATTTATGCTGTGAATAAAGGAAACTAAGAGTAGTAATTCAGTAAGCAGCTTCTATGAAAAAATCTCATTAGCATAAAAAACTCTATGAAAAGACTTTAGTAAATGGACTACTTCCTGTCTATCCAGCATATATGTATGTGAACAGACCACATTGGTCGACAGGAAATTATTTTTAAAGAAGATTAACAAGAAGGAAATAAATGCAAACACCCCCGGAAATCGAGATATGGCCAACATCTGGGAGTTACCTCACGCCAAAGGGCCGGCATTCATTTAAGCAAATTTGGCTTATTTGGCAGCGGAGCTACCTAATAACCACGTTAAGGCGAAATCGCCTTGTAAGAGGGCGAAACGAGTTTGGAATTTTTAATTCCGCCTGCCGCATGTGGCGTTTTTTCGGGGAATGAGAGCTGCAGACTCCCGGAAAACCAACACGTGCCCCATAAAAAGAAGCGTGGAAAAACGGCTGTCAGGGAAACGAAAACGGAAGAGCAGGAAAAGCGAAAATATGCTTTTCTGGACTGCCCACACACACACACACTTGTCTGGCCAATAAAGGAAGAAGCAATGGGACTCAGAAGGTAACTCAATTTTATTCATCCCATTTGCAAACTGCCCACATGAATTACACGGTGAGTCAAATTCGCTTTGATTCTGAAAGTTTGAGTGCAAGTAATTATTTAAGTACGAAAAATGTTCTATTCAATAAAATTTGGATTTAACGAAAATTTTAGCAGCATAAAAACTTTTATAGAATTTTGTTAATGCAATTTAGCGTTTAATCCCCACCAGCAGCGCCTTTGGCATTCTTTCTGCGTTGCACTCTGCTCCGGATAAATCCGCGAATCAGCTTGTGGTGATTCACAACAAACTCGAACCACAGATTCATGTCTGATTCGAAATTAAAGGCCGGCATGGTAGCCATATCCGAACGGAATCCACGGATATAGTAGTTCACATCCTTGAACCAAGGACATCGCTTGGGTACGTTACTAAATCGATCCATATGCTTGCGGCCCAGTTGGATGAAGGCGATCTGGTTCTTGTTCGACAGCAGACTGCAACCATCAATTCCGGATAGATTAAACAGCGTATAGTCGTCACCAAAACGTCGGGGTAAAACTACCCGCATGTTCACAAAAAACTTGGCCACCGGCTTTTGGAATTGCAGCTCGATATTGAAGGACGGCCTTTTAACGCTTTTGCTCAAACCACATTTCAAAAGCGATAGCATCCCATCGGGATCCTCACTGCTGCAGGAGCAGTTCGTGAAGACCATGTCAAAGCTGGACTGCAAAAATGAGAACTTATAAGCCTGAACTCCAGGGTCGTGTGTCACAAAATGTTACCTTATCGGCCTTGGTATAATTAAAACAGGCCAATATGCCAATAATTATGACAGCGAACTTGTTAAACATTATGTTGCTGGCTATGCTCACGAATCCGGAATAATGTTATTTGTAGCATATTATTTTTTATAAAATATGGGTAATTACGGAGCAATGTCATTATTGATTCGATCACAAAACTAAGCCATTAGCAATTTAAACTTAAATCAGCTTTGTTTAATGAAGCATTCGAAGAGCTCATTGGATGCATAATAATGCAAATTATGTTTTCACTTGCAATTAAAAATGTTGATGCTAAGACAGCCGCCTCCTTTGCACAATTTAAATTACCTGCTCATTGTTTATTTATCATACTTATGAAAGCAGCAAATGAGATTGTTCAGCTCCATAAACTCATCCATTCAAATGTATTTAAGTCGAGCCTTATGCCACTATTAAAACAATAATGATTGTTATTGCAGCATTAGTCACGCATCAGCAGATTTTGGTTTGTTCATTCCCATTTAGAGGATTAAGTCTAGCATTAAGCATTAAGTCTAGTTGAATTGCATAATTTGAGTGGTTTTGTTCGGGACACGCGTAGGATGGATATGAAACCAAAGACAGCTGAATTTTGGATGGTAATTTTCCTCTACCTGCTCCCTAATTGGAAATTGGAGGCGGAGGCCAAGGTGCGTATAATAAACACATTGCGTATATTCAATTTCTGCAGCTGAAGTTTGCGTTTCTCAGAATAATTTTGAGCTGCAAACGGATAATTTTACATGCAGCAGCGATGATATTAGCTCAAGCGTCCTCAAGGAGTTCACTTGTGGCATAAGCAAAAGTGCCAAACGCCGCACTTGGCACATGGAATTCGTACTCGAACAACCTGTTGCCGAACATGATTTCATTATGAAAATCATCCTGCCGCGCAGGAGACCTCTGCCGGATTTCGTCCTGCTCAATGTGACCACCGATGGCTGCCAGTTACTCGCGAATCGCAATCAAGTGCCCCTTATGCGCCTGGGCCGGAATATCATGGAGCGATTCAGCAACTTTCCCAAACAGTGTCCTTTCAAGCCAAGCTTTACCTACTACATTAGGGGATTTCGCTTGGATTTGAACCTTCTGCCCGCCGTGGACATGGAGACGCCATTTCATTTCAGACGATTAAAACCTTTTTCATTTCTACAAAAACTTTTTTTATATGGATTAAGAATTGAAATTGAACTCCTTCTCTTTTCTTTCTTTCACCTTGTCTCTGTCTAATTTAGCATTTGACATCTTTTAGCCCTAATGAAAGTGCCGTCTGCAAGGGCACATAGCATTCATGTGCGTTTGACAAATCTGCAGAGGTGAGCATATGGCCATTGAGTTAATATCGCAGAAAATCATCTGACACACCAGCCCAAGACTCTGTCTCTTTCGACCCTCATATCTCCGTCTCTTTCTCAGTCCCCTTTTTCATGACAGTTCAGCCAGATGATGTTGCTCCTGTTGTTACAGTTGCCGTCGCTACCTTACCGCTCACTTTCCATTCTTTCCATGTCATTCCACAAATGTTGTTCAATTACCTGCCCACGCCCACAGACAGAGACGGACAGATGGATATACACTGGGCGAAAAAGTGCATTACACTAATTAACGTGGATAGTTTCTTTTAAAAGATTATAAACAAATGAAACGTAATCAAAATCTTATTACTGTCATCCCTGCTCTGCATAATTCTTCAAAAAAAAAACTTTATAAGTTTGATTTCTTGAAACCAATATGATTTTGGCACTAACTTAATATTTTTCCCAGTGCATATAGAAAACATTGTGGCTGCAACTGGTTGAGTATGCTTGTATTTAAGTGCGTTCGACTCGCGTTTGGAGCGCTACAAACTGAAACCAGCTGCCTCAATTTGGCATTTGACAGATGACGAGGCAGTGGGCAACTAATAACCCACCCACCCAATCCGCCCACCTGTCTGGGCGGAAAGCGAAATGAAGTGAGAAATGTGACAATGTCGTCAGTTGGTGATTTGTTACAGTTACCGAGTGGAACAGTCGCCGTTAAATGTACCTGAATGGACTTCCGGCGGGCCATGTGTTGCAGTTGCCACAGGGGATTGTTGCACCTACCCATCGCAAATTGTCATTTGCCTCTGGGAAACTAGGTATTCACAAGCCAAGCACAATGAACCCATGAATACCCTGTAAAGCAAAACTAACATTGATCGAAGATAGCTTTCCTCGAACGTGGGCTTTTCTGCCTTTTTCATCTCGGACCTAAAGAGATTACTCACTTGCACCCTTTATTAATCACTCCTACTCTTTATTCTCGTTCACTGTCACTGTCACTTTCACTTTCTCCGCATTTCTCTTTTCGCCTGGATCAGCTGGTCTGCCTTTCAGGAATGATTTTTAATTAGATGTCAGGGATTTGCATGCATGTGTGTCTCATTACGATGGAGTTTGCTAAAGTCGCCTGTCACTTCATTTGATGGCCGAGGGAATCTACTGCCCACACTGAGTTTTGGGGCCAAGAAAACTACTCTGATGCGGTCCCAAACTAATTAAGGCCAACTGTTAATTGGCCGAGTTTCGGCTGGCGCACAGTTCTTTGAAAAGACACCTAGTTAATATATGGCCGACTATTGTCAATAAATGGGTTTGTTTTATTCATGAAAAATACTAAATTAGCTAAATTTGACAGTAAAACATAAAATATATACTCATAAATTATTTAGATTTCAATTAAAGAAGGACAAAACAAAAAATATAAAAATTGGTATACAAAAATGTACGCTTTCCTTGAGGTTAAACAAACAATACCCACTCAATTTCGACACCCTTTTAAACCCTTGTTTTCCCTGTTCATGAAAGCCCACCCACATTAATGGAGCTGATAAGTTGCAAACAGATTAGAGCCATGAAACTTTAATCAGTTTGGTGCCCCAAGTGGGCAAACAATTGAAAGCGTAGCCCACTCGAAATTTTGATAACACACAGCCGCAAATTCCTGCGGTTGGCCCACAACTAATGAATAGTTTGGAATGTTCTTTAGGGCGGAGGCATGTGTTTTCGAACCTGGTCGCAGAGTGCTTAAGCCAAAATGTAAAATTTAAGCCAGCGGGTAATTAACGCATACCCACAATCCTTTTTATGGACCAGACTTTCGCCCATAAAGCCATACAGGAAGAGTGCTTGGCGCCTTTTACAAAGTTGCGTGGTTTTTAAGACTTGTTGGTAAAAGTTTGGGTTTTTTTTCTCTTTTTTTTTATTTCGCCGGTGAAAGCAAGCTCTGCACGTGTGTCCTGGCCAAAAGCTTTTGCTTTGGCCCATTTTCATCCTAATTCGATTCACACTGCCAAGTTCGCAGACTCACACACTTTCCCACAATTTATAATTAATTAAAGCAAGTTTGTCTTTCGAGCTGGAATCTGGAGCACATTTGCCATGGCTGTCGTTGAATATTCAATGAAAAATTACATTTCTCGGATAAATATTTGCGTGCAGTGAAGTGTTTTCTGGGAAAAGCCAACTTCAATATACTCTGCAATGCGGCATTTTTTTTATAATAAGAACTATTTTCAATACATAATCGGTATGCATGTTTCAAAAGAATCTACAAAAAATCGCACAAAATATTCTTGCCTAAGGTATTTTAAACAAAAATTCAATTGATGGTAGTCAAATTTGCTTACATAGGTTACCGGACATAGTTCATAAACTGAAGATTGTGTATCTGCTGGAACATCGACATTAGCAAACAAAGTCGAGCAGAAAAGTCATTTTCATGTTGTTATGGCCAGAGTGCAGAAATTGTGAAAATTCATCTTTTCAATTTTCGCCCGAAACCCGGACTTTTATGCAAACTTGCTACGCTCGTTTTTGTTACTGTCAATTTCACAGATTAATGCGCACACATTTCAACGCCAAAGTCGGCAGCAACATTTATTATTGACAATGGCCAAAAGTTTGGCCATTCGCTTTGCTTTTTGGCCAACATCGTTCTTTTGGCCAGACGGCGAAGCGACAAAAATTGATTTACAGTATAGATATTTTAATCATCCAAGCTCTCTTGCCATTTAGTTCTTAGTTACATGCAGCTCCACACTGCCATTCCAAAAACCAAATTTATGGGCCATGTCGAAGGACGAGCCCTCTGCTCCAAGCCAAATTTATGGCCTCGCATTGAGCGGTGGGCGGTGGGTGGGTTATTGTTAAGGGGGCGTGGCAGCCTGTTGAGCAAGTATTTCGGTGTTATTTCTATGCGAATAAGAAGCTTTTCCGGTGGCCTTCGGCCTGTTTACTTTAGGAGTTGTATTTCGCGTGGTCGCAAAAAGGTTTCTCTGATACTTTTCGGCAAAGACAAAGAAATTCAATTTAAGCTTCCTACCCCGGAACTAAAACTCTTCAAAAACTTGAAAAAAATTAATTGGTTGTGGGAATTATTGAAAAAATCAGTATCAGTTCAAGCTCTATTCAGTTTCACGTTTAATGACATTCAACTGAAAATCAACAATGGTATATTATTTTGTGGAAGCAATTAAAAGTATTTCTCATATCATTTTGCAGCTCAACAACTTTTGGGGTATTGCACTTTTTGCTTTTTCTGGAGCTATCGGCAAAACCACAATGAATTTGTGAGAAAAAAGGCTCGACCATTGCCGTTTGTGGTGAGAAGTTGATAATAAACATTTTTAAAAATTTTATTTTGATTTTCGAACCGCTAGTTACCTATAAAATGAGTTCGGCTTCCCGGCAAAATCACAGTTCTCCAACAGGCTTCGTTGAGTGAAGTTAAACGTGTAGTTGAAAGTGTAGTTCCATAGCGAAAACCATGACGAACACGGATCTGAAAGCCTTGGAACTCCTGTTCCAGCGACCCCTGGAGCCGGCATTCACCACCCGAGACTCCGGAAAAACTGTGTTGGAACTGCCCGATTCCTTCTATACGGATCGCTATCGCAATGACACCGAGGAGGTGGGCAATCGTTTCTCCAAGGACGTGGATCTGAAGATCCCAATTCAGGAGTTGAGCAACGTTCCCAGTCTGGAGTTCACCAAAAAGATTGGTCTCAAGAATCAATTTTCGCTGTTCAACAATCGCCATCGGGAGATCGCCAGTGAGTTGATCACCCTCTTCATGGGTGCTCCCAATCTCAGACAATTCGTGTCGCTTTGCGTTTACACCAAGTAAGTACTCGTACTAAAATAAATATATGTATTATATAATATATTAATCTTTTAGGGATCGTGTGAATCCTGTGTTGTTCCAATATGCCTACGCCGTAGCCGTTGCCCATCGCCCGGATACGCGTGAAGTGCCCATTACCAACATTTCCCAGATCTTTCCGAGCAACTTTGTAGAACCTTCCGCCTTCCGGGTTCGTTCAAATCCTTCTTTATTTGACCAATCTAAGTTCTTAATGGTGTATTTATAAATTTGACCACAGGATGCCCGTCAGGAAGCTTCTGTCATTGGAGAGAGCGGCGCTCGTGTCCATGTGGACATTCCGCAAAACTACACGGCCTCGGATCGCGAGGATGAACAGCGCCTGGCGTACTTCCGTGAGGACATCGGTGTGAACAGCCATCACTGGCACTGGCACTTGGTCTACCCGACCACAGGACCCACGGAGGTGGTCAACAAGGATCGTCGTGGCGAGCTCTTCTACTACATGCACCACCAGATCCTCGCGCGCTACAATGTGGAGCGCTTCTGCAACAATCTGAAGAAGGTGCAGCCGCTGAACAACCTGCGTGTAGAGGTTCCCGAGGGCTACTTCCCCAAGATCCTGTCCAGCACGAATAACCGCACCTATCCCGCCCGAGTGACCAACCAAAAGCTGAGGGACGTGGACCGCCATGATGGGCGTGTGGAGATCTCCGACGTGGAGCGCTGGCGTGATCGCGTTCTGGCTGCCATTGATCAAGGATACGTTGAAGACGTTAGTTGGGTCCGATTGGAATATTCATAGCATAGGTCATTAAACGTTTTCATTTGATAATCCGTAGACTTCTGGCAATCGTATACCATTGGACGAGGTTCGTGGCATCGATATCCTGGGCAACATGATTGAGGCAACGCCAGTCCTATCCATCAACTATAATTTCTATGGCAATCTGCACAACGAGGGACACAACATAATCTCCTTCGCCCACGATCCCGATTACCGTCACTTGGAGGAATTCGGTGTGATGGGCGATGTGACCACGGCCATGAGGGATCCAATCTTCTACAGGTGGCACGGATTCATCGACACGGTGTTCAACAAGTTCAAGACCCGCCTGAACCCGTACAATGCCGGCGAGCTTAACTTCGATGGTATTACTGTGGACTACATTGAGGCCAAGATTGGCAAGTCCAATACCAAGGCCAACACCCTGTTGACCTACTGGCAGAAGTCGAGTGCCGACTTGGCAGCTGGCCTGGACTTTGGTCCATCGGCCGATGGCAACATATTCGCCTCGTTCACCCATCTGCAGAATGCTCCCTTTACCTACACCTTCAATGTGACCAATAATGGAGCCAGACGGACGGGTACTTGCCGTATCTTCATCTGCCCCAAGGTGGATGAGCGTAATCAGGCTTTGAATCTGGAAGAGCAGCGACTGTTGGCCATCGAAATGGACAAGTTCACAGTTGATTGTGAGTAAAAACAGAATTTATTAAGTTATTTATTTTACATTTTGGTATTTGAAAAGTTTTTCGTACAAAACTAGCCAGTGATTTTAAGCTTATACCTTTCCATTCTGTCATCCTTCTACGATCTATTAACACTCTTTAATTAATCCCCAGTGGTGCCCGGTGAGAACACCATCCGCCGCCAGTCGACAGAGTCCTCGGTGGCCATTCCCTTCGAGCGCTCATTCCGCCCGGTTGGAGCGGACTATCAGCCCAAGGCCGCCGATTAGTTGGCACGCTTCAAGTTTTGCGGATGTGGGTGGCCACAGCATCTCTTGCTGCCCAAGGGCAATGCCCAGGGAATGCTCTTCGACCTGTTCGTCATGATTTCCGATTACTCGCAGGACTCCGTTGAGCAGCCCAAAACGTGAGTGCTATAAACCCAATTTCCCATCATCAGCTGACATTCTCCTTGTCGCCCATTAGACCCAATGATGCCTGCAGCACGGCGTACTCGTTCTGTGGTCTGAAGGACAAATTGTATCCTGACAGACGCACCATGGGCTATCCCTTCGATAGACGTCTGCCCAATGCCAATCTCACCCAATTGGTCGGTGCCTTTGGCAACATGGCCAAGACCGATTTGAGGATTGTCTTCAATGATCGCGTGATTGACAAGGCCTAGATGATTGCTCCAACTAACAGAGCTCATTTTGAGAATCAATGGAAACGGACTTGAAAACGGACAACTCTTGGAATCATACACTTTTTGCTATTAACTTATAATTAACCAAACTTGTGCGCGTTTATGTGGTGTTTTATCGTTTAGTTACCCTCTACAAAAATAAATGTAATATTTGCAGGCAGTAATACAAGCGAGTATTGACACCTATTGAATGCAGTGGGGAGATAGCTTTAGCCAAGGAACTTTTAGTTAGCTTATAATGTATCTAATAGTCCCAATTTACCACCCGGGGAGACCAAAGAATTTTACAGATTTTTATTTATTACTTTTTCAAGGCAAAAGAGAGATTACTCGTTTTCGTTGGCCTCAAGCGAGTCAGCCATGGATATGATAAATATTTACTGATATAAGAAATCCTCGTCTAGGAATATTCACATGCCAAATATTTGCTTAGCATTATTGAATATTATTTATGGCAAAGGAATACAGATACACAGCCGCAGAAGGGCGTTTATTTGTCATAGACAGACACACCCACATCTGGGCGAACTAATCCTATTAGACTTCAAAGCGCCTTGCTCGACAAACTTTGCGATTGCCCATGTCCAGGAGGCCTTGGCGTTCCACCCACCCACCAAGTATTGAGGAAAAATAGAAAAACATCCTGGCAAAACAGCCAACAAAACCGCTGCACGTGTTGCGTTTATTAATTTTTGGCTTTTACCGAGTCGAAGGCCTTAATTAAACATCCACTTGATGTGGATAAAGTTCAAGACTTTGGATTAGCGCAGCACAACAGCTGTCTCAAACAAATTGATTTTTAAAAGATTTTTATGACTGCCTTATATTGCGCCACATGACGTATACGTGATGAAATTGAGTTTCCGACTGCAATCATCAGGAGGAGTAAGGCATGTGCAATCTCTAATTGGGTTGATTTGCAGAAAGAAATGTAGGGAAAAGTTCCAACTCATGACTATGTACCTGCAGAGCACGCGTATGTCTAAAAAACACACATATTCAAATCAAAATCGAAATGAAACTGATGGCAACAAAATAAAACGGCTACATTTTATATATTATCTGCCGCAAAAACGAGTTCAATGCGCCCAAACAAAAAAATTGGGGGCTAATGTTGACAGGACACGGCCACGCAATTTAATCTCTTTTGTTGCCTGGAACAGGACTTTTTTTTTCATTTTTATTTCTTTTCAAAGTTGCATATTTTATGACCGTATTTTGTGTGTACTGCAACTGGTGTAAACTTTCAGCAGAATTCAAATTAAATTACAGCAGAACGGACAATTTGCGGAGAAGGCGTTTTGGCTTTGAGAGGATTTAAGTAAATATCCCTAAGGAAAGTAAATACACGTTTGAGCATTATAAAAGGTTATTATGGTCGAAACGAAAGGCAAACGAGAGGGAGGGGTGGGGGTTAGACTGGCCCACAGCTTTTTTATCACTTCTCCCTTTTTTTCAATCATTAGATCCTGGCCACAGGACATTCCCGCTCACTTTCCTTGCATTTATTTATGCGGCTAAATTGTAGAAAAATTAAAAAAAATAGACAAAAATACGGAGCAAGGCAAAAAGTTGCCGAGTCCCTTTAATTTATTTTCGTAGCTGCGGGGCAAGAAATTTTGGTGTTCTTCCCTCTTTTTCTTCCGTGGCAAAGCCACCAAAATGCCGCCACTTAGGCAAAACTTTGGCTTTAGCTTTGGGTCGTTTTTCCCATATGCTGTTTTTGGGGGAGGACTTTTAGCTGTTTGCCATTAATGTTGCTGAGTTTGCTTCGTTTTGGTTTAAGGGTTTGAAAAAATATTTGCCCGGTTACTTGGCATATTAGCATACTTTTTTACCACCCAGCACACATGTGTGTAATAATTGTAAATAATGGGTTTGAAAAGAGTTTGGCGCTGATTAGGGTAACAAATGTTACAACTGTTAGAAACGTTTGTAGTAAGCCAATGGGCCAATGCGAATTTAAACACATTTTTGTACACTGCAGTCGATCTGCGCAATTGATTGCTTAATTTCTGTGAAATTTGCATTCAATCAAATGTGAAGCCCATTAAAAAGTCAATCAGACGTGAATGCAAAGCAGCCAAATAAATTGACGTAGAAGGCTATTGTGTAAACCGACCTTGCAACAATGCACTTTCTACTGCAAAATATATACATATATACACAAATGTCCGATCTGTTGAATAATAAACATCACTTGGCCTGACTGAAAGTAACAATAAGAACAACTATTTTTTTTAGAGAGAAAATTATTCACTATCTATAATAGTACATTTTGATAGTGTATTCAAATTTTTCAATAAAAGGCTCATAAAAATCGATCTATGGATATGTTAGATAGAATGTTTACCACATAAGTCATTTTTTCTTCGACGCAAATGTAATCATATTTGTTGATGGTATTTTTGTCCCCTGTACACATAAACAATGGAATGGGAACCGAGTCCAATAATGCCTGCCTTGTGCCAATAAAATAATAAATGAAATAATGCAGCTGGTTTGGACAAGAACAAGACCAGTCACTGGATGATAATCATATAATATAAATACGTACAGGAAAGTCAAACAAAATGTAGATTTGCGAAATATTACAGTCATTTTACTCGTGATGTAAAGAAATTAAAACTTAACATTTATATATATAAAACCACTTTAAACTGTATTAAAATTGTTAGTTGAGAGGTTGTAAAATAGCGTAAGTTGAGTTTAATGCTATTTTACATTTTTTGTTTAATCCAACTTGGAATCTAACATATTGGCCTGCGCTGTGTCTGGAACAAGCATATGGATATGTTTGCCTTGGCTGGGCTGACATGCATGAAATTCGATATTGATTTAGACCTGGGCTCGCTATCCGCGAATAACGCAGCCCAACCACAATGCGAATGACAAAGCACTGTCAAGTGTGTACTTCCAGTATAATAGTACATCATAATTATTGGCATTTTTTCCATCGGATTCGATGCCAAGCGTCCTGGGTCCTGTGTCCTGAGTCCTGGAGCATGCTAATTGTTTGCAATTATGCTTTGAGTCAGATTCACTCCGTAATGGAAATGAAATTGGTAGCGAGAAATCACAGGAGCGGCAGCACTTGAATTCATTAAAATGTGGAAATGCTGCCTCGCATTTTCCCGCAGTTTTCAATGCGAATTAGGTTAACCGCGGGAAATTCATGTTTAATTGAAACGCCATAAGGTTTCCCACCATATTTAGATAATTGGAAAACCGCAGCAGGACATGAATGTCATTTCACAATTAATTGTCAGCTTCTAAAGTAGATCATTTCAAGAAAAAACAATTTAATTTATTTTTGATACACGAACTAATTCAATTTTATTTTATTTTATCAAATTTTACTTCTTTTGATTATTATTTCAACCGTCTTTTATGATTATGGACTGTTAATTTGCTATTTACTCTGAGAAATGTTTATTTGCCACGCGCTGAGACGTCGACATTTACTTTTGGCTGGTTCGTAATACTAATATTTAAATTAATTGCCAAATGTTTACAACTTGGTTCAGCGACTTCGACAGTTCATCAGAAGAAGAGCGGTGTTAATCTGTTAATATCTGCCGTTTTGTTTATGGCCCCCTTGCCATTGGCTTAAACAAATCACTTTTATCTGTCCCTTTTTTCTTTTTCTTTTTTTTTACCCAAATTCGGATTGTAGTACAAAAATCGACAGCTGTGTTATTTTAGCATCCAATGCGATTCGCTGGGAATTTATGTTTTATGCACAAACACACACGAGGAGTAAATAAACAAGCAGCTAGCAGCTTCGTTTGTTTTCCCAACAAAAAAATTAACACAAATAGCAACTTAGCGATAAAGTGCTGCTAAAAGCTATTAACTATGATGTCAGACAGCCATATGTACCGCCTATCTCATTAGCACTGGGAAAAATGGATTTAAAGTCTACATATATGAAATAAACTCATCATCAACAATACTGGTTTATAAAACAACAGCATTTAAGAGAAATTAAAAATTATATGTTTTATATATTTTTATTTCTGTAAATGTGGCTTAACTTTGTTTTTTCAGTGTCTTTTTGTTTGGGGAATTTCTTTTTACATCCCATCTGATCACGACCATAACTGTGTCGGAACTTGAACTTGGCAAGGGTATTAGTCTTCTATATTCAGTCAAACATACAATAATTATTCACAGATGTATAGCAATAAGTTTATGGCCATTGTTCTATAAACAATGTGATAATTCAAAGATGCTAAACATGGTAAGTGGGGTAATAACCTATGGAAATTTCTCATTTTTAATCTGAATTAAAATAGAAACCTAACAAAATTCTATTTTACAGCAAATTAAAATTGTTCCCTTCAATTTGTTAAATATAAAACTATTCGTTTCCTTGCACCTTTATATTTTCCCCAGTTGGCCAAAGGAACTCGCTTAGAATTGCGGCTTCCCTTAGGCATTTTGGGGCTTTGTCGTGGGCATAATGTGCATAGAAATGCGATTCAAGGTAGGGACAGACAACAATTATTCTTATTCGCATTGCGAGTGTGGGCGGCGCACATGGGAAATGCTCTTGGGAAATGGGAAAACAAAACGGAAGGCTGCGTCGCCAGCATCTGCCTGCATTATAAAGTTTGAACGGAAAAGCGGAGGAAAATGAATATTTTAATTTCGCCAGAGTGCAGCTCACACACACACACATAGAGACGCAATCAAATAATTTAAATAATTTAAGCCATGACATTGTTTTCACAACGAAGTGAACTTATTCTCAAGTAGAAGCTTGTGGCGTATTTTTCTTGGCTTAATTGTCAGCCTAATAGCAAACCGATGCAAAATTGGGCGAAGACATTTATTTTGAATTTGAAAGCACACAATTCTGGCTGCCAACTCAGTTGACTTTTTGTTATATATCCAGATGATTGAACAAATACAAATACTCTTTGGATTTCAAATTGTCATGGTAACTTAGCGACAGTCATGGCCACCAGACTAGGTCGCTAGGCGAGAAGAATAAGCCCTCCTAACCAATTGACTACTAGAAGGTTCTTATTGGCTTAAAGCTATTCAAAGCAAAAGATCTTGTGTCTAGGAATCAACAGCTTGGAGGAATTAATCAAAGCATACATTCATATGCCTGCTATAACCGAAATTCCGAGTTATCAAATTACGTGTGTATTCCTGTAAATCTAGTGTTGTCCTATTATCATGTGGAGTGTAAGGCGTGGCATCGCCTCGGCGACCGCTGAAGGTCTTCGAAAGTTTTCCCCCAATCTGGGAGAGTACTCCAATCAACTTCAATCATGGTATCCAACTGTTTCGCATTCAACCAACTTTGTGAAGAACCTGGAAGCAACGAGCAAGTGTAGAAACTATCTGAGAATAACAGACGAACCCGAACTACCCAATTTGGCAAATATTTATGAGCAGGTGTCCCGTGATTCTCATACAATACCTGTTGGCTCTACCAAGCTTAGAAGATCGGTTTTAGACGACCTGCCAAAGAAATTTTTGCAAAAAAACGATTCGGAAAAATACCACCGAACTTTGATGGATTTAAAAACCAACAACTCGGCAAGCAAATCAAACAACACAATTAATGGATCTAATAAGCCTGAAGGGCATTTAATAAACTTAACGAAGCCTAATAGCCATAAAAGTAGTAATACTCCAAAGAATTCCACAAAAAATATTTTTAGAAAAATAGTAGTGCCGAATATCCTTAAATTCAATAATCCGATCTTAAAAATGCCAGCAACAAGGAGTGTTCATAGCAATTCTATCAATATGATAAATGCACCAAAATTTCTGACGAACAACATTTTCCAAAATAGTTCTTATGAATCAACTAAGCCAATCGGTCATGAAATCAATATTCCTCCCCATAGCTTAACGGGGCATAGTAAATCTCATATCAATTCCAGACAGTCCCAGAAAAGGAGAAATTTTCAGAAAAATTCTAAGTATTTTAGAAAGCTTGCTAGCATTAAGAAATTTAAAAACAAAAATGATCCTCAAAAGTCCCCTATATATGGTTCATCAACGGAACTGAAAACTGAGACTAAGAATTATTCAGAAAGGTCTCAGCCACGAAAACAATCTCGAAAGAAGTTTCTAAAGAGTACTGGTGAAAAACTTAAGACTAGAACCCTTAAGATTAGAAAATCGGCGAAAACTAATATTAAAAATCAAAAATCTAGCTCACGTTTCTCGATGGATTCACAAGACGTTAGTAACCCAAAAACTAGAGGCCAAGTTTACACCGTGCCTAAGCCTAAAGATGCGAATGCATCTCAACTTCCAGATGAGCCCAAAAACGAAATTGGCTTGGAGCTCAGCAACATCACACAATTTGATCGAGGATCCTCTACGACGTGGGTATCTAAATTGAATAAGAGCTTTGTTAGTTCTGGCCCCACCGATCTCTATGATTTTAGGCCCCTTGATATACATTCTTACTTAAAGTTCTTCGAATCCTCGCATTCCATTCCGTCATATACAAAAGTACCTTGGCCGGCACCTGTTAAGCCCGTGAAAAGAAGTGCAAGGAGTAAAGAAAAGAAAGTAGTTCTACATCTTGCACCGAGAAAACAAATTAAAAAGAAATACTGTACAACTGGCTTGTGTAAGAGACCATCCTGTTTTGCGAGACCATATAAATACCACCTGTTTCGGTTTGAAATCTGTCGGAGAAAACGCAAAGCTCCTGTAAAAGCTGTGTCCTGTCAGACAGAAGTCAACCGAAACAGATGTGACTTATGTGAGTTCAGTCGACCAAAGAGCGATCCCGATGAACCATTCATGATTGAGATGAAGAGGCGTCAGAATCGTGAGCAGTTGAAGCAGTACTATCTAAAAATGGCTGCGAGGGAAAAGATATCCCGTACGGAAACACTTTTCGATAAAGAACCGGATCTGAAGCCCACAGAACCTACGACCAAACCCTTTTCTAAATCTAGGACTACTTGCAATAATGTTGGCAAGATGCGCCACGAATTGAAGCAATGTTTAGTTACGTTGAACCTTTGTGGTCGTCTTGTCGAAGATTGGTTGCAATTGTCCAGATGCAAAAGGAGAAACTAAGCTGGTTTGGATGCCGAACTGAATTGGAGTAGAAACGTCGAATCATTTTAATGTATGATGTATTTAGTATGTTTTTACTATCGGACACGGTGTTCTTACTGATGATTCTGAATAAATGTAGTGTGTTACCTTATGTACTTTTCACTTGTAAGACAATCGAGGTCGGGTAACTCTGCTTTTTATATGTAACAATGATAAATTAAATAAAGAATTTCCTAAATCTAAGTTGCCTTGGCAGAACTGTTTACCTCAAGAAAGTAAACACTAGTATATTCTGCCAATTAAAGTCAAGAAAAATCAATGAAATGGTCGCCCTAACGAGCACATCAAATTGTCAAGCAAGTATGCCAAATTATTTTATTAGTCATTTAAAAATCCTACATAAAAATCCCTTAAAATTGTTAGTGCATTACATTAGTGCCTCGACATGTCGCTGAACATTTGGAAGAGCACCCGTTTGCTGGATCGAAACTGTCTACGTGGCAAGATCCAGGGACTGTCGCCCCTTCTACGGACTATGGACTGGCCACCAAATAGGGATTCGGTTTTCCGGGCCACTTGGAGCTACTATGCTAGCGGCTGTCAGGAGCGACTGACGGACATTCGCAGGCGCATCGAACAGAACGCTAGAATTGTGGCTCCAATTAAAGAGCCAATTACCAAACTTCCAGTGGACTTAAAGTTGTCCTTCAACGAAACCCAATTGCCGCCAGGAATAGATTTGGATGAGCACATTTATCAGGAACTGGTGTCCTGTTTCCGGAACGCAAAGAGCACTGAATCAAAAAAGAAAAAAGAAGCATCGGCCAAGCGTTCGAAAGTTCAAAAGTATTTCGATATGGGCAAGTTTTCCACCCCAGAGAAATGGATTGCTTGGAAACGTCAAGAACTGCAAGTTGGTCAAATGCTACAGAATTCTTTCGATCCTTATTTGAAAGCGGAAATGCACAAGAAGCTACAACATCTACAAAAACTAACCAAACTGCGACCCCTAGTAGTGCTTCCAAATCAGGAAGAAAATATTAACAAACACAAAGTATCATTGACTAAGAAAATAAAGTCCCGACAAAAGTCCACGAATTCATTGAAAGCTGAAAGCGAATCAAGAAAAAATAGCACAAAAATTGCAGATACATATAAAACTTATAAGAATCCCAGTAAAATCTCGAAGATACAACATTTGCGTATAGGAAGTATAAAATCGGAACATAGTAAGCAATCTTCCAGGAAATCGACAACTAGTACGATATTAGCATTCCATCCAAGTCTAGAAAGTATCGCAAGTACACGACAATCTACCAGATCTTTTCGACCCTATGTCAAAAGACCAGTAAAATCAAACCATAGTAGCGATGAAGATGTTTTATATGCAATCGATGATCTAGGAGAATCCCCACTGTTGAAAGAGGTTACTACCACGTCGGTAGCATCGGAAAAACATCAAAAGTCAAAAAATTTGAAATTACCAATGAAAATTAAAAAACCTAAGCTTATAAAGCAACGAAAACATGCAGAAAAACCGAAAATCAAAAATCCTAAAGTTCACAAGAACTCAAAACATCCGAAATCGTTAAGTTACCATTCTTTTAAGACCGACAGCGAATCGGTTTCCAAGAACGTATCATTTTCGGAAAGCAAAACATCGGCATCTAAACAACGAATATTACGCAAGAAATTAACATTAAGAAAGTCGAAATCAGAGGGGACCATCGAAGAGGAAGAGCAACCTGTGGACCTAAGACAGAGTTTCGCTTCCAAAAGTATGTCACAATTTTTGAGTAACTATCCAACGTCAAGATCGATTGAATACCTTGCGCAAATCGTGAAAGGTCCGTCATCAAACAATCTTGTCTTGAATTTAAAGAATAAATTCAATGAATCGGTCGTGTCACTGTACAGAGGTCAAATGACTAACTCGGATAATGGTAGTGAAATTCAAGATATCCATAGAAGCTTTATTATTAGTGGCGATCACCATGGCTGGGCCTTCCTTGGCAAAAAAATGGCCTTCGTTCCGCCAACTTCCTATAGCACCTATAGCAAGGTTAAGCTAAAAAGACGAGACCCAAATGAACCGGCGGAGAAGAATGTCGAAACGGATGGACCCGATAAATCGCCACTAAACTCTATTGCCAATGTTGTAGGTAACAAGACAAGTCCAAGAACTACAAAGGAACAAGAAGGAACACGGATGCACTCGAAAACTGTTTCTGTGGATGAAATGCTTTCTTCTGTGGAAGCGAAACCTTTACTAATTTCCGATCTGGTATCAGACTTTATGCTGTCTTATGGCTCTAATATGGGTTTTTTTGAAACAAATCCGGATTTATTTAAAAGCAATCAATATGAAGCTAATACTACGACTAATCAAAAAGAAGTGCCCAAGAAGAGCCCTCAAAAGAGAAAGGTAAAGAAAGTTAAGGACGTGAAAAAGAAGCCATCGCAGCACTTTAAGAAGACCTGCTCCTTATGCAAGTGTGTTAGAAGAAAACGTTCCGAATTGCAGCCTTATATGCTGCAGATGCAGAAGAGACGTCAACGATTGGAACTGAAATCCTACTATGTCCAGAGGATATCGAAATGTCAAGAATATCTAAAGCACGACCCGAAGGAAATCTGCACCCGCGATGGCCTCGCTATATGTTATGAGACCCTCAATCTTTGTCAGCAGATCGTGGATCAGAAGTTATCAAAAAGATCATGAGGCTAAGTCCTAAAACATATGATTTAAAAACAAAGATACAAACATATAAGATGTAGTTTTTGTGAGTCGATGAAACAGGGAACAAACAGGGAGTCTGTAGAGTATCCTGTACTACCAGTTGCAGCTAGCTCATTTTTTTATTTCCCCTATATTCGCCAAATAAAATAAAATACCCAGTAAAAAATGATGCATTTAAAATACGCATAGCTGCCAATTACCCATTCTCATACCATTTGTAAGCAGTTCATTCCCTAGACTTTTACGCGACCCCTAAAAATCGCACTCATGTGGCATACAGTTTTTCAATATTAGCATTTGCCCTATACAACAGTTGCGACTGCATCCTCTTCCGCGAAATTTATTCCATTGCTGAGTAAAAATAATATAGTCCCATAAAAATCAGTTTTTTACACCCGAGCCCAATTCGCATCCCATTCGCATAAATGTCAATGCCAACGCCAACTAAAAATCCGTCCGTTGAATTTTGCAACCCACGCAGGCTGAACCTCCCCTTTTTCGAGTGCAACTACAAAAAAAAGGGGCGGAAAAAAGAGAAAAGGAAGAACAAAATCAAAGTGAAAAACAACAAAACTCGGTCGAGGATTTTAGATAGTAAAAACTTTTATATGGTGTTTTTATTTTTGGTTGAAATGCGGGCTGCCTCAAGTAGTTTCTTCTAGATTATTAATTTTAATGCCAATTTACTACGACACGTTGAATGCAGTAAAATTGTATATTTATGTGCACGCCTGTCAAGGCAAGTGAACTTAAATTATTCTTTATTCTTTAACGAATAACATTTGGGAATATTTCTTTTAAATTTTGAAATTTTAATACTAGAAGAATAAATTGCTTTTTTAAGCTCTTAAATTTAACAAAACAGCCAAATAAGTTTTTTTTTGTACATGACACGCTTTTTATTTATATGAACTTTAATTCCCCTAGCCATTTAATTAAGCTGTTGGACTGAATCTACTGACAAAACAAATCCCCATTTTTAAAGTAGAATTAAAATGTTATTGCGGCTTATGTGAAGCACAACGCTTGCTAGAATGATTTATAGTTAGAAATCACAAACATGGCTGATAGTGATTTAATCAGTTCACTGCAGTTTAAGACTTTGCCCTTTTAAATGATTTCATTCATTAATTATCAAGCGTGGCGAAGTGGTTGTAAGTCATTTAAACGCCGAGCGCCGCAAAGTATGCAACGCTGGAATGCAAACACGTTCAGGTGGGGACAGGTGTGTCAAGGTGCTAGAACGCGTTGGAGGAGCAGCCGATGCGACTGATGCCCCGGGCAGTGGAACACCGTTAAAGGCCAAACAATCCGGACGAAGGATGTGCAGGAAATTTAAATGAGAGCGGAAAAAAGCGAAGAAGGAAATGTGCGATGAATATTGCTTACTGCTCGGCGGTGGCATCATAATTGCCACTAAGTGGCTTAACTTATTTAAACCAATTATGTGAGTCACGGAAATTCCGTTTAATTGCAAACCGAAATGCGATTTAAGGAAGTGAATTGCAGGCAAAAATAATTGGAAAATTTTCTAATTGGCTCGGCATGGCAAGTTAACAAGCTCCTTCATCAGCTAATTCAACTTTTTAGATTAAACCCAAGCGGAAGTTGTAGTTTCTTCAGTTCACAAAGTTGAACAGTTTGCACAAGGACTAAAATGCTTGCAACTTATGGCCGAAATCTTCTTAAGAAGGTTTGTAATTTACGCTTCGCGGAGTGCAAAGATGAAGTTTTCAACTTCAGAGGTTAGCTCAAATTTGAGCATGTAGACGCAAAGATGAATTATCTTTAACCAAGTTTGGACGGATTTAAAATTCCGACTTATCGCCTCTTTGACTCCATACAATTTGTTAACTTGAATGATAAACTTAAAAATACATTTTTTATGCGGAAACTTGATGTAACAATCTCATTTGCATCAAAATTCTAAGGTATTTCCTATTAATTGTGCTTTAAGTTATATTCTCGTTGAGAACAAAGTTCAAGGCTGCTTGTTCCAACGAAGAGGTTTATTTGTTCATTATTTTCCGGGATGTTATCGCATGTACTTTCACAAGCGTTCAACCAAAAAGCTTTTGTTTTGAGCGGAATATATATATTCCCTATATATTTACACATCAATTTGCGTTCGCTTCAATACCTTTTAGCTATCGGTACACCACATTAAACCAAAATTCAGTTTTGTTCCTGCCAAATCCCGAAATTCGGCGAATCAAATCGCTTTATTGGAAAATGCAAACGGAAATCCGTTCGCCACGCACGTTAACATAATTATGGATCGCGCTCACTGGGGCCCAATCAATCATACGCAGCGTGAGCCGCCTGACCTTATCGTTCGGCCAGACACGATAATAATATTGGAATCCTTTGAAATGCAAATCAGGCGAATCATCCGCAGATTCGTAAACACATGTACTTACCTTTTTCTGAAGGAGCGGGTGATTTTTTTCCAGCCTCCTTGTCGATTGCCGATGATTGTTTGCTGGTTGCCTGTTGCTGCTTGTTTTATGCTGTTCTCAAATCAATTCAACAGAACTTTATTTGCACGAAATTCCCCACAAAAAAATAGAAGAGAAAAAAACAGTCAGTGAGTGGAGAAAAGCCACAGGAAAATGCGTAAACGTAACGAAATTCGTAGGAAAGCAAGTGTCAAACAAAAATTTGAATTGAAAATATGTTTTTCACAAAGAACAAAAAATATCAGAAAATAAGAAAAATTAATATTATTGACTTTCAAAGTTTTAAAATATCTTGATTTAATACACTTCTATACTCAATTAAATATTATTTAGCAGGTTTAAAAGTTTTTTATAATGTTTTACATTTATTCCCTATCAAGAAGACACTTTTTTTCAGTGTTGGTATTACACATTTACACATTTTCCAAGTCTACGATTGTGTGTGGATTACATATGGTAATTTCCTTGGGACTTTCACGATTTTTTTCTGTTTTGGTTTGCGGGTGTGTAGGGTCAGATTATAATCGTATTTTCCAATCTGAATAAAATTAGCTTTGATTTTTCATTTCATTTTTCAGTTTTATTTTGGATTAGAATTTATGGTAGTCGCTTTTTTTTTTTTGCTTCGGTGGGAGAAACACATGTTGTACCACGTAAATTTCGTTTTAATAAACATGTGCCAAAAATTAAATCAACTATATGTGAGTGAGTTTATAATTTTAATTACTTTTATAATTTATGTCTTCGGATTTCGCTGTTTGAAATTTGAATTTGCACTTTTCCACTTGCAACATTGTTGCTGGCAACTTCCGCGCTTCTGCACTTGAACTAGTTTCCCGTTACAAGCCTTTTCAATTTTCCTCAATTTTCCCAGCCGCCCGCGAACACATACACACAATCACACACACACACACGCACGCACGCAAACGAGGAGAAAGGTGTCCAAATCCACTGATAACAGTTACGCCTGGATTAAGTTCCGGATGTATGCGCTATACCTTTCGCCACGTCCGACTTTCGAAGCCACTCAGCAGCAACTGTTGCAAATGTCGAAAAGGCAACTTGTGGCTGCTGCTTTTCGCCTCTGTCGACGTCGCAGCATCTCTTTTTCCCGAGCTTTTCCGAGAGCTTTTCCTCGCACCACGGCAAACTGTTGATTGGTCTCCTGAATGTGCGAATGTGCGTGCGTGTCTTTCGGCCAGGAAGAGAGCACAAAAGAGAGTCCATCGTCGACGGCATCGCCGTGCTTTACTTAGTTAATTAGTACCCATTCAGATGGCAGTAAACAGTAGTTAGTTCCTGTTAATGGGCCTTAAAATAAGTCATTAAAGATGGCATTAATAAGTGCGCGGAAATGAAAGAGGTAAGTAATGCTCTTAGTTTCAATTTGAATAGTAAAATCTAAAATTAGTTAGTATTTTATATACTCATATAATGGAGAAAGAAACAAAAACTATTCTTTTTACGTTTTAAATATTTTTAAACTGTTGTTTATACTGTTGAAAAAGAGGGTTAAAAATGTTATGTTCTAAGCGGCAATAACAGATACAATCACACCCTCGAAGTCAACCATAATCTCTCGAAATTTGTTTTCCATTTCGCTTATTTGAGCCCAGCACAAAGCCATTAAAGCTGATGTTTACCAACGCAGCAGTTACCAATGGCACACAAGTACACAAAATTCTGTGGCTGAAAGAAAAACTCATCGTGGCACTTGCTGCTATTTGGAGACCGCAAATAGACGGCACACTCGCAGAATTAACGCGCTTTTAATAGATTAGAGCCGAGCGACGGCTCTTCAGGGGCACATGGAATGGTGCAACCGATGATGCCGCTCAAGGACCTGTGCACCCGATCTGCAGATAATGCTAACAACCTGACCGCCACCCACAACCCGTTCCCACCTTGTTATTAGTATCCCCAAGTGGAGCG
Organism: Drosophila sechellia; assembly: GCF_004382195.2. Classification (NCBI taxonomy): domain Eukaryota; kingdom Metazoa; phylum Arthropoda; class Insecta; order Diptera; family Drosophilidae; genus Drosophila; species Drosophila sechellia. Next base: position 13,985,222 of record NC_045950.1, on the reverse strand, counting down.
AGGACACACGTTTGGCAAATTTACCCAGCCAGAAGGACGACTAATTGATACGCCCTAGCTGGCACGTAGGAAAATAACAAAAAACGTAGTTTACACATCATTATGTTGTAATTATAATTATATACATACAAGTACGATAAACTAAAAAATAACTTTCCCTCAATTTTCGAAACATATAATATTTTTCCCACTGTGTGCGACTGAGGTAATTTTTCTTCTTTGATATTGCAAAAACAATTACCTGAATACCTGAATGTTTTCATATGCGGCCGCGCATTAAGCTCACATTAAAATTATCAGGAATAAAGAGCGGCAGGTAAACGAGGCGAGGAAATCAAATTGAGTCGTTTACTTCATTTAAAGCTACGCCAAGTTCACGGACACGACAGCAACTTCGCGTCCTTGCGGCCATTTTGTTCAATCCTGTGTACCCATACATACACATGGGTGCTTGTTGGGAAAAGCTAAAGGGCCATGTCAACAGACGGTTAACGCTTTACTTCCTCGAAAGGCGTTCGTTGACTTTGCAGCGTAAAATTAGCAAGCTTATGCTGCTTTGTTCTGTTTTTTTTTCGCGCTTTTCGCAGGGCTAATTAAGGCGTTCGTCCTTCGCAACGGTAATCCTATATATCCTTGATCCAGCGACCCTGTCATGCAGCATCGCATTACCGTTGGATGCACGCGCATCTGATTATACGGCGTCATTTAGTCTTAATAAGCATTTTGAAATGTGATTAACGTCCCGTCCGTGATTAACGCTTTAATGTCTACTTATTAACCAAAAAATAGTGGTATAGTGTTTTAGTTTTAGTGCAAAAGAAAGTTTCTAAATTAAATAAATTTGAATTTGGCGCTCAAAAAGCAGACTGCTACAAAATTACAGCATCTAACGGTCCCACTTAAGCGAATACATGCACCTATCATAGCAAGTCACACTACCATCCAAGCTAGTACACCCTCCCAACCCACATTGCCATCACTACTCGACAAAATCAATCGATATCTGCAGGTGATAGCATAGAAGGTATCGAACAATCATCAACTGAAGTGCCAGCTCTAGCGTTTTGCTTTGGTTGAAAATACAATTAAAAATTGATTGCGAAGTATTTAAATATTCTGCATCGCCAGGTGAGTGCGTGTTGCCAGCATTGGCATATTTTTCGGCCGGAAAAAGTGTTCACAGTCCATTCAACCATTGAATTGATGGCCCAAAGTCAGTTTAAAAAGGCGCGTCATGTGCTGGAATCGAAGAAAATGCGTTACAATGCAGTCGCATTCAGCAGTTGCAGTTGTGCACTTTATTTTTTGTGTTTCAATAATTACCAGTTACTAATTAATTTTTTACCTCCCCCACCCACTCTCCACCCCTCTCCCTTTTTAGCCATAAAAATCTGCGAAAACTGAACGGTGGCGGCATCGAAAATACCGAAAGAAGCACAAAAAGAAAAATTTGCAAGGCTGCGTCTGTGTTAGTGAGCGTGTGCGAGCGCGCGTGTGTTGCTCTGTGTGCGTGTGTGTGTGTTGGCGAGTGCGAGTCTTTTTTGCCTTCAGTGCGTGCGCTGTTTCTCGTGTGGAGCCCAAAGGAAGGAAAACACACAAAAATACAAGAAATCCGCTAAGGAAAAAAGCGTAACCAAAAAGAAACAAACAAACAAGTGCCGCTGCAATGGAGAAGAGAATAGAACTGGAAAGACGCGCACGCAAAGTAAATCAGGTAAGCTAAATACAAACGATGAAAAAAACACGCGCCACAAACTTAAATTGAGGCCCAAATTAAGTGACGCTTTCGTGTGTGTGTGCATTATCATGTAAATCTAGTTTCAATTTGTTCATAGACGCCATAGGAAAAGTGCTCGTGAAGAAGCAGCAAAGCGGCATCAACAAGAAAAACGAAAAAAAAGAAAAGAAATTGATCGCCATAAGCAAATTCTACACACATGCCTCTTTTTGCGTGCGTGTGTGTGTATGTATGTGACGCCAGTGTTGCCATGTGCGTGCATTTTTGCGCCTTGCCTGCTGTTTGCTCCTTTAGAATGCAGTTTTTCAATGCGTTTACAAGCTATTACGTATTTAATTGCAAGCCCCTGAGTGATTTTATTGGACGGCAAGCTGATGGAAAGCAATCTTTTCGGGCCAGGCGAGCTAGAGCACTTGGAATTGTATTATCTCCACAGCTGGCAATGCTGCCTCGCTTGTTGTTCTTGCTGCTGCTGTTCTCGTCGTAGTTGTTGTTGGTGGTTATTGCCGGCCTTCAATTGTGACAAACACGGGCAACATGTGTTTGTGTGTGCGTGTGTGTTTGACTGCATGTTGTAATTTCAGGTTATTTGATACCAAATTGTATCTATAACAATATTATAGCGCGCGCATCATCCGCACAAACACACGCGTACCACGCACAAAAAATACACATGCATACGACTTATGCACAAAATAATCGACACATAGCATACATATCAGTACATCCATCCATACATATGTACATACATATATTGACTGCGCAGTCATAATACTTTTATGCTCCCCTTCTTCTTTTCTTCTTCTAACGTATTTACCTGCACGCCATCGCCTCTAGCCATCCCGTTCCCGCCCACTCGAAGTGGCAAAGAAATGCAGGCGAAAAGACAAAGCCGCTGATTAATAAACATGCGCTCTGGCTGGCCGGCCAGCCTACTCAATCTCAATCAGCGGTCACCCAACCGCCCAACCACCCACTGCCCGCCCACAATGCACCCCACAACAACAGCGCAGCCAGCAGAAGACAAAAAATAGCAACGTATACACACTCATTCGCGCCTAAGTCAAAGCCAAACGCTGTGTGCATTCCTTTCCACTCATTTGCTCAGATACAGTAGGCACTGTCTACTGTCAACTGCAGTTTCAATCATTTGCATTCCTCATTTTGGTGGTTGCTAATTCAATTGCTCGAACATAACCGAATCCTTCGCCGTAAATTCAATACGAACATCATTTCCATTAGTAATAAATTATACCTTGGACTAGTACCACTTTGTTTCCCCCAATCCCAAGGATCTAATTTTGTTTAAACTGCAGTATATCCATAAAGATTATTTACAAATTTAAATTGCTTTCAATATCAAAACATGATTTTAATTTTTATCAAAACAATAAGTTACAAAGTATATAAAGATTATCATTTGCAGTCAGTTTTATTTTGTTACAGTTTTATGTTAAATTTTATTGAAAATTGTTTTATTTTAGGATATACCAAGTTTCTTGCCATTTAGAAATAAAATAAATTTGAACCATAATTCAGGTTAGAAAGTGTCCCCTGTAAGCACATAACTGTTTCTCGGCTAGACAGAGACGAACAGACGGACTCTGAAGGCACCCATTTTGTTTCTTTGTTGTTGGTGTGTTGTGGCGTCGTGACATATTGATAATTGGGTAATCTAAAGAGCACAGCCTCCAAAAGGCGTACGTTGTGTACATTTATTCATTTGTAGATTATCACACCGCAAAACACCACCCACTCTCACCCCCACCCATTTTTCGCAGACAGGCGCAACAACTAAACTACGTCACGGTCAACCATGTTGTTGTTGTTTTGTTGCTGCCGGCTTGTCTTGTTCTTCTACTGCCATCTCCCTCCCACTCCCTAATCAATTCCGTTTTGCTCGTCATTCTTCTCTTTGCGCATTCTGCTTTGTGTCGAGGCACGCACACATACACACGCTTGTGGCACACACACACATATGTTGGGGTTACATAAACGCGAGTTGGCACTTTTTCCTCGTCGCCTGCATTACAAAAATATGCAATTTGGCGATGGAGCAGCGGGAATGTTTACCAAGTAATTTACATTAACGCCAAATTGGTTATTTTGCATGTAATGTCGTTTTGTATTTCAATAAAAAAAATTTCTCAGCGTTTGATCGATTTTTGCGTATGTATTGTTCTCCATTTTTTTTTCTGTTCGCTTTGCGTCAAAAATTTTCACAAATGTGACCAGGCTGCGATTCTTGAATATTCCACAATGTATACATCAAATATACCGAAAGAATCGGTATCGTTTGTTGTTTTCTTCGATAGCTGGTATCGATTACTTATCGATTGGTTTAAAAATGATTCAAAACTAGTTTTAAACAAATAAAATTAACTACTTTTTTTATTTAATTTTAACCTAGATCACAGAGCTGAATCTGGACAACTGCCGTAGTACAAGCATCGTTGGCCTTACAGATGAATACACAGCCTTGGAATCGCTCAGCTTGATTAACGTGGGTCTCACCACACTGAAAGGTTTCCCCAAGCTGCCCAATTTAAAGAAGCTGGAACTGTCCGACAACCGTATTTCGAGTGGGCTCAACTATCTGACCACCAGCCCCAAACTGCAATATCTCAACTTGTCTGGCAACAAGATAAAGGATCTGGAAACCCTGAAGCCCCTGGAGGAGTTTAAAAATCTGGTTGTGCTGGATCTGTTTAATAACGACGCCACTCAGGTGGATAATTACCGCGAGAAGATCTTCAAGATGTTACCATCGTTAAATTTCCTAGATGGGTAAGTTTGAGTGACATCTTTCTATTGTAGAACAGTGAAAGTAACTCCTTGACCACTTCCAGATTTGATTGCAACGACGAGGAGGTGCAATCTGATGGCGATGATGATGATGAGGTCAACGGCAACGATTCCGACGAAGAAGGAGGTTGGTATTAGATGTATTGTAATAGAGCAAAGATGCAATCGCAGAATTCAGGATTTTTTTTTTTTAAGAGAACCATTTAACCACCATTAGAATTCCATTGTCCGTCTGTTTAACCTAATCGCTTATTGTGGATCGCACTTTCTTCGTATTAACAATTATTTCATATACTCAACCGTGGCTTTTGTCGCCTTTCAGATAAGTGCAATGCATTCTGTTTAAATGGTTTAGAGATCGATTTAGACGAGCTCGAGGCTTTGGAGAAGCGGGTAAAGGCGAAAAAAAGTTTGCAGGACAAACCACCTCCCCAATCGGAGGACAAAGAAGTAGACGAATTAGATGAATACTTGAAAGAGTTGCAGCTAAGAGAATCTACTGATGCTGCAAGCGATGAACAATCTGTGATAAATGCCACACCGCAGCCTTCTAGCAATTCTAACTTAAGTTTTGTAATCCTGCTGTATTGGTTCCTTGCCATTTTAAATTTGGGCAGTGCTACATATTGTAAGCATAACGTTTCTGGACTTTTCTTCAGTATTAGTCGAACTTCTCTAACTCGAAAATGCTGCAGAAAAAGTAAAGATTCCCTTACCCACAAGGAGCGTTATAGTAGTTCGTAGGTTTGTTGATCTCAATTCTGTTGAACACATTAAAAATCGATTTAGGGAAGTTCGAGATGTACAACCAAGTTGGTTTAATCAAATTTACCATTGATATTTTAGTTTCCGGCGAAGATGACGACGACAGCGATGATAGCGACGAAGAGGTGAATGGCGAAGTGTCCTTGTCGGAGGTATACAATGACGATTTGGAAGAGGATAACTCTGATTGGGAAGGCGAAGACGAGGTTGGCGAGGAGGACGAGGAAGAGGATTCCGATATTGATGATGCCGATGGTGATGCAAACGAATCGGCTGCATCAGTGAATGCCAAGGACAAAGATGGCGAAAAGGAAGCAGGTAAGTTCATTCATTTAAATCCCACTCTCAGCAGTAGTTCTTAATGCCATTCCATATCCTTTCTTTGCAGACGAGTCGCAAGTCAGAGGCAAGAAGAGAAAGCATGATGGTTAAATCCCTGATCTGCCGCTATAGCGTCTTTGTACGTTATAAATTTAAATATACACCCACACACAAAACAAAAACACACACACACACATCATATTTTGATAGAAAAAGATGATAAATCCTTTAGGAAACCCACAATTTGTTTCTCTAAAATGTAAGCTAATGAAAGAAAAAAACGACAAAAAAACCAACATAAAACCCAAAACAAAGCAAGATCAGAGGAGCATGATGAACGTAATAATCAAACAAAGCTAAACAAGAAACAAAAAATCCTTGTTTAAGCGAGAAAAATCGAGGAGGAATGCAAAGGAAACCAAGCAAACAACCAATTAAACAAGTCGCATTAGTATAGCCTCATCCGAGCCCAAGTTCCAGTTTCATTTTAAACACCTTCGCCATCTTCAGGATTCACAACATGAAATCAAAATCACTATGTTAAAAATTACACAATTACAACGTGTACAATTTTTAGCCATCCAGCATCTTGTTTTTAAATTTCAATCAAACAATAGCTTTCCGGCGTTATTTGAACCACTGCGGATTTGTCAACAATTCGCGATCACACAATTTACTGCTAAGAACTTTTAACTAACTCTTAAGTCATTCCTTCTTTAAATACGCATAAGTTAAGCATCCAACTTCACCCACTTTATGCTCAAGGCGATTTACCCACACTTACATTGTTACCCATCACCCACCTCCCAGATACACAAACTTTATCCGCGTCTCTCTGTAAACGTAGAGCACTCACTTTTGAGCAACCCGAATTGTTTTCCTTTATATACATTTAAGTTTACTTTTGCCACATACCGAAATGTTTTCACTTATTCAACGGCAGTAGTGTTTTCATTAAATGTGGAGAGTAAACCTTATACACAAAACAATTTTAGACAAGACTTTTCATTTAATACACAAGTATTTAACCGATTATTATTAAAGCAGGCCCGCGTTAATTTAACGAGATGAGATGTGTCTTTACCAGCCCATTGAAACTGAAATACATAAACTACATCATTTTAAAATTGTCTTTTACGGGGGAAAAGGGGAAATGAACGTGGTTCAGAATTTTAATACTCTTTATAAGTTTAACCACTAGTAGAATGATTTCTATTAGAGAGAAGAGCTTATGCATATGTACGTACAAAATTTTAACATTTTCGAGAAATATAGATTTCGAAATAAAATATGTTAACCGTTTTTCTTATTTAGACATGTTTAAAACTAGATATCAATAATCAGGCCACAAATTCTATCGTTATCGGAAATGAGCTGGAAGTTTAGTATTTTTTACAAGTTCTGATATGCAAACTAGAAATATCGATGCTATCGTTAAAGGATTTCCAGCTCCGGCATGTACGGTCACATTGGATCTCAAAATCTGGCGCAAAACAACAAAAAAGGAAGCGTCGCAGTTAAACTAGTTAAATGTGCCGATTCCTTTTGAAAAAATGTCTACTGATATAGCCACCCAGCTGAAGGGCAGCCGCTCCGATGTGGAAAAAGTCCGTAAAACGGTGGAAGCCAAATTCCGGGAGTTGTCTGGCGATGGACTACCTCTGAGATACGAAGTGAACGTATTGCGCCATATTTGCCTCGCCTTAAAGGATAATCTGCACCAGAACTCGGATCTTTACTGCGACATCATGGACATAATGCTGCCACGCGTAGTTCCCTGCGAGGAGAAGCCAAGCTTATGGGAGGCGCACTTGTCTAGCCTGCGGTACATACATCATGGCTTGTGCCATCAGGTAGGATGCGCTATTAGAATCTTTGAGTATTTCTAACTAATTCTCCCGGTCACAGCGATCCATGGAAGCCTGCCAGAAGCTGTACAACCTCATTCGAACACAACCCTGCCGTCTGCAAGAGGAATCGGACTACAAAATATACCTGGACATACATTTGACCCACTTCAATGGTCTCCATGTGCTGCTGCAGAAGCAAAAACTCCCCTTGGAAGCTACAAGTCACTTGTGTTATGCTTTGGAATCATTGGGAGATCTTTTCACAGCCATGACGCAAAGGAAAATAAGTCTATGCGCACCGCTTCTAGTTCAACTAAACGAGAGTTTATTTGGCAAAAGAAGTAGATCATTCTTCAAGTCGCTAAGCTTCCTGCCGTCGGAGAGTCTTGCCAAGATGTTCAACCCGCTGCTTATCCTCCTGGCCAGCAGCACCAGTTCAAACCTGGCCGACTTATTCCATGAGTATCTCAGTCTCACGTTGGCTCTCGTACAAATCGACATGTTTAGTCCACAGTCCAATCAGCAGATGTCATTGCAGCTGCTGCGCATGTGCAAGGAACTATTTCGCCAGGAATCAAACCTCTGCTATGCCCTACAGCTGATGTACTACTATATCAAGTTAATCTATGTTCGGGAACCCACAGCCGACTTTAAGCGCACCTACATTGACTTGTCAAGCAAGTTTCAGCACTTCTTCGAGCACAAAGTAGCTTCGCACCCTAAAGAACAGTGGCTTGCGGATTTTCTGGTGGCCATTCAATTGCTACAGGTGCTCATCCATCAAAGTAGCAGTAAGTTGCAGAGTCATTTTCAGGTATTTTGGCAGCAGTTCGACGGAGAGAGCAGTCCGGAGATCTACACAGCGCACTTTCAGCTGCTTCAAACGTGTGCTAGCTTGGCGGTAAATGTTACGAGGAGTCCTTTAGGCTGCAGTTGCTCCCACGAGGCATGCAAGAGCGTGCGGCGGCACTGCATCTTGGCATATGGATTGTGTGCATTAGATGCGTATATTAATTGGAAACCGGCGGAGCAGCAGAAAGCGAATGTGGTGGGTATTTATATCTTATATTGTGGAATTTTAATTATACATTTCAATACTATTACAGAGCCCTCACAAGCCCTTAGTGGGAGTTGTCAAATACTCGATGGATGTGGCTAAGACCATGAAGTGCTTGGGTCCCACCAGTGTGGAGCTCATCAAGCTAGTGCGCCAGCTGACATACGTGGCTGATCAGGTCACCTGTCCGGAGCAAATGTCCGTGCTGCTGCCACTCTTGGAGCCACTGCAGAAACTGCGACCTTTGGTTGCCGACCAGGATATGAGCAGTTTACTCCGACGCCTCTTCAAGGCCAGCTCACATTGTGGGGATCCCAATTTGGCATGTCGAATCCAAGCTAGTTATTTGGCCTCGATTACGAATCCTGCACGATTGAGATCACAGATCTGTTTGTACTACCACAATCTAGGAAAAAAGGGCACCGAGATCAGTAGGTGTGTCTACGAGTGGCACGAGTCCACGCCACTGCCTTTTCCTCTCACTCCGGAACAAGAAAAACAGCTGTACGATACCGATTTCTTTGCTGTACTACACTATTTGAGGAGTCCTTCTACGGCTCATATGGAATCACTAATTCGTTGCCGAACGAGTGACTATCATTTGGTACTCATGGCCAGACAAATGCGAAAGGATGCCTCGATTTCGAAGAAGTGCATGGAGGTTCATGATAAGCTGAAGCAACAACGTTCGCTCAATCGAATGGAAAATTTGTGCCTGGGCCACGCAAGTGTGGGACTACTACTGGACGCACTTGAGGCTCAAAAAACCAAAGTTTGCACCAAGGAGATAACGGAAAATATGTTCGAAGAGCTGCTACTCAGGCAGAATCTATGGCAGATGAACATACAAAGGGAGCAGCGATTGGTCAACTATGCCAGTGAAGCCATCTCGCCATTCAGCAACTTCTTCAATCGAGCAGATCAAGAGCCATTGGGAACCAATGAAACCTCTATTGATTGGGAGGCATTGATTGACGATGCCATCGCTGCTGCCAATGCACTTTCGAGTATGGGCTATCAGTCACAAGAGGATGATGCCTGGCTGCTGCTTCTGAGAATGGGTCGCTGGCTGGAAGATCGTTTCACCTATCTCCGAGCCCTAAATCATTTTCTGTCTCAGAATGAGGTTAGTTCTCGTTTAAACCTGAAACTCGGCGAGGAAGTTGAAGTAGCAGAGGAATTCCTGGATGATTTGTGGCCTCAACTGAAAAATGGAAAATTCTTCAAGCGTCAGCAAACTACGGTAATGCTCTGCTTTTGTCACCTCGCCAGTTACTATGCCAGAATGGAATGCCATAGTCATGCCCAGTTGCTTCTATTGCATGTGGAACAACTTCGCGAAGAGTTTCCTGAGAGACAAGGAAAAAGTGATATTGTATTGCTGACACTACAAACAGTGCGCTTTCGACTTGGGTATCAGCAAAGGAAGCCAACGAATTGCAGGCTGCCGACTCCCCTGCGTCAACTGGACATTCTCCTGGACAATGTGCGAAGTTTTTGCAACCTATCCAGTTTAGATGGTGGCTCATTGCAGCTGCTTCTTTCGACTCTTGTCAGGGAAAGCACCGAGTGCTCTGCGAACAGATTAAGCGAAAAACTATCCTTCTCCAACATTGCACTACATTTGGTACTCCAATCTGGCTTGGCTTTAAGAACCATAGAGGTATTCCTTGCATGGTTATGGACCAATTTGCAAATGGAAAATTTCGACAAGGCACAATCGAAGTTGAGACTCATCGAACATTGTTTGGGTATAAAACAGCTGAATCCAACGAGTAGACCGGCAAAGGAAGCGATTAAGGATGTAGCAATTAGTGATCTGACTAGTAATATGCACCTCCTCCAGTTGGTGGAGCCGATCAGGAAGCAGCAGCAAGTAAATATGGCCTCGCCGAATCTGCTCAGCATGCGACCACATAGCCCCAATCCCCAACTGGACTTGGATCGCTACATAACACTCGATGTGGCGCCTGCGGCTCTTCGAGAGAATTCCCAGCTGCAATGCTTGTACTTTGTAACGGGCTGTCTACATGCACGTCTCCGCTTTCTTCAGAGAAACAACGAACAATTGGAAGAATTCTATGGAAGAGCGTACAGTTGGATGCAGGAAAAACCTCCGATGAGTAGCGCTATGTATCCCTTGTTGCATGCCCAGCAGCTGTATCATCTGAACTATCTTCGCTTTACGCGAAAGCATGTAGAGGCTATATCAACGGCTCAATTGAGCCTTAAAACACGACCACGCGCGGTCGACATTAACTTCGAGTACAACTTTTTGGCTCAGCTAAAGACAGCTCAATTGGAGCTCAAACCCGTGAGCCAGGATAAGCCGAAGGTCAAAACCCTTCGACGGGCTTTGGTATTCAATCAGTCACCCGAAGACAAGAAACGAACCGCAACAGGATCGGTTTCAGCCGTGAAGAATACGGCGTCTAAAGTTAAACAGTCGGCCAAAAAGGCACCTCGATTCAGAATTTACGAGGAGCTGGAACTGCGACCACCAAGTGCTACCAGTTGCAGTAGCGGTGGCAGCGGCACAGAGAACACACCGCCTTCGGATCACGTGGATCTAAATGCCTGTCAAGCGATCGAGATAAGCGACGATGACGATTTACCTTCGGCGTCCACAAAGAAGACCAAACCAAAAAGTAGAGAGAAGCCTAAACCCAAGGCCACATCCAAAGCCTGTAAAGTCCTAACATTGGACAATAGCTTGGAAATAGTAGAAACGCCAGCAATAACTACGAGTTCACGGAGCACCAGAGCCAGGCTGCGCCAGCCAGTGGAGACACCAAAGACAGCGACTCTTTCAACCAAGCGAACGAGGCGCCAGGTTTTGGAAGCACAGGCTCCCGAAACGGAGTCCATTAGCACACGCACACGGCATCGGCACTGATTAGATAGTAGAGTCTCCTTAGTTCTTATTTATTCTTATCGAAAATGTCTTGGTATTTAAATATATATATTGTGTGTAAGTGTTACAAAACAGCTTTTGACATAAATGAAATGTTTTTATCTTGTGGCAGGGACAGTAGTGATGTTCTACAGATGTCCTTGCTCCAAAAACCGTGCTGAATCCGTTGTCCATTGGAATGGTAAAAAACACCTGAGCCTGATTTGCAGCCTCCTTCAAATTGACCCACGTAGCGATTTCCAGTTGCTATGGATAACATATTAACTTATTATCTATTATCTTTATGCATTTTTAAAGTTGCGAAAAATAAATAAAATGAATTAAAGTCATCCAGAGGATTATATCTTTTTTCCCATTTGGGTTTAGCTTACAACTCCGGAACGACACTCACCCGTGATAAGTAAACCCTTTCCGTGCATCTTGTCACGAAGCCACTCGCCCACATAGATGCCGCCATCCGCCTGCCATAGGATGCCCTCTCCACTTCGCTGGTCCGCTAGCCATTGACCAAAGTAGACGGATCCGTCCGGATAGAACTGCTTGCCCTCGCCACTCCGTCTGTTCTCCCGCCACTGACCCACGTAGATGCGTTCCGTGCGGCCATCGTGCTCCTTGCGACGCAAACTACCGATGCCATGCTGTTGACCCTTCTGCCAGTGACCCTCGTAGGTAAGTCCACTGCTCGTTTCCTTGACCCCAAACCCATGAGGCTGCAGGCCCAACCATTTGCCCTGGTACTGCCCACCAGGATAACGTTGAGAGCGAACTCCGCTACTATATCCGCTCGTCCGCGACGACATGTCTGCGATGACTGAGCGCGGGAGCAAGTCCGTCAAATGCGGCTGTGCCATGTGGTGTCGTGGGTGGCAGTGGGTTCAATCCGACTTTAGGGGGCGGTGTGCGTGCGGTGGTGTCTAATCGAACCCCCCAGCAGCAGTAGCAGCATGTCTTGCCACCATTTGGCTTCCTCCAGCAGCGACACGCAAACTTAAGGAGGCCAAAGACATTGGCTCAATAGAAAATCGTTTGTTCCGGTTAAGTGTATGTAGTAAAAATCGTTTAATCAGTCGTATATAAATTACAGCGCTATTTAGCTTACATGGGTAAAGATCGAAAATAGACTGTTATATTTTCCCAAACTATTGGAATATACCTATGAATATATTTGTATTTTTTGCATTACATTTTCAAATACTTTCTTTTACAATTGTTTTATGTTGCATAAAAACATATCAAATTGTCTCTAAAATTTTGAATTATTTTAATCCGCATGTATATAAATAAAACTCCAACAGCATATATATATAGAAAAATCTTTTAATCATAAATTATATGGTATAAATTACAGCGCGGTTTCGCTTACACAATTGGCTTAACATTAAATTAGGGGCTAAGACAATCAACTTGTGTCCAAGCTGCTCTTAAATTTAAAAAAGGGAAGACTGCCTAAGGATGGTTGCAAAAAAATCCGGCATGGCATACAATTTAAAATACACGCAATATAAATATGTAACAAATATCAGCTAATTTATGAGGAATATTCATCCGAAGTATTGCTTCAATTGAGGTCTTGTATCATTGTCAATATCCGTGCTAATCCGTAATTGCCATAAGTAAAATAAAGGACTACAGCACACGCAATACAGTTCACGTATATATATATTATAGTAGATATCTACTGAATTCCGCGTATCACAATTTTAATCAACTACAAATTTACAATATGTGTGTTTGTTTCACTAAAATAATCTGAAGCTTACCCTGAGCCGCTGTCTTTTTCGTTCGATCCACTTGGCGGATCCACCAAGTGGTGCTAGACAATGTCCCCGGATGCGCCATAGTTCATGCCATTATTTCGTATGTTATTGTGATGCTCCAAATGATCCTGCTCCATCTGCTCCTTGAGCATCTCCAGCTCGCGGATGCCCGAGACTGTCACCTCGTACTTGTGCGACACCAGGGAGCGATAGAAGTGAATGGCGAAGGCCATGAAGATGATCATCACCGGTATGAGGACCACACACGCTGACCACGCCGCCGGCGGACTTAGGTCGTAGAATTTCACCCAGCACAGGATGGCTATCTCCAGCAGGAAGAGTATGAGTCCCAGCAGCGTGGAGAAGGCCCACGCCGTTTCAATGTACCAATGGAGACGCTCGTGCGGCGATTCGTGGACCAGGGAAATACTGTGCAGATTGCACACCGTCTCGATATTTGGCAGGATACAGGTGCTGATCATCAGGGCCAGCATGTGCACCGCCACCAGGAGGGTGGTGCAGATGGCGAAGGCAATCAGCATGCCCGGTGGAACATTCGTATCGTGATCCAGTTGCACCTCCACCATCGCCACCTATGGGGAATTGCAAAAGGAAAGAAAGTAATTAATAATTTTTTTTAGTTTTTGGTTCAAAATCGAAACGATTCCCCGGCATTGCCTCTATTATTATTAGCCATTTCTCGCGAGAACATTGCAAAATTGGCAAAAAAGCTACTTTTCTCTTATATTATGTGGTCTGAATGGACTAATTTATCTGATCCGCCCCAAATGCCGCGCCTCCCTTTCTTCAATATGCTAGGTGTACATGTGGAATGCATAACAAGTTGATAAACCAAAAAAAAAAAGCGAACCATAAATACCTCGCCACTCAATTAATTAAACTAATAATTCAGCACCTGCAATTTCGAATTGATTTATTTAATATTAAATATTATATTACTATAATTTAATAATTTATCTATATTTTACTGTGTCGTGTGTGGAATTGCTACACAATAAGTGGGAATTTTAATAATGCTGGGAAACACACGAATGTATCACGATGATTTGCCTTGCATGTGAGTTTTCCCTCTGATATTTTCTCCTATTTCAGCAAAACTGCTACAATATTGCAATAGTCTAAACTACCCATAATTAATGGGTGAGAATTATATACGAGTATATGCACGGCAAACAGCTAACAGACTTGTTTGGCCAACACAACGATAGTGGCAATAAAACGAAATCTATTTCGTTGGCCCTCAATTTGTTGCTGCCGGCATCGAAATTAATTATGTTGGTAAGGATTATACGGCTAATTATTGATGTATGATATATATATATATATATATATATATTCCTATATCCCTGTGATGATTGAAATTACTCAAACGGAACAAATAACAGATTGCATTGCGTTGCGCGATTCGCCAAGTGGAAACTCTTATTACAAAATAACAATAATTATTTTGTTGCAGTGTATGCCATATTCGTGGTGGCATTTACCGCATTTTGTGCTGATCAACAAAAATGCAAGGTCCAAATAAAAAGATTATGTGGTTTCTGCCAGCATTTCCGGCCCTGCACATTGAGTTGGCTTAATGTTTAAAAAAAAAAACAGAACTATAAACAACTAAGAGCAAAAAAGTAGTTAAATTGTAGTACACAAAATAGCCATGTATTTGTAGTGCCTAATAATTCCTAATGGTTTCATTTTAATACACATAAATGCACATTAATGTGGTTTTTGAGCCAAATCGCTTTTTTCCTTCGAAATGGATTTTTATCTATAAGTTAATTGCTCTTTAAGAGGTTCAATTGCTTTAATATTTACGTTTATTAATTCTAAAACAATGGTTGCCAATATAAAACCCCGTTTGCATAGTATAAAGTCTAAATAGTTAAGAGTTTAAAGATATGAACCTAATAAGTTTATGATCAACGAGCTTAAACTCACCATGGCGAATCCGGAGAGCAGGGCGGACGTCTTGCTGGATGCCTTGAGCTTGGCCCGACTGAGCTGGAGCTTCCGCCAGGACAGGTAGGTGGGCGAGTGGAGATCCTCGCCTGACTGCGACATGCTGCTGCTGGCGGTGCGATGGTGTCCGCGCGGCTGAAAGCGGTAGGATTGATTCTGTTGGTAGGTGCGCAACTGAAAGGGCGGCTGGGCCGCGAATGGGGGCGATGCTATGGAGGCTAATGGTGCTAGTGGCGCTATCGGTGCTACTGCTGAAGCTGCTGCCGCCGCTGAAGCTGCCGCCACTGAAGCCGCGTATGCTGGCGACCCGTCTCGCTGCGCAGTGAAGCGTCTCGTTTGCGGCGAATTCGAATTGAACTGGCTGTGATAGAGATACCGCGACGACCCCACAAAATTGCTCGCTCTCAGATTGCCCAGCTGGTGCGCGGGCAGCTGGTGGTGCAGGGGCTGGGCTGTCTGGGTTGTCTGGGCGAGGGGTGGCTGGTGGGCGTGACCGAGGTTCGGTTGCGGGCGCATATAATCGCCGTAGTCGCCGGTTGCCGCTGTGGCTGTAGCCGCCGCCGTATAGGCATCCACACTGGCCGCCAATCTGGCAGTGGCATGCAGAGCGCTCGCCAAGGCCGAGGCTGGCTGCCGAATCCCCAAGCGGTTCGGCTGTGGATGCACCTGGTAGCGCCTCGATATCGGCATTACATCCAGGGTCTCACTGCTCGCCGTTCGCTCGGTGGACGATTCGAAGGAGCCCTGCTGGTGGCTCAGCATCAGGCTGCTCTGGCTCAAATTGGCCCGGGCATAACGCAGATTGCTCGTCCCGCTGCCCGGCAGCAATTGCTCCTCCTCGTGATCCTCCGCCGGCGTCTGGGCGGCCTCTTGGTCCGCCGACTTCATCTTCTTGTGGCGTCGGGTCGGCTTTAGAGGTATCTGCTCCTCTGGCTTGACTTCACCCTCTTCAAAGGGTGGCATGGACTGCTCTCGCTCTCGTTAATCAGATATAATCAGTCTGCTAAAAATTCTATGCCCTCTCTTGGCGACAATAAATAATAGCCCTGTTCTTAGGTTCAGTTAGTATCTAAACTTAACTAAGAATGTATCTTTTGCTCCAGTTCTCAGCAACAAGTCCGCTTCAACTTGAATTTTGATTGTGTATACAGTCTAATAGGTTCTCTTTGCTATTGTTAAAATCCAGCTTACTAATATTTCAGTTCTCAAGCTCTTTAGCAAGATCTAATGTGAAAATACCGAACCTTCTGCTCCACAAATTGCACGGAACAGATCGATCGGCTGCCTTCCAATGTCTGGCATTTGTTAATAAATAAAAAAATATTCCATCAGGTCATTAAGGTCTCCATGTTGGTTATCGACAACGCCCTGCCTCAATTATGGAGCACTTTCTTAGAACGTTTCAATTTGCCGTTGTGTTGTTCACCGCACTTGATTCGCAGCGGTATTATTCATTTCTTAACCATTTGAACCTGGGCGTTATGGATTTTAATGGCTTTTCCATGGATATTTCTCACTCGTCTGGCGGCTAAGGAATATTTATTTTATTGACGACCTTTTACAGTTTTTGGGTCTATGGAATATTAATGTTATTGCTCTTGATCTTGGCGACTTTTCATTCCATTGTTCTTGGTTCTCGGAAGCCTGTGTTTGAAATATCAACTTATCGCCGAACTCGTGGTTTAGTGTTATCGTCGGGTTTTTTCTGGATTTTCTTGGGACTTGTTTGTGAAACATTTAGAAATATGTATATATTTTTTATGCTGACTTCTTTCAGTGAATCACATCGACATATTTGCATAGATATCTCGCGAAGCTTCCGAATGCCAGTAACGACGATTCACTGTACTTGGTTGGCGAGCGCAATCTTTGTTCGAGAGAGTTCGTTTGCCACTTGTCACTGTAGTAATCTCGTTGCTTTTAGCGATTTTCATTAGGTTCCGTTTCACTTGGTTGATTTTGCAATGCTTTTCCTCCCATTGATGATGCTGGGTGTTATTGTTTTTACTTTTTTGCACATGACAATTGATCAACAATTACACACACACACGCACGCTGAAAATTTGTAGCCCCTCTGCTCTCGCTCTCTTCACCGCAATCTCTCTGTCTTTTTGGGTGCGTTGAAATATTTACTTTTTATTTATAAACACACATTTATGGTTCTTATAAAATGTAAAATACATGTGTCAATAAAACAGTTTTTCGCAGGCACTTGTTGCCGACTTTTTCACATATTTGTT
Organism: Drosophila sechellia; assembly: GCF_004382195.2. Lineage (NCBI taxonomy): Eukaryota > Metazoa > Arthropoda > Insecta > Diptera > Drosophilidae > Drosophila > Drosophila sechellia. Next base: position 13,967,798 of record NC_045950.1, on the reverse strand, counting down.
GTTTTTTATATAAATTTTTTTCCTTTTTTGATATGACCGAGGCCAAGAGTTGTACCCTAACGACTGCTAGCTGAGAGGAAAGCCAAAAGCTAGGAACTGAAAACAGTCGCGGATGCTGGCAACACTTCCGCAAGACACAAAAAATTAAAAAAAAATAAGAGCCACGCAAGAAAAACGACGAATCGAATAGTAATTCTTGCCTTTGCGCCACGAATTTAATTCAGGTGCGCGGTGCACATTCGATTCGATTTCGTTTCTGCGTCCGCGTTTCGCTTTTCGCGCCTCTTGTTCCTTCGGCGATGGCAAGTTAACAACTAACTGATACGGCGGCTCTGCCAGCGGAGCGGCGGCGGCGACGACGTATATTCAAATTCGACAATCAATTTGAACGGTGCGGCCTGCCTGCGATGACACAAAAAACAACAACAGCTACTATAATGGCAATCGAACTATGACAGTAAAGCCTCCCAAGCAACGAACTTATATACGACAGAAGAAACTAAAAAGTATTCAAAAAGTAAACAGATAAGATACATTTACCGAAACTAAAAGAAAACAACGAAATAGACCAAAAGATACAACAAATATATACTATTTGAAGAATAATTTTGTAATTTAAAAAAAGTGCTTCTAATAATATACTACATTTTATTGTTAAGCTTATTTTTGTTTTAATTACAGTTATTCAGTTGGACTACCAAAAGTTCGGGTTAGTGAAGTTGCACTGTACAAAACAACCATTTCAATGAAAGCGTTTAAAGAGAGAGTGGGTGAGGAATAGAAACGGAAAGAGAGCTAGCTACCAGACAGTAGAAGAATCGAAATAGGCGAAACCAAAACTACAGGAAAACAAAAAGTAACGGGATGAGAGGAAGAGATGGGGGAACGGGGGCGGGTGGGAAGGGCTAGGGGGCTGGCTAGTGTCTGCTGCTACTTTTGGCAATCGATCAGCGATCATCAACTGATGAATGGGGAAGACAAGTCGAGTGATTAAACACACGCACACACGACCCTGAACTTCAACTATCGAGATTCAATCAAGATTCAGTTCACAGACGGAAAGTCACTCGAATTCACGGACACAGTGCTCTAAAAAACAAGAGTATGAGTAGGTGGTAAGACCGCTTATTGACATTATTAAACTGAAGTCAGAAACTATTTAAAGAGAATGAGTCAGTACTTGATTTGAGATATTTTAAAAATACTGAGAGACTTAGTTTTGGGATCGGCTGTGTATAATCCTTTAAATATCCTGCGCTTTCGTGTTTGAAATATCATATTCAATTAGATGAAACTACCGGAAAAGATGCTAACACCAGTTGCACAAAGAAATAGACGAAAACATAGGACTTTTTTGGCCAGGGTGCGCCACTCAATGTGTCCTCGATGAACTTGCGGTTTCGGTAGACATTGGTGTACACCATGAAGCCCTCGTGCTCGCAAGTGAGCACCCGACGCGCCACGCCGTACAGGAAGTGATCGCAGAAGAGCGGACTGCCCAAGTCCTGCTGGCACATATTGCCCCTGCCTGTATAGCTACTCATGCACAGGCAACTGCTGCAACCAGGCTTGCAGTCATACTCCGAAATCATCTGGGCTCTGATTTGGATCAGCTCGCTCGAGTAGGGTCCGTCCTGGAACCAAGTAACTGGGTTATCTGGTACATACACCATGCTACATAGAATGCATGAATGCGGTGCAGATATATACATAACATAACTTACGTAGTAAATCCTGCCCCATCCTAGAGAGTTGCAAAGCCATGTGCTGTTCAACTCCTTTTCCGGCAGCATCATGGCAAACCTTTGGCCAGTAACGCCGCGATCCAGCTTCAGCAGAGCCAATTCGGAGCACCCACTCATGGTGGACTCGTCCAACACAATCTTCTGAACGTGGTATATGTTCTTGGGAGATGGCATTTTCAATCGCAGGGGCGTGAAGACGACAACTCTTAGATTCTTGCGATTACTCGACTGGTTTGGTGTGCTCTCCGGCCTGGTGCTCACACAACAGCCGGAGGTGACGACCCACCAGGCGGAGAGGAGGGAGCCGGCACAGAAGTGATTGTCACCCCAATGGCGAATGTGTTTGCGCGTCCGTATGGACACCACATTCTGGTGATAATTGTCCGTTACGTAGAGGTTCCTCTGAAGCCCCTTCTTCCCTTCATGTGAATACGCGGATGAGAAGGTCAGAAGAAACAGGAGGAGGAACTGCATGCCAAATAAGGTGGGAGATACATCTGAATTGATTTTTTACAGATAAAGTTGACAAAGTAATCAGCAGCAACTTAGTTTTTATGGGACATCCTAATAGAAATTATTTTCTATTCTTCTGGAAACATTTAATACAAGTTCTATGTTGCAAGCAGCAGTTTTCGAATAACTTCTTCGAATCGTCGAAAAAATATTAAACAAATAAACATAATACTCAAATTGTTTTCTCTATCTATCTCTTTTATCGCATTTTTATGGAAAACATATGGCACGAGGATCATGCTGTTGAAATTGAAAACCAATACAAATGAAAAAAAAAAATATTAAACTAAAATTCATTATATATATATGATCAGCTACATGATCGCAGGGAATCCAAACAAGTCGATGCAACTGAATCGATCGAGATGGAAAGTGCCTTCCTTTTTTGGCCATAAACAATTACGAATCTGGCTAATGTTAATAATAACTTGGCCTGTCAAATGGAACCAGTTTGCTTGTGCTTCCTTCAGAATAAACAAAATGTAACCACTTAAAAAATGTGAATATAAATACATAAGACATAAGTCCCAGCCGATAAAGCAGCACGAAAAACAGAAGGTGTCAGCTGGCGCTTGTTGTTTCATTTTCACTGGCAAAATTCGTATGCAAACACACACCTGGATTTCAGAGACGCCGACCAAGAGGCACCTCCATTTCTTTGCAGCTCGAGTGGTGGGTGCGTGTATTTATTATCGCCGGTGAAAAAAATAAAAAAAAGAACAAACAAAATAACAGCAGACGCGATAAGAAAAACGTACAACTCTTGGAGCCAATTAGACGCCGGGCTCTACAATATTTCCATGACCATTTGCAATTTCATTGTCAGTGCTGTTCGCCAAAAACAACACTGTTCAATAATTCAGCAGGTTTGGCAGTTAACTCAGTCGTCATACCTGTGATTTATACGTATGTGCGTTGTGTTGTTTGTACTTTCGAGTGTCTGTGTGATCTGGTTCGACTTGAAACGTAGGCCGTGATTGCGTGGCTTAATAAAACGAGCGCATTCAGCAGAGTCTCGCCAATTCGGATATGAGTAATACGTGATTTATAATGGGACTTAGCGATTAGAAGTCCGATTTATTTATCACCGTTTTCGAAAGAACATATTGTCGCAAATATACGAGGATTCGTAAAATATATAAATATATATCCGACTTACTCACTGAAAAATGTTTAGCAACCGTATTTCAAAGAACCAATTTGAATAAAAGTTTATTGTATTCAATAACTATTGATAGTTTTTATCCCAAATTATTAGCATTCTCATTTGAGTCAACTGACTAACAACTAATACTTGTGTCACTAGAGTTGTACAACAAATTAGTTTATGTCCTTTTTATATCGTTTTAGGCACCTAAATATAGCTGCAGCTAAATTATGTAGAATGTACAAATTAAATCTGGCAGCCCACTCAGCAAATGTCATTGCGCTTTCTTCGCTTTATTTTGATTGGGAAATTTTCTAATGGTAATCACATAAATGAGAATATTAGACTGTAAACTAATTTATGGCATGAGTACGGTGAATACGTTTTCTGATTAAAATTGCTTCTGAATGTTTACTAAATAATCTCAAAAGTCGATCTACATTTTGTACGGTAGAAATCTAGTGACCGATCACCGATCACAGCTTGGGTGATCACAGAGCCGCGATTAAACTGCTGAATGCACCCATTGTCAGCGCGTGAGAGATAGTGAGTGGAGACAGAGAGAGAGAGAGAGTTGCGAGAGAGCAGCTTCCATAGCATCGTTTTAAGAGTGGGGGCGTGGGAGTGGGGAAAGATCTGGTAGACAGAGACAGGAGATTGAGGAATTGATTTGTTATTGGACTTACCTTCGCCTGGTTCTGTGAGGAAGGGGGCGGGGGCGGCGGGAACTGCAGCAGCGAGTTGCTGATGCTGGTTCGCTGGAAACCTGCGCTGTTGTTGCTGTTGCTGCCGCTACCCGTGGGACTGTTGCTGTGGTGCTGTGGGTGCGGATGTGCGTGCAGCGGGAACTGCTGCTGGAACTGATGACCGGTGGCCACTGAAGTGGCGGCTGCAACGGCGGCAGCTACAACGTGTTGGAAGTGGTGCTGCTGGTGATTTCCAGTGGTGATCACCGCAGAACTCCTCGCTGCCCGCGGGACCGACGACGTGATCGGCGGCTTTGTTGGCGTCTCTAGGCCCGAATTGTTGGCCGTGGTCCACACAGACATGATTTTGGGCCAGCGATTTCTCCTGCTGATTTAAGTACGTCTGCCATGGTGCACGGAAAAACAGGCAAGCAAAAGAGTAACGAAATAAGTTAGGCAATTCGACACGTCGCAAATGTGAAGTGCTAATTAAGTACGATCGGCGAGGTTTAAAAGTAAACTAAACAAAAAACAAATTAATTCAACAGCATTTCGACGCTTTACTTGTGTGCATGTATGAAATGACCTAACGCGTGACGCCAACATATCGATCTATCGATTGCACTAGTGCTGCCAGCCCTGCCATCAGCTGTTACCGATATTGTAAAGCAAAAGGCGCCAAATTTCTGTAAGATCCAAATATTTGCGGCTTACTGTGTTAGTGATTTTATATTTAGTAATTGGTAAGCGACACAAACTAATTAATCATACGCCCCCTAAGGCACATAAATTAATCAAATCGTTTGCAGAACTTTACGCCCTGACACACATTTGAAATTGCCGATAGCAGTTGTTCGGTTCTTTTCCTATTTCTCGCTCTTGCAAAAACAGCTCTCTTTTCGTTTTGGTTTGCTAATTTTCTTTCACATTCTTCCGGCGTAGTCCTCAATTATTTTATTCTGGGTCTGCCCGTGTACTAACATATGTACATACGCATTTACATATATGTGTATGCACATTGCATCTGTCGCTACTTTTTCTGTGTTTTTTTTTTTTGTTATCCGCCTTGAACTTGCAAATTTTGAATGAGTTCGAGGAGTGCGGTATGGTTCTCGCATAACTGTGCTATTCGCCCTCTCTGTCAGTCTTCTAATATTCACACCCACAGTTTCGCAAGTGGCTTTCTTCGCTTTTCCTCCCCTTATTCTTTGCTTGTGCTGTGCTTTGCTTTGGGAATTAATTTTAATTAATTTAAAGCGAGTCATGTGCCGATGAACAGACCTAGAACCGTTATCTATTGGATATGCCCAAAGCGCGAGCAACTCACGTATGTATGTATGTACATCCATATATACATGTATGCATAGTAACAGTCGCGGCCAAAATTTTAGGGCTAAACAATAAATGGCCGGTATACATATTGAAGATTTGTGACATTGAAGATAATCTATAAATATTTGGTTTGCGGGCTAAAAAACACGCTTTAAAAGCAAAGTTTATATTTTTGAAAAACGCCTGCACGAATGAAATGGTAAGTGCTAAATGCTGTTAATAGAATCTCAAAAAAAGATCTATAATCTTATACTTATGCATTACAAATATTAATTTAGTCTATGAAAAATGAAGAGGGCTTTTAACATAAGCAGTTCTGATAAGAATTTCAAGATATAATTTTGATGCATACTTTTCCGCGTCCATAACTAACATTAATTAAATCTCTTTCGGCAAAATACAACCGTTTTAAGCAAACCAACAAGTAGGATATCAAAAAGATATACAAATTTTATAACACTGACGAAACTGCGAAAGTGTTTAAACTTTAACAAATATCATTAGCCATCATACTAACTTCTAACAGAGACGGTTTTCTGAAAATAAGTTTATTCATTTCCAAACTTTTTTTGTATTTAATTATATATCAAGTTAGATATTTAGGTGAAATATAAAATTATAATATAAATTAACAATTACTTGACCTATATGTCTGCCCGTAGCTGTATGCGGACGTATTAGAAATTCCTTGTGAACCGTGCGTCGCCTTGAAGGTGTTACAAATGTGCGCAAATGCCATTATCGCTTATCAGGCGGCTATACCATATTTGTTTGGCATCCGAATAAGCGGGTCAGCGAGAGGGGTTAGGGCCCAATAATAATATTAATAATACACATGTGGAGCAAACAATATTTTTGCACGCCCTGCTTCCGTGGTGAGCACGTCTTGAATTTGAATCTTGAATCGTGAATGTAAAATGTAAAAATTGCGGGCAATTGAAATCAATAAGCGACCCGAGTGCCGCAGACTTTGTAATCCCTTATGGGTCTTTCAGTTCCCAACTGTACCCGATATATGTAATATAAGTGTTTATTGTTTCCCCCGCTTGGGGCATGCGACTCAAGATGCCAAGTCATTTGGCTATTAATAGAACTTCGCTCAGAAACCGACTTTAGATAAGAAGGAAAAAAAAATCACAAACAATGCCAACACCATGAATGTGTGACTTCGGGTGTACTAATATGTAAATATGCACTTATATCGCAAATAGATTTGTTCAACTACAATATACATATGTACATATGTACATAAACAATCATCGAAATTTAATTGTGACGCAGATTTGGCATTTTGAAGTCGAGAATTGGAGAAACGGCGATTTCTTGGAAGCGAACTTAGAATAAAACCATAACCATAAATAGACCGAAAAACGCCAAATGCTTAAAATGTCTCATAAAATATTATCTTTAATACATGCTTAAAACAAGTTCACAATAGTTGAGGGGGGAGAAAGTACGTATACAATAATACAATAGTACAGATAAACAGCTAAGTACGCGGCACTTGTAAGGACTAATGGACAAGACGATCACATGGGTCACAGGTCACAGGTCACCCATAACCCCGCTTGGCAACAATTAACGTAAGCGAAAGTCCTCTAATTTGGCTGACTAACTTATGTTGTATGGCTAGGAATTCAAAGAGCGCTATTGTATGCTGGGCTTAATGGAGCCCATGGAGTTTTTCCTATGATGATTGACCTCGAATCGCTTCATAATGCTGGCCACAATGGAGGAGGGCGGCATGTCGGGATTTCCGGTTAGACCTCTATAGCCCAGAACACTCGAGTCGGCCAGGGATCGCGCCAGAGTCAGTCTTTGCACAAAGGCATCCGTATCGATGCCAGGCACTTGCGAGGGCTTCAGAAAGCGTCGTGGTATCCGCGACAGCATATCCTCCGAGCTGAGCGGTCCAAAGCCCAGGTTGATGAGTATGGCCTCGGGATCTGGCTTGCGTGCCTCCAGCAAGCTGTCCACGCTGGAATACCGACTCGAGTCCGACTGCACGGATACGGAGCTGTCACGCAGGAGCAGGCTACTGAAGCGCTGTTGCCTCAGCGCCTGCGGACTCAGTTCGGGCACCGTGCTGGAGGACTCGAAGGACTCCTCGTGGCGCAGGCAACGCGTAGTGGTGGCAGATATATGGCGCAGGGGCGACATGAGCTCCTGTCCATCCGGATCGGCATTCTCCTCCAGATCGGCGGCATATTCCATGTCATCCGTATCGACGGCACTCTGCTGTCGCTGCAGTTTTCTGCGCCTGCGCAGCGGCTTGCTGGGCGGAAAGTGGGCGTTGGGCAGGTGCTCACTGCTGCCGGCCAATTGCTCCACTGCCCCAGCGACGACCTTGGCCCCCGTCCTGCCCTCGAAATTGCTACAGCTGTGCGAACGCTCCATGGCGTACAGTTGTATATGGGTTGTGGGCTATATATGTATATGTACTGTGCGGATATCTAGTATCTGCAATGAGTTTTCTGTGGTCACGGCTGCTCGGGTTACAAGCTAGCTGCTCGACTCGCCGCGATCTCGATTCAAGCTCGGCTTTTGGACATATTTGGTAATGGCCAGAATCAGGGCCTTTAATTTTCGAATGCGTGTGCGCGTGTATCGTATTCGAAATAACAAAAGCGATGACAATTTGTGTTATTTGTTGTTATTTGGCTAAATTGTTTTTCTGTTTTTTTTTTCGCTCCAATCGCCTTTTTGTGGAAACGTGTTTTTCTATATTCCGCGCGTTTCTGTTAATTTGTTGTTGCTGTTCGCATTTGCCGTATTTGTGTGTTTTCCTGTTTTTTGTTTATTTTCATTTATTTCGCTCGCAGCGCGTAGATGCGGAGTGCGTTAATCAGCCGGAGAGCTTCTGACCCCGGATTTGAAACGATCGAGTGTTTTCACGATCGCATGACATTGATATTGGACTACTTTCTTTGTTGTGGTGAACCACCTTTGTTGGATCTGGCTCAATATTTATTCACATTTAAGTACACAAGTGTTACAAGAGTTCGGAAGTGAAGATCGGATCGATTTGTTATTTTTGCCAACTATAACTTCAGCTTTCTCTGGCCGCTGTGCTAAGCGTCCGCTTTGCTACGAGTGATCTTCAAAACTGAAACTGAAATCACAAGCCCCAAACGAAACGCCCCAAGCACGAACCGATCAGAGCTTTTTTGCACCGGAGCGAAAGAGAGGGCCATACATATGTATGTAGAGTGAGAAATTGTGTTGGAGAGAAGGGGGTGTGGAGAGAAAATCCAGGAGAGTGAAAGAGTAGCGTAGCTATCGGCCTGAGCTGGAATTACTTTGCGACCCGACGACAATTTCCTCAAGCGCAACGCCAATCTATTAGGAAACTTTGATTCTCCACTCCCCATAAATTCTCCCCATTTCCCCACGCAATCACTTTGTCGTCGTCGTCGTCGTTCGCGGGGGAAAAACCATCTTGCGGGCTTTTTTTCGTATCTTCACGATAAAAAGGTAATACTTTTAGTATTATTGGCACGTTCTGTGGCTCTGGGAGTCGTTTCATTCCCGTTCATTGTGCCCTCTCGCCGCATTGCCCTTATTTGCTTAATGAGATACTTTTTACGGCTCAAACCCATTGGCCATTGTCAAGCAATTTGGGCATCGTAAAGATCTATTTGGCCAACTGCTGCAGGATGATTTCGGGCTAATTGTAAAAGTGGATCAGACTTTACGATCGTGCAAGCAGCAGCGAATGGCTTTTGATCTTCGGCTCTGTTTGTTTGAGTTGGTGCCACTCTCGCCCAGTTGCACATGCAGATGCGGAAGAGTCACGCGAACGGAAAACACAAACAGGGGAAATTGTTTAAACCAGTTAATGAGCGGCGCGGGAAAAGCTTGCGAACCCGAAGCTTTTGGCCCCAAAACAGCTGAGGCTGCCGGTTAACCGACTTAACCGATTCAAACAGAAACGATCTTTCGAATGTGCATTTCTTCTGTGCACTGCGAGAATCTGGGAAAAAGTTAGGCATAAGATTTTGTTTTTAATTTTTTCTTGCTTTCCCTAATTTGTGAGAAACACTTTATACGATAAGGCCAGTGACACTTAATGACTATTTTAATGACAGCCCTTTATTATTTTAAAACACATTAAGTGAACTTTCTTGATATCTTTATCTCGCTGCTCCCCCTTTCCCAGCCGCAGTTTCTGGGGCTTTGTAATTCACACTTGACACGTTCTGGCCACTGACTTACCGAGCTGCGTAATTGGATCTCGAAACAAGTGGCAGCAACCTCGGGCCCCCCCGGCCAAAGGTTCTCCATCAACAGATCTTCCCCCAAGAGTCTAGACTCTAGACTGACATGTGGGGTTCAAGTGTATCGGTACTCAGAAAGTGTATGCCCGGGGCAAATTTACACAATTCTTCAAAAAATTGACTTGGGCTATAGAAGGCCAGATGGAGTGGAGAAGCCATAAATTGTTGGATACATATATATGTATATTTTAATGAACCCAAAGTGAATTTGTTGGATTCGATTAAAGGTGATCGAGCGAGCGGGCGGGTGTCATAATCACGTTGTGCAATTAACTATCGATGCTGTCAGCAATCATCCGTTGAACAAGTTGGGATCTAATGAATGTTCCAATATGATTGGACGATCGGAGTGGGAGGTTTCGGATTGAAGTTCGAATCTGACTAGGAAATGGGGGGGAAATACCAATGCCGTCTTTGTTGTTTGATTAGCACGATCATCGTGAATAGGGCTTATGATTTGTGCGATTCAGATAAGAGAAAGGCTAGTATTTGCAGCACAGATGAGATCCTGGGAGTAACAACTAATTTGGCTTAATTGTTAAGCAAAATAAATTACTTAATTTTCCCAGAAAATCTAGATTTGCGAGTTATGCAAGCGATATGAAACACGAAAGTTAAGCGAACCCGATTCGAATAACAGTAATTACAGTGACACAATGATGGCGTGCCAAGGGTTAAACGTGATTCAACAGTGAATACACTCAGAGAAAAGACCAGTTTGAAGTCCAATAAAAATGTTTAAATATTGATGAAAATACCCTAAATTTCATTTGGCAGTATGCCTATGTAAACCAAATAAAATGAAGAAGCTCATCATATTTTTCGCTCAGTGCAGTGGCCCTGATCTGATAGAATCCAAAACCGTTAGCTTCGATTCCATCAATGGCTCGCGTCCTTTTCAATTGATAGTAATTGGCATCGAATGGAACCTATTCGTCGTCGGTTGTAATGTATACAAGCGAAAGTGTAAATTGCAATTGAAATTTCAGCATTGTCAAGTAGTTTGAGTGCAACTTGGAATTGCAAATGATCGACAGGAGAAGGGAAGCTCCAAATGGGCATGGATATGGGAATGGGAATCCAGAAGTGGTAGCAACTCACCTGTATTTCTGCTGGCCGAGTCACACTATTTGGTTTTTAACTATAAATTAGGCACTAACGATAGGCTAAAGTTTGTTGTTAGTTGCTATTTATATTTTTTTTTTCAAGCACGTGTTCGGGCTGGCAACTTTTCCGGCTTCAGCTAGTGCACTTTCTATGCCATCGCATCATAACACCAACACAGTGGAACTTTCATAAATAGGCAAAGCATCTAAGACACTTGAAACAAATTCAATAATGTGATATTTTAATATATACTAGGAGAGATAAGAAGATAAACCTTTACCCCAAAGACATGACTCATTAAAAAGTGGCTTTTCACTTTTGAATAAAGTTAATAGAGGTTTTTTAAGTTTAGTCGATTTAATTTTAAGTAGTTGAATAGTACTTTCTAATGGAGCTTACATTATGTAGCTGGAACCCACAACCGTCGCGAATCGTTCCGAATAATTAACTGAAGGTGATAAATATGGGTCTCCAACTCGACGACTGGGTTGTCACTCTACTTCGTAGAGCGCCGTCTTATCTGCGGATCATCAGCGAGCTATTTTTTTTTATCTTGTCACTGATTATAATTATTTTAGTGTAGTCAAATGTCGGCCAAATATTTGCACATTGTTTGTTGTGCAAATGAAATGCTTGAGACCCACGAACAAACAGTTACGATGCTTAGAAATATGCACAAAAAAAGGCACACGAAACGCGGCAAGCGGATAAAAATTAATACAAGAATATCTCGAAGCACAGCAACAAAAACAAAAAGAACAAATGCAAAAAAGATACAAGAAGACCGCGCAACGCAACAGAAAATAGTGGAAATACAAGAAAAACACGGCGGCGACGAGCACACACGTTCGCTTTTCTGCGAGCGCTCCGAATGAATGAAAAGTTTGCTGCCAACGCAAAGATAAATAAATGCCGATGTCGCTGCCCCGCAGCGCAGTTGCAGCGACGTCGACGTCGGCAGCGGCGGCGTTGCACATTTTGTTGTTGGCCCAGGTGATTTTGCCGTTAGATTCCGTGGGGTTTTCGAAAGTCCAATCAGCAGGTTTTTCAGAAAGTTTCGAAAGATGTAAAGATATATTTTACATGTTACTTACACTGATTTGACATTTGATTTTACAGATATATGTAGAAAGAAATATTTTGCATTTCGGAAGACAGTAAAGGCTGTTTAAACTTTTGATATGTAAACTAGTTTAACTAATATGCCCATTTAGTAATTTAAAGCTTTTTATATAGTAAAGTTATAGTAAAATGTTTAACTGTTTGAAATGTTTGAATTTACTACATTTGTCACTTTTACCTTACGTCCAAGTTAAAAACCAAGAGGGTCTTTGCCAAACTTATGGAGTTAAAATAATTTATAAATACATACTGCAAACTGTTCTGTTTTGTTAGTTCCGATAGTACAGAGAATTTGTGATTTTATAATTTTGTTAATTATTGAAATAACTGGAAGCCTTACATCTGACTATTATCTTTTACACTAAAATGTAATTAACGTTTTTTATAGCGCCCGGCAATAAAATACAATTTGCTTACTTTTTTTTCTTTATTTAAATGTTGTGTATTCATTATAATTATATTGTACAATTTGTTTTATTTTGTTTGTTTGTCTTTTTTATAATTTCTCAAGTTGGACATGCACTTCTCACACGATGGAATGTCTCTATTCTCAGTTGCATTTTCACGATTTTTTTTGTGGTTTTTTCGCTTTTCTATTTATCGCGGAATTGTTTTCCAACAGTAACAAAAAATAAATTATTGGCTTTTAAAATATATATGTATGTTTTGTGTATACAATATATAGAAAGAGCGCGTAGAACTTAAGTATACGATAACTAAACGTATAGAATTATAACATGCCGGCAAGATTTTCGATTCATCATCATCATTTCATATCCTCTGATATCTTAGCTCTTCTCATCTCATCTCATATCATAATATTGTATAATCTTGAATAGTACATTTAGAACTAAGGGCTGAAATTAAAAACAAATTGTGATGTACAACACCGGAAATGTCAAGTGGAAAACGATTTTGCCCCACTCAAAAGAGTTAAGCGGCAGAAGGAGTGAAAATAGAGCATTATTAGGGCGTAGGGGGGCGTAAAGTTAAGAGAGATTACAATTAATAAACAATTAATAATAATATTGAGCATTGAACTCGTACTGTTCAAAATTGTAGCAATCGATGCGGAGTATTCGTAATTCCAAGCAAATCTCGCGATGAAGTCTCTGCTTGAATTCAAATAACATTGTACACAAAACATTTCGTTAATTAAATTAAACTGTTAATTATGGCAAACAAAGATTGTAAACGCATTCGAGCTATGCGACGTGTTATCCCTATACATATCATATATATCTGTATCTATATTCATCCGAATGTTGCGATTATTTGTGGCGCTACTGTTCATCATCGATTCTTGATTTAATTGTTTTTAGTTTTGAATCAACTTTCTCGGCTGATTATTGTTCGTAAGATATTTTTTTTTGTTTTTCAACAAATGCACACAAATGTTTTTTTTTCGATTTTGTTTTTGCCTTAGCTTGGACTTAAGTACGATTTTTATCAACATGCTTTATTGCAGATGGTTCTTATCTCTAGTTGTATATATCTAGATTTAGGGATAATTACTTCGCGAGAGTTTTACCAATTATTTGATCGTCAAAGTTTTCATCTATATGCTTTATGCTTTCTTTTTTTTCTTTTTGTGTACAGAGATCCTAATTATACATAACAGAGGGGTTTTGTGGGTAACGAGTTAGTTTTGAAACAGAAATATAGAACAAACGATTTGTGTTTTGTGTGGGTTTTTTCAAAAATAATTTTACAATTTATATTCAACAAGTAAAACGCTTAAGCCAAACATACAAATTGATTACAATAGGCTACGGCTAGAGTTCGTGCAGAGCTAATGCTTTCGTTAGATACACCTAAAAGATAGATTCGGTAACTCATACTTGCCCTGGACCTAAGGTCATAGCATAAGCAGGGGAGCGGAAACGAGACTTATCTCCTACTGGACAGACACTGTTGCACTCCGCCCATATATATATAGTTGTTATATATGAGCATAAATACACGGTACGATAACGTTTACAATTACGATTACGCTTACGGGCTTAGAATTATCTATAGACATAGCGAGAATGTAAAATTTGATCAAACAATTTTAGATAATCTCATTGTTGCTAAATAACTAAATCGAATTTTAAGTATATCATTTTACATGCGTATTGTGTTAGCGTTCTTAAACATCCGTTGCAACTCGATTTGTTGCGGATCCCATCATTACAACTACGATATTTAGACTTAGGCTCTATGGAAAATGGCTTATTGAAACAACTTGTTGTGTCCGTAATTTGTGTGTGTGTGTGTTTTTGTTTTTTGTTTTGAGTGCGGTTAGCGGGAGCTACCCGTACTGCCAGCGCTACTGGTTGGGCAGCTCCGTGAGCGTCACATCGTACAGGTCGTCCTCGATCTGTTGCACCTCCAGCAGGAAGATGTCCTCGTTGCAGTAGAACGATATCATGTCATCGTCAATTTTCGCAGTAATCCTGCAATGAGAATGTGAAAAAGTGAAATGTTAGTTATCCGATAATTACGAATGTCTTAGTTTGCTACATAATTTATATCAGTACACCCATGCAAAAAGTTAGCACACGATTTGAGTTATATATTGGTTTTGATTAAGCCATGCTATAATGATGTGAGAGGTGGGGAAGGATGCATCCTGGTGTATATCTCTCTGTGTGGGTGTATATCTGTGTTTTTTTTTTTTGTATCTCACGGATCGGTTAGAACTGGCTTACTTACCCCTTCTTGTTTGTGCGATAAATGTTATTTATGCTCGTTGTTGAGATTTTGTATTTGTTTTCAATCTGCAATTGAGAAACGAGAGAAATATGATGTTTTGTCTGTTTTGTTTTTGTTTCTGTTTCGGCTAAAATATTTCTCTTATAACTCGCTGGTTTTTTTTTTTTTCTTTGTGTAATTTTGTTCATTTTCTATGGTCAGCCAATCTTAATTTATTCAGATTTCAGTGTATATATTGCATTTATATCTTTATGTGCTTTAGTGTGTGCGTTGTGTACGGAGAACATATCGTGGGACAGCTTGGGTTTTAAGGTATATATGTACATATAAGTATATATATACTCTTTGGATGAGATTTGATTATGAAATGGTACGTAATTAGTTCCAACTACAGGTTACAAATTATCGAATTTCTTCGTGTGAGTAACGATTTATATATTTAGAGTTTCAGATGTGGCTGAATTTTAGTCGATTTATGCTTTAGTCTTAGTCGATTAACGATTTTAGAGATTGAACATTTTGGCGCTTCATTTGTTTGAATTCTTTTCAGCGGTTCCAATTAGACCAAAATGAACAAAATTACAGAAAAGGTGGTTAACCATTAGCACGAGTTTGGTTTGATTGTTTTTAGATTTTGGGACTGGGATTGGTTGGTTGGTTGGTTGGCTGGGTTTCGGGTTGAGCTTGCCACTTCGCTTACCGCATTCAACAGGCCAATCGTGGTGGGCGGCACCACGTGCAGTGGCGTGTACACCTCCTCGTTCTCCTGCCGCACGTAGAGCATCACGCGCTCCGAGGTCGGCGGCGTCATCCTGCCGCGCTTCATCGGCGGACCAAAGTCGGTCAGGGGTGTGCTGGTCAGCATGTTCTGGTCCAGTATGTGATCCTTCTTATCGCTGCATGGGAATGCACAGAAGAAATTTGAATTAGCATGGATTTCGTTTGAGTTTCCTACTCTCAGAAAATGAATTGCGTTAAAGTTTCTGATATTCGAGCAGTTCATCCACTGATCTCTGAGCGTAGGCTGTTGCTTTTTACGATGGATGGACGATTTTTACTCACGTCTGCATGTCGGGCGGAAAGTGGTTGTGGAACTTGAGCGTCGGCGTGGCCACCTTCTGGCCGTGGAGCAGGAACGGTGAGGCCCCCTTCAGGTCCGGCGAGTCAGTCTCATGGCCGTAGAAGCTCTGCAAGGACGAGTGCGAGTTGGAGTTGGAGTTGCCGTTGCTCAGGGGGTTGAATGTCATGCCGGTGGCAGCGCCAATGCCCAGCTGACCTACCTTCTCCATGTCCTCGGCGGGCGAGAACAGCACCGGCGGCTTGGCGAAGTCCTGCATGCCATAGAACTCGGACCGATCCGTCACCGGATGGTATAGCTCGTCCAGCTTCTTTCTGCCCGTGGCTGTCATCTTTCGCTTGGCGGCCCGCCGCTCCTCATCGCGCGTCTTTCGCTCGGCGCCCTAAAAATTGAAAAAGGATATGATTAGATTGGACAGGAAAACAAATGGTTAATTCTATGTAAAAATGAAGGGTCGCAGTTTAAAGTCCGCTTTAGGATATCTCGTATGTGTGACTAAGACCAGGCTTGGGAATTTTCGAGTGCATTGAAGATGCTTCCAGGTGGATTGCGAAAGTACCGCTCCCTGGCGAATTCCCACTGCGCTGGCGCACAGGTGCACGGGGCCAGCGTGTAATTAGCAATCAATCAAATGCACGGATGCCACCTTTTTTGATATTTCTTTACTTATTAATTAAATTCGTGTATGGCTGGCAGTGCCATAAGCTGCCTCGTTGCAGTAGTTGCACAAAATCGCAGCTAAAAACGAGGCAAAAAAAAAAAAAAATGAATAAAAAAAAGATGGAAAAATATCAAAATAGCGAGAGAGAAACGAGTTTCTCGCCTGGGGAGCTGCGATGTCGCACAGAGACAAAGCCGCCACCGCAGTGGATTTCTCAGTTGGAGTCTGCAATCTGCGTCTGCGCGTCGGCCACTTTTGGCAAAATGGTCTACACCGTTAGGGTCAGAGCCGAAAAAAGAAAAAAAAAAATTACCAGCAAAAAAAAATGGGGGAAAACTTATTATAAAATACTTAGAGATGCAGCATAAATATGCATACATAATAAATAATCTGGCGGCGCCCCGAACCATGCAAGAAAAAGACTTTGTCTGGGCCAGCTGCCCACCTGCTTGTTGCCTGATTGCACACACACACATACACAGATCGCACGGATACCCATATAATATATAGTCTGTTGGCTACTTTGTCCGCCGGTGATTGCTAGTTTGCGTGTGCAGGCAGATGCAGCATGCATTGCTGCTGCTGTTGCTGTTGTTGCTGCTGCTGCTGCTGCTGCTGCTGTTGCACTTTGCATTTGTAATTAAAAATCAGCAATTGAGCGATGGAAGCTGCTGCAGGAAGGCAGCTGACCAAGGGGGTGGCACAAAAGGTGGGGGGAGGGAGAGGTGGTACATCGGCGGCACAGGAAGTGATATGTTGCAGCAATCTACTTGGCCTGATGTTGCTGCTGCTGCTGCTGCTTCTGGAGCTTCATATATGATGCAAGGATGTCTGCGCGTACCCCATCCCGCCCATGCTCCTTAGCTCGCTGTAGTCCCCTCCCTTTCCCCTCACATTAAGCCAGGTTCTTGCGCGCTTATCACAAAGCATTTTAGCCTAGAGCCATGCATTCGATGTACATCAAGGCAGCGCTGTGTTCGTTGCGTTTGTGTGTGGCATGTAAATAACTGTATTTTATTACTTTTATTTTATCTCGGCAAAAATATCGCCAAACTGGCCACTTGCAACAAGCTAAGGCGACGGCGTCTCGAATCGCCCAATGCGGTCAATGCTCGCCGCAGTCCAGACCCCTCATTTCGTGTGTGCCCCATCTGGGCCCCTCCGCTCCACCACTTCCCTCGCTGTTACCTCCCCTCTCTTGGAGGCTGTTAATCGACTTCAAAGTATGACGAAGACGGAGGACACCCGACCAAGTGGGCTGCCAACATTTCGCAGAGGCGGCAGGCACATAACCATTAGCATTAACGTTAGCTAAATTCTATAATGATTCAACATTGATGTGCGTAGAAAATTCTCAAATGCTCAACTCGATTGAATTGTGGAAAATGTTGTCAAATGAAGCTGAGCAATAAAATGATTGACATTAAAGATCCTGTTTATAATCCTGAATAATAATTAACTGAGATGCCAAGTGAGTGAAAATGATATGAACTAAAAATGTATCTTTCAAAACATTATGTAAGTTATTTGCTGCACTAATTTTCTCCTTTCTGGGCGAAAGTATCTCTCTATATACCAAATTGCACAATCCAAAATGACAGTTATACAGCAAGACAAAGGCTTCCCAAGGTTTTACTGCGGCAGAATTTCTCGTAATTTTGTATCTTTTTTGGCCCTGCCACCACCGGGGCAAACTTAAAGATTCATAATTGGCGACTGTGGCCCAGAGGTGCCAAACGACGGAACTGCAACTGAAACTGCAATTGCAGTGAAATCAAAATTTCAAAAATACCCCAAAAACATACAGTGAAAATAAAATAAAAGGGAGACCGAGGGCAAAGCAAAATAACGTGGTACGCGAAATTTAATTGATACATTTACCGATAAACACACGCTGGCCAGCGAAAAAGGGCCGGCCCCAAATGTGAAATATAAGCCCGTCGCGATAGCGATATGGCCATGGCTACGGATCGCTGGATCGGTGGAATTGGTTGAATTGGTTGAATTGGTGGAATTGGTGGATCGGGTGGATCGGGTGGATCGGGGATGGGGGAACGGGGATCGGAGCTGGAGGATCGTGTACAATAAAAGCCATGTCCAAACGGAGGCCCAGGGACGAGGATGTGTAATGATATGAGAAAATTAAATTGGAAATCCACGAAATGATTTATTAATAAACCCCATCAAGCGAAAAAGTGAAGGGTTCGCATAAAGGCGAAGGTACAGATACGAAACAAGGGCATGGAAAGGATGTGCGGTGTGTGCGAGTATGTGTGTGTGCTTGTTGGCCATTTACTTTTGGACGCGTTACGCTTTCCACTAAAGGCCAACAGGCTGACTGACGGACAGGCGGCACTGCCGGTGCCCCCAATTCGATAAAAGTTGCAGCCACAACGGAGGGAGAAGCTGCAGCAACAAGTGGCAGGCGCACACACACAGATACGCACTGCAATGTGAAACTAACTAACATAACGAAAGTTGGGAATTTTAAAATAATATCACAATAATATCACAAGCTATTTAAATATTTAAAAACTTCGCTGAATCTGAGTAGTCTATTCTTGTAGCATACTTTTAGATACATATATCTGAACTGCAAAGATTGATTTGACTTTTTAGTAATAAGATATGCACAAAAGTACATAGATAATGATTTAGTTCTTTTTACACTTTTCCCAATTGGTAGGTACTTTTTCTCCCCGTGTAATGCAAAGGAAGCAGCACGTAGTCGCTTTTAGTTAGCTCATCAACCTGTTGCACGTGGCAGAGGGAGCTCTGCGGCTCCTGCTGCTTCTGTGTGCGTAATTGCCAGCATAGGGGAGCTCTGCTTGGGCACTTGGGGGCATCGGGATCAGGGATCAGGCGTGAGGGAGCAGGCAGCAGGGAGCAGGGAAAATAAAATCACTTACCTTATCGCAGAAGACCTTTATCTGACAGTAGCCGCGGTGGAAGACCGCCGTATCTCTGGGGTCCTCGAATGTGTCGATTTGTACGTGCAGCGGCAGGCCCTGGAACAGAAAAAGGGAATCCGTATTAATATCACAATGGTCGTATCATTCAAATTGCCCGGGGGCAAATAAAAGTTGCTGCTGCGGCAGCAGAAGCAACACCAACGGCAACTGCAAAAGCAAAAGCAAAAGCAACTTGCAACAGCTGCAATTAGCCGTTGTCATTTGGGCTGAGGGGGGCGTGGCCGGAGCCGAAGGGGCGTGCCAGGAGTGATGTTAAACTGCCAACATCCGTTGGGCGAATGTGTGTGCAACATGTCGTGGCAAGTGCATAATTTCATTTGCCTATTGCCCACACTCAATGTCGCACGTTAAAAAAAATATGTTCTAAATGCCATTAAAATTGTAATTTGAATAATAAGGGTAATTTATAAAATTGCATTATTAAATATATAAAATCTAATTAAAGTGCCTGATAAAATCTAAAATGAAATATTTGGATTTTAGTCATACATCCTGCTCTCGAATCGAGAAAAATTAATGACATTTTTTCGCTGTGCAAGCTCCACTGTACCTGCAGCGATCTCTTTTAATGAAAAGCAACGAGTTCTGCCTGTGTTTCTGTCAATGAAATATCAGACTTAATGTACGCATTACAACTCTGGCCAGGAGGATGTGCAATCCGCTTTAGATTGCTGGTTGGTTAGTGGGAGGGGGGGCACGGGTGAGAGGGGGCAGGCAGGTGGCAGAGAAGAAATCCCCTGCCTACGTTGCATCAGCATCAGTCTGACCGTTGTCAAGACGACTGCTCTGAATGTTGAACGCTTCGCGAGAGGGGATGGAAAGGGGGAGGAGGGATGGGAAGGGGGAAGAAGAGCTCTTTGGCCGCATTGATTCGCCATTAACAAGTTGGCATTAAATTGGTTATTACTTAACCCATCAAAGGCAATGTGGCTGAGTTGAATTTCATTTGTAGAAAGGTGGCCAGTTTTCAGTTTATGATTTAGTTTTTAATTGAAAGTAAAACAAAGTGGTACAAAATAAAATAAACTAAAAAACACATTTTATGTTTCTTATAAAGCGGAGCCTAAAAACATAGTTTATAATTATTATTTAACTACCAATAAATAAATAAGAAATTAAGCTCCAGCGATCTTTTGAATTGAATTAAAATATAAATTTAAATAAAATATTAAAAAATTATAAAAAACTCACCTTAACTCCCTTTTGACTGCTGAAATCCGTGCTCAAACACTGAACCGCAATGTTGATCTGTTTAAAAAGCAAAGAAAAGAAAAGGAAAAAAGAAACAGAGCAACGCATGTGAGAAATGCCATAAAATATACAAATGTAAACAATTATGAGCATAAAAAGAAATTATATCGGATGACAAAAACTGAAATGCGTCTGCTATTAGAAGGCAATTGTTTTCTCTCTATTAAGTCGATGTCCTCTTTATGCCCACGACAGTTTAAAACATTCCAACGCACTCGCAAAGAGCAAAAATGAAATGAAAAAAATGGAAGCTGAAGGAGAGACAATAACAAGGCAATACACAGAGGACCATGGATCGACCATGGACCACGGACCATGGACCGGGCCAATAAGATGGCCTGAACTGGAACCGAGCAACTGGGACTGCGACTGGGGGCCTTAAAGCCAAGTAACGAGCCAAGTGAAGCCGCGACTTTGTATCGCATCCAATTCATTTTTCGTTCGACTTCGATTCAGTGCAAGGTGTGTGCATTTCGCATTTGTATCTGTATATGTATCTGTATATGGATCTGTATCTGTATCTGTGTGCCGCGGCATTTTAAGCATGCCAAGTCCGAGTTTGAGTCAAAGTCGTAGTTTGAGTTCAGTTCGCCAGACAGTCGTTGGACAGTACGAAATGGAGAAAAAAAAGAAATAAAATAAAAAGAAAATCCATCAACGCAAAAATACCAAAGGAAACAATCTTAATGGTAAAAGTGCAGCAGTCACAGCCGCACATCCAACATCCAACAGCCACCACCACCAGCCCAGCTCCACAGCATCCCAAGATCGGGCGGCCATCCAGAGACCGAGATGTGTGGACGAGCAGTATTTAATGTGAATAATTAGCGGGCGCGTACCATATAAGCGAAAAGCGAGGGGCGAAGCACCTGCGTGTCGGTGCGTACGAAAGTTTTGCCGCTGGGAAAGGCAGTATCTCACAGATACACGCACACACACACGCCTGCAAAGATGGAGATACAGATGCAGCTAACGGCACAAAACGAAATCGACATTATGCGAGCCAAGTCGGGCCGAGATACAAAAAAAAAAAAATAAAATAAAAAATAAGGCGACTCGACTCTCTCTCCTCGAAAACGATGATGTCGCTGGGATTAACATCTCAGCGCGTAAACAATTTGTAAATAAAAAGCTCCATCAAATGCGAGTGGGCGGGGTGGAAAATGCGCGGGGGGAAATGCACTTATGGCCAGCCAGTTAATAACTGCTGACCAATTTGGCAGCCTGCACACACAGAAGTCACTGAACTTGAATGAAAATCAATACGATTTTGGCATTTGTTTTTCACAATATTTTTCACATTTTTTCGAATGGCATTTCGGATGGATTAAGTGGACACTTGGAGAAAATGTTTCCGCAAGTTAAATGTTTTAATGAAAACTGTATAAATTAATGTATCATTTAAAATAATTAGGATTTTTTTTAAATAAATGTTGACTTTTATGAAAGCACTTATGAAAGCATTTATAGAAATTGATAGCAATTTAAGTTTTATGTAACTCATGAAAGATGGAAAAAT
Organism: Drosophila sechellia; assembly: GCF_004382195.2. Lineage (NCBI taxonomy): Eukaryota > Metazoa > Arthropoda > Insecta > Diptera > Drosophilidae > Drosophila > Drosophila sechellia. Next base: position 13,945,691 of record NC_045950.1, on the reverse strand, counting down.
ATTTGCAAAAACATTGGTTTGCTTAATTTGGCAGCAGTAAAATTAAATTAATTAAAATTAAAATTAACAGTAAATTAAATTAAAATTAACAGTAAATGCAATTGCTAAGCAATCCTACCCTAATTGAAAAAGCAGAAAAGCACAGAATAAGTCACTTAAATTTGTAATTTTTAGCTGCCTAAATAGTTTTAAAGTATTAAATAGTAACAAATATGAATATATTTTACTACCCTTAAGAAAATGGCATTTTTTCCTAATAGGGCCAATATTTTCTCTGTGCAAGTGGGCGGAGCATCGCAAAGGATAAAGTCGCAACCGAACTCATGGCGTATACGTAATATGAGGGCTGTCTCGCTTACTGGTCTTACTACTGGCGCTTGATGCAATAGAATTGCAAATATTTTCCAACGATTAAAATGCTTGATAATTGCTAAATTAAAACGCGCTGGGAGCCCGCTCGATCTGCGGTTAGCCAGCGGACTCCAAAGCGAACTCATACCGGGCAATGGAGACTCGGACTTAGTTCCAAGCATTTGCGAGTAAGTGATTAAAACTAAGTGTCATAAATAAATAAATGCATAAATTATTCTTTTGAGGCAAAAAGATACTGACACTCGCTGCGAGTGCGATCGAGAGGGAAAATGCCGGACGACGGGCGCCAGAAAGGGATGGCCACAGTCGGCTGGGGCAATGGCGACGCTGTTTGAATAATTTGCGTTTTACTCGCAATTGAAAATAAATCAGAAATTAATTCTTGGCTCACACACATACATATGGAACGATATAGAGAGGACTTTGCTGGTATCTGCTATCTCACTTTGCTTCATAAAAGTGTCGCGCTTAATTTTTTTTTTGCTTTTTTTTCATTTTTAATTGAGGCGGCGCTCGAAGTAAACAAAATGGTTGGGAGGGAAAAACACATGAAAGCACAAAGAATTCAGTTGATGATAAAGACCTAGAGATACCCTGGAATAGCAGTTGAATTCTTTAAATTTTTAGCTTAGATAGAATTCCTTACTATTTAGTATATTGATATGATATTCAAGTGGATCTATCTTCCAAAAAGAAAAAATTAAAAAATCTTCTCTTTTAAATAATATGTGTTTGTTTTTATATACTACAAAGCTAAGAACCGTTAAGAAGTCGTACTTCATTCCAACTTTATAACAAAATCAGCATACCCATGCTGATAAAGGGTACACAAAAATTCCATAACTACGATTGCCGTAGAAATGAGATCTAGAATGAGCAGAACTTACCTTGGCGGAGCTCTCCAGCGGATTCCAGTAGACGGCGATGGCATTGTGCGACACTTCCTCGATGCAGCCAACGAGGCCAACCGAGTTCTTCGTATCTGGAGAAGAAGAGCAGTCCAAGCGGATAATCAGCGGGGGTTTCGGGTGGAAAGATCGCGGGGTTTTTAAAGACGCAGAAAAAGAAGTGCGAGAGATGGAATGGATGGAGTTGAATGGGGCAAACAACAGAGGCGAGAGCTTCGGACATTGGAAAATATGTTTGTATTAACAATTAAGGAAATTTCTGCGTTGCCATCCAGTGACAAGTGCCTAATGAGTTATGTTTGATGGGCCAGCGGCAGCAGCAGCCGCAGCAGCTCCATGTTGCAAGTGGCAGGCTACAGGTTGCCACAGCCGTGGCCATAGCCACCGAGATTATCTGCAATCAAACAAACGGAGCGCAGTTTGCTGCCGCCGCGCGATGCGCGTTTATCAATGTCATAACTCTCCTGGAACGTTGCGGGCCTTTCAATAAAAAGCAACAATTTACTGCTAGAAATACTAGACAATACAAATGGACAGGCGAGCAAGCGACGCTGCTGGACTTCGCCGCTCAGGTTGGAGATCGGGGATTGGGGATTGGGGCTGGGAAGGCCATGTTGGTTTTACGCACCTGCATCCAAGATTCTCTGCTTCACGGAATGCTGACGACTGTGCCAGAATTGCCAGGCCTTGATCTCATCCTCGGGACTCTTCTCCTCGCGGAACATTAGCATGATCACACTCTGAAATCGATTGAACGGGAGGAACGGAAAGCAAATATGGTTATTAAATTACGTGCGGGACTAAGTTAGGGGACACTAAAAATTAACTCATCTCACTTATGGCTTGCTTAAAAGGGAGATATTAAAAATTAAGTTAGATAACTTACATGAGAAGTATCTTTAACTTATTTGCCTGCTTAAATTAGAAGTAATTCTCCAAGTTTATCTACTCTAATTGAAATTTTAATCAGTAAAATAACCCCTGTAACTATGGGATTTTGGAGGAAAAACTCACAGATTCGATTATATCTTCGTAATTGAAAAAGGAAATCTGAAATACAAACAGCCCTAATAGAACTAGGGACTGCAACTCGGGCAGCTCAGTTCACTATCCTGATCTGGAAAGCGATCTTGGGCGAGAGTTGTTGATCCTTATCTGTAAGGAAATGCCATGTCCTGCGTTGATTTTTGCCAGACATGGTCCTAATCCGTTTATACTATCCCAAGGATGGGTGGCTCCTTGCCCGGGTTCATTGCTCTGACATATATGCGTTGTGACACTCAACTCAAAACTCGGCGGATCGCACCCTACGCCTTTGAAAAGTCAAAAGGATTAGGCCCGGCGAGGACAAAAGGACGAATTCGATTTAGCAGAAAAACGTCCAACTCATTTGGTTTCTTCTGCTCATCGAGGCTCTATTGTTTTCCCAGCATTTACATATTTTGTCTATTATTTTGTGTCTATTTTTTACATTTTGAATAATTAAGGATGCGCACAGAGATAGCCAAAGAGTTTCCTTTCCAAATCAGAAGAAAAAAAAAACCGAAACAGTTTCGAAATCGCAAGCAACCCCCGAAAGGATCATCAATTTCTTGAGCAGTCGGGGTTTTAGCTGATTACTGCATAAATATTTTTGTGTGTTTTCTTCGGGACTGTGTAAGTTTTTACATATTCATGGGCTAATCAGCTCGTAAATTATACTCAGTTTTTTCTCCCGATTCGTTTCACGTTTTTCTTGGATCAGTTTTCCCCGTTAGATTGCGTTATGCAAATGCCCAAAAGTGTTGGGAAGTTGTCCGATTTCGGGTGGAAAGGGCGCGCAGCTCTAAACAAATAAACTCGTAAATTAATTTTGACACTTTTTTGTCGAGCCTTGCAAAATATGGCACTTTTATGGTAATCCGACCTGACCGAGAACTTGAGTAGCGGAGGGAAGGTTAAGCTCGTATCTGAAGATCTCTGCGATTCATTTGGCTACGTTTCTTGAAGTTTTTGTTGCAAGTTTCGTTTCTTATTCATGCTTCTTTCCTTTTTTTTTATCGCACTCTTTGCGTATGCAAATGACTAGGACTCGGATTCGGAATCGGATTCAGATTCGTATTCGGATGCCTTCAATTTCAATTGTTGTTTACTTAGCCTCAAGTTCCGCTTCCCGTTTCCTCCGGCCATTTCCTCAACCCATTTACCACTTTCAACTGTAACTTTGATGTCATTCTTCGGCTCTCAACGGTTCAGTTTTCAATTTGCATTTGCATCTTCAGACGTCATTTAAGCTTATCTGATTGATGATGTTGACGGGTATTGTCCTGCTTCTGCTCCTGCTCCTTGCTCCTACTCCTTGAGCGATCGTCCTGAACAAACATTGGTCGTGAAAGACGAGCGAGTCTGCCGGCAATTTGCATTGAACGGAATATTCAAATTCTCATCTAGGGATCGCACTCGCATTCTCACTATCATTTATCATTGCGCCGTGCCCCTGAGCGGCAGGATATCGGATGGGTGTAATTGAGCAAAGGGGTGGCGATCGCACCTCGGGGTAGGACCACTATCCACTAAAGATCCCCGCTGAAGAAGCCGGCACAGATTCCCTGACAAATCGCCCTGGTAACGAAGGGTTGCCCCAGGGGCATAATTTTCCATTTTCTCTGTTCATGTGTTCGTCTGTTCATGTGGTGTTGATGGCATAAACAAAACACACCAAAGAATGGAAAACAAGCAGCATGAACTTGATTGACTAAGCTCCCCTCCCCCTTCCCTCAACTTATATATATCGAAGCATATAGATTTGGATCCTACCTTGACGGTGGTGTTCTTGATGGGCTTTTCCGCATCGTGCACATACTCCAGCGTTATTCCGTAGAACTGACCCTTGTTGATGTAGGTGATGCGATCGTCCTCGCGCCTCTGCGATGAGCTGATGGGGCTCTCCAGGTGATATCGGAAGCCCACGTTTGTGAAGCTATCGGGTTGTATTTGGTTACAAGATTAGTAATAGAAATGTTAAGAATTATGTGTGATCTAAGATTATTCAACTAACAATTTTTAATGAACAAATGTTTTTGTAAGATAAATTCAAAATGATTTGGTTAAGTTAAAGGTTTTCCTTCGGAAGGAAAGGATCTTAAAATGATTTACATTTTTGGTATTTGTATTTTGTCGGCATCATTCTGGCGTCCAAAGTCGTGCCATGGCCGCGATCGCGTGGATCCATTGGTGCTGGTGTCCACCAGCGATGTGGTCGGGCTGTTCTGGCTGCCATGGACCACCGTTCTCTGTTGGATGCTGTTCACGCTGACGGGTATGCTGCCATTGGCATCGATCAGCGTGCCCGGCTGGCACAATTCCGTGTAATCGAAGGACTGTTTGGAAGGAAACATTTTAGAATTATATAGAAATTTGTTATGAAATGAACTTATTAGTTTATATAAGATACAAAAGACTACCTTTACGTTTACTAGGGTTTAATGGACACGTCACGCTTTAGACAAACACTCTACTATTTGGCTACAAATCTACTTAAATGTGATTCTTATCTGATTTAGTGTTATGTACAACACACTACCTCTAAGTTATGGTTTTAATGGACACGCAACGCATTATCAAACATAACTACTTTGTTTTGATTGTGTCACATTTGGGATTCTATCGAGGGGTATACCTGTTGGATATTGGTCTGATCCCGCGGTGTGATGGCATCCGTGCCAATGCCAGAATCCGGACTTGGCAGATCCACCGTTAGACCCGCCGCCGTGATGGCTTTGGCATAGAGTGGCGTTGCTCCGCCGTTGCTCTTGCCATCCTGCGAATGGTGCTGTTGCTGCTGGTGGTGCTGTTGCTGCTGGTGTTGCTGCTGCTGTTGTTGCTGCTGCTGCTGTTGTTGGTGGTGGTGCACGCTGGTTAGCACGGTGGTGGTGGCGGGCGGGGGAACGCTGCCGGCGAAGCGGCCCTCATAGGTGACCACTCCGCCGGGCTGAGATACGGATACGTCCACGTCGCCGTATAAGGACCTCGTGCTGGCCGGCACATAGCCACCCTGGCCGTCCGGCGCAAAGTACTCCCGATAGTAGGAGGGCTCCGCTATGAACGTGGTGGTGCTGGTGGGCGGGGGACCGGGTGGCAGGCGACTGGCCGTGTACATGCCATAGTCGTTGGCCGTGATATAGGGACCCGGACTGGGACTTTGCGCCTGCATGGACACACCGCCGCCGCCGGCGGCTCCAGCGGGTCCGGCGCCGCCGCCCGCTCCGCTCGCCGTGCTGGGATGTGAGGTCTGCAGGTGGTTGGTTGGGTCACACATGGCACTAACTCGCTCGCTCGCCTCACTGAGAGTTCTCACCTGTAGGTAGATCTGTGTGCCGCCCGTGGTTGCATACATCTCTAGTGTGGCTGTGGTCCTGGCTCCCGGCGATCCTGATTCTGATCCTGATACTGACTGTGGCTCCGATTCAGAGTTTTCAGTGCTGGTGGTGCTGCTGCTGGGTGTGCTGGGCCTATCAGCTTCACTTGCCGTTGGTGCATCCACGTGCAAGATCTGCGGGAAAGGTGTGTGTTTGTTGGGTTGGGGTTTTTAGCTTGAGTCACTTAAAGCTAAGGTCTGATTGAGAAACGGTGGCTAAGGAAATAATCGATTGATCAGGAATCCACCGAGATTCCAAGATATTCTGTCATTGTGGCTAATAGTCCAAAAGACCAATGTTTGATGATTGATCGTTGTTTATGGCCAGCATAGCACAGCACAGAAGGTCGCACAGAAACCCCAGAAAACGAGGTGACAAAATTGTGCGTGCGTTCTTTTGGGCCATGATGTGGATTTTTCTTTCAGCCATGATTCATACAACAACAGCAGCCAGCAGCTTATTGAATATAACGTCAACAAGTACAGTTTATAATAAAAGGCTATAAACACAAAAAAAAAATGCTATATACGAAAACGAAATGAAACAGTCGCCGTCTTCGTTGTTGTCGTCGAGTGGAAAGAAACCAATTAAAAAATATACAGAAAAAAGCGCGAAAAAATCAACATTTATATACGGCACATGTATATACGGTTTGAAATATATATATATATATATATGACTATATGCATATGTTAATTATCATTGTTTTTTTTTTATTGGTCGCCCGAAAATGTCAAACGTTTTTGGAGACAAACGCACGAAGCTAAATGAGGTAATACAGAGCAAAGTGTGGTCAATCCATGTCTTTTTCTATATATACATACATGTATATCTATATATATAGATATCGGGGGTCTAAGATTGAAATTAGCAACGTACTGCTGATTGCCTTTGGTCTAAAGAAAGTGAAACCCCCAAGAGAGACACAGGTCCAGCCGAAAGACGTCACTATTTGGCTGGCCTTTGATCGAAACCGGTTGACAAGCGTTTGGGCCACAACTTTTTGGGGTAATTTTCGTTACACTTTTGGCCATCTCGACACACAGGCGCAGAACCCTTGTAATAATTTATGGTCTTTACTTTGATTATTTCGGTTAGCTTTTGTGTGTATATGCCTGCCTGACTGTCAGTCTGACTGATTTAAATTTATACGGAGGTTTTTGTGTCTGCGTCTGTGATTTCTCGGATTCCATTTTTTTTTTATTCGTTGTGGTTGAAGTCTCTTGTATAATTTAGCATCAGTAAAAGATTCTAGCTGCGAGCTAATTAAATTTGTTCATCGAAATCAATTTGCATTTTAAACTTTTAACGTGCAACGTCAGAAAAGGCCTTGACGAATCCGATCGACGATCGATCCGCCAGAGCAGAGACACGGAGACAAAGATACTTTGTTGCTGTTGGTTAGTCGGATTTTCGGTCTTTCGATCTTTCGGCTTTTGGTTTTTTAACTTTTGGCTTTTGTGGTGCGTGTGTCTCGGACTCAATCGCATCCGAATCTTTAGCCTTTGTTGTTGTCAACATCAGCTTTAGCTTTGGCCATATTGGCGGCTATGTGGTATAACTCAGCTATCGGTTATGAGCCGTGCGGAGCTGGGCTTTTAGAATTATGCTAAGTAGCGACCAGCGACAAACGATTCTGGCACATATTTATGTATGAGGAAGGAATAAAAAAAACACCAAAATCAAGCAACAACAAGTAGCGAGACAAAGGCAAAAATAACAAAATATTTAAATAAAGCCAATTAACTATTTTAATGCCTTTTGGAATGATAAAAAGTGAAACTTTTTTCTTCTACGGCCCGAGTTTTATGAATATCGTTAATTCTCGGAAATAAAGTGAACGAAAAGCCGAGAAAAACATCTTCATATATGGATGCGAACAAAAACAAAAAAAATTGTTTTGCATTCATAAAATATTTTTTAATGGTTCCTTGATGTTGTAATTGTGGTTCTAGGTAAGGAAAACCCGTGACTAACAGCCCTCGAAAAGTGCTCACTTTTGTTGGAAATTTACTAGATGCTGGAACTTAATTTCAGTTCAACTCTTAATAAGAGCAATAAACCTTCAAGGTTGTTTTCGAATTATTTGCTTGATGCTAAAACTTCCGTTGAGAGAGCATTCAGTTATTGATAGACGAAACCTATTAAATTGAAGACATAGTCTCAATTAGTTATTAGGTATTCGAATTTATTCGGATTGTTTTTCCTTTGAAAGTCCCATCTGCCTGTCTAATTTATTAATCTGTTTGTTGGATCATTGTCTGAACAATTAACTTGTTACATCATGTAGGCTTTCCATTATTAATTGAATTATTATTAATAACGCTTTCCGGTTTTTAGCGCTTTGCATTACGTTTCTGGTTCTTTGAATCTTAATCGCTTGTATTTTGATAATGGAAAATGGGAAATATCTATTGGGAGTTCAGCAAAAATTGTTGGATGTTGACTCACTCCAAATATCGTATGATTCATTTTGGGAAATTAAGGAAATTCTCCGAACTAAATGAGAAATCGGAAATTATTTAGAGAAACTGTATACATTGTTTGGCGATTTGATCCTAAAAGGGGAAATCCGCCGAATGCTCTAAACAACTGATAAGATTTGGATTTGGGGCAATTAGAAAGGCATCCGATTAGGCAATTGGATGTGTCGATTTATCTCTACCTATTTATATAGAGCAACGATAGAGAGAGAGAGAGTTGTTTGGCTAATCCACGATCTAAATGCCAGAGTCTAATGATTACACTTTCCGGTGCCTGGGTAGCAGCAATAAATAAATTGCCAAGAGTACAAAATTGATATGTTTCCGATTCTCGATCATAAATTAAGCTGGCGAAACCTTAGACTTTAAACTATGGCGACTGTGTGTATGTAAATTAATAAGACAAATATTAAGAATAATTAACTGTCAATGCAACAAATGCACAATAAATTAGAGTGCATGCAAATTGTGCACCGACTGAGGCAATTTAATATTTATATGCGTATATTTTGCTGCTTTGTTTTTCGCTGGCAAGCAAATTAATGCCCAATAAAAACGGAGACGGCAATTAAGCCGCGCTGGGTTCTGCTCAATGAATTTTATAAGCCGCACTCTTGCCCACCCACCCTCTAATATTCGATTCTTGGCCTTAACAAATGCGCGCCAAACAAAAGACTTAGGCAGCGAACTTGTTCGCAGCGTGGGTGTTGAAAGGCAACGCGTTGCGCCCACACAATGTTGTTGTTGCTGCAACTGCTCTATACTGCTGCTGCTGATGTGAAGTTGTTGTTGCTGCTGCCGTGCTGTTTTTGTTGCTGTGCTGCTGCTGCGCGTGCGCTGTTGTTGTTTGATTCATGGTTTAGATTTGACTCGCAGGTGGATTGGCGTTATTGATATGCCACAGAATATTGCACTACTGCCCACATTCCAGGCAAAAAGGTACTCGGTATTCGATATCGGTATCACTCACACTCACTGTCTATTTTTTTGTTGTTGTATTTCGTTTTGGATCCCCTCCGATCGATCGGTTTTCGGTTACAATCTACGTGGTGTTACGGATCGCGCCGAGGAAAAAAGCGAACGGCTATTACGGAATCGGATTCGAAAGCGATACGATCCTACTCCGACAGCGTGATACGACTGACTAAAGGCCGCCGATCGCTGCCAGGTATGACAGCCGCTGCGACGTCGCCAGTCGGCGATCCGCAGTTGTTGCGTCGGCCAGTTGGAACACAGATACACACGCATACACGCGCACATGCGCACACCTCGGACGTCTCTCATATCAGTTCAAAATGGTTGGAATCCGCGCCTGTCGCAATATTCTCAACGGGAGCGACAAGGAGGGGCCGGACAGGGCGTTGCAGCTGCGGCGGCATAGCAATATTAAAAAATAGCTGCACTTGCTGCATAACGTCGGACTTCCTTAACTCGAACTGTCCATAACTAAGACGGCTTATTCATGGGAGTGGGTTCTCCGAATCTCACTCTCATGACTAAATCATATTATATATGTATATACATATTTATATGTTTCTAGCTAGTAAAAGTATAAAAGTAATAGTATGATAGTAATAGTATCATAGCATATAATCCTATATCAAGATGTTTAAAGTTGAGTTTAAAACGATATCGTTAACTCTCACATAGTTTGGAAAATAGTTTCTTATACCTTAATAATTCGAAAGAGAGTTTATTTTAAAAAGAACCAAATGGTATTTTTCTAAATTCAATAGATAAGAATATTTCAAGGGTTGCTTAGTTTTGTAATGAATTGATTTTGAATGGTTTTGCCATACAGAAGTTCGACTGTAGTTGCACTTGCTGCACTTATTGTGCCAAATCGCAGCCAGGTCGAAGGAAAAGGAAGGCGAACCGCCGGAAGTGCACACTTATCGCTACCGATTGTCGCCCAGAGTTTGCTACTGCAATTTCCCATTTAATTATGGTGGTTCCTTTTTTCTTTGCGTGTGTGTTCGACGGGAGTGTAATAAAGTGCCTTCCAACCAGTCCGCTTGCAACTTGCAACTCGAACTCGCGCAAAGGAAGTGGTTCGATGTGTGACTGCGATGGGGCTATATATCGCGACGTGTGCGCGAGCGAGAGCACCATACAAATCACGTACGCACACATACGATCGTATAACAGCGTGCGAACGTATAACAGTTCACCGTGCATTGGCAGCAGCATTGCTGTTGTTGCTCGAGTAAATAGTTGTTGCTGTTCTTGTTGTTGCTGCCGCTGTTTCAATAGAACCGAACGAGCAAACGACGACGACGACGGCACGACAACAAAAACGACGCTGATTCGTATTGGCTGCAGCCACTAATACTCATTGCTCACTCACACCAGCAATTGACAGACCAATTGCAAGTCTGTTAGACAACAGCAGCGGCAGCAACAACTACATCGCCCAGCAGCAGCAACATCAGCTAGCAACAACAACAACAGATACAACAAATATAGATCGTTAATTGATGTAGCACACAGGATGCGCCGCTGATTGGGGTTGTCCACTCCGCTGATGATGATTGTGAATGGGCAGTGGGAATGGGAATGGGTATGGGTATGGGAATGGGTCTCGGAATGGCATTCGGAATGAGATCGCATGGACTGCCGATCTAAGCCAAAGCTTATCCGCAAAAACAAATTTATATTGCATACAGCATGTCATGTACACTGAGAGAAAAGAAACTATAAGTTATATCAAGAATGTATGCTAATTGTCATATGTCACTTGGACTCCTCTTTTGTTAATCGTGGCTTATAAATAATATCGGTTTGCTTATTGCACCGAAAAAAATTGATATTAAAACGTACTATCTTTATTGTATACCAAATCAGGAAAAAATATTGAATAATATAGATTTGTTTATAAGATTCGCTTTCAATTGTAGGGATCGTTTCAAAATGATTTCTATAGAATGCTTAAAATAAGAAATCTATAAAATGAAAAAAGTGTGTAAATTCTTGCTTAAAAAACACTGCAAGAATTTGGTAATGTATTATTAAGTTTTTTTTTCTGTGTAGAAGTGCTTGCTTCTAAATTGAAATTTGCGTGCGTGTCCATTAACTTTTTGTATTCATAAGAGAGCTTCCAGCTGAGAGGACTCAGCATTCGAAAAACTATCTTTCATTGCCGTTTTGCTTTTCCTCATTAATAGTTCTTAAGGATGCATTGTTTTTAATATGTTTTGTTGGCCTACCTTCTGCGTTATGACCGAACCCGGTCCATTTGCTGTTGCTGCACCGGCAATGTTGCCATTCTTGGGATCCTTGCGCAAGTCTTCGGGCTCTCGTTTGATGCTAATTAGTTGCTGCTGCTGCTGTTGCGCCGCAGATGAGACAATGGAGCCCGTGCTCCCCACGCCAGCGGCACTAACAATGTCGCCGGGATGTTGCTGCTGCTGCTGGTGTTGCTGCTGCTGCTGCTGCTGTTGCTGCTGCTGCTGGTGATGCGAGATCGTTGTCGTGGAGACAACGCCGGTTGTGCTGACCGTCGCCGATGACGAGGGGTGTGAGCCGAGCAGAAAGCCTTGAATCTCATTTTGCGATAGGCCAGAGACATCGATAGGTGTGGTCTGGCCATTGAGCTTTCCACTGCTGTTCAAAAATTTAGATGCAGTGAGAGAGGGAAAGAGAGAGAGATGGGGAGAGAGAAGGAGAGCAATATATGGCATTAGTTGGTGTTTAATAGGTGCAATTATTACTTTAACCAGCGTATGCAAAGTAACTCACGCAAACAAGAATTTATAAAAATAGTTTAAAGACTGGTGTCTTTATAGAGCCAGCATCTACATAATATAAAGTAACTTTTTAAGAAGTTCACATACAACAATAATCCAATTTAAGGTAATAGCCCCTTATAGCAGATAAACTATCTAGTAAGAAAGATATATATATCCCAATTGCCTGGCATATTCCGACACCCCCACAAATGGAATAACTCCATTAGGCTGCTTATCAATCAAACCCGCGCTCGCCAATCACCTGGGCAATCATGCAATCAAGCCGCAAACAGCGAGGCAAGGCTAATTTCATTCAGCGGAGCCGGAGACACCTGTGCGCTGCTCACAAAACCTGGATGCCCGCCCAAATGGGAGCAATCGGGGCAACAACCAGCCACCATAAACCAGAATCCAGCCTGCAGCAATTGCAAAAAAAAAAGAAAAGAAAAAAAGCACAAAAATACTCACGAGCGGGAAGAAAAACAAAAAATAAGAAAAAGAAAAAACCAGACAGAAAAACCTGGCACAACCACAACCACCAGCAACATCGGAATCAAAATCAACAACTGCTTTTGGCCAGCATCCAGCTCGAGTTGGCAACGAATACAATCGGCCAAGGGGGTTAGTTAGCGGCATCCCCCATGACTTACTTGCCCCTTCGATTCGATCTCTTATCGCTTTATCGCCGACAACTCTAGGAAGAGTCGTAAATTAGCTGCGATGATGCCTGTCGCCGTCTGTGATAATCGAATATGGATAACTTTTGGCATTCTTACAGCCAACCGAGGCGGGCCTAAATCAAAAAAAAAAAATAAATAAAACCAAAAGGGAGAGGGAAGATGGCCTTAGAGGGAGACGGCGCTCCTCGCAACAAGGTCAAGCAAACAAAACAAAACACAACAAACCAAACTAAACCAAAAGTCCTGGCAGCTGGAAAACCGGATTCGATTGTGGAATTATTTCCACCAAGTTTTCAGACACAATTAAAGCTCTTTTGAGGGAAACCCCGCCCTTTGACCAGCGAAAAAAGGCCAACCGACACATTTTTGTGTCAATTGTGCAGCAAAGTGAGGAGATTTGCGAATGAGCGCCTTTTCAGGTAAACAATATTCAATAACATATTCATAAGGATTCCTGAATAAGATGGCGGTTGGTTTGATGTGCAAAGATACAGAGGAATAGTACGTTTTCAAGCTTATCCTGTAAGATTCTTTGGCTATTTCTAAGATTTCCAACATATTTGGTTTTGAAAAGTCTTTTTTTAAAGTACCAAACTAATTTTTGGACCAACTTAAAAATGTTCTTAAATTCATTCACCAGAACTGATCTGATTTGACCGGCTACTTTCTTATAAATATCTGGATTCTGGTTCTGGAACTGGTTACTCGTTGATTGATTATTCTGCTTTGTTTTGATTATTTCATTCTTGACTCCTGTTCTAGAATTTATTTACTAAATAGCCGATTGTTAAGTATATGCATTTAACATTTTTCACCTACATAATGGTTTCCTTTGCATTGATTTTCTTAAATTCTATTATGCCCCTTCAGATCTATATCTAAATAATAATATATTTGCTAATTTAGCTCCATTCGATGTGCCCAATTGAGCAATCTTTGTAATAGTGTTTATACGAATCCATCAGATATGCCCGATTTTCGGCAGGCTTTTCGACAATTTGTCTTAATTTGTGCATAGATATTGATTGCATATATGCAAATTCCGAGCGTTACTGAAATTGCGCCACACCTTGGCTCACACAGATACGAATTCTGCTGGGAGTGTGTATCTGTGTGTGTGTGTGTCCGTTCTTCCGTTAGCAGCTGTTGCAAGATATTTCAGCGCTGTCTGCTCATTTCCATTCGGTTCTTTTGCTCTTTTTTTACCACAGTATCATTTCGAGGTTTCATTTGGGTTTTTTCCTTTTTTTTTGTTTTTTTTTTGGCATTGCTCAAGTTGACAACGCTGCCTGCGATTGCGATCGCTTGCCCCATTTTGTGGCACTTGTCTCCCTCGTGCCCGGTGTCCCGGTTTTTCACCCGAAGTTGTTTTCTGGCTTCCCAGACTGAAAGCGTACATATAAAAAGAGACAAACAGCAAAACGGACATCGACATGGACACAAAAAACAAAAAAAAAAAAATAAAATAAGAAATGTTTTTGTTTTTATGTTCTGCAGAACATTTTCGCTATTAAAAATGACACTCGGATTGCCCGCGTTATAACATTTTTCCCTCTTTTTTTTCGTAATGCGATATGTGAGCGATGTTATTCCGCTTTTTAGGGTCAGGCCGTGTAAATCACGTAGCGGATATGGGGAAGCGAACTGAGTCGCACATTTATTAGATAGCCAAAGTGCTGCCCATATCTCGTCCGCCGTCGTTCGGCCTTTAATTGTGTTTCTAAGCCAAGTGCCGAGACGCGCGACCTTTTCCAGGCCCCCGGCCGAACTACGAACTACGGTTACGGTTTCATCACGGCTCCATAAAACGAATCCGAGGCACAGAACTCACCAGCGATCCATGTGGGCTTGGGTTTGGGTTTTGGGCTTGGACTCGGGTTTCATAACCCCAGCTGAGGCAACGTGCCGCGCTTTTTTTTTTGCGCATTTCCACGAAGTTCATAAGCGCTGCACTTAAAAAGCAACAGCATTTTCGCCAGAAAACGAATATTTTTCTAAACGCATAGTGTTGGGAAATACTGTAAAAATACAGATTTTAAAACCCTAATTCCAAATGATAGTGATATTGATGGAAATTCTGCAAAAACTCGAATTTCTTAACATTATTTATTAAAGAAAAGTTCTTTCAACTTTTTAAATAAATTATTAATTTCTTAATGTAGTGCAACATTGTGTAAAGGTAAATTTCAGTATTGACTTTGCCCACTTAAAATATCCAAACTATTTGCAGGCAAAAACCAGTTTTTATGCCAAATTAAATTATAACATTTTAAAAGAGCGCCCATGTTTTATTGATGAATGAATACGGTTTTGGCAAATGGGATTATCTCATTAAAATAAAATCAAATTGAGCAAAACGAGATTGATTTCGAAAACGATACAGGATTTGCTCGAATCCAAGCTGGAGACTTACCTCCAGGGCAGATCGGCACCGGGAGAACCATTGTTCGCCCTTTCGCCTTCGCTGCGATAGTAGCTATAGATGGGATAAGGACTATTTTGGGAGGCAGTCGGATGCAGTTGCTCCTGATCCTCGTTCAGCTGGATCTCTGCGGCAACGGCCTGCATCAAACCGGCAGCCGTGAGTTGGTGACCATGGTGATCCTGCTGGTGGCTCAGGGGCAAACCCAATCCCTGATCCTTGACCTGATCACCTGGGCTGTAGTAGTGATGGAGTAGCTGCTGGTGGTGCTGCTGGGGATCGCTTTCCACGTGCCCCGCGTGCAGTGAGTCCAAGCTGAAGCCTCGCCTGTTTTGCGAGGGGGGTTTTTAAAATTCAAACTGGGCGTGGCAGAAACTGAGATGGTCGCCGACAACGCCCATGTGCGTGCATTTATTTTTTGGCAATCCAGCATCATTAGCATTTCCATTTCTATTTATTTACTATTTACATAATCAATTTCGGGTCAGGTGCGTCCGATAATATCAATCGATGTGTGTGTGTGTGTTTTATGCTCTTGCGTGTGCGTCTCAGTTACGGATTTGTAAGTTTTGCGGCAACTTTTTACTGCTTTCGGCATCGGAATTGATTCGTTTAGCGCTATTAGCGCCATCAAATAAAACACAGAAAGAAATACAAAAAAAAAACAAAGAGCAGGGGCCGAAAAAAGCGTCAATTTTTTGTTAACACTTTGCCCCGCCCCTGGACGCCGGTGGACCCCCCTTCACAGCCGCCCCTGTACTCTGCAAGTGGTCCGCAGCAGTTATTCACTAATTATTTATTTCCCATGAAGCTTTTTTTTTCACACCCGGTACCTGCAGAATGCACGGGGTATACTCGGCTTTTGCGCGTTTATGCAATAGGAAAAGGAAGTGGTTCCGACTTTAATGGAGTTATAAATGCCATTAAATCCAAATCTCATTAAAAACATGACTTACATTAGGAAATTAAAGCAAGACTTTTTATCAGGCGCGAAGTCTGAGGTTTTAAACCATTACACTTCGTCTGTCAAAAGTATGCTAACAAATTTGGTGGGCAATACCCATCAATACAACAGTCAAGAAGTTGGAAAGATAAATTTATATTGAGAAAAACCAAAAATTTTAAATTTATAATAAATATAATGTTATAATAATAACAAGATATAGGAAATGGTATAGAAAACTTCAAAAGATTACTTCCATTATGTTACCCTCTAATTCTCAAGGTACTAGCCATTCGAATCCTTCGATTTCATAACATTTTCCTCAATTTTTTTTTTTAGCTAAGTGCATGGATTGCGAACCCGTGATTAGGCCAACACCTCGGCCACTCGTCCGCCTCCTTGGCAACTCCCGTCGAGCGGTCCAATTGTGCAACAAGTAGCGAGCAGTTTGGCGAAAACAAAAACACGACAAACGCCGAGGAGCACAACCCTAAATGGCAACCCTGTGGCGCATTTGCTGCCACCTGAATTCGCGAGGAATCGCAAGAATCGAATGGAACAGGAGGCAGGACTGCTGTGGTCTCGTTGGCAATCTCGGAATCGCGAAATCACGATCGGAGGGTCTCGGGCCTCGAATAGGGGCTTCCAGCGCGGCCTGGGAAGTGCTGGCCCAAGGCAAGGTGATCGCCGGGTACTTTCGGGGCCGCCAACCGGTTCGCAGGATCCGCGGCAGCTGCCCAAACCTATGCATGCATATATCCCTAATCCCAGGACGTAACGGTTAAGGAAATCATTATTGATATTAGCTGAGGTTCGTCGAGAAGACAACGCAGCTTGCTCGGACACCGTCCGAGGAAGATAAAGGACGACGAGCCAGCGATCAAAGTTCTCCCGAGAGGGCGAAACAAAGGAGCTGATTTGCATAATGCTTTCAGCCAACAGACGCTGAAAAGGATTCGTTCGGGATTCACATGCAAGTAGTGAGTCCAACGACTTTCCTATCCTTTTCCTTTTCCTTTTCCTTGGGCCCATTTGTCACGGCCGAGTGGATGCGCGCTGCGCCTTTATATTGTCATTGTTTCTCAACGTTGGACATCGCACCTCCGGCCCATTGAGACCGCTGTCCGTGTCCGGCGGAGATGAACCACCCCTTTGGCGTGGCTCGGGTCCGAGGGTCCTGCGATGTAATTTGCATAAAAGCGGACATGGGCTTAGGTAAATCGCCCCGAATGGGCCTAAAGTTTTCAACCCCTTCGCATGGAAGCTGCAGATTGATCGCGATTGTGTCTGGGCGCAAACAATAATAACAGATATAGAAACGAGGTCCATTAATTCGTGTCCCTTCGCCGCATCCTTGTGCCATCTGTTCGCTTTTCTGACCGACCAACCGACCGACCGATCGGCGAGTGTGGGAAACCTCTCAAGATTCTGATTGGGAAATGGAAACCGCGCTCGAGCGCGGAAAATTATCCAACTCTTAAGGCATTATTTTCGTGGCTGGCTTTATTGGTTTCTTTCTCAGTGCTTATTTTTTTTTCTTTTCATTTCTTTTATTTCCATCCATTTTACATCTTTCTTTTTTGGTCTGTGTCATTTACATGATCATATTTTATGCAAATGGCCCCGGGATCTGCGGGGCATATGCTCGTACAAATACGATGGCCAGCAGCGCTGTCGGGCGTGGGCAATAAATTTCTCATTCGTATCGCATTAATTACTACAATATTATCAGCAGATACAGCCGAAAGTCCGAGCTGCACAGACACCCAGATACAAAGATACATCTCGCTGCCATATTGGAAACGCGGTAGATACGCGCGAGGTTCAGATACAGATACTCTCGGCGAATGCAGGGTATGTGCCTAGAGCGAAAGCTTCGCTTCGAGCTTATAAAAAGTTACACAATCCGTAGGAGCAACGCACACACTCATCAGATCCTTCAAGTTGAATATACAAATGTATCTTTTAGTGCCAGCACATGGACCTTGTCGACGATGTTGGTCCTTTAATTTCATTTAATTTCTACCGTGGCTCGGACATCCAATCCGTATACGATAGGGCATAATTCGTAGTGCTCGTGGCTTCCTGCATGATGGACTTTAATAAAAACCGAACTCTACGATCCCAGGGATCATTCACTGATCAAGCTCTCCAGCTGATGATAACACTTCACCATTTTTCCATGCACTTCATCGCGTTACCGAACCGAAAGATGCAAAGATACGTATGGGCTTTAAGTTTAAGCGGATTACGCGCGTTCTTTCACTGATTTCAAAAGAACAACAACATTAAGTACATATAAACAAATATTGTCATATGTAAGTATGCTCAGGCATATACAAGTGTATATACATATATATATATATATATATATTTATATATATATATAAACTTGATGCTGTTGTCGACCTTGTGGCTTTTCGATATCAACTGAAAACCACTTTGAGCGTTCGATAAACTTGTAGCGCCAATTCAGAGTTTTGGAGTGGAGCGAGAGACTAAAATAACAACAAATTTAACAGCAACAAAATGACAACAAAGCAAATACAAGAACAACAGGCGACAGTCGAAAGCGTACGAGACGCTGAATTGTGTTAACATGTTTCTTTCTTGTCTCCTCAACGTTGTCCCCCATCTACCTCTCTCGCTCTCTCTCGCACCATTTGTATGGCGCTCTCTTTCCTTCTCGCTGTCGCCATCTCTCTCTTGCAGTCGCTGTTGCTGTTGTTGTTTGCGCTGCTGCAGGTAGACTGCGCAGGTGAACAGGTTTGTTTTTGTATCAAAATGTCCAAACGCTGTTGCACCTTTTAATATTAATAATAATAAAATGAGAAGCAAGAAACAAAAAGACACTAACAACAACTGAGAAATCAAACTTGATTAGCTCAACGACTTGCGAATGCTCTTTGATTGACTTTAGATGAATATTTGTAACATGTAGGGATTCAGTGAGTTAATTTGTTAAATAAATTAACAAATTGATCAATATGTATATTTCTTATATGAAATGTACCTACAAATTACATATAAAATGTGTATTTTTTAACAAAAATGTTATAACCAATGTTAAATTGATTATTAATAAGACTTTCGACTTTTTTTATATATCCTGACTGTCAGTTAGGGTATTAAAGTGCTCCATTTGCAAGCGCATGCGTGACAGTGACTTGGGGCTTGTGTCGCCGCCCCACCTCTTCGCTCCTCTCACCGCCTGGCACCCCCTTCCCCCCTTCCTTCCTCAACAAAACCCCCTCGATTTCAGATGCTGTGAAATGGCGACAACAGTAAAAATATTGAAATATTGTCAATCAAGGGGTTAACATGGGGAGCAGGAGAGATTTGGCGAGGGGCGGCTCGTGAATTGAGCGTCAGTGACAGTCGCGTTCTATCTGCAAGATAAGAGACACTAAAAGTGTCGCTATGCCGCCGAAACGCACTGTATGGCAAATAAAATGAAAACTTAAAATAAACCAAAGGAGTAGCGAAAAAAATGTTAAATCAAGAGGGGAAAAAACGAAAAAAAAATGAGATAAAATATGTTTTACAGCTCAGAAACTTAATATGATCGGGTAAAGTGAAAGTAAGCAGAGCTATATAAGATATATAGGGGTGTGGGTATACATATACATATATGTATGTATGTATATCCAGGTGAGAGTGTGTGAGTGCGTGTGACATGCGCATTGACCGCGAACACTGCGATCAGAAGGCTAAAACCCGAAGGTTATCCTTGTGTATGGAAATTTCACAAACTGCATTCATTTCGCACACTTTGTGGGGTTTCCGCATTTCAATAAGGAAAAAGTCCCAACACTGAGCTACAAAACTAAGATGTGTGGTGGAATCAACTTAAAGAAAATGCGAATTAGTTAGTTCCATTCACACAAGATCTACATACATACGTACATACATAAATGGGTTTGGGGGATCTTTTGCGGTATGCAAATGTCAAAGTTTAAATTCGGAACGAAACGATTTCGTCATTAATTATTATTAATTTATTTCACGGCCATCAAATATTATTGCACTTTAAGCTTCGCTTGAATACAAATTTGATTTCCAATTTACGTAGGAGATTCTATTTTTATAACTTTATTAAATGTCAAAGGGTAATTTGTATGAGAAAGGAAATGCAAATGGCGTCTTATCAATTTAGATATTTTATGGCATAGACATCTGATGTTTGTTTAACATTTTAATAATAACAATATATGATCGTAATACGGTTTCTTAGTAAATATGAAAAATATAAAGGTGCCCATAAACCATAAATAAACTAAACTGTACTGAAAAGACTTTACTTAAAGACAATTGAAAATAAATGAAATGTGTATCGTTTTCTGAAATTAAGTCTATAAAGTCAGAGATTTCTGATTTTTGCATTGTTGAAAAAACTTGAATTGGCAATTAAAGAAATTATACATATTTATGCCGCTTTGGGCGCGGTTGCATAAGTCTTCGTGCAGTTAAATTATGAAAAATGCATAAACATAAAACAATTTTATTGCCAAATGGCGAGAATAATAAAATCGTATATATTGTACATTGCTTTGCACTCTGCTCAACCGAATAATATGGCTAATTCGACGAATCGTAAAAACTTTATAAGCCACTCTGCTGCCCGAGGCTGCAATTTGCTAATGCAATTTATGAAGCTTTTGCTTGGGGATTTGTCCAATGGAGCTTTAAGCTTCCGTTTCCAGATCCCTGTTGATGAGTGTAATTTCGAAATATTTTTGATTTCTCATTGCATTCCAAATTTCTGATAAAACTAAGAGTACTTAAGCATAGATGCAATAATGCTCGTTTAATCCCTTTATCCTGTTGGGAAAAAATACACTGTAGCACAGTGTAAATTAAGACGCTGCTAGGGACATGTAATGCGGTGACAGACAGACCGACAGACACAATGGAAAGGATGGCTCGAAACAAAGGTCAACGGGGCTTATATATGGATATGTATAATGTACAGACTGCCATCCGCAGGCCGATCTGTCTCTGTCGCCGCTTTAATTCGACTTTAATGAAAACGTGGCAAGGCGAACACTTTTGGGATGCAGACACTCGCCGTGGATGTGAATGTGGATGTGGAAATGGACATGTCCTCAGCTGCTTATCATGGGGGCCAGCAAACAAAACAAACTGTACATCAAGCGAGGCCAGAAGACCGAGAGTGCGAGGCCACAGCCAAGAGCAACACGCAAGGTCCAGGTCCCGCAGCCAACAGTTTCTTCGACGGCATGCCAAAGTTGCTGCAACAGTCGCTGCCACAGTCGCTCGGTCGCCGTTTCAGAAAAAGCCTGGCCAAATCCAAGCGAAGTCCGAATCGAAGACGACTTTTGCGCTGCTCGGTCCATATGCGGAAACGCAATTTTGTCGTTATTTATGGACCTTGCCGCACATGCAACATGCACGCCGGCCAAACGAACCAGCGATGTTGCTGCTGTGTCCGTTGATGTTGCTGCTGCTGCGACCGCCGCTGCTGCTGCAGCATCCTCCGCTATAACAGGATGGGACATTGGCATTAGAAGAATGCACTGCGAAGAAAACTTTTCAGAACAAAATTCTTGCTTGCCATTTTGTTTAAAAAAAAATGTTGTAACCAATTATATGTTCTTCATAAAACTTGCTTCAAAAATAGTGTTTTTTAACAATGTTATTCAAATCCCATTATTTCGAACTGCCCACATACAACCCTTTTTCTCTCTGTGTAAGAATTTAGGAGGAGGCTGAGGAGGAGTAGCCCGATTGGGCTGCAGATGCAGATGCGATGGCGATGGCGTTGCAGATGTCCGAGTGGCCAACGATCCGGCGATCCATGCAGATGACGATGACTTAGTTGCCAAGCTCCGTGGCGGCACCTTGCTCAAGGAGGCTGCGCTTGCATCTCACCTCGCTAACGGTTCTCTATTAGATTAATTTATATTCAAATTTTTATTACCCGCGCATACCACCGCTCGACGTCGACTGCTCTAAAATGAATTGCCAAGCGGATCGCTGGCGGATGAGAAGGAGGAGGATGCGGCTGGGTTTGGGTATGGGAATGGGGATGCGGTTGGCGATGGTGATGGGGGTTTCCGTGGAGCCGTGGTGCTGGATCTGGGTGTTATTAGCTCGCCTACTTGCACATTCGATGCACGCCAGAATGCCAAAGTTGCTGTTGATGCTGTTGCAGGGGCAGCAATAACGTATGGAAGAAACAGTTACAACGGAAGCTGTCATTCCACTAGGTGGAATGGAGGATGGAGCATGGCATGGAGCATGGAGCTTGGTGCTTGGGGATTCGGGGAATGGGCATGGATGAGGACACCAGCCTGAACTCAATGTTTGGGCAGTGGAAGGGGTATGGCCAGAATGCGCTGGCGTTGCTGCTGCTGCTGCTGCTGTTGCTGTTGCGGCTGCTGCGACAGTGATGTTGCTGTTGCTGCCGTTGCCGGTTGGCCTATCGCAATAATTAACAGTAAAATGCGCGCGGCAAGAGCGGTTAATTCAAATGCATGAGAAATGCAAATGACAAACATTGATTTGAAAGGACCACGACTTCAGAGGGCGACTCAAACCGAATCCAAACTAAAACTCTGCTGTCCCCAATTAAGATGTTGATGTGGTAACCAACCGCAGCACCAGCACCACCACCACCATCACCACCAGCAGCAGCAGCAACTCAAACTTCAGCTGCAACTGACCGCCATGACGAAGGCAATTAGTCGAGATTTATGTAGCCGATAGAACAGCGCTCAATGAATAGTTGAGTGGGCTGGACCGTGGGTTAAGGATATTAACCGGAACACAGGCTCAACATTAGATATACGATCTTACAAATATTTTCGAGACACCTATAACTAATTTTGTAGTTTACGTTCTCTTTTGAAATGGTATAGTGGTCAAAAGATTACCAGCTATATTAAGTCATATGATACATACAGATATAGAGAACATTATGCCCGATATATAAATTCCTAATCCACACGTGGATTTTCCAATTTTTCAAAAAAAAAAAACAAAATCTGTAATTCTATGGTAGCACACCCTGCAAATAAGGATTCTTTGTATCCAAACTTCGGACCCTTTCAAGCTCCGATTGAGCCACTAATTAAGGGTCACAGCTCTCTGGAATTCGAGCACAATAACAAACCACTTGGCAGTGGAGCAACCCTTTCCCACAGCTACCCTTCATTAAGCTAAACGCCCTTTGTGGGCAATTACTCACCTCTGCAGATGCTCCTCGACTCCCGCTGGCAAGGCACCGTCGGCCACGATGTAGACGGGCTGGCCGCCGGCTCCGGTGGTGGTGGCATACGGAAGTCCCGCCTGGACCACCACTTGGCCGTCGGACACCAGACTGCCAATGTCGCCGCCCGAGTATATTTCCAAACTCTTCTGATCCGTGGTGGAGTAAATCACCGTCTTGCTGCCATCGTTGTAGATCAAATCTATATGCTTATCGGCTTGATAGAGGTCGGGATCGAGTTTTTGGGGTACCGTCAAATGGGGCAGTTGTTTCACATTCACTCCGTTCGGATCGGAGGTGGTGTATATGATGGATCCTCCGCCGGCAGCAGCTGCTGCTGCAGCCGCATGTTTCTTGTGATCCTCGTAGATATCGGCCTCCGTCTTAATCACATTCGAATCATTGCCGCCACTATAATGCAATACTGACGCGTCCAGCGGCAATGGTGATGTCTGATACACCACCTGCCCGTGATCATTGTTCATCTTCTGGGCCTGGTTGTACATGGCCGTGGCCACCGCATTGTCATTGGGCATCAGCTTGGAGGGATCACTGACGATCCGTGTGAGAATGTGCTCACCAGCCTCGTTTCGCGACAGGATATGATGCTCCCCATTGATGATCTCCCGCGAGATGATTTGCTGCTGCTCGCCATTTGGTCCCACGACCCGGATTATCTGGTTCTCATCGAACTCGATCTTGGCCAGCGGCTGGTGTTCCGTCTGCTGCTGCTGCTGCTGGGCTTGGTTGCCCATTTGGGCCGCAATCCGCGCATCGATGGCATGACCTTCATCGGAATTGTTGCCACCCCCGCCATCCGCTGGCATCACCACCTTGGGTGTTTCGTAGATAAAGACAGCCTCCTTGTCGTACAGCTTGGAGTTATCCGTGTGCAGATCCAGCACGTTGACGTTCGTCATGGTGGCCAATTCTGGCTGCGGTGAGTCCGGTGATCGGTGCATTGTTGTGAGCAGTGGCACTCCGTTGGGCGCCAGTGGTGAACTGTTGTTACCTCCTCCGCTGTTGCCGCCACTGCCTTGTTGGATGGGCGATAGGGATGCGTCGCTGAGGATGCCGACACCAACGCCAACTCCTAGGCGGCTGTGGTTGTGCTGGTGCAACTGGTGGGCGTGACCGTGACCGTGGGCGTGGCCGTGTGCGTGGCCGGACAGCGAGAGCTCGTTGGACGTGATAACGCTCGTTGTGGCGGTGGATGTGGACATTATACGTGGTAGATACGGCTTACTGAACTAATTTGAACTGGATTCCGGATTGCACTAGGACTTGGTCGTGGACTGATCATCGATGCCGTGATCCCCTGTGGTTGTTGCTATTGCTGTTGCTGCCTCGGCTGCTGGCAAGTATAAACATAATAAATATCACTTAGTATCAACGGATTGATGGAAGGCACTTTGTGGTTTCTTTCGTTCGAATTTAGCTCCGGTTCCGGATGGTAGATCTTCGTCTTAGTCGTTGTTTCATTAACTGCTTTCTATGGCACTAAGGAACTTCCTTCGTTTCGTTCTCAGCTCAACTGCAATTGGGCAAAAAACAATGGTTCATAATTAGTAAAAAAAGTGTGAAGTGAAATGAAAACAATTGTGTTGCAAGTTGTAGAAAGATAGTATCTCAAAAATATATAGAATGTACAAAGAATATTCTGAAACAGGAACCCAAACGTTTTTTACATCATTGCAAGTCTTAAAAACATTGTTGCTTTTTTTTAAATGCCTAACTAACAAGCTGAGATAGTTAATAGTTTTGTTAGAAATAATTAAAATATTTTCACGCTAGTCTAGCCCAACACTTTTACAGTGTGAGTCATAGACTATATGCTATAAGGTGTTTCCCATTTGGCAATAACAGCAATAACAGCCCTAACAGCAACACCCCCCTCCCCCGCCAGCTCACTCAATTAACGATGAGGAAGCAACGCTGAAGCAACAACAAAAGTGGCACTGTCTGGCGGCAGTCTGCTTGGCGCCCGCCCCCGCCCCCTCCGCGACCCACTGGCGATGCAGTCACACACCCCCATTGAAAATGAGGTGAAAAAAAAAAAAAAAAAAACGAAGAAGAAGGCACACATAAACGGAAGAGCCAGCGGAACGGGTTCAAACGACGAGCGATTTGCAAGCACATAAAACAGATGACCAGAGCCAGCCAACAAACAAACAAACAAACAAAAAGGGGCAAACACAAAAAATCGGAAAACGGAAAGAAAAAAATAAATAAGCCCAGTTGGCCTGCACACACGTGGCCGTCGAACTAGTTTGACTCCTTCGCAAATGTCAAACGTGTAACTGCATAACTCAGTGCGGTTCATCACATCGGCAAAACAACAAAACAACCAAACGGCGGAGCAACAAAACAACAAAGCAACAAAACAGCCAAACAGGTGGAAGAAGCGTCGCTGCCGACGTCGCGCTGTCGACGCCAACCGAGAAGCCAACTTCTCGGCCATATTTGTGTTTTGTTTACAACGGGGCTTTGTGTGAAATTAAACACAGAGTGTACACTATAACGCTGCACGTCTCAAAAAACCAGTCAGTCCATCAGCTGTTAATAGTCCAGAATCTGCGAGTTAGCAAAACATGTTTATGAGGGATTTTGAAACCGAAACCGAAACTGAAACTGAACTGAACTGAACTGAGCCGATCTGAGCTGAGCTGAACTGAACCGAAACCAAACAAAACAAAACAACATCGACATCGACAACAAGTTGAGAACAGGTACTACTCTCCAGTTTGCGGCACACACCAAAACCATACACACCGGTAGCAGCGGCATCTCAATCCTTGACCTAATCCAGAAGGCTGACTTTCTGGTTCCACGCCTTGCCGCAGCAACAGCCTCGGAAACAGCCACAGCGTGCCCAGGTTCAGGTCCAGGTTCAGATTCAGGTCCAGGCCCAGGTTCAGTTCCACGTCCAGTTCCCCTGCACAAACACCTCCCCCCCCACCATATTGTTGTTTGATGATAAAGCCAAAAAATTACTGGTGCCGCCGCCGCAGAGTTCACTGCTGGGATGTGGATGTGGATAAACCCGTTTTTTTTTTTTTTTTTTTTTTGTGTCTGTCAGCCCATGCCGGCGAGTTCACGACGATCTCGACGGGCTCCTCGGACCCGGTCTGTGGATATTCCGTTAGTAGGTGAGGTCAGTGTCATGCTGGTTATAGACTAGTTTTTGGCACAAACAATCAGAAACGATTGCCCGAAGAAAGTCGATGTGGAAAGGCAATTAGGAAACAATTAAACCAACATCAACACCCCGGCTCGCAAGTGATCCCAACGCATCCATCGAACTGGGTCAGATGTATTACCAGCCATCCGAAGACCCTCGGGGCTACGTACAAAACTTTCCAACTTGCCGCTTGAATGGCGGAGATCGGAGAATGGCAATGAAGCTGGCACCTCCAGCCAGAGATAGATGGATTCTGGGCAAGACCCATCACTCATGCGGTGGGTGCGAAAGAAATCAGCAACAAGAAAAGTAGCTGCTGGCTTAGATTATGCCCAGAAAAGGGAAGCGATGTGGAGAAGATAATCCAAATTAATCTCACAAGCGATATTTCTGGGGGAGCAGCCAAGAGAAACTTTCTCACAGAAATTATTCCTATTGAAATGTCCACCCGGGGGCGCCACAAAAATGTTAGGAACTATTTTAAGTGCGGAAGACCATAGAGCATACGTAGCAAGATACATATTTTACAAGTATTAGCCAGAAAATTATTTAATATTGCTTATTATTGTGTAAGACTCAAATCTATTTGATCATCAAAACAAGTCATCGAACACAAGTGTAATACAAGGTAATTAATGAGCAATTACTGTTATTGATTGGCTTAACAATAAACTGTAAATCACGTTAATACGTACATGCAAAATTTTTCAACCAGTATAGACAGATTTACTCCAATACTGGATCACCATAAGGAAATCTTTCGCGGCGAAAGCAATTTGCATATTTAACTATAGAACCTTAATAAATTAACAGTCGGTTCTCCTTGAGCACTGTATTGCAATAGAAGTGTCGAAACAAATAAATCTAGTGTAATACATCTACCTACGTTGGCTTCCTGGGGTTTATGTAGGTATGATCATCACTATATGAGTTGATCAACCTTCTCCCAAAACAATCATTACTAATTTTCTTCGATCTTATCGACTGGAAGTCACCACATGTGAAAATAAGCCCCCCATCTAACCTTTGCATACAGACAACGCCTACAACGATATCTATGGTCATTCGTTCTTTATAATCCCCCAAACCACGATCACCTTTCCCTCCGATACCGCCGATTCCAGAAACACAGTGAATACCGAAAGCAATTCCATTTCAAATCCCATTAAGATTTGACATAATTTGAAATTTGGATTTTACGTATCTTTACCTTACTTCGCGAGAATGTAGGGGGTCGGAGAGGGCTTGATGGGAGAGGTGGAGAAAAGACAAGAGAAGAAATGCGCAGCGTAACCCTAAGACATCAACGGTCAGAGTTGTTGGGCATCAATAACCAAAGACTGGGACTGGGGAGTTGGTAGATTTTACACCGAAAGAAATTCCAAGTCAATTATGATATGGAACTGATGATATAGAACCTTATTGAAACGATTTTATTTCAGCTTTTGACCTCTTAGCCTCTTTAAGAATAATTATATACATAAATAGATTCTCGTAATATCACCACCAATGCCTCCCCTTTTCTCCCCGTGTATTTGGGAATGTTCAGGGGAATAAAGGCGTGCATGGATGGGGCAGGGGTGGCGAGCGCGAAGGGGAATGGGAACGGCTGCAAGACGGAGTCAAGAAGGCCCGAAGAAACGAAGAAAGGCTAAAGAAAAGAAAAACAATAAACGTTAACACGAACACGAAAATAAAATAACTCTCTCACGAAGTTCCCCCTTTTTTTGTGTGTGGGTTACATGTGCCTGTTCGCTGTGTGCGTGTGTATCTCACGGCTGAATGTATCTGTGTGCCTGGCGGTGTGAGTGCTGCGTAGATGTTCATTTTACTGTACCATAATCGCAGCCCCAAATTGATCACCATCATCAAGAAGGGAAA
This sequence comes from Drosophila sechellia, assembly GCF_004382195.2. Classification (NCBI taxonomy): domain Eukaryota; kingdom Metazoa; phylum Arthropoda; class Insecta; order Diptera; family Drosophilidae; genus Drosophila; species Drosophila sechellia. The sequence goes on along the minus strand of NC_045950.1, from coordinate 13,917,465 downwards.
AAATCAAAAAAAAAAAAAATAAAAATCATAATAAAAAGAAGCCGAGAACATAAGAGGCAAAAGGCAGCCCAAAAGTCCAGGGGAAAACGTAATCACAAACACTGGGCAACATCATCGATTTTCGAACAAGAAGGCTGCGCAGTCGACGTCGACGGTGGCAGAGGCCCGGACCGAGACAGAGGCGTCTTGATCCCTTCTCGCTCCCGCTCTTTATGGCCAACTCTCCCGCTCTAGCCAGGCATTGTTGGCAGCACAACGGCAATATGACAGCAATACCAATACCTGTGCGACTTACCTGCCGCTGCCGCTGCGCAGCGGACACTTCGAAATACGAAATACAAAATAAAACCAAACAAAGAGGAATGTGTGCGCGAAAGATACCACCAACAACACAACGGCAACAGCAACAGTGACAACAACAACAACAACAACACGAGTTGAGGCTGGGACCAAGAGACTCAGGCTACGTCTGCACAACATACAGGGTGTCCACTGTGGACGAAGGCTTTCAAAAGCAACACTGGCCAGCAGGGTAATGAAATCTTTTAGTTTCAATTAATGCGGGATCATTTAATATTTCAAGCCAAATAGATATAATAAAACTTATTTAGAAAACAATAGTTGAAAAGAAGCTAAAATTGTTTAAAAAATATTTCTATGAGATTGTTGTTTTCAAAAAAATATCCAGTTCCCAAAATATCCAATAACCATCTTTCAATTAACTCCATCGAATCAACTTAACTTTTGGATGACTGCGTACTTTGTATTAATCGAGCTAAATGTACATCTTATAGTTTGGTAATACCAGATGTTTTTTAAAAATAACAAGTTTTTGAAAATATTTACTTTAGAAAAGGTGTGTGTGCCCAAAATGCCCGCTTTTATTGCTCTCTTTATTGGGAATACCCATCTATTGTAATGGAATCTCCCGAAAAAAGGGATCTATAAGCCGAAAAGCAAATGGTCAATAGGTGCTATATTTCTGCCGGTGTAATCCCTCCATGAACCGACCAGGGCTACCAGAGCCTGATGCGTTTATAATTACTTCTTGGTAGGCTAAGTACTACTCACCTTTGGGCCGGGGTGCCTTGAGCTCTTGGGATCAGGATGCGGATTTTGGCACTTGGTGAGGATCTATGGCACTCGAGCACGCTGGAACAGTGGATCGGATCGGTGGAACTGGAGCTGGATCGTGGGCTGGAGTCTGTTTGCTTTGGGAGTCTGCAACCTGGGAGTTTGGAGCTGTAACAGAAATGTGGCTGCTGCTGTTGTTGGTTGCTCCGTTGTTGCTGTTTTGCTGGTGGGTGCACCTTTCGCCACTCTTTGTGCTGTTTTAGTTGTTGTTGTTGTTGCTGCTGTTGTTGTGCGTCTGGGGGCTTTTAGCCTGGCTCTCTGGGCCTTTGGCTTACACAATGCTCTCGGCTGGCTGCTTTTGGCCGCTTCTAATGTGCCACTCTTTGTGGTATGTGGAGCTGTTGTTGTTTCGTTTGCTTGGTGCTGCCTTTGTTGCTGGCGGTTTGTGCATTTTGGCCTAACATTTAATGTTGCTGCTGCTCATATTGCTGCTATTGCTACCGTTGCTGCGAACTGAAGGGCGCAAATGTTGAGGGGGCGGGTCGGTTCGGGGGCGTTTCGCCTGGCATTCGCGTTTTCAAGCAAATTTGTTGTTTATTTTTTTTCTTTGAGTATTTTCACTATTTTTTACGCGCTTTCCGCACTAGCATTTGTTGTTGCTGCTGGTTCTGGCTGCTGTTATTAATCACTATTTTTATTTTGCATTTTATTATTCGCTGCTCAGCTTTGATGGCGTCTCATTCCAGCTCGCAAGCACACACACATTTCCACACTTTAAGCTCACGCTCTCCGAGAGACATGCACACGTACACACACACACACAGATACGCTCGCACTCAACACACGCACACACACACGAGGTTTTTTTCGCCTTTTCAGCCTTCTCTTCCTCTTCGTGGCTGAAATTCGTGTGTGTGTTTTATTTAATTTCGAAAAAGTTTAAGCGCGACTTTTTGCTGTTTGTTTGGCGTAGAAACTTTTGGATTTTTCGCAAATATCGCGACACACACGCGCACTCACAGGTAATTTCGATTTGAAACGATTAGTCGGATTTGAAACTATATATTTTCGGTGTATTAACTTGCTGACTTTCCGTGTGCGCGGAAAACTTGTCGTCGCTGTCGCTGGATCTCGGCTCTTGGCTATAATGCCCAAAGAGTCAATTGGAGATTGTTCAACTGTTGAATGTGCTGCTGCCGCCGCTGCTGCCACCTCTGCCGACGTCGTAGTGCAGTTGTATTGGTGGCAAGGTGATGTCTGTGTTCGCGGCGCTGGTTAGAGAGCGCTCGATTATTATTGCTTTTTATGGTTTCATCTCTTTCGTAACTGATATTGAGCGAGCGCGGCAGCGACGCCGGCAGCGCAGCGCCACTCAAATTCATTCGAATCGATGATGTTGTCTCTACACTCCCAAACACCCATACAAGTGCGGTCCAAAGCAAAGGTAGCCCAGTGCTTCCATCAGTGTGTGTGTGTGGGTGCACCTGCAGAGGCCGAAACGCAGGCAGGTACAAAAGACTTAGGCAACGAACCTTCCACTTCAGCATGCACTTGCGGCGAAGGGAGACGGCAGATCAAAAGAGAGAGGGCAAGAAAGAGAGCCACAGCCACCCTCGGCGCGGGCAAACCGCTCCTGCATTTCGTATCTCCCGACTTTGCGTTCATTTCTGTGCTGTGCTGTGGCATTGCATTCATCATCGAAAATTCGAATTCGCTGCTCGGTTAACTCTACTTCGTTTTCGAACTCGCCGCCTTGTTGTTCTGTTTTTGTTGTTGTCATTCGGCTTGTAAACCGCGTGAAAGTGGTAGTGCAATCGGGCATCAGGTAGAGAAACAAACACACACAACAGCGGGAGAGAGGTGGAGAGAAACACCGAGATCACCGCATGCCAAGAGAATTCACTGAGAAAAAATTACTGGATACAATGATGCACTTTCTCAACATCATTCTATGATAAGCAGTTTAAATGAATAGTTCGACTCTTAATTCTTATAAAAAATACTGTTGATAGGTTTCCTATTCACAAGCGTTGATCAAACTAAAGCACTTCGTATAATTAAATATATAATAATATGTACGAATTTATATATTATATATATTCGTAATATATTCGTTGTATATATTCAACAAATCAACTCAAATTGTTAGCACTACGAAACGAATGATTTTTTTCTCCGTGAGGCATACGTAAAATAGTTGTGCATGTACCACAATCGAAAACGCCAAGTAGCTGCCGTGCCGCCGCAGCCTCCGTCGCTCTCTGTTCCGTTCTCTAGGCCTGGCTTTCGGTTAACCTCAGTCGGGCTCCTACAACCTCACCTCGCCAGGCGGCGGCAATCAGCGCTGTGTCGTGTGGATCGGCGGACGAACCGACGGACGGGGCTTGTGTGCTTTCCGCCACGGTAAAGGGTGACTCCCCCCAGCTTCCTTTCCACCGATCTCCCCCCCCCCACTTGGCTCCCTCTCTCAACAATTCACGTTGTTTGTCTTTTGGCGCAGCGCACGCGTGGAACTGTGGTTAAGAACGTAAAGCGGCGGGCAGTAGTTTACACTGAAGCACTTGACATTCTACGCAATGTAAAATATTTATGTAAAATTAAATTTTACAGTAAATATGTAAAAAGTATCTTCATAACGATAACTATAAATAAATAAAGATAAAATTGAAAATAGTAAATATAATTTATATACTTGTATATATAAAATTGAGTTCCAGAAGCCCCTTTACAAACACTTCCATCTCAAGTTTGAATTTGAGTTTTATTTTCATTTCGGTTTATTGTTGCAATATATTAAATGTTTAAAACTAAATTTAGGCTTAGTTTAATCCATTTTTTTATTTATTGATTTTGCCGTTTTTGGGTTTACACATTAGTTGATTTTCATGTAATAAATTTAATTTGTTGTTTTTAACTGGTCGAAACTTTTCTCTAATGCTTGATTACGTTTTTGTACATATACCGCTAAGTAGTATATATATGCATGTATCGGTGTGTGTGTTTTCTGTGTGTGTGTGCGAGTGTGGCGGTGTATATAACTAAAAACAAACAACAATCGCATTAAATGTACTTATATACTTGTTTTTTTTCTTCAAAAAGTCTTATATCTTTCCGTTATGCAAAGTAAGAAACCGAAGAGAAACATTCACAAACAAACATTCCATCCCTCCGCGCGTCCCTTTGACCAGGACATTTTTGTCTAACCTGATTGCCTAAAATTAATGTAACAAACCATGGAAACTGACGTTGGCTCACGGGTTCCCACCGATCCGCCGATCTGCCGATCTCATCGCCCTCTATAATGCCAAGGCGGTTGTCGAATTCTCAATTCCAAGTAGCAGCCTGAGTGACGCGTAAAAGTCAAGTTTCAAAGGACTAGGCGGAGATGTGATTTACCATATGGATCCGGAAATCGGACCTTCGATCGTGTCTAAGCTGTTATAAAAATATAGGAACTTATGCGGGGATATTGCAAAAATATTTCTATATTAAAAAAACAAAACTTATTTGGTGTCCTTATGCTGAGCACCTTAAGATTTGAGAATAATAATAGAAGCTAATGAGCTTGAAAGTAACTATGGCTTGACAATATTGAAATCATATATGCTTTGGGGGAACTAATAGTTGCTTAATTGCTAGTAAAGTTAACATACTTGTGTTTGCTGTTCTTGTTCATGTCAGAGTGTGGATGGGTGGGGTCTTGTATCGATAGATGCATTAAAACTAGGCACACCAACTAGCTACGAAAATACATTCCCTGCTCCCCGCAACGAAGGTACACACATTAATATTGTACTTTAAAATATTGTGCCTCGAACACAAACAACCTAAGGTCAAAGGAAACCAACTTAAGATCGAAATTACATTGTTAACTTTTTGCCAGGGCTCGAACCGAAAGTCCTCCTGTTTGTTCTGTGTTTTTCCTTATAAACTTGTTGGTTTTTTTTTCATATCTTATATTTGTTTTTAGTTTTCAATTCGACAACTTGTTTGCTAAAATTTAAATGTAACCATACTTTTGTGTTTTTCCCATTTTTTTTGTTATTTATAATACTGTTTTTTAATATATGTTTTTTGAATGCAGAAAGGGAGCAATGCAAGGAAACTCTTGGAACTTCCGCATCTCTAACGAAAAACAATTGCATAATACATTGTAAGTGGATATATTTGGTTGCGAAGTTCTGATTTTTTTCTTATTTGTGTTGGCAGTGATATTGCGAAACGTTCTCCTTTCGACTTGGAAATCAGCTCGACATCGAAATAATATAGTACACGTTAGTTATGCGCTTGTTCCGGTTTGCATTTGGTTAAGACTCTATCGGGTGTGTATGGTCTGTTGTGGTCAAAGTACAGCTCACGATGGGACTTTGTAAGATGTGCTTAAGAAAGGACTTGATCCTCAATGGGTTTTCATAAGAAAGTAGAAAGTGTTGCCGTCTGCTGTTGTATTTACAAAATGCTTCGATGTCATTACTCGTATGACCTAAAACGATTTCAAAACTAGTCATGTTAAATGTCTCTATATATCCGTATTTATATATATATATATATATATATATATATATATATGCTGGTGTGTTGTATATATAAGTTTATGTATGTAATACGTTTAAAAAGATTTTTTGGTTTCTTTCCTTCTTTTTTTTTGTAATGTTTTTTGGAAAAAGTATTTCTGTTACGTTGCGGTTTATGATTACGTTTAAATATACTTATCAGTTAGCGGGTTCCGTAATCTTGGTTTCAATTTGATTAATACGTCTCTTAGATCACTAGTATTACAATGGATGCTATTTGTGTCGCTCGTTTCGTATTAGCTTTCTGGGTATTTTTTTGTTGTTTTGCTTTTTGTTTTTTTTTTTTTGGGTGTTTGGAAAATGCTTTCTGTGGTCGAACCTGCTTCTTAGTGAAAACATATTGTGTAATGCCTAACTCTTTGGTTGGCTAACGACTAGAACGTAGGAAGTGAAAGGAATCCGGATTCACATTGAACGCACGACGTCTGATTCACCTGCCCCAACCAAGATCCTGATTTCGGGGCTGCTCGCAAAATGGTTAAATGGTTCTACTAATGGATACATATTGCTTAGTCGATTGCAGCAGCGATTGGGGCGGAAAATCAGAGATATACCAGTGGAGAGCAACAGCGGAAGTCAACACAGCGCAACTGAATTCGATCCAAATCCAAATCCTATCCGGGACAACAAGCCATCATCCACTCTAAGTGGGACTATCCGCCTTGGAACCGGCATTCGAGTTGTCTTGCAGTTGAGCTAGTGTCTTGAACTTTTGAGAGTTTAGGAATCTGTTGAAAAAAAGATATAGATATATATATTTCTTGGCACAGTATCTTTTATCTTTGCATAAAGGGCACTCACCTCGGATATGAGTCTCTGTGCATCAGTGTGTAGATCTGGATTTGAGCTTCGTCGAAGGTGTGCGTCGTGGGCTCGATCATGTTCCGGTTGACGATCTCGCGGACCCTGGAGTCCAGCGACACCTCCCTGGGCGACAGGATCGAGATGTAGTCCTCGTAGATGAGGCGCGCCTTCTCCTCCACCAACTCGGGGCTGTTCTCCTTCTTGAGGTCCTCGCAGGCCAGCCAGAACAGGATGTTCTCCTCACTGAATTCGCTGCGCAGGAAGTTCTGGAACACCTTTCGACCAGCTGGAAAAAGAGTCGGCCAACCACCAATTAGTTTGGATCAAGGTGCCAATTTTCAATGGCTTACCTGTACTTTTCATCAGCTTGTCAAAGCTTTTGCCCCAGCTGCGGATTTCCTCCAGTGTGGGTCTGTAATGTACAAATAAATTTAGTTCTTTTTTTATTAAGTTGATTGGTGCTCAAACTCACTGCTCGCCATCCAAGAATTCGGCATTTACCAGATCTCGCTTCGTGGGGGCATTTTCATCGGCATTCTTGATGGCCAGACTGTAAAGATAAGGAAAAAGGAAAAACAGGGGGAGGCGCTTGTTAAAAGTCGATTATTTTGATTTTACAACTCATCAATCACCCTTTAAAGTATACTACAATTTTATTCATCGCTGAATTGGCGCTCAGCCTGACTCATTTTTAACTGGCACAAAATAGCATAAATATGTAAGTACAGTAGCCGCTCGATAACGTAAACTTTTAGATAGCGCGCGCTACTGATTAGCATTTCATAAAACACTTGCGCTAAACATGGAAACTTAACATGAGCGATACTACTATATGCCACATTTTAAGCTAGAGAGTTTAAAGGTTACTCATATATCTGAACGCGATATAAAGATATAATGCCTCGAATAAACACTGTAGATAGGCTAATGGCATATCGGTTTTGGGTTTCGAAGCCCGGAGACAGAGCACCGGAGTACTCGAACTTGACATAAAGCTCTCTTATCTGGACGACAGTTATCAGAGCGACTCGCTGGCCCAATACCTAATCAAAGTCACACAGGCGTACATATACACATATATGTATGAATCAAATTAGATGTGGCCAGGGGGGTTTGGGGCGACATCGGGTGCTCTGAACTGGGTTTTCGGGGCGATATACCCCCAGTTGGGCACACAAAGGTGCGGACGGGGGGGTTGCGAGTTGGCGGCGGGTCGCAAAAGACTTTCGTTTTCATTCACGAAAACATGCAACACTTGGAGGAGTCCGCGGAGGAGCCGCCACATACTTATTTATATTTGATTTGAAAAGTGCCCTCCAGAGAGCGCTGCCCGTCGCCTTGCTCCCGGAATTGTGAATGAATGCGAGAGAAACTGAGAGAGCGGCGCCAGCGCTAAAGAGCGTTTCGTAAGAGAGAAAGCGGAGAAAGTTCGTAAGGCGGAGAGGGAAAGAGCTTTTGTTTGTTCAGCAGCATTGCCAGCTGCCAGCAGAAGGCCACCTTGTCCGTGTCCATTTCCATTTCAACTTCCCTATCCATGTCCATATCCATATCCATGTCAGTGGGCACAGCCATAGCCGAAGCCAAAGCCAAAGCCAAGCAATAGTTAAAGCCAAAGCAATAACCATAGCTGTAACCGTGGCCACATCCATGACTGCACTGCGAGAAACAAGGACTAATCATATTTCGACTCTCTTAAAAAAAGGCCTCAAACAGACGAGCTTTAAAATTAAATAATGAAATAGGTATGTATGATTGGTTCATCATTATAATATATCTTTAAACAAAGCTAGCTAGTTGAAGTAATTACATAGTGTAGCTCATTTTTTATCCTATACCCAATAATACCAATCGATTCTCTCGGTGTAAGAATGCATGAGTGTTTAAGGAGGTGCTTACCATTTGGCCCTGTTGTCAGGATGTGGTTGGCAGTGGATGGGTATTGGCACAGGTAGTTGTTTTAATGACCGAACGTTGAGTCAAGGCAGCGCGGTAACGAGAAAGAAATTGATTTCGTGTCAGAGGATTCGAGCGGTGCACAAATAGGCCACTCGGTGGTGGCCTCCATACTCACCAGGAGCAGGAGCAGCAGCAGCACCAGCAGAAGCAGCACGGCTTCTGCGACTGCGGACGCTGCAACGTGGTCGCGTTCGATTCCTGCAGCACGTTGGACGTGGAGCCGAGGATTCCCACGCTGCCGCCCACGGTGGGCGATACTCCGCCCAGGCTGCCGCCACCTCCGACGACGCCCCCGCCGCCACCATTCCCATTGCCGTTCCCATTGTTGCCACTATTGTTGGCGGCACTTTGCTGTGAGGATGCAGTCATGCCGCGCAATCGACAGCCACTGGGCAGCTCCGAAACGGTGCAGGACATGCCGCTACCTGCAATAAAGGAACAAATTGAAACGTTAATGACCACTGTGCACGGTTAGGAGTGGGGGGAAGTGTGCTGACAGTTGGGCGAATCACAGTTACACTGCCAAAAAATATTATTTGAAGCTAGTCAAAACACATTTTAAGTAAAGTTTTAATATCTGGGTTTATCACAATTTGAATTTAAAGACTAAATAGTAAAGAAAACTCGTGAATTATTAAAACATTGATTATTTCTAAATTTAATTCACCAAAACTATCAAAATATAATAAGTACAAATTTGGAAAAGTGTAAACTGGAGCAAATAGGTCCAAATGCCCAACTGCTCCCGATTCGCCTCGTTTTTCCGTGTGCACTTACCTGCCCTTTGAAAGTTGAGGTTGACGCTGGCGGAGCTGATGGAGATGGTGGAGGTGGAGATGGAAAGGTGTTGTTGGGTGTTGGGTGGTGAGGTGGTGCTGCCCCAGCTGGCGGACCGCCCACTGCCACTGACCTACCCACTCACCCGCTCGCTGTGGTGCTCTTTTCTTTGCTTCGGCTTCTCTTTCTCGGCTTCCTTGGGGATGTGGGGGATGCAGGGACCCCGTTACGTATTTATGTTTTTGCTAATAATTTTTTATAGAAATTTCCCACACTCTCTCTCACTCTCTCTGCGGCGCTCTGTCCTCTCTTTCTCGCTCTGCCCACAGCTGCTGCTCTTGATTTTAGTTATAGTTTTCGTTTTGTTTTATGTTTTTTTTCCTTCTCCTTAGCTTTTCCTTGGGCGATTTTACAAGCCGAAAAATTCCAGAAATTCTTCAAGATTTTTCCGATAACCTTTTTCGAGTAGTAGTTATCCTTATCGTAGAATCCTGACTTCAACCTTCGCGTGGGTTTGGTTTCTGTTTTTTTTTTTCTAGGGGGTCTAGCGTTTCTTTAGAGAGTTGATGGTGCGCGGTTGGCATTTACATATTCCGCTCCGGATTTACGGGCGAAAATCTAGCGATTCAATGGCCCCGTGCACCAAGGGGCACATTTCACGAGCGTTACGAAATTTATGAGCAGCTGGAGCTGCCACCGTAGTTGTTGTTCTGGCCTTTATTTATTTCTTGTGCTAGTCATTACACTATCATTGTATATGTACATATGTATGTAGGTGCCGTTGTGTGCGTGCGTCTGTGCGTGTGTGCGAGAGGGGGGGTGGGCTGGAGTACCACCACATTGACACGCAACTTGGCTAAGTGGAGCGCATTGTTTGGCTCGTTGGGCGGATGGGGCGTATGCGTGATTTTCTCCACTTGTGCTGATGTTGCTGCAACAGCTGCAACATGTAGGCATCAGCAGCTAATTGCACTTGTTTGTAATTCGAAGCGCCAGCGATTTTTGGTCGTTGCACTTATCACAAATCAGCTGCTCGGGTTCTTTTGTTGACCATTGCCTTTAGCCTGGCTATCTATGTATATTATATATATATTTTGTTTTATTTTCTTGTTGTTTAACCAGCGCTTCCGTTCAGATTTTCACTCAAACACCACACACACGTTTATATTTTCTTTGAGGATTTTTGGGCGAATGGGTGGGCGGGAAAAGGGGGTCGCGTTTGTATGTATGAATGTTTTTGAGGAGCAGCGACGAGTACATACGAATTTTTGCCACTAGAATCGGAATCGAAATGTGTATATTTGTATATATTTTTATTTTTCGCCCCGAAATTGTTTTGCTTGTGCTTTGATTTTTTTTTTGTGAATTTCTTTACGATTTTTTTCGTTGACTGTGTGTGTGTGTATGAATACGAATTGGGGGAAACTGCAATTTTCGTGGTCACTGGATGGCCTGGACTGGCATTTTCACATTTTCACATCTCGCCCTCGGCCATATTTTATTATATTCCTTCGTTCTCGGTGCCCCCGCAATGGCAGCTATGGCAGCCAATTTCCATTCGATTTCTGCGCTCTGCGATTTTGGCTGCTCAGCACCAGCAGCACCCAGAAGCTGAAGCCAAAATCCTCGACAGGTCGATTCGAGCGTTTCGAGATTCTCTCCGCTCGGGCAAAGGCAGGCGACTGATTTCCAAGCAGTGCCGTGTCGCCAGCTCTTGATTTTGATTTTCCAATGCGCGCGCTCCTCCCGAGGAGCGCAAGATAACGGCGAGTGGAAAGTGGGCAGCCGGGGGAGGGCTCCATAGGTGGACTGAGCGAAAAGCTTTGTGGAATTGCTATACAGTTAGAATTCCTGGTACACACAGGAGAGGGACTGACAGGCGGAGAGCGCGAGAGAACGGACGGAAAGACATGTGCGCGAATCGGAAAAAGAGAATAAAGCTCGGGACTCTTCGCTCCACTGGAATTTACCCCAAAGCTTTGGGGCCAGAACTTATAAACTTTCGGCAGGGTTGCTCTTACATTTTGATTCTGGGATCCCGTTGATTTCGGAAACCGTTGTTTTTAAAATGTTCGAGTGAAATGGTTATATGAAATACTTTACTTTTCATAAAAATTAATATATGTTTTATTTACTATTGAAATTTCACAAAACTTTCGGATACCAAAACAAACTTTCTTAGGGTTTGTACACCTAGATTACGTGTATAGTCGGATGGTACTGTCCGCGCCCGTGGAGAAGACCCATGGCTGCACCGGATGCCAGTTAACATCCAGCACGCCAAACTCATCGCGTTTCTCGTGTGTTTGCAGCTTCTTGAGAGGCACAATCAAAGGGTTTTGCAGCAGGTCACTAAAAAAAAGTTTGGAGAAATTAGTAATTATCCTTGGGCAATGTTGATTTATAGCCACTTACTTATAGACCATGCCGTGAGAGACGATCACAGCCTGGTCATCGCTGCCAGAAGCAAAGAGCGGATAGCGACGATGGAAAGCAACACTGCGAACTGCATTGCGATGAAGTCGCATGGTCTGGTAGGGCTTTGTGGACAGATCCAAATCGAACCAGAGCATCTTTTTGTCATAGGTGGACACCAGCAGATTGTCGCCCTTCGGATGAATAGACATGCCCGATATCCATTTGGAGTTGGTCAGCAGCTTCTTGACAAGCTCTTGTTTGACCAGATCATAAATGCGAATGTTGTGTTGCGTCTGTAAAGAAAAAAAACAGAAGTCAATAAGATATAGTAACAACAGAAAATTATCCCCCTTACCGCCACAAAGAAGCAGGGCTTCACCGGATGGAAGAGCACGAATTGGATGAGACCCTTGCTCTTGGAGAATGGAATCTGTGAGCGCCGCTTGGACAACTGATGAATTAAAGCCGAGCGGTTAGCACCTTCGGGCATCACTGTGGCCAAGTAGTCACCACGACCGTGCCAGGTGACCTGTCGGATGGGTTTGAAGTGGGTAATCACTACGCGGACGCCCTTCTCCTGCTCATCAGCTTCCGCATTGGACCATTGCACCGCCGTCTTGATGCGTTCACTTTCAATGACATCCTGACTGGGCGCCTCAGCCAAAAGATCGTCAGTCTTCTGCACCAGGACCTTGTCGCCCACTTTAGGATTGACGAGCAACAAACGATTGCCAGTGGCCACCGCAATAATAGACAGCTTGGGATTCGGACACCAAGCCACACAGCGTACCACTTCGTCAGTCTCGATTGTGCGAATGCAACGACCTGTTGCAATTTCCCAAACTGTGAAGTGAGATGGATTAGTAAGGAGATATATAAAGGTTGTCAGTTAAATATGGTACTTACTCTTGACGGTTTTATCATCCGAACCGGAGACGAGGTACTCTCCTTTGGGCTCCACACTAACAGACCGCACCAGATCGGTGTGGCCACGGTAAACCATACTCTCCACCGTGGGGAAGGGTTGCAGGTCACGCGGCGAGGGCAACTTGGGGATAAGGTACTCGGCATCGATGTTCAGCTTGACACGCTTTGCACGGGGACACAGGTAAAGATCCAGGCATCGAAGGAAACGCTCCCGAAGGTATCTCGAGTAGGCGGGCACCTCCCTCAGCGACTTGAACTTCTGTGGCATGAAGTGCAGCTTGCGCTTGTGTGGCTCATCCTTTAGTTTAAGCCACTCCTTGGTCTCCTTGGCATCGAAAAGGTACTCTGGCGGAGGATTGTAGGACTCCGCATGACCGGGAAGGTCGCGTTTGGGCGCAGAGACTGGATCGTGGATGCGGCGCATGTGTTCCCGACTAGTGTCCGTTTCCCACAGCATGTAGAACTTGGGACCGCGCTTGGCCTGCTTCTCGCGTTCCACTTCCTCAGTGGTCTTCATCCAGCCCATTTTGAGGGCGTGCACCATGCGAGAGACGCGCTTTTTCTCGGAAACTGAGGGCAGGAAAGAGCGTTTGTGGTCGGGTACGTTCTTGATGGGCATCTTTTCCACCTCTGATGTGAACCATTCGATCCAGGGCTCGTACTCTTCGTGATCCTTGTTGGGGATGCGACCCGAAACGATGCGCTTGATCAGAGCAATGTCCTCGTCTGTTAGGCGCACATCCTGACCGGTAAGTGGATCCTTGACGGTACGCCAAAAGTCTGGGTCCTCGATCTTACGCAGGAACTCATCGATTTGATCTCCTTGTGGTGGTTTAATAATCTTCTTGGCATCCCAGTCGTAACCGATGTGCTTGTATTCGTCGTACCAGTGCATGGGTATGTTGCCTACAGTATTTCTTATGTCCTCCTCGTCGGAAGTATCTGAATCCTGATATTCAGGCTTTGAGCTATCACGTTTCGGGAGCTCTGCTGTGAGGGCTTTTTTAGACGCGGCACCGCTTCCGCTGGGCTTATCGTCTGATTGCTTTGACTTGGAAACCTTCTCCTCATCTTCCACTTCCTCTTCATCAGTACTTCCCTCCTCTTCATTGTCCTCTTCATCACTACTTTCTTCATCTTCCTCAGCTGATGAAGATTGCTTTCTGCCCAAGTAGTTGCCCTCCTCGTCGCTCTCGAACTGCAGTTCCTCACTGGAATCCGAGTGGTATTCCTGGTCTATGCCCTCGTCATCTGTTGAATCTTCGCCGGGATCTTTTACAGCTTGGAGCAGGTCCTTAAAGAGCACAAACACATGCAGGTCATTTATGAATGACTTTATATCACTGTTAACGGGTCTTACCTCCTCCTCCTCCTCGTTTTCGGAAGCCTCGGAACTGGCCACCACTTCATTTGTGGGTTCCGAATCCTTTCCTCTGCGTTTCAGAGCTAGTTTTTTGGTCATTTTGAGGTAAAAACAAAACTAACGCGGCGCACGTGTTGCAGTCAGCGATAGCGATGGGAATCGCCTGAAACGGTTGCCTATCGATTGGCTTGCCGCAACTTCTGCTGGTAATCGGTTACAAGTCCAGTTAGAAACAGCAAACCTTTTATTTTCATTTGTTACCTCTATAAAATATATATCTATGAAAAATATTTTCATATACAAATTTATGTAGTCCTAAACATACCATTGATGTCGCCGTTGAATAGTGATCAAGTCAAAGTTGTCCGTGGCCAATGTAAACCAATTGCAGCGCCGTTGCGAGCAAGTCTGCAAAATACCCTAACGCTATTTGGAAGATTCTTCAACGAACCATTTTTCAGCGAAATTCGCAGACTTACGTGCAGATTTTTTTGGGTCAGTGCGAAAATCAAAGGTGACACGCCGCAACTGGAGCACTAGGAGCCCACCAACAACGAAACACCGGCGGCCGAACGGAGGTATTACTCATCCGGAAAACGAAACCATCGATTTGCAGCTCACACAAGGGCAAACAAAAGTGCACACGCACACATTGGCAAGGTGGCCCCCTCCTCTTTCCGTTGCTCACACACCAGCATAAGGAAACTCACACACAGACGTCACGATGACTGCGCCGCGACGCCTGCGAAAAGAATTGGGCGATTTGCAGGGCAACGCACTGAAGGCCTTCCGGGACATTAAGGCGGACGATGACAACCTGCTGCGCTGGACGGGATTGATTGTGCCGGACAATCCACCGTACAATAAGGGCGCCTTCCGCATCGAGATCAACTTCCCGGCGGAGTATCCCTTCAAGCCGCCCAAGATTAACTTCAAGACACGCATCTACCATCCCAACATCGATGAGAAGGGCCAGGTGTGCTTGCCCATTATCAGTACGGAGAACTGGAAACCGGCCACACGCACCGACCAGGTCGTCCAGGCACTGGTGGACTTAATCAACGAGCCTGAGCCGGAGCATCCGCTGCGGGCAGAGTTGGCCGAGGAGTTTCTTAAGGACCGCAAAAAATTCGTGAAAAACGCCGAGGACTACACCAAGAAGCACAGCGAAAAACGTCCGGCCGACTAGCGGATAGGCGAAGGTATAGCTGGAGGAGGTGGGCCAGTCCACAACCCATGTGTACCCTTACCCCTTAGTCTTGTGATTTTTCAGTTAGTTATTTAATTTTCATTTTTGATCCCTGAAAAACTATCCTCAGAAAACATTTAAGCATATATTTCCCCGGCAGAGTACCTAGTTTTGTAAAAGTAGCACTGTAATTTGATGCAAGTGAGAAATACATGTTCGTTATGTTAAAATACAGCTGCCGACTCTTGGACCGAGCCGACATCTGAGTTGGGTGTTGGAGCCACCACGGGCATGGGAAATGATTCCTCGCCCAGCATGCTACGGAAGCAGGTCATCAGCATGCAGTGGTTGTGCTGAATGAGGGCCTTGCTGAACTGGTTCTTCTGCAGCTCCTTAATGTCCATCAGGCTGTGAATGGCCCCCGCCCGCTCGTCCCTAATAAGTTCCAGCACCTGTTCCAACGCACTGTTAGCCGTATCTTTTAGCTTACTTAACGTGAGAGTTTGCGCTTGATTGCTATTAAAACTACAGTCCTGATAAACGCTCTCTATGAGAAATAGGAGCAGCGACGCCGCATAGTGGGTGAGAAACAGGAACTTGTGAAAGACAATGCTGTCGGGCTTCAGTTCCCTTACTGCTTCCAGGAGATCAATGAAAAAGCGCTGCTGGGCGGTGTGGAAGGCCTCGTTTTCTGTTGGTGGCAGGTAGCTCAGTGTCTTGCTGCCCAACTGGCACTTTGGGGCAGACTGCCAGACAGGGTCGAGATAAAATGTGTCAAGGATGCGAAGGCGCAGAATGAGTATTGGTTCCGAGGCAAACATGCTGCTTTGCAGGCTCTGAACAGGTGCTCCTCGGGAAACGTGAAAATTCAAGGGTGCTGCTCTGTTCTTAACGTATGAATATGATGTTCTATTGTTAAGACACTTCTCCAGTTGATTAAATTCCCGGCGCAGGCAGTAAATCTGCTTGAGAAGGTCACCGTGTTTCAAGGACTCCCTTTCTGTGTAGGATCCGCCATAGACAGGCACATGGAATCCCAGAGCCTTACTTGTGGCCTCCTTGTCAACGATGCACAGGGTATCTTCCAATGGCTTCACTTTGTATAGACTGTAGTAGGTGTTGGAGACAAGGCTGCGCAGGTGATGAAGATGTCTCAGATAATGACGATCATTGGACTCGTAGGCATAGATACTTCCCTCGATGGCATCCGTTTGAAGCTTCATATACAAACGGCAGGCAATCTCGTGCTGCATGAGAAAGTCCTGGGGGATCTGGGACCTGGCAAATAATGGCATCACCAATGCGTCATTTGGCTGAGCAAGCTTGCTCTTTATCTCCTCTAGCAAACGAGGCAAGCCGGTATGGTCCTTGTTGTAGTTCAGGCAGATTACGTAAACTTCTGAATTTCCCCGCTTGGAAGTAGCCGGCTTAAAGATGTGCACCTCCTCAAAAATGCAGTTGAGTGTGTAAAGTAGAGATACACTACAAGCCTCGAAGAGGGTAAACATCTTCACCAGGAAGTTACCGCCACTTGAGAGAATTCTCAAGGCACTGAGTACTTCAGCAAAGAACAGGCGAACCACTATCTCTTCCTGGCAATCAGGCTGTGCGGCACAATCGATGGAACCATCGGCAGTGACAAGATCCACCTGTCCCTGGAACTCCACCTCACAACGTTCCACCAGGTGGTCAATGTTGGCCACATCTAGTAGATTTCCAGTGAGATCTTTGTGGAACAGCCAGTTGTCCAGCGTGTGGAAGATGAACCTGTCATCGCTGATCATCTGGTTTAAAGCATTGCCTTCATAGTAGGGATTCAATGTGGTTGAGCGCCAGCGCCATTTAATCTGGAAAAAGAGTTCCATAATCGTATCTCTCAAGGATAGCTTGGTAACTCACCTCATTCTTTTCATATTTGCTATGAAGGTAGTGGTTCAGAGATGCAATGAAGGCACCGGGTGCCTCGCAGAGGTGCATACTGTGGACCGCCGGCTTCGTGACCAATGGATAACGATGCAGGCACTCGAACAACTTGCACCAGGCCACAGTTACAAACTCGGCCTTCGTGTCGTTCTTCAGGCGCCACGATACCTCGCCAGAAGGGTCCCGCCTGTTGGTGTGAGCACTCCATTCCTGTACTCCATAGTCATTGAGTTTGCTTTTAACCGCATTCAGATGCTCGCGCAGTCCCTGCAGCGCCTCGAACTGGTAGAACTCACTGAAGAGAGCCTGATCCGGTGGCGGCAACTGCCACGATGTGTTTCCTTTCGGCTTCTGATAGTGGAACTTCTTCTCGAAGAGTTGCTCCAATTCGGAGGGCCGGATGGACTTATAGTCCGCCTGTAAAGTGTGAAATTGAATGCCTGACTTGTAGGACGCAGCATCCTTTACTCACCATTGGGTGTGGCTTTCCCTGCGGAGACGAACGAAAGCTCATTCCGGCAAAATTTAAAATCGTACCTCAAAAACAATGCGATCTTCGGCACAATAGAGATGGAAAAACCTCACAGCGATCCATCGCTTAAATCTTAGCGACGGTAACTAAAAATCGCATACGTTATCGATTAGGCTATCAAATTTGAATTGATTTTCCGGGCTGCGACTATTTAATATTGCTAATTTACCTAATTCGTAGATACAGACGATTTGGCTAAACGCCTCCTTAGTGTGTATCTAAGATAAATGTAGAATATGGACAATATCCATAGAGAATATTACCAACAAACTATAACGTTCAAGTAAAAGTTAGATAGATGCTTCAGTAATGTCAAATTATTAAAAGCCATTGTTTCCTCCATGGCACAAATTTATTTTCTAGCTCTTTTTTCAATAATACTCTTTATTAAAAGAACAAAATCGCTTGTGGTCGCTACCTCCTGTAGAAAAGTAACTTCCTTTTCACCTTCGAAAGCGATGATCGTCAAAGGCATTTCCCGTAGATGCCCGATGGTGGAAACGTGTGCCTGAAATACGAAATGGCTTATTTAAAAACTGATTTCTTTGATTCTATGGATAGTTATTTAGAAAGCGCACGGCAGGCGACAAATAAGGTGCCTGCAAAGTGCGCGGTTACGAAACTATTGGTCATCATCCGTTAGTGATTCGATTGTGCATACTAATATTTAATTAAAATCTAATTTTATTGATAGCCCAAGTACGGAAGTGGGAGAAATTGTCGGAAAGGTACATATATGTACATTCATATATACTTGCACTCCCAATGGAATGTGGTTATGTCTTGGGGTCTCGGAATTTCAGCATCGTCCATCGTGTTCAATGGGTTTACTTAATACGCGCATGCCTTGCCGACTTTATGGCCATTTGAAACGTGAGTCGTGTTTTTATGAATAATAATAACGATATTCAAATTATGAGTTTCCAAAGCTGACAAAAGAAAAAGGATCGCATTGGCTACCGCAGGGGCAACACTCTTCCCTTGAAACTCGACATCGGTCGTGAGTAACGTTCTCCGGCTTTCTATATGCATATAGCTCCCCCTCACATATAAATAGCAGTCGTAGCATATATGTGCATATATGTAGGTGTAAGTACCCAGGCCGGTATATTTGTGCCCAGTTTGTATATAGAAGAGTCCGGCACGTGACTGTTTTGTATAATCGCGCATAAATATCTGTAATGTAATGCCTATAGATGATGGTTCACAGCGACGGAGCAACAATGTTCTATAGTTACTTCAGCTTAATCGTCCCGGCAAGATCTATGTATGTATCTTCGTACTCCTTGGACATCTTCAATAGCTTGGAGCGGAAGTGGCAATCGCTGCGCATGCGCCGTGTTTGGCGCTGAATGGTGGCCATGGCCAATGCATTTTTGGGGCCCCCGATGGCGAACCGACAAATTCCAATTCCGAAACGACAACGACTGGTACGTGGACACGGCTATTGTTGGCCACAAAATTTTATTTCATTTCATATTTTTCTCAAAAGGGAGTTCATTAATATTCCGGGCAGACGGCGTTGCGCTAAAAAGCGGCTTAGCCTGGCCGGCCGCAGCTCCACGTATCTACGTCTCCGGCCCTCCACCCTTTATTTCCCCCCGCCGTTGTCTGGCTACCTGTCGCCGTGCACAGGTAAGCCTGTACTGGTACAGGTATCACCCCCACACTGCGACGGTGTGCGTGAGCTGGCAACGGACCGCAATCCCCGTTCATTCTCCATGTGTGAGTGTCAAATGCCTACTAATTGAAACTTCTTCAATTGCCGAGGTGTGGTGCTGAGCTCGCCGCTCGGCTTCGGAATCAGTTGCCAATTAGTCTCCACCGCTGACGGATTACACTTGCCAGCGGGGAGTCCAGCGCTCCAAGCCCGTCATCTATTCCACCAGCAGCATATATACACATATGTACGATGTAGGCACACCAAACTTGTTAAGTGCTTTTCAAAACAACAAGCGTTTCATTGATAAAAGCCATTGGATAACAAGCGAGTAATAGACGAGCATTTGTGCCCAGTGAGAATGTTTCGGTGAATTGTGAACCAAATCGGTTGGTGTTTCGGCCATCTACGATCGATCGTATAGCACCTCCGTTGGTAAATTGGCAAGATGTCGGCATAGCTGACGTTGAAAAGCGATTTTGAAGAGCGCTATGCTGCATCTAGTCAGTTGTTCAATGGAACAGTCAGCGAGATCGAACAAAACAGTAGTGGAGTTTTAAGCTCCATTGTAATCTCCTTTTTCGCAGATATATAATCATAAAATATCTGAAGGGATATTAAAACATTTATCGATTGGAATATTCGAATAATGTTCCTTTTTGGAAAAGTTTTTGCATTTTAAAAAAACGTTTTTCGAATGTTATAAGCAAAAGGGTCAAAAAATGAGCTCCTGTTTTCAGAGAAGTAAACTTACGACGTATTCTTATTATTTGATAAATATCTAATAGTAACAATTTTAGTTTTTTGCAGATGTGATTATAAATTTCAAATAGTTATCTCCATATTATATTTATGAGATATAATACGAATCTGGAACAATGGAGGGAAAACTCTTCTCAAAATTTTGGATTAATAATAATTTGAAAAAATGGAACCCTTTTTTGTTGTCTTCCCGATTCCATGGGCAATTGAATTTAAATAAACATAAGCTCTCATTATTGCTGCTTATATAAGTAGCATACCACAGAAAATACAATTATCTCACCATTAAGCTAATTGCCAAAAATAAAGTATCTGTACATATTTGTTGTTTTCATATTTTGTTGTCGTTTCAGCTATTTATTTGCATAAAACAGCAAACAAATTCAAATAGTGCGAACATCGGTGCACATCGATTGGCACTTTCGATTGATACTATCGCCGCCGTTAATCGCATACCTCCCATCTCCACACAGCTGTTTTGTTAAACAAAACAGAATTATTCGCCAATTGTTTACAAAAACACTCAAAAAGAGTCTAAGCAAACAATTGGAAAGCAAGTGAAGACTGGCTAGTCTCAGATTAAATTATTCCATAAGTGATGGACAGCCAGGTAAGTGGGCAAATCGAGTACGTCCCTTACCCTTGCGGCTAGTTGATGTCCGGTCGTTAGATAGTAACTACTACTACGTCGCCTGTGAGTGTGGCAAAATTATCGCTTCACAGCAATTAGTCGTACTTATCAAGGCGCCCATTGTGATAAATCTAAATATGCGAGCAATACCGTGTCTCCAGTATTTGGGCACTGTCGCAGAGTGACGTAATTGCGCTGCGGGGGCGTTGTCTTTTCTCTCTTTTTCAACGAGATAGTAACCTGTGTTTTATTGCCTGTCGCAGGCACCGATCGATGATCTACTGCTGGACATTGTAGACAATGCTTGGCGTATGGAAGTTCTACCATTCGACCAGATTCTAGTGCCGCGCGAAAAGCTACCCGATCCAGAGGCGGACGGCGGTGATTCACACCTGACGGTCAGCGAACAGGTGTGTATATTTTGGATTTTATTGCCGTATCTGTCTTACTTCTATGGTCTGAACTTGAACAGGAGCAAAAGTGGACTGATCTGGCGTTGGGCTCGCTGGCACCGGACGCAGCCCTCATCGATCAACTCAACATCACCTCTATCTAACCAAGGACCGCAAGTCCACGGGCGAGTGCCACCGCCTCGCCAACCAACCTGTTAGCACCACAAGCCCAATTCCTAACACCCCGACAACATGACTAGCAACAACCAAAACAATAGCTCAAGCCACCAGCACCTGCACTCGCCCTCCAAACTAACCGAATTCGCCCGCAATTTCGAAGACAAGCCGGAATCGCTCTTTGGCCGAGTGGTAAACAAGATCCAAAATGTGTACAACCAAAGCTACAATACTGTCAACGATATTTCAAGCGGGAGCAGCAGCAGTTCCTCCACGCAGCCAGTGCAAGTGGTGGGCAAATCACAGTTCTTCAGTGATTCACAGACTCCCACCGCTGAGATTGCCGATGTGGAAACCTCTAGCCAGAGCTCAGTTCGCCCCCAGCCACCCACCACGCTTAGTATAAGGAGCAATAGTGAGACCCGTGGCACGAGCACCTCCAGCAACACCGCTGCAGAGGACTCCGAAACCAGCGACCGCGTCGAAACGCTGCCGCTGCCAACCAGCGAAGCGAATCAGGGGCGCACCGTATCTAACGTCCTCAAGCACATAAGCAATATTGTGGCCACAAAAAACAATAATGTGAGTGAAAGTCATATTACCGTTATCGTTTTAAAGTCAGAAATGAACAGTTGAATGATTCACTGGAACATTCCCAAAATAAAATATTTCTGTTGACTAATTTTTTAAGCTTTATAATACAAATTAGTACATTTCATTTCAGGATTTGCGAAACTACAGGGACACGGAGCTGCAGCGTTTCTGGATGCCCGATTCCAAGGCCAAGGAATGCTACGATTGCTCTCAAAAGTTCTCCACCTTCCGGAGGAAGCACCACTGTCGATTGTGTGGCCAAATATTCTGCTCAAAGTGCTGCAACCAAGTGGTGCCTGGCATGATCATTCGCTGCGATGGCGACCTCAAAGTGTGCAACTACTGCTCCAAGATTGTGCTCACATTCCTGAAGTCCTCAAGCTCTGAGATGGGGCAGGATATGCAGGAACTTCAGCAGCACTTAAGTAACAAATTGGAAGTACAAGAAAGTGGCAGCTCGCTTGCGAAACATCCCCAGATGCAAAGAGCACCCCTGCCGCGTAAAACATCGGTAGGCTATCAAGAGGAGCGATTCAGTTCGCATCCTACTTACACAACCCTTTCCATCGACGATCGCAAGAATATCCTGCAGCAGTCAAATTCACTAATTACCCTGCACGAGGAAATGCAGCGGGATCTGCCTGCTCAAAATTGTGGTCAGCGTCTGATTGAGTTTCTCAATAGTAATAATAAATCAGCAAACGAGGTGCAGGCGGTGGCCATACTGAATGCTATGCTAGCCGCTGGTTTCCTTGAGCCAATCGTACCCGATCCCGAGCAAATGGATTTCGATCCGTCGCTACACTATAAGTTCTCCAAAAGCAGCAGTTCGAATACCTCCCGGACGATGAGCCCGCAGTTTGAGGCGAATGCCCATGCGGAACCACAACCTCCAAAGTCAATGGATCAATCAGCAGAAGAAAAGGAGAAGGAGCTAGAAAATGAACTGGAAAACGATCGGTGCTATACCACAACAACTTCTAAGCTTCTTGCCTCCTACTGCGAACACGAAGAGCAGCTGCTGGCACAGATGTTGCGCGCACATAACTTGGACCAGGAATGGGACAAGGTGCTCCAGATGCTGTGTTCTACGGCAGCGAATCACTTCAAACCAGAGCATTGTAGTAACGATCTTATGGACATCCGTAACTATGTGAATTTTAAAAAAGTGCCGGGTGGCAGACGCAAGGACTCAAAGATTGTTCATGGAGTGGCTTTCTCTAAAAATGTGGCTCATAAAGACATGGCTACGCATGTCCCCTTTCCTCGCATATTGCTGCTGCAGTGTCCCATTGTGTACGAGCGTATTGAGGGGAAGTTTGTGACCATTGAGACCGTGCTGCTCCAGGAAAAGGAATACCTTCGAAACGTTTGCGCCCGCATTATGAGCTTCAAGCCCAATGTGGTGCTTGTCCACAAGAATGTGGCGGGCATTGCTCAGGATCTTTTGAGATCCTATGAAGTTACCCTGGTTTTGGATGTAAAGCTTTCGGTAATGGAGCGTCTGTCACGCACCCTGCAGTGCGACATTGTCAGTTCAATTGAGTCGAATATAACCATGCCCAAGCTGGGCTATTGCAATGATTTTTACATACGCAACTATAATGGCAAAACGTTGATGTTCTTTGAGAAGCTGACCAATCCCCGGGGATACACCTGTCTCCTCAGAGGAGGGAGCAATGCTGAACTGACGAGGGTCAAGCGGGTGGCATCGGCTCTGCTCTTTGCGCGCTACAACTGGCGCTTGGAAATGTCGTTCCTGCTTAACGAGTTCGCGCAGCCACTTACTCCAAAACCGTCGATATTCGACTCCAAAGAAACAAGCCCCAAAACGGAAACGGAGGCAGAACTTCGAACTAAGCGACCAATTATTTTAGAGCGCAAGTCCGAGGATAAGATCACCACCATTGTCAGCGAGAATGTGTCAGATTTCACGGATCCATTGCGTGCATCACAAGCCGAAGCCCAGTCCACTTCGCCTTGTGCTCCTCCAGTAGTTGAGGCGCTGGCTGTGGAACCGCGTTACGATAACAGATTCCGCACGGCACTCAGTTCCACGCTGCTCTCTGTGAGTCCCTTCTTGACATTTCCCCTACCTTATTTGGAAACGGAGCAGGGAAGGAAATGCAAGCTGCGTAAGCTGTTTCCCGCAGAACTATACTTTTCCAAACAATGGTCCCGGAAGGGATTGGACAGACCAGATAGCATGGGAGACAGCGAAGCAGGAAAATCTGAGCCAGGAAACAAAGAGAACCAGATGCAGCTACTTCCAGCCCATGATTTTGTGCTGATGAAGATCACAGCACCCGCTAGCAGTCGCGATATTCAGTCGAAACTAGCTGAGTTCCGCTCCTTTGGCGGTCGCTTACCCAAGGGCAAAGCTCCTAGTAAGCAAACAATCCGATTCATCTGTAAATCATTGTCATTACCACTCCTTTATCCCACAGTGCTCCGACCGAAGAAAAAGAACGCCGATGTGATCCAGCGACCGCAGAAGGTCAGTGAGGAGCAACTTTACAAGGATGCCCTCGATCCGCAGAACCATCAACGTCTGCCGGTGCTCTTCTGCAGCTTCCATTACAATCCCAAGGGCGTTTCGTCGTTCTGCAAGCTGCCCATGCTGCTGGACATGAAGTTCTACGGGCAATATGACATCATGCTGGAGCAGTTCCTCCAACGTTACTGCTGTCTTTTTAACTCTATGTGCCCGTCGTGCAATCTGCCGATGCTGGGTCATGTCCGTCGATATGTACACTCGTTGGGTTGCGTTCATGTCTACCTAACCGAGGACCTAAGCCGTTCCGACCCCACCCGTATATACTTTACCTCCTGGTGCAGCATATGCAATGCCACTACACCCACTATTCCGCTATCCGATGCCGCAAAGTGCCTTTCCCTCGCAAAGTACCTTGAGATGCGCTTCCATGGCCATGCCTACAAGAGACGACCTCCTTCTGTAGAAGGAACTGAACAGGGAGGCACTGTATGTGAGCACTCATTGCATCGTGATTATGTGCACCACTTCAGTTTTCGTGGTGTTGGCGCCAAATTCCAATATACGCCGGTTGAGGTTTGGGAGACGGATCTTCCTTCGTTGACTGTGCAGCTGGATCTGCCGCAACCATTTAAAAGTCCCCAAGTCCAGGAAGAGATTAAAAACTTCTCGGTAAAGGGTCACGAGGTTTACAACAGGATTCACGAGCGTATAGCTGACCTCGCTACCGAGGAAGAGAACTCGCCACTGGTGCAGCATCTGAAAACCATGCTCACGCATGACCAGTTTATCTTTAAGCAGAAGATTGAGATCGTGCATACACTGCTCACGGATAATAGGGCTACTGCCTACGACACTAGCGATGCTTTGGCCATGGCAAGAAGAGCTCTGGCAGAGAGCATTGAGCTGTGGGGACCGCGGCTGCAGGAGATCGAGAAGCTGACCGCCAAGCAGGCGCATCACATCGACTCGGGAACCATCTGCACGGAGGAACTAAGGCCGGAACAGATGCAGTCCGTAGATTCTTCTAAAGTTAGCACCTCTAGTTTGCCAAAGGAGAGTGATCCCCTGGAGTGCCCAAGCGAGGATACTGAAACTGGCGCATCAAACAGTCAGACTGTTTTGGACAAGAATTTCTCTATTGACCAGATGTTGGCCTCTACCGTTAACGTTTACTCGGATAAAAAGTCTATAAGGAAGATTCTTACCCAGCTTCTCCCATCCGGTAATCAGGTTAACCCTTTGCAGTCGCCTTTTCCGGCACAGGATCATCTGACGCTACCATTGGGCAGTATTCCCATTCACGTAAGAGAAACCGATCTCAGTTCAGTGATTGCATACAGTTTGACCTCGATGGATTATCAAAAGGCAATAGACGAGGCGGAGACCAACTCAAATGCATCCTCAGCGTCTGCTGCCCATTCAAGTCCGCAGTTAAAACGAAAAATTCCATTAGCGGAAAGCATTAGCGACGCCGAAGACAGCCCGAGCCTTTCGCGTACTTCGAGCAACACCAGTGCCGCTCCCAATGCATCGGTTCCTTCTCCACCTACCGCGGCCTCCGAGTCGGAGGAAAAAAGCAAGGAACGAACAAAGCAGCCACCGAGTCCTCATGTCACACTGGGATTTCAAGACCACAGCTGCCAGTTCCATTGTAAGATCTATTTTGCCCGCGAGTTTGATGCAATGCGGTCGAAGAGCTTGAAGCCTCCCAAGCTAGACAAATCGCTGTACCGCCGGCTGGAGAAGAGCAAGATGCGGGAGGAGCTGAGAATCTCACAGAGTCGCACCGGGTCCGAAATGGAGCTGGTGCGCAAACCCAGCGATGTTGGGGGGCCTCGAACCACTGACGAGGATTCCAATCAGGAGGAGGACGCTAGGATAGCATTGGCGCGAAGCCTTTGCAAAAGTGTCCAATGGGAGGCGAGGGGCGGTAAATCGGGATCACGGTTTTGCAAGACACTTGGTAAGCTTACAGATTACAAATGAATATGCTTTCATAACTTATTCAATTTAAATGCCACCAGACGATCGGTTTGTGCTCAAAGAGATGAACTCAAAGGACATGACCATCTTTGAGCAATTTGCTCCGAAGTACTTTGAGTACATCGACAGGTGCCAGCAGCAGCAACAGCCCACATTGCTGGCCAAGATCTTTGGTGTCTTCAGAGTCGGCGTAAAGAAAAAGGAGTGCGTTTTGTTTTATTGTATATACTCCAGTTCTGTAACTAACACAATATTTTAATACCAGTTCTTACGTGGAGCGTTCTGTGATGGTTATGGAGAATCTATTCTACGGCTGCAATATTGAAAACAAATTTGATCTAAAGGGTTCAGAGAGGAATCGCTTGGTGGATCCCAGCAATCAGCAAGGTGAAATTGTCTTGTTGGATGAGAATCTGGTTCAGAGTAAGTTTGTTTTCCATACGAACCCTAAGAAATTTCGAAATTTAATATTACTTTGTTACAGTGTCCTGGTCAAAGCCTTTATATGTGCTGTCCCACAGCAAAACTGTCCTGAGGGATGCCATCCAGCGAGATTCGTCCTTCCTGGAAAGAAACCTCGTCATGGACTATTCACTTCTGGTGGGCTTGGACAAGAAAAATGGCGCCTTGGTACTGGGCATCATAGGTATATGTCATCTTATCCCATTTAATGTCTGGAATAATTGGACGTTCGTTTTGATAGATTACATTCGAACCTTCACGCTGGATAAAAGAATGGAATCTATCATAAAAGGATCGGGCATCCTTGGAGGCAAGGGAAAGGATCCTACCGTGGTCAATCCGGAGCGCTACAAGCAGCGCTTCATCGATGCCATGGATCGCTATTTCCTCACAGTTCCGGATCGTTGGGAGGGCCTTTCCAAGGTCTAATACCCTTCACCCACCCACTGGCACACACACACACACACAAAGTGCACACTTTAGTTAACATAGCTATAGACGCAATAAAGTAGACGCCAATCCAACTCAATTCGATTTCAACAACCAACACTCTGTCAGCCAGCATTTCCGACTACGCAGGCAAATTGATTTGGCCTTGACCCGCATCCGCAGCCCGGAAGCCACCGCTGCTCATGACAATTGAAAGCCATGTACTTCGGAGTTGCGTGCCAGGCGAAAAAGGAAATTATTATCATGATGGAAACCGCGTCGCGAAATGAAATCGTTAAGAGGCGAGTAAATCAGGCAAATGTACCCATTGGAGCCTCATAAGCATGGTTTCATTAGCGAGGCGTCAAAACGCCGCGAATTGGGTTAAAGAACTCAACTCTGACAGTTGCAGCGGGTGGCAAAAATCGGAATCAAAACACCATTACACCATTTCATATTCAAATCAACTGCAGCTGGCAAGTTTTGATTTCCCAAACAGCAGGAGCATGAGACGGGGGCCACAAACGGCGCGATTGCATGTGGCAGCACTTAGAGCTCAGCCCAAAATATAAAATCCTCACATTGTTGTAATCCCCCCAGTGACACCTCAAGTCAGTCAGTCGCCGTGGGAAAATGTTGGAGCAGCAGAAGCGCAATGGAGTTACGGACGCCGAGGGTGGCAAGCTGGCCAGGTGGAAATGTCGGAAAGTTGGCGTGCGAAAACTGGCTAACTTCTTGGTGGCGCACACTGCCGCCATTCAGTTGGGATTTACGATCTGAGCGGTCAAGTTGTGGTGCGGCGAGCTGCGCTTAAATGGCGCCATTTGCGGTTCGGTGGTATCGGAGGGACTGGACTAGTGGACTAGTGGTCAGCCGCTGGCCAAGGGTGTGCCGCAACATGAGTGCTAGCTACAAAGTTTTCCCACTGCACGGAGACTCAATAAATGTTTAATTAGAGTGCAAACCATACAAAAGCAGGAAATCAACTATGGCGATTGCCTACGACTGGAAGACCAACGATGTGTAAGGAGCTAAGTTGGTTCCCAACTATTTTGGGATGTAACAAACCCACTAGCTAATAGTCTCAAGTAAAAGTAACGCAAAACTATTCTTAGAAACTTACTCAAGGAATTTCATGTGTATTTCTTCGAAAGTTTTCCTGCACCCCAACAGGAAATAGTTTTACCCCAATGTTATATTAACCTGTTTTACAGAGGGTAACTAAACATGTTCATGGTTATAAATAAAAAAGGTTATTTCCTTTAACCAAACTTAGTGACCCTATTAAAATATGAAAGAATTGAGCTTCAAGCAACCATTTTCCCAGCTCCATTTCCCTTGTAAAGTTAACCCAGAATAAAACCCCTTCGCTTTGCAACTGATTTAAAGTGAGTGATGTTAAACCTAATCGAATTCCCGGTGTCGGTTGACCTTGACTTTTGTGTTTTATTACTGTTAACATAATGGTGCATTCTTGTTTATTGCATTACGTATACGCCCTGTGGCGTGACTAGGCCGTGTTACAGCAATTAAAGCGTCATAAATCTGCAACTGTAATTATGTGTATGTCCCAAGGCATCGCAGTGGCCCACCTGATTAGCATATTTAAATGGGTTACCCTTTTGCTGGCTGGTCCGCTTTAAAAATAGCCAAAGGTCATTTGGCATTGTCAAGATTAGACGTTCGCAGGACTTTCCTTGCCGAGCTCTTCGGTCGCCTTCTATGCGTCGAAAGTTGGCCAGAAATTGGGTCAGACTTTCGGCCCTAGTTACAAGCGGTTTTTCTTCTTCTTTTTGCTTTTTTATGTTCCTGTCTATTTCCGTTTCCAAATCAGCCAGCGAATCACGCACATTCCTGCCGCGTCATGCAATGAAATGTTGGTTTACGAATAATTCAACATTTTGCCTAACACCAATTATAACCACAGCACATGTTCCCACACGTGAGATATTTTAGTCGTCGTTAGAACTGTTTTAATTCCGAGCTGCGCAACAGGTGGTTGTGGTCACATTTAGCCCGGTCTCGGGAGCCATAAAAAGTGCAATTTGCATGCGCGCCGGTTCGCCTCCGACTGGCAATCCTTGTGCATTTTAAATGGCCTGCCTGCTGGGAGACGACGAGTCCTTGGCAATGCCTCAACAAAAAACCCATTTCCGTATATGGATTACCAAGGTCCTTGCAGTCGCAGCGTCGTGGGCGTTGTCAGGACTAACAAAAGTCGGGAATTTCGTGAGCTATTGATTGGCATTTTGTGGAATGGGAAAGCTGTTCACATAAGTGCCAGGCACAGTGTTTAAAAAACAGGATGTAGTGATTTTTGAAACATTCTATACAGAATTTGGGTATCATTTTTAAGCCAGCTCAGAAATTAGTTTTGAAATGCACGTGTTAAATATTTTGAGTTGCGATCTGTCTTATTAAGTATAAGTATTATTTGTATTATGTTTTATGATTATTTTCAATTTTCAAAAAAGCTTGTTTAGTTTTTCGTTATGTAGAAGTGATTTAACAAAGGATTTGATGAATACCATCAAATCGACTCTGGGTCGACCTGCTCCTCCCATCGAATCCAATAGACAATTTTCTAATTTGCAGCAATTTTGCCCCTTTCCCCATTCATTAGTTTGTTTACAGAGGTTTTGTGAGGCGAGTGTGCCTAGCAACATGGTCATAGCACGCCATCGGCTCTTGCTCCATGGAAATGGAAATGGCAGTGGATGTGGATGTGGAGGAATGCCTTCGCTGGCTGCCTCTTGCAACCGGTCGCGGTCTTATGGCGGCCCACCTCCTTCCCGAAACTCCTCCATTGCAATTGCAAAAGGTCGAAGGCAGATGGGGGAATTGGTGGCCCCGTTATTAAGGGACCTACCTGTTATTTGGTTGTGGTGGTGACCACCAGCGATACCCATAACTTTTCCGCTCAGTTGGCTGGCAAAGACAAGACGCGTCGGATGTTCCATAGCAGATACTAACCAGATTCACATTATCCCCCACATATCACAGCTTTGATGCCGACTTTGGCTGGAATCGTTCCTTCTCCGAGCCGGATCTCACAGCCAATCAGAAGTCCGGCGATCTCAGCCGGTTTGCCATCAAGCATCCGCACGAGTACATAGCCGTCGATGACCTTAAGTACTTTCGCCGTCGCCAGCCCGTCCATCTGCACACCCGGAGCAACGTATGCCTCCACAGCGGCGATGAGCCAGCGCCCAGTTTCGGCTCCCTGAAGTCCGAGTATCGCAAGCACTTCCGTGGCACCCAGTCCCGACCCAGATCCTTGCTGCGGCGCGCCACCTCGCTGCGATTGGAGGGATTCATGCAGCTGCTGTCGGAGCACCAGGAAAAATACCACTGGTACACGCCCGAGGACCTGCGATTGTGAGTAGATGATTACCCAATTTGGCAATTAAATATTTGTTAGTAATAGTCTAGAGTAGCACAACTGGCAAAGAAATCAATAGTTAATCAATAGAAAACTGATTTCTGCCCACAGCTCCCGCACCTTTCCCGTCCGCAATCCGGAGAACCTGCAGTTGGGCGCGGGCAGCGGTGCCGCCGATGGCATGAAGAACTCCTCGTACCTCATGCTGGATCCCAGCACCAAGATACTGCCACGCGAGGTGTTCCTCGACGAGTCGGAGCTGGCGGCCAGGAACCAACCCACTAGCAAGCTGGCGGCGGACAAGTTTCGCCGCGATGTGGCTGCCCAAGAGCAGCAGCGATGCCATCTGCAGATGCGGGCCCAGGCTGTGGACCACGAACAGCAGGGTCAGGTGCCAGAGCCCTCCGAGTACCGTCGCCAGTTCGTGGAGCAGTTCCCTGAGAAGGCACACTCCATTCCCCAGATGAGCAGCATCAAGATTCAGGGTGAGTTCGTGGCGGTGCCGGAGTACAGGGACAGCTTCCGTATGTATGCCAACTACTCGAAGAGTGCGCCCATAAAGAAGAACGATAACCTGCGCGTATCCGGCTCCGAGGCGGCCTGCGCTCCCAGCTCGGAGGTGCCGGAGTACCGCGACAAATTCATCGACCCACCCAAGCACGTGGCCAAAGAGAAGTCCCTCAAGACGGAAGACCACCTGCGTCCGCGCGGGGAGTTCACCAAAGAGATTCCCGAATACCACGAGAGCTTCCGAGATCCGCAGATCACCGAAATGCCGGAGCGGGGTAAACCCCGGGAGCCGTTCCTTCGTCTGCGCGGCAAGATCGAGTTTAATCCGGAGTACAGCAATAACTATCAGGATTTTCCGCGTTCCCGACCCGTCGTCCAGAAGCCCACCTCCTGCTTCCGGTTGCCCACCTCGGGCGCATGCCACGCCCCATCCGTCCACCATCAGCCAGAAGAGGATCTGGAAACACCTGTCCTGGTCACAGTGCCTCCATCGGAGGTAACTGCCACGCCGGAGTATCGTCGAGCGCAGTACAACTACCAATTGCGAGAGCGCCCGAGGGATTTGGAGGCTGCTCCAGCCGGTGTCCAGGGAAATCTGCGCAAGAGTTCCGATTCCTCGTTGGAGGCCAGACAGCCGCAGGCCCCCATGCCCCACAAACGCAGAACCTCGCGTCAGCGGCAGGTCAAGGAGCCAGAGCAGCCGCTGGCAACCAGATTCGACGATATGGGTGGCAATGCAGCCAAAAAGCCAGCCCGCTACGGACGACGTGCATCTGTACTCCAGAACGCAGCCAGTTGTCGGGAGAACTCGTCGATCATCGAGGGTAATCCCAAATACGCCGTGGGATGTCGTCGCTCCAAGCAGCCAGTCGGTAATCAGACGCAGCCACCAGGTGCCTTCGTGGTGCTCGACGAGCCCTGCAAGCCTTCCAACTGGATGAAGAAGACCTGGTACGACTCCTAGGACAACGCATCTACACCTATCATTGGTATTCTGTTTTAAATCTATCTAATGTAAAGCAAATAAAAAATTGGGTTTTATTGTAAGTATCTTTAAGAACGTTTATCTGGGCCACACAGAAATTATATCTTTCTCATTCATGGCGAAAAAACGTAAACAAACGGTTGACTGCTCACCTGAAAAATGTTTGGGTGACTTTAATCTTATCTTGTGGCTGGATTGATAATAGTTTTGAGAGAGCGGTTACTCATAGTAGTTCAGTATCGCCGTGGATTTGGCAAGCTGCAGATGTAAGGAACGCATTTACCAGACCAGATTCAAAGGGGAAGTCCCATCCGAAGTGGAATCATGACCGACACGGTGGTCCATGCGGCCACTCCTCCGCCTCACATACTTGGCTACACCGTTCGTAGCCGCATGCGCATCTGGGTTTCGTACATAGTGCCCACTTGTCTTGGGCTGCTGGTGTACATTGTTCAAACAGCCTCGGATGTGGCCCTGAGCTACCAGCACTTCAGCCAGAAGGAGCCGGCACTGGGAGCTGGCACCCTGGTCCTGGTGATCCTACCCCCCGTGATCACTTTCATCGTGGTGGCGACTTCAAAGGAACAGAGGGATTGCGCCTGCTCGGAACGCAATAAATGCGTTGCCCTTGGCATTGGACTGCTCAAGTTGTTCCTGTTCCCTTTCTTTGTGATCTTCAGGTGAGTCATTGGATTGCAAAGTGGGTCACTGCCATGTTTATTAACTTTCAAACGATAAGGTTATGTACGCGCTTGTTTTGGGCCATAGAGGGACTCTTCCACGACGACGACGATGTGGAGCGCATGAAGTGCTTGGCCAAGGCCACACAAACCTCCAACATTGAGTTGTATCTGTTTGTTCAGGCCTATGCCCAGGCAGCTCCACAAATCATTCTCCAGCTGTACCACATGCTCGTCCAGGATATGTTCCGCAATTATGAGACCTGTAAGATATATATCCTCATGGGATTAGCTAAGTATTAACTTCTTGCCTTTAGCTGCTGTTCAATCCTTATCGCTGGTATTCTCAGCCATTGATCTGGCTGCCATAACCACCAGTTACCATAGAATGGAAAGCCAGCGGCGGGTGGGTCGCCATTACCCCTGGGCCACTCCGCAACAGGTGGACAGCCATCGATGCCAGCTGGAGCAGAATGAACGCCTATGCTGTGAGGCTGAGCGGAAAAAGCGCGAATCCGAGCGCACCATCACCAGTTTCCCGGAATCCGACAAGATAATGGAGAACTTTCGGGCCCGCAAGTCATTGCCCAACTCAGGTGAGGCCACACATGAGCTGCAAATTCAGGGAGAAGATGAGGTGGACAACGATGCACTTGAGCAACTGGAAACGCGAGCACTACTGCACTCCGGGCCGATAGATAATGCTACCGATGAGGAGAAGATACAGGGTACAAGGCCCAGGCTGAAAGTGCGATACGAGGATCTGGGGGACTTGGACACCATCGAGGTGTTGGACAGCATACCCGAGACACCAGCTCCTCCACCGCCGCCGAAAACTGCACCACCAGAATTACCCGTTCTGAAGCCAACCGAGGAGGATCCTCCAACTCCCGACTTGCGACGAACCATGTCGGACAATGAGCATCGAAAGAGCCGTCGGGTCACTAGACCTCTGTCCCAACTGGAAACCTTCAAAGACATGCTGCTGGTTAATGCCCAACTGTACATCAAAGAGAATGTCCCACATCCGCCCAAGCTCCTCATGGGCAGGCTCAAAGACGAGGATCCCGAGGAGCACACTGTTCTGATTTCCCAATCACCCAAACCATCACCTCTAACTCCCAAGGACGTGGTGGACTTTTATTTCCCGCGACCCACCAAAATTGTGAATGGAATCCAACAGGATGATTTCGCGGGCAGGACGGTGTCCTTCTTCGGATGGATTGCCTTTATCACCATGAGAATGCTTTCGTTGTCCACCTTCTGTGTCTTCTATCCGAAGGCATTCTTCATCTTGGTGGGCGTACACTATGCCCTGATGCTGGGCTGCCTGGCATTGGAAACCCGTTGTCGTGGTAGTTGGAGTCGGAGCCTGTTCCTACTTCTTCTCGCCTACATCTATATATATGTGTTAATGGAATTCCGGGTGTCCTTCAAGAACATTCGATTGTGGTATGGTGGATACCTGGTGCTCACGCTCGTCGAGAACATTACCATATCGTCCATTTGGTATGCAAACGAAGAGTTTGAGTCCTGGTGGTTCGGTTTCATCTGGGAGTGGATCGTTTACAGTGGAATACTATTTCTGGCCACTTTAATCGTTTACTACTGTATACTCCGACCCAAGGAAGTATCCCTCATCGTGGAGGACGATTCCCCCCAAGGGGATCAACAGGAAAGTCCTGGGGACCAGGCCGTTGCCTAGCAGTTTCCGGCTAGTTTGTTATATCGAAGTAGGTAGAGTATAAACCGCCAGTCTGTCACTGGCAAACGAATAAATTATTTACCTTAGTATTAGATCGAAAAAATATATTGAAAATTTTGTTCTGCAATGGTTGATCGTGGCAATAATTTGGTGCTCCCAGTGGGTCCGTGTTCAACGGAACTTACGGAATCTCAAGAGAGTTTTGCTCCACCCAAAATTAAGAAAGTGCTGCGTAAGTTTAATCTGCAGTTTTCTTGAACGTTTCTAATACGAATGGTCATGCAGCCACTCGAGCAAATCGCATGGAACAGTTTCTATGGCAGGAACTCTTTGCCGAATACAACCGACAGGCCTCCGCCCAAGTGGATTTGGGCGAGGATCGCACGGAGTACTACGACCAGTTCTGCAAGGATGTGCCACCGAAGAACGAAGAGACCGAGGAAGTTCTGGTCAACAAGTACCCACTTTACTGCACCACAGCCGTAACAGTGTGGAATCACGAGGGAGATTTTACCAAGACTTTCAAAAGAAAATATTCTATAACCAGACCTATAGATCTGTGTCCTGATAAGTTTGCCCTCTAGATGTGGGAGCACTAACAATTTTATGAGAGTATATTCAAAACTGTTTTAAAGAGAATTGTGCCCATAGCATATTATTTAATTTTGATCTTTCATTGTAAATGTTAAAAAAAAATTAAACTTGCAGTTTGAGAAAATCTTCGCAGAATCTTTAAACAATTAGTTTAAATTAATATTTTATTTAAATTCAATCTAAACGTAATGTTTTATAACGGGTAAGTTAACAGTAAGAGCATGCATACGGTCACTCTGGGCATCGATGGTTCTTCTTTGCCATCGATGTTTGTTGATCCAGAAACATATCGATAGTTGTCTCGGCCGCTGACGTGTATAAAATATCGAGGGACAGGCGGTGCTTTTTGAGCGATTTTATTTTATTTTCCTATAGAATATAAGCAGCGTGTGAAAGCGCAACCACAATATAGGAAAATGTTAAAGCTAGGTGCGTATCTTGCTCGGGGTTTGAGCCGGATAACTTTAAATTGACGCTTAATTCAGTGTAAACGCCGGCTGCAAAGTCGTAGCTCTCGTGCTGTCTCTCTCTGATTTTCGTGGTTAAGCGATTGCCGGCGACTTGGAACCTAATGGTTTTTTTTTTTATTCAACGCCAGGTCTGGTCATCTTCTGCGTGTTGGTCGCTAGTGGACCGACGTGGAGCTCTCGCACCGTGGACAGCCACCTGGGGCAAAAAGATCTCAGCCGCCTGCAAAAAGTTTTCGTGGACGGATTTGGCTCCAGTGACCTGCAGTCGATCTTCTTCTCCAGCCTTAACATCCAACTGACTGATGCCACCCAAAAGGAGCCGTTGTGCAAGAAGATTGCTACGCTGCATTCCGAGTCCAAGCTGAACGTGGGTTTATCTATTTACGCCCATTTATCATTGGTCATACTTATTTATGTTCCTTTAACGCCTTGCAGAGCTTCGAAAAAGACTACTACTACATTGGTGCTAGCAGAAACCTGGGGTGCTCCGCAAAGATTGATGAGGGTCTGCTTTCCAAGGTGTACAGTTCCCTGAACTCGGAGCTCGGCAGCTCTCAGGAGATCTTCTACCGCGTGGTCACCCACAAAGTGCTCGGCGTAGAGATCCATGAAGCCACTCAGGGAAAACTAGTGAAGCGTTTGCAAGAACTGCTCAAAAAGGACGACACACTCAGCGGCCTGGGATACGCTTTCAATGTTGCTCCACTTCTGGGTGCCAGTGCCTCCTTTATCGCAAATCGCGTGGAGGATGCCATAGTGCAAGCAGATGAAGTTGACGGCAAGCTCCTGCAGTTCGAAGGCGGTCTCAGTATCACATCCCTGATCATCAATGGTGCTTTCGGCGTGAGCAAGACCTTTAACAAGCCCGTGCCCGTTACTGCTGACCAGGCAGTTAAGTTTGCGAACTACTTCCTTAGCCGCCGATCCGTCCAAACCGCCAAGGGAGCTCATGTGCTGATCGAGGCGCTGAAGACTATCAGTGGAGCCGATAAAATTGCTCCCGTTTGCGTGCAGCTCATTGGCAACGGTCAGTTGGACGCTCAGTCGCCGACTCTGAATGTAGCCGTTGTTGATCTGCTCGGCAAGCCTTTGTCACCTGCCCCCAAAGTCATCAATGCAAAGATTATTCGCAAGAAGGACAGCTCTGTTTTGGCTGATAAAATCACTGTGGCCTCGAAATCCTCGGACAAGACCACCTATGTGGCTGATTTGGCCAGCTTAAAGCCAGCTCGCGGCGTTTACCAGGCGGAGTTGAGTGCCGATGGTGTCTACACCCAGACACTGCAGTTCAAGGTTCTCGGCCGCGTTAAGGTTCAATCTCTGGAGGTGGGCATTGCGGAATCTGATGCTAGCGCTGCAACCCGCAAGCAAAGTGTGACCTATCCAGGCAAACTCCAGGAGGTTCTCTCGGCTGACAGCACCCAGAAGCTTTTACTGAAGGCCGTTCTGGTAGATGAATCCACCAGCAAGCCTCTGGCTGTTCATCAGGCATTCGTTCGACTCTACAACAAGAAAACTGACAAGGAGATCATCTTTGTGGCCGAGCAAGATAGCAGCAAGGCGTACAAATTCGACATGGATGTTGGCAACAACGGAAAGAACTTCAACTACCAGAGCGGCACCTACAGCATTTACTTGACCGTGGGTGATTCCTCTCTGTCCAACTCCTTTGAGTGGTTGGTTGCTGAAGTCCAATTGAAATTCAACGAGGATAAGGGTAATGATGCAACTTAATTGTTATGGAAAGTACTAACCTAACCTCATATCTGCTTACAGAAGTCAAGCCTAAGACCACTTCTGGTCCCCTGCCCGAAATCATTCATCAGTTCCGAGTGCCCGACAAGCGCCCGCCCCGCATTGTGTCTGATATCTTCACCGGACTGTGCATAACCCCGCTTGTGCTGCTTTTCGTGTTCTGGGGAAAACTGGGCATCAATGTGTCTAACCTAACGTTGGCCCCGAGCACGATCGGCTTTCACCTGGGTTTCGGTGGCATTCTGGTGCTGTTCTTCGTGTTCTGGCTGCAGCTTAACATGTTCCAGACACTGCGCCTGCTGATTCCCATCGCAGTATTCACATTCCTGGCTGGCAACCGATTGCTGAGACGTCTTTACGCACAACGTAACTCGAAAGCAAGTGCGTCGTAATTGCGTTCATCATTGTACGAAGTCAATAAGTGAGCTACTCTCTATCTTGCAACTCCATCAGAAAACAAACTTTAATAAAGCGATTTAGTTAAGCCCAAACACACACTAAATACTGCCTTTAAATATAGTTTAATTATATTTTATTTGTGTATAATTTTACAGCCTAATTTCAACTGCACAAGCCATGACATCATAATTGTCTTTAAGACCATTTGCTAAGCAGACAGTTTTATAATACAAAAACAATGGAAACATATGTATATTCACAATAATAACACTTGTGAAAATCTTCCAGAGCAATAGGATATGAATCTAAAGGTGAGCCTTCATGAATGGCTTCAAGTACTTGTGGAAGGCTCCGTTGACTGGCTCCTTGTTCAACGGGTTCTTCTTCGTAGACTCGAAGATGTGCTCGTAAACATTTCCATCATAGGCACCTAATGCGGAATCTAGCACGCGATCGTGGAGATCAAAGCTG
This sequence comes from Drosophila sechellia, assembly GCF_004382195.2. NCBI lineage: Eukaryota > Metazoa > Arthropoda > Insecta > Diptera > Drosophilidae > Drosophila > Drosophila sechellia. The sequence continues at coordinate 13,879,390 of NC_045950.1, read as the reverse complement.
TCCACCAAGCTGACGGCATTCGGCCGGAGTCGTTTTAAACAGTTCTCCAGACGAACCTCCAGTTTCGTGACATCTTGATCAGTGAGATCAATGAACTGTTGGAAATTACATATAACATTAAATATTCTTAACTGATGTCAATTGAAAATTGTACCCGCAAGAAGTCGCCAATGCGGTTGAGGCAGGCGTCTACCAGATACAGCTCCAGCACCACCTTTAGGACTTCAGCTAGTTCTGGGGACACCTCCCGCGACAATGCCAAAAGTTCCGTGTAGGCAGTCTGGGCTAGGAAGGCGCGTCCATGAAGCTACAAATGATACAAAATTTTGCTACTGAGCTAATAATATATATTTCATTACGACTTACGTCTGCAGCTGCTGTTAGGAAGGTGCCACATAGATTAGCTGCCACCTCGGTACCATGACCTTGCTTGCGGCGCAGTTCAATCTGCTCATAGGCAATTCGTGTTTTGCTGATATAAAAATATTCATTTAAATACCTGGTATTGTATTTATTTTCTTGAGTAAACACTTACTTGGCGGCAACAAACTGGAAGGCCTTGACAATGGACGTCAACGTTCCGTCAAAGTTAACAAACTTCGTTTGGTTTATTGCATCGTTGATGTACGAAACCGTTGGCACCAGCTTCTCTCCATTCAAGGCTTGCCCATAAACCTTCACCAGATAGCGAGCAGTCTGCAGCAGCATCACTGTGTTCTCGCCCTCATAAGTGCAAACGGCCGTGGTCATGCCGTATATCGTGGGGAAGTTGGAGCAGTCCATGTATCCATGTCCGCCACAGGACAGACGACACATTTCCACGCCGGCGGCGGCATCGGCACTACAGATGGCCTTAAGGCAGCAGGACAATGCATGCATTTCGGGCAGTCGATCCAAGTTACCCTGCTCAATCTCGCCAGAAATCACGTTGTACATATTCCAAATGCCATCACCGGTCGTTTTGAAAACGATGGCCCTAGCTATCTGGGGGAACAACTTCAACTGCTGCGTGGTATGGTCCATGATTTGGGGCTCTGGTTGATTGGGATCAATGGGGCTCTGTCGGCGAACAGCTGAATACCTAGTGGCAATAGTGGATGCCTTTGCCAGACTCTGAGCGGTATCACGGATAAGAGCACAACGCACAAACATCTTGAACGAAAAAATGGTTATAATCTCGCTGAAGAAATAGTGAATATGGGTGGTGGTACCATGGTTCCGTAGGTAAGCACGCTGTTCTTCGGCGCCACGTAGGTGCCATCGGGCAGCACTTGCTGGTTCTTCATCAGCATGTTGTTCAAAGGCACCCGTACGTTTTTCAGTCCCAAATAGCCATTGTTAACACCCTTCATGCCCAGCTTGGTGCCAATATCTCCAATGTCGATGCCGGGCATGGGCCGGTGAGTATCGGAATCCCTCAATTGGACAATAAAAGGAGCCAGGCCACGGAACTCGCCCTTGGTATAGAGCTGTGCCACCACAACCGCATGGTTAGCAGTGTGTCCCACTTGAAGTCCAGAAGTTTATAACAATTTCAAGATATTAAGTGCTCAAGAAAACTCACATCCACCGGGCCACCACTTGTATGCACTGAGTGAAGGTGTGTTTATCAAAAACTCCTGGGTGCTGGCATCGTAGTCAGCCCGGGTCTCCAAACCACGCAGGAAGGTTCCGTGTCCCAGTTCCGTTTGGGCATAGGTGCCAATGATTTCACAGTCCCAGGCCTTGCTCAGCCATTCCACCTGCTGATCCATTGTTCCCTGGCCCATGATGGTGGGCACGAACATCACGTAGTGCAGCGCAAGCGGATTGCCCTCCTTTAGAATAGCCGCTCCCAAGGATCCACCAAGCAGAGCACTATAAGCACAGAAATTACAATCTGAAGTTCATTAAATATAAGGGTTTCTTTACTTGTAAGTATCCACTCCATCCTCGCCATCAGCACGTAGCTTGCGGATCTTCTCTCCAATGATGCAGGCTTTGCGCAAGCTGTGCTCATAGAGCTCCTTGTGTGACAAATAGGAAATGGGCAAGTCGTCCTGAAGGGCCGGATCCTCCAAGAACATTTTCTCTGGAAAAAAGCGGAATTTAGTAGATGAAGCCATAAGGAAAGGGATTTAATATTTTAGCAGGTGCCATTTAGATAAGCATTGCTGTATTTCGTCGCGTAATCATGAGTCGCCATTATTGTTCGTTAATTCGCGGGAGTTACTGGGCATTGTCCATTTATGATGCCCTGAGCGACCGTGCAAATCTGTCAGATAAACCTATCAGCTAAACCAATTTCAAGTGGACCTGGAAATAGATGGTGGGTAGCTGCAAACATTCAAAGTACACAGGTAGCCGGATTGATCGCGATTCGCGCGAAGTTCAAAGATTAATAACTTATGAGCTGGCTAATAGGTGCTGATTAACTAGTAGCGGCTTGTTTATGCGGAATACATAATTAATGAACTTTGGGCCACGGCGTGCAGCAAAAGCAACAAATCGCATGAATGAATAGACGGAGAAGAAGCGTATCAAAACAAAGAAGTTGACAGGATGTCAAATTCGCCATCTGATCTGCATAATCCTAGTTTTGGACAATTTATCAGTGGCTTAGCATCAAAGTTTGTACCCTACAGATTAGCTATTAATGCGTTCAAGCTTAGTTTAATTGCTAAGTCATGCTTTTGGCACAATTTCTTGCATACACTGTTGGGAAACGCGATTGCGCCAAGCTCAGATAAAGCTCTGAGCGACCGGTTAAAGTGAATGTACATATGTCTGTCGGGGTCACCGGAGAAGCTTGCAATCCGTTGTTTTTCCCTTCCAAGCTGGCTCACCCAGTGCCTTCTTCTCCTTGAAGCGCTCCTCGCCGCCGGCCCACAGAACGGAGAACTCCCGGGTATTGAAGGTGGCCGTGCTGCGTTCCTTCTGGAGATCGGGATTCACTGGTTTGGATGGCATTTTGCTGTGCGGCACAGTATTCAAGTCACGTAAACAGGTTATGGATTAACGAGCCACCGCAAGGCGTCCGTCTTCGTTGAATATCGCGTACTGACTGATTGCTGCTGGAAAGGCGAATTGCGCTCAGTGGTCAATCGGTCGGTCACTCAAGTGCTGTTGGAGGAAATCCAGTGGAGGAGATTGAGATTATGGACTGCTGATCTGATCCAGCTATTCCGAATCTAATCATCGATGCCAGCTCTCGAACGACGTGAACTTTAACCGCGAAAATACACATGTAATAAGTTCGCTTTTGTGTTGAAATAAGGTGTAGCACAATTATTATTCTCAGGCCATTGTTGTTGGACTACATTTATGAGTAAATACACAAAATAAATACACTGCGTGTAAGAGTACTTGGGTGCTTTCCTTCAGTTTGTTTTTAATTTAAGTAAGATTGCTTTTGTAAGCTTCTTTGTTCGAGTAATTTTTTTCCAAGTGTATAATGCAAAGGCACTACATAGCATATTTATAAACATTCATAAATAACATATTTGAAATGTCTCAAATTAACCGTTTTATAAAAAGTAGGGTATTTCAATTCCGCCTCACTTAATCAATTTATATTTGTTGTTAGCAGGTCTTTGTTTGTATTGTGACGAAATCAGCTGTTGAACAGGGCTGCAAAATACAAACCAGTGCTGCAGCACATGAGAACTCCAGGGCTACAGTCACCTAAATCTTGGCGCCAATTCAAAAAAAAATCAAAAATTCCAATTTTATTAAAAACATAGATATATATATATTTGCTAGCTAAATGATCATGAGGTAACACCAATCTTTGGCCTTATAGCATATGTTCAGGCTTGCACATACGGAAACGCGTAAAATTAAATCACGATTTAATACTAAGTGTAAGTAGGTGGTAAATACATTTGGCTTGGGTGAGAACATTATTTATAATATCCGCTTAAATGCCATGGGCGTGGCTAGTGGCTATAGCTATGCCGCGCTGATGCTGCCCCATTCCAGAGTCATAGGAACAGCTGGCCGCTGGCTCCATTTGATGCACTTCCGCCGGATACCAGTGACTGTGTGACTCCGGCAACTGATGGTAACTAAGATCCGCCGAAACATGGGTTTCGCTTCGCGTGGACTTCGGATAGGATTGCGGATGCAGAGCTTGCCAATCCATGCGGGCGGAAGAGGTGGTTGATGGTGATGGGGCAAATGCCAAACTCCGGCTACTCTGGTGGAACTCAAAGGGCCAGCTCTGCAAGACAGTATAATGTGGAATGTGTGGATATAACAGGCATAAATCATAGGAGTTGAGGAAACCACAGGGGCTATATATGGAACAATATGACGACAACCCATCCCGAGACAGCGCCATTGTTTGTTTACGCAACTTTGATTGTTTTTAGTGCCCACCCCCGCCTCCACGTCTAGATCTACAATAACAGCCTCATTAACGGATCTATAAAAACATAAACAGCCAAACACTTGCGGACAAGAGACACTCATTTGTATGCCATACAAAGAGGGATTGGAAATGGGATATAGGGATGCTAGGGCTAGCGAGCAAATAGCGAACCAATGGGTTGTTCCCAACAGATCATCTTGGGCGCGTGGATGGTATAAATTCGGATAGGGTCGGGACTCTCCGATCCGATCCGATCTGATTTGCCACCATATGGGCACAAGACGGAGCCGTATTTGCTGAATTTTTCACGCATTCGGTGGGTAAACAATTGCATCTATTTAGATAAGTTGTACACGTCATGAATCTTGAGTGATAGATTGTGTAAACTCCGGCGGGAATGGATGAATGGATAAACACGGTTAGACAAATTTTAATTACAATAATCCGAGTGGGAAAACTACTGAGGACGACAATTTCCCTCGCATGTCATTCACTTTGTCGCTTCAAAGCATCAAGAGCATCTTTAAAAATAAAAAATAAAAGCAAAGACTAACTAGTGCCCCCCATCCAGATCCGCAGGTCTGCGTTACCATCTCCGTTCCCTGCCCGCTCCTCCAACGGCCTGTCACTCATATTTAATATTTTCGAAATTCACAAAAGTATCGGATTACAGGAAAGCAAGGCAGTCTGAAATCACAAAATGTGATTTCGGTGTTCTAGTGGGGGGCCCGGCTGAATGGCTGACTCCGGTCATGGGATGTGGATGTGGTTACGTTTGTGGTTCACCTCCACCTAGAATAGGTAGAAATACTTGTCGCCGCATCGCGTCGGAATCACCAAGCAGATGTTGCACCACATTCCTTTGGATTTTGGATCTATATTTCGCTAAAATTGCGTTGAATTACCCCTATAATGTAAGTAGTATTACTAAATACTTAAGATGCTTATAGTTGCTTAATAGTATCATTTTTTAAATTTTAAACACTGAACACTGGGTATCAGTAGAACTTTCCAATATCTCTAAGTAAAAGTTATACCAAATGCTAATTTCAACTGGAAAATGGTAAAAATATCCATCTACTTTATTTCCTCAATGGAAATAAGAAAGGAACATTTTTATAGTCATCCCCAATACTGAACTTTTCATAAACTTATCAACTTATGAGAATCTCGATAGGCTGAACATTACTTCTCAATTAGACTGAAATCCATGAATAAACCTTGATCTTGCGCGTATCACTGGGCATCCCCTGCGACACCTGTCATTAACTGACAAGATCCACCTGAAGTGGCCGGCTCATTAATGCGTTCCCGTTGCCGAGACGCGGGTGCAGTGCATCGTTAAGTGGTGGCAGTGACATCACTTATTCGGGCACGGGGATCGCAATTGCATGACACTTACCATGCCGTGTCCGTTGTTGTGGAAATGATAATTGCCTCCACCGGACGAATCTGCCATGTGACTTGTGTCCAGGCCTTCGGAACTGGTGGTGCTCGAGTGGCTGTGGTTGAGGCTGTGGTGCTGGTTGTGGTTGTGCGGATGGTTCTGCGAGTGGCTGCCTGTCTCCACGGCCGTAATTAGCTGCTTGATATAAAGCGTGGCCAAACGCAACGTGTCCAACTTGGAGAGCTTCGTGTCCGGCGGAATGTTGGGCAGCTTGGTCTTCAAACGTCCGTATGCGCTGGATAACACCCGCATACGCATCCGCTCCCGGGCATTTGCCGCATTTCGCTGCACTGGCGGCTGGGAGCCTAGAAAATCAGAAATGTAGATCATTATTAACATTTTGTAGATACATCTTAGGGAGCTCTAATAACAGAGGATTAATAAGAAACAAAAGGTTTCATTAGTATCTACCAAAGTTTTAAGTTACATTATAGATACCTTCACAAAGTATAAAATTTCAAAAAGCATGTTTGTAATATAAAGCATTAACTTACTAAGGCAAGTATAAACAAAAACCAAATGTAGTTACACTTATAACTCATTCCATATGAAGTATTTTAAACTCAATTTATATCATTATTTATTATTTATCCTTTAGAGCGTAAAGGTGAATTCTAAAGTTAGATTTTTCTAAAGAACTAAAATAAAGAAAGCAAATTCGAATTGGACTTTAAAGTAAATAATTTTTTTGTAAAATAAGCTAAATACATTTACAATTTCTACATTTTTAGTCGTTTTGTATTACTTTAATTTTTTAATATACAAAATCGCCTATAAAATTTAATCAAACTTACTTTGAGAACTGGCATCCTCATCGAAGTCGTCATCAAAGAACTCCGTGGGACTGGAACTACGCTTCTTGCGTGGCATTGTTCAAAAACAAGTTGGTACCACAAGTATCACTTCGAATATTTTCAAATTGGATATCAAAATTCCAATCACTGAGTATTCTCACTTAAAATCGAACCGCACCGAACCGAAACCAATCTGTGAGTCGAATACGTCCGATCTGCGTGGCACGTAGAGCACTTCTGTCAAGGGTTACGGGGAGAGCCTCCTTTTTGAGCGCTCTGCTCCGCAGTTTGCAGCTCTCCAGATTCCGTCTATTTCTGGCACCTCTGGTGGGCGTGCCTGCTCCGCAAACAATCCCAATTGGCGGAGGAATCCGGACACATGGTGCGATCGGCGGTCTCTTTCTCGGTTGTTTGCCTTCTGGCTGCCACCACATTGGCCACAGTGTTCCTCCGTCGGTCTGCGGGAAAATTCAAAATGAAACACTCGGCTTATCCGGTTCACTCCGGGCGTTGGAGTGGGAAAGTTGTGCCGTAAGGATGTGCGACGGGCGAGTGCGAAGCGTGCCAAGATTCCGGCTCCAGATGGCACCACCTGGTATTCGATCTCGCAGTGCATTTGGAAATAGGCATTAATGGCAGATCCGAAGAGATTATAATCCTGGGGTTCAACTGCGTATCCTGTTTGGGGTCGCAATGGTTGGCATTTGAGTGTGGGTCCAAAATTTGATTGCTTACGATGGAGAATATTCAGTTCCGAGAACGATTTCGACTTTTCAAATTTTCTACGGCAAACCAAAATACTCGAAAATATATGTACATATATGTAGGCAAATTTATTTATTATTTATTATTGGAAAAATATAACACCTATTTATTGAAATTATAGAGTTAATGTTTTCTTTTAGTAATAGTGTAAGAAATCCATTTATAATAATGGATTACATTAGCAAATAAATAGGTTGGGAAACCGCATCTCTATTTAATCTAATCATTTACTGAGATTAAATTGTTTTTTGACCTAGGAAGCTGCTAACTAATTTTACAACTTGCCACGCCTCCGAACCCAGATAAGAAGCGTGCTGTGACCCCAAAACATGGCCTTGATTAGGGCCTCCAGTCATGGATGGAACGTCACTGGCACAGCAGGTTTATCAGGATGCTGAACCATGGGTTATCCCATCAATTCAGCGGGAGATTACCATGGCGGGATTGTGTTTTTAACTCGACAATTCAGTTGAGATTCTAAAGTTGTCGCGCTCGGCAGTTTTCGAGATGTGGCGCCATCGCATCCTGCAGCAGGCTTCGCGCCGTGGAATCAGCAAGCAAGTGAGGGAAGATGGAGGAGCTCGAAGGGAACCAAGTGGATCCCTGCCAGGCGCAGCAGATGTTGTGGTTATTGGCGGTGGTTCGGCGGGCTGTCACACACTGTATCACCTGGCACGACGTGGTGTCAAGGCCGTGCTCCTGGAACGCGCCCAACTTACGGCCGGAACTACCTGGCACACGGCTGGATTGCTGTGGCGCCTGCGTCCCAACGATGTGGATATTCAGCTGCTGGCTAATTCACGTCGCATGCTACAGCAATTGGAGGAGGAAACAGAGCTAGATCCGGGATGGATTCAAAATGGTGGCATTTTCATAGCTCACAATGAAACGCGTCTGGACGAGTATCGCAGACTGGCCACTGTGGGCTCAGCTTTGGGTATTGAAAACCAAGTGCTGAGTCCGGAGGACACCCAGAAGTTGTTTCCCCTCCTCGATCCGTCGGCCTTTGTGGGCGCTCTCTATTCTCCGGGTGATGGTGTCATGGATCCGGCGATGCTGTGTGCGGCTCTCAAGAAGGCAGCCACTAATCTCGGAGCCCAGGTAATCGAGAATTGCGGAGTGGATGATCTACTGGTGGAGCAGACTGCAAGCGGCAAGAAGGTGGTGGGTGTTTCCACGCCTTTCGGGGACATCAAAGCTAAGAAGGTAGTGAATGCTACAGGAGTGTGGGGTCGTGATCTGGTGGCCAAGCACGGCACCCATCTTCCCCTGGTGCCCATGAAGCATGCATATATTGTTTCTGAATCCATTCCGGGCGTGAGAGGCCTACCCAACATCAGAGATCACGATTACTCCACCTACTTCCGCATCCAAGGGGACGCCATCTGCATGGGTGGCTATGAACCGAATCCCATCCTGCTGGAGCCCGTGCCCAAGGACTTCCATTTCGGACTATACGAACTGGATTGGTCTGTGTTCGAGACCCATGTCGAGGGAGCCCAGAAATTGTGTCCCAGCTATACGAAATATGGCGTGAAGAGCACGGTTTGTGGCCCGGAATCCTTTACACCCGACCACAAACCCTTGATGGGTCCGGATCCCAACATCGATGGGCTCTACCACAATTGTGGCTTCAATTCAGCGGGCATGATGTTTGGAGGTGGTTGCGGGGAGCAGACCGCCTTGTGGGTCATCCAAGGTCAACCGGAGCTGCCCATGTTTGGCTTCGATCTTCGCAGATTCACCAAGGAGCAGGGCAAAGCCATCCAGTGGATCAGGGAGAAGTCTCACGAGAGCTACGTGAAGAACTACAGCATGGTCTTCAAGTATGATCAACCACTGGCGGGTCGTGATTTCCAAAAGGACCCACTTCACGACGAGATGATGAAGGCAGGCGCCGTAATGGAGGAGAAGCAGGGTTGGGAGCGGCCTGGTTTCTTCCTGCCCTCCGGTTCCAAGAAGGCGGTGGTTCAGCCCTATGACTGGTACGGAAGCTATGGCCACCAGAGGCACAAGGACAGCGAGTACGAGAGAGTTCTGGATGGGGATCTTCACTACAGCCGTTTCTCGGAGCACCACGATCTAGTAAGTAGCTCAAGTAGCTTATCTGGAAAGCCTGAATAATAATATATATCTTTCAGATCGGATCGGAGGCACTGGCTTGCCGCAATAACGCCGTGGTCTTTAACATGAGCTACTTCGCCAATCTGCTCCTAGATGGTCCACAGGCCAAGGAGGCCGCTGACTGGCTCTTCTCCGCCAATACCAACAGGGATCCCAGCAAGTAAGTCCCATGTGTAGATATACATTTGGAATCCTTTCTCACCAATTACCACTTCCCATTTAGAACTGTCTACACCTGTGCTCTGAACGATGCCGGCGGAGTGGAAGCGGATGTGACCATTTTCCGCCTAGCGCCCGGAACCGGAGAGGTCTACAATCCCAAGATCAACGGCCAGGGCTTTTATATTGTGGCTGGCGGCGCCTCTGCCTTCTACACTTACAGCGCTCTGCTGGCAGAGATCCGTAGAAAAGGATTCGATGCGAGCCTCAGGGATTTGACTGCCGAATTGGGTGTGATTTCAATTCAAGGTCCAAACAGCCGAAAGATCCTGCAGTCCCTCATCGACTGTGATCTGTCCGATGAGCACGTGGCTCCCAACAGCACTCGATTAGCCAAGTTCGGAGATGTGGGTCTCCGCTTGCTGCGCGTCAGCTTTGTGGGAGAACTGGGCTACGAGCTTCATGTGCCCAAGAAAGATTGTGCTGCCGTCTATCGCAGTCTAATGAAGGCGGGAGCTGGACAAGATTTGCGCAATGCGGGCTATCGTTCCCTGTATTCCCTTAGCAGCGAAAAGGGCTATCATCTGTGGAGCTTCGATCTGCGGCCGGATGACACGCCCCTGGAAGCTGGCTTGGGATTCACATGTCGCAAAACGGGTGCAGATTACCGTGGCAAGGCGGCCATCGAAAAACAGCGAGCTGAGGGTCTAAAGAAGCGACTGGTCTACTTGACGCTCCGGGATCAGGTGCCCATCTGGGGTTTGGAGGGAGTCTACCGAAATGGCGAACCCGTGGGTATACTTCGGCGAGCTGAATATGCCTATACCCTTGGAAAGTCCCTCGGTCAGACATACGTGTCCCGACCAGATGGCCAGATCATCGATGCTGATTACATCAGGAACGGGGAGTACGAGGTGGACATCTTGGGCAAGAAATACCGCGCCGACTGCCACTTGCGCAGCCCATTCGATCCCACCGGCCAACGGGTTCTCGGTAAGTATGCATCCGAGTCCAAGTCCAATAAATAAAGATTAGTCTCTTCCACTTCCAAGAACTCGTTTACCCGGCGTAGGGAATTTCTCTCAACCTTTCTCTTTCTGGCAGGGCACGACGGTATTGTTGAAGTGCCTGCCTTAACATATATGAAGGGTCATAAATTAGAATCCCCATGAATAGGGAAAGGTTCGAAGAAAGGTCACGGTGTAGGCAGACAGGCAGTCTGCAAAGTGGTCGGTCGGTCACCCGAAATGGTTGCGGTTACGGCTCAATTAATTTCTGTGTCCAACTATTATGACATCATTCTCGGTTTCCGCGAAGGATATGCCTTTCCAGACGTAATTCTAGAGCACTGGGTCTCCTCGGCCAGACAGAGGGTCGCCACTCAAGTGGATATCTTTGCTTAAATGATATTTCATATAATTGTGATATTGATGCAATACTTTCAGCTTATAATAAACTAGGTTCTTCAGGCCTCGATGGTTACGGTGGAGGCCGTGTTGGAGGGACTATCGAAGTAGCCAGCTACCACCTCCTCCAGCGACAAATCGAACTTGAAGATGGGACGGAGATCGTTGTTGAGTCGACAGACGACTCCGGCGGAGGCGATGTTCCAGTTCCAGCAGATCATGGCGCAGTTCAGCGCCTCCAAATCGCCCTTCATCGAGACAATATTCTGATGGGGATGCAAACATTATTATCAATCAGATTGTGTGCTTTTAGCGGCCCACTTACCATAGCCACTGTGTAGTCAATGGAGTTGATCTCCTCGCCCTTGATAACCACCAACTGGGTCTCGCCATTCTGGTTGTTCAGGAAGCGCACCACCTTCTCCTTGAGATACTCAGCCGATGCATAGTCCAGCTTTTGCTTCACATCCACTACGCTCACTTCGTGACCATTGATCTTGTAGATGATTTATGATTTGTTGTTACTTGTGTAAAGTGCACCTAGATAAGATAGGATGAGCTCACCTTCTCCAGTTTGATGTCTACATGGGGACGTGCACTGCTATATAGAATGTATACCATGTTGGCAGCAATGCCACACAGTATTCCGTACTCCAGACTCCAGAACATGCAGGTGATTACAGTGACCACAAAGGGAAACAGATCCTTCTCTGGAAAGTTAAGACAGAGCATTAGAAGGCATAGCTAGAAAACTGTTTCACCATGAACTCACTCTTAGATTTCCACATGTCCTTAATCTTGTGCAGCTCCACTAGCGATATCATCGCCGCTATAATAATTGCAGCCAGCGTGCATTTGGGTATAAAGTAGAAAGTTTGGGTGAGGAATGCCAGTGCCATGAGCACCAGGGCACCGGTGACAGCTCCTCCCAGTGGTGTCTTCACCCCACTGGCATTGTTCACAGCCGTGCGGGTAAAGGATCCCGTTACGGGCATGGAGAGCACAAAGCTGCCCATGATGTTGCACATACCCAGTGCCACCATCTCCTGCGATGCGTCTACAATTTTCCCCTTAGCTGCAAATGTAGAATTCCTTAGTATAAATGCTTTAGAACTAATTAAAGTTATACCTACAAAATGCCTTCGATATGGCTACTATTTCCAGGATTGAGATCAAGGGAATGGAACCCAAGGAAGCGCCGACAGTGCTGATCATCTCGCCGAAGGAAACGTACTCTCCATCAACGGTGGTGCTAAAGGGCGGCAGCCGGAAGGGCGGCACTCCGGCCGTAATGTTTCCAGTGACCCGGAAGGGCTGATTCCCATCTCGACTGAGGATGTAGGCCAAAAAGGTGCCAAAGATCACAGCCAGGGCGTTTCTGGAGAGGCCAAGGTACTTCCAGAATATACGGTTGCCCCATTTGATGTCTTTAACAAGCTGTAAGTATTTATAAATTAGTTAAAAATATATACAAAATATAATGCAACCATCAAGTTAACTTAAGTTAATAAAGCAACTAATTTTGAAGAGCCAAATTTATGTTGTATCTTAAGGTTCTTAACCCGAAATCAAAATCAATCGGCTGCCAGAATTTTGTTGATTGGCTTAAATTGATATCGCAATTTAATAAAATTTCGCTTTTATTTCCTTCTCACCGTCATGAGCAGCAGGAACACCAGAGATGAGACACCCAGCAGGGCATCCCATAGCCTAATTGATGTCAAGTGGGTGAAGAAATTCTTCCAGGCGGGCAGTAAATCATTTGAAGGACCTGTTTCAATGCATGTCAATGTTTCAGGTAGTTTGGAATTTTGAGAAAATTACTATAAAATTACAACTCACTGGTCAGACCCACGATGTTGTTGATCTGGGCACTGCCAATTGTGGTGGCCGCCGCCATGGTGAAGCCAATGATCACGGGAATCGAAATGAACCTGACCAGTACTCCCATGTTGAGCAATCCAAGGAGAAGTACAATGCAACCAGCTAGGAAACACACCAGCACCGCGTAATCCGGACTGATAGTGGCATACTGGTTGACCATTAGAGCCATAATGGCGGTAGTGGCTAGTGGATGTTGTGAAATTAGCACTGATAGCAGAAATTTACCCCAGATCTGAACTCACCAATTGTGACATCTTTGCAGGAACCAAACACGATGTATGTGAAGCAACCCATGAAGGCGGAGTACAAACCGTACTGCGGCTCTAAGCCGGCTACCACTCCATAGGCAATCGCCTGGGGAATAGTCGTTAATCCCACCGTGAATCCCGCAATGAAGTCCTGCATGATGTACTCCAATCGGTAGCGAGGTAGCCACTTTAGGATCGGGAACTTGTTGGTCACGGTGGACGGACGACACAGCTTGCGACCGCCATCCCTGATTAGCGAGCCCACATTGGGCAGTTGCTCCCGGTACAGATTATCTGTGAATCCAAAACATGCCTTGGATGAGGAGTATTTATGTATGCCAAGATAACCCCTCCCCGTGCGGACTAATCTTGCCTGACAGCAAGTTGTCGATCAGACGTTTATATTGACTTTGGGCTGGTCATCTTATCGCCCGACAGCCTGGACTACCCCACGCAGATAAGGTGCATTCAGATACTCTTTTATGAATTGGCACGATTACAGCCCCCACTTTCTCACCGGATCAATCGCTGGAAGCGTAGCAAATGAACTGACCCTGATCAGCGCGATCGCTGCTTCCGGAAAAACCCTGGAGCAGTTACTCACCCTCATCGGCTCTCATCGCGGGTGGCTCTCCAGCTTTAAACCGGGCTGTAGTTCCGAGAACGATAGGGAAACCGGCTGCGATGCAAAGGCAATATGTCTGTAATCAAAACCGGTGAGCTAACGCGTCCGCTCAGCGTGCTGCTCCAAACGCGACTGCCGCTCCGATCGCCGTCGTCCAACGTCTTTAGAGACCGAAAGCAATCGCGTTTGCACATTCTGGCCATATAAGATTTACAAGCGCGGGTACCGGTACCGCCATATCATGTTCGCTCTGTTAGTCCGTTAATAAACAATTACAAAGACAACCTTAATATTTGACTAATGGCATGGCCGGCTTATTTATATTAAGAAAGTAATTACAAGCTAATGAGTGGGATTTGGTTGATTGTTGTAGTTATCGCTGCTCTTCCAGATTTTAATGGCATATGAATTTTGTAGGGCGCCGCTAGCAATCACATTTTCCGTGGGATGGCAATGGGTGCACAAAACATGGTCGCCCTCCGTGCTTATCTTTTGGACCAGCTCCCTCGTCTGCAGATTCCAGATACAAAGCGTATTATCCTCGCTGCCGGAGACAATCCAAATGCCACCGGTGATGGAAAAGTTGGAGTTGGAGCAATATAACTGATTCATATGCCCGCGATAGATCCTCAAGCACTTCGACTTGTTGTAGTTCCAAAGCCTAAGGGTGTTGTTTAATGTGGACGACAGGATGTAGCGTCCGTTCGGTGAAAACTTCACATGACCGACTGGGATGTTGTCAACGTCAACGAGAGTCTTTACCACATGTCCGGTACTAGAGTCCCACAAGCGTACCAGTCCATCAAAGCTGCTGGTGACAAAAATATTGCCTTCGCGGTGGAAGTCCACCGATGTTATGGGATCTTGGTGGGCGCGGACGATTTCGAGCGTTTTGCCAGTGCGGACATCCCAAAGGCGCACTGTTTCGTCAAAGCTAGTGGAGGCCAGCAGATTGGACTGCGGATTAAAGCAGCAGGAGAAAGTGTAACCGCAATGCCCCTCCAAAACTTTGACGCAGAGCTTGCTGCGGACATCCCAGAGACGCACGGTCTTGTCATCGCTGCAACTGGCAATTAATCCATCCGCCGACCAGGCGACATCGTTGACTCCGTTTTCGTGCCCGGCCAGCGATTGAATGCATCGGGTTGCGCTCAAGTCCCAGAGCATGAGCAGCATGTCGGCGGAGCTGCTGACCAAGTTCTCGCCACATGAACTAAACTTCAGACCAGTAACGCTGCCACTGTGACCGAGGAGCGAGTGCTTAATAGAGTAGCCCGGAGACACGGAGCTCTGCAAAAACTGACTTGGCAGGATAGGCATCTTAAAGGAATCGAAAGCGGCCTCCGGGATTGCAGTTTCAGTTTCGGAATCTCCAGGAGTCGATGCTGTTTCAATCAATTCCATAATTTTATTTCTTTAGGTCAATTTTAATTTCTTACGAGTTCTGCGAACAATTCGAAAACTTGGCGATGACGATGACAGTTGCTGAACTGCCAAATGGTCGATTATGTTTTGTAAAAGGGGTTTTCATTGGCCTGCCAACTTTACCCAATTGTTTTTGGCGCCCAGTTTTAAGTTTTTATTATTTTTTTAAATTAAATACCTACAAATGTTGAGTCTGTTTCTAATTATCGCGAAAAAAAAGTACACACGTACTGATAATTGGTAAGAACGCATCATTTCTATTCATTAAAAACTTTTTTACAATATTTGTCTAGTGCACACAATTGTTAATTGCTTCTACAACAACTTATAACTCATTTAGTCAATATTTGTTTGAATTCCCAGACAGGGGGCGTAAAAAATCAGACTGGGAAAAGTAAGCAAGCCCAATTAATTTGCGTTTTAAGGGAGTACTTATTTGACGACAGGGTGCTCTATTTGCGCAGCTTGTTTTTGATATGCTGTCCAGACTTGTTAACCAAACATTAAACAAATGGCCGGTGCTGTGCCGTGCCGGCAATTTGTCACCTAATTATTTGTCGACGCTGCTAATCTTACATATGGGCAAAATTGGAGAATGGGCGATAATCAAGTCAGTGAACTTAATATTTGCATGGTAATTTAACAGATCCTAGTTTATAAACCAACTTAAAGTACATTTTTAACTTAAATTTTAGTAACAGTTGGATTTTTTCTGCACATATATGCACTTTTATTATGTTAAAAAATTTGAATCAATGCATTTTTATATTAAAAATGTGTGCTAGTACTAGAAAGAATTAAAATTATTTATAATAACTGGAACGCATTGCGTTCGACTTTTTTTTGTCGAAATTTATTTTTATTATTAAAAGTCTAATTTCTTCATTAAATATTATTGATGGTATATTGTAACGGGTAATTCAAATGATCAACGGTCACACTAAACAGTGTAGCTGCCAGCTGTCATTTAAAATTCAAGTAAAGTTGGCAGCCCCTTGGCGTCTGAAAAATAGCGCGAAAGGAAGAAAACTAAAAAGTTATCCCTTCAACCCACTTAAGCAGCGCAACATGGACAGCAAGGAGGTTTCGGAGGTGCCAAGGCGTGAGGTGCGCTCCTTCCTGATGGCCCGGGATCCCTCCATCGACCGCCGATTTCGACCGCGACCAAACAAAAAGATGCGCCTGTTTGACAACATTCAGGAGTCGGAGGAGGAGAGTTTTTCCGAATACTCGGACACGGAATCGGAGTACAAGTACCAGTCGAGCGAGGCGACCGAAGGTGCCTCCTGCGCTACCAGTGCGGCAGACAGCAGCAACTTGGAAACGGGTCCACAGGTCTTCCTGCGTCTGCGTCCCGTGAAGGATGCTTCCAAAGCCTACATAGTCTCGGAAGAAGCAAATGTGCTGATCACCAGCTGCAAAGTGGACTCGACCAGCAACAATGTGAACCGCATGGAAAAACACTTTGGATTCACTTCCATCTTTGACAGCACCGTTGGCCAGCGAGACATCTATGATGCCTGTGTGGGTCCAAAAATTATGGAGGAGGAATGTGTGACCATTATGACATATGGCACATCGGGGTCTGGAAAAACGTATACCTTACTGGGTAAGCGAAGAAGATTTGCAACTTATTTGCTGGGCAATCGTTAATTTCAATCCATTTTGAGGCGATGATGTGCGTGCTGGAATCATTCCGCGTGCCCTGGAAAACATATTCACCATTTACCAAGACACCGTCTTCCGATCACCCAAGCTTAAGCTAATCAATGGCAGCATCGTATTCCTGCAGGACGACGCCTCGCTGAAAGAGCTGCAGATTCGGAAAAAACTTTTAGACTTATGTCCGGATATCAGTGCCCACCATCAGCGTCTGAAGCAGGTCATTGACGGCGACCACATGTTCGAAACGAAGGCTTCCACAGATGTTTCCGTCTTGGTCTGGGTGTCCTTCGTGGAGATCTACAATGAACTTGTGTACGACCTTCTAGCCATTCCGCCGAAACAGGACAAGCTGGGGGAGGTGCCACGAAAAAATCTGAAAATCGTGGGCAACAAGGGCCACGTGTTCATCAAGGGCCTGACCAGTGTTTTTGTGACGAGCAGCGAGGAGGCGCTGCGTCTGCTCCGGCTGGGCCAGCAGCGATCAACGTACGCCTCCACCTCGGTGAATGCCAACTCTAGTCGGTCTCACTGTGTCTTCACTGTGGACATACTCAAGTACAATCGGTCTGGCATCACCACACAGAGTTCGTACAAATTCTGCGACCTGGCGGGTTCGGAACGCGTGAACAACACGGGTACCTCCGGCCTTCGTCTCAAGGAAGCAAAGAACATAAACACATCGCTGATGGTGCTGGGCCGATGTTTAGACGCTGCCAGTACAGTTCAGAAAAAGAAAAACGCTGACATCATTCCATATCGCGACTCCAAGCTAACAATGCTGCTACAGGCTGCTTTGCTGGGCAAGGAGAAATTGGCCATGATCGTGACGGTTACGCCTCTGGATAAATACTACGAGGAGAACCTGAACGTTTTGAACTTTGCTTCCATCGCCAAGAACATCATCTTCAAGGAGCCCGTAATAAAACAGCATCGCGTCAGCTACTGTGGTTTCATGGAATTCTCAAAGATGTCGACGTGCGAGGGCGGCGACTACACCAAGGAACTTGAGGACGAAAACGTACGCCTGCAGTTAGAGATCGAACAACTGAAGTACGATCATGTGCTGCAAATGCAGCTGCTTGAGGAGAAACTGCGAAGGGAACTGACTGCCACGTACCAGGAGATAATCCAAAACAACAAGAAGCAATATGAAGACGAATGCGAGAAAAAGTTACTAATTGCACAAAGAGAATCAGAATTTATGGTTAGTGAATATAATAATTTGATACATTAGTAGATAATATAAACTATATATTTTACAGCTTTCCTCTCAACGCCGAAGGTATGAAGAACAAATAGAAGACCTTAAAGATGAGATAGAGGAACTTAAGAATCCCGCAAGCGACACGGACATTTCTGATGATCCAAACGAATCTAAGTCACCCATCGAAATCATCGATGATGATTAGATTCTTCAATTCACAATTTTTAATTTGTTAAGTGTTAAGTGATTTTAAAATTTAAATTTGAAACTTGATATGTTGCAGAGTTGGCCCCGTTTTCCAATAAACATGTGAATGATCAGAGAACTAGTGACACAAATAATGATGTGATTCCGTGCCAAGAAACTTCGAGTAAGAATACCAGAATCGCCAGTACCATAAACGTTCCGTACGCCTGCCACATCCACTGAAAATCCACAATCCGTAGCGAGGTAGGGTGCTCTCTTTCCGTTAATTGCAGGCTGGGATCCTCCAAACCGGACAATCCAGCTGCTGTCATGTCGTAGTAGTGCATTCCCACCCAGAAATCATAGAGTCCATTGGCATTTACCTCCAAAATGAGTTGGCTGACGGGCTCTGTGAACAAGGAATTCTGCGGCCATTGGAATGAGAGCAGCGCCAGGGACCAGAGGCAGTCATCCGTGGAGTAGATAAATAGCTCTCGGGTGAAGCGCTTCTGCTGCTCACTGAACAAATTCCAATACAATCGGGAGGCAAAGTAGGCATTGCTTGTGTTTCTTCCATTCCTCAAGTGATTGTACTCACTCACATTGACCACCAGCATGGGCACACGCAGTTTCATCCATGTCGGAAAGTCTTCCTCGGTCGTAACCAATGGTATTTTCGTGCGCCGTAGACCAGCAAAACTTCGTGCTTGAAATTGCCGCGGTGGATGAGCCATCAACGTGTCCAGGCCTGCTCCAAAAATGCTGCTCACATTAAGGCCCACTATTCCAAGCATCAGAAATATCAACCTGGTGGAGAAGCTTCTCGACAAGGGCAAATTGAAGGATTGTCCCAAGATCCCGCGTAAAGCTTTATCATTTAGCACAAAGTCCACCAGACGCACATCGCGATGGGTCACGTTCCGAAGGAGATTCAAAGCCATTCCATAACTGAAAACAATAACAATAGCCAGGAACATATTGGAAACACTGCTCAGTATAAAGTAAATATCCTTAATTGGAATTCTTCTGGCCACCGGTACCATAAGGCACACGGGAGTCACCTCCATAGGATAGCTTGTGCTGGCCAACTGCTCGACTCGCTCCATTATCGTCAGACTGGCAGGAACATCAACTGAAAAGCTCTCGCTCAGCTCCTTGAGGGCAGTCGCATTCAGAAAACGTCCGGTGGTCACCTTCTTGGACAGCTGCAGCGTGGCGTTCAGCTTCCACGACAGCACATGAAAGAAGCGTCCCACAGATCCGGCTAGGATTTGCTTACCCGTTCGTCTGTCCAGGTAGAGAACGGAACGCGGAAGCCATTGGTCGGGCATTACAATCAGAGGGTGACCGTGCATGTTGGGAAACTCCTTGTCGAATATAGTTGAAGAATTAAGAGAGCGATACTCCGTTTGGAAGCTAGGGTATAGGTGATATCTATAAAAGTAGCGATGTTCATCTGCAGCTAAAAGTCCAACAATGTTCCAAATTAGGCGATGGTAGCACGTTTCGAAAATATAGTCCATTCTAGTTCGATCTGAGACATTGTTTGATATATAGACAATCTTATTTTGAGTCGGAAAATCCATTAGCGATTTCGTAAAGTTCTCGAGTAACTCCAGGTCCTTTTGCAGCTCAAGACCAGGCAGGCAAGCTACGTGTAGCGGCCGAGAAAACATCCGAATGTTTATAGAAGTCTCGCTATCTGAAAGGATAACCACTGGAATGGTTTGATTCTGAAAGATATCCTTTGCCCAGCTGTGCGGACAATAATCAGTTCGAATCATTATCACTGAGAGCGAGTGCTCCGCTGCTGCTCTAAAGATTAAGTCTACAGCGGATCCCGCAACCAGGACGGGTGCCCATAAAACTATTCCTGCTATCACTGTCCACATTTCCTTTCACTTATGTTGCTCATCATTCTTAGCTCCTTTATTTATATCGTGCGGGAACTGCTCCAAATTGAATGGAAATGCCTCGTCAAGTTTTTCACGCCCTCAATGATAAGACACAATTCGCATTGTTTGTAATATGCATATCTCAAAATATGTATTCTTTGTTATTTTGTTACAGTTGCTAAATAGTTAGTGTGTGATCGTGGGAGGCGCGCAAATCAAATCGATATGCTGCCCCTTACATTTAAGTTGTTTTACAATTATTTGTCCGTTTCCTGCTGCAAATAAATATTACAAATAAATAGGTATATATATATGCATCTTAATTATACGTGTTTTGTGTGTACATATATATGTCTGCTTTCTCTAGGTACTTAAGTCATGGTGAATGATAAACCAATTGCCAATTATCAATTAGAGAGATTATAGGATAGATTGCACTTAAAGGGGGGTTGGGAGATTCTAAATTTGAAAAGAAGTACTCAATGGAGATCGCATGTATAACTAAGGTAGAATCATTAGCCTAAACACAATGTTAATTTGAACTAAACGGAATGTTAATTACACATAAAGAATGTCATGAGATTGATCTACTAACAAAGTTAGTCTGGGGTATTAACAAAATAAATAGAATTAAATAATCAATCAGGGTAGCTCAAATAACGCTGCTTAAATTTGACCCGGATACGGTTCCGTGGTTGTTCTTCTGCGGTGTTGTTGTCGGCGTCGTGGACATGGCTATTCCATTTGGTATTCCAGCGTCAAGCAACTGCAGCAACCTTTGTCGCGTGCGTTTATCGCTGACACAAATGCACTGAATAAGGTTGTTCAATTGCTTGAGAGAGTATTCATCGCCCGTACGCTGCTGTTCAATCCATTGCTCGAACTGTTCGGGCGCAAAGTAGTAGGTCTTGATGAACACATCCACATAGGAGCGATGCTGTGGGTACTTTTGGTTGGATATGAGCTCTAGGAACGACATGAAGTTCGCAAAATCCAGTTGCATAAGCGCTCGTCCTCCGGCAGAGCATTTCTTCACATTGGAGAACCTATAACATAATAAACAATAAGTATGTAAAATCAGATCCTTCTGAGAAATAGAAAATTAGAACGTACCCCTCCACCAGCAGGTGCGTGGCCACATGGGCCATAGAATTCCACACTTGCTTGCTGGGCACTGGAACCTCCTTGGCGATTTCCTCCAGACACATGGCGAAGCTTTGTATGTTCTGCATATAAATATGGTTAGTTTGTGTAGAGTATCAAGCAGTTTTAAGCATTTCCTACCCTATTTAGAACATCACTGTAGTTGCTGTGCTGGTGTATCACATGATTAACATCCCATTTGACTTTGGCCATCTGAGCCAGAATGGATGACAAATCGATGACGCGCGACGTGACGCATGTGTAAACGGGTTTAGCCAAGTCCGCAATATAATCGCTGTAGTCCAGGTAAGTGGCCAATATTGGACGCTCTGCAAGGGGCAGCAAGTGGTTCAGATAGTGCTGAAGGACGTTAAATTGCTGGAGCATGCTGCGACCCGCTTCCACGGCAACGATGCGTTGCGACAGCCCGTATAAGGTATCCGGATTAGCCAGCTCATTATTTGCCTGCAAAATGGTGATTACAGAAATTTAAGCTCTTCGAAATATCACATCATATTACCAGAGAGGAGAAATTAAGGGGCCACAGCTTGATTTGAGGCAGAACGGTGACCTCTACCGAGCGTAATCGTTGCTCCAGTCTAGGAGAGTGCATATTATCTGTTGCTACCGGCTGCAAATATCTACAATTAATATATCTCCAAGAGTGATTGTTATAAAAATATTTACCGCATCTTTTCCGAAGATTTCATGCACTGCGTAGACATAAAAGTCAATGAGCTCCAGGATGCAAGCCACAATCTTGGGAGAGATGCAGTGCAATAACTTGCACATCTGCAGATATCTTCCAATGACGCGCATCACATTTAGCGCAGTGTTGTTTACCAGCAGCTGACTAAAAGAAATTTACATTGATTATGATTCCGTGGTATAAAAATTATGATAATATTACTTGCTGGCGTCATCGAACTCCTTGCTTTGCAAGCTTTTCTGCTCGTCGTCGCTCTCCTCGCTGAAATAACAGGAGGCCTCGTCCACAATGCCAGATAAGATGTCCTCCTCCAACATTGCTGCGTCCAAGCCACCATCAAATGGCGAACTTTTTTCGGAGAATCTAAGAAAATATCCGTAGGAACCGTAAATGGAGCTGCCACCATCCTGGGAGTGCACGGAAACCAGCTCATCGCAGTTATTATTGCTGATCGGGGAATTGTTGGATGAGGCCAGCAAAGCAGTTGTCGGAGACTTGTGGCGCCTAAGAGTGTGCCGAACAGATCGGAATTCCTACAAAGAATTGCATGTAGATTACCTAACGAGTCGCTTTAAATTTCGTTTAAAAATTACTTACAGGCAATTGCAGGATATGCGCAAATGAGTCGACTTGCGTCCAGGACTCATTATCCAAGAATAAACAGATTTCCTCGATGCAGCAGATATGGTAACGCCGGAAGAACTCTTCGCTCTGCTGCTGCATCGTCTCGAT
Source organism: Drosophila sechellia (assembly GCF_004382195.2). Taxonomy (NCBI): domain Eukaryota; kingdom Metazoa; phylum Arthropoda; class Insecta; order Diptera; family Drosophilidae; genus Drosophila; species Drosophila sechellia. The sequence continues at coordinate 13,856,628 of NC_045950.1, read as the reverse complement.
CAACTTCTCCGACTGCTCGCCGCAGAACTCCAGACCCACCTTCTTAAGGCGCTGTACCACGGACAGCACCTGGATGAACTGATCGTATTTGAGAGCCGTCAACTTTGCCGACTGCAGGAACAAGCACACTTTGGTCAGAATGTCATTCCACACGCGTGACTGTCCCTTCTTCAGTTTCTGCTGAATGTAAATATCTGGCGAATCCTCCTCCTCCTGTCCGTACAACTTGTAGTTATTGTGCCACATAACGACCTGATAGTAGGAGGCCAGAATGGTCCAGAAGGTTTTGCACAAACTGATCAGACAAGGCAGCAGCTTATCCACGCTGAGCTGTTCGCACAGCTGCTCATAGAGCGGCTTGGCCTGATCGTCCTGGCCAGGATCGCTGTAACCGCGAAGTACGGCATTCACAGAAGAGTGAATGGCCGAAATATAGTTGATGTGCAGCTGGTCCATGGCCATAAGTGACTTGTTTGCCAATTTGTAGGCCTCCTGCAGCTTGGCGTATTTTCGACCATCAAAACCCAGCACCATTTCATTAAGCACAGTATCCAGCTGAAATTCCATAAGCAGCATGGTTTCCTGCAGCTTTTTAGAGAGCGATTGTACACAGTTGAACTGCATGTAGGCCTCGGCGGAGCTCTTGCACTGCAGGAGCAGGGCTATGGCAGCGCTGTAGTTGTGATCCGCCAGCAGCTTCTGTACCTCCACGTCGGTAGTGCGCTGTAAGATATTGTATGTTATTCAAATTGCCTACAGAATCATCAATTTATTTCTGACCAGTCTCTTTATGGCCACCAGGGTGTCCAACACCTCCTTGAGCACCTCTCGTTTGCGGTAGCTGGCCAAGATCTCCAGGCTAGTGGTTGTTAGGTTCGTGCGAGCAAAGTTTAAATAGGATCTCGCCTTCTGGCATGTCCACAGCGATTCCTCCAACTTCTTCTGGGTGTCATTGATGGCGGCAAACTCACTGCTGCAGGCATTCCGCTGCTCCAGGATGTTCTGCAGCACCTGTTTGGTGAGAACCTTCTGCTGAGTGCGCAATTGTGCAATGGTGACCTCGATGAGCTCGTTGTCTATGCCATCGTTGAGAACTTTCTACGGAAGATCGTGGTGTGTAATTAAAGCCACAGCTTACTGGTCTATCTGGTTTACCTTGAGTTCGTACAGCTGTGGATTGCTGTCGGGGTTGTAGTAGCACTGTTCGATGCTCTCCAGGATCTCCTGATCCGACTTTTGTGCATTTGTCTCGCTGGAAGAGGTGGCCGCCGCGTCAGTGGCATCAGCTTCTTGACTGGCAGAGGCGTCTGTGGTCACCGTTTGGATGAAATAATCCGAAAATCCCATGGCAGGAATTTTCATTTGACGGTTCGTCTTTGTGTGCGTGAGCAGAATTTTGTTTGGTGGGCGGAATGCATAGCAACGGGGTTAGTTTCGGGTATTCTTTAAATGTTCGATGATCTGCTACCTGTTTGTGCAATATGTCCAAGAATTTGCTCTTGAATTCGTCCATTTTGGCCTTGGAATTCTGCATGATTTAGCCATGAAGAAACCAGCCAAAACACAAAAACGTCTGCAGTCAAGTGTGACCAGCATCCGCAAGCATTGCAAAAGCTGCTTGCAGTGTTAGAAAATATATAAGGTTATAGTACCTAGAAAATAGGTAAATCATTGTCTACAGACTTATTTTTAGGAAAACTTTTCCCTTGTTGAGAAGAAAATGCTTTAAGCACTTTTATACATATTCGCGGCACATTAATTTAATGTTATATTGAAATCGAAATTGGGCCCTATCATTTTCTGCGCCTTTCAACACTACCACATCGACCACTCTTTGGCAATTGTCCACACTGCTGTTTTTTGCTTGCCGATTTTGTTTAACGTATTATATTTATTTGTTTATATGTGGGATGTCAAATTACTGGAAGCCGCAGAACCCAAAGAGTGAAAAATGCGCATCTGCATGGTGTCGGACTTCTTCTACCCGAGCATCGGAGGGGTCGAGGAGCACGTCTACAACCTTTCGCAAATGCTGCTCAGCTTGGGCCATAAGGTGACTATTGCCAATTGGGCGGACCACGAATGATAACGATTATTTGAACTGTCTATCTCTGCCCATTAGATCGTCGTGCTGACCCATGCCTACGGGGACTGCAGTGGCATTCGCTATGTGACTGGCTACCTGAAGGTCTACTATCTGCCCATTAAGGTGTGCTACAACCAGTGCATACTGCCCACCGCTGTTTGCAATGTGCCGATGTTGCGAGCGGTGCTTCTCCGGGAGCGTGTGGAAGTGGTCCATGGCCACTCTGCCTTCAGTGCTCTGGCGCACGAGGCACTGATGGTGGGCTCCCTGCTGGGGCTAAAGGTGGGGATAATCTGCAGTAAAGAACATATAGTTAGAATTGCTAATGAATCATCTTTCTGTTTGGCAGACTGTCTTTACCGATCACAGCCTCTTTGGCTTTGCGGACTTGTCAGCCGCTCTTACCAACAATCTGCTGGAAGTTAACTTGGGCATGGTCAACCACGCCATTTGTGTATCTCACATAGGGAAGGAGAACACTGTTCTACGCGCTCGAGTAGCCAAAAATCGCGTTTCCGTCATTCCCAATGCAGTTGACACCGCCCTGTTTACTCCCGATCCTCAACAACGACCGAGCAATGATATAAGTATGGTACTTAATCGTTTAATAGTATTTTGAATTATCTTATCCCTACTTTTCAGTCAACATTGTGGTGGCCTCCCGTCTTGTCTACCGCAAAGGCATTGATTTGCTAGCTGGCATCATTCCACGGTTCAAAAACACTCCCAACATAAACTTTATCATTGTGGGCGATGGACCTAAGCGTGATCTGCTGGAGGAGATTCGCGAAAAGACCAATATGCAGGAAAGGGTTCAGATGGTGGGCGCCGTGGAGCATAACAAGGTTCGCGATTTCCTGGTCCGTGGCCATATCTTTTTAAATACCTCACTGACTGAGGCCTACTGCATGGCCATCGTTGAGGCGGCTTCCTGTGGACTGCAGGTGGTGTCCACCAGTGTGGGCGGAATTCCCGAAGTGCTGCCCAAGAGCCTTATACTGCTGGCAGAACCCGAAATTGATGCCATTTACGCTGCGATTTTAATTGCCATCGAACGTCATCGAAAGAGTTCCTTTAAGGTTAGTCCTCCAGTTGCCAATGGACATTTGCCCTCGGAGGCTAATGGAAAGGTTAAGCGGCGACGTCGCAGGAAAGCGGTTACTCTAACCTCCCCTACACAACTGCCAGCATCGTCTGCTCCTCCTGCGGATCAGAACAGCCCTGCAGAACCCGTAATGTGTCCATACAGATGTAATGAGTTGGTGGAAACGCTTTACAATTGGGAGGACGTTGCCCTCCGCACAGTGAAGGTGTACGATCGCGTTTCAAATGAACGCTCCTTTACCACTAGCGAGCTGGTATTTGCGGTGTGGCAGCACGGCTCCTGGTTCCTGGTATTCTTCGTTGTGGCCCACTTCTTAATGCGTTTGCTGGAGCTTTGGCGCCCTCGGAAACGCGTAGAGTTAGCGCAGGATGTACAGCGCACGGCCAGCTAGCAAACAAACAACAAACGGATTCCATTCTTCCATCAACTAGCCAATTATATATTAATGCGATAGATTTTTCACCCTTGTTGACTTTATTTGTTGCCTATAGTAGTAGTCGAAGTCTCCTTAGACAATCTGATAATCCATTCTTATGATAATAATAACCCAAACGGCGCTGCTGATCTACGCCGATAAAATATTCCGCCCACAGCAACATTTATAAAAAAGAGACTGCTTTTTATATTAATTTCGTTCTAGAATCCTTGTTATCTGATGATAATGTAATTGTGGTTGATATATATATGCACCAAGCTAGGCTCCTTTGACAATTTAGACTGCGGCAGAATTTTATTCGGTAATGATAGAAAGTCTCGCCAGTCGATTCTTCAATTAAAAACCTCTATCTTAAAATATAGATATTTTATGTAAGCTCAATAGAAGTTAACATTTTTTTCTGATCATGCCACATTAATAAATTAAAAGAGTTTGCATATGTCAAATTTCTTCCAGTAATTTGCCACAATCCTGCAATAAAAAGAATTTTATAGAATACAATTTTCGAATTTTGAAATTTATTGAACCAAGCTTTAATTGATTATTTCAAAATAAAATTATCATTAATTATCATTATTATCAAACAGTCTTTCTGAACATTCTAAAATATTTTTATAAGAACGAAATGTATAAATGTAATGTAAAATATTTCCATTTTAAAAAGAAATAAAATAATATACCGAAAACTTTAAAAATACGGTCCTCCGTAAATCCGCGGGTCTGGCCATACTGCGATGCAGCCCTGGCTTATTTGGGGAAAAAAATTAAGAGGGAGCAGCAGCGGAGGCTAGTGATAAATTAATTAGCCACTGCTAGCACATAACCCAGGGTGCGGAAACCTAAACCCAGCTCTGCGGCACATCCACTACCATTGCTAGCACCCCGGTTGCCATCCAGGTCAAGGTGAGCACCACAGGGAAGTCCGACATTGACTGTGAATTTCCAATTGCACTTTTCAGATTCTGTTACCAGTTCAGGGTAACGACGATGGCGGAACTGGTGAGAGACTGGCTGGCGGATTACCAGCGTATACGGGGTCAGCCCTCGGAGGCGGAAGCGTTTGTCGTGGAGCACGAAACCGATCCCGAGATCGCCGAAGCCATATTCACCATCTTCAACGAGCGACAGCGCAACGAGGCGCTGGTACACGACATCTGCCAGCAGCTACTGGCCTTCTATCGCTCGCCGGAGCAGACGCTGCACAAGTTCCCGCTGCAGTTCATCCCAGTGCTTCTCTATACATACCTCCACTCGGTGGCCGGCGGCGATAAGAAGGCTGCGCGCGGCGTGGAGACGCTGCTCATCTGCATTTACAATGGCGAGGTGTCCACCGAAGACGGCGGCCAGAAGGTGGTGGCCTTTCGCATGCCCATCCTGGCCCAGACGTCCGTTTACCACGAGGTAAAGAACCTGCCCATGACGGATCTGCGCCGCTGGGAGGAGAACTGCAACCGGGAGGTGAAGTGGGGTCCACACCAGCGCATCGAATCGATTCATGCCCAGAACCGAATGCGTATTCTTACTGCTTTGCTGTTCTGCTATAACCAGCAGGTCAGCCAAACGCAGAAGTCTTCGCTACTGCACTTGTGCCGGGTCACATCGCAGTTGGTGAACCAAGGATTCACCACGAAGTCAGGTCACGGCCATCGAATGAGTTATGGGTAAAGTAAACTACACATAATCGGCTAAACATTCATTCATACATTTCTAAACATTCCAGATCTGATCCTGCAACCGGAGTCCCTTTTCCCAAGCCCTCTTCACCACGCATTCCACTGTCCGCCGCGTTCCTGATCGAGCTGGTGCACGCCATCTATTTCGCCATGTTTAATGGCTTTGGCACGATAGCCATTCAGACACTGGACGACATCCACAACCGGGCCATCTACGAGATGTACTCGGAAGTGATCCTGGTGACCAGTGCAGTGCGCAATTCGCTGCACGCCAATCCTTCCGGGCAGCCCAACGACGGTCCCATGGGCCTGAGTGTGGCCTTAACGCCGTCCACAACAACGGTGACCACTTCGGTGTCCAAGTCAATGATCACGAACGCCTCCTTCCGTACGAAAAAACTGCCCGACGACATACCCATTCAGGTACAGGACCTCACCATGCCGCAGGCTCCGCAGCAGCTGGCCAGTGTCACTGAGGAGACGGAACCGGGCACCAAGGAATCGCCCTCCACGAAGGAGAGTTCCGGGACGCGCACTTCCATCATGCGGCCCAGCATGGAGGGCATCAAGGCACAGGCACACAAGGCGCTCATTGCGGGCTTCAAGAAGTCTAAGGACAAGGAGAAAGAGAAGGACAAGGAGCCACCGAAGCCACCGCAGCGCAAGTTCGACAAGCACACGCAGCGCAATTCACTGCTCCAGCTGCAGGCGGAACCCAGCTCGAATTCCAGCGCGGAGCAGCCACCCACCGGCGAAGTGTTGCCCCTGCAGACGCTCTCGCTGATCAACGAGAACGGCAGCAACAGTTTCAGCGTGGACAGCGACCTCAACGACGGCGTACTGGGCGTGAGTGCCAACACATCCCTGCCACCGCTGAGCAGCACCACCAACTCGGTGACCAGTAGCGACCTGATCACCAAGAGCTTCGACTCCAGCATTGAACTGGCGCCGATGGGACACAGCAGCAGCAATGGCGGCAAGTTGGCCGAGCACGGCTTGGTGGAGTAGTGCAATCAATCGTCTCGTTCCAAAGGCGATTAGCCAAATCCAAGTATCAAGTATATAAATTTACAACTGGGGTGAGTGGGTTTTGAATGAATGCAATGATAAATGTAGGCATTGTGCAGGCATTTTTTTTAGTAATACAAGGATAATTCTAGGGCATTTCGTTTGCAGTTTTGACCGAGTTATACCAATATATATATAATTTATCATTATTACCAGTTTGTCAATATATAAAGTAATGTTTCTGGTTAGATGCAATTATAGCACCTGCATTTTGGTCGGACCCTATATTGTGAATACTTAGAATTATCCAAAGATTACATGCCGACACAAAGGCATCATGACCCCGAAATTCACTCACCCTAAATTATGTGTACATTCGCCACCTACCGCTGTGTATTAGCCGAATAGAACCGTGGCTCGAGATTTGAATTTATGGCATAAGGATCGTTTGAGTTTGTTAACTTTGATGGGTTTTCTTAGTTGTTCGTATGTATTATTGTATTCCAAATCAATTGTTGGTTAGATTAAGTGTTGCTAGGACGTCACAATAATTATATATACAAAATGTATACACACACGGAACCCTCAGTAGAGATCGTTTGCAAATGCTTCAGTCAGAGGGAGACTATGTTCCATTTTCGGGGAACAGAACGTACACATCCCGGTGCATTTCACTTGTTTTAGGTAAGCAGCATGACGCTCACACATTCGATATCTACTCGACGACATTCAGCGAGAGTTGGGTCCAGGCAATTTCAACTGAATTCTACAGGAAACCTTTTAGTTCTGTCACTTATTAGCATATACATGTGTAAACTAATATATACATACAAATATTTATTGAACGTTGACTTGAACCATGTTATTGATTTAAAATAAATACAAGAACTAAATACGTAACAATGGTCATGATTATTAACCTGTGGTCACAGGTTTTTCCTCATAAACTTGCCTTGCAGAAATATGCGCGGCACATCCACGCCTTCCTTAAGATTTAGAGTTCGTCGATGGACATAGGCATTGGTGATGACCTCGAAGCCGTTCTCCTGAAACAGCTTGGATACTTCCTCCTCTGAAAAGAAGTAGCTCCGCGTACCATCCTGTCTCACATAGAGGTTCTCTGCTATTTTGTTGCCCGGCTTAAAGCGCAACTGTGCCATGTCGTAGAGACCATAATCCCTGAACAGCAGCAACCCTCCTGGCTTAAGTAGCTTGCCCAGATTCTGCACCACATCTGTAAACTTCTGTGGATGTATGGCGGAGAGCACAAAAATCAGGGTGCAAATATCCACGCTGCTGGCAGGGATGTGGTCATGCACCTGTTGCGTCGTAATATCGCACTGAAAGGCAGATATCTGGCTGGGATCGTAGAGAGGATTGGAGCGCACGAACTCTACGGCTCGCGGTGAGAAGTCGCACGCGTAGAAGAAGAATCTGCTATTGCTGAAACATCCTTCTTCGCTGGTTTGTTCTTCCAGCAAAGGGAATACCAGGTTGCCCACACCACATCCCACTTCGAAAAGTGTTCGTTTTTCGTGGAACTCCTCCTGGTCCAGCAGCTCCTGGAACTCCCGCGTCGTCCAGTGGCGGTCCTTAAAGAAGCGAGTCTCATTTCGCTTGTAGAATATATCCCAGTTCCTTTGGGCATCGATTTCCAACTTGTTCGCTTTGAATTCGGGCACGAGACCACGTTTGTTTTGCTCCTCCAACTTTTGTCGCTCTACTGCCGACAGTTCCTTTGCTTGGGTGGTAATAACGTCCGGTTCTAGGGGTTCCTAATATGTATTGGAATAACTAACTGCCATAATTCAGAAACTGTTTTATTTTATGTACCATGTTTTATTGCAGCAAGTGTCCTGTCCGATTCCAATGGGTTAATCCTTTCCAAGTGTATGTGTATGGCCTTTTCTAAAGGCCTGTTGCCTATTAAGATGTTTCTTAGGTCTTCATATATTTTAAATTTTCTCAATAATAGTTTAATCCTGATATTTAGGATAAAACGTGTGATTTAATATTTTTATGTTTTGGTTTCCAAACGAACTAGAAATGTGTTTGCAATATGGTCACACTGTTACCCATGGGAGCAGAAAAAGATTTGAAAAGGGGTTTTTATATTTATAATTATATTAAAAATATGCATAAAATGAAGCGTTTTACATATTAATTTTGTAGATCTACAATAATTTGATCTTCACGAAATGTATTGAGTAATTTATTCCAATGGTCATACATTCAGCAAGCCCAACTTCGATAACCGTAATCGAATATAAAATAGAATTTCCCGCGCTGTTATCGGTTTCAAACTGGATCGTTCGTTTCTGACTGAAAACCATTCCTTTATTGCATTGAGATTCTTAAAGTTATAAAGCGAACATTTTAAATACAGCCACTATGAAAACAACAAATAACAAAAGTGAAATGATAAGCAATGTCGGCTAGTAAGCCAATTGCTTTGGTCTTTGGTCGCAGTATGGGCATTGGTTAATACCATCAAATAGATATCCGGTTACCAGTTATCTGCCCATGATGGTCGGCTCGTCGGCCATGGCCACCTCGTCGTTGGGCGCCTTGGCACCCTTCTTCTTGCCAGAATACCAGAGGAACATAACACCGCACAGGATATTGTCCACGAAGGTGAACCAGGCCAAGTAAACGCCGTAGCCATAACTGAAATCGTAAATAAGAACCTTAGAATATATTATAAATTATCTGATTATTGACTTACGTTAGTTGCGCCCCTTCAGGATACGCATAGAACAGGTGCTCTTTCGTGTAGTCAATCGAGGAGAAGAGCACCTGGAGCACCACCAGCGCCGTGGAGGCAGCCACCAGGTGGATGCCACCCGCCAGACGCTTGAACATGTAGCGCGGATTCATGAACGTGTAGAAGGAGAAGACGGCACCCAAGCTCATCACGAACAGTGTTATGCAGGCAAAGGACGCCTGCGTCCGGATATAGTCTGAAAGGGAGTACCAAGCGACTGCCAATTAGGAGCCGTCGTCTGTGAGACTCAACCAGTGGTACCTACCCAATAGTTCGTCATCGAAACCGGGCTCATTTCGCAGGGCATTGGAGTTGGGGAACATGTCGATGTACTTGCAGCGCTCTGGTGAAAAATGATTAGTTTGGCAATCAGATGACTTCTTTGGATTTTCGCACTCACGGTTCGGTATATAGCTGTAATAGGCGGGCTGACCCTTCTTGGGCGGCAGCGGTGGCACCAGGATCAGTATCACCCGTTCATCGTTAAGCACGTAGGCCGGGATGCTGATATCCCGGATGTAGGTGCCCAGTAGTCGTACCACCAGGGGGTAATCCGTCCAATTGCTGAAGATGGCCAATTGCGCCACCTCGGGGATCACGTAGTAAGACCAAGTGTTGTTGTACTTAACCCGCTGCAGCGCCGAACCAAAAGTTTTTCTCTCAATGATTCCCTGCACGTCCAGCGGATTGATGGGTATGGGCTTGATGGCCGTGGCATTGAACTGCCGCTGATTCTCCTCGGTGTTCATCACCAGGGTCCGGAAGGCATGGCGCAGCGTCTGGAACTCCATGTCCTCGCCCCGCACCCAGTGGGCAAACATGTGGCGTCGCGCCGATTCCGTAAAGTTGTCCGACGTTTCCAGCTTCTCCTGCGCGAACTCCTTTATGAAATCCATTTGCGAGAGATTCCGCTTCGCCTCGTTGATGTTTGTCTGCGATGTGTACGACATGGAGCTAAAGTTGCGCACCACCTGGGCATTGCTTATGGCATTGGGCACTATCGTATTCCGGCAGTGGCGCCACAAGCCCGAGTGCGAGGACATGAAGAAGCGCCGGGATTCGGGGATGAAAATGCCTGTGATGTTTGACCAAGTAATAGGTTTTATTTATATTATAGCAATACGAACTGGTTCGCTTACCGTTTCCGCCAGATATGATGATCCAGTGATCGGTCGAGATGGCCACTATCCAGATCAGCAGCGAAACCACCATGAGCAGACTGCAGCCGAGCAGCACGCGCCGCTGGAACATGTAGGCCTCCATCAGCGGACGACGGGCCTCATCCCGACCGATGGTCGACGTGGACACTTCGCGCTTCATCCTGATTGTGTCGTCGCTGTTTCCGGATCACGCTCCACTCCTATGGCTCTCTGGACGTTGGCAAGGGGCAATCCACACGCACATGGAACAGGCACGTTCCTGGGGGAGGAAGTTAACCCACTTATTGTAGTCGCTCCCCCGGCAATGAAGTCATGCGGACACATCGCACACATGTGGGACATTGCCGGGCGCCGCCGTTTTCATCATTCGGCAGGTGTTTCGCCGGGCCTACAATCCCAACGTCCCCCATCCGATCCCAGACCTCTCTAATTTAAACAATATTTTATTTTTATACTAAGCAAACAGCGGCAGGCAGAGCAGCAGTGTTGGGATTTCAAAAAAACTGGCAATTAAATATGTTTTAAGGGAACGACGGATAGACCAACGAGTTTAGAAAAATATTGAGTATTATTCTGGAAATATTGAAATGGAACTCATAAATGTGATTTATTAGTTAATGGTGCTTAGAGAAACTGTAGTCAACTGTTTATGTACTTTGCGTTTATTACTTGTTATTTTGAACTAAACGTTTTTAATACGTTTTCGAAATAAATGTGATTTCTAATATTGCACATCATAGGCATATTTTGAGTAGTACTTTTTTAGTTTTTAAGATACCCAAAGGTGTAAGTTCGCCTCACGCAAATCCCAAAAACGCGCCCATTAATTATGTTGTTTTGGAGAATCCGTGCTATTTTCTTTTATTTTATTTATGTGTGTTTGCATACAAGTTGCCAAGACAACCAGAAATTCCCACAATTTCGTTCGTCGTTGGTCTTTGACAGAAATTAAGCAAATTAGTGGACACATTCAGGCGAGAAAAATAGATGACAAAAATGAGAATTCCTTTTCAAAAATGATTTCGCCTCTTTGCGGAATATTTGCGAGAATTAGGTGCGCCTCCGCCGAGTGGGTGCTCGGATGGATGGGTGGTTGGCGTGGCAGGTGGGGATTAGGTGGCGGAGCACTGTGTGCGTGCACAAGTGTCATATACATGGTTAGTACTGCCTGCCATGTGGATGCCGTCGAAATGTTCCTCCTTTGTTGCGCTACCATTATTTGGCTACCAAAAATGTCATCATATACATTTGGCTTAGTTGTGGGGTAGAAAACCCATAAAGAAACTCAAAGAGCCGCCAGTTTATTATTCTCCACTTCCGCGATCTATTCCGGGAATAGATCTTGCAGCTTGCATCAGCGGGAGTCGCGGAGTTGCAGGCATTTGCGTCACTGAAGTGCGTCATTGAGCTCCAACGCATGTGCCACTTTGCTTCGAATGCGATTTTCTCGAATTTCTTTTCTATTTTTCTAGTTTTTTAGCCAGCAATTGGCCTTATTTTTAGAACGACCCACCGCAGGCTTAGGTGATTCCTGGCTGACAAAGTGGAGGAGGCAACGTCGCATCATTAATTCACAACTCATTGTCATCTCGTTTTGGGCGCGAATATATTGACACTTTTGACACGCAGAAATTTTAGAATTTTTTTTTTGTTTTTTTGAAAAATTTAAAGCACAGCGAAATAAATCTCGAAACGACCGTCCGTATTTATTTATTTTGTGTTTTAGCCTTTGTTTTACTTGCTGTCGGCCATTGTATTTTTGGTCTGTGCCGTATTATTCAGACGTCGCAGCACACGTTGAATTCCGCCCCGGCGTAAAAGAAGCGAATTTTGAGAAATGTGTATTTAATTAATGCCCCGCATAAATAATGTCAATGCCAGCGGATTTGGATCACCACCGCCTCCCGCCTCCTGCCACCGACGACAGCCCATCTCATAAACTGTCAGGCGTTGTTAACGTCCGTCAGGTATCCTGATTTATCGTTATATAAGAGGAGCAGACACATATACCCTCGGTGTTTACCATTAAAGCTGCACCGATGCAACGGAGATCTCTGGCTGGCTGGCTAGCTGGTTGGCAGCCACTGGCGCTGGCCCCAGTCTAATTGTTTATGAACGATGTGTTTGGTTTTTATGAGCGGCCCGGCCCGGCTCGTCTAAAATAAAATTGTTGGTTAAACTACCGACTAAAAATCGAGGCGAACAAGCGATAACAACCGAAATAAATGGCTATATTGCCCGTGAAGCGAGCCACAAAATTCGAAATAAAAGAGCGCGATCTTTGGGCTCTACGGTTCCTAACGATCGGATTGCGGCGGTACGGCTCCGTCTGCTGCTGGCCAGGGCAGAGCACAGACTGACTGGCTACTAGCCACCAGTGGTTGTCGCTCGCCAGCCTTTTCCTTCGCATTTCTTTTTGGGGAGCGCGACGAGCCAACAAAAAGAAAAACAATGGCAGCCACTGTTAGCCAGCATAAACATAAAATCGTTCTACATACATATGTACGCCTCTTGGCAGCGGATTCGGACGTGGGATTTGGTCAGGGCGGAGCTGCCACCTGCAGCAAACCGCCGAAGGAATTACTCGAGCAGACGTCATCGTTGCTTAATTACGCCATAAACATGAACTCTACTTCGCCGATGAATCCGCCGCTACTGCGGCAGTGTGCGCACAAATTTAGAATTTAGATGGATTTAGGCATCTCTTTTTTAATGGTACACAGAGCATGGTACATGGGCAGCTATTTTTATATCTTCGCTAGCCACGCTAGCCGACCGCCACAATTCCGCCCCGCTTTACCATTAAACGTTGACATCGCTTTTATGAATGCCTTTGGCTATCTGTTGGCATGCCATTAGCGCATCGTAAAGCCCCAAAAGGGGGGCAACGACTGCGAGGAGCATGACGTAGTGTGAATAACATCTAACCACTTGTTGGCCAGCCAGTGGTCATGGCTCGTTTGCCAATTTCTCATGGGATGTAAGCAGTATGCTGGGCCATCTAAACTATTGCTGCCTGTCAGAGATGCGGAGTGCTCCCATGTCCAGGTTGAGTTCGGTGAGGATGTCGTTGGGCGCGGAGCCCTGCATAGTCAAGCCTGCGATCACCTGTTGCGCCTCCGGACAGTTGATGCAGGCGTTTCGGATGGCCAGGATGCTCCACTCCTTCATCACTGGGGCATAGAAAGTAAAATGTTAACAAAGCAATAGCTTAAAATGTTTGAAACACTACTTAAGCTTGTTTCAAATATGTTTCTTACACGGATTTCGAGCATCCATCGTTGTGCATTCAAGAAGCGTGGGCAGCAGCTGTGTGTCCAGGCAGTATCCCTTGTTGGCCTTGTTGTCATACAGAAGATTGGCGGAGCAGCGTACGAGTAGCGTTTTGAGTTCATAGGACACCTTTTTCTCGTAGCCCGCATCAGTGTCCGAAGTGAGTGCCACCTCCTCCAGCTTCGTCATGGGCTTATCAAGGCCGCCTCCATCCGGTTCCTTGCCAGCAGACACAATGCATCTCAGCAGGCTGCTCACGTTGATGAACAGCGATTGGTCGTTGGAATACACATTGGCATACTTCTCAGAGCCGCTTGCACTTGCGATGATGCGCAGTAAGGTGTGAACTTCACGAGGATGAAGCTCATGCTTAAGCTTCATCGTTTCGCGCAGGAGGCAATCGGATTTCATGCGGAATTCTTTGGCAAAGTGCTGCAGCAAAAACAACGTAACATCACCATTGGGACTGTTTTCCCTCAGATAGTGGGCCACGTAGTCGAGGAAAGCAACACGATCTTCCGTCTCCAGCTTCTGGTAACAAGCTACGCAGGCTCGTCCATTCTGGACAATGAAGTGCTCCAGAAAGAAGTGTAGGTACTCGAAGTTATAGGTGCACTGGGCCTCGTTCAGAGCTCGCCATAGCTGCAGACAAGTTTTAAGTGCCACCAAGTCGGTGATAAGACCATGACCACTGAGATATATGTTGTACATGATCATGAGGAGCACATTATTCGAACTTCCCAAGGGAGAAGCGTAAGCTTGTTCGGCGATCTTCAAGCCATGCTGACTCCAGATAAGTGCTTGGGTGGTCTCATTGTTTACCACACTATTGGCTAGCACCTGCAGAGATAGATTGTGTATAAGCCGATGCTCCGTGCGCATCACTGGATTGAAAGCCACGGCATGTAAAAAGATGGAGAACTCCACACTTCCAGCCAAAGTCTCTTGGTTTTCCCTGCCTTTTGTGAGCAAAAGCCGTAGGTTCTTAAGTACTGCCGAAATTTCCTCCTCATTTTCGGTTATGCTCAGGCTCACGAGCTTGTGTATCAGCTCTTTAGTTTCGATTTGCTGGGGTAAATCATTTATTTAAATAAATTTCACGAGAATAACAATAATATTTACCACATGCTCCATTTTCGATAGACCCACAGCTGTTTGCCGCCAACTGTAATCGATTGGCCTGTGCAGCGCTGGCCAACACTGCCTCAATTGTGTCAACGGAGTGCGGTCACACTGCACTCCACAAAAGAAAACAAAAGAAAACGGAGAAAAGCAATTTCGTTTTGGGAAATTTACTAAGTCATGTAGAAAACAAAACGCTACAGCGAAATCAAGACAAACCAAGCAATGTCACTGCGTGCGCTTCGAAAAAGAGAAACAGGCACTGGCTACGGCAACAATAACAACCATTTAGCAGCACCAGCAAGAACTTCACAAGCAACGCTCTTTAAGAAGGCCAGCACAGCAATAACGTCACCGAAGAAATCGTTGCTAAAAACTGGGAACACCGTCTGCGGGTTGGACAAACGGAACCTGTTCCGGGAGCAGAAGCTACTCGGTCGCAAGTGCCACTCGAGTCCTGACCTACGACAAATCGGAAAATACCAAAACAACAGCCTGTTGCGCAGCAAATCGGAGGGGGATGTTAGTTTAATCCTGGCCAGCAATTCCGGTGCTCCATTGACGGTGGCAAACGCCAAGTCAGAGGTTTGCCTGCAAAGGATTAGCTCTCACAGTTACGAACAATCTCCGAGAACGCTGATAAACAAAAGAGAAATGCTCGGCGGTGCACGTTCCCATCGCGACCTGACTCAGTCGTCCTATGGCAACCAGGCAGGTGGAAGTTCCGTGGACTTGGAGTCCAACTCTAGAACTCCTCGCCGCATGAGCGAGTGCAGCTTGGGCTACAGCCAATCCAGCTCCCGGCACACTGGCTCCAACTCAATGTTCGCCAGCCAGATGACTCTCTCCTCGGGATCGGTGGTGCCGCCCGTGGACCCCAATGCTGTGCTAAGGGTTCCCATCATTGGTTACGAGGTTATGGAGGAACGTGCGCGTTTCACTGCCTACAAGCTGCGCGTCGAGAATCCGGAGACCAACGACTATTGGCTTGTAATGCGACGCTACACCGACTTCGTGCGGCTTAATAGCAAGCTAAAACAGGCTTTCCCCAATCTTACGCTCATGCTGCCCCGGAAGAAGCTTTTCGGCGATAACTTCAATGCCGTCTTTCTCGACAATCGGGTGCAAGGTCTGCAGATCTTCGTAAACTCAGTGATGGCCAAGGAGGAGCTGCGCAAGTGCAAGCTAGTGCGGGAGTTCTTCTGCTTAGACGAGCCGCCTTCGTACTCTGAATCCATGGAGGAGTGTCGTGTAAGATAATTTCTTTTTCATGTATTTATCACATCTATATAAGATTTGTTTTACTTCTAGGCAATTTTCGAAGCTCAGGAGGAGACGATTGAGCATCTGAAGCTTCAGATTCGAAATAAAAACGATCTCATTCTCAGTTTGCAGCAGAAACTGCGCGAGGAAATGAACGAGAAGGAGCAGCTGAGAGAAGCTATGAAGTAGGAGGATTACAATTTCTTTTACAAATGCCAAAATCTCATTAGCCAATCTCTCTATTTACAGAAATATGGAGCTTAATTGCTCGCACTGCTCATCTGCTAGCGACAGTTTGGGCATAAAGTAGACCTTCGCCAATCCGAGGTGATAACCAAAATCCAGTTGGACGTGCGAGTGCGTACAACATTATGCTGAGCATAACTCTACGCAACTGCGCCGCTTGGATGCATATCCAATCCAATAATCTAAACCAAGTGCATATCGAGGGGTTGGCCCCTACAGTGCTTTAGTATTCATATCTAGACCTAGATGCTAGCAAAGTGCTGCCCACGCACACATGGAATACTATATTAGATATTTTTGATATTCGTTTACGAGGCACTTACAGTTAAGAATGAAATCACTAGATTAAGTGTATACGATATGTTATGCAAACTCACATACAAAATAAATCTAAGGCACAATTTATTACAATTATTTATTATAGTGTTCAAGATAAGAATACCCAAGCCACAAAGTAACGCTTTTCGAAATGCAATTCGACGGTGTTTGGAAGACTTACGAATATTATGATTTAGTGCTAATCGAAGTGATAATTAAAACGATTTTGGTAGTGAATCTATCTCTCAAAGGCTGGTCATGGCGGGTGGTCGGGCATAGGCTTTCGGAATGAATCCATATTTGCGGGTTTTCGGAGCATAAGCCCAGAGCCAGCCATCCACAGTCTGATTGGTTAAGTCTGCGTAAATCCAATCTCCTCTCCGCACAGAAAGGTACAGATCGTCTGGAGCTTGCGCTTTGTAATCATACAGCATCACCAGCTCCGTGCCATGGTAGCGTAGATCATCTGTTCCCAAGCCCAATTGTGGCTGCTGCTGCTGCTGGGTCTGCTGGCCTGGTTGACCCTGCTGCAAAATGGTCTCCATGGCATTCAATGTGGCTTTCTGTTGCTGCAAAACTCGCACACTGTCTGCAGAATAAATAAAGCTGGCTGGAACAAATCCTTCCTGGCCATCGCTGCGCATTATCCAAAACCAATCGGGATCCTCGCGATTTAGCACGGTTACAAATTCACCCCGTTCCACGGACAAGTCATTCTCGTCCCTGGCTATAAAGGTGTACAAAACGATACAGCGCCCGGACGGTTCCTTCACGAAAGGTGTACACTCTGGCTCCACCAGCAGTGTGTTCTCTATGCTGTTGGCAGAGCCAGGATTCAAAGTTTCATCGCAAAGAACATCCAGCTTGTTATCCGTGCCCAAAAGTGGTATATTCTCTTCGATCGGCTGCTCTGGACACTGTTCCCTTGGCAGTTTCTTCTTGACAGCCAAATCCGCCAGTTGCGTGTTGCAGGGAGCACAATAGGAGAAGGGTATAAAACCCTCCTGCCTAGAGTCCTGACCAATCACGTAGACCCAATCGTTCTCTCTGTACAAGATATTAACCAGCTGTCCACGCTTCACCTCTAGTTCATCATCCACGCAAGGAGTAAAGTCGTGCAGCACAACCATCTTAGAATCAGGACTAAAATATAATGAATATCGTACAAACTATTTAAACTGATTGTGGAATAGATTTACCTTAGACCGTGTTCCTTTTCAATGCCCACTCTTACAAGTGTTTCAATGCTGGAGGAACCAGTTATGCGGCCCATGCCCAATACACCCACAGCAGGCAAGTCCCTCTCTATGCTGGCATTTGTAGCTATAAAAGGGGAAATTTGAAAATGCTTATTTAGGTACAATATATGTCACATTTAATTAAATTTAAATAAAATTTATACCTTATTACATTCAATCATAATATAATTTCAAGAAAAAAAGCTAGAGTAAAAACATTTCTTGTACATTGTACAGTTCTTGTACATTGATATACAAAATAAATGCACCAATAAACTGATTTAAACTATTTTCATTTTTTTTAAGTTCCTGCAACAAGTTCGGGATTGAAGTCTTTTGTTTTCGTGCTGCTTCTTCCGCTTTCTATCAACACACCTTTCTTCTTGTCGCGCCTCATGCGCACGGGGCAAAGAAAAGCCATCTCTTTCCCTCACTCGGACTTAAGCGCCCTTCAACCGAAAAACAACCAAATTTTGGCTAATTGTTTAATTTCTTTATTGTTTGGATCCGACACAACGCGCTTCTTCTTCTCAATATTCTCAGGTGTTAGAGGTGGAATTCATACGATTGGCTAATCATGATGATGTTGTCCGTTAATCGATTGTCGAGAGGCGCCAAAATTTGAAAATAGGTTGGTTTTGTGTGTACGTGTTGGCTCTGCTCTTTCAAGCATGCAAATTTCTAGTAAAGCGTAAACTGCTCTTGAGCAGCACCTTCGATTTTGGTGCAATGCACCCGGGCTGCCGATTACCTTGATAATTTATTACGCGTGGGCTAGTTCAATGATCGAAAGTATAGAAAAACGGCGTTTAGATTGGCCGATTTGATTGATCCAGTTTCTGCAATAGCTTCTATTTTGTGCGGCCACGCGCGGTACTCTTCCTCCGTGTTGATCGCTGGTTGGTCCTTCGGTAAGAACGCCGCGGACCATCGCCTAAGTTGTCATCCATGGCGTTAGTCTCATAGTACCTGTAGGTCCGGCGATTTGGTAGGGCGTAGTCCAGGGCATGAGTGACCATTATCGCCTTGTAGGTGCACGCCAAGGACATGATAAGCTGCCCAAAATAGCAGACATCCTGGCGCAAAAACATAAAGACTTTTGGATAGGTTTCCAAAAGATGCAGGCCCATACGAGTATTTACTGCTTGGTCCCGAAGTTCGTTCATAAGGCGGTGCAACTGGAGCCACAAGAGCACTACGACCTGGGTGCACACATAAGAGACTAACAGTTCCACCAGCAAAATCCAAAGCTTCTGCAGCGGTGCGCAGTTCATTACCCTCAGATGATGCAGAACAAGGACTGTGGTCAGAACGAACAGCGCCGACGGAAGATCGGGAATATGCTCCACGGGCAGCGCATTGCATCCGGCCATGTATAGACACACGCATCCCACGCTGCCAGCCACCAGCTCCGTGACCTCGTACATTCCCTGTACAACCACCATTTTAGTCGTGTTTGTTTGTTAGTTAGCTCCAGGCGCTATGAATTGTGTTTCGAAGGTGTTACCTTACTAGATAGTTATGGCTGTATAACCAAAGTCTACTTAGCTCTATTCAGAACTTTATATTATATTATAGTGATGTAACTAAAAGTTAAGATATATGTAAATTTTGTAATGTAATAGAACATAATAAGTTAGAGATATATGAATTTTTTAAACGTATAATACTTAATATTATATATAATTCAAAGTGCATTTAAACCCCTCTGCCACACTGAGACTTCATCATTCTTAGCGAGCGTAACTTGCGCTATAGCGCTATTGCGCTATATCTCTTGAAAAAAGAGGGGCCAATGCACTATTTTGGTGCCAAGGATAAAACTTTCGCATGCAACATTCGATTATAATTCAGCGAGAGGAATCCGATGGAAAGGGCAAGGAAACAAAGAGTTTCAGGGAGAGAGGATGGGTCCAAAGAGAGAAAGTGTCCAAACTGACCTACACTTCGGCGTATCCCCATGTGCACATGCCCCAAACTAAATTGCGCATTAAGCATCTCGAGCATTATTCCACCAGCAGCAGCAGTGGCAGCATCATCAGCAGCAGCTGCCACACCCCCAATAGACCCCCTTCCCCCCATCCATCCCACAACGCACATCCCAGGAACCCATCCCCATGCCCTATCCCAAGTTTTATTAGAGAGAGCTGTCTGCGTTGCGAGTTAATCGATAGAGAGGATTCTGCGCAGTCCTCCAGTCCTCGGATGCCATTCACAAAAAGGGGCGGCCAGTGGGCGGGGCAGGAGGTGGATGGGTGGGCGAATCGAGTGGGTGCTCTCGCCCAGCCCACTCATCATGGCTGTTGTGTCTGCGGGTAATTGTTGCTCGGACCTCTGATGGCCAAAAAATGAGACTAGACAGCGGGCCAAATTAAGAGGAATGAGGCGGAAAATGGGGTAGAATGCCAGCTCCGGGCCGGAAAAAGTGGCTCACTGGCTTTGTGGGTCAGATATTTTCGGTTGTCACGCATATTTTAATAAAATATATGCCCGGAAGTAAATTCAAATTAACATGCAACAGTCGACCTTGCATAAATTGTAGCATCAATTTTTGTAGCAAATGACCTTGAATGTTTCGCACCCCTAAATGATGCAACAAAAGTGGTGAAATGCAAACTCCACGACCTTGTGGATGATTTATTTCATGAACGTACATATGTTTTTGAATCTCCAAATCGATTATTATAAATTTAGCCCATCTGTTGACAATTTCACCAAAGGACTCTATATCATTCAAATAATTAACCCACTTATAAAAATACACACCTTAATTTTCCACATCAATTAAATGCAAATTAAAAAGCGAAGCAAAGCACTTGGTTTGATTCATGATTTATTTAGTTAGTTTATTTAATAACTTACACTGTATAGTTACCCTTAATATTGCACTTTTAATTGGGCAAGAAATTTGCTATTTCATCACATCATTTCAATTTCAAAAATTGTGTAATGTAGTTGGCGAGAAAAGAGAAAAGGGGGTTGGAAAAATGCAGGGGCGGTGGATAATAGAGAAATCAACCATATTTTGGCTCGAAATTACTTAATGCACGTATTTCGATTTCGCTAAAAATGTTCAGCCATTGGCAAATATCCAAAATGTATACAGATTTTAAAGAGGGATTATTGTGTGCATACAGAGGTGCATATGTATGTACATATATACATATTTATATATATGTACACTTGGCCTGGACAAGGAATGGATAAGTGAAAGTTTCTGGGGAAAGACTACGACTCGGGAACCACAAAATGCGCAATAAGAGCTGTCTTACAAGTCCATAAAAGTTCCAAATCCCTTTTATGTTCGTGCCCAAGCATCAATTCCGGATTTCACTATCCGCCGCTCGCTTGCAACATTGTAAAATGGCACGTATACGGATACGTACACTGAGAAAAATTACATGAGTCCTTTACATATGAATATATGTATGTACATATCAGCGCAGCATTAACGTTCAGGTGGTGGATATAGAGTTTTGTTTGTAAGTTCTTGCTTTTGTTTTTTAAAATACCAAACGCTAAACAACCACCAAAAAATCACCATCGTTCCTGAGTATTCATTTGGTCCTGGGAGTTATTTGAAATCATATACTCTAGATGAAAGAAAGTTGAAGAAACTCCAAAGGATTACCAAGGATCAAAGGAACATTTCAACTGCATTTAAAAACTCTCTCCGGATGTTGTTGAGTGGTAAAAGATAAAAAACACTTTATTAAAGAAAGCATGCACTTTTAAATCAAAATGTAATTGTAATTAAATCTGAAATTGTTACTTCGCTTTAAGCTCGTTTCGGAAACATTCCTATAGGACCATTATCTATACTTTTATCTCACTGCATGGTGCAATAAAAGAGCAGGAGCTCTAAAGGATGTGAGCGAACGGCTGACAGAGGCGGTGCTCTAAGTTTGCGTTCAAGGACGTGCATGCATTATGGTCGAGCATTCCGCAGCGAATCGAGGCATTAAGCCGTGAAATGCGACCAGGGGCCAAAGGCAAAGGCCCTACCGCCTGAAAAGCCGAGGGAAGTGTTTACGCTGCGTATGTGCGATATTTAATTATCGCGCGGGGCGTGACCAAAGGGGCGTAGGTGTGCCGTTGCAGCCACGTCCTTGCCTACTTTTCGGAGAGGCGTGAGGGAGAGAGAGCGCGAGCGTTGTGAAGAGCAGATCCACAAACGAAGGGCAGACGAGTGCAGACGAAGTCACACGAAGCCTGTCGCTTTCATTCAGTAGAAAACGAACTCTCATCCCTCCCCCTGCCCCTTTCAATCCACCCATATGTCCATTTCCACCGGATGATTTGGCGCTCTCTCCCCTCTTTTGGACTACGCTGCTTTAAGCACGTGCGCCCGTTAGTTTTCCGCTCATTCGATGTTGGTTTCTCGTCCGGTGTGGTTCACAATTTTTCTTTCCGTCGCACTGTTCGCACTTCCTCTATCCGTGTATGTGTTCGTGTGCGTGTGAGTGAGTGCGGGAAAGTCAGCAGAAAGAGCGAGAGAGCAGAAAGATCCGCCGAAAATTAGGTAAATAGTGGGCACAAATGTTGCAACTGGTTAAAGGGGTAAGGCGCTTTAAAGTTGCACTCGAAAAAAGTAGTGTAGATACTGTCGTTGATTTTACTTCAATTTACATTCATAAATAATATATATTAGATTAAATTAAAATTTATTATTGAGAGACTGGGAAAAACTTAAGCCGAATGTAAATCAAATAGATTTTATTAAATGTCTGACCTAACAACTTTTACTTAATCGAACGTTTTTAATTTTCTTGGCATACTCTTTGTTGCCCCCTACACTTGTCAGTGTATAACTTTACAACATCCGATTTGGGATTATTGCACCTGGGTCGATTGCATCAAGGACTTGTGAGAGAGTCTGCCAATTTTGTAATGTTTTTGGAACTGCAGGGATCCTTTACGTGTTTTTTGATTTTTTTGCGAGCGTACACACAACAGAGCGTGTTTTCATTTCAATGTTTACATTTTTTCGGTTTCTGTCTTGATTTTATTTATTTTTCTTTCCCGAAATAAAGCAGAACATATAAAACTTTTTTTTGTTTTCGAATTTTGTCTGCGACGTCAAAGACATTTTAATGTGCAAATATATAGTCGTATATATTATATGTATATCGCTTTAAAAGCAAATGGAGAAAATTTCGCATGTTTATTTTGTTATATTTTAAGGCACGCAACATATCCATCTGGGGTTAAGTGCCAGACATCATCAATCAATTAGTCATTTAATGGCGATATTAACAGGCTAGGCATTATAAATTTGTATATTCATGATGGCATCGATATATGTACATAGGATAATCCATGGAACAGGTTGATTAAGTTCGTTTTTTCCTCACGGTTGCAGGTTTCGGTTGATTAATTGCGATACCAAAAGAAAAGTTTAATTTTGTAATTCTCACCTTAGTATCGCTTTTTTAAAAATGTTTGTAAAATAATATACCTACCTTTCCTTGCT
Organism: Drosophila sechellia; assembly: GCF_004382195.2. NCBI lineage: Eukaryota > Metazoa > Arthropoda > Insecta > Diptera > Drosophilidae > Drosophila > Drosophila sechellia. The sequence continues at coordinate 13,833,463 of NC_045950.1, read as the reverse complement.
TTACTGCATTACCAGAGAATTTCCAGAAAACACAATCTGTTTTCTTTCCGTTGTTTTCGTTTCATTTGCATAATCAAATTTTTTTTATGATTCGCAGCCGCATCAATTTAAATGCAAATCTGCAACTGGCCAGCCAATTGCAGAAACTATTTTACTTCTTACCAACCCCCCGCCCCCTTGGTCATGCCTCCTCGCGTTGGGAATTTCTCGAAAGTTCTCGAGGGCTCATTGGGGAATAAGAACTTGACTCCCGTAAATTATTGAGCACTACCCCTTTCTCCGCTTTTCCAAACGTAAATTGCATCCAATTGGTTTTGATTGCTCAATCTGATGCCGCACTTGTTGGTATTATTTTTGCATGCTTAGATTGCACAATCGGGGTTTGAAGAATCAAAGGTTTTCACGCGAGTCCTAATTGACTTTTCTATTTTCAGCTATGGATAAACAGAATGCAAAAATGTATGCAATTGCCGTCATAAGTTCGCTCATTGAGATTCGCAATTAAAATTCACTTCACCGAAATGAAAATGAACCAAATGAGCATTTAGTCAAGTGAGAGCGAGCGAGAGAGATGCGCCGCCAAGTTAACCGTTTCATGTGCAACGTCATCGTCATCTGAAGAGTACCGCCGTAGGAAAAGATAAGAGAGCGCGCGAGCGCATTACGCCCTTGTTTACACGCCCATTTCACAACTCCCCCGAAAGGAAACATCATCCAAGGACCTCCTAAGGCCGCATATCAGACCGCTATTTGGATAATTAATGCAAAGGAATCCGAATTAAAAACTTCAGCGATAAAAGAGTCTGCGCAAAGAGAGAGCGCACAGAGCGAAAGAAGGGGAGAAAAGAAAAAGATAAAGAGAGCGAGCGCCGCTTCGTTGGGCTCCAAAAATCACATCGTGCAGCTCCCATTTGGAAAAATTGCGTCTCGCGACACAACGTGCGTCCAAGTCAGCGGAAAGTTTTTCGATTCGCGGCCCGGTTATTGAATTTGTATATGCGTTTGTGCGTTGAAAAACTCCAGTTTCTGTAGTTATTTGTCATCGGACAAATCGGCAACCATAAGCTAACCCATAAACCAATTTTATCTAGTGCGACCAGTGCTAAATATCGATTTTTTCGGCTAATGCGCGTCGATGACCTCGCACACAACAAAAACAGCAACAATTGAGAGCTAAAGCTGCAAGTACACGCAGAGAAACAACAAAAACGAAATAAAAGCACTCCAAAGCTGTGTCTAAGTTTTTAAAGTAAGCCAAACAACACAAACGCTTTACATAATTGCCCTAGTGCCAAAAGCGGCAGCCACAACAAAAACAACGAAGAAGAAAACAACGGCGTTGCAAGGGGGAAAACTCTCGATTGAAAGAAGAAGCAGAGGAGGCAGGACAAGAAGGCGGAGAAGACTACCCGAAAAGAGCGGCAGCCGAAAACCGCAAAGACACATGCTCAGATACCGTCTCGTGTCCACTCACTTCCTCAAGCAGCCGTAGTGTGCGAGCGAGCGAGACAGCCATACCCGTAGAGGGGGAACCGAGAACGAGCTCGAGAGCGAGAGAGTGTGGGTGTAACTGCGAATGCACTTGCAACTGCAATTCAGTGAGAGAGAGTGACAGCGAGAGCGAGCGATCGCAGGATACGATTGTGCTATAAAAGTGCGACAGGTGCGCTCTGCCTGCCCATTCACCGTTAGTCGTCGTCGGTAACTCATTCAGTTGTCGAGAGATCCTCTTTACATCCCAGAAAGAGGAAGGATCAAGGAGCGGACTAAAGAAAACGGGAGGAAACTCAAACTCGCCAGCGAGAAAGAGAGAGAGAGAGGGAATTCACATCCGATCCGGCACTAAAATCCATTCACAACGTATTCGCTAGGAGTGCTACGCCATTTGGGTCTGAGCTATAGTCTAGATAGCGAAAATGTGCAGAGATCGCGATATGAGTTTGTCGTAGATCAGCGCAACCGTCGTTACAAGGTCAAGAAAAAAATTAAGCTCAAGAGCGAGTAGAAAAGTGAGCGGGCAAGAGCCCAAGGGGCCCCGAAACAAAGAGCACGATTGCGTGAGATTGCGAAATCCTGGACCACCAGCAACCACAATAACCAGAGCTAGCTACCATACCAAAGTTAACAATAATAGCGAAAGGCCACAACAGCAAAATAATAGTTAATTTATCAATAAGGACACCGTCATCGCCTCCATTAACGAGTGCGCGTGTGAATCAACGGCAATGTGACTATCCTGCGACTCTGCATCCCAACGGTTCTAGCCGGTTCGAAAACGTATCTTAAGCTTCGGGCCAAGTGATTTCGCGTACCCATCGGTCTTCAATTCGATTTGTTCAGTCTCAGTCATCTTTTTTTCCACCACCAGTCGAACGGAAAACGACGTGCAACTGGCGAACGTACGGGGAAAAACCAGCAAGATTGAAGACTTTGGGAGAAATCTTTGGAAGTCCGTTAAGGCTTGCATTGTAAGTACTGCATTCAATTTTGAGTAATACTAAACATAGATCGAAAAGTGGAGTTATAAGAGGGATTATCTGCGACAGTCAAGTTATTTGGTATTATCGTAATAGATTTCAGTCTTTATCTTGCGTATTTCAAACCATTAACAATAGGAGGAAATACAATTGTGCAGGAAACACTTATTAATAGTTAATAAACACATTCTAGTGTTTAATACAGTATTCAGATTTCTAATCAACAGTGCGCGCCAGTAGATGGTACACAATTACCCACGAATATTTGCAAATGCTACGCTTTGCTCTAAACGAATTAGTTCCCTTCGTGGAAGTTACACAATATTTGTAAATAAACGAACGGAAAATTGTTTCTAAAGTATCGAATATGGTAAATAAGCCCATTATATTTCCGATGGGACGTCTTAATTTCCCGTATTTTCACACCTGTCCGCCACAATTGCCGTTTATTGTACATGTATTTACATAAACGATTGCCAACTGATTGCGAGGTGTATCATACACATACGTAAATAATACTTTGTTTATTTCTGCCACCGACGCGGCTTACAAAGAAATTAAAACATTTGGCCAGGGCAATGGAAAAAGTTAGCGAACGTAATAGGATCCATTGCATATTTTCAGACGCCTGCCACAAAGTTGAACAAACGCTGGGGATTTCTGGGGAAAAGCCCGTTGATACCCCCCTTGGTATCCATTTTATCGCCATGCATTCGTTCATATAGTTCATATACAGTTTATTTTTTTGCCCTGTGACAAAGGAAAATGTTATCTTGTTAGTGGTGCTACCGATTTTTCCATTACATTTCCATTTAATCGATCCACTTTGTGTTCTGTTTTCTGTTTCTGTTTCTACAAATACTGACTTTGAGTCATGCCACAAACAGTGGGCCCTACAGCTGAGCGGAAAGTTTTCCCTGCCGAAAAAGATGTGTCCCCCACCCATTTGCCTTATTTGTTATCAAGCGGTTTTGTCGTTTTGTTAATATAATATAGACCATTTTAGCGCTTTTCCTTTTGCCCCCCTCGGGTTTGTTGCCACCAAGCTAAGGGATTCGTCGTGACGTGCAACGAAAATTGGTTTACCGAGTATGTTGACCCAAAAAATTACCATCTTTATTGACAGTCAACGTTTGAATTTGTTTTTCATATATATGACTATAGTTGAACATAAGCCAATTAAGCTGTAGTCAATGCTGAAAGTATGCACCACATTTGGGAAGCCACTGTGTCCCGACGACGAAATTCAATTAACGCGTAAACTAAACAGATTAGCAAACAGTGTTTTTTTGCGTTTTTAGTCAAATTGTGCGGTTTCATCTATTTTTAGACATTGTTCGAAAAGTTCAATGTGTAAGAAATCAAGCGTGCGGTTATTTTTGGCGTTGTTTAAATTTCTATTTGGCATTCGGCCTGGTCCACTGATCGCCATATATAAAATTATCGTCTGGGATCTCTGTGTTTGCCCAGACAAAAAAACGCCACTTTCATCAGGGAAGTAGAAGAAGATATATCTCGGAATTATACATACAGAGAACAAAGTATGGATTTATTATAAGGGACTAAAATATTGCATATTGCATTCGCTTTATTCCGTTTTGAGCTAGTAAAACAGCACGTTTACTGCCTTTTTAAGTACAATTTTTAGCGTAAAGGCAAGAGATTATGCACCTTTTTGCAAAAAGCTTTGGTAAACAAGTTCATAAATAGACAGCTAAAAACAAATGCCTTAAATATTGACATTCCAAGATACTTAATTTAGAAACTTCAAGCTGAAAGCCTTAGTTAACAAGTGAATATCACTTAACTGTTTAACAAAACTGCAGTACTTTGTTTGCCACATGATCTTGTCGTTTTCCGATCTGCAGATCATTAATTAAAAAACCACGAGTCACCGCGCGGCGATTGAATAAGACAATCGGCATCCATTTGATGCATCCGCCAGGGTCGTGTGCCTCGATTGTGGGTCTCGTGACCAACTGTGCCGGGTGGTGGTCGGTCATGTGGCTGGAGTGTGTCTGGGATCAGTCGGCCATGTGACACCATTGGCTAGGAAGCGGATTCATTTGGCTAAGTAAGAAGATTGGCCTGCGTCGTGTTCCATCCGAAATTAAATGTTAAAATTAAAATGAAATCAATGCGAATAAATTAAATGAATCGGGGGGAACCTGTTCACGTTGAACGCAGCTCGTAAATTATGGCAACCAGCTTCGCATTCCCCTTTCTTCTGCCCCTTTGGTGGGTTTGATTTCATTTATAATACGCGTTGGCAAAGTTCACGAAACTGGAAAAAGAAATTTCTGATTGCTGTCGATATTTTTTATGAACTGCAGATGCCTTCATCAATTGAAATTTATTGATTCTAACGAAAGCGGGCAAAAATGAAGACGGCGCATAAAGAGAGCAGAAAGCGGAATTTGTAAGTTAATTGATGGAAACAGAAACATAAACAACAATAACAGCAGAAAATGATCAAGTGACTGCCAATAAAGTTATTACGTCACGCGGGGAAAATGAAGGATATGAACTTTGAACCCATGCACAATCTTTTCTGACATTTCTTGCTAACATTCTAACATCTTTTCCAGCAAGTTCGTAATTTGTTTTTCAGTTTTCCTGCTAACTTTTTGTCAATCTTAGCTGTTTGCTGTTTCAGCCGCGCTTCATTAAATTTTAGCGAGCTTCGCATTTGCATTTTGGCTCGAACCTGGTATTATTCCATTGGCATTGGCCCATAACTTGTTGGTTAGTCTCAAGTTTTCTACCACACTACGTTCCTTCTTGGCGTTGAAGTTGCGCAATCTTCGAAATTGCAGCCGAAAAACTCGAAAAAACACGTGACTGACATTAACCGATTTCGGGGTTGCGATGGGGGGTGACTTGTTTAGTCGATATAATAGCCCGTGATTGATGCCATTTGCTGCAGAAAGTTATGTTTGTCAGTCTTTATTTTTAAAAATAGAATTTGGCAAAAATAGAAACGCGTTTGCCTAGTTTCGGATCTAAAAGGCCACATATTATGATCATGCCTAGCCACTTGAGATGGCTGCTTGAAATTCCAGTAGCAGTACATAAATTAAATTCGCTATCAGTTTCGGTGAATCGGCTTGCCCTTATCTAATCTGTGTGATTAATTGTCGTTCAATTATAAACACACATTTGTATCCATTCGGGGCGAGTACGTGCTGTCAACTGTGTGCAACGGATATCTTTTTATTTTTCAAGACTCCGCCAGCTTGGCATTCCATTTCCCACTTTCGATGGGACTTTTCCGGCCTTGTCTTCGCTTGATGGAATTTTATGGACAATGATTGCACTGGCTGCAAACTGAAAGTGACTCATTTGGAAGCCAACTAAAAGTAGCTAGTAAAATAAAAAGTATCTGTAATTACCTCAAATCCAAGAAAACAGTTCATACGCCATTATATAACTGCCAAGACATCACAATTTCAGAAACCTAAAAACCTAGAATATTAATTAAATGCATAATTCAATTGTCTAATACCATTTAATGGATGAACAAGCTATAAAAACTGATATAGACTAGCGTTTTGTTTACGATTCAGTTGCCGAATTCCCGAGCCACTCGAATTGATGAAATGTCAACACGGCATACCACTAAGGTATATACTATCGAGAGTGCCACCGTCCATATCAAAGGCACAATTACGCTAACACTGTTTACCCACTCGATCCCAAAGTGGAGACCTAAAACCTCTCAATGGAGGTGGCTGACTAGGAGAGTAATATGTGGGGCCGGGGGACGACCTGCAGTCACCACCGGTTAAATTCCGGTTTCAACCGGCGCACGTCAGTCTGAAGCTGTTGTTATTTTTGAAGATATTATTGCCTGGTTACCAGGTAAATCCGACTTATCAGCTGGTGAAAATGGCTTTTCAATATTTGTACTCGAGTAATCATCGGACAGAGTCTCGACGGCCAGATATATTCGCACGGGCTTGTTAAAATGCCCAAAACTCGCATCTAGCACGCATAGTCGCAAATTGCGCATACGCGGCGTGGGCCAATTTTTAGCAACGCAGTGTGAGGCGACTCTGACGCGTTTCACCGCTGGAGCGGCGAGGCTGCGGTACATTTGGCTACCGCCAGTTCCAAGCTGAGGCAGAGCCGAGCTACAAAGCCCCCATAAATCCACATGCTATTGTACCCATGACTTTGTTTTCGTGGCATTCCGGGCGGTAAACATATTGATTTCGGCGCGTGGCTCTTTCAAAAAAGTGGACTGCGCGACCTTCGGGGCGGCGGAGGATTAGGTTAATTTATGGGCTTCCTGGCGGCACTCTTTGAAAACAATTGAACAGCGTTTAAATCTTAATTTATATATGAAAGTACCTTAAAAGATTTTACTTTGGTTAATCAATATGTAATTAGAGTTTGGGTGATTAAAGAATAGGTATATCTTGTGCAACTTTACCGCACATTTGTTTTAATCATTGCTAAGTAGAATGAGTTTGTTTCCGTGCTTTTCGTTTTCCTCACATTTATCTTTTCAATAGTTTTTCCTAACATATATTTGGCTTATTTAGCCTATCAGGCGGTCTATTGAATTATTATTGCCGAGTTGATTTTGTTTCCAAACCACTTAGACTCTAATCGTCTGCCGTCCATAAATAGTTCATGACGAAGGACTCTTATCGAGAATGTCTGGTTAGAAGGAGGTGGGAATCTGGCCACAGCACCTGCTTAGTCGCAATCTTTATCTAAATACAAAAAAACCGAAAGCGAAATTCGAATAAATGCCAATTCACTTGTGGGCTCGTGTCAGCTGTGACTTGTGGATTGGATTGGTGGTTTATTACGTATGGCTATCCATTTCGACCTTTTGACGGAACTTTTGAGTCATGCAGCTGTGCGGTTGCTACTCTGTAAACAATTACTGAACCGTTTTATTGCATAAACAATTGCGGAGAAGAGAAATCATAATGACAGCGATATTATTTCCAGTTCCGATGAGTAAATTGTACGATTCTCTGCTAGCCATTTAGCAAACAGAAGCTTGTAACGCATATATATAGATAGCATTTATGATCCTATATGCTATATGATATCCATTCGTTTTTATCGTGATTTGAACTTAATACCAGCGTACTTTAATTCTAGAAACAACACAAACGACAGCAGTTCGATTGAAGTCCAAATGCATTATCCATTATAAGGTGTCAGGCGACAGGCTTTCACTTGTCCCTATTTATTCGCCTACGAAAATCCCCCAAACTAATTCCCCTTTCCGCCGCAGCTTTTTAAGCAGTCTAATTAATTTGATAAAGAGCGAAGACCCTTCTTTAATGGGCCAGCCAATTGGAAATGATTTGCACGCGCCATTCTTTTATATCAAGTTTGGTTATCATTTGTTTTTATTTTTAAATTATTGAAATATGTAAAGTTATAAATAGGTATTTGGCTTTAATGCGACTGCCAATTGGTGGCTGTAAAATTTATCACGCATACGCCGTGTTGTTTTTTACATTTTACATGTATAATATAAATGTTTGCAGCATTATAACGGCAGTCTGTTAAGATTTATTTGAAATGGAGTGTGTATTTCAAATAGATTTCGAACTCAAAGGAACTTATGTATTTTCTGAGTGCATAATATTGTAAATATATATTATTTCGATATGTTCTGTCTCCCGCTGGCGACTGAACTCGATCACGTTCGCCATTGACGTCACTGTAGGGCGCGTGGATCTTAATTAGTGCGTCTCGTTTGGGCATCGGGCAGTTGACCGAAGATGCTCCGATATTTGGTTAACCTAGAGGATAGTGACTCAGGCAATTCCAGCTCGCACGCCTCGCAGCTGTTTTAATTTAAATACATACATGTGTGTACACACGTCGTGACATTGCACTTGAAATTTGTCTCTCGCATTTCGCATTTGTGCCCCTGCATATTTCTGTGATTATTTCCCGCTCCAGCTACCCGTTTTTGGCCTCGGATTCACCGAATCTGTGCGATCAATCGATCGATTTTGGATTCGCGTGTTGCTGAGGGCGTAAACAAGTGCATAAATTAATTCAAGCCATTAAGGCGGTCATATAGTCTAGAGCTGCTGCTAATTAGCAGGCCAGATTTATTTTTAACCCTACGGCGAACCTTTCGCACCCCGCCTATGCACATAAACCCACATCCAACCCCCCACCTGATAAGGAAGGTAAAGGTGGACCCGATAAAAGCCACAGTGGCTAAAAATGTCTCCTGTTGGTCTTGTTAGCATTCGCGAGTGTTGTTTACCAAAGCTTTCGCACCTTTAGCCGCCCCTCTCACTGAAACCCAACCCCCGCTCACCCCTCACTGCCTGCTATTTCCCGACAGATCGGATCGTATCGTATCGTATGGGATCGGGGAACTATATCACTGCGCGGGCGCACTCTCTCTTGCTATATCTTGGCCGCTCTCGCGGGATTTTCGCATATAATTCGCGAGGTCGGAGCGGTATGGGCTTAATAGTGATTCGGTGCGCCCAAAGAAAGCAACGTTGAGAACGTTACCTCCTTCAATAATTTTTGCTCGGCTGCGTCCGAGCCAAAAACCAATAGATACTTTGAGAAAACTCTAGCTAGAGAGCTGGCTAAATTATTATCGCGGAAAATCGCCAATATTGTGCAAAAAACTGAACAGCAACCAACAACATGTGAATTATTGATAAACTACAGGCCTACAAAGCAGTTGAAACACTTGAGAAAAAAAAGGCAGACAGCAAAGAAAAAAACGAGCAAAAACGTGAAAAGGAAATTTCAATTAGTGTTTATTGAAATTTATTAAGCGAGATTTAAGGCGTTGTCATTTTTATGATAGCTTTTATGAGCCCAACAAAAGTCTATTCAAATCAAACGCTTGTGATCAAAACTTAACTCTATCAAATTAATTGTGATAATAAATCTAGTTAGACTGATTAAAGTAGAGATTAGCCAACCAAGATGACGCCCAGGCTTATAACATATATTCTGGTAAATTTTACATTTTATTGGGTTACTTATATCATATTTACAATAATTATGAAATAACGCGCTTATCAATTTTCTATCCAAAATTTCATCACTGTGTTATATAAATCAGATCGAAAAACTTTAAAAATGATAATTGATAATATTTATAATTAATATAATTATTATATGGAAAACTCTGAAGAATCATTTGAGAAATTGGGTGTAGAGTAATAGATACCTATTTTAATTGTCTTACAAGTTTTTATAAAAAATAAGTTACTTTATAAAATCGTCTGCGAATTATATAAACTGAATATTTCATTATAGTTTAATGAAATCGTTTACTGATTTTGACGATGGTTCATGACGAGGCGGAAAAAAATGTGTCGAAAAGAATATTACTCATACGACACGGTGTATCGGTCACTTATTAACCCACTTAATTGTGCCAGGGAAACGACATTTCTCGGGCTGTTTAATTATTTATAATTTAAGTTTGAGTTCGTCACGGAACTCTGATGGATTTTTCACATTGTCTCACTGTGTTTCTCCGTTTCTCTCTCTCTCTTCTCTGTAGTGCGGCATGCGCCATCCCACAACTGGGCTGAACGAAGACGACCTGAGTCGTCTCACTGGTTCATCATCGTCGACGGCTTCGTGCGGCAGCGCAGCATCCTCATCATCGTCCTCATCCTCGTCGTCCTCGAATCCCGCTGACCGGCATGAGGTGGTCTGCAGTCCGGAAAAGCCAACGCCGACGGGCACGGAGAAGAGCCAACTGAACAGCGGCTTTAACTCCACCTACCTGCCGGAGATCATACATCCGGCTCCGGAATGGCAGAAGTCATCGCGCAAGCGCAAGGAGCGCCTGGACAGCACCTCGGCCTTTGGCCAGGATCGGAAGCTGCAGCGCAGCAACAGCGAGGAGCTGCTCACAGAACCGCCAGCCATCGTGTCTTCCACGGCCCAAGCGGCGGCCGAACTTCTGGAGGCCCAGTGTGAAGTTATTCGCCGGGTTTCTTCGGAGGATTTCAAGCGCACGGCCAGTTACGCCAGCTATCGGCAGGAGTTCGAAAGGGAGCAGGAGGAGTGCTCGGAGCTGGGTGAGAACAATGCCTCGTTGGCGAACCTGCCGACAGGAGAAGCAGCCAAAGAGCGTCCTCGTCTGGAGACAAGCCCAGCTCGCCAGCCACCAAAGGAGGCTAGCGATGACTCCGAGTGCGAGCACGAAAGGCGACGCAGCAGTGAGCGTTTCTGCAAGTCCCGCCAGCCGCCGGTGCGCAAGTCTGGGGTGGCCAAGAAGGGCGGCGGAGGCAGTGGCTCCAAGTATCTGCCATCCCGACGGGATGAGCAAAGCGCCTACAAGTACGACTTGTCGGCTTTGAAGTACGAACGCAGAGGTTTCATTAGCAGCAGGAAACAGCAGCAGAATCAAACACAAGCAATGCAGTCTGCTGCAGATCACAACGACAACAACTTGATAGACTTCCATCAGCAGCAGAAGGAGCTGCAGTCGAAGAGGAGCGCCAGTATTTCCCCCACACCCACCACGAGCTCCTCGGCGGGCAGCGATGACAGCACGCCTACTTCCAATGCGCCCGCGCCCATTAAGGCCAAACCCCAGAGGCAGCAGCAGAGCCTGGATCTCACCTCCGCGCAGGAGTCCCTGCCGTGGGAGCGTGGAGATGAACCGGCACCCATTCTGAGCAGAAGGTACGCCCACTCCCGACCACATATCGGTGGCAATCTGGATGCGGCCGCCAAACTGGCCAAGGTCATGCCATATCCCCAGCAGTTTCCCAAGCAGGCATCCACCGTGCAGCTGCACTCGGACATCACCGACATGGACTGCTGCCTGGAGCCCATGGATGCAGTGCGAGCGTTCAGTTCGCTGGAGAATATGCGAACCCGCGACGTTATGCAACAAGTGTTGCCCGCCATGATGGGTGCATTTCAAACGCCCGAGGATCGAGTGAAGGCCATCAACAGGCGCGTTACTGTGCTCAAGAAGAAACTGGTGCAGCTGGAGGAATCCCTGGAGCAGCGACTGGGCTACCGGCCATCGCAGGCGGAGCGATTGAACGACAAGTACATGAAGAACGCCCTGGCGGAGTTGAGCAAGCTGCGCAAGGAACGGCACGAGCTCAAGACTGATCCCATCGCAGCTCTGGGTCTGAAGGTGGGCAGCGGTGGAGGCGCCGGCATCGGTGGCCAGGAGGTTGCCAAGAAGCTGGAGCGCATGAAGGCCACCCTCGCTGAAATCGAGCAGGTAATTGAGATTTCCTTTAGCGGCTCTTCGTCGCTCTGCAAAATCACGAGACACGAAAATATTTTAGGACAATTAGCGAGTGGAACTGACGTCAGAAACATTTCCATATATTTATTTATATACAATAGGCAGATATCATATATTTATTATACGCAGATTGCCTCGACAACCTCCGTCTGCGGGTGACATGTTTAGCAATTTGGCAACAACTTTGATCTTGCCCCATTGTCGAACGGCACTTGGTACACATTTTTCGAAAACAAAATGTTGTTTTGGCTAGAATATGAAAATACATTTCGCGGTTCGTCGACATTTTATTCCCTGTCAGAGAGCTTTTAAGGGGAAAATAGGATAAGTAAGTGTAAATAGATCTATTAACTCGATGCTAAAAGGGTTTTGCAATAACATTTTGAGTTTATATTAAAGGAAATTTCATTTGAAGAAACTTATATAATGTAAATATTCAATTATTTTCTTGTCGTTTCTATGGCTTCAGTCGGACAAACCGAAATCGCGCATTCCAAATTAGGTTGTTTCATTCGCATTATAAACATATACGATATGAATTCAGACAAGCCTCCACATTCTCTATATTGACAAATTAATGATATATTTGTCATAGAGCGCGGCAGACAAACATTTCGCCCAAAAGGAATCCGCTCGAAATTGAATTTCTGCCAAGAAAACAAAGTGTGATTGGCTCTGGTGTGGAAATGGGCAAATGCCCAAAGAGCAGCCATCCAAGTGCTTGGCCATATGTACATATATTATTGTTATACTGTAATATGTATAATTTGTTTACCATACGGATATATTCCGCACTTGTTTCTATTTTTATTTGGCGCTTTGGCATCTTCTTTTTGAATGTCTGCCATTGTCGCTTGGTCATCGCCAGTCTGCCATAAACAAATCAAAAGTGGTTAATTCCATGTGCCACTGATTAATTGTCTTGTTTACCAATGTGGGTGGTCTTTATCAGTTAACTACAGGCTTCTGTTCCACTGATTGCCAGCTTTTTATCGTTTTGTATCGAATCGCAGTTGTCATATATTATAAATGTGATTAAAGCTGATTGTAAAAGTTAATTTACTAATTCCTATGTATCTATTATCTTGCAGAATCTGAACGAGAAACGCGTGAATGGCCATCGCTCTGAGCAGCTGGAGGATCTGAATGCCGACCAACTGGTGCAGGAGAAGAGCGCCGTGCAGCACGGACTGCTGTACTTTGAGAGCCTCTATGGTCATCCCATTACCAAGGAGGAGCGCGATGCTGCCCGGCCGCTCTACGATCGCTACCGGCAGCTGAAGCGTCTGGTGTCGCGCACTGTGATGTTTGGAGCGGGCACAGGGATACCCGAGTTGCCCACAATCCTGGAGCACGAGGCCATGGTGTTCGAGGCCACTTCCACACCGCTGCAGTATTCATCGAACAACAGCACAGAGACCACCAACTCGCCCAGCGACTCGAATGCCCCGAATACTCTGACCCAGAATGCCTCATCCGACGAGTCGACGACCACCACCACGTTGACGGGTCCGGCAACGGGAAATTCGGCCACAAGCCAGGAGAACCAGGCCGCCAGCGAGAATATCGCCGCACTGAGTGTGGACCAGCTGTGGGAGCAGCTAGATCGAGCCCGCGATGAGAAATCCCTGCTAAAATCCACCATTCGGGAGTACGAGTCGCTGTTCGAGGAGCAGAATGGACGCAAGATGCTCAAGCAGGATCGTCGCTCACTGGAGACGGAAACCTATGCCCAGTACAAGGAGAAGAAGGCCAAGGTCCGACTACTGCAGGCCCTGATCAAGAAGCATATTGGGCATTAAGCTACGGCTACAGATATCCTTCTTCCATTCATCCACGCATGCAAAACTATTTATTTCATACCCAACCAAACAAATACAGTCCTAGATCTATACAAATTACATGTAGTTTTTAGACTTATATTTACCATATATTCTATAATGATACATTTTATGAATATTGTTGATTCCTTATTGTTTTTTGAAAACATCTATTGAGTAATTGTAATAAAAGAAGATTAAATTTTATGAGACAAAACGAAAGAGGAGTGATTGAGAAAGCACACGCTAGACATTTGATTCACGGAATTGATATCTATGTGTAACCCAAGAATCTGCAATATATTTTCGCACTCTCCCCATTTGTGTTCTGTAAATCGTCATTGATGTTAAAAAATGACTTGGCCTGATTTGTCCCACTTCTGAAACGGGGAGCACACATTATTCGATTAGCTATAGTTTCGAACGATCTATGAGAGGAGGAACGCGTTGCAGTCGCAAATCAAATAGCTAAACTTTATAAATGTTGTCTAGTAGAATTGAACATTTTATATCGATATGCAAACCACTAGCAACCTATTAACCAAAATACCCGACATTATATAGTTGTGCTTTCCATTAAATGTTTCAGTGTGCAAATGGCACGCATCCACGCGCGAAAAATCGCAAACATCAGAGCATTTGAGAGCGTTCGTTGGAAGCGGAAGTTAAGTTTAGACGATCATAACGTTAGGTTCGTACACTGGCCGAAAAAGTCGGGCAATGAGTTTTGTGCAACAAGCAATTTGGTTTTTTTGAACGTGTATGCCAACTCGGCCCTAACCAACGCATACAATATATGAATATACATACATATATATATATTTACAATGATAAAGAATGTAAGGCCCAAGCCAAGCAAACACATATGTAACGTGTATTTGAACCACGTACTTATATATTTACATGTTTACATATACGAACATCCAAAGCAAAAGTATATACACGTATAGGACTCAACATTTACAAATTCAATATTCTTATATGTGGAAAGAGCAGAGCGTTATAATTATCTCCCAGCTAACTGAAGCGATTGAATGTCTATACATAATTTGTAATGCAAAATAAAATAAAATATATCACGTTATATTAAACAGTATCTTTTGAGTTTTTATTTGTTCAAATGGCTACAGCAGAGTCTAGTTTAGTTTGGAGTGAAATGGCTTTGTTCGATCTTCGCAATATACCTGCAAGAATAGATAAAATGTAAATTAGTTTCAGTACTAAAGGGTTAATCACATTGATGGAAATAAATGTGACTTATCAGTCGCGTGAGATGTCGACAGAGAAATTCAGCTATATGCTTGTCTAGGTTTTCATCAAGAAAAAAATGATAAGCTGGCAAGAATTAAAAACAAATACTTACCACAAAAGTTCAGCTGAATCACAAAGCCAGATGTCAGGTATTACCTAAAAGGAAAAATAACAATGTGGATTTAAAACAAATGGCGATATATTAACTATAACGAAATTAGTTATTTTGTCAGCTGAATATATCATCAATTATTCTTATGACAGGGATAACTGTTTGGCTTAAATAAGGTGTTCATCACATAATAATAGCTACTGTCTATTATTCAATTACATACTTAATATTACTGCGTTCATGAGGATTCAACAAATCAAAAAGACCGCTTTAGTTCAAGCCTAAAAAGAAAAAGTTTTAATTAATTTTGGTTCGTGCAATTTGGTTCCATAAAACTAAAAATATTTGTCTAGTTCAGTCAAAAATGGTAGCAACACACGTGAATTCAGGTATATGCTTGTCTATTGGTTTGTCATCAGAAAAAGGTAGGTAAATTTTAGGAATTAATTTTTCAATACACACCTTAGTAATATTGCAGGGTAAACAGCTTTTTTCCCTGATCTTCAGACATCTGTAAGAAAAATGAAAACAGTCTTAATAAACGCTTTTATTAAGTGACTTAAATAAAAATCATTGATTAGTCAGTATGTTTAACCAATCGACATAATTTCTCCGACTGGGGCGGTATCCTTTAGTCATCATAATATCTACATAACTTTACATATTTTTATTGATAGACCTACCTTGGAAATACATATTATAATCCACACCATCTTGGGTACTGCATATTATGAAAACCTGTAAATTAAAAAAAAAAACATATTTAATGAAAAGGAGGGTCACAATATTTTCCTCAGAAAAGTAATATGAGGTATCAGTAAGTTATTCCAATCGACATAATTTCTCCGACTGGGGCGGTATCCTTTAGTCATCATAATATCTACATAACTTTACATATTTTTAGTGATAGACCTACCTTGGAAATACATATTATAATCCAAACCATCTTGGGTACTGCATATTATGAAGACCTGTAAGTTAAAAAAAAAAAACTCCGTTAATAAAAAGAAAGGTCACAATATTCTCCTCAGTTATAAGGAATCTGAGGTATCAGCAAATTATTCCAATCGACATCATTTCTCCGACTGGGGCGGTATACGAAATCATCATAAAAATTTAATTGTGCCTCAAAATTAGTATTTTAAAGTTGACCTACCTTTAGATTTTAAGCCATCCTCAATCGGGTATTATTTTGTAATATGTTTGTATCATCAGCGAATCTGAAATATTAAAAGCAATATTATTAATAAGATGGTAAACATATAGTCAAAGATTTAAAAATATATTTTGTCAGATTATTGTATCATCAATTATTCTTATGACAGGGATAACTGTTTGGCTTTAAAAAGATGTTCATCACAAAGGCAATTTTTATAGGCAGCAAAAGGTAGGAAAACTAACCTTTATTAATCAGCAAAATTCCTTCGCAGCTCGATTTATATAGTGTGCAGATACCTGTAACAATAAAAACATTAATTATTGTCAGTCGAATATAGGAAAGTACTAATGATTAGAGTTTCATATATGAATCAGCAACTTTTATCATCAATTATTCTTATGACAGGGATAACTGTTTGGCTTAAATAAAGTGTTCATCATTGCCCATATGAAAGTCTTTTGTTAGTTATATGCTTACCATTTTTAGATTTTATTCATTCAATATCTACGATTTTCTTCCTGCGTTGCCTGTAAAATAAAGCAAAACGTTTTAATTTAAATTCGCCAAATTTTTTTAATGGTAGAGATTGTTGTTTTTGGCTCAGTCGGGTGAAAATCAACATGATTGTTCGGTTATATGCTTGTCTATTGGTTTGACATCACAGAACAATTATATTATTATTATAGTATAGAAATTTACATACCGTTTAACTAAGAAGTCCAAAACTCAGATGCCAATCGCAAAACAACGAGTGAACTTCAAAAAATATTTCTGTAAAGATAAATGAAAGATGTTTAAAAACATATTCGTAAAGGTTAAACATAATTCTTGCATGAGCATTCTATTCTTAAGTCAGCATTTTAGTTTTGCGTTGGATATGGAACAGTTCTCTTCATTGTTTATCAAAGCGAGCTGGGTAAATGTTTCATCATACTTTTTTAATATCTTCTTAAATCTTATTTACAATTACCTCATATTTCCGAATTTGACCGCATTTCTGTGTTCCATTGTTCTATAAATATAAGATAAATCGAATAATAATCAGTTAGTACTCAATGTGTAAATTTGTGATGATTTAACACTCGTTAATATATAATTGACTCAGTTTCTAAGGTGTAAGTATTCATCAAAGCTCTTCAAGAGTAGCAAATAATAATTAATCATCATTTTCACGTTTGGTTAGTTAACTTAAAAGAATTTATTACCCACCTGAGAAAGAGATCCAGATGTATCAGTGGATTGCATATTTTGTTTATTGGAGAACAGTTATGATTTGTGTCAACCATTTTCTGTAAATATATTAAGAGAAAAACATCTTTATAATAGGGGTTTAGGAAAAATCACATTTATAAGCGTATGATAAAAGTCAGCAAGATAATTTTTGCGTTGGATATGGAACAGTTTTCTTCATAGAAATCAAAGCGAGCTGGGTAAATGTTTCATCATACAAATATATAAATGCAAGTTTATAAACTATACTTTTAATTACCTTATTTTCTCATTATTCTCAAGCAGTCCGGCCAAGACCTCTGCATTTAATTCTGGAAATAAATTTAAATAGTTTAAACGTTAAAATTTATGTAAATCAATTTGTTAGATCTAATCTATTATAATTGAAGTCAGCAAGTTATTTTTGCGTTGGTTATGGAACAGTTCTCTTCATAGAATATCAAAGCGAGCTGGGTAAATGTTTCATCATACTAAATATGTATTACAAATATATATAATAATGTTATTACCTGAACATTTTTATTTCTCCGGAATTAATTAATCTGTCGAAAAGAGGATTCAGACATTACTGATCCGCGTCCCGAGGAATTTATAAAGCACTTATTCCCACTCATTATTTTTCCGCCTATCTGCAAACAGATAATTAAAATATTTTAACACGTTAAATAAATAAATTCTTCATGATATTTTCATTATTAAAATTTTACATCAGGTTATAAGGTGAAAGTATTCATCAATGACCTTCAAGAGTAGCAAATAATAATAAATCATCATTTACAAGTTCTATACCATTTAAATGTATGAAAAACCCACCTTTGTCACATGAGAAATCTCTTTCAATCCACTTTCAAATAGACCATCTGCAAATAGAAACACAACCTTCTTAATATATATATTAACAAATAGCGCTTAGCTGGTTGCAAGAGTCAAATCAGCAGTTTATTTTGCGTTGGATATGGAACAGTTCTCTTCATTGAATATCAAAGCGAGCTGGGTAAATGTTTCATCATTGAAATATGGAAGATTTCAAGCAACAATAGTTTACAATATGAATATGGTTAGTAGACTAGTACAGTACTATCGAAAATATTGGGATTTGAAATAAGAACCACGTGAAAGTTCATGCAACCAAAGAATATTTCCTTTTCGCATGTTTCTGGGATACTGTACGGGTATATTTTAAAATGAGCACTCGGCTATTCTATTGCAAACTATTGTTAAGTGAAGTTCAAATAATTTTAAGTCAAAACTAACCTTACTTTTGAGACACGTGTGGAGAAATTTGGCAGAAAGCCATGAAAACTGTTTTTTTCCATAATTATTTGTAGTTCCATTTCCTAATACCGCACAACATCCTGTAAATTAAAGAACCATATGAGTATATTGCAAGTTTATCACAAGATCGATCTGTCGGCAACTTGTGGGTTTTTTCTATCAGTATAAATAACCAATCAACACGTCTCTTCAGACTGGGGCGGTACGAGTATAATCATCATGTAAGTCTGCCTATTTTATACACTTTAACACAACGTTAGCTTACCCTTTTGTTAAATTTTAGCTGAGAATTTACGCAGAAAACGCGACCGTCCATTTTGAACGAAAAAAAGAAGTGGAAGAATGCACGTGGCGATGTGACCATACTACGATTCTGCAACGATATTGCATTTATCGAGCCTGTAATCGATAGTTATAGAGGGTAGTTCCAAAAACCGTGTGCAACGGAAAGTGTGAATAACTTGTTTTTTTATTAATCATTATTTACAGGTTCGGCATTTTAAATAAAAGTAAATGGGCTCATAACAATAGGCTTATTGAACTAATAAAATAGAATCCCTATTAAATTTGAATCTTATAAAAATATGTTATATATTATGTTCCTTATATTAAATTAAAATAGATAGAATCATTATTAAAGTTGGTGCGTATTAAAATATTGTATGCTGTAACAATCTTTATAAGTTCTTTTATGCACTTTGTTTTTATTTCATGCTCTCGACGCCAAACTCCTCGATCTCGATCACACTATTGTTTTTTTTAAGACTATTTATTTATATTTATACGCCGCTTACACTTAGTATTTAATATTTATACACCGCGTACACTTAGTATGTTATACTTATACACAGCTTACAATGCATTATTTTGTTGCTGTTTATTTTACTGCCCCCTACGATTCAAATGTTTTATTTCACCTCGATACCAAAATTATCGTCATTATTATATAAATTTATTTAATTAAATTATTAAGTTATTGTTACGGTCTTATCGATATATTTGCCAATGGTTCTTAACACTGCTGATATTGCATCGAAGTGCTCCACCTCTCCGCGCGCTCTATTCCAAGTCCCGAAATCTATTTAAACAGCTGCTGCCTGGCCACACTGCGTATTTGTTGTTGCTTGCCGTTGCGTCGCGTGTGAGTCTCTTTGCGTAACGTTCAAAGTTTTGATTTGTATTTTCTCCGGCATCCAAATCCGCCAAAGAAATGGTGCTGACCAAGGAGTATCGCGTCTGCATGCCGCTTACGGTGGAGGAGGTGTGTGGCCACTTGTACTTTACCTTCATAATATTGTTCGAAATAAAGTTTTTCTCTCATCACTTTGCAGTACAAGATCGGGCAGCTTTATATGATAGCGCGCCACAGTCTGGAGCAATCGGAGGAAGGCGAGGGCGTTGAGGTGGTGGAGAACAAGCCCTGCGAGGATCCCGTTCACGGCAAGGGCCAGTACACGGAGAAGCATATTCACTTGTCCAGGTGGGAATCTCTAGAGGTGCTACTTAGTTGTAGAATATCCGACTACAAATTTCATCCATTACAGCCGACTGCCCTACTGGATCCAGGCCATTTGCCCCCGAGTCTTCTATGTGATAGAGAAATCATGGAACTACTATCCGTACACGCTAACAGGTGAGGAGTGACAGTAACCCACCACCAACTACTGCGCATCCCAGTCTATTTTTAGTCTAATTGTGTATTCCGGAGGCGGGCTTGCCCTCCTGCCATCTTACCATAGCCATATGGCAAGCGTTCTAGGAACATCGTGTGATTTTTGGGGGCCAGCAAGAATTCCGCCTTATCACTAGACCATTACCAATATGGTGGGGGTACGTCTGCCGATAAGCGCGCTCCATTAAACTCACACCTGTTTACGCACTCAGTACGTCACCGATGTGGTTTGGATGGGGCTAGAGGAGGGCACTTCATGGCCAGCTGCTCCAATCTCCGTACGGCATTTGTTGGCAACTGCCTGTATTCCCAGCGCATATGTTGATAAAATCGGATTACGCGGTGCTCAATGCATCCGATTAAGTGCTATGCACTCGATTGGGGATTGTTATTCCAGCAGGTCGTTGACTTCGAGGGGGAAATCCATTACCAGCTTGTTTGTTTACCCAAAGTTGCTATTGGAAATTACTTGTTAAGTGCCTGCAAAACGAATTGGTTTAAAGGCGACGATTTTGATATAATCTATGTACATGGTATACTATCTATGGTATACTATTTCATGTTATAGGGATTATTTTTAGCGTTTATTTGGGACTTCGTACCAAAGGCCTTTAAATCTTTTGTGTTTTTTGGTTTAATATAGTATCTTATATACTCAAGGACTTAATAACTGATCCATTGGCTTAATTGACTTTCATTACCAGCTCCATGGCCATTGAATTTTTAAGTACTTCCATTCAAAATATGAATTGGCTGGCTTATTGATTATTTTATATCTGTCATATTTTCATGTGCTGTAATTGGGTCCCAAATTGGATGGAACTTTCACTAGAATACACGGTAATTGCATGAACTCTGTTGTGCTTGGCCTTTGGTAACCAATTATTTCTTGACAGTGTTCCTTTATACCCAAACTAAATGTGCTCATCAAAACTAAGTACGAGGACAATAATGGCAGCACAGAAAACGTAATTGTAACTTAAAGGTCAAACTTAACATTGAGAAATAATGTCATTTTGATTGACAGTGTCTGGATCTAACTGAAGATGAGCTCAAAGTTCGAACTGTGGATCATTTGGACATAGCGTTCGATGAGGTCAGTGCCAAGCATTATAAGAAGGAAGAAGATCCCAAGTTCTACAAATCGGAAAAGACGGGTAACGTGATCATGCGGTAGATTTAATCAGTGCAAAGAATTCATATATATTTTATCCTTAGGCCGTGGTCCGCTGATTGAAGGATGGCGGGAAACGGACAAGCCCATTATGTGCTCCTACAAGGTGGTCGACGCCAGCTTTGAGGTATGGGGTCTGCAGACCAAAGTGGAGGACTTCATTCAGCGCGGAATTCGGGAGATTCTACTACTGGGACACCGGCAAGCTTTCGCATGGGTGGACGAATGGCATGGCATGACCCTGGAGGATGTTCGCGCCTACGAGCGTCAAAAGCAGGCCGAGACCAATGAGAAGATTCACAACACAAGTGGTGGCGCAAATGCGACGGCGGGGGAAGCTGCCAAAGAGGCAAATGATGGCGATATAGATTGAGAATTTAACTACAACCTAGGAAAATCGAAGTGACAGAATGCAGGCTAAAATAGTACCTTCAAGGCCTCGCGGCAAGCTTAAAAAGTTTCATAGGAAATATCTTATTAACGTACGCATATTTGTGTATATACATATACATACATATATATATCATTGTCGATGCATTTCTACGGTCCAAAGAAGCTCAGAGCTCTAGTAACTGCCTGCAGCGTTTAAAAGTACAATGCACAAGCACCTAGCTGGAAACTCGAAACCAAATAATTGTTACAAACTAGACCACGTAATTTTTTAGTCAAACTTATATGCGTTTGGTGTACAAATACAAACAATTTTGGTGTAGAAATACAAAACAATTTTGGTGTACAAATTCAAACGATTAAACATATTTGAAATATACCTCTGTCATATGATTGTTAATTACTTTTATTCGGCAGCCGAGGGCCATTAAAATGTTCTGATTTGTTGCCAACCAAATTATAAGTCATTTGTATGCCAATGAACCAAGCATTAGATAGAGATGATTCACCTCGCCGCTTGACAGAATGGATCGCCAGTGTGTAAATCAATAAATGCGAGCAGAATTGACCCTGACACTGATCGTAAATCAGACACCCCCACCACACCCTTCATTCATCCGTTGCCAGGGGAACTCAACAGCTGTTCCAACCGAAACGAGCCCCCAAAAAATGTGGAGAGGGCTATTGATAAGTCTATATCGCTCTCGCTGCCAGCTGATTTGCCGCTGGAGATCTCGGACGTCAAAAAGTATTACCCGCGGAGCGGCTAAAGTAAAAAAAAAAACAGCAAAAGCACCAGCGTTTCGCGTTCGCGCCGCATTTGAACTTCAAACGCGAGAAAAGTAGCACAGTGCGGATACATACGCGGATGCGTGGTCATTAAACGGCGGATCGCGGAAAAAAACGAATTTTTTGATTATGTTTTTAGCGTAGAGCCAATGGCAGAGCCAAAACAATTCGATCGCAATTGCCCAAACTGCTCGACCTGCGCGCGATCGTGACAATGGAATATTCTGATTGAAAACAACGCAAGCCGGATAAACAGTCTCAAAATAAATATTTAAAAATAAACCAAAAATTAATATGGCGAGCGGTGTGTTTCAAAAACGGGCAAAAGCAGCGAAAACTATTTCGCTGTTTTGCATGATCTTAATAAGGTAAAAACACGAGTGGACCACGCGGCGTATGCGTAATCCAGTGTAATACTTGCAATTCGTTCGCTGTTATCAGATGTTTACAGCACTGGCTGATTTATTAATAATCATACTAAATCCTATTCTGGGCCACTCCATATGCGGGTTATAGTCCATGATAAACCTTTTACGAGGCCCCATGCAATCTAGCCGAACTGATTGGGTTTTATGGTTAATATAAAGACTAGACAAACCAAACGAACTGGAGTACATGGCAGAGTTCACTGGAACCGAAGCTAAAGTTGTTTGTACTTCCTACACAAGATATGATAGCTTTATTCTCCTTCTCTGAGTAACAAGTTTGATATTCCACGAGCACATGGGCAATTAGGACTATAAAGTTCTAAGGTAGCAACTTCCTCAAAATTCAAAACAGAGGCGAAAAGCCATTCCGCACTTATCGCTTACCCCAAGCAGCGTATCACAGTCATGAATTTTCGGAGGGAATCAAGTATATTTGCCTCAAATTTAAAAATTCTTATCGCCGTTACCATAAAAAGTCTTCGTTTATCAAAGAAATATATAACAACAAAATGCAATCCGATCTGGGTCGACTGTCTATATATTTTGAACTTTTCTAGCTCACATTTCTTCAAATCATCTTTTCGATCATATTTATTATGCGGCAACTATTAGGCAATCTCAATGGGAATCGAGAACCAATTGACAGTCGCTGTCATAAGTAGATTTATTTGGATTTATTGTCAGTCGGAAATTAATTGAAATGTTTGCAATATTCAGTGTCACCTTTAAACTACTCTCTTGAGCAAAGATTGAATTTCTTAGCTAGCCGATTTTATTGTCTAAATGAAATAGCATGCCAATTGTCCCATGTTCAAGAGTCAACTGAAAAAGCATGCTTTTCAATTAAAATTCGCCTGAACTTGTCCGCAGACGCAATCACGCATACGCCGTGTTGTACACTTGGTAAATATTTTAGCGAACCAAGTGAAACTTCGTGGGATAAATAAAACAAATTTCGTTTTTCAGAAAATATTGAAATACAGGTCTGAGCGTCTGTTTTTGTATGCCTTTTCAATTTGGCAATAATACTTAATTAATGATAATTGACAGTCCAAGTCACACGGAGAAAGAGTGTCGATTCTGTCAGTTAGGATTTTGGCTTTATAAAGCACATATGCGGAATAGCCCACGAATTTCAATATTTGTTGTTCCCAAAAACGTTACCACTTCTAATCAAACAAAGCTGCTACCGAACTGCCTTTATTCGTGGATTTTTAAGTAAATATTTTTGGTGTTATTATATTTCACTTTGTGTATTGTTGAGTTTAACGCCTTGAACGCCAGTTGTTAATTGTCAGTTAGAGCCCACTTAGTACCCCTCGGAAAACGCGACGGGGTATATTAGAAGATGATGTATGTATTTTCTAGCAGCATCCGAATGTTTATTCAATGATAAACTCGAAGATATATTAACGATTGAAAATTTGTTTCGGATATAAACTTATAGATATATTACCGAAAGTTTTCCCCGACCTACCTCTACATTCAGCAATTGAGTTCCGGACTCTGTCTCCTGGCTGTCAACCAGCAATGTAGCACCTAGAGATGTGCTAAATGGAAATCATGTGATATACTTTGGTTCTCGGTTCGCTAATAGAACCGCCATATAGACAAAACAAACAAGATTTCCATACTACGCAGGTCGTATGCGAGCTGAGTTGAGCTACCGTTTAGATTACAGATATATATTTATATATATATTTGTCAAGTCGGTTGGCTAAAAGCAGTTTGCAGTGCCTAAAACCGATTCATGGCTATTTTTAAAGGCGGGACGAGAAAATAGATCACAGTCTTTTCTTAATTTATCAACGTACAATATGTTGGATGAAGCACATTTCCTTGCTATGTGGGTGAAAATGTAAAGGAAATGAAATAGTTAGTATCTCTATCTGCGTATCTGTGTATTCCCCAAGCAATTAAGTCTTACCTGGCGTCTGCTTATCGAGTTGGCCCTAAAAGAGAGGAGCACTGCGGCTAAATTATCACCAATTTGAGGGCTGTCTGGCCCAAAAATAGCATCATGAGATAGACATTTATTTACTTACCAAATATCTGTTACTCAGGCTGAGCCAGGCCGCGGATGACAGTCATGAGACGAGCACTTTGCTAGCCACCATCACTACCATCACCACCGAGATCATTCCGATGCCCGATTCTGGGCGCAGCTGCTTCGGTTGGTCCTCCGCGCCGGAGGCAGCGGGCGGAAACTGCTCCAGATCGAACCGGAACGGAACTCTTAAGTGCTATGGCGGAATGAATAACCTGGCTGCCCTGAAGTGAGTATTGTTAGATCTTTGTTTGAGTTAACATATAAATAAGGCATCTATTTAATTCAAGTGCCCATCGTATCCAACAGGTGGCTCATCAGATAGTCAAAGCACTGGACTCAATCCGTTTCTCAATCTACTAATATCTATAATCTATTTATATTCCCATTATAGCCAATCTGGAAAGTTGAGCAGAGTACAGCCCGCACTGGAAATGCTTCTATGCGGCTGGCCAAAGGATGGTCTGAATCATTTCAGGGATCTTCAGAAATTGCCCCGCCTTCGCTCACTGACCATCGAGTATAGTGGCTTCACCGAATTAAAATTCGACTTTCCCGAAATGTTGGAGCTTCATACCATCAACATTTCGTGGACGAATCTCTCGTACATCTCATCCCGCACCTTCAAACGGGTGCATCCGCTCAAGGTCTTAGATCTCCGATGGAACCAGCTCATCCAACTGGATGGACCCCTGTTGCTGCCCCGCAATTTCGAGCAACTCTATCTGGCGGGCAATCCGTGGAACTGTACGCGCAACTTCAAGTGGATGTTGCTGCAGCCGGAAAAGGGGCGCCTGGTGGTGGATCGCGACGAACTAATCTGCACAGATCGAAAGTATAAGGAACGCCAGATGCTCCTGGTCATGCACTACAAACTGGTTGGTAGCTGCTCATCAATCAAGTATCACTCTGATTACCTGATTGCTTTTATTTGCAGGAGCTGAGGAGACAATGCCAATCGCACGAGGATCTAAGGAACTGCACTTGCCTAATGCATCACATCTTGCCCAAGACTCACATACCGCTCTATACGGTCAACTGTTCCCATTTGCAGTTCCATCGCTTGCCGGACTTTTTGCCGGACAACACCACCACTTTAGTTATTAACGATAATATGGTAAGATCTCTAATATGCTCAATGAAACGTAACTTACTTGATTTGTCATCAGATCAGTGACTTAAATCCGCTGCGGGACAATCCCCACTATCGCCACGTTGTGGATATGCAGCTGGAGAACAATCAGATATCCAATGTGGACAACTTGGAGGGCACTTACTGGCTGCAGAACTTCCGCTTGCTCAATCTGCGTGGCAACAATCTCCGCAAGTTTCACGTCTACGCTCTGGACAACGCTCTGTTTGACAACGAGAATGCCAATCTGCTATTGCTAAGTCGAAATCCCTGGCACTGCACCTGCAAGTTTGGCAGCAGAATGCGTGAGCTGTTGACCAAGTACAAGGATATCGTGCGGGATGCCTGGAATGTGAGCTGCACCTACCGCCTGGATGACGACCAGCTGCTGGCCAAGGTGCTGACCCTCAGTCGCCAGGAGATGTGCAATTTAAGCGTGGAGGGCAGCACTCACATCCATCCCATCGATTGGCTGAACGGGGTGCTGGCCAGCCTCATATTTATCATCCTGGGCAAGCTTGCCTACGATTACTACTACTACAAGTATTACGGTCGAGTTCCTTGGATTGTGATGAAAATGCCCTAGTCTCTATCTAGATCTTATGTTAAAGGAAGTTCAACTCGAAAGTATTTCTCAACCACTGACAACGGTTTTCGGTTTATTCTTGAAAATCTACAAAAACAATACCGGTCTTTGTATCATATATGAATATTTATATATATATAAATAATGTTGTTTAGGTATTTATGTATGTATATTTAAGCTAGGTCAACGCAAAACTCTCAAAATAGTTGTTTTTCTCCACACTATTGCACTGTTCAAACTGTTTTGTATGGTTAAAAACATTCGTTCTCACGTTCCTACACATTTGACGGTTTATTTTAGCATTTAACCTGCATTTAAATTGGCACAAAGCGCTTAATCTTTGATAATGAGAAACAGCTAAGATAGGTTTATGTTTGCAACTGGACAGAACACGGAGTCTGTGTGAATTTAGGTTAGTTACACATTATTCCATTTAAATGAATCTAATTTTGTATAATGTATATTTACAATTAAAACCCTTGATTTAAATTCTTTGGCTCTCGAAATCAGTGCAAAATGTCGCATCTTTTCGGTCAAAGCAAATGCAAAATGATTAAAATAATTGTATAGGATACAAGCTTATAAATTAAACAACAGTGCTGGACATTGTAAACAAAGCTTAAAACATTTTTGTACTTTACATCAATCAAGTGAAAATTTAAACAAGGCTTAATAATTCGCTGGCTATAAGCGGCATATATATCTAAAATTATTTTGGTTTCCTTCGTGAGTCCATTGAATGGCGGTTAAAAAGTTCGGCAATGTTTCGTATAAATTTGTTGTATAAAAGTCGAAGTAAAATTTAGATCGTTTAAAATTGAGTTCCCTTGGTTCGCATTGTATATGATATGGAATCAGTATCTAACCACTCTACAAAACAGAAGACTCACGAGGGAATCAGCCAGAGATCGCAAATGAAATAACAGTGGATGGCATAAAGTTGGCTATTCTTCGGGGAACCAGACTATCTGGTGTCCTCGATTACATTACCTGTTTTTTGGCTAAGCATGCGAGTATTTAATATGTTTATAATATACGATCCTTTGTACAGCCTAGAACAGCATGTAGGAATGATCACGTTCCAGTCGCGACTTGGCGCGGGATTGTATATTGCCTATTGGATCCGAGGGCGGTGGTATGCCATTGATCTGATGGGTAGGCTCCTTGTAGAAGAACTCGGTCCTTCCATTCTTATGGCCATAATAAACGGAGTCGTGGGATCTATAAATATAAATATTAACATAACCATTCAAAGAAAGTTTATGATAGTTGAACATACCTCAAGATCAAATCTGTTAGATGATGACCACTGGAATGTATCGAGTGCATGCTCTCGAGGATGTTAAGCTCTAGGGGATTCCAAGGGCCATTCCGCTGCAAAACATCCCACTTGGAGTCCACGCACATGAAGCTATAGTTGCTGCCGTCGCGGTTGTCGCCCTCCACATTAACGTTTAAGGTCTGATTCAGTTGAGATTCCATGTGCGGAAACTTGGCCACACAAATGTCAAACTAATTGGAAGATTTATTAACAATATTTATAAGCGAAAAATATCAATCCACTTACCATCTTCTGCACAACCTGCTGCTGTTGACAAGTACCCTCCTCCATGAGCAATAATAAGGTCATATTCTGCTGTCCGCATATGTAGAGTTCAGTTCTTTGCAAGCCATCTGGTTGAATTGGACCCGGAGGTTGAGCAGGGGCTGTGGTCAAGGCAGCCAATGCATCCACTGCATCCTCGCACTTCAGTGAGCTTCGCCGTGGGAAAACCTTACTGGTTGTCAGCGGAGTTTGTATCTCGATGGGCGTTGTTTCGCTTAGAGCCAGAACAGATAGTTTGGCCATCAGGGGTGTTAGTGGTACTCCACCAGCTCCACTGCGTCCGGACGCACGCTCTCCGAACGAAGGTTCTCCTGCTGATTTCAATGGCAGTGTCATGGATCGCTTGTCCAGCGGAGTTTTGGCTGCGGAAACGTTGAGATTCCTATCGGCGGAGAATGCTTCCGCTGCTTGCTGTCTCATGTGCTCGTCGAGCTTTTGGATCTCGGCGTTAAACTCCTGGAACTCGGCTACCAGAGCGGCTAGCTCGGCATCCTCGTGCGCCTGCTCACTAGCCACACCCCACAATTTGCGATACTGATCCAGGAATTGCTGAAACAAACTGCGCGAGATCTGCTGGCCGTTAGTGTTGAATACCGGATAGGTGGGATCGCTGATGGTCCGGGAAGTAATCTTATCATCGTCCTCTATGAAATCCGGCGAATCCGAAGAGACATCTCCATTACCGCTTCCATTTCGATTCACATCGGTTTTGAGGCCATGCGTAAAGTTATTCAGTTTCTTGGAGATGGCGCGAAGTGCATCCTGCAGGTCTGCAGAGGATTTGCGTCGTGTGAGCTGCTTGTTTGGATTGCTGATGAAGTTTTGAAAGAACTTCTCTACATCCACTTTCAGTGAATTTCGACGCGAATGTGTCTTGCCATTGGAATTGTGAATATCCTCTTCCTTGCCTTCATCTTCGGGATTTGCGCAAATGGACATAACATTGGCCACCGGCAGTACCTTGTTCTCGGTCATTGGAGTATTGCAAACGCTGGTTCGTCCAATGAACTGCGGATAGGAATCGGTTTCGTCGAAATTTATTGATGCAATGCCAGACTCCGGGAGCTCTTTGCTCTGCATGCTTTTTATACGCAACGGCAGGTGGGTGGGTCGCATAGATTTGGGTCTGGCTGGTGGTAACTGCTCAACTGCTCCCTGCTGCTCCGGGGCGTGCTCCTCCTCGGGTATGTGGGTAAAAATGAGCGACTTGTCCCGCTTTATCTTACGCTTGGCATACTGAAACGGCATCCCATTATGTGTGAGCTGAGCTGTGTTCATCTGCAGGTTCTGGGCGCGCTGTGCCTCGCCAGCTAACTGCCGGTACTGCATATGCTCCAAATAAACCACCAGCATATGAACGCCGTTGGGTATGTGGAACTCAGGATGGTTGGTTACTTGCTCGGCCGCAGTTCGGATGTGCAGAGGATCGGTGAGTACAAGATGCTTGGTCACCATATCGCTCAGTTGCGAGGCAACAACCCTAAAAGACAAAGTATTTGAGTTAATAATTTGTTCAGACTTTAGCCGGATTAACTGACTTGTTGTGGTACAGAATCGCTCCGCCAAGTATTCCCTTTGTCTGCTGGCAACTTTGCAACGTTTGTATAGCCTCCAGGAATATATGACTGGCCGTCTGGAAGAGAATCTTGATTATCTAGGTAATTCGGTTTGCTACTTTAACCACTCACCTTTGGCATTCGCAGCCTCGGCACATTTTGAAATGTATTTCCGTTGCGCTGCAGCATCGGCAGATATGTTTCAAAGATGTGGTACAGTTTCTCGCTGAGATTCCGGCGGTTCAGGGCGGGCGGTGCAGCATACTGGACATACAAGGTCTGTACATCACGGTGGAAAAACGTGAGCAGGGAACTCAGCAGATCAGCGCGATGTTCCAACAGTTGATCTCCAATATTCCGATCAGTGCCAATTGCCTGGAAAACAAAATACTCAATCGAATTAATAAAAGGAAAGTTATATTATTTGATTTAATTTACCAGAATAAAACGGCCGAATTCCTTCAGCACAAACTTTCCATTCTGCAGGGCCAAGATGCGGGGATTAAAGAAGCAATCCTTGAGGAAGTACGACGTGCCCATGAGCTGACCACACAGAGCCACCTTCTGGGAGTCGGACACCCAGCTTGGGTGGAAGTAGAGCACCGCCGATATGGGATCATCCGCCTCGTCTGTGAGACATTCTGTGTCGTAGACAAACACAATCATCGTCTCCCTGTAAATTTAGGAATGTTTAATGCTTATTGTATTAAGCTTAGTTTCTAAAGTTAAGGGAATGGGTTTGAATCAATTACGTCCATATTCAGAGTGCCAACTATTTTCCCTTGTAAAATGTGAGCTGAATCTTAAAACTTGTTCAAGAATTGATACAACAAGTGCTGCAGCAAAACCGGTATTCACGTAATCACTTTAAACAAATACAATTCATTCTTAACGTGTTCGCAAATAGTTAATTGTACAAATTGGATTTATGCAATCTCAATTTGTTTGGCGTTGTTTAATGCAATTCATTGTGGATATTTGTGCACTGGAAACACAGTTTGAGGATTAAATGAGTAACCTTTCGGTGAGGACGGAGGTCTGCTGCTTCTGCTGCACCTTCTGCCATCGCTTGTGCTTGGTTTTGCGCCAATCCCGAAACATTGCTCCTGAAATCTAGTGGATTTTGGTGCTTCCAAGTCTAGCGCTGCATCGTGGCTCCTTATCACATTTAACGACCAATAATTCTGATAAGTCAACAAGCCAATAGCGCCGTACAATGCCAACTGTCTGATTCCGATGTGGCACAGCTGCCTGATACGACCAACTGTGATACGAGAGCGTGATCAGAATTCCGCTCACGCCTAGGTGAGCCAGCAGGTGAGAAGTGAGGTGAAAGCTTCCGAGTGTTTCCATCATTGCGGTTGAGCGGGTGTACAAACACTATGCTCTCGTATAATGTATTCATCCATGTGGTGACCACTTCAATGACGAAGGTATCGATTACAATTTTAGAGGGTAACGAATTCAATTACAAATGTTTATAAAAAGCTTTGGGAGGCAAATGATTTTCAAATATCATTGATAAGACCCCCAATTATTCAGCAATCTAAAAGAAATCATAGCTACAAAAATATATAATAAACAAATCTGTCGGCAGATTTTATAGATGGTTTAACAACAAAGACCTTGTCTGTTTTATTGTGCGTTATATAATGTTTATTTAAACTATCATAACAACACTATCCAGCAGCAGTTTTCAACACATTGGGTGGCAACTGTTGAATCTGGTTTACAGTATCCGTTTGGCTAGATATGCTATACTTGGCCACATATCCATCGGTACCAGCTTTGTAGGTGACCAGCAGGTATTTGGATCCGGGAAAACGCTGGCTAAAAGTGCCCTTAACTTGAAGTTCATCTGGTGCAACCTGTTCAACAATCTCATCCCGCGACGAACCGTCGAGATCAATCCTACAAGATGAAAACCACTTGGTTGAGCATTATCTTTACCTCACTACTTGTTTACCTCAGGGAATAATTATTCTCAGATGGTACTAGAACAACTCCATTATCGTTTATGGGCGGCACGAATTTAGTAACTGAAGTTGTGGGCGCCGAATTCACCAGACTCAGAAACAGAACCAAAAACACCTGTAGCAAATATTATACAATTGGCTGGCAAACTTTTGAGAAAAACTCACTGAGCTTAACAATAAGTTAGCCATGATGATCTTTTGGCTTTTGGTTAGCGACTGATGTTTTTAGCTAGCTGACAGCAAACAGCTAACAAAAACACACTAACTTAAACCAAGTTCAAAACTGGAATCATTAATAAACACATTCAAAAATCGTTCTCCGCTTATAGTATAGCTATAAGATGTGATTTTTGAATACTGTCAATAGGGATTTACATAACATAACAATAAAACTTCCCACGGTGAATCATTGACCGAGAAAGAAATTCACCTAATAAGTTTCTATAATAGGGCTTAGCCAATTTACAAAAATAAGTATGTAAATTTGTTATGGCTAAAATAGTCCAGCCAGTTTATTAATTTATATAAACTAGGGAAACTAAGTGATTATTACTTACTTATTGCTACTAATAAATACAGAATTGGTTAAATATAAATTACGGCAAGTAGTGGTTTTAATCCTTCCTAAATATAATCCTATCCAGCTGCAGTTTTCAGAGCACCGGGACTAAGGAATAGTGGGGTGTCAGGTGGCGGCGTTGGAGGACCCTTGCCAAAGCTGTATTTGGCAACATAACCATTCGGACCTGCCTCGTAGGTGACAATAAGATTGGCATCCTGATCCTCGAAGGGCTGGTTAATCACACCTTTGACCTGCAGGTGACCGGCTTCATTCTGGCTCACGGATTCCTGGCGAATAGTGCCACCCGGATGTTCGATTCTACAGATTCAGAACTAACTAAGTAAAGGGTTGCTGTCTCTGGACTTTGATTAGCTACCTGAGAAAGTATTCTTGATTGAGGGGCTCAAGTTGAAAGCCATTTGTGCGGATTTGCGGAACGATAGTTGGTGAAGTTTGCGGTGCCGCGTTGACCGTAGAGAAGATGAGAATCGCCAACAGCTAAATATGATTATGGTTTGCTTTAACTTTGATTTGCATATGCGAATATACTACCTACCGCGCTAAAATCGCGAGACATGATGACCTGTCTGTGGTTGAACAAAAACTATCTGAATATCTGAACGCTTGGTCAGTTTTGAGCCCAAAACGAAGGCTGGTTGACTTAAGTAGCAAACGAGTTTTGATTTTTACGATGAAGATACAAAAAAATCACACATCTGCTTCGCGAGAAACACTTCAGTACACCTACTAATTCAAATAATTGCAAAATTCCCATCTTATAAGGCAATTGAAAAAGGGACACAATAAAATCGACTCATCTGGCAAAAGCATTCGGTAGCCTTCGCTGCGACAATTAACTTGGTTCAAATCAATCTCCACACGTCATGCCCAATGCAAAATCATTCTGTCATGAAGAACTTGTGACTACATTAAACACCTGGCCAATGAAAATTTCTTGGGGAGTTTCCAAGTCAAATTTTAATTCTTTCTACGTGAGATTCTTACAGTTCTAAAAAGTCTTCCCCGGTATATGACTAATAGGGTTTTGACCTTTAAGACATGGTACAATTGTAATTTGTAGGAAATGATTTCCAAGAATTTGCTAAAAATAATTTTAAATGGAAAAAAAACAATATATATTTACCAATAAATTAAGAAACTTGTAGGTAATTAAAAATTGTCTTAAGCAATTATTTATATATTTAATTTATTTATAAGAATATGTATGATAATAGAATATTTACACTTGAATAATATAACAATTTTTAATAATTAAAAATTTTCATTTTTAAATACAAAGACAAACTTTTGCATTATATATGAACTTTTTGTATTAATTCAATGTTTATATTTGAAGATTTTTCCTAATTTTCATTAAAAATGATGGTTGAACTACACTTAAGACAAATCAAAAATCAAATTTCATTTTACCGGTTTGCCAATCATTTGAACTTTGACATTTTATCAATTTCACCGCTCGCAATCGATACTTATCTCGGTCTTCCTCTTCCCCCCTTTCCATCACACTTCCTGTGTATGTGAATGCAAATTTAATAGGCAGCGGCGGTGGTGGGTGGCTGCGAGGGCGGAGGCTGCAGCTCAAAACAAACACAAAAATACCCCCACATACACAGCGCGCCGCCCACACACACACACACACACACATTCGCAGACGCAGCCACATAAACGAAGTAAAGTTTTGCACTGTTTATAAAACCTTATCAATTTCACTTACTTTGCAGCCATGGTGTATTGCACTTGTAACCTCTCGTTGTCGGAAGATTATTGCACTTTATTTCTGCTTCATTTTATTCATTAGTTTTTATTTTTCTGTGCAGAGGAACTTACGGCGCTGCCATACCTTGGTGTTACTAAAAAACACCATACTGCATAGCATTCAATACTAGCACTCTGTTTGGTATATTTGTGTGGTATATTTTGGGTGGCCCGCTGCGGTCACTTTTAAAATGGCCGTCGATCAGTGAAGTTGTATACACTTTTTTCGTGTTCCGTGTTTTTCGCTTAATTTGATCGTTTATTTAAATGTTTTTATGAATTTTGGTGAGTTGAAAAGCTGATCTAATGCAGCCTGTTGGCAAAGGATTCGATCGAAAAGGATTTTGTGCAAACCTCGAGTGCCCGAAACAGTGTTTTCTATCCCCAAAGACAACCCCCGCATAGCGTCTCTCACCTCCAGGCAACAACAACACACCCAAAAGAGACGCACTGGAAGCATAAAAAGCAACAAACAGGTTTTCATTGTGTACAGACGTGTGTTGCTCTGCCCTCTCGCTCTCGCCCCCTTAATTTATGCGCATGCAGCAGCAGCAGCAGAAACAACAAAACCAACAACATGTATAAAGCAACATAAGAAACAAGTAATACAAGAAAATAAATCATTGAGTGTGAGTGTGTGTGTGTGCGTGCATGTTGGCTGTAAACAGCAGCCAAAGTGGTAAAGTAAAGTTGAGTCGAATCGAGTCGAGTCGAAAAGAGAAGCGGATAATAAGTGGCAAAAGAAGCTGAAGCAAAAGAGTTAGCCAGCTTAGAAGTGACGCGTAGCTACAGGTGAATATATCGGACTTGTTTTTCATGCGCGAGACAGGCGGTGGTCGCAGTTCGCTTGTCTGTGGAACTGTAAAACGGGTTTATGGTTCTGATGTCCAAAAAGAAATAGAATCGAATCGATTAGCAGCCTAATCAATTTACCACTGAGCTGCAACGGTAAACGGCAAATGGAAGTTGCATTTACATACAGACGTATGCACAAGTTCCAGCCCGTGTTCCCAATTTCCAAAGTGCGTTTTCCCCCCTCATTTCAAGTGGCCAAAACTGGAACGCGTCCCACTTAACCCCACTGCGGTGCAGGCTGTCCAAATTGACCCCCGTAAACAACACCCACATTTGCGGCCTCTGTGTTTTGTGAATGAAAATTTAAAAAGGAAAAACTAAAAACTTGTCGCGCCATAATTACGCCTCTCCAAAAAATCAAACAAAAAAAAAAATGGGCTGAATCATCTAAATATATAGTAAACTGGTTCGTCTACATGATTCACCAAACATCGGAAGTCCGGTGATAAATCTATCCTACAGACCATGTCTGTTCCGTTTTTTTTTATTTGATAAGTGGAAAATAAGAAAAACAGAACAGAGCAATGAACCTCCGCCGATAGCGGTTTAACAAAAGAAAACAGACTCCACAATTGATAATTATTCATTAAAAAAAATATATACACACTACATGCAGAGTGTCATTACATCAGATCAGAGTCCAAGCTCCACCAAAGCTGGCAGCCAGTCGGGCTCCAAAAGGCAACATCCACTATACGCCACTAGAATCCACCTGTTGGCACTACGTTCGGCTTAATGAAAACGCCCACGGACCCAAACGGGTTGTACAGTGGGCATTCTTCGAGTAAGAAAAACAAATTAGAATCCTCAAGTGGGTTTCATACAAACAAGGGAAGTCTTATTACTACGTTTTCTTAAGAAATTCTTTCGGAAGGCGATCACAAGATAGATAGATAGATCACTAAAAAAACTGCTAAATTTAATGTATGTAATGCAATTTAAACTGCTCATTACCTAAACGGTGAAGCTAAAAGCCTTAAAATCAGTTCAACCCTGCTTGGGAAAACTGATTTGCTCGAAAAACTGCTTTCCCACGTCCTGCTAAGTAATACAAGTAGTATCAGAAAATATAATTGGGATATCAAGACTCATACATTTAAGTAAATGAAATGTAGTTATGATGGTCTTTAAGTAAATGATTATTAAACGGATAAGGAACTTTCATAAATCCCCGATCACTTTGTAATTGGACATTATCTGACAAAAGTGTTTTATTACGGGCTGTAATTCAACTCAGCGGGGCTTCACTGTCTCATACGTTTTCTACCGTGGGCGGACGATTGTAAGCGGTGCATATCTAATAACTACACGCTGAAATCAATTTTGTATTGATCACGTCTGTAGCAAGGAACCCTGCCAGTTCTTAGATGTTCACTCTATCACTCGAAAAAAACGTATCTCGATTTAACATGTTTTTGTCGGGCTTCCCACACGCAGGAAAAAACAGAAAAAAAAAGATGAGGTAAAAAAAGGGAGCGGCAACAAGTGTCAAACGTGACATACTTTTCACCCTTATCTTGATGAGGCTGTTATCTCGCAACTCTTCAGAACCCATGCTTATCAGCGGGGAGGTGGTGGTCGGGCGTGCCACCCAACTATCCCAAAAATAGTGGCACACATTCGTAACTTGATCTCGAATGTGAGCTCATTAATTTAGCGCCAGACGGTCAGTTTTTTGTGGGACTAGCATAATTGTATCTGTATTTTTATGGGCTGCCAGAAGCGGAACGGACTTCCTGGCATTGAACCCAAGTGTGTGGCTTTGTGAAATATGAGAACGCCACTAAAAAATTAATGAAAACTTACGAAAACGCCGGTTCCAAGTGTGGTCACCTCGATAAGCAAAATACCCTATGTAGCAATAATATTTAAGGTCAAGAATAGATATATGTACGACTAAGACCTTTCTAACTACAGCAGAGAGTAGAACCAAGTTGCTGAGATCTAGGTGCCCCAGAAAAGGTGTTAATTAGCTGTCTTTATTCCTAGATGACTGATTATTTCTGTAAGTGGCTCCACTGGGCTACAACTAAAAGAAGAAGTACCCCAAGTGGCGGTCGGTACCATTCGCTGATTTCTCCGCTCACTAAGCCGCAAAACGGAGTGATAAATTGTGCCGCTGAAGAGGGTATTCAAATGTAATTTATATTATTTATTATGCACTTTTATGGCATTTCTCATACGTGGGTTCTTGAGGCCAACCCCCATCATTTGAGGGCATTAAAGCGGCCAAGAAGATGGGCCGCAGGTCACTTGACCTGTGACTTGTAACTCTGGCGGCTGAGCCGTGAAAAAACCTTCGCTTAGGTAAATGAAAGACGAACACGATACGATGATACGATGCAGACCACCACCACGAATCAACCGAATTCATTGAGCGAAACACTACAACAACTACTTGTTGCCACCGACCTTCAATTGGCCAATAAAGCCATTTATCGGAGATCCCAGCCAAACCGATCCGAATCGTCGGTAGGTAAAAGTTGTCCATGTGTAACCCACCGACTTTTTGGGTGCGTGAGAAACTATAACATTCGAGTGTGCGTCTTGAGAAAAAAAGAACCGAAAACCAACTGAAAACCTGAAAACCCGCATGGAAATTACGTGTGTGTGTGAATGAGGAAAACACACCTATGTATCTGCTCGAATGTCCGGTGTTCGCCGCGGGGAAAAATATGGAAAAGTAGTCAGTTGTAGAGTGACAGCGGCACGTCCTGAAAATCGTAGTTCAGCGCTGATTAGGAGGGAAATTGGCGGAAAATACCGCACGTGATTCCCAACAAAGGCAGGAAAACCAGGCTGGCGGCATGAGTCATGCTCGGAAAACACGACATGTCGTCAGCCAGGACGCGGAATATTGGTTGGGATTGGGAATCATACAGTAAGGCTTCCCTCAATTTCAATTTTCGCATGACTAAAGCCAAAATGGCGGCGAATTTTTTGTACATTAAATAATAAAAAATAATAAATAAAAATTAACGAGTTTAATCAGTAAGTTGAGTAAACTTAAAAATACCCATTCTTCATAGGAAATAAATCATCCTAAACGCCCAAAAAAATTCTGTGTGATTAAAAACATTTTAGAACCCAAGTTTTGTATGTTCCAAATTTAAGGGAGTCCAAGGCGCGATACGCAGAAGTTAAGTGTAAGGCTTCCCTCAATTTCAATTTTCGCATGACTAAAGCCAAAATGGCGGCGAATTTTTTGTACATTAAATAATAAAAAATAATAAATAAAAATTAACGAGTTTAATCAGTAAGTTGAGTAAACTTAAAAATACCCATTCTTCATAGGAAATAAATCATCCTAAACGCCCAAAAAAATTCTGTGTGATTAAAAACATTTTAGAACCCAAGTTTTGTATGTTCCAAATTTAAGGGAGTCCAAGGCGCGATACGCAGAAGTTAAGTGTAAGGCTTCCCTCAATTTCAATTTTCGCATGACTAAAGCCAAAATGGCGGCGAATTTTTTGTACATTAAATAATAAAAAATAATAAATAAAAATTAACGAGTTTAATCAGTAAGTTGAGTAAACTTAAAAATACCCATTCTTCATAGGAAATAAATCATCCTAAACGCCCAAAAAAATTCTGTGTGATTAAAAACATTTTAGAACCCAAGTTTTGTATGTTCCAAATTTAAGGGAGTCCAAGGCGCGATACGCAGAAGTTAAGTGTAAGGCTTCCCTCAATTTCAATTTTCGCATGACTAAAGCCAAAATGGCGGCGAATTTTTTGTACATTAAATAATAAAAAATAATAAATAAAAATTAACGAGTTTAATCAGTAAGTTGAGTAAACTTAAAAATACCCATTCTTCATAGGAAATAAATCATCCTAAACGCCCAAAAAAATTCTGTGTGATTAAAAACATTTTAGAACCCAAGTTTTGTATGTTCCAAATTTAAGGGAGTCCAAGGCGCGATACGCAGAAGAAGTTAAGTGCCCATGAAGATGGGAAGATAAACACTTTTCACCCTGGGTTTTTCCGACGCCCTTTAGAATGTGTTCTACATAGGGAGGATTTGCTGTAGCAGAGAGGCAGACGGAGAGGGATATCGAAGGAGGTGGAGCGAGAGGGACAGCAGCAAGTGCTGCTCAAACTGCTCGCCAGTGGCTCTCAAAGCGTGGGCGGTTGCCTTACGTTGTTTGCTTTTTCGCATTTCATGCTCATTTCGGTGTTCAGTGCTCATTGAGTCTAGCCCACGTTCGGTTCGCGGTCCGCTGCTCAAACTCATGATAGTAAAAATAAAATAAAACAACAAAACGAAAACAGCCGAAAACACAAGACACAAAACACAAGTAAGCCGGAAAGAAACTGGCGAGAAGAAAGTGTGCAGAATTCACAAGTAGCCGTTATATAAGTGGATTTAATTATCTGATTCGGTAATAAAAGCAGATTCAAGACAAAGGGGAAACCCAAATGACAAACAAACAAATTAATGGCGGATATAAACAAAATTTTTATGCGTTTCAAATCAAACACGATTGCTGTCTACGTGCTCTTTGGCCAACTTACATACTGTGTTTCGGTTTGATTAGTCAAAAGTTCACTGATTTTGCGCTCGCTCGATAAATGATATTGCACTCGTCGCGGCTCACTGAAAACATTCTAATAATTTTCTAACACACCTTTTGCCATCGTTTTTTTCAATTGCAGGTTTTGCGTTTTCCCTTTTGCCACCAGCAGCTAATTGCATTAAAATAAAACCAACAAGTGGTTCTGCTGGGCGTAAATCATTGGGTCGTTGTCGCTGACACTCGAATACTTATAGCCAGATGCTGAAGCAGCAGCAGCAGCAGCAGCGACAATAACACCAGTAATCAGCACAACTATCGGCGACAATGGCAGACATCGGACATCAGAATGCGAGGCGTCAGTGATTAAAAGCAGTCGGAGAGGCCAGCCATCCAACCAGCCAGCCAGGCAGCCCCATTGGCACCACGAGCAAAAAGCAGCTGAATCATCAGACTTCGGAGGAGCAGTGGAGTACTAGTTTCGCGCATCTACTACAAGCCAGCAGAATGAGCTCCAAGAGCAGACCTTCATCGGCGGCGATGTTAATTAATGCGATACCCATGATACTGCTGATCACCTTATCCGGCCTGACGATCGTGGCAGGTTGGATGCCCGACGTGCGGCCTGATTTGCAAACAAGTATGTGGCAGTTGGAAGTCTCCTTCTCCAATCTAACTTCATAACTATTTGTTTATTTGTGTCATTTGTTTGGGTCTTTGCTTTCCGCTCTTGTTGCTGCTGGTTTATCAATGGCAAAAGCGAGGCTGTGTACGCTAAGCTCTGATTTTCCAAGCTGCTTATGCTTATCAGGCGGAATTTTCGCAATGCCCGCAGCAACAAGCACTAGCATTTCCTCTGAATCGAGTTAAACAGAAATTTAAATGAATTTGTGCAAGATCTCAAAAAAAAAAAAAAAAAAAAACACGAGTAAAAGCACAAGTTATATAATCGCAGCAGTTAATAACATTTCATTTTGCTTCTTTCTCTCTTTGCAGAACAAGACAAAGTCCTAGCCCATTTCATAGGCAACTCGACGGACTATTTCAAGATTTTGGACCACAACGATGAGTTTGTTCTAGTTGGTGCCAAGTGAGTGGATTTCTTTTACATTCTTTTACGATCGCTTTGATTTCTGGCAAACAATAAAAAAGTTCCCGCTACCGAGCGAGCTACCTGTGCGCAAATAAACTTGGCACGAACACGTTTAAATATTTATAAAAACACAATTATACAGCGTTCGATTCGCGGAATAATTAGCCCGCCATTTGGCATTACTCTATACTCTACCGATTTATTGGATGCTTGGATTGGTATTCGTTTTTCATTAGTGGCAAGTGCAAATCTAGCATTTCTCATTCCCTTTCCGGGAAGTCGAAGTGATTTGGCATTGGCGAGATACAAAGGTCTGGAATAAATAACACTTGCTCAGCTTCATCCATATAATTATATTGCTCATGAGCAAAGTTAAGTCAGAAGGCATTTTTTTTATCACGTTTCAATGAAGTGTATACATTGATAAATTGAAATCATATACATATATATATATAAAATTGCATATTTATACATTTTATAATTACACATAGACTTCATTTAAATGAGAGCCACGCAAACTACCATTTGAGTGACTAATGGTCAGCTATTGGCGATC
Source organism: Drosophila sechellia (assembly GCF_004382195.2). Taxonomy (NCBI): domain Eukaryota; kingdom Metazoa; phylum Arthropoda; class Insecta; order Diptera; family Drosophilidae; genus Drosophila; species Drosophila sechellia. Next base: position 13,792,179 of record NC_045950.1, on the reverse strand, counting down.
TGAAATGGACCGACAAATGCAAACCAGCTTTCGATCTATCATATTTTTCCTGCGCCCCAGACTTGCTGGTGCCATAAAGAACATAGCAACAAATTAGCAGCAACAATAATTAGCCACTTAAAACGCTGAATTATACAATTGTGTACAAGTTCTAATTATTTGCACACAGGCAACCTTGGGATATGATTGTCGGCGGGGCGTAAAAACAGATGCGGTCAAAATAATAGCAGTGTGGTCTTGAAAAAGCTCTAATGCAAAGTAAAGAAATAATAAAGAAAACCCTGGGATGTCGCTAAAGAAAAAACACGTTGTTTATTAATTGTAAAACTTGCTACCAAGTGTTTACCTTAAGCTTTTAATTACTAAAATTATATGAAATGTCGAAAAATCGTTGCTTAAGGCTAAGGCTGTATTTGCAAATGTATTTAAGCCAAAAGAAAGTAGTATCGATAGTTTATAATATTAAGTTTTTATTCAAAACTATAACTTTAACCGTCACTGTTCAGTCAAACACGAAGCTCTAAACTCACGGGTTTTTTGTCGTTTATTTTTGGTCACCGTACTTGGCTGGCTTCCATTCCATTCCACATTCTGGGCAGGCACACGCCATCGGCGAATTAATTCCCGCATTTGCTAATTCAATTGTTCTCTATCTCGATTTGCAGGGACGTCATCTACAATGTAAGCCTAAATGGCCTGAAGGAGATTAAGCGTCTGGAGTGGCACAGCACGGATGCCGACCGGGAGCTGTGTGCCCTTAAGGGGAAGCACGAGCGGGATTGCCATAACTACCTTCGCGTCTATGCACTGCGTCCCAATGGCGAGGTGCTGCTCTGCGGCACCAATTCGTATAAGCCGCGCTGTCGTCACTACACGCCGGTGGAAGTGTCATCCGAGGAGGCCGGCTCTGCTGGTCACGCCCATGCCATGCCCTACGAAGTTAGCCGGGATGTGGAGGCCCAGGGCCTGTGCCCCTACAGCCCCGCCCACAACAGCACGTACGCCTTCGCCGACGGGCATTTGTACAGCGCCACCGTGGCGGATTTTTCGGGCGGAGATCCCCTCATCTACAGGGAGAACCTGCGTACCGAACAATATGATCTCAAGCAACTCAACCAGCCGGACTTTGTTGGCGCCATCGAGCGCAACGGTTACGTGCTGTTCTTCTTCCGCGAACTCTCAATGGAAGTCATGAACTTTGGCAAGGCCGTCTATTCGCGCGTCGCCAGGGTTTGCAAGAACGATAGAGGTGGTCCCTACAGTCACGGCAAGAGTTGGACTTCTTTTCTGAAGGCGCGACTCAACTGCTCGGTGCCCGGCGAGTTTCCGTTCTATTTTGACGAAATCCGTAAGTTTTAATAGACGTTTTGGATATTCTTTACAAAGATTATAATCTCAATTGTTGCAAACTCCATTACAGAGGCCATTAGTCCGATTGTGGAAAGCGGATCCAAGTCACTGATTTATGCTGTCTTCACCACCTCTGTGAATGCCATTCCCGGCTCGGCCGTATGCGCCTTTAACGTAGATGATATACTGGCCGCTTTTGATGGAGAGTTCAAGTCGCAGAAGGATTCACAGTCCCATTGGCTGCCAGTGGAGCGTGAGCAAGTGCCGAAACCACGTCCAGGACAGTGCGTAGAGGACTCTAGAACCCTGACCAGCATAGCGGTTAATTTCATTAAGAACCATCCGTTGATGGAGGAGGCTGTGCCGGCAGTGCACGGTCGTCCGCTACTGACCAAGGTGAATCTGCACCACCGACTTACTGCGATCGCAGTGCATCCGCAGGTAAAGTCCCTAAGTGGTGCTTTCTACGATGTTATATACAGTGGCACCGACGACGGCAAGGTGACCAAGTTCATCAATATACTGAGCACTCACCCGAACTCAACTGTTGATCGCCTGAAGACAGTGGTTATATCAGAGATGCAGGTTCTTCCACTTGGAACGCCCATTAGGGAGTTGGTGATCTCCACGTCGAAGAACTCGTTGGTTGTGGTTAGCGATGGCAGCTTGGTTAGCGTGCCCCTGCACCACTGCTCTCACATTGTCGACTGTCTGGGCTGCCTAAGTCTCCAGGATCCCATTTGCGCCTGGGACTTTCAGACACACGAATGCAAGAACTTGGCTACGAGTCAGCATAAGTTCGGAACAAAGACTTATCTGCAAAGCTTGAATAGCACCAAGAAAGCCGCTGCCTCGCAATGTCCTCACATTCCCCGAGATGCACCCGGTGCGGAGACAGTAAGCTTTGTTACCATGGCTCCACCGCCGACAGAGGAGCAGAAACTTTTGTACTCCAATGTGGGCTCGTCGCAGGGCAATCAGCCAAGCTTAGATCAACAGCCAACTGGTGGCGATGACTTTGGTTTGAACAAGATCACCCTAACGTCCATGGATCCCGACGATATTATGCCCAATTTGAACGGTTAGTACTAACATTTATTTTTCTAGGAATATTGTGGTTTAATAAACGCATTTCCTCGACAGATCCCCAGAAATCTATGGCCAGTGTAGATGAAATCAAAAAGGCTTCAACGCCCAGCTTCATGCTACTTACAACTGTCGTTTTCTTTACCTTCCTCGTGGGTGGCATCGCCGGAATATGCTGTGTGAAGGCTAAGAGCCGCCTGATGGAGGCCCAAATGGATGAAAGTCACCGCAATCATTTCGGCAAGCCAATGTAAGTTTTATCTTGGAAAATATAATTCCACATTGGTCAATTCTAATTAAATGGTTTTAACAGGCAATTTAAACATCAAAATACTGGCAAAGATATCAATCTGTTAATGGGCTCCAATGCCTACACGACCACACAAAAAACACCTAATCTGGATTTAGAAAAGGATCGGAGTCATGAGTGCAAAAACTCCACGGAACATTTGGAAAAAGAGTTGCCTTGCAAAACGTCAACGCTGACGAAAGTGAAACGCACATACATCTAGTGGGCTTGCAACGGCAGCCAACTGCAAAATTAGTCGAATTTCTATACTCTAAAACATATTTTCGTTGTTTATGTTGCTGTTAGTTATAGTAACCCCCCACCCAATCCGCGAATAATGTAAACGACAGTGTCGGATGCGTTTGAAACGCATCTGAAAGATAGGGAGCAGAAGCTGTTGCGTCTTTTTTACTTAGCTTGTATTGTAATTTAATTTGATGTAAAATTTGCGTAAGCTTATTTACTTTGGCAAAATTTAGTTACATTTATTGACAACGTAGTGTGCGGGCTGCCACAGCCTGGAGCTAACCGAAGCATTCCGCATTCCCCTGACGTCGACCTTTGCTGTCCAAAATAGGAGTGCCGGCTCTTGGCTACGCAGCCCGATTGTGTCGCCCCTTATGTGTACCCTTAATGTATAATCTTTGCAAATATTAGAGCTGTACAAATTTAATCACATATCATGCATACCGAAGTCGAACCCGAAGCGGACCAGCCCCAATTAATTCTCGAAATTCAATCGAATATTCAACAAGTATTTTGTTAGACTGAATGATTAATTTTTCTATATGAGTTTGTTTTGTGGCGAACTAACAGAATGCGACATAGACTTTAAAGCTCTATGCTTTGTGGCTAACAAAAGCGTAAAATTGTATCTAACATAAGCTCAATAAGGAATTGAACATAGAATGTAATTAAAAGTACGAACTAGGCTAAGGAACGAAGATAACTTCTATGAGGCTGTTTGATAAGAACTGACACCGCAGCCCCCACATCATCATGATGGAAATACGCACAAGCGAAAATAAATGAACACTGCAACAACAGCAAGCCTTATAAATAGTATAAAATCGTGTCGAATCTAGGCCTTAACGCTAAACTTGTAAGCTTTGCATGGAAATAATGAGCTTCGTTGGCAATGAACGTAAATCCGCATTTTAATAATTTTATGTTTAACTTCTAAGCTGTTGTCCGTCCCACTAAAGAAGTTGCATAAATACAATGTACAATGGCAATTTTATTTTTAAAACGTGTAAAATGCAATTTTCATCGTAATTAATATATTTTTATACGTATATGTACTTCTAATGTCTAAATCTTAACATAAGAAAGTCTTAAAAATTGAAAATCCCGAAAAAAGCTATATATAAAATATTTTTAAATCTTACAAAAAAAAAAACGTAATGTAATGATAAATTTCTCATATTGTGATAGATTTTATTGAAATTTTAGAAAGATGAAATGATATGCCTTTTGGTTGAAAAACAATGATATATATGACGAAAGAGTCTGATTGCAAGCATGATAATATTGCGTAGGAAAGGGTCTTCCGCTCGGAGGATCAAGAACCAGAGAAAACCCATCATGGTGTTTAGTTTTTATTACTATGTATGTCTTGTAATGTGTATATTGTTGTATACATCCGATAAGCAATTCGTAAATCTAATAAAGTCGTCATTTTTTTCATAACTCGAAGTGGGCTTTTAATTGGTTGGTTTACAAAATCTTTATTTTGTGAATTGGTGTTAAGTTCGGATTTATGAAACATTGAATTTTTACAGCAAATATTGTTTTTTTATATTTATTTAAATCAATAAGTTTTCCAATAAAGACGAGTTTTATAATTTGAATAGTTTACGATAAAGTGTTTCGCGCCGAAAAATGATCGATAACTTCGGATATGGCTCTACAATACATCAGCAGCGTGATTTTCAGAATAAGATTCAACGGTCACACCAGGCATTACACTCTTGGCGTGTTGCACATTTCTCTGTTTAATTAAAGTAAAAAAGACCAATTCACGGTTATATAACAAAATGAACAGCCTGAGGACAGCGACCATGCGATTTGCCGCTCTGGCCAGCTCCAGTGCTGGATCCCTGGGCAAGCGCGATTTCACCCGAAGCCTGTGGCACATGACCAAGAAGCCGGTAACAGCCGGAGGATCCGATCATGTAACCGTGTTGAATCTCCACAAACCCAGCATTAATTGCACGTGCGGCTGCAACGTGCACACCAAATGTAAGTTAACTCACCAAATTCTTACATGGGTGGTCCATGCCGCCGGTTACATAACCTCAAACGTGGGGTGACGAAATGTTGACCAAAATACTGAAAATTAAACGCTTTGTTTATCCCCAGGTGAGAAGGAACTGGTGGAGTTCCTCACCGAGGAGATTGTGGCCGAGCGCAAGGTGCAAAAGGGCAAGACGGTGCCAAGCACCCTGGACGGATTCGCCGTAAAACTGACCGGCGCCGATGTGGAGCTCACCAAACAGACGGATAAGGAAAAGGTGGTGGTCAGCTTCAATGTGAACCATACGGTGGACAGCGAGGAGGAGCCCGAAATTAACCCCAATGCTGACAAGCCGGATCTCGGTGAAATGAGGAGCAAGCCCCAGTTCGAGGTGGACATCATCAAGGGCAACTCTACACTGTCCTTTACCTGCAGCTTCCTTCAAGGCGAAGCTCAGGAGGGCGAGTACAGTGAGTACTTTGACAGAAATTTATTTGATTCACTGATAACACCGCGCTTACCTTTCAGACGATGTCTTCTCCATTGATGAATTGGCCATCTTCGAGGGCGAGTGGAACGATAAGGTCTACGCCGTCGCAGGCGACGTGCTTGACGGTTACTTGTACGACTTGCTGATCAACTTGCTGGAGGAGAAAGGCATCAGTCAGGAGTTTGCGGAGAAACTGTCGGACCTAGCCACTGCCCATGAGCACACTTCCTACATTGGTCTTCTGGAAAAGCTCTCCAAATTCACTGCCGGTGGCAAGTGAATGTTCTTCCCACCTAATCTTAAAGCATAAAGTTGTGTAGGTTTTTAAGTTTCTATTGTCTGCTGTCGCAGTTTCATCACTAAAAACAGTTTTTATTAGTTGTGTTTTTGGTTTAACTGTGACAGTGAAACTTAGTTTTTAAGCCAGAAAACATTCATACATGTTTCAGATAAAACTAGAAACGGTTGCCAATAATTCACCCACTTCGGCATCAGCTTCGCTTTGGATTTTAACAAATACATCGTTAATTCCCTAGTTTTCGTTTTGGTTATTTTCGTTCTGTAGTTGCATCGATTTTTCGTAAAGATTTTCCTGTGGTTAGAGTTTCCTGATCATTTAGAACTGCCGTTAATATGGCATGCACGTAGTCATCCTCCACCTTTCGTAGGGGACGCAGAAGACGAGAGCGAGGAGCACAAGGACTGGCAGCAGTTGCATCTTGATTATTTGCAAGTTAACTTTAGATTGTGCGGCTGAAGCTTTGGATGCTCCTTTTTATAGGTGAAATGGCTTCACCTTATCATTGAATCAGTGACTTTAGTGGGTAAGTACTCTGATCTGCTTGCTCCATTAATTTACGACCTATATGAATTGGGTTTCAATAAGCAACATTATCAGCGTAAAGACCGGTAATGTCATACCGTCATTAAGATGGATTAAATATATTTCGTTGTACGACCAATAATGTGAACGACCTCTCAAAGACGGATGTTGTCTGAATATAACAATTTTTATAGTTCGCTTTTTGAACTTAATTATAAATATAAAACATTCACTAAATAATTTACATAAGGTATAGCTCTACGGATACGAGTCATGGAACTAAACCAAAGCTGCTTCTGGTACGTGGTAGACCTAGGCTGTTCCTCCACTCTGGTGCCGGCGCTGTTTACCGGTGAGGTCATTGTGTCCCGGGTTCTGGCCCACTGTGGATTCAAGGCCGTTGCCAGGATGCTGGAGCTGCGTAACGGGTCAACTTTTGGTCTTGTGTTGCGTCTTTCCGCCGGAACTGCTCGCATTGTCGTACTCCGAGCCGGTGCAGTACTCAGATCCGACCTCCCGCAGCTCGATCTTTTGCTCCCTCATGGCGCGCTAAAGGTCAAACGTTGGGTCAACCAGTTGGATGATGAAACTTGAAACTTGGTCTTACCTTGACGCACTCCTGATAGACCCGGAAAATCGGCGCGCAGCCCGAGTCATCTGTCTGGCCCTTAAGGAAGCCTTCCGAGAACCAGCTGTTGAAGCAGGCGTCGTACTGCTTCTTCAGCTCATTGCAATCCTCGCCAATGCTGTTCATTTGTGGAGTGGAGCTCTTTGAGTTTCAGTTATAATTTCTCTATTGAATAATAAGCCGAAAAAATGTGAGAATGGTTTGTGCGAGGGTCATACTAAAGATAAGCTAGCAGAGATGTGGGTTACAGCATATCGATATACGGTTCGTTGAAACTGAACGCGTTATCGAAATTTGAATTTTCAATTCTTTAAGAACATCTAATATATTTTAATAAAGGCACACTGCTTATAACGAAATCAGTACACTATGTTTCATGATGATACTATTAACAGTCAAAGTTCTACGAAATGATTCTCTTTACGTGTATTTTGTAGAGTGTGCAGCCAATGAACGCTGGCGAGGATTAGGTTGGCTTTATGGATCAGCTTACGGGGTCAGCTTTTGCCCGCCGGCTGCTGTTTTGCACCAGATTTTTTCGCATTATCCTCCTCTAGCCCGGTCTCGAAGATCGGGTCTATCTCCTGTAAATCGATCTTCTTCTCCTTAATAGAGCGCTGGGGATAACAGGTTGGTCAAACCATACGATGTTAGGGAGCCCATTAGCTCACCTTGACGCATTCCTGATAAACCCGGAATATCGGAGCACACGCTGAGTCATCCGTTTGACCTTTTAGGAAGCGCTCCGAAAACCAGCTGTTGAAACAGGCATCGTACTGCTGCTTCAGTTCGTTACAATCCTCGCCAACGCTGCTCATTTGTTTACTAGGTATAATATTTTGGTTTTAATTTATAATGCCTATTAGAAAGAGTTCCGAAAAAATGTGACAATGGTACGTGGAACGGTACTACTGAAGAAAAGGTTTCAGAGATGTGAGAAAAAAGAGCATATCGATATCCGAAGTTTTGCAAAAAACGAAGCTTGTCATCGAAATTCAAATACTATTCTTAATTTTTCTAAATTTTTAAATCCAAAATGTATAGCCGACTAAAATGATACTCTTGTTCATACATATACATTTAATAAGAGTTGTTGGTAAAAATTTGGTAACACCCCCTGATAAAAGTCGCTGATTTTCTGTCTCTTGTTTTTAAGGTTTTTTTTTTCACTTTTGGGTTCATACAAAATGTAGTTATTGGTATTATCATTTAACGTAATGAGCGCTTAAACAAATGTTCGTGTGACTTGGCTACAACAATATGCAATGGTTACAACGGTTGATAAAAACAGACCTCCGACCCAGTCGAAAACCGAATCGGAGGCCTGAAAGCATGTTACCCAACGTGTTGTCCATGGCCATTCCATTTTAATAGTCGAAGTGCTACAAATTTAATCTGTTTAAGTTTTGCTGATGTTTAAGCTAACGCTCGCTGGAGAGGATAGGCTGAGGTTGCGGCAACGTCTACTCCTCGTCGATGGTTTGGACTTGTTGCTGTTGCTGCTGCTGCCTATCTTGGTTGTTCTTGTGGTGCCCGCGCTGGTTACGGTTGCGGTTGTTGCGATCCCGACGCTGGCCGAGCCAATTGCCGCCCTGGTTGTTCTGGTTGCGGTTGTAGCCACGGTCACCGCGATTGCCCATGTTGCCGCGCTGGAAGAAGTTGCCCTGCTTCATGTCGAACACCTTTTCGTTGACGTCCACCAGATTTGTGACCTTGTCCACGAACTGCATGGCCAGGGCCTGTAGACGCGATGGCTCCGAACGATGCATACCCACTGTTTCGGATGGATCGTCCAGGCTGGCCATGAGCTCCTCGTTGATGATCATCTTACTGATGATGGAGTGCACTTTCGGCACGGGCAGCTCGTACATCTGCGCCAGCGAGGGAATGCTGATCGAGGTGTAGACGTTCGAGTAGGTGAACAGGTAAGTGCGCAGCGATTCCTCCTTGATGAACTTGGTCAACATTTCGCGCACACGATCGGACTCGTAGAAGAGGTCCCACACTTTCGTGTTCATCTTCTTGTTGACGATGAAGTTGGCGCACGCTTGCCAGTTGCCGCAACGCATCGCCTTGGCGGCAGCCACGACGTGCTCACGCATCGACTCTGGTGGACCCACCAGTGATTGACGCTCCGAGGAACGCAACTGCTGGTAGAAGGTCTTACTGATCATGCGGCGGCGAGCGTCGAATTCATGGGCGGCAATGTAAGGAATTTCGAGCAGCATAGCGGACACCAGATAGACACATTCAAGCAACTCAAGGTTGATGTGCATATGGAATGGCATCTGGCGTTGCTTCTCGATTTTCTCCTGCTCGGCAGATCGCTCGTGCTGGCGCTGAGGCAGCAGTCCTTGAGCGAGCAGCTCCTTGGGCTTGCCGGTGACCATCAAGTCCACCAGACAGTGGTGCGCATCCTTGACGTTGCCCTGACGGAAGGCACACAGACCCAGATTGGCCATCATACGGTTGTACAGGATCCGGGTGGCGGGATCGGCGGCATCAATGTTGTCCTGCAGATGAGACATCAGCACCAAATCACGGGCCTGGAACCAGTTGTCGTGCATAGCATGATGGTAGATGTGCGCCAGGATGGCCCTAGTACGGATACGATCCGTATCGTCCTTAGCGTAGATGAATTTGCACAGCTTATCCATCACGTCTACGGAGGTGGAGGTAGTGGCTGGCAGCTCACCGCGCTTCTTCTTCAGCACCTCCGGATCGAACTTATAGTAGAGATGTTCGATCTTGCGCAGGTAGATACGACAGCGCTCGTTGTTGGTGCCAGAGCGCTCGAAATACTGCAGCACCAGTTCAATAGTCTTAACCACGTTCACCTCGTCCTTCAGCCGGGACACGTAGTCATTGGAGTGTGGATCGCATTCCTTCAGCAGTTTAACAAACTCGTCATCCAGACGCTCCACGGCAGCCAGTGGGCATCCCCTCACATAAAACGGCGAGGTAGCGTACTCCTCATGCTCCTCGGCCACGCTCTCGCTCATAATAATGTCGGCGTTGGCCAGCAAGAGCTTCATCATGCTCTGCATTACCTCCAGAAGCAGGGCCCAGTGCTCTAGCTTCATGGGCTCGGAAATCTTCTGGTTGTAATCGTAGATAGCCGAAATGATGTTGAAATGAATCTTTACGGAGACGGCGGTTCCCAGGTTGTGCTGATCGGAGATGTCCCTCAGCTCGAAGAGCAGATCGATCTGCAGACGGCGATCGGTGCGCTTCTTGCCGCGAGCCGACATAATTTCCAACAGCTTGGCCAGCACTAGGGGAACATCGATCTCTGCGTCCTTTTCGAACATCTTGGGCTTCTCTACCACATGGCCCTTGACCACGGTCTCCCACTCGCCATCCTCATCGTCCTCGGCGCGCTTGCGGATCTTGGTCTTCTGCTCCTTACGCTTGTCCTTCCTCTTGTCGTCGTCCTTTTCCTCCTTTTCGGTAGTACGCTTCAGGAAACGCTCGCGCATGTTCTGGTACTGGTTCTCATCGTCAGAGGACTCGGTCTCCGATTCAGAGTCCGAGTCCCAATCAATGGAGTCATCGGAATCGTCGTCATCGGCGGGCGCAGCCTTTGCAGGCGCGGACTTCACAGCTTTCGGGGCCGCTTCTGTAGGCTTCACTCCGGCGTCGCTGTCATCGCCAGCATCGCCGCCGTCGCTCTCCAGGGCAACCACCTCATCCTCGGCCTCGCTCTCCTGGTCGGGTGCTTCACGGAAACGCGACAGATCGTCCTCGAAGTCCTTGATGTACTTGCGTACCTTCTGGCGCAAAGTGCCCAGCGACTTGGAGTTGTTCTTGGAAAGGTTTTTCCTGCCCTCGCGATCCTCCCACACCTCGTTTATGAAGTCTTCCAGCTCGGCCAGGCAGCGAATGTAAAATCGCGGCGTAATGCCGTTCTCCTCCTTTGAGATGACCGGCAGTGCCTTCTGGTAGGCTCGCGTCAGATCCTCGAAGCTGCTCAGGGTATTGGGAATATCCTTGATCTTCTTGTGGTTGCGAATGGTTTTGATGATGCTGGTGAGGTTCTCGTAACGCTTTTCCTTCGTGGAGCGGACCACGCGCTTGACCTCCTCCTCATCGTCGCTGAATTGCTGTTTGCCACGGAAAGGAATAGATTAGTAATGGATGAGACTCACATTTGGGCGGTACTTACGAAGGCGCTGGCTTTGTTGAAGTTGGTCGCTTGGATCTCCTCCTCGCTGGACTCGGACTCCGATTCGGACCCGTTGGCAAAGAAACGCGACATCTTCGTTGACTTTCTACGCGGCCGTTTGTCTGCGCCTGGAATCACAATTTATTAGTTTCGGGCCACATAAGATTTTGCTTTTGTTGAGGTTATGTTTGAGCGGCCAACATGGCGTTTTGCAAAAATGTATGCCAAATATTTCCGTTTGACATTTGGTTGTTTCATTCGAAGCCTTGGCAGAAATCGGTTCACTGCCTTGACTTTTCAGTGTTTACTACCACTTGGCGTTTGATATTTCACAATAAACTTACTATTTTACAGCAAAACTAAACGATGTCGAATGCACAAGACATCAAAAAGAGAGACTAGAGATGGGCGATGGTTGCATGTGTTTTCGTTGGCGATATATATTGTTCAAAGTCACGGGGCGAGGCGTTTGATATATGTATTTATATTAACTGTCATGTTTAGAAATGATAACTCTCTACTAATAATCGAAAAGGAGAGTGTTTAAACATTTTTTAAATGTAACAAAACATTTGATTTTGTATGTGGCGGACCAACAGTTACCGAAATCAATGCCATCTCTAAGGGAGTCACTGTTATGACTGAAAGCGTACTCATCGATAACGAAAGGCCGGCTTTTATCGACTTGGGCGGTACATTTAAAATAAATACAGTAAAATGCATAGCAAATATATCATAAAAATGAAATAGTGGTCATTTAAGTAACTATTAAAAATACTGTAAAAATGATAATCTGTGATCAAGCTTACATAGGTGTTGCATTGGTGTGCTGCAACATTTGAAGTCGCCAGCAACATGTTGCTGCGCTTGCGTGCAAAAGAGCCGGCATTTCTTAGCCAAACAGAGTGGGGTTCCCATTCTGGCGCCCCAACCAATCTCCGGATCAATTGGTCCGGCCAACATGCAGCCAGGCAGCCAAGGAAAGGCCAAAGCAAAACCAAGCCAAACGTTTTCGCGCGCGCCAACAAGTCGCATGCGTTCTCTCCTCCGCGCCGACGGACAGTTCAAGTTCAAAAACTCAATTTTTCGGATGTACTCGGCGATTTGGCAGCGTTGATGCCAATATCCGACGATAGAGTCTCAAGTGCTTTTGCGGCCCGCTAAAAAGAATTCAATAAATTCATTCATTTCAATTCTTCCCCGTGTGTGTTGTGTTGTGTCTTGACGGTGTAAACAAAATTTGGCCCAAGTGTGCGGTGTGTGCGTGGCATGTGCTCTGCCCATCCACATCCTGTTTAAGTGGCATCCTAAATGAGATGCGACGCCCGGAATCGTTTGAAAACACGAGAAACACGGAAAACAACACTTTAACGCAAATGTAAGCATAATATATAATAACTGCAGATTGATGGAAATGTGTATATCTGCGGTCTCGGAGGAGGCAAATTAAAAATTGATCGTTTAATCTCGCGTAATCGCCCTTTTCCTGGCTTTTCGACAGCTGACATTCGAGAGTGCATATGGCGGCTTTATTATCCGAAGAAATTGATGAGAGCTCCATAAATTCCCTGTCCGCCTATCGACATTTGAATCCGTAAAGGGGCCGTGAAATAGTACAGGTTTCCGCTTCTTGACTCCTCCGAAACTGCAGCTGCAATCGTAAATTGTGTGTGGATGCCAAAGCTTATATGCATTTACATACATCCAAATCGGCAAAAACGGGCCCCTTTTTCCTGGGGTTCTGTTTCTGTTTCCGCTACGCTTTTGTGCTGTTTATTTTGCTTCCGTTTTCCGTTGGATTGTTACGGCTAGTGCGGCCCCATAAATCCTGAATATGGGTTGGATATTTTCAAAACCGATGCTCGAAACAGACCATAGAAATTTCCATTTAAATGCGATTGCTGCCCTTGCTCGAGAATAGATTTCCTGTTGATTGAATTCAAATGTTGAGTTACGCAATTTCAATGAATAATTCCTTATAACTACTACAACACTCCTGCCTCCATTTTAATTCAGTTTTTATTGACAAAACCGTTGCACTCCTTGTCATTCAAATTGTGGTCATCCATTACACAGAAAAAATTAGTTTATATTTAGCTAAGTCTTTTCGTGAAAAAAAGTATTTCTTATTCAATAATATTATATTTGTATAACTTAATGTTAATGCATTTTTTATAATTTGCCTTACCTTAATTTGAAAATATTTTAATTATTATAATAAAAACTAATGACCATGTACGACAAAACTATTTTGCGAATAGATTGTTTTTTAAGTAATGGTTTTAAATTAGAATAGTTTCTTTCCATGCACCATAAATTCTGCGTGTTTTTCATTTCAATTTAGGAGGAGCAGACATAAAGGTTACAGTCGTAATCAGAATCTTGAGCTCATGTTTTATTCGGGGATTTGGGCAACACCCTTTTCATGCTGCACTGTGCCACAGGACGGAAACTCCCAAGCTAATGAAAAACCAGGGAAAAACCCCCAAAACAAGCTAAAGCCATGGACAGGAACACTTGAGAATGCACAAAAATGACTGGGTGGGAAATAAAAATGCAGGCGGAATCCCAGAGTGCATCGGTTGTGGTAGCCATTTGTTTGCTTTTGGGCAGCTGGATGCGTTAACGTGGCTTTAAGGTGCCATTAGCGTGGCCTCACGATCGGGAAAACTTGTGAGGCAAAACAAATTGTCAGCTCTTGGAAAATATAGTCTTCCTTCGCATCTAATCGCTGAAATTGTCTATATATATACGTATATATTTAAATGGGGCGTGCTCCTGGACACGATCCGTCCATCTAGTCAGTCCATTGAGTAAGTTTGTTTACAATTAACCGACGCGACAGCATTAAACAAAAACTATGTAAACAAATGCATGAATATGGTACAGAAGCATATGGGTGTGATTTCGAGAATGTTATTCTGTTGAATGGATTGATTTAAGGTGCCTACGAATTAAACAATATCAGCACCTTGCCAAATTTTCGTTGGCAAATCTTACAAAAACAAAACGAAAAAAAATACATATATATATATATATAGCGAAAAGCCGCGTAAAAGCAAATACATTTTACATTCTCGATTTATTGACTGCTTATCTGCGAAAAGTTCAATTAAAGGCCAAATTTATACATTATTTAGCGGCGCCCAAAAGGGGAGAAATATACAAATGAACAAGCGAAATTGCTTAGATAAGGTTTCTTTATTCAACTCCCCAGAAGTCCGGCCTATAAACATGTTTATAGCATGATATTTATGTATTTGGGTTACCTTTGATTTATGCTGGCAACCATTTGATATGCATCTTTCGCGTTTTGTTGCGTCGCTATTGTTCTTCCCGGAAAACCAAAGAAAACCCTGCTAACCGCACCCATTTCGAATTCCCAACCATTTATAGACCTCAAACTCCTGGGGTCGTCTGGGATCTGCTAGGACAAACTAATTTCGCCCGGCTAATACACACGAATGACAGTCGTTTAATTTCTATGAGTCATAAATTTTTATAATGCGCATACGCCATGTGTGCGCGTCACAGTCGGAACGAAGTGAATTAAGGCGGCAAACAATTGCAACTAATTAGGTGGAAATGGAGCCGAATCCACGGGCACACGCTGTTTGTAGTTAATCAAGGGCAGGAGCAGCAGCGAAGGAAACTCTCGGCGAACTTAAATTGAAATGTTAGATACATACGTAGTTTTCCTCCTTTTGTTTTAGTTGGAAAAGTTCGTTCGTTTGGGCAAACACAACACGTCGTCACTTCAAGTGTCTGGATCTGAGCTGGTCCAAACTGTCATTTCTGCCCGGAATCTCAATCTCAATACTCGTTGAAGTTTTTGTTTGCATTGGGGGCGTGGCCAGAGATCATCCCAATACAAAAGCCAATCACCACAAAACACCCGTGTAATGATGCGGAACTTTTCAAGTGCCTTTGTCTCTCACTTCTGGCCTTTACTTTTCTTTCACTTTCACTTTCACTCCTGCTTTCACTTTCACTCCTGCTTTTTTCCGATGCTTTTGTCCAAAGGACTCTGGACATTGACAGTCTTGTTGTCCTCCAGATTCAAATCTTTACCAAGAAAAGTTATTAGCAGTGGATGTCTGTGCATCTGCAAATGGCAAATGATATAATTACCCAAGGGAAAAAGAACTTTTCTGTAGCTAGATGGAAAATATAGATTGTTACAATTGTACATATATTTTATGATGTATTATTTATACCTACAAAAACATGACCATTTATAGAAGAACGATTCGCCTAACAATACATTTTCCAAAACACTTTAGTAATTAATACCTTCTCATAATGGTTGAGACCACTTTAGGATCTCGTGCATTTTTGCATAAGCTTATAACGAAATGGATTGCAATGGATCCAACCCCTTGCCAATCCGAAGAGTGGCTCTCCATTTAGCCAAGTTGAAAGTCGAAAGCCAGAACGGACGGATATGCAATTAGCATTATTAGGTTGTGCGTAACACGAAACCACAATTCCCGCATTGCACAAAGGTTGCATTTGAAATGGAATACCACCCTGTTTTACCATTTTCCGACTTTTTGCCCTTCCAGCTCATGGAATTCTAAAAAGTTATGCATATTTGCACTGCTGCATCAACTCATTAATTAAGTAACCGAAGGGGCAAACAGACGTTTTTTTAATATTTTACTTATACTTATATCGCCTGAAGTTAGTTGCTCCTGGGAGGAGGAGCATTTCTGATAGCGCGCACGCTTGGAATTAATTAATTTCCCTTCGTATCCAATTTGAAAAGTGTGCGATGACTTAACTTGCAGCATTCTGGCCAAATTAATTTATTGCTTTGTATTCTTTGGTTGTTAGATTTTCAATTACGAGGGTTTCAAATCTGAAGATTATGGTTTAATTGTATTAAACAATATTAAGCCTTTAAATCGCAGTTTTGTGCTCAAAATGGTAATTCTTCGAGTGAAATTTACATAAAGTTCTAATGAGGAATGCAAATATTTTTAAAATGTTTGAAAATGAATAGGGTTTTAATTGCCTAATGTCTTTTATTTAGTAACTCATTAACTCTTTTCTAAAATTTAAAATGAAATATGTATGTATTTAATCAAAGTAATTAGTCATATGCCCTGACAAGCTGAATGTAAATCGCGGGAAAATGATTAAAATTGCATCAGTTAAAACAGAATTGGCCGTATTTTTCACGAGTGAAGGCACGCCCCCATTTGCCATTTATTTTCCACATTTAATGAGCTCGCCGAGGGGAAGTTAGCACCTCATGTTAGCTGTCATGTAATTTAATATGAGGCGCCTACCTCGCTCCTGACACCGACGACAGCGAGACCAGGACGAAGGACGACGGAGCCTGGTACCAGTATCCCTGCTCCCATCTCCCAGTATCCCAGCTCCCAGAGAAATGGGCAACACCCAACCAATTAACTGTGGGCCATTGTGCACAAAATGGCCCGTGACGCGGCGAAATGCCTAAAGTCGGGCGGAAAAGCGGAAAACCAATGGCCGGGGGGAGGGAGACAAATTACAAAATGAAAATGATATATGTGCTGATGCCACGAGGGGGTGTAGGCACGATGGATTGAGGCATAAGTGCGGCGTGTCCGTCAGTCAGTGAGTCAAATTTATGCGTCCAGGGGTGTTGACACCGCCCACCTCCCTCCCTCAACCCTTCGTTCTAAAACCCCCTGACCTAGCAGCTGTTGCTGAATAATGAAGCTGCTCTACGCCCATCAAAGAAATGTCAACAAACTACAAAAAAAAAAAGAAAAAGCCTGGGAAAAACACGAGAAAATTAAGGACTATGTGGGCGCGGGGGTGAATGTTCAATTGTATGCAAAGTGCTTGGCAGTTGGGCAAAAAATAGAATAAAATTTAAATTAACGAGAGGCAGAGATGTAAGCAAAAAAATAAATTGTCCGCGTGTGAAAGATTGAACGCGAATCGTTTAAAGACGCCTGAAAGTAGGCTACGAAAAAAGGACATGGTAGATATACTTCCATTGATGAGGAAACCAAAAGTCTCTTGACCTGTTTTCAATTTTTATCTATAAGCCTCATCAGTTTCTTCAACCATAAATAATACTTTCAATAATATAGCACATTTAAATATTGGTTTATGATCAAATAATTGAAGTAATGTAGAGTATTTTGCATTCTTCTATTCAACGCATTGGCAATTCCATTTTGTTTTTTAAATTGTCACCCGCAGCTACAAAAAGCTCTGTCCAGTCGACTTTATGTGTGCGACATCCATTACTCAAGTATATAAATCAAGTGTCGGACACTCCATTTATACGTGCAAAGGACTCTTTAGTCCTTCCAAAAAAAAAAAAAAAAACAAACAAAAAATGGAGAAAAGCAAAAAACAGAACGAGGCGAAAAATTGGCTCTTTTTAGCGGGCAATTAGTCCTTTTAAATTGCAGAAAGTTTACCAGAAAATCCAGTGGATTGTGATTCAGTCTACTGGGAAAATCAAATATTATTAAATGCCAAAAGAAGTCTGACAAGCATAATAATTTAATTAAAAAACCCAAAAAGCTGGCGAATTAAAACTTTATTCAACTCAACAAAAATGTATATATTGATAGTATTAAAAAATGAAGTCATAAATCTTAACAACTTCTATTAGCAAAGACAACTTAATGAAGAAATAAAATTTAAATTTTTGAATTTTTATGTAGTTAAAAAAATTTAACTTACCAAAGAACTTGTTCTGTGCATAAAATGGTTAATAAATCATTCAAAATTTTACTAACAAAATCTATAAAAAAATAATTAATTTATAATATAAATTATATTAGATACTCAGCATAAAAACTCTTAAATTCATATATCTATATTTTGATGTGTAATTTTTTTCAGTGTTTCATATGCCCACCAGTTGTCAGGCAATTGAAATTGTTTGTTGCCGACAAAGTTTTAGTCAGACATAGTAATGCACTCTGATTGCGACAACGAAAATCTAATTGCGTTGTCGGGATCCCAACTGCTTATTAGGGTATATATGAAAGGGTATACTTTGATGGTAATTTAAAGTTTTTTTTTTTGTGATTGGGGCACGGAGCACACCCACTTTTGCGGGCTCGCTTTTATTACATTCTTTTCAGCAAATATGATAGCACTGTTCTCCTGGTTTTCCTATCGCGAATTTTCCTATGACAATCGATTTTGGTGAGCGGATGGGGAAAATTGTTTCTAGACCGCGGGCAATAGAAATTTCATAAAAATAATGGTTACGCGCGATTACATAAATAATTTATCTAGATAATGACAACGGAAATCCTGCCATCGTTTATGGCTTTATTTTAAACCCACTTCCAACGCACAGAAGGCGTTAAGTGCGAATTGGTAAAACAATTTTCATAAAGGCGAGAAAAATAATATATTGAAATGGCGGCTGGGAGGAATTACAATGAGTTAGTCGAGTGGCTCGACTAACATATACCCATTAGTCAGCTAAGGGTGTGCAGAGAAAAATGAGTATTGTCTGGATCTACTTGACTCATGATTCTTTTTAAGAATGTTTATGCATACTTCTACCTTTTACATGTGTTGCCTCTATCTAATATACCCCTTTTGCTTTACTATTAAAGGGTATAACAACAAGGACTTTGTTCTGTAATGGCTTATGGGTCGCCTATATTTGATTTTTTATCACCACTTCTTAGTGGATGCTTAATGCTCGAACATGCGGGTATTTGGGTACACTTATATATCCATAATCCGACTTAAATTATAGTGCCATTAAACTCTGCATTAAGAAAAAGCCACAAGCTTTAAGGCTGCAATATCACAAGATTTTAAAAATATAACAGATATCAAAATTCATCAAATTTACTCAGCTATATTTAAGCTTTTTCCCAGGAATAAATGATTGAACATCGTATTTTCCTTTCATTACATTTGCATAAATAAATAAATAAATATCAGGCGCGCGGGTATTCAATTACATGCGGCAAAACAAATGGCCAATCGCAAATCTTTTTGGTAAAGCCTGTCTCCCCGTTTTTTACGCATATTTCATATGAAAAGCGAAAACAATTCCTGCATAACTGAAAAATGGAAAAGAGCTCATCTTTCTTATGTCTTTTTTTTGTTTTTCGTGTTGGAGTACGAGTGTCCAAAACACCCGCGTTATTTATTCACAACATTCATGCGGCGTTGCGAGTTTCCAGCGCGCCCTTTGTCCCCAAAACAATCCCGACTTAACTGCATTTATCATGGAGACGCACTAAGTCCTAAAAACCATGAGATAAGATTCAGCTCGATGCCCAAATGCTTGGCAACGTGGGCCGACTGTCTGCCGTGTGATAACATGCTTCCAGTGGGCTGGGATAGCAGCACCTATGCTGGTGCCCCCCACTTCCTCCGGATCGCGGGATTCGAGTGCGAGGCATTTAAGTGGCGTGTGTCCATAGCTGAACTACTGATAAATTGCATTGATTTATCAAAAGCACTCGTGAGCATGTAGCCACAAATGTTACAAGCAGTGCGTGGAGGGTGGTGACTAACAGCTACCCTGGAAATTGAGTTAAATTTTATGGTAGGAAGAGAAACCTTCAGCTTACAAGGTATTATTTATTCAAACTATTTGTTTAGCATGAAACAAATAGTATAAAAGAATAGTATAACTAATTCCAGGATATCACGCCGTTTCAATACGAAGTCCAAACAACAACTTGCAAAATATTGCAAAAGTTGATTTCAGTTCGTATTTATGATAGGCTATTTATCTTACCCTGTCTTCTTAGTTTCAACTGTGTCAAACCAAATGATCAGGGTAACAAATCGTGGGTCACCCGTTCGCTGGGAGTCCGTAAATAGTTGACATCCAGATGGTCACCAGATAAGCGGACTGCTGCCGGCCACTGGATGCCATAAATCACGGCACTTCGCTGTGAACTTGTGCTGTAAGCCAGTTATTGATATAGGCTAACAGGTTTATTTGCCGCTCTAATGGCACTGGGTGCCCAAATATATCCATTATCGTTAGAGCTGGGAATTAAGTGTGTGATGCGTGGCACTTTAAAGGGCATAATTTATCACTTGGCCTAGTAGTCAGTGTCAAAATTCAATTAGCTAAGTGTTGTGCTAATAAACCTGACCGCAACCCAACACCACCCACTTGTGTTAACATTTAGTTAACAAATTAATTACGCTGGGCGACAAACAATGGCGAACAATGTTGACATTTCAACAGGCTCATCGGGCAGTCGGTTTCAGTTTTTGAATATAATTCAGCGATTTGCGACTGCTCGAAATTTCTTAATTAGTATGCCTTTGTTCTCTAACTTTATTTGCATATTCAGGTATTTGGCGAATTTCGCCAGCTCAATTTTTGGACCAATTCTTGGAGAAGCCCTTTAGGTCAACAATGGAAAATTTAATTCAACTCAAGTTACTCGAAGTGCACAGACTTCTCGAAAGTCTAACGAACTGACGAACTAGTAAATATGAAATGGCCATTGAAAACAGGACGAAAAGTTTTTGAAAATCAAAAGAAAAGCAGCAAGCTCAAATTTAATTTTCTTTTCATTTCATAAATGATGAACGAGAAAGGGCTTACGACGAAAGTAATTAAATTCAAATAACATTTATTTGTGATCTTCATTTGTTTGTGACAAAGCAAAAGTAAATTTTTACCATAATCTATTAAATCAACACAAAGCTCATTTAGCAAATAATTATTACTTAATTGTTTGACTAGCCTTTACTTTGCTTTCATTAGTTGCCTTTTTATTACCCCGTGTAATTAGCTTGCTCTCAATTGCATCGCAAACTCATTAAAAACCAATTGTTTTTATGAGAGCTGCCATCGATGGCATATTAATTTCCTGGAACTAAAAAACTTTCAGACTCTAACTAATTGTTAAAAACTCGGTAACCTACTCTTCTTGTTTACCTGAGTTGGCCAAGTAAACTTTAATGGAATAAGCGAAACTTTTGCAGATAGTTTTTTCCAATTGATTGTCAGCACAATTTGGCTTAATTAGTCTTAGCCAGAGTTCAATTCACTGCTACTTGTTGGCTATTAACTTGAAACAAGCACACTTTCAGATTTTAAAGCTAAATAAAATCCTGAGTCGAAAAGTTAGCACACATATCCCGGTCCAAGGAGAAGCCAGCACTTTAGCAACTTTGTGGCATCGAAATAAAGCCTCACTCGGTTTATGCAAATCGTATTTATGCATTCATACCGGATTTGATTTTTAAAGGCATCTGTTTTTACAGTTTCTGCATCAAATTTTCCATCGCATCCGCCTGATGGCCTCATGCAGCTGAAAGGAAAGTGCAAAGTGGTGGACTAAAGATTCCGGCGGATGTTTACACTCACCTGGATGAGATGGGGCAGACCATTCATAATTTTGTATGTCAACGAAATGACAGGCAGGGCGCAAGGAAAGGAAAGGAAAGCCGAATGCACAGATTTCAATTACGCAGAGTTTTTCCGCACTCAAGATTTTCCTGGCCCTGCGTCCAAGTCGTTGAAGTTTCCTCGGGCGTCAGTTACATTTTATGAGTCACTGTAACTCGATGTGTGGTTGTTGTGTGTGGGTGTGTGTGTGGTTAATGGCTGGAAATGTAATGACAGGATATGCATTCCTTGAAGTGTCGAACGGGGGCAGGACAGCCAAGGAGCAGCCCCATCAAGTTGATAAGAAATTCCATGCCGCAGCCATAAATCTGTTACATAAAGCCCCTTGCTGCTCATGGCCCGATTTTCACTTGCTTGGCTTTAATGGAAACTTAGCACGTGTTTTGGGTTAAACGTTCGAAAAAGGGAATACCAAATTAGCCAGCTGTAGGGAAGCATTTAATTAACGAACGAGCGCATTTCTGAAATCCTTTCCCGCGAAAATGTGCAAATGTGCATCTGCGATGCAATTATACAGTTTAGTTGCAGAACAAATGCACTTCAATCGCAAATGGAATAAATCACACAACGACAGAGCAGCAGATTAGATAAAAAGTTCATCCTTTGTACATGTATCTCAAATTTAAATGATATTTGTAATGAAGCTTGCGAAATTTGCGATTCAATTTAATTTGCACAAAGGCACAATGATTTTAAATTCAGCTTAAACCATTCAAGCAATATTATTATTCAGTTTATGTCGCTGCTGCTTGAAATATTTGCAATAACGACAACAATTGACATTTTATAGATCCCAAGAAAATAAAGTTCAATTAAACTTTAATTTAGCCTTTCGATTTCCGTGTTCAGGTTCGCCTTAAAACAATAGAAATTTGTTTGCCATAGAACAAAAACCAATAAATTGATCCCACAGCAAATATATGAAAAGTAAACAAACACGAATGGAATCAACCATTTAATAGCATTGAAAATATGCACAGCATTTTTGGACTATTGGGCAGCCAGAATTTAATACCGAATAATTGCATTTTCTACAAACCCATTAAAGCAAAACAGAAAGCAAATTGAATCAATTTCATGTAACAAATTGTATTGTTTTTCCCCTACTTTCAGCTGTACGGAATTGGATGCAAAAATGCAGCAAGCCAACGAGCCATGAAAAAATCAAATTAATCATGTTGGCTTAAACAATTTCCGTTTTGTTGGGCAAGGAAACGGGCATTAAACGAGGGGAAATTGAGCGGACTGAGTACATTTCGCCCAGATGATAGCCAACTTGGTGAGCATGGAAACGGACTTGGCCATGAACATCGGCCTGGACACTTCGGGTGAAGCCCCCACAGCCCTAACCCACATGCCGAATGTCACCGAGACGCTGTGGGATCTGGCCATGGTGGTCAGCCAGTCCACACAATGGCCCCTCCTGGACACCGGCTCCTCCGAGAACTACAGCGAACTGGCCACCACCGAGACACCCTACGTGCCCTACGGCCGGCGACCGGAAACGTACATCGTGCCCATCCTGTTCGCCCTGATCTTCGTGGTCGGTGTCCTGGGCAATGGCACTTTGATTGTGGTCTTCCTCAGTGTGCGACAGATGCGAAATGTTCCAAACACGTGAGTTCCCAGGGGAAAAGTTTTCATAACTTCGAAAAAGCTGGGTTTAGGGTGGGTAGATACAGCTAATGGTGGACGGAAAATAGAATTGGTGTATCAAATATTTTTATAAGCTGCTAAAGAATGAATATATATAAAAAAGTTTAGTTTGTCATAAAGTTTAAGATGAAACAGCTAAGCCAGGAAGTTGCACCTACTACTAATAATATGAAGTTCAACTTATGTACCCTTATAGGGTATGAACTAGTCGTGGCACCAGTTCCGATCGTTTGGTTGGAAAATGTCTTTTTGATTTACGTGCAAATTAAATTGAATTTAATTATATGCCACACGCCTGGCAGCGAAGAGTCTGTGCCAAATTATGCATGCAAAAGGCAAATGTCACGAGTTGGCCAAGAACAGTGCCTGAAAATAGTCCTGCCCCAGACCATCGTTTAATTAAGTGGCAGGCAGGAAGAGGAACAGGAAGTGGAAGAGGAAGAGGCTGCCAGGCGGCGATGATAATGGTAATGTCGTTGCCGCCTCCGCATGGAAATTGCTTAAAATTTCCCATTCACATATGCACCCACATATATGTATATCTAGATCGATTGGCAGCTGTTGATGTTTTCACAGACGACGAACAGGAAAATGGCATAACTAATTAGTCATGTCGGGGTTGATTTTGGTACATACATATATGTACATACTCGTACATACATATATCGTACGTACCCCAAAGCGTAGTGTGTCATAAATCAAGTTATTTTACCAGGCTTACGAACGAGATAAATATGATTTTCAGGCGGGCACAATAACAAAACCTTATGTGACTTACATAAACGAGATGTTGCCTACTTTCCGGGAAGCCAAAGTAAGTCCTTAAGGGCAAACGAAAATGAATTGTACGAGCACTTTGAGACCAAAGGAAGCCAGTTGGCATATTCAGGCATTTATTGTGACTGCCTTGTTTCCTTCCATTCACAAATGCTCGCACATTTTTGGAAACTATAAAGCAAAGTCTATTGAATTGCTTCAGGTTAAATCGTTTCAAAGCGAGTTTGGTCAGAATTTATATTGATGCACTTAAGAATGTACGAATGAATGAAAACCTGAGCTAATTAAATTATAATATTAAATGGCTTTGCTTTAATTCCTTTGAGATTCCTATGACTTAAAGTGGCTTAATAATTTTCACAATAATTTTCGCAAGTCTTAAAATAAATAACTCGAACCACAACGGTTTCTCGTGGCAACTCTTTGGCATTGTGAAGTAGTTTATTAGCGACACGCGTTCATCATTAAAGGCTACGACCTTGTGGGTAAAGGGTGGGCCAATGCCGGCCAATTAAAACATTCCACTTTGTTGGCCCAAGCGGTCAATGCGGCCTGAAAAGCTGCGCCACTTGCGCTTAAAGCCAGATTGTTTTGCCACATGGCTGCTACCACTTTCGTTTGCTAAAGGATGTTGAAACGTGGCCAGATGAAATGCGGATAAATGTGTGAGTTTGCAGGCAACACGATTTTGCATTAAGCTTAACTCACATAAAACTCGCAGACGAAAGCAAATGTCAACTGATCAAATTACGCTGAAATTGCATTTCGTTGCCCTGGTGGTAAATTGGTGAGAGCCAAGTTTGGTGCTTTAAAAGCCAAGAGCCTGGCCAGGATATCAAAGGACCCTTATCGGCTTTGCCGGGGCCACAAAAACGTAATTTGGTGTTGCATTTCCGTAGCGGCGGCCAGAGAACGTGGCAAACAAAGTGCCACATGCAGCTTATTTATGGTAAACGGCGAGGTTGGATAAAGTCGGAATTACTGCATGAGATCACGGGCCGAATTGGAAGTGCCACTGAGCACCATTCGTTCGCTGGCCTCAAGTGTGCGGTGGCAGATGCCAAAACCCAGTTAAAATAAATAGTGAAATTCGCCTTCTTTTGTCTTTTTGGGCGACGAAGAATTTACATTCCACTTAATATGGCTTATGCTAGATAAATCAATTTTAATGGTCATTGTATTACCCCATAGTCAGCAGCTATGTACAGCTCCCTAAAAAGTTTGGCACACATAAATCAACGGGGTGCCACATTTTTATCACACTAAAATGTGACAAGGACACGTGCGGCGCCAAAAGATGAGCTAACTCCGCTGCAAAGTCAGCCTGTTTATCTCAAAAAGTTAAGCATAAATTCAGAAAATGTCGATACTCTGGCGATTAACGGACGATGAACAGATTGTGGACGGAAAATGAATAGTAGATGAACGCTAAATGAACACAAAATGAACGGTTGATGAACACAAATGGCTTTGGCATGAGTAACCTTAAAGATTTGGGCTCAACTCGTAATTCGTCTTATTATGTAGTATATTTTAGTTTAAAATTTACTTATAAATTTCTTATAGCTACATTTTATCACTGGCCCTGGCCGATCTGCTGGTTATCATAACCACAGTGCCGCTCGCCTCCACAGTTTACACAGTTGAGTATTGGCCATATGGCAGCTTCCTGTGCAGCCTGTCGGAGTTCATGAAGGATGTGTCCATCGGGGTGTCAGTGTTTACGCTGACTGCGTTATCCGGCGATCGCTACTTTGCCATCGTGGATCCTTTGAGGAAGTTTCACGCTCATGGTGAGTTCAAATTCGCGGTCTGTGGCAGCTTAAGTGACAGAAAGAACATAATTATATGAAGTATCCTCCTTTTTTTAACTCCTTTCTTATTTGTATTGCTTTTATATTTGGCAGGAGGTGGTCGTCGGGCCACTAGAATGACTTTGGCCACCGCGGTATCCATTTGGCTGCTGGCCATACTCTGCGGACTGCCAGCTCTAATTGGAAGTAACCTGAAGGTAGCTCATCCCTCCATTGCCAAAATACGTTTTTATGTTATTTTCCGTTCCGGCAGCATCTCGGCATAAACGAAAAGTCCATAGTCATTTGCTATCCGTATCCGGAGGAGTGGGGCATCAACTACGCCAAGTCCATGGTCCTGTTGCACTTCCTGGTGTACTATGCCATTCCTTTGGTCGTCATAGCAGTTTTCTACGTGCTCATCGCCCTCCATTTGATGTATTCGGCCAGTGTTCCTGGTGAAATTCAGGGAGCTGTGCGTCAGGTTAGTCGAAATTCAATTTATGTTTACCATTTACAGAATTCATAAGTACCACCAATTGAAATCAATCATTTAGTCCATTTTGTCGAAAAAAGGTAGAGTGAATTAGACAGTTCTCGCCAAACTGCATTCGTAAAAAAATGTGTGCAAAAACTTTTTCCATTCAGTTGGATAGCATAAAATATTCATACTGGACTGCCGCTCGGAAATTCAAAGGAATAAATTGACCAACTTTTTGTTGGTGATGTTATCAATAACTTTCGTATTCATTCGTGCTGTCTCAATGAAATTTACAACATGATAATATCTATTTCAAAAGTTTAATTTATTACGTATTCTGTTGTCAGTTGGTTACAGTTTGTTCTCATTTTTTGTTGCCTTTTTACAATTGACTTTCTGCTTATGTTATTTTGTTTTACAGCATTCATGAATCATGACATTTCAAAAGAAAGTCAATGGCATTGTGTACGAAGTGAAATGTTTAAACACCAGAAAATGCTGACAAAAAGTATTTTATGCGAACTTTTAATTTCTTTTGGGTTGCTCGAACTTTTCGTTTCTTTTGTTTGTAGATATACTTTGCTTAAGCTTTCATCAATTGTCAATGACTTTCCGCTTTCTCAAATTTTTAAAAAAAACTCAAACTTTATGGTCCTTCAACTTTAAATTGTAGAACGGTGTACAACATTGTGTTTAATTTTTATACTCGTGACGCGTTAATTTTAGGGTATATTATATTTTTAAAACAGAATGTAACATGTAAATGTAATATAAAAACTTTTTTTCAGCATCCTTGTACATAACAAGAATTTTTCAAAAAAACGATGAGTTTTGATTTTTATAATCACCGCTAGATGGAGCTGCTGTTGCTATTTTGTGCACTAAGCTTACTGGTTTCGATGAATTTTTTAAGAGGATTATGTTAGATGTGTAGAAACCGCGGGCATTGATACCCTTTCTTTCCCATTACCGATTAACCCATGTTGATGTTTGTGTTTAATTTTTATTTTCAGGTTCGTGCCCGTCGCAAAGTGGCTGTTACAGTGCTGGCCTTCGTTGTCATCTTTGGAATTTGCTTTCTGCCCTACCACGTCTTCTTCCTCTGGTTCTACTTCTGGTGAGTGCTTTGGGTCCTCTGATTTGTGACCCACCTCCCTGGAGGGGTGCTAAACTGGGCATGGTGTATGCCCGTGAATGAATGGATGGAAAGTCAATTTGTCAAGCGGATAAAAGGGAACCTGCCGGCAGCAAAGGATATGGCGCACATATCGCCGTGCCTGCTCACAAAGGGTCCTGCGTATGAGTAATGTTGTTGCCATTTGTCCGACACTTGTTCGCCTGGGATGTCGGACAATCAATTTCTCCCCGATATCTCCATTATGGGTGCTTTGCTCACTCTGAATCCCGATGTTTGTTTGTGTTCACTTCAAGGGGTACTCGGAAAGTATATGCATATAGGCATATGAAATGCTACAAACCGAGCTTATATTATTTGCATAAATAAATATAATATATAATGTTACTACACTTATTAAATTCTTTTTACCCAACTCAGCACCAAATTTGTATTATATCATGCAAATACTTTTACTGGGTATCTGATAGGCGACCTAATATCCGTTTTCTGTCTTTGCAGGCCCACCGCCCAGGATGATTACAATGCCTTCTGGCATGTGCTGCGCATCGTCGCCTACTGCATGTCCTTTGCCAACAGCTGTGCGAATCCTGTGGCCCTGTACTTCGTGAGCGGCGCCTTTCGCAAGCATTTCAATAGGTATTTGTTCGTTTACATCAATCCACCAGCCGCATAACAGCGCTACAGCATGACCAATCGGTACTCGCTAGTCGGCAGTCGACTGTCGCTAGCAAATCAATAAACAAACTGTAGCCCCGTAACTGTAAGCGTAAGCCAACTCAACTTGTATCACTGTTTCTATACAAAACTCTTAACTTTTAAATAACAAAGGAGCAAAGAAAAATCTATAAACATTTGAGCAAACATGCGTGACTTGAAAGTTCACTGCGATTTTATCCACAACTTTAAGCACAACGCATTTCGTAGTTTGTTGGTCATCCTTTTGGAGTTGGTAGTCGCTTTGGAGTTGTTTTCATTTATTAAGTTAATTTATTCAAAACTTTTGGCAGTTATTAAGTTATGTTATTTTAAATAATTTTGACTCAATTTGGGAGCTCTACTGATGACAAGATTGAAGAAGGTGGAATAATTGATGGATGAGAAAATAAAAGAACAGCAAGGCAATTCAATGCATTTTCGTTCATTTTATTTAAAACATTATTTCTATGAAAACCATATGCATGTTATGAGTTTTTTCCAGCCATATGTTGCAACCACTCTTTTAATTTTCATTTCATCAATTTTCTAACAATTTTCTCAACTTGCATTAAAGTGTATATATTTGTTCCATCAAGTACCAATTGCCACACTTCCCCTTCGATATGAGTTTATGCTCTCAAATTGCAATCTGCAATTTTTTGATGCTTTCGCATGCACTGGGAACATTTTTGAAATAAGCTAGACATTTATTTAAAGATTTATTTAGCTGAAGAAATTCTTTGAAAAATCTGACAATAGAGGTCTCCAAATATTTAATTTTGATATTCATTAACGCATATTGATTTTATTAAATTGAATATTCTTCCCAAATAATTCAGATTCGGATTTATTTAAAGTACCTCTAATTTTCAAAGTTACGTAGTTATTCTTATAAAAATCAGAATGTTTTGTGACTCACACAATTGATTTAAACAAGACTCCGTACCAATTTTGCTCGGTGTAAACACATAAGACCTCCACAAAGCGTTCCATGTGAAGGAATTTTATGAAATATTTTTGCTTGACCCGCGAATCCGGAACCATT
This sequence comes from Drosophila sechellia, assembly GCF_004382195.2. NCBI lineage: Eukaryota > Metazoa > Arthropoda > Insecta > Diptera > Drosophilidae > Drosophila > Drosophila sechellia. The sequence continues at coordinate 13,763,157 of NC_045950.1, read as the reverse complement.
GTTCCGAAAACTGCACTCTTCTCCGCCAGATATCTGTTTTGCCGCGGAGCAAGTGGACGGCGCAAGAAGCGCGGCCAGCACGACACCTTCTGCATGCACCGGGACACCTCGCTGACCAGCACGGCCTCCAAGCGCTTCCAGTCCCGGCACTCCTGCTACCAGAGCACCATCCGCAGGTGAGTGCTGCCCCTGTTCCTGTTTTCATTTGTCCGGAACCCATCATTTATGACCACCACAATGGACAGCTGTCGCCTGCAGGAGACAACGATAACCACCCTGCCAAATGGCGGGAATCAGAACGGAGCCCCCATTTCAGCCGTGGAATTGGCATTGCCCGTGCTCCAAGCACCAGGTCACAATGAATCACCCGCACCGCCGTCCTATGGATTTTTGCCGCTTAACGAGATTGGCCAGCAGACCAGGTCGAGTCCAGCCAAGTTCCAGGAATCGCTGTTGAACTGAATCCCGCAGAGAAATCGTGGAGAATTGGATTTAAACGGAGTTTACAGGAATTCGGGCAACCGCTAGCCAATTCATTCTTAGCACTCGATCGAAATCAAAAGTTAATGTATCTAAAAGCTAAAGATTTTACATCTACAATTGGAAATGATTTCAACTTAAGGCACACTACTTACAAAAACAGTTTCCAATTTATTCTTTATTCTTTATTTCTTTGCCTAGATAATATGAAAAATGTATTTTGTTTGCAGCTTAGTATTTCTGAAGCATATTATTTATAAAATTCGTTGGTTACATTACACTAAACATGAATTAAAATGTAAAATCCAAAAAGATGCCATCAAAAAACACTTAAAAATGTCTTTGTTTAAACTTTGGCAAGGAATAAAAGTAACAAAGTCCTTACTTAATGTAAATAAACAAATACCTAAGAATTTTGATGTATTTTTCTGTGCCACACCTATGGAAATTAATCCATTAAGTAAACTAAAGTATTGCAGCCGTGGCGCGGCTTTAAGCTAAACATATTTTACCTATAAATTATATTAGACTTATTGTGTGCTCTCAAATAGACCAAGAGAAACTTTGTAAATACATTTTTATGTGCCAGCATATAGAGTTGAAAATAAATGTAAATTGTGCGTTTAAAAACTTTGTCTCCATTTGTCTGCTGGTCGCAAAAGTCACCGAATGTCCCAAAATATTCAGCGAAATGGATGGGAAATTAAATTACAAAGGCAACTTTAAGGAGCTCTAAAAGAAAACTTTGCCCACCGCAACAATAAGAAGATAGACCTGAGAAAAGGAAAAGCCAACGGGATTGGGATTGGGATTGGGATCGGGAAAACTCCCTGCGGTTTTAAGGCTCGGCGTGGGACATTTTTGGGGAGATTAATTGGTTTGGCCGGAGGCACAAAAAGGTGAAATCGGAGTCACAACTTAATCTAATTTACTTCAAACAAATCGCTTACATCTTTTTTTTGTATGGTCGTGTGTTTTTGAAAAGTCATGGAACAGTCGTTTGATTTGACTGCGGAAACCTTTTGAATAATTTCTGGGTCCCAAATTGAACCAAAATCGAGATATGAATCCTGCTTTTTGTGACATGTTGCTTTGGAATTTTTTTAAATGTGGAACTGATTGATTTATTTCAAGCTTTTTTAAGCAGGGTTTCATAGGAAAAACTGGTAGTTTCCTAAATGTATCTTGTGTGGCAATTTAAGGATGGACTAATGATAACTAATGACAGCGAATAAGAATAACTTTTAGTTTTTCACTTAATGAAAAGATTTGTAAGTATCAAATAGCTTTAAACGTGAATTGCTTTTGATAATCGTTTGAAATTTTTAAATCATAAACTTATAATTGAAACTTGTGCCTGTAGATGATTTTTGTTAGGGTTAGTTCAACGAAATTGCTCGCTCGGCTCACAAAGGCGACATTAACTTTTCATCTCGTTTCCAGAATCAATTTCCGGCCATTTCGAAGATGATTTTGTGGGCGTAAGTGTCATTGAAATGTGCCATCACGTCAATCAGCTTAAATCGGACGCACATTTGGGCCATTATTTACGGGAATGCTTTCGCTTCTTTTTGCCTATGGGATTTGGCCACAGTTTCGACAGATACAGAAATTAAATTAACTCATGAAAATGTCGAGCGCGTCGGCGGAGTGCGTTGATCTGCTGCCAGCTACGTGCCATGGATTTTGACTTTTCGTATACTGCGACTCCTTTTGCATGTCCTGGCGACTGACTTGCTTATCTTGGGCCTGGCAACCCGCGATTCCTCAGCTGTTTTCCTTTTTTTTTTGCCCAGCACTCCTCTATTTATTTTGCCATCTTTTCGCTACTCATTTTTAATAAACCGGCTTCGGGTGCTCATTGCGGCATTTCAGCGACCACGTCAAGTTGTCATCCAGCCAAGTCGAGTGCTTATCCCGGCTTTATTAACTGTCCAAAGTGTTTGTCGCTCCTCCCATGGCGGCGAGTCCTTTTTCTGGGCATCTTGACTGCGTCATGACTTTCTGTGTATTCCATCTGCCTTTCAGGTTTCGGATATCAAGCTATTTTTGCTCATCTTTTGATGATTATTTTTGTTATTTTTAAATTTAGTCTGAAGGAAATTCAATTCTGGACTTATGGTTGAAATTGCGACGATTATACGGACAGACTGACGGACAGACAGAGAGACGGACATGCCTAGTAATCCTGATCAAGAAGCTATTTACTTTATTGGTTCACAAACTATCAGCTCAAACTAAGTTAAAATACTAGCTTATAAATTAATTTCCATTCAATCGATACAATTAGTATACATTGCAAATGCACTGGCATAAAAACAATAAATGCATTTTGTGTAATTAACTTTTGCTGCAGTGATTTCTGCGGGTTCTGAAATTAAATTGCAAATTATTAAAATATTATAATGTGCATCATTTAATTATACAAAGCTTACATACCAAGGCTTGTTTATTGTGTTTATTTAAGCCAGTTATTATTTATTTATTGGCGCTCTTTATATTTCAGTATGTTTACGAAATGCGTGTCACACAGAATATTTACTTTTATTACAATTTCTCGCAGTTCAGTGACTTAATTTATATTGTTTTTGTGGCCAGACTTTATTTAGCCAATTAAATAGGCATACCGCTCACGACTAAATGGCCATTAATATTAATTTAAGTTCGACTAGCGCCAAGTTTCTTGACACTTCAAAACCACAAAAACAAATACCTCTTCGTAATGAGGAACTCAAGGACTCCCCACCACACACGAATAAAAACAAACCCAAAGACAAACATGGCAATGGCAATAACAATAATAATGCTAGGCACCTTAAGAAGATATATGGGTGGGTGGGTTTTTGGGTTCTTCTGGGTTTCTCGGTTCTGGGTAAGGGAAAGGGCAAATGGAGAAACATTGGCGTGGTAAATAAATAAAACGATTTCAGGCGCTCAGGTCGCATATGTAAACACGAAGTCCTCGAGGTGCAAAGCAGAGCGTCTTAACGGCATTCGCCGTATGAAAAGCGTGGTTTTTCCGGGGAGGGAACTGGGCGGGACTGGGAAAGCGTAGGCTGTGGGTATTGGTGTGACGAAGGAGGGTCCTTGCTAATCGTAAATTGCCTGGCACCGTATACTAATCTACACATGCACACATAAACATATTAGGGGCATAAAAATCGGCACTCAATAAGCATGAGGGCACTTTGGGGCCACTCGCACACACATACAGTTATACAGTTTTCTCCTCGAATTTTCCACCTCCCTGCACGTACGTACATACATATAATATGCTTATGCGTGGGCGTTCTGTCGCCAAAAGGCTCGAATTTTCCTTAGCATCGCTGACGGCATAGTCTAGAAATTATAGCATTCAAGTTCAAAGCCCCTCGCATCTGTCCATGCATTTTAAATGGCCTAATAAGATACAAATAATAAGCCGGAAAAGCACAACGATTGAGTAAGTATGTTAATAATAACATCTAAGAATGTTGTTAGTGGCTTAATTTGGATAAATAATAGCTTACATATCGTGTTAAACTGCCAAGCGAGTGGGTAAATAAATATTTTGTCTTGGATTATATGCTATTATTTTGTTAGCTTATTAAATAACTAAGGAAAGTTGTGCTGTTTCTTTTAAAGCAATGAAAATTCAATCCATATCAGAGGCCCATCATCAATCACGCATTTAAAAGCTGCCATCAATAAGGACATTTCTGAATTTAATGTATACAATGATTTATGTTAGTGTAAGTAGTATATATATGCCTAGGTAATGCATAAATTTAACAATATAATATATGCTTGAATATTTGGGTAAAACTTATGCGGCACGCAGATTATTACCCAGCAGGCCGAAAGTTTTGCCAACTGGCGGAGCAGAAATCACCACCTGCTGATTTATATTAACTTGGAATTATACAAGCGGGCCAGGACCTCCCGTATCCTGCGGCACTGTCCTCCGGTTCGTTTATTATCGGTCACTGGACCCGCACGCTGCTCCTCCGACGCACTTAACCTCGGATATGCGAGTCTATTTTAAGCATTTACAACTTTATGGCAAACGGTCAAGAGGCAGGCCATCGCCATCGCCAGCCCCCTGCCCATTCACATCCACACCCACCACGACCCCCCTGGAGACCGACTTTAAGCTCCTTTCGGGAGCAATCACAGTTGGCGGTTGGCAAAGGCCACAGGAGCCACCCATCCACACGCTCGGTTGGCCACCACCAAGTGTAATCCTAGAGCTCACCCACATTTCGAGGCAGTGATTTTTGCCAGCTAATTGCCGAGGAAGCAGAAGTTGGCGAACTTCTAAAATCCGACACCCAGCTGGCTGCTGGGACGTCATTATTGGGCGGCAGATGGAGGAGCAGGAGGAGCACCTGGCATTTGGGTGACATCAAACATACGCCTCGTGTGGCCGGGCTGGAATTTAATTAACTGGCGCGCTGGCAAAAGCCGCCATTTGATACCTAGACAATTAGACAGGTATCGATTCGGGTTTCTCCTGCCAGCCGAAATATTCAGATGATATGCCCTCAAAGTCGCAGGCAAATGTATTATGCTTATATATTCCAAAATCGAAGGGAATGCCAATGCCATTATACGCACTTGAAAGTTGACACTGAAATCGTTAGTAGGAAGAATAAACCAAGTTAAAAGGGCGAAAAGCAAACGAAACCGCCCACGCGTGTGTAAATTTGGACAAATGTAAGACCCGCTTCAGGCCAAGTGGCATGTGGTGGTGGTGGTCCAATCAACCCGGCCAAAGTCACGAGTCACGAGTCCTTTCCCACTGGCTGAGCAAATAATAAAAAGGACATTCGCCCGAATTGTCACATTCGTGCGCTTAACTGAATGGCAGAGCCGCAAGGATTTAACTGCCCGCTGTTTATGCATTTGTCAATAGAACGAACAAATAGACAAAGGAGGCCACAGGAATTCCTATAAAGATGCCCAGAGAATCCTTTCTTTGTTCTTCGGCTCGCACTGAACACTTCAAAGTTCAAATGTTTTGCATATGCTGGTGGCTTTTTTAATTTTCCTAAGCGTTTCTCGGCAAACGAAATTAAGCATTATTTATTATTCCCTAAGTGAGCAGCTGTGGTCAATGCTGACCCTCGGACTAGAGTCAAAAGAAGACTCAAGCGACACCACCCTCAAGACCTCCCTGACCTGGTTTTGACCTAGAAAGTCTTAGTTTTAAAAATTCATTAGAATAATCAAATAAATAGTAATTATTATGTTATATCAACTATTATAATTCTCCCTATCGTTTTTAGGATTAAAAATCTGTTAGTCTTAAGTAACCAAGACATATTGTAAAATAAAATAATTTAAGCAGATCAAATTAAGTTGCCGCATGGGTAACAGTGCGTTGATCAAATAATAAAAACATCATCGTTCAAATACTGAAAAAAAAAAAAAAAAACAAATTCACCCAATACGTACGCTTCAAATGTAATTTATTTAATTTTCTGCGTAAGTGAACTGGCTTTAATAAAGGTTAAATTTAGATATATTTATTGAATAAATATTCGTGTATTTACAGCTGAGAGCATCGCAAAAGTGTCCAAAACTGGCACTTGTCTAATTAATTTTCATTTCAATTTTAGTTTTTGTATCGAGTCAAATCGCTGATATCACACTTGGCCAAAATCCGACTGGCGTCCAAATGGCGAACTTTGAGTCCTGATAAAATAAATCTCTTTTTTCGTTTCGTTGATTTTATGCGTTTGTTTTTGCTTTTTTTGGGCTGCGGGGAACGGGGGCGAAGTGAACCCTTTTCAATCAAATTAGCCAGAGTCATAGTCTCGATGGAATTATAAAGTGGGTTCAGTACGATGGGAATATTTGACTAACATCCTAGATACAATTCCAGTTTAAGTTTTAAAAACGACAATGAATTACAGTTGAAGATTGAAGTTTCTTTAACTACTTATTTTAAGAAGTACAAAACATTTTCGTTGACACTAAAGTATAATGGCATTTTTAATAGCCTACGACGACATGACCCACAAGTCGAAAGGCAACTACAGGACATACAACTGACCATGTCCATTTTGGGTCCCTTTTGTGTAAGGACTTCAAATGTTAACGCTGGAGTGAGACAGCAACAATTGCCCTCATCTCCTACTTTACTCTGAAATTGGCAACTGTTCCGACATTGTTGCCAAAATGCGCAAGACAAACAGTAGAAATTTCGCTGACAACTTTGGCTAAATCATGGCTTGCTCATTTATCAGCGGGCAACAGAGGGTTAAGAGTTTGAGGTCCAGCCATTATGGGTTTCCCCTCAGCCAGCTGCATTGCTGAAAACTCTCGAGTTCTGCTGGTACACGCGAAAAACTTGACAGAAACTTGCAAACCGGCATTCAACTGCCGCAATTGAACAAAGTTGAGGGAGCGCAACTTTGGTTTTCGTTTCCGGTTCCGGTTGGTTGCATGCAAAATAATGACAAATCGCCGACTGAATTGTGTCTTAAGCACGTGTCTGTGGCATCTATAGATTCTTTCTATCTTTCGAGCTCACAAACATTTGCCCCACTCTGGATTTATGACATTTGATGGGGTCCCATGTGCTCCACTCGACTCACGTATTATCCACATGTTAACGAGGCATTGTAATATGCGTAACAGGAGTATAATAATTCCCCAGTTTTGCGGTCTGTGCTCTTGTATAATAAAGAGTAATCAAAAAGTTTACTGGCTTACTATTCCTCCGGTTAAAAACATGTATATGCTCTATATATATAGAGCAGCTCCATTAGTGCCTTCTTAGCAGAATCACTTACAACTTTTCTGACATTTTGCGCATAAATAAATACAAAAGGCTCCAGGACCAAACCACAAAAATATTTAATGCGTGTGTAGCTGCTGCACTAAAATATCATTTTTCCACTTGACTGCGCCGCTGCGGCTTACGTAGTTCTCTCTTCGGGGTAAGTGCCAGAGTTCAAGTGGTTTTGTAAAATAATAAATAACGCCAAAAAAATTTGGTAGAATTCCAAGTAAGACTAGATCAAAGGCTCGTGCAATAACAATTGTTTGTCAGAGAAACAAACGGGATATTTGATAACAGCAGCAGAAAAATGACATAATAATGTCGGCGAAAAGAAAATATTCTCTTACATTCCATGCAATCGGGAAGTTGTGAAATTGCGTGAAAATTGTCTTGTCAGTGGCAGCTGCTGCGCTGGCATCTGCGAATAGATTAAAAAATATCAAAAGCAGCTGACAGAACAAACAGACGGCACTTGACATATTGCTTACTCACTTATCGGTCTACAGGTGGACAACTGGAATTCCGATTGATGCCAATCCGTACGCGGCGAACAATCCCGTCTCCAGGCGATTACATACTCGGCCAACTAGCTGAACAGTTGACGCTGTCATGTCGCATCTCAATCTCATCATTTGCATATCTGCTGTCGCCGTGTTGCGCTTACATCACGCATCCGCACCGTTGGCCCATGCAATCGTTGCGCTGCAGGCGCTATTACCCCTGCTCCTCGTCTTTCATTCCTAGTCGCATGCCAACCTTTGCTGGATCCTTCCTTGCACAGCCCAGCGAAGGCTTTATCGAAAGCTTTTCGGTGGACGTGGGGGCCCGTCTATCGTCAATCAAAGGATTCGGATTCTGATTCTGCCCCAACATAGCCGGGCTGTTTGGCTTTGTAATTTATTTGCCTGCCTCGAGATTTGACTTAAAGTGGGTTCAACCACACGATTTGGGCCGTGACATATGATAAGGGGAAATCAACCTAATTTGTTGGACCCCGCTTTCCACGAACTTTGAAGTCTTAATACTTGATGAGAGGCTAAAAATACATTTATTATTTTAAAAATGGTATTAAAGTTGAGCGAACCTTGAATCCTCAGCTCTGCTGTTTGTAAATATATTGATTTGTACTTTTGTTCTATTTAATTGTTTAAGTGTTTCTTAAATAGTACAAATAATAATGCAAATATTTTTAGAATATATCTTTGCGCTATTTTCTTTTATTTTAAACTTATTTGTACAGCTCCATTAGCTTTTCAATGCAGCTTTAACTTGGCTTAAAGTTCAAGTCATGGCTAAATTTTCGGGCGAAATGTGTTAAGCTTGCCTTTGAGATGTAAGGTAGTGTAGAGACATTTTACATGTAGCATGTAGAATTAGAGTACTGAATTTCGTATACTGAGTTGATGTTGAATAAAATATTTTAAATTTTAATTTATTTTAGCCATTAACAGACATGCAAATTTCGAGTCTAGCTTGTATTATAGTAATATAATATAATATAATATAGTAATATAATATTGAAAGTAAATTTTCCAACAGTTCAGTTAAAAATTCTTATAATAATTTGTATGGTTCTGCTTGCAGTAATTAGTTTAATTATTCTTAGTTTTTAAACTTAAACAGCAATGAACCACCAGTTCACGCAACTGGGCGTCCAACTCTGTTGAATATTTCTTGGCCCAAAGTAAACGACAACAGCTGCCACGCGCTCGCGAACTCTCTTCCGGAGCGGCTCTCTGCACTTGTCTTGGCCAAAACGTGTTTGGGCCACTCCGGCGACTTGGCTCCGCTCTTGGCACGATGGAAGCCAGTCTTCAGTTCGATTCAAAGCGCGTCTTAGCACGGTTGTTGCCGCCGGTCGCCGATCATCAGTTGGCCAAGTGAATGTCTTTCAATTGTAAACGAAACAATATCGTCCAGTGGGTGATATGTAAGTGAGCCGTGTGACTAGCCCTCTCTTTCGCGCCGCCTATTCCCGTCTCTGTCGCGGCGTAGCAAGTGCGTCGAAAGATTTGCTGACAAGCGGGTTTCCAATTTGAATTTCAGTCTTCAGCTATCGCTTTTCGGGATTTTCGTTGGATCTTACGTATGCAAAGAGCGTAGTTTTGGCATTACCGTTGTCTCGCGACGCGTCATAAAAAGTTGCCACGCCTCCACGTCCAACCACCATACCGCCCCCGAAAAAAAAGCAATCGATGATTACCCAAGGAAAATTTCACTTCGCATCGAAAGCTAGTTTTTGCATATGTAACTATTAACGGAGGCTTCACCGTGTCCATTGGACTTGGACTCGATTTGCCAAGCACCGAACATATGAACTTCCATTTAGCATTGTTTCTATACGTATAGCATTGAGATTCTCGAGCGTGGAATTAACATAAAGTTTTACCTGCCGGCTGGCCTCCAGTTAGAAACTGCCATAAATGCACAAGAACTGTGCAAAGACTTAATTGGGAATTATTAATTATTTAATTACCACTACGCAAGCCAAGGTCGTCGGCTGATAAAATGCAATATTTTCTATAAGTTTACCTCTCACCGCCCATAGACAAATAGAAAACAAACTAATCAGTGAAAAAATCGCATAAACAATTGCAAGAAAAAACCGAATGGTCGTACAAACAGAAAAAACCAACATCAAGCCAAGATATATATAATGTGCTTTCGTGTTTATATAGCAAAGACAGATTCAAGGTGAATGTTGCCATTATTTTTTTGACAGAGTGCTCGGGCAACAAGTGAAAATTTATTGGGAGTTTTTTTTTTTTTGCTCGCGTGCTGAACGAGTGAAACAAAAAGAAACGTTGCCGAAAACCAACGCGAAATTAATACCATTAAGGAGTACATAAATTTCAGAAGCAATTTAAGGTGTTTGAAAAAATAAATAATCAGTGACTAATTTGGAAAGGAAGAAATAAATCACAAATCTTCGCGCAGAACGGGAATCCCCGCAGGCTGTTTTGAAGCTCTTTTGCAGAATCACACTGCTCCGATTAGCATTTTAAATTAGCCTCTACTTATTTTTTATTTGAAGTCAGTTGGAAATGGAAATTAAATAGAATTTTGAATTCATATTTTTTACTTATTTATAGATTAAAAACAGTCCAATGTCAGTAACCATTTGAAGAATTTAGCCTACTCACACATAATTCTAGTTATCGCTCATACGCAACGTTGGCGCTTTAGCCTTGAACTTTTTCATCAGGTAGAACGCACTGAAAAAGGCTAAAGAGAGAGAGAGAGAGAGAGAGCGAGAGAGAGAGAAAGAAATCACATTATTATTAATTACGTTTTAACGGTAACTCCAAAAACAACGCAAAATGCTTTGAATGCCTTTCAGAAGAAACCCGTCTCACCCGTCCCACTAAAAAAAAAAACAATTTCTCGCTTTTGACTAAATTCGCAAGCAAAGCCATCAATAATACTTATACGCAACAACAAAATGCAAATACTGGACAACAAATAATTTAACGATTATTTACAAAACGCCCGGGGCCCAAAACAAAAGCAACAACAAGTTTAATAAGAAACGAACCGGCCAAATTTGCAAATTACAAAGCCACCAGCATTTTTCGGATAAGGTTTCTGAAGTTTCGGAATTCGGAGGAGTAACGAAAATGTCGCGGTCGACGTCAAAAACGACGTCGCTGCTTTGCGGCAGCATCATCATTTTCTTCGTCACCATCTGCGTCTGCTTGGCACAAGGTGAGTGAGTTTTACATATGATATTTATTTTATGGTGCGCCATCTTATGCGCCCGCCAAGACAAAAAGCAACCTTAATTTAAGTCATATTCTTCAAAGATTGTTGGGGGCACAAGATCTCGTCGAGAAAACCCCTAAAGGTCCGTCTGATTCACTCCATGCTAATTTATCTCGATGGCAGCCGTGAGATCGGTGTCTTTTACAAGCCGGAACTCTTTGAAGGTCTTAAGCGAAAGAACGACGACACTAAATGCGTGTTCAAAATTAAAATCTTCAAATTAAAGCCAAATGCGAGTGAATTGTCACGAAAAAATGAAACGGATGCCTGGCATTAAAGCCCGAATAAAAACAATAACACGGCCAAAACTTCCGGGGAGTTAGCAGATGACAGCCGTGATTAAGCCAAAAACAATTTTCGAACGAATAAGAGTGTCTAGCGTATAAGCACTTGATCAACTGACAGCCACAAATTTGCTTGCACCTGCAGTTGATTTTTGTGCCCACGGGGAATCAACGTATTTGACTGGCAAATGTCGACAGTTTTGGCCTTTTTCAGGCACCTTTATTGGCTGCACTGAAAGAAAAATACATATAATACAAAATATTATAAAATCGTTGTGCGCCTCAATTTGTCAAACATAAATGCATTTTTTTTTTGTAAGAAAGCTTTAATGATGAATAAAAACTATACACTAACTGATACTTCGCAGCACGACAATCTTTATATTTGCATTTGCAACACTAAAATTCTTAAAACAACTGTAATTTGGAGCCTTAAATGATATGCGCACCCTTTTTGCTTGTGTTCTGCATGACTTTATTTCATGACTTTATTTCCCCTCCTGAAATGTGTTAAAATGTCAGTAAATGTCAATAAAACTCTGGTCGCCGCCAAATGCCTGTTTAAATATGGGGTTAACTGTTCGAAAGTTTTGAACTACCGATTGTAAAAAAAATGAGTGCTTGGCACAGATTTGCGTTTACCTTAAGTGATTTTGTTTTTAGGGAAAAGCGTGTCATTGAACTTGGGAGAGTGTCACGTCAGCTTGACATAATATTTACACAATTACAACGGATCTCGATCTTCAAATTAAACAGCAACAAAGCCGAGCAACAAAGTAACAAAAGGCTGAAAAAGTCCAAACCAAACAAATTAAAAAACTAAATCTGTTGCATAAGACATCAATACAACACAACCTTTCTACTGCGCAATCCGAGACGGAATCTTTTTGGGCCTTATGAAAACCAGCAAAAACCGAGAGACAAAAGCAGGGTTAATAAAATTAACTTGCTAATGAAGCGATGATCACACCGCATCATTTCTATGGGCCACAAACACACATACGTATATACATATATATGAATATTGACTTAAATCATTTCAGAGACGAAATCAAGAAATACAACTTATTGAAATCGGCTAGCAACATTTTTGTATATAATGCAGAAGCATTTTTGTCGCGCGTGTATCGTCCAAAAAGCAAGCAAACAGCAGAATGGCCAAACAAGTTTCGAGTTTCTTGGTGTTCGACTATGCAAATTAAACACAAAATACTGAAGATATACACATGTCTGCATGTCGCTTTGGATATTTTGTAATATTGCGATAAAAACGAAAGTGAATCCGCCGCTTGACTTTGAAAAGCCCCAGAAAAGACCCTTCCAGCTGCCCTTGTTGTCGCCTTGCCGGTTTCACTTTTATTCCGCCATGTACCGAGTTGTTAACTCTATCGAATTAAAACAAATTCGCCGCCACTGCCGTTGTGCCGAAAGAAAGAAAGTGAAAGAAATGTACGAGTTTGTGCCCATGTGCACATGTGGCTAAGTTGCGGCACAAGTTTTGCGCTCGAAATCATAACAGTAATGGCAACAGGTTGGCTGACTCGTACAGTCCCACTTCTATAGCTCGAACTACTCCAGTTGGTTCTTCTGAAAATTTACATAAATCGTGTGAAATTGGAATTTATGTTTTTAATTTAGATATCATTAATACAATTTCTTTGTTAAAATAAAATTTTAAAATTTCAAAAGTCTATCAAGTACAATTTGGAATATGTTTGACATTTAAATTAGTTTCTCAAGTGTAATTACTCAAAATAAAAATTTAATTACCTCAAATGTCAAGCCATCGAAGAAATTCAGCTTACTGAAGTAAGACTGTATTTCAAAACAGATTTTGAATCTTGTCCGAAACGGCGCGTAGTTTTTGAATTGTCACACTGCCGTTACTTTTTCCAACTGGCCGAACGTGACGCATTTCTTTGGCTTTATTTCAATGAATAAATCTCTTCGCCAGATGCAGACTCTGTGGAAATAATTGCTAGTTTACATACTCTCATGTAAATTGGCATTTTCTGTGCGCCGTAATGATGGGAAACATGCCAATGACATTGTTGTCAAACGCGAGTCGAACATTATGGCTGTGTAAAGCGAATTTACATAGACAATGTGCGATTTTTGTGGCCTGAAAAGAAAAGCGCAGATTTTGCCAATGGTCAATTAAAATACATTCCCATTTCCACACAGTGCTCACCATTATTTCCGCTCAGGCAAACTGCACTCCACTTCGAAACAAGTTTTTGTTGATGTCTGGTTTAACCGAAACTAAAACCAAAACCAAAACAAAAACAGGTGCAACAACCGCCAGGCCAGCGGCATTTTATATAATGGTCAGTCTTAAAAAGGAGCAATTTCGCACATAGTTAATATGCATTGCTAGCATACTTTGGCTAGTACACAGCTTTTTCAAAAAATTGTTAACTTTCTGTAATTCCACTTAAATGAAAAATTCTTCCTGTATCGTTTTAAATAGAATCGATTGGCAGAACCGATTTCTTGAGAACGTGCTATCGATACAATTAGTTATGCATGATATTGTTTAGTGATCTCAACTTAACTCGTTATCGGAAAATCTGGACAAATTATTTAATTTCTACAACTAGAAATTATCTATGAGACGTTATGTAACATTTAATATCCTTACAACACATTCTCAACCATACTTTTATAATTGTGCACATCTTGAGTTTTCCCATCCCTTGCTGCTTTCGAGCGAGTTGGCAGTGCTAACTTAGTATGAGCCTAACTTGCGCGCGATCATGCCCAAGAAATCAGTTGATCTGGGACTTGGTGTCCGCAACGTCAAGGAAAAATCCTCGGAATTCATAGTGGAGAAGTTTCTAGGGAAGCGCTATCTGCGTGGACGACCCCAGTATCTGACCAAGTGGGAGGGCTATCCCGTGGAGCAGTGCACCTGGGAGCCCCTGGAGAACTTGGGCAATTGCATGACGCTGATTGCGGATTATGAGGCGGAACTATTCCAGCAGAGCCGGGAGAAAAAGAATGACCAATGACATGGAAAAGATTTAAATACAAATTATTGTTCACAAATAAAAGATTAATAGATCGTATTCCCATTATTGAATGCTTTTTATTTCATTATATGTATATTTCAATGGAAGCCCTGTTGGCTGCAAAAATGTTTTTGAGAAGCGCCAGGCTTTACATTCAGTTATCATATTAAGATTTTTTGTAGGTAATTTGTTAGGCAAAGCCAAATAAGTTTGCTAGAATTGAATTGGATTAATTTGTTGCTTATTGAAGTCTTATAGTGAGTTACGCAAATTAAAAAAATAAAATAAATACCAAAAGCTTTCCCATCCCTAATGGTATTCCGAGGAGGTTAGCAGCACCATCTTCTTGTGCGTCGTTCCATTTACCGTTCATTTGCTCGGCGTCCTTTCAGCGTTTAAGTTATGTCTCGCAAAAATCGACGACCAAATCTTGGTCTGGTCGATGCACCGCCTAACGATCATGTCCAAGAATTTGTAGTGGAGAAAATCCAAGGCAAGCGCTTTGTTAATGGGCGTCCCCAGGTTCTGGTGAAGTGGCATGGTTTTCCGGATGAGAGTAACACATGGGAGCCAATGGAAAACGTCGGCAACTGCATGCAGCTGGTCTCCGACTTCGAGTCGGAGCTCTTCAGGCGGATGCGGAATGCCTCGGCTAAACCTGTCGGGAAATCGAAGCCCAGTCCTAGCACCAGCGGTCCATCGAACACCGAAAATGGCCCCAGCACCTCTAAGAAAACACAACATTCCAAGTCGGTGCAGGCAAAAAACACTGCTAAAATGTCGAAGATGGATCAGAAAAAAGAGAAGGATATTAAGAAAGCGACGGGAAAAATCAAAGATATTCAAAATGATCCCAAAACTCAGATGCCTAGTACTAGCCAAGGATCCACAGGCTTAACTGAAGTTTTCAACGGCAATCCATCAGCCAGAACGAACGTGATTAAAAGTCCGAGGATTCATAGCGTTTTCAATGATCCTAACTTGAGCGAACCCAGCGAAGACGAAGCTGTGGGAGCCACATCTTTAAATTACCAACGAGCTGGTCATTCCAAACAAAAATCTTCGACGCCTCCCAAATCGCGAGGGCTTATTGAATTTCCTCAAGGAGAAGACTCACTGTTGTCTTCGAAACATGTGTCTCCTATGATGATTCTTAAAGAATCCCAACCATTGCAAAGTTCATTCACTGATGATTCGGATTTGGGTGAATCCTCTTCCAGTAAGTCGTTTCTTACAGTATCATCGACCAGCTCTGAGGGATCGATCAAGGTCACCAAATCGGAACCTAAAACATCATCGCTGGACCAGATAAAGTTGTCGACTAGGTCATCCGATGGTGGTCATGAGGCGGCCGACAAGCAGAAGTCCACATTTGGCATTAGCTCCAGCATGGGGTCGAATGATTATCTACACTCCATGGGCTTGGATTTATCTGACAGTGATTCCATAGATTCTAAAGTGGAGAGCGTAAGAAATATTCTTTCCAATTAAGAAAATCAAACCAAAGCTAGTGAAATATGTTTATAATCATTGAAACCATTTAAAAAAAAAAAGTAAAAGTAAAGTGAAAAAGCGCTTAATTTGTATAGAAACCTTTAAAAGTTAATCAGCTTCAGCTAATGAATCCAAAGTTTCTTAAGCGATGATTTGATTTTCTTGTTCATTAAAACAACACACCTAAGAAAAATTAATTGTACTGGAACAGATGCACGGCTGTCCTACCAAGCAGCAGAGCAACTGGAACTTTCCCGAGCCACTAACGACGCCGCCAGCTGGGACCAAAAAGGAGATGGCTATGCATCGGGATGTCCAGAAGGAGTCGATTGCATCTCACGCACCTAAGTTACAAGAAGTGAAGAAGAAGCTGAAGACTTCACAGCGCGGCAAGCGTTTAAGAACTTACCCGGATTGGAGAATGCCGGAGACTACGGAACCCTTCGGTTTGGATCGCGGACTGGAGCTGGATAAAGTCCTCCACTGTTACCAGATGAAAGAGCTCTTTCTGTTCGTCACGTGGAAGGGCTGCTCGTCCATCGATGCAGTGCCCATGAAATACCTTAGGGAAGCGTATCCATTGCAAGTGATTGAGTTCTTCCAGAGCTTGAGGACCTCTGTGCTCAAGTAAAGATGTCTAGTACCGGGTGAGTTGTGGCAGCAGTTCATTTTGGCCCTGTGCCCATAACCTTAAACGCAAGCATCCGCTCCCGAGCAGCTTCAGTTTCTTTTTCATAACTTTACAGTTCGACGCTCGCAATATTTGAGCCATAAGCCATGAAAACTTCACGTTGCCTTCGGGTCAAGATAAATGCCATCGAAAAACAAAAACAGACACTGAAACGAAAACGAGCCATCATCCGGTCGGCGGATCCACTCGTTTGATTCGTTTCCCTGTGCATTGCACCTGTATTTGCATTTTTCACTTCTCTGCTAGGTAAACCATTGATAATTCCCGTGTCACCCATATGACAAATTGCTTGCCCGTATCGTGGATGCACTTAGTACATAGTTCTTCGAAGATTCATGACTGTACCTGTGCAGATTTATGAGTAGTTCTTTGGGAAAATTTTAAGATGTCGTTAACATAGCGTTAACAAGACTCTATTATTGGCACACGTGTGTATCCGAACATGCTTATTGCCGTCTACTCTTTTCGTAATTGTAGATTTCTTGCTCGAGATCAGCCAGCGAAAATTATGAGGCTCCAGACTCTGGGTTTTCGGTTTCCATTTGGCTTATCTGTCGCATCTGTTGACAGCTGCTTTGCTTTGAACTCGTCGGCTTGGCAACACATACTGCCGGACAGATCGGACCAACTCCCTCGCAAAAGTTGTGGGCGTTTAAGCGTCTCCGCGGTTCATTCAACCTGAGTGGAGTCGCAGAATGAAGTCATCAACCCAAATTGTGATTCTGTACAGATGCAGTTTGTTCCCTTATTGGCATGTTTCATAGCTTTAACCTTCAATCGCACACAAGTACTTAGTTGTACCATACTGCACTCAAACTATTGTAGCTAAGGTGACACGCACAGCTGGAGAGGCGACACACCTTTGTGGGGCACACGATAGCGCCACCAAGTAGACTCGCCGGCTAATGGACTCATGTGTCCATTTAGTGTGCTGCCTTTCGCAAGTCAATGTCATTAAGCATTAAGCTGTTTGAGGCTAGCTGATTGCACGTCTCTGTACGGTTTCACTGAAGATCACAGCTTAGTTCCACGGATTAATGCTTAGTTTTGCATGTATATATAATCTGGTTTTATGGCTAGTTAAATTCGCTGTTAGGTGTCCATAATTTGTTTTATTGTGGCTCTAATGGCTTACAGCTTGTTTAATTAATTAAATTACTTTAAAGTCTTAATTAGTTAGGTCGCGATTAAGTGACAAAAAACTATTAAAACTCTTGGGTCGAAATTACATTGTATTAACATACTTATTTATTCTCTGAGTTGCAACCAAAAAATGTTTTATTTTAATCCATTTGCATGATCAAGTCTATCTTTGCCGGGAAGGCGTGTTTGCACTCTGCTGGTTGCCCCCCAATAGACTATTATTATTTGCCATTATTGCTGTGCAATTTACTCATTTTTACCTTCCTGATTTCTGGGTTGCCTTCGACTTTGGCGTTCATTGATTTATGTGTGCTTAAATTAGCTGTCCATGGCATTTGCCATAATTTCTGTACATGTACATACATTTCTGGAACATGTTTTTCCACCCATTGCGGTCGTGCAGAAACTCGGGCATATGCCGAGGAGTGTTTGATGGAAGGCGAAATGCAAAAAGGGAAACGTATCCCTCGAATGCTTTCAAAATGCTTGTAAAAGTTTCCGCTTATTAATTGGCCTACCAAAAATATTCAAATTACCTATCAGATGTCAAATCATCGAAGGCTATTTTGGCTTCCACCGCTCGAGACAGCCGAAAAAACAAAATGCTTAATTTCCTGATTGTGAAATTTCGTCTGTAACCCCATATTTCTTTATCAGGCAAAATTTGCATTTAATTTCTGCCGCCACAAGAGCAGCAACAACAATGAGGACCTCGTATGTGATAATTTTCTCGCTCGTTTGACCATTTTTGGCTTGGAGATGTAATTACGCCCAAGGCGGCAGCAAGTAACCGGTAACAACTGCAACTGCAGGCAACCTCATTTATGACGCTTTGCATATGGTAAACAACAAATCAGAAAGACACAAAATGTGTGTCTTCTATGTTGTTGGTGGTGGTGGTAGTTGGTAGTTGTTGCTGCTGTTGTAGTGCATTTTGTTTAACGCTTCGTTTATTACCAAAAACAGCAACGAACGCATTTCTTGGCTGGTTGTTGATGTTGTTTTGTGGTCGACTGCGGCCAGCAGCAACATTTTGGGTCGCGTAGGTTGAGGGGCAACAAACAGATACAATAACTTAATATGCAGTCATATGCAGAGGAGCGTCTCCTTCCCCTAATCCCCCAATCTTTCCTACTGCAATTTAATCCTGCCCCATCTGCTGTCCAAGTAAACTAGCTTGGGTGTGGGTGTGTTTTCCACTATTTGGCTGGCATATTTATGATTTTGTTTGACAGTTTAATATATATCTGCTTGTTGTTTTTTGGCACGAGTCACAATTTGCTGCCGCTGTTTGGCATCTCTTGTGTGTGCTGCGCTTTGTGCCGCCGGGTTAGGGGTTATTGGAACAGCAATTATACGTAGTTAAGGTGGCCCTTTGCGGCTGCCATCGCTGTGCATATTTGTTGCAGCAACAACAGCTGCGGGAGATGTGGTTAGATTTCCCAATGTTGGTTAATCCGATGCTGCGCTAAATTAGGTTGGCTCCATTACAAGAGCTGATTGATTGTTGATGGGATATTTATCATCGGATAATAACCGATGGAGTGATTTCAAAGGTTGGTCTTGGTAATTCTGAGCTTCTAATTACTCTTGACAAGCTAACAATTAAGCTTTTAATATACATCCAATTGTTGCATTGATCAAGTGTATATTTCACTTTTATAAGCCCAATTCGTTATTTTTCCCTGCTTTATCTGTTTAATCGCTTGACCTCAGGAAACTAGTTCAGTTTCTTTCCCTTTTCTTTAAAGGCAAGTGCATCTCCGTCTTCGGCGACCTTGCTTTGTTTCTTAAGAGCTTTTATCTCTTTCGCTTTCGTTGCTGACCACGCCCCAAGAACCTGAAACAGCGGGTCAGCTCTTCTTAATGTTAATTTCACGCCCGTTAAGGTAATTAAATTGCCTTTGTTTGTTTTTATGAGTGCTTTTATTTTTGTTTCTAGTGCAACATTAAAATTAGTTTTTGTAGCAATAAAAAAATTAGTTTTTCATGTCGTTTTTCTTTTGTTTCTTTTTAGGTTTGTACTACGTTTTGCCAAAAATTCACTTCACACAACATAATCGACTCCAAGTTCAAGGTCATCGCATCTAAATTGGGTGAACTCCAACTCCATCAAATTGAACTATTCAAAGAAAAAACACCGATATGTGTTTATACTATGTTTCATGTTTTCAGTACATTTAGAAGAATGTAAATATCAATGGTTTCCATATTTCAAGTAACCTGATATTCTAACCTTTTTGTTCAATAAATTTTGTTTTTGGCCTGACATATGATACTTTGTTATGCCTTTGCCAGCGATTAGAGAATTTAAATCCGAAGGTCAAACCACTTTTTGCTAACGATCCACATTAGTTATTTCAATCAATATTATATAGTATTATTATATCTTGTTCTAACCACACAAAAGTGAGCTGCCACTACATTGGCTAAGACACCCGGCTTAAATGTCATTGGGTGGTGGTAAACCAAAATCGAACTTTAGTCAACCGGACTCAGTGTGGCCCCAAACTGAAGTTGTTGACATTTTTGCTTGACTTTTTGAATTATTTCCAGCATCGCCCCACAAACCTCTGCAATTATCTTGCATTGCTATTTCTTTTGTTGGTCTTTCGGGGTGTGTTCTGAGCGAAGGAGAGACTCCATTGATGAAAATGAGTTTTATATGTTAATTTGGCAAGCTCGAATGCATTCTTTGAATTGAGGTGGAATGTGCATTGTGGTTGGAAAGTGGGCGCCTTTATAGTGGCTGCAATTGTGGGTATAAGTCACTATATTATACTCGATATATATGTATTGATCGTTCATAATGAATTGTATTTTAAAGTTCGACTGGATCGAAAAGCATTTCCTTTGTATATATATTTTGCCTTTATAAGTTTACTCTGATGGCTCCTATGATCTTTCTGCTCGACGTGTCTTTAACTCTGCACAATTTCTCATTAATCACCCACTTTCAAAGCCTCAGTTTTGTTTAGTTTCGTTTTATGGGTTGCTTTTGGAATTTTCTTATGGGCTTAGCTACACCTACGATTTCCGCACTTGCTAAAAAATGCGTCTTTATGTGTTGTTGTTGTGCATAGCCAAATGTTTGAGCCGTGAGTCAGTGGCAAAGCAAACTAAGGCAAGACATCAAGCGCCTGTCGATGTGCCACGCCCCATCGAAGTGCATTGAACGCATTTACTTCTCGCTGCCTCGCTTCGCACTCGATTTTCCATGCAGTTTTTCGCTTTTCTTTTAATTGGGGATTTCTGGCTCTGGCTTTTATTCCACTCTGTTTTCCCCGCCTTTGCATTCGCTACGTTTCGTTTCACTTTCGCGCCACTAACTTGTTGCAACTGTGCCAGTCGAGTCGGAGCTGTTGGTGTTTTTTCTTTTTAGTTTTAGTTTCATTTTTATGGTTTCCAAGTCGGTCTGGTCACCTGGCTTCGTCCGAGGTGGTGGTCACTTTGGTGGTAAGAGAAAAGGCACTCGAGCAGAACTCCCCGCAAAAATTTGACAAATTGGCAGCCGGTCGCTTAAATCACAAACAAAAGCTGAAATTTATGAATTTAATTTTGTTTTTCGGCAAATAGAAAGCGTTGACACTAAACGGAAGTGTTCGCCAAAGGGGCGAAAGTGGCGGTAGATTGAGTGATTAGCGCAAGCCAAGGCGAGACAGAGCTAAAAATGTGTTATGCAACCGAAGGGGGAACTCGAACAATACGATCAATAACCCAGGCCACTGGCATTTGTGCACCGATATCGGGTTTCCCACCGCAGCACCACTGCATATGCAACATATCGCTCAATTAACCCAGTCTAATAACCAATCAAATGCCACTCTGACCCCGCATAATAGACCAGTGATTCATGCCGCCCAGTGACCCAAAAGTTGAATCAGACACCCGCGTACAAGATATACATGTATGTAGATATTGCACAGCCATGGCCAGTTGAATGGGACAACCCGCTGTGCTGCTGGTTTGGCTGAAGTTTATATGTGGCACATGTTTGGTTAATGATTGCTGGCCCAGTGACACAACAAGCGCCAATATTTTGAGACCAAAGGCGGAGTCAAATAACAGGCCAGGTGTGTGCGTCCATTCTGGGTTGAACTTTGCGCCCGGCCCAAAAAAAAAAAAATATATAAAATCGTAGCCAATGGAGTGTGGCTAAATGGGCCTAAATCCTTGACCCATTTTCACGTTCTCTTAGCCGTCTGGCATTTCCGTTTTGTGTTGCAAAGTGCAAATTTAAACTTCGCTTCGGAGTTCGCCTCAATTTCGGCTCGCAAAACTATGTACCCCCCAAAATGGCAAAGAGAAAGAGAAATAATATTCGGTAGGCGATTTTCAAGGTATATTATGCGGTTGATTTTGCCATTTTGTCATTTGTCTTCTTTGAAATGAGCGGTCGAGCGGCAAGTCAATGGGGTTAAGCTGCCCATTAACCCATTTTGGATAGGGAAATATTTGTACAAGGCAGGGAATATCAACGATTAGAGATAATTAACTTTTGCTAACCTACAAGTTATACATTTGCATCTTAATTTTGCCAGTTGTTGCCTTTATTAATAATTGGCCAAAATTGGAGGCCTATAATGGTTTCTCAATTTAAAAATACAATGTACACTCGGCCTGCATAGACATTTAAGTTTATGTGCCATTCACGGATGTTCCGCAAGGAAAACAAGTTTGCGTCTTAAGTCATTCGTTTCCTTTGTGGCCTTTTGTAACTGGAAATTATGGGCCAGCTACCGCGACAACAACAGCAAGCAGTGCAAAGCAGGGGGAAACCTGTAATAAAAATATGCAGTTATCCTTGGGATTACGGTTCATCAGGCCGCCCTATAAATATATATGTTACTTCAGGGAATGAAGAGGAGTATCCTCTTCTTTGCCCGCGACTTCGGCTGAATGCTCAGTGGCAGCGGCCTTTTAAGCAGGAAATGATGCCCAAAAGCAGTAACAACAACAAAAGCTGGCAATTTGGCTGCAACAGCAAACAAGGCAAACAAACACTCAGAGAAATATTTTTTTTTGCGGCATAAGTTGCACTGAGAGAAGTAAATTCTTCAGCATAGTTCGCTTAGAATTTACCTTTGTTTCTTCAGCAACTTAAATATTTATATATTAAGTTTAGATTTGCTTTATAACTGCATTTCTTTTGTATTTCCTTGCTGTGCAGTGCATTTAAGTTTTGTGGCAAAAGCAGAAGAAGCGGTCTCTTAACGAGCGGCATGCAAAAAATAAAATATGCCCTTTTTGCTGCAGACACTGCCGATCGCCTGATTGCAGATCGTTCGCGGACTCTGCGTTTTATAATAAAAATGTCAAGCCATGAGTGGTGGTAAGAGGCAGCGGGTAACAATGAATTGGCAATTTGCAAAGCCAGCTCCTTCGCTAAGTAATCCGCACATTGAGGCATCAGTTATTGGACAGTATTTGGGATACGGACTCGGATTCGGATTTCCGCGCGTTGGCGTCGCCAGACTCTTCAAAAGCCATTCAACTCTTGATAACCCTTGATTGACGGTGGCTGGCAACCTGACGAACCCATCTCAAGTGTTATTTGCTTTAATAACACTCGAGAACTGCAGGGCTTTCAATTTTTTTTACACTTTGGTTCATTGAACTCATGCGATCGATGGAAGCCAATTCTTAGCCACTCATGGTGGCTCCAACCACTTGGGCACCCACTGAGCTTTGAGGGTGTACTGTATGTATGTATGGCTTCTATGATAGCTGGACACGCCCAATTTGAAGTGGCACCCGGGACCAAATGAAGCCTACGGTTCCCAAAAACGGAATATGCAAATGGCGGAGGCAGAACAAAAGCAAAGCGAAGTTCGGGAGAAGAAACCTTGTTGTTCACACAATAAATCACGGCAACCAGAACAGCTATGTGGCTATATGTATATACCCATTGTGATTACAACAACAATAGACAGCTGGCCGACAAAACTAAGCCAAGATTGTTGACCATTTTGTCGTTGAAGCGTGCGGCAAAATGTTGTGTTTTTTGTTTTTTTTTTTTGTCATGTCTGGTGCTATTGTTGGACCATTCTTTATGTTCGCCAAAAGAAAAGACACAAAACAGCCAAGAGTTGGACAAAATTATGCGGAAAATTACAATGCATAGAAATTTGTGCCGTTTGAGAAACAGATCCAATCGTGAATTATGTATTTCTGGGTGTAGGCTAAGGTTACATAATCATTTTGTGAGTGTTTATGGTAGCACTCGGTATGTCAGCAAGGAAATTACCTCAAATTGATTTGAGGTGTGAAGAATTTTCAATTGAAACTATGATTACAGAAAAGTAGATTAGAATTTATAATAATTGTTACATTTAATGTCAAGAGCCCCGTTTTTGTTCCATTTTAACAAAAAAAACCCCGTTGAGTGTACAATTGAAATGCAAGCAATCCCTTTTACCACAACTGAATTCTATCCGCCACTTGCATTTTAATGGCCACAACTCACTCAGCACTTCGATTGCGGGACATTGCGCCACTTGGCGGCAGTGCCACCACTTGGAAGGCAAACAGACTCAGATGGAGCTGGCCCAGAGATTCAGATAGGGAGCGAGGAAAAACAGTTCTATTACTTAATATGCAACATTAATGCGAACAATGGCAGCACGACATCGTGGCAAAAGGAAAAACCAAAGCGCCCAAACACCAGAAACCCACAGAAAACCGAAGGCCCAGACACACGATCCTCCGGTTACTCACTCCGTCACCAGACATTCAATCAACACTACCACTTCGACGTGGAACACCACCAACTTAGAGAGGCAACCCGTTGATGAGGAAAAACTTAGGAGGCAGACCAAGGCGGTCAATAGTTTTTCACACCTCACTTTTTGGTTTTAACAACTTACGTGCTATACTTTTTTAAAGCTCCATTCATATAGAACCACTTTTTTCGGCGGCATTCTATTTGGTTTGGATTTTGCTACGTGCCAGGGTTTCGGTATTTGGGATCTGTTCTCTCGATTTGTTTGGAATCTACGGGAGATTGGAGATCGAGATTGAGTGCTGACAATGGCAAGGAATAGGAATTTGGACTTCGTTGCTGGAATGATAATTCGAGTGCCTAAATGTGTTCGCCATTCTGGAAGTGGAGCACACTAATGCCGGCGATTTGTCTGCGGGTCGGTCTCTTAGAATTCCTGAAACACAAATGGAGATACAAGTAGATTAAAGGCTTCCGAAGTGAGTGGGACAAAAGAGTGATATGTTGTTAACATTTAACATTTTTGGGTTAAGACGAAACCACACAGAATATTGGTAATATATTATAACGTAACCTTTTTTTTAGACTTCCCCATCTGATTATTTGTACCCATGCAATTATTTTCATTAGGTTTGGGTTACAGTTCTAGTTTCTTTTCGCTTTTCCGTTTGATTTGCTCTCTTATTAAACGAGATTTATGGCTGAGACGGCGAGCCAAGTCAAGTCTTGCCTTGGGCCAAGCCCAGTTCAAAATCGAGCCGAGGAAGTCGGACCACTTTGGCACCCAGCACAATCTGTATTTTTTTTCTCGATTCGAGTGCGCGGGTATTTGCAATCGCTAAACAAAAAAACTCGTTTGCATTTGCGCTCGTAATTTAGTTTTAATATTTGCAATATAATTTTTTTTTTTGCTGTTGCTGCGGCGGCTGGCTATCTGGTGCTTTTATTAGAGCACGCTTTGCGAATTACATAAAGCCCAAAGAGCAACTCGAGAAAGAGAGCCACAAAAATAAATGTTGACTGCTGGAACAACATGGTTAAAATGAACGTAAGCAAAGTGCAGTCGCACCTCGAAAAAAATAAAATTAACAAAAAATGGCTGGCACGAGCAAGGTTGACGAAGCCAAAATTCAATTCGGTGCGAAAACAAGCGAGCGGCAGACGAAAAATCAAAATTCGAGTGTGAAGCACAAATCAAACATCAAATAATTGATAGAATATCGAATAGCGGAGACAGCCAGCAAAATGCAAAGCAGCGGCGGCCTTTCACCCAGAAATTTGGACTCCACACTCCAACTTTGAACCCAGCACGAGCGCCCAAGAAACCCAAACCAAACCAAACCAATACCAAACTCAAACCGAAAACGGAAAACAAGCCAACGAAGGGCCAACTCTGGATCGCAGCTGGATTTGAAGTCTTTGCCTTTGGCCAAGTCGTGTCTTTCTGTGAGTGGGCTTAAAAGGGGAGGAGGCGGTGGGGGTGGTGCCACCCGCACAGGCTTAGAGCTGGAATTGAACCAGTTTTCTGTTTTGGCCACTCCGCCAATTCGGGAGTGGTATGGGGCCAACGCGAAAACCGGCTAAAGAATTTTCCAGCTAAGAAGTTTTTCATGTTCGCTTGCCATTTTCATTGAGCCACGAACTCGAACATTCATTTCCATTGTCCTTTTAGGCGAAATCATAAAAAAAACGGAGTTGATTTTGAAGTAGCCATTGCTTAGGTAATAAATGGTTTTTTGAAGTTCTGCGATAATGTTTTTGCTAGTGGCGTAAAATCCATTTAGTTTGCATTGCGTTGTAAATTTAAAGTAACTTACAAAAGTCTGCAGATAAAGTAATTTTTTAATACAAATGCAATAAAATACACATAAATAGGTAAAACGCGTTTGTACTAAACGCTTTCCTCAAATTAAAATTTGTCCATTATTTACCAATTTTCCAAATTCACTTCAAATGTATTCTTCCACACAGAAATCTATTATATCAATTTATTAAAATTCGACCTACCCTTGGGCATTGTAAAAATATAAAAAAAAATGTAAATTGATGATGATTATTTAATTAAAATAATCATGAGCCCAAAATCAAGCGTGGCCAATGAAAAATTGACTCCGATCGATGGTTGATGGAAATTTCACTTTCGTTTTGGGGCTTGGCCCTTGGGGCCTTTCGTTCACCAAATTCATTCATTTCACCGCCCAAAAAAACTGACCTCAGCGAGCATTACGTAAAGTCTTTCGTATTTTGTTTTTATTTTTTGGCCAGCCACGCCCCGTAGTTGCTGCTGTGTTTACTTTTTGTCTGGCGGCACATCGAAGGTTTTAGCCTAAATGGTTTACAAATTTATGCGGTTTCCACCGAAAATGCTTTCAATTTAAGGTATTTTGATGACGAGCTCCAAGTCCACGATTCCCAGGCAGGCGGAAGGGGTGGGAAAGTAGCACCGACTTTTAATTTATTTATGCAACCCGAATATGATCCGAAATGCGGACAAGATAGGCCACAGGCACCTGCTAACATTTTGAAGAGCTCTAGAGTCTGTAACTGCGAGTATACAGTCACCCAGTTTAGTGTCGTACTTTTGCATTCACCAGCAAAAGCAGCCAACCTGTTCGCCCATTGACCAAAATTTGCGTATAATTGCTCTACAAGTTGCACTGTTTATGCAAATAGCCAAACAAGCTAGCTGGAAAAAAAAAAACAAAAAATAGGGAAAAATGGAAAAATAAAGCAAACTGTGAAATGTATTCGAAACCAGTTTAAATGGCCCGTTCGCTGCTTTTCTGGTATTAATAATTGATTTATGTAGCTCTTGTGAGAGCTCCATTTCCGACTGCTCAGCATAAACAATATCCGCTTGCCGGTTGGCCAACGAAAGGCGAAAATTCCAATCAATCATTTATGTGTGCACACAACCCCCAGCCAAGGACATTGGCATTAGAATGCCAACTTGGCATTGTTGGGTGGCCAACACACGCATAAAGAACCCAGTCGAGCCGCACAGAGCCAGCCAGATTCTAATCCCGGCCAGAACCTGTTTATGGCCTGGCAATTATTTCTGCCTTAATTGTATTTAATTTGCCTGTACTTCGGCGGGGGTGTGCACTGCGTTGTTCTCAGCTATTGCTGACCGCCAGCCAGTTACAAACCAGCGACACTTCAACTTGACTTGACTTCAACTTTGAGGGTGTGGAGCTGTCTTCTGATTTCTTACCCTGCCCCAACTGGCCTTTGGCGACGGAGCCGCATTCCCGAGGTGACAAGTCTTGGACTCACTTCCTCCACTCCCGCCGGCATTAGATGGTGTTTAATTAAAGGGTTCTGTCATGTTAGACGCATTGATTAACGACAGTAACGTTCGCAATGTGGGCACCAGTAATGTTCTTTGTTTATTAATTCAATTATATAAAATATTTTCAAATGCGTAATACGTTTAAATCTACTTACAATTAAGCAACTTCCTTATGGCCCATTATTTGTTGGTATTTCAACGATATAGATCACTTTAGCTCGTTCATGAACTGTGAACAGTTTTTATTTACTCGCTCCGTTTTGTTTGTAAGCCCACTTATCGAAACACAAACATCGGTGGCCAGGAGACTACCACTGCAAATATTTCGCTATTTTACCCACAATGGGTAGATGTGAATTTTGTTTATTTGCTGACAAACTGTGTATTTGAAGTTTTGCATTCTGCCATTTGCTACTTGCTATTTGCTGGCTGCCTCTGGCTGGTGGCTTGCCACACATTTGGCCAGCCCAGTGGGTGCCCCCCGCCCAGTGCTCCAATCTCGAATGTTTGGCCAACAATAAAAGCCAACCAGCCAGCCAGCCAGCCAGCTGGAGAGCTGTTGGCCGAGTTGCCTTGCAACAGTTTTCTTTGTTTTGGTTTTTGCAGTTGTTTTGCTTTCGGTTGCGCTGCTCACTGCTCGCATTCGGCTTACTTTGTGTAACAAGTTTGCATATGTAATTAACCGACTGCCGACTGTGGAGTATTAGTAAATATAATTAAAAACTAAATCGGAATGTGCACGAGTTGGGCAAACGCCTCGCATGATGTAAGCCCAAGCGGCGAAGCGGTAAACTTGCAAATTCTTACAGCTCTCAAGAAGTTAAACAAAAGACTTAGGCGACAAACTTGCCATTGGCATGAACTCAGGAAAGTGATGAAAAGACTGAGGCGACAAACTTGTCCACTCTGAGTGGGTGCAGCTGAAAAAGTAAACCCATTAGTGCTAATAATCTGCCGGCTGACTCACTTTCATCGCACAAGCCTGACCTTGGGCCCTGTGGGCATTATTTTCTAATTAGCGAATCGCCGCGGCCAGAACATTGTCCACTTCTTGAAAGACTTCTCAAGTTTATTTGTCTTTGATATTATCGCCAGCGGAGTCGGAAGCTTATTGTTCTCGTTTCCAGTCTCCATTTTCAATTTTGCTGTTCTTTATGATTATTTTGTTTGTTATCTTTCGAGTTGGCTCTGATCAGTTCGGCGAAGTCCATTAAAAGTGAGTAAATTAAATGAAATTTTGTCAAACAAAAAGAAGCACAATGGAAGTAATCAAATCGGGTTTGCTGAACTGGGCGCGGGTGTATGATGTCAGATCTAGGAAATGAGTTCTGCATGGCCAAGCATCCAAGTATTTTTGGTTTAGCTAGGCCTAGGTAAATATAGTCATAACTATCTGCCAAATGGGAGTGTCTTTATTTGTGGCTCTGATTATATCTAATGTGGGGTAAGTTTAAAATGTGGGAATTCATTGAGTAATTAAGCGAATTGCTTGAGAATTCTTATCTCACTTCAGGCACTGCCTACAAAAAAACAATATTTTTTGGGAGTGTAACTTTCAAAATGTTGCGCTTCATTCAAAACTGCAGGCAAAAGCGACGACCTTCAATGAATAAAAAAAAACGAAGAAGCCGCTTTAACAATAAAAGCAACAATAGCGAATGCATCGCAGTGAGCGACCAGCCAAGAAACTTGATTAAAGTTAAGGAAAACGTAAAGTTCAACTTGTTGTTTCTGCTGTCATTTGTTGCTGTTTCTGGCTGTTTGCTTCGCTTTTGTTGCACTTCTGCTGAAGTATTTGCGCCATGGCTTGACATTTCGCACAAAAAGCAAAAAAAAAAAATAACAAACAAAAAAAACGAGGTGAAAAAATCGAAAAAAAACAAAAACAAAAAAGCAACAAATGAAGAAGAGGCTGCAAGATTTCATGCTTTTATTTTCGCAATTGGTTGCACCAGCCCAGCCCAGTGCGATATAATGAATCTGAAAATGCCCGGTCTATTGTCGCGAGCGTAATTAGCCGGCTGCTCTCAAGACCCCAATACCATTATCTATAATATATCAAATGATGTGCGAGCTCTGAGATCGGCGGAACCAGCAGCTATAATGCCGTGAAAATTTCAAATTCTTTGCTGCAAAATCGTAAATGTCAAGACGCCGACTGCAATGTGCCACAGTGGTCGTGGGTAAGTTAAATATTTAATTAGGATCTTATTAAGTCAATGATTAAATTCAAGCCACACCTTGAAACCAAAATTAATTTAGCCAGAAAAAAATCTTTAGTGTAAGTAAGTAAAAAGAAAAGGGAATCGGTTTGCTTGCTTGACTTATGGAGTTAACACACGTCAAATTAAATGTAGTAATGGTTACTTAAAAGTAAAATCTCCGTAAATATAAAAATCAAATATGTGCTAAAGCGCTTAAACACGTTAAAATGTTATAAATTTGTACCCTGAGCAATCATTAGTGCACATATGCACATATGAATAAACATTTGCTAGCTTTCTCAGCAGAATACACTGTGCTGGGCGAATAGCACTTGACGTGACCAGTCTGGGTACCAACTACCCGATGATCACCGATGTCCGATGGCTGAAAATGGTATTGCATTGAACCGCTTGGCTCACAGAACGCCCCTCGGTCGTTTGCGGCCCCATTGTTTCGACCATTTTCCATTTTCTTGTTTTTTTCCGTTCGGCTTTGCCAAATGCCAAATGGAGACGACAGTTAGAGAGCCACCTTGGCTAAGCTAGAAGCTAGAAGTGGACAGGCGGCTAAGTTAAAACGGATTTGAAAGCCATTGTATGTAGTAGCTTCCTTTGCTTTAGCTTTCAAAGGGACTGTCACTTGGGGAGACCTTTGAACAAAGGCCAGTAGTAGAGACGGTTGAAAGAAAACACTCCGATTATTAAGCAAAAATTTCCAGTACAGCATTATCGCAACAAATAGCAAAGTCAATTGGGAATTGAACAAATATCTAGTGTAATGAATTTTAACGACAACGCGGACAGCTCGACAGGTAGCCAAATTGGCAAGCAAAAAGATTTGAAGTCACCAAAAAGGGCTAGGGACGGAGTGACCAAAAAAACCAAGAAGAATCTGCCGAAGAAGGCCGCTATGGCGCGGTCACCACTGACTCCATCTATGAAAATCAAGGCCTTGATAAAGAAAAGAGTTCAAATGGCGCAGAAGCGGAAGCTAGCACTTATGACATCCGCCAAGGATAAATCACTGCAGCTGAAGACCAAACGTAAAGTCATTGTGGTGGAGCCCTCTTCGAAGTCCATGCGTCCCAAGATGATTAGCCGGCGCCCCACTCCGTTGCCCCGTCCGCGAAAAAAAAGGGAAAGTCGTGCAACGACCTTGCCAAAATATATTCCCTTGTGTCAGAAAAAACACCATGTCGTCCACGAAAAATCCTCCAAAGGCTGATAGTAATATATTATTATATTTGCAACTAATATAATTGGATGGCGCATTCAAATTTTCGTACCCATCTCTTCTGATTATCATAGTCTGCTCACATATTGAATTCTCCAAACTCAATTACAATAAATTCCAATTGCGATCGATAGATAGGCTTATTTATGTGACCAGAGCCCGAAGGTTGCCGGCGCGTCCCGTAAAATTCTGTCCAGAAATAGGCAAATGTGTCACGACATCAAATCGGCATATTTGAATTCGATTTCGATGGTTTTTCGATTTTGGGTCAAGTGCGCACAAGCATGCTAATGAGAAAATGTCACAAAAATAGTTGGAAAATAAAAACAAAGTGTATTCACCCACATACGAACTGCAATGCCCACTTAGATATATGGAACACTAGTGCAGTGTCAACGGCAATGGAGGATGAACGATTTGATCTACCTTCTGCGGATTAGAGCGAGCTACGCTGGAAATAGTAGCCACTCTTGCCACAGTGCAGAAGGAAAAATGTTATATAATAGAATTTCATATTGTCTCGCGATGGATTTGAACTCGGAACCCCAACGTAGAAAATTAACTCAAAGACAATCTGCGCAACTTAGACCGCAGAACCATCGACCGTTTCAAAGCAGAAGGAGCTAACATTGAACCCAACCACCGCAGCAAGCAGTAGTCCAATCAGAACGGCAAGCAGTGCACATACGCGTAAAGTATATGTAAAATTCTTATTCTTCATAAATCCCATATTAAATTAATAAATTTTATACTTATTAATCAACTGGACGAGAAGAGATTTTTTCACTCATCAATCAAATAACTTCAACCTTTATTCAATTAATTTTTAAGAATTGAACAAGTACTTAATGAAAACAACGGAAGTGGGCGTGTTTTTGAACGAACTTAAGCACTCAACTTGGCACAGAAATTTTCGGGCATATTTCCTCTGACAGATCTTTTGGGCCATTAATCAAACCCTAAACTAATCTCCAGTCAGTCATTTCGACAACTCGCGCCAAATGTGCGAGACATGCGACGCCTCGTCGCGTTCTTAGATGCGATAATAAACGGCAATTACTTGCAGTTGAAAAAGGTTTCAGGTAAAAACAAGGTGTGAAGCCCAAAGAGCCAGATAAATTCGACTCGAATCGATGTAGGCGTTGTCCCCACTCCAAAATTCCCAGCACCGAGGCTCTTGCATAAATTCGTTTGATAAAATCCATTTGAAATACTGCGGCCATATGATATTTTAATTTTCAATTAGCGACTGGAAAATCTGTCGACATACGAGGGGAAAAAAACATTAACTTCGCGTGGTTGAGCTGCATTTTTTCTTGTTTCTTATTTTTAAGGCAAGACGTAGTGGGTCAAAGAGTCAGGATTGTGATGCATGCAACACATAAGCTACGAGTTGGGTGACTCTTCGCCACTTTATCATCGCATTATTTAAAAAATATTCACTGGCAGTTTTGCTACAGTTTCGTTTTCCAATCATTCATAATAATCTCAAGTAAAAAGCAGAATTGAGCAATATTAAATAAGCCGTCAGAGATGTTGCAAAGTAAACATGAAAAATGGGACAAACAGGTCTTAACATTTAACAATTTTATGACGTGTTATTAGCCTAACAACTTGAATATCTATAAAATATAATAAGCTGTTATTATATGTTATTTATGGAGAAATCGAAGTGAACTTTTTAGGCTAACAGATTTAGTTTTGCGATTACTTGTTGTAAAATCGAAGAAGAAACCCCCCAAACTAAGGGAATTTTCAAACGAAAACAGTGTTATTCACTTGATTCACATTCACTTTTGTTTGACAAATGTAGCGAAAAAGGTGCAAAATATTTGCAAAATAATACAGTGTGCCAAAAGTACAAAATTAAGTTTGTTTTTCATTAATACATATTTTTATTATATTCTTATTTTAATATAAAACTAAGGCATTGCTTTATTAAAGAGATTAGAGCTGATGAATAGGATTTCTAAGATAAAAAGAAATCATTTTTGACCCACTGTGCGGCTGTGACAAATTTGCGACCCAAAACATTTTGCGCCAGCCGGAGTCTGTATATATATTTTATTTATTTATTTATTACACTTTTCGCGCAATTAAGAGCAATGATTTTGGGCTTTTTTGGCCTGTGCCATTTCATGGCCATGCCATGCGTTGCCAGAGGCGCTGGAGTGAACAAATTAATAGCTTGTTGACACATTTACGCATTTACATAACTAACAAACTGTGCGACCTTCAGATACTTCCAGCTACTATTTCCCATCGCAAAATCGATTTGTGCCATCATCCGGTTCCTTTCCACGCCCACAGCCGCCCTCGCTGAGTGGATTCCGTGCCAGTTCCGGCGGATTCTCCCCATCGCCGGGCTCCTACCAGGAACAGCTCCTGTTCATCGCCAACGAAAATGCCAAGCAATCGCCGGCGGTGGCCAGTTCGCAATTCGGAGGTTCACCATTTGGAGGCAGTTCCCAGTTTGCGGTAAGTTTTTCGCCTGCACCATAAAAAATTCAAATTCAATTATTTCCCCATTACATTTCCCTATTCGGCGAGGGGGCGTTCGAGCAGCTACGCTCGGGGCAATTAGTGGGTTTTATTCGTTTTTTCTCAGTTGTTTTCGGTTGTTTTTTAGGCTTCTAGAGGCACGCCAGTCAATCAACGCCGCAAACGAAAACGAAATCAAATCGAATGCAAAATGCAAAAGGATTTCCACATACCACACATATGTATGAAATTTGATTTAGTTGGCTGGCCAAAATTGCTGGCCGGAATTGAAATTGGTGGCGTGCCATAAAAAGGCAGGATACCGAAATCAATGTCTAGGGATCGTTGTGGATCGCGGAGCTGCATAGACTTACATTTTCGCATATCAAGAGGATTTGGTAATATGTTGTAAGCGATTTCAAAGTTCCAGCCATTCTCTTTTATCTCCGAACAATCTGATTTCTCATATGTTTAACGTATGTATTTTTACGGCACGCGACTGTCAAAAACGGTTAGATACTTTTCAAAAAATATCCGTAGGCTGCACGCTAGCTAGTCAATAAGATATAAAAAGTGCAATCAAATTATAGATATAAAATATATGCGTGAACGAAATGGCGCGAACTGCCGACTGACCATTTGGATATCCACACACTTTCACTTGACCAAAGTCAAACAAAGCGAATCGGCGGCTTCTGCATATCAACGAATATATGCGTGAGCAATTCAAAACCACGCGAAGAGTTGCAGCTGGTGGAGCAGCCAGGTTGTTTTTGTTAATTGAAAAAAGTGTAAATTCACATTGTTTACGATGCGATGAGCACGCACTTTGGCTGCAGCTTGCAGCTTGCTTTGGCCCTAATTGAAATGCCTTTGGTGGCCCCAAAAGGGTAGGCGGTGGTGCCCCCAGCGGGGGTCTTCGTTTGGGATTGCTGCACCATCGATTCAATCCGCGAGTTCCAATGCACGATCTACAGATTTCTCTATACCCTTCGAAGGGTTGATACCCTTTCCTAAACAAAACAACTGACTTATGGCTTAACAGCATGAACAGAAATGTATCTTATAGGTTGAATTTGTAAAGGGTACGTCAATCTGCACCCAATGGAAGCGACTACTTTATGAGCCGAAGAAAAACTCAATTAACCTGGTTCAAGTCGAGATGTGGTAACCCATTAGAACGCATTCTTCAAATGATGAATGAAGACAGCTCCATTCTGCTGGCCAAGTGTGCTACTGAACAGTACACTGTACTGTGAACTCAACCTCCGCCCATCAGCTTATCATCACGAGGCGTAATGGAAATTGTGAGTTGCCTGAATGCCGGGCTGATTGGCCAAGTCGAGTGTGTTGGTCCAAGGGGAAAGTGCGTCGTAATGACGTTGGCGGTGCAATAACCCTCTTCCCCAGCTAAACTGCTTTCCAGCGACGTGAGCGAGGCTTTCATAGTTTCATTATGCTATCCATATTGACAAATGCCTTAGAAACGTTTGTTTTTAATTTCCCCACCGACAATCGCTTTCTTCGCCGCCACACACACAACTGTTGACAATGGCCAGTGAAATTTTGACATGAGAGCATATCCAGAGCATATAAGCCCACTCCAAACTGGAAAAAAATATGCTGCAATCAGGCAACGAGCTCTATTCAAGTATCCATTAGATGAAAACCCTATGCTATACAGGCTTAAAGCAGGGAAAGCTTACCAAAGTTAACAATATCAGTTAGTACAGTGAAGATGAAGTTAATACTAAAAACTTATGTTTTCTTTGCTGTGTAAAAGCGAGAAGGTGCTGCCATTAGTAGAGCCGCCCATTAAATGACTGCTAATCAGAGTAAGTCCGTGGACCCAAGACCGCATTTCCAGCGGGCGTGGATATCTGGAGCCCACTAGATTGAAAAACTTCGATGATGGTGAGGAGGGGAAACGTGGATTTTCTGATGCGTAAACCGATCCGCCAAGAAGCGGAAAAATAAATGCATTGAAATGCGCTCTTTTAGCAACAAAACTCGCGTTTTGTATGCAATTTGCTTAACAGAGCAAAACTTTTGAAGCCAATGCAGTCGAAAAAGGCCCGACTCCACTTTCAAAAGCCGCAACTATACCAATCATAATGGATAACAACAAGTACTTGGATTCGAGGCGAAACTGGCGGCAATTTGGATGTTGGATGTTGGATTTTGGCCAGCGACTGGATAATTAGTGAGTCGCTGGATATCGCCTCCAACGACCTTGATACACTTCAATCAAACATTTTCAATCGATTTCCATTGTCTGCTGCAGCTTTCGATGTCGATTTCCATGGCAATCCGTCTAGAGCCCCATGGCATTGTCTGCGCCCAATCCCACCTGAGCTTGCCCTGATTACGGACTTTGTCGTCTGAAGACCCGGCTTATGATAGTTCTGTCACTTAAGCCCACTTTTGGGTTATCAATTTTAGGCCGAGCTCAATGTCGGCTTTTGTCAGCTTAAAAAATCGTTATGTAAGATAGCATATAAGTTTGGTCTTTTCTTCTTGATTGAATATCTTTCGTATTCGGTAAGATTGCAGATGATTTGCACATAATGGTGACTAAACCATTTGTTAAATACCGACCTTTAACCACGAACATGATTCTGATTCACAATGATTCACTTAGTAATTCAGGGACTTTTTCGATTTTGGTGCTTGCCCAGATTACAACTGAAAATTCCTGCAAGCAAGTTGTTACCTTTTGAATGATTAAATCATCTTTTGATTCACTAATCTAAATATATACTTTAAAGTACTCTATGACTAAATAGACAAGTCAATTAACTGACGACCAATATAGCTAATAACTTACATACTTTCTTAATTACAAGCTTAAGATCCAGAAGCAAAGACTGTTCAAAGAAAAGATTAATAGATGGGCAAATGATCAGTTCAATAACCCAACATAGAAAATCCTTCAGAAGAACGATGATGGATATTCCCATGTTCACTTAATTATGGGCTTCCATTCTGCTTGCAGCCTTAATCCATTAATTATCAGACCATTTATATCGTGTGACAAAAAAAGCGAAAAAGCAAAACAAAATGTAAAACTAATTAACCTGCATTGCCATAACACCATTAAAAACCTACCTCTCTGTTCCATAGAAACCGAATCGCCAGACGGACTATTACGATATCTCGCCACGCCCCTTTGGAGTGCCCTCGGGGGCGGGACCAGCGGCAACGGCGGGACTAGGAGCGGCAGCGTCCACTGGTGCCACGTCCGCGTCGGTGACCAATGGCTTCACACGCTCCAAGGCGATACGGAATGGATCGGGCAACAGCCTCGGTGGTGGATTCCAGCCGCAGACGCAGCGCATCAATGTGCCCCACCAGCAGACGCAGTTTTTGGCCCACTTTAGCGAATCTGGGGTAAGGAAATTGAACACTCAAAGAAAATATTAGTTACAGATAGAAGCTGTTTTCCATTTCACTGCTGCTGATGCCAACATTAAGAAACTTCACTAAACTATAAAATAAATATTATTGTCTTTTGTTTGCGAATTAAACAACCTGATTATTGACTGTGTATATCGAAAGAAAGTAAGAGCGACAGAAAACCAATCTCAATTGGCATAACAAGAAGCAATCGAGTTCAGGCAAAACAATTTCGCCTCGCCATTGCATAACAAGTTAAAAAAACAATTGGCTCTGCTCTGATTTTGGCCAATATCAGTTTTTTTTTTGTTTTGTTTCGATTTCGGGGAGTCGGGAGTGAGTCTTACGTGACTTCCAAACAGTAAATGCTTTGCGGCGTCTATTTGCCAACTCAAGTAGCCAAACTTCAGAACCAGTTCCAAGCCACGCGAACTCTAGTTTTAGCTGTTTAATTAAAAAAAAAAAAAAAACGTAGATAAAAAAAGCATTACCACAGCAAAGAGGCCAAATCGAATTGTGGCCAAAATATTTTACCTTTCACCCTATTGCACTTCATGCTCCACATTTTTGATTGTTATTTGCTTAACGTTTTGGCAAACCAGCGAACTTCGTTCATAAATCATGTTCGCATTACCAAGTCGCTGTTTACTTTTAAATCCGTGGAGCGAGGAGCACATATATGTATATATCTTGTGTATTTTCAAGTAGTCAATATTTACATATGTACATATACTACTTAACTTCGAACTTATAATTGAATTGTCAGAGCGGAAGCGTTTCTCGCTCTGATTTCCCTTTCCTTTTTCTCGTTTTGCCCCCATAAATTTCTCAAGTTAATTGCAGCAATTTGTTGGCCCATTCGGGCGAAAGTGCCGCCTTGATCGATGGCCAGCTTAAATATCAAATCAGCTCACGATTAATCGGCCATAATGACAATTGCTAGTGGGCGCTCAAAACCCATTAGTTGGCATTACTTTTGAGTCCGCTTAACAGATGGATTCATTTTCTCGGTTCATTCTCCACCTGCTCTAATCCACTGCCAATCTCTCATCTCATGGCTCAGACTGAAAAGTACCAAACTAGATAGAGCGAGCACAGTACTAACTAGCGACTATACAAATCCATACCTAAATAGTTACTTTATTGCAAAATGGTATTATGATCGGGTGCAAAACGATCTTATAGTTTTTTTTCGCTGTGCAATTGTATGGATTTGGCAACCTGCTGAGGGGAATCTTCCAACTTTGACAGTCCCGAGGTTGCCTTCACATAAAAATTAAATAAATACGAGCGCATAAATTATAGATGAACGAATGGAGCTGTGGGGTGGCGGCGGTTGGCATCTGGAAATTTGCACAAAACGCTTTAGACAAATTTGAGAATCACTTGAATGGCACCGTGGTTGAGAAGAGTTCGCACGCAAGACAATTGACAGCAGACGAACCGCAGAGATTGCGGTTCCATGTCGAAACTGTAACAGTTTCCCATGACGATAGCCGAGGCTGTGACGGAGATCTGCAGCTGTGGCTTCTTGGCAATAAAAGCCCGTAATCCGTAATCGTGTTAGTAAAACTTCAAACTCTTCTTTTTGCAGAACGAAAAGCGACCGGTGACCAGCAGCCGTCCATTTGGCAATGGAGGATTCTCACCCACCCGAACTCGAACGCAGGCACCGGTTTCGGCACTTGTGGAAAATCCAGCCACTCCCGCAGCAACGGCTTTTAGACCACGCAATCGCTATCAACCCGGCAGCTCCACTGCATCCACCACAACCACAACAACGAGTAGTGCGGAGGTGAGCAGCAAGCGGTACAACCGATTTGGCAGCAATCGGGCCAAAGCCACCAGCACCACCACCTCAACCACTCAGAACACGCCCTCGGAACGTCCTAGTTTCGGCAGGAAGTCACCAAATCCCAGGCGACCCGTTTTCATCAGTCGCGAAGTCAACGAACCGGTGAGTGTGGTCAGCAAGCGACCATTCAACTACAGTGGAGCCAGGCTAAAGCTGCCAGCCAGACCCACCGCTCGCACCACCAGCACCACCGAAAGCGCTGAGGCCGAGGAGGAGGAGTCCCTGGATGACGAGGAGGAAGAGGAGGAGCACGAGGACAGTGATGAACAGTATGAAGAGGAATCCGACGAGGGAACCGAAGAACACTCGGAATCCTCGAGCTTGGAGAAGTTACCACTGCAGGAGGAGGCCGTCACCCCGGTGACAGTGACCAAGAACGAGGCATTCGCACATGTAGAGCCTTCTGAACCCACCACCAGTTCCGAAGTAGATAATGAAAGCAGCACGAGCAGCACTGAAGAAAGCCAAACTGATGTATCTGAAGTAACCAACGGCGAGGCAGAGATCAGCAACGCTGAAAATGATGTCACCACCCTACCCCCAGCTCATGAGGAGGAAATCGCAGACGAACCCACCACTGTTATTCCGCAGGAGAACCAATCCACGGAGGATGCTCATGTGGATGAACAAACCGTAACCACTGAACAGCCTTTGGATAGCACCTCCAAAAAGGAAGAAACCGAGAACGTATCCAAACCATTGGAGCCCAAGTCATCGAAGCAAGAGGAACATAGCTCATCAAAATCAGAGAACCAAAGCCTTAACAAGCAGGAGGAGCAATCCGAGTCTCAGTACGATGATGAAGGAGAGGGCGAGGACTATGAATACGATGATGAGGAGGGTAGTGAAGACTCAACCAGCGAAGTGGAGAGTCAAGACTCCAAGCCATCCACACCCAGTGCGGAGCATAAGAATGACCGTGAAATCATTTCGGTGGTAACCACCAAGAGCGTGGTCAACGGATCCACAATTCTACCAGTGCCAGTTACTCCAAGCACCAACTTTGTAACTGATGAGGAAGTTGAGTCTTCCCACGCTGATCTCAAATTGGAAACAACCACATCCATGACCTTGGACGAAGAGAAAGGCCCAAATGCTACTGAGAACTATGTGGTTGTGGCCTCTATCCAACCCAGTCGTAGCATCAATGGAGCTCGGTTCTTGCCTTTCCCGGCCATTGAGCAGGAAGAGACGAAACAGACACTGTCTGAACTGGAGCGGAAGGTGCATTCCAAACAGCAGCAGACCCCAGCTCAAAAGCAATCGGAGGGCAGCGAGGAGGTGCAGGCCAGCTCCTCCATCCAACCTCCGATAGTTGCCTCCACGGAGAGTATCATTGACAAACTGGATCGTGTGCAGTCAGAGCTGTCCAGTGGCTTGCTATCTGGCAAGTACCCCATCATCAGCCAGATGGACTCCTCCACACCAGCAACTAGCACTACTGTGGGCACAGGTCCCGGAAAATTTGTGCCCCACATCAGGAAGTACCAACCCAGAACCACATCAACTGCTCCGCGAACAACCAGCAGCAAGGTGAAAGTGCAGCATTTCGATGACGGAGAAATGGACGAGCTGGCCACCCTTCTTCCTGTGGGCTTTAAGCCCAGACCGAGCTATAAGAACCGCAAGATAACGACAACGACCTCTACCACAGAGGCTCCGCCAGCTGAGATATCCAAACAGAAGCCGGGACGCAACTCAACCATCAGTCGATCGTTCAAGAGTGGTCACGTGAACGTGCAGGATGTGGCACAGGCTGGACTACTGCCCAAGGGCTATAAGCCACCCAAGACCACTACTACAACGACCACAACCGAAAAAGCGGAGGAGAGCAATCCAAATTCTTCCTCTGGACTCGAGAGTCTCTTTAGTGAAATCCAGTTCGACGAAAAGTTGGCCTCCCTGCTGCCCAAGGACTACAAACTGAACAGTAGTCCCAAGCTGCAAGTGAACTCCACCACTGCCACTCCGTCAACCACTCAACGGAATCTGCCAGTTGCCGTGCCATTCGATGATCTGAGCACGTTCCATCTGCCTCCTGGATATAAGGCTCCCGAGCCCAAGGACGAACCGAAGTTGCCACCTGGTGTGACTCCCATTAAAATAGATTCGTTGAAGGACCTGCTACCTCCTGGATTTAAATTGAATGTAACGGAGAGCGATGCTGGTGACGAGATTCCTGCCTCCCTGCTGCCACCTGGCTACAAAGCCAAGAAACAGCATCCGGCCTCAACCACCACCACATCTACAACAACGAGTAAACCCACTTTGTCGGCTTCTAGCACCACTGAAGCAGCTGTAACGGAAGCTGCCGGAGGAAGTGGCTTCAAGGTGGTATTCCCAAAAGGAAACCACAAAAGATTGGGTGCTCATCGCCTGACAACACCTCATCCTTCCGGCGAGGAGGGAACTACTGCGTCCTCGAGCTCAAACCTGCAAGTGATGATCAAAAAGGGACCACCAACCAGGGCCACCACAGAGTTCACCGGCTGGCCGACTCCGCCGACCACACCGCTGTCCATCGACAAGCTGAACGCACAGACCATCAACTTTGAGGATCTGTTGACCGCCAGTGGAACGAGTAGCACGACAAGCACTACGACAACTACGACAACTACAACCACAACGACTACTCCACGACCCACAAAACCGGGTCATTGTACCGCCGACTGCGACTTGGCTGCTACCATTAAGATCATCGACGGTGTGGCATGGAAACCAGAACTACTTGATCACAACACCGTGGAGTGGAAGAATCTGGCCCACGAGCTGGAGGCTCAGGTAAGTGAATCCTTCAATTAGGGATTCCTATTTATAAAATTACTTTTTACCAGCTCAACGAAGTTTATTCCGGAGCTCCTCAGCTGAACAAGTGGTATAAAAAGGTGCGTATAGATAGCTTCAGCAAGGGCAGCGTCCTAGTCGACTACTATGTGGAGCTGGCCAACATAACCGAGGATGTGGATACCCTGGAAATCCGTCAATTGTTCCACGATGCCCTGTCCAAGCCAGCTACTCCAGTTCTACCGGATAAGGATGCCCAGGAGAATGAGACGGATAGCATCTCGGGACCGCAGGAGGAGCAGCTGGTAACGGCCAGCTATCAGATGGGCAAATACATTATTGATCCGGTGGCCACAGATTTTAGTGGTTAGTTTAGAATAACCTTTCTGTTGCTCTTAAAATTATATATATTTTTTTTCTTATAGTCATAGCCAAGAATGCTCATACTAATGTGGAGTTCGCAGAGGAGGATCTGCTTATTCCACAATGGGCCATTGTGGTCATAGTGATTGGAGTAGGCTCCCTGGTGTTTGTAGTCATTTTTGGGGTCACCGTGGTAAGTTAAAAGATCATTTGAACAACTTGAGCCTAGGTTAATGACTATCCCTCTTTAGTTGCTCAACCGTCAGAAGAGGGCCAAGAAGACCCCCATTCCTTTGACCAACGACATGCTAAACGAGCTAAAGGTTAACCACATGGGTGGTGCGGACAACTATGGCGTGGATGATTTCTATAACATCGACGATCCTTGGAACGATACCAAGCAACCTATTAAGCCGAAGGTATGCCGCATTACTTCTGCAGCCCTTTGCATCCATACTTATAATACTGTCCTTTCCAGCGCTTCACCAACTCAATGCACGGTAGCAACAGTTCCAACATCTACGACAGTTGGCGATCCACCAGGCATCCGAACACCGGCGGGGATTACTTCTATGACCAGCAGCCAACCTATTCCCAGAAAGGAGACTCGCTGAAGAGGCCGCAGCTCCACCATGGTAACCACAGCAGTCACAGAGAGTACCCCGCCCACCACCACCAGGCGTCGCAGCAGCACCAGCAGGCGTACGGTCACCAGTATCCGGATGCCTTCGCCGATGCCCACCAGATGTACAGCTACAACAATCATGCGAGTCGGACGCGCTATTCCCGCGACTATGATCCCGATTTTTGAGCGGGCTCTCTTCTGACTCGACTGGAATGGACTGGAGTGGAATGGAGCATCCATCCATCCGTGTACTAGCTTTAGTAACTTGCGAACGATTTTGAGTTGTAACTAAATAGCGTAAAGAATCGTAGTTGTAATGCTGCTATAATTTATCGTATTGCCTGCTGGCTTGGCTCAAAAGTCGTCCACTTTTCAGTACCCACAGCCGGCCGTAGCTAAACTAATTTAAGCTATATACTTTTGAATACTTAATGGAGCTGCTATATCTGGATGCCTTACACTTCCGCTTAATATACGTATGAAGGAAATGTTTCTTAATAGAACGTTAGGGGCTTGCCCCGGAAAATAAATAGTCATGCACTCTTAGTTAATCCTAGGTC
The DNA here is from genome assembly GCF_004382195.2 of Drosophila sechellia. Taxonomy (NCBI): domain Eukaryota; kingdom Metazoa; phylum Arthropoda; class Insecta; order Diptera; family Drosophilidae; genus Drosophila; species Drosophila sechellia. The sequence continues at coordinate 13,720,008 of NC_045950.1, read as the reverse complement.
ATATGTAAAACTAGATACACTAAAATATATTCTTTGTATTATTTGAAGTACTGGCGGCTTTCTATACTACTAATGAATGTCTAGTTTTAGACAAAAAATAAAAAAAACAATTTATACCATTTACGTTTATACCATTTGAATTTTTATAAAAAGTATAATGCCGAAACCCGGGATTGAACCGGGGACCTTTAGATCTTCAGTCTAACGCTCTCCCAACTGAGCTATTTCGGCAGCTGCAATTTCTGCGTCAAAAGCCGATTTTCACACCAGTAATGGTTTGTGTCTAGGTGCATTCAGTGTTGTAAAATTCAAAATCCAATTAGCAAAGACCAAACTTTTTCAATCCACGGTAGTGCCATATTCTGCACGCTCGTAACATCTGCCGAAATAGCTCAGTTGGGAGAGCGTTAGACTGAAGATCTAAAGGTCCCCGGTTCAATCCCGGGTTTCGGCAATCTCCTTTTTTTTTAAATCCTGCATTTCAGTGAAATAATCTTTTTTACTCCAAGGTTAATAAAACAACAATTACTTAAGGCTCATTTATTTTTAATCCCTTTTGGTTAATGGAGCAGAGTCCTTGTCAATGTGCGCAGAATTTCTGCCTTAGAATCCTTAGTAATTTGATTTCTAGACCTCGCTAAAGCTAAAGAGTTAACGATCGATTTGTGTTGTATTTTGAAAGAGTTACTCCTATTTGCTTAAATTCAAGGGTTGAATCCTCGTTTACAATAAAAATGTAATAGATCTCACATATGCACTACATTTTGAGGGTTGGTGGGTATCGGGAATGGGAGGCTGGGTGTGGATTCTTAAATAGCTACCAATTGTTTCGTTTTAATTAAAGTCAGATAAAATTTTTACTAATATCACCTTCTAGAAATTTGTCCAATTCGTTTCCATTAAAAACTGATGTAAATATGATTTAAGAACGTACGTGTATATAAAAGTTTGATCCTTAAGAGCTTTGATTTGGCGGTGTGGCAATAAATGAAATTAAAATAAGACTTTAATTAAATAATTTGCATTTATTTAAAAACGTAAAAAATAATTAATTTTATGATTGAGTAATTTTTCAAGTGTTTTGTTTTCCTATCTTATTTCCTTATATTTTTGGGTAGGCAATCATTTTGCTCGCATAGTTATAAAATATGCGAGCGGGTAAGTCGATGAGAGTGTCAAATGACTATTTAAAGAATAATCAAAAACTTAGCAATGGGTCCGAATGGTTTTTATAAAAGTACAAAATCTAATCAATAAGCATCAAAAATGTACTAAATTAAACAAAAGCACGAAAATTTGCCCGTACAATGCCTACAATTAAAAATTGTTTTTATGCCTAATTATCAACTATGATATATGTATAATCTTGTATAATTGTATGTATAATTGGTTTCGTAATATTTTAAACTACAATTTATAACACGCGCCACGACGTAAACAAACAAAGGCCAGGATATATATATGTATATGTTTGTTTGGGGGTGTGAAAATGTATATACTCATATATATATTTATATATATGTATGCACTTGGTAACTATGTATACGATGAGTTAGTAAATACTCGCTAAATTAAATTTTTAACTGCAAAATACGCAGCACACAAGATTAAACAGTGCTACGGGAGCAGTTCATCAACAAACAAATAAAAATATAAACTTATCATCTTGACCAGGGTCAGTACAATTTTGATTTCAAATCGCCTTGATATATGTTTCTTTATAATGTGCATTAAATATATTTAAAGGTGTCTATGTATATGCATATGCGTGGATCAGGTGAGGGTCACAGTGTCTCTTCTGGATCTTACTCCACGGCAAATCCACAGGTCTCCTCAACGGCCTGCGTCAGCTTGTCGCACAGTAGCTGGTACGTCTCGTAGGGCGGCAAATCGATCCGGTTAAAGCAGGTGTGCGCCTTGGGCAGGTTCTGCGTGGGCACGTCGGCAGTCAGGTGAATAGTAAACAGTCGTGGTCCCACCGCTCCCGTGGAGCCCTGTAGCGCTCTGAAGCCCTGCAGCGGCACTCGCGATGATCCCGTCACGAACTGCAGCAGCCGGGCTCTCATCTCAGAACTATAGGACTCGACCACCTTGAGAAGTGTAAAACATTGATTAATAAAGTTAAATAATCTTTAAAATAATCGCTATCAAGTAGCCATACACACCTGCCAGAACCACAACACCTGCGTCGTTTCGTTCGTACAGTGCTTCAGTCTCGTATTGTTCCGCCAGTCGTTGACATCAATGCTAGAGATGCCACCAATGACCAATTCCAGTTCGCGCTCATCAAACGGTCTTAGGAGATGGCTGGGTATAAGCTCACAAAAACCTGGAAGATATGCATTTATTACTAAGGTTAAGACAAATCCAAATCCGACCACAAACCTTTCTGCAGAGCCAAAAACTGTTGTTCAATGCCGCGCATGAAACGATAGTTCACATAGAGCTTGACATACTCGCGTTTGTTCTCCTCCGTCACAGGAATGGAGGCACCGCCAGGCTTCAGTTCGTGCACCACCAGAGCACCAAAGCTATTGTTCTCTACACTGAATGTGGATTCAATGATGCCGCTGATGTTGCTCTCCCTAAAATGCAACGATAATATAAACAGTTCCTAGATGTTTAAATATATTTCACTCACAGCATCCAGGTGAGGCTGCGATGTAGCTCCGGATCCACGCCTTCAATATCACCAAGCGTAATCGGTTTGTTCAGCAGCTGCTTGTAGAAGGGTGTAGTGAACCCACCATCCAGACAGTGACCGTGGAACACGGCAATGCCCAGTGTGCGACCCACGAAATGAAAATAGGACAAGTGATCGGGATTCACACCGGAGTCTGGATTAATTTGCAGCGTGTAGTGATCATCCCTACTGTACTGGAATAGGCCATACTGCGGGTTCAACATCTCGCGGGAAAGCAGATGCAACCACTCTCGTGCTACGCCACCATAGTCCAGACCCTCCTCGCCCTTAAATTTAACCATTAGACGCTTGCGCATGTCCTTGGCCCGCATTTTCATTATCAGTCTATAGCTCTCCTCGAAAATCTCGTTGCGTGACACCTCCAAACGGCAGTGGCCGGACTGCGGCTGCATCGTTTGCAGCTCCGTGCGCAGAGCTCGCAGCTTGCCAACCAAATCACGGCGGTACTTGGGCAAAAGGTCGGCGCCTTCAAGCAATCCCTGTGGCAGATCCGGAACAATCCGATGGGGCGGGTTTGTTGTAGTTGTGAGCGTCGTTGGAGTTGCGTTGCTCGCCGGCGTCGCCTGTGGTGGAACTGCTGCTGCGGCCGCGGGGGTAGCAGGAGTAGCCGATGGTGGAGCTGGTGTGCCAGTATTTGCAGCGGATGGTGGTACGGTTCCGCGTCGAATCATTTGCAAAATGCTGCCACTAAGCCGTGGATCCGTAAACTGTGTGGTTCGGTTGTTGTGGTCCACAAAGTAAACCCTTCCTGAGGCCGTCTTCCGCTGTTCCCAACCACTCGGCAATGGTCCGATAGCATCTAGCGTTAGATGCTGTGTGTCAAAATCACGTGGTATCCGAGGATCATGCCACGTGGAAACACCAGTGGGTATGTGATAAAAGTACACCTGCCCTTGTTGCGTGGTTCGCATTTCATAGCCGGGCGGCAGATCCAAAAATGGTCGTGCTGCCTGATTGGCAGCTGCAATGGCTGCCGAGGCATACCTCTGCCCAGATCCACCTCCAGCTCCGCCGCCAGATGTGCCCCCATTTCTTGTGCCTCGTGAAGAGCGTCGTCTCGTGGAGGACTCCTCACCTTGTTGCCGCGAGCTCCTACGCTGTGAGCGCTGACCGGGCGTTGCAGCTGTATAGGATCTACTTCCTCCTCCGCTTCCGGCTGGTGTGCTGTTCGCATTCGGACTGTGCACATTTCCATTTGCAGAGGGTGTCACTGAAGCTGGCGGCGATATATTTGGAGTTGGCGGACTTTGACTATGCCTGGGAGGAGTTGTTGTGGTTGAAGGTGAAGTAGTCGTTGCGGCATCTTCTTGCGTCCATCCGTTACTAGCACTCTGGGGCTGCGCCGCCTGGCCACTTCCATTTCCGCTGGTACTTCCATTCTGAGCATTTCCATTTACATAGTTCTGCTGACCCGTGGGGGATGTAGGCGTGCACTCTGGCGGAGCATGGCCATTCGTTTGGTGCTTTGGTGTTTTAACATGATTGTCGTTGCTGTGCAGGCGAACCGACGCCGATGTCGTACTGCTGGTGGGTGTTGCTGGTTCGTTTGTCGGACGCTGCTCCAAGGTGCGACCACCTCCAGAAGATGAGTTCGATGAGGATGTTTTTTTGCCAGGCGTTGTGGTGGCCGAAACGGGCGCTGTGGGGCTCGTGTTCTCTTTGCCCACGCTGGACAGGATTTCCGTAGAGTGTCTACGTTCATCTGAAGCCGTCACAGACAAGTCCCGGATGCGATGGCCGTTATTCATCAGGTTCGTGCAGGTTGTAGAACGGGTTGGCCCAGCCGGAGCTTGTCGATCACCGCTGTTGCCATTGTGCGTGTTGTGCCGTTGCTGTGGTGAAGTGGTGTGGCTCCCTCCAACTACTCCTGGCTGTCTGGGTCGATCCCACTGAGTCGATTTGGTGGCATGGTTCACATAGTAAACTCGACCGTTGTCCGTACGCCGCTCCTCCCAACCCTCTGGCAAGCTATCTTCCGAGGAGTCATCTTCCGACGGTCCACGGACATCGCCACTAGGTCCGACAATGGCCAGAGGATTGCCACTACTGGGTCCGTCCTTCGAGAGCAACGAAATGATGATTTGACCACGCACAAGCTCATCGTCATCCGGCGACAGCTTTCCCAGATCCAAGCGTTGAACTGAAGAAATGTTTGTTTGTGAAAATATAAGTCAATTTGTCGATATAGGAATCACTTACATCCAGCTCCTTTGAGGCTCTGTATGTTGAACGCGGGTATCCTCACACAGCCCAGGAATCCACTGCCCTTGTGTATCTTTCGCTGATTCCACACAGTTATCGTAATGGCATCCCCAATGCCCAGAAACAAATCGTAATGTGCATTCCATTTTGGATCCAGAGAGGATTTGCTGATTTCCGTTGAGTACACCTGCCCAGTTCCATCCACCTGCACCTTGGCAAAGGGATCGGGTAGACCTGCAAAAGAAATATAATTCAAATGAGCAAAACCAATCAAATATAAATTGTTTAAAATTAGTTTGTTAATAATGTTAACTCTCTATTGTCATCGATCATTACAGAATGGAAAATGGGTCTATTTGACACCGATGATTACAGATAAAGCGTTAGATTTTAAATGCAAACCATTAATGCACACGAAAGTTCCAACAAATTGATCCTATTTAAAGGTGCATGAATATGATAGCCTTGTTTATTTGTAATACAACATGAAGTGCTTGAACTTAATCGTGCTTTCGCTGCTGCTGATTTTGGCTCAAACGGACGGATATAGCCATCGCCATCCGGGCTTTGCCCAACGCTTGCAGATCAAGCCAGGGTGCTTGCAAGTGCCTCAGATATACACCGAGGCTCCAACTCCAACGCCCACCATTATCTTTTCCTCGTTGGAAGAGGTAGGGATGGCGGACATCAGGAGAGTAGAAGCAGATTAAACATCTTTCAGAGCAAATTCCCCCTGAGTGTGAGTTCCCTATTAGATTTACCTTATCGGCTTGGCACTGTGAAGCCCCTACTTAATTGAGGCCTATATAAACGCTGTCACTCTATGAGAGCTAATCATAAGCAAATGCATCGCAATGCCTTCTAGCTGGATTCATTTGCTGGGACTGCTGGCCCTGTTTCTTTGCACGATCTTATCTTCTGGAGATGCCTCCCCCTTCGACGAGAGACGCCACAGAGGATGGAATCCACGCCCAGGATCAATGCCGCAGATTCCCACCACACCACCTTTTAATCCATACGGATAAGGTGCCATCTAATTATCTAAGAACTAACTAAAAATATAGATCAATTCTTAATCGTTTACAAATATATAAAATGCATTTAGATGGACTACAAAGAAATGTCTAAAAATGTCACATATTGAATGTAGCATGCGTTTTTCTATAATAAGAATTCGGCTGTCAATCAAGGGGGAACTTTTTCCTCCACTTTTTGGTTTTAAGAGTAAAGGGCAAGAAATGTCAATTGAATCTGAGGAACGTATGAGTGAAAATGTTTACATCCCGACCAGCACCAAACGTGAATGCGGTCAAGTGTCATTAGTCAGAGATAGAGATATGGAAGCACATTGCTAGACATGTGGAGGAATGGACGCAATATGCCAATCTCCGCTATCAGAACTAAAATAGGAACCCCCGCTGTCGCATCGCTTTTGCTTATCGTCTTAGTCGGCCACCGATAATGCCCAGAATCTTGACAAATTAAGCGCTCGACATTCCGCTTGAATTAAACAATTAGGAACTACAATATCGAGCCGGGGCCGGTGATTTATGCGCACCCGGACTGGACTAGACTCAACCAGTCCCTCCCAGTCTGACAGCCACTGACTCATAACCCGGTAGATATCACAACTAGGTTTTTTCGCACACCCATATTTGTATCGGAATCCATTCGTGAATCGTTATCTCAAGGCTGACGCTGTTATCATGGCTACGGCCACAAGCGGAGCAAGAGCATATGCAGGCCTTCTGCCATCAGCTGGTGAGGATGCCATCAACCCGTTGCTGGACTCGCCCAGGTAATTCGAGAAGGGCACATTGCCACTTCTTCATCGCCTGTCGTCGCCGGGCAGCTGTTGATTGATTTTATGCAAGAAAGAACATACGACGGGTGGGGGAAGACATACTGGTAGGTAGACAGCAGCACAACTGAAAAGCACTCTATATGGAAGTTAAAGGTGTGTTTATGTTTCCGATGCAATGCGATTTCTTTGATTCCAAACATGCCTTTAAATTAGAAAAAGTCTACGAGTACTAGCGCATGTTTGATTCCTCAAAAGATATATAGTGCATATGCACATACATTTATCGTTTATCCAACAGGCCTATTTCCTATTCCCTTGAGGCAAACATTTTTTTAATCTGCCTTGTATAAAAATAGATAAAAATAGTACAAAAAAAATGTGATATTAGATTGATTGCACAAGAATGCTGAAAACGCGCTGGGCGGTTTAGAATTAATAATAGAACTTGGCGATTAAAACAAATTTTGAGCAACACCAGAAGCGATAAAGTGGACTATGATTCGGTCGCATATTAACAATAGCTGCTATTGCATTCAATTAAACGCCGCCCACCAGCCCAGTTGCATAACCCAATATCCACAGCTCCTCCTCGCTTCACGCCTGAGCTGCCTGAAAAGTGAGAAAGAAGAATGAAGAAAGCCAAAGGGGGGATTGGCGACCGACAGACTCGCCGCCTGCTTTTGGGCCAACATGGCTATGTGTTCAACCCCCTTTGGCTTAACGCTACGTGGCACAATTTCGTAGCCCAGTCGACAAGGCGAGGAAGTTAACGACTGGCTGCACTTTCACTCGGACGGAAGCCGGTAGTCAGAGTCAGCGGAGCTTGAAGTCAGCCGCATGCCACGGCTGCTGTTCGAAATACACATACACATAAAACACGGGCGGTTTTGATGCAACTGGCACGCTTTATTCTGGACAAGGAGTCACCGTTTGACAAGGGAAACGCTCGGCCTGGAGTGCTTCAGCCTTAGCTTGGTCCTCGGCCGCCCGCTTCTTGATCCTCTCCTCGATGACCGGACGGAAGTTTCGGATGAGTCCTTGGGGCGGCCAGGCAGCACCATCGGCCAGGGCACAAATGGTATGGCCCTCGATCTGCTTCGTCAGTTCGAACAGCATATCGATCTCTGCGATCTGCGCCTGTCCTGTGACAAATCTATGCATGATCATGTTCACCCAGTGGAGACCCTCGCGGCAAGGAGTGCACTGGCCGCAGCTCTCGTGCTTATAGAAAGCCGATAAGCGGGCAATGGCCTTGATAATGTCCGTATCCTTGTTCATAACAATCAAGGCACCCGTTCCCATGGACGAACGCACTGCCATCAGCCCATCGTAGTCGTGAATCGCACTCGAGGCATGCTCCTTGGTAATGCAGGGAGTGGAAGAGCCACCCGGGATGATGGCCAGTAGATTGTCCCAGCCCCCGATCACTCCACCAGCATGGCGTTCGATAAGCTCTCTGGTTGGCATAGACATCTCCTCCTCGACGGTACAAGGGTTGCAAACATGACCAGAGATATTGAACAGCTTGGTGCCAGAGTTTCGGGTACGTCCAAAGCTGGCAAACCAATTGCCACCACGCCGGCAAATAGTGGGAGCCACGGCCACCGTTTCCACATTGGTCACCGTAGATGGACAGCCAAAGACGCCGATATCGGCCGGAAAGGGAGGCTTGTTCCTTGGCTTACCCGCCTTGCCCTCCAGAGATTCAATCAGAGAGGTTTCCTCGCCGCAAATATAGGCTCCTGCTCCACGTTGCACATAAAGATCGAAATCGAACCCAGAACCGCAGGCATTCTTTCCCAGGTAGCCAGCCTTATAGGCCTCAATAATGGCATACTGAAGATTGCAAGCCTCGTTGTAAAACTCCCCGCGAATGTAAATAAAACCAGTGTTGGCACCCATAGCCCGTCCAGCAATGAGACATCCCTCTACCAGCTTGTGTGGATCATGGCGCATTATCTCGCGATCCTTGCAAGTACCGGGCTCGCCTTCATCCGCATTGACCACCAGAAACTTGGGCCTTCCATCAGGCGGTTTATGCATAAATGACCACTTAAGTCCACTGGGAAATCCGGCGCCACCGCGTCCCCGCAGTCCAGATGTCTTAATCTCGTTGACTATCCACTTGTCACCCTTGGCTATGATCTCCTTCGTCTTGTACCAGTCACCGCGCTTCATAGCTGCCTTCAATCGCCAATCGTGCCGTCCGTATAAATTCGTAAAGATTCGATCAGCATCAGCAAGTGGTCCAAAAGTAGTTTTCGTCTGCGGTGGTGGAGTTCCGGGCGGTGGCCCCTTTGGGGGTGGTGGAGCGCCGCTTTTGTCAGGCGGAGAACCGCCCGTCGGCGGAGCAGAAACATTTTTGGGTGGAGGTGAGCCTCCCGGTTTGGCAGGCCCAGATCCTTTCGGTGGAGTGGATTCCTTGGCATGCACAGTCACAATAGTTCTTCCTTGTAGAGAAGCATAATTCCGGCCTATAAAATTATCCCTCAGCTCGTCAACTCTTTCATCTAGTCGAGATTTCTTTCTTCTAGCCATATCTTTAAGCCTCTCTAACAAATCGGCCTCGAGTTCTTTTTGGTCGGCTGGATCTAAAACCTTTTCGACATTTTCATTAATAGGAAATTTCGTTGTGGGCGGAAGTTTCTCGGTTGGAAATTTGGGGCAATCTACCTCGGATTGTTTTATGCTTTCCCTTTTTTTGGCTCTTTGCTCAGACGACAGCAAATCGTCGTTACAATCGATTCGAGATCCTTCTCTCATAATCAGCAAAGGTTTGGCTGGCCCCATTAAGAATGGAATAACGCTTTCAGCGTCAATTAGTTGGTTCTTCTTCACATTTTGTATGCTAGAAGTTCGGAATATGTTTACCAGTTTGATATTTTCAGTTTCATTACCAGGTCGTAAGGCATTTTGAAGGCTTTTTACTTCTGTTAAACCTTTATAAGCACGAGTTAGTCCCAATGAAACCTTGTAAGCACCACAAGCTCGGCGATTTACCAGAAACGATATCATGCTTTCGTCTATATACTTTATCTGATTATCTGAACTCTCTGGAAAGTGTGTTGAATCTTTAGCAATCAAAGGAAAATTCAAAGCACACTACTTCCACAATTTTCGAACTTGATATGATAAAAAAAAACTTTACATTACTCACAATAACGAATATCGGAAAGACCCATTATGGATTTTCCCTATAATGACCGTAAGCGCCGCTGGTTTTAACTAAAATCTTATCGCAAATAATCGATAAAATATGAAGAACTAACTACTAGTGTATATACTATGTAGTATATGGTAGTAGAGGGAAAAAAGCAAATGAATGCGCCATATTCTGTAGTCAACCACGGAATTCAAGCATTAGCATTAATAAACATTCATTTGATGTGACACCAGCGGCCACAGACCCATTTTCGGAAACCGAAATATCCCCCTATTGGAATCTCACGGATAAGGTACATCGAATTTGTTTTTTTTTTTTTAGTAGCACATTGAACAATGCGTGGCGCGTGATTTAAGTGCAACCAAGTGTACAAAAATGGACAAGAAGTGGAAAAAGCGAATAATAAATCACAAATACACAGAAAGAAAAATCATATGCCGTGTGCGATTGTCTTTTGTGGACGAGCGAGTGAGTGAGTCGCAATGAAAGCAAATTAGTAATAATCACTTTTTTTATATCTAAACAAAATATGGGAAAAGAGCTCAGATATGGCACCGCTCGCACTCACCCACTCGACATGATGGGCGCGTTGGGGGGAAGGGCTTTTCCGCAATTTGTATAAAAATGAAAGTAGACAAGAAAGGAAGTGCTAAATTTAGCGATACCTCATATGCATAGATGAATGTGAAGGAGAGGAAACAGCAGCACCACAAGCGCCGCAAATAAAACAAAACTTTAATTTACCACAATGTGTGTTTCGATTGGACGGCTAAACAGGTGCGTAATTGATGGTTTTCGAAAGGAAAACCAAACGCGAAAACAAAGCTTGCTGGGTCTGGCGAACGCCAACTGCTCCAAATTTCCCGTAACTAACCAAAAGTGAGTCAAGAAATTATCCCAATCATGTGAACAAATTACGAAAATAAGTGATTACGCAAAAGACATGCTGGGTAAATAGTTTTAAGGAATTTCTTGCTATAAAATTTAATATTTTATATGATTAGCGATTAAGAAAAAAGGGTGAAACTTTCATGCTTTTGATGACCGGAAGTTCCGCTTTCGGAACTAATTTAGAGCTTTTGACGGATAAGTGTTAGACACTAAGGAAATGAGATATATATTCAAATACTTACGAAATAAATCCTTGCGGGCCAAGTTTCTAGCACACAATACTGTAAGTAAAGTAAGTATATTAGTGGGTTTTATTAACAATTGTTTTTGCCAGCAGACTTACTCGTTATTCGAACTTTGTGTGTACCATTGCGACGAGGGTAATCCAATTTATTCATAATTTCCGACTTTTAATTGATATTGTTTGGTTTGTATAAAAATAAATGGATTTATTTTGTGTATTGATTATTTATATGTCGCGGGCATGTTGTTGTAGTTGTTGTTGTCGTTAAAGTGCCGAACGGAGAGCGAAGAAGAAGAAGTGCAAGTAGAAGGTGGAGGAGAGGAAGCAAAGGAGGTGTAGGAGGAGCAGGTGAGGGCGGTGAGAGGTAATTTCATTGCCGAAGGTAACTGCAGTTGTTGTTGTTGTTGCTCCTGCTGCTGCTGTTGTTGCGGTAGCCTTGACGGTTGCAATTGTTGTAGTTTTTGCGTTTGTTGCTGTGTGTCATGGCACACGCACATATATATATTTGTATATAAATAATAACACCGATTTGCTTTTTTTATAGGCTGCAATCCAAAGATAACAAATGGAAATGGGTATTATTAGTAAGTTCGTTAGAGATAATGTGTGTATTTTCCCCCCAAGTGCAAAAACCCAACCCAAAAGCGAGGGCGTAGGTAGGAAATCGTTCAGGTAGGCAAAATATTCACGAAAAACTCACCCGAAATTGTTTTGCTGATGTTGTTGTTGCTGCTGCTGAACCTCACACGCACATGTCTCGCTCACTCTCTCAAGCACACACACACGGACGCAATTCACGCATGCTGCAGGGGAGAGCGGGAGCGGGTTCGATCTGTCTCTCTCCCTCTGCCACTCTATTATTTCACAAATTGCATTAAATGAAATTCCACTGTGTGTTTAATTAACTTTAATTTAGTCGATGCTCAAGTATGGGTGCCACACTATTTACTCGCACTAGTATTTCCTTCGCTATTGATGTGTATGCGAGTGTGTGTGGTACTAAAATTTGCAATAATAAGCAAAGGAGGCACACTTGTATTGTTCTAGTTCACTAAAAATCGGACGAAAACTCTGCGAACAACGCACGCCCACACAGTTACTCGTTCACGGAACGCTTGATAGTGCGCGAATTATGCTGCCGCGGCCTCACGCGCTATTGTTTTACGGATTCCCATACAAATTTAACTACAACTTCGAACGCCATTTTTATTAGTGGTGGAACAAAGTCTAGTGTTGGGTGAAAAATCGATTACTTTCTTATACTATCGATTTTTTAGTGGTAATATTCGTGGAAAACATAGCATATTGTAGTACGTTTGTAATCGGATACTAAATTTAAAATAGTATGAAAATAGTATGAATATAGTATGAAAAGTTTAGGTTGTTGTTATATTGTTACTATTGAATAAAACTACTATTGACTATCGGTTACTAAATCGATGAGTTTAGCTCTGACTCGAACCAACCTTCTCCAAAGCAAACAAACAAACACATTTTGGCGGCGTTTTTGTTTACCTTTTATTTTTCGCAAAAAGTAACAATGTCAATTACTCTAGATTTTAATGGTAAGAACTTTGCCAAGGGAAAGAATTTAGACGTGCACTACTTGCCGGCTAAAATAGACGGCGATGGGGAAGCGAATGTGGAAAATTGCTTCAACAACTACACACGTGAAGCAACCGAATTCGGCCCAGGAATCCTGACGAACGCCTTGCGCGGATATCCTTTAATGGGGGAGAAATTAAAAGTGCCCGAAGGATACCGCGGATTAGTTCTGCAAGAAACAGAGAAGCCCATCAGCGATACCTCCGACCGAAAGTTGCGGCTAACTGGAGTATTTCAGGATTTTACCTACTGGAACTACGACAAAGTGCCGTCCAACGACGATCCCTACCGACAAGCCCTTCTTCTGCCGGATGTTGCTCAAGCTGTATGTAAATATGGATGCTCGAAGTACACCTAATAAATAACACATTTTATTTATTTAGCTATCACAGCCCATTAGCGAAGAGTATTTGGAGGCAGAAATCGCTCGTAATAAGGAAAACGCCAAGGAAAGCCCGTAGTTTTAATCGCGCTTACCGCGTTCTATTTATTACTCCAAAATCTAATCCAATACATATATATCGTAAACTTTATCTGGTATAAAACGGGATATTGATGTTTAAATAGATTATGCTTCACTCGTCAGCGTCCTCGAATCGCTCGTCGTCGTCGTCCAAACTGAGATTCTGCACGCCGTTGCGTCCCAGCGTCAAAGCATCATCCTCCTCCATGGCATCATCCTCTAAGCCACCGGCATCCTGCATAAGATCGCTGTCTTCCGAATCGCTGTTTGCCGAATCAGGATGTAGGGCCTGGCAAGTCGTCATGGCACTGTACATAGTGTCTACGGTGTGAATGTCCTCCGGCATAAGCCAGCACTCTGTGACCTCTTCAAATTGCTCGTCTACGGCATCCTCGAAATTGTCGTCATCATCGTGCTCATCGCTGCAATTTCCCTCGTCCACTTCCGCTTCCGAACCACCGCCATTCCGACCATTTACTGCCTGCTGGGGTGGATCTCCGTAGACGCCGTTCCACTCGACTTTGTGGTCCAGCATGAAGTAGATGCACTTCCTCGGATTCGAAGAGATACCGTGCAGGCTAACCTGCTTCCACTCAATGGATATACCCTCCGTCAACTCAGTTGGCTGCCAGGATAGCGTGCTAGGAACGAGAAATAATACTTACTTTAAAAAAATTTAAAGAATAGAGAGCAATACCAGACGCCGGCAAAGCTCTAAAGCGCTCACTTTTGGGCAATGTATACGGTGCCTTCGCCCACCACTTTGTCGCCCAGTTTCAGCTTGATATTGTTAGCCGTATACAGCAGACCATGTTCCGGCGGGGAAACACGCATAATAAGAACCATTTTAATATAGTTTATTAAATTAATAGCAAAAAGCGCGATCAAACAACAAAACTTGCCAAAAATTCAGTGTTGAGTACCATTTTTTCGTCACCGTTTAAAAGTCTGGTAAGGGTGGCAATAACTAAGAGAGTAAACACTGGACTCTGGCAATGCTCTGATGTATTTTCCTTCTTTGAATTTAGAATCATCAGAACATATGTTTTCACTGGAGAACTTCATCTTAACTCTGTTGAATTTATAAATAGTTGTATAAAGAATGGCACAAATTTGTCAAAAAAAGATAAAAACGTAAAACGTAATTGTGCTACCAGATCAGCTCGTACGATTTTCTCCCAAAGAGGTCTTAATTTGGCGCTCTAGCCGCGGTCACACTGGTTAGGTAGCGTCTCGTTCAATTTTCAATTTTAACTGTTAAAATTCGCGATAAATGTGATAAATGCGGAGTTATATGCTCGCGCAACAAACCTTCGACGATAAAACACTCCTCGAAACGGAATCATTACGGACAGAAGTGAAAGGAGTAGCCTTCGGGTTAACGAAACGAACTTGTCATTGTCCTTCCAAACGTTGTTGTTATTTTCCTTATCCGGTGGCCGTCGTTATTATTGTTGTTGTTGTGGTTGTTCGTGGATATATACAGTGTTTACTCGATAGTCTCGACGGATACACACACAGATTGCATGGAAGCAACGATGGACACGGACCATGCGAACCTAAATAATTTCAGGGATCGCGAACTGGCCACGCGCATGCGCCGCTGCAATTACGAAAAATACAAATCCCTGGTACGCATGCACCTATCGTTTGAACTGGAGCTCAATACGGATGAGTAAGATGGATCATGTTGGTATGTGGCTGCTCACCACATTGCTAACGATTCCCTTATATATGTAGGTTCGATCTCCCCTGTCACGAGATCGTCTACGAGGACAAGGGCAAGCTGAAGAAGTGGAACCGCCTGTCTAAAAAACATCGTTTGGGACATGGAGCAGCTGCCACATCCTGTGCCGCCGGCTCCGGCAGCAAATCCGTGGGTAATAGTCCCACAGAGACACTGCAACAGCAGATTGATCCGGGATTCTTAATGCATCTGCAGGAGATCAAGGAGTTCCTAATGCTGGAGAAGAGTAAGTTCGCTGAAGATTTCAAATTACGTTCATTAACTGATCCACTGTTCCAGATCTCACCCAGGAAGGCCTATTCCGCAAGGCTGGCGCGGTGTCCCGGCAAAACGAACTTCGGATGCACATCCAGCACGACAAACCACTGAATTTGGAACTTGCGGGCTTCTCCGCTCACGATTGCGCGACCGTTTTCAAAGGTTTTCTATCCGAACTTCCAGAACCGCTGCTTACGGATGCCCACTATCCAGCGCATCTCCAGATAGCCCCGCTCTGCCAGGCGCTCAATGGTCAGACTATGGCCACTGCTGAGCGTCAACAGCATCTCCTCAACTCCGTGCAGCTGCTACTTCTCCTCCTGCCCGAAGAACATCGTGAACTCCTTCAGCACATCATTGAGATGCTGCATGCTGTGGCCAAGCATGAGAAGAGCAACAAGATGAGCGCCGATAACTTGGCCACTCTCTTTACGCCCCACCTAATTTGCCCAAGGCAACTGCCACCCGAGGTCCTGCACTACCAGGCCAAGAAAATGTCCAGCATCGTGACCTATATGATCGTCCGCGGGCTGGACATCTTCGAGGTGCCTGGAAAGCTGTCTACCGACATCCGGGCGTACTTTCTCGAGCGCAAAAGAAAGAAAACCATGTCGCCGGAACAAACGCTTGACGAGTCCATCTCGGACGTCTCGACGGTCAACACGGTGTACACTTTTGTAGACCGAGCCGCCACTGCAGCGGCCACCAATACGAACAATACGGACACGGAGCTGGCGCAACTTTATGCCCATATCCAGAGCATGCCGGAGTCATCTAAGAAGAGGCGTCTGATTAAGCAGTTCAACAAGCAAAATGGGCAGGGTAAATTACTTTATATATTTAATGCCTTAATGCCCTTTACCTCTGGGTCTTATGATTTAAATACTTCTGCTAGTAATTTCAAAATTACTTGAAATAAGGTTCAGAATATCTTGAATCCAATTAATATAGTTAATATTACGGAAGTAAGAAATCTATAGCCACATAGTAACGAGGTAATTTTTGAGAAAAAGTTAAAATTATTAAAAAATATTATGATTTATCAATTAATCAAATTTCATTTGTTAGGCACGCCGTTGCAACTGGTGGTAATGAATCGTTTGAAGAACAACGAGGCCACTCGGAGTGCCAAGTCCCTGGGTGATTCCATTAAGAAGCACATTTTCCACAAGAGTCTCATGTCGCGCACTCCAAAAAGAGTGCCACCCAGTTTTCATTTGGCTAGTGGATCCGAGGTAAGTCGTGGATTTGGACTGCGCCTACTGCTGTGTTTTGTTTAACTAACCGCATGTCTTTTTGTAATCCATCGCATGTTTTTCGCCAGACGCCCAATATGTCGCATGTGAAACCGCCCAAGATGCGGGTGCTTTTTCAGAGCCCCACGCCACCCACACCCACCTCATCGACCATCACCAGCGTCAGCCTGTCCACTAACACTCGGCATCAGCTTCAGAAATCCATCTCATCTGCTTCCCTCAAGATCGAATCATCGTCATCGGACAGCAGCTCTAGCTGTGCGACCAGCGGTAGTACCTCTGCTCCAGTTAGTCGACAGCAATCGAAAGAATCAACTTCTGGCAATGGAGCAACTGCTGTTCCCGGCCAAGAAATGGATGAGATCGATGCCGATTGCTGCGTGACGCCTTTGAAGATCATGTCAGCGGTTGCAAAGCAGCTAATTGACAAGAAGAGCGTTGCGTGGGACGAGCACCGACTGCTGGAGATTGAGGAGTACTCGAATCCCTCTACGCCCGTCCAGCAATCGACGCGCTATAAGTCGGAGCCTAATCTGTCAAGTATCCTGCCACAGGTGGACGCAGAGGACGAGGACGACGGCGCACTGACGCCCATTATGGAGGGCCGCAGTACCATGGTAGCTAGCAGCAGCCATATGGGCAGATCAATAACCCGAAAATTGATGAAGGGCGTTAGCATGGGTAATCTCAGATTCCCATTCAGTACGCCGGAGACAACCAAACGACTAGTGCGAAGTGTTTCTGCCACGCTCAGGAGGCGTCCCAGTGGCGAAGAAGGCAAGCCCTGCCCATTGGCAGCGGATGCACCACTTCTCGAGGATGTAGATGATAGCGATGAAGACGACGACCATCATGGGGCGGTGGATGAGGATGATGATGATGATACACTTTCGGAAAACAATGGCAGCTCCAACGAGCTGCCCGCCATGAGCCTGGGCTATCAGCAGATTCTACAGAGCAGCGTGTATCGCAACATGGATCTCATTACGAGCACACCAGCTCTGCATATGGGTCGCCGTTCCATGTCGCCCATCACCAAGTCGACCCAGCGCATGCCTAAGGCGATGCAGGTGCGTTTGAAATCTAGTAACGTATATTTAATGCTAACATGATAACAAATATCGTAAGAACTTGGAAAATCCCAGGAAAATCAATTGTTAATATGTATTTGTGACAAGTATATGATAATTGCAACATATTTGTTTTACATTGTAGGAATCTATTATGACTCCCCGATCCCGGAAACCGGTGATGCTGCTTACCGCCTTAGCTGGCAATGGCGACAAGCAGCTAAATCTGAGCTTTGCCGAACAAGATGAGCCGGATTCGATTGGTGGCACGCCGACCAAGCAGCTGGAGCCACCATCGCTGCACAGTGAGGATGCCACATCTCTGGGGGGATATGCGGATATCCTAGGGCAGCAGCAGAGCTTTGCTCTCCTTAATCCCAGAGAGCGTACGACCAGCAGTAGCAACAGCAATGAAGATTCAAAGCCCTCAAATGCCTTATCCAGTGATTTCAAGTGAGTGTTGGCCAGAGATCCATTTTGCATATAGTTTTGACATTGTTTCTATAATACCCAGGGAGTATTTGCTGACGCGCAGTGTCCTTACCGCCAGTCCGGCTGATTTATCGTTTGCCAGTCGGTCGGATGATTTCGGTGGAGCCAGCACCACGCAGGACATCGACGACTTGGACGAGTCCGATCTGAGCCCTAGTCTGCTCTACTGCCTGGACGGAAATGAGCCAACTTTAGCCTCACCCTTTGGCAACAGCAACGCCAGGAAGCGATCGGCGGGGACACCCCTAAAGTCTGCGCTAATTACAAACCTTGACGCCGATAACAAGGAAAACATGGAGAATCTGCAGGAGGAGCACTCGCGCACCAAAAAGCTGCTAATTACTTCTCCCGAGAAGTATCCGGGCGAAACGGCCCTCTAGCTTTAAATTGAGCACAGATATATATATATATTCATAATCTAACGTTAAAACCGTTGTACGGTTTTAAAAAATCATCTCTCATCAAAATATTTAAGACAAAGTTTGCTTCCGTGTAAAAATGTTTTTGGTATGACACGTTTTAGCTTGGCCGCGTTCTAAAGTTTAGCATAAGTTCTACATTTTAAATGCATGCCTCAAATATTAAAAGATACATATATAACTATATATAATCGGAAAATAATCGCTGTTTTATTGGAAGGGCTTAAGTTGTAAATGAAATGTGTTAGCTCTGTGGGGGGTTACTGCAGTATTAACTGATAAGTTGTTCCAAGTACTTCAGATAGTTGAATGGTGAGACAAGAGAACAAAATCACACGTCATAATATTGTGCAATTTCAAGGGGGACGGGTAAGTTCAAATTTAGGATTTTAAATTGCTTGTCCTAGAAACTTTTTATGACAACTGTCCCAAAATATATGTTCGCCTTAACCAACACAGCTCGCCGTGCCCCCAACGACAGGCAACACTGACTGAGTTAATTGTAATCAGCTGTTTTTTGTTGATAGTTTCAAGGAAAACACAATTTATTCGACGAAAATTGCGTTTTATTACAACTCTCCGAGCAATAATACAACGAAATGGGAACCTGGGTGCTGGAGGTAGCCAAGATGGGCATGTACATGGCATTTCCGGTGACGCTGTTCCACTTGTTCAACCAGCCGGAATACTTTGAAGAATGGGTGACCAAGAAGAAGCGGGAACTTTATCCGCCGGAAAGCAAAAGCCACCACGAGGAGCTGCAGCGGGCGATCCGTGAACACCACGCCCAGCACGACGCCAAAATGATGCGTGCTATGGAGGAGGCGGAGGGCAAGCAGAAGAAGTAGATATTTCGTTACCACCAATCATCCTGCTAATCCCACGTTATATAATCGGGGGCAAGCAAACAACCGATGCTCCGGATGGATGTGACTAACTGTTCTGTAACGACGTAATAAAAACGTATTGTATTCAACCGAACAACACTCGAATCCCGATAAGTGTTTACCACTGTAAATCATCAGGAAATAACTATGATGCGGCTCCAGGGGATACTTGAAGTGCATTTTGGAGTTCCATTTACATTATCTGGCGAAAACAGCTCGATTCCAGGCCAAGACCAAGGCCATTACATGACCATTGTCATGTTTGCAAGTGGAATCCACAAGGACTGGGGGCAACTTGAAATCGCTATACGAGTATTCTATAGTCGAATATTATCATTATCACCCGGTAATCGCTTATCTACGGCCAAGCCCGCGCTGCACTGCCCGCCTATCAGAGAATCCGTCCTCGAATCCGTTCGGTGGGTCATCAATGGTTCCATCCAGTTCGCTGGTAACCGATAGTGGCGCTTGACCGCCAGGTGACCGTTGCGACTTAAGTGTACGTACAGGTATTCAGCTATACTGCGATTTTGTCACAGTTTGGGTGGGGTCCAATCTAGATCGATCCAATAACAGATTTTCCTACATGTGTTTTGGGCGTGATGGAATGCCTTGTTGGCTACGCCAGAGATTAGATGCACTCCCCGCGATTTACGCTCATTCAATTATTTTGTTGAGTCTCCGCTATTATCTGCTTTTCACACGGCAGCGCCGAATCAATTGTGCCGTAAATAGGAAAATACCGGAAAGGTTTGACTTAATCAAGCCGAAGATAGGGTACCCTCAATCTGGATGAGATTTGGTAAAAGTCTTCCAAGAACATTCCAACTGCTAATACAACTGTTTTCATTTAAATTTCTAACGGTTGCAGATATTTATTTATATTAAAATTAAGTTGAGTCATTACTTTCACAGCTTATAGAAAAGTTAGGGAGAATGCAAAGGCAAATTAAAATAAATTACTATGCAATATCAAGTATGTTTGTATAGTATAAAAAAGTTTCGATTTATTTATCATGTTAACATGGTTTACGAACTTGATTTTTAGCTAATCCATTCATAGATTTATTTTCCACACATCTTGCTCAACAGCTTTTTAGTTTTAGTTTTACACCAAGTAGGCAGGCTAAAAGAATAAAACATAACTACCCAGAATTTAAAAATGTATATAATTCCCCTTCCAATCGCACATTGTTGGAGATGATGAAGCATTTATTATGGTCGGGGGACCACCTCGTTCCACAGAGCTTACATACTTTCGAACTCACTCCCAATCCCAAGGGCTAGAGGGCGGACTTCGCCGCAGCATGGATTCGGATAATTGCTGTGGAATCACTTGATTGCTACATGTAGGAACATGTGTTGTTGCTGGAGGCGGGCGTTTAATTAGCTGCTTTGGCTCTCAAGTGATTTTGGGCGCTCTCAATGACGCTGCGCCGCCTCCTCATATCATCTGTCACCTGGTTTTGTGGGTGAAACTATGGCGAACTGATTTACGGCTATGCCTTTCGGTGCTTGACTTTCTCGGTCGACGTCGCTGCTTTAGTTATCGCATGAAAAGCGATTTTTCCAGCGTAATAACGGTCGCGTGGCGAATTCAGTTCCTTTCCGGCGATCGAAAGGGAAACACCTATAAAAGCCATATTCAAAAAATTCAAATTCAAAAAAAAAATACCTCGCCATGTCCAAGGGATCGGTGTTGCCACAATATATTGCTGGCTTGTCGGCCAGCTTTGGTGCCCTCTGCATGGGCGCCTCCATCGGTTGGTCCTCGCCCGTGGAGAATATGATATCGGTGAACACGGACTACGGCTTTCCCATTAGCTCCAGTCAGTTCGGCTGGGTATCCTCGCTGCTGACCCTGGGCGCCACCGTGATCTGCATTCCCATTGGTTTCGCCATCGATTGGATCGGCAGGAGACCCACTATGTTGGCCCTAATTCCACCGTACATGGTGGGCTGGGTGCTGATGGTGTTCGCCAACAACGTGACAATGCTCTACTTCGGACGATTCATTCTTGGCATGTGCGGCGGAGCCTTTTGCGTGACTGCTCCCATGTACTGTACAGAGATTTCGGCAACAGCACTACGAGGCACCATCGGATCCTTTTTCCAGCTGCTGATTGTGTCGGGCGTGCTGTACGGTTATTTGGTGGGCGCCTTCCTGCCCCTGCTTACCATCAATATCCTGTGCGCCATTCTGCCCGTGATCTTTGCCATCATACACTTCTTCATGCCGGAGTCACCCGTCTACCTGGCCATGAAGGGACGCAACGACGATGCCGCCAAGGCCTTGCAGTGGCTGCGCGGCAAGGATGCCGATATCGACGACGAGCTCAAGGAGATCCTGGAGGAGTCCCAGAAGAAGATTGATATGCCACAGGTTAGTTAACATTCCGCTAATAATCAATCAATCAATCAAAATCGATCGATATTGAAGGCATAAAGAAACTTTATAATGGGTTAGCAGGGCTTTAACTGATTTATTACTCTTTCCATTATCACACAATCGGAAGTTATACATATATGTACTTACCCTGATAAAAAAAAGTGTTGTTTATTCAGAAATATCATTATTAGTTTTCATTCATTAAGAATTTTAATAACTTGAACCCAAATCGGGTTTGCATTAAACTTGAACGATTTCGTAGTTAAACAACATATGAAAACAATAAATAATTTATTTCCATTATTCCATTTTGTAATCAGTGTAGCAGATACTACTACTACTACCTAATAAATACATTGATTTTGGTGAAGATTAGAAAATAACTCATGGTCTTATTTTCATTACAGGTCAACATTCTGTCCGCCCTTCGTCGCCCCATCGTCCTGAAGGGTCTTGGAATCGCTGTGCTCCTGCAGGTCTTCCAGCAGTGGACGGGAATCAACGCCATCCTCTTCTACTCCACCTCCATTTTTGAGGATACGGGCTCTGACATAAGTGCCAGCGATGCCACGCTTATCATTGGAGTCACCCAAGTGACCAGCACGCTGGTGTCCGTGGCCATTATCGACAAGGCTGGCCGTCGCATCCTGCTCATCATTTCTGGCATTCTGATGGCCGTGTCCACTGCACTGATGGGCGTGTACTTTCAGCTAAAGGAGAACGATCCGGCGTCAATGGACAACTACGGTTGGCTGCCGATCAGCAGTATCTGCATTTTCATTATATTCTTCTCGATTGGATTTGGACCGGTCCCGTGGCTGGTGATGGCGGAGCTCTTCTCGGAGGATGTGAAGAGTGTGGCAGGATCGATTGCCGGCACCAGCAACTGGCTGTCGGCCTTCATGGTCACGCTGCTCTTCCCAATCCTCAAGAGCGCGATCGGGCCGGGTCCAACCTTCTGGATCTTCACCGTGATCGCGGTCATCGCCTTCTTATACTCTCTGTTCTTCGTGCCGGAGACCAAGGGCAAGACGATAATCGAAATCCAGGACATGCTGTCCGGAGGAAAGGGTGTCAAGAGTGATGACAAGAGCCAGACGTGATGATGTCGCGTAGTCTTAGTCATAGCGATACTTTTTCATATTCTCCTTAAGCGAATAAGAAAATGTTATGTATAAGAAGTGAAGAGCATAATCAATAAAGTAGAGCCACCATGTATATAAACTATCCGAATTTTCGTACATTTCCGTCAGTAGTAGTTCTAATTAGACTCAATTGGTATTTAGTTTGAGAAGATTTAAAGTGTTGGAAAAAAAATGAGGAAATAAGAAATTTAAGCAAACTTTAATCTTTAATCTTTAAACTTCCGTGCAAAGAAAGGTCCAAATGATCTGTGGATAGTATGGATCAAAAAGTGATATGATATTTTCTAAACAATTGATATTAATTAAGAATTCAAATAATTCAATTATTCACGAGCTTACACTACAAAATATGCTAATTATTTTGTTGCAGATTTCAATAAAAATGGAAATGTTTATTATTATTTCGGAAGGTATTTTATTGGCAGCCAGCAATTTAAAACAAATATATTTATGTTGCGGTTTGTGGCAATAATTTCAATTCAATGATTTCAATGATAATGAAAAAGAACCGCACTGCGTAGTGTGACCAGTCCGATTTAAAACACAATTCTCAAAACGTTTGACACAATGCATGTAATACGAGCCGCTGGCTACTCTGTCGCCGGTTTCTTTGTCTTTTTGTTGAAAATTTGACTTCTAAAGTTGTAATATCAACATCCGGGGAACTCTAAACTTACGTAGAGTGAAATAAAAAATTCAACTTAAACAGCTAAACTATGCAAGAGCCAGAAGACTCTGTAACCATAAGCAAAGATGTGGAAAGGTATAAGGTATAATAAATTGCATTCGCATTCGCATCCTCATTGCAAAATAATTAACAAAATCCTGTCCAGCCTCGCAGCTATCAACTTCGCCTGGTTGACTACCTAACGAAGCGCAATGGCATTGTCTACCTGCCCACAGGATCAGGGAAAACGTTCGTGGCGATCCTGGTCCTGAAGCGCTTCTCCCAGGACTTGGACAAGTTAGTAACGAATGAATACTTACATTTATATATATATATTATAATATGTGTTACCTATAAAGACCCATCGCAAAAGGCGGAAAGCGTGCGTTGTTCATGTGCAATACTGTGGAATTGGCCCGACAACAGGCGGTGTCCGTCAGGCGGAACACCAACTTTAAGGTTGGCTTTTATGTGGGTGAACAGGGAGTGGACGAATGGACGCGCGGAAAGTGGAGTGAAGAAATCGAAAACAACCAAGTGAGTATAGGATGGCGGAGTCATTTTTACTTATGATCACGTACAGACTACACACTACACACTGAAAATGCGTTCACCACTTGAGTTGAAACACTTGAGATCAGCATTTTTGCAGGCTGTAAAGGGTCGGGTTTCGGTAAGCCATCAATTGATTTATTTTATTTATTTATTTAAAGATAAATTGAGGGTGGGGGTTGTTCTGGATCATCGAGTAGTAGATACGATCCATACCAGCGGTGGATAACAGTTTCATGAAAGAAATGCATTTTCTATTTGATTTTTTTAAGTTGCTCTTCGATACTTCGCGTTGTTGTGTTTATGTTTCTTTTAAGGATTTTCCATTGTACAGTGTACATTGTACACTTCTTCCAGAATTAATCCTTCATGCGCAATTTTTGTTTCTTAACAGGTTCTTGTTGGCACGGCCCAGGTCTTTTTGGATATGGTCACCCAGAAGAACATGGCTCTAAACTCTATAAGCGTTGTCATTATAGACGAGTGCCACCACGGTACTCGTCACCACCCATTTCGTGAGTTCATGCGATTGTTCACTATTGCTGATCAAACAAATTTGCCGCGCGTGGTGGGTCTCACCGGGGTGCTAATCAAGGGAAATGAAATTACGAAAGTGGCCACAAAACTTAAAGAGCTGGAGATCACATATCGGGGAAACATCATTACCGTGTCCGGCTCCAAGGAGATTGAAAACGTGATGCTGTAAGAGCTGCTCGTATTTTAGCTTTAGTTTCTCAACAAGTGCGTATTCCTTTCAGGTACGCCACCAAGCCCACAGAGGTCATGGTGTCCTTTCCACATCAAGAGCAAGGGCCCACGGTTGCAAGGTTCATAATCGCACAAATTAAACAGTTCTTTGTGTCCTTAGAGCTCATGAATATTGGCGTTCAACCGGTGCGAAGGTCAAAGTCATTGCATAGCCCGCGGGATTCGTCGAAGAAGGGCTTTGTAAAGCAGTTGTTCAACGACTTTGTGTACCAGCTGGAAGAGTACGGCATCTACGCAGCTTCCATAGCCATAATATCGTTAATTGTCGAGTTCGATTTAAAGAGGCGCCAGGCCGAGACGCTAAGCGTGAAGTTGATGCATAGGACGGCCTTGACCTTGTGCGAGAGAATCCGTCACTTGCTGGTGCAAAAACTGCGGGACATGACAGATGACGACGACGGTCCTGATGACGACGTGAACACTGAGAACATCATTATGAACTTCTCCACCCCGAAGATTCAGCGATTCCTGATGAGTCTTAAGGTATCTTTCGCTTATAAGGATCCCAAAGATATCTGCTGCCTGGTCTTTGTTGAACGCCGCTACACCTGCAAGTGCATCTATGGCTTGCTGCTCAACTACATCAATTCTACTCCTGAGCTGCGAAACGTGCTTACTCCCCAATTCATGGTGGGCCGCAACAGTATTTCCCCAGACTTTGGGAACGTCTTGGAGAGAAAACATCAAAAATCTGTAGGTGTGGGAATTATCGTTACTTGCTGATATTTTTCAAAATATGTCCTTACCGTCTCGCAGGCCATTCAAAAGTTTCGGGAAGGTAATGCCAATCTGATGATATGTTCAAGCGTCCTAGAAGAAGGCATCGATGTGCAGGCCTGCAATCATGTCATTATTCTTGATCATCTTAAAACCTTTAACATGTACGTGCAGACAAAGGGTCGGGCTCGTTCCCCTGAGGCCAAATTCGTGGTGTTCACGACTGAGAGGGACAGGGAAAAGACGTGTCAGCAAATTTGTCAGTATCGGAATGCGCATGATGAGATTGCCGAATATTTAAAGGAACGAGTTCTAGAACAGGCTATGCCAGAATTGTACGAAATCGAAAAACACTTCCAGGACGTTATTAAGCCTTACACCAATGAGTATGGTGCCGTTTTGCTTCCCAGCAATGCCCTAACCCTACTGCATCGCTATTGCCAGAAAATTCCCACGGATGCTTTTGGCTTTGTGATCCCCTGGATCAATTTATTGGAAGAAGGCGAACGTAATAAGTTATTTGGTGTTAATGCCAAGGACAAACACGTAGTTTCAATCAACATGCCACTAAATTGCATTCTAAGGGACACAATTTACGTAAGCTAGAGAATCAGATTGAAAATGGCAAAATCAAATAGCCTTAATTGCTTTCATTTCTTTCAGAGCGATCCCATGGACAACGCTAGAATTGCCAAAATATCAGCTGCCTTCAAAGCGTGTCTGGCACTCTACAGTTTGGGAGAGTTAAGCGAGAAATTCCTACCCAAAACATTGAAGGAGCGCGTAGCCGCTATTGCTGACGTTCATTTTGAGCACTGGAATAAATATGGCGATAGTGGTGAGTTAACAAGAACTTGCATAAGATCTGTTTACTTATTTTAATATTTCAACCATAGTAACTGCGACAGTAAACAAGGGCGAGAAGAACAAGCCCCGTACATACAAGACCCACTGTCCGTTGGAGTTTTACGACGCACGTCCGCGGGTAGGTGAGCTCTGTTATGCCTACGAGATATTTTTAGAGCCGCAGTTCAAATTGTGTGAGTACACGGAACACATGTATTTAAACCTCCAAACACCTAGAAATTATGCTATATTGCTGCGAAACAAGCTACCACGCCTTGCAGAGATGCCCCTGTTTAGCAATCAGGGTATGCTGCACGTTCGAGTGGCCGATGCACCACTTGAAGTAACTATCCAGAACTCCGAGCAGCTGGAACTGCTCCATCAGTTTCACGGAATGGTATTCCGCGATATCCTGAAGATCTGGCAGCCGTGCTTTGTGCTGGATCGTCGCAGCAAGGAGAACTCCTACCTGGTAGTTCCTCTCATACTGGATGCGGATCAACAGAAATGTATTGACTGGCAACTGATGACCAAGTTTCAGAAGTTACCACAAGGTCAAGGGTCAAATGTACAGCAACGCGAGCAACAGCCTGCTCCACGTCCTGAAGATTTTGAGGGGAAAATTGTTACCCAATGGTATGCCAACTATGATAAGCGCATGCTGGTCACAAAGGTGCACCGAGAGCTAACACCGTTAAGTTTTATGGAAAATAACCAACAGGAAAAGACCTATTACGATTTCACCATGTCAAAGTACGGCAACCGCATTGGTGATGTTGTTCACAAGGATAAGTTTTTGATTGAGGTCAGAGATCTTACGGAACAGCTCAATTTCTACGTTCAAAATCGTGGAAAATCCAAAGCGCAGAGCAAGGCTAGGTTGAAAGTAATTTTGATTCCGGAGCTGTGCATCAATTTGGAATTTCCTGGCGATTTATGGATTAAGTTGATCTTCCTACCCAGCATTTTGAACCGCATGTACTTCCTTCTCCACGCGGAGTCCTTACGCAAGCGATTTAATACGTATTTAAACCTCGATCTGCTGCCTTTCAATGGAACTGATTACATGCCTAAGCCACTAGAAATTGATTTTTCACTAAGGCGGAATGTCGACCCCCTGGGCAATGCCATACCAACTGAGGATGTCGAGGAGCCGAAATCCCTTTTAGAGCCAATGGCCACAAAGTCCATTCAGGCGAACATGGCATCTCTTGAAATAACAGATTTAGAAAATTCCTGGCAACAGTATATGGAACCGGTTGATCTGTCGCGGAATCTTTTGAGTACGTATCCCGTGGAGCTGGCCTACTACTATAATTTTAGCGTTGGTAATGTGTGTGAGCTAGATAATAAAGATTTTGAAGATAAGGAGTACTGGACAAAAAATCAGTTCCATATGCCCACGGGTAATGTCTATGGCTACAGAAGTCCGGCCAAGACCAACGCAAACGTACCAGCTTTGATGCCGTCTAGACCGACTGTCCGCGGGGCGGTAAAACCACTGCTCATTTTGCAAAAAACTTTTTCCGAAGAACATATAACGCCAGCGGAGCAGGGCGAGTTTTTGGCTGCAATCACTGCCTCGAGCGCAACGGATGTTTTCGACATGGAACGCCTAGAGATTCTGGGCGATTCCTTCCTAAAGCTTAGTGCCACGCTCTACCTGGCCAGCAAGTATTCGGATTGGAATGAGGGCACTCTTACACAGGTCAAATCCAAGCTTGTGTCTAATCGTAACCTGTTGTACTGCCTCGCCGACACGGACATCCCCAAAAAGCTCAACACCATTCTGTTTACGCCTAGATACACATGGGTTCCACCCAGCATCAGTTTGCCCCACAATGTTCTAGCCTTGTGGCGAGAAAAGCCCGAATTTGCAAACATGATTGGCCCACACAATCTCCGTGACTTGGCTCTCGACGATGAGGAGTCCCTGGTGAAGGGCAACTGCAGCGATATCAAGTACAACTGCTTCGTGGCGGGATGTCGAGCGAATGCTGGCTCCTTTTATGATGGCTCCGATTTTTCATCCGAGGTAAACTACTGCGTGGGACAGGTCACGATTGCCAACAAGGTGATAGCCGATACCCTTGAGGCGCTATTGGGCGTGATCGTTAAGAATTACGGACTGCAGCATGCCTTCAAGATGCTAGAGTACTTTAAGATTTGCCGGTCGGATATTGACAAGCCTCTTACTGAGTTACTGAACCTCGAACTGGGCAGCAAGAATATACGGGCGAACGTGAATACCACAGAAATAGACGGCTTTCTCATAAATCACTCTCATTTGGAACATAATCTGGGCTACACGTTTAAGGATCGGCGATATTTGCTGCAGGCCCTCACCCATCCTTCGTATCCCACTAATCGCATCACTGGGTCCTATCAGGAGCTGGAATTTATTGGCGATGCCATACTCGACTTTCTAATCTCTGCCTATATTTTTGAGAACAATACGAAAATGAATCCGGGCGCCCTCACAGATCTGCGTTCCGCTTTGGTCAACAATACTACGCTGGCATGCATTTGCGTGCGGCATCGTTTGCACTTTTTTATCCTAGCGGAGAACGAAAAGCTCTCCGAGACCATATCCAAATTCGTGAATTTCCAGGAGAGCCAGGGTCACCGGGTGACCAACTATGTGCACATTCTGCTCGAGGAAGCTGATGTTCTGCCGACCCCGCTGGACTTGGATGACGAATTGGAGTTACCGCATGCAAATGAATGCATTTCTCAGGAAGCAGAGCAAGGAGTCCCACCAAAGGGTGAGTTCAACATGTCCACAAATGTGGACGTGCCAAAGACATTGGGGGATGTTCTGGAGGCCCTTATTGCAGCCATATACCTGGACTGCCGAGATCTCCGACGCACTTGGGATGTCATTTTCCGTCTCTTCGAGCCGGAGCTTCAGGAGTTCACGCGCAATGTGCCCATCAATCCTATACGCCAGCTCATTGAGCACAAGCATGCGAAGCCCGTGTTCAGCTCGCCCATTATGGATGGGGACACTTTGATGGTTGGTTGTCAATTTACCTGCATGGAAAAGTCGATTAAGGTTTACGGATTTGGGAGCAATAAGAACCAGGCCAAGCTATCGGCTGCCAAGCACGCCCTTCAGCGGCTAAGCATATACGACGCCTAATATGATGGTAGAACCATGGGCTAGAAGTCCATTCGAGTTTCCATGTGATTTCTGCTAAACTGCATTGCATTTGCTTTATAGCCAAGAAGAAATCATTTGGAAGAGGACAGTAAAGAGCATTTAATCAACTTAACTCCAAATCTTAGAATTAAAAAATACTTTTACATTGCTTTAATAGATATTAAATGTGTAAAACAAAATCTAAAATATACATACATATGTATGCTCATTTTTGATTAGCATAAATTGTTAAAATGTCTTAAAACAAACCAAAACCAAGAGCCCATGACAAACGGTTTTTAATTATTTTTTTTTTTTTAATTTTTACCTTTTAAAATGTTTTAACATCATTGTTAAAAGTAAAATTTAGTAGCTTTAATACATTTGTTACCTAGGGTCGAAATAAATATTTTTATACAATTGAATTTATCAATTTGCGTTTTTATTTACCGCGTGCATGCTTCAATGGGATTTACAATCGGCGACGTCGTCAACGGCGTATCGCTACTTATTTACATTAAAAATGCCGAGTGTATTCTGTTCATCCTCTAGATCCGATCCATGTGCCTGTAGCCATACATCATTCGTTGCTCGAGGGCTCTAGTGCTTCACGAATTACAAATTATAGTAAGTAACATTTGGGGTTACCCCGAAATCATAGGCTTTCAAGTGGTAATTGGTTATGTTAAAACAAATCGAATTGCATTATGCTTACAATTGGAATGGTTAATCTAGCAAGACAAAATACGTACTAAAAAAGTGGACACACACAAGTACACAATACAACTAAGGAGGAATCCGAATGCGCATTCCGGTTTGAGATTAAATGGAAATAAATCAGCACCACTTATGCGGCTTAAACACGACAGGTGCAATCCGGCTTATTGATGCTGCGCTGTCGTGTCTGTAAGTTACGGAGGGCAGCTCCGCCGTACTGAATACCGCTGCCGATGCGCTCGGGATCCAGCTCTCCGGTCTCAATTTTGGCCAGTATGGTCTTTGAGCACTTGAGAAAGGCCTCCTCAACATTCTCGCCCGTCTTGGCGCTCGTCTCCAGGAAGATAAGCTCTGCAACGACAAACAGACGTAGAATGACGATAGACAATTTATAGATAATCCTGGAAAACATACCGTTCTCTTGGGCAAAGGTGCTTGCTTCCAGAAAGGTCACATCACGCGCCTCCTCCAAGTCCTTTTTGTTGCCCACCAAAAGGATCACAATATTTGGGCTGGCCAGAGTGCGAGCATCATTCAACCAGTTTGTCAAAGCATTGAATGAGTCCCGCGAAGTGGCGTCGTAGACCAGGAGAGCTCCAGCTGCTCCGCGATAGTACGATCTTGTCACCGATCGGAATCTCTCCTGACCGGCCGTGTCCCATATCTGTAGCTTTACCGACTTGCCGCCCACGTTCACAATCCGCGAGCCGAACTCCACTCCGATGGTGTGCGAACTGTCGTCTTTGACTTTGATGGTACATAGTTATAAAATTCATTAAGCGTCTATTATTTTCAGGCTACTAACTTACACTTGCTCTCGATGAAGTGATGCAACAGACAACTCTTACCGCTGCCAGCACTGCCAATTATCAGGAACTTGAACAGGTAATCTAGGTGAGCGACGAGCACCGGAATTAATTAGTAAAATGCATTAATTAGTTAGTTGTGTGCTGACAAACCGTATGTTTCCGACATTGTTTTTGTTCGTCTTCTGCGTAGTTGTCTTCTTTGTTTGTTTTAGTTTTTCGGCCTGACTTGGAGACTATCGGATTGTTGGTGCGTATGGGCACCAGGAAGTGCGAAGGACACGATCAAAACCCGCAATATCCGGCGATAAGGGAGCGTTTAAACAATTAGGAAGCCAAAAACTACCTTAAAATCTCTGACTGGGCTCACTTCAATGAGAAAGTTTGCTACAAGCGCGAAAATACCAAGAAAGGGTGGGTGTGACCAGGTCGTTCGAAATATGATTCATATGGAATTATCTTATTTACTTTTAAAATATTTATAAATATGTGAAAATTCCCGAAAGCTACAAGAAAAAACGAAATATTAAATGCAGCCCACAAAGGTTTATTGTCCTTTTCCAAGAACCCTCTTTTGATCATCACACAATTCTCATAAATATATACAAGTATAAAAGATGTTGGTTCCTGGCAATCCAACCGGGCACATAGTCTACGTATCCTTTGGCTTCTCCGGTTCGTAGTCTTGATAGCAATTAATGGGATCCTTGGCCGTATAAACTGAGTATGCCAATTTGCTGCCCTTGAAATTCTGTAAAATCAGGTCAGAAAGGCAAAATTACTTAAAATTTACCATTCTGATTAGCAATATCTGCCCTACCTTCATATCGCCAGATATCAGAGTCCACAGGTAAACGAACACAGCCGGTATCACAGTGGACAGGACAAACAGCTCGAAAGTGTTAAGCTCCCCAAAAACGGATATTTTCATTTTAATTTCGTAATTTTTGATTAGTTCTTGCGGATATTAGTTTTTGTTGATGACTAGTTGTTGTTCTCACGTAGGCCGCACAGAGTTGTCATACCTTGCACTTAAAGTTGTGCGCTGGCCTACGGTCACACTGCAGTGGTATTATTTAGCACATTCGAAAGTGTTGCGTTCATTGCGAATATTTTGGTGCGAGTGAAAAGTTATTAAACCAACAAAGAATGGCTTTCCGCATACCTTTTGGCAAGAAGCACGCTGAAATTGCGAGTTCCTTGTAAGTATATGATGTCGTGCTTGATTCTGCATCATGAATTCATTAGTGTTCCCACTCTCTTAACGCTACCAAAGCACACATTGCATAACCATCCTGAGAACTCAACTTGTTTCTTTTAATTCGTAGCATCCGATCTGGAGCCGGATTCGGAGGAGCTGCTGGCCTGGCCGTGCTTTACTACACCGACTGGAAGCTGGTCCTGCAGTACGTGCCCATCTACGGATCCAAGTTCGAAAAAAGCGAGTAACCTTTCCTGCCGTAGTTGAATCCACAGTTAGCTTCGATGTTTTGCTTGGTGAATAAAATAAGTTAAAACGACCAAAGGGTATTACTGAGTATCGTATAATGCAAATAACTTTGTAGAGGGCACAAGGATCGGTTAGATTATTTCTCTAGCTAAACTAATTGCTAAGGCTTAAGTAACTGTTCCCAAAGTCTTACATGGCTAGCCTATTTTGATTAAGCATTGTATAAAAAAGTACAACGGAGAGCTGCCCCCATTCGATTGGAAGAGTAGAAAATGGTTTCTTTTTTGAAAAGAGAAATAGGAGATTGCGTATTTGGAAGCCCGAATAGACCGACGATTGAATCCTTATAGACAAGTAATTTGGAATTTCGCTTAATAAATTCTAGTTTGAACCATATATTCCTTCCTAATAATCCGGTTCCACAAAGGAGGCGGGGAACAGCCCGGTTTTGTGGGTACGGGCATGTGTGCCCTTGTACCAGCCGTTCTTCTGCTTCCGCTGGACGTAGATGATGTCGCCCAAATGTAGCTCTAGTTCAATGTCGCTGTTTGGTGGATACGGCACAATGCAGCGGAATCGACTACCATAAAAGGTTATATTAGTAAATCTCTAAGCTCACAATAATGTTTTGCAAAACCCACCTTTCCCTCGTGCAGTAAGGAGACTTTGTGGTGGCGCTGGCCTTAATGGCCGCCTCTGTGATCATATTGCTGCTGGGACTCAGCACATGACTCGCATCTAGGCTGTGCGACTTCCGATGGCTGGGTGCAATAATCATATTGGCATGCAACTGGGATTGCGCTCCACCTCCGGGAATCACCTGTTGCTGACCGCCTGTGTAGACAGCTGGGGCCACGGAAGTAGTAGGTGGCGGCGGCGACGCGGCATTGTTGTACATACTGCGAAATGTAGCTGCATCTAATGATTGTCTCGCGCTGAATAAAAATCCAAGAGTTAGTTAAAAGTTAAAGCCCTAAAATTAAGCCGTACGAACCAAATCAAGTGAGGACGATCCTTGCTTCCTTTCACGCGTTGCGATCCGTACGAAACGCTGTTCGTAGATGCAGGAGGCAGTTGCTTGGTTAGAAACTGTTCTTGTTGTGCCGCTGTCTTGGCTGCTGGAGTTTCATTGAGCGGTTGACTGTGCTGCAGCTGACTGGGGCACGAACCGGATCTGAAGAGACAAAAAAATTTAACTTTTATTTTAGTCTATAAGGATAACATATTATTGCGGATCTAACCTCACATGTACTGGTTGCAATTTAGCTGATGGGTTTGTTGTAAATTCCACATTTGTGCTAATAGCTTCTTTCGGAACTTGCTGCAAGGACGCTCCCGGAGATTTGGAACGTGTTTTCATATGAGTTAATCGCCTCATAAGTCCCACTGCTCCAGAGGAACTGCTGCTCGTATTCGAGGCTGTGGCAGTTTCAGGCTTGGGCTCCGATTTTCTGCTAAACAGCGCCTCCACTGGTTTCGACCAAACAGAGCAACTGGTGGTCGTGGCGGTAGCCTGCAGCTGACGAGGTGGCAAATCAGGCGGTTGCATGGACATCATGTTGTTGAGTCGCACATCTGGTGCAACTGGATGCTGCTGTACTTGTGCCATCTGGGCATCTGAATTTTGGGGAACATATTTCCATTGATGCATTAACTGCTGCTGGTCGCGGGCGCGCAGGGGTGTCAGATAGTTGCCCGGGAACACTCCAGTGATGTCCAACCAGTTTTTCCCCTTGAACCAACCGTCCACACATCGTTCGGTCACAATGTAAACACAACCCTTCTTTAATTCCAGCTCATCCGTTTGGCGTGGTTTGTATGGGAACAGGGCTAAGAATCCCCAGGGCAAATTCGGTTGCATCTGCTGCTGAACAGTGGTCTTAAGTACACGCGATGTCTGTGGGGCGGACGTGGGTTTCAGAGCTGTTGAGCTGGAAACCTCCAAGCGGGTTAGTTCATGGGGCAGGCTAAGAATTTCAGCCGAATGGCGGTTAGTCTGCAGCAGACTCAACGGAGCTCCTCCTCCAAGCAAAGCATTTAGTGAGTGGCGTTTCTCCTTTGCTCCCTTGTCACGGAAACGAACAGACGCCGGTCCCGCAGCTACTACATGTTGGGGGGTATTCGGCAGTGAGATTTGGTGATTCGGACTGCAGTTATTCGAGCTGGATGTGGAGCTTGAATTGCTGCTGGCCGGCGTGGAATTGGAGGATCCCGAACTGGATTCCGTTACCACCGTGGGATCAATAACTGGAACCGGAGGAAGAGCCCGCTGCCCCTGTTGTTTCGATGGATGGCACAATGGATGGGTGTGTAGCCCGCTGTCCAACAGCTTTTTGGCCGCTGCATTCAGCTCAACGAATGCTATTGGAAAGATTCCGATGGTCTGGCCAATTCGTCCTTCTGCCCAATTATGATCAACTCGGCGCATTACCTGTATTACAGTGCTTTTCTTAAATTCGAGGCATCCCTCCTCGTCGTTGGGCCCCATTTTAAAGTCATACATGGCGATGCACTGCGGCATGGGCAGCGGAACCGATACCTTGACGTAGTTGATGGGGAACGTGCCCTCCTGACCATTCGCTTGACCCACAAACCAGTTGTTGTCAATGCGATGCTTGATCAGTATCAGATCCCCTTTCTTGAACTTTAGATCGGTAGCTTCACCAGAGGCGAAGTCGAAGAGGGCATAGGCGTGGGGGAGTAGAAATCGGCGTTGCTTGTGACGAGTCGGCTGATGAGATTGCTGATGTGACTGCACCTGGAGTAGTTGGTTACCAGGCAGGGCCACTGATTCCGCTGGCGTCTGAGGTTTGGCGCTTTCCGGCTGTGTTTCAGTTTCCTCTCCCTTTTCATCGCCTTTGCCAGCTGCTGCATTTTGTTTCATGCCTGTGAAAATTGAAGAAAGGGTGTTTAAAGTTAGGTAAAGACCAGGTAAACGCCATATTCAATTGCCAAAGCCACTTTGCCGCACTCATAAAGTCAACCATTTTTTGATTTTCAGCGTAGGCTGCTGTGCTCTGCCAGTTGAGATTGGTGTGGGCGTAGCTGTTACCTTCTAAGATTCGCATCAGCAAGACGTTTGGAGGCAGCTCATCGATTTTGCAAGAGACCAGGATGCGGCACTCCGGGCATCGCAACTTGTGCTGACTGGCCACAATGTCCTGGCATAGGATGATGAAATCATTCAGGTTATATGATATATGCAGAAAACCCACAAC
The DNA here is from genome assembly GCF_004382195.2 of Drosophila sechellia. Classification (NCBI taxonomy): domain Eukaryota; kingdom Metazoa; phylum Arthropoda; class Insecta; order Diptera; family Drosophilidae; genus Drosophila; species Drosophila sechellia. The sequence goes on along the minus strand of NC_045950.1, from coordinate 13,684,386 downwards.
AATTACTCACCTGCAAGCATTTGCGGCAGAAGGTGTGCTGGCATGGCAGCACCTTCGATGTGGTGTCCAGTCGCTCAAGACACACGGAGCACTCCAACAGGTCGTTCAGCGTGTGCTCGTCCATCTTGCCAGTATGCAAAATCTCAAGGATGGTCACTATTTGAATTTCGTGCAGGGCCACATTCCAAAACACACACACATGCAGGTGCTGGCTCACGCATACGCAATCCCAAGACGCGCTTGGGAAATAAATTTTGCTCGAATGTTAAAATCTACTATGCTAATCGCTACGTGTCGTTCTTAATGTTCTGGTGCACATTATATTCTCGTTGCAATAGGCAGGATTCAATGGTTAATTTTTTAAGTTTGCCAAGTGCAGCCGAAGCTCGTGGCCAAGCGGATACAAATGTATATAGGCACACGGATATAAAACCAGCTTGCTACTTGAATACAGTGATGGTCATAAGTATATGCCCAATAGGAATAGTAGTTCCATAACCATTAACCAAAGAGTAGCCAAGAGAGTACTACATATTTTTTAAATTCACTTTAATTGCAACAAATTATTTAAAGACCAGATATACCCCGGTTATAGTTGCATTTAATAAATGCAAAAATTTCATAGGTTGTACCCAAACTGCTGTTTATTACTGTTGTGATTTTAGTGTGGCCAGTCCTCGTAGTCGAGATTTTCTGAAGCGCATTCCAGTGTTGGATACTAAGTCCAGGCAGTGCTAAACAACACCCGATCCCTTTGTTTTTTTTATTTCATAAAAAAACACGTGTGGTTTGGTTTGAGAGTGTCCAATCATACGATTTATTTGATTTATAAACAAGGCACACTACATTCTTCAGACACCATGCCAAAGGTACGCAGCACCCCGGGTAAGCCCCGGACGCAGGGATTTAACCACTCAAATCACTCGATGAATCCGGAGCGCCCCAAAAGCGGCCTCAAGGGAGTCGCCAACCCCCGCACTAAGGGCACCATCAAGCGGCTTCAGATGTACCGTAACTTCAAGGCCAAGCGCGATCGCACTGGAAAGATCCTCACTCCCGCCCCCTTTCAGGTGAGTTTTAGCTTTACAACATGTATCTTCGACAATTAAAATCTTTGGATACATAAGATTACCCATAGATTTCACTCATAGCCATAGGAAGGAAACCATTGTTTAGTTTCCAAAATAATCATCTACTTCACACAAGTGCAATTAAAACGATCGACTCAAAATACAGATATTGAAATTGAAAGCATTAAAAGATAAAAAGATCTCAAATGTAAATTTTTCTTTCGCATAATTATCGGTATAATAATTTAATTAGACAAATCTTAAGTTTTCATTCTTGTTGTAGACCCCAACAGACCAATCTATTTTTTTAAAATTGTTCAAATGCGCATTTAGCAGCTCCCGTTACATTCATAAAACGCAGTTTTGGCAAAATTTATATAATTATATATAAGAAAAAATCGTTTATTAAACACAAGAGAGAAAATGCCGAATATGTCTCCCACAAGCCATTTAATACTTCATACTAACCCTGGAAATGTGCTTCATTTTAGGGGCGCCTGCCTGCTGGAACAATGGCTCGAGTTGAGCCTACGCCCAAGTGGTTCAGCAATTCCCGCGTTATCTCGCAAACTGCTTTGCAAAAGTTCCAGGATGAGATTGGCAAGGCTGTCAAGGATCCCTACCAGGTGATCATGAAACCATCCCAGTTACCGGTGACCTTACTGAACGAGGCAGCAAAATACAAAAGGGTTCATTTGCTGGACACCGAGAGCTTCGACAGTACCTTTGGGCCCAAAAAGCAGCGCAAACGCGTCAGCCTAAAGGTTCGCGATCTGGAAGATCTAAGCAAGGCGGCCGATGACCAGGCCTATAAGTACGATTCCGCTAAGGACTTAGATCTAATCCGCGAGGACACTGGCGAAAAGAAGGCCGTCCGTGATTGGGTGTTCGGTGCGGGACAGAGCAAACGCATCTGGAACGAGCTGCACAAGGTGGTCGATGCATCCGATGTGCTGCTTCAGGTTCTGGATGCCCGGGATCCCATGGGCACGCGTTCGAAGTACATCGAGGAGTTCTTGCGCAAGGAAAAGCCGCACAAACATCTATTTTTCATCCTGAACAAGGTTGATCTGGTGCCGGTGTGGGTAACCCAGCGTTGGGTGGCTATTCTTAGTGCCGAATATCCTACTATTGCCTTCCATGCCTCCCTACAACATCCATTTGGAAAAGGTACGTTTATAAAGTAAAAATATCAATTATTTGTCATAAAAATCAATTATTTTTATAGGTGCGCTCATCAATCTTTTCCGTCAGTTGGGCAAACTGCATTTGGACAAAAAACAGATCAGTGTGGGCTTCATTGGGTATCCCAACGTGGGTAAATCTTCTGTTATTAATGCGCTGCGATCAAAAAAGGTTTGCAAAGTAGCACCAATTGCGGGGGAGACGAAAGTATGGCAGTACATAACGCTAATGAAACGCATCTTCTTGATCGATTGTCCTGGCGTGGTGTATCCCACCGCGGAGACTGACACCGAGAAGGTGTTGAAGGGTGTGGTGCGGGTGGAGCTCGTCACAAATCCTGAAGATTACGTAGACTCTCTGCTGAAACGCGTGCGTCCAGAGTACATTTCAAAGAACTACAAAATTGAACACTGGAACACATCCACTCACTTTTTAGAACAGTTGGCTCAAAAGACCGGCAAGTTGCTAAAAGGTGGTGAGCCGGACGTTACGGTAACTGCCCGTATGGTGCTTAACGATTGGCAACGTGGCAAACTGCCTTTCTACGTTCCCCCCGAGGGATTCGCAGTCCCCAAGTCCCAGGAGGGTACGCAGGAGGAAGTAGTCGCAGAGGATCCCAACGAAGATGCTAAATCCGAGGCACCGACATTCGTCAGTGAGTCTGTAAAGAAGGCGCGCGAGTTTAAGCAGATCCAAGATTTTCGAAAAATTCGCGTGGGTCTTGAGTATGAGCAGCAAGATGTGAAGGATCTTGATCACATAGATCTAGAGCTTTTAGAGCAACAGAAGGCCGAGCGTGCGGCAAAGAAAAAAGCTCGCATCCACAACCTTGGTGAAGAAGACGAGGAGTCTAGCGATGGAGCGGACGAGTTTTACTCGGAGGATGAGTACAATGAGGACTTGCAACGCGTTGTGCACAAGAAGGCCAAGTCAAAGAAGCCACAGCAGCTGGCCATCACATCGTCTGGTAAATTCCGAGTGGCCAAAATACAACCTGGTGATTCGGATGATGCGGGCAGCTCTGACGACGATGGTCCTAGCACTTCAAAAGCTCCTCGATTGACTGCCAAGCAAAAACGCTCCCTGGAGCGCAGTCAGAAACGCAAGAAAATTGGCAGCAACTTTTATGAGACGACGAATGTTAAGAATCGCAATAGAAACAAAAAGAAGGACGCGTAACACATTACGTTTACACTCTAGGCTATATTCTCTTGCAAGGAAAAACTACACTTTAAGAATCCAAATAAATAGTTGATCCTACTCTGAGCACTGCTTCTTCTTGGGAATTTTGCGGCCACATAAGTCGGTTCGGCTGCAAATACTGGGTTCCTCCTCATCAGTGCTGGCCTCCGAGTCACTAGACTCCGTGTAGGAGCCGATACCCGGAAGTATAGCGATGCACTTTAGGGCCCCCTGGTTGTATTTGTTTGTAGTTAATGTGGTGTTCGTTGTCTTATCGACAGGCTCCTTGGTTGCTTCATTTGTCGCTGCCTGTTCGACCTCATTCTCAGTGATTTTGGCTACTTTACTGGTGGTGGGCAGTTCGCCGTTTTTTCTCTTGATACCCTGGCCGAGCAGCGTCTTCTGAGTGCTACGCCCGACCGATGCTCCCGCGGACTTTGCTGTGGTTTTTAGTTCAGCTTGCAGTTTCTGAGGGTTGCGGAAGTTCGGGAGATTGTAAAATCAATTGATTGTTGCTGTAACTTTACCCACCTTGTCTACACTCTCCTCCTGCAGCTTTTCCACACGATTGCGGAAATCCTTTAGTTCTAGCTCCTCGTCGCGCATTTGCTGGCGCTCCGCATGTATTTTATGGGCATCGACCAATTCCAGAAACTGCACCTCATCATCGTCCAGACCACGGATGAGGTTTTCTATACGTATATTGAGCACGCATGTTAGACAATGCCAGATTGCATTGTTTATAGAAGAGACTTACTCAGCTTGTGGGCTTCCTCAAACTCCATGTCCTTCTTGTCCTTATTTTGTTTGAGGCGTTCATACAGTGAGCGCCCATCGTAGGGTTCCTCAGGTCGTTCTAGTGGGTCCTCCGGCTGACGTACACGCTCCCATTCCTCCTGACGTCTCTGCCTTTGCTCGGTGGCCTCAGCTTCAGTCACAAAGCCCGAACTCATGCTGTACCTTCGTAAAATTGCTCTTTTTTACACACCACAATTATTGCCAGTGTGGTGAACGTCGAATTAGCAGCTGTGCGTTGATATAGAAGTGTTGCTAGTGACTCGTGAAAATTTGAAATAGTGGCGGGAACCGCTAATGTTTCTGTGTCATTTTAGGTTAAACGTTGAAGATTTTTCCAAGGCGAAAACGAACTCTTCTTTTAAACTCTTTTTATTTGACAGCGCCTTACACTTCCATCTGGAACACTGGGGCGACCACAGGCCCTAATCCTGGCTCGATTTATTTCGGCTATCTGCACAAAAAAACTCATATCTCGCCATTTTCTGACGGCTTTTTTGGCCACGGAAATCGGTTTTAAATGGCAAATGTCCCGCTTTTGAAGATTAATCCGAAATGGGAAATGGGATCGGGATGGGAACTTGCTTGGTCGCAGCTAACCCAGGCTAAAGTGGTCAAGCTCATCCGGAACATTTTGAAATTTTAAATTTCTTTCAAAAGCAAATCGAAACAAACTCCCTTCACATGAAAATCACTAACTACATGGCTTTATTTCAGGAATATCTCAATAGGAAAGGGGCTTTGCTAAATTCTCCAATAAAGAGCTACAGGATTAGCAAAATACACGATATTTATACACACATATGCAGGCGTTTTAGGTCAAGACGGTTTCTCGTATTTTGTTTATGCATCCATAAATTCTTGGTTCGTCCGATTTCATTGTATATACTTAGTTTATAGACATAATTGAGGTCAGCACACTTACAACGAACAGCAAATAGGTAATACGACTGATTCTGATCTCGGCCGTGATTGAGTATACATTATAGGATAATACTTTTAGGATTGGGACCGGATCATGATGTATCCGGATCTACAGGATGCTGCAGGAGCTCTTCTCACGAAACGGATTCACCTTCTGTGTGAAGCCGCTGAGCAGGCAGTCTTCCTCCTCGTGCTCCAACATGTACTTCATCATCAAGGAGCAGGCCACCGAGACGGGCATACGCTCCATCTTCACTTCCCGCCGTAGCTGCAAGTTGATGGAGCGCTGCTGTTGCAAATTAGCAGCCATTATGTCCAGGACGGCTGTCTCCGCGAGACCTATGGTGGTTGCTGGGATGATAATACTGCTATAATATCCTTGATTCAATTTGAGTTGTGTTTATTTAGATTTCCCTAATATTTTAAGCGAGAAATATGCGCTCTACTTCTCGGTGAAATATTTTGTTGGGGGCGCTGAAAAATCAATATTTATCAAAGTGTGACCGCGTTGAGAATGGTGCTTTAATTTTCCGACTTTTTCGAGCCGTTGGTGAAAGCTTCTTGGCGGCGTGGGGAAAGATTCCGCAGTTTTTGAATCTTGGAATTACTATAAGCTTCCATAAATTGAATCAATATATGACCTATTAGCTATAGATTTTTTTTATCAATGTTTTGGACACCGTTTATTTTATTTATTGCAAAAATATATATTATATAAGTTTACAACTGTTTTCATTTAAAGTTAATTATGTGAGCATGCTGGAATCAAAAAGGAAGTTATGAGTAATATTAATTAGATGATGTTTCTAAAACTTACTCTGGCATAAACTCAGCCGACTGCTTAGCATGCGCCTCCTCCGGATTAAGATTCAACTCCTTGGTAATGTCTGAGTCCGGTTTCCGGAATGCATTGGCCATAATAAGAATATTCTTGGCTATTCTTTTCTGATCGATTCGCTTTTGAGCCGTATCTGTTCGTCTATCAGCATTCTCCGACATCCGCTGCTCTATTGGTAAATCTGGTCCTGGTGGAGATTGGAGCGGTTCTGGATTTGTCCAGATCTCAGTGCCAGGTGTTTCCTTTCCTGTCGTTGGAGATATGGCCGGACGTGCTGGTATCAATGGGGAACGCACACAGACTCTATAAAAGAAAATTAAAAAACATTTAATCATAATTTAATAATGGCGCAGATAGTGTTTTTACTTTATAGTAAAAATTCTATGGAAGCTCGTATCATAGGAACAAAAACAAACTTTTATTACAAATCCTTACATGACTAGTCACACTCTTGGCTTGTTTTTTTTTTTTTTTTTTTGTTTGTTAAACATTTACAAATGCACTTTACATAAAACTGGTTAAAAAGTAGAAAACATCCAATATATGTATATAGGTAATATTTCACTCCTTATTCGGCTGGGCCTTCTGGCTTGGCTCACTGTCCTCATTCCCGTTCGGATTCGACCTAGAACGAGTCAGAAATGGGAGAGAACAATGAGCCAGTCCTGGAGAAGGAATCAAAAATCAGTTCAAGACTTAAAACTATTGTTCCGACCCCAATTCAACATGCCAAGCATCCCACTTACTTATTGACATCCTCCAGTTTCTTTAGCAGTCGCTCGTTTTCCCGGCAGACAATCTCCTGATCCCTAAGAATGGTTTCCCGCACGGTGAACAGATGATTATTCTCCTGCCTCAGGGATTCGTTCTCCACCATGTATAGCTTAACGAGCTCGGCGAGTTCGGAGCCATCAAGCTCTGGTAATCGCTGCAAATCAACTTTGGGCACTGATACTCCGCCACCGCTGCTGACTCGATCCAGTTGAAGCTCCAGAAGATTCTCAACCGGCCCACCATTCGGAGCCGCTTGATGATGAAGATTCAATGCCGCCTTCAGGTGATCGTTCTCCATTTGGAGTGCATGGATGTCACGCTTCAGACTGAGAATCAGCGCCTCCCTAGGATCCATCTTTATAACGGGCTTGGTGCGTATCCTTTTCGCCCGCGACGCATATCGCAGAGTGTTGAGGGTTTCCGCATGATTATAGTGGGCGGGGGAAACGCAAGCGATCATCAAGGTGACACCATTTCCCGCCAGACTGTCGGCCAGTAGCTTGGTGAGCTGGCTGTCTCGGTACGGAATGTGACCCGTCCTTTTCTTGGAATCGCTCAACGAGGAGATACAGTAGCCGAGAACCATCAGGCTCTTGTTGATGTTGTTGGCTTCCTCTAGGGTTTTCCCTTCGCTCATCGTCTTCTTGGTTAACTCACTGCCAGCCAGGTCCACGAAGTTTATCTTTCCGTGCTTGGAAAGAAACACCCCACCGTCCGTCTGCTGATCGGACAGGATGTGGACCGTCAATATTGTGTGAGACCGTGAGGAGTGGTCGTTCATGGCATGAGAGCCAACAGCACGATTTCTCATACCTACAAGAATGGCAATATAGAATGTGTGCAAAGCAACTACTTTATGAATGTACATATGTATAACTACTGCTTACCTTCTTCCAGTACGGCCAGAAGGTCATCCAATTCTTCGCAGTCCACCGTGAAAAGGTTCTCCACGAAGAAACCACCCGATTTCTTGGACCAGCGCACCGCCAACGGTTTTCGTGCACTTCCCGGGTTTAGCAAATCGATTACCTAGGGGATTGATAAAAAATGCAATTCAATTTGCGAAACCAATATGGAAATGGTGGGTAGGCTAAGAAAACAAATCGATGAAGTGCCACGCAAAATGCAGAAACATTTCACGAATAGTGACAATCCACGATATGTGGGTGGACTGTTAGTCTGTCTGTTTTCGGTGGGTGAAGCGTACTGACATCCATTAATGGAGGTCAGTGGAATACATGTTTGCGGACAAGCAATCGGTATTATGGCAAATGCAATTAGGATTTAAATTGATATTGCAGAGGTCAATCCAAATTAGAGATCCCTCGTTGGGCGCCACTTACCCGCTCATTGTAGATTTCCATGAAGGAGGCTTTTAGCACGTAATTGACGTCCTTGCGATTCTTAATCAATTGGAAGAGATACAAAAACGAGCGGAAGATGAGGCCATGGCGCGGATCCTTGGGATTCGGCTTGCCAACGAACTTAAAGAGAAAAGAAACCACTTTGGAGTTAAGCATTTTACAAGACTCTCACACCTGGACTGACCAAATCGGGGGGTCCAGTAAGGGTGTGCGTTTTGCCGGATCCCGTTTGGCCGTAACAGAAAGCCGTGCAACTGAATCCCTCGATGCCCATTTCAATGATGCGCTTTATACCCGAGTAGTCCAGAATATCCTCCTGCGTGGCCCCCGGCTCAAATACCACGTTGTAGGTGAAAACTCGCACACTATCGCGATTATGCGACCTCTTCTGGCCCACATCGTTGCCTTCAAGCTGCAGCGGATTGGTTTAAACATCATGTTGAAATGCTCGTAAAAATAATACGTACTATAACCTGGCCGTTTCCAGGAAACTGAAGCGTGGACCCATGTCGATCTCTTTTCTCTTTGTCGTTCAAAGGACGCACTCGTACCACCACGTTAATATTGTCCTCCGGCGTTGAGCACTCCTCGCTGCCCGTGGACTTGGAGGCCACGATTTCCAGCGTGTCAGCGCTACCAATCCTGAGAGGATATATTTCAATTGTATTTTTAAGTCACATAAATAACTTGAAATAACTTGTACAATATAGCAATTAATCAATAACGAGTAAAACATACATATATATATTTTAAGGTTCCAAGGATATGGTTGTTCAACTATGATGCCAAATGTAGCTCGCAATTAACGGAATCACAATTAATCAATCAAAGTGAAACAAAGCTCCCATTGTTTTATGAGCTCCATTTGCTGTGGGTCCTGCGAATTTCCAGAATTTGTGGATTGCCTTGAACTTGATGGAGCTCTCACTACGACCGGCCTATTATTAGTCAAGGTTAAGGGTGGATGGTATGGCGCGTGACTTTTGGGGTTTTTCTGATTCATTTGACCACCGCATCGACTAACTCACTATTGTGAAGGTGAGCTAGGAGTCAGAGGTCACATTTCAATTGAATTAACGAACTGACTTCGGTGGAATTTAATCGCAGCTTTTTGGAATTATGGTAATATTAAGCAATAAATTATTGATAAGGATTCCTGAAACTTTTGGTTTCACTTAGTAATTATCCAGCAAATGTAATTGCATCCCCAACAAAGCAAACGAAGTTTCCACTAAAAACGGTTTATTGAACCGCAAATAGGCTGGACAACACGGCGTATGTGCGATGCGCCATCTTAACGTGATTGTATGTGGCACACAGCTGACATTTAACATTTTCACGTAAATGACTCGTTAAACATTCATGCCCTAATGGCCATACTTCACTCAACCATTATTAATCAGACATGAGTTGGGCCTGCTGTGGTAAATATGTGCACTTGGTAAATATTTCAGAAGGCGCCAATAGAAAGGAATTAACACGAAGGCCCAGAGTGCCGACTTGAGGAGCTAACGCCAAGAAAAGTTCAATCAACTTTTGGTCTAGCCCTTAATATTTAATAGGCCAATACAAAGACTACAAAGGCTTAGCTTTAAGCGAAAGTTTTGATTTTGGTTACAAATATTCCTTGTTACCCAGAATGGACTTTGCAATTCAGCAATTATTATTCCAAATCAACTACAGAAATTTGTTTTACGGCAGACAATTAATATGCTATTTTTAGCCATACAAAAATATGTGCAATATGAAATACACATTTCATACCTGTGCAAATGGAAGCCTACTACTTGTAAGTATTGTTGATATTTGCATGGGGTAAATATTTTCCCAGCACCGATTTAAAAGTAACGAGAAAATTCAGGCTAAATCGTATGAGCAATAAAAAAATATGGGTTTTTCTGGGCCACTTGTTTGCCAATCAAATAAACTGTAGCGAGTGGAAAAAAAGGAACGAAACTCTCACTTTTATTTCCGGGGCATGGAATCCGAAACCAATTCCGAATCCGAGGCAACCAGACCCGCTAGTAGGAGATATTTATTAGCCATGCTAGGTTTAGGCAACGAAATGTCAGGTTTGATTATCTGCGGGGCGTAATAATGACCTAACTCGTGTTGTGCATGCCAGAAAATCCATATATGAATTTGAAAAGTATAAAATCCACACGGATATTAAACGGAAACTTCCGACTGCCACGTAAATTCATTTGTGTTGAGCACTGTAGTGAAATTGCCCATGTGCATACATATATGTACATATACTGTGCCACTATATTCATGATGTATGATTGTACATACGTATATGCTTATGACTGATTATGGCACCACTGTCTTCGATGTGTGTCGTCAATCATACGGCTATCAACGCATTAATTAATCAAAAGACTGAAACACATGCGTGCTTCAAAATAATTATAACGCCCTCCATGCCGTTAGCCTGGTGGGATTAATCATATCGTATCTCTTAAATAAATTCAGGTTCCGTATATCCCTACAATTCATTAAATTACTAAGTGACAGACGTAGGTGTCAATTGTGGATATATTTACACAAATTAATACTCAATAGTTTGGGAATTTCTAATGGTGCACTGCGATTGAGTGTATTTTATGGCCAAGCCTTAGTTCAAACTTTCTTTTTACCCTCCAATCACTTCAATTAATGATCCTTCCGAAAGCGAGACAGGTCCAAAACTAGCACTTAACCCACTTGCCACTTGCCAGCGCGCCAGGAAACTGGGGTCCTTAACCTTAACTTCATTGTGTCTTCTGCACCTGAACCCGCATCGAATATAAAAAAACAACAACAACATACATAAATGTGTCACTTTCGCTCTCGACTCCGGTCATACCGGGCATACGGACATCGGCACAGCTATAGACTTCAATATAGTTTAATTGCAAAATCGATTTGTGTCGTGTGCTCGTTGGGTACTCAAACCCCAGATCTGTGCCCATACTTCCTCCGCTTGCGACCCACAGAGAGTGTTTAAATGGAGGCCGGTCAGTCTTGCTAACGTGGTGGTCGTCCGTTTGTCTGTCCGCTTGATTGCCGCCTGTCCGTTCGGCTGTCCGTTCGACTGTCTCTCATTATGGTTGGGCTTGTGGCTTCCCGTCATTTTCGTTGCCTCAAGGGTTTTTAATGGATCGCCTATTAGGGGTGAGCTGCTCCGGCTCCCGGCCTGTCGTGTTATCATTACCCCGTCCTCCGAATTCGATTTCCGCCCTGCCACACGTACTATTAAAGCTCCAAAACTACATTTTCAGTGGCCAAAACAATTAAATTGCTCTGCATGTAACTCTCTTCTAAAATAATTTTAGAAAACTAAATTTTTCAACTACAGTTTAGGGATTATATCTATTTTTAAATGGATTGATTGAATATTTGATTTATGGGTCTTTACTGTTTACAACTTATCGCCTATTTATTACGGTGGGAAGCATCGCAATCCTTATCCCACACTACTTACTCATTCTCGCGTGAACGCAGGAAATACGGCGTATTGCGGGAGCTACCACCTCCTCCACCGGCGCCACCGCTACTGCCAGTCCCCTTCTGCGGACTAAGACGACGCATGCCATTGGTCAGACTTCGTGATCGTGGCATACTGCTGCTGCTGCCGGAACTCTGCCGCTGACTCTGGCCGGTGGATGTGGTCGAGGGCGTCTTTCGGCCGCGGGAGCCGGCCACTGGAGCCCGACCACGACGACTGCCCGACGTTCCGGCGCTGTCCGCACTACTGCCGCCACTACTATTCAGATGAGGAACACTCGATGCCCGGCGAACCATGGTCACCTGTGTGGATGCCACCGAATGGGGAGAAGCGGGATTGGGGGTCGATTGATTGCTCAGCACTGGGATGTCCCGTGGACATGGCACTGTGGACACGCAGGTCGACTAATATTCAAAAATTCTGTTCTTCGGTTGTCCGCGTTTCCGGTTAACCGCTCGCCGCGAAAACTCAACACGAACTGGCTGGCCAAGTTCACCAGAGCAGCCTTTTTTATTCGAGCCTTCAGATTTATGGTAATTTCTACGCACGCACACCACTGGCCACTGGCCACCAGTGGTCACCAGCTACCCAACCATATACACATACAGTCAACCTAGGGAACACCCCCGGCACCACCTGTAATTGAACTACGTTGTGGTTGTTGCTTCCACTCGCCAAAGGCTCTCGCCCGGAGCGACTCCTTCCCACAACAGCAATTAAATCTACGTGCTGTTTGGTAAACAAACCGAAACTCCCCCGAACGAGGAAGGTTTCTGAATGGATGGGTGGATGGTGGGATGACTCCACTGCTGACCCTGGCGCCATTCGTGTCCATTCATCGTGCGCAACTACAACAACATTAGCCGCCTTGTCGTGGCTTATTTGCATTTACTTGGGCATAATCAGAGCCGGGAACGTGGCATTCCTTTCCAGGATATTAAACCCAGAGTCCGGACGGGTGGGTTAACGAGTATTGGCCACATTAGAGGAATTCCCTGAAAGGCGAAATGCGTAATATTAACTTATTCTACTGGAATTAAAAGATTGATTCCATATTCCATGCGACCTTTAATAAATTGCAATTTATTATTCAAAAGGTCCATCCACCTGCTTCACTTTTAGAACAACCAATTATTTATCCAAATGATATAAATTGATGAACTCATATTGGACCCACCAGCGAGCGAGTGACCAAACAAATTAGTACAATTCGTTTTAATAATTGTTTTTGTATACGTCTCACAATGTTGCATGTTTATTTTTTCATAATCCATTGCATTCCGATTTGCAGCTGGCTTTCGATTTTTTGTTCTAATCATAGTCATTACGTGTATATATAGTATAATTAGTTATGAACTATACTTGGGACTGCTATTTATAGGTGTATAACCTATTTCCTAAGTGTTTATGGTATCTATCGAGTAATCTAGCTATTTTACAAAGTGCATACGAAATATGCAGCCATCGATATTTACAAACGATTTAAGCGAATATAGAAATGTATATATAATGGGATACTCTTGTTGCGAATATTTATATTACAATTAGCTAGCTTAGGCTCTCCTCGGAGAACTCTTTTGAGCCTGGGGTTACATTCCGCCCGAAAATTTTACAAGTACGATACTTCTTAGTCTAGCTCTATTTCTTTAGCAGATAAGACATCGATTTCTTATCCTTAGACGATCGCCAGGGATGAGCGACTATATGTTTTTATCAATTAATAAGCGTAATCCATTCTGTAGTGGGGTTTGTAGTTATAGTTGTTTATTTGTGGTAGGAGGAACCAATGATGCAGTTAATCCGTGTTCATTCATTGCGGCTTGGCGCCCTGATAGATACCCTCAGAGTACTTGGGCCTGCACTCGGCACAGAACCACTTGCCCTGCGGCGCCACCATAATGCCCACGCACTCGAAGTGGAACCACTCGATCAGACAGTTGTCCCCGTCGCATGCGATCATCTCGGAGACCTCGTCGTATGGACAGCGACAGTAGCAGTACACGGATTCTCCTTCGCGAGCGAGACGCGCTCCCGCCGGCGGTCGAATGGGATACCGTATGTTGTTCGCCTTGAAGTACTGCAGTGTGGCGAATCCGGGATTGGGTAGCAGCGCTGGTGGTATGGGTTGATTGAAAGCAGTGGCCGCAGGCGGCGGTGGTGGTGGAACTGGCAATGCCACCGGTAAAGGAGTTGGCAAAACTGGAGGTGGCGCCGGTTGTGGAGCCGGAACCACACTGGTCACATTAACCTCCGCCTCCTCGTCATCAGAGCTGCTTTCACTACTATCCGACGGTGGAGCCGTGGTGGGCAGCAGGCTAGGCCGGATTTTGAGGGTCGGAATGGGTGGCAAGTGATCCTCTGGATCGGGCTTGTGACGCTTGGCTGGGCGAGATCCTCCTGCGCCGAACAGAGATCGTTGTTTGCTTCTCTTTCGCGAGGATCCGGCCGATGAAGTTCCACCATTGCTGTGTGAGTGATGGTGGTGGCTACTGTTATTGTTATTCCTGTTTCGCTGCTTTGGCGGTGTGGGCAGATCCTCCTTGGCCCAGGTCAACTGTGGTGGTGGCTGCGGTTTAATGAGCTGCATTCCCACCTGGAGCGGTGGCGCTAGAACGGCGCTCATGTTTTCATCGTCGCTCGTATAGCCATAGAACTTGTTGGGCCTTCGCTGGCGTTTCGAACGCTTCAGCTGGGCATCGGCATCGGAACAGCTGCTGCCCTCACTCATTCTCGTTATGGACGATTGCAGTTGGCGATGAGTTAGTGGCGTTACAGGGAACAGAGACGATTCTGGATGCGACAGTATAGGAGTCGGTGGCTCCAGGGGTGCAATCATTCCAGGCATTCCGGGTAACCTATCCATGGGTGGGGTTGCATTACTAGCAACCGGCTGTAGCTTGCCAGATTTACACGTAGACTTTCGTTCCCGCTTCTTTTTCTTGTTCCTCACCCTTTCCCGCTTATCAGCAAAAGCAGAAGCCTCCTCCGGAAGAGAAGGAGTTGAGGGCCGACTGTTTTCCACAATGTCATAATTGTTGCTCGGTCGCAGTGGGGCATGCTCGGCCATTAGAGCTTCTCGCTTTTGGGTCAGCAGTTCGTTGGCCAGCTTCTGAGGATGGGAGTCGTAGAACTCTTCATCTGTATCCGAGAATGCTGTATCGAAGTCCGACTCATTGTACATCGGAGGCTTGGGAGAGGGTGGTGCAACAGGACTATTGTTTTCATTGACGGCAGTCGTATCCTCCACTTGATCCTGCTCATTTTGACCATTCTGATCGTTTTTGAGTGACTCTGAGCTCTTCTTTACCTTTAAAGATTTCTTACGAGATCGTTTCTGTGGAGATCCACGAGCAGTAGAGCTATCTGAATCATCGGAATTGCCACTGGTACTACTGCTGTTGCTAGAACTACAGCTACAGTTGGACCCGCATGAACAGCTCGAGGAATCGGAGTCTGAGGAGCTGGAGCTACTTGAGCTGTCGCTATCACTGGATGCATTCTCACCGGGCGTTTTGATCGATGATTTGTTAGCGGACTTTTGTTTCACAGGTGAGGGTGCAGGCGTGCGGTACAACTTGCAATAATCGTGATCAGACCAGGCAACGTGCAGCTTTGCGGGCGGCAGATTGGCTAACAAGTCTTCCTTTTCCTCATCCTTAACCGCCTGCTCTTCCGGGATGGCCACCGCCTGATTTTGAAGGAGGTTTTTCCAGATTGAGACATCCACTTGATCTTCCTCCTTCTTGGGCTCCAATTCATCATCGGCATCAAGAGCCTTTTCTTCATTAGAGTCGTCGGAAGGCTTTTCCTTATCCTCAAGTTTGGATTTCACATCAAGTTCATCGGCGTCACTCTCAGAGGATGGCGACAGCATCACCTTGGGCATATCCAGATCATCCACAGAGGATCTCATTGGCAGCTTAGGCTGCTCCTGCTGGCTGCTTCTCGGTGCATCTGAATCACTGTCATCACTGCTATCCGACTCCGAGAGATTGGGTGCGATAAGATTAAGGTCTTCCAAAGATTCCTTGTTGCGCTTCGACTTCTTGCGCCGCTTTCGATTCTCAGATTTACTGAGTGGCGGCTCAATTGAATTATCGATACGGTCCGATTCCTCCTTCTTGGGGGTCTCGTTATTGGTTAACGACTCGGGCAAGAGATTTTCTTCATTATGTGCTCCTTCTTTTTTGTCTTCGCCTTCTTCCAGCTCCTCCTTTATATCCTCCAACTTTTGGGGTGATGCTGCATCGGTCGCCTGCTCAACGGAAGCTTCTTGGGGCAGTTCCTTCGCCACATGACTGCTGGCATGCTTTAGCAAGAGCTTGCGCGACACGAATTTCTCTTCGCAGCCCTCCTCGGTGCATGCATAGCGGAAATCCCCAGTATGCATTCTTTGATGCACCTCCAGGTATATAGCTTTGCTGAAAACAAAACCGCATTGCTCGCATGGAAATTCTGCGGGAGGCACGCAAAAGTGGTAGACATGGCGCCAGCGCTTTTGTAGGCATTGTTTGCATCCTGCACTCTCCGTTCCGTGCTTCCAGAATAGATGCTTTGAAATATCCTGCTTGTTGCGATAGGCGATACCACAACGATAGCACAAATGTAGCAACTTGTGCTTCCACACGTGAGATGACAGTTTCGATTGGCTCTGGCAATCCTCCAGACAGATATCGCAAGCCTGGTGCTGCTTCCTCAGATGCACCATCAGCCTAAAGGCGGAGGGCAATGGAGCCATGTCGCAGAGACAGCACCGGAACTGAAGATCATAAACACTTCCTGCTACCTCTCCAGGACAAATATGACACAAAATCTCGCTGTAGCTATAGAAGTTCGTTTGACACATTACGCACGTTATGTTCGACTTAATGTGCAGTCTTCTGTTGTGGGTGTACAGCTCCTTGTGAGTGGAGGTCACAAAGCGGCAGGTGAAGCACTCGTAAATTCGCTCATTGAACTGCTCTACGTACTTGCCATTTTCCAAACTGCAACAACTGGCAGCATTCATATACTCGTTTTCAAGGTTCGGAAGAAAGCTTTTTAGTTTGGCTACAATTGTCTCTGCGTACAGTTCCTCAGCTGTAATGCTATCCACCGTAGCTGTAAATCTGTGCTGGCCTATTAAATGAATCACCAACTGTTTTACATTTACTGCGATCCTTCGAGCGTGATTGCAATATAGGCATAAGGAGTACACAGATTTTAAGCACAAACGCACAAAATCTACCATTGAAAACCGGTCGAGAGGACGATCCAGTTGCAGATCCACCGTGTGGGTGTCGGGTCCAGCTACCATTATGCCATCAGCGGGTGGAAGCGGCTGAATGGCAAGCGGTTCGTCAGCAGTTTGAGTTTCCTGCGAAGGTGAGGCTGGCTCCAGAGTTTCCTTTTGTTCCTCCGTCAAATCCCTACTATCTTCCATCTCAGGTGCATTCAAACTATCATCCATGTCCATGCAATCGCTGCCGAGGCTGTTGCGACGCATTGCATCGGGCTTATCTTGAAATTCCGTAATTAAAGCTGGGGGAGGTTCTGGAAGATTGACGTGATTGTTGTGGGGCGACGCAGGTGGCGTTAGTGACCAACGACGCTGTTCCTCCTGCTGTGGCTGCAGGTGCTGAGGAGGATCTGCAACCTGTGGCACAACGTTTTCCAAATGTGCATTGGCCATAATAACTTTGGACTGTTTTTTGGTAATTATATCCGCCTTGGTTCGCTCAATGTCCAGCTTGGTGCGCTCCAGTTCCGCCAGAACACGATTTAGCTTAGACGAAGTCGAGTCATCATAGCTAAGCGCTGGCGGTGGAGGAGGTGGTGCATCAAAGGGTAGCTCCTCTGGTGGTGCCGACACTGCCTCTTCCACCGGCTGTGCCGGTTCTAGCTCCTCGTCCTCCGTATCCGTACTGCTAAGGGCTGCATCCACAGACTTCTGAAATTCCTTAGGCACCCGCAACATAATTTTGGGCACAACCAACTTCGGAATGGGAGGCGCTGGAGGATCTTCTACGGGCTCTGGCGCTGGAACTATACGAAATTTAGATATATGATCTCAAAAATTTTATAAATGTGTTCTTACTGTTTTCTGCAGGGAAAAGATTTTGTATATCCGATTGCAGCTGCAACTGTTGGGGAAGTTGCTCCGGTATTGCCTCTACGGGAACGGGTTGTTCAACCGCCTCCTGGGGAACCGGTAGTGGTGGTTCCGGGGGTCTACGGACCTTTCGTCGCCTTTTCAAAGGCTTCCGTTTGTTGTTCTTGCAGCCTATGATATGGTCACCCTTTCGATTGCACAAAGCACACGGCTGCATCAGTTGGGAGCAATCGTGATCCTCAAACTCAGAACCTTGGACAAAAGTGGCTTGACATGTGCAACAAACGAGATGCCGGGCTCTATCCTCCTTACTCTGCTGCTGGTCCCACGCGTCCTTCGCGAAGTGACTCTGGTCGATGTCATGCTTGTTTTCTAGATGGAGCGACAGCTTCTCTACACTGGGATACACATGGTTACAATATAGACAAATGTAACGACGGTGGACTTCACGCATGTGGAGAAAAAAGTGCCAGCACTGGTGAACGCTGCAACACTGGGAGCAACGAAAGAAGCGCTCCTGCTTCTGCGATAGCTGGGAACTATTCGTGCTTTGGATCCCGCGGCACTGGGCCTGGTGCTTGTTCAGCTCCTGAAACCTTTCGAAATCGAACTGCAAATTGCACTTTGCACAACTAAGGACTTGTTGGGACTCCGTAGAGGTGACAGGCGGAATCACATTGGAATTGCTCTGAAGACGTTGTAGAAGCAGCGAGGGAACGGAGCCACTTGACTCCACCTTTGTTTGTTTTTCGGGTTGGCTGACGGAGGAACTCTTGCTGCGCCTGCGCTTTAGCGAAAGCTTCAGAGCCGGCGGTTTGGCATTGTGCTCGCTCTCTGGA
Source organism: Drosophila sechellia (assembly GCF_004382195.2). Lineage (NCBI taxonomy): Eukaryota > Metazoa > Arthropoda > Insecta > Diptera > Drosophilidae > Drosophila > Drosophila sechellia. The sequence goes on along the minus strand of NC_045950.1, from coordinate 13,665,834 downwards.
TGATCGATGACCAGATGCGGCTGCGAAGCAGAACTTACGGTGCTGCTCCTGCTGCTTATGCTTCTGCTACGGGTCGTACCAACGGGTAGAATCAGGGAAAGCGCAGACACCTGAGAAGCGGTAGGGTCCTCCTCCTTAGTGTTGTTGCCAGTGTGGTTTGTTATCACAGACTGTTCCTTGGGGTCTTTCAGCTCTTGGCCGGGATCCTCCACCTCTTCGTCTACGAGCTTCTCTTCTTTCAAAGCTTTATGAGCCCCATTGAGTTTTATTAACGGAACGACCTCTACAGTATGTTCTTTCAACTTAACACTATCACTGTGTGATTCATCTTCCAAATCAGACTCGATTTTAATGACATTAGGGGGCGCTCCGTCTTCGCTGCATGGAAGATCCACATCCATTGTCAGCGAAGGAGAATCTAGTGTATCGGATCCCTCTAAAGAAGGTACACCAGTTGGTTGCGATGCAGTCTCAACCACTTCTGGCTCTGCAGTGGAAACGTATTCACCAACGTCAGCTTTGTAAAGATCTTTTGAAGACTGAGACTTTTCTGTCCCTCCTTCAATCTCAAAAACAGGACTCTCATTATCTTTAATTGATATGAACTCTTTATCCCCACTTTCAGAATCTGTTTCAAGATTTATCACTGGCGGGGTGTACACTGTTTCCTCGATTTCGCTTTCGGAATCTTCATTAGCTGATCGAAAATACTTTTCCTCCACTTCATTGCTGTCAGATTCTTTTGGCTGGAAATGGTCCACCTTTTCTTTGATTTCGGACTTATGATTTGCCCCTAAAGACTCTGACGGCTGCTCTTCCGAATCCGTTAAGAACTCCATATGGGAGGAATCCGATTTGTCCTCCACTTCGGTCTTAAGTTCAATATCATCTATTAACTGTTCATTGAGTGGGATGCTGGCTGGTTCTTTGAGTTCCTCTGATTTGTCTTCGACAAGCTCTTGCTTTACAAGATCATTAGAGGGAGAAGCAATTGTCAAGCAATTTGCTCCTAAATCGACTGGTGTATCCGTGCTTTTCCGTAGATTTAGAAGAGATTCCTCTGCCTGCTCTGTCTCTTCCGTTTCGGCTGTCTCTTCCGTTCTCGTCGTCTCTTCCTCAGGTGTGTCTCTGAAACCCTGGCCATTTGTCATGGTTACATCTATCACGTCATCGTTCTTTTTCGGCTTCCCATCCTCATTTTTTTTAGCGTTGTTGTTCTCTCCATGTTGGTGGCTCTCGCTTTCCTCCTTCGCCAGGTCCAGCACATAATAAAGTTCTTCGATGTCGTCTTCCTCGCCGGCAGCTGCACCTCCCCCGGTGCCCGCTCCCGATCCCGTTTCCGATCCTGTTCCCGCTTCTCCATCATCTCGGTTAGAAGTTAGCTTGGCTTGTTGCTGATCCAATGCTTCCATCATATTTTCTGCAGTCACACGCTGTCAGCAATAAAACAATAATAATATTTAAGAAAAGGAGAGAAAAATAAATAATCAGAGCGCTTATAAATTAAACGCACTTTAGGCAAAAATTATTATATTTATTACCTTTGCATGCCGTTGGCGTTGAATCCGTTCCGGTTCTCGCTCTTTTTCTTGTATGCTTTTCGTTGTTCTTTACGCAGCTGAAAGCGAAATGAAACGAATTTATTATTACGTGAGATATTGGGTTTGGTATTTCGATAAAAAAAAAAAAATTAGAATGACAGCAAAGGCTAATTGTTTATGCGGGGGTATACACGATAAATTTTTCAGAATATTAACGGCATAAACATTTGGATTGCACAAAAATCGCCGGTCATTGGTTGATCTTGCAGCCCTGGTGCAAAAGAAAAGTCAAAATAATTGAAAATACCAAAATAAATGTTAACAAAATGGCAACGAGAGAGCCACTTACTGCTAAAAATAAACGAATTTACTTGAAATATTCTTGGAATGGACACTACAATCAAAATGTACAGCAATTATGCACGTTTATTTACCTGCTCTCCTCCTGTGCGTTGCTGTTGTTGTTGTTTTTGCTCAGCGTATTATTGCTGTTCTTGTTCTTGTTGCTGTACCCTGCTTAGGTAGAATTTTCCCACAAATTGTAGGCGGCAGAGGGAGAGAAGAACGGTACAGAGAGTGGCAAGGCAAGAGCGAGAGAGAGAAAGAGCGATGAATTTTACGCGCGCAAACACCAAGGAGAGAACGTAGCCAAAACAACAACCGATTTCACGGAAGTTCGCTGCACAACTGAACCAAAAAGAGACCGAAACCGAGAGGCCGAGAGAATTTGCCCAGCGGATAGGATTGGACGAGCCGAGACGGCTCGGAAGGAGAGCGGGGCGCCCCTCCCCACGACGAACTTATACAATTAACGCCTGGTTTCAATTGTTTATAAACTAGCAGGACTCGCATATGTAAAGAAAACAGATTTCACAAGTACACGCAATTGCCGTTGGGCTTAGTTTCGACCAGACGCACAATGGTATTGTCGAATTGCCTTTTTTGCGCGTCTCTTGTGCGGTGTAAAAAATGTTCTTTTTGCACGTCGCCGTACACGCTTTGCATTTTATGTTCTGCTCGATTTGTTCGCGCACTTTTTCACCGTATTTTAGCAGCAGCACGTTGAGTAGCGTATGGGGATTGGATATTTCACAATTTGGCTGCGGGGAGCGCTCGAATAAAGCGTGAAAAACGAGTTTTTAGCAATATTTTTCGCCTTTTTTACAGCCATGCCATTGAAACACGCGCAGAAGCTAGTGATGGAAGATAGTTCGATAGCTGGCGCAGCGTGCTAGTGTGACTGACAAAAATGCAACCGTGTGATAGGCATCGCTGCGCTGTTCGCTTGCGGTTCAGTGTTTCATATCGATACTTGGCCAGTACCATCGATTATTGTTAAAATCTTTTATAGAAGGGCTATTTAAAATTATTATCTTGAGTAATTATCTAAATATGAAACGAACCATTACAACACGTTCAGTATCACAGTGGATAAATCATAAATATTATTCGTAGTTAGCTATCGATAGTTTTTTCCATCCCTGAATCAAGGTTCAGTGTCATATCGATTTGACAAGCTCTTTCCGTTTCCTTTTCGCGTGAACGTTCAACATGAGAGCCAAGGGATTGGTTAGTATTTGTCAAAAAAAATGATTTCAAGAATCATTATTTTAGTTTAAAATGCGTGCAACAGATAAGCAAACACATTGCCCATTTGGCTTAAACGATGGATTTTTGAAAACTCTGTAATTTCTGTGTAAAAACGACTTGGGAGTGAAAATTGTCGTGGACAATGTTTTCCGAGCCACTTTTCGTAAAAATGTAAACCTATCCAACTCACAAAAGTAATTTACATAATTGTGAGAAACTATTATTCAGAACGAATTTATAACTCACTATTCAAACATATTCAATATAATTGAAATACAACTGCTGTGTGCCGCCGAAAACATAACCTTCAAAAACCAACAGCCATGCGTGTGTTTGTTTGCCTGCGACCACTAGCATTTGTTTACAATTGTTTTATGTAGACCACTTAAACTAATCCAAATCCCATTTGCAGCTGAAGGAGTACGAGGTCGTGGGCCGCAAGCTGCCCAGCGAGAAGGAGCCCCAGACTCCCCTCTACAAGATGCGCATCTTTGCCCCCGACAACATCGTGGCCAAATCCCGCTTCTGGTACTTCCTGCGCCAACTGAAGAAGTTCAAGAAGACCACCGGCGAGATCGTGTCCATCAAGCAGGTGTACGAGACGTCGCCCGTGAAGATCAAGAACTTCGGCATCTGGCTGCGTTACGATTCCCGCTCGGGCACCCACAACATGTACCGCGAGTACCGTGACCTGACTGTCGGCGGTGCCGTCACTCAGTGCTACCGCGACATGGGAGCCCGCCACCGTGCCCGTGCCCACTCCATCCAGATCATTAAGGTGGACTCGATCCCTGCCGCCAAGACCCGCCGCGTGCACGTCAAGCAGTTCCACGATTCAAAGATCAAGTTCCCTCTGGTCCAGCGTGTCCACCACAAGGGCAACAGGAAACTGTTCTCGTTCAGGAAGCCCAGGACCTACTTCCAGTAGGATTCTCCTGCATCCTATACCTATGACTTAGTGGATTTTTTCAATAAATGAGAACGTTGAAGAGTACACTAGTTGGGAAGCTTCTTTATTTTAGTTCTCCACAGGAGTATATGACAATCTTTTGGCTGGGAGTGCCCGACTTGGAGCCACAACGTTCCATCTTGCGCACCACCTCGGCGCCACTGATGACATGGCCAAAGACGACGTGCTTGTTGTCCAGCCAATCTGTTCTGTAGAACAAAAGAAATATATTTAGTAGAAGGAAACAGTTCAGTTAAGTCTTGTATTGTAAAACCAGCTTACTTTGTGGTGCATATAAAAAACTGCGAGCCATTTGTGTTGGCGCCCGAGTTGGCCATGGAAAGAGTTCCAAAACTGTTGTGTTTCAGATTGAAGTTCTCATCGTTGAACTTTTTGCCATAGATGGACTTGCCGCCAGTGCCATTGTTGTTGGTGAAGTCGCCTCCTTGGCACATCTGTTGAATAGAAAGAATGTACAAATGAGGAAAACGTTGCCAAATAATTAACTTACAAACTCGGGTATCACGCGGTGGAAGGAACAGCCTTTGTAGCCGTAGCCCTGCTCGTGGGTGCACAATTGCCGAAAGTTCTCCGCCGTCTTCGGTACCACATCTGCCCGGAGGAGCATCACAATGCGACCGGCGTCATTGCCACCAATCCGTATGTCAAAGTAGACTTGTGGATTACGTTTCTCTGCCTTTTCGATGACTGCCGGCCCCGTGGATGGCGTTTCCACTTTCTCTGCCTCCGGTTCGCCGCCTTCTGGCTGCAACGTGGCTCCCGCATGCTTCTGCAACCAGTCGTCATCTGCCCAGATAGGCTTGAAACTGTCCTCCTTAACGCGCACTGGTTTCGCCAAGTTCACGCGAATTGTGCGTCCGCAGAGCTCCGAGTCGTTCTGGAAATGGTTGATTCGTTGTATTTCCTCTGCAGGTTGATCTACTTGTGCTAAAACTTACCATATTATCCATGGCCGCAGCCGCATCCTCGCTCTGTTCGTATTCTATAAATGCGAATCCTCGATGTCGTTGTGATTCGTAGTCCGCCGGCATTTGGATATCTGCAATATCGCCAAACGGTATGAAGGCATTGTTCAACAGTCTCTCTGTGACCTCGTCGGCCAGGCCGCCCACATAAATGGTGCGCTTGTCGTTAGACATGGTTAAACTAATTCATGAAACCACAAAGAAGAAAACAAACAAGCTAAATGCATAATGAATGTTTATGCGAGGCAATCGATTATTTTCCCTACACTTATCGATTTTTAATCGATTTGAAATGTAATCGGAAGCAGGGTTTTCCACCAAGGTTGGTGACTTGCATATTCTTTTATTGCCTGGCAATGCTGTACAAATTCAAAACGAAAACCGCTAAATCAATTGAAAGAAACGTCGTTAGCCGCTAGGTATTAAATTATTTATTGATTAAGATAAGCTACACTAAGATTATGTCATTACTGATCCGCTTTCGTTGGCGCAAAAGCCCACCGTACTTGTAGTGCAAACGCTGGTGAGATTTTGCACGCTCGTTTGGGGCCACAAAAGCTGGAAGACGGTGACACAATAGCCCGGCACAAAGGCAAAGGATGCGTAGAGGATCAGGGAGACGAAGCTGCCGAGGAGGACATCTAAAAGTGAAAATAGCATGGTGCGATATAACAATCCATTAGCAGGTTCCATGACTAAGACCGCCAAGTGACCGGCATAGATAAGATATCGATGAGTAAAGACAATATATCGCGCCAAAGTTGATACTCCGTAGATACGAATGGTGGTGCGGCGCTAATCTTCGCCTTTCGAAGGAAAGGAAAGGGCACAGTCCATTAGTACTCACTGAGGAAGACCTTTTCCCACGGCTCACATATGGCGATCTGTGTGTTCAGTTCGTAGAGGGTGTACAGCCATTTCACATAGCGCTTGAACTTCGCATAATCCTCGGCCAGCTTTGGGAACATGCTTTGCGACATGGGCTTGTGCAATCGATGAGGGTGCGCGGCGAACTAACCCAGTGCCAACTTCGACACCTGGTACCTGTGTCCCCGTCACCGCCTTATCACTGCATACAACTACACGCGTTTTTACTCTCTAGCCACACATATATTTATATATATATATATATATGTTTTTATACATTTTTCGGGCTGTAAACCAAATTAAATAGATTTCATTTCGGGACTCTTCCCGCCGTCAGTTGGGCGTTTGCGATAAAAATCAGTCCATGCGGCTACGCTTGCACTTGTAAACTGAACCGAGATAAGCGAATCCCTAATGGCAGGGGGATTGCCTCTGGCATTTCTGAGTGTGACGACTTCTGGGCTGTGGAGTGTGACTCACTCCACCAGTGGCACCATGGAGAGCAGAAACAGCCACACGGACAACACATCGTTGGCGTGGGCGTGCAAATGGACGGCCACACAGAACTCCACCGAGGCGTCGTGGTTGTAGTGGATGCAGCTGGTCCGGATGCGCTCCGATATCGCCGCCAGATTGGTGTACGCAAAGTTTAGGGTGAAGCCGTAGAGCTGCGGGCAAACGGGGTTAGTGATCGACTGCGATAGTGATTGATGAGTGGGGTAGGGTAGGGCAGGGCAGGGGTCGGCTGGTGACGACGACCAACTGATAAATCCACCAGGTGAACCGCTGTCGTTATAAATATCAAATTAATTGCTGACTTCATTGTTCCACACAAATATGCAATTTTTAGCAGGACGCCTGATTGCTAACATTTTAATCGCGGTTAAGTTATGTCTACAGTTCCAGCATTAAATTTCTTGACAAGACAAATCCACCTTGATATTCCCTATTCATATCTATTTGATTCGAAAGATAGCAATGCTTACCCTGTAGTTGGGAAACTCTCGTTCCAGTTGCTCGCTGAATATGGGCTCATCATATCGGCCTCTGGAGAAAGTGGATAGGCCTTCCATGTCGCAAAGGATTTTGTGGAGGCGCGGCTGAAAGGCTCTGTGGACCGAAGCCATTAGCTATTGCTAATCTATAGATGATTGGGGGCATATACCCACCGATTCCAGATGGTTTTCCTGGTGGTGCGCCACACACTGATCTTCTTCATAATCTTGCGCTCAATCTGCTTCTGCAGCTGGCTGAGCTCGTAGCTCCTCTTGTACGCGTAGTCCAGCTTCTGGACTCCACTCTGGGGGGCAGGAACTCGCCGACTGAAAAGTGGAAACCAGCAAGCGCCATCCTGAAAATTAAAGTGCGTCATGCTGACACGGGTTTCCGTCTGAATGTTGAAATAAATCTGGGAAATATATAAGGGATTAGGATAAATGTAAGGAGACAGCACAGCGTCCAACTTACATTCTCCTTTCCCACCACACAATATATGCGTCTAAGTGGACAATGCACATCCTGCAGCTGGTATCTCTTTCCAGTGGCGGGAGAGACGAAGAAGAGCTCAGCAGTTTCCGGCTGGCGGAAGAGCACAAAGGAGCACTCGCCATGGGGACAGGCCACTCCCAGAATTAGCCAGCACTCCAGGCCCAAGGACAGCATGTAGTTACATAGCAGGACACCCAGATCCTTGACCGAGCACCAGGTGCTGTCCAGCAGGGATTGATTGTCCAGCCAAACGCCACGGAATCCCTGGCAGGGATCATAGCTGCGCAATTGGCTCAGCAGCGAAACGTAGCGAATGCAGATCTCTAGGGGATTCTCGCCGCTGGGCACAGCAGCTGGTGGAAGGGGCACTGCATCCAGGAGTCTGGTGAGACACACCCTCTTCCCTTGGGCAGTGCACACCAGTGGCTCCACATAGCGCTGCGGCTGGGGAAGAAGTTGCTGAAGCTCCAATCTCCTTTCGCCGAGGTATTGCTGCAGTTCTGGTTTCTCCGCACAGGCCAAGGCGCAGGACTGCAGGGGCATTAGGTCTCCACCGCCGGGTTCGATGCTTAGGTAGAACCACAGATGCACTGCCTCCTTAAACTCCGGATACTGATCCGTTGGCATGTTCGTGACGGAATCTATCAAAGGCCGTTTGTACCCCACCAAAACCTTGGGCATGGCCAACTCGATACAACCCTCGAACTAGGAGTATATGGGGAATATGGTTTGGATGGGTGAATAGCTTTGCCCGATGGAATTACTCACCTTGCGACTGGCCAGTAAGCTGTTGATGGGCACCCGGAATTCGCCCAACCAGTTGCACTGCACCCGCTGGTACAAATCGGAGGCCTCGTCGCTGTACTGCTGCTCAATCAATTCGTCGAACAGACTGATCTTCAGATCCTCGCGGAGATCGCCGAACTGACTCTGGATCTGCAGCTGCAGCTGCTCGTTCCAGGTGGGATTACTGCCCTCGGCGGTGCGACTGCGGCACAAACGCTGTCCATAGCTTAGGGTCACAAAGGGTCGTACATTGGAGTACATGAGAGCTGGAAGGGAAGATCAGTGTTTAACTCAAATCTCCTTGAAATGAGTAATTGGATTAGCTAAACATTACTCACTCTGCGTGACAAACAGACTGGTGCTCATATCGCCACCAGCGCTGGAGCGCCGCTCATTGAGATTCAGGATGTGGCGACTGCGCACTGGGACTCCAGTAGCCCGCACCACGTGGAGCGAAACGCAGAAGCTCTTGAAGAGATCGGGACCGGATTGCTGACCCGACCAACCAGATGGTTCCCTGGGCAGGGAGTTACGTTGCCCTTGGAAAACGGAGCAAAAAGCCCGCCAAAGTGCTGTCCAACCGGTGGCCGATGAGCGATCCGAATCCTCGGCCAGGAGGAGCAGCGGCAGAGGCGTCTGCAAGGCCTTGGCCCGCCTGGCACTCTGGCTGGCAATCACCTCGTACAGCAGCTGGAGGAACTTTCGTCCGCGATGCTTGTGCAGATCGATGGGATTCCAGTAGGTGCCTGGTTCCAGGAGCTGCACTGTTCCCCTGCCATCCGGCAGGGGTTCCTCTTCCGAGATTTCCTGTTCCAGGGCGGGCACAAAGCGCAGCTGTTTGGTGTGCAGATTCCTCTGCTGATGACGCGAGTGGAGTAGCTGGAAACGTCGGTTATCCAGAAGGACATCCAAGCCGCAGAACTGAAGCTGCTGTTCAGCAAATATCAGCGGTGGTAGCTGACTCTTCCTTATTCTTCCACTGGGCGGACGGGGAGTTACCAGCTCTTTGGAGGCTTGCGGCAGAGCGGGTAAGCTCTGCGGCAACAGAGTCTGACGCAGTGCATCCGGTAGTCTTTGTACATCGTCCAGGTGAAGGGCACTTCCCCATCCCTCCGTGGAGCGGTACTCATAGTACATATAAACGTCACCAGCCAACTGGGTGGAGGATAAAGTCTGGAAACTGAGCTTCTCCTGCACTGCATCATCCTTGGAGCTCAACAGTAGCGGAGTGCTCATCTGGGCCAGGCAGCGACTCTTTGGGGTCAAGGTGGACTTCTCGTAGAGCTAGAAAAAGATACTTTTAGATATAGTCTAGCTCTGAAACCCACTGTTTACCACCCACCCATATGTTGAGGTTCTCTGGAAGAGAGCGTTCCAAAAGCACTCCCATGCACTCGTTGATGGATATCTGGAGATCCGGCTCCAGGCGGTAGGTCCTGCTTTGGCCCACAAATTGTCCGTCCAGGAATATCTTTAGGAAGTAGTTACGCGCCTTGGGCAGCTGATCACCGCCTGGAATGGACAACCTGGCAGTTGCTTCATCCGCATACAGGCGGAAGACCTCAACATAGGGTTCCTCCGGGTCCTTAAAGGTCTTGTCGTACTCCTTCCTCAAGCTAGCCATAATCCGATCGAATTGTGGTTTCCGTGGAGGCTTCGAGTGGCCCGTCGCTGTGCGGTTGTGGGAGTTCTGGTCGCTCCACAGACGCAGTCGGGTGTAAAACACCTCCAGGTGCTCGCGATACACCTCGGCCAGATCCGTTTCGAAGCTCTCTTTCCACGCGCAATAGGAGGCCTCCAGGTTGGGCGGATGGACCACACGGAGGCCAAGCTGGAAACGTGTGCACTGGAATCGCTGCTGGCGGCGCAGCTCCTTCAGCTTGGCCCACTGCTTTAGCAGGCGCTGGAGAAGATTACGCTGGGCAGCGGACTCTGCGTAGTAGCGTTGTCTCAGCTGACGGGTCAGCTTCAATTGACGCTTCACCTCTGCCGTCTGATCCTGGCCAGCTGAGGCGAGCAGCTTGAGTGCCACCTGGCGGGCTATCTCCAGCTCCTTCCTTAGTTTCCGACAGATCCTCTGCTTCCTCTGCTGGCTGTACACATCGAAGAGATCCTCCAGCTGCTGGGCCAGTCGGTGCTCCTCCAAGAGTTGAGGATGCAAGCTGAACCGAAGTTGTTTGAGGCACAATTTCAGGCAACGTCTGGAGGGCAGGCCCTTCAACTCACTTGGTGGCATGGGAGGGAAGAACACGCTCTGAAACCTCCTATGGCACACAGTACGATATAGATGTTTCCCCATCAAGAAACTCGCAGGTTTCTGTCCACTTAGCTGACCAATCAGATCGGATCCCAATTTACCGGACTTGCTTTTGGACTGCTCCTGGTAGCGGTTCAGCATACGGATCTGGGAGTCCTTCAACTCACTCAAATCGCTCAAATGCAACTGAAAGTGCAGGGTATTACTCGGTCGGTAAAGTAAGCTCTCATCATAGTAGTGGCGCTGCTTGAAGAGCTGACTCCAGGCCAGAGGAGGATCGTGCAGATCGATATGTATAAATGTGTGGGAGGGTGAATCCGTTGGTTCGGCAGCCACTTCCCCACCAGAATCTTCGTCGCTTTCCTGGCCAACATCTGCGGCAGCAAAATCGTTCTCCTGCTGCATCTCACCCTCAAATCCATGAAAGAACTCCAGGCTACGTGCCTCCATGTCGTATTCTTGACCAGAGATTCTGCCTTCCGTTGCCCGCATCAACTTTTGCACCTCCTGCTCCCTTTTTCGATAACCTCTGGTCGTATGGGTCTTGCGTTTCTTTTTTGCAGTCTTCCTGGTTAAAGCGGCGTCCATACTTACATATGTTACATAGGTTAGTCCGAGCGGAAAATGCAAGGCAAACAATATGCCGCCTGCTTTGACCTTTCAACTGGTTGCCATGGGCAACTGACCTGCCCACTGTTACACACCTGCTCACCACCTATCGTCTATCGCCTTGAATGAAACATTAAAAAAACATACCCCAAACGTATTTTGTTTTCGTTTTCTTTTTGCTGTTTACATACAAATACATGGTAAATCTACTATTAGGCATACTGGAAGGAGGGGTGTGCTCAAGAAAGGTCATTTAATTAGATGTTGTGTTCGCAATTGCTGATTAAGTTGAAGTTTACTTTTGGGCTTATAATTCGTATGTTCGTATGTTGTATGTATAGGCAAAGGTTCCGCTTAGAGTTGTTTGCAAGCAGACGCGTGCTACTGTATTGGATAATGGATTAGGGCCCTGGCATCAACCAGGGCGTAGACGCGTCCCGGACACGAAATGTGAGGCGACAGGATCGCTTCGAAGTAGGCAGGGGACGACAAGCGTTGGTGTGGCGTTGAGGGGGTCGTCTACTCCAGCAGAGTGACTTCTTCCTTGACTAAAAATTCAACAATTTCTTCATCCACTTCGTCAGTTTCCAGGTTGTCTGTGTCCACATCTGTTGCGTAAGGATAAGATACATATAGAATTTGGCAAAAATTTAAACAATTTGTTTCTTCAGAATACTTACGCCCTCGCAGCATGATGCGACGACTCTTCTGATCCGCCCACTCGGCGATACGCTTGTTGCGGTACTCCATAAAGGTCTCGCGCAGCTGCGAGCGCTTCTCGAGCAGCTCCTTGGAGGCACGGGTAAGGCGCAGGCGATCCTTTTGTTCGAAGGCAGCGTAGTACTTCTTCAAGTTCTTCTTGATCTCCTTCTGCTTCTCTTCGCTGAGCAGGGTGGGAGGACGCGGGCGCCACAAGAACTGCACAAAGTTCTTGAGGATGGTACGCTTGATGATGCGGCCCTGGAACGTGTACATGTTGAAGCCGGTGTCCTCCTTCACCTTCCATGACGAGACACCAGTCACAACGTAGCGTCCAGTGGGATCCCACTCGACCTCGGAAGCGCGGAAATGATCGGGCGACGACGTGATGATGTAATCGTTGGTGGAGTCCACAAACTCGAAGGTACCCATGGTGAGGTTGGCCATCACGATAAACTGACCGCGTGGCGACCAGAACAGATGCGTGCAGGACTTCTTTTCCAGACGCTTCACCAAGCTGGGCTTCACACCCTTGTTCACCTCGTAGAAGCTCACATTCGATGAGTTGGTCTCGCCGTGAATGATGGAGAACTTGTTGCCGATGGGCTCCCAGGCAAAGGCCAGAATGAGCTCGCGAATCTCCACAGAGTCGACGGGAATCTCCTTCTCGCGCATGTGGAAGATCTCAAAGTTGTAGAACATGCCCAGAAACTTGACGTCCAGGTCCTTCTTGTCCTTCTTTAACTTTGAGTAGCGATCCACCTTAACGCACAGATAGTCGCCGGACTTTTGCCAATGAAGCTTGCAGTCGGCAACATGGAAGAGGTTCTTGTTACGGATCTCACGCTTCTTGGGGATCTCCATCAGGGTAACGCGGGCGGGTATTTGGTTCTGCTCCTCCACCCAGTAGGCGATCACGTTGTCTGTGGGGGACCACGAGAAGCCGCGAATGCCGGGAATCTTGATGGACTTCAGGTCCAGAAGATAGAAAGAGGGTGTCTCGTAGATGTGGATCGAATTCTCGCCCATGCGGGCCACAAACTTGTCGTCGTGCGACCAGCGGAACATGGAAAGGACCGACATGCCATCGGCAACAAACGAACGCTTCTCGGCTCCGGTGCGAATGTCCCAGATGATGATCTTTTGGCCCGTGGGTGTGGGCCCGTAGGTCACCAGGTAATTCTCGCAGGGCGAAAACTCAACGAATTGGGTGCCAGGATGGGGGAACTTCTGGATCTTCTGGAAGCTACTGCCACCCCAGATGGCTACGCCGGGTTTGTGGAAGGTGACCACATAAGTACCCAGGGGCGACCACTTGACGAAGGTGTCGGTGAAGCGTTCGCGGGTCTCCAGCTCAAAGGGTTCGGGCAATACGTTTTGCCAGAAACCAACCTGCACGCAGTTGGGCGCAGTCTCCGCTGCCACGCAGTACTGGTCATAAGTGTCCGGGTCGTTGATGAAGTTGTATAGATCGCTCTGCACCTTGAAGGTCTGCACGGTTGGCGGCTCCCACTTCTCGGGGATGTTTTCATACCTGCAAGGATACAATTTTATTAATCGCATTGTTTGATGCGGCTGCAAGAACTTACTTTTGGAAATCGGTGAAAAGATTGACGGCAAAGGTATGGTTTTTGTCTAGGCGATGATTGTTGAGCTTCTTGACGGCCTCCTCCGCCTGGCTGGCCTGCTTGTACTCCATGAAGGCGTAGCCCTTGGTCTTGCCCTCCTCGTCGACGGGATAGACCACATTGACAATGTCTCCGTAGTTCGAAAACAGCTTGTTGATGACCGACTTCAGCTTCTCCAGGCGCACCGGCTCCACCTTCGGGATGTTGTCCACTACCACCACACTCTCGACGCCATCGGCCTCCGAGGGGCGCTGGGCCAGCATATCGCCCAGCAGATCTGAAAGTGCATCACGAATATATATAATTAGATATGCAAATGAAAACTTTCGCACACCGCACACGGATTGAGGTTAGATCGCCGCGTGTGCTGCGCTGGCAGTCGGGGATTTTCACCTTCATCACTAATGTTGTCCACGAACCCGGGCGGATCCTCAAAGTTCGGCTCCTCCTGGTAATCGCTGTCGTTCGCATCCGCACTGGATTGCTCCTCGCTTTTCTTCTTGGCCATATTCAGCGATCTATTTGCAATTTTCCGTCATCAAACACACAAGCACAAAGTGAAAAAGGAAGAGGGAGATGCCGCATTTGACAGTCAGAGCGAAACACTGTTTTGTGTGAATGGTTATTGTTGCCAACTACTCACTGCGTTGACAACGCGACGACGGAACTGTTATTAATATTTATAAATACATATGTACATACATATATTTGAATTTACTGTTTCTTAGTTCTATTTATATTTATGCTGCATACGTTTGTTTGCTTGACAGCAATAACAATAATATCTGCTTTTCATGGATTCTTCAACAACAGAATCTTAGGTAATAATGTGAAATACGACAAAAATATCAGCATTTCGTATTTCATGTACATACAATTATTTAATGTTTGTCAATATGTATTAAGCAAAAATTTTTTTGTTCGGTTTTTCATAATACAAACATTTTTTCCGCTGGCAACTCTAGCGATGGAAGTTTTGAAGCATGTCCAACCGATTTTTCATAATTAGGCGGAAATCGATTTGTTTCCGATTAGCCAAAACCGATTGCATTGAGTAAACATCGGTTTGGGTTCCATCTCTCACATGAAAATTTGTAAGATTTTAGAGCAGATCGGTGTCCGTGATTTTCTCAATTTAAGCCCAATTTGTAGTATTAAAGCTGTTGAAAAATGCAGCGGGGACGAGCGCGATCCGTGTGAAATGCATGCGAAAGTCGTCGGTGCCGCAAATCAGTGCGAAAAACATCCCAAATGTGCGTAGGCCCCACACTCACTCTCGCACACACACCCGCGCGCACATACACAGCTTTTTCGGTCACCACTCGTTCGCTGTGGGTGCGAGCAGTACCACACTAGCAGTGTCGCACACCAGCATTGCCAGCGCAGCGGGAGCGACAGAGAGGCAAACAGCGGGCGGCGGACAACAACAGTGCGAGGCGAAGGAAAATGTTTTCATTTACTTAAGTCGGCGGTTCCCCAAAGAAAATTGGAAACTTGCTGGCTTAAAACGGATTGGGAAAACATTAATTATACCATGGACGGGCGGTTGAACACTGCGATGGGTTGAAAAGTGCGTAAATGGCTTGGCCAGACGAGCAAATCGCAACAGCTGATGCAGCAGCATCTCGAGAAAAGCGAACAGGCAACTGTAAAGTGTTCTCTGTTATTGTCGCACTGCAGCCCCGCCCCCGCCCACCACCCACCGTCGCGCTCCGTGAATGATTCACATTTTCTTTCGGCTGCCCGCCTGCCTTTTACGCTTTTTCCCTGCCCGCCCCCCGAAAAAAATTCGCAGGCAATGCGTGTGCGCAATTAGTTATTTTTCTCGATTTCCAAGTGGTTTGACAAAGTGCCAATCGTGTTTTTGTATTTTCTTGTGTTTAGGCTCCAAGTGAAAATCACATAAGCTGAGGAAAACTCCAAGCCACACACACACACACGCACTCGCTCGCACGCAGAAGAGACAAGTGAAAAGGAAAAGCGGTGTGTTGTGGTCAAACATAGAGTGCGAAAAGTGCAAAAAGTGCGGAAAGTGAAGTGGCGGGCGTCGGAGAGCCGGAGTCCGTCGCAGGAAAATCCGTCAGCATGGATGTCGAAACACAGGAAATACGACAGGTAAGCGCAGCAAGAAGGCTTCCCGTGTACAAAGTTACACATAAAATAAACTCATATTTGAGCTAAAAACAAAAAGCACTCATTAACATTCCAACGGAGGCGAAGCGGGCCTAAACACCTACTCTCTTGGCCAAAATGGTGCGCTGAGGTAATGCCGCTCGGCAACTTAGCGCTTAGTATGCGACCGACACCTACTTACCAATCGACTGGTTTCGATGGCCAATGCAAACAACTACAACCGGTAGTTGTGTGGGGTGTGCTTGTGCTGATCGGAATATAATGCCAGCAGCCAACTTCCATTCATAAAACTGCAGCTGGAAAATCGAAGCCGGAAAATACGCTGTACCCCTGCGAGATTAAGCATTTGTTATCGTTTTTCTCGCTTTGAGCTGGCCGCTGTTGCATGACCTAATCGCTAAATATGAAAAGAAAAAACAAATAATGAAAAAAAAAACGGCTTACGCATGCGAATGCCAGGCGCAAGGGGAGAAACGCTAACAATCTGCTTGGCGGTTTGGGGCCTTGCGTGTACGCCGACTTTTCCCCCACAGACAGCTCCCTAGAAAGTCGCGCTGGAGTCTCGTTCTTGGCCAGCAAGAACAAACAGCTAGGGAGCATAGCACGAACCGAACCCATGGCTAAACCCATTCAAACATTCAAACATTCAAACATCGAGGCGCTGACTCAAGGGGAGCACTCTCTTCTTGCCCGCTTTCCTTCATCAGCACTCTTTGTTATATTTAGCCGCAGATATCGCTGCCCATTCTCTGGAATGCCAAAAACATGCAACGTTCGACTAGATAATGAAATCATAAACTCGCGCCAATTTCAATTTGTGACATCTGAAAACCACCAGCAACTGAAACTTTATTACAAACATGCGGATGGGAATGTTTGCGGCACAGAGCGAAAACATCATCATCATATTCATTTTTAGTTTTATTTTCTTAAATATAACAATTATCTCAGTAAACACTAGTGTATCAGCTTTTTAATTATTACTTCCTCAGTAACCTAATTCTCATTAAATTAGATTATGTTTTTTCGTGTGTATTTGGATGCTTGAATACAAATATGCTATCCATCCATCCATCCATCGTTCGTTTATTCATAGTGGGCGACCAAAGCAGCACTCATTTATTGTTTTTCTTCGAATTGCCTGCACGGTCTTTAGAAATTTGAGTTTTAGACATTTTTCCCCCGCGAGTCAATGCAAAGTGCAGCCAGAGTTTTTCCGTTTCGTTGGCCATTCAAATTGTGTTGCGGACAGTTTCTTGCTTTTGGTGGAAAGCGCTTCGCTGGGCAAACAGGTTTTCCCTCCACCTGTTGACCAATTCGCATAGCTGGTCGGTCTACGACCTACGCCAATATTGTTTTCCCCACCACTGCAATCACACCCCCCACCCCCCCCGCGCTTTCAGCTTGAATTATTTATGGCATATGGTTACAAGCATTTAATCCAAAAACCGCCCAAGAGCAAATTCTTTTCAACTGGCTATGGGTATACAAAAGAATCGAACCACTTCGGTGAGATTCTCTGACATAGTTATTGATGACTTCATGCAACGATTTTGTAAGAAACCCGTTTGAAAATTATGGAATGAAAGCCAATAATGAAGACAGTCAAAGTATTGCAGCAAATACAAAAGGCACGCCGAAATCAAACTGAGTTAATGGATTGATAAACTTACCCCTCGAAGTTTCACCTTATCTCCAACTGTTGGCCTGCGCCTGGTGTCTCATGTTTACTTTCTTATTTAGTGTAATCCCACGAACATTAAAAATGGGGGTCTCTATAAAATAAGGATAAATACCTAAACCTTATCGGACACAAGCACATGTTTTATAAGTTCTAGTTGGAACGTATTTTGCATTGGACTCGACCGATATAGAACCAATTTCCGCATCTGCAACAGCGACAGTTTCCCTCTTGAGAATTTATTTTGATTGCTTTTCCCCCAGTTTCAATTAGACCAAGAAGAGGCCATTCGGAATAGAGCAGAATTGTGATTATGAGTGCAACAAGAAATGGGTTGGCTGGCGAAACATGGCAGCACTCGAGATGATTCTAAAAACGGAGCAGCGAAGAAGGCAGGCGGCTGGCTGTGCGACTGCCCCGCTAGTGGAGTCTTTCATGCTGAGTGACCATCCGACCAGCAACCCCTTCACCACTACACAGCCACTCCCTTCCTGGCCCCAAAATCCAAAAGAGTTTGGGGGGAAAAACAAAGGAAGCCGGCTGGCGGTTGGCGGCGCACGCCAAGCCAAACACGAGCGAGTTTATCGAACTCATATTGAAGATTGTACGCATGGCTTCATTCGCGCACAGATACAAATACTGGCAGATGCAGCAACAGGCGTGGATATACAGATACAAAAGCACTTCAGAGTGCGCTAGTTAATTGCCAAGAAAAGGCCCGTCATTCAATCCGCAGAGGATGCAGTTGTAGTGCATTGATTACGCAGGCTTAGCTTGGCCTTGGACGTGGAACGGGAATGGGAATGGGCATGGGCATGGTTATGGGTTGGGTGCTCCACCAATTGCTGCGCAGAATGTTCTCACATTATCGCAATCTCTACTGATGCACACTCTTTTTCCCTTACCATCGCTCAATTGCAGGCTCGTCAACGTGCTTCCGTCAAATGGCTGCTCTCGAAGGCGTTCAACAATCGCGTGCCGGACAACCTGAAGGAGCCCTTCTACCGCGACCATGAGAACCAGGAGCGCCTCAAGCCGCAGATCATCGTGGAGCTGGGCAATGCCACGCTCTACTGCCAGACGCTGGCCAATCTGTACTCAGATCCCAACTACCAAAGCATGAACCACTGGTCAATAATACAGACGCTAGCGCGCAAGGGAGTTCCCGTGGCCGAATCCGCGGACATGCCCATTACCGAAACGGTATTAATTCAAACAAATCCGCTGCGAATTGTAAGTAGATCTTAACTTCAATCTTTATGGCTTCTCCCTAATTTATTGTTCGGTTTTATCGTTTTTAGAACGCCCACATGTCTGTGATAGAATCGCTGATGGTTTTGTATGCGAAGGAAATATCATCGGGTGACCGCGTAATGGCGGCCATACGAAGGTAAAGTCACTAATTGATATTTAGATAATGTCCATTTAATATTCCCTTTCTGCCATGCAGAATATCTGGCAACAACTATCAGGCGCCCACTGGCCAGTCCTACGAGCAAGCTCTGCTGGGCTGGATTTCACATGCTTGCGCCGCTCTGAAAAAGCGCATTATCAAGGAGGTGGACGCTGGGCTGCCCGACGATAATGTGAGTTTTCACTTCCCTTACCCTTTGCGCATTATTTATCAATTACAAAATCACAGGGTTCTCGTCTGCAGACGCCGGATATACCACCTGTAAGGGACTTCCAGGATCTGTGCGATGGCATCTGTTTGGCGCTGCTCATCTCGTACTACTGCCCAAAGGTGGTGCCGTGGACGAGTGTGCGGATTAACTATTTGCCCGCCGTCGAGGACTCTATTCACAACATCCTGCTGGTCTGTAATTTCTCGCAGAAGCATCTGCCGTACACCGTGATGCATATGACGCCCGAGGATGTGACCTACATGCGCGGGTAGCTACTAAGTTTCCCTATTTAAATCGAATATTTTACTAATATGATATCGTTTTGTTTCAGATCCATGAAACTGAATCTGGTAGTGCTGCTGACGGATCTGTTCAACCTGTTTGAGATACACCCGGCCAAATGTGTTTGCTACCCCGGCATGGATGGTCAGGGTAAGTGGAGAATATCTTTGTCAAGTATCCATTCCCAAAACTTAGCACCGCATCGCATCTATCCGCCAAAACCCTAATCTCACCTCCAAAAGATTGGCCTGCCTGTGTTTGAATATCAGTCCGGGGCATGTTTTGTTGTCCAAGTGTATCCGAAGTATTCTTGTTTTGCGTTTCGTTTTGTCTTCGCTTTTCCTATGATTTGCTTTAGATTTTATTCTTGGTTTTATTACGAAGAATTGGTTAACAAGATGAGTGAAATTAGTCATAGTACCAGTAAATGTATAAAGGCATTTTACGCATTGCATTCAACTGGATATGCGAGTGACTCAAATTATACCAGTCAGCGAAAACTTAAAGCATCCATCACTTAGTCACAAGTGCCTAGGAACTTAGAGCGCGTCACAGCTCACAGATTGCGTTGATTACGCCGCAAATAAGTCTCCGTTTAAGATCAACCACGAAGCACCTTTTAGGAAAAGATTGTTCAGTAAAACCGCAGTTACCTAGCCAAATCTTATTTACGTTACTGTATAGTTCCTGCGGTTATTTTCGTTTGTTAATCACCGAGTCCTTCAGAAAATCGACACGAAATCATATGTAATATTCATCATCTTAGCAATCACCCGATCCCACCAAATGTAGTGAAATTCTCCACATTTCAGAGAACAATCCAAATCAAATAAACCAATTCTGTACTTAAATCTCTTTCTTTGTTTATGTGCAAAACGCTTCCTCTTGCCACTCGTAACCGCAATAAATCCACCAATAATTTGGGTCCTATAACCACACACCAAACCACACCAAAAACACATCTACACACTTACCAAATGAAAAAAATAAAAACACACTCAACGTACAACGTACAACGTGCCATGTTCTTCTCGATTGATCCGCTCTCCAATTCCGTGTCGACGATATCCAGATGTCATCGCCCGGCGCACTATGGGCGCCAATGAGCACGGGATCTGCCATCGACGGGGCCTCACAGTGCAGCCCGTCACACCCATTCCCGATCTGCGCAGCGATCTCGACCAGCCGCCCGTAGGCTCGCCTCAGAACCGACCACCGTTCCAAGGTTTTACTTCAAATTTTCTATCCGAGCATTTTCTGTGTACCCCAATTTCCCGAATCTCGATTTTCCTCCTTCGTTTGTTCATGAATGTATTTCCATTTGCATTTGTTTGTTTTCTATTCGCTTGTTCTGCTCACATTCAGTTTGTTTGTTTGTTTGTTCGTTTGTTTGTCTAATTGATTATTTCTTGGTGCTAAGCCAAGGAAATCGAATGAAAATTATATGACATGCAGCTGTTTGATAATAACTACAATTTTAATATAGTCTAAGTAACAGTCGCACAATATGCTTGGCAATGTGTGTTGAGTTCGTAAGTGCACCACCACTCATCAGATCGATCAGTAGATATGTTCGTACCTAGACCATGCATTTTGTCATCGTAATACTCCGAGCACCATGACCGAAAATGACTTGACTGGAGAACTTGATCATATACGACATGTAAATACCGACAGAAGTCATAGATGTTTGTGCAATAATATCAAACCGAATTGTTTTGGTGATGTGTCACACATGTATCTTCATAAAAGTGAAAGTATTAGGCGTTAGACCGACTAGACTCCACTGGGGATAATTGCCCGGTTCATGGGGCACATCTCAGCTTACTTGGCACCCATACATGGACTGCGATTCACCTTGTTTCTGCTTTCGAATTGTGTGTTTGCGCTGCCCGCTTCCGATGCAACGAGTCTCAATGAATAACCAACCGAAATATTCAAGTTCATTTACCTCGCAAGTTGAACAAATTGATTTTACTTATTTACGTTTTCTTTTTTTTGTTTTTGTGAATTTTCGTATATTTAGTTCCGCACTCGAATTCATTTGGCGGCGGCTTAAATCGCAGATCAACCCCGCCCAACGAATACCAGACGGTTCAGTCAAATAATTTTGACGGTAATCATGCCGAAGGTAATTTATTTATTATTATTACTTTAATTATTTCTCTCTACCTATTATTTCCATTAATTTTTGTGTACGTTTCTGTTTGCTCTTTATTTGCACACAGACACTGCAACTCAATGTCTTATTGGTTTCTGATTGAATTTAAATTTTGTAACTTTTTCTTTTCACCACCCACCGACCCACACACGCTTAACCACCAACCACCGACCACCACCAACCACAACGCCACCGCTGCCCGGCAACCTGCAGCCTTCGTGGTGCACAAGTCGCGTGGCATCACCACACTCGCCTCCATGCACTCGCAGCAGCAGCAGCAGCTCCATCAGCAGCAACAGCATCAGCAGCAATACCATCAGCAGCCACTGCAGCAGCACCCGTCCCAGTCGCAGCTCCAAATCCAACAGCAGGAGCCCTTGGTTCCGGCTCGCTTGCGCCAGGCTAAAGAAAAGACCAATGTTGAGTCGAAGGCGGACGAGAGAGGTTTGCCCAGCTTGCAGTTGATTTCTTAATTTCCTAGAGAAGACGACTTGTATGTGGCGGATGAATGTGCTATTAGCTCCGCCATGTGGGAACTAGTTAATTGCTTGAACCAAGCTCCAGTTAAAATGATTATCGTTTCTGCTGCATACAAGTCGCTAATTTGATTTCATTTATTATTTATTTAATTTGTTTTATCTTCTTTTCATTTACTTCTGTTCTGTTTGCTCTCGAATGTAAATCGAATAGGCGATTTTGTCGCTGCGGGTCGACCAAGTAACTGGGAACAGAGCCGCCGGCCAAGCTTTGCAGGTATGAGCCAACTCTGTCACTGCTGACCCAGAATCGTTGTATCATACGTAGTTGTTATCCATCCATTTGTGCGTTAAGTTGAATGCAATTTAGTTCGTGTTACGGTTACTTTTAGCTTTATTACATATCCTTCAAGCTCTCCCCGATCCAATTGTTGTCGTGACAGTCATTCGGTGGCAACTCTTTAACGCTCTGCTGCACTTTCAGGTCGTCGCTCGCGCAGAAACTCCTCCAGCGAGGACTCCCAGCTGACCATCGAGAACTTTGGTGGCTCGCAGGATCAGCTGAATACGCTGGGAAGATACGAACGCGACAGGGAACGCAAATTGTCCAACACCAGTGTGGGCAGTTATCCAGTTGAACCCGCTGTGGCCGTTCGCTCTTCAATTGCCGATGCTAGGGGAACGTTGCAGTTGGGCTACGATACGGACTCCGGCTCTGAGAAGCAGGATCGCGAAACGGAAAAGTATTCGATGCGCCGGCAAGTCAGGTGAGTCGTACTTTATGAGAGTTTGCATTTATGTATAAACCGTGGTTGATTACATTTTTCCCTCTAACCTTATCGACAGTGTCGACAATGTGCCCACGGTGTCGTCGCACAATCTTTCGAATGCGGGCAGCCCGTTGCCGGTGGCTAGGCAAAAGCAACATTCCAGCGACAAAGACTACAGCAGCAACAGCGGCATGGCACCAGATGCATACAACGATTCCCGCTCCACCAGTGGCTACGATCCGGAGAGCACGCCCGTTCGCAAGTCCTCGACAAGCAGCATGCCAGCAAGTCCGGCTGCTTGGCAGTTGGATGTGGGAGACGACGATATGCGCTCGCTGGAAAACGCCAGCAAGTTGTCCACCATTCGAATGAAACTGGAGGAAAAGCGGCGGCGCATTGAGCAGGACAAGCGCAAGATCGAGATGGCTTTGCTGCGGCACCAGGAGAAGGTAGGCGTTGAGTTAAAAGTGTAGAGCTTTATAGGTGATCTGAAAGTTTACTTCTATGTATTCGCAGGAGGATTTAGAATCGTGTCCGGATGTGATGAAGTGGGAGACCATGAGCAACGAATCAAAGCGCACGCCTGATATGGATCCCGTGGATTTGGACAAATACCAGGTGGGTGTGACAAGTTTTCCCCCGATTTTTCTCCCCCATATAACCAATACAATCCGAGTGCCAGAGAATTTATGTCTAACGCCTGTGTCTCTCTTTTACCCCCATTTTGTGTCTGTGCCTGCTTCTACATCCACACATACTTACACGCAACAATTACACAACACAAAACACGCCCATTAACCAATCAAACCACATTAACTTACCTCCTAATCGCCGGGATGTGGATCAAGCAGCAAAGTATCGCCATTATGAACATGAATCTGCAGGATATCCAGCAGGATATCCACCGCCTGGCCACCCAGCAAAGCCAAATGCAGGCGCAGCACCTCCAAGCCCAACAGCTCATGCAGGCTCAGCAAATAGCCAACATGCTGAACCAGGTAATCCATCCGCCCATAACACATCGTCCGACTTTAAGCTCATTGCAGCAGTTGCTCAAATTAACGAAGGATGTGGAATGCTTAATGTTTTGTTTTGTTTCTTGACTGGGAATTTAAGAACTGATTAGTGATTACTGCTTATATGATATTTGAAAGTAGGAAGTCTGATAAATCGTGAATTTCTGTTCGATCTTTTAAATTTTATATTGCTTAGTAGCTGAAATGCATTAATTACTAGCCTGATTATTTACTGAAAGTACTATAATGCACGTTTGTCAACTAACAAATTGTTCTTTGATCTCGTTCCCCGCAACTTGCAACACGCCACTTTTGAAATCTGCAACTCGCCACCTGCCCACACTAACCGTGCATCCACAGCAGCAGACCTATGGGTCGCAGCAGCACCTGGCTGATCACCATTACCAGCAGCAGAGACCCATGCAGCAAAGCTTTGGTTCATCGCCCCATCTTCCGCAGGCCTACAACGCCCCAGTCAGCGCATACAGCTCCCGTCCGCCGAGTCGCGATCCTTACCAGCAGCAGCTCCACCATCAGCAGCAGCAGCCCATGCCCATGCCGCAACAGATGCAGTACGTCAACGAGCATGGGCAGTATATGTCGCCGCCGCAGCCCGCACACTACATGCCGCAGCAGGCACAACAGCCGCAAAGCATTTACAGCGACAACGGGGCGGCGTACAATCACAGTAACCACTCGCCATACGGCGGAGGTCCACAGTATCGGAGCAGCGTTGTGTACGACGATTACGGGCAGCCCACCAACCACTTCTACCTGCATGAGTCATCGCCGCAGCCTCAAGCTCATCCGCATCCGCAGCGCAGGACTTGGGCTCACTCCGCAGCAGCCGCCGCTTATGAACAACAGCAACAGATCCAGCCTTCCCTGGTGGATGTGAATGCCTGGCAGACGCAGCAGCACCAAAAGCAGAAGCAGACCTGGATGAACAGGCCGCCCTCGAGTGCGGGAGTCCCGAGTCCTGGCAGCTTTATGCTTCACCAGAACGGAGCAGGAGGTGGTGGCGGTGGTGGTGGCGAGCTACAGCACCTGTTTCAGGTACAGGCTTCGCCACAGCACGGCCAACGTCAGGTTAGTGGATCCAATGGCGTGCAGCGCCAGCAGTCGCTGACCAACTTGCGAGACAATCGCTCGCCCAAGGCACCACAAAACATGGGAATGCCCATGGGTATGCCGATGCAGCAGGAGGACATGATGGCACCGCAGAGTATTTGCTTCATCGGTGACGAGGAGGATGTTGATGAGCTGGAGCGGAACATCATCGAATCTATGCAGTCAACGCACGTCTCCGACTTTGTACACCAACAGCAGCAGCAGCACCAGCACCAACAGCAACTTCAGCAGCAACATCGGTTGCAGGGGCACAGCGGACGAGGCAGCAGCTCGGAGGATTATGACAGCGGGGAGATGATCTCCAACAAGCTGAACATCACCAGCGGCAATCTCACCTATCGCATACCCTCGCCATCCCGTCCCTCCATCCAAGCCAACAGCTTCCAGGATCCCCGAGCCATGGCAGCGGCTTCCGGTGGCGAGGACCAGCCGCCCGAGAAGGGTTTCTACATCTCCTTCGACGATGAGCAGCCCAAACGACCCAAGCCACCTCTGCGCGCCAAGCGATCGCCCAAAAAGGAGTCTCCACCGGGAAGTCGGGACAGCGTCGATAACCAGGCGACCCTGAAACGCGAATCACTAAGTCATCTGCACAACAACAACAATATTGGATTCGGAAATGATGATGTCAACAGCAAACCGGTGACCAGGCACAGCATCCATGGCCTAAACAACTCCAACAGTGTCAAATCTCCCGGAAATGCCACGTACAACAAGTACACGGATGAGCCGCCAATCCAATTGCGCCAGTTGGCCGTTTCGGGAGCAATGTCACCAACTAGTAACGATCGTCATCACTTGGAGGATGTCAGCAATCAGTCACCGCAGCAGACGCAGCAACCAATGTCGCCCACGCGACTCCAGCAGAGCAGCAACAACGCAGAGGCGGCCAAGAATAAGGCGCTGGTCATCGGAGCAGATTCTACCAATTTGGATCCGGTAAGAGCGCTAAATGGGTCTTGTGGGTTACAAGTCGTTTTTGCAATCAAATAGATGAGGGGATCTGATAACAAAATAAGTTCTTCGCATATTAAGCGTATCCATTTATATGCCTACACAGGAATCTGTTGATGAGATGGAGCGGCGCAAGGAGAAAATCATGCTGCTTTCTTTGCAACGTCGCCAACAACAGGAGGAGGCGAAGGCGCGCAAAGAGATTGAGGCTTCACAGAAGCGAGAAAAGGAGCGCGAAAAGGAGGAGGAACGATCGCGGAAAAAGGAGGAGCAAATGGCACGGCGAGCGGCCATTTTGGAGCAGCACAGACTCAAGAAAGCCATTGAAGAGGCCGAGCGAGAGGTACAAGAGAGTTGTACTCAACAGTGCAAAGCATTAACTTAAACTTTGATATTCTTTCATAGGGTAAAACCCTGGATCGGCCCGATCTGCACGTGAAGCTGCAATCGCATTCATCCACCTCAACGACCCCACGGCTGAGGCAGCAGCGCACCACGCGTCCCAGGCCTAAGACAATTCACGTGGACGATGCCAGCGTGGACATCAGCGAGGCTTCAAGCATCTCTAGTCGGGGCAAAAAAGGCTCAAGCTCGAATCTAACCGGTGAGCAATTTATCGGGGCTCAAAAGCCAAAAAAGCACGCCACAATAATCGATGCCAGGATTTTTTTAAGGAATTTCGGCACGCCGAAAATACTGTACTTTTGTGTTTTATATTGTTTTGTCCAGCTATATACCTATTTTCTGCTAATTTGTTTACTTTTTGTTTCGTTTTGAATTTGAACTTAACAGGCTACGGTCAACTAAGCTCAAATTCAATGAAAAGAGATTACTACAGGGGTTCGCAAGACTCCCTCACTGTAAAAGGTAATTTATGTTTTTGTTATTTTACCCTCATTGCATTGTCTTATATTTCATCTGTTGTAGTTTGATCTAAGTTAAGCATGTTTAGTTAAGTTTTAAGTTGATTTTGTATCTGGCCACTTTCCGATAAATGGGTCTTAGAATCTAACTATTTGAATTGCACCTATACTTGAATGTAGCTCTAAGTTTTCTTAATAACTATGGTATTTGGACAACCTATTTGATAAGACATAACAACTAATCTCGTTTAAACAGAGTCACCCGATGATTATCCCAGTACAAGTTCAACTCCGATTGGACGACGGGGATCGTACAAAACTTCCAGAGGTTGGTGATGGATAACACGCCTACTTAGTTCTCTTTTTTTTTTGTTTCCCTCTGTTTAATTTCACAAATTCGCATTCGAACACGCTAAGAAATGAAACGAAAGTTGAAACGCTCCAGCGCTTATAGTTTCTTATGGTTTGTCTTTAACTAACTAACAAGTTTTGATTTTGGTTCAAGTACTGATTTATGGCTAACAGCAAACTGCATACAACCTCAACTAATCCAATGCACCAATGCCAGAAAGATTGCACCTGAGCTGAAAAGTGGACCTGAGGCGCGTTTGAGGATATACACACATCAGATATTTTAATTACTTTTATTTATCTGGTTTTTGGGTCTAAAATTTTGAAGATGAATTTTGGTTTTTGGGGTGCCGGGCGATCCAAGTTTGATTTACGACATTTGTACCTCATTTTGTGCCATCCATTCATTTGTGTTAACGAATTGCGAATGAATAAGAATCATGTGTTCCACCTGTATACTGATGCACTCGGCTCGCGTCTTTCGTGACCTGACTCCACCTGATTTCAGAGCCAGCCGGCGTAGAAAGGGGCCGCACTCTGTCGCGTATCTCCGTCGCTAAGGGCAGCACGCTTAATTTCCGGGGCCGAAAGTCCAATTCGCTAATGAATCTGTGCGGTAAGAAGCGTTCCACAGCAGCAACAATCAAGCTGCCTGCCTGTTACCTTTCTCTGTTACCCCATTCTCTACTCTCTATTTAGTCCTATTAAGTATTTACCTGTCTGCCACTTTCTTTCCGTTGAAGTTGTTTTTTGGGTATTTCTAGTGGTATCTTTTGGTTAAACCTGTGACTGTGCTTTGGTTCTGGTATCTTTGTTGGTGATAAGTAACTTACTTTCTCCTTTCTCATTTCTTTTCATATATTTGTACATATTTGATTATACTATTCTTTGCTGTTTTGCGATTTTAGTTTGTAACCTTTCACTGGAATGATTCGGTCTACCACGTTCCTTACAATGATGCGGTGGTGGTGGTGGTGGTGGTGTGGTTCCCTCTCAAGCTTTCTTGTGTTCGTCAGATGATTTGCGGGGCCTGGGGTTGGTTTCTACAGCTTTATATGCGCAACTGGTACCGGCATACTGTCGACCGATCGAATTTGCTTACTTTACTCCACTTGTGAGATATGGGATACACTAGCACAAATACACTCATGCAAACATCTGCACCGCCAACACTAATCAGTACATTTTTCGATTTTAATCCAGATCATGATTCAGATCAACTAGCTATTAAGATATCTACGAAATTGCTCAACTAAATTTTGTGCACACATTCTCTTCTTTTATTCCTCTTTCTTTCAACTCAATCTTGTCTAAAAACGAATCTTGAAATTAACCAACAAAAATCCAATCGAATATTAACCGAATTAAACGAACTCATCGAACTCGCCATCCATCCACGTGACTGGTGACTAACAATAACGCATCCATCGACTGGTTTCACCTGCATGGACCTGGGTGATACCGTTCTGATCCAATCTGTTTTGTGCATGTGACCGTCCGCGCTGAATGCCTCGACTTACACGGATTCCATCCCTGCTCTTTGCTTGCCGGTTAGACACAGATTCGGGACTGGGACGCGCCACTCCGCCGAGGCGTGCTCCGTCGCCTGGAATGGGAATGGGCGCTTCAGGTAGGCATATGCCATCTCCCTCCGGACCGGGCTCATTGCCGCCAGGTTTGATATCGAAACGTCGCGGATTTGATGATGGATCCAGCGATTTCTCTTTAACTCCGAATTTGAACATGGAATATTCGGGTTTGTATCTCTCTCTCTCGTCTTCAAAACAATCAGAAAACAAATCATACCAGCCATACCAATACTTCAAATCAATCCTCAGTTATCCAATCACCTTCCACCAATCCATACACCATTGGTCATCTGCATCTCACCTGCATCTGTACTACCTAAGTTGGAACGCCTAATTATGATTTCAGAATTTTGTAATATTATCGGTTTGTTCATTCATTACGCATTGGCATAATCTGTGCAGAATGCACTTTATTTATTCGACATACATATGAGTTCTACATAGATATACAAGATATTCTAGTGGGCTGCGGCAGTCTGTAGAATCCGATTCTTCGTTCGTCCACCTGTTACCTTCCCTAGCGTCGTCAAATCCACGACTTTCGATGTTCAAATGAAACCCAAAAAAATGTGTTTCCTAGTGATAAAAAAACACCGCAAGAGTTGCAAGATTAACCAGCTTTACTTTGAAATACTAAAAAGAAAATTGCAAGCACTGTTTATTGTTAAATTTTATTTGCTTATAAGTTATGCAATTTAAGCCAGGAATTTTATTTTCGTTATTTTTTTGGTCCAAATGTTTTTTTTTATGATTTCTTTACCACTCCCTAGAATCTTAAAAATGGATCCCGTAGATTCACCAACGTTTTGCATTCTTGCACGTGTCCTGCATTTTAATAAATTGACTAGAGGATTTTGCGATCTAGAATCTAGAAGCTAGACATTGCCACCAAAAAGTAGAAGGAGATATCCGAAAAAAAGCGAATGTGCCAAACACTTTTCTAACTTTATCTGTACTGCATCCACAGGTCCTAAACTCTATAAACAACCAGCGGCCAAATCGAATCGTGGAATCATCCTGAATGCCGTTGAATACTGTGTTTTTCCCGGCGTTGTCAACCGCGAGGCCAAACAGAAAGTGCTGGAGAAGATTGCGCGCTCGGAGGCGAAGCACTTCCTGGTACTCTTCCGCGATGCTGGCTGCCAGTTCCGCGCCCTCTACAGCTACCAGCCCGAAACGGACCAGGTGACCAAGCTGTATGGTACTGGGCCTAGTCAAGTCGAAGAAGTCATGTTCGACAAGTTTTTCAAGTGAGTGGAATTTTTTTTTTATCCTGCAATTTACTTGATTTCTTAAACGTATTGTATCCCCATTTCTGCAGATACAACTCAGGAGGCAAGTGCTTCTCGCAAGTGCACACAAAGCATCTGACAGTGACCATCGACGCCTTCACAATACACAACTCCCTGTGGCAGGGCAAGCGGGTGCAGTTGCCCAGCAAAAAAGACATGGCGCTTGTAATCTAAGCGGTGGGCTGAGTGTTTTGAATGGCATCTCGATTCGGATGCAGGAGGGAGGCAGCAGTGGAGCGGTTTGGCCAACAACGGGCGCTTGGCGCGGTTTTGGTCGGAACCACACTATTCTACAAGATTGCGCATTAAGACATCTATGGAAGCATAACAAAACATATACCGAATGTTTTTCTATAGGTCGCGGGGCTTTGGTGTTCATCGGGGCATATACGGCTAAATACTATTTGCACATGTTTCAAGAACAACAAATCGGAATTTACGAAAAATATTGTAGTGATTAATACAATGCAATTGAATATTTATTTTGAATATAAATGCATATATCCAGCCTAAGAATTTATTGTTCACGCAAGCCTGAAGCAGTAGGAGAAGCATTCAATTGTAAACGAAGAACAGATAGAGCAGGTAGATTGCACTCGACAGCCAAAAGAATGTAATGGAATTTTGAATGAATGTATTTTTTGTTTGCAAACAGTAAGCTCCGCTGTCCGAAGATGAGAGGAACAAATGTAGAAAATCCTTTTTATTAATTTGTTTTATATTGTTATGAAGTTATTCATGTAAAACTTTTTCTTGGCCTTGGGCAGGCGGAAATGAAATCGTGTTTGGGCCGCAGCCAAAGTCGAAACTAATTTTAATGCCACTAGCTATTTATTTTAACACTAATTAATATTTACTTTTTATGCGTATTTAAAAAGGAATAATAATACAACTAATACTTAAACTTATGTATATCTATACAAACAGAAAAAGACTTTTGACTGCTGAAACGGAAATCATCCACTGTTCTTTTAGATTTCTTTTTGCAAAGTCAGATGCACGACGAGCAGTCGGACTCTAAAATCTCCACAAATTGTATTGCACTTCTAACCACACTAGAACTATTTCGAATGCATTTGCTTCTTATGCTGAGCCTGGCTTGAATCGACTCGTGTAACTGCCATCGATCTTACTTTTAACTATGTTCGTTAGTCACTTTTTAGACCGCTCAACTGTTTGATGCACCTGCCTGCACCTTAGTCCCTAACCACAACCACACTCATCCCGTTTTATAAATAAAGCGACCGATCAATCCACATTGCTATCTTATAATTTATTGTGTACATCCGCTGGCTCTCACTTGTTTCCAAAACTGATATTACTTTAACATCCGCAAGGTATTTCAACACGATTGACTTTAGATAGCGAAGTGAGGGTAAAAACTAATAGAGCATAATCCAACTGTGAACCGCCATTATAAAATGATTTCGAGCAGATCGGTAATTCGGGGGATCAGGTTAAAATAAATATGTATATGTATGTGCGTGTCGGCGCAGTTGTGCCCTTGGCGCAATTCGCTCCTGAATAATGAATATTAATGAGATCTAAACATTATTATATAAAATGTAATAAAGTTATTGAACATGATTATTTAACAAAGTCTTAGTTGGTTTTATTGCAAGTTAGCTTTAGTTACTCTACTGGTTATCTTAAAGGTAGTCGTCTCTCTACATTTGGAAATCGTCACGCATGTCATTGTAGCGGAGTACATGCTCCTTGATCTTGGAGCCATCCACCCAGGTGACAAAGTCCTCGAGGTTTCTGGAGACCAGAAAAGCCGGGTCCTTAATCATTTCCGGACCCACACGCACATGACCGTGCTCTATGAGGTCTGTGGCCGCTTTCAAGTGCTCCGACATTCGCACTGCCAACGGATAATGGTTGATTATATGGAAATGAAGTGATATTAAGGGATGGCACTCACGTTTCACCATGATCACGGGTAGACGACGTCGGCAAAAGTGGCTGGCGGATATCTTGGCCGCCGTTTCCAAAGTTAGCTGAGCGTTGGAAACTCCCATGGCGTGCAGCTTGTTTAGGAGCATGGTGGTGGCCTCTGTCTTGAAAGGTTCTGAAGCATCCAGCTTGGCTATCCTCTCTGCCAGTTCCCGTATCTCCCTGGACAACTTGTTGTACCTAAATAAACATAAATTTAGTGAGGATTTAAATATGTGAGCATTTTGGTCTCTTACTTGGTGTAGTCCTCCCTTTTTTGAATGTGAAAGCGCCTTAGGATTTTGTTCTCCTTGCCGCTGTTGTCCACCTTCCAGGTGATGAAGTCCACCTTTTTCAGCAGCTTCTGCTCATGAAATTTGAGTTTACGAACCATTTTTATTTATTTTATTTTGCAAATTAATATTTTGTTGACGAACTACTCGCACATGTGCCGCGCAGTGTGACCAGAGCACGCACAACTAAGGCACCATAAAAACAAACAGCTGTTTTGTGCGTCTTCAAGCGGCTTTTGTATAATAAAATTTAGACAGTTTTTCAAAATCGTAATTGCTGCAATGGCAGCCTCAATGGATGAGGATATAACAGCCAACCCGCCCCCAAGCAGCGAAGAGGATCCCCTGGCCGAGGAGCGCCTGGGCTTTGTGCGGGAAGTGGGCGCGCAGGCTGTTTGGAGCCTCTCCTCCTGCAAGCCGGGTAACTTTTGGTGTAACTACGTGATCCTTACGAATTCTTTAATTTTCTTTGCCTTTCAGGATTTGGAGTGGAGCGTCTGCGAGACAACATCATGGATACTTATTGGCAGTCGGACGGTCAACTTCCCCACCTGGTCAACATTCAATTCCACAAGCGTACGAACATCAGTCAGATTTACATATACACGGATTACAAGCTGGACGAGAGTTACACGCCATCAAGAATCTCCATACGATCTGGAACGAACTTCAACGACTTGCAGGAGCTGCAGGTGATGGACCTCACCGAACCCACCGGCTGGGTGCAGATACCCATTAAGGATGGGAACGTCAAGTCCATACGCACCTTCATGCTTCAGATTGCTGTGATCTCGAACCACCAGAATGGCAGGGACACCCACATGCGCCAGATCCGCATCCATGCGCCCGTCGAGGGCAAGCATTATCCGCTGGAGCTGTTTGGCAAGTTTGGAACAGTCGACTTTCAGAAGTTCGCCACCATTCGTTAGGGAAAACTTTGGGATTTATCGAAGTCTTTTATTTTTATGTATTTTTCGGGGTATATAACTGCTAAAATACAACATTTAAAACATTACTTTAGTAATTTTATGCATATTTTTGGTGTTTCTAATTAAATGCCCGTCACTTGTATATATATAATTCGATAGCAAATAAATATATACCGTCGTCTAAGCTTAAGTACAAATTAACAAACACAGTGGAAGTGTAAGAGTTATTATTGTTACTGTTTTATCGCGATACAAATGCAAAATGTGAAAATGGAACGCCAACGAAAGAGTGCGAGAATTATTGCATCGTTTTTTTGTTGTTTTGTATTATATGTTGCACTATCCCGAGGATTGTCGTTAATGATTGGTGATTATGTGTTCGATTTCCTTGCAGCCTTCAGCGTCTTGTAGTGATCTTTCTCCTCGCCGTTTTCGGGTGGCTCGCACTCATAGGAAGCCTTCATTAAAAGATCCTCGGTCAGCACCTCCGTCTTCAGCAGGTAGGACACCACACTGGGCAACTGCTCGTATGGACAGTCCAACCGTTGCCAATTGCCGAAGTTCCGCAGCTGGGTGCCCAAATGAAGGCACTTCTCAAAGTTGATGTATCCGTTGGCCAATCTGCATACGAATTTGGATTTGTTTAATCTTGAAAAAGGGTCATTTATACACAAACAAACTCACTTTGTTTCATGGCTCTCGTTAATGGCATGCAAATCTTTGAGGAACAGCGAGAAGAATGGGATGATGGCCCGCTCAATTTCGTTGGCCATTTCCCTTTCCGAACGCCAAACAGCTGCCTTCATGGTGGACCGGTAGTTAAGAAAGTTCGAACTGGGATCCATTTGATGCTCCAAGCCCTCGAACTTTGTCGTCTGCACTTTGGCCCACTACAAAAAAATTATAAGTTAATTCAGACTTCACTCGTTTTCAATAAAGAAAACTCACTGTTTTCTTAAGCCTAGCTATGGCAGTAAAGTTCAATGCTGTTAGAATGGCCATCAAGCTGTTGAAGTTGCCTGTGTTAAAGCATTCTAGAGCCGTTTCCACCCAGAAGTCGATCATTTGTGCTCTCTGGGACTTTTTGCCCAACTAGGGACGAAAGAATCATGTTTTTTATTTGATAAATTGTTACATTTTTTTAGTACTCACCTTTAATATTTCCGTAGCAGTCAAGTAGCTCAGCTGGTTGAACCACTGCACATAGCTGTCAATTGTCTCCTGGCTGATGCAATTCGAACCCAGGGTGCCCGCCTTGGTTTGGCTTATGCAGGACTTCAGCTCATTCTTTTCGAGCACTTCCACAAATTCTTCAAGACGTATTTGTGACAGATAGGCGTACTCGATGGCATAAAGTTGGTGAGCCAACTCGAAGGCACTGCTGCAGTTGTTTAGCACATTGTCTGTTTTGTAGACATTGGCGGCAAAGCGTTTCAGCGATTTAATACTGCTCTGACGTCCCAAAGAGCTGGCCGACGATTGCTTGGTAAGCAGGTTATTTAGCTGACTTCGTCCATTTTCGGCTTTTTGCGCCAAAGCTTGGGGAACGCCATCCAAAAAAGCTGCCAATCCTTTTACATTACGCTTCTTTTCCAGCTCCTGCAACAGCAGTTCATGGCTAAAGTCCCCGGGACAGGTGTTTAGCCATTCGTTCAAAAGTCGTAACACGTTTTCCTCGTTTTCCTCTTCATCAATCTCGGCAATGATTTTGGAAAACAGCTGGTGTGGTGGTGAAAACAAGCGGGAAGACGTCAGAAAGGCAAACCGCACATCCTTAGCGTTGTTATGGATAAGCAGGTTGACCACCGAATCCAGGTTGCCCTTCTTGGGTATGTCTTTGGCGTAAACTGGCGCTGTTTGGCAATCGAATGGCTCTGTGATCTTCAAGTGGGTGTTCTAATGTAGGTAAATAATTAGTTAATCAGCGACTAGCAAATCCCTTTGAACTTACTAGGATAGAAACCGCATCCGACTCATCTGCGGAGCTGGGAATGTCGCAGTACAAGGAGTCGGTTAAAGTGTCACGAGGATGTGACCAGGGTGCACTCATCGACACGCTGTGGAAGAGGCCATCGTGCCCGGAGTCGCAGCTGCTTATATTCGAGCTCTTGTCCTCAATAGTGGTGGATGATACGGATCCGATGACCTGATCGGATCCAGTAATAGCCGAGCTGCTGGACATTAGGGAAGCATTCGAGAAGGTTTGGTTCAGCTGCCGGCCCAAAGGATCAACTGGACGCTCGTCCGAGTCAGTGGCCTGCGAAGCGAACGTGGAATTCGAAGTGGTTCGGTATTTGAGGGCATTCTCGGGAGTGGCACGCGCTAAGGCCGACTGCTGCTTGACAGGATGCCAGATCTCTTTCTGGTGCGACTTATGGTTAAAGTTTTCCTTGGTCTCCACGGTGCGTTCGTCTAGGATCTGTCCGTTGCGCGACACCAGCACCTCCTCCGTGGTGGTCAGAGAGGACATGACGGTCAACGAGGTCTCTACCTCGATGGGCTGTTGGGCCAATCCGGCGCGAAAGAGCAGTTGATTCAGGTGCTCGACAGATGGCATCTGCCCCTCCAGCAAAGCTGCCTTAATGGCACTGGCATCATCCGCCGGCAGCCCATCCAGCTTCACCGGCACTCCGTTGACCAGCAACACCTCCTCCTGCTGCAGCGAGGAAGAGGTTTCGCAGTCCACGATCTTGACATCCTTGCCGAACAGGGACTCCACAGCGTTCAGGATATCTTCGTCCATGATTGGGGCGGGGTTATCGGGGATGGGGAAAGTGCAGACACACGGGGATCTCTGGAGAAACGTGACTTTTTGGCTGCGATGGTTGTTAAATGCGTTATGACCACTGGGGGATTCTTTGGATTAGTCGCAATGCACATGCACCACTATCGCGTACATTTCTGGAAAGGAAGGGGCAAGGGGAAACCTCGATTAGCACACACACAGTGGGAGAAAGACAGGTGGCCGGGGCTTTGGGTTCGTGCGCTCTGGTGACAACGCCCACTTTCCCAAAAGTGGGCTGGTCTCTTCTGATCAGAACATCGCTTCCGGAGCAGACACACCTGCAGGAACACTGTTGCGCGGTGGCCTTCCATCGGACGCACTGCCGCCTTTCGTCACGGCATTCCCCGCCTGCTGCTCATCAAATGACCGCCGTTGTGCCGCGCCTAATGTAGTTTAATTCGCCAATTGACTTAATTTATTTCTATTATTGTTGTCTCGGTACAGCGATACAATCGATGTTTACACAAATTTGGCAATAATCGATAGCCCCAACTGGGGAAAAAATCGATTACTTGCTTGCTTTCTGTAAATATCCGCATCTTTTTTTTTTTTTTTTTTTTTTTTTTGGATATATTAATTTAAAACTGTCCTTCGCGGACAATCATTAAATTTGATGACTAAACTTAACGGTAGAGAATTAATTGATTACATAAATTGTTGCGAAACTATACAATAACTGTCGATATTGTATGTATGATGTATATAATAATGTATGTATATAATTTAATTTAATTTGCGTGTCTAATCCCAGAGAGGTCCAAAGGGTGTGATCGGTGCAGCCTCCTGGTGCGTTGACTGGTGTCCAGCAGGTCTTGTGCCAGGTTGTTTGGGTGGTCTTGAAGCCTCTGCATGTACTGCCTGCTGCTTTTCTTAATCTCATCCTTCACCCAGGGGAAGCTGAGGACCTCGTGTATAGTGGCATTATCGTGGAAAGGGTGAGCGTTTGTGACTGTGCGGAGCGTTTTGTTTTCGAATGTCTGGATAATGTTGATGTTACTTTTCGATGCAGTGCCCCACAGTTGAATGCCATACGTCCAGATTGGCCTTATGATCGCTTTGTAGATAAGGAGCTTAGTGGAAGTCGGTAGCTTAGATTGTCTGCCCATCAGCCAGTAGAATTCACGGACTCGGTTCTCCGCCTGTTTCCGCTTCTTTAGCAGGTGTGGTCTCCATGTAAGTCTCCTGTCCAGTGTAAAGCCAAGATAATTTGGATTGGCTACCTCTGGGATTGGGAACCCGTTGAAACTGACTGGTGGGCAAGTGCCGCGTCTAGTTGCGAAGGTGGTAGCGGTTGACTTGTCGCTGTTTACCGATATATTCCATCTCGTGTGCCACGTGTTCAGTAGATCTAGTTGCTCCTGCATAGTCTGGGAGGCCTCTGCTGGGGTATCTGCTGTTGTTAGGAACGCAGTATCATCGGCGTAAGTGGCTGCCATAATGTACTGGCTCGGTATCACCGGCAGGTCAGCCGAATACGCGTTGTAGAGGAGCGGACCGAGAACGCTTCCTTGGGGAACTCCTGCACGGGCTTCTTTGACGTCTGAGCGCGCTTCTCCACACCTGACGGCGAATCTTCTGCCCTCCAGGAACGATTTTAAGAACTTGAAATATGGCTGGGGCAGGCCGTTTTTGAGCTTTAGGAGGAGACCGGGGTGCCAAACACGATCAAAGGCTTGCTTAATGTCCAGCATTACTGCTAGGCAGTATTTCTTATTCTCAAAGGCGTCCAGGATATATTGCGCTACTCGGTGGCCTTGCTCTGGTGTCCCGTGGCGGCGCCTAAAGCCAAACTGGTGATCAGGGATCAGACCAGCCTCCTCAATCACCGGCAATACTCTGGTCAAAAATACTCTTTCGAGTATCTTGGAGAGTACTGGTAGTAGGCTGATCGGGCGGTAGGAGGCGGGATTGGCTTCGTGTTTACCAGGCTTCAGGATCATAACTACTTCGGCGCGTTTCCATGATGAAGGGAAGTGCCCCAATTGCAAGCACTTATTTATTATGGTCGTGATTAGTGACTTGCTAATAGGGGGGAGGAGCTTTAAAGCAATGGCATTGATGGCATCATCGCCTGGAGCCTTGTGGTTACCCATTGCCGCTATTAAATTGCTGATTTCCTCTTCCGTGGCCTGGGGTATCGACTCGGAGTCAAAGAGAGGTTCTGACAGGAGCCTGGCTGTTTCGGCTGCTTCATTTGGGGAACATCGATTGGCTGGTGTGAAGACTTCCTCCAAGTGCTCGGCGAATGCGTTGGCTCTTTCGGTCTCAGTTCTGCACCATGAGTTGTCTTGTCTTCTGATGGGCGGGATCCTCTTCAGTGGCCTCTTGATGCGCTTGGTAACATTCCACAGGTTGTGGTGGGGATCACCCGGCGCGAGATTACCAACAAAGCTGTCGAGGGCCTCCTTCCTTAGCCTGACCAGAGTTTCCTTCAGCTCCTTGGTGGCTCTGTTGAGAGCTGTTTTGTCTCTAGGGTTCCTGGAGAGGAACCAAACCCGTCGGAGACGCCTTTTCTCTGACTTGAGCTCATTAACCCGATGATTCCAAAAGTGGACGTCTCTACTTCTGTCCCTCGTTTGGTTAGAGAACCTTGGAGCAGCATAAGTTGCTGCCTCCTGAATTTGCGAGGTGAGGTTCACAACGGCCGCATCTATAAGTTCAGGGGTATCCAATGGTGGATTAGTGACTGTCGAGTTGTTCAGCCAGTGGTGGTATTTGCTGATGTCGGACGTTTTGAAGATTAACTTTTTACCCGCGGATCTCAACATGGCTGAGGCGTAGACCGAAACGGCAATGGCACTATGGTCCGAGAGAAGGTCTTCCACCTCCCTGGTCTGGATTCTTGCCGGGTCCAGGCCGCCAGAGATCGCAAAGTCCAAGATGTCTGGAGTTTTTGCAGGGTCAGTGGGCCAGTATGTTGGCGTCCCAGTTCCGTGGCAATTGAGGTTGCGGGAGAGAACCTGCCTGCATAGCGCGCGTCCTTTTGGATTGCATACTCTGGAACCCCACCAAGTGTGCTTGGCGTTAAAGTCACCTCCTATGACGAATTTGGGGCCGAGGCTGTCCAAAAGCGAAGAGAAGCAATCGTCCGTGGCTCTAAATCTGGGTGGGCAGTAGGCAGCAGCTAAGGTAATGTCTCCGTGGGTGGTGCTTACCGATATTCGGGCGCATTGCACCCAATCCTCTTGAATTGGTGGTTGGGTGTCGAATTTGATGCTGCTGCGAATAAGGATGGCGGCGCCGCCGCGTGCTGAACCATTAGGGTGGATGGCTGACACGAGGTCATACCCCCTTAAGGTGAAGTAGGACCTGTCTGAAAAATGGGTTTCGGATATGAGGAGAATATCTGCTTGGTTGGTCTTGCAATAAAGCTCGACCTCTGGCCTGTTGTTGATCAGGCCGTTTGCGTTCCAGATGGTTATGTCTAGTGCTGATTGCATAGGGACTTACAGACGGTTGCCATCATCTGATTCATTTGACTCATTACCTTCTCCATCATCTGGTTCGTTTGACTCATCGCCTTCTCCATCATTTTTTCAAACATGGCTTCCATTCTGCCCATTATTGTTTCCATCAGGTTGTCAAAATTGGCCTGAGTATGAGGGATGGCATGTGTCTCATCAGTTGCCTGCTTGACAGCGTTGGCAAAACTAACGTTAGGAGTAACCTTGCTGCTGCTCACAGTGTAATGGGCGCGTGGGGCTGAAGCCAGCTTTGGAGCGAGCATGCTTTTGGCCTTCTTATATGCGGGACAACCTTTATATGAGGCTGCATGCGGTCCTTCGCAGTGTAAGCAATGGGCCGGCTTATTATTATTTTTACACTCAACGGTTGGGTGGCTGTCTCCGCACTTGACACACCTGTGTTCTAGGTGGCAGTACCGTTGGGTATGTCCAAATGCCTGACAGCGATAGCATTGCGGCACGTCATTAAACTTTATCGGTGGCTCGATTGTCACCACTGATCTGCAAAGTCGCGTAACTTTATAGGCCTCCTTGTTGTTCTTGGCCGGCTCGAGATTGGCGAAAAATATGTTAAGTGGCTTTTTGGTACTTCTTTGGGTGGGGTTGTAGAGGTCTCTGACCTTGTGTCCGTGACGGTTTAGCCCATCCCGAATTTCCTCTGGGTCCGTTGAGTAGTGAAGACCTTTGATGACTACTCTATAGGCACGTTCGTCTCGGGGCTGGAAGGTTTGAAACCTTTTATTGGACTTGGCCAAGAAGTCCTTCAGGGCGGAGAAGCTTTCCGTTACTATCCCAAACATTTTTCGAACTTACCCGAATATCTAGGTATTCTTGTTTGGTCATCAAGGTCGGCCTTATTTATTCACATCAAATTGCTAAACACCTCTATCCGTTTAGTGCCTAATTAACCCCTGAATAGTTTTAAATTTCCAAACGATTCTTGTTTATTTTTTTTTAATTTGTTCTATGTTAATATTTAACAAAAGTAATTGCATTACTTTCATTTAACTACTCTAAATTAGCAGCATTATTATTAAGAAAAGACTTTTATTTAAGAAATGGACGCAACCAACGTCAAGTCCACATCACAAACTTCACAGTACATTTTGCCATAAATTTCGGATTCCCCGCTTAAACCACGGGATAGGAGCACTCCTCAGCAATGAAGCAGAAGTTTTGGCCGCGAGGCAGGCGGAAGTAGCCCTGTTCGCCCCAGGTGTCGTCCCACGAGTTCTTGACGATCCAGTAATCCTGTCCATTCTCCGATCCGTAACCGACGACCAGAATGGAGTGGTTTGGCTCGCCCTTGTTGCACTCATCGTCGTTATAGATGCCACCGGCGTAGTTCTTAAGAGTCTCCAAGCCATTCACCGAGCAGGCAACTGGTCCCAGAGTGGCCACCACCTTCTTCAGCTGCTCCTCGTCTTTGGGCGGAATAGCGGCGAATCCCTGGAGGGTGGCTCCGGACTTGCTGCCATCGTACTTGCACGTGTCCTTGTTGTCAATGTAGGGATAGGCTTCCGCCTGGGACACGCCCTTCTGCACCTCATCGATGAAACAGAATGCGGCCTCCTGGAAGCCACCATCGCAGCCATTCAGGCCAAAGTCCTGCACTGGGCCACAGTCGACCAGATTCTGTTCAGAGAGATTAGGCAGGCTGCCGGTCTTGCGGAAGGTGTGTCCCTCAATGGCACCAGTGGTGGCGAAGGCCCAACAGGAGCCGCAGACACCCTGGAACTTGACTGGGGTGACACCGCCATGCTCGCGCCAATCGAAGGCTTCCGGGATGGGCTTCGCAGGCAGGTCGACCTCCTTCAAACTGGCAGCAGCGCGAGCCCTGTGTGCAGAAATGGAATTGATAAGATCCTATGCCGGCTGTGCAAATGGTTTGTCAGCACTTACTTAGCCTCCGGACTTCTCTTCAAACCAGTCAATTGACTAAGGAACTCAGAGTGGGTCAGATCGGCGAACGCGTTCACGGCCTGCTTGAAGGTGTTCACTCCTTGGGCAAAGGCAGCGTTTCCGGCATCCACCAGGTTCTTGGTGGAAGCGAAGGCACCTTCGTGAAGAGCGCGATCAGCGGCGGAGAGATAGGTCTTTCCAGATTGGCTCTGGAAATGGATTGAAGTTGTACTTCTACCTTTGGAAGCAATCAATGCTGCCTATCTCACCAAGAAGTCACCAAAGTCCTGGACGTTCGAGAGCAGCGGCACCTTGGGCACAGCATTGGCGATGTTGCCCACGGCATTCTGAACGGCGCCGGCCACATTTTGGAAGGCTCCAGCCACTCGATTGTTGCCCAAGCCTCCGAATCCACCTCCAAATCCGCCTCCAAATCCACCGCCTCCGAATCCCTGGCCAGAGACGACAGCCACCAGAAGTGGGAGAACCAACAGAAGCTTCATATTGATCTGCCAATAGAGGAAACTATTAGTTCCGACTAGTTTCGTAGTCGAAGTGAGAAACGACTGATCTTCGCGTTGTACTAATTATATTTGATTGCATATGACGGCTTATCAGCCGATGCGCTTGTCTATTGCAACTACGAGATGCTATTGCACAGATTTTTCGATGCGAGTAATCAAGCAAGTAATTCCCAATGGACTAACCTAATGCGCTCGCACGGTCCACACAAATGTTTTTGGCTCGACCGCCGATCGGGGCTTATATAGCCATTAGACTAGTAGGTTTCAGGCTATAAACTGGCCAACCTCGCCCCCACCCGACCCATTCAAATCCATAAATCGCAAGTCCAGTGATTCGGAATTATACAGAAATCGAAACGCGTTGATTATACCATGTTATATCGTATATGATCCGACCGATCCGGCGATATTCGCCGAGTGGTTTGGGAACTCGTCTCGGTTCATTAGCGCCATGCAAGATGGTTCGGCATATGGGAGAAACTCAGAACTTAGTCGATATTGGGCCAGATTGGGTGTTTATTATTATTAGTTTACAAAATCTTGATTATTTGACTCTTATGTGATAGAACGATTACGCATTTGCTTCTGCTTTCTAACTGGGGATGCATTCTCGTATTTGATCGCACGGATTCTCGTTTGCAATTAACACTTTTAATCTCTGCTCAAGTCACTTTTTGATAACGTATGCTTTCAGGAAAAACCGGAACTCGACGAAAACCCGTTGTTAAATTCGAGTAAATTAGGTATTACGTGAATTGCATGGAGCAAATTTTGAGGCTTAAAAGCAAAACCCGCTTCAGTTCCGTTTCCAATTAATTATAACACCGTTGAGAGGCGATCTGTATCGGTATTATTAATTATGTCAATCAACCTTTGTGGACGCTGGACTTGGATCCACTTTTTTGGGGCCATCCCAACTACCGATCTTTTATAGCCTATCCAATTCGAAATAGTGTCGTGACGAATTAATGTGTTTTGTATGAATCGAAATAGTCATGCATGAATATTAATAAAAATATATTAATTTGCATTTTAATTTGACACGTCGGATACTCAATTCTTTTCGGGATTTGAAACAGTAGCTGTTTTAAAATGAAATATAATTAGCTTTCCTAGAATAGTTTTGAGATGTAAAAAATTCGTTGCTTTTGCCGCCCTGGGGGATCCCCAATCAGTTTGGGCAAACAAGTTTGTTATCTAAATTAGGTGACTATGGATTAATTATGTCAACTAGGCAATGAATATTTATAAAGTTTCTGCTTATTTCTGGTAAAGGGAGTATAAATATTAAATTAAATATTTTCTGCACGTGTTTTTTCTATTAGAGATTCAAATTATTTCTCATTTCTTAGTTTTTGTCTAGACATATTTAATAATAGCAAAAGTTTATTTAAAGCTAACTATTTAAAAGAGTCAAAAAGTGTTTTGTATTTAATTTATCTCAAAACTATTACCTTTCCAGCCTTTAATATCTTTTCAATTTTCAGTAACTTAGGAAACTAATCAAGCACTTACTACTGCAAATTCGTCATTAAATTGTAATGCATACATGTATGGGAAACTAGTATCTTTCATAAATTCAAGCATAAATTTAAATAAAAATGGGTCTTGATTAATAGCAGAAGAACCAATAAACAGTAGCTCCATCTGAACATCCAGAGAAACAGGTGCTATAATTCGTTGAGTATCAAACTGGTTAATAAAGAACATAATTTAAAGTTCTTCAGCTATAGTTAAACAATTTATATGCTTTACTTGTTTTATATCCT
This sequence comes from Drosophila sechellia, assembly GCF_004382195.2. NCBI lineage: Eukaryota > Metazoa > Arthropoda > Insecta > Diptera > Drosophilidae > Drosophila > Drosophila sechellia. The sequence goes on along the minus strand of NC_045950.1, from coordinate 13,622,509 downwards.
CCATTGCTGGCACAGAAATTAATGTTTTAAATTAAATTAGCATTAGTTAGTGCCATTAAACACGCTATATATATATGTTGTGTTGTTTGATTAGCGAAATCAATCAAAAAACTCGTTCAAGTCAATAAAATATAGCACGCGAAAAAAACTGGTTGCTTTTTGTATATGCAATTTGTAAGTAAGATTAAATATGTTTATTTTGGTCCTTCTCCAAATTTAATTAAGATTTTTGGCGGGAATCATGCACATTTTCTTGTTTATAACACTTTTTTGTACCTTTTATTTTAAACAGGCCAAAATGTAGTTATTAAAATATAAACTATTTATTATATTTCAAAAATTTCTTGACTTTTCCAAGGTTTTGCTAATTATAATTCGCATCTATAAGATGTCAACGCAATAGCTAGTCTTTATAACAGATACACTTGCTAAACTTATATAATAAATAGGTATTCCTTGGCATCTATCCACTCTTGCGATGTCTGGCTAGTCCGGGGCGGGACTCCTGGGCCTCGTGAATGGGCGTGGCCTCTGGCAGAAAGATAATGGGTTTTCGCAAATCAACCGGAGGTTGCGCCCAATTCTTCGTCATAGGAAAGCGCTGAGTATAAATAAAAATTTAAATAACTAAAATCTAAATAAATATAAATATAAATACTTACCCCACTGGGTCCATTTACAGATCCATGTCCCACCTGGGGAAGTGCCAGCGAAAGAGCCAAAGTGGCCAGGAAAGTTAGAACCAGGAGTACTTTCATTGTGTGGTTAGTTGCAAAGGATATGGTTTTCAAGGCAAGTGTTTGAATTGCACTGATACTGCATACCGGCGAGATTCCCTTATATAATCGCACCAAGTCGGAACTTTCGCCATCGCTTCCAGCTTCCGCAACTTCCGGGTTTTATCGTCCAACTCAATCGCTTGTGTTTAAAAATACACCTCTTATCGGCGGGCACTTTTGCTTTCTGGAGCCGTCGTTTACCCCAGAGATTTATCCTGGTTGGGGCATTCCCGGCGAGCAGTTACTTACTGTTCCCGCTTATACTTGGAGGAGAAAAAAGAAGAAGAAGTGGGAAATAATGAGCCCAAGAACCTGGAGAGCCAAAGAACCAAGGCACCAAGGAACCAAAGAACCTTTTTTATATTCGTTCGTTGGACCCTGCTATACATTTCAAGGTTGTCTTGGCATCTGCTGCTGCTGCTTTTGTTGCTGCTGGCACATACCACATATATGTATATACATATATATATGGCCACATATGTACACCCAGTTCTGTGTGTGCTTCTTTCATTACCAACTTTTAGCAGAGCAACAACAACGCACAACAACATCAGTCAACAGAACTTCAAACGAAGTCAGTCGTCTGCGCTTGCGCAAAGTCGCAGCTCAAGATGAAGATGAAGATGAGGATGAGGACGAAGCTGGGAATGGGGACCACGAACCGAGCAGCAGGTGGGCAGGGATGGGGGCTTTTGGACAGGGGCCCCCTTTGGATCTTTTGGTTCAAAGACGCAACTCCATCTTCATCCAATTATTGGGCGAACGACACCGACACACATAAAACTTGATGTAATGCGTCTGCGTCTCGGAATCCTCTTTAAATTAAGAAAGATGATTTGCAGATTTGAATGCAGACACGGACATGGACACGGGCAGCATGATGTAAGCCCACCGAGGAATTTATTTATTTATTCCTCGGCGGCCGCTGGCTTTCGTGGAGCGAGTGCAATGAAATTCCAAGGCACACACTTCAGTTTTCAGTTTTTTTTAGTTTTTAGAGCCTAAGCAGTTAATTTACGATTATTGGCTTTCATCTTCGTTTCGACCAGGCCAAAATAAATCCCACTGACTTGTTGTTTATGATTTGCGCTTTGGCCATGGTCAATTCGAGCCGTTATGAGATATTTCTGGGATAAGGGGATTCAATTCTATCATTGAGGAGTTTTACGATGGATTGCACATGAGATCTCTTTGGTACCTTAAAAGATCTTATTTAATCTCTAGAAATATTGCCTACTCATGTTTCCAAGCAATCTGAAACACTAATCCCCTATTGTAGTATTTAATCCCTTAATAATATCCATTATCTTATTTACTTATTACGTTTATTAATCAAGAGTTTCCTTTTTTTTGTGGTGGTTGTCATACAATTAAAGCATACAATACATATATATTTATATATAGATTAATGTCTTAGCTCCTTTCATCTCTCGCTGCATTTCAGCGCGGTCATCCATTGGCATGGAGGTCCTCAGAGAGAAGCGTCATTTTCGGACATGTCCGGCCGGCTCTCGAAAATGGCCATTCCTCAGTGGAACCCGGATACCCGGTTGGATAACACCTCGACCCAAACACACACACAACTTAGGCTAGTGGCATTCGTAAGGGAAAGGAGATGCCTAGTTATTGGCCGCCATTGGCTTGCCGAGGACACGCATGGCATTGGAGTAGTCCGAGTCGATCTGCGGGATGATATGCTGTTCGTTGGGCCGCAGGGTGCGTATCAGATCGTTGAGGGACAGGGAGGATTGTGGGGTCAGCTCCTCCTTGGTCTGCAACTCCTGGGAGCTGGCCATTTTCTGGAAGTCCTGGGCGATCTGCTTGATGCGCTCCTCGATGGCGGCGGCTGGGAATTCAGTGGAGCTGGGCATCGCCAATGGTTCGTTGGCCTTGATTAGTTCCCCCGGCGACTCATTTTCCAAGTCGGTCTCGCCCTCAGCTCCCTCCTGCTCGTGCTCTCCATCCGCCTCCGCATCGTGCTGCGAGCTCTCGTTCTCCTCAGCCGCCGCGGGAGCTGGTGCCAAGTCCGCATCCGCATCCTCCTGCTGCAACTGCTGCTGTACCTCTTCGATCGAATGCACCTCGGGGTGGAGTTCGTTGTCGCTCAGTGGGAATACATGCTCCTTGATATCGCCATCGTTGTCGTTGCTCAGCTCACGGGCATGCTCCTCGAAGTTGTCGTGCTCGTCATGCTCCTCTTCGCCCTCGGCCTCGTGGTCATCGTGCTCCTCGCCATCCAAATCCGCTTCCTGATCCTCCACATCCACGTCAGTGGAATCCGTATCGGGCAGCGAGCGATCGTGGTTTAGCTTGAAGGACATAAAGGAGGGCTGCTGCTGGGAGCTGGAGTCATCGATCAGTCGGTGGCCAACGGCTGGCGAAGATTTGGCCTTGGCAGCGGTATACATTGCTCCACTGGTGGACATCAGCAGGGGCAAGGGGGTGGTTGTGGCGGACACATGCATGTTTATCAGGGAGGCGGGAGTCCTTGGGGTGGTGGAGGTGATGGGACGTCTAGACGGCGCACGGTGGACATGGAGAAATAACAAAAGGGAGTTTAGTTTTTCTATCTCTGATTCCTGGGCGGTTCGTGGGCTGGGTTAGTGCGAAAGTTGCTTAGCCTAAAGTTAGTTGAGCACAATTCATCATGACAACATCAACAACAACGACAGCAACGAGAGCGATACAACAACTAAGGAAGCTAAGCCCCAAACCACCAAACAAGATACATTTTCGGCGCTCATATGGGATGGCTCGCAAAAGTGTGTGCAATCGAAAGTGGAATGGTTTTGAAAATAGGAATCAATAGATCCCAACTTGGAGGCTTCATTTAAAGTTTTGAAAGCTGTAGCTTGTTTCGAAACTTTAAAAGTATCTTTTTAATACAAGTTTCTGGATCGGTATCTAAAGTAAAGTATCTAAAATAAAGTATCTAAAGTAAAGTATCTAAAGGTATCTAGTCAGGATTGCACAAACTTTCGCGGTTGTAAGTCAACCCATTGGCGTCCACAAGGCAGTGTTCTTCTTGTCGATTTTTTCAAATCATATAATTTTCAATCAGGATCGAATGGCTTTTTCGGGCTAACCAACTTTTCGGTTTGGCCCATAGAACTTTGAGTGGCGTTAGTAAGAAGTCGCATTAGTCTTTAGATGTACATATGCATATAGATTGTGTGTGTAGTTATGGTAGATTGGTAACGATTTGGGGTTTAGCTCACCTATTTGTTCGTTCTTTTTGCAAATTCTGTTTTGGGAATCGAAATCGGATTCGCATTTTGTCATTGTGTGTGTGTGTGTGTGTCTGAGTGTAAGTGTGTGTGTGTTCGTTTGTGGTCAACTAAAGTAACTTGTTTTTAATCACGTTATCCTTGCGTAATCTCTTGATCTGGGTTGGGTTTTAGTATCAACATTTATCTGGTATAAATATGTTTGTTTTCGTTTGTCTTTACTTAATTAGGGACATTTGTTTAATCGCCACCGTCGGGCAGCTCGTATAGCGAATTAATTAACGTTAATTATAGCATAATTTGTTTATTGCATTATTATCAATATTCTTAGTTCCTCCTCCAATCAGTGCTCTTAATATCTGTTCGATTTGCGTGTGGTTGTGTAGAGTGGTGGAGTTTTGTGGAGTTATGTGAAGTGGCTCCGCGGTCAAGTGTCCTTACCCCTGCGCCGACGAGACGGGGATGCTGCCGTAGTTGTAGTAGTAGCAGCGGGTCTGCTCACAAATGAAGTCCTTCACGGCCGAGCAGTCCTCGGGCATCCACTTGAGCGTGGGCTGCTTCAGGATCACGCATCCCTTCTCGGCGCCACTGCTGCTGTAGATTGGAGCGGTGAAACAGAAAGGATATCGATGTAGATGGGCATAGTCAAGGTGGCACAGGTTACAGCAGAAAGGAGTAATCACTTCTTTTTTTCTGTGCACCTTATATCCTATATCCTTAGTGATAGTTTGTCATCCTTACCTGTCGCGAGCGGTGCGCTGGGGCGAGGTGTTGCTATTATGATCGACGGGATCGAGCAGACCGGCCTGGATGGCGTCCGCCGAGTTTTCGAAGAAATCAAAAGTGGCGTTAAACGGCAGACCAGTGCTCATCCATAGGAACATGCCCGTGCCCAGGCGATTGCCGGAGGTCCAGAAATCGTAGTTGCCGTAACCGGCATTCTTCAGATACGTGGTCATCGACTCGGCCTTCTCCTTCGTCTCAAAGGAGGCCAGTTGCAGGCCCAGGGAGCGACAGTATTGGTAGGCCAGGAAGTAGTTAAGCTCCGGGGAATAGGGATTCATGCGGCTGATGAAGTACTGCACTCCATCCAAGTGGATTGTCGTAATGCGTTGACCTATAGAAAATAAAGGTAATATGGTTGATGATTCAAGATACTTTTCATTTAGATACCAAAGGCCTGTTCATTTGATCGTTCTATAAGTGGATTAGACCCTAGGTTAATGAACCTGCCCATGTCTGTGGATTCCAGACGCAATTGGAATCGCAATGCGTAACCGAAACAGCGAAAACGGTAACGGTTTCAACTGCGGACATAGCATTCGTAATCGCAGAAACATCATTAAATAGGATTAACAAAAAAGTGGCTAGCCATCGTTGGTCCCCCAGTCCATAAAAACCAAGAACTTTGGAGCCCCAAATCGGACGGGTGATTCACAAAGATGATGATGATGGTGATGACCAGGAGCATTTATGCGGTCCCTGACCTCTGGCGGCTAATTACACAAAATCCGAAATGGGGACTGAAGGTGCTGATGACATTAATTAGCCCGCTGGTCAGCCCGAAATGGAGACGCAGAGCCAGAGACCCATTCGAATCTTATGTAATCGCTGACCCGAGAACTTAAGTAAAGTGAAGAGAAGTCTGCGAGTCAGGGAACAATGCAAGATGACAGTGACTTTGGGCATGGGTTCGGGATAGGGTTCAGGTTCAACAGGTAGTCGAGGGACAAAGATCTTGGCCGTCTCTCTAAAGTATCTGTGTACACAGAGGTGTTTGTGTGTGTGTGTTGGCTCTTTTACAAAGCGGCTCAAAAGATAAACACAAATACCAGTGCGAGTAGTTTGTTTTCCAACTGACTCAACGAACCCCCCGGGCACTTGGCCATTTATGGCACTTGTCTTGGATGGACATTGGATATGGGATATGGGATATGTAGGATATATAGACATGGGCCTAGACATCAAGTGAGTTCCAGTATTTGAGCACACATACACACACACACTCATCACCATGCCCAAGTGTGTACTCTGCTCGTATATGAAATTATTTCCGGCGATTGAAATGCAAGACACACACGAAGCCAACTCAAAGTCTTTGCCTTTGATCAGATTGATGATAGACAAGTCGTGGCGAAGATTTATGAATGAAAAGATTATTGGGCAACTTATTATGCGTCCGAGGAGCTGAGATATCCATCTGCCTAATAAGAATAATGATCCGCGCCATGAGATCAGAAGCTCAACGGTTCGAAGAAATTCTTAAATTTTATTTTAATGGGCCAATTTAAGCTTGGAGCTCAGCTCGAGGGATCGGATTCAATTCAAGCATTAATTCCCCCAAATGAATTCAGCTTGATGGCGAATCTAAATCGGATTCGTAGTGGATGGATAGTCCAAGGCACTTGGTGAGAGAAGATAACGAGCTCTGTCCCAATTGCAGTTAATTTGACACTGACTCTGGGACGTGAATTCAACTGCAAGTCCAAGTCCAAGACCAAGATCGAGATCAAGATCGGCATTGGGTTTGGAATCGGGATCGGGATAGGTAACCCTATAATTGGCCATCGCGGAGCCGAACCCCAGTTCCCTGTAGCTCTTGAGCACCATAATTTCCGTAGGTAATTACGCCTGGCCAGCCATAGATCGCGAATCTAGCACGTCTCTAATGATGCAGTCAAAGTCAATGCTAGTGTTTGCCGGGACCCTGATGTGGATGCTGAAGCTGATGCTGATGCTGATGCTATTGCCGGAGGATGCGGCTAACTCTAGTGATTTGTTGGCACCTAACAGCCCTCGGGCCAGTTAGCAGGCAAATCATTATAATGGTGATGGCGACTGGGATAAGCAGAGGGAAATTGATAAAAACAAAAAAAAAGAAAAAAGGAGGAAAATAAAGCCAGTTTGTTGGCCATCAGGAACGGGAACAATGCTGGTGGGTAATCGATGAGAAGAGAGCTCTCAGCGAAGACTGGAGAGTGAAGACTCCGGACCTGAAGAATCGATGCAAAAACATCGAGTAGACTTAATGACTGCGACTCTGATTCGGAAATAATGATGGGAATGCATTACTCGTTTCACCAGAATCTTATGCCTTTCCTTGTTTTTTTTTTTTTCAGGCTTGGCTGGGTACTTTTTTTTGCACTTCTTTGGAACTTCTTTTGTTTACTTGTTAAATGGGAGAAGGTAGGAATAATTGCAGGGGTTTCTTCAAGATTGAATTATCATTGACGGACAGGGGTAAGCCGTCAATTAGCAAGGCATTTAGAGATGCGGAGGCTGAAAACTTAATAATTCCGTAATAATTCCCAAGTTCTGGGAAGACGTTTAATTTGCTGGGCAGTTAGTCACGTTCGTAACGAGTTCTGCACTTGAAAAATTGTAGACTATTGTGATAAAACATGCTTGTAAGTAAGAAGTTTGAAAAAGCAGGAAAAGGAAATACTATAGTGGTAAGTTTGCAGATTTCTGTACAATAAAGTTCTTATGAGCCTTATTAATTCCAATTCAGGACAAAAGATCTAAGAATCAATTTTAAAAATTTCTTAAATCATATACTTTGTTTGAAGTTTCTTAGTCTTGCTACCGCCCGCCATTATAAATATTACTACAATTTTGATTTAATCCTTCTGGATTCTTTAAGTTTGAAAAAACCCTTGCATTGAGCAACTCTACAAGCAATAAAGGGATACAAATTTATTAAATAATTTTCTACTAACCTGCAGCGCATGCCAAGAGGCTCAGCAGGCAGAAGAGTACGATTTTGGCCATCTTTGCTTCAAGTGGTTGGATTGGTGGGAGCGCGGAGCACTATCTGATTGCCACTGGCGACGGTCGGGGAATACGAATCGGGTTCTCAGCGTTTTGGGGACGCGCGATCGAAGTGGCTCCAAAGAAGAAGTGTTTGGAGTTCGGAGAGTTTGGAGAGTTCAGCACTTCACGTCGCGTTCACTGCAAGCCTTCGTCGTCGACTGATCGCTCAACTGATCAGGCCAATATCACGCAGCCGCGAATGAAGTCCGCCAAGAAGTCGGGAATGGAAATGGGAATGAAGTCCAAGAAGCCGAAGAAGCCAAGAACGACACGACGATCAGACTCGCTGCTTCCAGAAGAACTCCAGCGATTCCAGTTCCAGTTTCCTCTTCCAGTCGACACACACACACTCACACACCCGAATGGCCAAACAGACACTGATGCAGATGCAGATGCTGATACTGATTTAGAGCCAGCGACTTGTGTTAATCCTTGGATCCCGAAATTGGTATTGGAATTGGTAATTGGAAATTCTTGATCCGCCGAGCTTCTGTTCTGGCCAAGTTAGCGCTGGTAAATGTCGGTTGGTGCCGAAAGCAGTTAGCTTAAGAAGGAAATTGCTGGCTGAAAACGGGAAAAGACCGTGGAAAAGAAAGAAGAAATAGCCGAATCGTACCGAACAGAACCAACTATTTGCTTATTTCATGGATGTGATTGGAAATTGGCCTCGCTGTGCAAGTGTGTGTGTGTGTGTGTTTGTGTGTGTGTGTATGGGTGTCAGTTTGTGTGCGAGTTCTTCCTGTGTTTCGTGGTGTGCGTGAGTGCCCAAGTCAGTGCTAGACAAAGAGCGCAATAAACCAAAGGCACACAAAAGCGGGCTCAAACCGAAATATTAATACAGAGCAAGAAATTGGATCCGTTTTAAGGATCATCAGAATCTTCTTAAACTCCAGCACAGCTTATGAAGTCCTTATCAATACATTCGATTAAATCTTCAAATGGTATTAGATACCCTAAAATTTCTCTTTATAGGAAGCTTTGTGGGTAGCAGTCTACGTAGTGACGAGTTACACCAGTAGTACTACACACGATCAAATGGTGGTCTTCCGACCATCACCAGTGATGATACATCAATGGAAAGATCTGTTAACAAGGAAAATACCTTTACCAAAGGACAAACTTTGTAGGTGTAAACGAAAGCCGCTCTAGTTTCTTTCAGTGGATACTCACACCTATAAACACGACTGCACGTCGCTGTCATCATTCCAATGGGAGACGACGACGTCGACGGAGGAGTCATCGCAGTCCATTGTTAGTTTCGTTCTTTCTCCCACAACGACGCTTTGGTTTTGGGCTCTTTCTGCTGGTCTTTTGCCGTCTTCGCTACAGTCTTACCTGTAGGGCTCGCCGCACGTTCTTCCCTGCCCCTTTCCCCCGTGCGCCCTCCTCCACCCCTTTGGCCATAGCCCCTCTCGAGAACCCCCATCAGAATACCCTGTGAGCCCACGCCACTGCCACTACCACTGCCACCGCCACTGGCACTTCCATGAACCCAAGGAACGCAATGTGGTTCCATTTCCATTAATTTGGTACGCTATCGCGACGCTGAGTCGCCCGTGGAAGTCGCCGCTTTCTGCGGTTTCGGTTCTTGGTTCTTTGGGCTCTTTTACTTACTTTTGCTGGAAGCGTGAAATGTAATAATGATCTTCTGCTTTGCATTTTGACAATATTTCTGTGCTGCGGGTGCCCAATTCCAGCCGCAAAACACGAATCTACACTCCCTCTTTTTTCCACCTCCGTCCACCGAAAACAAAAAGAAAAATATGATAAATGTGTGCATGTGTAATTGAAGGCATTTTCGTGGCTTCTCCTCCACTTCTTGTAGCTTTCTAATTAGTCTTAGAACTTGGGGAAGGATAAATATTGGTTTAATGATTATTAATAATAAAGAACTTTAAGTGGCTTAGAGAAAATTAGCCACCAATTCGGAGAAATGGAAAGAAGCTATCATGATCGTTTTGATTATTTCTTTAAATATATACATATATTTATTTACTGATTTCTGTATCTATGGGTTTTCTGTAAAATATATGTGTAGATGGAACACAGATATGTGGGTCAATGGTTAAGTATGATAACTGAATGATTAGATGATTTGATACAGGATTCATTTTTAGTTGGTGTATAAAATATCTAGTACGTATAGATAATTTATCCCCACTTCAACGACTACAACCATCTCGCATCGGCTTAATCATTCTTATTTTATTCTGGCTTAATTCTAGCTTAAGCAATAGTTAATCCCATTGGTCACATCGGCCGATCGACGCTTGTAGGCTATAATTATGTACGCGTTCGGCTAAACAAAATAATGGCCAAGTGATTAACAGTCATGGGAAATGAATTGCCCGCAATTTCCCAGTTGGACGACAGAGGATGTGGATGTGCAGCTCGCTGGTTCGGTGGCTCAGTGGTGGTGCAGTGGATTTGGTGGTGCAACTGTGGCCAAGAAACCTGTGCGTGCCCATTGCAATCGAAAATTCTATCGCGAGTACAACGCACCGAGATTTTGGCCCTTCGTTTTGTTTGGCATTTTTTTTTGTTGTTGTTGGTAATACCGCCGCCGGGTGGACGCCGTCGACTGCGACGCACAGTGGAGCTTCTTAATGTGACCGATGCGGCTGCCAGTTGGCTGTGCTCCTTGCAATCTGGATTTTCCACAAGGAGGCGGTGGCGCAGGGGGTGTGGCAGGGGCCGAATGCTGGATGGCCTTCGTCTTTAACAGCATTCATCCATCTATACTCGCGGCCGCTGGTGCTTCTTCTTCGCAGCTTGATCTTCTGATCCTCACCATTTGTATTTGTGTGAGCAAGTGCACTGCGAGAAGCGCACATGCAGCTAAGAGAATTCAATTAGAATCTATTGTTAAACATTCCGAAATATTAAAGGTTAGTCAATGGAATGCAGCTATATTGCATAATTACTATCATATATTAAAAAGTCATTAATCAACTAGTATTGGAGTATTTTTTTTCGGTGTATCTTTGTGCTCCTCGCATGATCGCTGTCGTCTTCTTCTTCTCCATCTGCTTCTGCCTGCCTCCCCCTACTCTTCCTCTTCCTGCCCCACCTCCTGTTCCCATTTCATTGCTAGTTGCTCTTCTTGTTCCTGTTGCTTTTTGTTTTTGGTCTAAAAATAAACTCGGCACCAGATTGAGGAATTTAATTCGCCTTTTGGTAGAAATCCTCGACTTTGGCTTTTGCCAACGGACTTTGGTTGCCTCTTTGGCTTTCCTCTCCTGTTCCATACCCCTCGTCCCCTTTGCTCCCACCCATCTGCAAGAGTGTGTGCTAGGATGTATGCGTGTGTGTGTGTGTTGCTCCTGTGTATCCACATCCATTTTAGCGTCAAGTTTAGCGATGATGCTGATGATGACGACATGGACATGGCATCTAGCTTAAAGTGTACAGAAAGAAAAATGGATAATGGATCTGATATGATTTATAGCTAAAAAGGCTGTAAAAGTGCATATACGATGTTACTTTTCCTTAATATCCTTCAGCATTGCCAGAGCAGAATAAAGCCGAACAATATATAGAATGAACTCATGCTCATTTTCTCTCTGTGGAGCTGAACAACAAGGAGTTTAAAAGCAGAGATGAAGCACTAATACACACTTTTTCCGCTTGGGATCAAAGGATTAATGTGAATCGGGTTTCAGCGGCTTAAAAAATGACGCTGAGATATTCTTTTGAGGCGGACATCACAAATTTCCACTTGCCTGCGTTCTAATTAGAATATCTTTCTGATCGGATAGTCAAAGTATCTGCGTTTGTGTGTGTGTGTCCTTGGTGGTACGACGAAGGTCATCAGCATTTGCATCGGAGGTCACAGCGCACACACACACACATCGTCATCGTGGCAACTGTCGTGAGGGCCCAGCCCACAAAATCACGGGAACATGACCAGCAAACCGATCAGGACCCATGCCATCCAATCCATACCATCCCATCCAATCCAATCCAATACGATCCGTTCCGTTCCGATCCTAGATCATCCCATACCATCCCAACCCATCCGATCCGATCCGTTCATGCATAAATAAATTCATGTCCGAATCCCACTACTCCTTCCTTCTATTTTCTGCCATGACTCATGTGCATTTATAATAAACTTATTAAAATATTCACAAATGAATGCCAGCTCTTTTCGTTTGCAACTTTATAAAGACGGTGGACCATTCAAGACCGGTATGACCTCAGGAAATCAGGAAGATATTGAGGATTTAATCAAGTCGGCTTGCTCCTCGAGATTTACATTCAATTTGATTCGATAAAGTTGCATTTTTAAATGAATACGAACACGAATACCGCATAACAAGAGTTAGGAAAAGAAATGAAGACATGATTCAGAAATGAATGCCTTTCGGTCATGATTTCTTACTTCCCACACAATTATAAATTTCTCCATGACTTTTGAATCATATTTTGGTCTATATTGAGGGCGAAACAAGGTAACCCAATGATCCTCCCACCTCCAGGAAATCGTAATTGGCCTGCTTTGTCCGACTCTTTCCCGTTCGCCTTGACCATAAGCATATCAACGGTAAATAATTTCGATCGCAGAGCTATGAAGCTGAATCGAAACGAGAAACGAAACCAAATGAGCATTTGCCGGAGGACGGGGCTCCAACTGGGATGACTGCTATGGCTGCGATGGCTAACTGGCAATCAAAGTGGAGGAGGCTGTATTGGGGACACAGAAGGAGTCCATGGAGGAGGCATGGAGGTGGAGCTGCTCTTCCTTCGGCTGTTGCTTCACGTCATTTCAAATTCCATGTCAAAAGGTGAAGCCAATTCAACGTTTCTGGCGAACCGGGCAACAAAATCACGACCAGCACAACAACAGGAATAACTGGCAACAATGGCAACCTAACCGCATCAACACGAAAATCACATCTGTTGGCGATTTCGGGTGCGGGGTCTCCAATGATTTCCACTAATTTGTGAGTCGCGCAACTCATTGACCCATGCATGATCTGCTTCCAGTTCCACACACACAAAATAAAGAGAAAAATAAAAAGCACAACCATGTCTCAATTCGATATAGAACAGATGCCCAGATACAGATACTCGGATTGCCGGTAATGCCCGAACAAATGGCGCGCGATCTTCTATTCTCATGTCGCTAATACGGCCATTAGACCTAAACGGTTCCAACTTAAAGAGGAGGAGGAGGTGGAGATGACGGAGTACAGAGGCCGGGAACCAAGCAGGAAACCAAGAAGCATTCTTAATGAAGGGAATCAAATAGAAATGAAAGAAAGACGGAAGTAGACTTTTATGTGCAGACACATCGGCCCGGCCAAGATTATAGCCAAGTTAGAACGGGCAGTGGGGTTCATTTGCGAAATTGAAATGCCACTGCCAACCTTTATGCGGGTGTGGATGTGGCTGGTGTGGGTGTGGATGTAGCTATGGGAATAGCTATGTTATGGTACACACTCGGGTTCAAGAACCCCTCTGAGCCATGACTAACCGAATGACTGATAGGCGAGTACCAGGTGCCGACGACTGTAGCGTGTTGCCGCTCCAAAGTGCCTGATTCTGCACTTGACCGCTGTCCGAGAAGCGGACGCGGTATATGGGGCCACATAATTACATGCCAGCTCCCGCTGACCCGCCCCCATTTCCCGCCCTTCCTACCCATTTTCACCAACAGTAAGAAAAACTATGAGAATACTACTCAGTTAGTAGTTAGTTAGTTAGTAGTTGTTGAAAATTCTAGTTCATCTTGCATATAAACCGATTAATAAAATTTCCCTATCTTGACCAAAGATTTCTCCGAATTTGAATTCGACTCTTGTTCCAGTTTTGGACTATATAATTGGTCAACAATTTTTCTCTGTGCACGCAATTCCCTGGCGAAATGCCGACAGTAGATAGTGTTTGTGTCGCCTACGATCGAGTTGGACATGGATGTGGATGCGGATGTGGATGCAGTGTGTGTGCCCGTCCATGATGTGTATGTGCTTCTCACGACAGAAGAACTCTGGGGCTGCAGTTGCAGCCGGAGATGGAGATGGAGCTAAATCTGAAGCTGGAACACGCCGACAGTAGCAGACATTGGAGCCACAGCCTGGATACCGAGGAGGATCAGGGGGAATCATGGGGCAAGGGGCATGGGGGCGATGCAGGGGCGGCGAACACGAGCTTGATGACTATTATGTGGGCAGAGGTCGGCGGGGTCGGTGCGCCGTGAACTTCTCATGAAAAGCCTAACCATGGGGAATTTAATAGTGCTTAGCACCAGCAGAAGACACCCGAGAACGAGACCAGAACCGCCAGCAATAAAGACAGGGTCGGAAGCCCGGAGACTCTGGACTACAGGCCCAAGAGAACCAAGACCGAGCCACAGATACAGATACAAATGCCGATTGGTGGTAGCCTTCATTTGGCAGTCAATTACGGGCAGCCGCTGTGGTAGAGGAGTCATGCTGGTAGCACCTGGCAATATGAATATGCTCGAGCCACTCACTGATCAGTCAAAGTCAGAATTAAAGTTGGGTAAGCTCACGATGTGCCTTTAACATCTTAAAAGCTTACATTTGTTTAGGATCCGTCTTAGAATATTTTATTTGAGCGAATCACGTTTGATGACAACAATTAACAAAGAAAAATTCAAGCATGCTTTTAGTTCAGAAATTTTCATAATTTGAATTAATTCTTTGTGCTTTGATACCATTTAAATATTACGAACTACTTATACGGACGGACAGAGGCATTTTTCGCATCTATATTGATCGTTATCAATAGTATAATATAATATATAAATGGTAATACAAACAAATTGAATAGTATAATCTAGATTTACTATGTATATAATTAAACTTCAGACACCTTTGCTCATTTTTGCATGCATATAGAAAAGGTTCACAACAGACTAAGTCACTAATCGGTGTTCTAAGCGATTGCGCAATAGACAAAAACTGAGAGCTAATACTAATGATAATGATGCCCCATGGAGACGCAATCCGTACGTGGATAGACTAGACACTTAAACGAGAAATCGATGACAAAAGTACAAAAAGCTGAGTATTAAGTTGGGTTCAAGAGACATGTAGCCCGAGTTGGCGATGTGCTTCTGCTGCACATATTGCCGATCCTCCCGTTCCGGATAGATAACCTTGTGCTCCTGCAGATACTGGATAACAGCCATGCGATCAAGGATCGTCATATTTTCCACTTCCGGTCGCTTTGGATCGACGAAACTGTAGCCCTCGCCGCCATTCAATAGAAATGATGTTACTACCACACCGTAATACCCATTCGTATCAACTGCCTCGTAGTGCGGAATCTGGCACTCGGAGCACAGGGCACGGATTTCTGTGATCCTTTCGCCCTTGGGCAAACTGTGGTTGAACTTGAGCCGAAGACCCGAAACCTGGAGATGGGCACTGGTCATGTGTTTACTACGCATTTGGGCGGAGTGCTCCAGCGCCTTCATCAGTTGACTGCCACTGATCCTGGTGTAATAGAGATCTTGGCTGAAGGGAAGCACTGTGACCACATCAGCCTCCGTAATGGCGCCCGTCTCCCCGGGATCAATCGAGGCTCTAATTGCTAGATGTATCCAATTACAAAGGTTATACAATGGAAGCTAGACCCGATCACTTACCGCCCGCATTGATGAGTCCAATGGATGCATCTGTCCAAGAACTTCTATCCGCCATCGTTTGGACTACTCGGGCATACACAAAGCTATCGGCTATGAAGTTGCCAAAATTGCACTCACTATAACCGCAGCTCTTTCGATCGCCATTCAAATAAACGGAGGTAGTGCCCACCACATGGCGCTCCATGTCATCGATCACCTGGCGGTACAGTTGAAGAAAATCTTGAACATCTCTCCGGGGCTGAAAGCGATTATCCAATAAAATGGGGCTACCCTTGAAACTAAGCAGATTTCCACCACTGTCGAACTGTAAAGTGGAAACTTATGCGATTTATAAGATACATTTGTGGGTTTAGATCCTACCTCTAGGGAAAGGTTTCCCAAATATTTCGTATAAGCATAGGCCTGAACAACTGGCACCTTCCTGCCATCGGGCTTAACCACTATTGTGGGATAGGGTCCCTCCGAAACTTCCTTACTCGGAGCCTTTCCCGAGTAGAGAAACGTGTGCGACTGACCACCCACGACGATGTCCACGTCCGGACACCGCTTGGCTATCTCCATGTCCTTCTCGTAGCCAGAATGTCCCAAGGCAATGATGATATCGATGCCTTGATCCCTAAGTTTCTTTGTTTCCTTACTGCAATAAAATGTTAAAATTAAGTATTAAGCACATGTAGTTTAGATGTGTTTACTTGATGGCGGGCACTTCCTGTTTAAAAATCACATTACTTGGTTGAGTTCGCTCCTTGGTATCCGGTCTTATATAGCCCACTATGCCGATCTTACGATCACCCTTTGTGATAACCAAGGAAGTCACCAGATTAGTGTTTTCCGCCAGTTTAGGTTCATTTATCAGGTTTATATTGCTGCTAACCATTGGAAAAGTAATGGTATTCAAAAATTCGGCCAAGGCATCTGTTCCATCGTCAAGTTCGTGAACTCCGAGGGCCTGCGGAGGGATCATTGCGAATAGATTTTATAAACAATTAGGCAATCAGTACCATGGCGTCGGGAGCCAGAAAATTTAGCATTCGGGCCACCATTTTCCCTCGATAAACCGAAAACCAGGAAGTACCTTGAAAGGAATCGCCACCGTTTAAGTAGATAACCGGATCAGTTGCAGTATTTCTAGCTGCAGAAATTCTGAAATGAATATTTTGACTTAGTTAGCATTAGGATTACTCCCAAGTCAGGAATACTTACACTTCAGCCACTCGTCCGAATCCCCCGAAGCAATCGCCGACAGTCTTGCACCTTCCACCTGTGTGGGAAATGGGGTCGAACCTGGAGTGCATGTCATTCGTGTGTAAGAGGGTAAATTTAAAGCCACTGATCCAGTCCAGAAAGAACAGGATCAGCGAGAGGAAAAACCACCATTGTGGAGTAAGTGAATGCATCGTTACTAGAAACTACAAATAAATAAAGAATAGTGACCGAAAAGCACTTGAAAACTGTGATCTGCCATTTTGAAATGCCTACTTTTAGGATGTGTGATTGACATCCATGAGATTGTATCCATACGTTAATATTGCAAATTATTTTTTAGTTTTTTTAGGGAATGTATTTATATTGTATGTCTGAATATTGAATTTTATGAGAAATGAATTTGGCGGCATGATTCAGTTTTGTGACAACAGTAATACTTATAAAATTTTAAATTTCTATCTAACTTGCTCATAAAATTCATCCCGAAGTTAATATAAAATTGTATTTGTTAAGCGTGAGCGCGCAACTTCAAAATTTTGAATTTAAACCAAAGCGCTTAAGCTCCAAGTCGAAATCGGTCACACTAAAATCGATGTAATGTAATATGTAACTTTTCATTACAAAATACGGTTTCCTTGGAGATTTTACACTACCTACTTAGAAGATATTTTTAAAAATAAAGTATCTTACTAAAAGTTCTTACCGAAATGAGGTAAAAATTATTTTACTTTATTACTACTTCTTTTGGGCAAATATGAAATCATGCAAAGAAAACAACAACATATTTAAATACGATTTTTATTAATTTGGTGTCTATTTAAGACTGCCTAAAACTATGCAATGGCAAACACAATTGATGGATAGTTCGTTTTCTGGAATCTAGAGTTTCAAAATTATCCCAATATCTTTTTTTTTTTTTTTTTTTTTTTTTGCATAACGATGATGTTTTTATTATTTGATCAACGCACTGTTACCCATGCGGCAACTTAATTTGATCTGCTTAAATTATTTTATTTTACAATATGTCTTGGTTACTTAAGACTAACAGATTTTTAATCCTAAAAATGATAGGGAGAATTATAATAGTTGATATAACATAATAATTATTATTTATTTGATTATTCTAATGAATTTTAAAACTAAGAATTTCTAGGTCAAAACCAGGTCAGGGAGGTCATGAGGGTGGTGTCGCTTGAGTCTTCTTTTGACTCTAGTCCGAGGGTCAGCATTGACCACAGCTGCAGTTCCTAGCTTCCTTGCTAGGCTGTTGGGGTGTATATTAAGCCTTTCCATATATTTTTGGGCGATGTTCTGGAGCTTGTCTCCTAATTTGGGCACCTTGAGGTCGCGTTCGATGTCTCTTGTTCTCATATACCAAGGAGCCCCCGAAATTCTTCTTAAGGTCTTCGCCTGTAAGATCCGGATCTTATTAAGGTGACTCTTCGCAGCAATGCCGTATACCTGCAAGCCGTAGAACAGGCAGGGGGCCAATATGGACTTGTATATATTGACCTTGCAGCCAAGCGACAGTTTGTTGCGTGGTGCAATGAGCCAAGACATCCGAGCAACCTTGGTCCTGAACGCTTGCTGAATATTTGTGATGTGCCTGCTGAAGGTGAGCTTCCTATCGAGGGTAATACCAAGGTATTTATAAGCCTGATGGTGTCTGATCAGTCTCCCATTCAGACTGACACCCGGACAGCTACCTGTTCGGTTGGAGAACGTCACATTGGCACACTTCTCATTGCTGGAATGCATCCAGGTATTCCTGTAGACCAGAAGTGGCAGCCAGGATACTTTTACTTTTCGTGAGCACAGCAGTATCGTCAGCGTAGGTGGCTATGAGCACATCTTCTTCGTCTACCTCTGTGACTGGTGTGTGAGTAGGCATGTCCGAAGCAAAAACTGAGTATAGGGTTGGGCCAAGAACGCTTCCTTGAGGAACTCCAGCTGCAATTGGCTTGATTGACGATTTGTACCCATCAACAGAGACGTGGAATGTGCGTTCTTCCAGGAAACTTTTAACAACCAAATATAGCTGCGGCGGGAACAGCCTCTTCGCTTTGTACAGGAGCCCAGGGTGCCAGACTCTGTCAAATGCCTGTTGAATATCAAGAAAGGCACCTACTGCATACTCCTTGTTTTCCATAGCTTCCAGAGCAAAGTTCACTACTCTATGTAGTTGCTCAGGAGTACCGTGCTGCAACCGGAAGCCAAACTGAAATTTGGGAATCGCTTTGGTAACATCCTTGCAAGTGAGCAGCCTGTTTAGGATCAGCCTCTCCATAATTTTACCCAGAGATGGGAGTAAGCTGATGGGCCTGTACGAGTCAACGTCTGTCGGTGTTTTTCCAGTCTTATGGATCATAATTATGCTCGCCGATTTCCAAGCTTTCGGAAAGTAGCCAACATCAAGAACGCTGTTGAATATTAAGGCAAGGAACTGCAATGCTTGATCTGGGAGAAGTCTAATGGTTCTATTATCAAGAAGATCTTCTCCAGGAGCTTTCTTAAGTGGCAGCTTGGCTATTAAATTCTTCACTTCTTCCAGTGTGACAGCACTCGGAGGCAGGCTCATTTGAAAGGGCGATTCCAAATATTCTTCAACCTGACGACAGAGACTTTCCGGTGCATAGTTATAGGGTGTAAAACGTTGCTCAAGGTTGTTAGCGAACACTTCAGTTTTTTCCAAGCTAGTGCGACACCAGCCACCAGACGGATTTTTGATTGCTGATTTTGGGGTGGGCTGAGCTTTGAACCGTTTCGTGATACGCCACAGTGAGTAATTTGTGCTCGCGTCAGTACCCAAGTTATCCAAGAAGGTATCTATTTGGGCCTGCTTTCTTCGAGCAAGGGCCTTATGCAGGCAGTTGGCCAGTCTACTGTGGATCTGTTGCATGCGGGGATCACCTGTTCCATAATATTCTTTTCGAACTCTTCGTTTTAGCCTGAACAGTGCCAATATTCTGGCAGGAAGTTGAAGTGGTCTGGAGGCCTCTACTTCATGCCGATTTCTCGGTGCAGCAAGCTGAGCAGCCTCACTTAGTTTGCTCATGAAAAGGCTTGTGGCATTATCAATGTCCACCGCCTCCAGAATTTGCATATTTACCTCACTCAGCTGTTCAAGATGAGTTTTGAATATGTTTATGTCAGCATTATGGGCAAGTAGTCGTACGCGTTGTGGTTTCTTTAACGGCGTAGCGTGCAATACAGCCAGAATAGGAAGATGGTCCGACGAGAGTTCCTGGAGAGTTTGTACATCTAGCCTGCCCATACCGTACCCACAGGTTATAAAAAAATCAAGGGCTGATGGTGTTAACAAAGGGTTGTAAGAGTAGAAAGTGGGTTCGCCCGTAGCCAGAACTTGGTATTGCCCATGTGCAATGACTTCTTGCAACATTTTACCTCTAGGACAGGATCTTGGGTTCCCCCACCATGCATGTTTGGCATTGTAATCACCACCAGCAATAAATTTGTTGCCTAACGCAGCAAACATGGATTTGAAGTCATCTACTATCCATCTTTCTGCTGGAGGTAGATATACAGCAGCTACAGTGACGGTCCCAACCGATGTTTGCAGGTGCACGCTCGCTATCTGCCTGTCA
The DNA here is from genome assembly GCF_004382195.2 of Drosophila sechellia. Classification (NCBI taxonomy): domain Eukaryota; kingdom Metazoa; phylum Arthropoda; class Insecta; order Diptera; family Drosophilidae; genus Drosophila; species Drosophila sechellia. Next base: position 13,602,261 of record NC_045950.1, on the reverse strand, counting down.
TTAGTAGAGATAAGATACCCTGGGAGATAGATGCGCTGACCAACTCGCATGTGTGTTTCCGTGGTAAGCATTACGTCTATATCGTGATCGCTGAGGAATATCCGAAGCTCCTCAGAGCCCCTTGTTAATCCGCGAGCGTTCCACAATCCGATTTTTAAGGTTGGTTGGGTCATTTAGGAATACGTGTAATTAGAACCTGAACCAGTTCTCTGAAAGCTTTATTAGCCTCTACAGTTTCTTGTATAAGCTTAAATAGTTGGTCCATTCTCGTATTGATGGCCCGAATGGAGTTGTCTAACGCCATAAATTTATTGTTAAGGCTATTGTCCGACGTTGGTATAACTTCGGCCTGCACAGTAGCACGAGCCCTAGATTGAGTCGTGTTGCGTCGAGCAATATCAGCATAAGAGATGTATCCCAATATCGACGCATAAACTTTGAAGCTCATTTTAAGCATAGAACCGCGATTATTTGATTATTTTAAGCAATAATTTTTATCAGAAGGGAAGAGATAAGAAGCAGTGCTGCCGAGCCCATAATTGCATTGGTTGAGTTAATGAAAATAATGCGACCCTCGATCTCGGGATAGACATAGTCCCGGTGGCTCAGATATTGGGATACCGCCTCGAGATTGTTATTTTGCAGGCGCTGTGGCTGATGGCCTGATTCCCTTATGACATGTCCATCGCCGCCATCCAGCAGAAACTCTCCCAGGACGACATTGTAGATGGAGGTATCTTTCAGATCGCTATAGCTGGGCACTCGGCAGGCGGCGCATCGAACCTGCACGGAAACCACTCGCTGACCCTCGGGCTTGTTGGAATTGAAAACCACACGGATTCCGGACACCTGCAGGAAGCCACCGTCCGAATCCTTGCCTCTCAGGGCAGCTCCATGCTCTAAAGCTCGACGAATACTGCTACCCTTCATGGACACCATATAGAGCTTATTACTCCAGGGCAGAACGGAAAGGATATCGTTGTCAGTGATGGCGCCATCCGATCGCTTTTCAATGGAGCTACGAATGCCTGATGGACAGAAGTGTTTCTAATTTTCCACCTACAAACGGAGCATGTGCGTCCAACACTTACCTCCGCCCTGCATTATAGAAATGGCAGCATCTGTCCAAAAATCACCGCCCTGCTCCTCCATCAGGCGACTAAACACCATTGCATCGGCTATCAGGTTGCCCAGGTTGCACTCCTCGGCCCGACAAACCGCCTTGTTGCCCTCCAGATGAACCTTGGTGTGCCCAACGACCGACTTCTCCAGCCTGGTGACATTCGGACGAAAGACCTCCAACAGATCGAGAAGGTCCTGCTCCTGAGCCACTGAAGCATTGAGCAGGATGGGAGATCCGTCCCACTTGATGAGGTTGCCATCGGCATCAAACTGGAGATACAAGTAACGTAGTTGATTAGTGACCAGTTTATTCCTTTCATGAAGCTTGTACTTAAGTACTTACCTGTACATGAAGTTTTCCAAGATATTTGGTGTACGCATAGGCCTGCACCACGGGGACCTCCTTGCCACCGTTCTGCTTGACCATCGTTGGATAGGGTCCATCTATGTGCTCCGCATCCGGCTGGGCACCGGTGTAGAGAAAGGTGTTCGTATGGCCACCGATGACGATGTCCACCTCCGGACAGTTCTTGGCTATCTCCAGATCCTTCAAATAACCCGAATGGCCAAGAGCGATAATGATTTTGATACCCTGTGCCTTCAGTTTTTTTGCTTCAATACTTTGGAATAATATTTTTGAAATTAGCTACAATGGATTTGGATGTTTCCTGCACTTACTTAATGGACTCCACCTCCTCGTTGAACTCCACATCCATGTTGAGAGTAAGTTTTTTGGTATCTGGTGTCAAATACCCTATGACACCGACCTTAGTGCCATTGGTCTCCAGGATGGCGGAGTGAGCCAAGTGCTTGGTGGCCTTCAGTTGGGGGACCTTGCTTAGATCCAGATTACAGGCCAGTACGGGAAAGGTGACCTCGTTGAGGAAGGGTATTAGACCCTCTACTCTCTCATCAAACTCATGATTGCCCAAGGACTACAAATAATGTAAGATTGAAGATATTTTGTCAGCGAAATTATGGCAAAATACATACTATAGCATCCGGTTTTAATTTGTTGAGGAAAGCACTGGCGATTTTGTCCTTAAAAATAGTGAACCAAGAGGTTCCAGTGTAGGTATCACCAGCATTTAAGTACAACACGGAAGTACCGCCCTCCTGAGCCTCCTTCCGATATTTTCGAACTCTAAAAAAGTTTGTTTAAAGGATACGATACTTCGAATGGATAACTCACTCATGGGCCACCCTGGCGAATCCTCCATAGCATTTATTCGTATGTACATCCTCCGGAGGGCAGGTGCCGCTATTAACGCTCGTCTGATCGAAACGGGCATGCATATCATTATTATGGAGGATGATGAACTCGGTGGCCACTTTGGGATGGCTTAAAATTGGATTGGCCCGTGTCCAATAGGCCAGGAGAATCACGAAGATCCCGGAAAGCCAACGTGACTGCATCTTCTGTCCAATTGGGAATGACAGTTGAGATTTTCATTATTGCCCAGCGAATAGCTTATATCAACAAAATCCAAAAGCAGTTGACAAGTGTTTTGCGACAATTTTTATGATCCCATATAACTATAATTGCTTTACAACAGAAATTATAAGGTCTTGCAGACTGCGATATCATTTAGTTGTTTCAAAATTAATTACAATTTATCAAACTGATTGAGTTCGCTTCTGCTACGAACGTGCTGTCTAAACAAAGAGCAGAAATTAATTAAAATTCTAGTTATTCGCAACAGCAGACAATTTGCAAATAAGTTTCCGTAGAAACATGCATATCTTCAACAGTCCGCAAATGATAAACATATCTTGTTTACTTAGCGCCGGTAGAGTACAAAATGATCCATTCGAAAGTGTCACAACAGAATTAAAGCAGAAGCATGTGCGAAAATAACAATACAATTTACTCACACAAAAATATCACATTGAGCATGAAAGCTGGGGTCAACCAAAAAACAGTGGGCGCCACTAAATTTCGCACAGTTCATAAATTTCGAATTCGACTGGGAATGAAATGTGTATAAGATTTTGCAAAAATTTGAGAAAAGCCAGACGTGCAAATTGTGGAAAGAAAAACAAATAAAAATAATCGTATAATGTATGCTTCGCGTAAAAATAAATGGACTAGAAAAGGAAGCACTAGTTTTAAGGCTAATTTAGATGGATTATCCATTTATGAAACTGCAGATACATAAAAAAACACATTTAGAAGTTTGACTGTACATATATCGGCACTTTAGTGGTGCGAATGACACTATTTATGGATCTGGTTTTTCTTTAGTTGCATTGGAAATAATATCAAATTGCACTTTAATCCCACGCGCGGGCAATTCACTTGATATAATTTTTTTTGTAGAATGCTAATATTACATTTTCTAGCTTTTAACCCTTCAACGGTCACAATTGTAACTGAACATGGTTAGAATTCTATCAGCACTGCGACACGGGTTTACCAGCTAATGAGTTAGTTGCTGTTAGCAATATTAAAGTTAATTGTATTCTGAACTTGATAGAACTTAAATAACGATCAATTTCGCCATAGTTTCAGCGTTCGAAATGTGCACAACCTTTGCCGCCAATGTCCACAATCGCACTGACTTCTCCCGATTGCTGCGGTCGCATTCGCGGCCGGCTGCTCTGCTGCAGCGCAGCTCTTCTAATTATTATACATTATTTTTATTTATACCGAATTTATCAGTTACCTACGTCTACGGGAGCATGTGAGGGACGCAGAAACAGTTGCACTCAATAAGTAATAAAATATGTTGATAATTTTATATATATTTTGACATTAGCATTACCAATGCTAATTTATAAATAGTTTAATGCAAAATGACAGCGCAGACAGCGGATGTAGGCTCGAAAGTATATAAATCATTAAATAATAATAATAATAAAAAAAAAAAAATAAAAAATAAAAAAAAAAATATGTGTGGATTTCTTTTGTCCAAGCTATTAGAATATATTTAAATTTCATGTTCATAGTTTTTTACACCTTTATTAATGTAATACATATTTAATCAGAATTGGATTGTTATTAAGAACTTATAGATAACATAAGAATTATTAGAGTTGTATTGAAATTTCTATAAAGATATTCTATGGAAGTTATGGTTCTGAAATATGACTTTATTATTATTAGTTCCACGTATAATAAATGATCAAAGGTAATGCTTTAAATACTTACAAACCCAAATCAAGAAATGTAGTATACGTGGCAAAAACAAACTATTTATAAGAACACACTTGTGCTGGAAGGGTGATGAGATGCAAATTCAAAATTTAGTTGCAAAATTTCCCTTCAGTACTGTCACTAGCTGAGTGCGGGGTATCTGATAGTCAATACACTGTGACGTTCGCTCATGTTTAGTTATCACTTTGTACAATGAAACAATAAATCATATTTTTGGCAATGATTGCTGTTCCAAGTTTTCCAAAGTTTTTAATTTTGGCTAGACGTATACTTAAACTGAGCTTTATGAAACTGATAAGCAGTCATTTGCTCTTCACTCGTGTTCTTGATCTCTGCCTGACATGACGTACCTTTTGTTGTGGCTTTTCTTGTGTTCATTGGGATGTTGCCATTTGGCACATTCCATGTTTTTGGAGCAGCCCTGTGGAAAAGCGTTAGTCCCGAAAATTGTAGGCTTTAACGCAAGTCAACTGTATGCTCAGTATATAGCAGGCATTTTTAATACAACACATTTGCTGTGCGGCGGCACGATTATTCACAAAGGTTCGTACTAAATATATACATTAAATTTGTGTATAAAAAGTTCCCTGGTCTATGAGCAAATACTCTTTTCAGACTTTGTTTTAACGGCTGCTCATTGCAACAATGCACAAACGCTGTGAGTATGAAACAAAAACCCATCTTGAGGTTTTTCTGCTAAAATGTTATTATTGCCATATGGCGAGTGTATGAGTTTAAGATTTCTTAACAATACGATTTTGTCAATTAAAGATTCGTGAGACTTGGAGCGTACAACATTCAACGCCCGACCGATGAGATTCGTGTGATCGAAACTATAGCCCATCCAGAATACACCAATAGCACTTATGTGAACGATATAGCCCTGCTGAAGTTGGAGAGGAGTGCGATATTTAACAGTAAACTGGTGTCTTTTTTGAGCGATTTTCCAACATTTAATTGTACTCATCCACAGTTAATATTCAACCAATATGCATTTACTTGGACGCAACATTGGGCAACCAAATTCGCTATTATAATGCCTTTGGATGGGGAAAAACAAAAAATGCCGCTCAAAGCGATATACTTCAAAGTGTTTTCCTTTATCGAACCAACCCTATGTTATGCCAAAACAATTTTGGTGTGATTCCCGATTCGAAACAGATATGTGCGACTGGCCAAGAAGGAGATACATGTGCCGGCGATTCTGGCGGTCCGTTGATAGCCAAAATCAATTACCAAAGCAAGATTTTCGACACGCAGTTCGGGATTATCAGTTATGGCTCCAACGAATGCGATGGATTGGGTCTCTATATCGATGTCTCACAGTATAGCGGCTGGATTGCAAACACGGTTAGGGGCAATCGGGATCGAGATGTGGTCAGTCGCAGGGAGAACGGTAGGTTGCTGTATGCTGACTGCACTGGCGATTCCATGGGATCCATTCTAATGGCCACCATCTTTGGACTTCAAACATACGCGAAGGGTGTGCTGATCACCGACCGTACGTATCGGCTATCAAATACCTATCAATTGAGTTTTGTTGGTTTTTTTTTTGGAAATTTATGAAATTTATTATTTAATTTATTATTTATATTTAATTTATTTTGAAATTTAGGCCATGTCCTGACCACTGCGGACGTTTCTCGAGCCGATCCCTACTCCTTGTGAGTTGATTGACAAGTTTTCGCAAACAGCATGTTTTGCAAATTGAGATATTGTTTTTCCGCAGAGGCATTGTTGTGATGGGTATGGAATTCCAAGTTAGCACGATTTTTAAGCCGTTTACCAACATTAACATATCACTGATTGGCCTGACGCGTCGGTTGGAAATCAGAGGTAACTTAGTTGGAAAACAAATTCGGAGGCATTACAGTGATTTTCTGTTGCAGGTACATTGAGACCGATCTGCATTCTGAAGACTACAAACCTCGATGGTTCTTTAAGTATCACTGGCACCGATCAACATGGCTTAAGCAAGTACGTTATAAATGTGCAAACCCTTAAATGGCAGTTGTGTGAACATGAGTTGGGGAAAAATATCCAACCGAATCAGTTTTGTGTGAAAAACATTTTCAAACCAAATGCACTTCAGGCATTTGGTACAGCTGGCGATATATTGGTTAAAAAAATATTACATGCTTCGGGCATGCCACATATCGTTCTATTGGGCTTGGTAGAAGTTTCGTACAATGACGTATACGTAATAACCAGTACTATGGCAAATACAGAGTGGATCTCGGAAATAGTAGGCCAGAATGGATAGGGTATCCGGATTATAGTCGATTCAATCGAAATTCGAATCGAAAACTAACCAAGCCATCATTTTAATTTTGAGTAAATAAATTTAATAACACAAGGTCATTTCAGTTCTCACAACATTTATTAGCTATTTAGTTTAAGTTTGTGTGTGTGAAACAAGCATATATTATATTTATTAAGGGCAAACTTATCACCAATCACACTTGACTATTTAAGTCGAAAAAATGCAATCGCATATGCGAACGACCAAATGTGGCTAAGTTTATTAATGGATTGGGGTTCCGAAATGAGAAGCTGAAAGTTCCTCTAGATGAATCTAGTGAGCAGGGAAGAGAGCAGGAGCAAGGAGATGGAGGCCACAATGCCAGACGCCGATCCGGTGTCAGCCTTCTCGTGGATAACAATTCGCTCCTCGATCTCGGGATACACGAAATGGCGCTGCTTCAGGTACTCCATGGTGGCGTTCAGATCGTTTCGCTGCATGCTCTCGGTGAAGGGATCCGTCTCCTCGGTCAGAGTGTAGCCATCGCCGCCTTCGAGCAGGAACTGGGGCACGATCACCTGGTAGAGGGCCGTCTCATTGATGCTCTTGTACGTGGGCACGGAGCAGCTGGCGCATAGGGCCTGGGCGGAAACCACTCTCTTGCCCTGCTCATTGTTGTAGTTGTACACCGCACGCATTCCGGACATCTGCAGGAATCCACCATTGGAGTCCTGCAACCTCACAGCCGCGGAGTGTTCCAGGGCAGCCAGAAGGGTGCTTCCGAGAATCCTCGTTATGTACAGATTATTCTCGAACGGAAGAACGGCCAGGAGGGTGGCGCCATTGATGACTCCATCAGCCTTCTTATCGACGGAGCCACGGATTCCTATAAAATATGTAGATCCAGGTAATTTCGAATTTCTCTAATGACACCAAGCAAACGCACCTCCTCCCTGCATAAAAGCAATCGCAGTATCCGTCCAGAATTCTCCGCCCTTGTTCTCCACCACGCGACTATAGATCATGGCATCTGTCACCAAGTTGCCAAGGTTGCACTCCCTCATGCGGCAGATGTTGCCGCCCTCGAGAAACACCTTAGTGTAACCCAGGACCATGTTCTCCAGCTCCTCCAGCTTGGGACGGTATACGTCCAGCAAATCCAGGAGATCCTGCTCCTGAGCTACGGAGGCATTCAGCAAAATAGGAGCTCCATCAAACTCGATCAGATTGCCCTCGGCATCAAACTGGAAATTTGGTTATTACAATTAAATTAATATTTATTTAATAAAAAACCAATAGTATATAGTGCCGCTTACCTGAACATGAATCTTTCCGAGATACTTGGTATACGCGTATGCCTGCACTACCGGTACCTTCTTGCCGCTCGCCTGCACCACAGTGGTGGGATAGGGACCTCGAACCGCCTCCGGATCAGAATCCGTGGGATCAGCCACCGGCTGATTGGCATCCAAGAATGTGTGCGAGTGACCACCAATGACTATGTCAACCTCCGGACAGTTCTTGGCTATCTCCTGATCCTTGTGGTATCCAGAGTGACCCAAAGCGATGATGATATTGATGCCTTGAGCCTTCAGCTTTTCGGCCTCCGCGCTGGGGAGTAAATGAACTTACATGAACATCCTTGATCTTCAGCTGATTTGAGCTATACTCACTTGATGGACACGATTTCCTCCTCGTACTCCACTTTGTTCCGGAAGGCAAGCACCTTGGTATCGGGCGTAAGGTAACCAATAACGCCAATCTTCACCCCATTTCGCTCGAGAATCGTCGAGTTGGCCAGCTGCTTGGCAGCCGCCATTTCGGGCACATCGGTGAGGTTCAGATTACAGGCCAGAACGGGGAATTCCACGGCATTGAGGAAGGGCACCAAACCCTCAACATTCTGGTCAAACTCATGGTTGCCCAGAGACTATTGAAATGTATGTTGATTAAACTTAATAAAAGGATGCGGATAACAACAATTAATAGTTACAATAGCATCTGGTGATAGCTTGTTGAGGAAAGCACTGGCGATCTTGTCCTTGAAGACGGTGAACCAAGCAGTTCCGGTATAGGTGTCACCCGCATTGAGATAGAACACTGGAGTTCCACCCTCCTCCGCCTCCTTGCGATACTTTCGCACCCTAGTTTAAGGTCAGTAGCATGAATAGTTGAACTCTAGGCAACCTGACCGCACTTACTCGTAGGCCACCCGGGCGAATCCTCCGTAGCACTGATCCGTATTGGCCTCCTCCTTGGAGCAGGTGCCACTGGTCACACTCGTCTGCTCGAATCGGGCGTGCATGTCATTGTTGTGCAGAATGATGAACTCGGTGGCCACTTCCGCACGGGGAGCAATGGGATTCGGCTGCACCGGATGAATCAGTAGGGACAGTAGGCAACATGATCCGATAAGGAGACTACGGGCAGGTAACATTTTGGTGCTGGAACAATAAACGCTATCGCTGATAAGTTATCACACGCAAAGGGATGAAATGTGGGTGGAAAATCTTTGGTGAAATCGTAATAAGCACTGATTCGTGAACGGAAACTGGTTTGTCATAATCCAAAAATTTGAATAAAAAATTAATGCACTGCCACTTAATGAAGTTTGTTATTAGTATTAGTTCGCTTTCTTATCTGATGGGTTTTACACAAGTAATGGAAACCCTTCAAACGTTGTAAACCAGATTTTCTACTTTGGCTGTTGAAGGTCCTTTTCGACCTTATCATCTATCCACTGCTGCTGAGAGGCAAATATTTATCAAACACGAGCGCGTAGAAATCGCAATTTATTGTTTATTGGGTGCTTTAAATCTAATCGCCGCTTATCACTTTGCGTGTGCAAAAACACACAAATCCCCAGCCCATTCAGCTCGACTAATTTGTGCCATCGCGGTCCACTTCACTCGGCCAACTCGTTTTCGATTGAACTCGGAAACGAGCTCGAACTTCAGCTTGCTCATGGCATTGGCCTAAAAGCTAACTCGGCACAAAAGGCACGATCGATCGCCAGCGAGAAAAAAAAACTCTGCTACTTCAGAAACAACGAATTTAGGAAACACCATCGATCGCTACTCACATGCACTCGTCGCACGGTCCGCGGGCTAACTGACCCACCAAATTGGCTGAGAGTGCGAGAACCGTTATTAGCCGAAAACATAAAGCCGAGTGAGTACCTTAAACAGCAAACCGAAATTTACTGCCTCGCGAAGCGGACTGTTGATTACGATAAGGCCTCGTATTGCGATTGCGGCTCAGAGCGGGTTAAATTGGCTGAGAACGCCAATGCGATGCTCTTTCTGCATTGCCCCATTGTATTTCGAAGTTTTGGGAGCCATCGGAAGCAGACTTATCGCGCGATAATCGACGTTTATAGATCTTTATATTTATAGATATATGGTGAATTGGCTATATATCTATCTATATCTGACTCATAGCCACTCAGACAGAGGCAGGTAGTTAGCCCAACAGTTGTCCAAACGCAACGTGACATTCCCACGCCGAAATATGGATTGTACTAAAAAATATATATGTACGGTGCACGCTCGCTAAGGAGAATTTACATTCACATGGTAAGTGATCTAAACACTTGAAAGACAAAGATCACACATTCGAAAGCGAATTTTTTAAAAAGAGAAGCATACTTTCAAGCTCTTGGTAATATTATCCAAATGTATCTATACAATAACTAAATACATATGTGTAATTATTTCAAATTCGTTAGCTAGTAAAACATGTTCACTGTCACGAGATGATTCCCACTTCTAGAGTATTAACTGTACATGTTTTTTTGCCGAGTAAGCCGATCTTTGTTATTAGTTTCCCGAAAATTCCAAGCAAGTGTCTTCTGCGAACTTGAGGCACATTCTATTGATGAACAATGAGGCCTGCTTGTTCCAAAAAGATTTATGGCCGCCGAAATGGAAGGATGATAATATTGGAAAGATGAACTCGACTCAACAGCAGCGTTTCGATTCGCGTTAATTACTTTATGAGTTTACTGCGAAGTTCGACGCACACGAACTGATCACAATTGCCGGAATTGGGCACAGTACACCAAATTATCCGCTGCCACTTGTCGCGTGGATAATGTATTTGCTATTTGCTGCCCGTGCTGCTCGGGCAAATACTTCAAACGAAAGGGAAAGGTACAATTTTACTGCTCGCGTTGTCGCCTAAATATATCCGAAAGATACAAGATACAACAGCAATTGAGTTGGTTCGAAAATAAATGAAAGATGCTTCGGCCAAGTTGAGCTGAAATGTGGAAAGGGGGGAAACCAGCACACAATATTACACAATGTCAAGTGTGCGATAATGATGATGATGATGATGAAAAATAATATATGATTCAATTATTATACGCCCTTAACAACATCAATTGCTTATCAAGTAAATAATGTACATATCAGAGAACTGCAGCCCGCCTCTGGCACTCTACGTCCACCCGATAAGCACTCGGAACTCTAGGTACCCGTGTGTTTTTTGACACCCTACTTGCGGCAACACAAAATACTCGAGTGTTTTACCAACGTGGTGTTATTCTTACGAGTAAAAAAACGCACAGTCAACGATCGGCCGCAGGTCATTTTTGTACGCCTAAAATTTGTATGGGTGGAAGCGCGACGGGTATAAGAAATGAAGGGTAAAAGGGAATACCCAAGAAAATGCTCATGTCTTTGCTCTTTGATGTACTCAATGGGTGCCAACCGTTTCGAATCATTGCCTTATTAATTTTTCACGCGTCGCTAGCTGAATACTCTAATGACAAATATTCTTATATAAAGTCATTTTTGAAATGAATTTTGTGACATTATGTACTATTATTTTTACTATAATCTATATTTAAATAATAATAACGTTAATAATATATAAAATATATAATAATATATAATATAATATATATAATTATATAATATATAATAATATATAATATAATATACATATATATATATAATATAATAATTAAATTACATATATATATATATATTAATAATATATAATATAATATATATAATTATAATAATATATAATAATAAGATGAAGGGCATATTTTACAAAGTATTCGACAAAGTCTAGAGCCACGCCGAAAGAATAGTGTGTAAACGTATGGAGTGTAAAACGTATGGAGTTACGCATCTTGTCTGTGACTCGACTATCTACGAGACCACCCGAGTATTTTTGGAAACACCCATGTGTTTAACGGTAATGTGACCGAGTGTACCCGCGATGTGCGTGGCGGGTAGCACCCGCACACAAAATTGTAGGGTGTGAGTCGAGTGGCAAAAATTGCCACCCTTGCAGTTCTCTACATATCTGATATCCAATCATCAGACATATCACAAGTTCACAGACGTCGAAATTCCGGCGAAATTCCGTTAACAACAATTCACTGAGATTGTGTCAAATTCGCAGCCCCAAATAAATCAAATAATGCCCAATTTCCTTGACCATAAATAAACATTTATTACTATCAATGAGATTGCTTCATTATTTTTTTTCTTGGGACTGGGGATTCTTCATTTATGGTGTCATCTTATAATAAAATAAATACCTTTTTTTTAAATTATGGTCATGATTACAAAATGCGCAGACATAAACCATAAAGCGAATTATGTTCATTCCAAATTTTGACAGCATTATCGATTAGCATTTGCGACCACTCACCTTTACTCAGTTAACAATCGGCAATAAAGCCGATAAGAATTGGTTCTCCATGCCAACGGGGAGGTAAACTTGATTTTATTCACACTAACTCATACCGCGTACCAAATTTCCATTCCCATGACAACGAAATTCGGAAATTTCTCGCAGTGCTTTTAGGTGTGCACTTATCATTGCAGTGGCAGGTCAAACTAACTCGCAGGGGAAGTGCCGATCGAAGAGATGAATGTGAAGCGTGCCAGCTGCAAATGCTTATCACTGTCGGGCATAACGCACTGGGGAATCCCCTGCAAACACACACATTGAACGATATGTGCATGTACTAATAATATTCCTGATAAACGTATGCAAATACTAAAATATTTATTTGTGATAAATATAGTATTTAAGAAGCATCGTCTTAGCAGTAAGTGATTAAAGTTCACAAACAAAATTTTAGGTAGCTCATTGATTGAATACAATGCTTAACGGATACGTGGAAAAAAATAGCTCAGCTGTCTAACCTGAATAACTTATTCTTTAAATGCGTCAGCAGTGCACGTTTTGCCAAGAAAAGCAATTTAAGCAATTACATATATCGGTCGTTGTTCGCTAAAAACAGATCGAAACTTATTGGAAATCAACTGAATTTAAAATCCAGCAATTAAGAAGCAATTAAGCTTGAGAACTTTTATACATTTATACATATTTTTGAAAATATATACGCTCAGAACTTTATTACCAAAGCTTGAGAGGTATAAATAATTTATTAATTTATGCTATAAAATGTATAAATGTAATGTATAAAAAAGACAAAACCTGTGAAAGGTTAGTTAGATTTAAATGCTTTCATTTTGCACACAAATGCCTCCAATAAAAAAAGGACATAGGAAGGTAACTTGGGAATCGGCTATGCCGCACCGAAGGGAAACGGACACGGGACAACAACAACTGGCAGGGCGGAAAGGACGAGCAGGGCGCGGCTGCGATCCCGGGGGGATGGGGTGCAGGACGGATGCACGGAGGAAGGGAGGATATTCGGAGCGCGGCTGCTGCAGCGGCAGAGAAAGATAGAGAAAGAGAGAGAGAGAGAGAGATAGGGAGAGGCAGCGCCAGCTGAGGGTTGCAATATCCTGCTGCTGCCGTTCAGCCTGTGGCCTGTAGCCAGTATCCTGTTGCCCTCCCGCTTCAGCTGCCGCAACTCAAACAGCTGCAACAATTTTATTTTTTTTGGTTGCCGATGGATTGTTGTTTTTAATTTCCTTGGCGCGGCACATCCCCTAATGCCACTATCTCTGGTCCCTGCCGCATTTTGGGGTTGGAGTTGGCAGTTGCCAGTTGGTCGCCAGGGTGCAGTTGGTCGCAGCTCAGTCGTGGCGATCGCCAGGTGAACGAAGGTTGTGTCGCGCAGGAGCGAGTTCGAAAACCAAACAATTGCAGCTTAAATCTAGTAGATCATCCTCTAACCATGTCGGGCAAATTGATAATGAAACGCAAGCGAGCCAGCCAGGAGGAGCAGCAGCAACATCAGCAGCAGGCGCAGGAGCAACGTGTCCAGCCGCAGGAACAGCAACAGGAGCAGCAACCGAATGAAGCGGTTCCGGAGAAACGCCATCGTCCTCTAACTCCGCCAGCAGAAGAGCCAGGCCAGGATTGCCCCACCCCGCCAGATGCCACCAATCGAATCCTCCTGGAAGCGCTGCAAAAGATAATGGAGCTGCAGGCGGAACTGGATGCCTTTGAGCAGGATCTAGACGATCGCGATGGCTATGCGGCTGGAGGAGCTGAAGCGGAGGATGCCGAGGAAAGAGAAGAGGATGCCGAGGTGGCGGCCCAGTTTGCGCCACCGACGCCAGCCCAAAGGAGCCAGGCGGAGGCACTGGGTTTCGCAATGTGCGCTAGGGAAACACTGCTGTTCCTGCAGAGCGAGGGTATACCCACAGAGTCGCCACTCTACCAGACCCTACTCGGGAAATTGGTTGGGCAAAGCGATGGACTGCTGCACGCCTGAGAGCAAACCGGAGGGCAGGAACTCCTCCTCATTCTAGTCACTTGCTGCGATCTCATTGCAAGTAAAACGAGAGAGAGAAACCAAGGGTTGCGAACTTTCCGGGGGTGGAAATTATGCAACACAGGGATCTGGGTATTCCTAAGCTATTTACTCTAGTCAATTATTGTAAAGCAATATAAAACACATAAGCAACAACGAAATAAATTGTATTTGAAACTAAAACATGAAGGAAGAAGTTTTCATTAAGGTTGTGGGGCTCCATTCTAGCTGGGAATAAAAACACTACTACATTCGATTTTCGATACATTTTAAATATATTTATTTATTCATTTAGTTATTACTTGTGTTATTTAATTTTACATATAATAATTAATGAGAATAACTCAATCGCCATATATTATTTCTTTGAATTCATTTTGTAGGTATGTATATCATATAAGTGTATATATTCTTATTGTTGTTAGGGCGGGGTGTTTTTGTTGTTCGGTTATTTCATTAACTTGGTATCATAAATTATCTGGGGCTTGGGGAATCGCCCTAAAGTAGCATTTTTTATAATTTCATATTAGTTATCTGTATAATTTGTAACAACGATAATTATTTGTAATAAATGGTTGTAATTCCTTTGTATTATCTGTATTACTGATATTTCATTAAAACTAGATTTTAATTGTTTTCAACAATTTAACGTTTCACATGGTTGTATGTAAGTAAATGTTTCTTAAGGTTTTTGGACAAGATATCGTTTTTTTCATCTTCCTATTCGAATCCTCGAGTACATGTTTAATTCATTGCGTTAGCAACGTCAACTTTATTCGCTCGATACTTAAATTAGGTTACATACATATTAAAAATGATAATATCTATAAATTGGCATTTCAATTGGTAATTTCAGACCTGGAAGGGATCCGTCCACTGGCCTCCACTCCCTCCGAACCCCTTCCTACAAACATTTGGCACACTCTCTTGGTTCTACTTAAGCTCTACAGAGAATTCTCATTAATCTAAAAACTAACTAAAAGTGAGAAAACAGGAAACGAAATTTTGAGCTTGGCAACGGATCAAATTGTCGATTACGAGTTATGTTTAGTTTTGTTACTTTTGTTAGTTCAGTGTATAATTAATGGAGACAACTGGACAAAGCAGACGACTCATTGTTGAACAATTGTGGAAACGAAAAGTTGGGTAAACTACTTTGCTTTATCCAGCGTCATGGGTTGAATGGGTTAAGTACATTGAATTACATTGTTATTACGTTAATTTTGTATTGAGTTACATTGTTGGTTTAGTTAGAACTTTATATTCGTGTATAAGTAAATTGAGTATTTGTTATTCTTACGCTTACGCTTGCGTTTAAGTATTCTTTTTTACTCTTTTATTGTTGTCGTATCTGGTGTTTTAATAAAGTAATCATTTGCAGCACTATCCACTTATGGACATTGATTCACAATAAACTTGTATATATTTTGTAATTTGTTAGTTATTTGTAGATCTTTAGTATTCGATATATTAATTCTGAATGCTCGAGTATTAGATAATTTTTGTTAGGGTTAATCTGTTACCTTTCGTGTCAACATGGGGTTAGTCGATCTCTGTTAATTATGTAAATATTAGAATTTGTAAGTGTATATATATATATATATATATATATATTCTTTATCTGTATCGTTAGTTTTGTTAAATATATGCATATATAAATAAAATTATGGTTTAAGTGTGCCCTCTGTATTTATTATTATATTCTATTAAGTTAATTAATCTCATAGATTCTGTCTCTACCGACGGTCAGTCGGATCCTTCATTCCCTATACATAGCTTTGTCTTGCTGTATCAACTGGATTCGCTCTGTATCATCTGTACGCCAGACTATCCCAGCTCAACTTTGAGCTGAGCCGTGTGCTTAACTACTGATCACTCCCGACCGAATACAGCTCCCACTAATCATTCAGGCTCTTTAGTATCTTTAAGATGTTTTGTAAATAGAGATAAAAAACTGGACACAGTTTCGTCTGTGTTTTATAGCCAACGCGAAAGTAAGGTTTTCGATTTGTTGTTCCAGCCTCATCATCATTAAACGTTAATCCTTGCACGCAAAAATATATGTATAAATATATTTGTTATGTATATGTTTTGTATGTGGTATATATCGTAAAGTTCATTTTGTCCATTTTGTAAATACTCCTCCTACGCCTTCCTCTAATCTTATGAACTCAAGTGTACAAAGTTTCTGTGATGTTCATGTTGATGTGATTTTTCGATTTGCTTGTTCTGCTTGTAGTTCTTGTAATCTGTTGGGTTCAGAAAAACTGCACGGGCAAGAACGGAAATGTGCCAATATGTAGCGAAGGATTAGCAGGTCTGTAAGAGAATGTTAATTTGGATTTAGAGAGATGTTCTTGTCTTTGGTTTGCGGTGTATAATCGAATGAGTTTTATGCGTTTCCGGATCAATGCAAATCAATACGGGAACTTTGACGGATAAGCGGAGAGGTATATGTATGTAAGAAGCAAGCAAGCGGATTCACATAAAGCCCGTGTATTCATTTGCATTGTCCAAAGACATCGATTTAGTGTGGGTTGTGTGCAAGGACGAAGGAGTTCTCTTCTGCGTTCGTTAATATCGCATTTTAATACCTTACTAAGAGCATATTGGGCACTGAAGCGGTTGTGGTGGTGTTGTTGCTGTGGTTTTTACTGCCTAATGTGTGATTGTTGATATTGTTGCTGTTGGCACTCTTTTGGCCATCCATTGGACCAAGTCGATAGGAGGATATAAATGAAACGTCGTTGGAGTTTTTCTCACCGACTGGGGTAAAGTTGCTATTGCAATTATTGTGGCTACTGGTGTTATTCATATTGCTGGCCCGGGTGCTATTGCTGCTGTTGTTGTTGTGGCCTGATAGCTGCGGTGGGAGATTTGGTTGCGACTGTTGAATTTGTTGCTGATTTACCTGAAAGATAGTTGGGATTATTTTTATGGATCAGCCTGTTTATCAGTTGGGTACACTCACCTTGGAACTGCCGTTGGAATTGTAGTAGTAGTTGGGATTTATGTTCTTGCCGTTTTGGCACTCACTTGCTCCGTGATTTGGCAAAAAGTTGTTGCTGCTATTGGGTTGGGATTTCATGGTCAAATTTTGGGTGGTTGCCGCCGGGTTTGTACCTCGACCTCCGCTGGCACTACTAGGGTCCAGCAAATTTCACCTGTTAACATGGCTGCGATTGTGATTGGAACTGAGACCAGAGCCGCCGATGGCATTTGATTGAGAAGCGCCGCCAGTGCCCAGACCTACACCTCCGCCGCCGCCAGCTGGAAAGATGACTCGAAATGTAACACACTCTCTATAGATGTAACCACTTCGTAACTCACCAGAATAGCCGGGCGAATGCTGATAATATTCTCGTCTTCCATAATCCGGCTCGTAGTCGGAGCTTTCGTAGTGTCCACCCCGACCACCGCCACCGCTGATGCCGCCCACTCCGCCCAGAATGTTAGCTGGCGGTCCGTGGGGTCCATGGCCATGAGTGCCATAGGAGTAGCTATCGTACGACTGGTGGGGATCATAACCAAGGCCGTCATCATAGCCACGACTGTAAAATATAGTTATTAAGTAAGAATCCTTGAATAAATCTATATTTAAGAAACATACCCATAGGTTTCGTCCATGGCCGTCCTGGCTTTTTCCAATATGGACATGACTTTCTGCTTCGGAGCCAGCACATTTTTACTAAAAGATGACGGCTGTGAGCTTCTAAAAAGGGTTAACAAAAGATACAAGTTAGGTACGTTTTTGACGCTATTTCTAGAAAAATATAATTCACCTATAGCTGTGATGCGGCGTGTTCTTGACCCCTCCAATCGGATTAATTGAGCCGCCACCCATAACATTGTTTCCTCCCTGCATGTAAGACGACTTCTTATAGCCACTCTTGGCATTGTCGTTGTCATTGAGGCTAGTGCTGTCCATCAGCTCGCGCAGCTGCTCCTGCCGGATAATGTCGTTACTATCTGGGATCAAATACTTTCTCAGCTCGGCCATGGCGTAGGCGATTCGGGCGTAGGCTTCTGCGGGCGGCGCTATTGTCGATATCTCCACGTGCAGATCGCTGTTGAGGTGAGCGTACTTGGGATCCTTGGAGCTGCGCAATTCCTCTTCTTTGACTCGATCGCGCATAGAGTTGCGGCCCAGGACGGTCATCTTGCAAAGGGTTTCCTCCTGAAGGCGGCGAAGGGAGTTGCCCTTGGGCCCCAGCAGTTTGCCAACGAAGTTGAACTGAATAATAAAAGTTTAGCGGTCATGAAATGAGCCAGTCATAAAACTTGTACTCAATTTGAATTATTACTAGACAAGCTAATCAGTGTGAAATTTACCTTGGGATGTTCTCTAATGGGAACTAAAACACGTTGCGAGATCCGCAGCGGCTTCTCCCTATAGATATCGGCATATTTTTGCTCTCTGGAAGGGATCCTTCCTGTGGTCTGGACCTTTTCAATCTCTAAAACAAGACAAGAGTAATTAGATGCTGCTTAGAAATTATTAGACTGACTTTGCTTACCGCCTTCCAGCAGTTTCTCGGCAATGGGAAACTTCCTGTCCATGCGATTTCGTTCCGCCATACAATCGCGTATGTACTCGTTGGCCTTCTCGTTTATCTGGACATTGCCGCCGGGATCTACACCATGATGACCGTGATCGTGGGCGGAAGCGTCGCCATTGTGGGCGCCACCTGGTGCTCCAATAGATCCACCAGGCTTGCGAACCTTGCCGCCAAAATCGTTGTCATCGTCGTTGAAAGCGGAAAAGTCACCGTTGCCGTCGTACTTCTCGGTCATGATTGTTTCGCCCGTTTCCCCGGAGCTGCGGTCTATAGGAAACTAATGATATAATGTATGACTTCTAAACACATATAATAAAATTATCAATTTGTAATAAGATTATCCTTTGAGGACATAAAGCTTTTTAGGATTCTGTAACAAAAAGGATTTGCCAGGATCTTACAGAAACTGTTCTTCTATACCTAAATATCAATAATTTTTTAAACTATCAGAGTTTCAGTGGATGAGTTTTCAAGGATGATCAATATCAAATTTTATTATTATTGGCGAAAATGTAATTATTTATCGTAATCAATTAGGCGGCTAACCGCTAACAACGCTTTTACCAACACACTCTCGCATCACAAACACACACGTACAGTCCCACGCACACACACACATACACACAGGGCAAAAACAACCACCGTGCAAAATTGAGCGAATGGGAAAATCAAATTGTTGCCGTAGTTTCGCACACAAAAGCTTTGGGTAAGCAGAACCGGTAAAAAGGATATTATCCTTTCAGATTCAGGATTAAGAAAAATAGCGTCTGATTTTGGGCAGTTTTCCACTGCAACTGCTGGGTGTCCAACTGGTGCCCTCCCCACACGTCCCGCGACCCATGCTGCACTTTCACTTTTCAGTGGGACGCAGTTTTTCACCTATTTTTTTTATGTATTTGCAAATTGCATCGAGCGCTTTCTGTTGCTTCCGATGCTTTTCTGCAACTGGATTTTCCAGAGCTTGCCCAACACACAAACACTTTTCAAATTTGCCGTTAGTTTTAAAAGTTAATTACCACTGTTAAATGGCCCTTTCGATTATTGCTCTTAATTTAAAAGGTTGCGAAAAAACTGCAATTGAATTCGCGAAAAAAACAATTGTGCAAGTGTGACCGCGGATCGAGAGCTCGAAAAAGCGCAGTTCGCAAAAATGCCATTGTCTTCGGCGGTTAGTACAGTAAGCACTGGATAATCAGAACTTATTTGAGCTAAGAACGGGTAATTGTTTTAAATGATGCTAATTTTCTATATTGTTTACATTTTATTAATTATTAAATACTTTTCTATTTACCTTAAAAAAAGAAATTTACAAAAACTTAACATCAATGATTGCAATGAAATTAAAACTAACGAATGGAAATAAAACAGTTTCATTTTTATTTTTCTTTCTAAGCATTCCGTAATGTGCATCACTACAAAAAAAAATGATATGTAATATTTTCTTGAATATGACTTTCTATATTAACTAAAAATGCATTTGAAATCAAAAACCCAATAAGAACAAATCCAATAAGAATATACCTGATAAGAGACCGGCCTATCGATGAGTGCAGCATATCGATATCACCTCGATATACTTTGGTCTAATTCAGTATATTTGCCTAAGCCACCGCTCCTAGGAGAGGAAAACAAGCGAACACAAAGGATCTATAAAAGTGGCATCTATATTAGATGTTCTAGCCTTGTGCCAATTCCCGAAATGTCCGCCGTGAGCCCCAACTCCTGTGTGGAGACACCCAAGGCGCCGGAATGGCTATCGAAGCTAGAGAGTCGTCGGGAGCAACTGAAGCGCTCCAAGCTGGGTCACGAAGCCGGAGCTGGAGCCCCCTGTGCCGAGTGCAAGGATAAATGTCCGGGGCTGGATTTGCACTTCTGGCGCAAGGTTTGCCGCAACTGCAAGTGCCCCAAGATTCAGCATGTGTGTCCGGACGACGATGACGCCACTGGCTGGGCGCAGTTCGAGATTCTGGGCCAGATTAGGGCCAAACCGGCGTGTAAGTAATTGAGAAACATATGTATAACATATAAAGGTGACAGAGGAAAACCAAATACATACTGTTGCAGATATCAAAATCAAAGCCCTGGCCAGTCAGCCCGTCCAGCTGGAATGGGTGCCGCCAAATGCTGCTCCGGATGTGGTCACAGATTATATGGAGAAGCTGGGCACCGCCCAAATACCTGTGGCTGGAAGCGATGCCGCCCTGAAGCGGAAAATGCAACTCGAGCTGCAAGTACCGCCACACGACCTGGATGCCGCACTGTGCGATGGATTGACGGAAACGGAGGCCATCCAGCTGCAGCAATACGTTCAGAAATTGAGAGAGCAATGCGTCGGGCAGGGCGTTGTTGTGCGCCTTGGAGATCGTCTTAATCACGCCCAAGTGGAGCACGTAGCTCCCGCTATGATGCCTTCACAGGAGGCCCAAAAGTCCTGGCAATCTTTGGGGCTCATGCCCGTTGCGGATGACACTTTGAACGAACTGCTTGCTAATCCCAAGGTGGCCCAGGCCTTGGCAAGTCCAGCGAGTGCCCATCCCAAACTACTGGTTGCATTTTCAGAGCCTCTATGCGAATCGACAGCCCAGTTCGAGGAAAACGGAGCTTTGCGAGCCCAGACTAGAGAAAAGCTGTTGGGGATTAGCAAGCCGGCTCTGCTTAGCCTTGTGACTCATGGTGTTGTCTATGACAAGGTTCTGGGAATATTACAGGTAATTAACTTAGGAAAATCGTTGGCAAGACCAACACAAATTTGTAATATAATTGTTTACTGCAGGATAAGAAGCTTAACATCTCGCGGGATCCAAAGCTTGGTCCCATTGCTGAATTTCGCAAGGAGTATGTGAACAATCCGCAATTCAGAGCCGAGATCAACACCATTTGTCCTCAGCCGCCCATGACACCTATAAAATCATCCCCTGGTACACCATTCAATTCTCCATTGCCGTTGAAAAACCCAGTGCAGATCAGAATGGGAGCCCAGATGCGCCAGGATACGCCTATGCGAAGGGTCAAGTTTGGTGGGGTCTCCACCATAGTTTATGACTGCGGACTGCCTGCCAATACGGACTACGATCGTGATCCTGTCTTTGCGCAAATTATTCAAGCGGTGCCGCTTAAACATGCATTCCAGGAAGCGCGTGCTGGACGTGCTCCCTCCTCGGTGGTTATCTCCAACATCCCAGCTCCAGTTGCCAGTCTTGCGGAGCTAAGAGGACTCAACCCAGCTACCAGGGCTCAACTTCAATCCGTGGGACTTGACAAGAACATGCTGCAGTCCGCTGTTTCCAACGCTCCATATTATGACCGCCTGTTCCGCTCGCTTCAGGACAAGGGCATCTCGCATGACCAATGCCAGTTGCTGCAGCCAATGAAACAAGTGCACGACTGGCTGCTCGATGACGATCAGTTGCTGGACGAGATCGACAAGGTCTTTGCCGACATGGCTAATGGCTGCAAGGATATTTCCTACCCGAAACCCAGTCTTGGCGAGCTGCCCACATCGCAGAGCAGTGATTCTGGCTTCCACTCAAAGCCACCGACACCGGGTTACGGCAGCGAGGATCTTACCGCTGGACAGGGCAGATTCGCCAGCATTCCGGGCATTGAGGACTTGAACATGTATCCAAGTTGCGCCGGTATGCCGGAGCAGTTCCAGCAGCTACGGCTTCAAGGGGATGAGGTTTCTGGCAAGGGTTAGTGCTCCCCCTCTTACTACTTGAATAATGTAAATAATCCTTCCACATATTGCAGACTCCTATCGCACTATTTTGTGCGCCGACTGCAGCCAACCGATCGCCATGGGCGAAGTAGCCGTTAAAGCCGATCGTGCAGGAAAGGAGATAGCCTGGCATCCTGGCTGCTTCAAGTGCATCACGTGCCGGGAACTCTTGGCCGACCTGGTCTACTTCTTCCATCAAGGACAAGTTTTTTGCGGTCGCGATTTGGCCATCAGGCTGAAGATCCCGCGCTGCCGTGCCTGCGATGAGCTGATCTTTACCAAGGAGTACACAGCCGCGGAGGAAGCAACGTTCCACATCAAGCACTTCTGCTGCTATCAGTGCGATGAGCCGCTGGCCGGTCAGCAGTATATAGCGGATGAGAAGTCCAACATGCCCCTGTGCCTGCTGTGCTATGACCGCCTATTTGCCGTCCGCTGCCAGCGCTGCAAAGTTGCGATTGGACCCGCAGATCAGGGCGTCGCTTGGGGCGATGTCCACTGGCATGCCAGTTGCTTTGTTTGCGCCGGAGCGCAGTGCTCCAAGCCGCTAATAGGAGGACGTTTTTGCGTCAAGGAGAACATGCCCTTTTGCAGTCCCAGCTGCGTGCGCAGCTTGATTAATTAAGGCAGCCAAGGAACCACAACAGTATTCGCACACATATATATATATATGTATACACAAAGAATCAAAGACACAATCATCTGATTTTTGACGGTGCACTATATACAATATTTAATAACTAGCTAGTGATCAATAGATGCCACAGACTCAAAGTGCCTAGAATAGACTGGAATTTGAAAAAAAGCTCAGTTTAAATGTGAAACGCCAATCAAATTATTACTATTCACATTATTCCATTAGTCGCAACTAATTTTATAAAATATATTCCGTGTCTGAAGATTTTGAAGACTCGATTTGCCAAACTTCAAAAGACAAATACGAATTTTAATTGTACAACCGACTGATTTGATTGGCTTTTTAAGAGAAAACGATGCCTAAACATTTACAATTCCAACCGCTTTTGCAGTGTAATAGACCAAGTAGAGTATATACAAATATTTTATATATAATATACACAGATCTATTTACTTATTGAAAAGTATTATGTATACAGGAAACGCACAATTTTTTAAATAAACATTTTACTCGAAACAAAATGTTAATTGAATTCATTCTGGGAGAATTAATTGACCAGACCCACCCACCAATAAAATAAAAAGAGGGCTTGCATTTCGATTTTTTACGTATCTGCTGGTAGTTTTTATTGGTAATTGCATTTTGTTGTTGTTTTATTAATTAATCATAATAATTCCATTTTTGTTGATTTTTCTTGTTCTTGCTCGTATATGTATATGCATGTATAAAGTTGCCGATTTCTCGGATCGAGCCATTATGCAGAAGCGAAAACAAGGGGGAAAATCACATTCACATAACTGCCAAATTTGCATTGAGAGAGGTTGTTCAGTTAAGTGGCATTTAGTTCAAGTATACTTTCATAGTGGCTCCAAGTATTCTACAGATTAGTGGCTTGCAGTTGCTTCAGTTCAATTGTATTGCTAAGTATTGGGTGCGCGTACGTACATAATATAAACCATAGTATGGCGTACTAAGAATTTGTCTGGTTCAGAGTCGCGATCCCCCAATGGAGCTCCCAGTAAGCTGCCATGGGTGGTGGTAGTCAAGGAAGTTTGCTTCGCTAGGAGACTTGTTCGTGGGCGGCTCTGAGCTCCGTTGCCTCGGGGAGGAGACTCAATTTGGGGGACTGGAGGGTTGGGGGGCTTTTGAAGGAGTGTTGAGTTTCAGCATGCTTTCATCGAACTCTAGTTCTCTTTGCTCTGGTTAGTTGTTTTGATCTTACATTAACACTAAGTTGCATTTGCTTTTCGATTTGTTATTAGTTCTCTCTCGTTTAATATGTATTAATTACATTGATAATTAGTTTAATTGTAAGTTGTTCTTCGTGAACAATTTTACATGATAGGATTCTTGTTCTGAGTGTTCATGCGTGTGTGTCTCTGTGAAGATTTACGTGTGTGGTGAGTTCTCCGTAATTGGCTACAACAAAAACTATGCCTTAAAATAATACTTTAGTTACAATTTATTTTGTTTGCTTCCTCTGCTCGCTTGACATTTCAATTTTGTTCCTCTACCCGCTGGCACAACTAAAAACAATCAACAAAAGGGGTGTTAAGTTCCAATAAACTTGTTTGTAACTAATATATTTGTTATATTCTTAATAGTGGGGGACGTGGGGGTAAAAAGGAAAACGACAACTTAAACTAAGGCTTACGAATAACGAGGATTTCGTGGGAGAGGGGTTGTTTTTTAGGGGCAATTTGGATGAATAGGGGCGGGATTAAAAACACTAATTACAAAGCGATATGGCAACACTTAACGAGTGTTCTGCCCACAATCTGCTGCTTTCTGCTCTTCATAATTGTTTAGATAACTAAAAAACTGTATAACTTATAACGTATAAAGTCGGTGCGTCCGTCTGTCCGTCCGGCCAATCGTCTGTCTTTCTCGCTTTCAGTCCGTCGGTCTCTAAGCAGTCCCGTCAGCTCCTTTGCACACATCTTAAAGCTATACACAAAAAGTTAAGTTAAATTGTATATAAAGATTTTTTTCCTTCGCTCTCCGGCCTCTGACAGACGCAGAGGAGCGCCCACTCCTCGGATCAGGTTCTGGAACACGAGCATTGTCCACCTGCACGACCGCCATAGCGGTCAAGTGCCCTGAGCCCTGTCCACATCCTGGTTGCTCTGGACGCCGGTGTCAACAATTCGTGTAGACGCCCTGTGTGTAGTAGAGCTCCGTGATTCGTTCCGGTAGCGTGCTGTACAGGTTGGTGATCAGGTCGAGTGGCAGGCGGGACCACGCCTCCTTGATGCGGAATATCAAGTCGTCCTTGCGCGAGAACTTTCGTCCGCCTTCGAATACCTCGCGAATGAGCCAGCCCCACACGTTCTCCATAATGTTCAAATCATGGGCAATGGTGGGCCATTTCTGGGTCTTGAGGCCTTCGGCATTGAGAAGATCCTGGGCGGTGGGCAGGGCGTGCGACATCCAATTGTGATCCTGCAGCACAAACTCCGAATTGCCGCCCAATTTGGTTACAATATTGGGCCGCTCGCGCATGATGGCCTCGATGCAGGATTCTGGTCGCTGTTTGGCGGATGACACCTCCAGAAGCACGGCTCCTCCCACGCAGACCATCAGGTAAATGTACACAGAGTTTCCTCGCGGCCGCTGCGACAGCGTTCGCTCGTAGTTGCGCAAATCGTGGAAATAGTATGAGAAGCCATCTGGTCCGTCCAGATTGAACCTACGCTCGTCGTGGAACACCACCCGTCGCCAGTGCTCTTCGCTCCACACGATGTACGTGTTGGCAAAATTAAGGCGCTCCGTTTGATTGTACTGCGACAGTATTGGTTCCGTCTTAAGCTTTTTGGCGCAGTTCGCTGAACTGCTGGCGCTGGAGGAGGAGCTGCTGGACGAGGAGCTCGACGACGCGGATGAGGACGAAGAGGACGACGAGGCGGAGGAGCTCGGAGCTGTGGAGGCGGCCGATGCCCGTAGTAGAGCATTGGCCGCGGCTGCAATATTGCTGCTGCTGGGTGTCCCAACGGCCGCCACCCTCGACACAATGGTGGGTGATACGCTGGAACCATTCGATTGCTGGGTGGGCGCATGGCTGGAGGCAGTGCCGCCCGTACTGGAACTGGCCGCCGAGAAGTTCGAGTTCTGATTGAGGGCGTGAACGGGCAGGTGCGACTGCGGCTGGCTTTTCAGAGGCTGTGGTTGCGGTGGCGGTGCCTGCTGTGGCTGCTGCTGGTAGTATGGATGATGATGATAGCTGATGTGTTGCTGGTGCTGGTGGATCGTGGGCTGCTTGAGCTGCAGCTGTTTCAGCTGCGTCTGTGACTGGGCCAATAACTGTTGTTGATGCTGCTGGTGGTGTTGCTGCTGTTGCTGATGCTGCTGCTGATGTTGCTGCTGTGGGATGGGCATCTGCTGGATACCGGGATGCTTCAGGTAGTAGTGCAGCGCCATCAGGTTATTGGCACTGTTGGCTGTGCTGGTGGGAACGGGCACGGATACGGGCAACACGCCCGGATTCATCGAGCCACCGACTCCGCCGCTCTGGAGCAGCTGTACTGTGGTGCCAGCTGGTGGACCATGGACCGCTGCTGCTGCCGCCGCCGCTGCTCCAATTGCACCAGCACTGGCGGCCAGCTGGGCAGCCGACTTTGGGTCATAGATGAACTTGTTGAAGTTCTGCAGGTCCTCCGGACTGAGCACTAACGTTTTCATTTGGATCTGGCGTAGATTGGGTGTGTTCAAGGTATAAGTCTGGTTTCCGTTTTAGCTGCTGCCGCTGGCTCAGCTGCTCATGGGCCTGGGTTGGAAACCCTTCAAGCTGGTCTGGCCTAAATGCAAGTCCGGGTCTGCGGGTATCTGAATTTCTGTTTTTTTTCAACTTTTTCGGGGGCTACGTACAAACGATCACGCTCACGCACTTTCGGCTGTCTCGATTTCCAAATTCGTTGCGCGTTCGACTTGGTAACCTGTTCCTCTCTTATTCTCCGTTTCTCTGTGCTGCGCTGTGCTGAGCTGCTCCCTTCTCTCTCTCTCTGGCTTATCAAAGGGCTGACCGATCGACTCGGCTCGGCTCTCCGACTTCTTCTGATTGCAAAACTCTCGGCGGTCGTAAAAAGATGTCGGTTTACTTTCCCACCGTCGGGCACGTACAGTATGAATGTGTGTGTGTGTGTATGTTGCTGGGCAGGAGTGTGTGTTTGTGTGTGCGAGCGATGCGAGTGGAGCACTTCCAGTATGTTATCCTCTTTTGTTGAAGTGGTTTTTCTTGTCGCTGGTGGTGCTCTGGTGCAGTTGCTCCGCTGGCGTGCAAATGTTTCCTTGTTTCTTTATTCTTTCGCTGCTTTGGCTCTTAGGTATTCCGCAGTCGTCGACGTCGATTTACCTGGAATAAAATAAAAAGCAGGTATGTGAAAAAGAGTCTTGTTTCACACTTCGCATTGTATGCATGTAAGTATGTACATATGTGGCTGTGTTTGTACCAGTTGTATATATCTTTCAAGCAATATGTACAATGCACTCGCTCATGTATTCAATATTTTCTTCGCCTGGTGAAATCAACAACCAGCACACACAGTATATTTTGGAACAGATGTTCGTTGAGCTCGGATTTCAGGTCCCTTTTTCTTTTATCCCTAACCGCCTTTAGTACCAAACTAAAGAAAGAAAAAATAACCGAAATGGGAGCACACACACATGTGCAGTTTTGTTTTTGGCATTTTTTGGAAATATGCTTCTGCTTCAGCTTCAGAATTTGCAATTTTCGGTCTTTGCCAGCAGGTCTTTTCCGGTACCTCTATACTACATTCTTTTGTGTGCTCCTTTTCGAGCGAAAACAAGTGGTTGAAGGGTCAAAAGTGCAGCGGCTGAAAAGGAGAAGCGAGATAAAGATGCCGAAAACAGAGAGCAGGTGTTGCAAATCCTGCAGAGAATTGTTTAGCGATTGGCAATCCAAAAATAGGTTTCCCCCTGGTATTGGTGTGTGTTATTTTGCTGTGTACCCTCGCAAAGAGTATACTAGTTCACAGAAAGCAATTTGGAATCCTTTCTTTCACCATACTCACGAAACGTTCAAGGGTCCTGAGTTATTTAAACATATTTAGAACATACTACTGTGTGTCAGGGTATTAAGAAATCGGTTTGACGCTATTTTTGTTTTGGTTTTGTTCGAACCAGCAGAGCGATAAGGCTGCGACTTCATCCCACAATAGATTATTAGCTTTACGGCAGAACTTGGGGTACGTGTATGTATTTGCCGTGTTATCATCTGACTCTGGCTATGACGATTCCTATGCCGACACGCGCACGCAGCACATGCCCCATTCATAATCCCCGCACACTCCCGGCACTGTCCAGAAATCCCACCATGTAACACACCTATATCTAATCGCGCATATAAATTTCACTCCCAGGTAATAGATTTTTCCCTACTCCGAGCAAACAGCGACTTTAATACGCATGTTTTCCACTGTTTCCCTTCGCCTGTAGTATGTAATGAAATTAAAACTAAATTCTGCTCGCCACGGGGATGAAAATCGAGTTTTCGATTCGCCTAAGGGAAGAAAGCTGCTGCCTGCATACACATACATAAATCTATATCTGTTGTGTCTGTGTGTGTGTGCGGGGTGGCTGTGTCAACCGAAGGACTACTGTGTACTTTTGTGTAGCTGCTGCAGCGAACTCGGTCGCTTTCCGATCGAAACTGCTGCAGCTGTGTGCCTCGAAACTGCTGACTGCTGACTAGCTGGGGCAAAAGTTTCTCCGGGGCCTGGTCAGCGGGTCGAAAGTTCAACGGGAGGAGACCTTCGAGGCGCTGCTGTCAGAACGAACAGCTTTTGCCAAGATGCAGGGGGATGGCTCACCAATAAGCAGCCAATATGGCAGGAATCCGCCCATGAAATGGTTGCTTAACCCAGCCTTTAGAGTCGATCCTATAGTAGTGCATTGTCACACCCAAAACGCGAATTCTTCAGTAAGAAACAGCTGATGAGGAAAATGGGCAGCTGATTTCAAGAACCGGCCTGCAGTGGAGTAAGTTTATCTGCATAGGAAGCAGTGAAAACGTGCCAGTGTTCAGTTCATAGACGAGAATTACAATCGAGACCGTCAATAAATAAGCTCGACGATTTTTCCACCTATCAACATTATTTTAATCTTTACAAAGTATATTACAACGTATTGATAAAACCGTATGTGTGCGTCAAACGTAGCGGCCAATTGAAATTTAAGACCAAACCAATCAGATTGTTTGATCAACTGTTTTGCCAAGTTTTTTCTAATTATCATTATGTGGATAAGACTTTCTACGATTTGCGTACAACAGCTGCTGGCTTTGATCGTTCGCACAGCATTTTCCACTCATTTTCCAAGCTGATTGCGCACTCGGCATTCTTTTGCGCAATTAGAGGGAAGTTGTGAGTTTAAAAGCTGGAGAGATAGATAATAAGCGCCGGGCACTGATTGATAGTTCTGTGCTGGTGCTGCTGCTGCTCTGCGAATTCCCAACGCACATGATAAGATACGGCACATTGTACACACAACAACGAATGGTTCGAGAACCTTTGTTTGGGTTGTGTGAACTTTGGCCTTGCGTTCGGCCAAAAAATCCAAAGAAACAAAAAAAAAAAAAATGGAAATCAAAACGAAAAAAACTGGTTGTACTTGGAGGGGAAACTATAGATTCAAGCTCGAAACTATGCTGGTCGCCGCCAGTGTTTCAAAGCCCTTGGAATGCTGGCAGGCCTAAAAGTATCTGTTTTTATTTTGTGTACAATCTAATCATATGCCCTTGATAAGTCTCTGAACTCGGTCCGGGATCTTTTAAGTCGGCTGACTAATCAAATTTTATGGAATTGAGTCATGTTCAGGCAACTGTTTATACACACGCAGAAAAAATCACATCGATATTTATGATTATATCAATTGAGCGGATATCACGAAACGTGGTAAAATACAAAATCAACAGTTGAAAATCTTCGAAACAATAAAAATTCTGTTCCTAACTTGGATTGAACCTGTTGGGAATTACAGGGCTGCCAAAGCGGAAAACATTGAAAAGCCTAGCCCTTTATATAGTTATGTACCTTGTTCTACAGGGTTTATATCGGAATTTTATGCACAATGACAGTATTAATGGAAAAAAGCACAGCAAAGTTCAACAACTTCTACCAATATAAGATTCTCAATAGCTTTGCTTCGACATTTTTTTTATAAAGAGCGTAGTATGCAATGAGAATGTATAGTACTCAAGCGAATATGGCTCTTAATCATAAAACTAATAGTAATAAGCGATATTTTTGTTCAGTGCACTGGTTCATGTTTGGGACGAAGTTTCGCTGTTAAGGTGATTCACTCGGTATATTTTCACTTGTTTTCATTGACACATTTGAGTCCTGTTCGACGAGGTCACTTTCGTGGGTGATCACTGTGTTTATGAACGCAAGTGCGGAGCCCTGCGTTGCGGGGGGCTATGACCGTCTCCCTTACACCCGTTTGATGACTGCAGTCGCCCGTTTCCCGTTACGTTGCATTCAAGGAGTCACGCACGCACACACACACACACACATAAACGCACGCGAAAAGAGAGCGAACAAGAGATGCATGTGGTAGAGGATGCAGATGATGCAGGGGAATAGACGAGCATATGGACATGTGTAAAATATCCAAAAATATAAAACGAACCCAGCGACCGACGACCGAAACGTCCGACGTAATAAAATCCCTTACGCGCTGCAGGCAGCGACGCTGGCAGCGCAGCCACATGCTTCTTTCTATATTGAGCCAGCCAGCCCTTATGTGTTCAACTCTCCGTTATGTACAACAACAACCAGTCCCATATATAAACACACGTACGTACATACAGACCCTGCTCTGTGTCCGCACGTCTGTTTGTTTGTACGGAACGTGCGTGCTTGTCTGTGTGCGCGTCGTGTTTTTGTGATGCCATCGTCGATATTGAACGTACATGTGTACATACATAAGTACGTATGTATGTACGGCCAGGCTATGTACCAACGTACGTTGAACGAGAATCGCGTTGGAAATGAAATGAAATTGCGAACAACGAAACGGTGCGATGACGATCCGATACGAAGTGCTTCATTTTATTTAGTTAATTCTTAGCACATATGTATAGACAGATATATATGCACCGACGACTATATACACTCGACTTTGCCCGTGTGTGTGTGTGTATCGTTTTCATTTTCACGGAACAAATATGGCTGCAGCACATTTTTTTTTAATTTTTTTTCACTTTTTTCACGTTCATATAGCTCGTTTTTTCACCCAAAGTAATGCTGACTGGCCGATTGAGGTTTCGTGGATTTGGATTCCGTTTGCGTTGGGTTTGCTGGCTGCCTTTTGGGTTTCGAAGTGCGTGATTACGCCATTTTCTTTACTCGTTCGCTTTTCGCTGCACGCCCATCTTTCGAATTACCTTTTTTCAATACGATTTGATCGATCGGTGGATCTCTCGCTGCACACGCGTACACTGGGTCGAAACGGTGGCTGATTGGGCTCTCCAATCAATTTATTGACTATTCCACGGGCGTTGAGGGGTTTTCTTTAAATGCAAGTACGCAAAACTCACGGGGTTTCACCAACACACGAATCCGTCTTGCTCGACTTTGCAGCAGTGTGACCGTGGCGAGCAAAGGAGCTGGCCAAACATCGATAGTCGGCGTCTTAGCTGTCGAAGTTATTTCATACATATTCGATAGCTTCTGTCCCTGCATATGGTTTGTACAGGATATAATTACCAAGTTATCAAATTACTTGAATAAAAATATTAATATTTCGTGTTAGAATTAGCGTTAAAATAAACTTATATTTAGTAGTTACTTGTTTCAAGAAAGAGAACGCATATTACAATTTTTCAAAATAAAGAATGAATACCCCTATCAATAGTTATAGCCGGACTAACAGCTGAAAACACCTGAAGTTTACAGAGCCAAAAATTTTGACGTGATGTCATTTTATGCATAAATAAATTTATTGTATGGAGTACAATTTCATTACATTATAATTTAACTTCCATTCATACGCTCATAATCAGAATACAGATATAAATGTGCAGATAATTCAGCCATAGTCGCAACGCACCAGGCCATTTAGTCGGTTGGGTTTTGGATGACAATCAGGATGAAGTCCTTGTCGGGCGCCACCATGATCTCGTGCTTCTTGGATCGCACCCGCAGGAATGTCATGTCGTTGGAAGGATCCAAATCCCTCACCACACTTCGTGCCTTGTCCGCCAGCTGACTCATTAGGCCAGCGTACTGAACGGTGGTGGTGTTGTCCAGCGTGGATTTGACCGGAATACCTAATTGGGAGGCGTTGAGAATTAGTTGGGTATCTAAGCACACACTGGCGTGCAGTTGAACCACCCACCTTCATTGTTGACCACAATGGTGCCCACAACACCTTTGTGGCTTTGGATTCTTTTGAGTGTTTCCTCAACCTCCTGCGACTGTAAGCCATGAGGGTAACGTTAGTTTCTTAATGTATACACAACTCTTACTTACCATTTTTCTTATAATTTTGTTAGAAACACGGCAGACACCACCGCTACCTGCAGTAAACTTTGTTTGTTCAATATAAATGCACTGCCAGTGATGGCACATTGTTCATGTTAATTTAACAGATTTCCACAAAAGTTAACAGAAAATATCGATATGAAGTTTTCAGTTAAAAAAAAAATCCAACGGTGCAACGGTAATTATCAAAATATTTGTGATTGAATATATTAATAAGTTTATTATTTACTAGCTATACATAAATAACAACAAAAATAATCTGACATATTGACCCATATAGCAACCCGCACCTTGGAAACCAAGAAAACAATGAAATTAGGTCAAAATGCACGAAACCGTTATTACAAAGTTCAAGTATTGTATTAAAGAAGACGAAAAATATGTTTCTGGATACTCCACAAAAGGTAAAATATTTTTATATTGAATATGAATATTTCTTCATTGGTTTCATCGTTAAATAGCCACCTCGAACCCTGCGGTATGTGGAAAAAGCATTCGACCTGGTCAAATCGAAAATACATGTTCGAGATGTAGTGATTCTCAACGAGTCGGGACATCCGGTGATGAGTACGATGGACCGAGACGATGCTGTGGAATTTTCCGGACCTTTTCAGGCTATTCGAGGAAGACTGGAACGCGGTATGAGTAAAATAGATCCCACGGACGAACTACTAATGCTGAGAATACGCACAAGAACCAACGAGGTGCTCCTGGTGCCAGACTCCAAGATAACACTACTCGTAGTACAGAACGCGCACGATTGCTTCGAAAAATGATGCAATATTTTAGATTTTCCAAAGACAATTTCTTATGCGTATGTTACTTTATTATTAATACATGAACCAACTACTCGTATGTCAGTAATTGGTATTTACACGTGCTTATACATGTTTAAGGCATTTAAATATCTTTCAATGGAATATATAACGATTATAACAAGGAACGAATCCAATCTGTGTGCCTCATAACATTCGTAAAAACGAGTATGCTGTTCGATGAAAAACTTAAAATGCCAAACAAAATGTAGCGAATCTGGCCATTGGCATTCATACGTCCTACCAATATGTAGCTACGTTTCTGGCGGGGATTACTTGTGTCGGATGGATCATCCACGCACACTTGATTTTCGTTGATTTGAAATCCGAGATGTTCCGCGCATTGGTTGCGTTCCATAAGCTTGACGTCGAATTGTTTAGCTAACACTGTATCAACTACATTCAATTCTTGAGCCTTTTCGGCGCTTTGCTGGTACATTTGAGTTGTCAAAATGCAGATGGGTTTCTTTACTGCAAAAGAATGAAACTTTAATCGAGGTAATGGCTATGATAGTAGGAATGTTACCATTGCTGCTTATTGTTCGAACAAGTTTGAGTGCTGCTATGTCATTCTGGTAATCATTCGTAGTAAATCTTGGGTGCTTTGAAACCGATTCAATTTGGTAGACTGCGTTTATCCCATCGAGAACTACGAACACGTATCTGAATAATATATACATATGTTTTGTAATTCATTAATTTAAAAGGGTATCAAAATAAACTAGTAACTAATGTGACAAATAGCAGTTAATGCACAACTTACAAATAGGCAGCATCTAGAGGCAAGTCTGTGGCAGCAGCGATGATCAATTCTAAGAAAAGAAACTCATTCTTGTAAAATTTATACTAATTTAATTGTTAAATTCTCCAGTGATAGAATATACTTACGATCTGTTATTAACACGCCAACGGCATAAGATCCAGGCCAATAAATTTGTAGCTGCGCAATCGGTGCATCGATATTCTGACTGCAGTTATTGTACAACATCGGAGGAAGTGGTGGCGTAGCCGCAGGATTAGAGTCAGGAACAATGGGATTGCGCATGGCAATGTCTCCCTCGGACCTGCCGATTGATGGGTTGTCATGGCTATGTATTGTTAATAAGATCCAATCCACATAGCTGGTCACGTCGGTATACACTCCTTTGCATTCTGCACCCTCAAAGCTTAAGATTCCTAACTGTACCTCATAAATCTGATTTAAAGGAAACCTTATTCGCGTGGTCAATGGACCCCCAGAACCGCCCGTACAGGTGTCTCCATTATGGATTCCAGCGCAAATCTGTCTTGTATCGATATGAAAGTACGTTGTGCTTTTGCAATCGCTTCGATTGAAGTGTAGAAGATCGATGGTTTGCAGCATTGTGCTCACATTTCCGTTCTTATATCCCCAGCCAAGGGCTGTAAACGTTTTCAAGTTTTCAACAACGCCTTTAAGTCTTGGATCCAAAAAGATGCAAATTGGTTGAACCCGAACTGCGAAGACATGCATTGAAATGGGGCTAGGGCGGCTAATTTGCATGCGTACCTGTGTAGATGATACTATCCGACAGTTGAAGCAGTCCTATATCACTTCGGAATCGCAATGGAACGAATTCAGGGTGTGGAAAGACCTTAATGACATTGTAAACAGCGGCGGGATCATTTATGTTGAGTGCCCCCAACCGCACGTATCTGTAGTTAATATATGTATATATTCGTTTTTAAATTAACCGCGTGAGCACGAATTATTGAAACTAGTTCATAAAGCCAGATATTTTCGAACTTTACTTACAGTCTATCCTGTTTTAGCAAGCAATGAGCAGCACTTAACACAAAACCTAAAAAAAATATATTCATTATTATATAGAGAAGGCGAGAACACTAATCGATAATCGCGACTACTAGATACCCATTACACAGCTAGCAAACAGAGATGCAGATATGCAACATTTAGTCAGTGAAATTAAGTAATTAAATAACTGAATTCCTTCAAATTTCAACACAACATGAGTAACGTATTGATTAGCTAGAAAAAATACTTTTGAAACATTTATGAACACTTATGAATGCTCGATGTTCAGACGTACGGACATACGGACACGTATTGTCCTTATACTTGTGTGTTAAATAAAGACACTAACGTGTATGTATAATTGTGCCACCGCATTGAAAATGCGATGAATTAAATATCGCTGCCATCCATATTGATTTTTTCTCGGCTGCATTGGGACCACCGTTAATTTTGGGACTGGTTGATATTCCACAAGGAGTCTCTATAAACTGGGAGGGATCCATTTGTGTAAGACACAAAGTCAACAAAGACAACAAAACAACCGATACCAAAGACCGCATTTCTCCCCAGGCAATGAACGACTAAATCCATAACATTTCAGAAAGCTTCTTATCAGCTTAAAACTCCTGAATACCAAAAAAACTTTTGAATTTTTTGTTTTGTATAATTTTGTACGTTTTTTGTTTTCTCTTTTAGTTTGAATTAAAATAAAAATTGTTTGAGTTCCCTCAAAACGTAGTGATAAGATGGTTGAATTTACTTGTAAAATATTTTTGATTAGCCTTTGCCAAATGTTCTTAGATGCTGGGTAACTAGTAGTCTGTTCAGAGCTTGGAAAGCAGCGACTCACTCAGCGTTGCATGCTTAATCTCGTACATGGGCAGATCGTCTCGGTTGGTGATCCTGATCAAGAATGTACCTACATATGTACATACAATGTGTACTTTATAAGGTCGGAAACATCGTATATGTTACGTTCTTTTCGAAAGAAAAAGTTAAGAAAAACCAATATTGGAACAGTAGAACTAAAAGTTATAGAACTATCAATAAGTTCAGAAACATCTTTTAAAAATAATAATATTCCTTTTATTTAAAAAAAAACTGGCGTGATCAAACCATTAGATCGATAGTATATTCGCAATTAAGTGGCAACTCTATCATTTGAAGAACTGTATCAACATACGGACGCAATCTGAATTTGTGAACACAGAAGACTAGTCTCTTTTTCGACGTGGAACGGATCAGTCGGAGAAAAAAAACCGCTGCTGCGAATACACACACTTGTGTATTTTAATTAAAACTTTAAGGTTTATCGGTACTTAAATTTGTCGCAGCAAATCAGTTGCTTGTGTAAAAGGTTACTCTTCTTCAATGTTTTAAACAATAAAATAAGTTTCCTTCCAGTCAAAAATGTTTAAATAACAATTTCTGTGCATTTAATAGAGCGTGAAATGTTGCTCTCTTCTAACACATTTAAGAATTCGACATGTGTATGTATGAATAATATATGTTGGTGTTGTTTGATTGTTAAATTTCCAGTCACATCATGGATAGATACATTTGCACATGGCTGTATCGGACATTAATTAAACATTTTTGGCAGAAATGTATGTTTATACAAAGTTATACAAACTTACGGATAGATTTTGGCAGTGCGAAAAAAAAGAGAATGAATGTACATACATGCACATACAAACATGTGTACATGCATAATAGAACGAAGATATAAAGCAGTTTCCGCAAGTCGATGCCGAAATACCCTTTCAAATGAATTTAAAAAATAAGAGAAAATGCTATAGTCGTGGATTGCTATTGTCGTAGGCATGGCAAAAGGATTTTTGGTAAATCGATAGAAATTGACAAGAGAAATATAAATATGTAAAGATATCAAAAAATGTTGCAAAAATGTGGGCAGTTTTGAGCGACTCTTTGTATGGCAGCTTTATGATATAGTCGCCTGATATGGATCGAACTAAAACCAAAAGTGTATATTGCCAGAAACAACGAGTGTGAATTTATTTTTAATTTATCTTTTTATTATTTCTATGATATAGTGATCTTATCTAAAGTTATATGCAGATATATAAAAACAAATACGAGTTTCCGTAGAAACGGACGGACATAACGACTCGAGATCTGGACCTTCATAAGGCCAGGTCTACTCGGCTAGGGATCCTGATCAATGTCTATGTATTACTTTAAAGTGGCGTAAACTTGTATTTTTACATGTTACATACTTTTAAGCAAATCTAGTAAACCCTTTTAATTTACATGTGACGAGTATAAAAGTTGAATGGTAGCAAAAGAAAATGAATTGTATTATATAATGTTATCTTAGTTAATCAGCGTCTGATGAACGCCCTCTTGTGCGCACATTTTTTTTTTGTTTTTTTGAGACTATGATTCATTAGTATGCCAAAATTTAGAGAGCAGATTTCTTGGAAATCACGAATAAATTTTTAAGGTTCCAAGAAGTGAAATGCTTAAAAAACAACAAAAACAGAAACACACTTAAAAAGCACTTAAAAATAACGGATGTTTATTATATGTACATACATACACAAAAATAATAATAAATGGGTGGTATCTTCGCTTCTGTGGAATTTTCTATTTAAGCTACAATATATGTATGCATGTATATTTTAACGTCTTCCTTTACGCTCCCAAGTAAAAAAGCCACACCATTAGCATTAATGAGAAACATATGTACATATTTATGCATGTCTATTCCAATATAAAGAAAAATTCATCATATGATTTTTTGTTTGGCAGAAAATGCGAATAGTTATTGGATCGATCACCGCAGTTCTTTTGCTTTTATTGCAAAACTCAAATGCCGAAATTCCCGGTTGCGACTTCTTTGACACCGTAGATATTTCAAAAGCGCAAAGGTTCTCGAACGGATCGTACCTCTACGAAGGCTTGCTGATCCCCGCCCACTTGACTGCTAAGTATGACTACAAGCTCCTGGCCGACGACTCGAAGGAGAAGGTGGCGAGCCACGTACGAGGATGTGCCTGCCACCTTAGGCCCTGCATCCGGTTTTGCTGCCCCCAGTACCAAAAGATGAATATGGGCGTGTGCTACGGCGACATGTCAGAGGACGAGCTGAACAAGCACGATCCCTTCGTGAACGTGACGCTCAGCGACGGGTCGGTGGTCAGGAGACACTTCAAGGAGGACCTGATCGTGCAGTCGGACCTGGCCAAGCCCGGATGTCCCCGGATGTACTTTATGAATCACGAACTGCCGGGCAACGAATTCACGCTGTTTGAGGTTAGTTTCCTGTGTTCCTGTCACTTCTGAAGAGTGTAACCGTCTTTGAATCTCCGTAGAATGGATCTCTTCTGCGTCACTGGGACAATGCGGAACTGAGCAAGCGGGAGTACTGTGTCCAGCATCTTTCATTCACAGGTGATAGTATCCGAATTGCACCCCACTTCTGTCCACTTTCGTCTGAGCACTCGAGAACGTGGAAGACCGTTGGTAAGTTGAATTCCCTGCTTGATTTTAGGGTTTTTCGTTAATGTCCTTTTTCACAGCGATTGTGATATCCATGATATGCATAGTCCTAACGATCAACGTGTACCTCTATGTCAAGAAGCTTCGCAACCTGCAGGGAAAGTGTTTCATTTGCTACTTGGCCTCCTTGTTCCTCGGCTATCTCTTCCTGCTCCTCAACATGTGGAAATACTCCTCCCACTTCTGCGTTACAGCAGGTTTGCTTATGGCGATTACAAGATAAAGGATGACTAATTTGACATTCCGATATCATGATCAGGGTTCATGGGCTACTTCTCCGTCATCGCCGCGTTCTTTTGGCTTTCTGTCATCAGTCTTACTCTCTGGAATTCGTTTAGTGGCAACTCCGGCTGGCTGAACCGTTTCTTGCCACAGGATCGGTTCCTTTCTTACAACTTATACGCCTGGGGCATGGCGCTGCTCCTGACTGCAATAACATATATAGCTGACCAGGTGGTTGATGACGAGAATTTGAGACCCCGCGTGGGCGTCGGAAAAAGTTGTTGGATCTACAGTAAGTTACTATTCCTATAATTAGAACTGCGGTGTAACTCGTTTTGTTAACCAACAGCTGGGGATATGACTGTCATGATCTACTTCTATGGTCCGATGCTGTTGCTAATCGCTTTCAACATAACAATGTTTGTCCTGACGGCTTTTCGTATAATGAAAGTGAAGAAGGAAGCCCAAAACTTTACTCAACAGCAAAACACAACCAATAGGCTCAACTCGGACAAGCAGACGTAATAATTTTACAATAATTTATACAGTTTCAACTCCAAAAAGTTAAAATTTTTAATTATTTTCAATGTCTTTTAAAGTTACACCCTATTCCTGCGACTCTTCATCATCATGGGCTTGTCGTGGAGCTTGGAAATAGTCTCGTTTTTGTTGAGCAAAAAGCAGGCTTGGGCCAAGGCTTTTATGGTGGCTGACTACTTCAATTGGTCCCAGGGCACCATCATATTTGTGCTCTTTGTTCTGAAGCCCAGCACACTGAAGCTCCTGAAGGAACGGTAAGTAATCGGTTCTTTCAGAGGAGGTCCAATTAACCAGGTTCTATCATCGTTTTTGGCTGAGCAGGATTAAGGGTGGGAGGAATGAAGTCGGCGCCAGCGATGAACATATCTCACTTCAGAATACAAAAATTGAACCCAGTGTTTTTTAATATATGGGTAATGTGAAAATACAGTTTATTAGTTCATTTGGTTTTGGAAACCTTCTATTTTGTACCACTAACAGGCAGCCTAATGTTCGTGACCAAAGGCTGCTTTGCTTGCTCATTATTGCTCACATGTCGTATGCTCATATGGGCTACGAATATTTGCTACTTATCACTTCTTAAGTTTCTTGATTTATGCACACTGTCTAAGCATGTCTAAGCATTAATTAAATGTTGAATGTAATTGGCCATTAAGTTATAACTTTGCGCAATAATAATCTATTGTAATCCATCCTAGACGTGCCATCAAAGCGAGATCCAAGCAACTTCTACCCGGATATGCACAGATGTTATTAGACACGAATACTCGGCATTGAGGATGAAATCTCAGGGAAATCCTTTTCGGAGCAGCACTTACACTCTCTCGTAGTATTAATTTTTAAAATGGGTACTGCTTGTACTGCCTCAATTTCTAAATATTCATTTAAAGAACTAAAAATAATTTTATAATGACTTGTTATGACAATGACTAACTAGAAATCTAAATTCCTGCATTTTTTTTTATAAATTACGATTAATTCCTACCACAGAAAAGTGTTTCTAGTGACTTTAAAATATTACTAATTTAGGATGCTAATAATAAAATTAAAGATTGTGAATCAAGAGAAACTAAAATTCCTGACTATAATTAAGTTGAATAAATGAGAGGAACATACATATTTTTAACATAGTTTTAAATAATTTTTCATGCACATCGTTGTTAAAAAACAACAAGTTATTTGAATTTATTAACCGCAAAAAATCATATTTTACAATGTCATTCAATTGAACGATAGAGAAAATTACTAAAAACGATCTAGTCGAGTTCCTCGACTATAAGATACTCATTTCTCAGCTAGTTTTTTCATTTAAAAATTTCCTTCCTCCCTTTCTATTACGTTTTGCACAGTATTCAACGAATCTATTATATTTATTTATTGCTTATTGTATAAAGCATTTAATTCCTAATTGGGATATGTCCGTTCGCCAACCTGTATGAACTTTGCGTATTATTACTTAAATTTATCTATCTATGTACATGCCAAGAACTGATAGAATGGCACGGTTCCCGCCGATTGTCGCTGAGTATGGGGTATCTTAAAGCACATTCTTGTTCTCTCTTGACATCGCTTATTGCGGCAGAGCTGTGCTGTCCACATTTTGGGATCAGTCATCTTAAAACTCTGGTCGGGCAAACATGTTTTTTGTGTTAGTCGTTCCATTTAAACCTTGTGTAAGTATTTATATTTAAAATTTTTTGCATACAAATTTTTAAGCATAAAAAGTACAAGTCTAGTACGATTTGACCGTTTTTATACAGTTTCGTCCTCTTACACGGATAATTCTTGTGACCTAGTTTTAAAAATGAACTTTTTTCAGCTTCGTAGAATGCTTATTAATAACAAAAAGATTTGTTGAATTTATTTTTAACATTACTAAGTTGATAAGTTAAACTTTGATAAATAACAACTTATACAGAATGGTACATTTGAGTGTACCATGATTCAATTTTTTGTTTTCGACGATCATAAGCTTAAGTTCAGTTTCGAGTTTTGCGGGGATCATTTTGCTACTATATTTCTAAATGTAAGCACTTATCTTGGGTTACCGGCGTAGATACTTACAGGATAGCATACATCATTTGAATTCAGTTGACTATCATTTTAATTTCCTTGGCAGAAAATGCGGATATTAGATGTTTTGTTAATCGCAGTTCTTTTTCTGCTGATGCCAAAATCAAATGCCGAAATTCCCGGTTGCGACTTCTTTGACACCGTAGATATTTCAAAAGCGCAAAGGTTCTCGAACGGATCGTACCTCTACGAAGGCTTGCTGATCCCCGCCCACTTGACTGCTAAGTATGACTACAAGCTCCTGGCCGACGACTCGAAGGAGAAGGTGGCGAGCCACGTACGAGGATGTGCCTGCCACCTTAGGCCCTGCATCCGGTTTTGCTGCCCCCAGTACCAAGAGATGAATATGGGCGTGTGCTACGGCGACATGTCAGAGGACAAGCTGAACAAGCACGATCCCTTCGTGAACGTGACGCTCAGCGACGGGTCGGTGGTCAGAAGACACTTCAAGGAGGACCTGATCGTGCAGTCGGACCTGGCCAAGCCCGGATGTCCCCGGATGTACTTTATGAATCACGAACTGCCGGGCAACAAATTCACGCTGTTTGAGGTTAGTTTCCTGTGTTCCTGTCACTTCTGAAGAGTGTAACCGTCTTTGAATCTCCGTAGAATGGATCTCTTCTGCGTCACTGGGACAATGCGGAACTGAGCAAGCGGGAGTACTGCGTCCAGCATCTTTCATTCATAGGTGATAGTATCCGAATTGCACCCCACTTCTGTCCACTTTCGTCTGAGCACTCGAGAACGTGGAAGACCGTTGGTAAGTTGAATTCCCTGCTTGATTTTAGGGTTTTTCGTTAATGTCCTTTTTCACAGCGATGGTGATATCCATGATATGCATAGTGCTAACGATCAGCGTGTACCTCTATGTCAAGAAGCTTCGCAACCTGCACGGAAAGTGTTTCATTTGCTACTTGGCCTCCTTGTTCCTCGGCTATCTCTTCCTGCTCCTCAACGTGTGGAAATACTCCTCCCACTTCTGCGTTACAGCAGGTTTGCTTATGGCGATTACAAGATAGAGGATGACTAATTTGACATTCCGATATCATTATCAGGGTTCATGGGCTACTTCTCCGTCATCGCCGCGTTCTTTTGGCTTTCTGTGATTGGAATACACTTGCGGATTACGTTCAGTACACCCTCTAACGGTTTGAATCGATTCCTGCCAGATAATCCGTTCCTTGCATACAACGTATATGCCTGGGGCATACCGCTACTCATGACTGCAATCACCTATATAGCTGACCAGGTGGTTGATGACGAGAATTTGAGACCCCGCGTGGGCGTCGGAAAAAGTTGTTGGATCTACAGTAAGTTACTATTCCTATAATTAGAACTGCGGTGTAACTCGTTTTGTTAACCAACAGCTGGGGATATGACTGTCATGATCTACTTCTATGGTCCGATGCTGTTGCTAATCGCTTTCAACATAACAATGTTTGTCCTTTCGGCGCTTGACATATATAACACAAAGCTCAGTGTGCATGGCTTCGCCAAAAAGCAAGAAACAAACCAACAGCTAAATGACCAACAATTGTAATTATATTTTATTATTAGAAATTGACTGTAATGTCAATTGACACTTTTTGTAATCTGTTAACAGGTTTACTATATTCCTGCGACTTTTTATCATCATGGGCTTGTCGTGGAGCTTTGAGATATTATCCTTTTTGATGAGCAAACAGCAAGCTTGGGCTGAGGCTTTAAAGGTGGCTGACTACTTTAACTGGTCCCAGGGTACTATAATATTCGCGCTTTTTATTTTAAAGCCTAGCGTTCTAAAACTGCTAATACCAGGGTAAGCAAACTATTACGAATAACCTT
Organism: Drosophila sechellia; assembly: GCF_004382195.2. Lineage (NCBI taxonomy): Eukaryota > Metazoa > Arthropoda > Insecta > Diptera > Drosophilidae > Drosophila > Drosophila sechellia. The sequence goes on along the minus strand of NC_045950.1, from coordinate 13,558,860 downwards.
GAAACTTGACCGTCTCACACGTCGAAATCGTTTGATTTAGGTGTCGAAACCTCCCAGGAAGTCACCATAATCCGAGATCAAAAGCAGCTCGATATAATTCAACTCATACGGCTTGTGAAGAAGGATCGATTGCGGATCCAAACGCAGTGTAGCTTTAATTGAAGGTCGTAGACGAAGAGTCGCTTGGAATTCAGAAAGATGTAATGTCTTTGTAATTGATCACATTATTTTGATTTTCTGTAGAGCCAAAGCTTCTAAAAAAATGTTTGTGTCCAGGCAATACATAATTTCTTGGTATATATACTAGTGTGTATCGCCATTAAAACTATATAAAAAGCAATAAATATTAAATGATAAAAAATAAAACACAAAAACAAGAAAAGTAAAATATTTTTCGGATCATCAACTTTTTTGTAAGACTAAATGTAAATATATTTCTGGCACCGGAGTTTCAAACCAGGGTTTGCGTCAACAATGCTGGCCCATCACTGGCAAGTACCAAACGATTATAGAAAACTTTTGCTAATCGATTAAGCATCGGGGGTCATCGATGTTTCTCCACCTCTACAATTTCATGTTGTTTTTTTAGTCGCGGCTGTTTGACGTTTGTCGCTTTCCTCCGTTGCGAATATAATATATTACGTAGCTCATTTTAATACAAACGGAATTGCGAGCGCAACGACGACAACAACAACAGTAGCACTAACCGTAAGCGCAGGGGCCAAAAATTAGATTGCGTTTGCGGCCGCAAAGATTTGATGACGTCGCATACGCCGTCTTCTAGGGCGTAAAAAGCAAAGCAAACAAACGCGAAAAGCGAAACGTGTAAACGGCGTAGAAGCGATAAACGCGACTCAAATACGCAGCAGATAAAATACAATACGCGAGAGGAGAAAAGTCACGGGAATTATTTTTGCTTGTGCTTTTGCCAGTGTCGTGTGTGTTAAGTGCCAGTGTGTGTGTGTGTGATTAAGAGGATAAAAAGGAATAGAACGGTAAATGCAGCGCCGCAAAAATGTGCAGCCTGACGCCAAACCACATGGTAAACGTAACGCAGCAGCACCTACACGATCTATTGGAAACTTTCGAAAAAAAGTCCTTCGAGGCGGCGGCCTTTGAGGAAGGAACGGCGGTAAGTTAACGGTACCAGTGTGTGCGCGTGTCTGTGTGACATACATTTAGGCGCACGTGCACGTGCTGTCGCCGCAAAACAAGCAGACACACACACCCATGTACGAAATGCCTGTTGTGCTAGTGTGCGTGGCGCCTACACCGAGGACACGTCATAGTGTCCTGCCCTCCTATTGCTCTTATTCTCTTCCCTTCCTTGCGTTCCTCTTACTCGACGTCTTCCTTCTGCCGCGCCCCAAAAATACTCAGCCACTCAAAATGGCCGCCATTAAGCTTCCTGCGAGGAAAATCGCATTTTCATGGCAATCATAGGCGCTAAAACATGTCGTTTGATGGACTTAATGGTTCGATTTCTCTAAGAGCAGAATTAATCACGGGTTAGCTTTTCCAATTTGGTAGTCGATCAAGGTGGTAACCTATAAAAGCACTAATCACTAATCAAAATATCTTTGATAAATAATAAAAGCAATTAGCTGTATTTTTGGATAAACTTGCATGAATATGCATTTTATGGTTATAATATTTAATTTAATTGATTTTGAGTGAGATCTTAACTTTTGGATTCCATTTCTGAGCAAATTTCTAATTAATTGATAAGAATTAAATTGAGTGTCAGGTTTCAGAGTTCCTCATCGAGTTGCATTCATTCTGGTTATTAAATCAAATTCAATTCGGAAATCCCGAGTAAGCAGGTTTTCCGAAACCGGAAACTTCCTAATAGCTTTTGCTCTCGAATTGCCATTGAAACTCAATATCCCACTAAGCTGCTTTAAGCGGTAATTAAAAGCCTAACAACTGCCTTTTTAGGCCCGCCCCTGAATTACGCATAAATGTGCATTTCCTTTCCACGACACGCACTCGAATTCGACTATTGTCTTTTGCATTCAGCTCATCCCCTTGCACCCTTTAACCCACTTTACCCCCCTCGAATGTCACGCACGCCCTTTTAATAGTCCAGTGTGTAATGCCGTCTTATCGCCCGCTTAACCGGCAATAACACAGAATAACAATCGTAATGGCAACTTGGCAACAGCCGCTGCTCATTTGCATGCCAGTGCTGGTGAATATATTTAAGCCAAATCCCCGAGCCAGGCTGCATGGAAACAGAGCGAGGAAAGCCAAGTGGAAACTTGGCACGTAACTCACGTTTCCGCGACGATCTTACTTTGGTTTGTTCAGCTGCAATCGGCACATACATACATATGTGCATACTTACTTATGAATGTTGAACCGCCAGCGCAAACTTTGTTGCAAACGTGTGTTTTTATCAAACAATGGCCAGGTCTTATCGCCAACCAGGGCGCCAACCTTCGATTTGATTTTCCACAAGTATTTTCCTATTCCTTATCTATCTGCCAGCTATTCGAAGGCACAAACAAAACGCTGCTACTGCCCCTTGATACAAAGCATTGCATTTTTGATGGGGTGCAAAGGGTGAATTATGTGTGCGCTTCTCTCTCACTTGTTTATTTCCCAGTCTCCTCGGGGTTCAGGGTTAAGTTTAGCCACACCGATTAGATTAGGCGCCCGCTCAGCCAAAGTCACAATACCCAAGCAAATGACGTAGGCCAGCGATGAGGTTTATAGCTTACAGAGAACGTATGCAAAAAAACATTAAATGAAAAGGCAAAAAAATAAAGGTATTTACACTGATTCGCGGCCATTTAAATTGCAGCTAAAGAAAAGTCTTTAACATAATATTGCACCCTGAAATATATTTGAAAAACTTTAAAATTAAATTGAAGAGCTTTCCAAATTCATAAGTTGTACTTCTCGTCTTATCGCAGCAATGAAAAACAAACCATTAAAAACGGCTCTCGTTTGGCACGTGACGAAGATTACCAGCAACAAACCGAGTGAATAATAAGATTGAGTTTGCTCCAATTTACATCAAGACATGGAAATATTTAATATTCAACATCCATTTAAAAAATTACACTTATTTATGTTGGTTTACCACAAAAAAAAAATACATTTATATGTGTAGATTTGCTAAAAAAAAAAAATCAACGTACATTTAAAAAGTTTCGCAGTAGACGCCGACCGACAATCGTTGGACAATTATTGTATAATTATGGACTCTTAGAAACCCTGGAAACTCCTGCGGAACTCCTCCTCGAAATCCGCGTGGCCAAGATCAAGCTTGTGGAAGTCGGTGAATCCCTCGCGATCCAGCTTGGCCTGGGCCCAAAGGATCAGCTTGATGAGGAACATCATTCTTGGCTCCATGGGCTCCTCTTTGCTCTTACCCTCATCCTCGTGGCATCGCAACATGGCTGCATTTATTTCACCGGCCACCTTTTGGCGATATGAGTAGTACATCAGCTCCCCGTACGGACTGTATTCCGGCCGATCGAAGGTCAGCAGACCCATGGTCCGCTCCACTTCGTGGTAGTGCCTTGGATCGACCTTGGAAAAAACCCCTGCCTTGCTCTGGGCAAACTTATGGCCTTCTCCATCTTCTGATCCCTGATCATCTCGATCAGGCGCAACTGTTGCATGTGGAAAAACACATAGTTGTCGGTCTCGAAAAGGCGTGGATAGATCCGTGTGGCCAGGTCCATGGCGTACTTGACCTGACCCACACGCACGGCATCCTGAATCCTCAAACGATCCCCGATGGTGTCCATGTGTGGACCCGGCTTCACAGACGCCTCGGTCATGAAACGCTTGGCGGCCTCCTGATAGCCCTCTAAATGGAAGTTATGTACTTCAGCTAGGAAGGGTAGCATACTAGTGAGGCTCACCTGTGACCAGATAGTTCATCACCAGACGATTCAGGTCTGCCTGCCGGCACTGGAAGCTCATCATCCGGTGGGGCCACGAAGTGGATGGTTTATACTCGGTCATTTTCAATTCTTATAGTTTGATTTAGGTACTGAAAGTTGAATAATAGACAAAGAAGTAAATTGACATTAGATTACTTCCTTAGTTCGTTGTATTATTTCTCGTTTTCATCTATCTACTAATAGTGAACATGTTCTTTCCATTTATGTGACGACATTAGAAAGCTGTCGAGTTTTGTCTTCTTACTTTTATTGAATCCCACGCATTTTGCTGTCATATAGAAAAGCTCCGCTGATGATCATCTATTAACAATGTGCTGATCATTATATCACTTTTGTTTTCAGCGAGTCACTCATCATTTTTGCGCACTGATTTATTTTTATGGCCTGGCATTGAAAACTGTTGCAGATGCAAATGCAAATGCGAGTGTGTGTGTGTTGGGATTTGCATTTGTATTAAGTATCTTAAGCGTGGGTGGGGTGAACCATCTGTCTGCTCGTGTGGGCGCCAAAAAGTCAATCCTGGCCAAGCAGAAATGCCAGAAATAGCAGGGAAGGCTTTTTCTTCATAGATATCTCACTTTCGTAAACATTTTTATCGAGCGTCTTGCGTGTGTTTGCCGTTTTGTTTTGTGTTTATATTTTTATATATTTGAATTGTTTTTTTGCACAGTTTTAAAACCCACCTGTTGTTGTTTTTTTTGCTGCTTTCGTTGTCAATCAAAGATTGTTGCAAAAATTGCACCTGCTGAAAACGAAGAAAAGGGTGAAATGATTTTGCAATACAATGGAATATGGAAAACGTACTCTGTTGTATTTGTTGTATTGTTTTGGATGGCTAGCTGCAGTTTTTCTTCTTTTTTTTGGCAACAATCGGCTTAATCCAAACCAATTGGACCAAAAACGGCCGCGTTGCGAGCGGTGCCTTTGGCGCCTGCTGGAACACTACTCTGGTCCCAGGAGCTGCAGGACCTGGACGGCAGCTACTCCTCCGCATTAATGTGTATCCCGCCTGAAGCCTTCCAGTCTGCAGCTCGCTTCCAGTTCGGAGATTGCACTCGTTTTGGGGGTTGCAACCAGTTCCAGGAACAGTGAAGCCACCGTATGGCAAGCGCCGGTGTACGGAGCATTGAGTATTGGACCCTTCTGGTCGCTCCTGCTCGCCTGCTCTTGTTGGCAGCAGTCTGTGCCGTGGCCACGCCCCCGCCAAAGGACAGCTTCCCACCACCGCCCCCGGAAACGGATGCAGCTGCGCTGCAAGCCGTGCGGCGTCATTTGTGTGGGCGCTTTGGAAAATGCGGCACAGGCGCGCAGGAATCGCCGGAAGAGCGGAAGTGCGACGCCTTCCATCGCAACAATTGCAACCAAAGTTGGGCACAGTGGGATAAGTTCGCACAAAATAGGTCAAATATGAGGACTTCGCATTGTTCGTAGAGTAAAATACAATAGAATAGTTATGTTTATTTTGCCTTATTAGTCGAAGTGTTCAGGATCAATAAGCTTTTAAAAGCTATTTAAGAAGTAATATTGGTGAAATAAGCAATAATTCGTTGCTCCTTAAATTTATAATATCTAAACGTTCAAAAATATATAAAAAATACATTGAAATTGACAAGGCTAACGCATTTTTGGTGATTGATTTTTAATGTATTTGTCGCAGATCATTTAAATGAAACGAAATTGGCACGCGCCATGCAGACGCCTCTTTTTATTTTTCTGATGCGCGGCAGACAACCGTTAGAGTTTCTGCCGAACGTAGTCTGGTCGTGGGTAGGAGCGAGGGGGAAGTAGATGTCTGTACGAAAACGAGAAGCATACAGAAAAATGCGGTGTGCATAAGTATTGGTGTATGCGGACTAGAACAACTGTCATAATTGTGTTGGTATTGCGTGTAAAGTCAAGAACTGCGCATAATTCTGATTTTGTGAAGAAGAGATCAGTCAGTCAGTTTTCGATCGTTACGCATAACAGACATGCCTCGCTCAAGTGCCAGAAAACGTCGCGCGAATCATAACGAGAGTAGTGAAGAGGAAGAAGGGCATCCTGATGACTCTTCGACATCAGAAGTGGGATCGCCTATACCTACTTTGAACAATGAAAATAGTTTGCTGACAATTTTGGAGTCGCAAAATCGCCATTTTTCCGAACTTTTGAAACAAGTGCAACACTCACAAAGAGAGTCAAGAGAATCGTTTGCTGTGGTTTTGCCCAGGTTTAATCCTGAACGTGCGGGATCAGATGCGCAATCCTGGTGTTCAACGGTGGACTACATCTTGTCCGAAAACCAACTGGAAGGCAGCGCTCTTGTGATGACCCTTAGCAAATCACTGCACTGTGGTCCAGAATTCGATTTTTTTTGGCATAAACTCTAAAAATTGAGCTACAGACTTGAAACTTTGTACATTTTGTTGTTAAATCACAAATAGTTTGCACACAAAATTTGAAGTCTGTGCGACCACGCCCTCTCTTGCCTCCCATATTAACTACTGGTATGACTCAGGAGTCAACGAAATTTCATTTTTTTTAAATAAAAGTGTGTACATTGTTGTTTTAAAAATAATCGCCCTCTTCTTCTTCTAGCTCTACATTATAATTTTCCGAATTTGAACTCGAATCAGAATCAGAATGTGAGTCCAATATTTTGTCTGATGGATCAGTTTTAAAATTAGACTGTATTTCCAAAAGACTTATTACTGCCTTCGGAAGTGGTTTTTTCCTATTTTTTCTCTCTCTTTCTTTTAAACATATTGTTGATAATAGTGGGTCCGAGGAATCAATAGCTCTGTGGAAAATATCACTCATCGTACTGATCCGACTATTTTTCCTTGCATGTGATAATCGGTCCCTTTTGTAAAGTTTATTCCGGGCTTCACTCGCATTTTCGCCTAGGCATCCAAGTGGAACCAACGCCGAATTATTGATTTGATATCCGTGGACCAGTACTTTATGGATCGTTGGTGACATAGGATACCATGGATACGTTTGCATATATAATTGAAAAGTTATATCGCAAAAAGAACGAAATTTGTCGGAATTTATAAAATAGTTGGATGATATTGCTATTAAAATAATGTGAAACTTTTCCAAAAGATGTTCGTTAAAGCTGGTTATCGACGAGAATTTGGTACTTGCGAAAGCTCTTCTTGCCGTATTACCATCATTGCTATTGCCGCTGCCATTCTGCTTTGCTTACTCGAAGGCCCATTTCTCTCCACATTTCCTCCTGGATATATTTTTTTCGAATACTCATTTTAACCTTGTCCTCTCCTTTTATATGCCACTTTTTTATCTCAGCTCTGTATGATACGTTTAAAACAAATTCAAAAAAATGGATCCAGGCATGTAGTGGACTTACCCCAAATTGTAAAGCTTTTACTTTTGGTACAAAGGTTTCTGAACTAAAATTTGAAATTTTCAACATTTGTGTTGGGCTGACTCCACAGATCGGACAACATTGAGTAGATTTAGTGTCTGTTAATACGTTTAGGACTTTTCCATCTATAAGTGTCATGTGCATTTCATAGCTAACTTCTATGTCACGATTTTCATCATATTTATAAGTGAATGGCGTAAGATTATTAATTTGATTATCTAACTGATTTTTTTCCATCATTATGTGGACAGCAGTTTCCTTTATCAACTCAATTTTTAGAGGTCTGCAAAATCGAATGGACTGCGGTGCTCTGTTTATCCAGATATGCCGATCAAACGAATCTATAATTTGTATGGGTATGACAGAAGTTACAAATAAAGATTGATCAGAAATTGGTGTGCCAAGTGCTTCAGTTTCATATTTCTGCTTGTAAGCACTATGACCAGTTGTCCCATCAAATCCGTAGCTGCAAATTAATTTGATTTTAAAGATATCTGGAAATTCCTTGAAAACATCAGATTGCAACTTAATTAATCTTTGCGCTGTATGATCCAAGAGATTTTGTAATAGCACTTGAGCAGTGTTTTCCATTACTTCTATACCCTCTGGTCGGCACTGTAATTTAGCTTCGATCACTTCATTATACGGCGGATATATATCGCTGTTATGGCTTTTATTTAAAAGCCTTGTGCTTATATATTGCTGTTTTGTCAGCGTGTTTTCCAGGAGATAAGCTAGAGCTTCATCTGGTGAAAGAGGAGTTGGTTTTTGGCATTGAATTTGCATCCTCGATTCGCTTGGAAATTCTGGTGTTTTTAAAGTTTCTTTAAGAACAAAGGCAACGTCCCTCTTGCATTCTTTTCTAGCAGAAACAGTTGCTGCATGAATCAAAAGACTTGTGTCGTGGTCACTTTCACTTGCCAGATTCGATGCCAGTTTCCTTTTTAATCTTTCTCCTGCATTTTGGTAAGATAAGTTTCGGCGTCCCACTTGCTGGGGTGTCTTGGAGTTTTCAAAATCACTAACAGGAATTGTTATCTTAGACGCCATCCACTTGGTATGTTTGGAAATAAATCGGTCTAGTTGTCTGTTACACTCGGGCAGTTTTTTTTTAATAAATAATTCAAAATTTACTATTTTTTTGTCAATCTCTTCTGTCTTTTTCAATTCCAGATTATTGTTGTTGATTGCGGAATAAACGTAATCTGAAACATAACTTATTTGCCTATTGTTACGCCTCCAAATGTCCAGGAGGTCGCTATGTGTGAACTCGAACTTGCCTATATAAAATCAAATTTTTAAGAAAACGAGCAAAAATGGGCAAAATATATTACTTTACCGTGAAAGAAAATAGTTAAAGGTACAAACTGACGTTTTTAACTTTTGTCAGAAATTGTCAGAAAATTAGTTATACTCCACGAAACACAGGGGACACGTTAGAATTTTCTGTTAAAATACACATAAATTGGATGTCACACAACATAAAAACAGTACAACTACACATATATTACATATATACGTTAAAAACATCATACCTTGACAATTATTTTCCATATTTTACTATAATTTTTGGATGCGTATTAACGATCGTACTACGTGCAAAAGTAAACAAATAATTTGGCGGGAATTGCATTCTCTCAATCAGCTGTTTAACACTTCAACTTTAAAAGCTCATAAAAAGATTTAGTGAAGCTTTCGGTCAATTTTGTTTTTGGTTTTTATTTATATGATCAATTTTCTATTAGAAAATAATTGCTAAAAGACGATATATTGACATAAAAATTTAGAGTTTATGCCAAAAAAAAACGAATTCTGGACCATAGTGCACTGGAAGGAAGCGCGTCTCATTGGCTTTCACAGACTTGCTTTCCTGGCATATCATGGCCACAGTTCCGAGAATTGTTTTTGCAACATTTTGCGGGAACAGAAACATTAGCGGCAGCAGTTATGAATCTGCTAAATGGACGCCCTGCGGAAGGCGAGTGCCTGTCGTTATACGGAAGCCGAATGGTTACTTCGCTTATGGCCAAATGGAAGACGCTGAGCGTGGAGCAAATCGCAGTCTCCATTACACTGGCGCTGCAGCTGGAATTGACAGGCGTTTGCGGCCTGAACGGCTCGGAACGAGCTGCACCAAGAACTAAAGGCCTATTCATTCGACGCTAGACCGAGCCACCTTCCAAACGATGGTACATCAGAGCCGCCAGGAAAACGAGCTAATCCCTACTGCAAGTGTCACAACTGCGGAAAGCCTGGTCATAAAAAGGCGGATTGTCGATCAAAAACAGTGCCAGTGCACGTTCAGCAACCCGACAGGCGACCATCAGGGAAAGACCGGTCTACTTTGACTTGTTTCAACTGCGGAAAAGCTAGACACATCTCTACCGTATGTCCTGATCGTCAGGAGCGTTCATCGTCTAGCAAAAATAACATTGTTAAAGATGTCAACATCTGTACCGTTTTTGAGCCCGTAGGGACGTTTTCGCAATCTGGTGAGTCGTTCCAATTTTGTTTTGATTCTGGAGCCGAGTGTTCACTCATCAAGGAGGCTACTTCGCAGAGACTATCTGGATCCAGAATGGGGAACGTAGTTATTTTAAGGGGTCTTGGTAGCAATACTATTTGCAGCACTTTGCAGATATTGGCTAATGTTTTGATAAGCGAACGCTCATATGAAATATTGTTTCATGTAGTGTTAGACAATTATATTAAGTATGACGCTCTGATTGGTCGAGATATTTTGAGCCAGGGAGTCGGTGTGACAATAACATCAAAATCTCTTACTATGTTTAACGAAAAACCTATATATGTTGTCTGTTGAAGTTTCCGAAAAGAATCCCGATTTGGCTAATGCTGACACTGATTTGCGTGGACCTGATAGAGACCAATTGTTGTCAATACTACAAGAATATTCAGGGTCATTCATAAATGGAATTCCACTAAGCCGTGTGACTACGGGCCAGTTAGAAATTCGCTTGATTGATCAGAATAAGACGGTTCAAAGGCGCCCATATAGGTTGAGTGTAGAGGAGAAGGAAAAAGTTCGGCATTTAATTCAACAGTTGTTAGAATCAAACATTATTAGACCCAGTTCGTCCCCCTTTGCGAGCCCAATGTTACTTGTCCGAAAAAAAAAATGGTACTGACCGCCTCTGCGTGGATTATAGAGAGCTAAATGCAAATACCGTTTCAGACAGGTACCCTTTGCCGCTAATTTCTGAACAAATAGCCAGGCTGAGTGGTGCAAAGTTTTTCAGCTGTATAGACATGGCAAGCGGATTTCACCAGATCCCAATTCACCCGAATTCAGTCGAGCGAACGGCATTTGTTACCCCAGAAGGCCAGTACGAATACTTGACTATGCCATTCGGGCTTAAGAATGCACCTTCTGTATTCCAAAGAGCTATTAATCGTGCCTTAGGTGATCTTACCCATTCGTATGCCATTGTTTATATGGATGACGTAATGATAATTGGACGTACAAAAGAAGAAGCTTTTGATAGATTGCGAGTAGTACTGCAAGCACTTACGCATGCTGGATTTTCTTTTAATATTACAAAATGTTCCTTTCTTAAGTCTTGTGTTGAATATTTGGGTTAAGTCAGGTGAGATTCGGCCAAATCCCAGGAAAATTCGAGCCCTTTTGAATTTGCCACCTCCGCAGTCCGTCACTCAGTTGAGACAATTTATTGGGCTAGTCTCGTATTTTCGACAATTTGTACCCAAGTTTTCACAACTGATGAAACCTCTTTACGCCTTTACTTCAAAGAGCAGGTCATTTTTGTGGGAATTGGAGCATGAACAAATACGGCAAAAAGTAATATCTATTTTAACTAATGAACCTGTCCTTACTATATTCGACCCACAATTTTCTATCGAGCTCCACACAGACGCGAGTTCTGTCGGCTACGGCGCTATTTTGCTGCACCGGATTGAACAGAAGCCTCGAGTTATCGAATATTTTAGCGAGATGACGTCTTCAGCAGAATCGCGTTACCATTCATATGAACTGGAGACACTTGCTGTCTACAATTCTATAAAACACTTTCGCCATTACTTGCATGGCCGTCATTTTGTTGTGTTTACTGATTGCAATTCGCTTAAAACCTCTCGTACAAAGATAGAACTGACCCCTAGAGTTCATAGGTGGTGGTCGTACATGCAATCTTTCGAATTTAATATTCAGTATAGACCAGGTGAGCGTATGGCTCATGTTGACTTTCTGTCTCGGAATCCGGTTCCAAAAATTGTCAAGAATTCCATAGGCGTAGTCGAAAGGCATATCAATCTGACAGAAATATCCGACAACTGGTTATTGGCTGAACAGCAAAGAGACGAAGAAACTTCTTCCATTATCTCTAAATTGCGTAATAATGAATTGTCCGAGGATTTGGCCAAGACTTATGAACTACGGTCTGGAACTCTGTACCGAAAAATTCAAAGAAATGGAAAGACTCGATGTCTGCCCATAATCCCAGAGCAGTTTAGGTGGTCCGCTGTCAACAACGTACACGAGTCAGTTATGCATCTCGGGTGGGAGAAAACTCTTGAGAAAATGTACGAGTTCTATTGGTTCGATAAAATGTCTAAGTATGTTCGCCAATTTGTGGACAACTGTATCACTTGTAGAATATCAAAACCTCCGTCTGGCAAAATACAATCCGAACTCCATCCCATTCCTAAAATTGACATCCCGTGGCATACGGTTCATGTGGTAAACTTAGTGGAAAAAGGAGTATATAATTGTGATGATAGACGCATTTACCAAATTTGTCTATCTCTCTCATACTACGAAGCTAGACACCGATAGTTGCATTAAGGCAGTGAGGTCTGTTATATCATTATTCGGTGTCCCCTCCCGACTTATTGCTGATCAAGGTGGTAGTTTTGCTAGTTCAGCTTTCCGTGATTTTTGCTCAGCACAGAAAATAGATTTACATTTAATTGCCACAGGTGCTAGTCGTGCGAATGGCCAAGTGGAGCGAGTCATGAGTACTCTAAAGTCCATGCTGACTGCGGTTGAAACTGGCCCAGGATCTTGGCAGGATTCTTTATATGAGATTCAGCTGGCCCTTAATAGCACACCCAATAGAGTTACTAAAGTCAGTCCATTAGAGATACTTATTGGCAGAGAAGCAAGGCCATTTGGGCTTACACCTGTTGTAAAAGAACAAAATATTGTCGATGTTGGCTTAGTTAGAGAAATAGCAAAACGCAACATGGAAATGAATGCCAAAATTGATAAAGCTAGATTCGATAAAAACAAAGCCACTATTGTAAGACACAAGCTAGGAGACCATGTTTTACTTAAAAATGAAGAGCGTCACCAGACCAAATTATATCCTAAGTTTAAAGGTCCATTTGTAGTGGCCGAAGTATTACCAGGAGATCGATATAAACTCAAAGCATTAAATAATAACCGAACTTATAAATATTCTCATGAATCTTTGCGATGCATGCCTGAGAAGAGGATTACCACAGTATTTGAAGATGAAGGCACAGAAGATGCCAGTGATCAAGCCAGTGAGGGCTGTGATCTTGAGAATGACTAAAAATTTGTAAACCTCCGGACCTATTCCAAATACGACTTTCTCTACCTCATGGGTGCCCGAGTTATGTGGTTCGCCATTTTGTTGGAATTGTTTAAATTTGGTAATGGTTGGTGGTGTGAGTTAGTTGGCCGGCTTATAGACTGCGCCATCTGGGTGCCACGTATGTTAGCCGGATAACAAAAGATGGACTGGCCGGTTTGAAAAACTGTGCGCTAGTAGAAAAATGTATTGAAAATCAAGAACGTTAACGATTTATGTTTGAAGAAGACAAAATTATGATTGTTTGATTGAAAGGTGATGGTAGTCCGGTTCTCATGGCTTAAATGTAATAAATGAGATGTTTTAAATATTTGTATTGGTTTGATTTAAAGTAATAAAGAATGAAGAATAACTTTATATTTTGAAGAAAAAAAAAAATAAGCCTTTGAAAGATTCTGTTTAATTATTGAGAGACTGACGCCTCTTTTTATTTTTCTGATGCGCGGCAGACAACCGTTAGAGTTTCTGCCGAACGTAGTCTGGTCGTGGGTAGGAGCGAGGGGGAAGTAGATGTCTGTACGAAAACGAGAAGCATACAGAAAAATGCGGTGTGCATAAGTATTGGTGTATGCGGACTAGAACAACTGTCATAATTGTGTTGGTATTGCGTGTAAAGTCAAGAACTGCGCATAATTCTGATTTTGTGAAGAAGAGATCAGTCAGTCAGTTTTCGATCGTTACGCATAACAGACATGCCTCGCTCAAGTGCCAGAAAACGTCGCGCGAATCATAACGAGAGTAGTGAAGAGGAAGAAGGGCATCCTGATGACTCTTTGACATATGCATGTATATTTTAACGTCTTCCTTTACGCTCCCAAATAAAAAAGCCACACCATTAGCATTAATGAGAAACATATGTACATATTTATGCATGTTATTGGATCGATCACCGCAGTTCTTTTGCTTTTATTGCAAAACTCAAATGCCGAAATTCCCGGTTGCGACTTCTTTGACACCGTAGATATTTCAAAAGCGCAAAGGTTCTCGAACGGATCGTACCTCTACGAAGGCTTGCTGATCCCCGCCCACTTGATTGCTAAGTATGACTACAAGCTCCTGGCCGACGACTCGAAGGAGAAGGTGGCGAGCCACGTACGAGGATGTGCCTGCCACCTTAGGCCCTGCATCCGGTTTTGCTGCCCCCAGTACCAAAAGATGAATATGAGCGTGTGCTACGGCGACATGTCAGAGGACGAGCTGAACAAGCACGATCCCTTCGTGAACGTGACGCTCAGCGACGGGTCGGTGGTCAGGAGACACTTCAAGGAGGACCTGATCGTGCAGTCGGACCTGGCCAAGCGCGGATGTCCCCGGATGTACTTTATGAATCACGAACTGCCGGGCAACGAATTCACGCTGTTTGAGGTTAGTTTCCTGTGTTCCTGTCACTTCTGAAGAGTGTAACCGTCTTTGAATCTCCGTAGAATGGATCTCTTCTGCGTCACTGGGACAATGCGGAACTGAGCAAGCGGGAGTACTGCGTCCAGCATCTTTCATTCATAGGTGATAGTATCCGAATTGCACCCCACTTCTGTCCACTTTCGTCTGAGCACTCGAGAACGTGGAAGACCGTTGGTAAGTTGAATTCCCTGCTTGATTTTAGGGTTTTTCGTTAATGTCCTTTTTCACAGCGATTGTGATATCCATGATATGCATAGTCCTAACGATCAGCGTGTACCTCTATGTCAAGAAGCTTCGCAACCTGCACGGAAAGTGTTTCATTTGCTACTTGGCCTCCTTGTTCCTCGGCTATCTCTTCCTGCTCCTCAACATGTGGAAATACTCCTCCCACTTCTGCGTTACAGCAGGTTTGCTTATGGCGATTACAAGATAAAGGATGACTAATTTGACATTCCGATATCATGATCAGGGTTCATGGGCTACTTCTCCGTCATCGCCGCGTTCTTTTGGCTTTCTGTCATCAGTCTTACTCTCTGGAATTCGTTTAGTGGCAACTCCGGCTGGCTGAACCGTTTCTTGCCACAGGATCGGTTCCTTTCTTACAACTTATACGCCTGGGGCATGGCGCTGCTCCTGACTGCAATAACATATATAGCTGACCAGGTGGTTGATGACGAGAATTTGAGACCCCGCGTGGGCGTCGGAAAAAATTGTTGGATCTACAGTAAGTTACTATTCCTATAATTAGAACTGCGGTGTAACTCGTTTTGTTAACCAACAGCTGGGGATATGACTGTCATGATCTACTTCTATGGTCCGATGCTGTTGCTAATCGCTTTCAACATAACAATGTTTGTCCTGACGGCTTTTCGTATAATGAAAGTGAAGAAGGAAGCCCAAAACTTTACTCAACAGCAAAACACAACCAATAGGCTCAACTCGGACAAGCAGACGTAATAATTTTACAATAATTTATACAGTTTCAAATCCAAAAAGTTAACAATTTTAATTATTTTCAATGTCTTTTAAAGTTACACCCTATTCCTGCGACTCTTCATCATCATGGGCTTGTCGTGGAGCTTGGAAATAGTCTCGTTTTTGTTGAGCAAAAAGCAGGCTTGGGCCAAGGCTTTTATGGTGGCTGACTACTTCAATTGGTCCCAGGGCACCATCATATTTGTGCTCTTTGTTCTGAGGCCCAGCACACTGAAGCTCCTGAAGGAACGGTAAGTAATCGGTTCTTTCAGAGGAGGTCCAATTAACCAGGTTCTATCATCGTTTTTGGCTGAGCAGGATTAAGGGTGGGAGGAATGAAGTCGGCGCCAGCGATGAACATATCTCACTTCAGAATACAAAAATTGAACCCAGTGTTTTTTAATATATGGGTAATGTGAAAATACAGTTTATTAGTTCATTTGGTATTGGAAACCTTCTATTTTGTACCACTAACAGGCAGCCTAATGTTCGTGACCAAAGGCTGCTTTGCTTGCTCATTATTGCTCACATGTCGTATGCTCATATGGGCTACGAATATTTGCTACTTATCACTTCTTAAGTTTCTTGATTTATGCACACTGTCTAAGCATGTCTAAGCATTAATTAAATGTTGAATGTAATTGGCCATTAAGTTATAACTTTGCGCAATAATAATCTATTGTAATCCATCCTAGACGTGCCATCAAAGCGAGATCCAAGCAACTTCTACCCGGATATGCACAGATGTTATTAGACACGAATACTCGGCATTGAGGATGAAATCTCAGGGAAATCCTTTTCGGAGCAGCACTTACACTCTCTCGTAGTATTAATTTTTAAAATGGGTACTGCTTGTACTGCCTCAATTTCTAAATATTCATTTAAAGAACTAAAAATAATTATATAATGACTTGTTATGACAATGACTAACTAAAAATCTAAATTCCTGAATTTTTTTTTATAAATTACGATTAATTCCTACCACAGAAAAGTGTTTCTAGTGACTTTAAAATATTACTAATTTAGGATGCTAATAATAAAATTAAAGATTGTGAATCAAGAGAAACTAAAATTCCTGACTATAATTAAGTTGAATAAATGAGAGGAACATACATATTTTTAACATAGTTTTAAATAATTTTTCATGCACATCGTTGTTAAAAAACAACAAGTTATTTGAATATAAATTAAATAAAATGAAATATTGGTTTACATTAACCACAAAAAATCATATTTTACAATGTCATTCAATTGAACGATAGAGAAAATTACTAAAAACGATCTAGTCGAGTTCCTCGACTATAAGATACTCATTTCTCAGCTAGTTTTTTCATTTAAAAATTTCCTTCCTTCCTTTCTATTACGTTTTGCACAGTATTCAACGAATCTATTATATTTATTTATTTCTTATTGTATAAAGCATTTAATTCTCGGCTGCATTGGGACCACCGTTAATTTTGGGACTGGTTGATATTCCACAAGGAGTCTCTATAAACTGGGAGGGATCCATTTGTGTAAGACAAAAAGTCAACAAAGACAACAAAACAACCGATACCAAAGACCGCATTTCTCCCCAGGCAAAGAACGACTAAATCCATAACATTTCAGAAAGCTTCTTATCAGCTTAAAACTCCTGAATACCAAAAAAACTTTTGAATTTTTTGTTTTGTATAATTTTGTACGTTTTTTGTTTTCTCTTTTAGTTTGAATTAAAATAAAAATTGTTTGAGTTCCCTCAAAACGTAGTGATAAGATGGTTGAATTTACTTGTAAAATATTTTTGATTAGCCTTTGCCAAATGTTCTTAGATGCTGGGTAACTAGTAGTCTGTTCAGAGCTTGGAAAGCAGCGACTCACTCAGCGTTGCATGCTTAATCTCGTACATGGGCAGATCGTCTCGGTTGGTGATCCTGATCAAGAATGTACCTACATATGTACATACAATGTGTACTTTATAAGGTCGGAAACATCGTATATGTTACGTTCTTTTCGAAAGAAAAAGTTAAGAAAAACCAATATTGGAACAGTAGAACTAAAAGTTATAGAACTATCAATAAGTTCAGAAACATCTTTTAAAAATAATAATATTCCTTTTATTTAAAAAAAAACTGGCGTGATCAAACCATTAGATCGATAGTATATTGGCAATTAAGTGGCAACTCTATCATTTGAAGAACTGTATCAACATACGGACGCAATCTGAATTTGTGAACACAGAAGACTAGTCTCTTTTTCGACGTGGAACGGATCAGTCGGAGAAAAAAAACCGCTGCTGCGAATACACACACTTGTGTATTTTAATTAAAACTTTAAGGTTTATCGGTACTTAAATTTGTCGCAGCAAATCAGTTGTTTGTGTAAAAGGTTACTCTTCTTCAATGTTTTAAACAATAAAATAAGTTTCCTTCCAGTCAAAAATGTTTAAATAACAATTTCTGTGCATTTAAGAGAGCGTGAAATGTTGCTCTCTTCTAACACATTTAAGAATTCGACATGTGTATGTATGAATAATATAATATGTTGGTGTTGTTTGATTGTTAAATTTCCAGTCACATCATGGATAGATACATTTTCACATGGCTGTATCGGACATTAATTAAACATTTTTGGCAGAAATGTATGTTTATATGTTATACAAACTTACGGATAGATTTTGGCAGTGCGAAAAAAAAGAGAATGAATGTACATGCACATACAAACATGTGTACATGTGTACACGCATAATAGAACGAAGATATAAAGCAGTTTCCGCAAGTCGATGCCGAAATACCCTTTCAAATGAATTTAAAAAATAAGAGAAAATGCTATAGTCGTGGATTGCTATTGTCGTAGGCATGGCAAAAGGATTTTTGGTAAATCGATAGAAATTGACAAGAGAAATATAAATATGTAAAGATATCAAAAAATGTTGCAAAAAAGTGGGCAGTTTTGAGCGACTCTTTGTATGGCAGCTTTATGATATAGTCGCCTGATATGGATCGAACTAAAACCAAAAGTGTATATTGCCAGAAACAACGAGTGTGAATTTATTTTTAATTTATCTTTTTATTATTTCTATGATATAGTGATCTTATCTAAAGTTATATGCAGATATATAAAAACAAATACGAGTTTCCGTAGAAACGGACGGACATAACGACTCGAGATCTGGACCTTCATAAGGCCAGGTCTACTCGGCTAGGGATCCTGATCAATGTCTATGTATTACTTTAAAGTGGCGTAAACTTGTATTTTTACATGTTACATACTTTTAAGCAAATCTAGTAAACCCTTTTAATTTACATGTGACGAGTATAAAAGTTGAATGGTAGCAAAAGAAAATGAATTGTATTATATAATGTTATCTTAGTTAATCAGCGTCTGATGAACGCCCTCTTGTGCGCACATTTTTTTTTGTTTTTTTGAGACTATGATTCATTAGTATGCCAAATTTTAGAGAGCAGATTTCTTGGAAATCCCGAATAAATTTTTAAGGTTCCAAGAAGTGAAATGCTTAAAAAACAACAGAAACACACTTAAAAAGCAAACAAATTTTGCAGAATTAATTCGCATAAAATGCGGAAAATAACGGATGTTTATTATATGTACATACATACACAAAAATAATAATAAATGGGTGGTATCTTCGCTTCTGTGGAATTTTCTATTTAAGCTACAATATATGTATGCATGTATATTTTAACGTCTTCCTTTACGCTCCCAAGTAAAAAAGCCACACCATTAGCATTAATGAGAAACATATGTACATATTTATGCATGTCTATTC
The DNA here is from genome assembly GCF_004382195.2 of Drosophila sechellia. Taxonomy (NCBI): domain Eukaryota; kingdom Metazoa; phylum Arthropoda; class Insecta; order Diptera; family Drosophilidae; genus Drosophila; species Drosophila sechellia. Next base: position 13,539,837 of record NC_045950.1, on the reverse strand, counting down.
CAATATAAAGAAAAATTCATCATATGATTTTTTGTTTGGCAGAAAATGCGAATAGTTATTGGATCGATCACCGCAGTTCTTTTGCTTTTATTGCAAAACTCAAATGCCGAAATTCCCGGTTGCGACTTCTTTGACACCGTAGATATTTCAAAAGCGCAAAGGTTCTCGAACGGATCGTACCTCTACGAAGGCTTGCTGATCCCCGCCCACTTGACTGCTAAGTATGACTACAAGCTCCTGGCCGACGACTCGAAGGAGAAGGTGGCGAGCCACGTACGAGGATGTGCCTGCCACCTTAGGCCCTGCATCCGGTTTTGCTGCCCCCAGTACCAAGAGATGAATATGGGCGTGTGCTACGGCGACATGTCAGAGGACGAGCTGAACAAGCACGATCCCTTCGTGAACGTGACGCTCAGCGACGGGTCGGTGGTCAGGAGACACTTCAAGGAGGACCTGATCGTGCAGTCGGACCTGGCCAAGCCCGGATGTCCCCGGATGTACTTTATGAATCACGAACTGCCGGGCAACGAATTCACGCTGTTTGAGGTTAGTTTCCTGTGTTCCTGTCACTTCTGAAGAGTGTAACCGTCTTTGAATCTCCGTAGAATGGATCTCTTCTGCGTCACTGGGACAATGCGGAACTGAGCAAGCGGGAGTACTGTGTCCAGCATCTTTCATTCACAGGTGATAATATCCGAATTGCACCCCACTTCTGTCCACTTTCGTCTGAGCACTCGAGAACGTGGAAGACCGTTGGTAAGTTGAATTCCCTGCTTGATTTTAGGGTTTTTCGTTAATGTCCTTTTTCACAGCGATTGTGATATCCATGATATGCATAGTCCTAACGATCAGCGTGTACCTCTATGTCAAGAAGCTTCGCAACCTGCACGGAAAGTGTTTCATTTGCTACTTGGCCTCCTTGTTCCTCGGCTATCTCTTCCTGCTCCTCAACGTGTGGAAATACTCCTCCCACTTCTGCGTTACAGCAGGTTTGCTTATGGCGATTACAAGATAAAGGATGACTAATTTGACATTCCGATATCATGATCAGGGTTCATGGGCTACTTCTCCGTCATCGCCGCGTTCTTTTGGCTTTCTGTCATCAGTCTTACTCTCTGGAATTCGTTTAGTGGCAACTCCGGCTGGCTGAACCGTTTCTTGCCAGATAATCCGTTCCTTGCATACAACGTATATGCCTGGGGCATACCGCTACTCATGACTGCAATCACCTATATAGCTGACCAGGTGGTTGATGACGAGAATTTGAGACCCCGCGTGGGCGTCGGAAAAAGTTGTTGGATCTACAGTAAGTTACTATTCCTATAATTAGAACTGCGGTGTAACTCGTTTTGTTAACCAACAGCTGGGGATATGACTGTCATGATCTACTTCTATGGTCCGATGCTGTTGCTAATCGCTTTCAACATAACAATGTTTGTCCTGACGGCTTTTCGTATAATGAAAGTGAAGAAGGAAGCCCAAAACTTTACTCAACAGCAAAACACAACCAATAGGCTCAACTCGGACAAGCAGACGTAATAATTTTACAATAATTTATACAGTTTCAAATCCAAAAAGTTAACAATTTTAATTATTTTCAATGTCTTTTAAAGTTACACCCTATTCCTGCGACTCTTCATCATCATGGGCTTGTCGTGAAGCTTGGAAATAGTCTCGTTTTTGTTGAGCAAAAAGCAGGCTTGGGCCAAGGCTTTTATGGTGGCTGACTACTTCAATTGGTCCCAGGGCACCATCATATTTGTGCTCTTTGTTCTGAGGCCCAGCACACTGAAGCTCCTGAAGGAACGGTAAGTAATCGGTTCTTTCAGAGGAGGTCCAATTAACCAGGTTCTATCATCGTTTTTGGCTGAGCAGGATTAAGGGTGGGAGGAATGAAGTCGGCGCCAGCGATGAACATATCTCACTTCAGAATACAAAAATTGAACCCAGTGTTTTTTAATATATGGGTAATGTGAAAATACAGTTTATTAGTTCATTTGGTGTTGGAAACCTTCTATTTTGTACCACTAACAGGCAGCCTAATGTTCGTGACCAAAGGCTGCTTTGCTTGCTCATTATTGCTCACATGTCGTATGCTCATATGGGCTACGAATATTTGCTACTTATCACTTCTTAAGTTTCTTGATTTATGCACACTGTCTAAGCATGTCTAAGCATTAATTAAATGTTGAATGTAATTGGCCATTAAGTTATAACTTTGAGCAATAATAATCTATTCTAATCCATCCTAGACGTGCCATCAAAGCGAGATCCAAGCAACTTCTACCCGGATATGCACAGATGTTATAGACACGAATACTCGGCATTGAGGATGAAATCTCAGGGAAATCCTTTTCGGAGCAGCACTTACACTCTCTCGTAGTATTAATTTTTAAAATTGGTACTGCTTGTACTGCCTCAATTTCTAAATATTCATTTAAAGAACTAAAAATAATTATATAATGACTTGTTATGACAATGACTAACTAAAAATCTAAATTCCTGAATTTTTTTTTATAAATTACGATTAATTCCTACCACAGAAAAGTGTTTCTAGTGACTTTAAAATATTACTAATTTAGGATGCTAATAATAAAATTAAAGATTGTGAATCAAGAGAAACTAAAATTCCTGACTATAATTAAGTTGAATAAATGAGAGGAACATACATATTTTTAACATAGTTTTAAATAATTTTTCATGCACATCGTTGTTAAAAAACAACAAGTTATTTGAATATAAATTAAATAAAATGAAATATTGGTTTACATTAACCACAAAAAATCATATTTTACAATGTCATTCAATTGAACGATAGAGAAAATTACTAAAAACGATCTAGTCGAGTTCCTCGACTATAAGATACTCATTTCTCAGCTAGTTTTTTCATTTAAAAATTTCCTTCCTTCCTTTCTATTACGTTTTGCACAGTATTCAACGAATCTATTATATTTATTTATTTCTTATTGTATAAAGCATTTAATTCTCGGCTGCATTGGGACCACCGTTAATTTTGGGACTGGTTGATATTCCACAAGGAGTCTCTATAAACTGGGAGGGATCCATTTGTGTAAGACAAAAAGTCAACAAAGACAACAAAACAACCGATACCAAAGACCGCATTTCTCCCCAGGCAAAGAACGACTAAATCCATAACATTTCAGAAAGCTTCTTATCAGCTTAAAACTCCTGAATACCAAAAAAACTTTTGAATTTTTTGTTTTGTATAATTTTGTACGTTTTTTGTTTTCTCTTTTAGTTTGAATTAAAATAAAAATTGTTTGAGTTCCCTCAAAACGTAGTGATAAGATGGTTGAATTTACTTGTAAAATATTTTTGATTAGCCTTTGCCAAATGTTCTTAGATGCTGGGTAACTAGTAGTCTGTTCAGAGCTTGGAAAGCAGCGACTCACTCAGCGTTGCATGCTTAATCTCGTACATGGGCAGATCGTCTCGGTTGGTGATCCTGATCAAGAATGTACCTACATATGTACATACAATGTGTACTTTATAAGGTCGGAAACATCGTATATGTTACGTTCTTTTCGAAAGAAAAAGTTAAGAAAAACCAATATTGGAACAGTAGAACTAAAAGTTATAGAACTATCAATAAGTTCAGAAACATCTTTTAAAAATAATAATATTCCTTTTATTTAAAAAAAAACTGGCGTGATCAAACCATTAGATCGATAGTATATTGGCAATTAAGTGGCAACTCTATCATTTGAAGAACTGTATCAACATACGGACGCAATCTGAATTTGTGAACACAGAAGACTAGTCTCTTTTTCGACGTGGAACGGATCAGTCGGAGAAAAAAAGCCGCTGCTGCGAATACACACACTTGTGTATTTTAATTAAAACTTTAAGGTTTATCGGTACTTAAATTTGTCGCAGCAAATCAGTTGTTTGTGTAAAAGGTTACTCTTCTTCAATGTTTTAAACAATAAAATAAGTTTCCTTCCAGTCAAAAATGTTTAAATAACAATTTCTGTGCATTTAAGAGAGCGTGAAATGTTGCTCTCTTCTAACACATTTAAGAATTCGACATGTGTATGTATGAATAATATAATATGTTGGTGTTGTTTGATTGTTAAATTTCCAGTCACATCATGGATAGATACATTTTCACATGGCTGTATCGGACATTAATTAAACATTTTTGGCAGAAATGTATGTTTATATGTTATACAAACTTACGGATAGATTTTGGCAGTGCGAAAAAAAAGAGAATGAATGTACATACATGCACATACAAACATGTGTACACGCATAATAGAACGAAGATATAAAGCAGTTTCCGCAAGTCGATGCCGAAATACCCTTTCAAATGAATTTAAAAAATAAGAGAAAATGCTATAGTCGTGGATTGCTATTGTCGTAGGCATGGCAAAAGGATTTTTGGTAAATCGATAGAAATTGACAAGAGAAATATAAATATGTAAAGATATCAAAAAATGTTGCAAAAAAGTGGGCAGTTTTGAGCGACTCTTTGTATGGCAGCTTTATGATATAGTCGCCTGATATGGATCGAACTAAAACCAAAAGTGTATATTGCCAGAAACAACGAGCGTGAATTTATTTTTAATTTATCTTTTTATTATTTCTATGATATAGTGATCTTATCTAAAGTTATATGCAGATATATAAAAACAAATACGAGTTTCCGTAGAAACGGGCGGACATAACGACTCGAGATCTGGACCTTCATAAGGCCAGGTCTACTCGGCTAGGGATCCTGATCAATGTCTATGTATTACTTTAAAGTGGCGTAAACTTGTATTTTTACATGTTACATACTTTTAAGCAAATCTAGTAAACCGTTTTAATTTACATGTGACGAGTATAAAAGTTGAATGGTAGCGGAAGAAAATGAATTGTATTATATAATGTTATCTTATCTCAGCGTCTGATGAACGCCCTCTTGTGCGCACATTTTTTTTTGTTTTTTTGAGACTATGATTCATTAGTATGCCAAATTTTAGAGAGCAGATTTCTTGGAAATCCCGAATAAATTTTTAAGGTTCCAAGAAGTGAAATGCTTAAAAAACAACAGAAACACACTTAAAAAGCAAACAAATTTTGCAGAATTAATTCGCATAAAATGCGGAAAATAACGGATGTTTATTATATGTACATACATACACAAAAATAATAATAAATGGGTGGTATCTTCGCTTCTGTGGAATTTTCTATTTAAGCTACAATATATGTATGCATGTATATTTTAACGTCTTCCTTTACGCTCCCAAGTAAAAAAGCCACACCATTAGCATTAATGAGAAACATATGTACATATTTATGCATGTCTATTCCAATATAAAGAAAAATTCATCATATGATTTTTTGTTTGGCAGAAAATGCGAATAGTTATTGGATCGATCACCGCAGTTCTTTTGCTTTTATTGCAAAACTCAAATGCCGAAATTCCCGGTTGCGACTTCTTTGACACCGTAGATATTTCAAAAGCGCAAAGGTTCTCGAACGGATCGTACCTCTACGAAGGCTTGCTGATCCCCGCCCACTTGACTGCTAAGTATGACTACAAGCTCCTGGCCGACGACTCGAAGGAGAAGGTGGCGAGCCACGTACGAGGATGTGCCTGCCACCTTAGGCCCTGCATCCGGTTTTGCTGCCCCCAGTACCAAAAGATGAATATGAGCGTGTGCTACGGCGACATGTCAGAGGACGAGCTGAACAAGCACGATCCCTTCGTGAACGTGACGCTCAGCGACGGGTCGGTGGTCAGGAGACACTTCAAGGAGGACCTGATCGTGCAGTCGGACCTGGCCAAGCCCGGATGTCCCCGGATGTACTTTATGAATCACGAACTGCCGGGCAACAAATTCACGCTGTTTGAGGTTAGTTTCCTGTGTTCCTGTCACTTCTGAAGAGTGTAACCGTCTTTGAATCTCCGTAGAATGGATCTCTTCTGCGTCACTGGGACAATGCGGAACTGAGCAAGCGGGAGTACTGCGTCCAGCATCTTTCATTCATAGGTGATAGTATCCGAATTGCACCCCACTTCTGTCCACTTTCGTCTGAGCACTCGAGAACGTGGAAGACCGTTGGTAAGTTGAATTCCCTGCTTGATTTTAGGGTTTTTCGTTAATGTCCTTTTTCACAGCGATTGTGATATCCATGATATGCATAGTCCTAACGATCAGCGTGTACCTCTATGTCAAGAAGCTTCGCAACCTGCACGGAAAGTGTTTCATTTGCTACTTGGCCTCCTTGTTCCTCGGCTATCTCTTCCTGCTCCTCAACGTGTGGAAATACTCCTCCCACTTCTGCGTTACAGCAGGTTTGCTTATGGCGATTACAAGATAAAGGATGACTAATTTGACATTCCGATATCATGATCAGGGTTCATGGGCTACTTCTCCGTCATCGCCGCGTTCTTTTGGCTTTCTGTCATCAGTCTTACTCTCTGGAATTCGTTTAGTGGCAACTCCGGCTGGCTGAACCGTTTCTTGCCAGATAATCCGTTCCTTGCATACAACGTATATGCCTGGGGCATACCGCTACTCATGACTGCAATCACCTATATAGCTGACCAGGTGGTTGATGACGAGAATTTGAGACCCCGCGTGGGCGTCGGAAAAAGTTGTTGGATCTACAGTAAGTTACTATTCCTATAATTAGAACTGCGGTGTAACTCGTTTTGTTAACCAACAGCTGGGGATATGACTGTCATGATCTACTTCTATGGTCCGATGCTGTTGCTAATCGCTTTCAACATAACAATGTTTGTCCTGACGGCTTTTCGTATAATGAAAGTGAAGAAGGAAGCCCAAAACTTTACTCAACAGCAAAACACAACCAATAGGCTCAACTCGGACAAGCAGACGTAATAATTTTACAATAATTTATACAGTTTCAAATCCAAAAAGTTAACAATTTTAATTATTTTCAATGTCTTTTAAAGTTACACCCTATTCCTGCGACTCTTCATCATCATGGGCTTGTCGTGGAGCTTGGAAATAGTCTCGTTTTTGTTGAGCAAAAAGCAGGCTTGGGCCAAGGCTTTTATGGTGGCTGACTACTTCAATTGGTCCCAGGGCACCATCATATTTGTGCTCTTTGTTCTGAGGCCCAGCACACTGAAGCTCCTGAAGGAACGGTAAGTAATCGGTTCTTTCAGAGGAGGTCCAATTAACCAGGTTCTATCATCGTTTTTGGCTGAGCAGGATTAAGGGTGGGAGAAATGAAGTCGGCGCCAGCGATGAACATATCTCACTTCAGAATACAAAAATTGAACCCAGTGTTTTTTAATATATGGGTAATGTAAAAATACAGTTTATTAGTTCATTTGGTGTTGGAAACCTTCTATTTTGTACCACTAACAGGCAGCCTAATGTTCGTGACCAAAGGCTGCTTTGCTTGCTCATTATTGCTCACATGTCGTATGCTCATATGGGCTACGAATATTTGCTACTTATCACTTCTTAAGTTTCTTGATTTATGCACACTGTCTAAGCATGTCTAAGCATTAATTAAATGTTGAATGTAATTGGCCATTAAGTTATAACTTTGAGCAATAATAATCTATTCTAATCCATCCTAGACGTGCCATCAAAGCGAGATCCAAGCAACTTCTACCCGGATATGCACAGATGTTATAGACACGAATACTCGGCATTGAGGATGAAATCTCAGGGAAATCCTTTTCGGAGCAGCACTTACACTCTCTCGTAGTATTAATTTTTAAAATTGGTACTGCTTGTAAATAATTATATAATGACTTGTTATGACAATGACTAACTAAAAATCTAAATTCCTGCATTTTTTTTTATAAATTACGATTAATTCCTACCACAGAAAAGTGTTTCTAGTGACTTTAAAATATTACTAATTTAGGATGCTAATAATAAAATTAAAGATTGTGAATCAAGAGAAACTAAAATTCCTGACTATAATTAAGTTGAATAAATGAGAGGAACATACATATTTTTAACATAGTTTTAAATAATTTTTCATGCACATCGTTGTTAAAAAACAACAAGTTTTAAATAAATTAAATAAAATGAAATATTGGTTTACATTAACCGCAAAAAATCATATTTTACAATGTCATTCAATTGAACGATAGAGAAAATTACTAAAAACGATCTAGTCGAGTTCCTCGACTATAAGATACTCATTTCTCAGCTAGTTTTTTCATTTAAAAATTTCCTTCCTTCCTTTCTATTACGTTTTGCACAGTATTCAACGAATCTATTATATTTATTTATTGCTTATTGTATAAAGCATTTAATTCCTAATTGGGATATGTCCGTTCGCCAACCTGTATGAACTTTGCGTATTATTACTTAAATTTATCTATCTATGTACATGCCAAGAACTGATAGAATGGCACGGTTCCCGCCGATTGTCGCTGAGTATGGGGTATCTTAAAGCACATTCTTGTTCTCTCTTGACATCGCTTATTGCGGCAGAGCTGTGCTGTCCACATTTTGGGATCAGTCATCTTAAAACTCTGGTCGGGCAAACATGTTTTTTGTGTTAGTCGTTCCATTTAAACCTTGTGTAAGTATTTATATTTAAAATTTTTTGCATACAAATTTTTAAGCATAAAAAGTACAAGTCTAGTACGATTTGACCGTTTTTATACAGTTTCGTCCTCTTACACGGATAATTCTTGTGACCTAGTTTTAAAAATGAACTTTTTTCAGCTTCGTAGAATGCTTATTAATAGCAAAAAGATTTGTTGAATTTATTTTTAACATTACTAAGTTGATAAGTTAAACTTTGATAAATAACAACTTATACAGAATGGTACATTTGAGTGTACCATGACTCAATTTTTTGTTTTCGACGATCATAAGCTTAAGTTCAGTTTCGAGTTTTGCGGGGATCATTTTGCTACTATATTTCTAAATGTAAGCACTTATCTTGGGTTACCGGCGTAGATACTTACAGGATAGCATACATCATTTGAATTCAGTTGACTATCATTTTAATTTCCTTGGCAGAAAATGCGGATATTAGATGTTTTGTTAATCGCAGTTCTTTTTCTGCTGATGCCAAAATCAAATGCCGAAATTCCCGGTTGCGACTTCTTTGACACCGTAGATATTTCAAAAGCGCAAAGGTTCTCGAACGGATCGTACCTCTACGAAGGCTTGCTGATCCCCGCCAACTTGACTGCTAAGTATGACTACAAGCTCCTGGCCGACGACTCGAAGGAGAAGGTGGCGAGCCACGTACGAGGATGTGCCTGCCACCTTAGGCCCTGCATCCGGTTTTGCTGCCCCCAGTACCAAGAGATGAATATGGGCGTGTGCTACGGCGACATGTCAGAGGACAAGCTGAACAAGCACGATCCCTTCGTGAACGTGACGCTCAGCGACGGGTCGGTGGTCAGAAGACACTTCAAGGAGGACCTGATCGTGCAGTCGGACCTGGCCAAGCCCGGATGTCCCCGGATGTACTTTATGAATCACGAACTGCCGGGCAACAAATTCACGCTGTTTGAGGTTAGTTTCCTGTGTTCCTGTCACTTCTGAAGAGTGTAACCGTCTTTGAATCTCCGTAGAATGGATCTCTTCTGCGTCACTGGGACAATGCGGAACTGAGCAAGCGGGAGTACTGCGTCCAGCATCTTTCATTCATAGGTGATAGTATCCGAATTGCACCCCACTTCTGTCCACTTTCGTCTGAGCACTCGAGAACGTGGAAGACCGTTGGTAAGTTGAATTCCCTGCTTGATTTTAGGGTTTTTCGTTAATGTCCTTTTTCACAGCGATGGTGATATCCATGATATGCATAGTGCTAACGATCAGCGTGTACCTCTATGTCAAGAAGCTTCGCAACCTGCACGGAAAGTGTTTCATTTGCTACTTGGCCTCCTTGTTCCTCGGCTATCTCTTCCTGCTCCTCAACGTGTGGAAATACTCCTCCCACTTCTGCGTTACAGCAGGTTTGCTTATGGCGATTACAAGATAGAGGATGACTAATTTGACATTCCGATATCATTATCAGGGTTCATGGGCTACTTCTCCGTCATCGCCGCGTTCTTTTGGCTTTCTGTGATTGGAATACACTTGCGGATTACGTTCAGTACACCCTCTAACGGTTTGAATCGATTCCTGCCAGATAATCCGTTCCTTGCATACAACGTATATGCCTGGGGCATACCGCTACTCATGACTGCAATCACCTATATAGCTGACCAGGTGGTTGATGACGAGAATTTGAGACCCCGCGTGGGCGTCGGAAAAAGTTGTTGGATCTACAGTAAGTTACTATTCCTATAATTAGAACTGCGGTGTAACTCGTTTTGTTAACCAACAGCTGGGGATATGACTGTCATGATCTACTTCTATGGTCCGATGCTGTTGCTAATCGCTTTCAACATAACAATGTTTGTCCTTTCGGCGCTTGACATATATAACACAAAGCTCAGTGTGCATGGCTTCGCCAAAAAGCAAGAAACAAACCAACAGCTAAATGACCAACAATTGTAATTATATTTTATTATTAGAAATTGACTGTAATGTCAATTGACACTTTTTGTAATCTGTTAACAGGTTTACTATATTCCTGCGACTTTTTATCATCATGGGCTTGTCGTGGAGCTTTGAGATATTATCCTTTTTGATGAGCAAACAGCAAGCTTGGGCTGAGGCTTTAAAGGTGGCTGACTACTTTAACTGGTCCCAGGGTACTATAATATTCGCGCTTTTTATTTTAAAGCCTAGCGTTCTAAAACTGCTAATACCAGGGTAAGCAAACTATTACGAATAACCTTGAAACTTGACCGTCTCACACGTCGAAATCGTTTGATTTAGGTGTCAAAACCTCCCAGGAAGTCACCATAATCCGAGATCAAAAGCAGCTCGATATAATTCAACTCATACGGCTTGTGAAGAAGGATCGATTGCGGATCCAAACGCAGTGTAGCTTTAATTGAAGGTCGTAGACGAAGAGTCGCTTGGAATTCAGAAAGATGTAATGTCTTTGTAATTGATCACATTATTTTGATTTTCTGTAGAGCCAAAGCTTCTAAAAAAATGTTTGTGTCCAGGCAATACATAATTTCTTGGTATATATACTAGTGTGTATCGCCATTAAAACTATATAAAAAGCAATAAATATTAAATGATAAAAAATAAAACACAAAAACAAGAAAAGTAAAATATTTTTCGGATCATCAACTTTTTTGTAAGACTAAATGTAAATATATTTCTGGCACCGGAGTTTCAAACCAGGGTTTGCGTCAACAATGCTGGCCCATCACTGGCAAGTACCAAACGATTATAGAAAACTTTTGCTAATCGATTAAGCATCGGGGGTCATCGATGTTTCTCCACCTCTACAATTTCATGTTGTTTTTTTAGTCGCGGCTGTTTGACGTTTGTCGCTTTCCTCCGTTGCGAATATAATATATTACGTAGCTCATTTTAATACAAACGGAATTGCGAGCGCAACGACGACAACAACAACAGTAGCACTAACCGTAAGCGCAGGGGCCAAAAATTAGATTGCGTTTGCGGCCGCAAAGATTTGATGACGTCGCATACGCCGTCTTCTAGGGCGTAAAAAGCAAAGCAAACAAACGCGAAAAGCGAAACGTGTAAACGGCGTAGAAGCGATAAACGCGACTCAAATACGCAGCAGATAAAATACAATACGCGAGAGGAGAAAAGTCACGGGAATTATTTTTCATATTCGGCGTCTGTTTGCGAGCGTAAACGTGTGTGCGTGGGCTTGTGCTTTTGCCAGTGTCGTGTGTGTTAAGTGCCAGTGTGTGTGTGTGTGTGATTAAGAGGATAAAAAGGAATAGAACGGTAAATGCAGCGCCGCAAAAATGTGCAGCCTGACGCCAAACCACATGGTAAACGTAACGCAGCAGCACCTACACGATCTATTGGAAACTTTCGAAAAAAAGTCCTTCGAGGCGGCGGCCTTTGAGGAAGGAACGGCGGTAAGTTAACGGTACCAGTGTGTGCGCGTGTCTGTGTGACATACATTTAGGCGCACGTGCACGTGCTGTCGCCGCAAAACAAGCAGACACACACACCCATGTACGAAATGCCTGTTGTGCTAGTGTGCGTGGCGCCTACACCGAGGACACGTCATAGTGTCCTGCCCTCCTATTGCTCTTATTCTCTTCCCTTCCTTGCGTTCCTCTTACTCGACGTCTTCCTTCTGCCGCGCCCCAAAAATACTCAGCCACTCAAAATGGCCGCCATTAAGCTTCCTGCGAGGAAAATCGCATTTTCATGGCAATCATAGGCGCTAAAACATCCATTTCTGAGCAAATTTCTAATTAATTGATAAGAATTAAATTGAGTGTCAGGTTTCAGAGTTCCTCATCGAGTTGCATTCATTCTGGTTATTAAATCAAATTCAATTCGGAAATCCCGAGTAAGCAGGTTTTCCGAAACCGGAAACTTCCTAATAGCTTTTGCTCTCGAATTGCCATTGAAACTCAATATCCCACTAAGCTGCTTTAAGCGGTAATTAAAAGCCTAACAACTGCCTTTTTAGGCCCGCCCCTGAATTACGCATAAATGTGCATTTCCTTTCCACGACACGCACTCGAATTCGACTATTGTCTTTTGCATTCAGCTCATCCCCTTGCACCCTTTAACCCACTTTACCCCCCTCGAATGTCACGCACGCCCTTTTAATAGTCCAGTGTGTAATGCCGTCTTATCGCCCGCTTAACCGGCAATAACACAGAATAACAATCGTAATGGCAACTTGGCAACAGCCGCTGCTCATTTGCATGCCAGTGCTGGTGAATATATTTAAGCCAAATCCCCGAGCCAGGCTGCATGGAAACAGAGCGAGGAAAGCCAAGTGGAAACTTGGCACGTAACTCACGTTTCCGCGACGATCTTACTTTGGTTTGTTCAGCTGCAATCGGCACATACATACATATGTGCATACTTATGAATGTTGAACCGCCAGCGCAAACTTTGTTGCAAACGTGTGTTTTTATCAAACAATGGCCAGGTCTTATCGCCAACCAGGGCGCCAACCTTCGATTTGATTTTCCACAAGTATTTTCCTATTCCTTATCTATCTGCCAGCTATTCGAAGGCACAAACAAAACGCTGCTACTGCCCCTTGATACAAAGCATTGCATTTTTGATGGGGTGCAAAGGGTGAATTATGTGTGCGCTTCTCTCTCACTTGTTTATTTCCCAGTCTCCTCGGGGTTCAGGGTTAAGTTTAGCCACACCGATTAGATTAGGCGCCCGCTCAGCCAAAGTCACAATACCCAAGCAAATGACGTAGGCCAGCGATGAGGTTTATAGCTTACAGAGAACGTATGCAAAAAAACATTAAATGAAAAGGCAAAAAAATAAAGGTATTTACACTGATTCGCGGCCATTTAAATTGCAGCTAAAGAAAAGTCTTTAACATAATATTGCACCCTGAAATATATTTGAAAAACTTTAAAATTAAATTGAAGAGCTTTCCAAATTCATAAGTTGTACTTCTCGTCTTATCGCAGCAATGAAAAACAAACCATTAAAAACGGCTCTCGTTTGGCACGTGACGAAGATTACCAGCAACAAACCGAGTGAATAATAAGATTGAGTTTGCTCCAATTTACATCAAGACATGGAAATATTTAATATTCAACATCCATTTAAAAAATTACACTTATTTATGTTGGTTTACCACAAAAAAAAAATACATTTATATGTGTAGATTTGCTAAAAAAAAAAAAATCAACGTACATTTAAAAAGTTTCGCAGTAGACGCCGACCGACAATCGTTGGACAATTATTGTATAATTATGGACTCTTAGAAACCCTGGAAACTCCTGCGGAACTCCTCCTCGAAATCCGCGTGGCCAAGATCAAGCTTGTGGAAGTCGGTGAATCCCTCGCGATCCAGCTTGGCCTGGGCCCAAAGGATCAGCTTGATGAGGAACATCATTCTTGGCTCCATGGGCTCCTCTTTGCTCTTACCCTCATCCTCGTGGCATCGCAACATGGCTGCATTTATTTCACCGGCCACCTTTTGGCGATATGAGTAGTACATCAGCTCCCCGTACGGACTGTATTCCGGCCGATCGAAGGTCAGCAGACCCATGGTCCGCTCCACTTCGTGGTAGTGCCTTGGATCGACCTTGGAAAAAACCCCTGCCTTGCTCTGGGCAAACTTCAAGGCCTTCTCCATCTTCTGATCCCTGATCATCTCGATCAGGCGCAACTGTTGCATGTGGAAAAACACATAGTTGTCGGTCTCGAAGAGGCGTGGATAGATCCGTGTGGCCAGGTCCATGGCGTACTTGACCTGACCCACACGCACGGCATCCTGAATCCTCAAACGATCCCCGATGGTGTCCATGTGTGGACCCGGCTTCACAGACGCCTCGGTCATGAAACGCTTGGCGGCCTCCTGATAGCCCTCTAAATGGAAGTTATGTACTTCAGCTAGGAAGGGTAGCATACTAGTGAGGCTCACCTGTGACCAGATAGTTCATCACCAGACGATTCAGGTCTGCCTGCCGGCACTGGAAGCTCATCATCCGGTGGGGCCACGAAGTGGATGGTCTATACTCGGTCATTTTCAATTCTTATAGTTTGATTTAGGTACTGAAAGTTGAATAATAGACAAAGAAGTAAATTGACATTAGATTACTTCCTTAGTTCGTTGTATTATTTCTCGTTTTCATCTATCTACTAATAGTGAACATGTTCTTTCCATTTATGTGACGACATTAGAAAGCTGTCGAGTTTTGTCTTCTTACTTTTATTGAATCCCACGCATTTTGCTGTCATATAGAAAAGCTCCGCTGATGATCATCTATTAACAATGTGCTGATCATTATATCACTTTTGTTTTCAGCGAGTCACTCATCATTTTTGCGCACTGATTTATTTTTATGGCCTGGCATTGAAAACTGTTGCAGATGCAAATGCAAATGCGAGTGTGTGTGTGTTGGGATTTGCATTTGTATTAAGTATCTTAACCGTGGGTGGGGTGAACCATCTGTCTGCTCGTGTGGGCGCCAAAAAGTCAATCCTGGCCAAGCAGAAATGCCAGAAATAGCAGGGAAGGCTTTTTCTTCATAGATATCTCACTTTCGTAAACATTTTTATCGAGCGTCTTGCGTGTGTTTGCCGTTTTGTTTTGTGTTTATATTTTTATATATTTGAATTGTTTTTTTGCACAGTTTTAAAACCCACCTGTTGTTGTTTTTTTTGCTGCTTTCGTTGTCAATCAAAGATTGTTGCAAAAATTGCACCTGCTGAAAACGAAGAAAAGGGTGAAATGATTTTGCAATACAATGGAATATGGAAAACGTACTCTGTTGTATTTGTTGTATTGTTTTGGATGGCTAGCTGCAGTTTTTCTTCTTTTTTTTTTGGCAACAATCGGCTTAATCCAAACCAATTGGACCAAAAACGGCCGCGTTGCGAGCGGTGCCTTTGGCGCCTGCTGGAACACTACTCTGGTCCCAGGAGCTGCAGGACCTGGACGGCAGCTACTCCTCCGCATTAATGTGTATCCCGCCTGAAGCCTTCCAGTCTGCAGCTCGCTTCCAGTTCGGAGATTGCACTCGTTTTGGGGGTTGCAACCAGTTCCAGGAACAGTGAAGCCACCGTATGGCAAGCGCCGGTGTACGGAGCATTGAGTATTGGACCCTTCTGGTCGCTCCTGCTCGCCTGCTCTTGTTGGCAGCAGTCTGTGCCGTGGCCACGCCCCCGCCAAAGGACAGCTTCCCACCACCGCCCCCGGAAACGGATGCAGCTGCGCTGCAAGCCGTGCGGCGTCATTTGTGTGGGCGCTTTGGAAAATGCGGCACAGGCGCGCAGGAATCGCCGGAAGAGCGGAAGTGCGACGCCTTCCATCGCAACAATTGCAACCAAAGTTGGGCACAGTGGGATAAGTTCGCACAAAATAGGTCAAATATGAGGACTTCGCATTGTTCGTAGAGTAAAATACAATAGAATAGTTATGTTTATTTTGCCTTATTAGTCGAAGTGTTCAGGATCAATAAGCTTTTAAAAGCTATTTAAGAAGTAATATTGGTGAAATAAGCAATAATTCGTTGCTCCTTAAATTTATAATATCTAAACGTTCAAAAATATATAAAAAATACATTGAAATTGACAAGGCTAACGCATTTTTGGTGATTGATTTTTAATGTATTCATTATAGTAGCTCGTCAAGCATGCCAAAAATAATTATTTGGTGACCTCAGTGTGTACAGTGGGGAAATGAGAATTGCCATGAATTGTGGGTTTATTGTTTATTTATGTCAATTATGAAGAAATATAAATACCAGTCAAATGAACAATTTAAAATTGTTCGAACTTTTTTTCCATTTTTCTAAAGAGTGATTTAACCTAATTGTGGATTAAGTCTTATTGAGGCATTTTAATTGTTGGTAACAATTTTAATTGCATTTTTAAAATGTTTAGTATTCGTTAGCTTAACAAATTTCTGTTATATGTATCTGAGCTGAATTTGTGGTGCCTGTTAAGATATTCCCACTGTGCGACTAGGCATCCTGCACCCTTTTATGACAGCCTGTTGCACGTTGAACTTTGCTCCCACGCGTTTGGATGCGCCTCCCCGCGCCGCCCCCTTCGTCGTTGTGTGTGTGTGCAATGCGTGTTCGCTGATGGCCAGCTGTTGCTGCAAGGTGCGTGGGTAGCACCACAGACACTTGTGCCAGGAACGCAGGAGTGGAAGAAGTCGCCCCCTTGAAGGGAATGGCCGGGCGGGAGGAGTGTCTAGTGGTCTGGAGGGGTAGCTGCATCTCCACACACCCGCATCTGTAGCAGTGCGAGCAGCTGCGCTTCCAGCACTTATCGGGGATGCAGCAGCAGCTTTCCGGGCGCATGTCCACAATGAAGAGAGCCGGCGAGTTCGATTTGATTAAGGGCCACTCCGATAAAGGGGTTCCAATGCTTCCAGATACGTGTTCGTACATATATGAACATATTTGTGAATGGATATTGCTACGCCAGTCGAAGTGCAGTAAGTCGAATCACCCTGCTGCGGAACTCCTTGCGCATTCCGGACTAACTGCCTAGCATCCGGAACCACCATGCAAGCATGATTAGAAGAAGAGCACAACTCGCCATTGCCGTGTTCGCTACTACTCCTTCGATTTTCCAGCTACGCGTGGTTTCGGATGCTGCCGATTTTTAGTCACCAACTTGACATTCATGCTCGCCTGTTCGCTGACAGATAAAATCGATAATGTGCGAAATGGCAATGCCGCTTCACTCAACTATTTGCCGGGAGTTCGGATTCAGATTCGGATTCGTTACGTTGGTTGTGGGGGATCGGCCTTCGTTTGGTTATGACCTAAGCATAAAAAATATAAGGGATGTTGGCTGAAGGCAAACGAATTATTTAGTTGTGTGCTTGATTACAAAGCGCCAACAGGAGCGCAGAAATTTTATTCAACATATTGATTTTTATTTGTGGTAATGCTGGATTAAAGCACTGGGAAAAATGTCACCCACATTAAAACCAAGTGGTGCCTTATTTGTATGAGTTAATATATGATTAGTGTAATATTTTCGGTTGTAATAGAACTTCATCTCGTTTGCTGCTAGCCCATGCTGGCATTGCCAAACTAAATCGATTATTCAGATGACCTTCTTTTCGCATCACAGTGAATTGTTTGATGGGAAGCCAGAAAGCGAGAAAAGCGATCGCCGCCTCAATTCTGTTCGTGGGAACGAGTGTGTGCGTGTGTGGGCGGGGAAAATCTCTTCCTGGCTGGCTGGCGAATAAATTAAGCAAATGATAAATAGATTTCTGAAACAACCCTGCCTCGTACTCATTATTTGTAACGCCCACTTACTGTGCTCAATTATTGTCATTGCGAAGTGTTTGAAGTGCTTTCAGGCGTTTGTTTGGCAAGCAAAAATCATTTAGCTCTTCAGGGCGGCATAAAACTCTGGCTCAAACGTGCTTTATACCTCCATTGGATACATCTTCGTCGCATATTATCCACAAAGCGGTTTCAATGCCTTTCGAAAGTTGTCGCACACACACCGTCGAGTGTTTTTCTATAGCCATGTTGATATTTATGTACATCTTAAAGAAATAAATGCAAATTAACTGCACCGACAACTTGCATACTAAAAGTTCAATAATAAACCCAATCGATGTGGATGATGTTGCATAAATTAAAAGAAATGCTAGTCGTTAACGTACAGATTAGTTGAAATTATTAGTGTTGTGTATCTATGAAACATTCATCGCATATTTGTGGTTAAAAGTTTTATCATATTATTTTCAATTCAGTCACAATACAGAGGTAAGCACTTACATATGCGTTGTAATAAACCTTAAAATATTTATTTTACAATGCACAATGCAAACAATGCTTTTTGTTTTTGCTTGCTTTATGTTGGAAAAGAAAGGCATTGTTTATACTTATAAAACATATATAGATAGATATATATTTATTTATTTAACCAATAATAAACGCAACCGAACTGTACTGTTTACGCAGTTCCTTGATTTGGAACCTGATCCCAAAGACGACTCAGAGTTTGAAACGTGGGCGCAACTTGTTTTCATATCGGGGGGTCTTTGAACGCCGACGAAAACAACACGCTGCACATTTCAAAGCGCAAGCATAAATCATGTAAACAAGAACAACGAGAATCAAAGGCGGAACTCCCCTCCCTGTCTCGCAGTCATTTTGGGTGTGGTCGGTGGCCCCAGTTTAAAGCCACTGAATAATTCATTCAAGAAAAGCCATTTCCCTGTCGCCGGCGGATTGATGAATATGCATCGTGTGGATTGCACCGAGGCCTCCTTCAGTTTTTCAGGTTATTTGGCAAAAAAGAAAAAACAACAAGACAAGAGTCAGAGCAGGAGCTCAAGCATCAGCTTATACAGTAAACATAACTTAAAGCGGAAAATGGCATGAAAATACTCATTAAAAATAAGTGGTAACTTAGTTGATCTGAATAGTTTTATTTATTTATACAATGTTGCATCTCAATGCTGTCTACTTGGCTACTTTCCATTACGTTCCCCTGAGGAAAGTGCAGCTCCGCTAAAGTCGCACTTAAAGAAGTCGTACTGTACTTAATGGGCGACCTCTCCACCCTTTTCTTTTGCTGATTCCCTGTGCTTGGTCGAGTTGGTTCGGTTCGGTTGGTGGTTTTCTCGGTTCGATTGCACACGAGTGCGCGAGTACGATTATTTTCAGCTGTGCGGTTTCTTGCCGCTGTTGTTCAGTTTTTTCTTTCTGTCTTCTATTTTTTTTTTTTAATTTTTGTAAGCTTTTCTGCTTTATTTTCCGTTCGGTTGCATTTTTCAAGAGAGAGCGAAGAAAAGTGTGTCGCACGCTGCAGCTTCTGCTGCATTTCTGGTGGCCCAGCATCGGCAGAGTCTTTAAAATCCGGGTTTGTGAGGCGAGCTTGGGTTCCGAGCCAGCCTTTCAGTTTGAGTTTCACTATTTGGGTCAGCGATGATGAAAGCGCCACCGCCGTTCGTGATGTTGATGATGACGATGGGGCTTAATGATCACCACGCTCGCAAACTATTTTCCGCGCTGTAACTAAACGAGCGCGCGTCTGTTTGTTGTTTTTAAGTTTTACAGCGCCTTTGGAACAGGCGCTCAGTCTTTCGAACAGCGCTGCTGCACTTACAGTTGCACTTGCTCGCTTACAAGGAAAAAACGACAGCGGCAGCAAAAGCAACGAAACAACGGCAACAGAAGCAGTGGGCAAGCAGTTCAATGCACACAACAACAGTAGCCGACGGTGCATGTGTGCATGTGTGACTTGACTGCTTTGTAACGGCAGCTTCTCCGACTTGGAGCGCACTCACACTCAAACACACACTCGCGCATCGGCCATCGATGGGGCTTATATTTTCTTTCTGGCAGCCCCATCTCTTTCACACTCATCACCTCGCCTGCTCCCGCTCGCATCATCTGTCAAACAGTGCTGCCGAAAATAGCTGCATGGAACGTCAAAAGTAGCTAAACTCTTTTAAAACTAGCTTCGGCACTTCGAGCTTTGATAGAATATGCTCCATAGTTGCTCGTCTTTAGGCTATTTTTATTTATTATTATTATTATTATGATCAATTTTTCACCTAATTTGCATAAAACAGTGAACGCATTTATCATTAAAATATATGAATTTGCAACACTGTACAAATACTGGATTAAACTGCAATCAATAGGTATTCTATAAAAAGTAAAGCAATAGTAGTTTTGTACTGATAATGGCGACTCATTTTATTTCAAACCTATCGTTATGCAATTCAAAAATGCTAAAAATACAATAAAAGCACCATAAACAGCAATTGGTTTTTGCGTGTTTCCGTCGGCGTTTTCTTGGTAATTGTAATTGCGTTTTAGTTGTTTTGCTCGTTCGCTTCGCACTGCGCACTGGTGTGTGCAGTAGTTTTCAGTCCACACACACACACACACATGCGCCCCACTAAGTTTTCATCGGGTTTGTTTTGCTCGCTGCTTCGCTTTTGTTGTTGCCAATTTTTGCGCAGCTACGGTCTTTGTCTTTTTATAGTTTTTGTTTTTTCTCCTCCATTTGTTTTGCACATTTCTCTCTGTGAGCTAGAAACCTGTTTTCCCAAGGTGTTTGTGTTTGCACGAGTCGTTTTATTTTGTGGCTATATTATTATTGTGCTTTTATCTAGTCGCAGTTGTTTGTCTGGGACAGCTGGCTGGGGGCCACGCCCCCATTCGCCGCCACCGCCCCCTTGCTCGCCTTTCCATCTATTTTTAGCCAGTCGCCTAAACAACCTTTAGAATTCTTTTTTCTTATATTTGTTGTGAATTTATTATTGTATCTCGGTGGCTAATTGGCGTTGTAACTTGGCCATTACCCCACATAGCTTATCTCTTTTAACCCTTGAGCGGCAGATAGCAACCAGTCGAAGCCGAACGATTCAGATTCCAGTTCTCCTACCCTGGGAGCGTCCAAGTTCCATTGAACTCGGGTTAGGAATGTCTATATAGTATGTGTATACACACATCGCGAATGCATGAAAACCAGTTGCACTCCGCGTTCTAATCTCGCTGTCCATTAAGAAGCGTCGCCGGCATCGCTGATTTATGCAAACCATTGACTTTACACACTGCCCGTCAAATACTTAATGGTTACCCAAAGTGAATGGGCACCAAGGTCATTCGTATACGGATTCGATTTCAGGATAAACAAACAAAATATTCGATCACCAGGCTTAATGGCTGGAAAGTTGCACAACTTTATTCTAACTAATATCTTACCACATACCTATTACATCTACTTTTAGTATATATCATATCAACTCCCTATTCATGGTATCCTGAACTTCGTCCTTGTCTTTTAGGAGTACGACATCTCCAAGAAATGCGAATACCTGTTTAAGCTCGACTACAGCCTAATTGAGCTGGATAATACGAACGGATTGCTCAGTCCGCGATATCCTGGGCGAATACTCATCCCGGAATATGAGCACGGGCACATGGCCAAGACGCTGGTACCGGGAAATGGACTCTTCGGGCAAGTTGGTGGGGGATTGGGAGGTGGAGGCTCCTCGGGAACAGCCACGGCCACGCCTCTGAACAGCAGTGCAGGAAGCACTGGAAGCGAGGGTGTGGGCATCCAAGCCTTTGTGACCTTTGCCAATCCCCTGCAGACGCAACAACAGCATCCGCTTCAGCAACATTATCTCTCGCAGCAGATGCATCCCCTCCACGCGCAATATCCCTCCCAGCAGTCACATCCACTCCAGCAGCAACAGCAGCAGCCATCGCAACAGCAACCACAAAATACGATATACGAAGATCAGTATGATATCCAGCGAATGCGGGAATTGGTAACGATGGCCAAATATGCGAGATGCCGTCAAAGATTCGCCGTGCCTGTGATCATGTATCGCGGAAAGTACATATGCCGCTCTGCCACGCTATCCGTCATGCCAGAAACCTATGGCCGGAAGGTTGTGGACTATGCCTACGACTGCCTGAGTGGCGGCAATTACACCGCGCCAAACGGAGAAGAGAACGATGCTGACTCCACGGACGAGTCGCTGATCACCCACATGCACGATCAGGCGCAGTCGCAGTTCAGCTACGACGAAGTCATCAAGAGTGACATCCAACTGCTCCATACGCTCAATGTCTCAACCATTGTGGACCTCATGGTCGAAAACCGCAAGATCAAATACTTCATGGCGTGAGTATACTCTAACATACTGGCTAAAAACAAAAACTGACCACCTGCTTTTTTCATTTAGCGTTTCCTCGTCAGAGAAAGCGGATCCCAACAAGCACTATAAGAGCTTTAATCTCCTATCCCTGCCGTATCCGGGCTGTGAGTTCTTCAAAAAGTTCCGGGACAATAACTACATGGCTCGCAACCTGCACTACAACTGGAAGCAAACGTTCAACGATGCGAATATCAACATTCCCAACATGGGACCCGCTGCGGATATCGATGTGGCGTGGTCGGAGTACCGGGATTGGGATCTAGTGGCCATCACCCAAAACTATTTGAGAGCCACACTGAAATACGTGCAAGAGGAGAGCTCCGGCCTGCTGATTCACTGCATCAGCGGTTGGGATCGCACGCCACTGTTTGTCTCTTTGGTCAGGCTGTCTCTGTGGGCAGATGGACTCATCCATCAGTCGCTGAATGCCATGCAAATGGCCTATTTCACACTGGCTTACGACTGGTACCTGTTTGGCCATCAACTGCCCGATCGCCTGAAACGAGGCGAAGACATCATGTTCTTCTGCTTTCACGTGCTCAAGTTTATCACGGACGAGGAGTTCAGCATTGTGGAGCACCGCAAGCGCACCAAGACATCCAGCAGCAGCGGCAGTAGTGTTATAGTAATCAAATCCGACTGCTGCGACGATGAACCGCTCAAGGAGTGAGTATAGTTGAGTATTGTAATTGAACAGTACCTTTATCAGTCCATTTACTTTAAATTGCAGAGACTACATCCTTTCGTTCGATCAAGATAGCAACGACAGCTACTCAAACTGTTCCAACTGTGATATGTCCATAACAGATAACTTCTATGCCACGACGCCAGCGCAAGTCAATCCGCTGACCAGCAGGTCGCCAAATCCGAAGAGGTTGGACAGCTAACTACTAAAATTAGAAACCTGACTAACTATGTCTCAACCTTTTTCAGATCTAGAACCAGTCCCATTTCAGTGCCCGGATCAAATGCGCGGCAAAGACAGGAGTCTACATCGTCCAATGGTAGCTGGCAGGTGGTTACCGATACGGGTTCAATCGACTCCATGATGAACGGCAGCTACATGATGCGCTTTGTGGCGCAACAGGCAGCGGATGGTGGCGGCTCCTCAAACATTCCTTTATGCAATGGCGGCAATGGTTACCACTGCAGCATCAATGCAGCATCGAGTGGCAGTGGGAGCGGAAGTGGTAGCAGCATCAGTAACGGCAGCTCGACGCACGGTTTCGCAAACGGTTCCTCCAAAGACGTAGGCGGCAGCACTATGGCCAGCAAGCAATGCATTAACTTGTAAGATTTAGCCATATTGTTCGAAAGCATAATGAAATCATTTTGTTGTACAATTGCAGACGAAAGCAACGCCTGAATGCAGTGCGCGCCATTTTTATACAAGCCTACGGCAAGACGATTGGACTGAAATTCAAGGAGGGTTCATCCATGAACCTAGCCACGTTCATTGGGAACCTGGCGGACCAACTGTTTTGAGAAAGGATTAGCAGCAATGACCGTTTGTTAGATTTCATCAACATTGTTTGTTTCTTGTTAAGTGCTGCGCTTTCAACCAACGACTGTATTTATAGACCTATTAAATTGCGTTCTTTAGTAACTGTTGATGATTGTGTAGTGTAACGGATAACTGATTACCGATAAGCATCGAAAGAACCAGGCGGATCCAAGGCAGCGAGCAAACAAAATCCCGTCGTCCTTCTGTCTCGGCTAACCCGCTCTCCTGTTCTCTAGGTTCTCCCGCTCCCCGCTCCTTGTTTGTTTAGTTATTAGTTCTTCGAGAATGCAAAGCAAGCGAAACATAAAATGCGATTTGGATTATACAATAGTTTTAAGTTGTAATTTATAGTAATGTATTTTTTAATAAACTTATGTGCATTTTATACGAAAGCAAGTCATGTTCTTAGCGTAGGCCGCCTGGAGCGCAGTATTCTAGCTAAGGGTAAATAATCATCAATTTCCACTCGCTTCACCCGGATGCGACAACTTTTAATGTAATATTTCGCGCTTTTAAGTGGAACATAGCGTGGTGTTTCTATCGGTCGTTCGTCAAATTTTGTTGCATCTTCAGTTTTAGGTTCAATCGCTGTTTCTGTTTTGATTTTGACATCATTTGTTTCATTGCTAACACCATTATAGCTTATTCTTTTATTGGCACTTGCTAAGTTGGGTCTTATGTTGCGTGG
This sequence comes from Drosophila sechellia, assembly GCF_004382195.2. NCBI lineage: Eukaryota > Metazoa > Arthropoda > Insecta > Diptera > Drosophilidae > Drosophila > Drosophila sechellia. The sequence continues at coordinate 13,515,466 of NC_045950.1, read as the reverse complement.
GCTAATGCGAAATCCGTCAATTGCCGGACGAAGTAAAGTGTTCGCTGGAAGCTCTTTCACCCGTATCGCTTTAAGAAATTCCTCGTATTCGCTCTGAACTGTCTTCAGTTCAATAGGACCCAGCTGTCGAGTGGCTTTCTCTTGGCGCTCTTGCTCCAGAATGAGGTCGAGGACCTCCACTTCTAAATGCCGGCGTTCCGCGGGCGACAGAGATTTCATGAAGGGCAACTGACTGAGAAGAAACTCCTGACACTTGGTTTTCGGCACATCCGCCGGCTTCGCGGATTGCATGCGACTGTGCACATCGTTCATCACCCGCAACAGAGGTTCAGGGATTTGCAATTTGTGTACATCGTTCATCTCCCGCCACAGAGGTCCAGGGATTTGCCCTTTGGCAGCCGCAAAGGCTTTGAGCAGCGGGCGCAGCTTCACCCACCGCAGCTTCAGTTCAGTTACGGAGAACGGAGTACTTAGCTCAACGCTCTCGTAGCTTTGGTTAAAGGACTTGGTCAGCTGATCCCATCCCCAGGAGTTGTACTCAACGTCCATTTTGGGCTCCACCTGCGGGATGATGAGGAAGGGATACCGGGCGAGCATCTCCATGAGCAGCACGTCGTTTAAAACAATCTGTCCGCTGATGTTGGTGTTTGATATGTTAATCTCCAAATGGGGAACAGTGGAATGGATCGCCGTTTCCTCGGCGCTGTCGGTACTCATTTTGATATTTTTCGCACTGTGTTATTCCAAAGTTCTACAACAAAATTGTGTACTACTTCAACTGTATATTTTAAGATACCACTTAACGGTAATTTCCTTAATGAAATCTATATTTCTAGAATTCGAGTTTCAATTTGTGTTTGCAAACTAATAGCGATGGAAATTGTTTGAGAACAGCAATCGATAAGTAGCCGACCAAACCGATAGGCAAGAAAGGCGATATTTGCTTAAACAATCGATAACTTATCAGACCATCTCCAGCGAGGAAGAAGCGTCGTGAAAAAAGCCGCAAAATATACACAGACTGAAGTATTTTCGCGAATTACTTGAACACAACGTGCGGAAAAGTATTCGGAACGCCCCAAGATGAGTGGCGGCACCATGCTATATGGCGGCGACGAGATCGGCGCCCTGGTCTTCGATCCCGGACATCACTCCTTGCGAGTGGGCTACGCACAGGAGGATTCGCCCAAGGCGGAGATACCCTCGGTTGTGGGGATTGGAGCAGCTCCAGAGACCAATCTCGATCCGGAAACCAAAACAGATAACAATGCCACGCCAAATAGTGAGTTTCTACATCGCCTTTTATTTTTAGTTTATGAACTATTAAACACCCGAAAAAACCGGCAATTCCTCTAGATGCTGACCAGCGTAAGTTCTATGTGGACACCAACTACGTGACCGTTCCCCGTTCCAATATGGAGGTGCAGACCTATATGAAAGACGGCATGATCGACAACTGGGACCTGTTTGAGAAGGTGATTGATTACGCCTACGCCAATGTCATTCAGTCGGAGCCGGAATACCATCCCGTGCTCTTTTCCGAGGCATCGTGGAATGTACGCAACAACCGGGAGAAGCTAACTGAGCTGATGTTCGAGAAGTACAATGTTCCAGCCTTCTTTCTGGTAAAGAACGCCGTTCTGGCTGCCTTCTCCAGCGGGCGGGCCACCGCTTTGGTTGTCGATAGCGGAGCCACCCACACCTCGGCCGTTCCCGTGCATGAGGGCTATGTCCTATCTCAGGCGGTGGTTAAGTCACCCCTGGGTGGGGACTTCCTTTCACGACAGTGTCGCCAGCATCTGGAGAAGCACGGCATTGATCTGTCGCCGGTATACAAGATTGCCTCCAAAGACGTCGTTAAGGAGCGCGACAACGGACGCTTCACGCTGCGCAAACTGCCAGAGAACCTAACTCAGTCGTGGCAAAACTACATGTTGCAGCTCATGATGCAGGACTTTCAGATGAATGTGCTGCAGGTCCTAGAAAATCCGTTCGACGAACGGGTTGCTGCCCAAATCCCGACGGTACACTATGAGTTTCCTAATGGTTATCATCAGGACTTTGGTTCTGAGCGGTTCAAGATAGCCGAGAGTCTCTTTGACAATGCCATGCTGGGAGCTGGCCAATTGGCGTCCACCAGCGTGGGCATGTGTGATGCGGATGTGCGGCTGTCACTTTTCGGCTCAGTTGTCGTTACTGGTATGAATTTTCCCTAGATTTCTAAACTAATTAACCACTAATACCTCAATATTTTGGTTTCAGGTGGCAATACTCTTCTGCAAGGCTTTCCGGAGCGCCTAAATCGCGATCTCCAGCTACGTGCTCCCTCAAATACGCGACTAAAAATGATTTCTGCCAATGGCAGCGTGGAGCGAAGATTTGGAGCCTGGATTGGTGGTTCTATCCTAGCCAGCATAGGTACTTTCCAGCAGATGTGGATATCGTCGCAGGAGTACGAGGAGGCCGGCAAGAGCCAAGTCGAGCGGAAGTGTCCGTAAGAACAGCGCAATCGAATTCCAATTTTAATTTTAAAGACGCAACTCTATGTAATAATATAAATGTGAACTTTTAAGTGTCCCATTATTCAGAAGACATTCGAGCGTTTGTTTAGGAATAGATTGCATTTGATTACGGAAATGTTTTTAGTTACACACATATGTATATATTTACTGCGACGCTGACGCGGACGTTACAGTTTCACATTTCAATGGAGTTTTCACTGGCTGCCTTTTGTCTTTCGGATCTAATTCGTACGTAATGGATATGGAGTGAACTCTGGGTCCTCGCTTTTTGTGGAACTGTTGATAGAGCGGTGGCACATAAATCTTGCGGCGAATCAGCGTCTCTTCTGTTATTTCGTGGCAGAGTTTTATAAATCGTCACATGGCTCCAGACATTGTGTTGTTGCAAACGCATTGCTATGGGCGGATCACTTGGTGAACTTTGTTTCAAATTTTGTTTATCTCGGCTTACTCACCTTGGCATTTAGTATGTCCTCCGACCAGTCCTCCTTGGCAATTCGACCAACAGCGTTGACCAGAATCTTCTTCACCTTAATCACGTTCTCGGCAAAAGTACGTAAGACATCCTGCACGTTGACACCCTCGCATCCCATGCGCCAGCAATCGTAGTCCGTGGCAATGGCCACCGACCCGTAAAGTAGGCCAGCCTCCTTAGCTAGCACCACTTCTGGACACGTGGTCATGTTTATGAGGTCCCCGCCCCACTGACGGAACATGTGGCTCTCCGAGCGAGAGGAGAAACGCGGACCCTCAATTGTCACAATGGTGGCCTTGTCGTGGGCGGGAATCTCCAGCTCCTTGGCCGCCTCGAGCAGAATGTTGCGGGTGCGTTCGCTGAATGCCGGAAACATGGGCAGGTGGCAAACACCACGTGGACTTTGTGCTTTGCCATCGTAGAAGGTCTGAAGGCGTTTAGTAGTCCTGTCGATAAAGTCGTGTGGAACAACCAGGTTGCCCGGCTTGATTTCTTCGCGCAAGGACCCACATGCTGTAGAGACAATTAAGTGGGTGCAGCCCACATCGCGTAGAGCCCAGATGTTGGCCCGGTAGTTAACATTGGAGGGCATGATGTCGTGCTTGCGTCCATGACGCGCCAGGAGCACGCACTGTACTCCATTGATTTCGCCTTCGATCAACGCATCAGACGGTTCTCCGTAGGGCGTCTCCACCACACGTTCATGCCGCTGTTCCAGGATATCTGGGTCGTCAAGCCCCGATCCGCCAATAATACCAATCTGTGGGTTATTTATAGTTTGGCATTGAACAAAATGGGGTGCTTAATTTTTGGACGGGCTACGAACTCACCTTGACCGGAAGCGGGTCCAGATTGGTGTCTTTACATTTAATCGTAATCATGTCTAGCGGAGGATTTTGCTTTTACAAGCTGCTGTTTCGGCGGTCTGGAGCAGAGTAGAATGTTCCCGCTGATAGCGTACTGATAACTGTGTGTCTACACGGTAGGGTGCATAAGCCGCAAAAGCTCGGGCATATTGAAATGACACTCAGCACGTCGTCATGGGTGTGTAATTATGGTAGTTCAATTATGTTTGCAACATTATGCTAATTCAGTTTATAATAGTAATAATAAATTAATATTTATAATTATAAATTTAAGAACTAAACCTATCATATGATAGAAAATCAAATCAACCAAAATTTAACTAACAAAACCCTTAAAATAAAAATATAATTAATATTTATTACAATTTATATCCATTACAGCTCCAACCAAAGAAACTTCGTATAAAATGAAAAGAAAACTGGCATGGAATAAATTATTTATAATGGCGAACTTAATTTATATGCTTATTTTGTAGGGTGTCTAAATGTGACAGCCGACCCTGTTATCGAGCAGTTAATCGGGAACCCTACCCGTACGCAATTCCCAACACTGCCGAAGTTAAGAAGAAGAAATCTGAATGTAAACAGCTGGAAGTGCGGCACATGTGTCTTGGCATAGAATCTAAAACAAGAAGAAGGAAAAACAATGTACCACCTTGGACAGGATCTGCCAGGCAACGATGTGGATGATATAGAGGATCTGATATCCGCCGATGATGTCAAGCCGCGTGAGCGCTACGAAAACAAAAAAACCGTTACGGTGCGAGCCAAGAAACGAGCCCAAATTCGACTTGAATCTCAAGAGGAGGAGGATAAACCGAAGCCCAAGATCCACGAGAGTGTCATACCCGGCACCCAGAAAGTTTTTGTGAAAACATGGGGCTGCGCCCACAACAATTCGGACTCGGAGTACATGGCCGGGCAGCTGGCTGCATACGGATATAGATTGAGTGGAAAGGAGGAGGCGGATCTGTGGCTGCTCAATAGCTGCACGGTCAAGAATCCTTCGGAGGACACGTTCCGCAACGAGATTAAGTCAGGCATGCAAAATGGCAAGTACATCGTGGTCGCCGGTTGCGTTCCCCAGGGAGCTCCCAAATCGGACTATCTGAACGGTCTTTCCGTAATCGGTGTCCAGCAGATCGACCGAGTGGTGGAGGTCGTTGAAGAGACCCTTAAGGGTCACAGTGTCCAGCTGTTGCAGAACAAAAAGAAGGTCCTTGGTCGGCGGGTAGCTGGAGCACCGCTCTCATTACCCAAAGTCCGCAAAAATCCATTAATAGAAATCATATCCATCAACTCTGGATGCCTAAATCAATGTACCTACTGCAAGACTAAACACGCCCGCGGTGACTTGGCCAGCTATCCCCCGGAGGAGGTTGTAGAGCGCGCCCGCCAATCGTTTGCTGAAGGCTGCTGCGAGATCTGGCTTACTTCCGAGGATACAGGAGCTTATGGTCGGGATATTGGAAGCTCATTGCCGGAATTGCTCTGGAAGCTGGTGGAAGTGATCCCCGAGAACTGCATGCTGCGTGTAGGCATGACCAATCCACCGTACATACTGGAGCATCTAGAGGAAGTGGCCAAGGTGATGCAGCACCCGAGAGTATACTCCTTTTTACACGTTCCTGTACAGGTAAGGATCTAGTGGAATATATATAAATATTTTTCGATAGTCAATTATTTATTTTTATAGAGTGGTAGTGACTCCGTGCTGGGCGAGATGAAACGAGAGTACTGTCGGCAGGACTTCGAGCACGTTGTGGATTTCTTAAGGGAACGAGTTCCCGGTGTCACGATAGCCACAGATATAATTTGCGGTTTCCCAACAGAGACAGAAGACGATTTCGAGGAGACGATGACCCTTTGCGCCAAATATCGCTTTCCCAGCCTGTTCATTAATCAGTTCTTCCCTCGCCCAGGCACGCCTGCTGCTAAAATGGAGCGCATACCCGCAAATCTGGTGAAGAAACGAACTAAACGGCTCACGGATCTCTTCTACAGCTATGAACCCTATGCGGAAAGAGTGGGTGAAATATACACCGTCTTGGTTACAGAAGTTTCACACGACAAGCTCCATTACGTGGGCCACAACAAGAGCTACGAACAGGTACTGCTGCCCATGCGGGATAACCTTCTTGGTACTCGTGTTAATGTGCGAATTACCAGTGCGAGCAAGTTTAGCATGGTGGGAGAAATTTTAGACGAAGAACGCGATTGGACGAGGTGTGCAAAAAAGCTGGAGTTACCAAACGTTCAAGTGCAAACCAGGAGCCGGGAAAGACTAATCCAACGGTATTTGGGCATTGCTCTGGTGGTGGGAAGTCTGGCTTTCCTCATACAGCTTGTAGTTCGACTTTTATACCCACTTCAATAAAACATCTCGTTCCAAATTCATAATTTAAGTAACGTATTGAACTTAACCTAAGATACATTAGAAACTTGATGATTCCATATAGGTATGGATTGGCCCAGATCTCCTTAGTACTCATCAGAGGGTTCCGTGCCAAAGTAGCGATCGCCAAAGTTACCAATGCCGGGTATAACATAAAACTTACTATTAATCTCCGGATCCAGAGCGGAAGTAACAATTTTCACCTACATAAGGGAGAACTCAATGTTAAATTCTGGCTTTTGGAAGTTAGTGTCAATCTCACCTTTGAGAAGGCATAGGCAATGGAGTGCACACCGATCTCAGCCATCAAAAGCGAGGCCAAGATAATGTTTTCCTCGGGTACATCGTGATCCAGCAGCACCCGAATGGCCATCATGGCCGCTGCTCCTGTGGCCACGGTGGCATCCATTAGTATCACCTTGTAGTCTTTTATGTCTTTAGGCAGCCTCAGATAGTAAAGCTCCGGCTCGCCGGTCTTAAGATTGGTCTGGATGAGGATCTTTCCAATGCGAATGTCCTTGCACACATCACAAACGGCTTGCTCCATGGTTTCACCAGCTCGGAGAATTGAGACGCCGCATATCTTGCGCGATTCCATACGCTTGCCCTCGTAAAGGACACCTTGTGGAGTCTCCACTGTGGTTTTCTTAAAGGGAAATAGACTTAGCGCATATTCAATGACTAGTCGTATCAGGCGCTTTGAGTAAAAGATAAACTCATCGCGGGACGTATTTCGGCAACGGATAAACGTGTGCAGACCCTTAATCTGGGGCGTGGGATGCAACAAGTGCAGAGAATGTGGCATTGGCTGGTCCTTGTAGGAGTTGGCCAGAGTTTCGCGCAGCTTGAATCCGCGCTGGAAGATAGACAGAGAAATTAACGAGGTGAACGGCGATGCAAGCAGGCAATTCATACCAGTTGCAGCTGTGTGTGCACGTGCTGCACAATGAGATGGATGGCCACCTTGTTGTCGCCTCCACGAGGAACAATGATATCTGCATGGGCCATTGTTGGAGCTATATAATTGCAATAGGAGGGCTTAACCATATTTAGGTATTGCTTCAGCACGCCCTTTAGGTCGCGTCCGCGCTGTGAGATGTCCCTAAAATTAAACATTTGCTTTTAATCAAGGTAGGCAGAGCCGATAACCATCGCCTACCTTCTTAACCGCCTGGCCAGACGAATATCGGGATCTGTGTCCACAAAAATCTTCATGTCTAGCAATTCAAGTACTTCAGGACTATGGAAGGTAAGAATACCCTCGAAGATGATCACATTGGCCCCGTACATGGTTTTCGTTTGGCTCTCACGGCCATGTGTCACGAAATTGTAGACAGGAACTTCCACCTTGCGGCCCTCCTTCAGCTTGGTGAGCACGTCCAGCAGCAGCTCGATGTCGAAGGCATCCGGGTGATCGAAGTTATATTCGTTGATCAGAGCCTGCTCATGCTGTTTCTCATTAAGGATCTACAGGATGTCCATAATGAATTTAGTTAATGTATTTCGTCAACTAAAATATAATCCTCCAACCTTGTAGAAACAGTCCATGGACAACAGTGTTACCCATGGAACGTCTAGGCTTTCGATGATTTTCTCAGCCACTGTGGTCTTGCCAGAGGCACTACCACCGCAGATTCCTGAAGGAAATTAAACACATTAGAGAGACTAGAATGATTTGTTTTTGGGGAGTGGTGTGTGTACCTATGACGAAGGGCTCCACCTGTTGCCCAGCACAATTGTACCACGGCGGTCGTCCGGCCGTGTAGATCGTGCGGTTATTTGCGCGTATGATGCATTCGGACGGATTCGCGGTGGTGGTCTGGTTGCCAATGGATGTGGTTCGCTGTCTCCTACCGGAACGTTTCAGAGGCGACTCCAACGATGCTTTAGCAGGCACTGTGGTGGGCGAGGCCGGGCAGCAGTTAAGATCCCCGGGCAGGCCATTGCCCAGGTCGGCATACGGATCCACGTAGAGTTGCTCGGTGACATCCGAACGGTCATCGCTGCAAATAGTACGTATATAGATTAGTTGGCGATTATCAAGTTCTACACTCCCACCATTTAACGATGACGTTAGCCACAAGTAAAATTATTGGAATTCAGTGATTAGCCATAAGATAACATTTTTATCACCGAGCACTGATTAATTTCATAATAATTTTAAATATTTGTATATGTACGAAAGAGTAGATTACAGAACGTGTTAGTGAAATTTCTTGCAATGCAAGCTTAAAGCTGTAAGTTCAAGGATGCAGTATACTCACTGACCTACTCTACTTTAACAGCCCCCATCTGCACACATATTGACACCCACACAAACGCAAAAAACCAGGCATATCGCCGACGTACAATTAATCTACTGCTCAATATGTTCTATAAATAGACAAGTTACTTGAGGCCTTAATTGTTACGTATTATCAGGTTAATTCTAATATGGCTTTCACTGAGAACAGCTAACACGTTACATTTACAGCTCCCTTAATAAATCCCGTTGGTATAGCAAAATTATTGCACGAATATGCAGTAATATGATATGGGAATATTAGTGATTTGGCATGAAATACGATATGATCATGATGGGTATATATCTAATATCAACATAAATATACAAAATTCACAACAAAATGTACGTAAATGGTCAACATTCGATTGAAAATCATATGATGTTTGTATTAAATGTTTTACAGGTTATTGACACATTAATAAATGTGCCCTATCTATTATTACGTTTGGGTATTTCTACCATGTGCGCTGCAGAATGTTGACGTGACCTTACGCTTTCTAAGTAGACGAATGGTTTTTCCGGTCATATTTGGCAGTTAAAACAACAAATACAGACAATAACTAGGGCCAAGTACATGCAAAAACACTCATCATACAATTCTGGGAAGATTTCAAAAATAAGAAAATAGGGGTCGGCAGACAAAGCAACGCTAGACGGATCCATTTATCGAAAGCTGCGTAGGCGCGTTCGTTGCACTCAATCTTTCCGTCTTTCTCTGTATCTTCTGCTCTTTATTAGCTTGCCAAAATGAAATTCACCGCACAGAAAGAAAAAGCTGGGTTAATATTTTTAAAAATTCTTGCGGAATTCTGCAAAAGGTCATAATAAATTACTTTGTTCAAATGCAAAAAACATTGTCAAAATTTCAGAACAATATTTATCAAAAAAAAAAACGATAAATATTAAAATAAGTTTAGGCTACTTGTTATGAAATGTACATTTAGAAGAATCAAATATGTTCAAGATGTATTTATTTATATACAGCTTTAAATTTTTCTCTCAGTGTGGGGCCAATAATCTGGTGACGGCACAGACGAGATTCCTCTGCATATTTTTAGTTTTTGCACACCAACAAAAGAAGCGAGAGATGAGCGCTTGCCACGTGTGCCGTGCTCTTCCCGAAAAAGGAACCAACAGGTTATGGCCTTCCAGGCGGGTGGGACAAGGACGGCAAGCGGGAGTTTCCCGGTGAGGGAGATGCAGGACATGGGGAGCAAAAGGCTGAGAGAACTGGATAGACAAACCGATAGACGTGGCTCATGTGCGTTGTTGTGATCGCTGCCATGTTGAAAAATTGAGAGAGCAATTGCTGACGCTATCGTCATTTCACCATTTGTTGTTACTTGCCGCGCGGCAGACTCATTAAACAATGTTAAACACTGAGAACAGAAAGAGACGTCGTGAAACTGGAGTACTGGACAAACAAGCGCAGCACCAAAACAATTAGAATGGAGGTAAATAACACAACAGAAACAACTAAAAGCACTCAAATACAAACCGCACACACAGATGCCTATGCACAAATGAATGTACAAACATACATATATGAACGTCTGTATGTATAATGGGACTTCGATTGGTTTTTACGTTAAGAAATGGGGAAAATGCAATGAATTACATGTGACCATTGGTTTTGGCTGCTATAGCCTTAACCTTTGACTGCTGATGATGCTGTTGTTGTTGCTGCTGATGTGGTTGCTGATGTAGCTGTTGTTGCTGGTGGTTTGTGATGGTTAGTAAACCGGCGGATGCGGCTGCAAATGCTGAGTTCGCTTTTGCCCCTTTTGGCACATCGTTGTTGCTACTATTATTGCTGTTGTTCTTGATGTTGTGGCCCGACTTGCTGCACAAAAACGTGATGCTGCTCATTTTAGACCGATCCCGATATGCCAGCGATTTTGAATCACTCAGTTCGTCGGCGTGGGCGTGAGAAATTGGATGTGGAGGCAGCAAGAACACAGCAACCGTCGATGCCAAGCCAAAATGGGTCACTCACTCACTCACACAACGCTCACGCGAATCGCCGCCGGCGTGGATCACATGTGATTTAGAGCTTTTATTTTGTACGCAGCGATTCACCTTTTGCGTTGCGGCCAATATTTATTCGATAACTAATGGAAACAAAAAATAGCGAGAAGTGCGAGGTGAGCGGCGTTTGGGGATTGAATGGCAAGAAAAAGTGTTAAGGCAGCTAAGGTTAAAAAGCTGCGCTGCGCTGCGGTTTCCTCTGCCGACGTCGTCTCTGCATTGTTGTTGTCGCAAGCCTTCCTAGAGGTGGGCGTGTGGTACATGAGGTTAGGCGTGACACGACTCGGTCGAAGGTGTTTACATTTTAGCCAAATTTGCATAACAAATGTATTTTTCACTTTTGTTAAGCGAAGGATTTTTAATTTGTTAGAGAAAAAATGATTCCAATATTTTAGGTCATAAAATATTTTACGCTACATATGCTTATAAACAAATAATTTTTTGAAGCATTCCACCGATCGCAACAAAGTTATTTTAAGAATGTTTCTGTGATATAAATATTATTTTTGCCAACTGCAACATTACAAGGTACTCGCTCACGCGCCCATCCTTAGCTTGTAACTGTTCTCGCAGGGGGTTCGCTTCGCTTTCTCTCTCACTCTCTCTTCCTATCCGATGCAACCGGCGAATATATCGAAATTGAATTTATCACATGTTATGCGTTTGCACTTGTAGTGGTGTTTGCGAACGCAGGCCCTATCCCATTTCCCAGCATTTATTTATATTGCGTGCTTAGAGGCCCCACGAAGAGCACATGCTCCTTAGATATGTATGTGCGCGGGTGTGTGTGAGTGTGTATCACATTCTAATGACTTTTGTTGGATTTTCACACTTTACTTTCGGCATTGCGTGAATTAATGCGGCATTAAAAAGTCATTCGTTACCTGTCAGAGCTAGCGGAACTCGATGGGTTGTAGAACTTGATTTGTTTCGTCTGGGTCACAGACATTTCGACCAGAGAATAGTGATTGCAGCAGCCAGTTGCATCGATTAGAAAAAAACACGCGGTGATTTACTTCGTCGTGCCTCTCCCTCTCCCAGCAAGTGACTGATTCGTTTCTGAAGGCATTGCGTTGGAAAAACGTGCGCCGCCTTCGTATACATACATATGTATACATCTACCCGAGCTTGAATGGTCAAGTAAAGTGCTAATTGTTAGCTGGGGCAAGGCATTGGAGCGGAGGGACGCTCATTGGCTTGTTTATCTCCATTTGATGCTGTCATTGAGGCATTTATTCGTATGTTTTGGGGCAATTCAATTCCATTCGCAAGACGCTCAGCTGTTAGATTGGGGCGGCGGCAGTGTTGCGAAACGCAGCTGGCTGTTCGATTTCAGGGAATTCCAGAGTGAATGGCTAAAACATAAGCGGGATTTTTAAATGTGTGAAAATTACTTCGAGTTTTTGTCAATAAATGTGCATATTTTACATAAATGGATAATTCTTCGTTTCTAAAAGATTGGCTTACAACATGATCTTTAGATATTTTAAACTTAAAGGTTGTAAATAGCGGTAGTGATCGGAAAATATATCAACATAAGACAATTGACCTATTCGATATCGATAACGGTAAGGCTAAGAGCAAAGTATGCACTGCAAACCAAATTCATATAAATTAAGGCTATAAAAATGAACACATAAAGAAGCAAGTGGCTGTTTTCGGTCTGTCTTCGATAAAGAAACATGGAGTGCATGACATATAGTTTCTATTATCTTCTTGTTCTCTCTCTTAAAGAAACTTTGATTAAATTGCATTTTGTTCATTTTTGAAATGCATTAACTAATCGATTGTCACGCTAGTTCGATAGTATTAAGCGAGCAACGAGTATTGTACCAGCTCTAAAAGATGGTCACTCCGGACCAGAGAGACGCAACAATATAGCAATTCTGAACTTGGTTCGAGTGTTTTTGCAGCACAGATTGATAATATGCCGTAGGTGCGGCCCAGCGCGGATCATCAGCAGCAGCAGCGATGGCCTACATCAACATCGCCGAGTGGACGCCCGACCAGGTCACCGACTGGATCAAAGGTAACGCTCGAGGTCAAGGAAAGCGCAGCTGAGAAAAAAAACTGCATCTCGCAGCCACTGCCCCAAAAAGCAGCAGCAACAACAAGTGCAACAAGAATTTTTCGCTTTGTTGAAGGTTTCAACAGGCACATCATAATAATTATGTTTTCCTGATTTTCGCAGGTCTGGATGAGTCTATGAAGGGGTATTTGTACGAGTTCTCCAAGCAGGAGATCGGCGGACGGGCGTTGCTCAACATACGGCCATACGAGCTGGAGAATCTGGGCATGCTGCGCATTGGCCATCAGGAGGTCGTGCTGGAGGCGGTGGAGAACTTAAGAAACTTTGTGAGACCTCAAACAAATATTGTGACATACAGAACCGCTAATAAAAGTTTCATATTCCAGCATTATCACCTGAAAAACGACAATCTGCAGTTCATGGCCTTGCATGTGGCCACGGCAGCCAAGAATCTGCATCGCGAACTGGCCAGGAATCACGCGGAGAGCACTAAGATCGATACCCGAATACTGCACGATATTACCAGGACGATAGCTACTCTAAAGCCATTGGTGGGCAGCCTGGAGCGAACACCGTTCCGTAAGCAGGAGATGTACCGCGAGTATTGTGGCAATGTGCTCAAATGCGGCCTGGAGCTGGCCACAATTGCCCACCGGGATCGTTTTGCCCTGCAACCGGTGCCAGCGATTCGACAGTCAGCGGAACGGCTCGAGAATCTTGCCAACTTTGTAATCCAGGACATATCTGATCCCATGGTTCTGCAGCCTGCCTCCCTGAATCTTGTCACCCTTAAAAAACGCGAATCGGAGTTGGGTTTCAACATAGAGTCCAGTTATAATGGCATTCACCGTGTCACGGATATCAAGTACAACTCGCCAGCTCACAATTCCGGAAAAATCGAAGATGGCGACGAGATTGTGCAGATCAACTACCAGACTGTGGTGGGTTGGCAGCATCGCACAGTACTGGAGCATCTGAGAGAATCGCTTCCAGATGTGGTGCTGACGGTGAAAAAACGGCCTAAGCACACCAAGATGTTTGGACAGATCTATATGCAGCCGTACAGGTTGCCCAGCAAGAAGAGGAATATGGCCGCTCGCTGGGCGGCACAGATGCCAAGTCCCCGTGCTGCATTTTTAACCCTGGACACGGAGCAACTGGCAACAGAAGGAACAGGAAGCGCGGTGCCAGATCCCAGTAAATCCCTAAGCAGTGAAAAGAGAGAGGTTCTTACCAAGGTCAATCCAGTGTCCTCTGCCTCCGACTCTGATTCCAGCTGCAGTGATATTCCAACACCCACGGATCCCAAGCTAGCCGCACGGGAGATCCGTTTGTATTACCCAAAGCCAAGAGCTTTGCTCCAACGAAGAAACACTATTTGTGGATGCGAGTATCTTAGCCTGAAAAACTCGGATCTAGTCGTTCCATCGTGGCACGAAAGAAAGCCAGGAGTTGGTTCGCCCACCAATTGCGACCCTGGCTCGCCCAGTATACGGGATAAGTCGATATCCTTCGGTTATGGCTTAGAGATGGCCGCAAGGCCGACCACTTGCATTGGGATTGCGGGCGATACCTCCACGGACAAGGCCAGGCGAATGTTTCATGAGGTGAGAAAACTAAAGCAGCTGACGGAGGACTCGCAGCGCGAATTCCTCGTGGATCGTTACAAGCCGGGAGTTAGCAAAGTAGTTCGATTCGACGCCAAGGAAGATTATGTGATGAAGAATGAAAAGTTTATCTGTAACGTTGAGAACACCATACTGGAGACCTTTGAACCGATTCCCTTTGCGGATGAGGGAGATGAGGACGCCTTGGAAACGCTGCGCAACTGCAAAACAGAAAACGCCGAGGAGCTCCTAGAAGCAATTAATCTGGCTACAAAAGGTCAGGACTTGCCCCTGGCTGAGGCCATCAACATGCCTTTGCTGCAGCAGGGTCGAAGGGGCCGATTAGACAAGAGTCATAGTACTCCGGCATACGACAATTCTGGTGAAGAATCGGATACGCCGCCAGCGATTGAGCCAAGAAAGGAGTTCCTGCTTGTCACACCTCCAGCACCGCCACCGCGACCCCGCAAGCAAAGGGAAATGACGGCACCGGCGGTGCCTCCACCTCCACCAAAACCAGCCAGCATGCAGTCGGCTAGTAGTATCACCAGTATCTCCATTCCCGTGCCAGTACCTGTGCCAGCCGCAGTCGATCCATCGGAGATCAGTGAGCTTCATACGCCCAGCAAATCCCGCACACTGACCCTTAAAAAGAAGCACAGCTTAATGGCCAAGCGGCGGAACACAAATCTCAAGCTGTTGGGAACTGGGGATATCCAAGGTCACCTGTACAGGCGCAAGAAAAATCATCGCGGAGTGACTTACTGGGCGAGGATCTACTTCGTGATGCTGGATACGATACTGTACGGATTTCGCAGTAAGCAGAGTACCAGCGCCAGCTTGGTAATATTTTTGCCGGGCTTTACGGTTTCATTGGCAAAAGAAGTGCACTCCAAACCGCATGCCTTTAAAGTTTACCACACGGCCAAGAGCTTCTACTTTGCGGCTGAGTCGCTGGACGCACTTAACCAGTGGGTGGACTTCTTGCGCCAGGCTTCGCTCAAAGTGCCGCCTAGTACGGGTTCAAAAGGCGGTGGTGATGCTAAGGATTTGTATTCGGAGAACGACAGCTCAGGCGAGGAATGCGATGCCCTTGTGATCCAGAATCTAAGCACGCCCTCGCCGCAGGGCAACAAGGAGTCAATGTCCATGTCGATGACACTATCTGGCGGAACACCACCTTCCTCTGCACCCATTAAGCATGAACGCGGCTACTTGGACTCGTTTCGCAAATTTACGAATACATTCAAGAGCAGTGCAGCGAAACCGTCGAGCGACATCCCTGTGCCAACGGAGCAGTACCGCAGCTATAGGAAGGTGCCAGGCGGAAGTTTTGGCATTCAGATTGGTGCCAATACCCCGGGCTACCATGATCCCGCAATGCCGCCGACACAGATTCCACCTTTGGTGGGTCCAAAGCTATCGCGTAGCTCAAGTAGAAGTTCGGTGGTTAGCGGAACCGAGTCTGCCGTATCATTATCTGCTTCGATTCTGGGTCCGCCCGCCTCGCCAGCGCCCACGCCCACGCCTACGGCCACTCCTACGTCGCTACAGCATCAGAGCTCCGAGGAGAGTCCAAGTCAGAGCCAGAGTCAGAGTCCCAGTAGCAAGTCGAGTTTAAAGAAGGCACCATTCAACTTCTTGCACGCCTCAAATCCGAATTTGGTGGAATTCGATTTCCATACTTCGAAAACACTACTCCCCAAGATGAGTGTGGGCAATACGCTGGACCATGGTCATAATATACAGGGCTTTGTGACGCTTAAGGATCTGATGCTGCGCAAACAGGAGGAGGAGGCCCAGGAGATGTACAATAATCGAGTGCACTTGGGGGTGGAAAAGCACAAGCACGCACGGACGGAATCCACGGCCAGTCAGCAGAGCGCCATGAGCAGCAGCGTGACAAAGCCGCTGGAGAAGTTGCCCAAGATCCAGAGCGTGAGTCTTCCCAAAACGCCAGACTACGAGATCAGTTTCAAGCCTGACGACGAGAGTATTAAGAGGACCAGAACTAAGGAAGGTCAGAAGTTGCGCGACTTTGGTTACGAGCTGATATGTGGGGATGAGCCGAGCACTAGCTCCAGCAGCCGGCACGAGCATCACCATCACCATAACCATCACCAACACCACCTGCAGCATGTGCAACAGCAGCAGCAGCAGCTACATCAGCAGTCGCAGCAGCAACACAGCAGCAAGGCCAAGCACTTCTTGCGCTCACAGCAGTTACAGCTCTCCAGTTTCCTGCACAAGACCAGCAGCGGCGGCAGCGGCAAGAGTTCCGGATCCGGTGCAGATCAGAAGAAGTCCAAAGGAAAGTCTAGCAGCGATCGTCGGTTTCCGTTTTCCAAGCACTCAACTGGCTCCACGGGCAGTGGCTGTGGACCGGGTCATGCGATGACTATGACGCTGCCGCTGAACAAGAAGTCCAAATCGAATCACGCCTTGGATGGAGCCGTAGGCAATGGAGTCACCATCATCGGCAGCGGCAGCAGCATCAAGAAAAGCCAGACTTACAATCAGGATTTGCGAGACAAGATAGTGGGCACCAAGTACGATGCGCATCGCAAGAACTCGGCGCCGATTCCGATCTTTTCGAAGCTCTCCATATCGGGTGGCACGCCGGCGAAGCCCTCCAAGGAGAATCGTTTCCTGGGCTCACCGCTGCTGCACCGCACGCTGTTTGGGCACCATCATCATCAGCAGCAGGCAGTAACGCCACCAAGCAGTGCGGATCCCGATTGCGATCAGGAGATCTTCTCCCAAATCACCCTGCCCACGCACAATCAGGCGGGCTATCGAAGCTACCGGGGACCTGGCATACTAACCACCTCGACCACTAATTTGTGCTCGTCGGAGGGCTTGCAGCCGCCGTTGCCGCCAGCGCCACCGCCTCCCGTCAACGCCAGCAGGCAGAGAGAGGAGGAGCCAGCGGAGGCAACGATATCAGAGTGTGCGGCCACCCCAAAAGTGTCCACTTCAGGATCTGTGGATTCGAAGGCGGCAACGCCGGATTACCCAAATATGGAGTGTCCGCCTGTCTTTGAGCCGGAAATCTACTCGCTCAGCGATACCAGCTTGTCCCGCCTCATGATGCGTACACCCAGCAGCAGTGGTGCCGCCGCCAGCACCAACAACAACAATAATAATAATAACACCAATAACAACACCAACACCAACAGCAGTCCCAGTGGCGGCGAACACCATCAGACCTAGATGTGTGATGAAAACTATTGTGAATGCTCGCGGGGATTAGCCCCCGGTTACTTATGTATTTATACACACGCATATAGAGATATATATATATTATATATAGCGATATTCTCGTACGATATAGGTATACAACTTGTTCATTTTGATCGTCTTCCCTGTCTGTCCACCAGCAACAAACACACGCATACCTGCAATCCCTTCGATTCGAAACCCACTTAGATGTAAATGTTTAATCTGCCTTATTTGCATTGTATTTCGGTTCTAGGCAAAATGTTTTACACATGTATTCACGCAAGCAAAACAATGAATTGTAGCGAAAATGGAGAATAACTTTAGAAGTCTGTGCATCGAACAAAGACGGTTCTTTATGATTTGCCTTTGTACGCGATTAACCAAGTTAATCCGAGCTGTTTGATTTGCTCAACAGTTTGTGTCTAGATTGCGTGTACTATACATATATTATTATGCGAAACGAGATATTATTGTAATGGCATCCAGCGACGCCAATGGAGCCACAAATGTTGTAGCGAATGCAAGAAATATATATACACAATTACACGAAATATACATGCATACGAATAAATTCAACTGTACATAATAAAAAAACGATCTTTTTATTTTGGAATTTTTCAAATCATAAAAAAAGAGCAGTGTTGGTTTCATTAGATGAGGATTGTGAAAGGCCCAAGAAATAAGAATCTCTGGACAGAAATACCGAATCCTGCTTCTTTTTACTAATGTAACCAAATAAACTTGATCAAAACGAGTATTACCTTCTATTATTAGTTCGATTTAGAATCCCTTTCTTTATTCACATTACATTTGAAGTTAGACCAATTTTAAACCACTGCCGCTTACGCAATGTTCTTAATGTGCTCCTCCACCTCCTCCTTGGTGAACATGTAGAACTCCTTTTCCTTGGTCATGGTCATCACCTCCACATTGGTGGAGTTCAGTTTCTCTTCCATGACTTGTTTAAGTGTGTTGAGCGAAAGTTCGATAGCCTCACTGAGACTCATCTGGGTAGTAAAGGATTGCTGCAGATTCTGCTCAGCACCTTCGCTACCCGAACCAATGGCCTTGGCTCCGTAGCGCACGAAAGTGCCGGAGGGATCCATGTGCCACAACTGTGGCTGTCCAGCCTCGATGCCGGCAAATAGGATGGCTACGCCAAAGGGACGACTCATGGCGGCGGCACCATCGCTGTCGCCACTATCACCGAACTGGATGGCCAAAGTGGACACAGCCTGGGCGCAGGACTCGATGGACATGCGCTCGTTGTAGACGAACCAGTGGTTCTGGCACTCCACGCGCGCCCTTTCGATCAGAGTCCTGGCGTCGGCCATCAAGCCGGAGGTGGCGCAACCAATGTGCTTGTCAACCTCAACGATCTTCTCCACAGTACTGGGTACCATTAGCGGCGAAGTGATGCGCTTCTCCACTGCCAAAACCACTCCTGGAATGAAATTTTACCATTAGATCTCTGCCTATACTTATGCCAGCGAAGAACGTACCCTCCGACGTGCAAATTCCAATTGCTGTGGAGCCCAATTTGATGGCCTCAATGGCATATTCTACTTGGAAGAGGCGGCCCTCCGGCGAGAAGGTGTTCACGCCTCTGTCGTACTCGGAACGGGTGAGAAACATGGTGGGCTGTAATTGAGTTGAGTGTTATGCACGCTGATTGACAAATAACACTTCGAAAAGGGCTTACTTTTCTTTAATTTCCTTAACAAAATCGCAAACAAATGCCGGATGACTTGACGCTGAAATGACTTGCGGATAAAGTGCCGTCTCTAAGTATATCGATAAACAGTGCTGCCACATAGCATTAACAAAAATCATTCCATTGATAACATTACCGTACTAAACATGGGTTGGCAGCGCCGGAAGAAAATTGGTTGATCTGGCAAGATTGTCGCTGTTAATTTTCGCAAATATTTGAATAAAAAAATAAATATATATTTTGAAATTAGTTATGCTGCAATTTTAAGTTTTCATTTACAATTACGCTAACACGGAATATTTTTAAGGAGTCGAAGATTTTTAAGCCATTTTCAATATAGTTTTTAGAAATCTTAACTTTTATAGCTTTTTGACTGAATAAACTGAATTTAGCTCTGCTGCAATGCCAATCAAGTTTCTTGCATTTCCCGCTTTAATGCCCAATTTGACACAATTGCCATTAAGCCTTTAAATGGTTATATAAGTCAAACAACCAGTTAAATGTTGGACTACTTCAAGGACCCGGTTTAATTACCAATTTCCAGATTCGCTTATTACTTGATTTAGGCTACTATCATCTAAATATCTATTTTTAATTTCCGATATATTTTCATTAGCTTCACATACGAATGCAGCACCAGTGTAATGTGGGCTAAAGGAAGCAGTTGCATAACAATCGAATTAAGAGATTTACTTTCACATTGGCGGCTCGTCGGCTTGCCCGACTGTCCAATTATGGCAATTTCAAATCTAATCACACCCCACACGCACAGTCTCCAACGGTCAGAAAATCCCCGCGTTACAAGAGAAGCCATGATTGAATGGATATGGAATAACGATTGGGTCAAGGTTGACATCTTGTCTTACCCTTCTTTTAAAGATAAAGCGAACGTGCGCCACAAGATGCGAAGATTTCTGAAGATTTGGGAGTGGCGCGAAGAGAAGAGCAGGGGAGAAGTATTACCACCACTTAACCAAAAAAAAAAAATGAAAATCAAGTGAAGGTCGTTGACCAAATGCAGTGCGCGGGACAGGGAGAGCATCCGGCGTGTGCGAGCGAGAGAGACAGACACTGCAAACCCGTTAATCAGACCGAAAGAGCCGTTAATCGCCCTGAAGAATTGCAATAGCAAAATGGTGCAAAAGTTGTTAGGTGGAGAGGGGGTGGGGGGTAAACTGGACAATGGGCAATTAGCGGGCAAAAAAAAGCCGGGCCTAAATTTGATTATGAAATAGAATGGGCATGTAAATGCTATGGCCTGTCTTCCGCGTCTGTCGTTTTTCTTCTTTTTTTTTTTTTTTGGTATTCGATTTCGGGCTTTAGCCAGGCTGGATTGGCGAAAAATAAAAGAAAATGAGAGATACCTGGCTTTTGTTTTAAGTCGTTGTGTTTAGTCGAATTGTTGCTATTGCCACACGATGGATTTTAAAATAGCCGACTGCGGAGCTAAGTATGTTTTCAATTTAATGACTGCAAGTGATTGCACAAAATTCCAGGCAACCAGGCAGCCAGTCAGACATACATCACATAATGCGCACTCGCGAATACGTCGCACATGCATCCACGGGATCCGATGCTATATCCAGCAGATACATACATATGTATCTATGTATCTATATATCCAGTCACGCCATGGGCTCCTACAGGCGGCACAAGTGGGCAGCAATCACGATCGGCCAGGGAGCCACCAAATTGCCAGTTGTGGCAGCCATGTGTCAGGGGTTTCGTTGCGGACCACTAATGCATCCCCTTGCCCATACAACTAGAAAATCCATTGACCCAATGCTGCTCCAATGATGCCAAAAAGTGAACCACACTATGCACTGAAAAAGATGCGAAATAGAGCTGAATTTAGAAATATTACAAGTCTATTTAGGGATTAAATATTTAATATTGCTTTATGAATATAATTCCTTTAAAATCCCAATTATCTGAACATTGTAGTAAGAGACTACAAAGCTAAGAAAATATTCGAATTCTCTTGAGATTAGATAAATCACTCCTTCCTTCATTGTTAGTGAGCAAAACATTAGATGAACTCAAGGTCCTAGCGTATCTAAAAGATTTAAAGTTTGAAGAGACGACACTTTTTACGGTGTATATCTTTTGTGGTCCCACTCACCAAACCGAGATGCTGTGGATGACCCCATAAAGCCCATATAAGACGATATGAAATACAGATATGTGAAATATATCGAATATCCCAACGCATTGTGCTACATTTAACCATCTTATTGTCTCCGCCACTTACCACATTGGGCTTATGTTTTGGCTATTGGATTTCGGTGAGTTGGGTTTGCAACAAAGTTGAAGTCAATAGCCGCAGGCATTTGCATAATCCCAGCCACTCGAATCTATATATCATATGTCCAGGTGTGGGACCGAAAAGGAAATGGAAGCCTCTTCCACCAATTGGCTATGGTTTTTGGCCAACAAATCAAAGCCACCGCCGATTTGTGATGTGGGTCTGTGTACCACTGATTTCCACTTCCTAGCTATTGTCTGTAGGATAACGACCCGGTTACCTTGTTGTAATATCTCGAGTGCAGGAGTCGTGCCTCCAGTGGCGTACATCTATCCCCTCCAGTCCACGGCTGGTGGAAAATGAAACCGAAACTAGTTTTCATATAACACCGTTCCCCCGACTGACTTTTCATTACTAAGCCAAAATCCCCAACAACAGCAGCAGCAACAACAACAACAGCGGGCAGCAAAAGAGTTGCGAATGCGCCGTACCGTCGACTTGCGTTGCGAGATATAGAAAGACAAGACAGTCCAATTTTTCGGTGTATATAAGCTGAGTGCAGCGGCTCAGCGATTCAGTCCCAGCTTGGATCTCGTTACCCGTGCAGCACAGCGAATTGTGGAGTAATTGTTCCCCCGTGAGACGTCGAATCAGCAGCTCAACAATGCGAATGGTAATGGATTGTGGATAGTGTGCGGAAGTGCAGATCCCCAGCGAGGATCTAGTGATTCCCAGTGATCAGAGTGTGAATTGTGACTGTATCTTGTACACATGTATATCCATTGCAGTTCGTACTTCCTTGTCTCGCCGTGTGCGTGGCATTGGCCCACTGTGGCGGAGCAGTCGAGGATAAGAAGGCCGAAGGCGATGGCAAGACGGTGGAGAAGAGAGGACTCCACCTGGGCGACTACCACCACTACCAGCCCCACCACGAGCACATCAAGACGGTGACCATCGAGAAGAAGATCCCCGTCCCATACACGGTCACCAAGCACGTGCCCTACACCGTCGAGAAAAAGGTGAGTCCTTAACCATCAAAGTCAGGCATTTATGATGTAGTTTTGAATTCTTAACCCCGAGTCCTATAACATGAGTCCATGCAACATAACTTTCATAACCTTTGCAATAGATCCCCTACGAGGTGAAAGTGGATGTGCCTCAGCCTTACATCGTTGAGAAGAAGGTGCCGGTCCATGTCAAGGAGTACGTGAAAGTACCCGTCCATGTGCCCAAACCCTATGAGGTGATCAAGAAGATCCCCTATGAGGTTAAGGTGCCAGTCGACAAGCCGTACGAGGTTAAGGTGCCCGTGCCCCAACCCTACGAAGTGATCAAGAAGATTCCCTATGAGGTCAAGGTGCCAGTGCCCCAGCCCTACGAAGTGATCAAGAAGGTGCCCCATGAGGTTAAGGTCGAGGTCCCGGTTCCCAAGCCATACGAGGTGATCAAGAAGGTGCCCTATGAAGTCAAATACGAGGTGGAGAAGCCATACGACGTGGAAGTGCCCAAGCCCTACGATGTGGAGGTCGAGAAGCCGTACACCGTTGTCGTGGAGAAGAAGGTGCCCTATGAGGTCAAGGTTCCCGTCGACAAGCCCTACAAGGTTGAGGTGAGTGCGGATCACTTAAAAACATATAAATCGAAAATAAATCAACAGCATCCTAATAAAACCATCATAGGATTCATAAAATTCCATCAAATATCACCCACAGCCGTTTAAACGTACCATTTATCGCAATTTTCAAACCAGGTGGAGAAACCCTACCCTGTCCATGTGAAGGTGCCCGTGCCCCAGCCTTACACCGTCGAGAAGAAGGTTCCTTACACCGTCGAGAAGCCCGTGCCCTATGAGGTCAAGGTGCCCATCGAGAAGCCCATTCCCGTCTACACGGAGGTGAAGGTGCCCATCCACAAGGAGATTCCAGTGCCGGAGAAGTACCACGTCGAGGTGCCGATCTTCAAGCACCACCACGAGGACCACCACGACTACCACAGCCACGGCCATGGACACTACTAGGGATCGCCCGCTGATATCCAGAGCCAGACGCACAGAAAGCGAGCACAAGAAGAAGAAGGACGAACAGGGAGGAGTACGAGGAGCAGCAGGCGTGACACTGACAGCCAGTCCATCTGTATCTCTCAGATGCATCCACGCAGCAACGTTGAGCTGGACGTTGAACGGGTGACACGAGCGGGAGGAAATGTAGCCGATGAGAGGCCTAAAGAACTCGCAGAGTTCTTTGGCCAGGAGGAGGATGAGAAGAAGACGATGATGAAGAAAAAGAGGAGCCAGAGCAGAAGAGGGAGAGCCAGCGGGGAGTAGCAGTCAGAGGACAAACTAACTAGCTACTCCCATTGAGATCTGGCGGAAGCCGGCGAAAACGGTTTCCGCATCAGTTTTAAGCCAAATGTGTTAGTACTTTTATCTTTGTGTTAGACCCTACGATTTCTATTTAAATTATAAGCTAAAGAAACACCGACCAGCTGGCGTAAATTAATGGGTTTTCGGGTGCAATGATGGGGAAGTGAAAGTGAAAATTAACCAGCGAGCCATGGCCAAATCCCCATGCGAAAGACACGTAACGCTCGTGGCGGAAAATGAAAATGAATGCGAATGAAAACCAGTTACCACTTACTGTCAGTGCAGATTGTGTATTCTTGGGGCCAGTTCATTATGCAAGGAGCGATCCGTTGCGTCATCGGACTGCCAAATTAATTGCAGGAAGCACTCGCCAACATTCGCTGAAAGCTTGGCAACATTTTCGCAATTAAGGCGGGCTGTCATATTGGCATAAAAGATTGAGATGGAAAACAAATTCATAGATAGCCAACAAATTGGTGGTTGCACGGCTAGAAAATCATTTCAGATTTTGAAGCTTACTTTAAAGAAATAAGTAGTTACATTCTAATAAGATAACTTATTTAGCTCTGTTTTGAATTAAATCCAGTTACATTTGAAATCTACATTTTTGTTCTCTTGTTAGTTATGGTTCTTTGTACAGATTTTTCTCTGTGCCCATTAAACGGCACTATTTGCAATTGAATCGCAATAGCAACAGTCACGAAAGACAGTCAAAAACAAAGGAAAACGGCACTTCAAGTGCGCAATGGCCTCATTTTCGGGGGCAGTAAATGTAGCGCGTAGCCAAATTGCTCCGCATTTCGAAATATCAGACATTGCAATTACCCATCGAATATCCACTAATTGTGGTTAAATTTTGTAAGCTTTGGCTTTCGAGCTTCCAAAATTGGCGCGTACTTTTAACAGTGACTGTTAGCAGTGCACTGTTAAGTCTGCCGGCGATCTGGCAGCTCAGTTATAGAATTAGTTTTGCCCAAACCAGGGTAACTCATTTCGCTGTTGAATTAAAGATGTTTTTAAGACCGCTTTAATGGCGTTAACAATCACAAAATTTCGAAATTCGAGTGCGATGGTGGTGGCCGCACAGCCCCCAGTGATCTTGAGCCCCAAAATACTAGATTCCCAGGATATCACAAAGGTAATCAAAAGTCTGTCAAACGTATAAACTATACTCTCATCCTTCTTGTTGTAATTCGGCGTTGCCAAATCGTCAAGAGGTGCTTGACCAGCTGTTTGTGAAATACATGATGTGCTGAGCACAATTTTGAATTATAAATCATAATAAAGTTGGTAATTGTACTTATTTACAAAATTGGAGTCGGGAACTGCATCAACGAGAGTTAATCCAGGCGGTATAGTTCTTAACAAAATACCAGCGATTATAAGACCAAGTATGAAGCGAGCAACAACAACAAAGATAACTGGAGCCACGGCTTCGGGAGCAACAACAACAACAGGGGGAACAGGTACAGTAGGGTGTGAGTAACAAAAAATTAAACATAAATATGAAATATAAACAAATGGTTTTTATATAATGTTCTTATATTTTAGATCCCGTTCTCAAAACACCCAAGTATGTGGTTCAGACTAGTCCAAGCGGCTCCTCTGGCCATCAGCTCCAGATGCTGGCAAGGAAGGACACGCAAAGCCTGGGAGTGGCCATCAATTCACTGCCGCCCAACACAATCATCAAAGCAACCACAAGACCTGCCCAAACAGCGTCTTGGGCACCAAACTACGCGGCTGTCACTTCGACGCTAAGCACGCCGAGCAGTAGCAGGAATTCTACTCAGTCCACACCAACTGTGGCAGCTGATGCAAGAGTTTCCTCCGCCGTGCGACAAGCTGTGTTCATTCAGAGGGAGCTACACCAGCCGCAGAGGAGCATGAGAAATATGACACTTGGTTTGGTGGATCAGGCGCCACTGCTTCATTTGGGTGTTGCGCCACAGCACCTGTCACTACTGAAACGTCATATCTGCCGCAATGCTAATGTCACCCACATGGACTGCTGCTTGACTCTAAGGAAACTCAAACAAAACGAGCACTTCGCCCTGTTGGCCGAGCACTTTGAGCTGAGCGAATCTGATGCCGAGGACACATTCAAGCGCACGCTTATCAAGCTGGCCCGTTACCTCCGTCCACTGATCCGTTGGCCAGATGCACGTCATCACAATGAGCGCTTCAAGCATACCCCACTGAACTACCGAGCCAACCTGTTGCATGTACGCTCGTTGATCGAGTGTGTGGAAACGGATGTGCCGATAGATCTGGGATTGGGCAGCGGCAGCTATAAGTTCATATTGTGCATCAATACAAATGGTAATTTTTAGCCTAAACAGCGAGCGTTTATTAAAATTTTTCTCGCTTTACAGGCATTATCAGCTATGTGTCAAGCGCCTTTCCTGGCAGTTGCGATGATCTTCAATTGTTTGAGGCCAGCAGATTTCGGGATGTCATTCCCGATTACCTGACGCTATGCGCGGAACCAGGCAAAGCAGTACGTCGTGCTCGCAGGTCGGGCTTTGGAGATCCTCAGGACTCAGCGGATGAGGATGAGGCGGCGGCGGAACCAAAGCGATCACTTACCAAATTCGAGGCACAGCGTTTGGGTGGGCAGCTAGCAAACCAGCAATCCCTATCCGTTGTAGATGGAGCACTGACTTCCAAGCGGGCTCCAGCGATTCAACTACCCACATTCAACGCTCAAGAACCGGCCTGTAGAGCCCAAATGAGGGATATGATAGATTATTTAAGGGAATTCCGCATGCTGGATAATTCGGCTATTAAGCAAAAATCATTACTGGGCTATCTTGATGAAATGATCGTGGTGGCTGCGGCTTTATGCAACCTTAAGCGCCAGGAGTTGCAATCTTAAATAAAAATAAGCGCAATCCGCGGAGGTCTGTTTTAAGGTCAATCAAATGTTATTGTCCTGGTTAATTTAAGAAGCCTTTTTCGTATTTTTACTGCAATGTAAAAACTAACTATTAATAAGTACGAGTAACAGGACATAATTTTAAGTATTTCAAAGAATAAACACTACATGGTCATTCAAGAGTGTTTTGCTTTTATCTGGGAACATACTTAAGTGCTTTATTTTCAAAACTTTATTAGTTTCTCCATTTCCACAGTCGTACTTGTCCTCTTGTTTGTTCAGCTTCCCCATAGTTAAACACTTGCAGTTGTGTTTCTTTTATATTTTTGCTTTATTTAGTTTACAAAAATACAAGCAAAACTAAGTACATATTCAATGAATGTTGTTCAATGAACCAGGGCAACATTGCCAATCAGAGTTTGCTATATTTGAATTTGAAGAATACGCGTATGTCGTACAATGTATAGATATTCCAAGGGTAGGTGCTCCATCATATCCGCCTACACTACCATCGTTGGTCGCTCTTTCTCTTAGGGGGTAATAATTAAAAACTTGCTTAGTTAATAAGTGACTCTTCGTACTAATAGCTAAACATATTGTATATATTGTGTGGTGTATGCCTGACAAAACCAGCTCTAGCTCCTCATCCTGACATTATAACAAGTAGTATTGTGTGTGTTGGTTGGACAACCCTTTTCGTCTCAGAGCTTCTGAATGATGTCGAACTTCTTCTTGAGGTCCACACTCTCGTTCTTGGGATCGTACTTCTTCTTGGATGCCAACTTGGCGCGCATTTCGGCGGCCGTCATTGGTAAATGCAAAGTGCCCGCCTTATAGCCACTGGTCGGAGGGGGTGGTGTAGTGGGCGTGGTCATGCCATTTGTACCATTTCCATTGGTGTTATAAACACTGCCATTGTTGTTGATGCCAGCCTTGGTAGCGGAAGGCGGTGGCGGTGTGCTCATCAGAGTGTTATTATTAATCGGCGATGAGGGTTTACTTCCATTTTGAACGGGAGGCGGGGTGGTAACCACCGGAGCAGCGGCTGCCGGGATTCCCCTATCGACCACATCCAAATCGGAGGCATTCATGGTACTGCCGCTCTGAATGCTGCTGGCATTTGAGGATCGCTTGGTGCTCACCATACTGATGCTACTGATATTGGCACTTGCTCCGGGCATCTCCTGTTTGGTGCCCTCGTATCCATTCGGGCTGGCACTACCGTTTCCATTGCAGGCAGCGGCTGGCGGCGATGCGGGTTTCACCTCCAAGGCCTTGCCATCCACATCGATGAGCAGCAAGCGGACCTCATTCGCAATGGCCTTGATCCTGGCCACCACCTGCTTGTGGGTCTCACTGCCAATGGACACCCCGTTGACCTCCAGGATGCGATCGCCCTCCTTCAGGCCGGCGGCCTCTGCCGGAGAATCCGCATCTACTTTGCCAATAAACTGTCCTGGTTTCACCTTCTCCGAGTGCAAATTGAAACCATAGCCATCGAAATCGGGCCTTTTCACAATGTGACATGTTTTGGTTACGCCCGGTGGCAAAGTGGGCGGTGTGGGCGTCTTCGGGGAAGTGGGCGTGGACATCTTGGCTTCTGGAAAGAAAATAAATATTTAAGTATGACACTATTAATAGTTTCTTATAATACAGGTTTACTGGTTTCGAAAGCTTTGGTTAAATCATACTACTACTATATTTGCAAAAATACTCAACAATTTTTGTTCTGGAGCAGAAAATGCTTTGCAAGATCAATCCCATTTGGTTCACCAACCAGTCTGTGCAACTCAAGTGCCGCAGAAACATTTGCTGATAAAATGCAAGATTTCATAATGAGCTATTGTTCTTTGGCAACCGATACATGAGTCTGGAATGGAAATGTCGAGATATCGTACTAAGTTTTTCTCATTTTTTTTGTATAGTGGTAGAGCAATGCCCAGTAGATACTCATATATGTACGTATGTTTATGGCAAGCGCCGACTACCGAGAGACAAGAAACATTACAGTTCATTCAGTTTTTTGGCCAGCTTATCGCGTATTCCCTTAATGGCCGACATGTCCAATGTCCAATATGCTGACCCACATTACCTGACCCCAAAAATCCAAAGGCCGATCGGCCGAAAGGTACGTGTTGTTACTGGGCCTCCATTTCGGGGCACACTAGTTTCGATGGGCATATCTGGCAAGTACTTGCCATAAGGGTAATTGCTCGACAAATAGCATTTATAGCCGTGCTTAAGATTCGGTCTTGTTTTTATTAGTGTTCCACTTTGGTTTTGGGAAACTGGCAAACGGGTAAATAGAAATTCCACATGCATGTGCTCATGGGTCAAAAATGATTTAGTACTACCCGCTTATCGCAAACCAACCCACCCACCCACACAAACACACATACACACACTTTCCGGTAAGGAACGTGATTTTCCTGAAAAAATGTTTCGTTAAATATCATCCATAATAATAAACGTGAATAACTTTAGTTCGGAAATGGGTGGGATGGGAATATATTGAAAAATACGTGTACATTTCAGTCTGAAACGTTATCATAATAAATTTCTTACGATTTTCGGAACGCTTTTTCAAAAACCAAATTTTTAGAGTTTCTATATATATAAATTGAGTTTCGACTCATTTCAAAACCGGATAAGTTGAGTAGTTCAGTAATATATAATCTTGTTTTACGTATATTTAATCCTTATCGTGTATCTCCATGTTTTGCGAAAACAAAAAAGGGTTGCACTCGATTTGCTAACGTGCTAATTATGGGACACACATCGCTTCACGTCATCGCGGCATTAGCACTTGAAATCACCGCTCCGGTATTAATTGCCTGTAATTTTCAGCCAGTGAATGCAGCAAGCAGCCCACTTTGAAGCCCTGAACTTTGAATACCTGTATATAAACTGAATAAACTCCAGTCGCATTCGCAGGCATTGCAAATTACAAAAGCATTTTTGTGTTCCGCCTCAGCTTAAATTTCGTTTGCCTTTTATTTATATACTTATTTATGTTTTTGTTTTTATTTGTTTCTTACGGTTTGTTGTGGATTTTTTGTTGCCCGAAAGTTGAATCATCGTTGGCCATAAGATTTATGAATGTTGGCATTAGCTCCCCACTCCTCTTTGCAGCCCAATTTATTGGTACAAGATGAGCTCGTGTTTGTGGGCTTGGCGGGAGGGGGGGGGGGGGGGAGGGCAGGGAAGGGGTTCTGACCTTGACTTTCCCACCGCCAATTGTTGCCAGCTTCCATTGTAAGCGATTTTTAATTCAATTCAAAGGTAAACAATGAGGCGCAAAAAAAAATTTAATTCAAAACCCACAATAAGACAATTTGGGCTGGGGATGGGTGCGTGTGTGTACGTTGCACGGGATGAGATCGAAATAATAATAAAAATAATAATAATTGCCTATACTCGCATGTATGTAGGTTTATGGCTCTCAACCAGCCGATTAATATTTGAATTAGGAAGCGGAACTGACGGCTGGAAAAACGTCACAAAACATCAGAGGCAACAAACAAAGAAATCGTTGAATTGATAGCACGGAAATTAAACGAAACAAATATTAGTCTACATGCTGGCTAATAAGCAGCACAGAAATTATTAAAATGACGATTAAATGTAATTGAAGATGGTGCTATAAAATAATTGAAATTAATCAGGGGTTTTGCGCTAATTAAAAGACGATTTGTATGCCAATTGGTCAATTTTGATTCTTAAAGAAAATAATAGCAAAGGGAAAACCTTCGACTGACAAGGTACATACTTTGTTGAATTTCGTAAGTTCATAAATCGTTTTTTACCCATTTTTTTCTTCTTGATCTTCTAAGCGATTTCCCGTTGTCAGTTTGTGCCACCCCACTTCCCCCTTCCAACACTCCAGTTTCTCTGGCTCTATTCTCCGCTTCTCGAGCTTAGCGAACTGCGCAAACTTTAATTGAATTTGCAATCAAGCATGAAGTACACACATATACTAGCTAGGTTTTATCATTCACAATGCTTGGGGAATCGCCGCTGGCCAAAGCCCCCATATCCCCACCCCCCATATCCCCCGACCAACCCACCAGCACCGCCCACAGCCCCGCCCCCCGTGACAACCCGCATGACAGTCGCCATTGTTGTTGGCTGTTTGTTTACTTAAGCGGTTTCTCATCATTAAAGCAAATTAGCCGTTAGGCACTTACAGGTAGTTGATTTCGATTCGGTTAGGGATTCTCTAGATCGAGCCACAGCTCCCCTTTTTTGGCCCCAATATCCGTTATAACCCCTTTTCCATGGAACCATCGTGCTTTTCGGAATTTTTCCGAACGCAAACATTCGCTCTGGGCGGCTTTCTTCCAAGTGAATTCTAATTAGGCTCAGTGTATTGTTAGATTTTCACACATTCGCTCCGAATTTAATTATATCTTGGGTAAATATGCAAACTCAGGATCTGATAAGCCAGGAAATAGAAAGGAAAACAGCCGAATAGCTAAGATAATATAAAATTACCAAGTGCCCCATTCGGTGGATTTATTTTGGGATTATCGCCTCCCCAACTATGAAATGCAAATCATGATCTGTGCTTAGGTGAGGAATTCATATAGCCAGTGCTAAATAAATGAGTCATTCGAGATGTCTGGAATTGTGGGGAGTGGGTCTTTTGAGATATCAATTCATGGGAACGGATTTGTAATCAGATATTGTAGGGTTTGTCGATTCACTCGTCAGCAACTTGCGTTCGCTGTTTTGCGAATAATTTAAGGTGCTTCAAAATGTCAACTAGATATTCAGCTCTATTTTCTGAAATCTATTTCTGAGAGGTGTTTCGAATGTCCACCTCCTGGCGTTAAAACGCAGTAATGAGGTAATTGTTTCATACACCCTTAAAATGCCCCTAAATCTCAATTAGTCAAGTCATAAATAAACAAGTATTCCAAGCTGGCGGTTTATAAATAACTATTATTATTATGTAAGCCCCTTACATTGCTCAAATGATGCATCACAAGTCATTTCCAAAGCTGAAAATATCAACTTATAACATTATTTCACTACCAGGCAACAAAACAAACGCAGAAACAATGATAATTTCATCGTTTGCCGTAAAAGTGACTAAAAGTTAAAGGCTACGTAATAAATTAAACAAACGCTGACGACATTCGCCTGTTTACTTCGAGTGCTCAAACAGAAATTTTTTTACGTAAGTAATAAAACATATAGAAAAGTGAAACGCAAGAGCAGGAAGAACTTTCACTATCTTCGGATCGTGATCGATGATTTATGAGATATAACAACTCCATTTCAATGTTGAGCCATTCAAACTTCAGGCCGGGACATCTATAATTGATTTTCATTCGGTTTTTATACTGCACACCCATTATCTTAACAATTTAAGACACATTTTAATGTTCGTGTTTGACGTTATCAAATATTGTTCTTATTCTATGGATTCGCGACGACTATCTTATCGCAACTTGATTTTAATTAAGGAATTTCTGGCCCATTGCCCTTGTCCACTGCTGCTGCTGCTACTGATATGAATGGCTAATTATGTGAGGCCTTTTTGGTAAGATGACGCCAAAGTGATTAGAGCCCACTTGTTTTCTTTCGCCTGCGTTTAGCACCTAGCAATTGTTCGATTGTGGTGACACTGCCACTCATGAATGCACAGATATTCATAAAAATTCATTAGCAGCCTCTGGCCAAAGATTCAAGAGCTCAGATTCCAGATGCGAGAAGATTGAAGAAGATGCGCCTTCCGACTGAACTGGCTGAATGGTTGGCAAATACCTCGAGTACAGCTGGGAAACTCTGCAAAACTGGTTATGATTATTTACTCTTTGCATACCTCTGACTAAGGTATTGAGGGTGTATTAGACAAAACCAGAGGGTTGCCACGCGATGGGGGAAAACTGGTTAGGTAAATACCCGTGGAGCACACTGCGGTAGTTCTTGGGAATCTCAAGTAGTGGAATTTAGACGTTTTGTAAAGCTCTGTGGCTAAATACTTGAAAATATCAGTTGTATCTTTATTTAGTTGAAATATGTTTAATGCTAGCTGAATGAACTCAATGCTCTCGAGTTGTCTTCACCACTACAAACTGCGCTTTTCTATATTATTCAATGACACTGGCGAATGCTGCAATGTGAATGTAAATCTGACTGAATATGACGTGCGGGGCTAGCATCGCTTAGAAACTCGAACCTTAAGTCGAAATTCAGTCGCCAACTTTGCGATTGAAACACCTGCAAACGGCGACAGGTGAGAAAAAAAGAAGATACTTTGCTATACACACTTCTCTTGCTAATCAAACCGCGCCCATGACAAGTAAAGTACATTAAAATATTTATTTGCTCAAGGTAAGCCTGTGTCACATGAAAAATGGGGTCAGCTAGGGAATAGATTTATTTGTTTTTTGTTACTTAGCAAAGCAGTTAGGAGAACCATAACTAATAACTGGTAATAATCCTTAACCGTCTGCCCTTTTCCGTATCGGTAACAACAATCCTGCTCTGTAATAAATTAAAACTTGTTGGCAAAAAAAAGTGAATCTTGCAATTACACTTCGCACATTTCATTAGCCAGAAAAAAATGCGATGGGAAAAGAGAAAACCCCAAGAGGAGACCAAACCCAAGGCGTACATACATATATCATTTTCTTAGCGTTTCAAGTTAACGTACAACGGATCTCTCTGGGCGTACTCAGCAATCAATCAAAACTTTAATAAGCAATTTTCGGAGTCGCCGAAAACAAAAAAACTACGCAAAACAGCCGGCTGGGGAAATTACGTGTAAAATTATAGAATTCGCCACGACAAGATGAAATGTCAATAAAAAAAATGAGAATTAAAACGCTGCCCCAGCAATCTTGCAGATGCAAAAAATTGTTTTTGGTTGTAAGCCGTGTGTGTAGTGTGGTAACCGACTTGTTTTCGTCGCTGCTGCCTCGCGAACGCAAAAACGCTCATAAAACTTGGCTGAAAAATTCTAGGCGCAATGTATCTCACAGAACGTGTGCATGTGGCACCGCACACCACCGAACTCGCCAGATACAGATACAAAATATACAACGACTGACGGGCTGACGACACCGCGGCCCGCGTACAGAAAACTTTTTAGCAAGCAGAAAAAAAAAGAAATAATAAAAAATAAGGTTTAAGATCGCCCTGAGTGAGGGGGATGCTCTGCGGAAAGGGGTACCGGAGGGAGGCAGAGCCACTTAGAAGCTGTATCTCTGTGTATCTGTAGAAACCTGGTCCTAACCAAATTCATTTTGATGCTGCGGCTGCCTCAAATATTTTTCGTGCGGTCAGCCGGCGAATATTTTCGAGATACTCTTTCAAAAGAGCTACATGTTGTAGGTAGTAAAATTAAATGTTCTATCAATTAGTTATATTTAAAGAAAATCCTTAATGAAGGGTGTTTTATTTTAATAGTTCAGTTCTACACACAGAAAACTTAAGTAATTACTCTTTTTCTTTTATTTTTTAAGTAAAATATTTAAGAGTAAAGGACTTAAAGGAACTAAGCTTTCCAAATTGATAGTACTTGATTACTTAAGTAATCGTTAATAAATGGTTTAAATAAACATAGCCCTTGGCGCCCTTTTAGAGCATTAAAATTTCGGTTAATCGAATTCCCAACTTCCTTTCCTGTTGCGACTTGAATTTCGTTTTATTCTGTTTCTGTAGTTATTTTTTGGTTGAGCTTGAGAAAATAAAAATTGATTCTAGAACCTGTTTTTTGGGTTTGCTCGGGGTCTGGTCTGCTCTCTGCTGGCTGCTTTGTGCTGGCCTTTTGAAATATCTTTGGCTTTGTACTTGTTTCGTTGCTGCTGCTGCTGTTTTAGGCGTTTCTACGGCTGTTGAATCTCGTTTGGGTCTTTGGTCCGAGCAGCCAAACAAAATAAAAAAAAAAGGGAGTAGGAAAGTAAAGCATTTCTGTCGGAGATCCCAGACTCGGAGCCAAACTCCGACCGGGATTGGGGCTTTCGTTTTCGTTTGTTCGCCCCATCCCTTTAATAAGGCACATATTTTGTATAATTTATACCATTATTTTTCGTGTCTTCTTTTTCATTCGAAAGTTTATCAAAAGCGAAAAGTAAAATTTCTACGCGTGGATTTTGATATATTAACTTGCAGCTCTGCCTTTTTATATAATAATCTTGAATCTCAACTGCGTCGAATGTGTGTTTTTTTTTTGTTTCCCGTAAAGCGAAGACCTTGGGAATATTATAAATTAACGTTTAGAAAAAATGATGATCGGCAGCTTGAGTAGAAACAATAATAATGCACAAACAATGCGCAAATTGTTGCTTGCTAACACAATCACTTAAAGGTATAAGAAATGTTTGCAAAAGCTGAAAACTGTATATTTAGGTACTAGATTCAGTTACTATATTCAGGCAACATCCATTGTGCAGAGACGCTGCAATTGTGAAGATTTTCGCATGCCATTCAAAATGCAAATGAATGGATGTGAGTCACTTACTACATTTTCGCC
Organism: Drosophila sechellia; assembly: GCF_004382195.2. Taxonomy (NCBI): domain Eukaryota; kingdom Metazoa; phylum Arthropoda; class Insecta; order Diptera; family Drosophilidae; genus Drosophila; species Drosophila sechellia. The sequence goes on along the minus strand of NC_045950.1, from coordinate 13,480,354 downwards.
CAAATATGATAAATAGGTTTAGGATTTGCAAATTCTATGGAAGCTCAACGCTTATCATTGTTTATTTTCGCTTCGAATTTCATTCAGAATTCAAGGCTACGAATTTGAAAATGCGATCATAGCAATCACGATCACTTTTGGCCTTCACAATCAGCTGTTTGCTGTGAGAAATACAAATGATATATTGAACTCGAGATCTTTGGGAAAACAGATAGTTTGCTTTGGCTAATTAATAACATTTTTTATAGGGAAATTCTGGATAAAAGTGTTTTGTTTTATCTCTCACGATCAGTCTTATTCGCACCAAAGTTTGAAGCTCAATACTTTCCAGGAATTGCTTAAACAAAGGTTTACTTATTCCTTTCGTAGAAATCTCCATTAGAATAGATTTTAATAACAATTTGAAACTAAACATTGTCATTATGCCGAATTCCGCAATCTCTAGGCCAATTCTCAATAACTGGTTGTATTTCTGGCATATTCATTGATCTTGCACAGATCTTTCCATCCGCGAAATGTGTCAAAAATCGTCGGGCTGTGGCCGCGATAAATGCAAATACGATAGCTAAATACCGATTTAATCGAATTAGCATAGCTAGTGACAAGCGCAGAACGCCGAAGATTGGATCTTAATCGTGGCAAGTGCCACAGAAAAACCCACAAAAAAGGAGGTGGAAAAAAGAGCTATGAAAAAAACCAGAAATACACGCGACAAAAATGCACAACCAGCAAATCAGAAGAAGTAAACCGGTGAATTAGTGCAACAACAACCAGCGACTCGAAACTAAAATAAAAGCAAAGTCTAAACAAAAACACAGAAAAAGACTAGAAAAAAAAACCATTAAAGAAACCTGCTTTGAGGCATAGCTGGAATACCACAGTTGTCACTTGGGGGTTTGTGGATTTCGGGGCTTTTTCAGGTGAATTGCAGGTGGGGAGTGTCTGCTGCCGTAAATAAGAAGAAGAAGAAGTGGGAGTAAAACCTGCCTAACTTAAAAGCGATTTATGAATAGCATTAGAAAGAGAGGCCGCCAAGCGATAGGCAAGATAGACAAGAAAGAGACAAAATCGCATGCATGTCGCATTTGCAAACGCAAACGGCCTTATGCAATGCGCCCAAAAGAGAGGGGGCGAGAGCGTGCGAGCGAGAGGAGGCAATATAAATCAAAACAATTATTATGTAAGGCGGGCGGTGCGACGGTTAGTGCAGCCAAAAAGCAGTAAACAGGGCAACACATTTAGCGGTACGCAATAAAAGCCCATTTTAATTTGGCTTATTTAGTTTATTGATTCAGCTTGAATGCAGAGAGCAAAAAGTTATTGTTGGCGGCGGGTTTATCATTTCAAATGCAAATAATTCCCTCTTATCAGTATCTTTGAGATATACTTATAGCTACATATGTACACAATTGATATTCAGTTTAAAAGACCTTAACTTGTTCCAAGAAATCCTTGTTCAATCAATTGCAATTTAAACTGAAAATCCGATTATAACAATTTTTTCAAGTGTAATCGTTAAGGCTGATTGTAGCTTCTCTTCCCTCTCACTCCCGCCACCAAATCGTCCTCTCTTTCCAACCCCAAAGCGCTTTGCGTGTGTAAATTGTTTATTTAATTTCAGTTATTGAAAATACAGTTTTTATGGCTTTCAATTGCGATGGCCAGCAAATGAAATGGACTTTTATTAACTTGGTTAAATCATGGCAAGTGATTCAATGCGATTTTATAATTATTTTTGCACATTTATGTTTAGCACGTTGTTTTGTTACGTTTGTCCGTAGTAATTCCAATGGATCAATTGATATTCTGCTCGCATTTCGCTCAAGTTCAGTGGCTCTAAAACTGTCTCAAGGCTGCAAATTTCATTTCTCGACTTACCGCTTAAACAAACAAGTAGAAACGATTCCCTTTCAAATGTTGCTGTTGATTTTGGGTTTTCTGTTTTTGTTGCAGTTATTATTGTTGCACTCTCAACTCTTTTCCGTATGCAAACGCTGTCACATACACACACATAAACACGATGTCTTTCTTGTTGTTGTTGTTACAAGGCCTTACTATTTTTAATGAAATAAAGGAGTTGCCGAACAGCCAACGAAACGAAAGCGAACAGCACACGAAAAAGTCACACAAAACAATCGGCTAAAATAACTGTTGACAGGCGAAAGAGGCGCAGAGAGAGGGCTACTCGCGTTGTTGTCGCTACTGTCTTCCTGATATTATTTCTACGTATGTAATATTATCGCACGCTGAAGATCCGTTGAAACGTTGTTAACGCTTTCGCGGGCAAATCGTAACTGATTTTGGTTGCTGAAGCGTCCGCGCAGGTGAGAACCGAAGTAATCCCCGATCGTTCTGTGTATTGTGTTGCATACTTTTGGGCCCGCGTGGTGGAAAATAGTGTCGAAAAGAGCGCAGATCACTGTGGTGAGTTTCAAGGGAGTTCGAAGGCGAGACATTTTTGGCGGGTTAAATAATCAACTGAAACTGAAAGAAAGTACTTTTCGAATGTTCTCAAATGTTTATGTTTTACCAATACGTTTAACGCAATTTATTAGCTATTATTTGTTTACCCTCCTCGAAATTACACCACTTTATGGCCTATGATAACTTTGTTTCCCAGCTCTTTATTTCCGTAAACGCATCACTTCGTTGTCTTCACTTTTGAGCCCTTTAAATCCCATTGTGTGTCCTCTTATCAGCAGTGTCCAACGATGTTTCCAAGCCACTGCCTTACCTGTATGGAAATCAATCAGAGGGATGAACGAGAAGGCACTGGGCTGCAATTCCAATTGTTTTTGTCGTTCGTTGCGAGAAAGAAGCCAGTTCTAAACGAAATCTATGAAATGTAATGGAACATTGGTAAATACCAAGCAATGAGAATCGCTGTTATTGAGTGATATTAGTCCTTGTGCTGACGCTTATGGATATATGTGGTCAACTGTACTTCTGGCCCTGCTTTGACAGCTGACAACTGTCATTTTCGGCCTGGCGCACCTGACGTGTGCTCATAGAATTTATTTAATTTCCGCCTGGGGCATTCAAGTAAATTGACTTTCATCGCCCCTTGCCCACTCTTTTCACTTCACGTGTGGGAGACAAACAAAAGCCGTGTGCTAATGCAAATTTGGGCAGATCTTTGGATAAACATCGCAATGGAATAGTCAAAGTTCCAGCGGCACATTCCACTACAAACAAAATTGGGGATGATTGATTGATTGTTAACATAACATCCATTTAAGAAAAAATTTAGTTATCTATATAAAAAATATAAATTTTTATAGTTCAGAGTCCCGTTCTTTTCTTTTAGGATGGAAAGTAATGAATTAGTGATGAATTATTTTCTTCCAGTGTCATGCTCGCGTTTTTGGGGACTCCGCGGCGACATTTCACTGCTCTACTCGGTTGCCCTTATCGTTTTAATTAGTTTTTGAAAAAGTTGGACCAACAAACTCTTGGAACGGCAAGGGCGGCCAGTCGTGCAGATAGAACTAGTACTGGTAATTATGAAATTGCAAATAAGTTCCCACTTAGCGAGCAGGGCAATTGCATTTAAAGCGCAACGCCTTTACATTTAATTAAGGCCGAACGAAGGGCGCTACCTGCTCTGTTTGTCGATTCACCTGTTTATCTGTAGAGGTTGGTGGTGGGTGGCACTTTCTTAGCTCCCTGCCGATTTGCATGAATATTTATAGCAAATGGCGCTTTAAATGCAACTCCCTGGGAAAACGTCGTCGGATTAGGCAACAAATTTATATGCACAAAAAAACGAAATCAACAAAAACAAAGAAATGAAAAAGAAGGTGCAAATGCAGAGCTGCGAAGGCTGAGATTTTGCCAAAAACTTTTCGGGCACCTGCAATAAAAAAGTTTTCTTTAATCCTACAGGGGGTTTTCGTAATAAATTATTTAAATTGCATTTCCAATGGGGTTGGAAACCTAATGAAAGAGAACACCATTTTAAGCGAAATTCTAATATAATTATAAAAATCAATCTATGTTTTAGTCGAAATCCTCGTACAAAAATTCACCACCATCAGAATAACTTGTCCCCGTCCCCAAACAGAAACCTCAAATGAACTTTCAAAACTCAAACCGTGCAAAAATCGTTCAATCTTCTTAAGCAACCGACCAGGCGGCCAGAAAAACTCAGAAGGCCAACGGAACCGATTCAATTTAACTTTCGAACGAAAAACGCACACTGCTGTACAAATAAAAATAAAATTACACACACATTCGCTGGCTTATATGTACGTACATATGTATTTGCTTTGTCACGGTTCTTTGCATACTACCATCTCGCTTCAACTCTTGCCTTCGCACTCACACAAGCAGTGCACTGTACAGTTTTGAAACGATCATGCGGGCGCGTTGGAAATGTGCGAGCGGTACGACGCTTGCTGTTCGTTGCTGATAGCCTGGTTGGTACATGGATCACTTTATCGATTTTACGAAGAAGCGAATCGATTTTTTTTTGGTTTTGTGATCTCAGAATCGGAATCATGAACGCATGGCATTTTTCAAAAACTCGTACGAGACAAATCCGCAAAATAGCATCATCATCGCGATCGGTGCTTATATGGAAGTAAATAAAACACGAAAAAAATGAAAAACAAAAAACTGTACTTGGAGATGCCGGGGATTGAACCCGGGGCCTCTCACATGCAAAGCGAGCGCTCTACCACTGAGCTACATCCCCGTTGAACAACCACCTAGCCAAACGCCCATAGGAAGCAACCGAATGGTGGTGGGTAAGCAAACTCAAATGAAATGCTGACAGCGTTATTAATGTGTTAATGTTTCGCTTTGGCATAAATGCAATTATATTGCAGTTAATGCAGTTGCGTTTTTAGATTTTATTTAATTTCTTTTATTTTTTGCAATATATAGAATATAACCCAGTTAAATTAAACTATTTTTAAAATCTATACGCGTTCTTATTCTTTTGTTTAAAAAATATGTGCTCTTATCCATCTCACTATGTCCTTTTCGTCCTGCAATCTAGGTTTTAAATCGACTACCCTTCCCCAATGCAAAACGCATTTTGGTCGGGCTGTTTCACATGGGGGATGTAGCTCAGTGGTAGAGCGCTCGCTTTGCATGTGAGAGGCCCCGGGTTCGATCCCCGGCATCTCCAAGTACATTTTTTGTTTTTCATTTTTTTGGGTGTCTTACATATTTTCGGCTCTTTAAATGCGTTTAGAGCTGGTATCGCATAGCCGACGCTTGTGTGTGGGCCTTGGCCAGAGACTTGATTTATGCGCAACGAGGCGGCAATAATAAATTATTTATGCCGATTTACGGCTGCCAGCCAGGTCTGCATGTCAATTGGCAGAAACACACTAGTGTTTTCGAGACTAGTGGAAGGAAGTCGAGGGGAGGCCGAAAACTTGAACGATTCTCTTGGCCAGTGTTTGACTTTTGGCAGCATTTAAGCCCAAGTCGTAGCCGCAATGCAGTCAAGTGTTTAAATTGTGTATACCCAGACTGCTGTGAAAGGAAATTGGCTTGTTCTCACTTTTGCAACATTTGCCGACTCGAAATTAAAATTAAATTTTGCATGAGCTTGAAAGCAGCCCCGCAGAAGCAGCAGTAGCAGCAGCAGTTTAAATATTGGCCAGCCCCTGGACAGGCAATTGATTTTGTTGCGGTTGAATAAGGGAAAGATTCCTAAGAATTTGACATGTTTCTCGATCACACAGCCTCTCCTTTCTTCCACACATCTTGACCTATCAATTAGCAAGCAGCATAGGGGAAAAATTAAAAGTGGAAAATCCGAATTGCTAAATGCTAAATGCTAAATCAGAAATGCCAAATCCCAACGCCCAGACACAAGTCGCATAAATAAGATTATGCCAGGTCTCGTGTTGGATTGAAATTAATTACCATAACGACGTCTGCTCGTGTCAGTGTGTGGGATTTATTTGCAGGCAATAAATATTTTATAACCGAGCTCAACAGTGCTGGCCCCTGATGGACTTGAAGGCATAATTTGAATAAAAGAAAATCCAAATCGAAATTGTCACACAGGATTTATGTAATTGCATAAACACCGCAAGGACATTCGCACACATGTGCCTGCAAATCGAGTGTCCTGTCTCTCGATAGACCTCGATTCGGTTGCTTTCGGTCTCCTTTGCTGCTAAATAATTGAGGCAACAAACTAAACAAATGACATAACCTCAATTTCGTGACGTGCTCCTTGGACAGGGAAAAGGGTGTTCAATCTATTTGGGGTTTCCGCCGGAAAAGCACAGCCGTGTTGTATTTGTGCGTTGTACTTAAGTTATCGATTTCATGGTCTTTGAATACGAAATATCCTCATTGTTCGCTGAAAGTAATTGGTAAAGTGTCTATTAAATTTATCTTGCATGCTTCAGTTTCGTAAGTTTTAATGGGATGTATCAAAACTAGAAAATGAATGATTGAATGTACTAAGGTATATTTTTTTGCGGATAATGTTTCTATTGAACACCTTTCCAATTTCCTTATTTCTTCTATCATACTTATTATTATATTTTACGAGTTGTTTAAACGAAAAGTACATCAACACCTATCCAATCTGGTGCATTAGGGCCCAACCACACCTATGATTAAAACGTTAATGCGTACAATTCTATTAGAGGCTATGCCTGGACTTCTGTGTGATTCCTGATAATCTTATGACCCCAACTACCAGCTAAGCTCAGTTCTAATTAGGAAACCACAAGTGCAGGGACCGATAAGAAATTGGAAATGCAGTGGCAGACCCTTGGATGTCGAAGACCAAAGGCCCTAAGACCCCGGATTAATCACATTAAATGCACATTTAAAATTCTCTTTCTCGGTTACATCGGCAGTTTCCTGCATGCCCCAGTATCATCATCATCATCATCGGCTGCAGCAGGACGAGTATCAATGACGGGGGTTTTTGCGAAAGTGAAAAACCAATACATATTTCCGGTGAATGAGTTTGTGTTGGTGAAGAGTGGGAGTGTTACGACCAAAGATGCCGGCCAAAGGACATCTGGTTGTGCGTGAGTTGCTGCCTTTGTCTCCGTGTCTGCGTCTCTGTGTGCGTATGTGGTAAATTAATAATGCATTCGATATCGAAGCCACTTTGCATTCAAATTCAATTGTGCTGTGCATGCGTGCAAATTCAATTCCCCAAAGCCCAAAAGCATAAACTAAATTATATTGCTGCAAAATTTAAATGCGCAACTATTTTCGTTGCACTCAGGCACATGACAATTGCAATGGCAAGTGTCAAAAAAGGAAGCGGCTTCGGTTAAGCCAACCAGTGCCCAGTATCCCTTCGCAGAAATATCCCCCTCACCCCACATAAATACTGGCAACGCAATCCAAACCTGCAACACAATCACGTTTCAATTAACAGCCATGGCCCGCACTGTACTGCACTGTACTTCAGCAGCATTGCACTGTGCTGGCCATTTGGTGCTGGCCATATTCGTATGTAAAACACGCACGCAACGGCTGCTCATCGGGCAGGGCTTAATGGCCAGGGTCCTGGACATCATAATTCCGGCCACAATTCCCAAACACCGCAAACACATAAGGGAGGTGCAGCGGGTTGGATGGGCTGGGGTGGCAGGTGGTTGGGTCAGCAGTTGCAGTCGACCAGGCCAAAGTTCTATGGGGCCCACGAACTAATTACGTTAATATGCGACAACGTTTTCATAGGCGAAAAATGTTTGCTGCACTGCGGGCGCTCTACACTCAACGAATATTATTGCACAAATGTGTAATTAGTGTAACACAATTTTACAAATCGGGCTTTATCAACCAAAGTGGTCGTTTGAGGCTTTCTCAGCTTATTTTAATCAAGGTATATTACGATATACAAAATCTTGTTTTATGAAACTCCTTTTAAAAAAATTGGAGAGCTAAAATATCTTATATTTGTATCATTATTCTAATGTTAATTTATTTACCATAAGTCTTAGACCGATTTGGCTAAGTGCAGTGAAGGGTTAAGAGGAAGGTGTTGCATATGCCATTGGATAACCAAGACTGGTGTAAATGATTGAAGCACAACAGGGGTCACTCGAGGAATGCTCGATTGGATTTCGAAGGCAGGATTAGCAAAACTTGCCGAATTATCCAAGGAGGTGCGTACTTTCCGAAAACAGAAGCATTACGACGCTAACAAGTGAATGCTGCACATCAGCTGTCAGAGGGGAAAACGGTTAGCCACATCGCTGCTGCCCCTGCCCCCTTCCCAACTTTCGCTGGAGAAGATTGCAACTGGAGAGATGCAACTGTTTGGATGCCGGACTATTAGGAATGCCAACACAACGGACCCGGATGAGCGGACGTGGACCAGTTGCGTACGTGTTGAACATCGGTTACTATACCTGCTGCAGGACACACTAAGCCAAGCGGCATTACCCAGCTCCGATCCCAGCCCCAACGTCCATATAACCATAAAGCCATCCCATTCCCAAGCCCATATCCGCCACCAACACCACCACCACCCCCCGCGTGTGTGCATTCATAAATAAGGCATCCAACGAGGCAGACTCAGCAGGGAGCACAACTCCAGGCTGACCTGTCCATCCAGGTTAACGGGAAGACGCACATAGCAACACACAGTTACACTGTAAGAAATGAACTCAATAGAACTTGAAATTTATAACGTTCTAACATGGCTTGACCAAATCTGTCACTATTTATTGCTTTAATTACTTCTTTCCATACTCTTGAAGCTATTTAAGAATGTATCTGCATACTTTCCATATGTATCTACGCTTTTCGCAGTGCAACTTTTCCCTTGGCGCACACATATTCGATCACTCGCTCACGTAGCTCTCTCAAAGTCCTGCGGCCCATTCTCGTGCCGAATAAGGACGAGTGCCAGGACGGGAAGTGGACAGATGGATGCTGCTCCTGCTGTTGACAGTGCCTGCTGTCATTCATTCATTAATGCATTTTCCTGATTTTCACTCATTTAACTCTATAGATTTTTCATTTTACCTATTACGAGCCAGGGCAGCAGGACACCAGGGTCAGCTGCTGGATGGGAAATAGAAGAGGTGGATGGCTTGGGTGTGGCATGGGAATGGCAATGAGGACGACGTGGCCGTCGGCTCTCGCATGTCCTGACCTCTTTGGCCTGCCCTGTTGGTTTTGTCCTGGCCCCGGGAGCCATGCTTCATTTACTTTGTTGTCGGTGGCCATTAGTTTTGACGCACTTTGGACCAATTTACCCCCACCTGCGATGCGATGGCCATTGGCCATCCCCACTGGGATGGTGATGTGGGAATGGCCATCCCTGCCCGCCCAAAGGCACATTCCCGGCCGGCATTGTGGGGTTAAGTGGGCTGTGTGTGCGGAATGAGCATAATGGATTGACAGGCTTCGTTAGCAGGAGCTGGTAAGCTGAGGTCAATCAAATCACAGGCAAACTTTCAAATATATCAATGTAAATCAGCAATCGATTCCGGATGCACATCGTAATCGATAGAAAGTAAACATATTGCCTGGAGAAAGTTTGCATAACTTTTTCAAAGCGGAAAAGGGTCAAAGGGCCAGATGTTTTAGCTCACAGTTGGAATAATTAGATCCACAGTTGGGTAAACGTTTTTGGTGTAAAAAAGTAGATTATCTGGAGTTTTGTTTTTGAGATTTTTGGAATCTTTGCAAGCATTCGCTTATCGATTTACTCCTTCAATTTCGATTTAATCCAATCAATCGAAAGGTAAGCAAATCCAAAGTGAAGTTCCTGCACCGCAATTTCTCGTTCTCTGTTTTTCAACACCCTATTTTATCCGTAGCTCACTCCTCGATATCCTGGCTCAAGTGTCGCTTTTTTTTGCAGCTTTTCTTGGGCAAACACAGACGACACTTCTTCAGCTTCAGCTGCTTTTTATCTGCTTTCCGATTTTCCGAGCGTTTAGGCAACAATAACGGCAACAGCAGCAAGAGCAAGTTGGGTAAACAAAAAGTCGGACTTGGTGAGTCCAGGACACCACAGAGATGACGCATAATGATTGCAAAACTAAATGGATATGGACCTGAAATATTTCAAAAATATATTCAAGAAAAGTTTTTATTTTAAAATTGCTATATGAACAGCAATTTTATGTATCTACTTCAGTTAACAAACAAATATAGGAAAGTAATCTACTGCCGCCAATGCCCTTACTTCAACAATAAATTCTACAAGTCTGTGTAATTCATTTAAACTTTTGGCAGCTTTGCTTTCTTAGAGTACCTTTTGGTTAACTCAATAACTCGGATATCAAACAGATTTGTCTAGAAAATAGCTTAGTTGTCCAGCCCTGCCGTCCCTGACCCCACTTTTAACTTCCCCCCTCGCCGCTTTTCACACTAAATGACGCTCGAGGGCAACGACAAGGACTCCAGCCGCTGCCAGCGTGGAAAAGTCAAAAGGCCACGACTTGGTCTAAAACTGACTTTGGCTTTTCAGGTATAATTAATCTTGTTTAGCTCTTGTTGTTGCCCGGCTGCTTGACTGTCCGTCTGCCTGGCTGGCTGACTGTCTGTCTGTCACCCTGGGCTCCTGTTTGTTTGTCTTGCTCCTTGAACAGGACATCCCACACTGCCGAAAAAAAGTAACACAAAACACTCCTCGTAACCCTCGTAATGTATTTAGAACGAGTTTAATTTGCTCGCCAGCACATTTTTCTCCTTTCACAAGCGAGAGTCCTGGGCCAGGTTAACTATTAATTTTCGGCCCCTGAGCAAGATTAACGAGTGCATGATTGCCTCAAATTGTCTAGGAAAATGAGAGGGAGGTGGGGGTCTGCCCCAAGTGGGTGGCTGGTGGCTTAATGCCCAAATTCATGGCATACTTCAAGGCGTTGCCGGCGACCCAAGACCAAAATTTATTTTCGCCCATTGCAATTTTGTCGCCATTTTCGAGTCGATTTTTATTTTGTTTTTCGTCCTGGCCAACTTGACTTGCTTGGGCGATGGGCGTGTTAGGGGGATGGGGGCTGAGCTAAAGGTCCTTTTCTTCTGCTTATTCAGCCACTGCAACTTCTTTAGCTTCTTGTTTTTCCTCGACCCGCTGGGCGGTGGCAATTAATTTTGTTGCATGTCACAGCTGCTTGGTGAATTTATTTTGTTTACTGTTTAGCCAGATAAATGCAATTCAGTTTGCTTTGCACAGTTTGGAAATCGTTTTATCAAATAATTATAATAGCTTAAATACGGCTCGATTAAATTAGGTGTTTTATAGGCTAGCAATTAATTTAAATTTAAATTTTGGTAATTTTAAAACAAATTTAAATAATAATCGGTTATTTACATAATAATAATAATAAATATAATTGTATTAAAAATAAAGAAAAATATCTGATATGTATTTTGAGAATTCTACAATTACTTTGTCAAAGCATTTCAGAATACTATTTATGTTGCTAGTTAAAATTTGCATCCAGGTCGTGCGACTTAGAAAATAAACATTCTCCAACATTTCGAATCAAAATGGAAATTTGTAAAATTGTAGAAACATTTCGCATTGATTTTGCAAATGCGTAAACCCAAGCAGAAGACCTCTCGAAAAATTGCTTTCCTTCCGTTGGCTTTGTTTTCTGTCCAGAAATTTTGCTCGTTTTCGCATTTCTTGTTGCCTGTTAAGTAAAATGTTTTCATTGTATTTGAAATGCTGCCAGGAGCAGGACGAGGCAGTTGGAGCAGCGTGGTGGAGCCAGGGTGAAATGGGGCCAGGATTGGCTACACTATGTTGTTTGTTATTGCAGCAAAGCTGGATGTGTTTTTGCAGTTGACACCTGAAATGCAAACACATTTGCCACAGCCGCTGAACAGGATCAGCTCAGGCATCATTCTGAGGACCCAGGCGCCAGGATGCGACGAGGACGAGGCATCCAGATTACAGAAATGCAGATGCACCAGCTGCTGCTTATGGATGCCACTCAATGGCTATGTGTGCGTAAGTACGTATCAGTGTGTGTCTGTGCGGCTGACAAGCTGCAGTTGTTGCACATGAAAGAGTTCGAAAGGCAAAAGTCTTGTTTTCATTTTCCAGCTACACGAGATAGTCGAGCCAGCGCTTGACTCTCGAACTTCCCGCTGGAGGTCACCGCCAGTTGACCTAGTCTGGCTGGATATTAAACCCAATATTTGGCAACCGAACTCCGCCTTTTGTGTGGCTAGCTCTCCTAAATAATTGGAAATTAAAATCGACTATTTGTGCATTTATCTCATTAGGAGTGTTAGTTAACTACATAATTTTTTGGACTTTCGTTGCCAAAATCTTGGATTTTTAATTTGTTTTATATAATCCCCAATGGTAAATCATACTCTTGGTTTTAATAATGGTAATTGTTTTATTGTATACTTTGTTCAATATTTTTTTACCTGCTTTGTTATACCTCGGAACGTATTACCATGTCCGTTGGACAAAAGTAAGTCCCACCCTTGATCCCGTGTTGCCATTATTGACCTCTGTACCCGCTGACAAGGTTCGAGCACATTTGCATTAAGTGCCGCTTAACACGGAATCTCAATCTTTTATGCAAAGTACTGTCCTCCACCTCCAAGCTGAGGTCCTTTTGCACTGCCGAAATGTTGCTGCCATCATTGTGTGTCCTGCAGGGGTTTCAATAACTCCGGGCCAAGTTGTCTGCGCGCAGGCCATGAATCACTTTGAGTCCTTCTGCGGCTTCGATGACTGTCAACGGGATTTGGTTGCACTGCATCTGCTTGGCTGTGGCCATATGGATTCTGCCCCCTGGAATCCGCTTTTATGCAAAACACCTTGTGATGCCCAATGTCCTTGTACTCCTTTGATCTGTTATTTCTGCTGCTTTAAGTTTTACTGAAAGATAATAATCAAAAGAACATAATATTTAAGTTTTAGTTGGACTACGTTTAGAGTTCTTGCTAAGATGATAATGTTATTTCTTCTCCAACTATATATTGAAACCATGTTTAAGTGTCTTAAGTTTCATTTCAATTTCGATTATTCACTCCTCTGGCTGACCTTTCAACTTTATTCCATTGTGGCTGAGAACGCATTTGTGCATTTCGGCGATTGCCTAATGCAGCGTTGAATAATTTTAGCAAAAAATCAAATATTTGACTGCGAGTCCTTTGTGCGCCATCTAACCTTTCCATCCGGAGGTTCCTCCGGCACCTCTGCCCTTCCTGGTCGAATCCAAAGCAGCGAGGCAAACGTCTGAAGGGCAAACAAACTTTTTGCCCGCGCCGGTTAATTTAGTCGATTCAGCTGCGACTGGCAGTAAAAAAACAAGAAGGGAATAAAATGAGGAACTTGCATACCGTGTGCATTACGTTTCATTTGATTCCGTGTGCTGAAATTTTTATGCGATGTAATGGCGGTGCGAAAAATTCACAAAATCAACAGAAAATTGCCAGGCTACGGTTCTCTGATTGAAATTTCAGTTGAGAAAATCTCAAAGGCTGCAGGGCACACACACACACACACATTATGTCCATTATTGGGTTTGAATTGCAGTTTGGTCCGCAATTAGTTGTATGTTATGTGAAACTCGGTTCATCGGACTTCTGCACTTCTGAAGCGGATGGGCCAACCATTCGTACTTCAGGTGGATACTTCGATGTCTGCTAGCCGGTATCTTCAGGTCCGTTGGGACAGTTGGCTTAAACAAATGGCCCGGCAAATTTCGGGCACTAAATCAGTGCAATTTTCGTATCACACCACATTACTCACAGCCCTCTTGTTTATTTGCAATGCATTTTTGTTATATATCGGTGCTGCCCCATGCCTTACCTTATTTGTATATGTGCACCTTCATGTGCATCCGGCCTCTGCAATTTTGCTAAGCAAACTTTATGTCCACCTTTGCAGCCGCACGCCAGCCCCTCCAGTGCCCACACCAGTGGCCATATTTCCAGTTCCCCTTGGCAATAAGGTAAGAAGCGAGAAAAAGCAACCAAGGAGCAGGAATGCAAATTTATGGTCAGACAAAGTTGTGTAGACGTTGCAAGCGGGGTGGCAGCAATTATATATTGCAAAGGGGGTTTCCAGGCGGACGAAAGGTGGGTTTGGGTGCCGGGCCAAAAGTAAAAGTGCCCCAAGGTGCAGTATAAAAATGATTAAATTTCCCCGGTGGACAAATGCCTTTTCCAGTCTCCAGCGATTGCGGTTATGTTGGTATTCCTAAAGGACAATTTTTTAAATTTATTGTTTATCGGATAAAAAACGAAAAAGGGCATTCTACATTTTGAACAACTACTCAAACTTTGTTAAACTTTTTTTAATAATGTGAAAATTAATAAGTTAACTGGTTAACTTAACTGGTGGTTAATTTTATTAAAACTATGCTTAGTAACTAACTTTCTTTCAGTGCCCCGTAGCAGACTATAAAACCCATCGGTTAAGCTTTTCTAATCAGCCAGTCATAAAACCATTGGTAAGACCGGCAGCCCAGCCATTTACTTATTTATTTATGTGTATAACTTTGGTGGAACTTATTAGGTAAAGTGGTTTGGCTCAATCCAAACTATAAGCTCTATCAAAAAGTTGCCAAAGCCGCTGCAATATGAAGCACCTTGAGGGATTTTGCGATAGGAACAAAGATTGACTTAGCCAACATTTCAATTAGTAGCGCATTTTTGTGCTGATCAATGGGAAAAAGTTTTTCTCGGCCGCAAAACAATGGCGCCGCAAAAACCACAAAAACTGCAGGCGTTGGGCAAAAAGCGAATTTCAATTTATGCCATCGCATCCGCTTTTCGATCGAAATTTATGCCATATTATGCAAGAGATAGAATTTCCAGATCTCAACCTGGCGAATAAATTACGCACGCACATTTGTCGCCTCCAAATCTCACCCACCACCACCACTTCCGTTTCCGCTTAAGCCCCGATCCACTTCCGGCCCACTTGGGCATAAGTTAATGCGTCCTTATAGGCAATAAAATTTAAGTTTCTCCACTCCCATCGTTGGCTGATAAAATTTTTCATGAGAGTTACCTTAGTCTGCGCTGTTCGCAATAAGTTTGTGCTACCAAAAAAGTTTCCCTAAAACTTAACGAAATTTAGCGGCGCCTGGCAGTGGGTCCTCGAAGTGGAAGTCGTGGTCGTGGTCCTGCTTCTGGTCCTGGCCATTGCCCCAAACTTGTTGTTCTTGTTAATTGAAGCGTTCGGTTAGTGCAGAAATTAAGTTTGCGGTGGACCCGGCCACTTGGCCACTTTGACTTTCCATTTTGCTTGGGTGTTGCGCCAGTTGAAACATAATTACCAGTTAATTTTTATTAAGCAGCAATAAAAAGCGTCTGCAGTGGCAAATAGGGATGGCTTATTGGATGCAAGTTTAATGCCTTATCTCAAGATGATTCTCAAGATGACAGAGAAGTTTTGGAGTTTTAGATAGTTTTTTGATTTCATGATAAGAATAAATGAGAAATGTATATATTTCAGAAATCATATCCTAGTTTTCATATGCTTAGTAAAGAGAAAAGAATAAAAGGGTGCATATTTCTAACGGAGAAATTAGATCACAGAATCGTCACAAAATTGTAAATTTCAAAGAAGCTGTCATTACTGTTGATTTTATATATTTGATATATTATTTTCTAAAAATAGAAAAACGTTTTCTAAAGGTTTTTATTTATATTCTCACATTTATTGTGTGTCAGTGTATTAGCGCCAACAATCTGTTAACCCAACAACTGTTGTTCCCCATTAACCATGGCTCTATTATAGCTAACCTTTGGAGAACGTACCCTTTAAATTATTACTAATCCCCCAAGGACGTTTATTGACACGTGAATGGCTCAACAACAAGTGTGGATGCCACGGAATGTCCTGAAGCGATTGGCGGCAGGTGGCGTGGGGTAAAATTGTGATGCTTGTTGTCCTGTTTTCTTTGGCCTGCAGGTGTGCAAGGTGGTGGGCAAATATTTTGCTTCACACTATTAAATTTTACTAAAAACAAACGAATCTCACACGCCCACTCGCCGGCTGCCGTAATTTTTAATTAACGCGATTAAATTAATTTAATGAGCTTGCTCCCAATCTCCGGCAACTCACTTCAAGCGACAATTAAATTTTCATGTCCTGTGGCATGTGTGTGGCAAGGACTTCGTCAGCGACAAAGAGACGTAAACATAAACGCCACGTTTCGTGTTATGTACGACGGGAAATGATTTTTACAATGCCCGGCAGAAGCAGGAGGAGGGAGGAGGAGGTGCAGCGCACAACATGTCTCATCAACGTCAGCTAGCCAACATCCAAGGCACTCGCATTTTACTGGGCAGAAGGGTTCGGGATGCCGGTGGCCACCTCACTGACAGCCAGGACACTTTGGAGCGGCATTATCATTAACAACATCATGCGAAAGTGCCCTGCGCCCATATATCCAAGTACCACAGCACCACCCTCGTACTCCACATGTTCCCATATCGCACACATTGTCAATGGATGTCTGATACGTGGGCGGTTGAATAACCCGGGGCGTGGCAAGTGGGGTGGGTCTGCCTGATAATAAAGCAATTTCAGTGTTAATTTGTATGCCACGACCGTGTAACCCCACTTGCCCTAATGGATGCTCACCGGGATGATAGTGCGGCCAATTTAAGCCAGTGATATGGGGGATAGGCTCCCAAAAGGAAAGACTGATAACAGCGGGCAAAATTATGGGTCAGGTGTTTGCATTCAAAGATCTTATTGGAATATACAAAATAATGGTAAGTAAGTAATAACTAACTTTACATTAAATGTGCCTTCAAGACCAAGAGAAATTTCCATTTCAGCACCTTTAGCTTGGCTTCAGATTAATAATCTCTGGTCATTTTTCAACATTGTGGCACTATGAACTCGACAATTTTCACCTTATTCGATATCAATAATCCGCAGCCATTAATTACACTTTGGCGCTGGTGGTAATGGAGAATAAAAGATGGTTCGGTTGGGTGACCAAGTGAGCGGCTGGGAGGCAATATTTTGTGTCCGCTGCCAACTAATTGCAACAGTTACGACGCCATATGGCCACCAAAGTCATCGAAAAGGGGAGTCCCCGAAGGACCCTCGCAGATGCCATTTTCTTCGCTTTTCTCCCTGCGATGCGATGCGATGCGCGTTGGTGTGTGAAATAGACAACTTACGTGCCATACGCACATGTGTGTGTGTACATGCATGTGTTTGTGGGAGATGGGTGGCAAGGAAAGTTGCCAGGAAAAATGCAGAGGAAAATTGCAGGCAATGGCAAAGTTTCTATGCCCCCCTTTTCGCCCACACTCTTTTCACTTTTTGCGCATTTTTCAGTGCCATGTGGCAGGTTCATGTCGTTTGCTTTTGTTCCCCCTCACCCCTATACCTACTAGTTTTTCCACTATTTTCCGTACTCTTTTTCCGAGTTTTCGTGCACTGGCACTTGGGGAATTTACGTGCGCATGCATACGCTTAGTTCTCCACTCTGCCCACCGCTGGGGGAGGGAAAGGGAAAGCAAATTTGAGCCAAGTTCCCTTTGTCGACTTGGCCTCCTTTTGTTTTCTGGCTCTGCGGTTAAGCAGGAATAATGCATCTGGGATGTGAGCATTTTTATGCCAGGATATTTATGCATACCGCTCCGTGCCACAAGGATCCTTAATGAAAGATACTCACTTTTTGGGCCGTAGGCTATCCACAAATAAGAAAAACTGGTTGCTTTGTAATTTATTTCTTGTGTTTTATTGTATTTCATTGTTTTGTTGTTGTTCATTGATGTCTGTTGTTTTCATGTTTGTTTTTAATTCTTTTCCCATTTACTGCTAAATAACTTTAAATGTTGTATTTTCATTATCAATATAATTTCATTCTTCATCGTCATTCTCACTTGCCAGCTACTAATTCACTTTCATCATAATTCTTCTCTTCGCTTTCTTCTGCTCGTTGTTGTTTTTGCATTTCGCAAGATTTGTTATCGCTTTGCTTTGCCTTCCTGGTTCGTTCTTTACATGAATAATAACTAAATTTGTTTCATTATAATAATAAATATAATAATAATAGGTAATAATGATTTGTTTATTAAATATTTTTAAAAAATTTGCATTTTTTTTTGGGTTCTTTTGTTTTATTTTAGGAGTATATGTATCATCGCTATCAATTATCATTCATCAGAGTCGTTGCCCAAAAACTTGTTCTCCTCCGTTCAGTTTTACTTTTGTGGATTTCTTCCTGCCAAAAACTCCGTACCTTAAGAGCTATTATTTCAATTCATCTTTATTTGTATATGTGTATAGTTAAGTTGTATATACTAGTTCATTAATGTATATTTAATATATGTTTAATACAATGTATATTTATAAAAAATAAAACAAACTACAAAAATATATATGAACACAAAATATAAACAACGAACAACAATTATTCGGCCAACTTTCTCTCCACCGCGAATATCATAAAACAAAAAACGACAAGAGACGAAGAAATAATATTGAAAACTTAACTCAATTACAAACAATATAGACATTTGGGGACAGAGGGTCGTGGGGGATTGGGGGCAGAGGGTGAGCTCTGCCTGAAGAACATATCGAAAAATTCGTTGATATCACCTGACAAAAATGAATAACTACTTACAGTACATACAAACATATGCCTTGTATCATAGTGTAATTTAACATTACGCTTACTTAACCATCCGAAGTGGAGTAAAATTGATTTTCCCTCACATTCTCGATAAGGTTTCTTGTAATTTCGCTTCACTCTTCGCTCAGGGGTCAATACATTTAGTTTTCTTTACGTTGCAACATTCAGTAATTGTATTTTTGTTTTTGTTTTGTTTTGTTTTAGTTTCGTTTTTGTTTTTCTTTCAATAAACACATCACATCATATTCACAATTAATAATCATAATGATCTAATATATATGTGTAAATATAAATTAAAATTAACAATAATAACTATGACTTACAATGAAGGAGACTCTACACATAACTACATTAATCCGTTTTCCCTTCGATTCAGAAATATTTTCTGCTGTCATATAGTATCTGTATCTGTTTTTTTTAAGAGCGCCATGTACATGCGTCAAGTGAAATTGGTTTTCGAAACAATTCGAAACTATTCAGAAGATTGAAATCAATGTATATTGGTGTATATATTGGTTTGATGTTAAGGCAAATAAAAGTTTCGTTTCTAGTTTACAAACTCGTGCTATTCTACATGCGCGGCCATGTCAAATGACACGCCAATCTACACATACTAGAGAAGATGTCAAGTAGAACAAAATCCCGCTGAAATCTCTTATGGTACAATGATTCTATAGTGTCTATATGTTCGTAGTTAGTTTGCTTAGTAACTAGGATTTCTCATTTCTGCTTATTGGTTTTTGTGTGTGTGTTTTTTTTTCGATTTTTTAATTTTTTCTCTTTAAAGAACATTTATTTTTACACAAAACATCATGGTTTCTTTTTTTGTTTGCCCTTTTGCAGCTTATTGTATTACTCATTTGTCGTTATTATTATATAAATGTTAGTAACTGTTAAAATGTCGACGAGTTTTTAGTTTGAGAATCTACGAGTATTGTGTTTATAATTAATCATTTACTTTACTTGTTTACTTTAGTTAATTTACTTTTATTCGTTTACAACTGTTCCACTTGCTTCTGCATCCGCTGTCGTTGCACATAGATTTAAGGTCTGATTATAATGGACGGAAACTTATTAGGCATTCTTATTTGGAGTACGGGAAAGTTCGGGATACGACTTCCGTGTGATCGAGTAAGTTTGGAGGAGGCTTCGAAGAGAGCGAGCTGAAGTTGAGTACTACGAGTGGTTAGGTTTAGGTGCTGGATATACGCTATCCGAGTCTTATAGAAAAGGAGGAACTCAGGTGTACGGACAGTAGTGAGATTGAGATAGTAATAGGTGATAGTGTGATTGCGATGAAAAAAACAAATTTCCGTATATTATAGCCAGCCCTTAAATGTATATGTAGATAATTCTGTTATTGCTGAACAATTATTAGCTAGATGTCGAGTATTATTGGTGTTATCCTTATTGAATGGAGATATTCGTACTTGCTTGCCTCGAGATGGAACCCATTTAAAATTACGTTTAACTATCCTGCTTGCCATGGCTCTAGTATTCGATTGCTGCTAGTTCGCTTTACTTTAATTCAGTTTTACCTTTATCCAATTCTGCCTGCCATCGTTTAATTATTATTTTTCTTTCTTTACTTTTTGTTTCTTTAAAAGATCACATTTCATGTTTAGTTGCCATTAGTAAATATATATATATGTATATATATAATCAATATATTTGTGTTAATGTATATATTCATACGTGTACAGACATATATATATGTAGTATATATACATATATGGTGTATATATGTACGTATGCTTTTGTATATAATAAGTAGTTTCCATTCTGCAATTTATTGTAATTCTTATTATGTGTGTTCCAAATACGTTCTTGAGTGTATAAAAAACAAGTCACAAAACGTCATTAAAACAGCGGCAAACTGTAAACGAACAGTTAATCGGAAATAAGTCTGGATTCGTAAATGTCGCATATAGTGGGTATGTTTCTATATACATATATAGTGCTTACAAATCGTTTGCATAGGAAGATTTAATACGGTACAATTTCGATTTCTGCGTGAGCTGAGTGGTATTCCTCATTAAATGTTGTTTAGAGTTCTTTGTGTTCATTTGCTAGAGAATTCAGCTAAATAAGTTGTTATTAATAGACTTTAAAAAAGTCTCCGTCTTTGTTTGTTGTTGCAAAAAATGCTTATTCCTTTAAATTTGATTAAATTTCTTGTTGTTTACCTCATATCGATTTTGTTTATCAGTGTTGTTTTTGATGCTTCCATTGTATATAAAAAATATGGTTTCTCTTGCTGTAGTTCTGCTGATTTATCTTGATCGTTATTATAAAATGTAAAAAAGGATTATGGTTTCTGTACTCTGTTTTCTTTATCTGACCTCTGCTAACCATTCTTCTTAATAAAATCTCCGTATCGTTTGCCTCTCGCTTGTAGTAAATCGTTGTTGCAAAAATAGGACGTGACTGTACTTTTTTCATCTTCGTTTTCGTTATCGTTATCATTATCGTTATTATTATTGTTATTGTTAAGTGTTTATTATTAGTTGTTCTTGCTGCTTATCTATGGCCTATGTAGATTCTGTTTTTGATTAATTTTGACTATTTGCCATGGAGAACGGTTTGTCAGGCTTCACCTTAGCTAATATTAACACTCCTCACTATATGTTTATCCACTTTAATGTACCTTTATCTTTATTCTCTTTTATTTGTATTTTTATTTGCATTGAAATATGGAACACTAGAGTTTAAAATAGTTTGTAACTAATTTTAATGCAACTGCGCTCTCCTCCAAAGTTCTTTCTCTTGTAATATTAATTTCAATTTTTAATTGCTAATTTTCTTTAGTTTCTTTTTGCATTTAACAACACTCGTATTATTCTTCTCTTCTGTTTTGGTTTTGCAATATTGTAGAGTCTTCACTCAATGTTTTCCCTCTAATGCATGTCACTTGATGTGTAAATGAGATGCTTACACGTTTAAGTCTTGCTATACGTACGAAAAAGTTCTGTAGAGTTTACCTTTCTCTTTTCCCCCAAAAGTACTTTCGGTTCTTATTTTTGTAAATAGTTCGTATCAACCTTTAATTTTCATCAAAAACTTCCATTACTGCTTTGTGTCTTATGTTTGTGTTTCGTAGAATGTGATTGTTTGAAGTTTTATTTACTAGCATAGACCTCTGCATTTGCTTTTTGATTTCTTCCAATTTAGCTTGGAGTCTCGTGTAGAGCATCGCTTGGGGAGTATTCATGATTGGTATACGTATTGTGTTGCTTAGGTTTTGAGGAGTATGCAATATAAGTATCTAGGTGAATTGGACTTGACAAAAACGAGTATTCAATGGATAAAAGTAGGTGATAAACTTTTAATAAATAAAAAACCCTATACGATGTGTTTCTTGGGCCTCCTGGTTTTTGAAAACATTAATTAAGGTGCTTAAAATAATGCTGCACTTTGTAAAATAAACATTTTACTTCCTATGGCTAACAGGATAATATTTGAAAATTATGTTATTTAAAAGAGCTCAAAGAACTCTTTAGTTTAAAAAATTTGTCACTTTTGGGCGCCATAACTAATGTTTTCAAATCTATAGGGACTTCGCAGGAAACACATCCCTATGACCTAATATACGTCTCTGGTAAAATAAACAGAGCTGCCCCCTGTGGCAGATATGAAAACCCCTTCTTCTAGATGCATGTCGATGGAGACGCCACTGTTTCCGGCGCCACCGTTATCGTGGTGGCCGGAATGGCCGCCACGGTAGTGGCCACCACCTGGCCCATCTGCGTCTGATAGTGGTGACCCACAAAGGCGTGCTGCTGCGCCTGCGGTGGCGGTGCCTGGGTGGTGTACTTCAGCAGATGTTGCTGCGGAGCAGCCTGCAGCGAGATGAACGGCGTCGCCTGGATCGGGATGCAGTTGGAGTTATAGTCGCTGCTGAGCACCAGGGTGGGCGTGGCGTCGGTATAATAGGCGGGGGCCTTTAGAAAGGTCGCCGTGGCCGCCGGACCCTGATACTGTTGTTGGGGCGTGGGCATGGTGGCCGTCGAGGTGGTGGACAGCGTGGTGGCCGACGAGAGGGTGGGCGAGGTGGCTATCGAGCAGGAGGATGAAGAGGAGGCCGACGAGGGGGAGTAGGGCGAGCTGCAGTGGTAGGTGATGTGTGTTTGCTGCTGCGCGTGTTGCTGATGCTGCAGATGCTGCTGATGTTGCTGCTGCTGTTGCTGATGCTGCTGCTGCTGTTGATACATGTTGCTGGCGTGTGCTGCCTGCTTGCTGCCATTGCTGTGGTAGTAGTTGTTATTGCTGCTGTTGCTGTGGTAGCTGAACTGTTGCTGCTGCTGCTGCGGCTGTTGCTGTTGCTGCTGCGGCTCGATGATTATCAAGTTGCTGGTGCCGTTGTAGCCGGCTGCTGTTGCTGCTGCTGCTGCTGCCGCCGCCGCCGGATTGGCAGTTGTTGTGGCCACCGGCACAGCTGGCTGCTGATCACTGGGACTGGTGATCATGGCCGCCATGATGTTGGCCGGCGGCAGGACAATCGGTATGTGGTAGTATTTACACTGCTTGCGGCGGCATTGGCTGTTGGCATGATCGCGGCAGACAGCAACACGTTGATCAATCACCTCGACCTTGTCATCTGGGAGATCGAATCGGATCGGATCGGATCGGTTTGGAAAGCGGGGATAGAAAGAAAGAGCGGGGCGTTAGTAAATCGGATTTTTGGCGGTGAGCTAGTAAGTTTGGTTTGGCATTAGAAAACAGTGAAAGCTTTTCCAAAAATTTGTTCAAGTTTTTCGGTAATACAAAAGTGATCTTAAACTGCAGCTGACTTTCACACAATTACATTAGAGATCTTATGAAAGTGAGTGGTGAAGACTTTGCTTCAGATTTAGCTGCCCGAAAACAGAACCTCTTGCACTCGGCTCGAAAACGTTCTTTACAATATTTCATACTTCTGTGTATCTTTGTATGTGTAATTATCTTGACAGAAAGCCAAACTTAAAACTTTAGACAATAAATTATCACGAAAAGAGTCGACCATTTTTACGAAAACAAAAATTCGCAGCCAATTCATCATAACTAAATGGAATTACTTGTGGTGTCTTCCTAACTACAACTTAGGATAAAATCGGAAATTATCTCAACAGTGTCTAGGAAAAGGTAGCACTAAAAGCGTTTAGATATAGATTTCGACTAAACCAAAGATTGGGAAACGTAAGGAAAGGAAGGGAACATATAGAAAGATAATGTGAACTGAAGAAAAGGAAGAAACTTAGGCACATGCACTTACCTTCAGTTAAATGAACGAATCTACAATTTAACCGACTGCACATAGATCTATTAAAATCTTGGCACACCGGGAGGGTGTCCAGTAACTATATTGGGCATGAAAGTTGGTTGGTTGTGTTTTAGACATAGTTTTTGTATTGTTTTGGATATGGCAGGATGCAAACGGAAACCAATTCAGAAAATCAAAAGGAGTTTTTGGATTTGTTGTGTGATTCGTGTTTTTTTTTTCGGTTTTTTGATTTGAAGGGTTTTTTTTTTATTTATCATCGGTTTTCAGTTTCGAAAAAAAGAGAAGAGCAGAAAAAAGAAAAGAAAAAGAGCACAAATTAGTTATATTTTATAATATTGAAATGGTTCACTAGAATGGTTAATGGTTGGTTAGAATAAATACGGTTTTCGGTTTTACAATTGCTTGATGTTGGTGGAGTTCCAGATGTTAGTCGTAGTTAATACAGCTAACTATATAAGTAGGTATAGGTATGTCTCGAACGTTCTTATCGGTTTCACATGATACATTTAATATAGATACTCGTATGTTAAGCTAGTTTCTCTTCGACTTAAACAATCTAAAAAGGCGGAGAAGTGAAATCATAAGATGGCTTTGCAAATGAATCGTAAGGTTACTGAATTTCTATAATCACAGTGTGTTCCTCGAAATTGTAATTTTCCAGTCTTGTTTACTTCACTTGATTGGGATACTGCGGGGGATATACATTGTGTGTGTGTGTGTGTGTGTAACTTAAACACCGTGGTAGAAGCAGCAAGTATTCGATCAACAGAAACTGGGCCAAGAAAAGCTAATAAAGCTTCGAACGCGAAGCGCCTCAAAAGAGCAGCTATCTGAAGATGAACTCACTCATATGTATGTGACTTTTGGGGAAGTCAAAAATGCTCTGACCTCTGATCTCTGATCTGATCAGTCTGATTGATTGATTATCTTTCTTAGGTTCTATTGGGGCGGTACTAGGCGGTAACAATTACATATCCTAATAGGCGGCACTAGAAATATAAGAAAAGAGAAGAGAGAAGAGAAAGAGAGATCGTAAAGGTTGGGGTTAGTGTCTTTACCATCATATCGAGGCCTCATTTTTTGTCGTGGCCCTACGAGTGCGACACAGAAACCAAAGATTGGGGGGTGGGAAAATCAAAAGCTGCCAAGCTAAACTCAAAGTTAAAGCCACCAAGCTTATTCGATCCTTGCCGCTCAAGTCTGAAGCCAAACTTAAGCACACGAAAAGCTGAAGCTAAGGCAAAAGCTAAGGCTAAGCACACTGATATCGGCCACGAAGCTCGCCAGGATAAAGAAACGAGGATTTAAAGGGAATACGACCTCTGCATACCTAATTATGTAAAAGGTGCCGTTCACTAGCATCGGACACTGAGTGTACATGAGGCCCCTCTCCGGTTGGGCTACGATATCGAAATATATATAGAGAATACACAGTTTTATATAACATCATATAACATCTCTGCTGGGTGGGTATTTGTGTGTGTGAATGGCGTGAGTGTGGTGGTTGTGAGTGTGTGTTTGTGTGCTTGCGGGTGGTTGGGTGTTTGGTGAACAAACAACTGCTAACAGCTATGACACCCCGAGGTGTGTCCAGCTCATGTCTCACGGCATATTCAGTTCATATTATGGCCCGAAGCTACTGACATCACCAAGTCAACGTCATCGCCGCGCCTTTGGCCCTGTTTTTTTGTTTGTTTGTTTGCCTGTTTGATTGTTGATTCTTGTCTGAGGAGCGGCAGCGCATTTAATTTGATTAACTGAACTGTGGGCCCGCCCACACAACAGGTCCTTCCAAACCCTGGGACCAACACACAATTTTACAAGGGACAAACAGATGTCTCAGCGAATACTTGCTGCTCTCTGGTAGTGTTTTATTTCCATTTCGGGGACAATTAAAAGGGTCAAAAGAATAAACTTAGCATAGGGAAAAATGGGCAAGCGATCATGCAGGAAGGCTTCGGTGTGGCGCCGATAGCCAGGGCTGACTGTACCTGGCCACTGGCATCCGTGTAGATGACACAGGAAGCGTTCAAGGGTATTTTCGGAATCGCTATATATATGAGGCCATATTTATTTGGCCAAAAAGCCGAAAAAGCATGCCTCAAATCAAATATGCGTTATGATAGAGAGAAAGAGAAATATTATTATAGACATATGTGTGTGTGTGGGTGAGTGTGAGTTGGTGTGATAACAAAAGATGGGGAATATGTGTGAACACAAAAATACACATAATAGTTGTTTTTTTAATTTCGGGTTTTGTTGATTTTCCATGCAGCGTTTGTTTTTTCGATCCAAATCCGTGCGTGATTGTTGTTATTCATAAATTAAATAGATATAAACATTTGGTTTCGTTTTTGTTTGAGTTGCATGCAAATGGTGAGAACATTGTTGTCATTTTATTTTGATTTAATATATCATTGTTGATTTTTTGCGCATGTGTGTTAGCATGTAAAAAAGGTAGAAAAATTAGATGAAATAATTATATTGTTCGTCCATCGCAGAAATGAAAACAAATTAGTTTGCAGTAAAGACTTAAAATTAAGCGTAAGCTGCATATGCGAAAAACAAGTATCCGACTAGTGGTCATATCAAATTTTGCCGCATGTTGGTCGAATTTCATTCCATCTTCCAACTCGTTAACAGCCCTTGATTTCGAATTATGCAAATGCGGCGAAAGGCTTGAATGAAAAAATACTTTGCGGGTAAGAGGTAAAAATAAAGTTTTCGCAGGCCACACGGGACACGAGTTAATAAATGTAAATGTGTGACACCACGCCCTCCGTGGCGCCAACCGCCCCCAATAAAATAACAATGTTTTCGTTTTGTAATTACGGCTTTCGCCCCTTTTTGCAGACCGCACCCATTCCCCGCGCCCACGTGTAATTAACTTGTTGCTGGCGGAAAGGTTTATTCGGATCTACGGCTTTGTTATTCGCATATGCAAAAAGGCAAAACGCACTTAAACCTATCGTAGATTAGTTCGGGTTCGGTTCAGTTTGTTTTGGTTTCGTTTGGCTTTTAAAGCTGGGCTGGCAGCAGCGGGAGCAGGCAAATTAGCAAATTATAAAACAGTAGCATACTTTTTGGGGGGCTTGGGCGATTAGTAAGTTGACGCTGCAAATAAAGGGGATTATGTAAGGCTAAAATTAAAAACGGCAACGAAGCGCAGGCTAAGCGGCAAAACTGAAAAATAGCAGAAGACGAAATGATGAGTGTTATCAAATCAAAAGCATATTAACTAGGTAACAAATTAAAACTCAGCAGCACAGCAGCTATTCACAATTTTTGAAGCGCATTTCAAACTTGTTACTGCGTCAGCCGTAAATGCTGTAAAGGAGAAAAAAAGAGGGTAAGCTCGGTTCGGTTATCAAGCGGGGTATATAAGAATCGCTCCTCACAGGACATCACACAGAAACAAGGCAAATATACTTACTACATATACATACAAACAAGCCTGCAAAAGTCAATCAAATATGGTAGATAGAAACGAGTACGTTTAAGTATTGGAGTATGCATAGGAGTTTCAATTTTCAAAGGGAACGCAAGGTAACTTTCACTTTCTTTGGGTTTACCAGTTTGCCTCGTAGTCGTAGTGTTTGTTTTACTTTTGGGGGTTGTGTGAGGGTTTTTTTTTGTAGTGTAGTGTGTGTGTGGACTGGGCTATAGACTCTGGTTCTTCCAGCGCAGGAATAGTTGAAGCAGTTTTTTTCTATTTGGCTTTAGATGTTCTCGTTCTCAAGCGTTTCGCTGTGCCTTCAAAAGCAACGTCACCTAGAAAGCATCTCGCACTACAAGCTTGCTAACTAAGTGTAGGTGTATATATAGGAGTGTGTTTGTGTGTGAGTGTTTCGTTTGTGTGTGTGTGCGTGTTCGTTAGGTATCGTATGGAGTATAGTCTCCTCTATGTTCAGCAATCAGTCAAACATTTTACATTGCGGATCATTTTTGTTATCCTGCTGTTACAAAAAAGAAAGAAACAATTTGTTTGAAAAGAAACAAAAAAAAAAAGAATTCATGTTAATAACATTTACTGGCCACAAGTGTATTGTATGTGTGTATGGGTGTATCGGTGGGCTCAGCAGATCGATTGCCCGATCGAACAGATAACAATAACTCAATAAAGTCGATCTTCGATCTTCCTTAGCTCCTCCGATCAAAGCGGTTAAACGACAAACGAGTCTACCAAAACGAAAAAATTGTGGGCATTAGACATACTTAGCATCTATATAGCAGGTATCAGTCTTCAGATATAATCATAAGTATACCGTTATGGGAGTAAACAAAAGCTCGTATATTGGGGCGGTGCACCAGCTTACCTTAGAAGTGCTTTCATATAGCTTTACCATCATACCACATGCCTCAGAAGCCATACACGAGTTATATATGTATGTGAACAAACGCAATGTACGAGTAGTAATATCGGTCTCGAGAGCGAGCGAGAGAGATACGTATATAGAGGGTAGAAAGAGACAGCCACTTGCAACGTCACTGCTTGATATTCATACTCATAGTCATATCGGAATACTTGCTACAAAAAAGTTCTGTTTCATTGAGCACATGCTGAAAATTACAAATTACGCTCCAATCGAAAGATCTCACAAAATATGAAGAACAGTATTAAATCAAAGTAAACACAATAAAGTTCAACTAAATGAATTTAACTCAAACAAATTTTTATGTTAATAATTTCCTCAAAAAAGAGAAAGTCGAGCGCTTTCATTGGGCAGACGAAAGGGTAGGGTTTAGTGTTCGTTTGAAAGAGACAACATTACTGTGTCTTTGGCGTCGCTCTTACTTTTTGTAATGAAGTCAAAGAAAAGCTTCAAGGTAGGTATTACATCGGAGGACTGACTGATTCAAGGATCATGCTAGTGAAAGAGTTATAGTAAGACTGAAAATCGTAGGGTTGTGAGAGTTACATCTAGAAGATAGATATATAAAGTTGCTTGCTTGAAAGAGAGTCTTAGATTAAAATAGAGCAGATTTGTCGCATAAAACTTAAAATGAATCGAAGCATTTTCTTTGAAAACATTACAAAAAGCACTTAACTCTAGTGGGTATACATATTTAATATTGACATATATATATATAATATTCCATACACAAGAACAGCTTTAGCCAAACAATACAGTAATATATAGCTGGATAATCCAGCAAGCCAAGTGTATTGAGAGTTCTACTAAAGAAAATCGGGTGTGTCTATGTGAAGTGTGTGAGGAAATCAAAAGAGTTTTAGTCGAGCAGAGGACACATTGAATTTTACGTATGCCGCCTAAACAGTTACCACCGAGGTTCTTTTTTATAACAAAATAGGCAAAAATTAATCAAAAAAGCTTGATTTAACTAAAATATTCAGCAAAATGAGTAGATTAACTTCGAAGTAAAATCATAAATATACCAAATCAGAATAAATTGAAAAAGTAGTCATGTAGAACAGCCAACAAATAGAGAGAGAGAAAGAGACAACGCACAGCAAACTGTTGTTTATGGATTAGTAGTGGGTGAGAAAGAGAGAATGTTAGTTTTGGTTTGATCACTTTCCAAGGTTCGAGTAAAAGAAGCCAACAAGTTGTTTTACGGTTTTTACAATAAAACGTATATAATATAATTTCAATATAATTTGTTTGTCTTTATAATAATAATACGACTAATGTTAGCACAGATATAACATATTCAGTAGTGTGTTTGCTTGTGTATAGATGTGTGTATATTTCGACATATATATTTAAATGTTATGAATAATTTTAGCTTGGACATTCTTGCACTGTTACCAACTCTCTTATTTGACATGCCATACTTTTCGCTTACCTATCGTCGATGGTAGTAAGCACGAAATGAAATCCCAATTTTAATTGGTTTCTCTCAGTGTAATGTGTGTGAGACTTTTGGTGGTTTGGCTACAAATTAAAAGGAGGCAACTTGTGGAATTCACTAAACTATAGTTTCTATTGGACGGTACTGTACTTCTATTTATTGAACAAGGCCTGAAAACCCAATTAACTATATTGGAATGGACTGTGGTTTTCTAAGTGGTTATATTTCATTTCTTTCCTTTGTATACTTAAATCAGCCTAACTCATTGTTATCCTAGTGTCAACTGACAATTCATTACTATATTGTTTGCTCGGTAATGTTAACATATTGTTTTTTGTCTGTTGCTGTGTTTTTGGTGCATTGCAAAAGTTGAAAAAGCGGAATAAAATATGAGCTCTTAGGTCTTAAATGCAATTTAATTATATCTTGGCGCCATGCAGTGGTGAGTCGTGTTTTGGTTTGCTTTAAGTTTTTGTTTTTTTTTTTTTTGCTTTAGTTCTTAGTTACTTTGAGAGCGTTTTCTGAACATTTTCGCTAAGTTTTCTCTTGCTGAAATTATGGGTCAACGGCAACAGTTCTACGTTGATAACGAAAAAATTAACCATACGACACATAAAGATAATGTTTCCATACTTTTAGGCAAGACATTGAGATATATGATGAATATATGTAGGTATACTTTAATCTGGTGTAGCTTGTTATACGTATTATTATATATATAGGTATACGTTGAATCAATATTGTATTCTGCTGCCATGTTTAGTAAGCTTATTTCTTAACGAGTATG
The DNA here is from genome assembly GCF_004382195.2 of Drosophila sechellia. Lineage (NCBI taxonomy): Eukaryota > Metazoa > Arthropoda > Insecta > Diptera > Drosophilidae > Drosophila > Drosophila sechellia. Next base: position 13,449,954 of record NC_045950.1, on the reverse strand, counting down.
TATAGAGTAAGCCAAGCATTTGTTTGGCCATAGGCAGATAGGTATATTTAGATAAATGGTATATTCAGATTTTACAACTAGTTTACTACCGTTAGCGTACTCATTTTGCTTGCCATTATTCTAAGAGCTAAAACATATATAGGTTAAATGGATTTACGGAGGGAAAAAGATCTTTTTCTTGGTGGAAAGCAATAAGAGGGGAAGCAGACCAAGGTAAGGGAGTCAGGCAGTCCTAAAATGTGTGTGTGTCTGTGTGAAGAAGACTGCGAGGAATGCTCGAATGAAAGTAATAATCTTAATTTTTATATTAAATTAAAAAATTGACAAGCTAGGGGGGTATGGGTTTAAGGTGATTTATAGAGATAGAGTGCTGCTCTGCCCAAAAGCGCTCGGCAAAGCTTGTGTTTTTATGGATATCGGTATTTGATATGTCTATATATCAAAGGAGTACATTTAAGTCAGAGGTGAGATGTAAAAGCGGCACAACGGAAACATATATCAAGTGAATACCGAATAAGTAAGTAAAATAAAGTAAAATTCCAACACACAATAAGATATTTATATATTTGTTTTTTTTTCGTAAACTATATATTTAGAAAAACACACGGTATTTTAAATAAAACATTAATAAAAACTATCGAAACTAAACTAGAATTAGGATTAGAATTAGGATAAGAATTAGTGGCAAACATCAAATCGTTGTAAGACATTAGAAGTACTTTCATTTAAAACAATTTTACACAGATTATCGTATATATCCAATAATAATGTGTGGAGGATGATTTCGGATGAAGAGTTTTAGCGGTTGCGGGGTGTAGGCGGGGAGACTAAAACTTAAGGTGCGCAAGTCAGTGGCAAATTTATCTTGGAGGTTCTTCTCAAATATTTTTCAATCGGGAACACACTTTAAAAATTATATAAAACCTACACTAAAAACTGGTATATAAGTACAAAAAATACATAAATATCAACATACAAATTATATAGAAAAGAACGTAAAGCAATTAACTGATAATCACACGAGATCTAACATTAAAAACTTAGTTCTGTTTGTCAATGATTTTATTATTTTTGTTAACAATTCCATTACAAAAAGGAAAACATTTATAATACATCGATAGAGTGGGTGATAGTTGTTAAGAGACAAGTGAAGAATGAAATCAGGATATGGAGAGAGTCGTTGAAAATCAAAAGGGTTTACATAGTTCTGGTCAACACATCAAATTTAAATCTCAATAACATAACATTAACATAAATTAATTTTGCTGGCTTAACAGTCTGAAAAAGTGTATGGGTATCTGGTGTGTGAGTGAAACAGATAGAGAGACGTGATCGTGAGTGGTGACTGTACTGTAATATCTGATTAGTAAGCTAGACATACGATTTACAGATTGATCCTGGTCATTATAATGCCTTTTTTCTTTTGTGTACTAGTGGGGGATGAGCGTGTGTTAGAGTACATAGTGTGGGTGTATATATTGTATCGAATATGGGTAGCAGCATACAGCACGTACAGCTAGGTTTATATGTATTTGTATATCGTATAAGTATTCTATATAATCTAGACAATATTCGTTACGCAATAATCGTTGCTCAACAATTTTAAACAATTACAACAGCATTCACGCTAGCTATCTAGCTAGTTAGGAAACATTAAGAAACAGCGATAGGGAGTTAGATAGAGAGAGAGAGAGAGCGCGAAAAATGAATGATGGGCGGGGGCGAGAGAAAGACAGCTATTCGAACTACCGCAGCTGGGAGACAGGGACGGCAATATGGCATTAAGCACCCGCAGCTAGCAACAAGCATACACAACTGTACCCAGCATCGGCAGCAGCATTAGAGGTTTATCCTTTTTTGAACTCCTTTCTGGCTTAATGTTTTTGATCCCTCAAAGCTTTTTAGCTATCACAGTTCTTCGTTTCTTTCTCTGGCCCGCCCCCGTTTTAAGTTTTTTCTATCCGTTTTGTGTGACCGTTTCCTATAAACTAGAGTTAACTAAGAGCTATCCAAAAAGGAACTTAAGTATTACTATCATCTAACATCTGTTTCTCTTCCGTTCGCTTGTGCTTTAAAAGCTCTGATTTCGATTCATTTGCGAAAATGGCAACACTTGAGTCACAGTGAGGTTATGTTTCGTTTGTTAAATAACTTAATGGCAAATAATCGATTCGTGTCAGCAAGTTTTGGGCATTTGGGTTAGTAAGCATTGATCTTCGATCTGTCTCGCTGTCTGTCTGATTTTAGTTATCGTGTCATGGTTCGGTTTCGTAACGCTATGAGGCCTATGGTAAAACTAAGATCTAAATGTTTCTCTCTACATGTCCTTTCAAAGAAAACTGAGGCACATATTCTTACGTCTTCGATGTGTTTATATCTATAAATCTAAAATGGTGTGACTTTTCCATCTGTTCGATGGCTTGGTGCATTAAGTACAGTTGTGTTTGGACTTTCAGATTGTTATCGCCCGGATTCTTAGGAGGTCTTCATCTTTTTGTAGGGATTTAGGACCATGGCACTGCCTGGTGTTCCCGCCTGAGCGGCTGCTGCTGCTGCAGCAGCTGCATATTGCTGAGCAGCAGCGGCCTGAGTTTGTGGCATGGCATAGGGTGCGGTGGGCATCATTCCGGGGTAGAAGTAGCTCTGTGCCTGCGCATATGGCATGGGTGAGGGTGCTCTCAATAGGGTAGCCGATTGATACTGACTGGCACCGACTGCGGCACGCAGTGGGGTACCGGGCACAGGAGTCGCTAGACCTGAACTGGGCAGGGAACCCAACTGGCGCATTTGGGCCTGAGCCTGGGCCTGGGCCTGAGCTTGAGCTTGAGCCTGAGCTTGGGCCTGGACTTGTGCCGCCTGCGCCTGGGCCTGAGCCTGCATTTGCAGTAGTGTTGCCATGGAAACGGCTTGATGATGGGCGGCCTGAACAGGCTGTGCACCAGCTGCTGCGGCCACATAGCTCTTGTTGAGTGTCAGGCCGGTGTAGGCAGCGGCTGCCGAGGAGACACCCGGCTTTGAGCCCGCACTGGCCACCTTCATGGCGTAGTTCTTCTGGGCCACCTCCTTGGCCAGGGCAGCCGGATCGGCGTAGTAGCCACCTGTAGCGGTGGCCTGAGGTGCCAAACCGGCTGCTGCAGCATAGGCGGCGTAGGCCTGCTGGGCATAGGCAGCCTGGGCTTGAGCCTGGGCCTGAGCTTGGGCCTGAACCTGTTGCTGCTGCTGCATTTGAGCCTGGGCGTAGGAGGGAGTGCTGCTGGGCAGACTCACCATGGCAGAGGTGGTTGCTCCGTAGTGGGAGTACAGATTACCATAGGCGGACATGGCATAGTTGAGGCGCTGCTGAGTCTGAGCCTGAGCTTGGGCCTGTGCTTGGGCCTGAACCTGAGCTTGGGCCTGGGCTTGAGCCTGGGCTTGTGCCTGAGCCTGATAGGAAACTGCCGGAGCAGAAGTTGTGGGTGTTGGCAGAATGCCAGTGCTATGACCATTAACCATATACCTCGAGTATCCCTCGCCATTCTGCTTGGCATAGTTGCGTGATGCTGCTGCTGCTGCGACTGCGGCTGTTGCGTTATTGCTGCTACTCTCCAAGTCGCCACCGTTCAATTCTTCGGGATTAGCCGACTTGAGCTGACCATTGTTCAGATTGTTATTGATATAGGACAAGTAATTGTTATTGTCGCCCAGGCCATTGGGCAAGGGCAGAAGACTATCGCCTTGTGGCGAACGGGGGCAAGGGGGCGGTGTATCGCCAGGGGGGTGCGTGGCAGATGTTGCTGCTGCTGCTGCAGATTCTGTATCTAGTGTGTCTGTTTCTGTTGCAGTGGCAGCTGTAGCTGCTGTGTCTTGGGAGTTTGGTGAGATTGTTCGTGTTGTATTACAATCTTTAGCGGGACTTGAATTTTGCTGATTCTGATTCAGATTCACTTGGTCACTATTGTCTTGATTGCTGGCTTGATCAATGGCATCGTTGCGATCGGCATTATCAGCTTCACCATCAGCAGTACTATCGTGATTTTTGTCATGGTCTTGATAGCGATCGGAATCGTTATCACTATCGTTATGATTAGTAATGGCTGTTGTTGTTGTTGGTGGTGCGGCCAACGCTGATAGTAATGATGATGCTGTTGTTGTTGCTGATGTTATATTGGTAGAAGCCATAACAGCGTTTATGATACCTTTATTATTAATATTATTATTAATCATATTGTTACTGGCTGTTGCTGTTGTACTTGTTGTTGTTATGACGCTACTTAATTGTAGTTGTTGTTGTTGTAGTAGTACATTTTGTTGTTGATGTTGTTGTTGTTGTTGTGGTGGTGGTTGTTGTTGTTGGGGATACTCACATGAGACTGGCACGTAGGGCTGCATTAGCTGCTGATAGGCGGTCGCACCGGGCTGATAAACTGGAATGCCAGACTTTTCGGCAGCTGGACGTTTGAACGGTACCATGCCAGAGAATTGCTGCTTGCCGCGAAAGAGACGGATAGCATGTGGTGGGGAGGAAATAGAAAGAGATAGAGAATATTCATTAGTCATCATATATTATATAATGCACATCTAGCTTTCATCTTAGCCTACTGTTAACCATAAACACTATAACAATTGCTTACAAACGAGCTTGCTTTTGGTTAATTTTGAATTTCTTATTTATTTTTTTTTTAGCTTTGCTTGCTTTTTTTCGCCAATTTCTATTCGTTTGAGGTGGGAATTACCAAATCTTACTTAATATGAAAAGATATATTTCTTTCAACTGAATGAAACTCAAAACTAAAAGGAAATCTAAACAAAAGCTGACTATACGTAGTATTTTGCAACTGAATAAATCGAAAGTGCGTGCAGTTCGGTGGAAAATTGAGAAAAGCGTACGCAGTTTACATTTAAGTGAAATGAATTGGATTTCGGTGTTATTGATTTATATAATTAATTTTTCTTTGTGATATTAATCCAATCGGTTTGATATTTTTTGTGTGCACAGAAGCTTTGATATCTTTGTTAAGATTAAGATGTCTCCATTACTGGTTGATTGGTTATTTATGAAATTATACTGTTTTTTTATAAAGCAGACCAATGTCCTCGATTAATTGAGCGATTTCAATTGATTTTGAATGCATGCGGCGTTCATCGAAAGTTTATCTTGTAAGTAGCATATCTGGATGTGTGTATATATTTATCGCTTGATATTGCTATTCAGGCGGTAGTCTATATAGTGTAAAGGTAGTTTGAAGAACGTTTTCAAGGCGGACTACTGTAGGTGGCGATTGTCATTCAGTTTGGAGTACTTACGAAGTTGTCATAGTAAAATGAACCAACCGTTTTAACATCCATCTTTATTGGCATTTATCGATTGTTGTTGATTATGCGGTTAGTGTATGATTTGTAGTTGATTGTTGGGTTATCATTGTTTGATTGATGATCAGATCGGATCGGATCGGTTTCGTTCGGGGTTAGCACACACATTTCGCATTTATTATGTTCGTTATCGAGAGACATAGGTGAGATAGGTGGTGTTTTGAAACGAACGCAAGAGTTTATGGAATCGAAGAAGAGCAAATGAAGAGGAGAGAAGAACACAAATGAAATTAGTGGATATATCCTGGGCACAGTACAGTGGCGTTATGGCATTAATCAGATACATATATACATAAACGGGTACACAGATACTTAGTCCTAATAAGTGGCAATGTGATGTGGTGTGTGGGCGTGATGGGCGTGATGGCCGTGATGGGCGTAATGTGAACGGAAAAGGGGGCGGGACAAACAAAGTCTGCAGGCTGCAGGTGCTGCATGTTCAGCTAATTAACCAGGAAAAGCACTTAAACAATTAAGCTCGCGAATGCAATCAGTGGCAGTGGCAGAGGCAAAAGCGAAAGAAAGAAACTTACAGTTACCGCTGAAGTTAAAGCTACAGATACAGATACAGCTACAGTTACATTTACAGATACAGCTACATAGCTACAGCCTTCGCAATTATCGGTTAAATCATTTTAATTAACACTTGGCAGCGCAAATGTGCTCGTGCTGTGATTGTGATTTATCATATGCCACGTGTAATTGGTTAAACTCGCTCTTGCCATTGCAAAAAGTGTGTTTGTGTGTGCGCGGGTGTGTCTTTATTGATTAGTGTGTGGCTGTGTGCGAGTGTGTGTGTCTTGGCGAGTGTTTGCGCTTTTGATATATCGGATAATGACTTCATTTTGTAAATTAAATGTCGGGGGTTTCATCCCCAGTCGACCTGGCCATGCTGATGATAAACGTTAATTGATGGCACTTTGATGTGCATCTGACCACCCACTGAGTGGGTGGGCACGTGAGTGATTGAGTGGTGGAATAACTAAGGTTGGGTGGGTTAGGTGAAAGCGGAGAGCATTTCGCATCGAGGGTCAGATGTACGTTACTGGGGTTTTAAACGGAGGGTTCATCTACTAAGTGCTTAATCATGACCAGTTTGCAGTCACACGCGCTTTGGTGCAGCATTTGAATGTGCAACATGATGTTCACAAAAATACTTTTTAAAAATGTAATTAAAATTTCAGAAAACTTTTCAGTATTAAGATTAAATTACAGTAGGTTAATAAACGCATCGTTGCTGCTTTTCCTATTTTCTTGCACACCAAAGCAACTCTTCAACTGTATTTAACAAGTTCTACTTAAAACTATTTTCTTATAGCGCAGATCCTTCGAAGGATCTCGTCGGACGCCTAAAAGCATGCAACAAAAAAGGCAAACTCAGTTAGAATTTCAAAGGAATGAGGATAACAAACTAATGTCGTAAATTGAATTAGGAAAACCATAAACGCAAGAATCCAAATATGGAACAATTCAAAAACGCAAAAACACAAGGTGAAGGATAAGAACAGAAAAATACCAGTGGAAACATGTCGGTCGTGTCCGCCGCCCGCTTCTTGCCCACTTCCAGTGTGTGATGGCCCATGACAGCGGCGGCAGCGGCGGCGGCAGCAGCGGCGGCGGCGGCAGCGGCGTTGTTTGTGGTTGTTGTTGCGGTTGTCGAGGTGGCTGCTGCGCCAGCGGTGCTGTGGTTGTTGTTGTTGTTGATGTTGTTCAGCTGGTGTTGCAATTGTTGTTGTTGCTGGTGATGGTGTGCCGCAAGAGGTGAGGTCTGTGTGAGTGTGTGTTGGTGTGTGCGTACGTGTGTCAAACATTTTTGAAAATTTGAATCGTTTTTTTTCGAAGTAGGAAATGTGCAAAATTATTAAAATATACAATATGCATTTAAATGGCGTGTCCATTAAATTGTTGAGGGATTCCGATTTGAATTATTTAAGCGGCAGCGGTGTTGTCATTTTCAATTGATTTTTTTGTTCATTTTTTTGTACGATTTCCATGAATAATTAAATATTGAGTCCAAATTCGGATTTTTTTTTTCGTATTATTTTTTTTCAGCACAAATTGCAGGGGGAATATTAAATTTTGTTTGTTTGTTCATTTTTAGATTTTTCGTTCGTTTTCATATTAAGGTTTTTAGGTGCACAAGTGTGTGAGTGTTTTTGTGATTGTATTCGTACCATCCATCGTAGAAGCAGTTACAGTGTGTGTGTGGGTGTGGTTGAGTTTGTTTTTGTGTTGGCACAGGCGAACAGATGAAAAATACATAATAGTAGAAGAGTACGGAAGTGTTTTGATATCGATAAGTAAATAAATAGAAAAAAATCAAATCGTACATATATAATGATTATTATATTTGTATAGAGAATAAATCAAGTAGAAATCAACGGTAATCCAAATAAACACGATTTCCATTTGATATTGAAAGAGCCTTAAAACGGTGTTACTCATACCAACTAAATGTTAATAATTTCGATTAATATTCATTGGTTTATTCAGAAAGAAGCGTAAAACATGTTAGTTTTGTGTGAGTTAAAAGCCTTGTTTGGTTAGAAAATCGTTTCAAAAAAGCTTGCGAAAGCCAGCAAAGTGTAAAAGACCTGTGTTCTTAAATACATTAACTTACATTAACTTATCTTAAGGAATGGCATATTGAAGGGTTTGCCAACAAAATCACACGTATGTATCTGCAAGTGATTCGGCAATTTCGACAAGACACATTCGCATTTGTGGGTTACTGTATTTATTTCAAGACACATGTTATATATCAAGTATACCTACCGATGTCCCGTTGCTGCTGCTCATTCATAGCTAAGGCAACTCAAGGATAATGTAAACTACAGAACTCTGTTTTTGGTTTAGTGGTATTGGGTTTGTGTATTGGAACTATAGTTCTTTCAGCGTAACCCAGTTTTGGTTTTTAAGCCATATCATATACCCCAGTGTTCACTTTTAAATCCCCGGCAAAGTTGCGACCCCAATTTCCGTTCCCATAAATTTTCCTGCACAGCCCAATGCTAATGCGTTTAACACCGCAATTGGATTCAGCTCTTGCCCGATTTTCGCCCCTTTTGCCACGAAAGTGAACTCATGTGTGCCTAATAACTAAGAACCACAAAATAAAAATAAACCAAATACGGCAGCAGGACACTGGCAAAAAACTTAGCATACATTTGGCCACGGCCGCATGAAAGAGTGCACAAATTTGCATTTAAATGGAGAGGCAGCGAAAGAGACAGATAGTCTGAGGTGCAAAAGAGACGGCCAGTTGAACCGACTCCTTCGTTTTTTCGAAACGATTTTTTCTCTGGGCTAGTGTCACTGGGCATGAATGCTACAAATGGATTAATTCGCTTGGGCGCGACAACATCGTGGGGTGTTCACCATATCTACATATATCCCATGCTGGATGTGTGTATCGTATCGGGGTCGAGTCCACAAAAAACCAGCGGGTTGACCCAGCAGACTCCGCTGGACAATTCATTGGCATGGAAATCTCTGCTTTTAGTTAATTTTCCGGTTCAAACGTTATCCGGCCCGGACTAATCCATGTTGTCCATGTCCGTATCCTTGTCCGTGTCCCTGTCCGTATACGTACACTTATCCGTACAGGTTGACATTTACATTTTTGGCCAGTTCGGTGAGAAAAAAGAGATGGTTCTCCGTCCTGGTGTCCTGCCGTGAACCGATTCCCCTTCAATTTCACTTTTCCTCCGGCCTTTTTTCTTGGCCGAGATGCTCTTGTCACGCTTACATGCCGGGATTATAGTTCTGTGTGGTCGTTCGTTGCGGCAGGTGGCATATTCGCCATCGACGTCGAGGGGAGATCCCCCATCGATATGGGGTTTTTTTTTTCCCTCTTTGTTTGCTGACATATGGGGGACGTTTCGGTGACCCAGAATGCCAAACAGCAATCATAATAAACAAAACTTAAACGCTTATCAACGACAGCAACAATAACACAGGGAAATAATATAGGAAAATCATATATGCAGAGGTAATTTTTTTTGTTTTTGTGGTGTTGTGGTTTTGTAGCGTCTGTTGGCTAGATTTGGATATATATGTAAGTATATAAAACAGTAAATACGCATTTAACTCGATAAGGGGCAGGGATAAAATCAGCTAACAGTATGTGGGGTTTAAAGGGTACATTAGGAAGAGTATATTATGGATTGGATATTGGAATTCTTCAAAGTCGGACTACGGCCAAAGTATAAAGATTATAGATGGATGATATCTTTTCACTTTGCATGCTGGACAATTTTCTTGTTTATACAGAGAATATTATAATAAAGCTAAGAGATTTATTAACTCGAAACAGTCTACGTTTACGTATTTAACAATGAGATGTATTGAAAGAATTGGAAATGGCTCTGAAATGAAACAGCAGCATTTCATCGGTCTTGTATATTTGACAATAATTAGTTAACTCATGAAATAATTTTGCCGCCCTTGATAATCCCTTCCATTTGTATGATATTCTTCTACTTTAAAATTCGATTTTGCGGGATATCAAAATAATGCCCGATATAAAAAAAAACAACAACCATGGCAGACAGGTGCAATAAGGTAAGCGTTTAATTCCCATTTTTACCAGGCCTGTAATCACATTAAACGAGCACCCATAAATACAATTATCGGCTCAGAAAGTGGCAGCATGGCGGGGAGGAGAGGGTATGTCAACATATGTGCCTGGATGTTGTGTGCTTTCTGGAAAGTATCAAAGGACATTTTCATACAATAATCACGTTTGTCCTGCCCTTCCACTCGACGAGGAGAGCCTCGATTGAATTACGCCTAAAATGCTGCAACAATTTTTCACTTTATGCGATATTATGCTGCAATTATGTGTGTCATTTTCACCACCCCTCTCCCACTCTCACTCAGTCTCTCTCTCTCTCTTCCACTCCCGCTTCCAGCCTGGCCAACAAGGACATCGTTGTTGTTTGTTGCGTCAAATAAATTTCCAGCAGAAAGCAATTAAGTCGCGAATTAAGTACGGCGCATAGGACACGCAGCCGGGAAACACGGATACGTACCACGTACGTGCCCAAATGTGCATGTATGTGTGAGTGCCGTGTTGGCCCGGCTGCCTCGCTTTTCCGCTTTCCCGCTATTCCTCCGCATTTTCCCTGCTCGACCTGCTCCTGCGTGCTCAAAGTTTTAACGCGTTGTAATAAATGTTAATTTTGGCCCAACGAAAATCAACATTTATGGCGTGTTTTATGTGAGCTTCAACATATTTCCCGTGTTGCCGGATATTTTTGACCCCACATCCCCCCTTTCTTCCTTCTGTTGGCAGGATTATGCTCTTCCATCTACCCACGCTGTTTGTTTGTTTCTGTCTGGGGCGCCTACTTAAAAAATATAATTATATATTGATCTACAAACAAAATTAACATCTAAATGACGCTGAACACCCTGTTTGAATGGTGTCTCACCAAATGATTGTTGAACATTTCATTTGCCTTGGACAAACATAATTAAGTTCAGCCAAATGAGTTTTCAATTAGCCATAAAATTATATTCGATGTCTCTACACTGACTTTTTTTTAAATATTTTTATGCGCGAATCAATTTTTATATTAAATGAGTAGTACTATACTAATAAACAATCATTTAATAGAAATATCAGATTTTAAATTGGAAAACGTATTTTTTACATTTTTATTTCTAGATATATATACTAAAATGGTCACTAATAAGTAACACAGAATCTGTAAAGGTTTTTTGAAAACTTTTTGAGTTCACGTTGATTTTAGGCAGAATTATTTGGTTCATTGATTTGAATTTTTCTATATTCGCGGGGGACGAGTTCGAAATTCGCTAAAGCGTTTATTGCATAACCATTGGCAATGCCATTGAATATGCAGCATAAATAAATAGCATAATTTGTGTTTTACAAATTTGTACGATTACACACATTTTTTGCAGCTTTTCGGGGGGAATAACAGTTATTTGTAAAGAGATTTTATATGTGAGGGCGTGTGTGTTTGCATAAAGTTAATTAAATTGTTTGCATGCGGCATTAACTTCTAATTAAATTTGCTTTAAATCCATATATATATATATATATGTACATATATATGGGAGAGATTTTCGAATGAAATCGAACAAACTGTGAATTTGGCATGAAATTAAAGCAAATTCAATCAACTATTTTGAACTAAGCAGGATGGCCTAAGGTCATCTATCGCTAGATATATACAGGATATATATAGATAGAAATATATATTTATATATTCGTGTGGCGTGTTAGTGCAGGAGTAAAATTCTGTGTTGTATTTCTCTGTTGAGGTTATTTGGAAAACAAAAACAGAAAACGCTAGTTGGGTGGCTTTTTCACAAACTGGTTTTTAAAATTTTGCTAGATTTACCTAATTTAAGGTTATAGATATTGATTTGAATTACTTTGTACCTGTGGTTATAGCTTAGAAACCAATTTGTGAAATCATCGCCATTGCAAACATGTTCAAAACTAAAAATCACTTTCGCAGATAAACGAAAAATAAGGGAAATCATAAGATATTTAGGCAGCACAAAAGAACACAAACGGAAATCAAGGAAATCAAAAGTACTGGGCTAAGGTTGATCGAACGCAAACGCAAAGAGAAGGTTCGAAAAGTATAGAAAAATATATAGTATATAGCCATACCGCAGCTGCAGCAGCGACAGCGGTGGCGCGTGTTTGGGCCGCTTTTAATTGTGCCTGTAGGTGCAGGGGGGGATGGAAGTAGCGGCAGGGGTCGCGTGCGCACCTGCCCTTCACGGCGTCCATGCAAACCGTTATCGAGCCGTCGTCGTGCCTGGCGACGCTCTCCTGCGGATGGGCGAACCGGCACTCGGATTCCGCCCGTTTGCAGGCGCCGCGCAGGAATTCGCGGCACACCTGGATTTGCGATCGGATTCGGGTTCATAATCGTTATCGTTATGGTTATCGTTATCGCATTGGCAATCGGATTCATCGCAATCATCGCCATCGATCGCAAACACACACACAACACGACGCCCACATTTCGATGATCATCGTTGAGTTTTTCAACAGTATTTTTGTGATTTTTTTTTGGGATGGGCATTACATATCGGTTATATATATTATTATCAGGTGGTATATATATATTTTTCGATTCATTGGATCGATATTTGTGGTTGCAGCGCACATCGGTATCGGTTTTGGTATCAGTATCAGTTGATTGGTTGATTGGTTGGCGGGCGTTGGCAGCGGATAGCAAAAGTGGCAGCAGTTGTGGTTCAAAGTGGTTCAGTGGTGTTTTTCGGTTTGGAGTGTGTGTGTGTGTGTGTGTTTTATAGGCGGAGAGGTGTATGTGTGTTTGTGTGTAGTGTGGTTTTTGGAAATAATGGAAGGATATTCAGTAACAAGTTCATTTCTTTTGTTTCGTTTTAAACTTTTAGTTTACGTTTTAGTTTTCATCAAAAGAAAAGTTAAGTATTTGCGCAAAAATATATATATATTTTCGATTCGTTCCAAGTCAAATGGTAGGCAAGTTTTATTTTTTTTTTTGTATTAGTGGTTAGAGCCGATACAGATGCATTTCAAATTTTGGTTTTATTTGTGTTAGGATTTTTTTTGATTATGCTTTTTTCTTGCTATTGTACTTGCCCCTTGGAATTGGTTTGCATTGGTTTATTTTTGGGTGTGGTTTTTATTTTTGCTTCATGCCGATTAGTTTTCAATTTGCATTTTTTAAGTTGGTGCACTTTTGAGTACGAGAAAACACAAGAGGAACACGTAGCACAAACATAACAAAAAGGAACAACGAGAATGCAAGGATTATTCAAAATCAGGAGTAAACAAATACACGAAGACGTAACGAGGAGCTCGGGGTGGACTGTTTGTAGAGAGTATTTCGGTGTCTGCTGATTCGAAGTAAATAAATAGCTTGAAAATATAAAGAAAAGTCTAGAAATCAATGGCTAAACGTCTACCAACTCTATGCTACTAAAAAGATCCTCAAGGGAGTACGAAAAACGCTGCTACTCTTGAACTCCACATCTACGATGAATTTTATTCAAGGCCCAGGGGGATTTTCTAAAACTCTATATGGGGGTCTGGAGTATGGAATGAAAAACGAGCCTCCCATTCCGCTTTATCCGGAAAATGAAAACAACTATAGAAAAACGGGAAAATAAATGTGAAATTAGAAATTGATGTGCAAAGAATTCTGCAATTTAGTTTTTTGGTCTATTTACAGGGCTCGTAAGCTTCCTAAAAAAGCTTCTGAAAAGCAGCTGCTAGGCCAAACTGCAATATTGTGCAATCGACACATGAATCGATCCGTACTAATTCTTTTATATTATATAGATAATAAAGTTGTAAGGAAATGAAAAGAAGAGAACATCAAGATTGGGTGTCTTTATATTTGGTTTCAATTTGGCGGTGTTAGACAAATACGAATGTGTGTCAAAACGTCGAATCAATTTCTGGTTATTGGCGAATTATACAGTGGATTTTGGTCGCAATTTCAGCTTGATCTTTTGGCAAACTCAAAAGAACTCAAAACTCTGTACAATGTTTTTGTTTTTAGTTCGCAATAATCGTATACATAGTTTATTATTAATACTAATTAGAAATATAAATACATAAAGACATGCCACGAAAGAAAACATTGGAACGTAAAAAACTTTCGTTAAATCAATAAACACAAAGTAAGCGTAAATAAAATCGCGTTAAATTGACTTCATTGGATACATAAACATATATCGAGATATATATATAGTCGGCGCCATTAGACCGAAACTCACCTCTAATCTGTCGGAACGTGGTATTTTCTGCTGTGCCACCTGCACTGTTTGGGGCACCACGGGTCCCAGTTGGGAGGTCACGGGATCCGGACCCAGCAAGGCGGGCACCAGGTGTCCCGTTGTGTAGTACGGACTGTACGAGTTGGCCGGAATGCCGGTCAGATAGGGGTTTGTTGCCTGCAAAAGGATAGTCGGTCATTAGGCCATTAAAAACATTCATCAAAATCAAACGGTTGTGTCCATCAGGACTTAATCAAAGCTCTGAGGATTTGAACTAAATGTTTATGTTGAGTCTAATTGGTGTGCTAAATCGCACATTCGCTTTCAATCAAGTTAAAGAGTTGGTAATCATACAAGTATCTTCAAACAGTAAAACGTGATGAATATATTAAGATCCAACTGTTTTAAGGCTTAGCAGTCCCCCGTAAAACATCCATTAGGAATTCCTGTCCTTGTTTAAATATGGTTTATTTATGGCCTATCCCCATCCAAACGTAATGGTTCGACACCCCATTGAAGGCTTCACACTGCCCATTAACTGACCCCTTCTCGCTGGGCACAAATTATGCCTGGCACGCACTCGTAAACCTTTTTGGCCCCAACACTGGTTCTAATGAAAATTCATGCATTTTTCAACAATCAACATGGGCAGGGAACCCAGCAAAAAGTAAAAAAAAATATAAAAACACCCGCCCTAATGATGACTGTCGTTTAGCTGCAAATCCACAAAAACCATGTCGCAAATTATTTGAGAATTAATTTTCGATTTGTTATAAAGCGGGAAAACTCCCCCTCTGCATGAATAAAACATTCCTCTTTCTCACTCTTTGACTCATTTTCGCGCACTTTGAATTTCTCGATTTTTTTTTTGCTCTGTTTGGTATTTTGGATATTCATGGTCGTGGTGGTGGAGGAGTTCGCTTATAAATATTCATATTTTCGAAATGAAGGCCAGTTGGAAAGCGAATGGAATGGGGAAAATTCAATTAAAGTATTAGAGCGGCACTTACCACGGCTGGCACTTGGCCCGATATGACCGGTTGGCCGGGCGCGATGCCCATCTGTTGCATCAGTGCATTCTTGAGGGCCAAATGATTGCGTCCATTTATCAATAACTGATCCTTCAGATGCTGTGGTGGATGAAAGTATTTGCACGGCGGTTTATCACGATTACAGCGGCCCTGCAAGAAAATTCAAGGGAAATGTTTAGCAAATTTTTCCACTACCTAGTCAGCATTTTATGTACACATATAAATACATATATATATATATATATATGTACAAAGAGAGCTTCATAAATTTTCCCCGACTGACAGCCAGTTGGGGGTTAAATCTTTGGGCCATCCACATCGGCAGTCGGCCATAATTCAGTTTCGATTGCTGGCAGTGGCAATTTAGTAAGCGTGTTGGCCAGGAAGTGCTTTTGTCGCACTAAATAAATTACTAGAAACAAATTTATGTTAATGCCATTTACTCCTGGTTGCGGGTCCTGTGTTGATTAACGCAAATTGTTGTGCTTAACCTTAATGCCCAGGTCCTTTCTGGTTCGTTTTGCAAGGGTGAGCACAGCTTTGAACGATTTGATTGCTCTGCTTGGTTATTTAACTGCTTAAATTCAGATAAAGGCCTTAAATCTAATTAAAAGTTTTATTTGAACGTATTAGATGGATAGATCTTAAAGTAGCCAAGTGAAAAGAACTGACGTAATGTGTTATTAACAATATCGCGAACTTGTGTAATGCAATCGCCTTATCCCATGGTAGTTGTTATAATAGCGAGCCATTTCAAGGAAATTACACTGCCTGCTGTAAACTTCCTGCTATGTAATTTGCGTTATCGTTGGCATGACTCAGAGTCCTGAATAACTTTATGTTCGTGCTGTCAACACATTTTGCCCAGCCCCAAAAAGAAAGCCAAACCAATTAACTGCATGCAAAAGCCGTTGCAATTCTGCTTCGGGGAAAATCAGGAGAAAAACATGTTTTCGGGCTATATGCGCGATCGAAATTCGTTTTTAATTGCGAAAAAGTAAAATTTCACTTCATTAGCATGTGTAATTGTGGCGCCGGATTAACGCGGCTCACTCTCCATTTTAAGCCGAAATGTCAACAATAATTATAATGACCAAGGCATCGAAAAGAATGGGCACCCATTATGCATGCAACATGGCATGTGGAAGAGGGATTTTCAGCCGTAACAAGGGCATGCCAAAACTGGGCAAACAAATATGCATGTAAATTATATTTAATTCAGAGCAAATGAAGTTAACAAATATTTGCATACCATCAAGCAAGGCGACCAGCAAAATGAGTGAAAAAAGGGAAACAAAAAATTGCGAAATTTATATGTAAACGGCGAAAATTGTGTGTGCATAAATTGATTGTTTGCCCTGGCCAGACGAGGACAGCAAATAGCAGGATCAGGACGAAAAGACAGGGACGGGGCAACAGGCAATTGTAGCAGGGACATGCCAACTCGTTTTTCGGTTTCCTTTCGTGTTCTTCCCCGTTTTTTTTCCCTGCCGCTGCTGCTGATGGCATTTGCAATTTATGACGCCCCGAAAGCTGTACAAGATTTATGGCGCCCAACAACTGGCGCTAACTCACAAATAATTGTTGTCGAAACAACATTTGTGTTTATTTTTATTTGCTTTTTTATGATTCTCCAAATTATTTGCTAGCATATTGACAAATGCGAGGCAAACTGGGCGGGGAAAGTTTTTAATAAACTTTAAACTATGTATCAGTTGTAGGCACTCGTTGCAAAGCCATAAATTAGGCTAATTAATTGTCAAATACTTTGCATACCCCCAACGTTCGATGGATAAATATTTGGTGAGCCAACAAAATGCTTTGCATTGTTGCCTCGCAATTTTGATCAATAAATACAGCGCAAAATATTTATTGACGACAACCAAATATTTTTATCCATCCTTCTGTGCGAAACTTTCAATCAGCAGCTGCCAGGACTTTCAGCACACACAAACAGGAATACACTTTGGCATATTTGTTTGTGCTTATTCAACAACAGCCAACGTTTTAAATAGCTGCACTTGCACACTCTGCATCGGTATACCTCTATTTTGTAGCTCTAATGCGATAAAATGCAATTTTTCAAATCGCTCACTTGTTGCCCTTCTAACTGGGCTAATTGCGCCCTGATGGCCATCTAGTCATGTTACCTACATAATTGCTAACTGAATTATCAGTGTGCATAAGCGGAGGGTTACGTTATTGATGAATCTATAAATCGATTTGGCATTCGTTTTTCCCATTCAGCCATTCAGTCGTTCAGCTCTTTCAAGGGCTGTGGAAGCAAATTTAAATTGCATTTGCTGGCCACAATCAAATAAGACATTATTCTTACAGTCCAGGAGAGATGCTCCTTCGGCTGCAGGACAGACATTATCTTTGAGTGCCAAGCGCTTGCCACTTTCCACCTCCACCTCCCAGTCTCACCTCCACATCCACTTTCCCATTTCCCGGGGCAATTTCTTTCTTGTGGCTGGCGCCCGTAGATATGCAACACTTTCTTGCTGCTGCCGCTTGACATTGCCACCGCGATTTCATTTTTTTTCCTTTCCACACGCCACACTAAACATTTTCATGTCATTTCGATTGTAATCTGCATGACTGCCTCGCTCCTTGGGCGTGCGAAAAAAAATAGAAGAAACGAACGCGAGAGAGTGAGAGCGGAAAAGCGAGTGCGAAAATTGCAAATGGTGTCCACTCACGCACGCAGGAGGGGCAGTGGCGGAAAATGGGGAACGTGGGGGGAAAATGCGGGGGCGCCGCAGCATATTTGCATTGCCAACATTCGGCGTTCGCGTTGTGCAACTGAAAGTGGAACCCCTTTTTAGAGCACTCGCCGCCTTTTTTTCGCAACGCTTCTTGTTTCACAGCTTTGGTCTGATGCAGATTATCCGCTTTAAATTGCAATGATTACTTTTTCGCTATCCTGCTCCCCTTTCCTATTTTTCCGCTTCTTCGTTTCTTTTTTTTATCCTTTTTCGGGTGGCATGATGGCAGTGATGGCATTTCAGAGCCATTTTTCTTCTTTTGCCAGGCCATTCGAAACAATGTCGCTGTCGTCTAGCGTTCTGGCATGCCATTGTGGAAAAGCAACAGCAAGAGGTATGGTGGCCATTGGCTAAGGAATTTCTCATGTTTTCATGCCAAGTGCAAGTCAGGTTCAGTCATGTATATCGTCGCGTATCGCATTGCCATTTGGTCGACATGCGTCTTGGGATCCCAGCTCCATCGTCAACCTTTCCCCAACTTAAACCCCCTTTTGGGTACGCAGCTGTTGGCCATCAGCTACTAGAAGCTGGATCCTAGGAGCTGGGAGCACTCAAGTCCATGTCCTCGTCCAAGTCGTTGGGTATTAAATGTCATTTTGCATTTCGTGACAAGTTGGCTAATCTGACTCGAAAGTTATTTATTTCTTCTTTGTTGAGTGCAAAGGAATTTTTCTTACACTTTTTTTTTTTCTCCGGCTACAGCTACAGCTTTTGCCCTGAGAGCATTTACATGGCATTTTCCCTCAGGGTCTCTGTTTGCTCGGAACTCCGTTCGCCCATTTTTTCCCCTTTTTTTTTTTGCCGAACAACTCTAGCTACTTTTCTTCAATTTAGCGGCGATAGGAATCGCCTTTGAATGTTAATAAAACGGATTTTTATGCAAATTTAAAACTGTTTAGTGGTTTGACTTTGGTATGCATTAAAAGAAGAAAAAATGCGATCGCGTCTAGAGCCCTTGCGAAAATAGACAAAGAGTTGGTATATAATACGAATGAAAAATGTTCGCGGGGCTTTGTTTGATATGGAGGAAAATGAATGGCAATGGCTTTAAGGTTTAAATAACGTTTGGTAATTTTTGAAAAAATTTCTTATCCCAGTAAGTCCACCAAATATCTGCATTTCATGCATAATCTTGTAAGCATTCTAAACATCTTCAAGCAGTTACAATAAATAAACCGAATATTCATTCCAAAAATTGCTTTTTCTTCATTGTCATAAACTCTGGAGGGCGTTACTGCCTGCAATTTTCCGGCAAGTGAGTGGGACTTATGATAAGCCACTTTGGAACACACAAATTGCATGTCCTGCGAACTTTTCAGCCTTATTTTCTTCCCACATCGTGCAGTGCAAACTCCATTTAAGGCTTTACATAAAACATAAGCGGAAAATGTTGCCGAATAAAAATGTAGGGAACGGGAAAACAACAACGCTGGCAAGCATAATTCCTGACACTCTTCGCTTTTGGCCATTTTTGAACGGCTAAATGCTGAGAGGGAGAGAAAGAGAGAGCCGCTTGCCAAAAAATTTAATGCAAACTAACGGCACTACAAGCTTTAGCACTTTGCATTCCACACACACACACACAGGCATGCACTCCAGCTCACACACATGAGAGGAAGAGTTGGCCAATAGCGGGAGCTAGTAGATAGTTGAAAACTATTTTCGACGCTTAACGGAGAACTCAATTTGTTTTCACTTGGCCATGGCCAAAACGTAGCTCAATAACACAAACAGCAAATAGAGATAATCAAAAAGCAATTGCAAACAACAGCCAAGCCTCAAAACGAAAAGAGGAAGAGGGAAACGGGGTAAGAGAGCCGAACGCTGTGGACACATTGAGATATTTATTGTATAAATGCCGGCAACAAAATAAATTAAAAATGACAATTCACCGTAGGTATGTCCTGGGAAATCAAGGCAATTTTCCATGTGCCACACACACACAGATACACGAGCATGAGCACACACACACACACACACACACACA
Source organism: Drosophila sechellia (assembly GCF_004382195.2). NCBI lineage: Eukaryota > Metazoa > Arthropoda > Insecta > Diptera > Drosophilidae > Drosophila > Drosophila sechellia. The sequence goes on along the minus strand of NC_045950.1, from coordinate 13,430,062 downwards.
GAGCCTCAAACACCCGACTGCAACTAGTTTGCAGTTTAATTTTCAATATGGCTAACCGGCAGAGTCGACCGAGCGAGCATTGAAAATGAAAATATTTTCCTGAAATGCAAACAAATTGGCAAAAGGCAAATGGTCAATATTTGCTGGCCATAGGAGCCGGCCAAAGTGTTTGTTTCGAGCCCGGTACAAAACAATGGCCAAAAGCAGACGTGGATAGCTTGGCAGTTGGGTGGTGTTTTTCTGTTTGTTTTTTTTTTTTGTATTTCGGTTGGAAGGTAGACAGCGACGTCCAGCGGCGCATGCTAAGCGATTCGCCTCAGACAAAAGGCAACGGCAACAGCCGGGCGTATCTGCAGTCACTGAACTCCTCCTAAAAGTATGCAGCGCCAAATAGCCATGCGAATGTGAGTGCATCTCTTTTTGCTCTCCTGTATCTCTTTGTGTGCGTGTGTGCGAGCATGTGAGTGTGTGTGTGTGTGAGTGGGGGAAAACAATAAACGGGCCTCGACTTTCTGTGGCCATGTTTTTTTTTCAATCATGCGTTCGTTTCCTCACTCATTCATTCGCTCGACGGGCCACACCGCACAACTGCAGTTGCATACTTTTGGGATTTGCAACAGATTCCCCACACGATCCTCTCTCGCATTGCCCTCCTCCCCTCCCCTTCTCTACAGGAAACTGGCCCAGTGCGACAATCTGAATCGGTTGCTTTAATATTAAACCAGCAACTTAGGACCCGGTGAACCATTATCCTGGGAGTAACTCATTCGAGGGATTTGTGTTAATTGAAAAATGTGGCATAGAATAGTGCGAACACAACTGTACTACTCTAAAGTGGATTACCTTAAGGACAAAAGTGCAGTCAGTTAATGGAATTCGACTAAACGTTGCGCTGTTACTGTCGTGTTATGTTTTTTTGCCATTTTTTTTTTTTTGCTTTTTTTTCCAAACTATACTTGAGTTGGCCAAATGGCTATTTCTGATTTCGGTAGTGGCCCTATCTCACTGCCGTATTTTCGTTTCATTTGCTCATTTAACCTGCGCTCCTCTCCCTCCCTCTCGCCACCATTTCCCTCTCTCACTCGCTCGTTTCATTTGCCTCGCGCTTATCAGCCTCGAAATTCACTTAATTTAATTAAAGTGCACAACGGAGTGAGTGCAGAACGAAAAAGAAAAAATAAAACAAAAATAATAATAAAACGGTGAGAGCGCCACTGAAAAAGGCAAGAGAATTTCACATTATTTTTGCACACAAAAACCGGAGCACCCAATGCCAGTGGTCATTCCGCTCCCATCATCATTGCCATCCTCATCATCATCAGCACCGCCGTCGTCGGTGTGGACGTCATTGCTTCATTTTCGCCTGCCGGTTACGGGGCTTCGGCTCCGTTGCGCCCCCGAATTAATTTCCGTTTTGCAAACCAATTGAAAATCCAATTTTCAATACACAAACCATATAACGCCATGCCCCTCATCCCAGTCACACCATCCACTCGTATGCCCGGCATACGTTTAACTAACGTCCCCCCATCTCCACACGGAGCGCTGGGCTGGTGGATTCCGGTAGCACACGTGGAAAAGTTTGCTCACATTTAAAGGGCTTTAAAAAAGTGGCAAGCGAACGTGGGCCGAGGGCCACGAAACGGGCAACTGGAGGCCATTGGCCACTGCGCCCGAAAGTAGGCAACAATATATATGGGCATTAAACGTAAACCGACTGCAGCCTGCGGGGGCAACAGCCCAGGCTCCCATGCCCCCGTTCGGCTTGCATTGCCGTGTTTATTTGTACACATGCCGACACACACACACACACATAGACACACACGCGCATACAAGTGCTGTACACCCATATAACCACATAATGCACGCCATGGCGCTCGAACAGGGACCCCTTGGGACAGGCTGCGGTGCGTGCTTGTGTGTGTGTGTTGCACATTGATTTTTTTCTGCAGGCCAGCCAGCCGAAGGCTTTTCCTCCTCCTGATTTGACCACATGGCCAGGACGCTTTACAAATTGCGAGGGATAGCCGGGCACTGTTAGTGGGATTTCCTATAGCGATTCGATTAATCTGGCCAAAGAAGACTTGATCGGCGCTGGCTGTATCTAACCGGAGGATTTTGCTTAAGCCCAAGGGAATGCAAGCGGACATTATTATTGTGCAATAGGTAGCCAGTTTTAAGTAGAAAACATTTGCATTTGAATTGAATTTATTCGTTTGCTATTCTTTTGTATATTTGTTCCAATGACCATCAATGGAAATGTTTTGTTCGCTTATTTGGGCATTTGTTTCGGGTTTTTGAAAAAGCCCTCTAAAAATGATTTTTTTAAGCCTAAAAGCCTGCTGCGGTATTTCAGACATTGTTCGTTTTTCACCAACCCCCCCACCACCCCATTCGCGTTTTCTACTTTTTATGATAGGAATAAATTTTAAGCATTCACATTTTTCAACTTTTTGACAAACACACACACGCATCACACAGCCGGGGTAAAGGGCAAATTATTGAAGTGGCAAGCCATGACTTGACTCAACTCAACTTGACTTGCGTCGTATCCTTGCTGCGAAATCGGCACTCACATAGATACACGCGCGCACACACACTCACACACACGCAATGGCGGAGATTGGCATAAACTGCGGCAACATTTAATGGCGAGCTTCGTTTTTGGCAGACATTGATGACTTTTTAACTGCAGTCATTTGCAGGGCGGCGTCGTTTACACAGCTTACACAGACATGGATATACACTGCCATAGATATGGCAAATGTTTGCCTAGGCCCCGCACACATACACTCGCACTCACACTTATACACTCACACGTTTCGGTGGCGTTTCCGTTTCCTCAGCTCCGTTGTAAGCCATTTGAGCAGAAGGCGGCGACATCAGGAAAATATCGCGTGACGCGGCGATAAAAATAATCATCATAATGTAATGTGAAAGGAGGCCAACGTAAGGGGGGGGGGAATGTGGGGTCAGGGCGTTGGGGGGTTCCGACTGCTTAATCGATTTTCCCTTTTCGCCGCAGCGGGCGTGGCCCCATTTAATGCGATTATTTGCGATTTCTGTTCTGTGGACGTTCGCAGTGTCCGCAAATTAACGAGCCCCCATAATAATTTAGTCGCATGCCGTAATAACAAGCCGCAGAAGTGGGTGCACCGGGTCCCTTTCGGACCTTTTGGGTTGGATGGCCCCAAGGTCGTGGGAGCGCAGGCAAATTGATTTCGTTTCATGTTGCCCGACATATGTTGCCGACTTTTTGGCGCCAAGCCCGCCAACGTCGACGCTTGAAGACATTTGCATGGTCGTAAATGAGAAATAAAAACGGGTTGTGGGCATCATGCAGGCTTGCGGTCAAAATTTGCTTGTTGTTGGGAAATATAAAAAATGTTTATTGCCCATATGTGTTTTGTCCTTAGTGAGGCGAGCCTGTGGGTGTGTGTTCGCTGGCATCGTTTGCAATTATTATGGCATACTTATGAGGCAAGAGCTGTTTTTTTGAAGCTCTCCTCTTTAAACTTCCGTACAATGGATCACTTGACATTCAATACCGGCATGGCAAAACATTTCAATGCGGCAAACTAATTGAAAAGGGATGCTTCCAGCCATGGACAAGGAGAAAGTTTATGGCAAACACAGGCGGGGAATGGAGAACGGAGGCATGAGGACACGCATTTAATAAATCCATCACATAACCCGCATTATTAAAAAGATCCAAGTCCTGACACGAACAAGCAAAGTTTCGCTGGCAAACAAACACACACACACAGAGGACAAACGTGTCCACGAGGTGGAGATAGAGATGAAAGAGGAAGGGAGAAAGTACACACACGAGTAGAAAAAGCGCTTATCAAATTTCCACAAACGATGACAATCAAACTGAAGGCATCAGGACGTTGAGCAAAGCCAAGACCAGGACCAGGACCACGAAGAGGACCAGGACGAAATGATTGGACGTTGTGGTGCTCTTGAGTGAATGTAATCGCCAATAAACTGCATAAAGCGCATATCAGCTGGACTGGCTCGACAATGGGCGAGCGTCCAGGACATCGAAAGGATTCAATCAATGCGCAAACAAAAGGCCAGCAGACTGAAGCGAGCGGGATTGCTGCGAGACGCGCAGACCCAAAGGCACATAAATAATTCAATTGTCAACACGCTCGGCACTGCAACATGCGATAATATTACCCCGCCGAACGGAAGGAAAACTTTTCTGCTAACAAAAATAAACTTTTTTCCTTTGCCACTGATGTTGCCATGTTACAACTTTATCGATTTACACAAAATGAGGCTCGTTATTAGTTGAAGGGGACATGTGTGACCAATTTGGCGAAAGTGAGGAGGAACTGTAAGATCTTTAAGAATCCACGGTTTTTGGAATTAAATTTCAAGCTAGTTAAACTTTGCAACAGAATTTAAGAAAATCAATGTTTGCCTGCAGATATATTTTTGTAAAAGTTAGTTGCTAGTGACAGCTGAAAGGGAGAAGCCAGGGCATTTTCCAGAGATTTTTCACCTCAATTAGAGTCTCCACTTTTGGCCAGCCGACTAATCTCGAGTCCTTCGACCAGGATCTATATCTAAGGCTTCGCCTCATCCTTCGATTCATTCAACCCCCCTCCCCACATTTTTTATTGCCTCTTCCCTGTTTTTTATGACTTGACAGAGCCCCTTCATCATGCCGTTCTCCCTTCGGTTTTTTTTATGATTTGCTACACACCCAGCTATGTTTCCGTTGCTTTCGATTTTAAAGGACCCAGAACACATAAGTGAGTGTGTGAGGGTCCTTCGATCGCATGGGCAATTTTTTATTGTTAGAAAATTGTTTTCTCTGCTCAGCATTACGCAAGAAAAAAATTGATTTCTTGTCTTTATGGCATTGTACCTTTGCCAGTCCTATTGGCTGCTGTTGGCAAATTTAATATGTTATCCTTCGATGTGCGTTCCCCAGCTTCTGGGTGTTGTTGTTTGTTTGAAAAATATTGAATTTTTCGCAAAATAAAAAGGATAAAGGATAACATCTTTTGCCGTGTTTGCGGAAACCGAAGCAAACCCAAGGAGCCCAGCAAGTGGAAAATTGTCCCTTCTCTACTTTCCTCACACCACCAAAAGTCCTTGCTTGTCCGTTTTGTGGTTAACTTGTTTCGGTTTCCTTTCTTTTTGATTGTCTAACATGTGTTCCTCGTTCACTATATATACATATGTACAAGCATTCGTATATACTTATATTTATATATATATAGAAGACACAATATGTCAGAGATATTTGATTTTAGAAATTGAATTGCATTTAATTTGCTTTTGCTGTTTTGAGAAAGTTGTTGGCCTCTGGCAGCTTATTGGCCTGCAATATTTTTTTTATACTTCTTCCAAGTGTCAAATAAATTTAAGCTCGAATAAATTGCTCAAGAATTTATTTTCTGCACTCGTTTATTACAGTTCTGGCTAGTCTGCAGTTTTCTCCTTACGAGATAAACTCACCTGTAAGTAAATGAAGAGTTTTTGTGCTTTTTAGTCAAACGATTTCATTTGAGCTTAATTTATTGTGTGGCCAACATTTATAATTGGCATTTAATTAAAGACAGAAATTGTCCTAAATTACAGATCCTTTTAAAAGCAGGATTTTAAACTTAACATCGCCCGAGTCACTTAAAGTGATATTATGCATATGGGCAATTTTTATTTAAGTTTTATTTTTTCAATTTAAACTGCCTCTTGGTTGAACTCTTCTCTTCGTTGCGAAAAAAATTCCAACTGTTGAGTCTAACTGAAAAATATTATGAATATTTTAAGCACACTCTGTGTGGTATTTTATTTTGCAATTCTATTTTTTTTTTTTTTTGTGCAGAGGTTTTTGTTCATCAACAAAGCATTAGCGCTTGCCCGCTTAGGGACTTTTACAATGCACTTTTTTATTTAGTTGTGTCTGCTTTTTTGTGAGTGTTTGTAGGCGTGTCAGGCGCCCAGAGGCCTGCAAACAAACAAACAGAACGGCGGGCCAAATGATGAGCAGCGGTGGGCAGGCAAACAAATGAGAAAAAATTTCACTTCTAACAGAGGGAAAAATTCGTAAAAAATCGCATATAAAAATAAGGAGAGGTGAGAGGTGCTGGGTGGAAATACATAAAAAATAATATCATGAATGCAATGACTTTTAATGTACAGTTATTGCGCAGCTGTCTGATGTCCCAGGCCCCACAAAAATATACGTATATATGTATATAAATGTATATTTAAATGCTGCATACTTCTGGCGTTGCTTACATGACGTTGCAAGGCGAGAGCAGTGAGCTTGTGTGCATGCGATTCTGTGTGCGGCATGTGCAGTGCACCGTGTATCCTTTTTGGCAAGCTTCATTCCCACTTTGGCCGAAAAGGGTAGACCGACAGTCAGCCAAACAGACGCCCGTTGCCCGCTGCCCGCTGCACATACTAATAAGGCTAAGTGGCAATGACAAACACAAATGCATTTGCCCACACACACACACACACACGCCGGATATAAAAGGGGGAAAGGGAGAAAGTGAGCGACAGAGAGGGCATGCTGGGCGACAAATGTCTGTTTGGGACTCTGCGGAACCACAAAGCGAACATTTTATGACTGTTGAATGACCTCATAAGCATGCGTGCTTATTTTCTCGCCCCCAGTTCCACTTGATTTCGCGTTTTGAATTCCCTTTGAATGGTCTTTAAAAATATAATTACCAGTGTTGTAAGCTACCGCAATTGTTTTGTCAAAATGTGAATGACATTATATTTGGCACTGTTGCTCTCACAAAAAGGAAAATTTTTAGTTTCTAACTAAACTAAATCAATATTTAATTGGCACATTTTTAAAATCAAGGTCTACAACGTACATGGCAAAACAAGATTTACCAAATACTTGCCATACTTTAGAAAAATAATTTATTTTGCAGATTTGTAGTGACAACATACAAATATTTTACCTTCGGTGCAAAAACTTCCATCAATGTCGGATGGAAAATGCAAAAGTTGGCATTGTCATTTGGCTATTTATAGGCAGCTGTCATATTGCAAATTGATGCCCTGCACTGGAACCATTAGCCTTGCCCCCTTTCCCCCAACCAGCCATCCATCCTGAGTTGCAGCCATTTCTTTTATAATTCTTTCGTTAAGGAAAAATTGCAAGAAACTCTGAGTTTTCCCACTCTATTTTTTCGAGATGCTGCTGCCTTGTCAAGCCATAAAATGTTATCACAAAAAGTATTTTCCAAGTCAGCGCACACACAAAAAGTGGGTGGTGGGGGCAAGATCCTGGCGTGGCTGTCGAATGTGCAAGCGAGACAGACAAACTTCAAAGCAAAAGTTGTTGGCAACCCACACACAAGCACACAAACGCACACATGTGCAGCCAGTGAAAGTTACAAATAGAGTTGCCATAAAATTTCATATGCTTATCACGTGCGTTGCCCTTGTAGCTCCCCACCTACGTAACACCACCCATGGCCCACACGAGTTTACTATCCCCACCGACAGATGGCGCCAAATTGCGCTTGCATCGCTGTCAGCCCTTTCGCACGTCACATATGTATAGAGCGCACATTTTGGAGCCAACTGTACCGCAATATTTTCGCTATTTTAAGCTGACAACGTTGCGTTGCAGTGGCCCTTGCTCTATGACTATTTTATTGTCATATTTATCTACAATCAAGCCGCACACACCCGTTCACACCAGTGCACTTCACTCGGCGGACGAAAACAAAGCATTGCGTTTGCCGGCTTTCTCCACATTTTTTTGTTCACTGCGCTTTGTCGAACACAGGCTAAGAATGCGATTTCCAACAGCCCGAGCGATATGTCAGGAAATTGGCTTTACTTTTTTTTAGCTTTCCCATTTTTGGCCCCTTTGACATTTCACGCTTCGAGTGGAACGCCATTGTTTAGAGCTGACATATTGAAGAGAGATAGAGGACCGTTGCGATAAGAGTGGCATATACAATTTCTATGCCAGATTTTAGGCTGTTTGCTGGCCAAAAAACTGTAAAATTACGACCCACTGATAAGATTGCAAAAGTAAAACAAATTAATGCCTACGTTTGCTGGCAATGAAAGTGAACGGGGGCCAAATAAAAACAAAACATAGGAATAGAAACACCCACTGTTGCCAACGTTTTCCATTTGTTTGTGGCCCACTTTCGGGCGCCAAATAAAAAAGTTAACCAGCCGTGCCCAACACATGTAACCCAGATTATGAACTCATTTTGAGCACCATTTTTGGCAGGGAAAACACAATCAAATTAGATTCAATGAGGGCGCCTCGTTTACCAATAAATTGTGGCAAATTATGCGGCCAAAGATTAAATTCGATTCTTATGTAAATCCAAGGCAACAGGAGGCTGCAGCTTAAGGCGCCAGCTTGCCTACACTTTTATCCATCCAATCCAGGTGCCAGACAGCCCGAACCGAACTGAACCGAACCGACAGCTGTGAACTGACCCTCTAATCTGCATAATTTGCACAGAAGTCGGGTGGACAGGGAACACGAGACGAAGGTGTGCTCCCTGCGGCATTATAAATAGTCAAAGATATTTATTTGTAATGAGGACCAGGGGTTGCCAAGACTCTGGGCTGGTCCAGCAATCTCCACGGGGTAGTTTACTCAACTTGGACTTGGAACTTGAACCCGTACTCGTATTCTCGTATTCGTACTCGGACGGACCCGGACTTTTTGTTCGATTAGAGGCCAGCATCTGCTCGATGGGCAAAGTTCTTGCTCTAACGATGACCGAGGACCGACCACTGAGTTATGCCAACGATAGACCTTTTTCCCTCGCTAAAGTTGATTAAAAACTGCAGGCGGTGAGCAGTTGATTGCCCGATGGACGGTTTATGGTCAATTATGCCAAGTTTTGGGCCTTGTTTTGTGGCCGGAGATATGTCCAGCCACAAATGATAGTTCAATCAATATCTGGTCTAGGGCACACCATTTACCACACTCAACCAATTGCATTTATTACGAAAAGCAAGTCAATTTATTATTTTATAAACATGACAAATGATTGGTGGCTTAGCTTTGCACAGTGGGTACACTGTTGTATAGTATCCGCACCTTTAAGAATTTCTCAGAATAAAAAACTTGAACAACGCCACACATTCCTAAGAATAGCTCCACATTTTCTTAGACGCCCACATTTTCATTTTCCGGTTAATCGATCCATTCATCGTTCAAGGTTCAAATATTTATCGATTCCGAAGAAAAACACATCATAAGTTCACCCTAATCCTCTTATCCAGCCTGTTTATCCCGGCTCAACGTATATCACAGTATTTTCCGCAATTTTCCCCCCCGTTGGGTCACCTACCTCAATCCAAGGTCATACTTTCCAGCCTTCCCTCCAGCTGCCCCCGCCCATTTTCCACCTCCCTGGCGCTCACACTTGACGGAACCTTTTGTTGTTGGCTAGCCACAGGAGCTCAGTCTTGTGTAAGTCAAATGAATTTGTCATGAGGTTTTCCCACTGCTGTTATTGCTGCTGCTGCTTAGGAAACCGAAAAAGTGACAGCCCATCTAGGCGCACACACAAACACGGAGGAAAATGATTGAGTACATTGTTTTCCCAATTTGGGATTTAGATCAAGAGATCAAGTTTATAAACGTATACGACCATGATCAGCAGAGATTCGTCGTATAAGAAGTTTTAAGGGTTATTCATCCATTTGCAAAACAGCCTAGACTATCACTAAAGTCAACGTTAATTGTGATGGGCTTTGTGGGTTAAAATGTTTTCGCTCAGTGCACACATCCCTCCTGTGATATACAGGAAGCCACTTGGCAGTTGGGTCTGGCATGCGGCATTTATAAATATAATGCCAATAAATACGCAGGGACCGGTGAAAATCCATCGATTGTCCACCTTGTCGATTCAAAGGAGTTCTCTCTAGCTTGTGTCACCGGCAGACCACCCCAAGTTTGATTGGCAAAATCGTCAGCGGGGGGTGTTCGAAGCCCCCACGAAACCCCCATGTGATGTGTGTGATTCAGACGGTCGTCGCCAGAGGGCGCTGCAATGGTAGTCGTAGGACTAGGAAAAACTTGACAGGTGTTTGCCTCGGGCTTTCACAATCAACCCACTTGCTTCCGTCTGACATTTTCAAGTGCCCTAAAATACAATCCAAAAGCGCTTAATTATGCACGCTCCGATGTCCGAAAATCTGCAGGAAGCAATTACGTGGGCGGACTGAAATCGGATAGTGGTGCACTGGACTTTCAAGGGGGTGGGATGACTCATTCGCATTCCGCAAAGCCCGCCGATGGTGTTGATGACGTAAGCTTAGCACAACCAACCCCCCAGGGAAAATGAGGGCTAAGAGTGGGGAAACGGAAACCGAATACGAATCCGATTCCAAGTCCGAAGTCAAGCGCACAAATCAAAGCCAAGAATTTTTGCATTGTAGAAGGCTTCCTGGCGACTCCAAGAACCGGAAGTGCTTTCTTATAAGCCGCTGGAGAAAGAGAAAAACAAACGAAGGGTTGTTGTTGCTCTCTCTCTCTTTGAGTGATGGCGGTGAGTCAAAGAGCTCTTGAGTGGGAATTAAAAGAGCAACGGGGGTTGAAAGAGTGATGAGGTGCTAGGATTTTGTTGATTTGATCCAATTAGCAAGTAAAATAGAAGAGAGAAAACTCCAATTACAGCATAAAAGGGAGGAAAAAAGTGAGGAAGCAATTAGACGATAAGACCTAATTATATGTAAAAACTTTTATAATCAAATATCCATTCTAAGGGCACAGATATTCCAGTACAAAATTAAGTCGCACATATTTAAAGTAGTTTTATAAGGCAGCATTTCTTAACAACAAGACTTAAATTGAGGCAAACTTCTTTCGATTTAAGGACTCAAATGACACCAGACAATTGTGTGTGTGGGATAAACTCCATTAGATCGGGCCCGCAATCTCATTAGATGTCGCTACTTTTTGGCGCATTTTCCGGTTCTATTACCCGTGGAAACCGCCGACACACGCACACATTCAAGTTTAATTAACAAGAACGAAAAAGTTTTGTGTGCAACAAATCCCAAGTTTATCTGCCCCCCACGCGATTGACAACAGTTTCGGGAATAAAGCCGAGTCGAGCCGAGAAGTGAGTGAGAAGGTGAAGGAAAACTTTTACATTATTAAACTGGAACTGGTTGGAAATGTTGACAGCAATTTGACAGGGCCAAAAGACGGGCCCATCGGCAGCAGAAACATTTACACGGCCGGCTCCCCGAAATGAAACAATAATAACAATAATAGTAAAAAAGACACAAGTCGGAGGGGAAAATGTCATGATTGCCAGGACGACGACTCCTCGAGGGTTGTGTGTCCTGCAGCGAAATAAATAAATAAAATAAAAAAGGATTGTGGGGCGGCGGTGGTCTGGATAAGGGGGTTTGGTGGTGTGTGGGGAATGTAAAACAAATTTGTTTATTGTTGACACTCGAATCGGGAAACGGGATAAGGATAAAGGACGATGACACCTCGACCTTTCACCGCCACGAGCTAAGTCCTCTTCCCATTGTTCGGGCGATAAAAAGGGTTCGGGATCTTGAGATCTATCCGGTTATGGGACACCTTCTAACGGTGTCCGCTCCCCTTTGATTTATGGTCGTGTGCCGCTCGCGTCCTTTGTACCTCATCATATCATCTTAGCATGCTAATTGCGCGGCATTCTTCGCTTACGGGATATGTCTTCATATACCATGCGTATGGCACCCCAAACCAAAAAATAAATGCCAAATACCGAGGAGGAACCTCTGAGAGCCCGAAACCCGAAGCCCAGTTACGTGTGGAACGTGCCGCATAATTCAGGTTTGCCTTTCACTCCGCCTTATTGAATTGCCGCTTCCCATTTGGGACACTTTTGTCGAGTGCCTCCCTCTTGGTCCGCCACCCGGAATCTGGAATTTGGCATTCATGCGGGTAATTTATGTAAATTTATTGTTCCTTTATCTGTTCTCTTTCAGGCATTTCTTTTTTGGCGAGTATTTTTGGGTGTTTCGTCGGCGCGTGTTTGCTGTCAAAATATTGAGCAGGCAGCGGGGAAAGCGGACTGAAAAGCGAGCTAAATCAATTAATAATGAAAATGCAGATGTTTAGTTCTGCTCCTGCTGCTTGCTTTTTTCGTGGCCAATCGAACGCAATGAATAAGAAATCGTTTTAACGCTGTTAACCGAATATGTGAGTGGTTTTTTGGGCGTTTCAATAAGATATTGACAGGTATCAATAAAATGCGTTAGTTCGCAAACAAGAACGTATGCGTTATATTTGAATGTTCACACCTCGAATACTCCTGATATTTCATTTCCATACTTTCCTCAACACCTTAAACCCTTTGCAGCTGCAATTCCCTTAACGTTTATTGATCCCTTTTTGCCAAGCTAACCCTCTGACGTCCGTTTACCCCAAAACGAATTTGTATTTATTAATAATGCTCTGGGTGGAGAGAATGGCCCCATGGCTTCCGACGATTTCAACATTTGGTTTTATTGTTTCATGCCAAGACATTTGCAAGCATCAACAACAACCCCCTGGCTGAACTAAACCGAACAAACTCAATTACGTAATAAAAATTTATGAACGCCCCCGACCGAAAGGACATTAAAATTGTTGTTTGCTCTCTTTCCCCAGCTGCGATTGCTATTGATTTTACTGTCCTGTCTCGGGTTAAGCCCGAGTATTGATGGACAGCAAGGAATCGGGAGTAGATCACACCAAATCCCATATCATTAATACTTGTAAGGGAAAAACCAGCATTGACCCTCATTTTGGGGCGAGTGTGTTTGTGTAATTCATCTCAATAAAATGCGATAAATCCACAGAGCGAAGGAAAAAAAAACTATAAAATGTCTCCAGGAAGTGCATAAACAACTAAGCGAAGGGAATTGGAAATGGAGATGGAGGATTCGTGGCAAGCGCGTGTCCCATTTCGGAATTTATTAAGGATTCATTCTGTGGGGTGGCTGCTTCGCAAATCGGCGTATCCTTGGACTTTTGGACAGAGAGCAAATGGTCACTCAACGCCAGCTGCTAATTGTGTGATCTGTGTGAGTGTTTGCCGAACGTGTGAACGACTTTCGTTTGACCTTCGTGCACTGAACTTGTTATCAACGCCAAAAATCAAACAAGCCCACTGCGAAGATTCCCAAAAATCCAAACAAGTTTCTGGGCCCTGGGAAAATAATAGAAAAGAGCCCTAGATGAGATGGACAACCCTTGAGATACATCGAATCCGAACTGGACAATATATTTATAAGCACATTATCATGCATTGTTGTCCTCCATGTCCATGGATAGCGGTCCTTTGTCACATGCACGGCTCAGCATATTAATGATTCCTATTCGTGCCCAGCAGCATCCCTCTCTCAAGGAGTTTAGTTTTCCCTCAAATGAAAGGAGTAGTGGGAAAGCGAAAGGAAGAGAATCGGTTCACAACCCTTTCGGCACATAAATTAATTTTCTTGTCCGTTGAATCTCGGCTTTTCTTGCGGAAAGGTCCGTTAATGATGATCAGAGGTTCCAGCTACTGCTCATGATTTGGGGAATTTTTATTATGTATGCAAATGATTATGCGAAATTCCGGTTAACCGACAAACAAAACATTTTACGACCATGTGTGCTGCTGACACAAAGGCCTCCGAAATGTTTTCCCCATAATTGAAAATTACGAAATGTTTGCTCAACTTGCCCACTTGCCCCACACTTCTCGGGTTTCGAGTGTCTCAAATAAATTTATTAAATTACTCACAAAGGCCGGCATTTGAGGGGAAGGGGAGTTATTTGGGCATAGACTTCGCTGTAACTTGAAATTTACTTGGAAATAGAAGAAGGAATAAATAGTTGGGGTTACTCAAGGGTTTCATATAAAATAAAAATTAGTACAAAGATGCTCTCAGTGCTCAGAATTTAATTATGACTGGGGTCGAGCGCTCCCAATTATTCAGAGTTTTGTCTATTGGGTTTCAATTCTCTATATACACACATGAAAATTACTTAGTTTGCTAGTTTATTTAGCCTAGCGCTTCCGTTTCCGATCCCAACACGTTTCCTTCGGCCTTTCGTCCTCAACACTTGTCATGTCACAGCCAATTGCACTTAGTCGCCAGCACTTTAAATTAAGTCAAATGCCAAACAACGACGAGCGCCTAAAAGTCTGCAAACAAAGAGTGAATACGCACACACTCGACGGTTCACGGTCCATTAAATTTAGCTGGCCACTAGAAGCGCATAGAATGAAACTCGAGCAAAGGACATCCGGCAGATACAAGATACATTTCGACTCACGCTTCTGCTTCAAGGTCATTAAACAAAATGATGGCCCAATGGGGGTGTTGTGGCGGATTGGGCAATTTTTAGCACTTTTCGCTGGCTAAATCCAAGCAAACCGCAAAAAGTCACGTAGCCCGAGATTTTTTCTGGGGTTCGAGGATGCGACGAGCTGCCTAACAAGTCAACACAGAAACGCTCAAGTGCGAAAAAATGAAAATGAAGCGATGTAGTGCGGTGTGTGGGGCAAAACAGGGAGGCGTGGGGGTGGAAGGCTTAGAAAGATAGTACACCGGGGGAAACGACAATATTGAAGGGATATTGTCATCTTATCTCTTGTTAAAGGATATTTCCCTGTAAGAAAACAAATTGCGCATTTACATTTCGCTTCAAGGTGTAATTCATATAAATAAACTTAACTCCATTCATGATTGATCAATTCTAAAGAAATTGATTAACATTTGTGTTGGGAAGAATTGAAATTGCTTAAAGGGATGCTAACTGTTTAAAAGTGTGAAACATTTTTCATATTCAAAGTTGCACTTTTAAATTCATTACAAGAGACAAAGCCTTTCATTTCATACTTTTAGACATTATTAGATAGATCTTAGGAAGTAATATGTTTCTGTTTCCCCTGTCATTACCTCCTCCTTTTGCATTTCAAAAAGTAATTCTGCTTATGAGATTTACAAGCCATTAAAAAACAGTATGTAATCTTTAAAAATAGGATACTAGTGGCATTTCTTTCTGTGTGACAAAGCGACTTAAGCGAAACCCCTAAAGTGCGACGGCGACGCTTTAAGTGCCGCACATGTATGCCACTGGGGGAGGGGCCGGAGGTTGCTCTGTATCGCAGTTTCTCTGTCACGAGGGTAACAAACGGTGTCCCATGTGGCAGGGGTAGCCTATTCTATCCTATCCTACGGAATGCCTCCGGCTGAGCAGTGCGAGCGAGAGGGTGAGAGTGCAATGAAATCTTAATGCCTTAATGGGCCACACAATCTAATTTACTTTTGTTTGCCCTCTCGTTCTGTAAGGATATGCCCCTCTCTCTTTCGCCGTACATATTCTCGTCTCGTTCTGTCAGTTACTTCTGTTTTGGCTTATCGTTGTATTCTTTTCTTTTTTTTTATTCGGATTTTACTATAAATGATTTTTTTCGCTTTTGGGGTTTTCTGCCATTGCTAATGCCGTTAGCTTTGCTTTACTTCTGTCGTTCGTCTACTTCGCCCCCCTCCGCTTACTTTTGTTGTTCTAGTTGTGCTTCGTAATCCTATTAACAATGGCGATGTTGTCGTCATCACTGCGTAAATACATATATATATGTATATATCGAAAAACATACGTAGACAACTTGTACATATGTATAAAAGGTATATCAATATATCGTTATGCGCCGCCATTTTTCATACGTTTCCTGTTACGCTGCTTCTTACAGTTGTTTTATTTCTATATTGATTTTTGTGGTGCTCGTTTTCTAGGGTCTTATGCTCACAATGGGCTAATTAGATTAAAAGTCCATTGAACCGCCAGGAAAATGGCTTCGGCTTAGTAATTCTAGAGAATGGTTTGCTCTAAAATCGATTACATTACTTGGTTTGGTGGTGGGGATAGACCAATCCGAAAAAGAGTCTTACAGGTTGAATGTGAAGTGAAGGAATAACTTCAATGAGAACTTGGAATTATTTTAATTTTTGCATTCTTTAAACAGCTAAATCAAAAGATTCTTGGAAGCACCTGAATTGGTTTCAGATGAGTATTAAAGGAACTGATAAAAAACACTACCTTTTCGGCAGGAAATGCAATGCCCTTTCAGTTTTATCATTGATGAATTTCATCCGCTTCACGATATCTCCATTGAATCGAATCCAGTCTGGGAAACTCGAGAGCAGGACAGAGTTGTCTTAGGCCAAGTGCTATGCCGTCTGCTCATGTGCATTATACTAAAAATTTCCTGCAACATTCTTGCAGGGCACAAAGACAGCTTAATCCCAGCTCACTATAAATCAAACGCACACACTCGCAGGAAGACGCAGTAAGCTCCCAGGCGCATATCAAGTTGAGTTTTAAATATTGTAACATTTTTTCTATATTTTTTGTCGAATTTTTTTTTTTTTTGTGGCTCTGTGGACTGCTGGCTGCTGGTGATTCTTCTGTGCGAAGCTAAAAATTCCCTGAAGCTTAACAAGTTTAAGTTGGTTGCACAGCACAGCACAGGCAGCTCCTGAAAAAGAGCAAGGAAAGCGAGCCGAGTGGAAAGCGAGTTAAAAGCAGAGAGTTAGACGCACTTTAGTTTCTATGCAAAATAGTTTTAAATTACACACCAAGAGAAATTCTAATTTAATTTAAATGCTCGCCAGACGCCATATCAAATTGATGCAGTGATGGAAAGGAATGGCATTAGGCAGGCAGCATCCTGCCGTGTGGATGCCACGGAGGTGTCTCAAGTTGTTTTGGCATTTATTTATATTTCATGCAAATTAACTGCAGCAATAAATTGACAGTGCACACTTTTAGCCAAGTCTGACAGTTGCAGTTCAGGTGTGGAGGCGGCGAGGAAACCCTTTTTCTCAACAGTTTTGACAGGCGCGCGACATTTTCTGCTTGCTTACCGCTTTAACTTTTGCTCGAATAACCAGACAGAGAGCGCGGATATAACTTTCCAGCAGCAGCCTTGAGTTTCATCCACCCACCCACCACAGCAACCTTTCATCAGCCCACCTGATTTTCCACCATCGCTGGCTGCAACATGTCAAAATCTGCGACAGCCGCGAGTTAGCCAAAATCCGAGACACACCGAGTTCTCCACGCCATTTTTCGCATCATTTTATTTTTGGCCATGATATGTGTACTGTGTACTGGTGTTTGGGCCAAAACTTTCTACGTTGCAAGGGGTTTGGAAATTAAATTAAAACAGCGAGCATAACTTGGAGAAGCTTGAGATGGAGAACGACTAGGCAAAAGTTAAATGAAATTAGATAGGTAAGATTGATGATGCTGGTTTCTGGCGAGATAGACAATTAATTATAGTTTAATTAGCTGCAGTAAATCATGTTCAAGTGCGTAACATTAGTAATTTTAGTTGAATTTACTTAAACGGAATAACTATGTCTGTATATATAAATGTACCATCTTACTCTACCTTTAGCTTTTATAGCTCGAAAAGTAGAGAAGTCCCATTTAATTGGCCATCGGTGTGCCCTTTCTTATAATATCTCCACACATTATTCAGATCCAAACATATAGCCCGACTATTTATTGCACATGTGTAATGTGTACCAATAGCTGACTGCGTATACTTCGCCGTGCAGCATAATGATGCGACTTTTGCACTCAAGTTGCCGCACTTTGCATGCCGAAGACATTGCAAATTTGTCGCGACTGCGAATCGCATCCTCGAGATACTTTATCCATCTCCATCTCTCTCACCCCCGCCGCTCCACCGCCGTTGTTGTTGCCGTCTCTTTCGCTGGTGAGATGATGCTGCTGATGCTGCTGCATTCCTTCTGCCTTGACACGCTTGACAAATTCGCATGCAATTATTTATAGAGAAGTGCCAGCCAGAGGAGACGAAGACAACTTGAGTTGACTCGACTTGACTCGCCTGTCCCCATGAATGAATGAATGAGTGCGAACGAGTGTGAATGAGAGGGTCGCTCGGCATGGTGGGTGCGAGCGAGATGGCGGGGGCGGTGACGTCAGACGCTCCACTTTTTGGGCAATTTAATTATGCAATTTCGAGAAAAATGCGGCGTGCGGTGGTGATGGTAATGGTGTTGTTGTGCTCATAATTTCTGTTTCGATTTATGTGCCAAGTGTCAGGCTGTCAGTGCAAATAGCAAAAATGCCAAAACTGCAGGGCTATCGCTGTCCCGCTCGCTAACTATGGCCCTCTCGCTTTCCTTTTGGCCATAATAAATATTTATGCTAAATTTATTTGCGTTCGCTTTTAGCTTTTGACATTTTTGGCAAACATTTCAGGCGCTTGTTCGCAATTAGTGTCAGTGCGGCGCAGGGAAAGAGACAGCGACAGTTGAAGTGCGCGAGCGAGATGGCTGGACTCAGTGCTAGCCGCTGGTTAATTAAAAAACTTTCAGGCATTTGTTTAATTTTCATAATTTACAAAGCGGCGGCTACTGCGTACAGGAATAAAATGAAAAAAAAAAAACGACTAGGACAAAGAAGAGAGATTAAAAAAAATGCAGTATCCAGTTGAGCGAAAAATTCCCTGTATTATCTCTCTATCTTCCTGGCTCTTGGCTAATTAAACGACGCAACAAGTTAATTAGCAGGGACAAAGGCATGACTTTGGTCAGTGCATAGTGCATAAAAAAGCGAGTCAAAGCTCCATCGCTCCCAGAACTCATCGTTTCAATAATACAACTTTTCTTTTTCATAATACTCCAGTAGCCCGAGTTATAAAAGTTATTAAAACGGCTTTTGTGCGGCCCTAAAACGGGGTGAAGTGAAGTTCCATACTGGCTAAGAGGAAATCGGAGCGCCGGCTGCAGTTAGCCATATGCCAATGATTAGTTGGCAGGCGGCAAAAAGTGGGCCTAAACCCCGAGCATTGCCCTAAATTGGTTCTATATGGATTGACTCTGCCCCAGCTCCCCGTTGGCCCATTCAATTTTCATTCTGTTCTTTTTTTTTTTTGGCTTTACCTTTCAGCCAGACAGCAATCGTTCAGCTGTACTCATTCCTCCTCTTTGCCGTGTTTAGCGCAGCTTAGCCATCTTCATTAGCCGGAGAGACACAATCAACAAAATGCACAGAGTCGCTTTGGATTTTTCCGGTTTGGACCATCTAACCATGAAGACTCATATGGTGGTCTCACTGCAAACCCTTTTTCCCTTATCCTGCAACTGCATTCGCTGACAATTTTCACTCAAACGAGGGGGAAAAAGAAAAAAGTTGGCAGAGTCTAAACCCCTTTTCGACGGTTTCGTAATTAACTAAAATGCCAAGTGTAGGTCAACCCAACCCAGTAGTCGTTTCGAAAAGATGGGGCCACAGGGGTTACATAAATGGCTAAATTCCAGACAGACAGATGGACAGACAGTAGGAGGATTTCGTTTTAAGCGCTGCTTAGTTTGCCTTTGTTCCCGACGCTTTTCGAGCAGATTTTATTTTAATTTAATTTTGCCTATAACGAATTCGAGTAGCGACAGAGCTCCTGCACCAAATTCCAGTTGGTCAGTGTAATGCATTTACTTGCACTCTACATCGCAATGCACTAAACCTGAGTGCGCAAAAGACAAAAAAAAAAGAAAAATAGAAGGGAAATGGAGAGAAACTTTCGACGTGTGTCCACCATCGCTTAACCCCCGGGCTTATTACGTTTTTCAATTAGCAAAATTAAACTCGAAGGGAGTCCTCCGCACAAGCGCTGGCCCAAAGCTCTCACGGAGATGGGACTGCCAAATTGTGGGCGGCAGTGGGCCATAAAAAAGGGATCTATATGTGCTTGTTTGTAAATGTAGCGGCAGGACTGGAGCAAATCAACAGCAGAATCAACAAAACAAATTGCAAAGAGCGCAATACGTGCAAAGTGACATGGAATGGGGCAACATATGTTGTGGAGGGTCCTACACTCGAGGCTCCAATCGATATCGACGCCAAGGACGTTCTAGTAAGGAATGTTGCTTAAATATATCCCTTGAAACCATTAATACTACAAGAAATACTACGTCAGCTACCAGTAAATGAATGCTTTAAACTTGTTTACTCCTAACTTAAATATTTCTAGTCTTTGTACAAACTTATACCCTTTTACACCACCCTTGTTCCCTTTATGATTTCACGTTACGTTAACCTTTTGATATTTTGCAGCCACCATTTACCAAATGAAAGCCATGCAACTACTCTGAAATCCCCCACAAATTTGATTACGAATTATGCGAATTGCCCGAGAGCAGTGACTGCGATGTTTGCACTTGCTTTCACTTGCTTTTTATTAATTTGCTCAACACTGCCGAAGGAGTTATACGCCAAACTTGGCCAAAACGCCCAGGAGCAGCGACAAATGCTTTTTTCTGTCTCGACGCATAGACAGAAGCCCAAACAAAACGGGAGAAACCAAACCAGAAAAAAAGCGAACGAAACCACCCAAAACCTCGACGAAACCGAAACCCAAACTCGGCTTTCGTATACCAACTCAACTCAAATCCTAAACGACTGCGAAATATAATTTTTTTCGTGGTTTTTCCTCACGTTTTTTTCACTTTTTTGTTTTTTTTTTTTTGTTTACAAATTTTCACCCCTTTTTTTTGAGTACTATTGGGTGGGCGAACTCTCAGTTTTCAAGTTTTGTGGCAGTTTTGCGTGTTTGCTTATAATTTTGTTTGAGTTCAGTGCCACGCCTGCCGCCCCTTTGGTTGAAAAAAAGGCAAGACCAAAATAAGTTGGAGGGCACAAAGCAAGTTTGTAATTACTTTTTCATGCTGCAATTAAAAATGGCGTAAATAGCTCGAAGCGCCAACTAGATCGAGAGTGAGACAGAGTGATTTTGTGGGAGTGGGATAGCTAAATGTTTTTTCGTTAAATATATTTTGTGGCCAAAAGCTTATACATGGTTGCAGTTCTATTTTCATTCTGATTTATAAATGAATTATGAGACTTCTTTGCAAGCGAAACTATTGATTTTTGTATTAATCTATGGCAGCCACGAGCCATAAAATTCACTTTTAATGACGGGATAGCGAAGGAAAAAGAAACTTGTTGTTGTGGCCGTCGTCATTAGTGCAAATTACAAGCAATTAAACATGGCCAACACAAGCGCTTTCACATGCCCAATGAGGGTAGAACCGCAAGAAAGAGCGGATAGGGATGATGCATTAAATTAATTGAAAGCATTACACGTAAACAATTTATAAAACGCGTAATTTGCCATTCACATTCCGAGTTTCACTCAGTTCTTTTATTTTATTTTTTTTTTTTCAATCAATTTGCAATTACTTAAAGTTCCACGCAAAACGCTCTAAACACGAAATTCTCATAAAAATTTACAATAAGTGAGGGGGTGAAACAGCACAAGCGTGCATATTGCAATAAATAATTTAGCAGGGGAAGGATACAACAGGATACGAAGATACGAGGATATGTGAAGGAGGTCAGTGGCCATGTTCACTCTATGCTCTATGCACATGTCTTCGATTCCCCGAGGAAATCAGCATAATACGATATGGAGCACAAGAAAAGATACAGAAAAGATGAAAGCTAAATCACTCTAATAGTAGTGGACTTTCAGGACTTGGACATATTTTCCAATTTAAGCTCTGGAGTTTCCCTAATTACCTTCGAAAATTAAATTAATACCTATAAATCCATATATGATTACTAAATACGTTTTTAAAGCTGATAAGTCTTGAACTTACTTTAAACCATAGACAAAACGACACTCAAGCACACTTCTAAGCGTTAATTGAGGCCTGAATTGAGTAGATATCTCTGGGCATTCTTCTGCAACGCCTGACCAAACTTTTGGTTAATTCTTCAAGCACTAATTCCACGAAAAAACAAAAAGCGAATTAAGCGAGGGGGAAAATACAAGAATTTCACTTTGTTGCGGCGCCTTTTGAGTTCTGCTGCGTCCTACTAAAAAGGATAAACATCTAGAAGAGGGCGCATGTAAATGGGCAATGGGAAATGGCCCAAAAGCCCACCCACCCGACGCCACCCACCCTTTAATGTCTGTGTATCTGTGTATCTGTGTTCTTTGCCTTTTACCTTTTTGCGCATTTTAGTCGGTTGCCTTTGTTTTGCTCGGCTTTCAGCTTGTGCTTTTTGTTTTGGCCACTCTTTGCCATAGCAACACGCGTTAAGTAACACACACAAGACCGTTAAGTGGATTTGCCCCTGTGTGTGTGTGTGTGGTTGTGTTGGCGGTGGGGCAGGTATCTAAGCCACCAGCGGCAACCCCCCTTCGCGTCCACAAAGAATGCATTGTAATTATATAATTTTATTTATAGCAGATAAGTGCGGTGAAAATGCAATTAACAGGAGCGGCGCGAATAAATCAACTACAAGGGCGGAAAAACTTGAAATGTTACGAAATCTGTACAGTGAAATAAATAGTTGTTGGAATACAAATTGCGGTTGCAAAAGTACTTTTCTTACAATTCTAAACTAATTAAAATTAGTTAGATGTGATAAATAAATTTATATTTAAATGCTTATGTTGACAAGCTGCCAAGCAAGATAAAACGAATCTCTACATTTTCGAGTCCTGAATAAAGCCCTGTAAATTCATGCCATATGTTAAATAAACTCAGGCGCCTTTCCATTCATTTGTTTGCTGTTCCTTTCGACTGCCTCTTCCTTGCAGAAATAAATGTATAAATTTATTAAACTATAATTCAGTTTGGCGGAGCGGACCGAAACGAAAGCACTTTGACTCACACCTCGACCGCTGACTCGTGAAAGCAACAAAGAAATGGCCAAGGGAACCACAACAAAAGCCAGGAGGAGAACCAAAAAAAATAAAAATAAAATACAGGACCAACAAACAAATGGGGGCGAACAAAAAAAAATTGGAAAAAAGGACAATGCAGACATTGGGCGACAGAAGGACAACGACGCCACACGTATATAAACAAGTTTGCATTACGCCGTGGCGAAGTACGAGTAATAATAAAAACAGAGCAAACAGACAAACAGGGGCGGTGTGGCATCAGGGGGCGGGCCACCGCCCCAGGGGGTGTGGCAGGCAAATATTCCGTTAGTTCGCGTGCCAGGCGAAGCAACTACACTGGGTAAAAAGTTTTGTTTGCATGTCTGCGGTACATTTCCGCGACAGGCACCGCCATGCTGCTGCCCCCAACCCTCAGCATTTTCCACCATCCTCAGCCGCTCGCGAAAAGCCCTAGCATGCCACATAGCCCGCCCGATTATATAGTACGCCCTGTGTCCTGACAGCCAACCAACTATGGCGAAAGAGCCATAAAAAAAATGGAAACACGGCGCTAAAAATGCAGCAAATTATAGGTTAGCCTGCTAAAACGAAATCGTATAAATGGATACATTTCACATAAATAACCCCGTGGGTGACGAACAGTTGATGTGCAGTGGAGAGTGGAGAGTGGAAGGCAGCTAGAATGGGTTTTCTTTTATTATCATATTTTGTAACTAATTTGTATGCTAAAAACTGTACTACTGTACTAAACCCACAAGGCAAGTGCCTTTTTAAGAAAAACTGTTTAGATTGCATTATTTATTTTCCTCAATAAAACATGTTTAAATAAACATCGATTATTCCAAAGTGCTTTCTTTCGAATCAAAATCGAATGGCTCTCTCTCTCACCTATCGATTACTAGTAATCGTTAAGCCAATCAATGTGCCCATTGAGAATCATTCACTAATCTAATCAAGCAGCAGTTCCCAAAACAGCAACAAAAGACAACTTTGTTTGCGTCGACTTCAACACTTTTGACCCGCCCCAATTTCACCCAACTGCCACCCATTGACCCCCCTCCAAAGCGACCCCCTTGTATACTTTCACCGATCCTAGGAAACATTTGACCCGAGAACAAGGACCACAACAGAACAAAGCGAAAAATTTCGTATGCGAACGACTTTGGCCTGTACTCTCGGGAGTGGGTGGGAAATGAGGGCGGGTTGGTCCACCCACTCCAGCCCACCCCATCGATTTCGGACCAGAAGGGGAAAAGAAAAGAGCGACAACACTATGTGACTGGCGCCATAATGTCGCCGACTGCTTTTTTCTCACTGTGTAGTGGTATCCTTTTCCTGCTTCTGCCGCTCACACACAGACACACACGCACTTAGAAAGCGGTTGTGTACCTAAGCCAACGCGCTTTTTATTGTGTGTAGTCGGCGCAGTTAGTTGTATATGTTAAAGCAATTGTATCTTATGGATGTGCATGTATCTGCACACACACAGCCCTTTTTTCCACTTGCTAAATAATAGTGTTGAGTGTTGTTTTTGCCTTAGTTTACGAGCTGTTAGTATGGTAAAGTTAAATTGTATTTTTCTTGCCTATATTCGTATGCCTTGTAACTCGACTCTGGCATAATTTTCTGAATAAAATAAAACAAATTCTTTGCGTTCGACAAGATTTACAGCCCATATCTCAGGGCGAAATCAAAGGCTTTCGCTTGCCAAAATAATCAGAGAGAGAAACATTTGAGATTTCAATGAAGGAGGCTCAGAAGAAAAAAGAAAATGATTTATTTGGCATGTCGATAAGCGGTCCAAAATGAAACTTGAACGCACAATCGCCAACCCCACTTCTTCTGCACACTTTATTTTTTTTTTTCGGGCCGAATGGCGTATAAAATTGTGTACAATAGATTGAACATATCCGGGCCCCAAAAAAAACATGTGTAGAAGTTTAATTTAATAAGTTTTCAGGACATGGGGGTTGTATGTTAAACACGAAAGTATACCCTTGCCGAACAAAAAACTGAAAAAATAACAAAAAAGAATGGCTGAAGAAAAAAATCCACAAGTTTTGCCGGCCTGACTTTTACTCAAGCTGATGGTTTCGCATGTTTTGCTAATTTTGTTTGCCGTATAGTTGTTTTGGATTGAGAATTTTGGGCTTCCGGGGAGGAAAGGTCACATAAATCATGCGTAAAGTTAACATAAACTTTTGCTCGACTTTCGCATATGTTGCGCAATAAACATTTTTCGTTCAACGACAAGAAATTTAAAACCCACAGAAGGCAACGAAATTGTAGCAGAATTTGATTGGTTAAGTCAGCCAGAAAGGGCGACCACATCATTAATTAACCTGCCTTGAATTTCGTTGGCCAAATTGGAGAAGAGACAACACTTCCCGGCCAGAACTTCCTGCGATTTCTTTGGTTTCGATTTATCCGCTCGCTAATTGCCAGGACCTTCTATTGTCTGAGCGCAAACAAAAGGACGCTCGAGCAATTTATTTCTTTGGAACTGGCTTTGTTATCCTTTTTTATCCTTCTCCACTGCCGCGCAAAAAGCGAAAGTGTTGATTTGTGCGTAACGTGAAGCGAAGCAGGTGCATCCTGTCAGCAGAGAAATCCCTCGACAGGACCTTGAGAACATTGCGTGAGCGCGGCGAAATCGAAGCAATGCAAAGAAGTTCCGCCAAGGATTCGTCCTTGGTTCGAGGCTTTTGTTAGCAAGGACCTTATTGCGTGGGAAAAGTTTCGCTGATCCCTGAAAGTCGAGCAGGTAGGAAAAAGATATAAATAGAAGACAATTCATAATGGAATTGAGCTTGAGGTAGGAACAAAGGAACTTATCACTTTCAACAGTATTTCCGTTTTTAAATCTTCATTAAACGAAGTTTAAACATGTCCTTAAAGTGTAGAGTGCGTATATATTATTCTAAAAAATAATAGCTTAAAATTCTCACCTAATGAAGCCGACTCTATGTGCCCTCCGTCGAATTTCCCATATTCCACAGCCACAGTCAATATACTCGCTATGGCTTTTACCCCCACTCCGGTCTTTATATATAAATATATACAAATATATATATAAATAAATGATATCCATTCCTAACCCAATCAACCAGCTCCATATTGAAACCAACGCACCATGTTCGAGGAGAGCCGCACGAAAAGCACTTGTGCCCGCAGGCGGCGCAGATGTTGCGTCAATTTCATGGCATTTCACCTCCTGTTCCTCCCGCAGCATTCCTCTTAGGCCATTTCCCATCCTGGCATCATCCTGGCACCATCCACACAGTGGACCAGCCACCTCTAGCTAACCACCTTCCAGTTTGCCACCCAGAGGCGCATGAAGTGAGCGCGCGGATCTGGCAATGAAATTACAACTTGTCAACTCAATCAAGCGCGCTTTATGCAGCAATTTCCGTCACTTGTGTGAGTTCCCACACATACAGACCCCGACGGGCGCCCCACGCCGCCCACCTTACGGCCCCGCCCCCACTGCCACATCAGACGCACATAATCAGCCAATATTAAATCCGTCAAGCCCGACAAAGCTTTGAGCTAATAATCCTTTTTTGATTTCCAACCGAAAAGAATTAGCAAGGAGTTTTTCAGCCTCTTACTTATGATGTAAGCCGTAGATTACCTCAGCGTCTAGAAATGTTATGCAGCTGAATATCCTTATTTCTTGCTTCTTCTTTTTTTTTTCTCGCTCTCTTTCTCGCTCTTGCGAAGGATTTTAATTTCGTGCTGCGGCATATTTCCTGGTTGGCGGCGGCGGTGAAGCCATTCGGTTTAGCAAGGACATCCGCCGGCGCTTCCGGCAACAGTTGCCACCAGCTGCCAATGTCCTGTCCAAGGACTCGCCCCCGGCATCCATTCTTAAGATGCCGCCGCATTTGTACCGAGTTTAAGCAAGATTTTAGGGAAGACTTTGGGGCACGCTTTTCGGGAATTCCGGTGGCAATTGCAAAGAGGCAGTAAATTGAATTTGAATTTAAATGTTGATTGCTGATGAGGAGATTTCTACTTCTTTTGGCTTTAGTAAATACGTTATTTTGTATTTTGTATGTAATTAAAAAGGTTGATTATACAAAGTGTATATCTTAGCTTCAATTTTTTTTAATGCGAAATCTCTCTAATTTTCTAATTTAAAGTTCCCGATTTGTTATTCGACTTGTTTTCCACATACTAGCTCTTCCTAATTGGAACTGTTATCAATTAGCAATTAGCCGGCGAATCTTCGGCGCTGGCATTGCAGGATGTTTGCTTTGGCCAGCATTTAATTGCACGCATCGATTGCAACTCAGTGGCAACTCTTTGGGGGCCCCTGTTTCGCTTTTCCGCCCGCTTTTCCGTTCAACTTTCCACCAAGCTCGGCTAAGCCATCTAATGAACTCGCCACACCCCTCCCGATTTGATCCCACTCTAATTGCAAAAATCAACGAGAAAAACGAACCCCTTACCCATTTCAGCCGGGAAGCAAACGCTTTGATTTATTCCGCACATGTGCGTGCCACCCAGTCACCCCACCACCAACCAATCCACCGCCCACCACCCACTGCTCCCCACGGATGGCATTACAAAGCTGTATTTAGTTAATTACTGCGCCAGGACAACAACAAAAAGGTTGGAGAGAATTGAAAGGCGATTGAGATGCGGGCGACTTTTGAAATTTTATGTCTCCAACCGAAAGGAGGACCAACAACTCCCCTGCGTGACATTTTGGCGAGGAAACCGGAAACTCACGATTCGGTGTGGCTCTCCAACTCTATCCGTCTCTGTCACACGCTCTGCTTATCTCTCGCTCTATTTACGACTAAATTAAATGTGCATTAAATAACGGTTAACAACTGACAAAGCGCAAGCAAAGCCAAAACCAAAAATAATGGCCAATGGCAAAAGTTGCTAAAATGAGCCAAAAGACGACTAGGAAAAGGGCAGGCAGCTCGGTGGGGTGGGGAAATTGGTCAAGCACTGTAATTTGCGATTTTATGTGACACTTTTGGGGTAAGGGAAACGGAAATGGGAATGCGAAAAGGGAAAGAAGAAAGGCAATGAACAATGGTATAAATAAGTTGCCAGAAATTACTATTTCAAAAGGTGGATTCAGCATAAAAGAACTTCCTCTTTAAGAATTTAAATGTAGAGTTAGAGGTAAGTTTGCAATAACTAAGAGTTTATACCACTGTACTTCAATTCAAGTAAGAGTATCTCTAAATTCCAGTTCCGGTCCCACAGTACCAATTGATTTTTAATTTAAATTTGGTGCGTTTTATTACACCATCCAACTCCCCCGCCGAGATGTAAACTGAAATGTCGTCACGTTGATTTGATTTTATTGCGCCCTGTTGGGCAGAACTTAATAGTACCGGACTTGTGGGCGTGGCTGTGGATCGCCCACTTTTACGACCCCCAGAATCAGGAACTTGGGCATAATTTATGCGCCTTCTCGCCGCGTAGCGAAATAAAAAAGGTAGCGAGCCCATAAGTCAAATTTAGAGCCCACTTAGTAGACCAATAAATACCTGAAATACCTAGCCCCAAAAGGTGGCCTTAGATCCCGAACTTCCGAACCCGCCATGTAATTTTATGACCTGCCCGCAAAATTCCCCATTTCTCCGTCTCGCTCTTATTAAATTGCCAACGAGCAAGGAGCTGGGGCCAAAAGGAATTTCTGAATATGTTGCAGCTTTCTCTGACTCTTCATAAAAATTTGCTTTATATGCTACACATTCAAGAGGTGAAGGCGGTTTCGGGTGGTGCAGTTGGTCTAAGGGCGTGAACAAGCCGCAACAAGAGCAGCAGAAAACAACAATAACCCAAAATGCCAACAAGTATGATAACCACAAAAACAACAAAAATAACAACAGCAGAAGCTCCACCAAAAGTGGGTGGTGCAGATACAAGACACCATCTGCAGACAGGCGACAACAAAAGCTGCAGAGCAAGAAAAAATATGTACATATATATGTATATATACATATGTATATATGTGTGGAAAACGGAAGGCAGGAAGATGTTGTGGCACATTTTTCCACTAAGAGTATTATGAAATTTTTATATATTTTTTACAACTCGTCTGTCGCTCAGCGTTTAGGGGCCCAGCAGGAAAAGTGTGCGGAAAAGCGGACTGGCTCTGACAGTTTTTCGCTGGGAATGCAGCTTTGTTAGTTTCCCTCCAGCGAATGAGTTACTTTTAAAGTTGCCGCACATCAAGTGGAAAATTGTCAGTGGAAAATAGATCAAGTAAATCAGATTCTATGTGAGTAGTTGAGCTTTAAGCTTAATTAATTTATGCTGCTTTTATTCAGAAACCTGCTCTTATTTGATTAGGTACCAAGAACATTTTATTAAATTTACCCCACATCCTTGCTGTTTCAAATCGCCTCTCAGATTAAAGTAGTAATTTCCTTAACCGTTATCCAAGTTCAAGTGCCATTACACTTCCATTTAGCCCGACTTTCTAGCATTTCCTTCTGGGCCAAGCATCAAAAGCAAACACTTCATATGTTAATTTTGCAATTAGACTGCGAGAAATGGCACTAATTACATGCGCACGTAGCGCACAATTCCCAACACACACAGAAACAGCAACAACAGTAGGCAGGATAAGGGGCAGGAAATAAAAAAAGAATTAAGAGTAGCCACTTGAAGGTCGAGACTGGGCAACGCAAAAGTGGCTCCAGGCTGAAAACAAGCACCACCCAGCGCCACCAGAAAAAAAACGTACGAGACTCGTGGAAAAGGAAAGAAAAACAAGTAAATAAAATTAATTTTATACACCAACAGGCAGCCTCGTCTTGATTATTGTAAAACAAGCCCAAAGAAATGCTGCAAATGTCTGGCCTCAAGTGGGGTGTGTGGGTGGGTGGTGGCAGATGGCAGGTGGCTGGGCTGGCATCAAAACGAGCGTTTGACACGCGACGCGTTTGCATTTTACACGCAGCAGGCGAGTGGGAAAATGGGCAGGGGAAAATTAAGGATCCAGGAGCCGCATTGTGGGCATTGTTTTATACATACACCGCACTCACACTTAAGTGGGCGGAAATATTAACCGCACTGTACAATTCTAATTACATTTTGCCAGTCGCTCAACTCAGCGGCAAGCATACATGCACACACGCGCACACACACAGGCACAACAAAGCACCTTTAATTTTATTTATTGCGCAAAATTTCTGGTTGCAAGGTGCGAGTGTGTGTGTTGGTGTTGCCGCAGCATCGCGTGTCGCATTGCCATAAAATGCAACGGAAAAAAGGGAAAACCTCAACCAACCGCCTTGACTTTCCTTTTGTCAGAAAGCGGCTTCAACTTTCATGTGTGTGCGTCTGTGTGTGTGTTGGCTGATTTTGCTTCGGGCTAAGTTTTTATCCGGGGATTTCAGAACATATTTTCTCGCAACTTACTCTCGACTGGATTTGGGGAAGAAACTGGCAAAATTGGGGGCATTGGCTGAAGTAGTACACTCACCTGCAAATAGAAGAAAAAAGGATAAATTTTAGTTAATTTGCCTGTATTTAAGTAGTTATAAATAAAAGAATATTTTAATGTACTTATAGAGTGGTACTAAGAATTAAAAACCCTATTTTTATTGCCATTTCTCGCTTGATTAAATGCCAAATCGTGTTGTGGTCCATTTTCAATTCCATCTCTGCTAATTACGCAACATAAAAGGCACATAAAAAATCAAAGAAATCGCCAAAGATATGCTCAAATTGTTGTAAGCGAGCTGACAAATAAGGGGACATTTTCCGCTTAATTAAACAGGTTCAATAAACCGAAAGCAGCTT
Source organism: Drosophila sechellia (assembly GCF_004382195.2). Lineage (NCBI taxonomy): Eukaryota > Metazoa > Arthropoda > Insecta > Diptera > Drosophilidae > Drosophila > Drosophila sechellia. The sequence continues at coordinate 13,399,604 of NC_045950.1, read as the reverse complement.
TGGACCAGAATTCCGGCCCCAAAAAGGAAGTCTCTCAACCCTTTTTGTTCCTTCTCCTCTTTTTTCTTTGTATCGTCCTTTTAGTGTGTGTGTGTGCTTGTGCTTGTGTGTGTTAGTTATTGTTGCCTTTGCCTGCATAATTGCCAGCATAATTCATAAAAAAAGTGCAAAGGAAGGGGAAATCATTGACTTTATTTTGAAAGCATTTTAGGCCCGTCCGCAAAAAAAATACAAAGACAGCAGTGTCCGTCTTTTATGTCTGCTATAGACACTGAAAATAATTTTCTAAACATTTTAACTGCATCTAACTTACAAATATGTAAAGGTTAGATTTAGTAGCATTTTGATTTTATTGGTTACAAATGTATAGCCTTATTAAGTATTGAAAAAGTTCACCCCTTCAATTTGCTAAGATCCCTACGCAATTTTTTACTGTGCACTTTTAGAGGCAGAAATAGCGAGAAAACAGGGAAACAGGACACCCAGCCGGGAACCCATCATCATCGTCTTCGCCCAACATCAAGCTCATCAAATGCACTGCACAGGCCACTTGCTTTTTAATTAAAATCCAAAGTCATTTGCATGCGCTTTGAAAGAAATTGCCATCTATTCATTGAATGGATGGTTGGCGACGGGCGGAGAAGTCGATGGGTGGCTACCGGGTGTTTGGGCCATGGTTAATGGGTGGATGCATTGTAATGTAAGTAGTTTTGTGGGTGGGAAAGGGAGGGACCATTATAATCATTATCAATTGCCGAGCGCTGACAACGAGCTTAACAATGGAGCAGATAAATGGAGGCTACCAAAGAGACGGCCACAAAACCGCCTGCGATGCATACAAAGTAGGGAAGTCCGATGAGGGGTAGTCCAAAGGGGGTGGGGCCAACTTCAAGTGTATAAGTGTGTGCGTGTGTGGGCGGAAGGAAGGAAGCGGCGGCCAGAAGCGGAAACGGAAAGCCTTATTAAGCGGAAACATTCCGCCTTTTGGCTTCGTGCGTCGAGAGCCAAGGCGGCTTTAAAATTTATGCCAATAATTTTTACAAGTGGCATTCCCCAAATGCACTGCAAAAAAAAGCTAGAACAAATAACAAAATAAATTGAGTAATATACATATTACTGCTACGTGGCTCCAAACGTTAAGTAACGTTAAGTTGTAAATATATAAAATCATAGGTAATAGTTCCCAAAATTATTTTTAAGAAAATTTCCAGTGTAATACATTTCTCCCAAGTTGCCAAATCAAGAGCTTCGCTGCTGATTTTATTGCCAGAGCAGAAAGCACAAAAAACTGGAAGGATATTGAGAAGACAACGGGGAACCGAGAATTTTCTCGGGCTATCAGCTTCGGCCCCTGGTGTATAAATTGAAAAATTGCAATTGACGAACCAGAAGAGAACCCCGAAGAAAGCGAAATCGAAGCGGGGCAAAAGCGCGAGAGTGTAAGAAATGCTCTCAAAGGATTCGCGGCGGCTTTTGAAGTGTAAATCACGGTGCCAAAGTAATGACAATTTCCCGGCAGTTGCAATCGGCTCGGACGTAATTGGAGTACACAGCAGTCAAATGGAGGAAAAGGAGTATGCCATCGAAGAAGGGGGGCAGTATTTAAATCCGCGACGAAAGGGATGGAAAACCAATTGAGTATAGCTTTTCAGCTTTGAAAAAAGACACAGTAATTAGCTATTTTTAGGCAAAAAGTATAAGTAAAAGTAAACTCAAGTCTTGAACAATTCTAGACAAAATACTCAAAATAAAAATTTTAAAGAAGCTATTCCATTTGGTAATTTGCTTTTTAAAGCACATAAGCTTCGGCGATTGAAAAGATTTATGTAAGGGTATTCCTTGTAGCGCCGACCAACTCTCGCCTAACTAATATCCCTACATAAATCAGAGGTCCCAGCAGCACACACATTAAAGTCGGAAATTTGCTTAGATCGGCAGAAAAGTGCAAACCAAAATGCGGTAAACTTTGCTCATCATTAACGAACAAAATATTGAACAGGACCTTCGAGCAGAAGGAGAAAGGACCAAGGCAGCCAGGCCCAGCCAGTCAAGTTTTTCCAACAGAAGTTCCACTCAAGTGCCTATTTATCTTATTAAGACGAGGCCGAGCAGCTTGTTTTGGGCGCCCGAATGTTGAACGCTCCACTGTTGGCCATTGTTGGCCCAACTCGGCAAGGACACGCAGCCATCAACCTTGTTCTCTCTTTTCTGTCCTGGCATTCAGTTTGCTTATTAGTTTATTCTGCTGCTTCAAGTAGTTTCTAAGTTTCTGCCGGGGATCTTCTGATGCTGCCCGTCCGTTTGTTTTGTTAATTTGATATAGGAACCCAGGGCTGGCAATGCTTGCCAATGGAGCAGTGCAGTTGTGGTGGAGCAAATAGTTCCGTTGACTTGTCCACTTGCACACAAACGTACTCGCACACACATACTCATACAGGCAGGCAGGATGCGGCATGGATGCCTCTGTGTGTGTGTGTGTATGTGAGTGGGCAAGCAAAATGGGAAATTCTCTTGTTGACATGCCATCATCATCGTCATCATCATGGATGTTGAATGCTCCTTGGACTGCTGGATCTGGATGCCATGAATTCGTTTAAAGTGCTGTGAAAATTTTTCGGCTCCTTGTTTGATTTTGTCAACGGGCATTCCACCGCTCGCTCTCAAACTTTTTGCCCATCTTTCAGTGTGTGCGTAAATATGCACGTCCATGGAAATGTATGCTAATTGGCTTTTGATATTGTCCTGTGTGGGCGGGCAGGCGTAATTTGCTGCAAAGCGGTCCGGGGGGCGTGGTTCGACATCATTCTGTGGTCGTTAATATTGAGTAGTTCAATTGAGGTGGGTCCTTAGTTCTCAGAAGAGGATTGTAAGAGGGTAAATTTCCCACAGACCACCGTACGTGATGAAAAAGGATGATTGTACTCCAAAATAAAGGCTTTAAATGTGTTTTGAAATTACTAATTGGCTGCATGAGCATCGCTCGGGAAATATACGTTTTCGTGGTTTGCAAACAAAAAGTTAGACTACTCAAATTTATAGTTATTTCCTGCGCTTTGACACTCTAATGATTTGTAGGTTTTATTGGCCATACACTTCCTGACTTTTTCACCCCGACAAACTTCGAAAAACAAATGCGAGAACAAGCGAGCCAAACTTTTTTTTTTATAAAACCAAAACAACTTCTCGCTTACTTAATTTATTAAGCTCCAGAGATTCAAAGATGCCAATCCCTGGCATTCGGATTCATCCATTTCGACACTCTCACGCACAGACAGAGGCTCATAAATATCGATTTCATTGGGTGGCGCATACATTTCATGGTTTATCCGGCTGATGAGCAGTGGGAAGCACTGCCAACGTATCGCCAGCGAATCATCCACACGCCATGACTAAAAGTTACTAAATTTTCCGGCCGTTTGCGTCATTAATTTCCAAAAAAAAAAAGAAACTAAATGGGAGAGCCGAAAACCAAAGTGGAAATGCCAGAAAGGAAAAAAAAAACCAAGTCGGATATACACGCAACTGAGTGAAGCGGGGAAAACTGCGTGGTGTGGGAAATGAAAGCGAAACGAAGCGAAACGCAAGTAGAAATAATGGGACAGCAAAAGTTTCGCGTCCGAATGCCGATGGCCGTGCTCCGATAAGGATAATGGATTTGGACTGCCGACCAACCCAGAAGTGAAGCCAAAACGATCCGATACGATCCGAACAAAAACCAAAGCGAAACGAAGCGTTGTTGCCTTGGCGAAAGAAATTTATTCATTGACAATTGAGTTGCGGGCTCCTGAAAATTGAGTTTGGGTCATCACCATCCCCTGTTCCAGGACCTCCCCCTACTCCCCCTATTCCTGCCACCCAAAGTCTCACTTTTCCAACAACAGCCATTGCCATCGCCATCGTCAGTTCATCGCAAGTAATTTCGAGTGCTGCATATTTATTTGCACAAACGCTTTGCTTTATTATTATGTATTTCTCCATTCCTGTTATTAGAGACCGAGTAGTGCCAGAGAGCTGTACAAGTTCGCCGAGAAGTTCTTCAAAAGTTCACCCACTGAAGGACTTCTGCGGTCAGGCTTCCTATTTGAAATATTTCGCCGCTTTGAGGAGCGACCGGAATAAAAAATGTCAAGTGTACTTTTTGGCTTACGAAAGTATGCAATAGATGGTGAGTGGGAGTGCCAAATAGATTTCGGGAAGTTCGTCGGGTTCCACTAAAAAGGGCGGCCTTTTTATTTGAATGAAAGAAGTCAAGCAAAGTGGTGGTGAGTCGGAAAAAGGATGCAGCCAGAAGCGAACTCATTGATATTCGAAATTTGATCGGAAAGCATGCGAAATGCAAAAGAGTATCATTACATTCTTAAATGATTGTTTCTTTGCCAAAACTTGATTTAATACTTTTTAGCCGCATTTAAGGTTTTTACGCTGGCATCATTGAATTTTCTGGCTGGCTGAATTTAGCCCAACTTTAACAGTAACAATCCTGATTTCCATAAACTTTACCGAGCTGCAAATACCTCCCACTCGATTTACATGACTCCACTTTTGCTTTGGTTTCTTTTCATTCACTTCTCCCATGCCGCAATACTTCACATGGCCTGTTTTATTTGGCTAAGGCCTCATTTTATTCCGTAATTTTTTTTGCCTGCAACGTTCGAGTCCAAATTTGTTCGTCTTGCCGCATGAAATACTTCTTTTTGGTCGATGTGTTTTTGTTGTCGAGTAAATCTAGTTCCTGGCAAATGCCACAAAAGATTGATTTTTTTTCTCGTTACTTATTTGTTGTTATTGCAGCTGTTGTGTCTGGTTTTTTGGCTGTCAGCCAGGAAAGAATTTTGTTTTGAGTGCTGCGGCGACGACAAGTCCAGCAAGTCCAAAAATATCTCTTTAAGAGCTCTTTTTGTTTAATAAACAATATAAAGCTGCCATGGTCGATTTATAAAGAAGAAGCGGGGTGGTCGTGGTGGTCGTAGTGGCCAGTATGGGGTAAGGGATCGCTCACAGTTATTTATTTTGTGCGGCGCCTGAAACGTTTTCGCATTTATTCTTAATTATCAACAGAAAGTTGTCTGCGCTTTTTTCGCCACTTTGCCCGGCTCCACCGTGTCTGTCCCACCAGTTCCCCCTGCCCCACCCTATAAATCTAGTTGGCCACACTGTAGCTGTTGCAGCTTTCATTACCACTGCCACACTCATCCCACGCACACAGTAGTGGCGTTCTTCTTCTTCCCCGTACTTCCGCTTCCACACTCCACATACTTTATCATGACACGCGGCGTATTTCAACATATCTTCGCACACTGACAGATGAGCCAACAGTCAGTGGAAGGCAGACAGGACAAAAAGTGGATAGTGGGACATTGGGACACAGTGGGCACCGGACCACAGACACTCGTCCAGTATTGTTGTCTGTTTCTGAACATATGACAGTTTAATTTACTTTTATTTTGCTGTGTGTGGATTGCATTCCACGCCCACACACACAAGCACACACACTCTGGCAGTCCAACTGTTTGGTTTTTGCGGCTTCTTCTCGTCTCCGTTTAAAGTTTATGTTTATGTCATTTAATTTCAATTATTTGCACTGCTCAGCCAACTGTGGAGTAAGAGTGTTCCCACTTTTGGCCATTTTAATTATGCGCTCTGGTAATTTATGTTAAACTCTGAGTTATTAGAATTTATGGCAAGCTGCTGGCAAAAACTGTCGGCAAACGGCGCGTGAAATGCTAATGGTCGAAATGAAAACGTATATTTGTGCGTTTTTATACTCAACGTATTGCAGCCACAAATGGTCGGCTTTAAACTGGCCCTCTCACTTACTTCGCCGCTTGAAAAGCCCTGCAGAAGTCCTATATTGTATATGCCAAATAAATACACGAAAAAGCAATCATCTCAGCTTGGCTAGGTTTTTTTTTTTGGCGTAATAGAAACTTCCGAGCGTTTTACAAATATTGAAAGCGGAACAAGACAAATGAAATGTAGAATTACTCAAACAGAGATGCGCAACAAAAGCAACATGACGATCCTTACAAAAAAGAAAGTTTTTAGTATTACCATGCCCCGTGTATTTATGTCAGAATGAGATGATTCGTTTCCCAAAAAAAAAAAACTGCGAATACTTGAATGATTTATAACTTCCTGCAGCAATTACTGGAACTTTAACTCGTTTACAGACATATATTAAAAAATTCGAAAAAGTGAAGTAAGCAACACTAGGATGCCGAACAATGACAGCGAGAAATCAACGCGCCAAAAACTGACAGACGACAAATGAGTACAAAAAATCAGTCAAGCCAAGGTGCGGGGACATCCACAGCCAGAACCACAGAGTCCAGACAATGACAGCAAACGACTGACTATCTGACAGACAGACAGGCAGGCAGGCAGACAGGCATTTGGGGAAAACAAACCAAATGGTTGAATTGCTATTTTGGCTGCTTTTGCTTTCCGATATTTTCCGATAAGCAGCAACAACAGGAACCGAGCCAAACCGTACCGCAAATTCTGCGAGTTTTTACTCAACTCCTGTGGAAAATCCCATCCACTTGCACATAAATTCCTTGCTCAGCTTGCCATTTCATTCTGTTTTTCTTTTTTTTTCACTTTTTTGCTGCCTGGGCTCTCAAGAGATTTGTTTTGTTTTCGTGCACTTGTTTACTGCGTCTTTGCTGCGAGAATAGAAAAAAAGTGAGAAAAGTGGCAGCAGCAACAGCGGCAGCAACAATGCACGAATCCCGCCTGCGGCTCCCACTTTTGGAGCTCAACCCCATGCCAGCAGCACACATGGAAGCTTACTTACTTTGCAGCTCTGGGGGATTTCCTTGTTTTCCTTTGCCGGGCAAAGGGAAAATGTAAATTTACATTAGACGCAAGTAAATTTAAATAATGCGCGTAAAATTTACTACTTTTCTGCGCATTTCTTCTGCTTTCTTCTCTCCGTGGCTGTCCCCAGTTGTCTTCCGAAAGCAAAAAGCTTTAGATAACAGTTATGGTATTGTCCTTTGTTACTTTCTTCCTGCTCGGGCGCCATTTTGTTGGCGCAGCTTAGGAAATATGTTGACAAGCATAAAGCTGCTGCAAGGGTCTGGGATTCCGATTTCCTCGAGAAGGAGTGGGGAATGTGACAAGTTATGAGATTCGTTGTGGAAGGCTTCGTCGTGAACCAGAAAAACAAGTGGGATAAGCGAAATCTAACAATTTGCTGAGAGATGTGCTGAGGTGGCGCCGAAATCTGCGCCACATAAATTTTTAAGAAATTACCAATTTGGCATTTTTTATTTGAAACTAAAATGCATGAAAATTTGGTTTACTTTAATGAACCAAAACGATGCAAATCTTAAGCGTACTTCAACCAAAAAAAGAAATAAAAACGTATTTTCAGCGAAAATATAGATTATGAATTTACCTTTGGCAAACAAAGGATTTTCGTTATGCCACCCAGCTGGATTCTGTCGCCCCACTCGGTTGTCACATCCCAATCGAAAAATGTGGTGCGACGGGAAAAGCCAGCGAATAAACCACATCCCCTATTGAGCCTCAGCCGCTGATCACAAAATCCACATGCATTTTTCATGCTTTGTCAAATAAACAGCATCTACATATAGAGCACATGGCAGCCCCACACACTTTGGAGACACTTTTTTTTAACGGCTAGACGATGGAAATTCGTGCCTGGGTTACAATTTTTTTGGCCCCAGGACGAAGTTTCGCCCAAACGCTTTGCCCTCCTGTTTCTTGCCAATTTCGGCAAAGACACTGGGCAAAAAGAATCAACAAGAGATGCTGCTGCTGCTCCTGCTGCAGATTGTGTCTAATAAAAGTCTAGTCGACATTATTTTCAACCCTCGGTGAATTATACACAAGTTTGATCCATTTCGTTCCGTTCGGTAACGCGACAACCCCGGGATAAGGACGCGAGTCCTTTGGCCCGGCCAATGCAATTCTCGTGCATGGGGCAAAAACGTGGCTTGAATAGCCAAGTGAGTCCCACATTATAAATAAATAAGCAGCCAAAGCACCCAAAACCAAGCACGAGACAAAAAATAAAAGGAAGCGATGGAAAAATTCGAGAAAAACTGGCAAAAGGAACTACCCTCTCGATGGATAGAATGAACATGGGGAAAATAGAAATGATATTAGGGCGAGCGGGAGGCAAACATTTTAACAAGTCAATAACATGTCAAGTGAAAAGTTTTTTAATATTTTCCAACTGCTTTTGACCCCCTAAACGCGCTTGAACTTAAGTTGAAATACCGAGGCGGGGATGGAAAATATCAGACGCGTGTCGGACAGAACAATTAATCAAAAATTTACCATAATATTTCACGCTACTCAAAGAATGAATCTGTAGTGTGACATTTTCTGTTTTTCATGCTTCCTAGATTTTGGTGCAGCGGAAGTAGCAGCTTTATTGGCTTACAAGTTGGTCTTCAAAGTGACAACTTTACAAGCCTCGAAAGGAAGTCGTTGTGGAATGCATTGGGCTTTGGAGCAAAGTTATTCCACGCACTTAATATGACAAAAATGAATTAGGCCTTAACGGCACTTGGTCCGATATTTGTCTGTGGATCCTAAGTGGATTAACTTCGATACTTTGCCGCTTGGCTTTCAGCTAACCCTTGCAGTGAGTAGCTTTTAACTTCCAATTACATTTGGCTTTGATATACGACTTTCAGGCCGACATCTTCGCCTCGTTGGCTCTCCCCTAACACTTAACTTGATTAGTTTCCGACTGGAGTTCCATTGGCCACCTGCAGTTACCTTATGCCATACTGGCAGCAACTGGCCCACCATGTCTGGCAATATTAATTTCAATAAATCAACAAGTGCATTTTTAAAATGAAGAAAGTTTTGCACACTTTTCGAGGAAAGGATGAAACTTCGTTTTCAACTGCATACGAAATGGCTGTTGGAAAATCAAGCAGAAAATATTTGCCAAACTTTTCTCATTGAGCTGTGTTTACCTAATGTATTAAAATGTTCCTCCATTGATGAGTTATATGCCTGCTGTAAGCCATTATACAAATGTGGCTGGGCTTTGATTTCATTACCAAAAAAAAGGTTCACAGAGCAAAAAAAAAAACAACAAAAAACTGAGTAGCAGAATGTGCAGTTAGTCGTAGAAAAGTTCAACTGTCATTTTTTTCGGAAAAGTGCTGCTGTACTTTTTGCTTATGAACTTTTTCACAACGGCTGTGTGTTGAACTCCCCACCTTCATCATCATCGTCGTCTTGAGGCGCCGTTTAAAGTTTTTCCCATTTTTCTACTTCATTTTGTGTGTGTGTCTGATTTTTTTTTATGTTTTTGAGTGTGCTACGCTGGTATAAAAATTTATACTTATATAAGTTATACTGCTCGAAAAATCAGAGCAAAGTTTTAGCTGCAAGTAGTACATAAACGAAACCAATATGCGTGTGTCCCTGTCTCTGTCTGCAGTCAAAGTTTTCCCTGGGGTGCAAGTCCTTCCATTTATTTCTTTTTACAGCCTTAACCCTCGCTCTGTGGTCTCCAATTCCTGGCAAATATCATTATTCTTGTCGTTTTGCTGCTTTAAGCGATTTTCGTGAAGTCGTTTAAACTTGACGTCTATGAAAAATGCTGGCAGCCCCTCGGACGAGAGTGCAAAAAACTTCGGGGCGGAGTTGGCAAGAAAAATGCATTAAATAGTTTTTGACAATATTAAAAAGGGCAAAAATCTTGTCGCCACTTACGAGCGGTCAAGTCAAATCGGGTATATCAGTGGAGGGGCCATTGAAACTTACCTGAAAATAGATAGAAGAGACAAAATATTTATTTTAAGTATTACATTTTCTTTTAAAAGCTTTTTTTAAATTAAATAAATATTCTCCATGATTTTCTGTTTCTGTGCTAGCCTTCTTTATTAACTGGTTTATAAAGGTCAGACTGCCAAGTGGCACCGCAACTTCCCCACAAAACTATGTCGCACTAAATAATTGCCAATTTACGTGCATTTTGCGGATGCGGATTATGTGAGCTGTGGTTATGGCCAAGCCGTCGTTCTGCTGCCTCCACAAAAGTTTGCTCTGCAACTTATTGACCTTTTGGTCATTCGGCCAAACACACATATACACATACACAAGCATCCGTGCTCCTTGGGCAAACATTTGCCGAGCGAAATCAAGTCGGCGAGCTGGGCAGCAGTAGTGCACCTGGTCGTGCTGGTCTGTGGCCTAATTAGTTGGTTTTTGAGGTAGCCGAGAAGTGTTTGCCCGTCGAAAGTGTGCGAATTTTGGCCAGACCTGATGGTGCTGCCCTAAGTGGATCGCATTTAACCCTAATCAACTGGCCAAACTCCTGTGTTCCGCCCAGCGCAGCAGCCACCTTAAATTGCATAACTCAACTGGCATCGAATCGAATGCGAGTGCTGAATCCTGAATGCCCAATATCGTATACCCACATCCACGCAACTGAACAATGTGTGTGGTATTTGCTTAGCTAACAAACCTACTATTTCTTTTTCCCCCCGCCCAAATATATAGTTAGTATGTGTTTTTGCTGGCCGTCCGACTGACTGGCGTTTGCCAAAAATCAAATGCAATCAGCGAAAACAAATAATGGCATAACGTGCCGAATTCCCGCTCGGCAATGAGCGTTGAACGTGTTCGGGCCTTCTGGAATGCAAATACAATGCAGTCGAGCTAATAAATATTGAAAGTGGTTTAAAACAAATCGGCAAATAACGCGCCATATGCTTTTTTATGTTTACGAATAAAGGAAAAATGAGCTGAAAAACTGTAAAAAACAGTTGGTCGCATGGATGGAAAGTAGAACAGCAGAAAAACTGTATTAAAAATGCATTCATGTAAAAATAATAAAATCGATACGCTATATTGAAGTAAATGTCCACTCAAACGCATGAAAATTAAATTGCAGCAAGCCAATGAAATCCACACGGCTTCCACATGAGGGAACGCAAATACGCATTTAAACAGAGTTTACATATATTTTTATTTATCGGCATACAATGAGAGTATGCTGCGGCTTTAAATGAAACAGCGATTCAGTTAATAAAGGCAATCGAACTCTTTTATAAATAAGGCAAATAAGTAAATACGAATACAAACAGCAACGCTTTTTTAAGATCGAATTACCGAAGAATTCCTTGAAACCGACGAATTTTATTGAAGGTAATCAAGGTGTTACTCTTGACATAATACATATATTGAGGTATGTATACAGTATGATCTTACGAACGAATGGCTAATAACTGAAGCATTCCATATACTCATACCAAAGAGAAAGGAAGTAAGGGAATCCTTGCGGCATTCTGAACTCTACATGTACGTCAAAGTGTACATAAAAGTGCTGGACAACGACTGTATGTGTGTGTTTGTTATTTTCATTCGGCTGGTGCAACTGGGATTTACTTTTTGTGCCCCCGGCATCCTGGACTCATAGACTCATGGATCCGTGGACTCATGGACTCATGGCGATGGAACGAAGCGCGTAAATTTAAATTAGCAGCAACACCACACATGGCTTCTCTGCTTTCCAGTATGCGTGTGTGTGTGCATGTATATGAAATTACGCATACACCACGTTGCACCACATTTTGACTACTTCATTACCATGTTTAATCAGATCATTGCGTGTCTGCCATAGTGGATGTCTCTTTAGCTCCAGCTGTCTCTCTCTCTCTGTCTCTGCCCTCTCTCTCTCTCGCACCCACCGCATGTGTTGAGCAGACCAGTTCATCAGTCAACCGCACTTTGGCCCCCTTTCTCCACCGCCAGTGCAATCATTTAAATGCTGTGCATTAATATTTCACACACACATACGCACGCACGCATGCACGCATTTTGGCCGCTCTGAACACTACACACTATCGTTGTTTTAGTGTTTTAAATAACAATTTAGATTAGCTTAAATTTACGCATGTTTGTGCATCGCTTGGGGGCAAAAACTGAAACGGCGGGAGCTGAAAGTTGCTTTCCCCATCATTTTTGGTAGCTTTTGCTACTGCTTTTGTTGTTGTCGCTGACATTATTCTAATTGTTATAGTTGCTCGCCACGGGGAGCAACGCACTATCGGATATACGATGGTAATGGCAACTGTTTGGGTTTGACTTGCAAATGTAAATGTCGAAATTGCTGACAGACAGATTGGAGTTGGGCTAAAAACGAGCTAAAATGCGAATTGGCGAATGCGATTTTCACGGAACGCGAAAATAATGACATGGCAGAATAGTAAAGCAACTTCTTATAATTTTTCGAGACATAATAATACCTTTAAAGAAATGAATGCTAATTAAAGAGCTAGTGCATTTTTGTAATATGTATACGAATCCATTTCGACATTTCTCGCAATTTACAGATGTTACGCTCGATTAGAGACCACCAGCTGGAAGGACTTGTCTTTATTGACTTTCGCTCACTTCATCTGAATGGCATTCTGACATATGCCAAGTGTGCGCTGTCCTTTCCAAACCCCTATCTATATCCGTATGGGGCTTTATGTGGCGTTTTGCCTTCGCCTTTTTTATGCACATCAATAACACGAGGCGAAACAACAGGCATAAATCAGTTCGAAGGCGAGACACGCACACACAATGGCCAAAGCAAATATTTGACTAATTTCCAAGATAGCCAAGTACAAAGCGGCTGACAAAAGAAGACAATAGATGGCCGGAATGGCCAGGAGTGGCCTTAAAACAAACTTGGTCAAACAAAGTTACGGCCTCTGCGGCTGACACATCGAAGAGAATGGTGGCTTATAGATACATGAACATAATTAGGAACGAGTCGTTTAATTGATGGTTTAAGCAAGCTCACAAGCGAAAACTTTGCACTTGGCTTGTTTATTAATGCCTCCTTGTGTTGCAGCCATGTCAGCCTGCTTATTAAGCTCATTTATTTTGAATGACAGCCTTGGCTAGCTGCTGCACTTGTGGTCAAGAGCAGGAAGGCGAGATATGGCCAAATGTCTGGCTGTCTGTAGTCTTGCTGTCTGCAGTCTGTAGTAGTCTGCATTAATTTTCAGCTTAAATTGCGCTTCAAACACGCATGCATACTTTCAGGCGTCGCTCACTCTCCCTCTCACACACACTCACTCTCTCTCTCTCTTTGCGGTTGCTCGAAAATTTATTAGCTGCAGTTGCTGCAGCTCGGAAAACTCAACAGCACCACCCCCCACACCTACCACCATCACCTCCGCCTGCGGTTGCACCTGCATCTAAGCTGATTGTCAGTTATCTGTGCATCTTTGTAGTTGTGCGGATTAATTATAGCCTCCTTGTTTAGTTTATAGAGTTGTCTAGCGGCATTTGAATTTGCATTTCCATTTGATGATGACACCCCGCACCCGAAAAAGTGGCCAAATAAATTCGGGGCTTAACAGCGCTGCTGCACGCAACTAATTAGCTGTCAAAATAGCACAAAATCAAGTGCCCCGAAAAGTGGTAAAACGGGAGGAATATTCAGTGGCTGCGCAAACAGTGAGAGGAAAATATAATATTTATTAAGCAGTGGAATAAATAGGTATATCACATAGGATGGGAATAATCTACAAAATATATGAGCTAAAAATTATGAAGTTGCTCTAGCTGTTTAACTTCTTCTTGTAAATACTATATTTTTAATTTCACCAAGCTAATATTACATCTCTAAAAAATGTTGCATGCCACTGAAGCTTTAAGAAATGTGACTAAATATATCTAAGCTTATAAAAATAACCATTTTTTGCCGTGTGCCTATGTTGAAGTCAAAAAGTTTGTCCAGCGTTTGAAAAAGGGATGGAGTACGGAGTTTTTCGGACTCGGTCTGTGTGCATAATCGAGCGGATACAATCATTTTAATAGACACGCCGGTGTTATAATTTATATGCAAGCGTATCCGTTTGCTCCTCCACTACCAACCCGAAAAATGTGGCAGATACTAGGCTGGGTGTGGATATCTCCTGGACCTGGTCCTCCTCGACCAAAGCTGGAACACATTTCTATGCCATTTGCATATCGTCCCTGCCCTGCCCTTTGTGTGCTGCTGCTATATGACTTTGTCTGGCCATTATTGTGTTAATTTTCAGTTTGATATGCAGAAGGGGTGCAGCGGGCAGGAGGGGGGCACCACACAGGACATTAAGGATGTGTGTGAGCAGGGACAATATGGTGAATGGCAAAAAAGTTTCCACTGTGGCGAAAAACAATGTGAAATATTTGTCGCTTGTTGGTTGCTCTTTGCGATGATTGCGCATGATAAAAGCAATCGTGATGAATGTGGGTATTTTTGGGCATAGGTGTTTTGAATGGGGGGTCTTTTGAACTTTTCAGGATTCTCTACCATACTGGAATATGGTATGTACTTTTAATTAGCTTTATTTAGAACTAGTATGCTCTCAAAATTTTTCATTTATTTCAGAAGCCCTGGCCACATACATACCTAATCTGATTAATTACGAACATAAACTGGTCTTGCTGAAATTCGGGACTCAAAAATATAAGTGGCTTAAAGTTTAAAATACCCATTCAAAATATGACGGAACAAACACAATTATGAGTAAATAAATACAAAAAATTCAGCACATACACTCGTGCGAGCGGCAATATAATTTAATTAACAATATACAGAGGCGATTGGGGAAAAAACAATGAAAAATGTAAAAAAATATAAACGCATTTATGCAAAATGAACTGCCAACAATAAAAGCGAAATGAAGTCATAGCACAACAGTGCAGCTGCAATTAAAGGGAGCCAAATATTAAATTATACAATAAAATTAAAGAGAGATGAGCGAAGAGGAGGTTAATTTTGAGGACAGCATAATTATGCATTCTTTCTCTATCTCTCTCTCTCTTTCGGCAGGACAATGGCCAGGCAATGAGAGATAAATATCAGCGATTAATTTGAAATTTATTGCATGCATTTAATAATTTATTAGTGCGTGAGCGCGAGTCGGGCTTTGTTCCTTGTTGCTATTGCAATTTATGTGCGGTGCATCACCAGCCACGCACACATGCAACAACAACACCTTCGAGCGCATATTGCGCATACGCCGCATTGTTCGCAGCAGCAACAAACGTTAATCGTGCCCATCCCTCGGAAAATGGGAAACTGCCGGGCGATGGGGTGCCGCCGGGGGCAAGGGGTTAAACAATTGCATTTAAATTGCATGCCTCGCTGTTTGACTCTTGGCACGGCTCTACATACATTCATATATGTATGCAACGCATTTTGGGGCCTTAAATAAAAGGCAAACAACTCAATTTGCATTGCGTGTGGGGGGAACTTAATAGGAGCAGGAAGTGTTCGATGGACAGGCCCAAATATCTGACCGATTTAGTGCCCGATTTTCCCCTAATAATCGCCCCCGAAATCCATTACAAGTGGCCGCAATCTCTGGCCATCAATTGCTAATCTTGGCTAATTATTCGAAGCCAGCTGCAAGAATTCATTGCTTATCCCCCAGGCAAAACAAAAGTGGCGGAGGTTCTCCCTCATCAACTCAACTCAGTTCGGATGTTTTCCATAGATTTAAACAAAAACTTTTTAATTAAAAACTTTTTGTGCCCCTTTCCCCATTTTTTCCACCGCTCTCCTGCATTGCGTTTTCCAGATCTGCCCCCCTTGTTTTTTTTTGTATTTTCTTTCTGCCTCTGCAGTTTTATTTTATTTATTTTTTTATGCGTCTTTTGGCTGGCATTTGTCTGAAAGCCTTTGGGGCTTCACCCGCAACGCAGAATAAAAACAAAAAAAAGTACAAATAATCAGAGAAACAAACTCGATTTGTTGTTGCTACTGTGGCGGCGGCAACAATTAAAATTGCGCCACTGAGCGCCACTTTCGGCCATTGGCAGTGGGGGCGGGTGCGAGGGTGGGCGTGCCAGCTCCAACATCACCACTTAATGTCACATTTCATTAGGCAGCTGGCAACAAAAAACAACAAAAACTCAGAAACATAAAAATTGCACGGCAAAAGGCGAGGAAAAAACCGAAGTTCAACCGCTGGGAATTCCGAGCAAATCGCTGAGTCTTTGTGGGTGCTTTCCAGCCATGAATGCTGGCAAGTGTTTGTGGCTAATAAAGAAAATGTGTTGCATAACTTGTGGCTAGCCGGCAACGATTGGTGGAAAGGCAGAAGGTAGAAAGAAATTAAATTGCAGCAGAGGGGCAAAAACCAAAATATCCTTTGATGCAATTAATCTCGGGACATCTGCGAGATTTTTTCAAAGCCAGAAAAGAATGTTCTTAGTAGAGAAGAAGTTGTGGCTTTTAAAGAAGGCAAAACCTCGTATTATATAAGCAAATTCCCTCTTTAATCTGTTAATATCAAGCAACACTGTTATTGATAAGCAAATCAGTGTCCATCCGCCCAAAAATCTAAATATTCCCCTTCTACTGTTGGCGCTAATTCGGCAAATTTAATTACTCACCAATTATGCACAAATCCATCAGAATTAACCACAATTAAGTAAAAACTTTGTTGCTCACTTTATCGCATGTCGTTTTGGGCTTTTCCCGAGCCTTGTCCTCTCGCTCTCTCGCTTCAATTCAATTATTCAATTTTACACCTTGTGGCATTTCCCAGAAACAAGACAAAAAAAACGGGCTGAAGAAGTTAAGGGGCTGATGGAAAATTCTAGAGAATTTGGCAGCAGAAGACTTTCATTCTGCTGCGCATTAATCGCCGTCGAAAAGGACGAACTTTTGTCGAGGCTGCTTCTCCACTTTGGAATTCTGCTGGGGGGAAAACGCGCAATGCCAGAGGCGAAAAAAAGGGTGGGGGTGTGCGACAGTTGGAATTTCCAAGAGAGCTCCAAATGAAAAATCGCAAAATTCCTTAAGAAATGCTCCTTCTCCACCAACATAATGAAAAGGACTTTGAAAGAAGGACAAGACAACTATGTCTCGAGTATTTTTGTGGTATAGTAATGATAATTGGAATTCGCCAAAGCAGTTCTAAACAATAACTTAGCAATATTGCTGTATTGGTTCGATGCTGTTTCACTTCCGGAATGAAAAAGCAGAACGGCATTTGTTAATATCATCAAGTCTCAAATTGCCCAAGCAGAACATTGAAAAATTGCACACCGACTGCATTTAGTTATAACATGATTAGAGTCTTAATTCCGTTTGTCGCACAATAAATTTTATGTTCTAAATATATCTAATTCTTTACCTTTTCCTCTCACCTGGCTGCCTGCCAACAGAATTTGACTCGAAATAACACTGTCGAGAACTATAATTTGACACGAATTTATTTGTGAGTGGTTTGCTGTGTTTTTCCTATTTTTTTTGCCTTTCCCATCTGCAACAGAACATTTGCAACTAAATTGACAGATGCAAATGTAAGCATATTTATAATTGAATTCGCCATTCGACTTCAATTTCGAATGAAATGCAAAAACGTTGACCAAAAGCCGAATGGAAAATGTTAAATTCCCGTTTGGCCAGCGTAAAATTAACTCATTATAAAATTAATTAAACAATCGCCGGGTGGCTTTGTGCACTCAAATGGAGAAATATGCAGAGTAGATGCCGGGGGGGGTGTTGGATAATCATGTGTTTGCAATCAGTTTTCAAATCGCCAGCAGCCGGAAAAACCAGCAGCAAACAAAGCAGGGCCTACAGGTCAAAACCAGGGGTTGGGGTGAAAACAATAATAAAATCAATTTGTAATAAACCACATGGGACGCATGAAAAACGCAATAAAAACGCACAGTAGTCGGAAAATGCTGTTGTTGCTTTTGCTGTTGGTGGCCAAAGCAGCAACCGCAAAAGAGCTTTAAAGTGTTGCATACTTTCCGGGGGTAAACATGCGGGTGCTGCAGGGTCGCACTGGCGCAGGGGGCGTGGCAGGAAGTAAAGGGAAATGCAGGAGGCAGCGAAAGGATATTGCGTACGCTTTAAAACATTGACAGGATACGACGGCAAAGCGGAGATTGTATTTAAAGAATTTAAATATTCATATGTGCAGCTTGCAATTTAATTGAGAGCAGACATCAACTGTTGGTTAGGCGTGTTATACTTTATGCAATGCATCAATAAAGGTTTCATGGATTTAAAAAACAAAAACATCACATTTAATGGACGGCAGGCATATTCTGCTGCGGAGCAATAAAAAAATGTTTACGGATATAAAATGTATGATTAATGGATTTAAAGTTGTCCGTAACAAGATGACGAAAAGAAAAACAATAAAAAACATGATTTCAATTTCAATTTTGATAATATCTTATCGGATTTTTTTAAATACGGCATTTTTAGTTATCCATTGAATTCTTTAAAATACTCCTTCACATTTTACCTCATAGACTGAAATTTTCTCCGCACAAAAGTTTCCTCACCGATGGAACCTTCAACGCACGACAACATGCAGGCTACAAAAAACATGCAACACCAAATGTCGCTCAATTGTTGCAACTTTATGTCACGATGGAAAAACATTTACTTGGTGTCTACAAAGGGCTAAAAAATCCACTCTGCCACCCGCGACATTATTTTTCCGCTGCCTTGTCATTATTATATTTAAAACTCCGTAAAAAAAGGGAAATGGAGAGCACAAAGTCGTTGGCATAGACACACACGTACGTAAATGCAGGTGTGCGGGGTTTTTTGTGTGACACTTAACCACACACACTTTGTACCCACACGTGATGGCAAAAAAGGCTTATATGTTTGTGCGAGATGTATGCATATAAAAATTGCTTCAAGGCTGAGCGGGTGGAAGGGGGGGTGGTTTTGTCTTGGCACCTGTCACACACGTGTACCAAAAAATAAAAAAGTAGAGGCTGTGGAAATTGTCGGGAAAAGAGTTGTTGCTTTTTTCGCTGATGTCGTTTCAAGCCCACTTAAGTCGCACACTTACGCATGTACCAGAATACACAAAAATTTCTGTATATAATTTTCATTTTGCCAGAGCATTTTGTAACTCAATTAGCATTTTTATACATACATACATACATAACTTTTCCCGCTTGAGCTCGTGTCAAAAAAAAAAAAACAAGTATCAACTTTTTTTGGGACTGCGGCTTTTGTTATTCTCGCCCTTAATTAGGTATAAATTAATAGGAAGTGTGTATAATTCATGAAATTTTTCTAAAATTGTGAGGCAGCCAATTTGAAGGATTTAATAAAATCCATCTTTTCTATCTGTAAGATTTAATTGACTTGAGTTAATAACAAAGATTTTAACTTGATTTTGTGTGACAGCCAGTTATTTAAAATACAGCTCTTAGTATTTGGTATGTCAGTCTTTTCTCCTTTCGCCCGTTTTGAGTCCTGTAAACATGACTTTACAAGACACATACACACATAAACACACACACACACACATGCAAACTCGCATGCATTGGCATTTTTGCCAACTTGTAATGCAATTTTGTTGTCAGTCCCTTCTTGATGTCCTGCTCTTTTCAGCTTGTTTGCCGTCGCCTGGCAGTGCATAAATGCCTTTTAAGTCGCTTTAATCTCCTTACATTTCAAGTTGTTTGGTGTTACTGCATAATTAATTAGTGAAAAATAGCAGACAACACGGAGAATAAAAGTGAAAGACGACGGCAAAGTTGCAGAAGCCGACAGACACAAGCATTTGATGAGTGTCAGGATGGCGAAAAGGGAAAAGTGTTGAAAGTCTTGCACTGCCAGCCTGTTTACATTCGAGGCAAAGGCATAAAAAGGACTCACACTCAAACACAGCCAGCCACACACACACTCGCATTCACCGCATCCTTCAGTTTTTCCCCTCGGCTCTTTTCTTCGCTTTCCCTCATTGGTTTCTCCCGCATATTTTTGCTGCTTAGTTTGCAACACTTCTTCTGTGCTTTGTAGCTGATTATTTTAATGAAGCATCTTTGAAAGTATTTGACACGTCTACTTCTACTTTTGTAACCCCTTTTGTATGCTGTCAGCACGCATATTACAATATTTAGCAGATTAATTTTTTACTTACAAGATCAATATAAGGCGAAACTGTACATACCTGTAAATATAAGAAAATATTATTTAGTATTATGTTGCTATCATAGAAACTAAGTTTAAGGTTGGGGACAAATTGCAGAGAAAAAAAAGGAAATTAGAATCTAAGTGTATCTTTGTGTGCTTAAAATATTATATTAATTACATTTTAGGTAGTCTAATGGATATGTCTTTTTAAATTTGAATTCAAGATCCAGCTATATAAAATAATAGTTGGTAGAACATTTCTCCCTCCATTCTATAAAACGAGCTGCACCTTATAATGGCCAGCCAGGGCGTCCTCAAACGCCACCAAAGATTATGGACTTCATTGTCGACACCTTCTTGTGGCACTTCGGTCCCTTCGCCGCCCCCTGCTGTCATCAGCTTAAGCTGCATGCCTCAAGTGCACTTAATGTGCAACACACACAGTGGCACACGAACTAGAACAAAACTGGGACATTAGCCCGCAGTCTCAGTCGCGTACTTTAAAGCGTAAAACGTAACAGGAAAATTGGTAATTGCTGCAGGTCACCACCGAGACCTTGCAACACCCACCAGCCACCAGCTATTGCCACCCCCCCAAAAACACATAGAAGAGCACCGCAGCAAAAGCCGCAACAACTTCTCCTACTCGCAGCAGCCATTACCAGCAGAAGGACACGAAGGAGCGGAAGGAGGGCGGCAATTACAGCAATAAGGTGACCAGAAGCTGACTTGGCAGATGTCCTCTAACCTTTCAGTTTTACCACTCATTAATGTCACTGCAGGTCAGATCCGCTTCTGGAATAACGCTCAATCTGGCTTCAATCGAGGAGCTTTCCTTGCCCTTTTGGCAGATTGATTTCAGATTCGCCCGGGCTTGTCTCTTTTATCGGGCGTTATAAAAGGCAATGCCCAACAGTTGCCAAGTAAAAAGGGAGGAAAAAAACTTTTGACACACACTTTAAAAAGCCACAAAATTGCTATGTTCCTCCTGCCGAGTATTGTTTTAATGGCAATGGGGCTAAAAAAAAAAGAATCAGAAGAAGCTGCTGCGAAAGAAGTTGAAATTCATGCGAAACTTTCAACTTGGGAGTCACTTAGAGGGAAAACGAGGCGATTTTCATGGGATGGAAAAGTCCATCGACATTTGTTTGTACGTCTGCCATTTTTGTTATTTTTTCTGTGTTTTCTACGAGTGTTTTGCCCAAATGTAATTTAGTTTGATGGGCGTGCCGCAGACTAGGACAATTCTGTTTTACATCCCCCATCCGCTCTTGGCACATGTTGCATCATCATGCCAGCGCGCCACCACCACCCCCAAATAAAAACCCTCGGATTGTTCTATCTCCGCGGCATCCTTGGCCACCCATTGGGTTTTATGTGTTTGTAATTAGTTTTTCCAACGGGTAAACTCGAAGGGCGGTTGGCTAATGCGGGGGCGTAACTGTCGTTGCGGAAACGGAAATGAAATTGCTTGCAATCATTTTTCAAAAATAGTAAATGGAATATTTCGTAATTTGAAATTAGCGCGAAGCGAGAAAATCCCTCGCAACGGCGAAAAAGATAATAATAAACAACAGCGGGCGAAATGTTGGGGGTGGGCTGTTTGGATATCTGGCCATTTACAAAATGTGCGTTAAGCATTTCTCGAGCAGCGGGGCTTTTAATGAATTTGCGTCTTAAAGCTGCAAGTAATGGCCAAAAAGTCTTGGCTACTTATCGCTCGACGGGGCGATGTTTTTTGCCCCCCCTTAAGGGAAATTGAGTGCTGGCTAATGCCGCAAAAAGAGGCCATGAGTTTGGTTAAGCTCCGCAGATGAAAATTTCAAACGCAGAAACATAATAAATTTCGGAGATGGTCGGGGTGATTTTATAGTGTAATGGCCAAAACGTTTCACAGAGAAAATACCAAAAAACTTTTAATAGGTAAGCCAAAATTAATTAGGAAACCTTTCGTGGAACATAAAAATATAATATAAGATTAACATAAGATTGACCCAACCAAACCCATCCAAACCCTGTCCATAAGAGCCATAAAGCATCAATGCAAAACTGTCCTGGAATCCTTAAGACGAAATTCCTTTTCCCCACACAGTCATGCCCCAGACATTATCATCATCATTAAATGTCATTATGTAAATAAAACCAAATAATGGGAAAACGGTTTCAGCCGCTTTCGATTTGGGTAACTTTTCAATAGTACCAAACAAACTTCGCCGGGCAACGTGAAGAGCCTAATAAAGTTTGGGCCAGGAGCCATAAATATGCGTCGACAATTCCCGCAAGGCAAGCCGATGAAGAAAAGAAGTGGGTTTGGGTGGATAAAGTGTGTGTGAGCCGATTGCGTGAAGTTGGTATCAAGCAAACAGTGAAGCGGAGACGACAAAGGCGATGCGACAAGACTACGCATACGCCGTGTGTGCTCAGCAAATACGAAATTAGACGCACACGCCGGCATCGGTGACACTCGCCTGTACGTTCCATTTCTTTCCTTAACTTTCCTCTCCTTTCCTTTATTTGCCTTTTTCCCGGGCCTCTTAAATGCCTCGCTGCGCGCAATGAATTTGTTATGAATTTATATTCGCAGCCGACTGCCGGCGGAGGCCAAATGAAAGTAATAAGTTCCATGTGGATGCATCTTTTCCTCCTCCACGGCAATGGCATAAGAAACGTGCGACAAACGACCATGATTACGCTTTGAGTAAGACAACAGGGGGAGAGATTGTCTGACGCCTCCCAGTTACCCCCATTTACCCACTTCCTGGCCAGGTTAACTCCAATTTGAAGGCACATAATGCCGACAATGCTGACAATGTCGTTTGCCTCCGCCCCACCGCGGGCGCCAAAAATATTTCTATTTGGCATTGCTTTCGTTTTCAATTTGCCTGCTGCCGCCGTCGTCATCTTCAGCGGGCGGATTGCCTCCAGCAGCTGTCCAAAATAAAGTGGGCAAGGCCATGAGGACAGACAAGGAACGTGGCTGTGCTTTTGTCGGCCCTCGCCGTGAACAACAATAAATATTAAAATAAAATTCGTTAGGTCTCAAGGATGCCAGTGTGATCCGATTCGTAAATGCTTAAAGCACCCTGACAGTAATTTGAACATGTAATTTGAATGTTTCCAGCGACATTTCGGCTGGGCATTGGTGGGCAAAACTAAGCGATTGATTCTGCTTCTGTTTCACAAGGGCAAATATTCATTTTACTGCTCGTTCATTAGTATTCGTTACGTTAAGCAAAAGTCATTAATTACTGTGTTTATACGAGGCCAGGAGCAATTCCCGAAATGCTGTCACAAATTGTTTCAGAACCACCATTTAATTTATTTTATTTACAGAAAATGCAAAGAGCCCTATTTCGGTTAATTAGTTTAAATGGTAAACAATATACGTTTACTTAGCTTAACAACGATACATAAGCCAGTGAATAAAGGTTATATTTTAACTAGTAAATATGGATTACACTTCCGCATTGTGTGTGCAAATTAAATACGATAATAATGAAGTTGCAGCATAGATAGTATCGACTCTTGTTAACGATTTCTCTCCAGTGAAATTTAAGGCTCAATTTCATGGCGTAGCTTTACAAATTGCATAAACCAAATACCGTCTATTCAATTGCAAAGTTACAGATGCCATACAGCCAGCAGCAAAGGCAAAAGCACTCAACTTGTCCTTGCAACGGCGACCGGAGACGAGAGATGCTGTTTATAATTTTATCAACTTGTATAAATATGACAAATCGCTTTATGACTTCTCACGCAGCAGGAGTGCCAAGCCAGAAGGAAAGGCAAAGGGATATGGCCAAGGAAGATGGGAGTTCTCAGTGGGAGAAAATGACATCCGCCTTTCAGATACCAAAAACGAAAAAACACCAAGTCAGCAGCTCCAGGCACATTCATGGCAGACGGGAAAGGATCCAAAAACAAAAACGGGAAATAAAAAGGATGAGGGAGAAGTTCTATACGTATGCTTATACTGAAATAATCAAGAAAAATGCTTTGCACTAAATCAGGGGAAAGCAGGCAAAGGTTGCCCAGGAAATGAAACCACAGCCAGCTGACAACGATGACAATGTCCGTCTCCTGATTTCCCAGAGTGTATATGTAAGACAAGTGCGTGTGCCTGTGTATGTGTGAGCGCCTGGCAAAGTTATACTCTGCGGTCGGACACGGGGCGTATGCGCAATCTTCAGCGTGCAGCTTATGCGCTTTTCCGCCTCACGCGCGCTTTTCCGACAGCTGCAGTCCCGATGCTATCGAAGTGCCAGTGTTTTCCTTTTGCCCAGCTTTTCTTTCCGCCGGTCCGGGCCTGCTGTCTTTGTTTCTTCCCTCTTCTCATTTGCATAATTATGTTTCTTTTTCGGTTTGTGTATGAGCGTGGCTTTGCTCCTTTTTTTTTCGTCGTGCCTCGTTAAATTGAGCGTTAAATTCGCTGCCTCAATATTTGCGGCAAACTTAATTAGTGCGGCCAGGGAACAATAACGGTTAAGTTGTTTACAGAGTTTCAGGTCAAAAATTCTGAAAGGTATCCCCTTAAGCCAGCGAAAAAGGTCTAATTAAAAAATCGTAATTGGATTAACGATTTAGGTTTTCCATTATTTAAATTGAGCACTTAATGGCACCGAAATAATTTTCTTTATTTTTAAATTAGGAGATATACTGCTTACCAGAAGTTGTGGCTAGTTAATTCTGAACTTAATATCACGTCTTATTTTTATCATCCCTCTTGTACAAGCTTTAAATTCCTATTCCATCCCGTGGCAATCCCCAATTTCCATGGTCTTCCTTCTCTCGCTTCGCTCACTCAATTATCGGCAAACATAATGTGGACATCCCCACTGTGACATCTTACCGGGTGCTTGCTACCTGGCCAAACGGCATCGCCCTTAGCCCCCAGCTTTTGTGTCTAAAACTCCAGTCGCCGAGGGCCCCAGTTCGTATGCTACATAATTTTGTCACTAATCCGGGCAATAAGATTGTTTAATTTCGCGCTAAACTTAACGCTTTCTTTGCCTTCCTTTCTTTTCTTGGCTGGCTGCCTGGCTGGCAGCCTTTCCAGTTTACCCACTTGTCCCCCTCGACTGGCCTGCTCTTCCACTGTCGTGGCTTGTTTTTGTTTGGCATTCCCCAGGACGTAAAGCCACAAAACCCCGATCCATCCCTGCCTGCGATTCACAAAGCTATGCAAATTGAGGCACGGCACACCTGCGGAGGCGACTGGCGGCTGGCGGAGAAATGAAACGTAACGAAATGGAGTCGAGGTCTCGGTCTCATGTGCATTGGCATACATTACCTCTAGTAAATGTTACAATCTAGTGCCACGCCCCCTTCCTGCCCATTGTGAATGCTTTATTCACGCGTCAGGATCCATGTCCTCCCTGTGTGTGTGCCTCATTTCGTTTGATTTCGTGCCTGTCCGGAGCTTTGCAGTATTTCCTCTTTCCCTTTCCCTTTCCCTTTTTTTTCTTTCTTTTTTTTTCTCCATTTTTATATAGATTGTATTCTGCTTCCTCCTCGCTTTGTGTGTGTGATAATAAATTTGCCCTGGTCTAAGGCTCAAAGGGGAAAATGGCAGGGAATCTGGGGGATTGCATGCTGAGGCTCCTTTTTCTCGGCTTGCCTTTTTGCTGCTGCTCCTTCTTCATCCTTCCACTTTTTAAGGTATTTTTATGCAAACAAAACTCGAGTGTATGCAAATATTTGAGTTTTAAGTGTGTTTGCCATCCCCCTCACTCACTCACACACATATGAGAATCCAGTGAGGGCAGCAAAATTAAAAACCGACTCAAATGAAGCATATGGCAGTGATGTAAGGCTACTTCTGAATACCCTATTCAGATATGTAATGCGATTATGAATTTTATTAAATTAAAAATATTCGAAACTTCCTAAAAGCATATCATACAACTTTTATAAGCAGTAAAATTCTGTTCACCAAGTAAAAAGTCTTATTTCAGTACCAAATTCTCAAACAGCATAAATTTGCATAAATATTTCTGAGTGCAGGTCAAAACCATATGTATAATTCGACTGGCTGCCCTCCTTTTCACTATCCTCGCCAACTTCACATTTATTCCTCTGGCTTCAATAAATGTGAAAATTATTAAATTAAGTGAGTGCCTTTCTCCAGACTGGCTTTCGCCATATGTCATGCCCATTGTTTAACCCCCAGTGCCCATCCGGGCTCCTCATTTTGCTCCTTCGCCTTCTGGGAAACGAAAGTGGTTTTATGTTTATAAGCAAATAAATTACTGTGTAAATAGGTTAAGTTCCCACTCCTCGTTCCTTGGAAAATGCCTGCCCGGGGCCCACGAAACAACAATTTCCTCCCAGTTGGGACTATTTCCCTCGCATATGTGAGTGTGTGTCAGCTCGCATCCTTGTGTCTTTGGGGATTTGTTTTTGCACCCTGCTCCATCTAATTCCTTTTTGTCGAGCCCCAAACGTCGTGGCATTTAATGTGACAATTAAATTTCATTTTAAATAAAATATCTCAATATTATTTAGGTATGTGCACATCCTTAAGGACCTTCAGGCAAAAGTAAATGGCTTTGTGTGTGGGGGAAATCTCGGTTACCAGATCCAAATTATTTCATTGGGTGAGGAAGGTTAAATAAATTTATATTTCAATAAGCAAGTCGAGTATATGTTTTCTGTTATCAGCACATACAAATTTTAAAAGTAAGCAAATATCAATAACATTTTAATTCATTTCACATCAATCGAGTGGCTATTACCTTGAGCTTAAGCCGGCACCTTCAAGTTCATGACTCATGACAAAAATTCCCTTTAGTTTTCCCCCTCAATAAACACATTTCTAATCATTTCCCATCGAGTCACATAAATTGTCGCCGTATCTCCTTGTTACCAGATCTCTTGACACATTCGGTGGCAGTGGCGAATGATAAATTCGCTTGGCGTGTGTGAGCGCGCAATGAGAAATTATCAAATAAAACTGCTGAAATAATTACAAAGAGTGGCGCAGACGAAGGAGGAATTGTGGCAGAGTTGTCCGAAATGAAAGAAAAGTAATTAAAAAGTGCGAATGAACGAAATAAAACCCGAAAACGATGAAGAAGTGAAAATTAAAACGAAACGAGACGTTGACGCTTTCCATTAAGCTTAAGGGAAAAAGCGGGCTGCTCACTGTCAGCGAAAGGATTAATGTCGAAAATAATGATAATAATAATAATAATAATGATAATAATTATGAGTGAGAGACAGATTGTCACGAGTTGTCAGGCGCATAAGGGAGCGCCAACATGGTTGAGTAGAATTCATCAGAGGCACTGGAAGACACTTTAAGTTCGTTGCTGGCGCAGCTTAATAAACATAACTCATACGCAGGGTAGGCCACAATCGCTTTCATCGTCCTGGCCCCCAAACACTCGAGGCTGTCTGAGAATGGGCGAGTGTTTGTGTGCGTTGTGTGTGTTTCTCGAGTGCCAGGTAAACAAACACAAGACGGAGACAGGAAAACCCATGAGGAAGGGAGCAGGAAAAGAGGCCGAGGCGAAGGTCCCACACAAGAGACCTCTTGAAACTATTATAAATGTTGACAATAATGGCTTTTTAAGCCTATTTTCCAGCACTCCGAGAGTCTACCTCCCCCCCACACCTGCGACAATAAATGTCATTTAAATGAATTCATTATAATAAGTCAAGTTGATAGATGGCACAGGCAGCATTCGTGGCATTCGAGCCAGTTACCCAACCCGAGAGCAGGAAATCGTTTTGTTCGCACACCCCAAAGAGATATACGTATATAAATCGTAATCAAACATTATGATTAGTGGAAAATGGGAAAATTGGAATGAAAAACTCATATTGCCGGCAGCCTGTTTTTAATTGGGCTCAGAAAGCTTACAAGCGTATTAACATGGACAGTCGCAAATCGCCAATCGATTGGCGAAGCGATCGAGGAAGAGGAATCACCAAGAGTTAATCCAGCAGCCAGAAACCCCAAAGCATATGCAAATCATGTTTGACAGCATCAAATGGCAAAAACACACACACAGAGGCAACCTCCGAAGCGAGAGAAAAAAATGCCATGAAAATGCCAAGCAAAAGGAAACACACACACACATAGAAGTCGAGATGAAAAACCCGAGTGAGGCAATCTATGATACATGACTTTGTGCAGAGATTATAATGCCCGCTGATTGTTTAATCGCTTGGAAAGTGATGGAAAAGTTGGCCACAAGTCCCCAACCCAACGGGCAAAAAGGGAAATACGCATGCAGGCGGGGAAAGCCATTCGAGTGTGCCCATGATGGCAGCAAGTTAATATTTCCATATGCCACGCAGCGATAATGTGATTAAGGTCGTCTGCAAGGCAAGAGCGATAACCATATAACCCAGTGAGTACGAGCCGAGTTGCCCCAGCAGAAGTGGCGGCAACAAAGTTGGCCTTAAGAGGCGGACTCTATCGAATCAATGGCGTAATGAAAGAATCAGTTGTGAATTACCAATAAGAAGTCGGTTAAGACATGCAAATGTGATGTAAGCTGTTAAAAACTTAAGCACAAATTACTAACGCATCTGTATAACGATGAGTGTAATGATAACTTTTATATAAAGCGCCGATCTTAAGTGATCATTTCCATATAATATCTTTGCGCTGCGTTTAGTAGTCGCTAATCCGACCGAATCCCATAATGTTTATATAGTCTCATGGCAGCCAGATAATAGTGTGGCACTCAAAAAGGCAACCGCCATGAATGGCTTGTTGATGCAACACTCGAGCAATCAATAAGCCAGCCCTTGGAGTAGCAACTTCTCTCGAGGACAACAATGCCGAAGCTAATGCCTTTTACCACCCACCCATCTCGCAGGCAGCAACACTGAGTGATATAAATATGCGAACATTTTCGAATGGAGGACAGGACAACGTGGCGCCAGATAAATGGTTAAAGTCTGGGATTGAGCGGGCGAGGGCGGCGGTGGTTGGGCGCTTTTCGTGGCTCGGATAGTTATAAACAGTAAAAATGTCTAAAACGTTTGCCAATCCATGGGATAAAAATCTCTCTGGCCCAGCGTATTTCTTTTCAGCCTGCAGAGACAACAAACAACCGACAGTAAATCATTCTCAGCTGCGAATGGCGAATGGGATTGTATACCGAGTATTGTGGGTGGTGGTGATGGTGATGGGTGATGGGTGATGGGGGCTAGTTCCATTTAGATTTTTATTGTTGTCGCCATTTTTCCAACGAATGGGTGGCACATTTTTTCGCCTACTTGGCGTTGCGGCAGTAAACATACCGAAATGCTTTTTGAATTGTAATTTGTTTTATTTATTCATTTTTTTTTTTCATGCAATCCTTGGGGCTCTCGCACTTTGCTCCTGATTCTGATTCTGGTACTGATTCAGATTCTGCCGATGACGTTTCTCGATGAGCTCTCTCGCTCTTCTTCAGTCTCTGATAAGCGTGATTGAATTGATTTTCTATTTTTTTCCCCCTCAGAGGACGGCCTTTGTTGTTGTTGCTGCTGCTGTTGCGCCACTTTGCTGATGGATATCAATTGAAATGCTTAAACAGGCGCTTTGCGCATTTTCAATTTCTATTCGCACAACCAACAAAAAATGGGAGTTTGTATATGTCAGTGGAAAGATATTTGTTGATTTTGGCCAGGCGACTTAAATTGTGCTGTCAGTTTTCGAGGAGTCGGAGTTACGGAGGAGCGGGAGTTGCTAAGCTTCGGCTTTCGATATTGATTTCGCGTGCGAACGCATGTGTTTGAAAACTCAGGCAAAATGACGGAAGTAATCCATTGATTGCTGGACTCTTTTCGCTTCCGGGACGGAGCGATTTATTTGCGATATCTATTACCGCTCAATAAGGCAAATAAATATCAGTACTGATTTCAAAGGTTATAATATAATATATATTACTATAAACGTAATCTGATTGGCGGTTCTCCAAAAAAACATCAAATTCTTTGATCTTATATCTTTATCTTTAAGAAGTAATTAAAACATGAAGCGAGCTGGGTGTTCTTGCTTAAAGTAATTTAATTTTGTGTTTCGCTTTAGCACTTTGTCAACTCCCTGGGCAGCGTTTAGTTTTATTCATTGAAAATATTTCATTTCCTTTGCCAAACACAAATTCCAATGAACTGGCAACTCCACCTCCGATTCTTTATCTATCTCATAATATGCAAATTCGATGTGTAAGCGACAGTACGAGAATTCCTGGCCGTCAATGTTCAGTTTTGGCATTTAGATAGGGAGTGAAGGAGATCACTGAGGGGTAGAGGCCGAACCCAATTCAAACATTTATCGATACCATTGTTGATTAGCATTTTCCACTCCGCTCCGAAGGCGCCTGCTCGTTCGCTTCATTTGATTTTCATCGGGCGCGGTGAGCAAACAAAGCAAGAAATGCCAAAGGCACAGGGTCCTGGGTCCCGGGTACCGGAATCGTTTGTCAACCCCTAGAATATGATAAGCACCTGCCCTCCGCCAGTCCCAATTGGTTTAGTCTCGGTCCGCCCTGGCACCTCCGTAATTTGATGACCCTGTGCGCCATCCCAAAACTATTAAGTAAATTGAATATCTTTCTATTTTTGGTTTCCTATTTTTATTTTCTATGTTTTTCTTTTCTTTTTCACCCTGCTAAACCAAAAATAAAAGTCGAAGGAGACCAGGAACGAGACTTGAGTTCTAAATTACACTAATGGACACCGAAATGTAACCGAGCAAACTTTTCAGATGAACTGCAAAATCTGAACTGGTTGTGAGCTGAAATGCAGATGGAAAATGGAGATGGATACCATGTAGTCATCATCATCATCAAATGACCAGGGAGCGGGATTTTGGGGGGTTTTCTAAATAGCTCCGCTTCAAGTGTTTGCCACAAAATGTGTGCACAGGCAAACTTTTGACCATAAATTATGGCATTTATTCAAAAGGCAAACGCTCCTCCGGAAGTCCAAAGGGAGTATTATCCTTTCTCTGACCCACTGCTCCTCTGTGGATTTTCATTTATTAGCCGCTCGCCCCAGTCCAGCCAACTTGCAGTCCCAATTGACAGACAGTCTCGAAATTTGACCAGCCGCAAAGAGAAATTGAATTTCTCGTTAGGAGCTGTCCATACACTAAGCGCAAAAACACGTTCTTTGAAATGAGTAGGGGAAAGTATATGATTTGAATGTCTAATACAAAGCTAAACACAAATATAAAATATTATAAAAAGAACAAAAGTCATGCTAAGATAATATTCCATATTAAATTTTAGCAATTATTAAATGTTGATTTTTTTTTGTGCTGCCATTTTTAAGTTCTACGCTTATTGATTTATTAGTTTAATGATTGACATCCTGATTACTTTTTATGATCTCCTCTATATGTGCCAAATTGAGTTGCAGTTTTCGAACCAAAGCGGCAGCTGTCGTGTAAAGCTCATTTAACAATGGCAATCTCCATCAGCCCCAACCCTTCCTTTCCAGCCCACATCATCATTTCATCCTGGAGCACAAAAAGCGCAAGTTGCTCCATGGCGCGTGCAACTCGAAGGCGCTGCTTGCCGCATGCCGCAGCTTCATTAAAATTGCAGCAGCCACCAGTCAGTGAAGGAAGAAGAAAGCGAAATGGGGGGCGGTGGTGGCATGACGGTCGGCTAAGGGGGAGTGGCACTGGGAGGCGCAACCAAAGTGCCAGCAAGATGGCCTAACGACGTCAGCACACAATGGAGCGCACAATGCGGATGTGTGCGACAAAAACATCAGCAACAACAGCTAAAAAATACAACAAAAAAATGAACCGAAACGGCAATAGAACATTCCACTATACACCCAAACGCCGGGGGCGTGGCAGGTCGGGGGGCGGCGGCAGAAAGCAGTGCAGGCAGCACGGGCTTAAAAGCGGCAAATGACGTCGGTTCTAAGTCGAAGATGATGACGCACAGTGGATAAAAGTGCTCTCATAATGCAGGAATATTAAAAAAGTTCAAGTGCATCAAAGATTTAAATATAAAAAAACAATAATTGGATAGTCTAATTATGCATTGTTGGTAGCGGAAACAATGACCTATAAAGTATAATAAAACAAATGTATGCTTTTCGCCAAATGAAGTCTATTTAACACCCAGAAGAAAAACAAGAAAATGCTAATAATTTTCCAAGCTTCCATCCCACTGCTCGAAGGCCTGGGCCCAAGAACCCAAGGAGTAAGCGGCAAGGACAGCGACGACATCTCGCGTGACCTGAATTATTGGTGGCATATTGCCACTCATTGACTTTGCCGCAACGCCCGAGGCAAAAGAAAATGCGCCACTCGACTGAAAGGAGCGACAGGACACGAAAGAAAGCGGAAGCCACGAGAGGGGAGGGGCAAGAGCAAGAGAAAATGGAAAGGATACGAAATGCCAGGAGTGTAGGTCCATTGAAGGAACTTTAAGTTTACTGGGCAAACAGTTTGCAACGACCGGCTTTAATCAATTTCTCTTGAAAAATGCAACACCCAAGACAAAGGAACGAGCAGGCTTGCCAAGCACTCTGGTAGTCTAGCATCCTGGCAAGCCCGGCGACAAGGCTGACAATTGTTTGTCGAGTTTGTCAAGCGTGGGACGCGAAATGCAACAGGAGCAGCTTGTACTGCAGCTGCATTGTGGCCTGCCTGTCGTCCTTTTGCAATCCTTACAAATGTGACGCTGCTTTGTTTGTTTGTCTCGCTTTATTTCACCACTCGTCGACGACATTGCGGTTTAATAATGTGTAAAGTCAAAGTTATTTGATATACCCAAACTGACGCTCTCACATACTATACACACAGGAGCTCCCACTTTCAAGGATATAACCGCACACATATGTGCCGTGCGCCCACAGCTTTCGTCCTTCCTCCTTCGACGCAGTTAGTCATTGCTCGAGTCCCAGGCGATGGCTTTTCTTCTTTAAATTTATTGGGTTTTCTGTCTGCCATTATTTGTTAGGCACTCCGTGCCACGCCTCCCCGCCCACCAACTCCTGCCACAGCTACTGCTCCGACATCCCAATCCCCTTTATCCCCCACCACACACACGTCTCATTTCGCTCGCGAGTTCCGCAAAAATTGAAAATAAATTGAATGACGTTTTTATTGATCTCGATTTTCGTTGGATGCGGTCCCTGTTTCTCCTTTTTTTTGTTTGTTAGCTGTGCTTAGTTTGACGCTTAGCTGTCGCCTGAGAAAAACAGAAAGTGGGAAAAAAGGAGGCAGAAGTCTGACTTTAAGCGGGAAAGTCTTTAATGTCAACTTGGAATTTATTTCCCAGCTGAAGAGCAATTATTTACATTTCATTTTAATTGAGTTTTGCGCTTAAAATCTAATCTAATCTACATAAACAAAATGATGATTGTAACGCCTCCAAGTGACTCCAAGTGTCCCGGAAATTTCCCATTCCTTTTAGCATCCATTCTCCATAATCCCATTTCAATCAACAACTTTTCCGACTGCCTCACATATACATATTTCCCACTTTAGGCAATAATCCAAGACAGTCACTCAAGAGATGATGGCCCATTGAGTCACCTGTTCCGTACTTCGTCCGTTCGCCTGATTGACACTCATATGAATATATAATCTTTCACTCTGTCAGCGAAATGAAATTGCAAGTCCAAAAAGCGAAAAATATTTATTTGTAGAAGACATCGAGATTCCGAGCGCTATTTATATATGCGCTTTTGACACTCTCCAATCGACTGACTACAGCATTATCGGGAAATTCCTCGACTTCTGAAGCAGTGGAAAAACTTGCGACATTTTTCATTCGATGGATAGAACGAAATGAATGGGGGCTGCATCACACCAGCTCGCATTTATATTCATCCCGGCCAGGCATTAGTTTTTTGTTTGCCTTTGTCTTAGCCATATGAAAAGAAATTGGCGCCCGAACAGGGACTTGTTTGTTGGTCAAACAAAGTTTTTTTTGGCGTGGGCAGAAGGAAGACTGGCGCCCAAGTGCAATTTGTCAGGCTCGTGACTGGCTCATGGTTGGAGTGTGAGAATGAGATCGAGAACGGGCACGGGAACGAGGAAAATGCTGCGAATTGCAAGCTCCGGAATTGGGAATCCGGCAGTGGGAAAAGCACCTCGCTCCATCTTGGCTCGCTTCATTTGTTGGCTTAAGTAACTTAACAACTTTACGCTTGCAACTCGCGTACGCGACTCCTTCGGCGACGTCCTCTTGTTTATATTGATAATGTGCCATTTATTTTATTTAAGGCATGCGCTCGCTTGCTCGATTTGCAGTCACGTTCCGGCGAAGGATGAAAAGGGGGCGTGGTGGGGTGGGAGGCGGCAGGACGAATGAATTGTGTAGGTTTCAGCAACTGCGAAATGGCGCACTCGAACGCAAGTCGTAGTCGCACACATGTGAGTGTGAGTGTGGCCATGCGCAAGGACATGCCACAACTTGCTGTTGCATAATGCATTAAGTGCTGGTGGGCGAAATATCCTGGATGGCAGCGGGAGTTGCTCTGCTGAGTTATTGACTTGAAGTTTGTTGCGGAATTTCCAAGTGCAACGTGTGTAAGGCATAACAAATTAGGCGCGCCTGGCACCAGAATGTTGCAGCATTGCAAATGGGGCGGACGGGCTGCGCCACATCCATATAACGGCAGGTGAGAGGACACTGCACTCGAAACAGATTTCGGTGATGCCTTGAGGCAACGAGGGATTTATGCAGTCTTAAAGTGTCTCAGTGCCCATGCACAAGATGTTGACAATTTTGATAAGGATTAAGATGTTTGGATATATGGACTTTAAATCACAGATTTGCTTAAGGAAAGGCCCTTGTTCGGGCTCCATTCATAGTTTAGTTTATACCAAAATAGGGCGAAGAATCTACAGATTCTACAAATTCCACAGCTCTCATCAAAACTTCTAACCAATTACCGAAAAAATCCAAAATTTTTGTCCCATTGATTCACTGACAACCGCAAAGTTTTCACTCTTTTCTATGCATTTCCTGTCTTTACTTTCCATTCATTTCGAGCAACTATTGATGATTCTTCTTTTCTTTTGGCTCCTCTTATTGGTGTGCGCTCTATTTCCCATTTTCTGGGAAGTTTTATTTAAATTGGATTTACTTTTTTTTTTTTTATTTTGTACATTAAGTTGCTTTTGCCATTCATTTCTTCTGCTCGGCTGCTTATTATTATTATCGATTTCAGTGCCGACCAGCAATTTTTCATGCCAAATTGGAGGAGCAAAGGCGATGGCAGAAAAAATAGATAATGGAATTAAAAATAATTGGATGACATTGAAAATGTGGGTGAGCGAGCAGAATCAGAGCGTTGGCAAAACTTTATTTCTGTTTTTTTTTTTTTCATATCAGCCAGCAGTTCCTGTTGCCTTTAAAATTTAATTACCAAAGTATTTCCGAAGCGGCTCGGGGCGATCCGGAAATTCAAGCGTCAACTACAAAATTGGTATAAACAACAGAAAAGCCCCGAAGGAGCGACAAGGAGCGAAGATGTCAAAGTGGCCGGCTTTGTTCTCCAACCATCTATGTATCTCGCTCTCCTGCCTACCGTTTTTTTTTTTGAGCGGAAGAGTTGCCATTTTCATTTTCTTTTGCGGCAGCGCCATTTTCCCTTCATTCTTTTCGACCATAATTTGCATGGCAAGGCAACTTGACTTTTGTTGTTGGCCCGCCCCGCCCGAAAGGGAAGTGGCAAGCGAAAGCTGGCGCGAAAATATGTTGCAGGCGGCGGCAGTGTTGGGAATATAATAGAAAAATAAGGTGCCACACAATATGGCCGAGAGCTTTACAGTTGGTTAAGTAGCAAAAGCGCGCGAAGCGGCGAAAGGACGCCGTGGCAAAAGGCACCGGATAAAGTGGCACCAGCCAAGCGGCAGCCCAGAAAAACTCTCGCCGCGAAGGAGAAGATTTTCCAGCGCAGCGCCATGGAGCAGCATGGCGTTAAAATTGTGTTGACAAGAAAATTATAAACCGGAAAATGTTTTATGTTGTGGCTATGCGATTTTCACTCATGCTTATTCCCTCTCACTTTCACACTGTCATCGCGCCCTCTCGCTCCGCTTACTATGTTTACTATCAGCCATCCCTTTCTATGGCGCTGGCTCGCTTTCCGAGTGGCTTTTAAAGTTTCAGCTCGCCCATTGTGGTCAAATTAAATTGAGGGGAAATTACCAATGAAATGATGCCAATTTGCTGAAAGGGTCAGAGGTCACTGAGCGAAGAAGCAATGCTTGGCTGAGCTAAAAGGCATTCAAGTTTGGTGGTTATTTTTTAAGCATTTGATACAATTTGCATGCCCCAAGGCCCTTAAGATGAAAATGCTCCACTATTCCAAGAATTATTATTAGAATATGAAAAATAGTGCAATGAATTTTAAAGTTAAATCACAACTGCTGTTTGCTCACATTTCAAATAGGACTGGATAAGCCCTCTAATACTTAATGCTGACATTGACCCAGTTAAAACTTATAATGCTGCTTAAACTTTTTCTTTGTAAAATGGCATTTAAAAGCCCACTACGCGCAACATAGCAATAAATTAGTGTCGCGGCCACCGAGAAAAAGTTTAAACACGGCCAGGTACACGTGTATTCCATATAGTATAGCCATATAATCACAGGGAGTCGTACATAGGACTTTCGTCCTCGAACATATACGTAGATATAAGTATATATGTATATGTATATATATGTATTATGTGCTGGTTACTTGCCACGTTTAAGTTCGTTAAACATTTAAGCCCAGCTCGTTTTGTGTGTCAAGCACACACGTACATGTACAGTGTACACACACACATATGGTATATAAAAACGCGGTGGGGACAAAAAAAGGAAAAGAGGTGAAAATGAGTGCAAACACACTCGCCTACAATTACAGCACTCAAAAGGGGCAAAGAACAACAGGGCAAGGCGCATGGAAAACGGAAAAATGCGAAGGAGGCTGGTGGAAAAACGCTTGGCGAACGAAATTGCTCGGCAACTTTACTGCATAGTTAATTAATAGGATAACACAATTAATTTGTGGGCAATGAATGTCTGAGCTTTATTTACCCGCCCAGCCGGGCAAAAACTACAAGTGCCCAAGGGTCACTGGGTGTGTGTGTCCTTTCCATTTCCACTTCCCAATGCCAACATGCCAACATGCCCAATTCCAACTTGCAGCTGCTGCCCCACAGATGATGTGGATTCTGCAGTCAGAACTCGCTTATCACGCAGCTGTGGTTTCGGATAATTGCCAAAAGGCTTATGAGATTTCCCAGGCATGGCCAGAAACTAACCGAGGCGCAAGTCTGACCCGTCTCCTAATGATCCATCAAAGATAATTGGAAATGTTTAGGGGTTAGGCTTGATTAATGATGCAGGTCAGGCATTGTACGCAGCAATGGCCAGAATTATGAATATTTAATATGCGTTCAAATTCGACACGGCTAAGATTAAATCATAAGTGGATTTTAACTAGAGTTTCGAACTTCGTATGTGGGACATTATAGATCTTGACTCTGGAGTTAGCTGGAAAGTAACACACTTTTATTTACGAAACTTTGGTTCGAAGGTATTGTAAGTGTTATTGGAAGTTCTCTTTTTAAATAATTTTTCAATGGCTTAAGTAATTAATTGATATGCTTAGAGGCTTCTCAAAAAGAAAGAAAATTCTAGAGCCGCCCTAATACATTAATTTTCATTGAAGCCTAGACGCAAAATTTAAGCAGTAAGTAAATGGGAGGGCTATCCAGTGGCTCAATTAACAATGCCCCCTCGCCGCCCAGTAAACAGAAAAAAAAGAAGAGTGGATCCTGCGAGCCAACGAGCTACTCTTACAAACATCAGTTTTTACTATTGTTTGCACACTAGACTCAAGAGCGACAGAATGAAATGGTTGGGGGCGCTGGGCAAAAAGGACGAACTATGCCCAACTTTAAGGGACTCAGTCCTCGCTTTGGGTTTTGTTGGAATAACAAAAGGCCGTTGGCCAAACAAGCTGCCAGCGACGCCTGAAAAGCGGCAACGTAAAATTTCAAAACGTAATTTTTTATGCTGTCACAAATTTGATGGTGATGTTGATGCCATGCTACCTCGCCACCACTTCTGCTACTGCTACTGCTGATGATGATGGCATTTTGTCAGCATTATTATACTATACATAAAATACTCCACTTTATGTTGCCATTCTTTGGCAGTTGTTTGTTTGTTGCGGATAGAACAAAAAAGCTTAATAAAGAAAACACCAAACAGGCAACTTAATTTTTTCCTGCATCTTGTTCGCCATTGTCCTGTTTAAAAACATCCTTTTGTTCAACCCTTTTGTTTCGCCCCCTGCTAATTTGCCACGTTGCCTTTTTTGGGCAGTAAAAAAATTGAGGAAAAGTGGGAAACTCTTTGGCTTCGATGGTATCTGCCCTTCGGCAGGTTGTTTGTGTCAGGTTACAAAACGCCAGATATTTACTATAAGATAAATGGAATCGGTTCTACGACGGATGGGGTGGTGGAGGGGGGCTGTTCTTAAAGCTAAAATCTTAACTTAATTATTGAATGTTAAGAGCTTTACCTTGAAGTTGTCCATGTCTATGAGTTGCGTGGCCTAAAATCACTCGAATGGCGATAGACGATTGTAGTTATTCAGTTGAGTTTTAGAGAACGTTTTATTTGCATTACAGTTTACACAGAGAAAATCCCAAATTTGGTGTTCATATTTTTGAACAAAAATAATCACCGATTTTCCGATTTTCTCTGTTTTTTTTTTTTTTTTAGTATCGATGGGTGGTGGAACTCTCTTATTTGTAAGCCAAAAGCTAAAGCCTTCTAATCGGGGGACCCAAGACTCAAGCCTCAAGCACACTCACGCACACATTCTCAATTCTCAAGCTCAGCCCGGCGCTGCATTTAGCTGCATTTAGTTTATATTTTATTTGGTAGGCACTTAGAGAGACAGCCACTAAATATATAGTGTGTATTTAATATATATGTATATATAGAAGCACAGAGATACCAAAAACGAAAATGGAGTTTATAAAAGCACAGAAGCACAAACAACAAAAGCGAGACAAGATCAGTTTTCGCTGAGGCCCTTAATTGGGGATTTTGGTATTGGTTTGAAATATGTATATTATTTCTTATTTTTTTATTATTATTTTTTTTTTTTTGTGGGATGAGAAATCAAGACTTAAAGCTTACGGTCTACGAGTCACACGAAGCAATAGAGGGTTGAGGGTAGGTGTTTCTAGTACGGTTTAACATGGGGGTGGGAGTACTGACCTTGATGCTGTCGTAGCAGGCGGTGACCTTGCCGTTCTGGACCTCCACGTTGGCCGGGGGATGGGCGAACTTGCACTCGGTGTCCTGGCGCGAGCATTTGTTGCGCTGGAACTCGCGACAGACCTCCAATTGCAGCCAGCGCGAGTCCTTGCCGTTGAGCAGGCTGTTCATATTGACAACGTTGGCCATCGTATTTTGGGGTTATAGATATATAACTATATGCTGTTTACGGATCTGGATCTGGGATAGTTGGAGTTTGTATAGTTATAGCCTAGCGACTAGATAATGTTTTTTTTTTTGCTTCTTATTGTTTTACTATACGTTTTTTGTTTGGTTTTGGGTGCTCCTCTCGCGACACGCACACACAAAAAACACTAAATTGAAGAGCACAGATCAGCGCACCTATATATGTTTATAGCATAGATCTATGGCAGATGGTATGATTTCATTTGCTTTCTGGTCTTTATCGATTTTGCTCGTTAGCGTTTTTGTGGAGTACAAAGCTTGTGGGGGTAGCTGATAGCTTGGGCTATAATTTTGATTCAAATCGAAGGCTTATTCAAATATATAGATGTGTGTGTATATATATCTATAGATAAACGCAGCTGTTAATTTTTGTATTTTATATTTTACTGCTTTTTTGTGTGTAAGCTGAGTTTACATTATCTGAAATGAGAGTAAAAGAGAGAAATAGAACTTTAGGATCATACCGACTTGGTTCACATTCCAAGAGAGATAAATACAAATGGCGAAAGACAGAGATAGATAGATCGTAGAGAGAGAGAGAAAGAGAGAGACAGAGCGATTCTAGGTATAAGTGAGAGATGTGGAAACTGATCATGTTTTATATCTTTTAGATTTTAGGGGTTAGTAATGCGCAAGTCGTTTGTGTTATGGTTTTATGCAGAATGCAATGCTCAAATGATAATATAAACAAAAGACAATCGACAGACATAACCGTATCACTATGGAGTATTTAATATGTAATATATTTTGCGATAGATTCCTAGACTAAATGAGCGAATGTTGTGCAAAATAAAAGTTCTCGTTTCATACAACTTATGATATAGTCACTAAAAATAGTTCACCAGATATACACACATGAATATCTGCTTGTATGTATATATAGTTTATATATGTAGAGCGTGAGCAGCGGTTGGCATCCAGTTTGCAGCTTTCTGGAGGGTATCGCAGGGTATCCAACAGCCAAAACAGCCAAGAGCCACAGCTAAAGAGCCACAGCCAAATAGCCAAATTAAGCCTAGCCCCTAAGGCAATTCATCGCAATGCACATAGACCAAATAAAAAGATTACTACGAATAAATATTATGAACTAAAGTGCACTAATAGTCGCTCTGATACGTACATACACATATATAAGTTTGTATATTTGTGTATCTGTAGGCCCGGCCCAGCGGTGTTTAGCAATTAAATTGTATAGGTAGGTATATATATTTTTTGGTCGTTTTTAGCTAAGCAACATTTAAGAGAGAGACACCGCCTGAGAGAGTAGTGTTTAAGACTCGTATTCGTATATATTCACTTTTTAGCAAATTTCTTTTTATAGCAATGGAATAAATTGTTAAACGCACTTACCGCTCGATACAAACATTTTATTTAACGCTTATTTCGATTTATCAAATACTGTAAAAAGAATTTGTTTATAATATATGTATATTAAAGAGAAATGCATCAGAAACTGTGACTTAAGATAGAGAAGTATAAATTAATTTCAAAAATCACCAAGTGACACAATCATCGATGACGGCACACACAATTTGATTTTTATATTTTGTTGTTATTAGCATTTCAGTTTGTGTTTATTTGCCATTGAATTGTGTTTTGTTTGATTTGTTTTTATCTTTATTTGAACGCCTATTGCAATTGTTGTTGTAATCGTGTTTGCATTGGTGTGCGTGTATGCCTTTAATCTTATCTTATCGCAGTCAGCGGCATATGAATCAAAATTTTTCGAAATGGGAATCTATTAAAGCTTTCTTTGCTTTTCTTGTTTTTGTTAAATATTTAATGGGCTTGGACCGGTGAGACATACAACATGGGAGTGACGAACTAATTTTGCAATCGAAACTGATATGAGTTTAATGGAACTTTGCACTTCTACCAAACTATTTCCATTCTTCTAAGAGAAATGCTTTTAAAAATATAAAAATAGATCACATTGAATCCAAAATATATCTTCCTGTTCAATAGACATTCTCCCAAAAGCCAAATATTTCCTATCTACCATTTGGCATTTCCAAAGATATCACACCGACACACCGACAGTAAATTATCTCAGCCAAGTCAATTTGGAAAGATACCAACGAAGACAATTAATAAACTTCATTGGGAACACACATACAGAACGTATTCTATCTATCTTCTGTTAGTATATGGATTTGTGGATACGTTCGCATGATGTCAGCTGCAAATTGCTTTTCCGTATTTTAACTTGATTTCCAAAGATATAAATTGTGATTTAATTTATGAGCTGAGAAATTGAAGACCCATCATCTACTTGCGCGCCTGCGTGTGTGTGTGTGGGCTAATGTTTATGGCATGTATTAAAATAATTCTTGAAAACTTTTTCGACTAAAACAAAAAAATCTCTATCCACAGAAAACCGAGCAGGGAAAAAAAATAGAAACACGCAAGTGAAACAGACGGGACGCCCACACAAGCGGACGTGGCTGGGCATCGGGCTATGTGGAATATATAGAAGACATTATAGCCAACAGATACAGATACAAGTACTGAAATCGAAACATCGCCAGAAATTAGCAGCCGTGTCATTGACGCAGTACGAAAATTTATGGCCAGAAGCGGGTGTGGAAATTGCTGCACGAAAATAAACTTCCCAATAGTGTTTAGATGTGAAATTGGGCCAAGAATAATCGAAGGTTCTGCCATTTGTGCGGATAGTCATATGTATATAGATATGAATAATACGCCGATTGGTGCATCCGTCGACCTACAAATAACCTTCAGATACTGCTTTCAGATCTAAGGACACTCGCATCTCGGCGATTTTCGGTTATTAAAATATCATTAAGAGTACAAAAAAGCGACGAATAAAACGGACGGACAAAAAACGATGCAAATTGATGTAGACAAACAAGTTCAACAAGTTTTGTCCGTAGGTTTTGTTTTCCTTTTTTCTTTCTGGTTTTTCGGTCTCGTATGAAAAAGTGTGTTTTGAAGGTTAAAGTTGCCAAAAAAAAAAACAGGCAGAAAGCATCTGAGAATCGAAGAAACCAGCAGTCAGGGAAAGAATAGTGACGATTGAAAAACTGTTAATTTCCAAAGCTGTTAACGCAACTCCACTAAATATTTGTTCACATTCGCATTTCATACACCCGTATGTGCACAAGATCAAGACTTTATGTTTATGCAAGCTGAGTTAACACAAAGGCAGCTGTGCTGGCATCCGAATTTTTGGGCAATCCTAATTGCATCTGGAATGGTGGACTACTTTGTTTATCAGTTCAATTTTTTTTTTTTAATTTTCAATGGTAACTGGCGATTTCAAAATATTCTGTAAATGGAAAACTAGCAACTCATGCGTGAGAATTAAAAAAGAACATTTATTTAGATGCTTGTTACTAATTTCTGTTTAAATTTAATTTATTATTAGCTATTTATTGCCCTAAATACGGAAAACTCTGATTAGTACTAGTTATTTGATAATTACGAAGCTTAGATTGTCACGCTGAAATCTGTCTTAAAATGTGCTCTTAGTACCGAAACAGCTGTTCAAAGGCAATAAGTTATAAAGTTCTCTAACAGTTAGGCTGTTTCTATAGTTTCACTTGCAGTTTTGGCCATTAGATAACATATAGTATCTGTTCGTGCCAGCGCAATCAATTAACCGTTCCTAATAACTTATCCCACTATCCATTCCCCAACACACATGCCACACACATATATAACGTGGAGCTTCACACATGCAGACCAAATCGAGAGCGTTTCGCTGATAAGGCGACAAATAGAACGCTGCAGTTAGCAGTTGGCTGTGAAAGCGCATTCTGTATTTCGTATTTGTGTATACTCTTATTTTTATTTTTTTTTTTTTTTTTTGATATGCGACTCATATAGTATACAAACAAATGTAGATATGTATATCAACTTGACCGCCCGCCGACTTAGGAAGTTATGACTAAAGCCATACACAATCGCTGCCAATACCTCAGAGGGCCGAAAACAA
Organism: Drosophila sechellia; assembly: GCF_004382195.2. NCBI lineage: Eukaryota > Metazoa > Arthropoda > Insecta > Diptera > Drosophilidae > Drosophila > Drosophila sechellia. The sequence goes on along the minus strand of NC_045950.1, from coordinate 13,356,297 downwards.
CAGCAAAAACGCCAAGTTTGTAGCTCTCGCCCCGCGGGCGACAAGTTAATGCATTTAAAGAAACATTTACGCAAGTGAAGCCGTAGCAAAACATCGGTCAGTAACCGCTCTGCAACATTATACAACGCGCCTCTTAAGCACCGCAGTTAAAAAAAAATATAAAAAAAAAACAGTGCACCCCAAAGGTATGACATATATAGTTAACGATGCGCTCATAAAAAAAAGTGAAAGAAATGGGTGAAAAACTGGGGGAAAAAACTGCGAGGAAACCAGGTTCGACGGCTGCTATCAATAAACAAGATTAGATAAAAACAGGGTGAACCATATACACTCAAACTATAATATGCATACGCCTTATTCGCAAAAGATAGCAAACGCCAATATCCAACTCATTAAGACAACAACCGAATGAAGTAATAACTTACAATTATTCTACACGCAAATGCCAACTAATGGTGTTTAACGAACAGCAGGAACAGGAAACTTTCCCATCTACAAAAGCCATCAAAAGATGGTACGACTGAAATGTCAGCCATAAATGGCAAGTGGCTAAATGATCGGTTTGCTTTGGCTTATGTCATTCAATTCAGGTGGGTCGAAGAAAAGACACAATACGGCTCTATTTTTATTCTTCGAGTAAATCGCTGCTCCAAAAATGGAGTTTTGACTTGCCTAATTAATTCTCATTGTCATCCATTTGACTTGGCTAATTAATTTGGTAGTACTCGGTGAGTGGGTTTTGCAAGATTATTATTTCTTTGCCCCCATATGTTTCCTGGGCTTTTGAAGATACATCGCTGACTGAATTCATTGACAGCTATTAGCGCTTTTTGTGAGATACTTTTCGAAAGTCTGTGCTCAGTTAAAAGAAATGCATTCACAAATACTTTTCAGGGGGTTGCCCTTATTCGGTCTGGCTGTATAATTTGGCAGAGCTCTCGATTAGGTGCTGAAACAATCTGCAGATCGATCTATATATGGTCCAACGTATGTGACTAATGGGAAAGCAGAAGAAAACGAAGGGTGCCGAAAGCATACGCAAATGGATTCGATAGGGAGCTATCTTATGTCTTAGGGAAATGTGGGTTTTTTAATAAGTAAATATCCCAGATCTTTTTTCAATTAAAACGAAATCAAACCAAAACGAAAGCAATAACAGTAATATAACGCTTTATTTATACGAACTGAAATAAATAGGGAAATTTCACTTTTATTTATAACATATGCAAGTGAAAAAAACTTTCGTTTTTTATTTTGGAAAATCTTGTCCTAGTCCCAAGATCTCTCAGCATTCTCTAAAATCCACCTGAGCTCGTCTTATGCAAAATCTAATTCAAAGCTTATTGTCACGTTTTTCTCTCAGCGGAATTCAAATTCAAATTTTCGTTCACACAAGCAAATCAATTTCTTAGGCGCAAAACGCGATCATCAGTAATTACGTCAGAGGTCGGAAAGCTAAAACATATATAGCTTAATACACACAAAACCGAATCGAAAGGAGAGGCCGAAAAATAAAAGCGAATGGGGGAAATCAAAAACAAAATTCATAAATGAGAGCGACGGACTTGTGGCGCTCTATCGCGCTCATATACTATTTTTTGGCATATTCATAACATTTAGCTTATCTTAAAAATACGAGAGCGCCGCCACAAACACAGATACAGATACAGATACAAATACAAGCAAATGTGTAAAATCTGGCGATGAAGAGGAAGAAAAGTCCGAGCAACAAATGCTCAACTAATTTTCATAGATTTCTGTGCCTAATTAATTTCGCTGGCGAAACGCATTTATGTTTATATATTCCCAACGTGCTGATGATGAACCACGAAATAGCCGAAACAAAGTGAGAGAATAATATTTATAAAATTAAAAATTTCTCAAAATTTCCGAAATGAGAATCGAGTTAATCTTTGAACTAATTTGTGTGCACATAATCACATTGCAGACACGCCTCGAAACTCGCAGACTCTGTCCCCCATGGGAAAGGTTAAACAATCAATTCTGCCTTCAATTGATCTCAATTGTGCGTTGCCCCACGGGCCAGTGAAGGGTTAAAGATGCCGACGTTATAATTCAGCATTGGCATTATGCAAAAGCGTCTAAAAACTTTGTCTCTCGGCCACAAAAACAAACTTATTTTGGGACTGCAGTGGAGCGTCGTTCCAAAAACGCTAGCAAAAAAACAAAAAAAAAACTGCGGCGGGGAGGTGGAATATCTTTTGGGGGGCCTGTGGATGCACAGCTGCAGATACATCCGAAAGATACATCCAAAATGTGCGGCAGCTGTCGCCTGTTATGGGAGAAGCCTTAGATACTCGGATACTCAGATACTCGGAGGTACAACAACACCAGCAACCGACGAAACACGTTCAAAATTTCTTTTTCGACTCTTCGGTTGGTTGTTGTGTTTTGGCATGTGCTAAGAGAATTATGTTAGGGTGTGCCAACGGTATAGATATAATTGAGGAAGCTGCATTAAACGGACAGTTGGGTGCGAAACAAGTTATGGCAGTATATTTTGAATTTTATATTGGAAAAGTTTAAATTTAGTACACAATTTCATAATACATAAACTTATACGACTGAAGTTTATGGTAAACTCATGGTATACCTTAGAAATGAAAGCTTAGTGATTACTGAAAATGCCTTAGCCACTGCGAAATGTAAAATTTATTAGCGATTGGAGATCTCTCCACTATTTTTAGGTAATTTACCTATGAAATTCGGAACTCCAGCTAGTCTGAGTCACCCTAATCTTACGATTCTCCCAACCAGATACAAAAGCCACAAATATCTATTTGTTTTTTGTTTCTTCTTTCTTTTCGACTTGTTCGCTGCCTCAGTCGACGTCGCAGCTGCTGTGCGCTTATTGAAAAAGCCAAATACAAAATTTCTAGCACCGAAAAAAAGTATTTGATATTTTTAGAAAAAAGAAAGACCACGAGCACATGTTTCAAAATATCAAAAAAGATGAAAAACTTGAACGAGAGGAAACGGCCAAATGGAAACTAAGATCTGAAAATCTTCGCAACGGAAACGAAATGTTTATGTAAATGCAAAAATACAAGATGAGATATAAAACAGAATCCCAACGAATCGATGAGATATAAAAATTCCAGCATTAAAAGAAAACTCTATCAATAGTTTGCCAATTTTAAATATATATTGAACTTTTTTCCAGAACACCGTATTTAGCAATTTAGTAAAGATGCGAATGGGAATATATATACTTAAAAGCCTTAATTAACAAGTATTTGCTCATAAGCAAATTGCATTGTTTTGAGCATTCTAGCGTTTTGAGGCTAGACCTTTCATACCTTTCGTCTGAACTCTGACACCTTTTCGAGTGCTGTCATCTCGCATCGAAACTGAAATCGCGAGCCGAGCAAACAAACGCGGCTATATACAACGCTATTTCCACACTTTCGACAGCCGAAAGGGGGTGTTCCTATCGATATTTACGACCTATTGAGAAGAGCTTAAAGCGCAAAACCTTCTTACTACAAGTCAAGCACCTATTTCTCACAACGACGTTTTTTTGCCTCGACTATTTGTACTGCGGCATGAGTTTTTGGCGAAAAATCGAATCGATTAGTCATGCCAAAAGTCCTCAAGTTTTCATCCCAATCCCCTTCACCAACAAAACATAAAACCGTCTTGTGGCATTCGTGTCGTTTTGTAGTTATGGTTCGAGTTTGATTTTTTGAGTACGTTCGGAGGAGAAAATGTGAATGACTTGTCAGAGTGTATTGAACAAATGGACAGAAATAACAATTCATTTTTGGCATTTTCCAATCGATTTCTTTGACTCATATTTCTGCAGCAACACATTTTTGACACTTTTGTCGATGATGATGGGCAAAAATGAAGAGTAAAAATAAAAACGAAATGTGTCAAACTTTTGCTTTTTTGTTTTCCAGTTGCCAGCGGGCAGAGCTAATTCAATTTGCATATCTCAACTGGAGGAAAACGAAACAAATCGGAAAAATTATAATAACAATGTTTTTGCAACTGAAACCGAAGCTAGGGCCGAAATAAACATAAATTTAATGGTTACGACTTGACAAGAGCACGCGGTGTGGGTTTTTGGGTGGAGAACCACATAAAAAACGTGACTTTTCGTTAAAATAAAATCTATGTATTTGCAAGTGCGAGTACAGTGCGTTTCGGGATCGTATTTCCCATGAATTCGTCTCTAAGACCCTGAAATTAAATCGATTTGCAGTGTTAGAACAAATCCGGTAATTGAATCAGTTTCGTTTAACAAAATAATCACATTAAATTTAAGAATCATGTCTGTTTTCTGTTCGGGTGTCTAAACCCATTAAATATCTTAAGCTTTCAAAACAATTTCATTTAGCCATTAATTCCGTAATTGCCTGTTCGCAGGCGTTTTGTTTTATTGTCACGTGTGTTTCTTTACAGCTGGCTAACAGTGTTGAAACCCACTGTAAAAATCGCTCGACTTAGATGTTTTTTTTTTGTTTGTTTAATAGTCTAGGCCTTGTCCGGCTTTAGAATAAAAATGGCTAAATTTGCATTACATTACAACGCGAATATTTGTAGTTTTTACCGTGCTTTTAAGTTAATTAACTCCACAGATGATATATATTCATGTTAAGCTGTTAGGGTGCTTTCGCAAATAATGTGGATATATTTAACGTATTTAATGCCCAATAATGTGGAATAACCATTCCCATTTTCACTCTGACAAATTTGGTTTGCAATTTGTTGAATTTTAATTATTATTTCACAGTTCATTAGGCTCAATTTCAATTTGATTTTCGGTCATTAAGCTTTACCAAGCCAAGTGAACGAGATGTGCATTATTTTAACAGATTAAGCAATTTTTTTTAATGATTATAATACACTTATTAATGCAAAATTTATATTTTGTGGCCGTGTAAAGTAGTTTGTTTTCAATAATAAATGTATATTTGTGTATATTTTTCCAAACTTTACGTCTATACTTTTTTATATTTTTTTCCCTGAACAAATTTGTGAAATACATTTTTTATCTATATAAAAGTTATTTGTAAATTAGCTTTCGATATATGCATCTCTGTACTATCGAATACTTATCAATGTTTCTGCACCTTATTCAGCACTAAATAGACTCTAAATAAGTGACTTGCATTTTGGTAATACGGTACTACTTTTGCAACACTGTAATTATAAAACACTACCAATGGGACTTATTGCATTTAAATACTGAAGTATTATTGGAACGATACTACACTTTAAAACTACATAAACCTTATTAACATTGAAGAACATTAGTTTCCTTAACATTTTCTTTTGTTAATTTTCTGCCATTATTCTTTTTTTCGAGTCTTGGGAATAACTTTCCCTACAATATAAAGTTTTCCCTGTCATGAAACAGAATTTCCGACTCTTCACTTGGCATCACCGAAAATTCGACAACAATAACAAACAAGACCACGAAATGTGGCAAGAAAGGGAAGAGACAAACCGATGGATAAAAAAAAAAACATAAACTTAAGACGGAGGCGAAAAAAGAGAGAAAACAAGAGGAAAAAAAACACAACCATCTCTTTTTTTTTGTTTTTAAGTATAAACACCTTCGGTTGTCCAGCTGACTTGTTGTTGTTGCTGCTGGCAAAGTTGAAGTTGTTGAAATTGTTGTTGGGTAAAAAAGCGGCTGCTGTTTTATTTTCTTGTATTTGTTTATTGTTTTACTTTTACGCCGATGGTGAATTGAAAATGTATTTTTAACTTTTTTTCTCGACGCGGCGTGGTGTGTGTGTAAACTAAACACGCGCGTTGTTGCAGAAGCTGTTGTTATCGTTGGTTTTTTGCGGCACGACGTGACGTCATTAAGATGCCGGCTAAAAACAATGGATTTTGCGATTTTTCCGGACAATTTCCCTGCAGCGCTTGCACTAATTTTCACGAACGACTTTCGACAACTTCTTTTTTTCTCCTTTTATTATCTGTCACACACAGAAACGAACACACGCAAACACTCTTACTGAGCACCTCTCACATACACGTGCACTCGCGTTGTTGTTTTTCTTTTAGTTGTATTTTTGACAAATTTTTCCGCGTTTATAGAGTTGTAGGCAAAAACTTTTTTGATGACGCCGTTTTGCAGAAAAGTGATTATTTCAGTTTGCGGTGACTGAGCAGAAAGTATTGTGTTTGTTATTATTTAGCTGAGAGCTGCTATTTCTTTGATGTGTTTTTCTTGAGTTTTTCAGGCAGGCTCTGCTATAATTCACTTTTCCGCTGACAGAACCGCTTCCATCGAAAAATTTTTCGAAACTAAAAGCAGCTATATTTTTCTGGTCATTCCATTCCAATTCGACTCGAAACTCTCTCGCTCTCTTCCTCTCTCTTCCTGTCATTCTCTTTCGCTTACGTTTGCACTGTGGGGCAAACAACCAGTTACTGTGGCATTTCAGTAACTTCAAAACGTTGTAGCATTTAAAAAGTCTAAAAGATATTCCAATTTATTTATAATTTGGTATATTAGTAAATAAACGTTTGACTAACTCATTTTGTTAGTTAAAATGTTATAGGTGTCAACTTTTGCAATCGAACTAGGCAACCCTCCATTCAGTACGAAAAAGTGTTTGTTTGACCCACAGTTTGAAGTGCTCTCTTGTGTGCTCTTCAAAAAGTGCTTTCATCCAATGAAGAGAGTTCGAGTGTTTTTGGTTTTGTTGGTTGCCGAAGGGGGTTTTTTAAGGGGTTGCCGAGTTCAACGAAGGCGAGTCGAGTTGACAATCAACTAAAAGGTTAACTGGCCAAAAGTAGACAGACTTAAGCTTTTGGCGTAGGTTGCGGACTATAAAATAGCCTGGCAACTAATATTTGCAAATCGGTGACTAAATTAACGGTAGAAACTAGATAATGAATTTTTTGTGGCACTCTTAAGCCATCGATAAATCGATTTTTTTTTTGAGGTGATAAAATAATTAAATGTTTTACATTATAGTCATTTTAAGAATTTTAATTTATAAAAATCTTTAAAATTTTATGTATATATTATATATATAAAAATTATAATATCTTAGGGCTTACGTTTATATTATACTTAGTTTATTCAATTTGCTTGGATGATTTTCCGTTAATTTTAAATCGTCACATATATGTACATATACATAACAATTATCTGATATTTTTGTAACCTTTCATTATTTTCGGTAAGATCTTAATGAAAATGATTTTCTGTAAATCTTGAATACGTATAATATGTCGAAATTAAGGTTTTAAATCACAATTTTTTTGTAACTTGCACCCTAAAGAATACAGTTATTAAATTATTTTTAATAAAAACCATTTGTTTTACTTATTCATGCAATGTTCAGGTACATTTTTGAAAAATACCATTGCTCTAATTGCTCACACACCGCAATGATAATTAATATTTGCTTGCAGTTTCCATTTGGGCCTGAGGACAGAAATAAGTGAACTTAGTGAATTGGAACTTTGCTCGCTCTGTCAAAGTCACCTTCAAAATGTGTTCGATATGTTCTAAATCATTTACGTAAATGCATCCCATCCATAACGGTATAGCTATATATCCGAATGCAGCCCAGCGGGCCAGAAATAGAAATATGTAACGCACACACACACAGCCACAACTCTTGACATTTCTATGTCATAAATTTGTTTCGTTCTTTGGATTTTTTGGCAGCGAGCACTGAGCAAAAGATATGATCCTAACACCCCCCACATGGCAATTAAAATATGTGGTTGAATACGGGGAGGGGGGAATACCTCTAATGCACACCATGCACCACTCCGTGTAGGTTAATTGTAATAAAAAGTGAATGTAAGCGATTTCAAGAACGAAAAAAAAAACGAAGTCCAACGAGAACTGACATGTGAAAGCCATATCCATATGAAAGGGGATAGAGAAAGAGAGCGACCCGATCCGACCAGATCCAGATCCAGATCGAGGAACGCCCCCGCAATGATTTTAGCTCCACTATATGGTGGATATACCCCGCCCCCAGCAGCATTTGGCTTATTATTAGAAGTCCATCGGTGTTTGTGTGAGTTCACTATTTTTAAACGATTTCAAATTGGAGTTTTTTTCAGTGACCCGAAAGAGAAACAAAGATCGCTAATGGAGCTCGGAGGCAAGTGAAAGGTTTTTGGTCTGCAAATTATGCATAATGAATTACATAAATTGCAATCGCGAACTGAAGGAGTGGTAAGCGTGGATAAAGCAAATAATAAGTTATGTTTACTAATAATGGAGATAAATCCGATTTGCGTCTATTATGATTGGAATGTGCCAAATCACTGTCGAAACATGTAATTTGTGAAGGCTGTATATCGATAATTATAAGGATATTGCAAGATTATCGGTTAGCATTAGTAGTTTTAAAAACGAATCAAGGGTGCTGAGAGTAGAAAGACAATTATGCTGAAAGTAAGCCCACTCATATTAATCCTTGCCTCTTGATAACTTTAATAACTTTTACCTCACAACGCTAATGACCAAGCAATTAATAAAAATTATAGACAGCACTTGCGATTCCATCATCGTAAATCTACGTATTTATAGAAGATGTTATCGGCAAATGACATCTCTTTCTCGGTACCCAAAAACGCCCACCGCAGCATCTTGAAAACATAATTAACAACACATTTATCGGCGCTGCTTCTCTCCGCTGCAGCGGCCTTTCAAATGTGGGCAGCTAGCGTCTGCTACGGATTGGGGATTCGGTCTCAGATACAGATACAGATACAAATACGAAAAGCGATTCGGATACAATCGCTGGCCGAAAGATACTCGTACTAGTGGAGCGAAACCGGTTCCGGGCAAAATCAAAAGTTGCGCAGACGTCGCCGACTCAGCTGCTCTGCTGACCAAGCCGGAGTTTTGGGAGTCGGGGACTGGAAGCTGCGAGCGGTCGGGGCGGGCCTGGAGTGCTAAAGTACACAAAGGCAAAGTTTTCGAGATCGATGCACAGGGAGAAACGCTCAAGTGCTTTCAAGAAATTAAAAACGGAAACTGGGATAACTTTGTAATGTAATCAGAAGAAACTTTTGCAATGCAACCTCTCATTTTCATGGTTACCTTTTTTTGGGAATTTATAATCCTCAGTGCTGTACCCCCTTTTTTGGCAGTGTGGATGCTGTTAGTACAACTTTTCTCTGAGTGCGCCGCTCCGTGCGTGAAGTAGTGTAGGTAAATCAGATTGGGGAACCGGCGTTGAAACGGGTTTACTTCTCGTTTGTGCTACACCTTTTGCGCCTGTTCCTTGTTCCGATCCCCATTCGAGAACGTGTTTCAAGGCTTTTGCGACCGGGGTGTGTAACCAGTAGCAAAAGAAAACAAAAAGTAAATAAGAAGGCGCGGAAAAAGGAGGTCGCCGAATGAAAAGATCGCGGCCAAACAAAAGACACCAAGCGAGAAAATCGGACTGAAGGGATTGGTCCGCCGCAGTCGGGCTGCAGAATGAGATGGCAGCAAATATATAAGGCCCACCCTAATCTAATTAGAAATAACGGCAAGAACAAGTCGAGTATTTCTGCGCACGCGATCGCAAGAGACCGGCTATTGCATATAAATTGGCATAAATAAAGCAAAAGTCACGTCGATCCGTGTCCAAAAACCAAAAAGCCAAACCAGTTTCAAATTCCAGATCAGATCATCGCAATGACGTAGTCGTCTTATTTCTCCAATACGCTACCAGTGCAACCTGAACCTGAGTCAGCTCCTTGCGCTTCTCTTAAGAAACTCCCCAAGAGTCGGATCGGGCAAATATAAATCTATGTGCGTGGGTGCCGCACAAGTTGAGTCACTCGGAATCGGAATTGCCCCCCATTGTCAAGTTCCCCATACATCTCTTACCACTCAAAAGTGTCGAGTTTCCAAGCATGGGGCTGCTCTTGAGTGAGACATCAAACGTTCGAGTTTGAGTTTAAGTTTGAGTGAACTCATGTGAGAAGATATTGAGACTGAGACTGAGACTGAGCGCCAGATTGTCTCGGAAAAAGTGTTCCCACTTTATCGGGGGTTGCAGCGGAAATGCCGAACGTTCTACAAGGCTTATTGAGTTCTGGAAGGCGTTGTTTTTTTTTTTTATCAAAAGTGGAGTATAGATCATAATAGATCAATCCATTCTTTGTATTATACGATAGAAATAAGATAAAACAATATAATGGTTATTACTGAAACTATTTTAGTGCTTTTCTTAATGGAGTGAACCACCACTTTTCTAAACCACTTTTCATGGGTTTAGCAACACTAACAAAGCTTAAAATCTTTGAATTTTTGGGATCTGATTATTTATTATTATACTATACTAATTTCAACTTCATCTAGCTCAATGTAAATTTGCATAATGTAGCGTTCCCACTGTTTACCATTCAATGTACTGTTATTATTTTCATTTTGTTTTGTTCGTTTAATTTTCTTCATTTTCAACTTGGCTCCTATCGCTGCCTGCATTTGAATTCAAATTAAGCAAATTACCGAAAATTTCGTTTGTTTGGGGCCCTTCGATTCTGCCGCCCCTGCTGCCACGCCCCCTGCCCCAGTGTTTTCTTCTTCTTCGCTTAATTACTTACAACTAACTGCCGGGTGAAAAGTTTGCACATTCCGCCCCCCATTTGGCGACCAAACTACCACTGCTACTTGCATTGCAATTGAAACCGAAGTTACAATCGCATATCAAGCCCTAAGACAAAAGGCAAACATGCTTGGTTGAGTTTCCACCGAAAAGTGGGCGGCGGGTGCTTTTGGGGGGGGGGGCGTGGCAGTCAGTCTGGGGCATAGTCGAAGAAATTACGCTGATTGAACACTAATTTATTTGTTTGTTTGTTTTAACATTTTCGCCGCATTAAAGGGGGGGATTTGGGTGTCGGTATCGGAAGACGCGAGTGGAAAAGTGGATAAAAAGTTTTCCCTTCGCCAGGTGCAAAACGCTTGCATGTGTGTGAGTGTCGGCACGGGGGTGGGGGTGCCAAAGTGAGTGGACTTTTGGGGGATGGAGGGTGGTCTTAGCTTTGTGTGTCTGCCGTTGTTAGCATCTTTTGGCTTTTTGTTGCAATTTGTAACTGAGGTTCTTTGTCTGCCACTGCCGCTTTTTCGCTTAATTGGCTGTAATTGAAATCGTTCAAAGGGTTGGTAAAGGGGTGGGGGGGAGGGCGGGGTGAGGTGGAAATAAATATATAAGCAGAGTTTAATTCACTAGGCTAAATCAGAAAAATAGATATCTTATTAATTAGGAAATCTAAAGTTAAGTTAACGTTAAATGATACAATACTTATAAACGGCATCATATTTAATATAAATGAAATTTCTTTTTAAAACTTTAATATTTATTTATCAGTATTGAAGTCTAGTTTTTTTTTCGGCTTCAGTCACACTATTTCGCCATATTTAGAGGATTTTTTTGTTTGCCTGCGGTCGAGCCTTGTTTGCCCCGAAAATTTTGATATATTCACGTTTTGACTTTTTGGCCACAGTTTTGACCGTGTGTGTGTGGCCTTTTTGTTTTCCTTGTAGTTCCTTTGCCCGTTTTTCCGATTCTCCCTGTTGCCAGTCTGATGTGGCGACCTTTTAGCGAACGTTTTCGCCATTTGCAGTTTTTCGCCTGCGGCAGCGAGAATGTCGCTTTTCCCCTAGCCCCCTAGTTTTTCGTACTTTTCCATTTTCTTTTTGGGAAAACTGCACGTGGGTGTATGTGTGTGTGCGCACTACCCGGCGATCTCTGTTTGTGTTTTCCGAGTACTTGGTTATGGTAATCGAATTTCAAATTATTGCCAAGAGCTATATCCGAATGGGGGAAACCCCGGAATATGTCTCTCTTTATTTTTTACTTTTTTCATGCCTTCCTTTTCGATATTTTCATGCCAAAAGATTTTTTTTCGCTACCCTTTGTTGTTCTTGTTGCGGAAGATGAATCTGGTTTTTTTTTTCAGTTTTCCGTCAATTCCTTCTTTTTTTTGTTTGTGTTTATGTTTTGGCTAGTTGCTGTTGATGTTTTCCCCCCGCCTGCCACTGTGTGTGTGTTTCCGAGGTTTTTCCTGTTTTTCCATCCTTGCACTGCTGTTATTGTTGTTTACATCCTGTTTTTGGCGCGCTTTGAATATTTTGCGGTGCATGTTTTGTCATGCAATAATTTAATTGTCGGATTTGGCAGCTTAAAAGCATCCCACCGCCCCCGATAGCTGCCACCCACAAGTGCGGGGGCGTGGCAGGTGTGGGACGATTGTTTGTTTGTTTGTTTGCTAGGAGGACGGACAGGCTGACACTTTGTGCTTTATTTACGTTTGGATTTGGCTTGCTGATGTTGTTTGGGCTTTTGTGTTTTGTTTTCTTTTGACAAATTGCTTAAATTTGTTTGCTCAGGAGTGTTTTTTTTTTTTTTTGTGTAGCGCTGAATTTACATAAATCATTTTAGCAACTTTTATTTCAAGGTGTGTTCACTTTAATAATGCGCGTGCACAGCTCTGTGATGCTAAAAAAACGATTTGCTTGTGCAAAGTTTTAAAGCACTCTATTTCACTTAAATTTATGAGTTCTCGATTTTAGTACAAGTTTACTTATCTGACTTTCTGTGGAGGGAATAATAATTTTTCAAATGCTCTAACATGATTCTCGGCTGAAGATACTAGAACTTTAAGCTGCTGAAACCCTATTCTTTCTAACTATTTATAATTCCCGCTGCCCGCTGCATTATCTGCGACAGTTTGCTGTCCTTGGGGCACAGTGTCACTATAATTAATAATCAACAGCAGCTTAAAGATTTTAATTAAAATCAACGACAGGCGGCAGCAGCTCAAGTTGCAGCTTCTTCTGTTCTTTATCTCCGCTTATATTGTCAACTGTTCCTGGAAAATGCAATCCGTAAGCCCCCATGTAACCACCTCCATTGGTAAACTAACCGCCCTCCACACTGCCCCTGCTAGATCGACCTGCGTTGATTTCTTTTAATTTAGCCGCAATGACCTGCATCGAAATGCTTTTGTGTGCTTGTGTTGGCTAAATGTCCTGGATACTGAATCCTGCATCCTGCAGATCACACAGGATGTACAGTACGGCTCGCCGTCGCCTTCAGCTCCAAATTTAGCTGCAATTCGTTTCCTTGGCAACTTAGCCAAGTTTCAGTTTCAGTTGCAATTACTTGGCGCACCTGAAGTGGACAACAACAACGGGATGTTGAGTTGAGTTGAGTTGCAGGGGGTCAAAGGTTAGTTTGTTTGTTTGTATTTGCCGCTGCTGCTGTTGCGGTGACGTTGCTGATTCTATCCCTCGTTGATTTTTTTTCTTGCCTCCCAAGATTCACCATTCTGCAGTATTTTTTGCTATCGCTTTTCTGTTGACTTTGCGCTTTCTATTTACGCTCCGCTGTTGTTTGTTGAATTCCAACTGCAATTATGTGAATTTTCACCGTGCACAGCATAAAACATTTTCCCCAGAACTCCGGTTCAAGCAGTTGGCCTGCAGCCTTCTGTTGGGCAGATCCGGGGGCACCAGGTTCCCAGTTACCCAGGTTCGCCGGTTCTGGCCAAGCTCAAAGTCAAACAGCGTCGGGAAAGTAAACTGAGCTTGAAAGTCAATAAGCGGGGCGCAGGGTTTGGGCCTGAGTGCCACCTGAGTTTCCAAGGATCTCGACCCGGAAAGTGTTGAAAAGCGTTTAAAGCTTAGTATCCTTTTTTTAATTTTTTCTTCATTGATTTGGTCAAATGTTTGCAAGAAGTCAAGAGAATGCTCGAACATAGAATATCTCAAGTTTCTACTGAAGTCAGTTAACTTGAAAAGGCTCTAAATACACGAAAAACATACAACAAATAAACTGGATAGCTAAAATATAGCTTAGCCAAGAAAATCAAATAGTTTTGACGTAATGTTATATTATTCCCATAATTTATGATACAAATTTGAAGTGAATAAAATTTGCTTGATAAATCCTCAGTTTACCTAAGAAGATAAAATCATGGCTCGCCGTAAAAACAAAAAACAAGTAAGCTTAATATGTAATGAGCATTTAATAATCTGCATAATAATTTATATATTTTTGAACAGATGCTGATAGAAATGCTCACGCGGCCCCAAAATGTGGATCCTTCCAAGTCGATGGAAAATCAAAAAAATCCGGATTTAAAGCAAAAAACGATGGTTGCGGCGGCCGCGGCCAAAGGATACAACCTTCCTCGGCCCTTGAAGAGGGATGTTATCCGCAAGATTTGCAGATTGCCACCAGAAACGTGCAATCAGAAGACAAAAGCGCAAGTGATGTACTACAATTCCAACTACGGAAGGTTTAAGAAAGCCAATCTCAGCCAAACCGATTTTCACGAGCCTACTTGTCCCAAAACTCGCAGATCGACAAAAGCCAATGAAAACCAGAAATTTAGTACTGCATCCAGGCAGAGGACGCAAAAGAAGAAAACAAAATAATCTTAAGTCTTCGAATCCGTATGGATATACTATATATTCTATTCTTGGATGGCATGATTATGTGTTCACCAAGTCCTGTGTTTTTTATACATTTTTCATGTACATAACGCCTTGTGAAATACTGTTCAATACACGCATCTTTTAAACCCTATTATTCAGTTTTTAAAACCAAAAGATAATTTATGTTTCAAGTGATTCTTAAAATTGAAGCTGACACAAACGAGCCTTGAGAAAGCCCATCGAAGTAGAAACCCTTAGTAGTTATTTGTCCTGCATGTGTTGTCCTTAGCTCGTCTTCAAAGGGGCTTTCCCCGGCATTCCATTGGTGTCACGTAGATTTTTCGTTTGCTTTGAGTTTTCAGTTACACGATTTTTGAAAGGGACGAGGCTGAGCAGTAGCAGCAGCAGCAGCTAAGCAATCACCAAATAAAAAGCCATCGGACAGTTGCTGAGCTCAGTTTCAATTTTCACTTAAAACAAAGTTGGCCAACGAAGGGGAACGGAGCTGCAGAAGGACAAAAACTGGCTGAACCGAACTGCATCTCACATGCACATCCTCATCCACATACACACCCACATCCAAAGGAACTGAGGGTCGCTTGGGCGTTAACAAAGCGCGAGTTACCATGCCCAGCATTAACCCCCCTCAACAACCACCTCCGCCTATGAAGCCCGCCCGGTAGGCGACATCAGCAAAGTGCCAACGCTGTATATATATATATTGATCACGAGCTACCATGCCAGCATAGCCTCGTCCCCCGCTACCTGAAACTCTGTTGCACCCGATGATGAAATCGGCATGAACACACACACACACACATATTCACACATACTGAGTGGTGGCGACGCTCTCGACGTTGAAATTAACATGAAACTACACACACACATACACACTGCGTAATCGCGACGTCCTCGTCTAGACTCGCTATCTAGAACTAACGGGATCAAAAGCACTGCTGCTTGCCCGTGCGTATACATTAAGAATAAAGCTTTCATCATTCTTGATCTTGACACCAAACCGAGCAGTTGATTTATTTAAAGTGCCTGGGCAGCAACTAACTAAGAGTAGAGAAAGGAGGACCCCCGATCCAACGGAGGCACTCGTAACTGGCGCAGCCGGACTAGAACTAAAAGGATTAACAACGCCTTTCACGTTCTTCGTTCCACTTCTGTAAACGGGTAAGTAAGTGAACAAGTGGCAGAAAAAAAAAAACACAAGTTTGAGGAGCCAAGTGTAAATATATGGTTCTCAAAAAAAGAGAAGAAAAGGAAAAAACTTCACACAAACAAGTTCAACAGTGACATACAGTATAATTACAAACTATTGTGACCGAATATGTGCACATCAATCGCTGAAAGGGCACCGGGATCACACATAAAAAAAAAATGTCTTTACATTCAAAGTGACCGAATATGTGCACATCAATCGCTGAAAGGGCACCGGGATCACTTATGACATACATAAAAAGTTAACATCATTCAGTGCTATGGCCAAATATGTGTACATCAATCGCTGATGAGACACCGGGACCATACATAAATAAGCAAAACAAATAAATCTAGTTCAATGTTGTGGCCGAATATGTGTACATCAATCGCTGAAAAGGCACCGGGACCACAACATTGAAAGAAATTAAACAATAAATCAGTAATAAAATCACTATGTGTGTCAGGTTGAACCTTTCCTTAAAAGCCATATACTTGTTCGCGAATGTTCCCAATTGAGAAACATTTGTCAAATTACAAATACACTCAACTTACTACTTCGGATTGTGTTACTGCCATGTGTTCATTTACTTATACAAACTGAATATAAATTTTTTATACTTACTAATGTACATAATATATTACAGTCAAACATTGGAGCCAACACTTACTTAGAAAGAAACAAACGGATTCATATTATAAATACACACTACATTTTAAGATTATCTATATATAAGATTACAATTACTTAATTACACCTTATTATTTAAGCTAAAACATTATTACACTAAACATATACACAACATATAGGTACACGTATACAAAAGTATATAAGCACAATAACACATATACCATATTTTTAAGTACAACACACAGACTACACAAATCAAAAACACCTACATGCCAAAGAGAATTCCGAAACTGCACCTGGAGGCATTGGCAACAACCGGGAAAATGGACTACATAACTCAACAATACTTTACCGCTACGTACCTTGCATTGAGCATAGTACTAATACTTGTGATCTGTCTCCGAACCTGTAAAAGGCAGAAAACGATTTTTACCCAGCAACCCACCCACACACCTCACGTTGTCGAGTCGGCTATCCCTTCGTTATGGCCATCTCTCCACACTAGGGGGGGAGGAGTTACCATGCCCAGCATTAACCCCCCTCAACAACCACCTCCGCCTATGAAGCCCGCCCGGTAGGCGACATCAGCAAAGTGCCAACGCTGTATATATATATATTGATCACGAGCTACCATGCCAGCATAGCCTCGTCCCCCGCTACCTGAAACTCTGTTGCACCCGATGATGAAATCGGCATGAACACACACACACACACATATTCACACATACTGAGTGGTGGCGACGCTCTCGACGTTGAAATTAACATGAAACTACACACACACATACACACTGCGTAATCGCGACGTCCTCGTCTAGACTCGCTATCTAGAACTAACGGGATCAAAAGCACTGCTGCTTGCCCGTGCGTATACATTAAGAATAAAGCTTTCATCATTCTTGATCTTGACACCAAACCGAGCAGTTGATTTATTTAAAGTGCCTGGGCAGCAACTAACTAAGAGTAGAGAAAGGAGGACCCCCGATCCAACGGAGGCACTCGTAACTCGCGCGAGGCGGCTGCCAAATTGTTTTTGCTGCCGCACAGGGAAAATATTTTTCAGGTTGATGAAAAATACTTACAGCTAACAGATTTATTTACAAAATACATATATATATGATATTATGGTACTAATCATGTTACTACCAATAATAAGACGATTAACCGTCTATGTTATTTATTATTATAATGTGTTATTTTTTTAAAACAAAATAGTTCTTTGGTGTTGCAAGTATTTAAAAGAAAAGCTAAATGGCTTAAAAACTCTGAATATTATAAAATGTATATATTATTAATATTGTTTATTTGTGTGATGTGCCTATAAATAATGAACTAAGCCTGATAAAATATTTAAATAAATACTACAAACGAGGTAAACTTGCTTATATTAAAATAAACTCAATTTCCATAAAATAAACATGTGAAATAAATTAATTTTTAGCTGATTGTTTTTCTCAGTGAATCCGTTGTCGGGTTTTGTAATCAGAGCAAAGTAGACACAGACACATGACGGAACTACTCGCCCCTTTCCCCCTTGGCTTACGTGATTTCAGGCTGCCAAATCACGGATCGGGTTGAGAGGAAAATCGTAGAGCTCGAAAAAAAGTCACGAGGAAATAAAGAAAAGCGAACAGAAAAAAACATTATGCTGTCGGGTAGCCAAATATTTCTATGTGCTGCCATGATGAACCAACCAGAAGCAAGTGGCAAGGAAAAACAAAACTATAGCCAGATTTACAGAGCAAAGGGGCAAGGAAAAGTTTGTGTGGCTCACGTGACATTTGTTTTGGCAAGTGTCCTTTTTCCTCATTGTCGTCAAATCAGCGAACGTACCTGCAATGAAAAATTAAAGAAAAGGGTTTTCAGTTGGTTGCTTTTCAGTTTTGTCAGTTGCAGAAAAGTTTCAGCTTCGTGCATTATACGCTTTAAAATAATACAATAACCGAGAAGCGAAACACAACCAATTCATTGAATTGCTAAGAATATTATTTTAAAATATTTATTTATTTGATTTGAGTGATTTTAAAATATTTGGGATTAAAATATTTTATTAATCATAATTATCTGCATCCAATAAACACATTTTCTAACGACATTCATTTCATTCATTTCTTCCATATCCTGAACCATAGCCAAACCATTTGCCAGTGTATGAAGGTTCGCGTTGAAAACAAGGTCCCCTTGCAGTTGTCGGTTTTTTGGTCGTAGACGTCATCCACTGCCTTATAACACCTGGCCTCTGCTCCTTGTCATATCTGCGGCGCATGCATTTTTTTAGTTTTTCGTTAAAGTAATATCCATACTAAGGAAATTCAGTTCTTAATGGCGCATTTTTATTTTTATCACAAACACTTCTTACAACGCATTGGCCTCTCGTGCGTGCCAAATCCGGCAGGCAGGTGCTCATTAGAATTACCCAGGTGAATCCTGCAGCGCAAGGAGGTAATTCTGATGGAGGTGCGGTTCCATTCAAAGACGACATTCTTTTCAGGAATATTAAATCCGACTAATACTAGATACTAGATTGCTGAAGGAACACAATTAATTTGGACACACTTCTAACTGTGCGGAAAACCACGTTAGCTCAGGCTATTAACTTATTTTAAACCAAAGGAAAATAACTAAAACTATTAGTTTAGCAATAGCATAGTTTGTATAACAGTTCCTAGATTCGTACAAATACAGTACTTGCACCTTTCCAACTCATCATATCTTTCGTATGTTAATGGATTTAAGGCAGGATGCACATGGAATAGGTCAAATGGGCTGGGTATCTGGGTATTGTGTCGGCATTCCGTAGCTTCCCAGCTTCCCGATTGCCGAATTTAATGAGTGAAATTAAGTGGGACACTTGAATGAGCCCATTGACTGCGCGGCGAGGGGTGGCGCAAAAGTTTTGTATACAAAGTTTTGTGTACAAAGCTAAGTTAAATATGAAACTTATTTTTTTGTAAAAGTAAATAAAATTCAATTCAAATCGCAGTTTATGCTTAGATCCTAACAAAATACATTTAAATCCAAATTAATTAGTCTTAAATATAAATATATAAAAAAAAGGTAATTAAATACATGAAAATAAAATCTATTATTTTAAGTAAAGCTTTAACTAACAATTTCACCCATGACACGGCGTTCATCGTTTCA
The DNA here is from genome assembly GCF_004382195.2 of Drosophila sechellia. Taxonomy (NCBI): domain Eukaryota; kingdom Metazoa; phylum Arthropoda; class Insecta; order Diptera; family Drosophilidae; genus Drosophila; species Drosophila sechellia. Next base: position 13,336,924 of record NC_045950.1, on the reverse strand, counting down.
AATTGGGCTTTGCCTTTTTTGTACCGGACCTCGTGGCGTATGCGCAATTACAGCCCCGCAGAGTTAAAAAACAGCTTAGGTTAAACAAGATTGGTTTCCACAAATGCACAGAGAGCATTACAGGTAAGCTATTTTTTAATTAGCTTCAATTCGCTTAATTTTCAATATTCCCTATATTTATATAATAGTTTCTGCGTAAAAAAAAAACTGAAAATCTATTGAGAAGTGGCTAAGGCAAATTCAATGCCAAAGTGGGCGAAAGTTGGTAAAACTTTGCCGGGCCAAAGTGAGACAGCCAAAAGTGAGACAGCGAAAAAGAAATGTTCCAGGTGGCGAATGTCAAAGCAGTAGATCCTGGCAGCTGAAGGACATCACTTCCATCCCCTTTCGTTGCTTGTTTGTTTGTGCCATCGTCGTTTGTGAACTATGAACTGTCACACGGAGAAGAGTGCACTAAAAGCGTCGCCTTACGGCAACTGACTAGGAAAGATAATCGCGAGGGGTGTGATGAGTGGGCGGTGCAACTTTTGATAACGGTTTATCTGGGCTGCCGTTGCAGCTTACCTTTTTTAGCCGGGCAACAGTTTCAGCTGACTGGCTAAGTTGGCTTCAAGTTGCCACCGACTTGACTGACTTGACTTTCATCATCATCGTCATTTGCTTTCCAGCTTGAGCTTCCAAAAGGGAGGCGAAAAAAAAGTATCTTGGTATCTTGATGTCGCGACAACTTTTCCTTTTTTCCATGGTTAGCATTTAATTATTTGAAAAATACGCAATGGCGCTTCGTATTACCGAGAAAGAGAAGCAGGAAGAGAATCGGATCGGATGTGGGTAAAGTAATCAGCGAAAATTGTGCTAATTTTTAAAATAAATATTGCAAGAAATGGGTTATATAGTTTTAACTATTCTTTATGGTATTATGAAGGCGACAGCTTTCAAAAAGGCACACGATCGCACTCAGCGGCGATTACAAAAATTGCTTATAACTCTTTAAGAATTCATACTCTATAAATTTTAATATTTCTCCTATTGAAAATGCAATAGTTTAATCAATTTTTTATTCTTCATAGGCAAGCTAAGTATGCATGTTGCATCTACAGTTGTGTTTGGTTTTAAAGTGTAAGAGGGTGAACATATATTTAAGCCACAACCGGCATCAGGAGAAGGACGAGCAGAAAACATCCTCTGACAGTTTGGCTAACATTAAAAGCGGCAAAATGTTGCGGTGCTGCCTGCCAAATGACATGATTTCTCAGTTCTGATTCGGTTTCCATTCTGCACTCTCTTCAGGCTGCATTTCTACAACTTCGCATTTCTACATCCCCACATCAACTTCAGCTCAAGAACTGAGCGAAACTTTTGCTTATCTGCGTTACAGCCACAAAACCGAATCCCGACTCCAGCCAACCAAGTCGCCACCCTTTCTTCACTTTCTACACTGAGCAAAACTACTTCACTCTCAATTGACCCATTCCTTAAGACCTCACAAAATCTGAGATAAAATAAATCTTTAAGAGGAGTTGATTTTGTTTAGTTTGAAACTCAGCATGGAGGTTCATGGAAGTTCAACATATTGATAGATATTTCTTGCAGTGTGCTCACATTATTCCCTTTTGCCATATACTGCAAAATCTTGAGGCACATGTTTGCTTTTGTTGCTGCCGCTGTGTTTTTTGCTGCGTTTTCCTTGGGTGTATCAGTTTGTCTGGTCCTTGGATGGCTGGTTTTCCTTCTTGGTCCTGTTATTTCTACACATGCTCGCCCAGGACTCGCTCTGTGTTGCTACTTTGCCACTGAAGCTGCTGCTGTTTGTGCGTGTTTCATTTTATTTGTTGGCACAAAATTGGGTTTTAGTGGATTTTGTGGCAAATGATTTTTGCTGGCTGCCGCTACGCTTGCATAAACTTTAATTTAATTTTTACCCAATACAAAAAGTGCAAAACTTCCCTGAGCAGCTGCACAAAAAAAAAAAACCAAAATAAAAAGTGGGTAGAAAAAGGTGAATGATTAATTTGTTTTTCTACATCTAACAATAAAATCGTATAATCTTATATATATATTAACTAACATCTTATTTCTCGAACTTCAGTGCCCACAGTAACCAAGGATTAAATTCCAGAAGCGATTAATTGAAAGCTCTATATATAAAAACTTTTAGATATCTCAACACTTGACTTTATCCGTAAAGTTTGCCTCCGAGTTTCGGCACTTCTGCATTGATTTCGTTTCCCAATCGCTTTCAATCAACATGCGTATATTGAATTGAATATATTCGTCGAAAAAGCCACAGGACACTTCTCCCTCAATTCAAATGTGTCTGCCGACATCTGTCTGTATACATATACATATATACATATTCCCATATATTGCCACACAAAATGGAAGACACCTACGTACATACATGGGTAGCAGTTTTTTAAGAAATGCACAAAAGTGCAATTGAGTTGAAAGACGTGCCAAAGGGCGTGCACCAGGTAGAAAAGCCATAAAAATGGCAGCTAAACGTCGGTGGTTGGTGCCAGGATCCCCCGCTCAGGTGAAAAATTATAGCGTAAAATTCATATTTGATGACTTTTTGATTGCCAAACCGAAAACTGTTGCCCCGCCTCCAAGTCAATCCGAACCGCAATCGCAACCTCAGATTCTGCCTTTAGCTCCGGATTCACACAGCCACATAATGCTGGCAAAAGTGCTTTCAATGGCGTCATTGTCAAGCGTTCTTGCAGCCATCGCAATCATCATCATCATCATCATCGTTATCATCGTATATATCCACCTGCACCTGAACTGCACTCTATATATGTACTCGACGTACTGGCTGATCCAAAGCAATGCCAAAGCTTTGGGATTAAGCTGCAGGTGGCTTTGAACTGGATGGATGGATGGTTAGATGGATGGATGGATGGCTTGCTGGCTGGATGGCTGGCAGTATGGCAGCTGGATTTTTCCATTTCATTTTTCCATATTTCGTGTCGTTTGTCGTCCTCGAGACCCGATGATGATGATGACGATGTGCTTGAGTTTCGATTGTAGGCAGAGGGGCAAATCTTTCAATGGTAACAGGACTGCGGTACCAACTCTCAAGATGAATTTTGGTTGTACAAGGACTCGATTAATGAACCTCAGTTTGATGGTCATTTAAAATGCATTTCTAATGGAAGTGTCTTCGAGCCGAATTGGGTATTTAGGTTATTTACGAGGAAATATTTATTAAATTATTAAATACCTTTATACTAGATAAAACATTTTACTTAAGCTTTTTAGTATATATTTTCCGATTTATGTATAGTCTCTGATTTACCCTCCAATTCATATATTAACTTTAGCTTTAAAGAAACCCAGTAATCAATTTTAATTATCCTAATCCTCAAATCCCATTAATCGTTTTGACTTTTTTCCGTGTCAGTCATCTAATTTCAATGAATCTAAGGACCCGAGGATGTTCCCGAAACGAGGTCCTTTCAGCACCATTCCCTTGTCCTCGCAGATTGGTGTTGATGTGATGGGCCACGAATGCTGATGACACTAATGCTCATCCACACGCACACTCGAACTGTGACCCATGAAAAGGATTGGGGATCCACGATCCAGGATCCAGGACGCAGGACGCAAGGACGTCAATGTTTTAATGATACGATGGCATTGCATAAAACGGCTACGCTAATTTGCATTGTTGTGCGGGTGTGTGAGCGTGTGTGCGAATTGGCCGCTGTCAACGTTGTCCTGGCACACTCGTGTGTAATGATTTGTGCCAGTTTTTCCAGCTTTTCACGCTTTTTCCCTGCCCCAGCACAAACGACCAACAACCTCGGCAGCCCAACTGGCTTATGTCATACAATTAATAAAAGTTTTTACGCCCGCGAAAAAAAGTAAGCGAAATAATGAGCAAGGCTACAAGCATTTTGTCACACGTTGACCTTAATTACTTGGCACTTTTTACAGGGCCATTAGGTTTCGAATTTAAAGAGTTCTAATGGTGAATATTAAAGTGCTTAATTATGATTGATGTGATCATTTTGGGTAAAAATTATGAAGTGTCGTTGTTGCCAATCATTCAAATGATTTAAGTATCCTTGGGGATTATAAAAATGGTGTAAAGGGTTATTTGCGGTTGAAGTTGAAATAAACCGGTTAATCATTTTATAATTTTAGGATGTGCATTTTTTCTGTCGTAAATAAATTGCTCATATCATAATCCGCTTCAAAAACGCATCGGTGACCCAGAATACTTTTAATATTACTTTTAATTACTTAATTAACTTAATTAATTAATAATCAAGCGAATGTTTTTGCCTCGCTATAACCTTTTACCTCGCCCAACTCTCGTGCATTTCGAGGAAGTGGAACTAGTCTGGCTGGCGCTTATGGCCCAAAGCCAGATCCAAGTCCAAATCCGTCTCTGAACTGTGACGACAACAATTCCAGCAATTTTTATATGCCATTTGGCGATTTTACAACTTTGCTGGCGCCGTGCTTATGCCGAACTCAAACCAACTGTGGCGCTCTTCTTATGGCCACGTTTGTAGCCAGTTGCTGGTGTAGTTGTTTTTTGCCATTGGCGCCATGGTGGGCTGGCTTGTTCTGGCCAAAAGCGGAATCCCATACTTTTTACCAGGCTTTCGTCCTAGAACCATTTTTTCCCATCAGTCGGCAACGTCGCGTGCTCGGGCCATTTTCCGTTTTCATGGCGTTCGTCGCCAAAATGGCGTTGCGTGCTGCCGCGAAATGTTTGTTGAAAATTGCTCAAATGAGTCGTACTGCAATGGATCGAAGCTAAGATTACCCTACGTTGAAGAATAACCTTTCTAACTATTTGTTGAAGAAAGTTTTTATACAACCTAACAAATGCGCCAAAATTATATTCCTCTAATTTCACATTTCACTTAGAAATATTATTTTTCTGTTTTAAATTGAGTTAAGCCTTTTGAAACCTTAGCTAAAAGGGTATTTGTGTTAGGGAAATTGCATGGTGGTTGGGGTCAAGGGATCTGGAAGTATTAGTGACAAACACATTGAAATTTGTATGCGTCACAATCGTCAGAATCGCAGTCGCAATAACAATCACTGCGAAAGGCGAATCAAGTCATTGCCGAAGGAGAAGCTAGAATCATAAAAAGATTTATGGCGCTTTCAAGGCGAAAGAGCCAAAGTATTCACAATGACAAAGGGAACTGGGATTTGATATCGGCATTTGGGGAGGGGGAGCAGAGAGCCGGAAAACTGCGTGCGAAAAGTGCTGTGTGTTCAGCAGGATATACGAGCTATCGAGGCTAATAAAATATATGAACAAACTCGCATTAGGAAGGTAAAGTTCATAAGGAAAATCCCCGAAAAGTTGTCTTTGTGGAATGTCGGCATGATGATACATAAATCTAGATGTCAAATTTACTTTATGGACTTGGCAAAGGTTGCAGATGACAGAAGTTAATATTTGCCTAGTTATATGACAGCCCTTTTCGTCTACTATCTACCGGCTTCATATCCTTTTTTGTTCAGTACTTTCTCTCTTTTTTTTTTTGGGCCTCCGAATTTTGGCATTGTTTTAATGCATTTGCAAGCCCCTACAACTTTCGGCGCGTGGGTCGAAAGTTTCGGGGGTGGTTTTCTCCTTCCCATTTTCATTGTGCAATTGCAAACTTTGCAACAATAAAATTGCTGCCAAAAAAAAAATGTAAAATAAAAGTAGCAGGGCACAGCCATGGCAGCAGGCTAACAATGCAGGCGGTGTAAAAAAGTGAGGATAATAAAACACAGTGCAAGTCGCCTGGTGTAGCCTACTTATGGATAGGAAAATTGTGTTGGGGGCGGCAGCGGGTGGAAAAACAGACGCCGCATTTAAACTCTCGCGGCGACTTCCGGAGCGGTAAATTATGCAGACCTCGTGAAATATCACTCATTGTGCTCGCCATATGATTTAATCGCCAGGTGGCATAAAAAGAAAATAGTCAGCCACGTTAAGCGATACATATTATATTTCGCATTAAATACATGTCAATGCATAAATAATCGGGAGCTTTGAATAATTTTTTTGTAGAGCGTAAAGGATATTCAGCCGATCGGCGAATATACACAGATTGACTATCAAATTGGCAACGTAACTGAAATTGCCTTTCTAGTGGTTTCTTAGTTTCAGCTACGTATTGGACATCGATCAAAATGTACATCTGTTGCAGGTCGAGATGGATTCCGTGTGTTGCTCATACGCCTCGTTGCACATTTATGATTTCCCAGCACATAACAATCCACAGCCAATCGAATCGCAATCAAGGCGGTATTTATGGTCGTGACACCCTGAATCGAATAGGCTATAGATCTCTTAAAAGAATGGTAAAAACTATTTAAGGAATGTTTGTGTTTACTACTATTTTGATCTTAAGGTACTCTTTAACTGGAATTTTTAAAAAATATTTTTAGTTTTAATCCAAAGACAGCAATAAACTAACAAATTGAGAACCACATAGTAATAAATTTAGAGGAAGCCCAAGTATTTTGTATATTAAGCAAAGATATTTTAATGGAGTTTATTGTCTGGCTTAAGTTAAAATTGGCAACGAAATTGAAATGTTTGTGAATGAAATTAACACCACCCGGTACGCACACACACACATATGTGCAGACCGACTCAGACAAGCACACTCGTACTTACACGCCGAAATGCAAATGCAAATTGCATTTGTTTGCGTTGTGTCATTTGTCGCTTGGCTGGAACCGAAATGATAGGGTTGTGGAGGGGGGGCATGTGGTGGGTTGAGGGTGCGCCGGGGCTGACTACAACTCTCAGCTGGCAAATGTGACAACTTGTTACAAAATTCATCAACTTATGAAATATAAATCACACACCACACTGGAGGAGCCAGCCAGCAGAGATAAAACTGGGGAGAGTGCCAGTTCATCTAGAATATTCAACAGACGTCATAAGTTTTGCAGGCCCAAATGGCTTTGCAGGCTTAAAACCATTTCAACCCAATTTTCAGAGCTTACCTTAGCAGGCCTTTCGAAGTACTATGGGCTGTTTCTAATAGGTGCGGGCAAATTTACGCTTAAAAAGCACAACATTGATCTATTTTAAAACCAGCAAGTTCAAAATCAATTTGCTAAAAGCAGGAACCACATTTCCTTGTATTTCATAGGAAGTTTTATTAATATTTATTTATTTTATTTTTTGTTTATTATTTACTCCTTCCATCCCATTGTACTTCCTGCTTGAACAGTTTCAAATTCAACCTCAGCAGGCCGATTTTTCGAAATGCCAAGACCTGAAACATCTGGCCGGTATAACACTTCATTCCAACGCCATCACCCCAACCGTTAACAACTATTACTATAAGATAAATTCATTTCGACCTAACCGTTTTTTCACCTCCAAAAGGCAAGTAAAACAAAAAAAAAAATTTCATATTTTTTTTGAGAAATCAACAAGCTAGAAATTATTTGTGACTTTTAACTTTCATTTGTCTTGCAGTCTAACATGGGAGACGAAGAATCACCAGCAGGACCAGGAGCTCCGGGTGAGGCTGTTGACGATTCAGCAGATACCACCACTGATGGTGCCGATACAACCACAGCTGGTGCCCGCATGATGATGAGCCACCCATGGCTGGCGGCCGCCGCAGTGGCCATGTATGCCACCAAGGTCATGTGGATCAAGTTCCGTGAGATCGGTCTGGCTAAGCAGGAAAAACGGTTCAAAAATCAACTGGCGAAGCAGTCTAAGCCCTTGCAGACTATTGATGAAGATGGTTCCGAATCTGATGCAGAATCTGATGCAGAAACTGATGCAGAAGACGACGACGACGGCGACGTCGGACCCCAAGTGGAAGATGCAGTAGAGGGACCGGAATTCGAACGAAACCGAGTGGATATATGCCAACGCCAGATCGAAGTCTCTACTGACTGCTGATGTTCGAATCGGGGATGAAGGACCGTGGAAGGATGGACATGCACACATACACTGGACAACTACACTAATTGTTGTAATGCTTGCGTTTTCCGTAGGGGAGGATCGTCGGGCAATGTTTGACATGTACCACCACATTGGGGGACACAAATTGTTAGTTTTAAAACATTAACCAAATTTCTTGTACCACATTGCGATATTTGAATTAGTTTTTATGAGTTTATATTAAATGCTGCGATGAAAGTATGGTACCCAGACATTAACAAAGTGCAATTCGTTTTGGGGGAAAAATAAGAAATCGTCTACTGCGACACATTGGCATTTTAATTTGAGCAGTTACCGGGGTAGGCTCAATTTCAGTTTTCGCATATGGCAAGAGGTGCTGTTTTTCAAAGGTTTCAATTTTGTTTTCTAAGTTACGATTCTCAAGAAAAAATTTGGATTCACGCCATCTTGATACCATACACCTAACTGTCAAAAAACTGCTTTTCTATAAAATCATTGTGACTAATTCCCTTTAATTTCCACAGCAGCCGTTATGCCGACAGGCTTATGGCCCACCCGAACCGACTAGCAACTATCCTAGCTGATCCCATCTCTCTCCGAAGACTGAAGAGGGTACACCCCAGCGATCTCCTTACACGGAGGATAACATAACATATTACATTTTCTTTTGTACTTTATAATTAAGATACCACTTGGTCTCATTTATCTTTATCACACATTAGGTTAAGTTCAGAGGAATTACTGAACGATTCCTTTTGAAATCTTAATAAATAAAATTAGTTACTCCAAAAAAAAAAAAAAAAAAAAAAAAAAAAAATTCCCTTTGCCAGGCAGAAAGTACAATATGAGTGAGTCCGCATCTGCCGGAGGTGAAGACACAGACTCTGAAGGGGTTGCTGCCGTGCCAGTTCCCGATACCACGCCTCGCGATGCGGACGCCACAACTTCCGGAGCCCGGATGATGATGCAACACCCATTGTTGGCGGCAGCCGCAGTTGCCGTCTATGCCACCAGAGTCATATGGGTCAAGTTGCGTGTGCTCCGGTTGGCCAAACAGTTGCGCCTCCAAAAGCAAAGATTTAGGATGTCTAATCCCTGGCAGGACAATGAATCTGGCTCTGAGGCAGAGAGTGATACCGATGGCAAGGAAGGCGATTCTGATGATTCTACAGATACAGATGTGAATCGTATTAGAATTCGGGTTGGTGTGCCGCAATAGTTTTTCAAGATGATTTTCGAATTTAAATTCAATGCTGCGAGTTATTAAATTTGTTAATAATATTCATATTAAAATACCATTAACAATTGATATCGCTGCTTTAAACAATTCCCATATATGCAGTTTGAAACCAGTTTATCTACTGTCATTTTTCAGATTGCACATTAAATGCCCAACTGAATCGCCAAAAAGGCCTTGTAATGTAATGTAAGCAATCAAAGTTGTGAGTTATATTTATACTTTGCATTTTTATTGATTTGTAACAATTTTGACACCTTGCTGTTGGTTCAGCCTGCCGGCTCTCCCGGTTTCAGTTTTTGTTCCTGTTTCCGTCTCGATCGATCAATCAAAAACCCGAGCGACGCGTCATTATGTCATAGTGGTGAAAATAGGGGGGAAAAATGGAAAATTTATACATTTGCAGTGGCAAACGGGAAATTCATGGAACAGGCTGCGGCAGCGGTCATGGAAACTGGGGCACAAGCAACTGCAACCGAGCGGTGTCTGTGTGCTCAGCATGTTTGCACCCGCCATCATCATCCTGTCGCCAAAAGCCACGCCCACTAGCTCCCGTCTCCCCGGTCAACCGCCTCTTCCGCCCGCCTGCCCATCGACCATCGGGTGTTTGGGGACAGGAAGAGGCTAATGAATGCCGCTGTCAATTAGCAAGGGGCGTTGGTAAATCAATTCAATGACACTGTGGCGCTGCTCAAATGACATTCGCCAGTACAATTGGAAAGTGAAAAGTGCCTGCAGTTGTCTTAAATGCCATTAAATTCGAGCTAAAAAGTTTTAAATTGTTTAGCTGATTTTTCAGATTTAGTTATGTAAGCCATTTTACGAATATCACATGAAGTTGTAAAATAATGCTAATAGAAATTGGCATTTCTTATCAGTTACTTAAAAACCATTTTAAAAAGCACTTAAACATTTTAACTATCCCATTTACCACATAACACTCCTTAAGATCGACAGCAATTAATTAATATTGGATAACCAGCAAGGCAGCGGAAACAATTAGCTCTTTTAGCCCCAATTTGATTGCATGTTGATGGATTGCTTAGCTCAATCACTTCTTCACATTTCGCATTATTTAATTATCAATAAAATGTGCCAACTGTGCTGCCTCTGTGAGTCTTTTAATTGTTCGCCGATGTTGCTGAAGTTTGAATGCAACTCCGTATTGATTTCGTAACGTGCCACAGAAACGTGGTCTAAATAAAATAAAATGCCGCGCCGCCAAGCAACTTTATGCACCAACAACTTTCGTTACATATTACATTTTTGTTGTTCGGCTTTTCTTAGCCGTTTTTCATTCGCTTTTCTCGAACGCGAACCTACACACACACACGCACACTTCTTTTTTGCTACTCGATTTCCTTGACGGCTTTTCCTCAAATGATTTAAGATTCGTTTTATTTTTTCTGACTCGAATTCAATATTTTATCTTTGGTTTCTTTTCACATAATAAACGCGCTTTTGGCATAATTGCCCCAGTGGTTTTACGTTGTCTGAGGGGAGGGAAAATCGTGTGGAGCGGGTCGATAATTATGATGTTGCATTGTTGTTGCGGTTATCGTCATCGCCTGCCACGATAATATGCCGTTTGCCCGCCAATCTGGAACCTGTGCCCCTGTCCCCTGTCCCCAGTCCCCAAGTCCGCCATCCCCAACTCACTTTTCCGCGCTTTCGTGTAATATTTGCTCACAATTATTGCGAGACGACGCAGCCACATAGTGGTTAATGCTGCCACTGCTGTTGTTGCCGCGGCAGTTGCGGTTGCATGTTGCAATAACCATTTCGCTTTCGCTTTCCAGTAAGGTAAGTCATTCAATACCCCGTGGCCATTGGCAGGGAAAGGGATATTGGTTAGTCAAGAATTTTCGTTAACCCATTTGGGAAATTTGTGCAAGCTATTTGGTATTAGTTTTATAGTTTATATTTAAATTAATATTAATACAAATATTGAGCTTTTGTTAAGACAGAAAACAACGAACAAAAAAATGCATACTTTTAATATTAATATATTTTATAAATAGATACTTCATCGGATAAATTACAGTCTTAGAAGCTTCTTTTGTCTATTCAATTTAATTTGCAAGTTTAAACCTTTTTCGCCATTAGTTATTTTCTTTTTAATTAATTTGGTAAGCTCCACGATACTGCTCCACCTGCGGCGCATACGTTGCGATTCTGGTTCGGATCGTTTTTAATTGTGACTCATTTGGCGGGGGGAGGCGCAACATGAAAGTCAATGCGCCAGCGGATGCAACATGCGAGTGGGCTGGCAAACAGCGGAATACAGTTGCAGTCGGGCTGCGAATGGTGATGGGGATGGGGGTATCGGTGGACTGGGAGCGATTAGAGCTGGATCTGGTTGGACGGAGTTCGGGGGCGACAATCGTACAGCCCATTGCCGTATTCCCCAAGTGCCACACGGCCATTCTATGACTTCATTTCGCAGCGCCTGGCGTTTTACGACCATCGATAACTGAGGCAGCGACAATTTCACCTAGTGTTAAAGTTATCTAGTTTTGCAACCAGTTGAGTTAATTGTCTGAGTGCGGAAATTTAAAGTTGCACCTTGCAAATAACTAGTATGATTTTATTTTAATTTTAATGTGCATTAACTATTAATTTCTTTCACTTTTACCAACAAAATAAGACAGTTTTTATTTGGCGGAGGCACTGCAGTGCATTTCGTTTAATTCAAATCCATTACGCAGTAAAGTTTTTCATTCAAAGTTTTAATAACACGGAAATGCAGTGGCATCCCGAACCCAAAGGCAATCCCCAAAAAACCCACTTCACGCACCAAAAATGAAAAAAAGGAAAAAGACGACCGAAGAAAAACAAATGAGCAAAGGATTAAAAAAGTTTGCTGCCTTCTGCTTTTGCCGCTTTTATTAATTTTTTTTTTTTTTGCCCCAAACTTGCTGGGTGAATTCAATTTAAATTTAATTACTTCAAATGCCAACTTTTGTCACACATTCGGGGGCAGAAAGGGGCTTAATGAGAAGGACAAAGTCAAGTAAGTCGACTTATTTGTCTGGAAGTCATTTAGCCATTTTCCTGATTTAATTGTAAAGTCTACTCAGCAATTGCCCCGCGGTGCTTGGCTAATCAGATCAACATTATTAGCCGAGGCAACAAAGCAATTGCAATCCTTTTTCCCTCACCAACCACCCACCCACCTCACCGCCCTTCCGGCCACAAATGTTCCCATCTGGAATCCGTTTTCATTACAATTTGTCGTCTCATTGATGTTTGCCCTGCTCAGAGCTGTTCTTGTCTGATATTAATCCGATTGTCTCTGACATAATCTTCCCAGCTGTCTGTAGTTGTGGGTGTTTGCATGCGAGTATGTTTATGAATTGTTTATAATGCCATTGGAGGATAATGTCTGAGCATAGTAAAAACTTTTGATATGTTGACTTTGACAAGACGCTTGTCTACAGTTGTGCCTTGTTGATTTGAAGAGGGATTAGATAGTCGTGGCAATTGTTGTGCTCTTCTTGTTTATCTAAAATATTACAATGTGCTAAGCCCTATCAAATCAGAATATTAAACTAAATTTGCATGTTCGTTTAAATAATATGCACTCCATGTTGGTGTTAAAATAAGAAATAAGAGAATAAGAAATAATTAAAGAGAAATTATCTACGTCTTCAAATTAGATAGAAGAATAGTTGATATTTTGCTATTTAATTTTTGAAACTTAAAGCTAGTGATTTACGCAGAGGCCGAGCCCAGACATTTTCGGGTTGTGTGAAAATGCCAGAAAGTGACTTTCTGCCGCCGCCAGGAAACGCAGAAGCGGAAGAGCCCGAATCAGGAGCAAGAACTTCAAGGAAGGACGAAGGAATCGGCGGGGCGGGCCAAAAGTAACATGTTGGCATCGTCTAGAAACTTACAAACATGACATTAAATGTTGCCCTGCCCGTTCGCAGAGATAGAAGCAGGTGAAAGGAGCAGCGACACGAAGGATGCAGGCTGCAAAAGTTTTTGGCGGCACAGCTGAGGAGATTTCCTTGACGTTGCGTATACGCCACCGTTGCCATTTAAATGCCGGCAGACGCGCCAAACTTCTGGCACCTATGGGAATTTCATTTGTTGTTCATTTTTAAGCAGTTCGCGATTTGAATTTGGCGTCGTTCTGTTTTTGGTTTTCATTTCTTCCTCTTTTTTTTTCTTGGCCGCTCCTTTGTTTTATATGCTGGCAGAAGGGACAAAGAATGCCGCAGTAAATTTACACAATGAAATCTTAAGAGGTCCCCGGGGAAAATGGCGGAAGCGGGAAACTTTAGGGGTAAAACTTTCACATGGCGAAGGTGGGAATGCCTGGCAAGCACACCTGAAATATATAAGAACTACTTGGATTTGCACTTGAACAATACCTGGCATATGTTATGAGGCAGAAGCCTTCGCCATTTGACCGGAAGTTCGACAAAGTTCAAATTACTCAGCAAAGATGGGGGAAAACCAATGTATGGCCAATGCTTTCATTCATTCGTTTTTGCAAATAAATGAACCGTATACTAAAACAAACAAATTCAATTGAATCGCTCTCCTGGGCATTACAATTGAATGTGCCAGGGCTTTTCTTCTCCACACCCGACCCTTGCGAAAACGAAAATCTAATGAAAATGTTCAATTTGCTGCAAACAAACAATGCCACGCAGGAAAATCCAAACAACAACAGACAACAAGAAAATCTGTGAAGGCTGAAAATCTTTTCCACAGAACAACACTCGTTGTTATTTGTTGCACTTGGCTGATTGAAAATACATGGTCTTTTATTTTCCACATTTCCTAGTTAGTTAGTCGGTTCAAAGGCAAACGGCAGGAAATAATTTTTGTATCAATGCAATTTTCCAGTAAAATGACAGATAAGCTTGATCCGAGAATTGAGTGCTCGCTTAACTTTCCCTTTTAATACGCTTATATAAATTTAAATAGACTAAAGAGTTGTATAAATTGGCTATAATTTTAATGAGATAAACGTAAGAATATAATAATTTAACATTTCTAGTAAGTTTGAATGCACTCGAATTCATTATGATTGCACTTTGTGTCGTCTTACAAGATTTATTAATAAGCCTTAACTTAAGCGAGTGTCTTACAGCAGATTTGCATTGGATTTATGAATGTCTAATCTTTGGTTTATAAATTAAATTAAATTTGTCGCAATTTCCTTTACGATCGAGCTGTTTGTAATCCAACTATCCACTTATCTTTCACTTTTCTGCAGTTTCAAGTTACCAATTACAAATTTATGTGCCATCTATCAGGTTAGTGGGCGTGGCGAGCGCCTCACAACCTTTGAACCCAGCGTTCGCTCCAAAGATCTTGCTGCTCATTGTTTACGCGTTTTTCGCCACTTTGGTCTTTGGCTTTTCGACTGTGTCGTTAAAAGTTTTATGGCTTTCGGTCATTTCGGCTATTAGGTGTGTCTGCAATTTGCTCCGTGGAGGATGGGGTAAATTAATATTAAAACGTGTCGTGTGGTATGTGAGTGCAGCTTCAAGGCGTTCATTCGCTCAGCTTAATTGATGGGCGCCATAAAAAAAAGCAGCAACAACGGACGGACGACTGGCGAAAAACTCACTCACAGTTTTTGGCCATATATCAACCGACCCACGACTGCAAATGAACTGCAATTATCAAGGAGCAGCCACAAGCGAACCACACAGAAAAACAACAGCGGACTGCTGCAGCGCAGATGCAAACAAGTGAAAAACTGTTTTTCCAGCTTTTCAGTTTCGTTGTTTACGTTTTGTCCGCAATGCAAATCATCATTAAATAAATTACTCATAATTATCGCCAGAAAGCGCCATTGAATAGTCTTTCTTTTCCTCTATTTTTCGGTGGAAATTCGCGCTGGCCATTTGTCTAACCCCAGTCAAATTGTGACTAATTTCCTTTTGGGGGAGCCCGAAGCTAGCTGTTCGCTTTTCCTTCTGTGGGTTTCCTTGCAGCGCCCGTTTTTATTTTCTACGATTTTTCCTTGGAGCCAAGTGGGCGGCATTAAGTCGTGTAATTTGCTGTCAAATTTCGTATGATTTTGGCATGATAAAATGACTAAGCTGGCCCGGTTTGCTCTTTCTTTGGTCATGTCTTTTGCTTCCTGGTCCTGGCCACTCAACTCAAGCTGGACAGCTGTCCATCGTTGGCACTGCGTTTTTTCTGGCACTGCTCGATCGACACAATGAAAATGTGAAAAAGATTGCCTTCAAAATTGGCAGGCACCCATTGAAAATTTCATTGTTTTGCGGGATTGGGCTGTAAATATTTGTGGGCGGGCCTCTAATCAAAGTGATGAATAGCAAAGGCCTTGCACAATAACCAGAAAAATGGTGTTTTCTTTTCTCGCAAAAAGGCCCAGCGAACCTAAAGGCTTTTATGCGGAGATTTGAGATGACTCTTCAGGTTCATAAATAAAAAGTTGTGTAACACATAATGAATGTGCTAGTTGATTAAATATATTAGGTAACTTGAAGTCAATTTAATACTTTTCATATCTTCTCTAGGGATAATCACATCTACTCTCATTAGCATTTCGAATATCATTGCAGTTCTCAGACATCAGCAACTGGCAACCTAATTTTTTCACTCCACTGCCTTTGGTGGATGCCCCTCTGCCCCTTCGGAAAACCAAACATTTTCCCAACTCTTCCACTGCAATTTTCGCACTCAAGTGGAGAGTAATTTGCGGTCGTCTTTGGTAACAGGGATTGGCTTCACTTTTCGCATTTCGTTTTCGCTTTTGCCGGCCAATCGGATAGTTGAACAAGTCCATTTCAAAACTGAACGATTGTGAGCCTGAGTGATAGTTCATCGGTGGTTTTGAGTGTGGGTTTGGGGCTTTTGGGGGGCTATGTTGGGGGTTTCGGAGATAGCCACAACGCACATGAGTGTGATATAATGATTGTCGGACATGTGGCGAACATTTGTTATAAAATCGGCAAATTGCAACATCTTGCTTACACTCAGCAGCACCTATTTAAAAACTTAACAATTAACTTAGTTTTAGTTTACGCTTTTGTTGGGGATTAAGTTTTTTGTTATTATGGCAAGTTTAAAGTGGTTCGCAAATGATTTTTGTTATTTGATTACATGAGGTAAACTAACCTTTGAAGGCAAACTTGTCGCCCAGTGTTGTCACAGTAAAGTATGTTTTCCTATTGCTTTTCCACACCGTCAATTCACTTTTCCTAACCAAAAACTAGTAAGCTGAATGTCGCTAAGCTCTCATAGCTCGACGGTTACTTGAAAAACCTTTCATTAACAAGACCCAAATTATGAATGTCGCTCTGGAGATGGCGACAACTGTCAAAACAGGCTGAGTGTTGATGGCCGGTCTTCAACGGGGTATTTGCCTTATATAATGCACTGGCAGTGAGCGCCAATGATTTACACAAATTATTTTGCAATGTGCGTTGGCCAGTCGCTGCTTAAAGCCGTTGCTGGCTGTTTCGGCCATCAGAAATGCCCCTTGCCAGTGACGAAAGACCAGGGACCTTCCCCCTGATGCCACCTGTCGCCGTGAGCCGTAAGTCAAACAAATCAGTCGTGCCAGAAGATTAATGGCGGCATTATTGTGTCGCCTGTCCAGTCAACCTCATCTCCATCGGCATTCCCACTCGCATTCGCATCAGCTTCGGCCTTCGGTCCACAGATTGCCGCTTCCAGATCCCTGTTACCAACGAGCGGCGACCGACAACCAGCTACCATCATCATTGGCAACTTCATCATGCCGCTGGCCATCGGGCTTTCCGGGGGCAGATCAGGGTGGTGCTGTGGCTGCCCCCAGTGGGTGGTGGTGCCCGTAACCCACTCTCAATGCGTCGTCACTCACGTTGTGGCCTTAGGTTCCTGCCATCCAAAGAGATCGGAGCGTGTCACGAAACAGCAACTGTTGTCTTCAGGATGTTCAAACCGTGATTTCATAAAAATTATTCAGATGGTAAATCGAACATTTTAATTTATACTAGTAATTAATTTTTTAGCCACAGAAAAAAATATTACCAAACCAATAAAACTTTCATTTCATTGACAGATTTATTTGATTTTAATTCTTTTAGCACAAGAATAGTTTCAGAATTTCAAAGTTAGCTGACATTGATTATTCAACATATTTTTCGATATTTTATGGCAAACACGAGAACTTCTCTGATGCGGTTAAAGCCCCTGGTTGCCTCACTTTTGCCCACACTAGTTGGGTTCAAAAATGTTGCATGCGATTTTTCTTGCAGTAAATAATTTTTCATGCCAGCTGTCCATGTTATGTCTGTCTGGCCTTTTCAGGCGGCCAGGCTCTTCCCCCTTTCTCCGCCCGAAAAGCTGTCCTTGTCCGCCCGTCTGTCGTATTATAGCCCATTGATCAGTTTGTTTTACTAGCTCCTGGACGCTGGACCTCAGCTCCCATCGTCTGGTTTTGTGTACTCTTTGGATTATGAACTCTTTAAACTCCATTCAATGGCATGCAGATGCTGTTGTCGATGTCTGTGGGCGGCCAGTTGCAGGCGGAGGAATCACCGGGTACATGGTTGGGGATCGGGGAGAATGGGGAGGTGGCAGGCTTTGTGGTCAGAACCGGACTGGTATTCAGTTGATTATGACGGATGCGGTTGGGCTACAAGCCGTTTGCAAGTTCTACTTAAATCGAGTTCAAATCGATGACCAAAGAGTGTGCTAAAGTCTTGGGCAACCACTAAGAAATTGGAACTTTAATGCCGTTGTAAAGAAAGTTGTTAAGGGGTAATTTATTGGTGATTTTGATATTGAATAAAAAACAAATTTAAAATATTTAACTGCCTTCCTTCGCACATTCCACCTAACAAATAGAATTCAACCAGAACAAGTGACTTTTATTTGCACTTCTGCACCGGCATAGTTCCCATTCGGTTGTTCTTTATCTTAGAGTCGAGGCCCTAGGCTCCTGCAAATTTGTTTAGTTTATTGAGCCGGTGCCGCGGAAAGGGGAAATGTGGCAGGCGACCACCGAAATGGCTACCTGACAACTAGATGGCATTGTCCTGGGAATCCCAGGACAGGTCCTGCCTGCAGTGCTGCAAAAGTTTTCGCAACGGGAAGAACATTTAATTAAATTCCTTTGCACCTTTAGTGCTGCGCTAAAAATTCCACAGGCCACAGTCCTCCGGGGCGGCAATAACAAATTAATCTCTGCGGATTCAACGGGTTCTATGGATGTTTGCCACTCCGACTCCGGCGAAAGCCTTACAAATGAGTCATTTGATTTTAAAACTAGCCAAAGTTTCAGCGACAAAACGGTGCCTCGTTTTATGTCGTCTACTGTCGCTTTTATGGCCTGCAGCGCCGTTCTATCAAGTCCTGAATTATGTTGACATGGCACGCACAGTCGGGCTTGTGTATATATGTATATCCGTTGGGTTGGTAAATCTATATATACGTATATAGCACACTTTCGGGCCAACGAGGCGACCAAGCCGACCGACAAAGTTTTCAATTTACGTTTTTAAGGCTTGCCCGCAATTCTGCTGGCACTGGCACTTCGTCTTCAATTTCGCAAATGCGCCTCAACCTCTGGCCACGTAACCGGAAGGAACTGCACAACAAAGCTTTTCTTATTAGCATGTGTGGGTGGGTGGCAACAGGAAGGGGTCCTGTATTAAAGGTTTCCAGGAAAGAGCCTTTCCGTGGCTCGGATGTTTAATCGATAAGTTCCTGCTGGCGCCTCTGCTCTAAAATTGCTTGGCATTTTATGGCCCAGCTGTAAAGCGATTTCTGTCACGAGCTTTTGTTCATAATTGTAGCAGTGAAGAAATTCCGATTATCCTTAGGTTAGATGTTAACCACATCCACAACTCTTTAAAGTTCTAACTTCAAGTGTCCTCGCATTTCGTTTGGAATATTTTCGTTTCGCTTCTTAATGGGATTACGGGGATTAATCTCCATAGACAGCAGACTGGTAAACCGTAAACCGATCTGCTGTGACAGCCAAGAGCCAGTGAAAAAACGTGGAAAAATCAAACTGGAATCAATTGCCGAAAGCCAAAGGGCAAAAAATTGGGTGCAAGTGCGTGAGAGAGACGTCGACAGGCAGCCACTTTTCAATTTCTTTGCACGCATACCATCCCACTGGTCCAGTCCAATTTGCCGCCCCCAGCTGCTGGATGGGATTGCCACCCACTGGCGATGTCCTTGCCCAAGGCAACGCTTGACGCTTGTCCTTTAAGCCACTTGCCGTCTTTTGTCCTTTGGGGCAATCAATCCGTGTTAATGGCTCCGCAGCTAAATCAAAAAGATTGCCGCCGCATGAAAAGGGGCAGAGCGGGGGGTGGGACAGGCAGCGAGGAAAACCCGCAAGACAAGGGCCGAAAAAAGAAGAAAACCCAGTGAAAACTTAGCACAAATATTTTCCCACTTGAGTTTGGCCAAATCTTTGCCAAAGATGGTGCAACTTAAATTGTTGTAATCCCATTTGTTGTTGCGCTGCATGTGGCCTGCTTCAGCTATTTAATTATGTAGTATCCTTCGAGCCAAACTTTGCGCAATCGAAGGAACAAGTTTACACACACTCACGCACCCGAAAGTTTACAAAGCCAAGGCCCAGATGATGCTGGGCTCGGCATCCTCCATCCTACATCTTTGGTCCTGGATGCAGGGCCTCTGCGGCGGGGGCAATAGCAATTTGTATGCCCGTCAAATGCGGCTCGTTATTGCGAAATTTAGAACTGCTCGAAATAATTCCAGCAAATTTTCGTGCAAACGAGCCAGACGCAGTTACTCCACCAACGGCAGCCAAGACACAAAACTGCAAGCCAAGTGTGCACCACACAAATGTGTCTAATTGGATTTAAACTACTACGATCAGGGTATGTATTTAGCATGTTGCTTGAACTAATTTAAAATTTAATTGTGCGGTATTAAGGGAGTAAATCAAGGGCGAGTTTAAATAGAACAAAATTTCGAATGGGAACTTAAATATATTAATTTATAGACCAAATCATGTATGGTACCTATAAAAATATAAATATAATAACACCAACTGAAGTTCAAAGCCTTAATATAATTTACTTTTTCTTACCATTTCGGTCGAATGAAAAGGGATAAATATAATATTTTTAGCTAGTTCTAGATTTAGTTATCATTATTATTATGGTATTTGCAATTCTTGAATCTATATATTCAGAGTATTTAGGGCCTCACTGGTCGCCTGATCGGTTCCAAAGTCAACCTGTCCGCCACTGCAGTCGCCTACCTGTCGTTTTTTACGCCCGCCTATTAACACCCCGCACGTCCTTCGTCCTGGGCACGTGCATTAAAAAGTTTTAGCGTCAAAGTTGTCCGGCAAAATCGGTGGGGGTGCGGGGTCCGGAGGCAAACCTATACGATCCATGGCCAGCTGAACTCAACTGAACCAAACTGAACCGAGCCAACGGCCAACTAAGCCCGGGCAAACAGTGTTTTTGAGCCGGTGCAAGCCGGAAGTGGTAATAAAGGGCCGTCATGAGAAGGTGAGGATGGGCGGTGTGGAAATTGCTGTAGAAAGGAGCAGGAGAAAGGGGCAGAGAGTCGATAGGAAAGCGTTTGCTATGGACAAGCTGACGTAGTTTAATTATGTAGAAATCGAGACACGCACTTTTGCAGGCGACGGCGGCGAACGAAAACCAGGATGTGGCATATATCTCCTTCTCTCTCTTTCACCATACCCATCTCCATCTCTTTCGCTCTGTTTGCGTGAAGCGCGATGCAATCGACACGCCCACTCTGCGACACCCACGTTCATAACTGGCGTACGCAAAATTTGTGAGCTTTATACTCTTTCTTGGGGCTTAATGAGTTAATATACTTCCATAAATTGTATATCTTATTTTTTTCTGATCAATCAGTAAACTGGAAAATAAAGAGTTATCTCCAACGCAGTGAAATTCCGATCAAATAAAAAAGTTCACATTATACAATTAGGATATCTGAACATTCAAGGTACCTTTCACGTTACCTAATGACACAAAGTGCGGAGGAAGAAATGGAGTCCGTTGCAGGAGCAACTGGGATACTGTTACCTCGTATACGATTATAAATTCTGTTGCATGTCAGTGGTTTTCAAAGTTGGAGCGATTCATGGCTTCGGTTCGCATCGAGTCTGGCTCGGTGTGCTCTGCTAAAGCCTGGCAGGTGAGAATAATGTTGTGGAATTGCATTAGGCTGCTGCTGGGGCTGCAGCCCTACGCTTTCTCATTGCCAGGATGGATGTGCGAAATATTCCTAGACTAAACACTTAAAGGTGGAAGGTCTTGGGAAAAAACGCAACTTTCATCCGGGGGCCCAGGCATTAATTTTAATAAAACGAACAGAAGTCAAGTCAGTGAAAGCTGTGCCGAGTCCTTTATGTTACCTTTCTCCGTAAGCGTTCCATTTTATTTCCTTTTTTTTTGTTTGTTTATCTTGTATTTTGTATTACGGAACCGTAGGAGACAGTCGTTTATATCAATTAACCAGCGCGTCTGGCATTTTTGCCACAGGACAACACTTGGTTGAGGTCGAGTTTAAATGGAAATGGGAGTGGGTCCTCCGGGTTTTAAATGGGTGCTAGCGGACCTAATTGATTTATTTATGGATTTACTTTCGTTGAAGCTGGCAAATAAGGTTGGAAAATGTTCTAACCAATTTAATTGCCTTGCTCGTATTGCACACGGAGCTTAAGAAACCTTCGGTTAAAAATCCATTGAAATGGCACAAAAAAAGAACAATTCTCGCAGCCAACGCAACGCAATTTCACACTTTACCAGCTACAAATTGCACCATCATAGCCGGGAAAATGCCCCGCATACCTTTCAGTGGCCACGAGCCTTGGCCAAGATTTTATAGATGACGGCGACGGGCTTGGAATTTTATGATTTATGAGTACGTACCCCATATCCCCGTATCCCTTTGCCCTCGGCCCTTGGTCATCAGTTTAGCCTTCGCTTTTCTTCGCCTTCAACCGAAATTGTTGCAGTTTCCGAGTTCTTTTTTTCCTTGCTGCAAGTCCAAGTCACTGGGCAAGCCTTTGGGTTAGAAAGGCTCTGGCCATTTGATTAATGGGCTTTTCACTTTTCCAACTCGATGTGATGAGCATTTCCATTGTCCCAGGCCCATTTCACACACACTTTGTCCTTCAATCCGTCAGTTTCAAAGCAATTTGAACCGACATTGGAAGAGGCTATGGTGATTTGAAAGTTGAGCGGAAAATATATATTTCTAATCACTTGTGATCTTATGATCTGAATTAATTCTAATTTATAATAAATTTTGCCTTCGATTGTATTAGAAATTTAAAATAGTTTTCTCTATATTAATTTATGACAGAATAAAAATTGTTTTATTGTGCGGTTTGTTGCATTTCTTTCAACAAACATCGGCATTATCCGGCATATCATATTATTTTCTGAAAAACGAGCGCAAATTGTTAAAATTATTTCACAAAATATCACAAAATTTATTTACGACCCAGACATGGTGCAATCCTCTTTTCAAAACTCGAGGGAGTTTGAGTTTAGAACATTTTCAACTGTTGCGCGAGACGAATTTTTTTTCAGCTCGGCTATAAAGTGTGGGGAAAACGCATAAATTTTATGACTGAATGGGCTGGAGTTTGGGGCGGACCTAATGGGGTGGCCTGGGAGTTAGCTGCACTCGGTTTCACACACAGACTCCCAACATGACAAAAAGTGCGCTGAAAATTTCAACTAAATTATTCATTGAGCGCGCGATTGAGCTGGAAGTGTGCACAGTGAGCCCCCCGTACGAGCGAATTTGAGCCTGAGTTCCGGTGTGAGTATGCGGTTTGAATGTCTGGCACGTAGAAATGTCGGCTGTTTGGCTTCCTGGCACTTTTTTTCCAGGCTCCATTTTTGTTGGCAGCCGGGAGGAGCGAATATGCCACTCAAACACTTGACACTTTGTGTGAGCAAAAAAAAAAATGAGGATATAGGGTTAGGGGAGAGATCATCCCTAAGCGGAAGTATTTGGCTGATGGCGTTGCCAGAGAATTAAAAATGCCAGAACCACTGGAGTTTATTACCTTTTAATGGTGCAGGCCATTAAAAAAATTAACTTCGCATGCAGCGTATTTATTGTCTATTAAAATAGTATGCTAAATAGACAAATCTTTTTTGGAAATGTATTATATTTAGTTGTAGTAGAGAAGGGCCTTAAGCCAGTCAGTTATCAATTTAAGTACGCCAGTGCCAATTGCTTAAATATACTACAATTAAATAGCTAGCACCATATCATTTTGAATCCCTTCTCTTATTCAGTTAACTAATCATTCGCAAACAGTGTGCCAGAATCCAGTATATAGCCCGGTATCCATCGGAGCTAACTGAGTCATTTAAATACCAAATTAAGTGCTTCTCAGCCGTCTAAGGAGCCACAAGGAGCCGGGAGGACTTGCATTATTAAGAACCGAGCCGAAACTAAGTTACGTATATTGGCACAAGTCCTGCCCAAATAGTTCACTTCAAAAATCCACACAGTGCCCGAAGTTTGTCTTCTTAATTAGTGGACAAGTTGGCAGACTTTGTGTGTGTTTGCTTTGTGGGGATTATGATTATTATACGGCAATTATGCGTCTGTGTCTTTTGCCAATTGTGTAATAAGTGAGATGGCCTTAAGTAAATTCCAGCCATGGCAAATTTGTCTCAATTTGAGAGTGACGCCAGGGTGAATTTAACATGCATCCCTCCGAAACGTAGCCCCCAACGTTTAGCCGGCTAAGTTATGAGATCTTGGGTCTGGTTTTGAATCGATAATTATCCGAGATGCAGCACTCAACGGCAGGCATTGTTTTCCCTCATGGCCACTAACAATATGCCACAATTTGGAGGCAGCCGGGACCGGCTTGATAAATGGGAGTCCCTGCCCGGAGTCCTGCCGAGTGTCCAGTAATCTGCAGCCAGTAGCCAGGACTCACCTTCAATGGACAAATTAACATTTCGACAAAGGCAACCTAATCAAATGTCACAATCACGCATGCGGCTGTCCCTGGCAGCCAAAAACGAACCGAACTGAAGCCACAGCAGGTCCTGGGAAAATCGCCACCCTGACCTCCAGCTCCTCCGCCTCCAACACCGATTTTCACCCATTTCCATGCAATCCCCTCAGATCCTGACACTTTTTGTGCTGCCCTTCGCATAACTTTCACTCTTGTCAGTTGCAAATTACATCGCACGTCTGCAGCAGCAGCAGGATCAGCAGCTCAAGGGGGTTGCACTTGGGGTTTTGGCTGGGGTTCGCTTGAAGGGTGTCGTAATTTAAAGCTTATTTTGACACTTCACACCCACCCCGCACTAGCAGCAACGGCAGCAGCAGTAACAACAACAACAGCACCCAATTTGCATCTTTCAAAATCGTGTTTTGTTACATTTTGTGCATGCGCAAAAATTTGCATACGACAATTAACACTCCAAAAGGAGACTCACATGTGTCCTGGCTTCTCCTGTGTGTGTGTGTGTGTGCGTATATATGAGAGTGTGTGTGTACGGCTTATCCTCTGCACTTTGAACGAATGCAACAGTCCTGCTGCCACCACCCCCGTGCCACATTGCGTATGCGTAATTTTGTGTCTTCTGTTCAACGGCAAGAAACAGTGGATAGATGGAGGGCAGGACGAAGGACGAAGTGAAATGGGAGGAGACGAGCGGCATCACAGCCAGTGGAATATGTTAATGGAGTTGCTGTTTGAAAAGCAAACTAACCTAATGAGAATTTGTAAATATTTGCTCAACACAACAATCTTTCGGTTCGGTGTACTGGGAGCCAAGGATCAATTTCATAGGAATCTCAAATGGTATTTGGTATGTAGACTGTTTATTGCCAGTCAATGATCTAATTGCTTAATATGGCATTAATTATATCAATGGCCTTACAGGATTAGTTATAAATGATTAATTAATGAAATACATTTTAAAAAAGTGCTTTTAAATCAATACAACAGTATTAGATAGGCATTTGAACCGAACTGTAAATAACAGATTTCTAGTCACCGAAGTTGCTATAAAAAGGAATGTCATTGAATGTTAAGAACAAGCAACTGTACTCAGTAATAGATTGTACTGCTTAAAAAACGCAATAGCAAAAATCAAATAAACTTCGAAATTTCCAAAAGAAAGCTCCGAACCCTTTTACTCTGCCATTTTGCTTCCCTTCTCTTATCCAGTATAACTTTAAGCAAATTAAGAACCGCAATCAGCCGCAAACAATTCACACAGAAATCGAAACGACAGAAATCAAGGCAAAATCTGAAAATCCTGTGCAAAGGGGTTGCAAGTTGGTCTGCACGAAAGGGTGGCGAAATCGAAAAGGCGAGGGGGTGGCATACAACGTTTGTTGTTTGATGGCGATGCCAAGAAATGTCGCGATAAGCGCGATACGGGGAGCAGGAGAAAGCGGAACGCAGGGGGTAGGGATTGGGGTCAGGACGCGAAGGGAGAGAGCGAGAGAAAGGCTCATACACACATACCACTGTACATTCACACATGCACACTTAATACGCTTAATTGACTTTCATGTATGCACGAGTGAATGCAGCAACATGACAGCCGAACGATGAGGATCCGGGACGGCGGGGTGGCGAACGAAAGGACCCTGGCCAAGAGGGCGTTGGAAGGGGGGGGCGTGGCAGCGGTCTGGCATGTTAGCCGGGCTGCCACTGCCACCAAACTGCTGTTGCCAACTGACGCGAACTCACGCGACTGGTGCCGGCATTAGCGATGCGAAATGGTCTCCAAATTAGGCAGAGTCGACACCAAAAAAGAGGGTAATCCCAAACCCAAACAACGGGCTCCAAAATAAGACAAAAGATTTGCCATGCGATTCCAGAGGGAGTGATCGACGATGAGGTACCCAAAGAAATGAGGAATCCCCAAGCAGTTGCTCATTTTTAAATGCACTCTTAAAGTTCAACTTAAACTATAACAAATCAAATGCTGTAACTCTTAATTATTAAAGTTTGAGTTGTTTCGTACTTGATGAAAACTTGATATTGAGCTGAAAAATGCACAGAAATTGCGAAGTGAAACACATTTCACCTGGCATACCCGTTTTCATCCCTTGAGTATTTCCTGGCAAAAGGAAAGCCCAATAGAGTGCTAAATACAAGCATTCCACAGAAGGCATGAGAGCCCCATAATCGCAGGCAAATCGGTTACAAAAGGTTTCGGAAAATTCCCCAATCTCTAACCCGTTTTCGTCCCATTCAATCACCGATTCACTTCATTGAATCACTTATTCAGTATTTTGCCGTTGCAAATGCCGATGTTTCATCATTTCACCTTCCCCCAGTTTTTCAACCCCCCGACCACAGTCGCATTGGTGTTTGGTATTGTGTGCATTTTGTGGCTCTTTTCTAGCACCTCTATCCGATTTTCGATATATGTATGTACGTACATATGCGTGTGTTGTGGGTTTTCCAATCCCATCTGACTGCTGTTGGATGCACAAAACTCGACAATTATGCTGGCGTTTCTTTTCATGGCTTTAATCCCGTCATATTTGCGGCCGATACTAAATATTAATGTCGATGCTGGTGAGGAATTATGTCAATGATGGTCGGGATTTTAGAAACAGCAATGAGGAAATATGTCACCAAAATTGGTACTCGATGCGGTGGTATTTCAGAAAATTTGTTTGTTTGCCGCTATGTCATTTTGAACTATAACGAAAATATACTACAAATAAATAGTCAAATTTATTGGTCTTATTTTTCAGAAAATAAGAATTTGGCGAACCTCGTTGATGCTTGCGTATAGAAAATATTCACGATACACAAGGATAATGATATATGTTGACTATAAGATTACTAACTTAACTTTCTAAATGCATTTGTCCTAGTCCCAATGTAAGTTATACGACACAAAAGAAGTTGTGCACAACAATCCGCATAATTCTTTGGCCTTTCTCCGTCACGGCTCACATAATTCTTAAGTGCATTAGGCCCCTTTTGACTTCTGCTTGCACTTCAGCAAATAAGATATGAATCGAGCACATCATCCTACATCCCCTATATCCTTCGGAAGCCCACTCCTGCGATTCCCTTTCTTTGAAATCCCGGAGTCTCTGTGTCTCTGTTGTTTCTCTTGCCAACAGGCGTTGCTCTGAATAAAGTCAATGTCAGACGACGGTCTTCTGTTCGCCAAGTGAAACTCAATTACACACATACTCCAACTTAGTAGTACGAGGATTAAGGGTACTCGCACTCACACTGGCACTCACACCCACACCTGTGAATAAAACATACTCAAAGAGTGCAACGAGCAGGGACGCATATAGTACATCACTTTTATTTATTTACATATTCGTACACAAACAAAGCAGAAAATAGACATTTTTGTCTCTAGATGGTTTCAAATTGCATACCCTTACTTTCAAGGCGAAATGCGTAGCAAATGACTTGGAAAAATAAATACTTAAAATATTTCAAAAATGTCTTATGTTGTCTATGAGCTTATTCATTGTTAATAATAATATATGGTGCACTATTGCTTTTAATGATATTACTTATTTAAAGTAAAAGACGCAGCTACGATTTGAGCTCGTATCTAAACCCCAGGATCTCCCATAAATGTTCAATTTTTCAAATCCAACCAAATTGGCCTCGTTTTAGAAACATGCCCAGTTTAATAACTTTTTTAGTACCGCACCCCAATCCATTAACAGCCAGTTTTGATTGCCATTTCATAACCGATTCAAGACTGGTTCGCAGATAATATGCCGATGAAACCAAATAGTAAGTAAGCCCATTACTTTTACAGTTGTGTAGTATGAAATGTCTGCTACTCTGATTACGTGTATATAGGATTTCGACTACTTCATTTGAAAGCTATTAAGAAAACATAGTTAGTAATTTCTATAGTAATAGGAAACGGAGTGCAGGGTTTCTTTTTCAGGAGTTAGTAGAAAATCTGTTAACTTTCTCTTCCAACATTTCTGAAGAGTATCGCATGTGGCCTCTGTCATTCAGATTCTTTGGCCCAATGTTTATGCGAGGGATCAACAAAAGGACACAGGGACACACACAAGCTGACGCAAAAATTTTCTGCATCTGCAGCTGGCGCATAATGAGCGCAAAAACATCCCGTACTGATTGTCTGAGGCAGAGACTCTGTCGTCCTGGCACACGGAAAATAATAAAATAATCTGGGAATATAAATAAATACATAAAAAATGTTATGCAATATAAAATAAAATGTATTTTTTTTTTAGTTTATTAAAGCTAGCGAAGCAATGCATTTGGTAAAGTAATCCTTTAACTTATACTTATAATTAACCCGCATTTATTTTCCGTGCATTTCTTGGGCTCACATTTTGCACAGCTAGCCAAGAAAAGATTTGTGCGCTTTTAGCGACGTTGCAAAGTTTTCTTGCCCGCCTCATATGATTTCATTTTATTTTACTTTATTTTATTCTGTGTTTGCTGACTTTTGAACGCGGCCAGGACATGAATGCGGATGCGAGTGTGTCCTCTCATGAGTTCAGTCTGCGTGTCGCCAGTTTTGTTGGCTCCCCGTCGAGTTTTAGCGACATGTGTCGCATTCTTCGCATCCTGCCAAAGTTAAATGGATCTCGTAATTGTTGTGCCCGCTCCTACCCCACCGTCCCGCCAACCCACGGTGTATTCTTTCGTATTTTATAGAAATTGCGGTTTAATTGCTGCATTTTAAAGCCATTGAAAGGATAGAGTCGTGTCCTTTGCAAAGAGGATAACACGATACTTGCTGTGACGGCTTTGTCGCCTGTTTGCCTCCCACGGGGTTGGTGTTTGCCACCTCTTTGTACCCCTTTTGTATGTCCTCCTCAATCCGTGGGACATGAAGGTGGGGCCGGGGGAGAAACACTTGCCACGACCCCGAAGAACTTTTGATTCCTTTGGATTCTCGTTTCGAGTGGGGGCTGCCAGGAATTTGATGGCAGTCAGCATCAGTCAACACCTCTCAGGTGGTCAACAAGTCAATCGATTTCACATTTCGATGGATTGGTTCGTGATTTAAAGTTGTGTTTCCATTGTTCGAACTTTTTTGAATGCTCGTTTTGAACTAAAAGTGTTTTTCCTAGTAATTGTTTTGATTCCGTGGAAAATAATAACATTTCTACTTACACTCTATTGTTTGTTTATGTTTTGTTTTTTCATTTAATTTAATTTCATGCTTAATCCACTTTGAGTTCTAACAGCCCCGATAAGGAAAGCACGTTTTTCTCCATTTAACTGAAGTGATTTGATTGCGAATTGAATGCAATTTAATAGGCTTTTTCCACGTTTGCATACTGCAAAGTTGCAAGATCCATTCCATCAATGTCGATTGAATGGCAACTTTTGTGCACAGTACCTCCGTGATGCATTAAAAGCCAAATCACTGGATGCTAAAAATCCATGCAAATACCCGTCCTTCATCCGGAAAATCCATTCCCCTTCATGGCAATTTTCCATGCAGTTTGATTTGATTCTGCGTTGCAGTCGGAATTATTTTTTTTTACGATGCGCCAACGGGAATTGTTGGTGGGTAAATGGTAATGAAACGTCTATAAAACTCAAACGAATGCACACAAATCGCAAATCATTTATCATAAAAGCGCATAGTGCATTGCGAACTCCCCCTCTTTTCATTACCATTTTCCAACATCAATTTATCCCTCTTCCCTTATTCTTCTTCGGTTTTTCCATTGAATGAGGCTCTGCTAATCAGAAACTTTTTGTCCAACTTACCTGGGCAATTGAAGGGAAGGACGAAGAGTCGGCGGAACGTAAAAGAAAGCTGCAAGTAAGAAGTAAATGCATCTCATGAGATACTTTCCGAAAAGTGGGTCATCGGCTGCCAAGAAAACCAAAAAGAATAGAGAAATGGAGCAGTGAAACCAGCTCTTATTGCACAAAAGCCGTCATGCGACTGCCAAATTAATTACAAGCTCGGCTCAAAATGCATAACACACACGAGACATCAAAGTGGAAATTAATTATTTCCCTATTAGCTGCTATACCGAAGCAGTTTCGGTTGCAGTTTAACCTGTCGCTAAACACGTTGACAGATTGGCAGTTATACACTCGGCCTAAATGCCTCGGTTACCGCCCGTCGAGACCCGAAAGTCGAAAGTCGCTGTTTTGAATGGCTAGGAACTGCCTCGATGACGAGGCCGAAAGTCTGGG
Organism: Drosophila sechellia; assembly: GCF_004382195.2. Classification (NCBI taxonomy): domain Eukaryota; kingdom Metazoa; phylum Arthropoda; class Insecta; order Diptera; family Drosophilidae; genus Drosophila; species Drosophila sechellia. The sequence goes on along the minus strand of NC_045950.1, from coordinate 13,306,636 downwards.
AATAATCCTTCAATATCGTGAATATCATACACACGGCAATCAATTTAATAATTTCAATTTTGTAAAAAGGAAATGTGTGCAAATTGCTGGCAGCTATCGAGTAGCTCAAATTTATTTAAGCTCTCCAAGTTTTTAATGGCAAAATGCCATATTGACCAGTATGAATATTATTGAAGTAAAAGCGACAAAGTAAATTAAGTAAATCCAACATAAAAAGAAAATAACCCGAAATGTTTAAAATCAATTATCATAGATTTGCACACTAAAGTAATTGCATTAATAAACTATTAGCAATGCAGCGAGACTTTTGTGTGTTTATTAGAGTATAATTTAATCTTTACAGAGGAGAATAAAAAAATTCATTTATGCATACGAAATTATAAATTTATTAATATTCGCTTAAAAACACACCAACTTTAGAGGCCATAATTTTTTTATGGAAAGTCATATTTTAAGAGTTCCCATTATTTGGTTGAAATCCAAAGTTTTTCTTTTTAGGTGCACCTTTTCATGAACTCGGTTTTAGGTTGCATTTTGCGATGAGGGACTTGGCCAAAGGAAAAACAGTTAACCACTTTCTAGCCATCAAGTTGGGCAGGGAATCGCATTTCACATTTTCGCATAAGGAAATCGCACAGCGGGTATCCGATTGCACTTCCTCCCATGTGAGAGTAACACCTTTTACTGAAGAAGGGGCGTTGTGGGTTTATGATACAATAACGAGTCGCGTGATAAACTCCGAAATCACTTGATATTCGACACTAAAACTGCGCCAAAGGCCAAACACAATATTTGCGAGCAGCATGTGAGCCAGTTGCCGTAAACATTTTAGTGTCCGCAATTAATGAATGGCCAAGGAGTCGACGGACAGGTCTACCATACACAATCCAGCGATGTCCATCTGTCAGTTTGTCAGCTGGCTTAATTTACGACTTAATGCCCACGACTTGAGGGTATAAAAACAAATGGGCTAACATGGATAGATTTATATAAGATAAACTATCTAAAAAAAAGTATCTGCTGCGAAACTGAGAAGCCCGCAGACAGTTTAAACGCAAAATACCGACGAGGTGTGGACTCGCAATTAATTTTTGCAGATTTATGGATGGAAAAGCGTTCATAAAATTTACAATTTGAAAGGCAATTGAAAGGGTACTTTTTTCCGAACTAGATTGTGCAAACAAATTAATCATCTACAGGGGGTGTAAATACAATAAATGCTATATGGAAAAATCATGGTTAAGCCTGAAATAAATGTGAAATGAAATAATGTAATGTTTGAAAATAGGATTAATTAGTCAATAAACTGCTAAAAGGGGGGAGGCTGCTTTAATCTATAACTTACGATTGGTGTGAATTGGCTATTAAATGCGGAAAGTGGGCAGAGTAGTCAATTTCAAATTTTCACAAACAATGTGTACACATAATTTAAATTAGAATTTAGGCGGAATCAGCAAACTTCAGTCAACAATTAACTTTTGGTCAGAGATATTTCGGAGAAACTCCCCAAACAGCAAAAAATAAGTCCAATTTGGATCGTGTTGATTGTTTAAGTTAAATCTCTTGCAAGATGTCCCACACTCAGCACCAATTTTGTTGGGGAAAAAAGCCAGCAAATCGAAACTGGAACTGGCAACTAACAACTGGCAACTTTATGGGCCAATCTACTCTTGCCAATGAACGGAAAGAGCTTGGCACAGCTGGAAGCAGCAGTCGAGCTGAGAACTCTAGAGTGGAGAGCTGGGACAGCCGTGTGGAAAATGCTCGAGGAGGGGGACAGGAGACCGGAAAATTGTGGGGTACACCAGAAGCTGGCCGAAGGCAATGCGATTGTTTTGCGACAACAACTGCATCACCAGAACAACAAATTCAGCAGGAACTTGGAGACTCTGGGACAGCTATTGAAATCTGCTTTGCTGATTGACGTCGAATGTTGTGGTTTCGGTTACGATATTTGGTACCAAAATACAACCAACAGCTCCTCGCCACGACGACGATGGTGATGATGAAGATGTCGATGATGATGAGGATGAGGTTGCTGGTGGGAGCGGTGTCCTGCAAGTTTGTTTGAAATTTGTTTTGAGAGGGCAACGAAACGGCAACAACTTTCTTTGTTCCAGAGTTTCCAATAAATTAAAGGCAAGCCCAATGCAAATTTAGCTGCCTCAAAGCCATGCAACTAATCAGCTGAACTTTCGAAATAGCTCACAGAGGGAATTCCAATGCGATAAAATCAAACAAAATGATGTTCAAATTTCAAATTCTTTATTGCTTTATAGGAAAAAGGTAAAAAACTATTACATGTGCTTAAATAATAGTAACATAAAATGATATAGCCAATTAAGGTGATTAAGAATTAGAGAAGTTATGACTTGAATTCCGGACTACATAATGTGTATATTTGGTCTACAAGCTATTATAGTTACTACTATTTCACAGATAATGAAAAGCATAGCCCATTATGAAATAAAATAATATTTAACTAGGGAGCTTATTTAAAAGACAATTCAATATTTATTTTGTTTGGTTAAAGATTATTTAATTTAAATATATTCTCTTATTTTCAACATTTTATAGAATTTTCCTTTAATATTCGTTTTAAATTAATACAAAGAGACCAAGGACTCATTAAAATTTCTATACCTTTTTTAGAGTCTAATTGTATGCCTGTTGTTTAACTGCATAAAGTTTTAGCCTTTCTGAGCTAGTCACACACTCTTGCTCAGTTCAATTTTATTTCGTCACTTAAAAGTCCACAAAAACTAAAAGGTTTAACCCTTGTCAACCGTTTTTTTTTTTTGCTCACAGATTTTGGACTCGATCGGACGAATGATCGCGGGTCTATAAAATCGCGCGCGCAACTGAAAGGCGAACAGGCGAAAGGACCTGGTTTTCTGGAGATGGTGACGCAAGGATAACTCCCGGCTGAAAGAAGCTGAGCGGAACTGCAAACTGCGAACTGCAAGCGCGACAACGAATTCTAATTCTACGAACTCTGGCGACTGGCGATTTGCAATTTGCAACTTGCGATTTGCGACTGGCAACTGGCGACTGACGACTGAGAACCGCACGTAGAGAAAGTCGGCTGGAGACTGAAGGCAAAATCGGAATCTATATCGCAGAAGCGGCAGCACAAGCGGGCGGCACTTGCAATCAAAGTGCGCTTCTTGGGCGAATTGCGAGTTGCAAGCAGCTGGTTCCGAGTTCTGAGTTGCGAGTTGCCAAGAATCGCGAATACGAAGATACGAGGCTATACGGTTAAAGCCAATAGTTGCACTCGACGCCGGCGTCGCAGTCGCTGCGAAATGCAGTTTGCACTCAACGAACTTGGCCACGAATGCGACTTTTTGGTTCTAGCTCAATGGCCCGAAGCTTGGCCTATTAGTAATGAGCCAAAAAAGAAGGCCAACAAACGTCTGTCGCTGTTAAGCGAACATTTGAGGCCATGTTAGCAACAGCTGTTAGACAGGAAATACAAGCAAGGAAGTGAAAATCAAGCCAACGCACTCAAGAGTAGAAAAATCATTAAGAGAGCAATATAACGAAGTGAAAGTGAAAAAAAAAACTCTTGTTTTTCGCATTTTGTTTATACGAACCATATTTATGCAATTACCGCTCGAATATTTTATCAAAAGTGTTGTTAATTATATAATCTGCCCATATTTGCGCACATTTAACATACTCGTAGTTTCCTATCGTTGGTTCAATGCAAATATCAATATTTAAGCATCTTATGTTCAGCCGACTGTTTCCATATTTTGCCATATGTTGTTTACCTCAAAAATTGAGCAACAACAAACACTCGACCCGTTGTTATGACACTCTCCGTCGCATCGGTAAAGCTCTCGGAAATGGAAATGGAAAACTCTTTTCCAAACGTTTTCTCTGGGCCAGAAAGCTCTTAAGAGACAGAGCTTGCCGAGCGTGTTGAGTGAAAATCCACTGAGTGGTTTCCCCATCAGCTCTTCCCAGTATTTCCATGATTTTTAGTGAGGGGAAATATTAGATTTGTATATTTTAATAACAGAAATTATTTATTTGAATGAAATATAAACATATATATAAAAATATATAATAAAAAATATATGAAAGCTTAAAAAAAAGTCATATGTTAATTCATCTCGTTAGTATAAAAACCAACCATCCTTACATAACACACAACATACTGTAAAATTATATAAATTATAAAATTGATAACTACTATGTTTTAATTTTCAAGTTTTATTCATGCAAATTGTTATTCACTTGTTTTTAATTTTCGTTTTTCATACTGGCAGCCATTCTCCTTTCGCTTTTATTTCCATTCGTTATAATTTCGACTGGTTGGCTTATCAAAAACAAAAAAAAAGGAAAATAATAAATAGAGGGGAAAAGAAAACGGAAGAGACGCGAAAATGCTGCTGGCTCAGTGAAGTTGAAAATAGTTTCCTTCCTTGGCGACCGCAGCAATTTCCACAGGCACTTGCTCATTTTCAGCTGCCAGTGAATTTGCATAGCCATTTAAATATTAATTTCAAATTGTCTAAGGATCCCAGCCAACGCCTCCCCAATCGTAACCTGTTCGGGGGTTAAAACAGGCAACAAACAAATTAATGGCTCTGCAGCTCAACCGCATTTTGCGGTCTTTTCTCTTTCCCAGCCTTGATTTCCTTCTGGCTTCTTTGCTTTTGCATTGCTGCTTTTCCATTTGCTGATAAGCCAAAATGTGTGTGTGTACGTGGTTATTTAACTGAGTAGCTAAAACAATGTGCAGTGCTTTTTCCCGAAAAAAATTAATAATTGAAAGACCTGCGGGTAAAGCTCTATTTTTTAATCAGATTATTAAAAACATATTTTATTCAGCTCTATATGATAAGAAAGCGCATCAATAGATAATTTAAAATAACAAAATTTTTTTATTAAATATATTTGTTTTTTTCAGGCCTAAGGATTTTCATATTTCCCAGCTAAAAACTAACAGCTGAGCAGCCATTTGAGTTCTGAACTCGCTTGATTTCTTATGCCTCGCTTTAAGCCTCGCCTTTTTCTATTTCTGGTGGTCTTGCCCGGACTACTTCGTCCTCGTCTCCTTGATCTTTGGACATTATAAATTTCAGTCATGTTTCTAATAACTTTGAATTAATCATCTTTTCCGATTTTGCTTTGGTCGGAGCTTGTGCCTGGCAAAGGGGCGGGGAAATTCGGGGAACAGGGCGGAAACTCGCACACGTCTGTGGAAACTTCTTGGCATTCTAATGCGCTTGCTAGCCGGGCGCTAGGTGGCGCCTCTGTCGCACTTTAAAGTTGGCCTTTAGTCACAAGGAATGAATTGTAATCCAGATGGAAATTGGCTGGGCTTATGCAAAAACCTGCAAAAATGTGACAAAAGCTGGGCCAAAGTATTTTGAGCTGCCTTCCGGTTGTCTGGTGTCGCCATCTCATTCTCTCACCGAGTTTCTTTCTATCTTTATCCTGTACATCCGGTGGCCATTTGATCAACTTGTCGTAACCCACACACACAAACAGTCAAAGGGACATTGGCTGACAATGTTTGTGTGTGTGTATATTTTTAAATGCAAGACATGCTCACTTTTAGCCATGTGCCATCTCAGGCCATCCCCTCCCGTACCGTCGAATTTAGCTGGTGTAAATTACAGCAAATATTGCGTATACGCCACGTTTGCCTTTCTTGATGCATTGAGACGAAAATAAGGTCTTTATAAGATTTTCAACGCATGTTTCTTACAAAAGGGACTTTATTACAAAGATGAATTATAAAATGAGTTATTTAAAGCTATAATACTTAAATTCTTTCCGTTTTAGGAAAAATTTAAAGTTGTAATGAAATATGCGGATAAACTATAATAAGTAAATATTTGTTTTAGTGTGACTAATTTTATTTCGGTGTACTCCGCTACTAGTAATGTTCAAAATGAGATGCTTTTGGTGCTGGCTTGTTTGTTCGTTTGCAGTTGTTGCTGTTTGGCAAATTATTATTAAGTAAGCAGTCTAGACACAGCTCTTCGCCACCCTAGACCCTCAAGCTTAATAAATTTTTGTGGGTTTCGTATTATGATAACTTGAAACTTTGTCTCCTTCGGACAGGTGAGGGTGGAAAAGTGAGAGGTTCCGGCACACTTTATCATCATTAGCGCTGCGCCAACTTAGTCAGTTGGTGAGTAACTTTGGCGGAAAATAAATAGTGTTTGCATCCATATGCCGCTGTATTTTAATTTCAATTAATTACCAAATTTGTCAAATAATTGTATGTTATTTGTAAATTACTATATAATTACTTATAGCTGATAGCTTTATTAGCTGTTGAAGTTGTGTGATTTAAGGCTGGCCCAGGGCAAGGTGGGCATAAATTCAAGCTCATTGTAAATGAAAACTTTTCAGACCACCCCCTCGTTCTTTTCCCACCCCCTGAACTACGTGCTTTGACAGTTGTAACCAAGGGCCATTAACAAGTTCTTTTGCTCTTGCCGCTTTTTGTTTCTGGGTTGGAAAAATACGCCGCAGGAATTTTAAAGATGTGCGGGTGACTTTTGCTTTAAACAATTGCTTATGCCAGGCACAAATGTTATTTTTGGCCATTCGGGTTAAATAAGTTATGAGATGGGACAGGGGCGACAGAACAAGGTGTCTGGGGTGAAAATTAAACACGCGCCTATCAAATAAACTTTACTTACCCTCAACCCCATTAAAAATTTCCTCAGAACTTATTTCCCACAGGATGTGGACTTAAGGGTTTCCGGCGATTATTCTCGCTTTCATTTGTCATTTATTTGTATCACTTTAAAGAACAGCAAATTGCTTGTGTGTATTGCGTTACATAGCTTGACTAGCGAAAACAAGGAACATACATATATCAGCGTGTAATCTATGAATAATAGAAACCGTTTCTGCCAAATCAGCACAAACATTTAATGGCATTAAATTCCAGTGAAAAATGTCAAACAGAATTCCAAGAAGTAAAGACAAACGAACGGCGAAAGGCAAACAAGTGGAAAATTGCATTGCGGATTTTCAGATTTCTAAGAGGAAAAACCCCCGAAACAGCAGTCAACGAAACCACATCTTCAATTACTCAGATCATCTGCGAAAATTTATTGAGGCTTAGTTCTCGAAAGTGCCAAAAACAAGACTTCTCTTAGTTTCATGGGAAAATATTTGTTGTTCTAAAAACATTATTAACACTTAAGTTTATATTTTCAAAAATATTTGCCAACAAAGCTTTTTAAAGTTACAAAATTTTCGAATGGTCATAGACATAGACCAAGAGAATAATTTGCTTAAAAATGGTTTTTAATTGACTGCTGGCAGGAGGAATGGAACTTTATATATGGATCAAAGGGGCAGTGGAGGGGGAATAGGGCTCAAAGGACCTCCCCAAGGGAGTAGATATGGTCTGCTCTATGACCGCAAAGAAGCGTCAGCTTGTGGCATGTTAGTGCTGTCTCTTTTGCTCTTGCGTGTGCAAAGCTGGCTTCTATCTCTTTCGGCGCCTGGTGGTCGACTAATATGCAAATTACACATGCAGAACGCGTATAATTTCTAATTAATTATGCTATAAATGCGACTTGCGTGTCTGTGTTTGTGAGCGGTCATTACCACAGGCAAACATTTCATTCACATCAGCATGCATACATATTTGTGTGTGCTTTTCCGGCGACCACGCCCCCTGCGGCCGCCTTAAAGTCCTGTACCATGCGAATGGTGCCAGGTGTATTTTATTTTTATTACAACTTTTGGCACAACTCTTTGCCGCTCGCCTTGGTGGAATTTTTGCAAGAAATTCGCATCAGTTGCAGCTGCCTGTACAGTGAAACATCTTGAAGGTTTAAAACCAATCAAAATCCAGAAAATTTATATTTTTTAGGCAATCTATCATGTTTTTCTGTATAAAGTTTATATGACATTATTTTCTCAGAATTATATCTATATGAGACTAACGTTCTTTATTTGTGGATTTCACCACTGCAAGACATTTGCAATGTAAAGCAAAAAATTTCCTTGTGCTTTCAATTTCTGCTTTATGCTTCTGTCTCAGCTTATTCCTTTTTCAGCAATATTTCCAACTAATGAGCTGCAATTTGTTGCAAATGGCAGCCAAAGTAAAAAGTGTGGCATGTGTCGCCATTTTCCCTGACTCAAGAGTTCTTTAAAATAAATCGAAAAGGTTTTATACATATGCTCAATACATTTTTTTGTTTTTAAAAAAATATGTCTTAATTGCTTGACTCAGAGAAATGGGTAATAGTTATTGGGACATTTTTTGTTCAAATTTTATTTGTCGTACAGAGGCATTGTGTTAGTACTCTCTGCAAAAAAAATTCCATTAACTTTATTTATTTCTTCAAATTTAAATTAAAACGGAAAACCTACTCTGACACAGAAAAGCAATTTCCATAGATTTATTTTTCTTTAAATTATTTTTCATATTTTTTCACATCTCATCAATGAAATAAAAAATACAGAACATAAGCCTGTGACTCATAAGGCGACCGAGCGCAAGGAAGTCATCAGGATGGCTGCTGCAATTGGTCCTGCGAGTCGTGGCAAGGACTCAGGCTGGATGCACCAGCAAAGTTGAAGGACATGCGAAGGCAGTGACTAACGCTGATTGAAGTATGATGGCAAAAGTTCAGCGGGAAAATCGCAGCTGGGGAAAGGGGTCAAAGTTTCCCTGCCAAATGAAGCGGTCGAGTCGGAGTCAGAGTTTTTCGCCTGGTCGATGCGAATGTCCTTTTTTGGGCCGTCGCCATTATTAGCCAACAGTTTTTACATCCACCGTGTTTTTTTGTATTTTTTTGGCAACAAAACTTGGTCCTGGCTAGAGAGAACCCGTTAACAGTTAAGTGGATAAGCCAATTTATGAGTTTCGAATTTAACTTTGTCACTTTGGCCGGTGCCCCGTCTCTTTGCTTTTTTTTCGCTGTGGCCGTCGTCACTTGGCACATTTAAGTGGATTTGTTTTGCTTTATTGGTTTCGTTCTCGTTCTGGTTTTGGTACCCATTACCATTCCATTCGGTTTGTTTTCGAGTATGTCTGTGGCCTCTGGATTCGTTGTCTGGCAATGGTGCTGACGTTTTTGGGCTACAACTTTTTAATTTTTATTTATTTTTACAACTTTTACAGCGGCCCAATTCGCGAGTGTGCTTCCTTTTTGCTGCCAACAGATTTGACTCCTTTTTTTCTTTAGATTGCTGAGCTTGTTTTTGGGGCTTCTTACACTGAGTAAACTGTTTGTCAAATAATGGATACTGAAGGCAAACAAATAAAAATATTTTTGGCAATGGTAAAATTTTGGTTTAATATTAAAAATGTTTTTTTTTTCAGCTTAGTATTAGTATATTACGTGGCTAGTAATACTAAATAGCAAATGGAGTTTTTTAAAGTGCTGTGGTAACCGACTCAGCCCAATATTTATTGCATCGTCAGAGGAGGATTTGCAAATCATTAAAAAACTGCCAACTGCTAACTTTTAGCACTCTCAGCCTTTCCTCAGCGAGTTTGGCCAATTAGGATTACGGGGAGCATTTGAAATACCAGCGATTAGTGGGGTTTTTGAGAAAAAAGCTTTTGGCCAACTTTTCGCTTCAAGTGGTTGTCAGATTAAATTTTTTTATAGCCTTCAGCGGGCTAAGAACTGCACTTCTAGGTCACGCGCAACACCACCACAATTGGCCACAAATCTAAACCGAATCCGGGAGACTGGGATCCAAGGAGTCCCAAAGCTAGCTGATGATGATGAGCCGGTGCCGAGGGTTCTGTCTCCTGTTGATCGTCTGGGTCTGATTTGCATATTTGTCAATTTACAACAAAGAACTGCAACGTGGCCTGCTTACATATGCGACACGGTGTTCGAGGGTCCGACGACCCCTGGATTTGAGCAGACTGCATCCTGCGGTCAGCTCTCCGTATTCATAATCAGCGGATAGTTAAAGAGAGAAAGGGAAGGAGTTGACGAGAAAGGGAAGATTCCGGATAGATGGGCAGCCATTTTTGTCTTTTACCCGCTTGCGGTTTCCGCTTCCGTTTCGCTTTTTGTGCGACTGCAGCTTCCCATTTTGGGGCATGCCTTCAATTTCTATTACTTTTGCTGACGAATTTCGCTTTGAGTCCGTCTCTTTGGCCACGCTTTATTACTTTTTCGACAGCAACAGAGAGAAAGATGGGGAAGACTCGGTCATTTGCTATGCATGTCGCGTCTCAATGCGAAATTTACCCTTCCCGAAAGGGGTAGCTACAAAATATGACGTGACAAGCTGGACAGCGCGAAAAAATATATTGTTCTGCTTTAGATTTCTAATTCAAAATCATGTAAGTCCCATTTATTAAGCTTTTAAATTTAAAAGATGGAACATGAATGAACGTCATTAATATTAGTTTTTATAATAATTAATTTACCACTTTATTTCCATTTTGAAATTACAAAATGTACTGCTAACAGAGTTCGTTGGCAACAGCATCTTACATCTTCACTCTTCACCTAATTTCCAATGCATTTGCTAACCATTGCGGCATTCAGTGCTTCCTTTGCTGTCCTTTTGGGTCCTGCGCTTGGCTTTAATAAGAAATGCCGTCTCAAGAAAATGGGCAGACACCTGCTCCAATGGAACTGGTGCTCAATGCATTTTTGGAGTGGAATGCAGTCAAAAACAGAGGACCGACAAGAGTACCAGTATCAGGGAGATGTGATAAAAATTAACGACTCCCCGGGGGGGTGGCAAGGTGAGATGATGGCTGGCAAGAGGGTGCCAGTCAGCGAAAGTCAGTTTTTAAATTTTTAAACATTTAATTCCGAGCTGAGGAATTTTATTTGATTTAAATATGCATTTTCTGCTCAAAGAGAGCAACCCAACCTCAACACCCTTGGCCACCGGCAAATTGAATCCGCATTCGAGAAACTATTTGTGGAAAGCACACGGCGAAGGGCAAAAGACAAAAATAACTACATAAATTATTTATGCAATATCTGAGAATGTGAAACCGGCCAAGTTGGAAAGGAGGAGGAGAAGGAAAAGAAGATCCTGTGCTCCTTGTTGCCATTTTTATTTGCGCTCTAAATGCTGCAACATTTTGTTTACGGCCACTGAGAAGCAGAACGCTCGTTGTTGCCTGAACAAATGCTAATTTGCTGCAGATATGAGTGTGGCAACGTCAGCATTTGGGGCAGAAAGGTCATCAAATAATCATATTTGATTTATTTGTGCGGAAATTGCAAGAAAAATTCAAAATGTTCAAATTATGTTGTCCCCTATTTTTTATCTTTATCAATAACATTTATTTCTTACTTATAGCACATTAAATTTAAATTCAAATTGAAATAATACTAAGAGCTAAATTCGCTGAAATGCAACTCGTTTTCTAATCCCCTTTCACTGGAGTTCAGCACGTTTCAGTTCAAAGGATTTTTCTATGAACGCGTTACCCGTTTAATCAATTGGAGTGCACAGTAAAAATAAAAACGTAAATGGATAATTCTATTTCATCTAACCTACCTTGAGTCTGTGGTAGTTCCCGCGAATCACATTTTATTCACTTTATTGTCTTCAATTGTGAAATTCAAATAATTTATAGTTTGCGCTCCAAAACTGCATTACAAAAGCTTTTTAAACGAAGCTTTCCTTACAAAACTCAAGCTTTTGTCAGCTGCCTTCTTTGTTGATGCAGCTGCAGCTTTGCGCCTTTTTGGTGTTAATATGTAAATAGAAAATATTTAAAAATATTTTACAAAATATATGTTTACAAAAACTGTATCCTAAAAACACTGAAAATAATATTGTAAAATATTCCATTAAGCAAACTAATTAACCACTTGACTTCATATCACTTTGCACAGCCCACAAGAGTAGGCAACAAATTTGAGGTCTTTTATGTTAAACAGATTTAAGCACGCAGAGGTTAGAAAAAGGACGGGGATAAACCAAATATTAGCAGCTGCCACAACAATACTAAAGGACAACAAAAGCGGAATTATGCCACAGGACAAGCAGCTGTTTTGCAACTGAGAGCAGGAACGCGAAAGAGAATGCGAGTCCTGCGAAAGGAGAGAGAGGCAAGAGAGCTTTTGGAAACTTCGGGTTTCTCTGCAGATTTAAAGGGTTTCACCATTTAAGGGTATATTAAGCTATATGTAATATTAAATAAATATGATAATCAATAAATATTTGAACATTTTATAATTTAATGCATCTAGATAGTAGTAAACAAGTTAAAGACTTAACCTTTTTAGTGAATGGCTTATGTTTTTTTCTATATAAGCACAATACTTTGTAAATATTATTCACACGGTATCTGCCAGTCGTCACAATGTCCGGCACTCACCCTTTTTGTTTATTTGGCTTGGCACTTTGAGGCCTTTGCTTTTTTAATTTAAATGTTAATTCGCTTGCATGTGCATGCAATGACCCCCATTCTTCCATCTTCTTTTGGCGCCGTGAACTGGCATATTTTTATAATTCCTGTGGCTCAAACCCGCTTCCCTTAGCCATATTTGCATTTGCATATGAGCCAGCAGACTGACGCCAAACTTAAATGGCTGAAATATTAAAGTTCCTCCCAGGAAATAGCACTACTTCCACCTACAGATCCCACTCCATCGTTCCTCGATCTCACTTAAGTTTTTATATCCTGGCTCACACACACGCCGCTTTATTGTGTATTTGTCTTGGCCGCCGCAAATAAAGACGGTCAAAATAAGCGGTCGGCACTCACAGACAATGACAGGTAAGCGATGCAAAAAACACAAGCAAAAGCGTTTTCCAAAAAACAAGCTAATTATTTTTTAAATAAAAATAGAGTTAGTATAATAAAAAAAAAATATCTGAAGAGTAAAGATTTTTTGAAGACAATCATATTTTGTTTTTATTAAAAATAAAAATAATGGAGAAATGCTTTTAAGGATCCAACATTTAGCGGGAAATGGTTATTTTGGCGGCACCGCAAAGTGGCAAAAAAGGCCCGAAGACGCATCCCGAAGTCACCCGAACTTGAACGCTATACGTGTCCTGGCAAAGAAGGAGGAGTAGAGCTATATCTTGTTCTTATGCCGCCTAATGGGACGCTACCGACCGCTGGTCTAAATGCAAGACGTCGCAGCAATGGAAACGGAATGGATATGTGTATAGGAATGAAAGTGGGAATGGGCGCTGGCTGAAGGAGAGAATTCATTAAAAATTAATCCAACGAGTGCGAGGTATATTTGGATCCATTCCCATATCCCTCCGCTCTGCCATTCTTTGTTCCTGCTGTCTGCTATTCAATTACGTATGCCACGGCAGCCATGAAAATGACCTGCAACGCCGTCGTTGCCCCACTCTGCCCCGCCCCCTCGAGCGTAGTAAATTCTAACAGCACTTGGGGCTCACCTCTGGCCACCCCATTCACCTGGCCCAATCCACCACCCAATACCCCTCACAGATCGTTGGCTGGCTGGCTGCTCGGTTGGTTGGCAGTTTTATGTGTTTTGTCTTCGCATGCCGCATAAACGGAATTATTTACAATTTATTTTTACCTGAGCTAAGACCCCAACTACACATGGAGAAAATATGCATAACAAAATAAAATAAAATAAGCTCAATAAGTTATTTATTGGCAGTACAAAAAAGGATTAACATCTTATGTATATTAAAATATTTACTCAAACTTACATTTAACTAAATTTATGTTTATGTTTTAAAATGTTCTCAGTGTATGAAAACACAAGACGAAGATGAAGCAGGAACCAAGAAAACCCGGTGTGGAAAAATAGGGAACGGGACAGTGGCAGCGGCAAGTGGTGGCATTTGGTTGCCGCTTGTTTGTTTTTGTGCTATTCAAAATGTCTTCATTGCCGGACAGAAGATGCCAAAGGAGCTGACCGAAGAGCCAAAAGGACGTGGAGCCACGCCAAGGCAGGACTCCGCTTGATTGCCTTTAATTTGAAGATGAAAAGTCTAGAAATGAAATTGGGACTGGGCACTTTTAATTTAAGCCAACAACTCGAAAAGGAGAATATTCTCAATAAAACAATTTAAATTTTTTCGAAACCATGATGCAAACAAAGCAGTGTTATACGATTGGCGGCACTACAATTAAATTCTTTCAATCAATGAATGTATTTAGTTCTTCTAGCGCGAGTTCCCCGATTTCTGCTTCAGATCGCTTCCTTTCACAGTTCCCCAATTGGAGCTCAATCTACACCACATCATTTGACCAAAGATCATAATGCCCGACATCAAGACACTTGGTATGGGGACATCCGATGAATGCGATGGCTCAGCCTCTGTACTTGAGTACTCTATGGCACTCGGAGGAAAAGCACCCATCGTAAAATTCAATCCATCAGCCATTGTTAAAATGTATTGTAACTATATTAATTTAATACAAGAATAAACATTTGGTAAATCGTATTCTTTAGAAACCAACTTACATTTATTATATATCCGGGCTTATAATATTAATAAAAACTATAATTTGTTTTTCAAAGCTTGCTTCACATATCTGTGAATAAAATTTACATTGACCACAAAATAATAATTATATGCTGATGAATAGTTAATAAATTTTGTATAAGTTTATCACAGAAGGTAGAGTGATAATGGTTGGAGCGACGCTTCACAAGTGTTGCGTGCCTAATTGAATGGCGTCTAATGCCAATGCAAATCGAATTGCAATCGGGAGATCCACACTACTCACTGGCAGTTTATGCCAAAAGCCGAGAGTCACTTTGCATAAATTAGTGGTGGCTTAAATGCAGAAAGCCAGAGTGCACCTAAGCAGATATTAACGCCAAGGATGGCAAAGGATGCACCACTTGAGCACTCAGTGCCGTTTTCGTTCTCGTTCACGTTCACGTCCTCGTCGTCCTTTTGCTCATCATAATCATCGACATCATCGTGCGGCACTCATAAGCATAAGTATGAGCATGAGCGATGATAAATCATTAGGGGCAACGTGTTGCGGCCAACTTGACTTGACAGCCACTGCAGCACTTGCCGCGTGGAGTGGGTGGTGAATAGAGTGGGTGGTGCAACGAGTGGTGCTGATGATGCAAGTCTAGTCAGTCCCTATTACTCTGATCTCTGACATATTTCGGCAACATTTATCTTTATCCATTTCTTTTAGACATAAATATTTAAAGCAATTTTTCGATAGGATATTCTATCCTGTTCATTTTCTAAAATTTAAAAAGATCCATTTTATTAAATTATTTTGCTTGCATCTTCATATTCATCTCTTGTGTCATAAGACACAGCTGCATTCAGCCATTAAGAGACCCCTTTCCTCAAGTTGGTCTCTCATCGACAGCGATAATTATTAATGCTCACCTCAAGTTGGCAAATAATGATATAGTGCTCGATAGACACTCATCGCATTTGTGTGTGGCAAATTTATGGCTTGTACGTGTGGTATAAACAATTGGGCTTTCCAGGTTGCCCCAAGCAATTTTCGAACCCGAACCATTTTGCACAAATACTTGACCATATAAGGTTGATGGGTCTACGATACGGCGTTCAGGGCCCAAATGCATTTTAAGCGGGCCTTTTCCGCTGGAGTCTTCCAACTGCAATGCGACGCTCGTTGCAGAAATGCAAATAAGCTAGAAATACTTTTCGCTTTCAAAACATTTGCATATATTGCGCTTATCACTCCGACAGAAAAAAGATTACGTGACGTATACGCAACAATGGGCAAAATATTCAGCTGGTACTATCGATAAAAGTTAAAGTTTTCAACAATCAAATCGTACAAAACTGGGGTCAAAGGTTAAAATAAAGAGAAGACGATTAATAAATAAATTGCTCCTTTGAAAAGTTTTTCGAAAATCAATTTACTCACAACTGTGCGCATAAAGCCTTGAAGTGTTTTTCCATCATTAAGGGCTCCAGTAATTAATCAGCGAGCAAATGCAAATTACTTTTCCGACTTGACGTTGCAGTATTTGTTCCTGTTCTTGTTATGGCCCTCGTTGATTCTGGCTCCTTCAATTGGTCTTGAGTCGTGCTGCTAACTGTGCTAACCGGAAACGGAAATGTAGCTTGCATAACAAATGAATTTCGCTGAGGGGTGGCCTCTCCGCTCCTTTTGACAAGTCACCAAGGCCCGTGCCATTGTTCTGCCAACCCCAAGTTGTTCCCATTCTGCGAGTTTCTTTGCCATAAATTGCTTTTCCACATATTGCTCGGGGTTGGGAAGGTTTGGCTTGCAGATCCTTTATTGAAAGACAACTGGTGGTGACAGGCCTCATTTCGGCTATAGACTCAAGACACAGCTAGAGATTCCCTGCGGAAATGACAAAAATCGAGGGTACAACCATCCCAAAATGCAGCATGCAATGAGAATTGCACTTTGCTGGGCAGAAAATTTATGAACTTCATTGCCATGCGTCAAATAAATGTCAAAAAGTACGCCAAAAGTGCGGCCATTAATGCAAAAGATCCGTGGGACCAGCAAAATTCCGTTGAAGCTGTTCGACCGCAATAAAAAATTTTTCGCAAAAATTTCCGCTTTGTTTTTTGCAATTTTTTTCCGCCAGCTGTTTGTTTGGCATGTTAAACACAATTTTTTAATGAATTTTCACGCCAGTCGAGTGTAAAATGCCTGGACTCCGACGATGGGTCTCTGACTACTTTTAAAATGCCATAAAACTAAAAAAAAAATATAAAAATTATATTCCCTGTGCGGTAGACAAAGTGAAAAATATTGTTTTTCAAAAGTTTCCTGCTGAATTTCGCGATTGTTGCTGCTATTGTTGCTGACCATCATTTTTCTGAGTCCTGTGCCTGTCTGCCTCAATGTCTCTCTTTCCCCCTCTATTTATTATGCCTGTCCCTTTCTGCGGGTTTCGGTGATGTTTTTTGTGTGAATTTACCAAGACAAGGCATCGGTGGTCGGAATGTCCTAACAGGATAAGTGGTTCAATTGGCTCACTGAATGATTTTGCTATTTCAGTCCATAGACGAGAACTTTTAACAGTATAGAATGTGTATGTATGGATGTTGGGAAAAAATTAGTTCGTTTTCGGCAAAGTAAAATCTAAACGTAAACGTATTTCAAAACGTGAAACTTTTAGAAAATTGCTGGATCCTTGGGATTATAATTTACTTTTTCCGTAGGGCATTTGGCATTTAGCATTGATAGCTTCCAGATATTCATCTTCCACTCACTTCGTGTTTTACTTTGTACTTTTTTCTGGTTTTCATTTCGATGCTTCAAGCGCAAGCGACAGATGATAATAAAAAATTTTATTACACACAAGCTCATCCATTTGACTTAATGGCGGTCGGAATGTTGCAGGCTTTTAATGTGCGTCATCATGATGGGAGGTGGAGGAGTGTGGAGCCGGATCGGGAGAGGGGTAGGTGATTTCCCGTCTAGGTATTCCGCAGCTTCTGTTTGAGCTGTTGATTGTTTAATAATTT
The DNA here is from genome assembly GCF_004382195.2 of Drosophila sechellia. Lineage (NCBI taxonomy): Eukaryota > Metazoa > Arthropoda > Insecta > Diptera > Drosophilidae > Drosophila > Drosophila sechellia. The sequence goes on along the minus strand of NC_045950.1, from coordinate 13,289,245 downwards.
TTATTTTTGCCTTTGCGTTTTTTGGCCTGCGCTCTTCTCAAGTGGAAGTGCATGTAATTTCATTTGCAATTTGCATTTCATTTTTTTTCAGCAGGCGAGAGATTTGTGGGCTGCACTGATTGCACCAGTTGGGGAAAGCCAAATAAAATAATTTGTTGTATATATGTCCTGCACTCCGCCTCCCATCGCCCAGCTGACACTCAATAAATCAGCGAAATGTGCGAGCAAAATAATAATTAATGGGTCGAGAGGGGGGTACGGAATGATGCATGAAAATTTGTGAAAAATTACACAATTTCCGCACACCCAATTATAATTGCCAGCGAACCGAAATGAGCATTGCACTCTTAGTATGCGGCACATGTAGAAAATGAGTTAAGTGTTGGCCATCCCACCAGCGGAAGCAGACAACACTTGGCTTAATTTCTATGCTCCACCGACTGTCCGTCTGTCTATCTGATTGTCTGTCGGGTTTTCCGCTTTTCTTCCTTTGCACATATCCCTTCTTCATTGGCGGCGCTCATCATCATTTGGCAGAGCCGCATGTTCAATATGATTCGTGACATGTTAGGGAATTAGTGCTATAGCCCCACTTTCAACATTCCACCATCCACCACCCACCACTGGGTGGGTTCACCCAACCAACCAAGAACACCCAGGAGCAGTCCGAGTTCGAATTGCTGGCCACGTGCGCCACATGTTTGTCATGCCAAGTGGCGCCAAGCGGCCTCATTAATGTGAGTTGCTTTAAGTTTTATTTATTTATTATTGGACTTTTGCCGGGTTGCTGTGTTTTTCTTTTACCCAGCTCACTGGCTTGATTCCCTCTTGTTTTTCCACGGATTTGTGCTAGTTAATTGCTTTTTGTTTGGTCCAAGGATCGAAACTAGCTCGTGGACAATAAGTGAAATTCAGGACTTATTTCGGGGCATGTGATTTCGTGGTTCGGCAATTATAAGGCAAGATTAGTAAAAATATCAATAATATTATGTGCACTATAATTTGTTAGACAATTTAGGAGATACGTTTGGGTTCTGATTTTAACTTAAAAAATATAGCTTACAATATTAAAATATATAAAATTTTACAGATACTTTCGACCTATTATTATTTCAAATCATACGCAAGAATTCCTCTATATCGAGTATACGACGTGTGGTCGTCGATGAAACGAAGGTAGTTTTCCCAAGCAAAACAAACTAGTTGTTGCCAGCTTTCCTTGTTTACAGTTTGCATTTAACAGTATTGCGACACGAAGTTTGCGGCGTGTCTGGTTTTGTACACAAGTCCCTGGTCTCTTATCATGTTAGTTGAGGCTTTATTGCCCCGAAATAGTGGCTCAAGAAGTATTTGGTTGCATGCCCCGTTGTCAGGTCTCTTCAGCTCCCCATACTTTTCCTTAGTGTTTTCGTCTAATTTGTAAAATTATTCGCACGTACTTTCTTATTAGTTTGTTTTGCCTTGTTATTTTGTTGCCAGAAAAGCGAAACTTTTGCGGAATAGCAACCAGAATACATCGTTCCGGCTTCAGGGTTTTCAAAATATGCATAAAATATTTTCAAAATATTTTTAAAGGCTTAATCTGAAATTAGTTTTTACTAACCTCCAAACATGACTTAAATATTGTAGTCTTGCACCATGAATATTATTTGGTATTGCTATCTAGAACTAGGGCCCGTGGCAAATTTAGATTTTATTTGTTTTTCAGAGACCAGCCGCCAATCGACTGGATTAAGTGAACCGTTAAAAAACGCTCGACCAAAAAACAAGAGAGTTGGAAAACCTTCAGACAACAGAAAATTTCCATTTATCAAGCGGCATAACAGCGACATTTGATCAAGATATTAGCAAATGTTCAATTTATTTAGAAAAACCGCTGCGGCACATGGCCCCAAAAAAAGCCGCACACACAAAGAGGAAAAACAAGTGTATGTATGTGTGTGTGTGTGAATGCAACACGGTAAAGGAAAATCCAAACTCAAACCGAAACCGAAAAATGCAAATCGAGCTGGGGGAATCAGTGACAGCCGAGCGGAAAGACCGACTCCACTTTCAGTTCCAGCTCTGCCCTTTAGAGCTTTCCCAGTGTGACATTTGCAATTGACAGTCGCATCGAGTTGAGTTTTCAGTTGAGGTTTTCCGTGGGTCCCAAGGTTTTCCGGGCTGGGAAAGCGGGCAGCAAAAAAAGGAAAGTCAACTGCAGCCTTTGCTGCCGTTCCTTCTTGCTCTGCGACAATTTAAAACTGCGAAAGTTTTAAATGTTCACCTCGCTCCTTTTTATTTTCAAGTCTTTCCACTTCGTGGTGCTTTTTCCTTGCGGCAAAATGTCAAACTGCGGCCAAAGTTCGCGTGCAAAATGGCGTCCCAAATGGGCGTGGCAGGGGCAGAGGGCACAGGCTAACACGTGTGCAGTTTTCCAAAATATTTCCTTAAATTCGCCCATTCTTTGCGATTAATTTAGCCGGAGACGGTAGTTTTTTATGCCGGTTAAGATACCTTGTGCTGCAATTTGGTAGGAAAAACTTCTGATAATTTGGATTGCAATTAATCATCATGTAATCACTCGTTAATTACCATATAGAAACATACACAATAAAAGAATTTACAGTAAAAAAAACTAAAAAATTATTGAGTAAATTGGGGCTTTATTGATGTCACGTTTATTTTATATTGGATTTGGTTCAGTAAATAAAGTAAACAGTCTAAGCTATTTAATATTAAATTAATATTACATTTCAAGTCGACATTTTAGTGCATCTGCACCAGCAAGGTTGTACTTTTAACATTTAGTTGTTATTTCAAAAACCACAGTACCATTTGGCCAGGTGAGAAGGGCCCGAGCACTTACTTTTAATTAGCAAACAAAACGAACATGAAATCGTAAATGAAATGCCGCCGAAACCGGCGAAAAGTATGCAAAACTTTTGTTATTGTCGCCAAATAAATTTCGCCAATGCGCCGGGCGTGGGCGAAATGGGGACTGTGTGGGCGTGGCTGGTCCAACAAATTCGCCAATTCGAGAAAATGAGAGGGTGAAAAACAACAAGCGGCTAACAAAAAGTTCCACCGACAGCAAAATTATGTGGCGTCAAATGCGGCGCGTCGCCTGAGGGAAAACCGCCTGCAACTGTATCCTTCGGGGGGGATCCAGGAGATGTGGGCGTGGCCAGGTGGTTTTCCAACCTACACATTACCCTCAGCCCCGTGGTGCGGTTGCCGTCGTGCTGAAATTTATGCTGCTGTGTGAAATTTTACGCGACAGGTGGAAAAATAAAAGCAGCCGCACAAAAACTGCAGCAAAAAGTTGCATGCAAATTTCTAAATGGCGAAGGAAGTGCTTCAAGTCTGTCTGAATATCCTGCCTCCTCGAACCTCCACGCTAGCGCGAATAAATCCACTTAAATATTTAAAAGGACGAGGCGAAAAGGTCCCCGCGGACGAGGGCAATCCGGCCAAGTTCCTTCAGCTGCCCGAATATCCTTCTTCAGCACTTGATTAGCAGCACTTCCATATTTCAGCCAAGTGGGGTGGTTGACATGGGGTTTCCATGTTAACACTTGCCCACAACAACTGTCCTCATTAGAGAGAAGGGTTCTCGCTCGTGACTGGCAACGTAAATCATCAATTAAAACAAATTTTCCATTTGGGGGCAATGTTGGAAATTAATTTTTAAAATGAAATGTTTTCGTAAATTATGAGGGTCACTTGAAGTGGGTCTAAGTGAGATGAGTGCGATGGCCCAATGAGGGGTGTTTTGGCTGGGTTAATATTAAATTTTTAAATTGCTTATGAAATAAAAAAGAAATTATAAATGGGCAACTTAATATTGCATAGTCCAGAAAACGTTTCGATATACCTTTCTTTTAAATTGCTAAATAGGAAAAAGGCAATTGAAATCCTTAAACTTACCATAAAGATCGAACATATCTAAAAATATCTCATAATTGCCAACTGATTCCGAATTTGGACAATTGCACAACCCGCAACATTACGAGTGGTAATTGCAACCCAGTGGCAAGCTCTGATAACCTTAGATCTGCTGCTTGATTTTTCTGTCGGTTCCTGGAAAACGTTTACCCAAACCCCAGGCTGCGCCAATAAGTGGGGGCATATAAATTACGGGAATAAAAACTGAAATTGCTGCAAAAACAGAAACACACTTAAAATGAACACACACACACACATTGCAGAACGTTCAACAGCAAAGCAAAAACGGAATATTTATGAACGCACCACGCGACGAGGGAAAGCGAAAATGCGCCAAACGAAATTGTGGATACGTGGGAATGGGAATGGAAATGGAACCAAGCAAGACCAACGAACCAAGTCCAAGTCCGAAGTCCTGTCTACCCTCTCCTGCACACTACACACTACACACACACACAGACACACATGTAGATATGTATATATATTTTTCCTACTGCCGGGCAATGTTTGCTGGCAGATAAAGCAAATGGCAAAAGTGTTTTCCACGCGCGATCGATATACACGGCGCCAGCAAGGCGGGACAAATTTTCATAGTTCAAGTGGCGCCTAGGAAAACCCAAGCCCACCACCGAACCCACCAGCAAATGTGGCCAAAGGCGGGCGGCAGTAAAAATGCTGCTCGGAGAGAAATAAATGCGATAAAAATTATTGCGGAAGTGCGCAGGCGAACAGAGTGAAGAAAAATTTATAGAAAGGAGCAACAGGAGCAGGAGTTTGACGCATATTCCATGCCTTTTTGGGCCCACTCTGTGGCACCTCATCATCGGCCGGGGCCTTTGTGTTGAATCATCGCCAAGGACGAAAGCAAGAATTGATATCACGTGTCAGTCCGACGTCAATGTCACTCAGTCACTTCCGTCCAAGCCAAAGATGGAGGACTCCTGCGCACGGATTGGGTGGGCATAAAAATGCCGAGCTAAATGAGCCACGGCTTTCTCGGATCTGATTTTCTTTTACGATTTAGGCGTGTGTTGGCCTTTAGCTGTTGCCAAATTAGTTAAGAAAATTAACTTGCCTATTGGCGTGGATTGTCGTTTTATGGCATTCGCCTAGATAAGCGACATGGAGTTGAGTCATGTTGTGAATTATCTCTAATTTATACGAGTCCCAATATGCTTTAATTATCAGAATGTTTGGAAAAACTTTAACAAAATATAATCTTAATAGAATTGGCCTAAACATTAACAACTATTCATTAGCAGCCTGTGACGATTTTCCTGAATATCGACAGGACACTTGAGCCAGTTTATATTGAGTATTGACGTCTTTGCTTCTAGGACAACCGCCGCAGGTAGTTGCCTGATCAAAGTACAGATGCTGAACAAAAGATCACAGCGCTTGCTCTCCTCCAAACAGAACTCGTCCACCATCATGGCTAGCTTAACTAGGTAATTCCAGTGGGGCATTAGAAGATTCAGGCGGCAGTCGATAGCCGACAGCATTGGGTCCGCGCGGCGCAGTTCGTTGACCAAACAATACCAGATGGTCTCGACATTCACGGTTTTCGGGATTGAGATAAGCTCAAGGATCTGCAGGCGTATAAAAGGCTGCGGGCAATCCTTTTGAAAAAAGGTCTTTAAAATGTTTAAGATTATATCAGCCCGATGCTCCTTAAAGTTCCCTATCAGGTGTCGCAGGAAGAAAACACCAGCTTCAACTTTCGTCCAGGGGCTCTGCTCATCTACCACGATACTGGACAGTTTCTCTATGGTATCATCATCTATCATGTGGGCCATATCCAACAGGACCTCGCCTATGAGTCCTCGAAAACGTTGCATGTGTGCCGACCCTGGTGGCATCATGAATTCATAACTGGCTGGCAGGGCGGCGCGTGGAAACAGTAGCTCCACGAGCCGCAAGAAGTACGGTTGATACACAGCATACATTTGCGGATCGTTTTGGAGACACACTTCTTCTGAAATCGACGACCACATACCCAAAGAGGCTTCTATTACCCCTAATGGAGACTCTTCGGCTACAAGTAACAAAAGCTCGATGGTTGCTAGTCGTTCGTTGAGTCGTTCAGGATTCGTTTGAGTTAGCTGGAAGTGTGTATGGAACAGATTTACAAATATGTTGCAGTAGTTTTGCAAAAGTGAGCGTTCGCCCATAGCTCGTTTGAATGCCGGTTTCAAAGAGATGACCGAATCGGCCAAACAGCTATTCAGTTCATTTCTGATCAGTGATTGTTCAAGCAAGGCTACAAAAAATTCTGCCGCCTGCAAATGACCGTACACCACCGGGGTAACCAGAATAAATTCAGCCATTATGAACAGTCTGTGTTGCAGCACTTCGTCGGGTGAAAACATACTATATTTGGTCCATGACGCGCAAACAGCCAGACATTTTGGCAAGGTATTGTTTGGTAAGTCCGGTCGCTGTAGAATTCCTTCCAGCACATCTAAGATATACGGAGATTGCTGTTCAAGTGTGTAGATCACAGAATTCAATTTCTTCGCTTCCACCGGAAGATTCGATGGACGAGTCTCCTCGGGAATAATCTTCAGGACCTCCAAAAGTGCCATAACGTGTTGCGGTTTTCCAGACAGCTTTCGCACAAAGTCTTGCAGATCGTAGTCCCACTGTGAAAACAATAGCCCTAGAGCTGATAGGCCAACTGCCAGCTGCACAATCAAAGAGTTGGAATCCCTCATCATAGCCGCATATTTAAGGTGATCGATCAAGGAATTCTTTAGATACGTAAGCTGGAACTTTTGCAGCGAATAAAAAGATTGCTTTATTTTCTTGGCCAAGCTCATTGCCGCAAAGGTCAGGATGTGCATATCGTGAGGTGGCCTGTAGGATAGTATTTCCTCAGCTATAGTCCACGTGTCATTCGATATCTGAAAGGCGGCCAAATATTCATTGGCCAATGAAATGTTGCCCGAGCTCAACGTATTAACCGCATCTATGACACGTTCTTTTGTAAATTCTGCATTCATTTTGCGGATTTGTTTTAAACGAAACCTAATTAATTTTAAAGAGAAACCAAATAATAGCCTAGAAAGCTTCTGCAAAGAGAATATGTCATTTTAAAACAACAATTTCGGCAACAACTTACCTGTTAATAAATTAGTCTGTGAACTGTGAGGTAGATGTGAGAAATCGTATTTTATTGTTGAAAATCGTTTCTAAAAACGAAAATTGACAACAATGGAAAAAGTAGAGGTTTCGTTAGTAAATTTTAATGTTTTAAACACTTTTAAGCAAATCATTAAATTTTAAAAATAAAACAATTGCTAGAGTCATTATTGATTTCAAGACATTAAAATTTGAGTTCAACTAAGATGAGTCAATATTGTCATAACGCTACTTTTTTATTTTTCATACTTGAATAACAATAAGTCTTATCCAGCCAAGCAAACTATAGACTTTCCAAGTTATTCTGGGAAATCGCAACCTTGGTCCTGCGCGGCAATCAATTTTCCCAATAAATGCAGTGCGTTGAGACAATAAAACTCTATGAAAACTATACAAACAAGGGACTCGAACCCATTGTACATATAGATATGTGCCCAGATTGCCGCAACTAGCGTTTGCCCAGCTCAAATGTTTACCCTGTCGTCTCGATTCGCAGTTCCAGGACGCCTCTCATCACGCACAAACGCACAAATTACAAGGGGTTGGGCGCCATTTGGGGGCGGAGAGGTGGAAAAGTGCCTTGACCAGCGCGAACAATAAGCAATAAAATTATATGCCATATTATACATACATATACACACACACTCGCCCAGCAATCCACTCACACTTGCGCCAATATAATTTTGAAATCAGTTAAGTGCTGGCTTTGTTCGATCGGGCATTCAAAGGCAGTCGTGCAGTTAAAACAAATAGTAGTGAGATAGGCAAATTATTCTATATAAATTAGACATAAACTCAATCTAATTGTAAATAATTTATCTAATATAAAAACTTGTGGCTCATTGTTAGATTTCTGAATATATTTTCTTTTAAAACGCAGCAACACTCGATTAAATATCATATATAGACTCGAATATTCAAAATTTGATATAATTTTTCGGTGCATTCCAATTCCAAGTCCATCCCATCCCAGTCGAACTTCTCGAGCACCCCTCGTTCTGCGGGTCCTGTCCTTTATTGTCGCGCTGAGCTGTGTGAGGAGTACATTAAATGCGCATCATAAATTTCATTACATTATTATGGCGTTGTTTGCGACAACAAGCGAGTGGCGTTAGCCGGATTCGACTACTTTATTGGATCGCCTCCGCACTGCAGCGACGTCAAATCGCATAAATAAAACTATCCGATTCTATTGTCTATCCATCTGCCAACAGTCTCTTGGCTTTATTAATGCACTAATTATGGGGCGTGGGGGCACGCCCACTGCACTGCATTTTGTCAACATTATTTATGATGTTGCCGGTCGCCAGCCGGGTTTTTCCCGAAAATTTCCTCCAAGGACCTACAAGGCACACGCCTTTATTTTGGCAGGCCAAACAGGAATGGGTGGGTCAAATAACCGAATTGCGTAGGAAAATTATTGTGCCTTGCCAAAATTTAAACAAAGGCGCGGCTGTCCTCGTTGTCTGGGAAATTGATTGCTTGGCACTCGCGCCAGCGACAAATGGCAGTGAACTTATGTCGATAGAGCATAAATATGAACTAAGTGGGTCGATGAATAGAACAAGGGGTTGATACCTCTTGTTGAAAAACCCTAATCTAGCAAATGCTAAAGAGAACGAACGAAACTATCTAGAATGTATTTTTGTACGGCCAAGAAAACACTTTCACTACAACCTGCATCTACATGGGGCAAAAAATTGCGAAATGTTCCGCAAACTGGAGCACAAAACTTAATTTGCAGCCAAACATTGTTACGCTGCAGTGCCATCGAGAGGGTCAGACAACCACAAGAAAAAGCCAATCAAGCTTACAAGCTGACCGCTTACATGACAGGACACCCATAACAGGACCCATAACCGAACTATAACCCCACTTTAATCCCCCTTCCGGTCGACGAAGTAAAGGCGAAAGTAATTTGCAAGCCACTTTGCAGCGCCACAAAATGGGGGCACTAAAAAATAGCTGTAGAAATAATTGAAAAATTTGCACTACATAGAAAATCGAATTATGAAGAAAGTGACGTTGGTGCTGGTAATATCAATTAACAGAAAACAAGAGCAAAACCCTATTAAAACCTTATTTATCCTGGCCAAAAAAAAATATAAAAACAGTGGATAAGCAGCGAAGGCGGCTATAAGGAAATTATATGGACAAAGTTAGTGCAAACAACCCTGGGAGTCGGCGATTCAAGTTGAGGGGCTGCAGCAGTAGCTGCAGAATTAATTGCTTTATATGGCGTGATAATTTATTGAAGCCCACGATGACCAACATGGGAGCAAAGGAGAAGGTCCTGGTCCTGGTCCTGCATTATCCTGCCAGGGATAACACAAGTATTATGCCGGCAACGAGGCGTAAGGGTCAATCACATTAGAGACATGCGATTCGAGGGTGGTTGGACCCGGACTCGGATCCCTGCGTCCCACCTCCATCGTCCTGCGTCCTTCGTCCTCACCCACTGTCCTTGGTCAAGGGTTGCCCTCTGCATTCTGCAATCTGATTATGTGTGCGGAGGAGGGTCGGGTAATAAGTTTTTCCCCGAATAATAAACATGCCAGAGGTATTGTGTGTTTGCCGTGATGTTTGTGCCACAACGGAAAAATATGGTAAAAGTGTCTGCATAACTGTGTGAATTACGTAAGTTAGACAAATATTTGATTTGGGGAGATGATAAGCAGAAGTCATCTTTGGCAAAGGCATTTTAATTGAGTATTTTACATGGTAACAAGTTAACAACTTGGCTTTGTCTGCCTTAGAAAAAGTACGGGTAAAAGACTAGAGAAACATTACAACGTGTCTAATATAAACTATTTTAATTACCACCTATGTGCATAATATGTATATTGCTTTTATAGTGTATTCGTGCATCACCAACATTTGAGGCGATACATTTTTTGTTATGGAATTATTTCGCTTTTACCCCAGCGGATTTACGCACTGCCGACCGAGGGTCTTTTGTCGAGCTCAAAGGTATGGTATGAATATAATCAGCGCATTCAATCGACTTAATTTCATTATGAATACGGAGGCAGCTAAACGCTGCCCTCTCACTCACTTTGTGCCATGATTTTCTTTCGCCGCTTGGCCCAAGCCGAGCTCATAAATAATCTTGCCAACTTGTCGGACAGGACACTCGCCGGCTTTTCCCCCTCCACCAACGTGCCGGATGCCCGGTTTCCCCGTTTTAGCCACCAACAGCTGCTGGCTGCTCGAGTTGCAAGGAAGCAGCAGCTCCTACCACTTGGGCTGCTTTGGCCGCTGTTGACAAACAAATATGAAACTAATCCTTGGTAATTAGTGCGCCAACTTTTGCTGCATTTTGAGCCGGGAAAGGACACGAGGACACACGGACGGGGACTTGTAGTTGCTGCTGTCGCCGCTGGAGAGGGACTTGCGTGCTGGTTGCTTTTTCCGTATCTCAGTGTCAGGCACACTCGCAGAAAATGTGAACACTTTGCTTAAAGAAATTACGAATTATTTATTGCAGATGTGTAATCAGATGTTCGCGGAAATCATAGTACTGAATTAAAAAGAAATAGATTTTTAAGTAGTATATATCTAGATAATGAGTTTATAGCTGATTGTAAATCAAATAGGTACTTTGACACTTATTTTTCGCAGTGCACTCCTAGTTCCTGGTCATAGGAAGTTCGGAGATTCCTTATGCTTTCTGCTTTTTGCGGTTTTCCCGGTCGCATCTCGTTGTATATTTTTTTGGTCGTTTTTGTGGCGATGTCGTCGTTATTTTTATTGGAAAAGTTAAGCTTGTGTTTTGATAGGTTTCAGTTGTAAAGGGATTAATTAGTACGGACTTCGCACCAGCGGCACCGCCAACAGGATAAAGCCAGGCCAATGTCTGGAGGTACAAGCTCAACATGCCGCCTCGTGTCGCAATGCATAATAAAAGTTAAGCTGAATTGCATAGTGTTTTCGCATGAAATGGGATGCGGAATCGAAACGGCGTGTGAGTTGGCTTAATGAGCACATTTTGAAAGGAAAGCGGTCTTTATTCTAACAAACTAAGTCGGTTATTAAAGGTAATTTCAACAAATAAATATAAAGGAGATTCATACTTTATGGATATATATATCACTCTTCCTCACATTGTACTTTTTGATCGACTTTTTTATGCTCCACTTTGTCATATTCAAAACTGCAGCAGCTCTTGTTTTTCTACCAATTCAAAACTCAATTACTTACGAAATTCCACATACAATTCTTCATCTGACCACTTGTCTTCAGCGGAGTTTATTAATTTTATTTACCCGCGACATTTCTCAGTTGAAATTCCAATGCTGCAGCATTTCGCGCTGTTTTTGCAGACGGCTTGCCTCCTTTTCTTATCTTTTTATTATGAACTGCAGCGACAATTTTGCTAGCCATGTCAGCGCATGATTTACGAGGCCGTGGCGTACAAATGAAAATTGTACCAAAAGGCGGGCGGGAGGGGTTCTGCCCGGACAGACAAACCTTTTTTGTGGCTCTGAAGTTTTGGCCACAAAACAGGAAACGGAAATGAGTGCGCAGAACGACGATGGCGACATGTGAAATGTGTTTGCCACCAAAGAAGCACACGAAAAACAAAAAGCACAGAAAAAGCGGCACCAGCAAAAAACACATGCAAAATAAACGGGTTCAAGTGGCGCTCGTAAAAACTGGTGGTGGGCTATGTGGGGCAAGGGGCTAAAGCCAAAGGATAACTGTTGAATTGTTGGCCATAATAACAAGGCAGGCGACTCCCATGTGTGTGTCCGTGTCTGCCCTCGTGTGGGTGTGTTTGTGTTAGCCTGTCGCGTAGCAACTTGTGGCTAGCTTAATAGCAGTTAACAGCAAGCCGGCAAAAAGGGGTTGCGAACGGGGGTCAAAGGGCAGCTCTGCGGGTCGCCTTTACACTCGTTCAAGTGCATGAAGAAGGAGCTGGCACAGTGTTAACTTGGTTAATAAATCCCATTTATTTATTAAGCAGCCGGATGCCAGCAGCGGTATGTTATTTGAATAGCTTTCAATAAAATAAAAATAGTTTTACAATAAAATAATGAATTATTATGAGTATATATATGAGTTTCTTCTAAAATAAAAATTTGTGGAAATCATTCGAATATATCCTCTGGTATAAATCAGCTTAATACCAGCATGCAATGTGAATGCAAAAAACTTAGTTAAAGGCATAAAACAGAACAAGAAAGTGCGATTAAGTCCAGGAAACAACTCCAGTGAAATACAGTGAAATAAAATTCAATAGAACAACAAACGAACCGCGTGCTGTGAAAACAATCCAATCAATTTATTAATTAAGCAGGCCACTCCGGCCAGAGGAGCGCCTGATGTACGACCATATATATATGGAGCTATGGTATATATAGTCAGCCATCCGATTGTCTGTCTGGGTGGAATGTGCAACCCCACTCAACCCCATCGCCGATGGTGTGCGTCTATTTGTCTAGCTTTGTGCAATGGATTTTTAATGTTTTTCCGCCGGACTCGTCGAGTGGGTGGACAATAATGTAACGCATTGTTAAGTCCGCTTGGCACTTTTCGCACGCCAGCTGTGTCCGGCTGGAAAAGCGGGGGAAAACCCCGAAGGAGAGCCAGCTAAGCTGCGAAGGAGCCGGCGAGGAAACGGCCCAGTCTTTAATGAGCCCCAAACTGCAATTACGCAAAACATTTGCCGCACTGCATGGCGTCGTCTGAAATAATTTTAATTGCGTTTTGCTTTTTATTTTATTGCATGTGGCGCCCTAACGATTTCGTTATGCTGGAGTAAATTAAACTAAAACTGGATCCACCAAAGGAAAGCCATTAAAAAGGAGGACTTTAGTTCAAAGTAGCAACTAAAACTTTAGTTGTAGGTGCTTAAAGTGTACATATGCTACATTTATCTTTGTTGCTCATTTTTTGTCTAGCAATCGTATATTAAGGGAGTTATAACAATTATGAATTATATAACTTCCACATTAGTGTTGTTTTACTTGCTGTTAAGTAATTTATAACTAAAAAAAAACAATTTAAATACATTCTTTCACACATAATAACCCTAACGAATTGGGTTTGTTCTTCTTTCAATTTCTGAACTATAAATGCTTAAGTTTTCCGAGAAACGTTTCCATTACTGGTTGAAGAAAATGAAGCTGGCTATTACCTTATTAGCTGTTTGCGGCATTGCGATGTTAAAACCACCTCCAACAATGCCTACATATTATATAGACCCAAGTAATTTCGACAATGGTTTTCTTATCCCGGGCTAAGTTGGCTTAAAAATATATATAAAAAATACATGTATATATAAAATATAATATATTTGTTTCTTATTATTCGAATTTTTAGTCTCAAAAATTACTAATTAGAATTATGCTGTTTACAAAATTATAATGTCAAGGATAGATTTCCTATTATGAAGTTAATATAAGTTAATAACTACTCTGCTTACTGAGGTATAATTTTTTTTGGATGTATAACTGAAAATTCCACGTTATTAAGGTAAAGTTATTTCTTAAGGTTTAGCGTTTTGAAATTAGTCTCAAAACATATAAGATGTGGTCCCTAATGCTAGAATAGAAAATTCGATTCATAAGTTTACAATCAAGACCTATTGCCAACATCAAACTATTCATAAATAAATAAAAACAAATAATTATCTTAAGTCTTTTAATCAAAGTCGAATAAGAGAAAGCAGAGTTTTTTTGTTTAATTAGTGAACTAAGAGAATCACTCTGCAAATAGAGCCGTTTTTCTATTCCTTTTTCCACATTCATAGAAAAAATATTTTAAAATCTGTTAAAATGAGGTTAGATTAACTTGCAGACATTTGTATTGATATAGCCATGAACTTTATTAGCGCTTTAACCTTATGGATGTGTTAACTAAACTGTTTTATTATAACTATTAGTTACCGATTGATTAACTGGTTGTTAAACTATTGCCAATCCAATTGTTCACACTTGACAGTTGCCTTAAGCACATAAAAGCCCATTTTCCATGGAATACCCATTCAAAATGAAGCTATCAGTTCTGATCTCAACAATCTTAGGTCTTGCGCTCGGGATGGCCTTTCCTCAACCAAGGGTTCCTCCATTTTTTGGAAAGTAGAATAAATATATAATAAATATATTTAATTATTGGTGCGCCAAATGTTTTATTATTGTAACAACAATAGAGTAATGTTTGATTGGTAACTATCCATTTCCACTCACAGATGAGTACGTACTCTTGAGCTTCTTTGCTCGTGGCAGCAATTTTTGTTGCACGTTTTTGAGATAGTTTTAGACAACGCAGGCGCACTGGGCCTCACTTTTTATTTGGATAGTAACTCACTCAAAATGTAGTTGGCTTTTTAAGCCTGCTATTTGTAACCCTACAATTGGGGATGAATGCAGTTGCAGTTGAAAGGGGTGCTGTGTGGCGACCGAGGGGCACGGATAGGTGGGACAATTGCAGCTAATTGGCAATAATCAGGCATCGACCATAAATTGGCGTTAACAAGGCCAACAAATCAGCGGAACGCTGGCTGTTGGGCAGTTGAAATTGTGATTGAGCTGGCGGCATAAATCAGCCAAATTGAATTACGAAAAAACACTGGAGCAATAAAATCTAGCAATTATATTTATGCATATATATTCGAATGCCTGTGCGCGTTCCTCTGGCCTCGCGACAATTTAATTACAATTGGCAATGGAGAGAAATTGCAGTTGTCGCCGCACTGGCGCCGCAAAATATGCTAATTTATATTTATATGGATATGGAGTTATTCCCCAGCCGACTTTTCAGCCTTTCCGCCCCATCCTTTACCCATCTATCTTACCCGTCTCCTAAAATTCGATCCAACTCCAGACTCCCGAGGCTGTGTGAAATATTTTCGGCGGCGACTGCGGTCGTAAAATTTATTGTTGCCAAATGCATATTTGTCACATTTCGCAATGTGTTTGGCGGCCATAGAACAATTTACAAGCAACTGGGGACTTTAGCTAAAAGCCTTGCCCCCCCTTCCCCCGCTTCCACAACCATCTGCTCGTGTTTGAAAAATAAACTAAGGCCATCGGGATGTGCGGCACTAAAAGCGCCTTCGGCTCAGCTGAAACACAAATATTTTACACATTTAATTGTTGCTTTTTGGTACAGACATTCGAAGGAACTAAGCTGAGTGGAGTATACATGAAATTTATATATATTTATTCAGAATATAAATCAGCGAATGATGTATGCATTTGAACCGCACTTTTGAGATACTCATAATTCCTTACTGCATCACTCGCATTTAGATATTCTAACATTCCCAAGGGTCCAGAAAGGTTCATTGCCCATTCCAGAGGCTCACTTACTAAACTTGCCATCAACATGATAATTGGCCAGCACTTCCACGGAAAATATCCATTGCCCTTCGCCCTTCAGCTGTCACAACACACAAACACTCACCCACACACAAACACTCACCCAAACACACACACTTCACACCTCAGAGACTCGCTGAATGGGAATCCCCTGAATGCTCGCTAAACAAAAGAAATGAAGTCATTTGTAATTAATGAGGTTTGTCACCCCAATTTTCCGCAACTTCCAGCGGGACAAAAAAATGGAAACATCAGACTACGAAAGTGGGTGGTGGGATAAAGTTCACCTGCCTGCCTGGCATATTGAAAATCACAGTCGGTGAGCAGCCGAGCCAAAAAAGAAGAAAAAACCATCCACAAAACAATCTAATTATATCGTTAAGCACACCAAAATTGGCAGCATATCCACCCCTGAAAAAGGAAACCTCATCTTCACTCCCCCAGGTGGTTTTGGTCGGTGGGTGTCCTTGGGTGGTGGTCACCCCTGCCCAGCCACTTCTCACCGATGTCACCTTGACAGACAGACAGACAGACAGACAGACATACGCATACTTGACCCTGACAGACAGGCTGACTTTTGGGGTGACAGTTTCCGTTCGCTTGTTTAATTAAAATTATGTAAATAAATTTATTTAGCTGACACTGCGCTGTAATTAAGTGCAAGGGGGAGTGTGGCTTTGCATCTGTTGCCTGACAAATTTGGTCCACCTTGGCGGACAAGTTATGCG
Organism: Drosophila sechellia; assembly: GCF_004382195.2. Classification (NCBI taxonomy): domain Eukaryota; kingdom Metazoa; phylum Arthropoda; class Insecta; order Diptera; family Drosophilidae; genus Drosophila; species Drosophila sechellia. Next base: position 13,273,125 of record NC_045950.1, on the reverse strand, counting down.
CTGTCTTCAGCTGCTTACACGGAAAGAAACTAGCCATTCTTGATCAGAGAGTTATATAATTTTTGAATTTTTGTGTTTTAATAGTGCAGGGAAATCTATACATTTGTGCTTACAATATTTAACAGGAATTTGCATTCTTCGCAGTAACTATGAACTGGCTTAATTGGTGGTATGTATTTTTCTGTGTATCGCCTTTTATCTTCTCCAGTGTCTATATATGCTAACAAATTAGCCTTGAAATGAGCAATTTGCAGGCCATGGCTGTGACGCGGAGGAAAACGCTGGAGTGGGTGAAATGGGCGGGTGGGTGGTTGGGTGGTGCTGTCTTCGCCGTAAATACAAACTGAGCTGACAGCTGCTGTCAGTGGGCGCACGTCAATGGCGGAACGTCAGGAGTATTAGATATTCCTTCCGGGTGGAGAGAGGCGTGAAAAAGCAATTAAGTGTGAAGTCCTTAAGTTTCCGCAACAACACCATCCAAAAAAAAAAACAAAAAAAATGTCTGGAACATGGAACGTAAATGAAAAATGATGTAAGGCATGCTAATGGAATGGAACTCCTTCACATCACGTACTCTGCTCAACTTAAAGTTTAATAAATTCCAATGAAACCCCTTCGCACGAAGACCTCTCAATCACTTTTTGGAGCGAAAGTCAAATAAATTCCCATTTCACAAGTCGCACAGTTGACCTCACCAATTCGACATTCATGGGCCTTCATAATCCGCATGCAGACTAATGAAATGCCAAAAGTCAGAGGCCCATTTCGCAATGTCATCCACCCACTTCCACTGCCCCCCCATATGTACAGTGAACTCCACACTCCATTGCTCCATTGACGTCACCACAGTGAAGCCATGTTGACATCAACGTGGGGGAAATTGTTTTGATGAATGTGTCGATTTAATTGATGAATGAGTTTTTAAGCTGGCAAAAAATCGAATGGCATCACGTTTTTCCTGGCCTGGAAAACGGTGAATACACTGTGCAAAAAGATATGATTCTATATATCACTGATAAATTGATTGATAAATGGTATAGAAAATATGCACTTTTTCATTAAGCTTATTTAATGAAAATGAAAATGTAAAGAACTGTGTCGACATCAAATTACAAATTAGTTATATTGAAATTTGAGTTCGATGGTAGGTAAAGTTCTGTATGTATTTTATTTGATTTATATCCGAGGCCCCTTGAAGGATGATCACCTGACAGGTGAGCGGAACTTAATTGAGCACTCGCACTGATACCAATAAATATGCTGGAAGGCCACCGGATGGCCGAAAGTCAAATGTCCTGTTTTAACAAGGCCAAAAAGTGTGCTAGACAAATGCGAATGCCAAAGCGCAACAATTGCAAGCCGCAAATATCAATATAAAACTAGTACAACATGGGGCTGTAATGTTGCGATTTGTTCGCTACCCGAAACACAAAGGCGCCCCAAAAAGGGAGGAAATTCGAGCCCGACTAGCGTCAGTCTCTGGCATGCAATAATATAAATTCCAGGCAACACACACGGCCCTTTAATCGAGGTACAAAAAAAAAAAAAAACAGCAACCAGAACACTGAAAATAAAATCCAACATCAAACTATAAATAGAGTCTGGCACTGCCGCCGCTCCTTTTGGCCGTGCATGTGCCGTTATTGGAGTGAATTTCTGGGAAAGTCTTGTGGCTTAATCTACAACAGCATGCGGTTTGCTGGCAGCCAGGAACGCCGGCAATAAAAGCCGGAAAACTGGATCCGAAATGGGAGCCGCATGCAGCGGCGGTTAAATATTTAAAGCTTTCGGCTTACGAACGCCAACCGATTGGATGGAGGTTAGACAATCAGACAGGGCCGGAAATATATGAAAAGTTTCATATTCAGCCAGGTGAAAAAGTAATGAAAGAGTGCCATAAATCTATAAACTTTTCGGCGCATCCTTCTTACTGGAATGGTGTAGTATAAAAAGTCGAAACAGGTAATTTTGAATGTTTAAATCTATAGAAATATAGATATTGATTGTTGGCTAAAATGTGAGTAATGTAAGATTCCTCCTTGGAAACCCATAATTGTTAATTATTTTTTCAATTCCACCCTTGAATGAAGTATACATACATATGAACATACATGTAGCTTTTCATCACGACCCCAAAACGCCACTTAAGATGTCTATCTCCCCACTTGACCAAAACTTTCCTCTTAAATTCACTTTAAATGGCTCGTAAAATGCTTTGTGATAAGATTTCGCCCACTTTTCGTGGACTTTCCAAATGTCATATTTCCTGTGACTATAACTGGACTCAAGTTAATTATCGGGCTTAACAGTTTGCTAGTTAAATTCCAACCCCATCCGCCGCTTTCCCTCGAATGCGACACAACGTATAAAACTTAATGTGCCGCGTGCGCATAAAACAAAATTTCAACTGCAATTAGTCGTGCAAGGCTCTGAAATGCCCTCCATGACGCGCGATCCACGCTGCACGACTTTCCCCTCTGATAAAACCATAAAAAATTTTCCGCCAACATGGCAAATAATTTGGCTAACGACATTTTGTAACTAATGCTGGCCAACCGCAGCAACAACAGCGATAACCATTAACACGCCCCCTTTCCCGAACGCCCATCGGGGTGGGGAAAATGCAGCAACTGAGCAGCCAGCTGGTCATTAAAAGTCCACCCATAACAGTTTATTGTAATGCGACCGCTCGTAGGCCAACTGGACAAGTGGCCAGAACCCGTCCCGCCCCTAACCTCCCACCATGCCAACCCCATCTTGGGGCACCAACGTATTCCTGCTACCCGGCGTTGCCACTTAATTAGAAAAGTTTTGGCGCGCCACGAGACAAAAGCCATTGACAGCGACGAAAAGTTCGGGGAACGCCCTCGGTCCCGGTTATTTCCTCCATTTCCACGCTCCTAAACCATCGACAAACTGCATTCCACTGGCCTAAGGAGCTATATGGAGGTGGTGACACTAAAAGACGTAACTATACTCTATGAATATTTTCAAATGCTAATGGTATTTAAACTTCAGAACAAATTATGCTAGAACTACCTAACAGCGAGGTGTATATATCAAGATATTTAAACACTATACAAGATTTTTAAAATAGTACAAAAAGTTCTAACCAATAGAAGTATATGATATAACCTTGATTGAACAACACATCTTATTTCATTGATACTTTCAGTGCTTAGAATTTCATTTCAATGGGTTGCAGCTTCTTTAACAAAGAGTTATACCCTGAGGCAGGAAAGAAACATGCTAAATGTTAGGCTATTAGCAGCAACAAATGACATTTGAGGAAGACAACACTTTATTTTCGCTTTTTTTCGGAGACAGCAGCTCAAAGACATTGAGCTGTGGGGATGGACGCAGTCGAGGAAAATGAGTATGGGTGCGGGAATGGAGGTTAAGTCAACTGATGCCACCTGCTACCGCGAACCGGATCCAGTTCTCCATTCAACGCCGCTCTATTTGCGCATTTTTTCCAATTAATTGCCTCTACGTGGGCGTCCGCATCGCGAATGTCAACAAAAGCCGCGTCCTTGTGCCCCAACCCCCTCAAAAAAAAAGGAAAAGAATAGTACCCACCTCCCGCCGATGACTCGGAAAATGGTGGAACCACCCGCTGGTGGTTTGTGTTTGTGCTGCCACAAACATATGTGGAACAAAAAAAAAATATAGGGGGACAACATACAGTCTGGCACAAGATATAGACTCATCAATGGGTTTCAATTGAAAATTTTTGCACGGCACGGCTTTTCCTCTTGCCTTTCATTTGTTTGGAAATGGGAATTGGAAATGCGAGTGCAGCAAACAATAAGCAGTTACATTCGCCTCTTATTTGGGTGGCAGCATAGGCCTTCGATTTTTGGGGACCAGCTGCTTGCCGCAAGTTTGCACAGCTGGCGCGAAATATCAATGCAAAATTTAGCCAATATACCAATGAATTGGGGTAAGTAAATGGCATTTGCAGTGCAGAATGATGTTCAATAGCATTTATATAATCGCATTTTGAAAAATGATCTGGGAAAACAAAAATGCTTACATATAAAGTAGCTTCCAATTTTAATGAAAATATTGAATAGAAACTCTTGAATATTCCCATTTTTCTTGTATAAGCCAACTCAGACATTTGATAGTTTCAATTCCCATTTCTTGTCAGCCATCGAGTGAGTTTTCATTTCATATTAGCATTGAAATGGGCGTGTCGCCGCCCTCTTTCAACACCTACTTTGAAATGATGAGAAAGAGTCGCAAGCACGCGATATTTTAACAAATTCGAGACCATTTATCATTCGACGACACTTGCGGATAGGAAAACGATGTCAGTAGCTGACGGAAGGTGGCTCATTCGGTCCTCCAGCTGCCACTCCCACAAACCACTCCGCCCCTATTTTCCGCTGTCAAAACAAAGACTTCTTTTACCAGTTCTTTTTTGCCATCGCAACCACAAACAAGCGAATTAGCTGCCCTGCCACTGACAGGGTCTAAAATGGATGGTGAGAGGGGGTTTCGGGCTGGGGCTGGCGGCTGGCGGCTCCAAGACTGTCAAAAGCAAGAACCAATCCCAATTGGCGGCTCGGGACCAGTGGATGCAGCGGAGGGACATCTTCAGAACATGCAAGTTGGCGGCAATTGAAAACTCATTGACAATTGACAATGGAAAAAATAATAGAAGAGCAAAACGACAGCAACTGGTTGTGTTAGTGGGGAGCCAAAACTCAATCGCAGTTACATTTCAATATGGTTACCCAGGGTTTGGCTAGAATCGAATGTGTATGATGGTTTCAATATAGAAAAATGCAAATACATTTAAGCGTATCAAAAATAAATAAAAAATCATCATAAAGTGATGATTAAAAGCAGCTGGCAAGCGTTGATTACACATATATGCATTTTATAAAAATAAGAAAAAGGTTTTTTCTATACAGGGTACTTTTACCTGCCCATGCAGATTTTTCCACTCTTTCTCCGCAGAACTTTGTTCTGCAGTTTGCCGTTGACAGGCAGCATTTTGTGTCCTTGCTGCTTTTAACTTTCCCGCTCCTCGGCATTTTCCTTGCTGTTGATTCATTTGTATTGGCATGCTGAGACGTTTTCTATTTGAAATTGTCAGCGGCAATTGATATGCATTGCTGTAGTTGAATGTCTCTTTGTTTTGTCTACCGATTGCGGTTGGCTCTGCTTCAGGAAATTGATTTTCACAATCATACGCCACATGTATGTACGTATACGTACGTATAGCCACTTGCCTTACAAATGAAGCGCCGGCAATTAAAACAGGAAAAATCGAGGATAAACTGCGATGGGAGCAATGGATTGCTGTACAGTCGAACGCGCGCCTGCAAGTATGCAACGGCAGAAATGCATTTAATTTTCGGCCAGCCGCCAGTGAGGAGGAATTTTTCTTTGTGATTTGATATTTAATGCACGTACTCAATGAAGAAATTCCAACAGCAGCGCATTAGTAGACAGGGGCGTTCGGTAGCAACGCCTGCCAATTGCTTTTCAACATATTTGATGCGACGACGACTTTAGACATTTTGCAACTTGGCCACGTACAGGAAAAAAATCGAGCAAAGAAAAGGGAACGAAAATCAAGAAGCTGCTGGAAATCGTTGCCAGCAAAGTGCAAAACCAACAACTGCAGCTCTCAGAAAAACAACTGTGACTTTGGTTAAGCATACAAACTGTATATAAAGCGCACACACAAACCCCTGCCAGCCAAGTGAAGTGAAGTATACGCCATGTTGACCCAACAACAAACATAAAATGTAATCGCAGCTAATAAGAAAACTAAGCAGATCCTTGCTGGTCACGATTTACGCTCGTTTCGCATTCGATTTGCGATGCACCACCGCTGCAGCAATGGACCACTGCACCACTGTCCACACAGCGGGCACAGTGGTGAAAAATACTTAAAAATATGCAACTAACTGATAAGCTCGAAAATTAAATAAGTGAAATGTTTGATTAGAAAATAGTGTACAATGTAATACAACTACTGTTCAATAGATTATTCACAAGTTATTTTTTACCTTATCTCTGCTCACTTGCCCCACTGTGCTGGCCAACGGACCTGGGCTGCCATGTCAATGGACATTTAATGGCGTTCCCCATTATGCGCCGCATCAAATGTGCCAAATACGCTTCGCTGGCAATAAATGCTGCATGGCGAGGTTTCCCTTTTGGCTGCAGCCGAACCTTTCTCCTGGCCAAGGCGACTCGTCTTCCTCCATCTTGGCCCCATCTGGCCGTGGTCTGCGTCTTCGTTCCGGCCACGATTTGCAATTTTGTGTGCATCAGCCGCGCCCGGCGTCTATCGTAATTTTTCGTGAATTTCTTCACGTACTTGCATTCCATCTTCATCGCGCGTCCTTCGTCCTTCGAATCCGATAGCTTCAGCTCCTGTCGCTCCTATATCTCTGCGCTCTGTCTGCTGGCCAGCTTTTGGCCCCGGCTGCAGCAGTGGATTCTAATGGCATAACCTTTGAATAAAATTAGCATTATCGCAGCTCACTTTGGCGGCCATTTCGCTTCGTCCGTCTTCAGGTGCCGGTGTGTGTGCCGATAGTGTGTGTGTGTGTTTGGCTGTGTGTTTGGGGATCAATAAATATGCTCAATGACTTTTTGAGCGCCATATGATGCCTGAAAAGGCCATTAAAACAAAAGCTAAGACAAGGCAGTGTGGAGGTCATTGAGATTATGCCTTTTTCAAGTCTTGAATTTAAGCAGCTATTTATTTATTTGTTTTAAGAAAACTCCATGAAAGGCAATTTAACACCAGGACATATGAAAAAAACCAGGACATACCAAAAATATTTCAAATGAACTAAAAGACGTTAAAAAATACGATTTATAAATACAAACGAGTAACATATCGCTTTTGTAACTTTTAATTTTATTTTGCAGAAGTCGAACGTCAGCAGCCAAATGGAATAGCAATAATTTTAAGCCAAAAAGTTGCATCAGAAACTATTTGCCGTTTTTTAGTCCCGACGCCCCAGCAACCAAATCTCCTCAAAGTGTAAATGTTTTTCGTAGGCACACACACACACATCAATTACGGGTTTTCTCGCCTGCCTCTGCCCGGAAAACTAATTGGTGGAAAATTAAGTTTTTGCGCCAAAATGATGGCAAATTGCAATGCAATCCGGGGCAAAGCGGATTATTGAAAAACTTTCATGATTGAATTCTGCTGGTTGGCCCAACATCGGCCATCCCCCATCACCCCCATCACCCCCATCACCCCCATCTCCGCCAGAATACCCAGTGGCTCCGGATCCAGTAGCTACGGCAAAAAGCGCACCGAGAACTTAATTCCGAGCAGGCTGCTCTGCATGTGAACGGTTGGTTGAGGCCCATATGCGATTGGCGGAGCTTATGGCTCTTGTGTGCCTGCCAAAAAAGAATCGAAAACGGAGGAAGCAAGGCAAACAGGGCTAAAAATTGTGGCCCACACGGCGTTACAGCGATTTATATTTTGCTACTTTCGCTATAAAAAATAAATATGCAATAAAACAAAACGACAACGGGTTCCGACATATGCATTATTGTCCTGCTCGCTGCTCCTTTGGAAATATTTGCTAGAGAACGAAGACATAAACCTGAAAAAATATATGGCGCATTTGGCAGAAACGAAGGCAGGCGCAGGACCGAAGCCAAGACAAAGGCGTTTCTAAATGCCAGTAGCAGTTGCACTGAAACAAAATTAGAACACTTAATGATTAGTAATCACTAAGGTTTTATTAAGTGAATATGATATTAAATATTTGAGACACTTTTATTAATTGAAATTGCATTATATTTAAATAAAGCTTTTTAATATCTGATATGTTTTGAAGTATTGTTCTCACTGCGCCACCGTAAGACAGAGAACAACAGGGCGTATACGTATCGTATTGTTCTACCAAATTGCGCTCTCAGCTGGCGCACGACTTGACTGCATCTACTGTGGCATTTGGCATGCACCAGAAAGGATGAAAGGAGGGGGCACTTTATGAAGCGCGCATATGTTGCATCCCTTTCTGCACGGGGACAAAGGGCTGGTTGGGCTAGGATAATAAAAATGAAGGACTCTTTGCTATATTCCCCAGGCAAATCACTGCAGTCTCGGTCGCAGGCGATGGCTATAAAGCAAATCGTTTGACATTTGTTTTGATTTGCCATGATTGCTAAAAATATCTGCGAGACAGAAATGACATCGGCCAATTGAGATGCCTAAGTGGTATGGTGTACTGATGACATATTATTATATTGGCGAAACACCAAAACAGCGGATAAAAACTATAAGATATCCCTTATTAAGGTCGTAATCGAAAATATAAACTCACCCACTCTGCCAAAGGCTTAATCCTTTCAAAATGTTTAGAATTTCCACTCAAAGCTCTTACACAATCATCCTTTACTTATAACCTTTTGGCACTCACTTACCCATTCCAATTGTGGCATTATAGTTTTCATCATGTGCGAGTGAAGTGACCCGACTGACCCTTTTAAGTGACTCCACTTTCAAGTTCAGCACGGCGCCGAACGAAAGTTTCTTCTTATCATAATTTCGAAGACAATTAGCCCGCAATGTGTGTTCCTTCGATACGAGAACCCATTCCATGAAAACCATATCGATGGCAGCGAAACTTCGTCCGGGTCTTCGGTAGCTACTTCAAGTTTACAGCCGCCGGGGCCAAAACAATGCCAGACAATAATTGGCCAAATTTATTGTAATTAGCTGCACACGCAAGCACCGGGCATTCCATTCCCTTCCATTTCATTCCGTTCCGAGCAGTAAGTAAGCCACCACATGTGTCCGGACACGAAACTCCGGCGTAATTATTAACATTACTGGGGGATGCTCGTCCGGACCTGAGAGCATGTTGTCACATGTGTGCGTGGCGCTTTGAGAACGCATTTAATTGCACAAAGCCTCTTTGCTCTTAGAGAGTTTTTAAATAATTTAGTTGTGTCGTTAGGCCGGGCGTGGCCACGCCCCTTGTCAAAGGCATCTGGCAAGGCGAGTCGGGCGTACGGTGCGGCTACGTAATGCAGTCGAGTCACGTCACACAGCATGTCGCTAATTTTTCTACCTTTTTTTATACTTGTCGCTCGGGCACAAAGTTTCCTTCACTGCAATGCGCTGGTTAAAATTTTCCCTTTTCTTTGGAAGTGGTCCAAAAAAAGGTGGTATTTTTCGAGGATGATAAATTGCGGATGAGGGTAAGGCGGGATTAACAGGATTTGGCTTCGCATTTTAAAATATTCCTGTCTTATTTAATAGCTATAAGAGATTTGGAGTTTGTAAATTTAAGGTTGTAAATATATTTTTTGTCCATTATTTACTTACTTCGCAATTCATTTTAACTTATACAAATTTGGTGCCAAATTTAAACCGGCTAACTGTTCATGGGATTACAATTTTTAAGATATTATTCCATTGCTTATCATTGATTTTTCTCTTTTTAGAAGCTAGGATTTCGCTTTGTGCGCTTAAGAATCCTTAAAATGGTTTTTTCAAAGGCGAGGTACAGTCACCACCTAGCGCGGTGAGCACGAGCATAACGGTATAACGCTAAGAAGTGCAGCATAGCGCACGGCGCACGTTTCCTTTTTGTAAACTTCATTATTCCGTGTTAAAAGTAAATAAACTTAGCTCCCAACTTCAGCTCTCCGCCCGCTGCTCTAGAACCTCCTCCACATCTGTCCACTTTTCCCCTGTAGGTATGTGAAATGGGGAGTTTTGGGTGTTTCTGGTGAAGGGCACCTTCCATACATTGTTTGCCATTTGCGGTGGTCGGCGACAAGCTCTGTCAGCCAGCCAGTCCAAATTGAAATTGGACATTAGACGTTAACAAATACAAACAAACACTTGCACTGAGAAAAATATATCGTAAAAGGGGCGTACAAAATGGTATTTCATCTATAAAAATAATTTTTTAAGTAGAAGACACGTGTGTATTTTAGTATGACCAAATGACAAAACTGGTTCCGAAAGAAAAAGTTAAGTTTATGTACTGCTTGAATTTTAAATTGCGCAATAACTAAGACTTACTTATTGAAGAACGACCTGATCTTTTTATTCACCACCACTTATCTTTAAGCATACAAGTACAAGTGCATTTCAAAATCTACTTTGTTTCTATTCATATTAAGGTATACTTTTAGACTGTCCCATAAATTATATATGATTACATCATTCATTTGTAAAACGGATCCGGTTATCGTGCTAGTTTTTTCAAGTGCACGCATATATGTTTCGATGGCAGCTTCTGTCGTCGCCGCGACTGCTGACAACTTCAACAACAACCACATTTGGAGCAACAACGCGAACAACAACCGAACACACACACACTAAGGCACACACTCATTGTGAATGACAACGCCCCTGGTACGTGATTTCATTTCCGTTGTTGCCTTTTGTGCATTGCTCGTAACTTGACTCCTCCATTCTTTTTTTATCACCCTCTGGTTCACCATTCCCACACCCAAAAGTCCTTACATCTCCCTGCTTCCTTGCAAAGCCTTTTTATCGGTGGATTTTGTGGTTTCTTAACGCAGCCAGGCATTGCCCAAAAATTAATTTAAAAGTGCATAAAAATAAAATATATGTGAGTCTTTACTACTCATTACATTCTAATTCAAAATCTAAGTAATATAAACAACTGTCTTGAATTAAATACCAAACAAAATTGAGCAGAAACTCATTAAACAACTTCAAATATTTTCTGCAGACTTTTATAATCATAATTCAGTTTTATAATTTGGCAATTTATTTATAGTTTATGCGCCAATATCTAGTCTTAAGACAGTAACGTTTGCATCTGCTTCCAACAAAAACAAACTATATAATTTATTTTTTTCCAAGATTTTAGAAATCAAAACATAATATATTTTGTTCATGATTTTCAGATGGATAACACCAAATCACCATATTTAATGCCACCATTGTGAACCTATTTAAAAGAGCCCAAAATCGAAATTAGCTCATAACCGGTTATTTCGCCCACAGAATTGTGGGATCAAATCGATTTAAATTTATTCACATTCGTCATTATCGTCACAGAAAACAGATGATGCTACCAAGTAGTTTTTCATATTTTCAAACCGAAAAAATCACATTATTTAGAAGATTTTCTCTTCCGACAAGCAAAGGTTATTTATTGGCAGAACCCGGTAAATCTTATTAACACAAAGAGTGCCACTGGCGTATCACGAAACCGGCTGATATTTGGATATGTAAATTTAATTAATAATTTATATAAACGACCTTTACATGGCTACTTAACAAGTCTATCTTAATTACGGGAAACGAAACTGAGAAATCCCCGAAATTGTAGTTTACAAATGCAAAAAATATACCACGCAAAGTCTAGGGATTTATTTGACGTAACTATTTATTTTGGCTTGGCTTCGAAACCAGGTATGATGGCCAGCTATCAGAAGTGTGGATGAATATTTGAGTGAATAAACAATGGTTTAATTGAGATTCGCCTATAACGACATCTGCTGATATGCACAACCATAAACCGGGCCAAGTAAAAACAACAACGGAAGCCATTTGCCATGCAAATGCTAAGCAAAAAACCTAGCTGGCCAGCATGTCTAATACGATCGGCATTTACATACATGAAATATAAACAAATGCAGAAAATGATTTGGTCGCCTGGTAGACCAAACTAAACTCACATAGTTAACAACAATTTTTTTAAATGTTTGACCAGATGCGGGCCACGAACACTTGAAGTCCAAACAACACCCCGAATAATTCCGCAACCGGTGTCCAAATCATAAAGCAATTATAACATGGTAGTACATGAAGTTTTTGACCTCTATGAAAATTAAATTACTAACTAGTGCCCACTAGCTAGGGATACAAATTAAACTATCAACCATTCAGGTAAGGAGGAGAAGAGTTATGGAAACATGAATCAAGATGAATAGGAAATAATTTAAGATGCCGCCGCGTAATGAAGCATTCATAATTAAAAATGAAGTGGTATTTTGAGTATTATGCGCTTTGAGGTCCAAACAATTATAGTATACGAGGTGTGGATCATATAATTATGTGTTATTTGAATCTTTTCCTGAGAAATATTGGTTGAAACGTCAAACCATAAATAGCGGAACCTTGAGATCGAATTTATAATTTTAGGCTCAGACGTAAGCTAGACCCATTTTTTATGACCATAATCGTGGGCAACTGGTTTGAAGTAATTAATTGGCCACCAAGGGTTCGTTAGGTATCCAAAGGGTTGAACTAAGAAAAAAGTAGCTTTGTTTTTGACAACTTACAGTATGTATTTGCATAACCGTTTGGATTGTGGGCGCCTCACTTTAGAGTCTAGACAAAAGATTCCATTAAGGGGCCTGCAAGAACATCGTCAAAACCGCTGAATAATTTCGGATTCCTCTAATCCAAAACCAGTTTCTGCGTCTGCATTCGTTTCAAATGATTATTGCAAATTTCCGGCTACACCAGACGCTTGTGCCAAAAATACGGCTTACATATCAATCCAGCTGACCAATAAAACCAAAGATGATCCCATAAAATATGCCTTTAGCTGTCTGCATGCAGATAAATGTCATCTAAAAGTCACTTTTGGTGTTGCCTGCTAACACGGCTTAAGACCGACCATCCATCCATCTATCTATACTATATATCTGTCTATCTATCTATCAGCATCTTATTCTTCATTCCTTAGATCCAATAAACCTATTAAGCCCGGATCCATCGAGCGCTTATTCATTCTGACGACCCCCAAAAACAAAACCAGTAAAAAATCTCATCTGCGCTGAATATTCAGATGAGACGTTGACGATGATCTGCGGTCGGCCTGAGGTTCAGTTCAAGTTTTTGGGCTCGGTCTTGTATAAATAGTTAGCCATTGAGCCTCTTCAGACAGAAGCTACTCGATCGCTCTTGGAGTAACAGATTGCAGCTGTCATCATGGTGAGCTTACGCACATGGATGAAGGATCAAGGATTATATTTCTAAACGCTTTGGTTTGCTTGGCTTTTCAGAAATTCCTGGTTGTTGCCTTTGCCGTTCTGGCCTGCGCCTATGGCGATGTCTCCCACTTGGGTTACGACTACTCTCCTCCGGCCCCAGCTCCGGTTTACCAGCCTGCTCCAGCTCCGGTCTACCAGCCCGCCCCGGCTCCGGTCTACCAGCCTGCTCCAGCACCAGTTGTTATCCCTGCTCCTGCTCCCGCTCCAGTTGTGATCCCAGCTCCAGCTCCCGTGAAGTCCTACGTCCCACCTGCACCCATCAGCATCCCAGCCCCAGCACCCGCTCCCATCAGGATCCCAGCCCCAGTTTACCAGCCAGCTCCTGCTCCCATCAGCATCCCAGCTCCGGCTCCAGTTGAGATCCCTGCCCCAGCCCCAGTGAACACCTACATTCCCCCCGCACCAGCACCAGCTCCGGTTTACCAGCCAGCCCCTGCTCCCATTCCCGTGAGCATCCCGGCTCCAGCTCCCGTTTACCAGCCTGCTCCCGCTCCCGTCGTGATCCCAGCCCCTGCTCCAGCACCAGTTGTGATCTCTGCTCCTGCTCCCGCTCCCGTTGTGATCCCAGCCCCTGCTCCAGCACCAGTTGTGATCTCTGCTCCTGCTCCCGCTCCAGTTGTGATCCCAGCCCCAGCTCCTGTGAGGTCGTACGTGCCACCTGCACCAATCAGCATCCCAGCCCCGGCTCCCGTTTACCAGCCAGCTCCCATCAGCATCCCGGCCCCTGCCCCGGTTTACCAACCAGCTCCCGCTCCCGTCTACCAGCCAACCAACACTCAGGTTCTGGAGGAGATCGAGCCCGCTTCCAATGATGGATACCGCTACAAGACCGTGCGTCGTCGCGTCTACCGTCACCGTTTCTAAACTTACCAAAGCCCAAAAAAAACTGTTTCCTAACGAATCCCTACGGGGACTCGCAATAAAAAATTTCCGCCTTCAATTTGTTAAACAAAAAGAAAAGTCTTCAAATTGTTTTCCAATCATAGCAAATCACACGGGAAACAGGAGGAAGGGAAACTCTTAAGTTTGCTCTGGCCATTTGAGTTGGAAATTTATGAAACCCGAAGAGATGGCGAGACTGGTGGAATCAACTTGCCATCGGACAGATAGTGTCGGTAGGGGATGGGGCAGGGGGCAGGGGGCAGCGGAGGATAATAAGGAGTTGCAAGCAAGTTGCGGAACACTCCCAAAGGATTCGATTCGATGGCGGACTCGGCAGTCCTCGCCACTCCACATTTATCACGAAATTTATGGCCTGGAATGAGCTTTGATGATGTGGAAATTTTTTCTCGTTAGATTCAAAAGTTTTTAGATGCACTCAGAAAGCGGAAAATTTATATTCAGCATTTTGTATAATTAAATAAAGATATATCCAAGGACACAGAAATAAGGTTAAATATATTTTATATTATAAATTTCTTTAAAAATTACTAAATCTTATACTGTTCTCTAATAGTTTATTTTCTTGTGGACAATTTCAATTTTTCTTAAATATATTACAACTAATTGTTGTTTATACGATGATTTGGGTAATATTTTTGTCGGTGCACCCACACGAAATCGATGATGGTGAAGCTGGAGCTCGGAATGTAGATGGAGCCGAGTGGATTGGCCTCATCAGACGACCACTGACCACTTGTGGCTGCTAACAAGTGGCAGGATGAAATCGAAGGCGCTCCAGGAAGCAGGACATCGACAGACGATAGACGCTGTGGAAAATTAACAAGAAAATGCAGCGACAACTGTCTACGGATCTTTTTCTCTCACCAATTTGATTAGGGAAATGTCTGGCTGAATGGCGGAGACTGTGGGTACCCAAATCCACCACTTTCTAGTCTGAATTCCGGGACAACCGCAGAGCCACATATTACACTTGCCACGGCGCATACTAATTAAAAAGCACAAACGCAATCGGGGAGGCTACTAAAATTAATTGCGTAATTAAAACAAAATTATTTTTTTTATCCACTCCCTTTGGCCCAAACCACAAAAGATTGATTGTCCTGGCTTATTTCGTTAATTGCATTCTGGTCAAATATTGGCAGCTCAATTAAATGAATTAAAACACATTTTTGCTTTTATGCGGACTGGCATACAGGAATAGAAAGTCCTTTGTGGGGTGCGGAGGCATAGGGGCTACTAAAATCATTTGACAGGCAATTACAATTTAGAGACGATTCGGTCAGCCGCATTGCAATCAATGGTGATTAGTTTGTGTGGCGGCGAAATTAAAAATCTTCTTTCACTTGCTTAATTTTCACACAAATTATGAGTTACTTAAATTGCTTTATACCGATTCCTCAATATGAGATTGACGTAGTTTAATCTCAGCAACTCACAACATGATAATTCGTTTGCTCTGCACTCCGCACACACGCATCGTAGCATTTTACTAATCCCCGCCAGCGATTAGTTGAAATTCCAGTAGTAGCTGCCATGGGGCATGGATTGGGTAATTTTCAGCCTCACTGCACTTTGCTCCGCCAGCCAGAAGGGCTGGCGATTAAATAAAAAGGAGCCAGGTATGGCGGACACCCAACAATTGACAGTTGGTTGCACTTCCAACCGCACTTAATTAGCAGTTAATGATGCCTGATTAACACGCATTATGGCCGCTGCTACCCATCGGCATGGCCGGAGGAGCCACCCAAAAATCCAGGCCCCTTACACATGCACATTTCGATTTCAACCTGTCAGGCAGATGGTCTGCAAAATGCGTAATCAATGCTTTAGGCGCCGTGGATTACAAAATAATCATCAGTCCAGCGGCCTAAAAGTATGCAGAAGAAAATGCTCGAACGGAAAAAGTGAAAATGCTCTTGAAAAATCATAAATGTCATTAATATGCAGCTATTCGAATAGCAGATGACCTTTTTGGTAAATATACAGAGCTGTGAGTAATCCTCTATGTTAGTTATCATCGTTGCCAATAGTGTTTACATTTAACCTGGAGTTATATCAAAAATATGCAAAATATTTATTTTCAGAGCCACTTGAAATTCAGAATATTGCCGCAACGTACCCTTCATTTTGGGCTTACTCAATAAATCGGATGTAAAAATTGACGAGTACCTCGAACTCGAACCAGCCGGAATCCCAGTTGTTGGTCGGCTGGCTTACGGCTTTAAAGCGACAGTGCGAAATCGAACGTGCAGAGTGCACATGGATATGGGACATGGATCGTTGGGAAATTGACAGTATCAACGTAATTATATCAGCAGTTCGTGAGGGGGGAAGGGAGTCCCCCCAAAACGAAAAAGAAAACAGAAAAACGACAAACTCCAGAAGGGCTGGAAAATGGTGGGGCGGCGGCCACTGAAATAT
The DNA here is from genome assembly GCF_004382195.2 of Drosophila sechellia. Taxonomy (NCBI): domain Eukaryota; kingdom Metazoa; phylum Arthropoda; class Insecta; order Diptera; family Drosophilidae; genus Drosophila; species Drosophila sechellia. The sequence goes on along the minus strand of NC_045950.1, from coordinate 13,256,808 downwards.
GCAAACGTTGACTGCCTTCATTTATTTTTACTGTTACTGCATATTGGGGCGCCATCGGACGTCGGGGCTGATGGAGTGGGAAAGGTCCGGGCAAGAGGCGCGAAAATAATCGTTATCCTGGACAGGTGGGTCCTCGATTCCTCTCGCGTTCGATGCCAGCAGTTGCACTTCATTTGCAGCATTAATTTGTCGCCCGTTGATTTATCTGACCAGGTATATACCGGCATACACACACTTATAAAGATATATACCGACGCGGCAAATGAATTTATGAGCTGCAGCTCCATCGAACGTTGAAAAATATGGAAAATCGATTGGCAAGTGCTTGTCATTTCCACTTGAAGTCCAGCAAGTCAGCGAGCTGCAGTTTTTGAATATTTATCAAATCAATTTTTGCACCCATAATGTAAATTAGTTATGCAAATAATATTTATACGAATGAATGCGAAAGGGATCTACGCGATAGCTTCGTTTAAAGCGAAGCGCGTGTATCCAAAATTATAATCAATCGAATAAATATTAACAAAAAAAAAATAAATATATAATACATTAGAATGGACGCTGAGGTTCAGTGAACCAAGAAATGAGATTGTAAATTGAAAAGCTAAAGGCAACTAAACACCATTGTGTTCTCACGCATTAAATTAAAATAAAAAAAAGATACAGAAAAACATAAATATCTTGGATATCAAGAGGCCAGAACACATTGTTTAAACACTTGAAGCCCTTTTGGCCACATTTTCAAATTCGAATGGTAAAAATACTCGCCAATGGAACCACTTCATCCCATTTTTCCAGCACTTCAAGGGAAACGAACTATATATTTTCCTTTTGCCCTCTGATGACGCCACCATGCACTGCATGTCAACTATTAACGGGAAAACAACTAAATTACGTATACGCAGCGTTGCATGACCAGCATGCCACTGCGTCTATGTATGTGCAATGCTCCGTTAGAGAGTGTTTGTGTATTTGTTCGAAATACATTTGCAGTTTCGGTTTATTGGCGCTGCGAAAATAATGGAATGGAATCAAAATAAAAGGGGTTAAGTGCTTGTTTGCATAGCTTTTTGACAACATCAACACTCCGTTTCCCCCCTCCCCCCACGACACATGTGCACGCTCTTCGTATTTTATTTTTACACTCCGAGGAAAACAAATTCAACGGAAATTAAATCATTTCGGCGTCGGGAAGTCTCCGCGGATTTTTGGCACCAACCGGAAAATTGTTCATTAGCAATTTGTGTAATTAAAAAGAGAGAGTGCACGGGCACAAAAGTGGTGTCCTTCACAGCGCTGGTCGGTATTCTTCCCTTTTCCCACTTAAAGTGGCCCCAGAACTTCCCATCCGACTGGCTAATTTGTTTTCCGCTTGGCAGTGACACATGGGGACAGTCTGGGTGGCGTCATGTTCAACTTTTGACCCGTTCGAAACAGCCACCGCTTGCTAATTTTGGAGATTCCTTGCCCATCTGGTTGGGCTTCAATATAAGCGCACTGAGCGAAAAGGGGTCATCCAAGTTAAATAATATAAGTATGTTCTTAAAGCGAGATATTATATAGATTTATATATCCTGAAGTAATCTTAAGTAGAACAGTTTGTTTAGTACCATGTTCTATGTTATAGCAGTTTTAACCATTCTAGACCCCATCCTTTTTTGTCTCGGTGTAATTAAGCAATAGGCTTTTGTTTTTAGCCACCTTATCACAGCTAATCAAGCAGATTAATGACCGCCTGAACTTGCCAATCGTCTGGCGTCTGTGGACCAAACAGTCTGTAGGCCTCTATTGCCAAAAGCTTGAGAGTAGGTTTCCAGTTTTAGAGCGGCTTTAGTTTTGGCAGTTCAATTTGATACACTAAGGCACAAATGTTTTATGCAAATGATATTTTAATGAAGACAATGGCAGTACAAGCAAGTACGAGTGGAGAAGAGCAGGTTGAACTTGACGGACTGTCATTTTGCTCTACACTGTAACAATTGTTTAAAAGCTTTAAACCCAAATGAATAGCTTATCTGCATATATATGCACTGTAAGGCCACATTGTACAAATAATAACTATTAAAATGATGCATATGAAAGTGAGCTTCGGTCGAAACAACTCCTCCTGGTCGGCGTAGGGTACCAGAGTTGACCATTGGCGTGGCTCGTAAAATTCTGGTTTCTGGCATATTAAGAGACCCTGATATCCGCACTTCTTCGCTCGTATTAATGTTTATCTTTCGCTTCTGCACCGCGCCCAGGTTTTGATATAAATACCACCTGGCAGATGGCTCCAGACCATACTAGAAACGTCCACGTTCCAAGTAACATACATCCACAATGGTTAGTACGAAACTAAAACTGAATACTCTGAGTCCTGACTAATTTGGTAAATTAATTTGCAGAAATTCCTGGTTGTCGCCGTCGCCCTCTTGGCCGTTGCCCACGCCGATGTGTCCCACCTGTCGGGCTACAACTATGCTCCCGTCAGCATCCCACAGCCGGCTCCATTGCCCGTGGCCGCTCCCGCTCCCATCAAGGTTGCGCCCGCTCCCGTGAACACCTACATTCCCCCCGCACCCGCACCAGCTCCCATCCAGATTGAGGTTCCCGCTCCAGCACCCGCTCCAGTGGCCATTCCCGCTCCTGCTCCCATCAAGTTCGCTCCCGCTCCAGTGAACACCTACATTCCCCCCGCACCCGTGCAGGTTGAGATTCCCGCCCCAGCTCCCGCTCCAGTTGCCATCCCTGCTCCCGCTCCCATCAAGGTTGCCCCCGCACCCGTGAACACCTACATTCCCCCCGCACCCGTGAGCATCCCAGCCCCAGCTCCTCTGCCCGTCAAGGTCGCCCCAGCTCCCGCTCCCGTTCCCGTCCTGGCCCCTCAGCCCGTTCTGGAGGAGATCGAGCCTGTGTCCGCCGATGGCTACCGTTACAAGACCGTCCGCCGTGTGATCCTTCGCCGTTACTAGAGAGCTAGTCCATCGGTGATCTCCGCCAGGAGAAAACTTATTTAATAAAACGAAAAAAGTTACTATCTAAACTTTCACTGTGTTTGTCTTATGAAGGTGTTATGAACAGTAATTTAAGCTCTTGTATAAAAACAATCCTTTATATTTTCTGTATAGCAATTTAGAATAACCTTATATTTGAAAGGTACTCTGAATTACCAGGCATATAATATCCAAAACTATGGATCTTTCGCTTTCATAATCTAAAGAATAAGCGTAGAAAAGTCAAAATTGATTGCTAGAATTTCAAGTGCAAAAGTAAATAAATATAATTAAGCTGGAAATTAAAACACATATCTAACCACTTCTTATAGATTCATTTCAATCTTTTTGGCGAGCACATCTCTTACTACTTATTTGCACCCACCGCAAACGTGTTCATCGTCTGCCAGCCAAATGGTGCGACGCAGAAATACTATAACTTTTTTATTAGCCAGGTGTTTGAAAAAGTCAGAGTCTATCCGGACCTGAGTAATTAATTAAGCTTCGCCAGACATTTTCAAGATCAACATAATCTAAGCAAATCGAAATTAATTTTGGCATAAACTTGAAACGACTCCATAGGCCCGGCCGCCGGCTAATATTTCGCCCAGCTCAAAAAGCAGAAACAAGAGAACAGCAAACGGAAAAAATAATCCAAAAGAAATAAAATAATTATTAAAACATAAACCCAAGCCAATATGGCGTGTGACCCACGACTAAAAAACAAATTAAACCATAATACAGCGTGCAACAATAGGTTTGTTTGATCTAATTAGAGAAGCTTTTGCAGTATCTTAAGACTGAATACAAAAAGTTGGTCCAAGTCAAAGCAGCGATAATGCGATTTTGGAAACCAAAACTGAAAACCAAAACCAAAAAACGAAACCAGAAAACCCGTCCAACCGCCTTGGCATTGGAGGCTCGTTGTCGTGTGTTCGGTATCGCTTGTCTTCCGACTTTTTTGAGTGAGGTGAAGACCCCCATGTATCATGGGGGCATCATGCAATTAATTTGGCTCCGGTTGACCCGCAGCCCCAAAAAACAATGAGCTATAAAAACCGTAGTCACACTTCGAGTTCAGCAGCACAAATCAACTTGTGATCCAAGCAGCAACAAGCCCATCTCCTCAAGATGGTAAGTGCACGGATTACACTACCTTAAGGATAATCGGCAAACTATATATGCTAAAACATATTCATTTCTATCCTAGAAGTTCCTTATCATTGCCGTCGCCTTCTTGGCCTGCGCCTACGCTGATGTTTCCGAGCTGGCTGCCGGAGGATACGATTACCCCCAGCCCGCTCCACCGGCGCCTGTGAAGAGCTACATTCCCCCACCGCCACCACCACCCCCACCAGCACCCAAGAACACCTACATTCCTCCCCCGGCTGCACCTGCCAAGGCCTACATCCCACCCCCACCACCACCACCACCACCGGCGCCCAAGAACACCTACATCCCTCCAGCACCTGCTCCAGTTGCTCCCGTGGAGGCCTACATCCCTCCCGCAGCCCCAGCCCCCGCCTACATCCCACCTGCTCCCGTCCAGGCCGAGGAGCCCATCATCGAGGAGATCGAGCAGCCCGCCCAGGACGGCTACCGCTACAAGACCGTCCGTCGTCGCGTCTTCCGTCACCGCAACTAAGTCCGTGACACTCAATTGTTGACTAATGTGATAGGCCTCCGGCAAAGATCACCTTGCCTAGGTATCAGTTAATGTTTTCTTTAAAGATGGATGTGAAGAGTAAATAAATAATCAAAAAGCACACAAGTCTCTATTACCTATAAATCAAAAGACAGTAGGCTGGCAAAAAGTGATCAAAAATACAAGTTAAGCAACATGTTCCCGCAAAGAAATCAAAGTACAACTCGTACCGGAGCTGGAGGATCCCTTCCAGAATGTGCCGGATTAGGGAAGGCCATAGAAAAGTGCCCTGTTGCGCGGTCAGATGGCTTCCTGCCCTCATAATTCTGGGCGTGTTGGTATGGTCCTACCACGTATTTGTATACCAAATCTGCATAAAGAAAGTTTCGGACTACTTGACCATTGGACTGTTGCTCTTTTTCTATCACCTACTGTTGTTCATGTTTTTATGGACATGGTTTCGGTGCATTTTCGTAGATCCAGTTAGGATTCCCGATCAATGGAAAATATCACCCGAGGATGTGGACAGATTGAAGCGAAACGACGGAGTAGAGGGTGCAGCTCGAGTCCTAAGTTATGCAGCTAGAAATTTACCCATTGCCACGTGCACCATCGATGGACTAGTGAGATATTGCAAGACTTGCTGGATTATTAAGCCGGATAGAGCTCATCACTGTCGAACCTGCCACATGTGCGTCCTGAAAATGGACCACCACTGTCCGTGGATAGTGAACTGCGTTCACTTTCACAACTTCAAGTACTTCATCCTCTTCCTGTTTTACGCTGAAGTATATTGCTTTTATCTGTTCTGCGTAATGATCTATGATTTGTACCTAATTTGTGGCTTTGAAGTTACTGCCCTGAAAAATCAGCATTCGTGGAACGTTCTTCAGTACTTGGTATGCATACTCTTTAACATATTCACGGTGATTATGTACACTGTCAGCTTGTTCAATGTATCTCGAAATCGCACCACTATGGAGTCGGCTTATGCCACATACTTTCTCGTTGGCGGCAAGAACAAAAATGGTTTCAATTTGGGATGTTTTGATAATTTTCGCGACCTTTATGGCGATAAATGGTACCTCTGGCCCTTCCCGATCTTCTCCAGTCGTGGTGACGGACTTTCATTTCCCTTGGCCCACGATCGACTAAAGGAAGTCCGTACCGGTAACCAGAGAAAAGATAACGAACCCACCAGAGCTCAGATGTACAAGGAAAACTTGAATCGAATTCTCGGAATTCATCAGCCACCTTTCAATGAAGAATAGGTTCGCTTGAAATAAAAGAGCAATGTTAAATTTTAAATACGATGCACTGTTATTGCAATTTATATGTCTTAAATTTCTCATTTTCCATTTCAAATCAAGAAAAGCGAAACAAAAACATTCCCGTAGACAATTCGAAAAGGGGGAGCTCCATCAACGTCTTAATTTACGAGTCATTGGCAAGTGCACCAGCACCGGACTTCATCCGCTTGGCAATTGCAATCCGCTGGCCATTTTTTGGACCCGCTGAGTGGCCAACATCGATAAATCCCCGACATTCCGGTTCCCTAGTCCGCTCCTGCCCACAAACGCATTGGAGTCGTTTATAAAACGCTTAACATTCGTGACATATTTCGCATTTGGCCGGGTGTCGGTGGCAGAAATTTATAGACTTTATCCATTAGGAAAACAATTACGAGTGCAAACAATGGCCAATGTGCGATGTCCAGCGGATGGACTCCCCGGCCAGAGGCGATTCCTTGGGCACTGAGTATATGTTGGTAGTGTCGCGCCCCCCAAGTTCAATGTCCTCGTCTATATTTTCTTTTTATGCTGCGGCGACTTCTTGACTGCTGCAACACAAATCCAATTACCTTCAAAATAATAAACTTATGTACATACCAAAAAGGAAAAGAATGCCATCCAAGGGTCCTACCATTTCTCCGGCTGCCTCTACGCACATTTTGCTTTATCAACTGTTGATAGACTCCGTGGGGAATTTTCCGTATGTCACGACAAAGAAGACGATGGAAATGGAAATGGGAGCTGTCTGCCGTCGGGCGGCATTTTTTCTTCATGCTCCTGTAGTCTGAGGTCTGAGTCCTGTTCCCGCTCTCGCATGCACTGGGAGAAATCGAAAATATGTTTAAAATGAAAGGTACGTTTTTTATCCCCCTTCTGACATTTCATGATGGGTTTTTCATTAGTTAGTTATCTAGCATTATTTTTATCTTAAGGGACCTACTTCTTTTGCAATATTGTTTTTATATTTAACTAGAATTTTTCTCAGTGCCTGGACCATAGCTTGCTGATTTCCACAGCTTGTTTGCTGCTCATTATTCGCCTTTGGCTGGTCCGGAGGAGACGTGGCTGTAGTTGGTCGCCAAATGCACGAGCGCAAATAATTTTTGCCACTTGCATGTCATCAGCATAAAGTGAGTGCAAAATATGTGAACTCGACTTCGCAGCGGAAATTCGCCTTAGAGCGCAGAGTCAACAGCAATTGGCCCAAATGACTTGTAAGCACCGTCAGACGGAGGAGGCGAGGTGGTAGGAGCTGGTGGTGTCCTGCCCGCCCAGCCACATGTCCCTGTCGCCATCTCCCTTTCTGTCCAGCCAACCAGCTAACCAAGCAACCGCTCGCAGCTTATTGAATTCGCATATTTTCCCATTTTGCATTATGGGCAAACATTTTTTCCATTTCGGCATCCTTTGTTTTTGTGCTCTGTTTGATTTTGTAATCGAGGATTTGTTCAAGCCAATCGATTGCCGGGAAGGGGAAGCACTTTCTGTCCCTGCTCATTGAATGTTTCAGCAATTTTTGGTTAAGTCAAATTGGTCTAGTCGACGGTTTGACCTTTTTACTGCCAGACTTTCGAAAAGGGGAGAGAATCCATTGGAATGGAATGCCAGTGTTGGCCAGAACATGTGTTTGTCCTTGAGCGGTTTGTTTAGGCCTTTGTGGATTGGTCGGGGTTAAAGAGGGTTGGATGACGGAAAAACCAGAGGGGCTGATGGTTATCGCCAAAGAAACCCCATTCAAATGGCGACTTTGGCATTGCAAATTGAACTTGGGCACTTGGACGATGGGAACCTGTTGATAAGGCGATTGAATTTAAAAATTGTCCTTCCATACAACGATTAGGAAGGATTTCATGTATAGTTTTAAATTTTGTGGTATATTTTCCTGCGAACTAAACTTTGATAACAACCAAAGAAGCACAAGACAACGAATAATATTGCACAGATAGATATTTACTCTCCAAGTGAATTTCCAAAGATGGTATTCAGCAATTGCACTCGAGTCAACAAATTAACAATAACAAATGGCTTTCATCTTAGTTGCGGTGACGGAAGACGCGGCGACGGACGGTCTTGTAGCGGTAGCCGTCCTGGGCGGGCTGCTCGATCTCCTCGATGATGGGCTCCTCGGCCTGGACAGGAGCAGGTGGGATGTACTCGGGTGCTGGTGGTGCCGGGGGAATGTAGGTCTCGACGGGTGCGGGTGCTGGCGGTGCAGGTGGAATGTAGGTTTCCACGGGAGCAGGAGCTGGCTGCTGGTAGTCGTAGCCCGAAAGCTCCGAGACATCGGCGAAGGCGCAGGCCAAGAAGGCGATGGCAATGATCAGGAATTTCTGAATATATAAAATATGGGGTAAATGTTAAATAAACAATCGTCGAAGATAAATATTTGTTAGAGCGAAAACCAAGCAACTCACCATGATTTCAAGTGTTTAGACTGCGCTCAACGAAAGATGTGTGCTGTGAATGCGATGATCTCCAATGGCTTTTATATGCCCAAAACTGTTTGGCCATCTCTTGCCGACGGCAACGGAAGCAACACTAGACCCAAATGACTTTGAACTTGATCTGTGGCTGATCTTCAATCTTCAATCGCTCACCAATGACTTGATCGATGAATCCGGCCGCATCGAACCGGTTGTCCGGCAGTTTTGGATGCACAAGCCATAAATCGAATAGAAAAACTTTGATCACGTTTCGTGTATTTGCTTTTGTTTGCCTAATGCATCGCTTGTCCCATTGTCTTCTAAAGTGTTCAAGTGATGACTTCGTTTGAGGTCAAATTCGTATCGAAAATCTTGACTTTTGGCTATTGTTTGGGGCTCGAGGCACAGCCCTTTAATTGATTTGCTTGTTGAACACGGCCTTGTGGCTCGGCCCCCGCATGGAAAATACTTGGGTCTCTGGCTCTGTTTGATTAAAACCAAATTTAATTTGCATCTCAGTTTAGCTGGTTTATTTGGCTTCGTTGTGATTAAACGGCTGGGGTTTATTGCTGGACCTAACCCCAATTACAAAACTCGAAAAGGAACTGCAGTTGCGAAGTTTAGGTGGAGGCAAATGTACTGTGAAAAGCTATCTGAAATTAAACAGTGGGAAAATTCGGAGGACTTAATATAGCTAACTTAAAAATGTACATGGAAAAATTTCAATATAATGTATTTTTGTTAAAACGTAGCTTTAAAATACACTTACTAAGCAAATTTAGCTATTTTTTAAGCAGAATACTTGAACATAACATTCATCTTATATATGTACTTAATTGCTCGTATTGTTACCATTGCTATAAGCCATCAATTGCATCCCCATTGTTCATCTTTTGCTATAAAATTCCACCTGATTTTTTCGACTGCCTTGGCATATTTTCATTTTGGTATTCTCATAGCCAGCATTTTCATTCCTTCGTTTCGCTTTCCACTGTTGTCTGCCTTGTAACTTTTGTAGCTCTTGATAATATTGCAAATAATTTTCTTTTTTATGTTGATTATTTTTTGGACACCCTCCGCAGACACCTGAGACTCACCTGGCTCGCCCCCTCCTCCCTTTACAACCTTTTTTTATTAACTTCGTTTTCATTTGTGCCGTTGCCTTCACGAGCTCATCATATTTTAATGTGGAAGGGATTCGGCGGCATCGTCTTTTGGCTTTCCTCTCCAGCTCCTCGGGCTGTTCTATGTTTCAAATTATTCTCAAGAGATTTGCAGTTCGTGATTTTACGGCAGCCACGATGGGCAGGGGGATGCGAATAGCAGACCTCCCCACCGGTTTCCAAAATGGGGTTGGAAGCCGCTGTGAGTTAAGACATTTCCCGAATGCAATTGCAGCTTGGGCTTTTAATTACCCCGCTTAAGTCCGTATTAACTCTGGCCTAAGCCTTTTTTAATTTGCCCCCACCACGCCGCCAGCTGTCGTAATTGAATTAGGAGCCAGGAGACAATGCAGCGTCGCTGAACCTTTCACGCTGTTATCCTTGATAATTAATTTAGACGCCATTGTCCAGTGCACTCCCCTGTTGGCCGGCTAGCTCTCCCGGCAAATCCTTTGCCATTTCACATCACGTGCGACGCCCTACTCGTCCTGCTGCTATTTCTTTTTTTTCATAAATCGCCAGGACACACACAAAGTTGTCCAGCTGCAAGGCAGAAAAAATGGGGTGGAGAAGGAACTTCCAAAAAAAAATAGTGGACGAAGATTCCCAGTTTTATGGGAAAAAAATGTAGCGGCAGTTTTGACAACGCACGTTCAACTCAATAGAAGGAAGGACTACACTGCCAAAAAGCTTAACTTACATTTTATGAATATGAGTATATGAATTTAATTGTAAACTAGGGTTTTTACAAATATTGTAAATTAATGCTAAATTAATGTATAATTAAAACTAATATTACAATAAATTTTGACAGTACAAAGTATGCCAAAATATCTTTGAGAGTAAATCATAAGTGAACCTAAGCACCATTCAAATCTCTCACTTAATTTCGCTCAGTGCAGAGGGCATGGCTGGGTCATGTGGCTTGCATATGGAACTACAATAGACAGGTACAAGATGCACACGTAGCACGCATTGCCAGAGCCCCAAGAAACGAAATATGGAACCACCTTTTGTGAGTTCGGGGCCATGAAATCGAGTTTACATCTTACTCCTCTGTTGGCAGCGGCCATAATTAAATGTCAAAAATGACGCTACGTGCAGAGCAAGCAAATCGGCTGGCGAGTGCCGGGGCAAAGTTCACAAAAAACGGTACTTGCCATGCCAAAAAGCATTAGAGTTTATACAACTTTATCCAAATAAACTTATTTTAAGCAATAGAATCGTAAAGTTCTCAACACAAAAATTCTTGCATACTTTTGCTGTCACTACTAATTGCTAAGGTCCACAAACTGCGAGACATGAGGACCGGGTTCGATCCCCAGTCAGGTAACAATTTTTTTTTCTGCATTTTTCTTTTCCTTTTTTTTATATTTTTCCTACCTAAAAATTCTCTTTTCCCAGCTCCAACTTGTTGGCAACTTTGCTTGATATCAATTTATAATTTCTATTATCAAGAATAGCCATTTGTAATCGCTTAATTTAGTGCCACAAACTTTTACACAAAACGGAATACAAAATAACGAAAGCCCTGCAAAGAAAAAAAAAATGGCCCCAAAAGTAATTTAACATTGGTGCAGTTTCCCCCGCACTTCCGCCACATTTGCAAAACTCTCGAAAAAGTAGCTGAAACTATTTAAAGTTTCCTTTTTGCTGCCTTACCCTCAATGTGTATCGTACTTTTTATTGCCATTCGCTATTATTTGTTGCCCCTTTGTCGTTGCATATGCATATTATGCCCCCGAGGCATAGGAAAACACTTCCCCACCAGCTCTGCCCCGGCGAAAGCCAGACAACAGCAACGACTGCGATGGTTATGAAAAAGTACTTAACGTGCACAAAACTTATGTGCCAAGAGATTTTATTTTTTCCTCATAGTCGGGTAAAAGTTACAACGACATGCCAATTTTTCAAAGGACCAGGGGGGTTGACACACATAGGTACTCCAAGGGAAGCGGGGTGGTCTTGGCAAGCTTATAAAATATTGCCAATAATACGTTGTTAGCGAAGAGTTACCTCTACGAACGCAATTCTCCAGGCAGCCAAACTTTTAATGCACTTCCCAGAATGCACAAACAGAATAACGAAACTAGAGAACTCTATTCATAAAGGGCCCAGCATCCCCGCCACCACTCCCTATTACATTTGTCAAATAAAAATCCTAACAATGGCTGGAATATTTATCAATAGAATTTAGAATTTACGTTTGAGAACAAACATAGATGACCGATCCAAAAAGTCCATTCCGACGATACTTCTATGTAGCTCATACCTGGCGGCAAATCATCACACGCATTATCCCAAAGCGGAGAGAGACATTCTTTATTCATCATCTATATTCATTCACCTATTTCCCTCCGACGTCCCATGAACTCCTTACACGCAAGACGATACATAATCTGACGATACACTAAATTTGCTTACGTATATTACAATTAAGACACAGTTTCCTTTATCCACATCAGGATAATTTAAGAAGGAACTGAACGATTCCTAATGACTTTAAAAATACTGTTTTCTCAGCACTTGCATAGATGTTTAAATTGATTTGCATAAAAGGGGGCACCACTCAGAATTCGCTCTATCCGTTTCTACCGAGCGATCATCGAAGCCCTGCGTCCCGAACGATGCGAGGCACCAACAAGGACACTGGGCAAATCCTCACGCTGCCGAATAGAACGATTCAACTCATCAACGCGGGTGCACTTGGCTTTCAGCTAGTGTGAAAGTATGTGAAGACTGACTACAGAAATGATCCTGTGAAGTATAGTCTTAACTGTTCGCCGCCCAACCTGTGGATCTTGGTGCGCTGTCAGCCAGAACTAGTTGGGAATCACAAGAGTGTGCGCATGAACAAAAAGAACAGCACGTAGGCAAGCGATGAATCAGGGCGTTGATATTATAGGGTGGGGAATAGGTTCTTGTTCATTTCTCGAGCGTCTTGCTTGAAGACCGTTGTTGTTGGCACTGATCGAAAAAATACAAAATACAATACTAAGAAAAAATAAAAAATTGGCAGCGGTGGGATTCGAACCCACGCCTCCGAGGAGACTGGTGCCTTAAACCAGCGCCTTAGACCGCTCGGCCACGCTACCTTGCTGTAGCTCCTGTCAAACGCTCGTGAACAGACGAGCTACAGAGACGTTCTAAGACGAGCGCACATAAGAAGTATCTGTGCATGCTTGTGGAACTACTTTTATGGACGCAACACCTTGTCTTTATTTTCCCACCCACACCGCTGTGCATATAAATGCTCTCATTTGGAAAAAAGGAATGTCAATCAAACGAAATCAATTTCTGGCGCAAGCCTTACTCCTTCGACGCTCTGCTGCATTAAAATGTTTATTATATGTATTTTGCAAAACTGTCAGCGTTTTTTCCCGGCAGCGTCAGCTTAGAAATGCGTTTAAAATTCAAATGAAAATGCGAATTTATGCGTGACAGGCGGTGGTCGTGCTCTTTTCGCTCACATATGCAACCGCAGCAACAATTTCTGGTCTTGGGCTGACTGGCGTCCCGTTGTTGCAGCCATAAACTGAAGCCGGCATCTGAGTTGGGCAAAAGACTCAGCAATGAAATTAGAAAATTGCAATAAAAATCTTTGCACGGCACGAGAAGCAAAACAAAATAAAGTCTGCGGTTTCCATAAGGGTGCTACCCGTAGCCAAAATAAGGGGTTGTGAGGCAGCATTTGCGGTTTCATTAAAATGCCACCGAAAAAGGGAGGAAAAAGTCGGACGCCGCGTCAGCAATGGGAATATTTTGCCACACACGTGGATTTGTATACAAATTTAAAGGGAAGCGACATGGAAATAATTATAAAATAGTTAAATTTCCACGCCAGACGACTGCTGGGAAAATACAAAAAATCACGTACAATCCGCGCGGACAGAGGCGAGTCATCTGAACCCGGCCAGGTAAAACGCTAATGGAGTTAATTGCGGGCATTATCAAGAATGTTGGGCAGCTGGTATGTTGGAATCAAATTAAATTTCAAACAATTGACAAATTGAAATTCCACCGACGGAAACTGAACAATAGCAGCATTCCGAGCGCTTTAGAAGAGGTTAGACGGATGTCCACTTAATATGCTCGCCAGCAGGAGCAGTAAATGAAATGAATGACTAGACAAAATAGTTTTGCCAAGACCGCAGTGCTGCGAAATCACTTTGGCCAGTAAGAAGTAGTTGTGGGAGAAATATCTCCAAAGAAATGCTGAAATACCACAATTTCACAGTATAATTTTCCGCCAGACATCTATCTGAAAACAAATCAGCTATTACATTCTCGTTTTGTCTCTTCATGAGCGTTTGACATAAGCCAGAACGAGGTAGCGTGGCCGAGCGGTCTAAGGCGCTGGTTTAAGGCACCAGTCTCCTCGGAGGCGTGGGTTCGAATCCCACCGCTGCCAATTTTTTATTTTTTCTTAGTATTGTATTTTGTATTTTTTCGATCAGTGCCAACAACAACGGTCTTCAAGCAAGACGCTCGAGAAATGAACAAGAACCTATTCCCCACCCTATAATATCAACGCCCTGATTCATCGCTTGCCTACGTGCTGTTCTTTTTGTTCATGCGCACACTCTTGTGATTCCCAACTAGTTCTGGCCGACAGCGCACCAAGATCCACAGGTTGGGCGGCGAACAGTTAAGACTATACTTCACAGGATCATTTCTGTAGTCAGTCTTCACATACTTTCACACTAGCTGAAAGCCAAGTGCACCCGCGTTGATGAGTTGAATCGTTCTATTCGGCAGCGTGAGGATTTGCCCAGTGTCCTTGTTGGTGCCTCGCATCGTTCGGGACGCAGGGCTTCGATGATCGCTCGGTAGAAACGGATAGAGCGAATTCTGAGTGGTGCCCCCTTTTATGCAAATCAATTACAATACTTGATCAGCCAATCTTAGCAGGGTTTTTTATGCTTATGTTCTTAATAGTATTTAAATTATTTTCGACTTTTAAGGTCCATGTGACATTTTTACCCTGTGCCTTCCTACTTAAAGTAAATTGTAACTTTTAATACTGGTATAATTGAATATGCAGCGCAGTAAACCTTTCGGTCCCTTGGTAGTAATAACATTGTTATTTCCAACCGCTCTAAACACTGTTGCTGCTGTTGCTCTGCAAAGCAATTAAAACAGCACTTGAGGGGTGACCCTTTTGCCGCTCCGCTTGTTGCCAGTTTCAAGTGTTTTTGTTGCACGTTGACAGTCCGTTAAAGGTGACACAGGCGCCACCCCACGAGAATTATAAAACATTTTAGTGGGAGGAAGCAGAGTTCCGCTTTTTGTTGCTTCAAGTGCGCTTCGTGCTCAAGACTTGGCAGTGAGTGGTCGAAAAAACTGCAAATTTGTAATAAAATTTTCGCTAATGGTTGTGGGGGCGTTGGGGCTCTAATTACTCAACGCTGCATATGAATGGTCCTTGAGCGAGGGCGTGATTTTTGGCTTAATTCAGAGCTGCAACGATCTCAATTAGTGGATGATGACTACTACTTGCAAGTGCCTTCAAGTAGGTCCTTGGCGAACTTTTCCGAGTTCGTGTTTTGGTTGGCAAACTGCTCCACTTCCTCGAGATGCCCCCAATCCTGTACGTAAGACTATAGTGCATAAATATTTGAGTAGCTTGTCTGTTGCACGCAACAACAATTATGTGTTGCCTAGTTTTTGTCAACTGTCCCATTTGGTTCTGCTCGGGGCCTCGTTTTTTGCCAATTTTGTTGCCAAAGACGAAACAACACGTAGTGAAAATTTATTTAAGCAATGCAAAGCAAATGCGAGTGCCAGTTTGGGTACAGTGCGTTTCATGACAGACAAGTTATACATATGTGGTGAGCCGGAGACCAATAGGAGTCGAAGGGAAGGTATTTATTACTTTAAAATTAATGGAATATTAACATTAACTGTAAATATCTTGACTAAAGGTAATTCTGCGCATTGAATAACATTGTGAAACACAGTGTACCTCTTTTGGTTCACTTACAAATGTCGTACTTTTTGAGTGCTTACATAAAAACACATTTGAAATGCGGTTAACGGGAGGCAAAGGAAGTCGAAGGGAAATGGAAAATGGAGCCGAGGGAAAAAGAAAAGCAAGCACAGCACAGTCGAGGCAGCGCCACCTAGGGGCCCGAATTGACATCATCATCATTATCCCCGGGCCAATCGATGATGATGATGATGATGCTGCTACTGATGGCAATGCGGCTGATGCCGTAATTGATGTCTTTGCGACATGCTTTCCCAAAGTGTTTACGTTGGGAATTACCCATGTGTGTCACTCGGTGTATGTGCATGTGTTGGTAAGGGGTGTGTGTGTGCGCAGGGGCAGGGGACCACGCCCCCAGCTAGTTGACAGCCAGCCGTTTACGTGCACTTAATGAAATGTGCCCCAAAATGGAAGCACGTACCGGGCATCTATTTAATGAGCCCGGCAAGAGGTTCTTCCTGCGCAGAAATTTTGAGAGGGGTCGACTGCAAATGGCTGGGTGGAATTTCTGGAATATCTAGTGTTTGAGAGTGGGCAGAGCTCATGAAATTTTTAAATGTCGCAGCTTAAATTCAATTTAATTTAGCTGCAATGGCTGCATTATTCAATGGCACTCACACGTAAGCGGCTCAAGAAAGTCCTCCAAAAACCTCCTAACACCCTCGAAAACCTCAGACCAAAAGCACCAGCTCCAACCGCAGTTTAAAATTCATGTGAGCTTTTCAACAATTTTCCCAAACAAAATGCGATTAAATGTGCGGAAAATGCTGAGCTCTTGTTCTCGGTTTTCCCATCTTGTTGCTGGATAAGCCACAATGGGTTAAGGCAATGTCTAGTTTGCACATGTGTCGCTAGGGGGCGCCACCCCGTAGCCCTCCGCACGCCGCTGCAAAAGTCGGATATGTCGGAAAAGTCGGAAAAGGAGTTAAAGCGCACAAAGTACACACACATGCCGAAGGTGCAAAAATGCGTTAAACATAACATGCTAATTCCTGGCGCCTGCAGCTTCAATCTTTCACCTGCCCAGGTGAAATTCCCACACCCACTTATATACATACATTTAAATGTATGTATGTATGCACCAGCTGCCATCCTTGGGCCCTCGGAGATCGTCCTGCGGCAGGACTCGTTGGCTATGTAATACGAGCGTTTTGTGTGCCATTTGAGACCGAAGTTCTTCTCTATTTTCTGCCATTTGCCTTTGTGCTATGTGTGGGTTTCTATTCCCTGCCAAAAGGTATTTTCATTTGGCTTTCGGCAGTTATAGTAGTTAAGGCTTTTCTATTTTAAACAATGCGATTCTTTTAACAGCTATTCTATTTTGAAGAAAGTTAAGCTAAACTGGTTATTTTGTTGTATATAATAGGGTATTAAATACCTTGTAATGGATTTTAAGTTTAATTTCTTTCTTTCTTCTGTATTTTGGCTCAACTTTTGAGAAAACACAAAGTTAACTTGAAATTCACTAAATAAAATTGGAACTGATTCATTCCATCGATCGTAAGTTTTGCAGCCCTGAAAATATATTTTTAAGAAGCTTTTAAGAGCTTTTCTCTCTCTTCACGTGCAATCAGTTGATTCTTGCTTGCCGCCAGTTTAGAGTGTTTTTGTTATGAACAGTTCCAAAAACGATGTCCGGTCTTCTTTTAAATACGGACCACCTGTCCGGATCGGAATCGCCGTCCTGGTGCTCCACACCGTCGGCTGGCTGGGTTGGAAGGCGGTGAACCAGGGTGCGGAATCCAAGGAGGCAGTGGCGAAGGCCCAGCAAGAACAATTGCGAGCGGTATTCGCAGAAAAGTGATATAACTAGGGATGATAACACCATATTGGTTAGCAAACCGCCACGGACTGAGTGCATTTTAGATAATTATTGTTAGAAACCTAGACAACTCAGTGTATTAAAAAAAATAAAATGAATTGCTTGCTTGTTTGTTTTCGAGATTTTATGTTAAGCTCTTCGTTGCTTAAAGCTTTTTATACCCTTGCAAAAGGTATATTGATTTCAGTCAGCACGAATAAATATAAAAATATAAGGAAAAAAATTAGTTCCAGTTATACAATTTCTAATTTAATTTGATAACATTCGGTCGACTACATTATATAAAATATAGCTGCGTAGTCTCGCAGGTTTTGATTTTAAAGTATTCGTATTCCCTGTACTGCAGTATTTATTGGTTTTAAATAACATCTGCAAGGGTATAAACTCTTCGGCTTGCCGTAGCTAGATTCCTTGGATAATATTAGTAAAAAAAAATACTTATACTGCAATTGCTTAATTAACAAAACGGTAATTGATAAAAACTATATATGTGCATATTTTCGCAGTATGACATATCACAGATGTACCTCGATGTACCTATATTGTACGTAACATGGGCTACTTTTAAAAATACAAGTTTCGCCGCATATGTATGTACTGATGGCTAACCAATATTTACTGGTCAAGTTAATACATTTGGTCAATTTTCGGTATTGTCTTTTAAAAACGATCAGAGAGAGTTGCTTTGGTTCTCGCAATCTCTCCGAAAGCCCTCCAGATAAAAGCTTTGCCAGCTTTAGACTGAGAAATCAGCAACTTATAAGCCAAGCTAGATTCAGTAACGCAGTTCCCAAGCACGAGGATAGAAGTCGATTCACCTGGAGAAACCCGCGAAGATGTTATCAAGATCCGTGCTGATCGTAGTAGGCCTACTGATGCTGAGCTGGCAGTGGACGATGGCCACGCCGCCCCTTCCGAAGAGCCAACCCAGCGGAGTATCCATCAGTCAGCCCGATATACCGGGAGCCTCGGATATTTTGGTGCAGAGCATTTTCAACATCGATCCATCGCAGTGTCCCAAGGGGTACATACGCACGGGTCCACATCACACGTGTCGTAGGATAGCCTAGGAAGACAAGCTCTGAAGATCGGTTTAAAGTTCAATGCCAGAACGTGCTACAAGCTGTGTTTTTTTATTGATACTTAAATAAATTATATAAATACTTGCAGTTCTCACATACATATTAAAAAATCCGACACATTCGGTTTATATAAGTACATATTCATTAAAGCTAATCAACTGATTGTTGGCACTGATGAAATCTTATTTCATTGCATTGTTATTATAGTTTATCTGTTTATGCTGGTTTTCGGCATCGATCTAGATACAGTTGAAAACCAGGCGAGCATTTCTTTTCGACTTGAAGCAGTAGTAGAATTGCCGTCCAAGTGATCTGATATAGCCATCTTCTAAATTGGAGCGCCATTTCCATACAATGCACTTCGTACAACAATCGCTTCAAAACTAATGTTCTACGGAGATCCCTGGATCCCGGATTCTCCCTGTTATGTGTGTGCTCTTCAAGATATTGATAAAAATGACAGGCGCAAAACGCATTCCATTTATTTGATTAGCCAATGTAACCAATTACACACAGCTTTGTAATTATACAACTGTAATTCAATATTGTAGAGATAACGTTTTCTAAATTGATATATTTCAAGAAAATTGATAACGTATTGCAGCTCAATTGCAATTTGCTGATTAATACATTTTGTGATGTTCAAAAGCTGTTATAATGGTATACGTAAGCTACTACGAAGTCAATTTTTACCGAAGAGCATGCTGAGGTAATCTCTGGGAAATTTGTACTTCCAATCTTGCATAAACAACCTTATCAGTTGAATAAAATGCCCCAAAAAGTGTATGCCTCAATTATTACACATAATGACAGATTTAATGGCACAATGAAATATGTATTGTGTACATGAAACAGTATTATTCAGAAATGAATTTGAATGCGAATTCCCTAGGCTTCCTTCCTGCAACGTCCTGCCATGACCTTGAGTCCTTCTGCACACTTGGGATCCAGGTTGAAGAGACTGCGCTGATTCACCGACTCTGGACTTGCTTCCTCAGCATCCGATTTGGGATCTCGGTTGGCTCCAGGCGCTCTGCTCAATTCTGGTGACAGAAAATCTTGGGTGTTGAAAAGGTCATTGATGTTTTGGCCAACAGTGTCAGAAGATTGAGCTCGCCCTGGAATAGGTTGGATCACAGAAGACTGCCCGGGAATTGGTTGAATAGTCTGCGCTCCGCCAGAGCCCCCAGTTTCGTGATCCTGACCGGGTCGAGGCTGCAAAGTCTTGGGGGACTGGAAATTGAAGTCGGAGAAGTCTTCATCTGGGCTTCCGGGACGCGGTTGTATGGAATTATTGGAAGTACCGGGTTTCCGTCCCTGATTCAAACCTGGTTGTTGGAACTCTCCAGAATTCTGGCCTGGCTGCTGGAATCCTCCAGTACTCTGGCCTGGCTGTTGGAATCCTCCAATACTCTGGCCTGGCTGTTGGAACCCTCCAGTACTCTGTCCTGGCTGCCGGAATCCTCCGGTACTCTGGCCTGGCTGTTGGAATCCTCCAGTACTCTGGCCTGGCTGTTGGAATCCTCCAGTACTCTGGCCTGGCTGCCGGAATCCTCCAGAATTTTGGTTTGGTTGCCGGAACCCCCCATTATTTTGGCCTGGCTGTTGGAATCCGCCTTCATTTTCATTTGGCTGTTCGAATCCACCAGGGTTTTGGCCAGGTCGAGGCTGTAGGGTATTTGCATCACCACCCGGCTGCTGGGGTTCCAGTCCTCGAGGGTAGGTGGGAAGCTCCTCATTGCTGCCCGTTTGTTGATGTCCTGGCGCCCTTCCAGAGGGTTGTGGTCTATTGAAATCATTTCCTGGCTGCCGAAAACCTGGTTGGCCCCTGTTGAAATCTCCACCGGGTTGCTGGAGGCCTGGATGCCCCCTGTTAAAATCACCTACAGGGTAGGGGTATTCCTGTTGTCCTCTATGAAAACCCCCTCCATGTTGGTGGAATGGACTGCCAGGTTGTCCATGAACTGCACCACCGTTTGGATAAAACGGTTGACGACCTCCAGATGGTTGGTTATCTGGATAATACGAAGGAGGCGGTGGAAAACGACCAAAGGCAAAGGGGGGTGGTCCATTGGATCCTGGTCCATATTCTGACCCATGTCCGTGATGACCATGATGGCGATGATGGTGCCTTAATAGAAGAAAAGTATTAATTATCCAAATATTATGAAATCATATCTATCTTAATTAATTTTTTTTGATATACTCACGGATATCCATGTCCGCCGTTTTCCACGTAGTAAGGATTCTGGGGACGAGCTGAAGTCCATTGTCCAGTGATTAAAAGGATCGACACAGCCAACCTTATAGATAAGAGTTGGAAAAACATTTTCGACACGGAATCGACCCAACGTCAGCGTTGAATATTCAAAACAGACTGAGCAGCGTGGTCGAGTCGAGAACAGACGATCTAGCCGAGTTTAGTATTTATTTTGAGCCGCTGATAAGCCAAGTTCATGACAGCAGATAAGGCATCAAATTACATACCAGAAGAGTAGGGAAAAACGGATGCAGCTGAATGCACCGGGAATACTTTGAGTTAGACACTGACTCACAGTGATTGCCACCAAACTAAAATTACTGCGTTTTACACGACACTAAGTTTCCCCAGTGCGTTTCTCCCACAATTGTGAAATGGGTTTTCGATGGGTATTTCTGTCTGCCTCCGAATCGTTTTGAATAATCACGAAAAAATAAAAACTAACCAGTCAGACCATTCATTAATCAACCAAAAGTTCTATACAATATCACTTTATTGGCTAACATCAATCTTAGCGACTAAAGATTACGCCGGCTTTCTGCATCGTTTTGCGAACAGCTCAAAGCCAGGCTTACATTTTTGGGTCGTCTCCAGCAATATTCGGTTGTCTATAACGGGTACCACAGTGGTGTTTTCATTAGCCAGCTCCTCCGATCCACTGTTGATCTGTTCTGTGGTGTTTGTGCTTTCCAGTGCTATTTTGGGTTCCTCGGTTGTCGTTGTGGTCGAGTATGTGAATCTCGAGCTGGTATCGTCGTCATCCTTTGGAAACACGATGCGATCGTTACCACTGGGCCGTGTTCTCGCTTCGGTGAGGAAGAACACCAGCGGTAGGATGCACAGCACCAATGGGTTAATACGTATCAACATTATCTCCGAGATGCACGCTCGTTTGCTACGATGTAGCTTTTATGACTGAGCGCGGAAACAACTGGCGGCTGGCCATTCACATTCAGATTTTCATTCCCAGCGAAACCAGATAAATGATGGGAGCAAATCGTTGGGAGACAACAATAAGAATGGCAGGGGGGAGCTCATACACTCTCCCATGAAAACAAAACGTAAACAAAGCAGAAGAGTAGCATTAAGCTTTTCAGATATATCTCAGCTAGTCTACACTGACAGAAATGAATTATCATAAAAGGTATTTTTTTTGAAGATTTTCTTTAACGAAATCTGTTGATGTCCAGCTATTTCAAACGTTGTTTTCTAGATTTGCAAGGCAAATTTACTCAATACTTTTGAATATATTTTTTACATTTTTGTCAATTAATTCTCACTTGCTTCCACTTTAATGGCTCTAATCTAGGCCTCCTTTCGGCAACGATTCTTTACGGTCAGGTGAGTGCCATTTGGACAAATTGGCAATGTTTCCAGGACAATCCTAGGCTCAATACCCAAACTAGTGGAATCGCTAGCAATGGTGGGTTCCGTATGATCCCAAGTCACTCGATCTGCACGATTTGTATCCAATGCCAGACACAGCCATACAAACAAAAATAGTGGCTTCGGACAGGGAAGACGCCGCGTAATTGCCATCGTTAAGATGGTTTTGTTTATTTGTTTATTTCGTCTCAGTTTCTGATTCAGATTCGGATCCAATTCGAGAGGCAGAGAGGAAGCTCAAGTAAACACGTTCACTTGATTCAATATTGCACCAAGTTCTAAATCGTCGAGGTTCAGTTTTTAAAATGTATAGCAGTTTATAAGACACTAAGATATTCCTCCCGTCGTAAAAACTATAAAATATTATTTCCTCCCGTCGTAAAAACTATAAAATATTATTTAAAAATTATTCAAAGCGTGATTCAGTTTTTCAGCACCTCATTATAGTGCACATTAACTGGAATGGTTATAGTTGAAAATGGGAAAAGCTTACCCATTCAAATAAGTTTGTGTGCAGAAATGTTCATTATATACGTTTCACGTAGAGTATATTGGATTCGTTGAAACACTTACTGATATACTAACGAAGCCGTTATCAGCAGCAAGGTTTCTGCATTTGAGAGAACAATTGTCTCTTTGATATGCTAATGATAGAATGAGATGTCTAATGATTGCAATAAGATTAGCGGTACTATTCCAGAATTGGGAATTTTAGACCTCGAGTGCGTGCACATTGAAAAGAGAATAAATATTGAAACTCTATAAGCACTGTGTTTAATTGATGCTAGAAACATACATGTATGTGAATCGGAGAAGAATTTCAATATAACAATATTTTGAATATAGTTTTTTAATTTTTGTTAATTAATTCTCAGTTGCTCCCAGTTTTATGGCACTAATCTAAGCAATCTTCCGGCAATGATCATTTACGGTCAGGATAGTGCCTTTTGGACAAATTGGCGATGTTTCCAGGACAATCCTCGGCCCAATCACCACACTAGTGGAATTGCTAGCATTGGTGGCTTCCGTATGATCCCAAGGCGCTGGCTTATCTGAACTAGATTCCTTGCCGAAGGTTATCATCTTGGACTCGCTGGAAGGATGTGTATGATTTTCGTTCATTTTAATCTCTTGTGTTGATAAATTTCCCTGGGTTTCGGTCAAGTTTTTCGTTTCATTGGTAGTATTTGCTGGTGACTCAGGCTTGTTGTCGTTAGCCGTAGTTCTCGGCGCGCCCTTTTTGATTTCTTTGAGGATTGGTAGATTTACATTTGTGGCTCTGGTCACCTCCGCCATTTCTCGCTCGATTTCCTTGAGTCTGGATTCCAGTCGAATGGCAGTGGCATTTGGCTTGGACTCCGAGGGAAACACAAACTGATCGCTGGGCACTCGAGCTGCACGATTTGTATCCAATGCCAGACACAGCCATACAAACAAAAACAGCAGCTTCGGCCAGGGAAGACGCCGCGTAATTGCCATCGTTAAGTTGGTTTTGGGTATTGGCAATCGAAGCCCAAGTAAACACGTTCACACTCGCCAAAATCGCTTTCGAGACTGAGTCTCTCGAGTCTCAGTTTCCGGCTCTGTCTCAGTTTCTGATTCAGTTTCGGATCCACTTCGAGAGGCAGAAGTCGGGGTCCGAGAGGCATTAGCTTGTTAGTTCTACAACCTGCTGGCAAATGTGCGAATATGTTTGCACGCTGATAAGGCCTACATGGCACCCAATTGGAAACCGCTTACATAATGAAGTGAATAGTCAGCGAATCGGTAGAGCAACCGCAATGCATTACATTCACCATCGCGAATAATCAGATTCAAGGCAACGATCATAAGTTAATACTCGCATGTTATCTCCCTTACGAACTGATTTGAAAATCTATTTCAAAAATTAGTTTACTCACTTTCCAAGCTTTAGTAAATACAGCCAAGCTTGCGTAATGTTCAGACATGATTTATTTGGTGTAATCAATATAATTGATGATGAAACAATGATACAATTTGACTTTTAGGTTTTTTCACTTTTTAAGGCCAAGTGCATTTTCCACCCTTGTTTACAAATCCAAGACGACACTTCATCGCCGAGACAGGTTTCATGTCAAATGCCAAGCACAGCCAAACCATCAAAAAAAGTAGTTTCGAACAGGAATGTCGGTTGATCAGCATTTTAAGTCTGCTTTGATAACTTTAAGGGAAGCTCAAGTAATCACGTTTACTTGATTCAATATCGCATTAAGCTCTGAATCGTCGAGTCTAATTTTCTAGAATTTATAGCACTTTCGAAATCACTAAAATATTCCTCCCGAAATATTGAAAATATTGAAAATATAAAATCCCGAAAATGCTGAAAAACCGAATCATAGTTTTTGCGACGGGAGGGATATTTTAGTGATCTAGAAACTGCTATAAATTCTAAAAAATGAGACTCGACGATTCAGAGCTTAGTGCGATATTGAATCAAGTGAACGTGTTTACTTGAGCTTCCTTTAAAGTTATCAAATCAAACTTCAAAATGCTGATCAACCGACATTCCTGTTCGAAACTACTTTTTTTAATGGTTTGGCTGTGCTTGGCAAAAAAATAAAAGTCAAATTGTGTCATTGTTGAATCAACTATATTGATTACACCAAATAAATAATTTTTGAGCATAGCTTGGGGGGTTGTTTTTACAAAAGGTTTATAGGTAAGAAAACATTTTTTTCGAAATCCAGAGCGCGAAATGATAGAGGCGGGTGACCAGAGCCACGAAGTTATGGCTTTATGCATACAAAATATGAATTTAATAACATTGCCAATAAAGAAAGGACAATTTTCATGATAAAATATCATTGTCAACGTTTTGTACAAGTTGTACAAATAAGATCCCAGAACCAAACAGTAGGGAAAATATATATAATATATAATATATTATAATATATATATAATATAGTTCAAGTTGATAGTCTAGATTATTAGATTATTTTAGTATAAATTCCAAATATATATATTCCAGATGAATTTTTAAACTTAACAAAAGCTTCAGCTAACTTAACAACCATTCATGATTAGCTTCCCAGACAGATGAGCATCCTGAGGATCGATGTAAAACGCATATCTCATTTTCTAAGTGACTTTTTACGAAGTAACCTGAGCTCGAGCCATAACCTGCCTAATAAATGTCAGCAATTTGAGCAAATAATTTTGACAATTCTATTGTCAACCACCGCAAAGCACATTGGGCTCTCGATATACTGCCTACTTCCATCCAGCGACCCACATCATCATAATCATCATCAAAGTGCCTCGGTGGTTGGCATAATTTTCGCGAAGTAACAAAGAAAAGCAAACAAAATTTGAAACATAAAAATGTAATTTGGCTGTGTGGGTGAGGGTGATGGTGTTGGGTGCGACCCAGTGTTAAATACTGGATCCTTTTTTTTTTTCGCTGTGTACCACATAAAAGTACATTAAAATAATGCCGGTTTAGGTCACAGACAGCTGGGGCAGAGCGAAAGGCTCGTAGAGTCATTTATTTATGACAGCCACCTTCTCAAGCAAGCGAAATTTATGCTAAACGGGGAAGAAGTCTCAAATTGAAGGGGTGGTTGTTGCTCTGAGCAATGGAGTGTCCTGGCAAAAGGACAATGGATCTGAGTTTGCTGTTAATCAGTGCAAGTTTCGGAAAGTAATCAGCAAATATTTGCCCACTTTTTGTTGCGATTTTCTCGAGCATTCTCTTCATTTTCATAAAAGCGTGGTTTCTTTACCCTGCCGCTCTGTTTGCTGGATTGTTCTTGTATTTATTTCCATCTTAGATACAAGATACAAATGGAAATCTATCAAAGCAGATCTGATTTACTGGCAACTTTCGAGCAAACCAATTGCATCATCATCGTTTGGTATTCGAGAGCCCTTGTATCATCTGGCCTTATAAGGAATTGACTACTTTCACAATTATCTTGGCCAACGAGTCGTAATGATCAACTGAAAACTGTGCTTTTGATTCAGTTCAATTTAACTACTCATCGGCAACGGTTTCAATTGAAAATGGCATCTTCGATGGACTTACTCTGCCTTTTAGGCATTTTGATTATCAGCAGTATGCTACTGGAAACTTCGGCACTGGACAGCGAAGTTGTGGAGTCTGTAACCGGTGCTTCTAAGTCGAGCAACTTCAGTGAAAATGTGAAAATAAAACTGGATAAAACGTGGAGCCCTAATGGAACTATGCTGGCGCAACCGTACAATATTCTGGAGACCAACTGTCCTCATGGCTATGTCCTGGCTAATAAACATTGCCACAAGCGTGCCTAAAAGTTATTTAGTATTAGAAATGCGATTGTTAATTGTTATGAATTAAATAGCCTCATAAATCTTAATATCATAATGTTCGCATATAACTACAGAATATATAAAATATATATGATTTGCAAGCATCTCTGAGAGTCAACTTTAAATAGCTCTTGGTATTCTCCTAACTTGACACTCAATAAAAAATGGCACCTTATGGCATTGCTAAGTGTCCACAAGAAAATTCTGTCACCGCCCCGTTCTCGAGACTTTTTACACAATTGACTCAGGTTACCAGAGAAGACCCTCGATTGCCCCCGATTCCACCCACTCCTCTACTATCAACCAATATGTTGCGGTTGCTTCCATGTCCAACCTGGCCAGCAGCCCCGCCTCCAAGGGACGGGATGGTTCGGCTGGCTAACCGCATACATAATTTGCGACAGCAACCGCAAAATGCGGCCGCACAGGATCCCCACTCTGGCCAATACTCAGACCCTGACTGATATGCCAACCAAGGGCTGTCATTAGTTAGTGGTCCATTAACAAAAATGCAACCGATGGCTGCTGCGATTGCCAGACGGGCGGACCGTCATTTACAGGTAGCAGCTGCATTGACAGGACCCCAAGAGCAGGACTCCATGTGAGGGTCCGGAAGTTGGCGCATTAATTCAGGAGGCAGCCATGAAATATGACGACACTCGGGGGCTCTGCTCTGCTCCGCTGAATGAGTTAATTAAGCGTCTCACGGCCAGAAACATAATTTGGGCTCATTTATCAGTGACGGCGGTGATGCGGCGCATGTAAATTTGCCTTAGCGATGGGAAATGTCAGCCGTTATCCTTCGCAAAACACGGAAGTTTCATTACAAAGTACACAAAGAAAACAAATGCGTTATCGCCTTTGCATGCCCAAGCAGAGACTTATTTATCTATTCAAAAATTTCATTTTATTTATTTCAGTGTACACGCTTCATACGCGAAAGGCTGGCGGGCTTAGAACTGCTGACCCAGAGGATTGTCCAGCCAGGGATAGACGGACGGGCACTTGTCGCATACGGTCATGTAGCGGTCCTCGCCGGTGGACATCTTTTGGACGTGGCACTGGACCGCTCGACACTCAGCCTCCGGCAAACCG
The DNA here is from genome assembly GCF_004382195.2 of Drosophila sechellia. Lineage (NCBI taxonomy): Eukaryota > Metazoa > Arthropoda > Insecta > Diptera > Drosophilidae > Drosophila > Drosophila sechellia. The sequence goes on along the minus strand of NC_045950.1, from coordinate 13,229,368 downwards.
GGACAGTCCTTGAACGGGGAGTCCAGCGTGGGCTTTCTCACGTACTCCAACATTCGCGAAATTCCGGTGAAATACACATCCGAATAGGTGTTCAGGTGGTTAATGAATCTGCGCAAATTGAAATGGGTAGGTATTGTCAATTTGGCAGTAACCTGAGGTATAAAGCTGCTTTATCTTTATCTGTAGGTAGAAATAGTTACTTTTTAAAGGCACCAAAGTAATTGCGACCCCGCGAAAACCAAGCAGCATGCAGATACATCCCGAAGGGAGCTCTATTGCCAAGATAGTGCCTATTGAAGTTCTCCATCATCCAGTCGAACAGCTCGTCCACATCGTCCTCGGGCGGGTAAACGCATGCATCGATCATGGAGCAACTGTAGCCCTCAGTATCGGTCCACGTGACCATGGGATTCACCCAGAATCCGGGAATGGATGCCTCTGGACAGGGTCCTATTTGACAGTCCTGATTGGACTTGTAGTCCAGGGTGTAGGGCCACATGGCCGGATCCTTGAACTTTTGCGTTGGCCAGGAACTGTCGTAGGTCAAGCCCAAGCGACGGGCTGCTTCAAAGGTGTTATTGCCCGAAATTTGGAGGAACGGCAGGCGCATTCCCTGAATCTTCTTGGGATCCACTTTGGCAAAGGTCTCCAACATTTTGAGCTGCGCTCCAAACTCTCGCTCGATGGTCGCCACATCAGCCGATCGCCAGTAATCGGTGCCATCTCCATGGGTCACCGAATGTAGGGCTATCTCGTGACCGGCCCTATAGAGTGCATTCACCCTCGTGTAATCCGTGTACTCGTGGGACAAAAAGAAGGTACCGGCGGCTCCACACCCATCCGGATTGACCAATCCCTCGAAGAGCAGCTCGTACTGGGCGAAGTTGATAGCATTTACAGCGTCATCGAAAGTGATGGTCACGAACTGTTAAAGAATATATTCATATATAAATATTTATAAGATGCATTTCTGAATTGTCGAAAGCAACGGAATGTGCAATATAATAAGAAATGGTTACAAAAGCCAAGAATATCACCTGCGGAATCTCGTTCTCCTTGCCCTGGAACTTGGATGTGGGTAAAACGGCATCGGAGCAGCGGCAATCGGGTAATTTGCACTTGCTGGGTTTGCAGGGTTCGGCCATTGGCAGGATTTCCTCATGCTGGGCCAGGTCCTTCTGCTTATTCTTCTGCTTTTTGGACTTGGACTTGGCCTCGCCCGTGAGGGCCAGGGTCAAAATTAGGCCAAGAATTAGCAAGGTAGAGTACTTCATGCCGGGCTAGAAAGCTCTATGCTCAGCCATCGATGCTCGATGGTCTTCTTATAACCTTCGGGAAAAGATGATATCTTATCAGTTTCTTGGGGCTCCAAATATGATTTGCTTGTTCAGCACAAGGTGTGTCTCAATTGGGTGGGGTTTCCTCAAGTGACCTTGTTTCATCCGCAGAGCAATACCAACTTCATTCAACCAAAAAGAGACAGAACTTTCAATTATAGACATGCCAACGATCGGAGTGGCCAAAGTTTGTCTCATTAGCATAACCAAAGAACTTAGCAGCTGAGATTTGCCGAGTTGAAGTGGAAAACTTTTCACACTTGCCGGAGATCGCAATCGATGGGCGCCGACTGTAGCCCAAATTATGACAGACCCGCCCCCAGTCAGCCAGGAAAATGCACTTCAAATCGTAAACAAGTGCTTCACAAACTTTTCACAACAGCGACAGGAAGCTCTCAAAAACAAAGCACAAGGAACTCTCAGACCCCCAGCCAATCACGCAGTGGGTGGAGGTCCTCAAATCCCGGCAGGCAGTGGGAAAAAGTCAATACAAGATTGAGGAAAAATCTGCAATTCCCTTGGGGAGCGAAAGTAGTCGAAGGAGCCGGAGGAGTCAGACATCCGTTTCCCGATTACTTGGGGTGCACGCCCCGAATGCGATTTGGTCACGTTCCTGGGCGTTGCCATCTCGGCTAGGAGCCGCAAACGTGGCCAACCAACCGCCAGTCAGCCGAAAGGACTCTCGGAAAAGCAGGCGGAAAACTGGGTGGAAAGTTTCGACACTCGGCACTCCGACACTCCGTTGTAGGGGCAATGCAACATGTTTGAGTGAGTTCGATGGTAGGGTTTTTATATCCAACCATCTTCACGATGGATTCTAATGAAGATGGAAGTTGCCGGGCTGGGTTCTTTATTGAAATCTGATTGATAGCGAGGTGAGCATCGCTCGTTCATCAACTCTCATTAGGAAGAGCACTATGCAAGGGCGTTGGGGTGTGAAATCAAAGGAAAAGATAACCAACCCAACCTCATCACAACTCACACCAGAGGACACATGTGTGCCCTAATCAAACCTTCTCACGTGACCGAAACTGCTCTAAAATGCAAATTTTTCCGTGCTAATAAAAATGTTACTCATATGCGTGGAAGATTTCCCAAGTGCCGAAGGCGACCAAAGAGAAAATTCTCACGCACGTCTGAAGCTGAAAACTATTACGCGGTGGCGGTTTTTCCACCCCGGTTCGGGTTGCCTTCTGTTTGCCAATTTTCGCGATAATCACACAACTAATTTGCATAGCACTGAGACCAGCAAATCTGGGCTAATCAAATCAAGCAAACGAACAAACTCAATTTGCGGGCTGGAGTATTAATGCGAATTTATTTATGCCACAAGTAAACATGTTTTATTTTAAATACTCTATAAGAAAGGGAGTAGACTTAGGTTATGGGTTTTAATTTGTGCTGGCCTATGTTTTTACTATGCAACACTAAATTAGTCTTTTATTTTTAAGTATAATAGTATTTACTCCAAATAAATTATCCTAAGAAAATGGTATATTAGTTTAATCTAGGAAGCGGATATATGATTTCCTCGAAGTCTCCTTTTAAATATTTTTAGTAGAGCATTTCAACTTTGGAAAGGGGCTTTTTCCCAGCCCACGCAGATCTTAAGACTTAGGAAAGCCTCCATCACCATCACATCCATCTGTTATTGCTTTGATGGGACTATGCAAATCTCGGCTTGCGAGATAGCCTGGCATTTCATTTCAAATAATTTTTTGGGGAGGTTCGCAGAAACCCAGGCAAAGCTAAAATTTTCAAAAAGAAAAAGGCAAAATTCAAAATTACTGGAGGATGGCGCAGAAGGAACGGAAGGGAGGAGTTGTGAAGAGGGACAAGGCGGATAAGTGGAACCATGTAGAGACGGCTCGGTACTTTAGGGATTTGCAGGAAAATGAGGTGCGAACGATGCATTATTTGGGGCTGGCCTACGTGGTTTTGTCCCGTCGCCCAAATTTGCAATTGAAAGTTCCTCTGTCCACTCAAAACTATGAAGATGGAGCCACTGTGGGAGCGGGGCAGCGAGGAGGCTATGCCCTCCAGTTGGTCTTCACCTGTGCTGCGAATTATCCACTCGCAAGGCCGCTGGTGGAGATCGTGGAGAAGCGCAATGTGAGCGACGCCTTTGAGCAGGTTCTCCGCAAAGAGATTGACCTGATTTTGGAGCAACATCTTGGCCTCCAGATGATTGTGCCGGTGGTGACCCGGCTGCAAATCACGCTGAATACCGAGATAAAAAGGCTGCGCTTTTAAAGAAGGTCACCCATAAGTTGTTTTTTGCCACATTATGCGTAACAGTTATTTGTGATCAATTTTAAGTACAATAAAATTTACCATTTTCCATAAATACGTACTTGTAACTGACTACTGCCCATCTTCATTTTAAAATTGTTAAGTCTTGTGTGTTATAATCGCATCGTATATATTTTAAAAAATTAATAATCTCAAATAATTGCTCGGCTTCTCGGCCTTGGTCTTTGCCCTAGTTGTTTACAACTTGGCGTTGACGTGGATGGCCAGCACTCCGTCATCCTCGGAGGTGCCAATGTAGATGGAAGCCCGTCCGTCGGATCCGACGCTGACGGTCTTGCCCGTGCAGGAGGAACCGCTCTTGGAGCCGGAGATGACGTCGCAGTAGGTGCCGGCGGGCAGGCCCGTCTGCAGGGAGCTGTTCAGGTCGTAGTTGTCGTTGTTGAAGGCCACGAAGCCGCGACTGGCTCGGCTGAAGGAGATCTGGTTGCTGCCATTGTCCCACCAGTTCTGGATCGCGTCCGAGCCCACGGCGTTCCGGAAGGCCACCATGTTGTAGATCTGGCGCCAGCGGTGCTCGCACACCCAGCCGCCGCTGCAGGAGTTGTCGCTATTGAAGACGGGCGAGGCGATGTTGTGGCCGTCGGTGGTGGGCGGGCCCTGGTCCGTGTCCGAGAAGGAGAAGGAGGACATCACGCGGGGAGTGCCGAAGGGGTGCGCCAGCATGAAGGCGGAGGCCATCTTGTACTGCTTGGGCACCTTGTAGGTCAGCACGTCGGCGCCTCCTGCTCCGTGTCCGCGCTGGTTGTCGTGGTTGTCGACGAAGACCAGGGAGCGGTCGGAGGCGGGGAAGCCCCAGGCGGTGCCCCAGTTGGTCAGGTACTGCAGCTGGTCCTTGCCGCGGAACACCTTGCCGATGGAGTCGGAGTGGCGGAACTCGGTGATGGCGCCCAGTCCGGTGTACTCGGACTTGCTGATGGCCTCGCCGCCCATGTCGATGACCTCCTGGACGATGTACGCCTTGGATCCCGAGGCGAAGCCGTGGTCGGTGTTCAGGTTCTTGAGGCGGCCATAGATGACGGCCAGGTCGGCGGGCCACATGTGCTTGGCCACATGTGTCCACGCGGAATCCGGCCACGCCGAGGTCAATCAGATGGTCCAGGATCTCGACCACCACGCAGACCGACCAGCTCGCAGTTGCGCACCTGGTTGGCGTCGTTGTAGTTGTTGATGGCGCAAGTCGGGTTGAAGTCCAGCGAGGAATAGGGCACTCCAGGATAGCTCTTGCTGCTGGGGCTGGCGGTGCTGCCGCCCGTGCCGTAGGTGCCTCCGTCGGCGGCCATGTGGTTGAAGATCACATCCACGTAGATGCGCACTCCCACAGCGTTGCAACGCTTGACCATGCTGGCGAACTGCTGCTCGTTTCCGGAGCGGGTCTCCAGCTTGTAGGAGATGGGCTGGTAACGTTCCCACCAGGGACGGCTGTCCTTGACGGCGTTCTCGTTCACAGGCGAGACCTGGACGCCGGCGAAGCCATTGGGTCCCAGGAAGTTCTCGCACTCGGCAGCGATGTCGTCCCACTTCCACTCGAAGAGGTGGACCATTCCACTACGACCGGAGGCGTAGTTGGTGTCGAATTGGGCGTTGGCCACCGCCAGGAGGGCGAGGCACACTAGGCTCTTTGCCAGAAACATGTTAATTCTAGGTGGAAGCTAAATTTCACTCTGATTAAAAGCGTGTCGATGCAGCTCCTTATATATGATGACCAAACCCATTCGGCTTTGCCGGGAGTGATTTGTGGATTGATCTTATCGCTGCTAAGGCGATACGTACTCTTGTATGTATTGAGTTGATTAAATAGCGATTAAGGCGTGTTATCTAAGTTCGGGGTAGACCTATTGACTGGTGGCTAATTATAATTAGTTCGAAATAAGTAAGCATCAAGACAATGCATTCCTCAGATATTGGTTGATATTGGAGATTTATTGGCCACTTGACTTGCACGCCACTAGAAGCGTGATCAATCTGAACTTTGGCCTACAAGGAGTAATTTATATTGCTCTAGAACTAGAACTAGAACATAATTTTCAAAGTGCTGTAAGCTAATGTGGTGTTTATTGAATATGTCGTGGCGAAAATAATGAGTATGCGTGTAGTCGCTGTTTACTTCTTCTCCAAGTTCCCTTTGCTATTATGCGTGTTCCTATTTATGAACACGTGGCGAAAATAATGAATGCGTTTAGTCGCCGTTTACTTCTTCTCCATGTTCCCTTTGCTATTATGCGTGTTCCTATTTATTGTCAATGTGTGAGGATGAATAGATGAATTATCTAGGACTTTGCAAAAACGAGAGCGATAGAGCTGTTGCTGAACGTGGCCACTTGCGCTGCTTGGTTAGAAAGGGAAAACTATATAATGAAAAGGAAATGCCAAAAATTGAGAAGAGACAAAGCAGGCTGCACGAAACGGGAGTGAGGTCATTAATCGTGGAGAAGCCAAAGCAGACGCAAGTGGACTCGTTGACTGCGCACAGCTGCATAAAAATTATATTGTGAAAAGAGTTATGAGCAACGCTGATATGGACGGACGGACGGACGGCGAGGACCCTGATATTCTTAACCCGACATCAGAAGTGGGATCTGTGCCACACCCTGCATTTTCTGAGGATCAGTGGCGTGCAGTAGTGGAAATGCAAAATCGGAATTTTGCTGAACTTGTAAAAATCATGCAAGTGACGCCGGAAGTAAATTGATCATCGCACTAAGTAACTGCATGGAAGGAACTGCATCTCAGTGGCTAACACAAATCTCGTACCAGGGTATGACTTGGCAAGAGTTCCAGGAATTATTTCTGCAGCGCTTTGAAACCGAAGAGACGCCGGCCGCTACGTTTTTAAATTTACTCAACAGCCGCCCGACTGCCGATGAATGTTACGCGGTGTATGCGAGTCGGCTGGTGACGACGCTGACTACAAAGTGGCGGAATATGGAAATAGAAGAAATTGCCGTTACAACTGTTCTTGCGCATATGGCAAACATTGACAGTCGTTTGCAGCGCGTCCTCTTCACATCCAATGTGCGTACCAGAAGTAAGCTACAGGCGGAGTTAAAAGCGTTTACGTTCGACAAGAAGCGACATGCTCGAGATGACAACCTTGGACCTGACCAGAAGAACCGTAAGGCATCGCCAGTTGTATGCCACTTCTGTTCAAAGCCGGGACATCGAATTGCTGAATGCCGAAGTAAAATGCGACAAGATAGACAGGCGAAACCGCAGCGTGAAAAATCAAATGTTACGTGCTATCGGTGCGGCCAACCGGGACATTTCTCCAACCAATGCCCGAAAAACGGAAGTGCAGCCAAACAAGATGTGACTCAACAGAAGACTGTTAACCAATGTTGTGTGATTGAGCCAAAGGGAAGCTTGCATCAACGAGGTGAGATCTATCCAATTTGTTTCGATTCCGGTGCAGAGTGCTCCCTTATTAAAGACGACATTAGCAATAAGTTATCTGGTAAACGTATAAACAATACTGTAATGATAAAAGGCATTGGTGGTGGCAGTGTGTGCAGTACATTGCAAATCTTGAGTGAAGTCACTATAAACGAAAATATTATGGAAATATTATTTCATGTAGTCCCGAACGAGCAAATGAGGAATGATATTCTGATAGGGCGAGAAATACTTAAACAAGGCTTTTATGTAATTTTGACATCCGATAATTTTAAAGTTGTAAAATCAAAAACTGTTAATAATTGTTCCGTTACTGAGCGATCGTTTACTTTGTCCGATATTGACACCGAATTAGTCGACAATGAGAAAGCTCAATTAATTGAGTTACTTGAAAAGCACTCGACTTCATTTACCAACGGGATACCTCATACTCGAGTAAATACAGGCGAAATGAAAATCCGTTTGATTGATCCAACTAAAACTGTTCAGCGCCGACCTTATAGACTTAGCCCCGAAGAGAGAGAAGTAGTGCGAATGCAGGTGAGCGAATTGATAAGATGTAATATTGTTCGCCCAAGTTGCTCTCCCTTTGCTAGCCCCATGTTGCTCGTCAAAAAGAAGAACGGAACCGACCGTCTATGTGTTGATTTTAGAGAGCTAAACTCGAACACGATTTCGGATAAATACCCCTTGCCGCTTATCAGCGATCAAATTGCTAGACTTCGCGGAGCAAATTATTTCACATGCCTGGATATGGCAAGTGGTTTCCACCAAATCCCGATTCACCCTGAATCCGTGGAATATACTGCATTTGTGACCCCAGACGGCCAATTTGAATTTCTTACAATGCCTTTTGGCCTCAAAAATGCGCCATCTGTTTTCCAGCGCGCAGTCATAAATGCACTTGGTGACCTTGCTAACTCTTTTGTAATCGTTTACATGGACGATATAATGGTAGTATCGCCAACCAAGGAATTGGCTTTGGAAAGGTTAAAAACTGTTTTGAATGTTCTTACAAAGGCTGGTTTTACCTTTAACCATGCTAAATGCAGTTTTCTCAAAACAACGGTTCAGTATTTGGGCTATGAAGTGCGAGCTGGAGAAATTCGTCCGAATGTGCGAAAGATAGCTTCATTAAGCTCCTTGCCTCCTCCTCAAACTGTCTCCGGCGTTAGACAATTCATTGGCTTGGCCTCTTACTTTCGCAAATTCGTGCCTGGATTCTCCCAACTTATGAAACCATTGTATTCACTTTCCTCTGGTAGCGGCAAGATTACATGGAGCGCTGAGCTGGAAGAGATCAGACTTAAAGTTGTGACGATCCTCACAAATGAACCTGTTCTGGTAATCTTCGACCCGCAATATCCTATTGAGTTGCACACTGATGCAAGTGCCTGTGGATATGGAGCGATACTTTTGCACCGTATAGAAAGTAAGCCCCATGTAATCGAATACTTCAGCAAAACAACTACCTCTGTTGAATCTAGATATCACTCCTACGAGCTGGAAACCTTGGCAGTGGTAAAAGCCGTTAAACATTTTCGCCATTACCTAATTGGCCGTGAGTTCGTTGTCTATACAGACTGCAATTCATTAAAAGCTTCTCGCACAAAAATAGATTTAACACCCAGAGTTCACCGCTGGTGGGCCTACTTACAATCGTTTAATTTCGAAATTCAATATAGAGAGGGTAAGCGTATGGCTCATGTGGATTTCCTATCAAGAAATCCTTTATCACCCGAACACATTTTGTCAATAAACAAGATTCCCGAAAAACGAGTAAATCTGTCTGAAATTTCAAGTACTTGGCTTCTTGCTGAGCAACGGTTAGACCTTGAGATAATAGAAATAGTTAACAAATTGGAGTCAGATGAATTGGCTGAAAATTTGGCCAAAACGTATGATTTGCGAAAAGGTGTATTATATCGCAAGGTCCAAAGACGAGGTAGAACAAGTTATTTACCAGTTGTACCCAGAGCTTTCAAGTGGTCAGTAATTAACCAGGTACACGAGTCGATAATGCATTTAGGGTGGCAAAAGACACTTGATAAAGTGTACCAGTATTATTGGTTCGCTAAAATGAACAAGTATGTTCGAAAATTTGTTTCAAACTGCATAACTTGTAGATCAGTGAAATCATCTTCCGGGAAGGTTCAGGCGGAACTTCATTCCATTCCGAAGACAAGTATACCGTGGCACACCATCCACATAGATATAACGGGGAAATTAAGTGGCAAGAGCGATTTGAAGGAGTATGTCATTGTTCAGATCGATGCCTATACAAAGTTTGTTTATCTGTATCACACCTTAAAGATAGATGCCGAAAGCTGTGTTAATGCTATGAAATCTTCCATATCCTTATTTGGAGTACCAAATCGCATCATCGCCGACCAGGGCAGATGTTTTACTAGCTCTAAGTTTTCAGAGTTTTGTGTATCGCAGAAAGTTGAACTTCACTTGATTGCTACGGGAATGAGCCGCGCAAATGGGCAAGTGGAACGGGTGATGGAAACACTGAAAAATTTGTTGTCAGTGGTAGAATCAAGTCAACGATCGTGGCAGGACGCACTTGGCGAAGTCCAACTTGCACTGAATTGTACAATTTCTCGTGCCACTGAGGCAAGTCCGTTAGAAATGTTAATTGGTAAACAGGCTCGACCCCTTGGATTAGTTCCCCCATGTGAGACCGAATGTGAAATAGATTTGGCAACTGTTAGAGCTCATGCGACAGAAAATATGAATTCCTTAGCGTCTTACGACAAATCCCGATTTGATAGCAGTAGGGCAGCCGTTGACAAACACCACGTAGGTGACTATGTGCTATTGAGGAATGAAGAAAGACACCAAACTAAGTTAGATCCGAAATTCAGAGGACCGTTTTTGGTGACTGAAGTATTAGAGGGTGACAGGTATACACTAAAGTCGTTGACGAGTAACCGATCGTTCAAGTATTGCCATGAAGATATACGTAAAATGCCGGATGCAGAAATCCCGAATGAGTTAAACGAGAATGTAGAGCAATAGCTGAAATATAGAAACAGTTGAATGAAAAGAAAAGCCCGCCAATGAGTTCTTTTGTGAACGAGAGATATCCGTCTAGGTGAGACGATGAATTGTGAGTTATCCGTCTAGGTGAGACGATGAATTGTGAGTTATCCGTCTAGGTGAGACGATGAATTGTGAGTTATCCGTCTAGGTGAGACGATGAATTGTGAGTTATCCGTCTAGGTGAGACGATGAATTGTGAGTTATCCGTCAGGTGAGACGATGAATTGTGAGTTATCCGTCAGGTGAGACGATGAATTGCGAGTTATCCGTCCAGGAGAGACGATGAGTTTGGATTGAATTAATAATTAAGTGTGTGTGAACTGGCGGAAGATCGATTTATAGAAATCGATAAATGATAATGTTAAGATAAGTTGTAAGCTGATTTATTACTGATCAATGGAACTGAATATGAAAACAGAATAAGTTATCCCAGCAACAATGAAATAAAAGCTGTTTTGTTTCTTCACAGAATTAAGATTTAAGAAATACACCTAAGAAAGTCAAACTAATGAAATTAAATGTTATTGAATTGTGATGAAAGTATGTGATCTTGATATCTTGGTATCTCGGTATCAAAAGCTTACACGAGGACGTGTAAATGTCAGAATGGCCGTGTCGTGGCGAAAATAATGAGTATGCGTGTAGTCGCTGTTTACTTCTTCTCCAAGTTCCCTTTGCTATTATGCGTGTTCCTATTTATGAACACGTGGCGAAAATAATGAATGCGTTTAGTCGCCGTTTACTTCTTCTCCATGTTCCCTTTGCTATTATGCGTGTTCCTATTTATTGTCAATGTGTGAGGATGAATAGATGAATTATCTAGGACTTTGCAAAAACGAGAGCGATAGAGCTGTTGCTGAACGTGGCCACTTGCGCTGCTTGGTTAGAAAGGGAAAACTATATAATGAAAAGGAAATGCCAAAAATTGAGAAGAGACAAAGCAGGCTGCACGAAACGGGAGTGAGGTCATTAATCGTGGAGAAGCCAAAGCAGACGCAAGTGGACTCGTTGACTGCGCACAGCTGCATAAAAATTATATTGTGAAAAGAGTTATGAGCAACGCTGATATGGACGGACGGACGGACGGCGAGGACCCTGATATTCTTAACCCGACAAATACGTAAAAATTAATTCAAGATATCGATATTGCCATCAGTAAGTGGCTCATGTATCACCTCTAGAATTGCAATTTTCACGCAAAGAGTTTACAATTACACGCTTGATTGTGGGCATCTTAGCTTTAAAACTGAACACAGTATTAAATAATTTTATACATAATGTACGTGCTCCTACTAATCCTTTTAGGAATCTCACGCTACAGGGCTCAGAAGAATTCGCAATTGCCAGATGGATTTTACGCAGCCATAGTGAACAGCTTTTCGAACAGGAACATTATGTTCTCCACGGAGATGATACGATCCAGCATGCTGTTCATCTATGTGGGCGTGGAGGAGGGTGAATCCGAGCAAATTCGAAAGGCTATGCACTACCGGGGAACACATCTATCTGATTACAAGCCGAAAACCCAGAAAATCTTTGTTATGAGTGCGCAGAAGGCACCAGTGGCCAAGAGTGTTACCCGATTCTATGTACGTCTGAATATGAAGATGTCCACGGATTATAGACTTTTTATGCGGCATACAGAGGGAAGAGCTCGTAATATCGCCTTTGTTCGTGAAAAACTAGACGAGGTGAATACATTTTACAGCCGTGAAATGGGCGAGCAAATGGGGCAGGTGGTAAAAGAAAGCTGGTGGAAACCGAACAGCCAAGGACTCCTCATAAATGCCATTTTCTTCAATTTGAGTTGGGCGCGGACTTTCAATCCGGAAGCCACATATCCCCGGGAGTTTCGAGTAAATGCCGCAAAGAGCGTTATGATACCCATGATGCACGAGGATAGTAAGTTTGCATTTGGCATCCTAGGGAATCTTAAAGCCACCGCCATTTTGGTGCCCTTTTCCCAGGGAGATCTCCAAATGCTCTTGATAAAGCCCGATCAGCCTGATGGACTTGCTGCCTTGCAAATGATGCTGCAGGCCATGAATATCTTAAGTGTTGCCGGGAACCTCACAATGATGGATGTGTTTGTGGGTATTCCAAAGTTTAAGATACACAGTGATCTAGAACTCTCTCCAGCTTTTGAAAAGATGGGCATCAAGGATATATTCAAGCCGAGCAAGTCATTTTCAACATTGCTTCACAGGAATACCGACTTTCGGATTGACCGAATTATCCATGTTGTCACCTTTGAGTTTCAGGAGCAGGGCATTGGTACACCAAGTACGGATGTTGGTAATTTGAATTATCTACAAAAACCTGAGAGATAATGTTTAATTATTTATTTGATTTCAGGCAATGGTAGTTTGACACACACCTTTAATGGGGTGAAATATTTTCTGGCTACTCATCCTTTTGCTTTCTACATCATAGATAACACATCCATTTTCTTTGCCGGTCATGTAACAAGCTTTTAGAAATTAAAAAAATATATATATCAAATTATTGGTGAATAATACATCAATAGCTAATGGGTCAGGTAATTTTTATATTCTCACCGTTTGTGGGGAAATATTATTGCAGAGCTATAATGTTTATGAATCGTTTCGTGTATTAAAAAAATAATGTTAATTTGTGGTCGAGCCATATTCATTTCATTCGGCTCCCGAAATATCTTTTGATTAGCCAAAGGAATGGCACTGGTTGTGCGCCATAAGAATCCAGGTCATGTAGTCCACATATAAATCCCGGCAAATTCATGCATGACCCATAAAAACCAATGCCCCCACTTGGCCAACGGACTTCCCGGCACTCCAGGAACATATTTCCTATTTATGACTGCAACTTTCGGTCGAGTCCGGGTAGGGTGCAAAAATTTCAACACGCTCACACAAAAATTGCCAATTAAGCGCATTTATGACTGCAGCGCAGCGGAAGTATGTGCGGCATGCAACTAGCCGGGTAGAAGTCGGGGTCACCACCCCCGGAATCACCAGCTCCCGGTGGAAACAGTGTCTGGCCCATAAACATCCTTAATGCGAGGACGTGTGCACTCCGAAGACGCTCGTCGGATTATTAAGAAACAATGAAGACGGGACGTCGCTAGAAGCCATAAAAGCGGACACATAACGCCCGCTTTATGGCGCAAGTTAAAACCGGAAACAAAATAGTTGACACCGCGCGGACATTGACCATCGGATACTAGGGGGTGTTTAAAGGGAGCTGGCTGACGCATACTCTCGTAAAACTTGGGTCAATGACGAAAACATAATTTGTAATTTGAATTTGCTTCGTGTTCGAGCATAAGCAATGAGCTTACCAGAATGTCCTTCGCAGTTGTCCTTTGGCTTTAAGGGATTCAGCTCGCGTTTTGATCATGGCGCATATAATTCGTTGGAATAGTGATTGCTGCTGCTGGAGAAGAGGCTTGTGGATTGTCACTACAGGAAATCAGCAGGTGTGATATATTGTTTATAACATTTTGGCGTGTGTTCAGCAAACCCTTGACGTTGAATAATAATTAAATTTTCTTATAGTTGTAGCTTTATCTATTCATTGTGTGGCTTGAATGATTTGTGGTTCCTTGTATGCGATAAGAGACTGAGATAATGTTTAGAAACGATGGTAAGGTGAATTCAATTAATCAGTTAAATCAAAACTTTGTTAATTAATTGCAAGACTTAACATCCAGAAAGGTGATATGAGTAAATTAATTTATCAGTCTCACGAAATTGTGTTAATTAATTTTGAGATTCCAGACCAAATTAACTGAGGAACGAATTACACGAGTAACTCCACATTGCAGCGAGATATAAACTGAAATTAAAAAATATCTTCTACATGGGGAGTTGCGTCTTGGGCTGAGCCCTTGGCTTTGGGGTAAGGGATTCCTTTTTCCTTCGACTGATTTATGCGCTTATCACGCAAGCGTCGCCGTTTTTATGTCGCTGTCGTCGCCGTCTGTCGGCCATAAATGTCCTGGCCCGAGTCCTGGTCACAAATTTGCCAGTTTAATGCTCCCTCGGATCTCGACTAGCGCTTTTCAATTTCTCCACACATACCTGCGAAATGGCTTAGGCTCATCCTTCGCCCTTCGTGACAGTTTTTCATTACGCACAAATCCTTCGGGCATACACAGTCACATTAAAAAAGGATGTTGACTAAGAGCCAAAAGTAAAGAGGAACAGGGTGCGATGTAAGCAAACAGCGAATGGAGACTGCCGTTTTAGGAATTTCATAAAAATCGTTGCCGGCTTATCGCAGCTTTAAGATGTCTGTGGGTGCTCGCATGTCCTTTGCCCTGCAACACTTTCAAAGTGACATTATGCAACTTTGAGCGGCAGCAACAAGAACTGCAGCTATCTAAATTACCCAGAGACATCCGGCATGGCAGGACGCTCTTATGCGCTCAAGGATCAACAGGAAGCGCCCCAAGGAGTCTGACTAGCTCCATGTGTTGCATTTTGCCTTCATGTTTTTTTTGTTACGTTCCTTTGCCCTGCAAATTTCATTTGGCACTGCGACAGGAAGGAAATGTGAGCATGCAAAGCCGAAAAAGGTCCTGCATAGACAGAGATAAGTTGCGCAGCAGTCGCCAATTAATCCGTCGTCCTGGACGTGTTAACATTCCGCCACTTCAGAACCAGAGATCAAGTGGCCTCCAGTCAAGGCCAGAAGTCACGTATTCTGGAGAACGGGGCAGCCAAAGCTTCAAGCCAAAATCGGTTTCTACCTTTATTTTCAACTTGTTTGGGAGATATTGCATGATTTCAATGATTTCAAATACGCTCAAAAACCTGGCCATTGGCGCCACAGTTCACAGTGGACACGCTTCTAGGAGCGTGGACGTAATAAATGGTCAATAAATTCCCAACTGAAACCGATATCAAAGGAATGCATTTTCCCGATGAGTTATTGATATAAATATAATCAAAATAAGCCGGCCCACTAATCATCAGCGAAAAATTGCGATCTCCAGTCAATACGTCTGCTCGGAATTCTGATTAGACAAACTAATCGCCAGTCAGACCCCATGCGTGAAAAAAACCCCTTAGGGAGCGATAAGATCCCATGCAGTCACAAATCACATCCCCGCGAAGCCCTCAGATAAAGTAGCAGTGGGGTCCACTATATAAGGAGCGGCTCTGAGTAGTTCCGACCAGAGTGAAACTGAACTTCCATCTGGAATCACCATGTTTCTGGCTAAGAGCATAGTGTGCCTCGCCCTCCTGGCGGTGGCCAACGCCCAATTCGACACCAACTATGCTTCCGGTCGTAGTGGAATGGTCCACCTCTTCGAGTGGAAGTGGGACGACATCGCTGCCGAGTGCGAGAACTTCCTGGGACCCAATGGCTTCGCCGGCGTCCAGGTCTCGCCTGTGAACGAGAACGCCGTCAAGGACAGCCGTCCCTGGTGGGAACGTTACCAGCCCATCTCCTACAAGCTGGAGACCCGCTCCGGAAACGAGCAGCAGTTCGCCAGCATGGTCAAGCGTTGCAACGCTGTGGGAGTGCGCATCTACGTGGATGTGATCTTCAACCACATGGCCGCCGACGGAGGCACCTACGGCACGGGCGGCAGCACCGCCAGCCCCAGCAGCAAGAGCTATCCTGGAGTGCCCTATTCCTCGCTGGACTTCAACCCGACTTGCGCCATCAACAACTACAACGACGCCAACCAGGTGCGCAACTGCGAGCTGGTCGGTCTGCGCGACCTCAACCAGGGCAACTCCTACGTGCAGGACAAGGTGGTCGAGTTCCTGGACCATCTGATTGACCTCGGCGTGGCCGGATTCCGCGTGGACGCCGCCAAGCACATGTGGCCCGCCGACCTGGCCGTCATCTATGGCCGCCTCAAGAACCTGAACACCGACCACGGCTTCGCCTCGGGATCCAAGGCGTACATCGTCCAGGAGGTCATCGACATGGGCGGCGAGGCCATCAGCAAGTCCGAGTACACCGGAGTGGGTGCCATCACCGAGTTCCGCCACTCCGACTCCATCGGCAAGGTGTTCCGCGGCAAGGACCAGCTGCAGTACCTGACCAACTGGGGCACCGCCTGGGGCTTCGCCGCCTCCGACCGCTCCCTGGTCTTCGTCGACAACCACGACAACCAGCGCGGACACGGAGCAGGAGGCGCCGACGTGCTGACCTACAAGGTGCCCAAGCAGTACAAGATGGCCTCCGCCTTCATGCTGGCGCACCCCTTCGGCACTCCCCGCGTGATGTCCTCCTTCTCCTTCTCGGACACGGACCAGGGCCCGCCCACCACCGACGGCCACAACATCGCCTCGCCCGTCTTCAATAGCGACAACTCCTGCAGCGGCGGCTGGGTGTGCGAGCACCGCTGGCGCCAGATCTACAACATGGTGGCCTTCCGGAACGCCGTGGGCTCGGACGCGATCCAGAACTGGTGGGACAACGGCAGCAACCAGATCTCCTTCAGCCGAGGCAGCCGCGGCTTCGTGGCCTTCAACAACGACAACTACGACCTGAACAGCTCCCTGCAGACGGGCCTGCCCGCCGGCACCTACTGCGACGTCATCTCCGGCTCCAAGAGCGGTTCCTCCTGCACGGGCAAGACCGTCAGCGTCGGATCCGACGGACGGGCTTCCATCTACATTGGCAGCTCCGAGGACGACGGAGTGCTGGCCATCCACGTCAACGCCAAGTTGTGAACAGCTGGGGAGCATGGTGAAAAGCCAGGCAGTAAATTGAGATTATTAATTGTACGAAATATATATGATGAGATTATAAGCACACAACACTTTAATTCGCGAGGGATGATAAGAATATAATATATATATTATCTGGGCTTCAAAGCATTGATTTTATTTATTGAGTCAAGAGGGAAATTTATTTCCTTGTTATTCTCTGTCCAGGTCTAAAGTCCCCAGCGGTTAGGCTATCTATTGATTTGGTCATTCCCCTCGAATTTACAAGAGAGATACAGAAATTTGCGTAGAAACTGATAGCAATCGTGGATTTTACGAATTAGGCAAATTGATATGTGCTTGCGAATAATATTTATTGATGGTATCAAATCAGAAATTTATAAGGACTTTTTGAAGTGCTTCAATTTTAAACATTCATAGATTTTTTAAAAAGCAGACAGGTTTGGTGAGAGTTTGAATATTGATTGTTGACTTTAGCTATACATAAATCACACCGCATCCACCCATTGGTGGTATCCTTCGAACTGGTAGGCTGATGGTGCAAATTGAAGCTGTCCTGGAAATTCCTCGTGTGCCCGGAGAAGCGGCCAGGGCACGCACCAAGTTAAGTCCGTATCCCCACACCCGGCGGCAGATTCTATTAAAATTGCCTGTCATTGCCGTAGCCGGCATCGTTATTGTCCGCTCCCTGGATCCTGGATGGATGGGGCTGCCCCATCCTGGCTGCCTCCAATGTTGCCCTTCCTCTTTTCGAAATGGCAGACATGCTTAGTCCCTTGGACGACGATGGCGACGTTGTCTTCTGGCAGGACCATTATTCTTCAACAACGTGCATTATATTATCCTTTGGCTGAAGGCATTTGTATGCTGGTCCCGGGCGCGAATTGCATTTGGGATCGGGTGGTTTCGGCTGCTTCCTGGCTGATTTCTGGGCGGATTCGGTTGGCTCAGCGCACTGGCCTTTCAGCTGTCGTCAGTGCAATTTGTATTGCCGCCCGTCGGTGGCGTCTGTAACTTGTTTTTTATTGGTTTTCTCGTTTTAAATTTCAATTTGGCGTCCTGTAAGCAAGATGTATGTACAAGGCCTCCCCAGCAACTCCCCAATCCTCGCCAGAAACGCCATGCATACATATGTTGACAGTGTCAGGTGCGCCAACGATGGGCGATTTATTTGCGTCAGTGCGCCAGGTTGACAGTTTCAAGGTGCTGTGACTTGTTGACCCGGCTGCTAACTAAACTGTCATTCAGCTGGTGTTACCATTTCTCGTTTCAATTACACACGAAGAAATTACCGAGCATTAAGTGTTTTCCACAAAAAAATATATAAAGTTTGAGTTAAAATGGTTTGAATGTGTAATTGATAGTGGAAATGGGATCAGTGCAAGTCAAGGTGGCATTCAGTAAGCCCTTAATGGTCTCGTTTCAGTGCCAGGTTATTATGCAATTAGGGGTTAGGGGGCTAGGAAATTTTACACCGCATTTAACCCAAAACATGCCACTTAACGTAGGGCATTTATCAATGAGAGAGTCGGTATTTCCCCAGCCCTACGTGATTCGCCGCCCCGCATTATCAGCCATCAGGAAGCAACCTCATCCTTGAACGTGCCCACCCACCCCATCCCCCATCGAAATTTCCCATACACACATGACGCTGCACTCCGTGCGATTATCGAGCGTTTCCGTTTCCGCTGCTCGGCTCGTTCTGTGGCTTTAGGCCGTGCCCCGAAAATTACATGCCTTTGTTTTTTATCTAATGCCTGGCGACATTATGCCTAACCCGAGGTCTTAAGGGTCTCCCCCAGTCATTCCACTCCCCGTCCATTTTTGCGAAACGTGTCCTGGAACTCTCCATGGGATTCAGATGCGCAATTCGATCTTTTATCAGTTGTCATCGTCGGCAAATTCACACATTCGCATGGGCATTTGTCGCTCTGCTTGATTTGTGCCACCGTAACCAGTACAGTGGGCTTAAATGGTATGTTTTCCCAATAAATTAAAAAGATTAAGAAAATAAAAACATTAAAGATGGTCTATCCTTACTTAAACTCCTATTTAAACAATCTTCAACGAATAGCTGAACTTTCAAACCAAGCATTTACATTTTTTGACACTTTACCCTGGCATCCCATGAACACCACTGTTCCCCATCCGATTACTCCAACTCCCGAACGGAGAAGCACATTGTTTCACGTGCCATTTCGCAGCTGAAATTTGAACTTTTTCAAGCACCCGAGCAGGAGAACTAAACGAATTCACAAATCCGGAGACGAGGCAGTAAATGTTGGACGGATGGATGAAGATGTGTGCTGGATGCGTGCCTAAGTGTTGTGCTGCATTTACATGGAATGGCCATACAATCGTGGATTGTGGGCGAGATAAAGGCTAGGATATCGAGGAGTATACATATGTGGGTGTGTGTCGATGTCGATGGTTTGAGGGACAACAACTGGCGCTGTGGCGTGAATTGGATACGCACAAATCCAATGGAGCAGGAGATAAGTTCGTGTGTGGGGCATATTAAGCAAAAATTAGCAACAGTTGTGGCCCGGACTCTGAATGCTGCGAATATGTCAAGTTAATTTAATGTAGCATGAAAAGGGGGAGGTGAGTGGGTGTGTGGCAGATACGCAGTGCCATGTGTTGCCCGCCTACGTGCAATAATTTGTGCAATTACTTGGCAAATTTGTTCGGCGTCCTCGCAGCCTCGCAGCCCTGCGACGTGTCCCGAAAAAAATTCAAATAAATTATGCCCCTGGCATTCTCCAATTCTATTTGCCAAATTCTTCTTTTTGCACACTTTTTTCTGCGTTCCGAATTATGCATTTAGTTTAAAAAACATGTGGAGCGTGTGGAACAAACTACGTGAGGGGCATAGACAAAAAAAATTAAGCACAACTCGAGAGCCAATGGCCCAGAAATATTGAAAGAGCAGAGCCAAGATGCATTGAGATGAGTTGGAGAAACGTCTCCCGGAAAATTTGTAATTTTTCAGCTCTGCGACTTTTTGGCTCATAAAAATGTCAAATCGTTTACATACACGTCACTTTTGTGACAACTACTTGACAGACATTAATACACTTAAGCTGCCTGGTAAGCACACGGGCATTATCCTTTAGCCAGCTGCCTTGCTACATACTCGTACTACTTACGTACGTACATCCTTTATCCCTTGAGCAAACGGCAAGCGGATGCGATGGCGGCATGCCAACATAAATGACATAATATAATAAACCAACAGCGAGCGACCAACAAAATGAGCACATATAGGGCGCAGATAGGAAAAGCAGCAACCAAAATTTGCTTAGACAGCAACTCACATGAAAATTCCCCCATGCTCCACTTTCCACAGCAAGATGTCAAGGGAGTCGCGTTTTATTTTTGGTGCCCTTTTAACAAATTGCTTTTGTGCAAATTTTGTCACATCCCCAGCACAAACACCAATACAAACCCACTCCACCCACGGATCCAAGGACATGGAAATACAGCCAGATGGAGCACACCACCCCCAACATCCTGATCAGCTTCATTAGTGCACTCTTGGATGGGTTTTTCTATTTTCGCCAGCTCTTTGAAGTTGCAAGGCAGATTTTCTCCTACTTATATACAATATACTATGAATACTTGACCATCGCTTGACCGGATAATCAGGCCGTGTAATGTGGGAAATCAGTTTTTGATTTGATTTCAATCCAAGGCTGTCATACAGTGGTTATGGTAGAGCCAAAAAAATATTGAAAGGTAAATTGGTAGGTATATTTTTAAAAGCAGTCTTTTGGGAGGAATGTTTGAAATGTGTAGCCCAATTTCAGGGTTAAGTTATGAATATGTAATAAGTATAACAGAATCTCTTAAAAGGTTTGTTAGCTAAGCTTAAGATAAAAACATTAACCGGTTTTAGTTTTTGGATAAAAATGAATATGCTAAATCGGATTTTAAATCTTGCTTCGACCTTTTGCCTGCTGATGCCAAACAAACTAGCTTTTAACACACTCCCAGAAGCCATAAGCATCTTGAGCAGTTCATATTCACATCCTTGGATGCGGTTCATTAGATTTCCGTACGCCGTGACTTGGCTTCTTTTTGCGTGGCTTCCTGCATTGGGCCGTCATAAATTCTAAATATAAAGATTTGTCATAAATTTTTCGGTGGCTGTCACACACACTGCACGGGAATTGGGATTGCCTTGTGTGTGCCGGCCAAAGGAGATGAAGAGCTATTTACATTTTGCAGCAAGGACAACGACAAGACGGGATTTGGCCACTGCAAAGGCAATTTATCATGAAAATTTGTCAGGCGACTGCAGCAAGCTTATTTTACGCTTGGACAAACAGCGAGGACGACACAGAACAGGACTACGAAATAACTTAGCTTTATTCTTAGATATCTACGATCTAGATGGGCATGTGGACAGGGTTGTTGCATTGAGGTGGGAACTATCTACAAGTACTGCCAGATCAGCCAGATGGCCAGCACCACGCCGAGGACCAGGTCCATGGGCAGGCTAAAGGTGTTCCGCCTGGCGTGCTCGTTGCGCGCGATCTCGATGATCTTGTGGGTGGCCTGGAGCCATTGCTTCACCACCGACGCCTCCGTAGCCGTAAAGGAGTACTCCTCCCGCTTGGAGCCGACACTGGATCCGCCCTCCTCCTGTTTCACCAACAGGTTAATGATCTTATTGGCATTGGACGAGACCGAGTCCAGCGGCCTCTGCAGCTCCACGTGCTCCCAGTTGTAGTGCTGCCGGTAGGCCAACCGCTTCTTTCGCACCTCCGTGCACACCAGACAGCGGTCGAACAGGAACACCTTGGAGCGGTACTTTTTCCGGGTGGGAAAGTGCTGGGCGTCGAACTCCGTCGCACGGCGGAAGTTTCCCAGCTGCAGGAGGTCCAACTGCGGAATGTGAGAGACTAGAATTAGTAGCCAGTTTCAGATCTTTTAGAAGCTCTTGACCCACCTCGTTGAGCTCCTCGATGTTGGGTATCTCCTCGGCCTGATTGACCACATCCAGAGCGCGTCGCATGCGCGTCTCCAGTTTGCAAACTGCAGTCAGCACTGGCTTGCAACTAATTCCACTTTTGTAGAATTCCTGAAAGGGTTAAGATTAGTTAGCAATGACAAGCTGTGCGAAATCTAGTTACTTACTGATATGAACTGCTGCAGGAGCAATGGATATCTGGTCAGTCTTTGGATGGGCTGAACTAGGAAGCTGTCGATGCCCAGCTTGTCTTTTATTTGGGTTTGATATGTCTGAAAAGGTATTCCGAATATTAAAATTTTAGATATGGGATAGCGTTTGATTGGGTTACTCACCTGCAACCACAGTCGATTATCCTGTCGCAGTTGCATTGAAGACTTCTTGCCCATGGTGAAGCTCACATAGCAGTAGAAGCTATTTTTCTGCAAGTTAATAAACAGCAAACCATATCATAACCCATCTTAACCTCGTCGAAACTGGGAAACCCTTTGTGTCTGGGCCATGTGCCTAGTCTCGCACTTGGCACATCGTTTGATATATACATATGTGTATATTGTGCTATATACACACACATGCCAGTTTGCCTGTTGGCAAAATCATAATTTCTTAAGCATTTAAGTCACGTAACTCCAGACTTGTAGAGCGGGCCAAGTGGAGAAGCCTTGGCAAGCCAGAGCGAAAATTTGGAATTCCTGTCGCTATCTGTGGCCAATGCCAATGCAAATGTTTTCCCAAAAAAAAACTAGTGCAAACTGCAAAGAAAATTGCCTGTCTAACGATTTCCTTTCCATTTTAATTTCATTAGCTCCGCCCGACTGCGGCATCAGAATCAGAGCTCGAAGTTCTGCATTTAGATGATATGATAATCATCTCTCTGCGGACTTATCCATAATATTTCCCTTTCCATCCGGGGGCTCTGGGTCTTGCATGTCTAATGCGATTTAGCCGGACAAATGACTGCCTTAAACAATTGTCGCCTCGTCTGTCGAGCGAAAGGTGACAATATATACATACATACACATTTTTGCATATTGCGAATTTGTCTTTGGTGGGCGTGAATTTTATTAGCATGAAATTGCTAGCTACAGTACATTCCTCCTAATTTAGTAATTTGGACTGTCTAAAGAAAAATGTAGGTACTTTTTATATAGCTAACACGATGTGGTATAAATCAATGTCAGCTATGGTCAACCGTTTTTAGTGCTCATCAAATGGTGAGCGATGTAACAACACATATAATATATAACAATAATAGCATAAATCTGTTTTCTTCGTGTTGTTCAATGAGTTTGCAAGCAAGAAATTAGTTTTTGAAGTATTTTTATTGTTCTTCTAACACGCAGCTGTATAAATAGAATTAATAGCTACAGCGGCTTCCCCATCTTCGTTTGTTTATTTCGCAGCAAACATCTAAAACAATTTGGATCGCCAAATCGATTGCATCAATCTGAGAATTCCCCAACCCCTTTCCTTCAACCACTCAAAAACATCCATCCGAATGTGGTAAAACTTTTAATTTGATGGTGAGAAGTCTGATCGACACGCTTGTCACTTGATGTTTTTGGCCATTTAAAGCCGATTAATAAATGAAGGCGACTCTATTTATGGACACTTCTGTCTTTCGAGACCAAAAACTGATTCCAAATCTCCGGCTGGACAAGATCCAGCATTCATCAATGCTAGGCCTCTCCAGCTGCCACATCAATTGATGTTTAAACTAATCGATTTGGCAATTACTTGAGAAAAGCCTCATTAATTTGCAAATGACGACGAGTCAAGAGGAAATTCATAGCACAAGTTTATATTTATCAACATTTTGTCTTCGCCTCTTTTGTTTATGCAGCATGCTGCCAAATTTTTAGAAAATATGTATAAACAAATCTTGAGCAGTTTTATGATATATTTAGCAAAATATTCGCTAGGCTCTGGTCCTGTGAGTCAGAAATGTTTGTTTTGGTTTGGACAAAATAAAAAAAAAGAATGCAAAGTGGTTTTGGGTAAAAGGAACAAAAAAAGTGCAAACAAGAGCATAAATCACATCCCAGGGGTTTAGCATGTCTGTCGAACATTAAGTTCTTAAGATGACAAATCCTCGGGGTGCTCGACAAGAATGTTACCTGCTTTTGGAGCAGTTTATAAGCTTACTGTACTCCTGGCTCAATTTATATTCGGGATTTCTGGGAACTCGGGTATGACATAAGAGAATTGCGACCGAACAAGAATTCCACCACAATGCCTCCGACAATTCCGTACAATTTCCATTTCAATTTAAATTGATCATTTGCGTTGTCAACACTCAGCTCAACATGGCCACATGGCCGATCTCTCTAGAATGGGCCCGAAAAATCATTCCGAAATGAGTACTTTTAACGAGATGATTTGGGGATTTCTATAGCTATATCTGAATATGCTGAAACGCCAAGCCCCGGACAGCAATTGTCGACTCTCCTCGCCGAGAACCGATGACGTCAGCTGCCGGCAAATGGAACCCCAGCCCAGAAAAAATATAAATACAATATAGAGTCTGTTTGCCCTAACAATTTTCAACTGATTTTCGTAACTAAGTGTGAGCTTTTGTGACTGTGTGTTGGTTTTTTTCGTATTTTATTACGGCGTTCTGCTGATTACTTCAATCTTATCAGGGGACTTCACTAAGCCAGCCCATTCGTCATTCTGCAAGTGATCTGGGATATACATTTGTTTTTTGTGAAAATCGTTTATTAATTTTGCACGACACACGCACTGGCATATGAATGAACTTGTCGCGAGGTGTGAGTAGAAATATATTACTAAAAATTAAGTAATAATCATTAATTGAGATTCTCGCACAGTTTGCATAGCCCACATTGACTTCATTTGCATTAAGACACGAATTGGCGTTCAAATAATAAAAATAATAAAAAAAAGCTTAACAAAGCAAAAGATAATAAAGAAACGAGACACGAATCGCAGGTGTCAAGTCCCGGCGAAAAAAATGTATAAAAAAAGACTTATCCACTTCATTATGTGTAAATATTTGAGGTTGAAATTAGGCACCCCAAGTGCCTACGGAAGACAAAAGAATTTTGATAGATGAGATGTCGGAACCTGTCTAACGGCTACTTGGCTCAACGACACGACTTTGGCTAATGGACCCAGCCCACTCAGCATCCCCTCCACAAACATGCCCCTTAGCTCACCTCGAAGTGAGTAGCAAACTCATCGAATAGACCTTTGAGATCCCGCTGATTGCGCAACATGAGCGGCAGTATCTCCTTCTCATGCAGCTCCAGAATCTCCGCAATGTTTCCCAGCAGCATCTTCTGCTTCGTCTCGCCACTCAGAGCTTCAGGCAGATCCTCGACATCCTTCAGCTGGCCATAGTTCAGCATACCCTTCTTCAGATTGTTTACATAGTTCACCTCCGTCTGGATGAGCTCGTCGATTATGAAGCTGATCTTCTTGGAGGCATATATCTCGGTTTGATCGCAAGGAAACAGATTCTCCAAGGACAACGTGTCCTCATCCTCGTGGCTGGACAAAGTGGAGGTGGGTGGTCATTACTTAGTTACCAAATCAATTACCAATAAACGAATATCTAGGATGGCTATGACTTTCTCAGCTGTACTTACTACTCATCGCCCAGAGTCTCGAAACTGAGCGTGTGCGATGGGAAGGAGTGGAAGCCATTGGGTGCTCGGTAGGTTGGGGATGAGTTCGCTGCGGTTGTTGAACAGGTGTTGATGGAACTCAATGAGATGCCGCTGGAAACAGAACAGTAACGAAAACACAAGAACAGCAAGCCGTAAATGAGGAACACTTAAAAATGAGGTGTGTATATAATAGAGAAATGCGTACAACATTAATTATATTCCTAAACACGTACTACAAATTTAAAACCTCCAGAAACTTTAACCCACAACCGTTATTATTTTCTACTGCTTAAGCTAAATAGTAATACTTTATATAATGTATGCATAATGATATAAGTTATCATCTTCATTGCAAAAAAAATAGTTTATAGAACAAGATTGGGAAAAATAATTTTTGCCAAGGGGAACACCATTTATCGCTTTAGTGTTCCACTTCCTCTGTAAAATTTCTCATTGCCTGAAATTTCTTTTAACAACTTCCTTCCTGCGCTATAAACCAAAACCTTAATAATAAAGGCACTTTGCTTATCTGAAATCAGTCGCGGGAATTAACAATTTTTAACATATTTATCACGCATGTCATGAACTCAGCCACTCCCGACAGCAATTACCGTGGAAAGGCTTAAAAATAACCGGAGCGTATACGTTATCTTATCACGTATACGCACAGTAAGTGGTGTAAAACAAGCCAAAGGTCGTACATTCAATAGTGGACAATAAATTCGATGAAAAAACAGCAAACAGCTGTCAGATGGAGGAACACGTTCAAACAAAACATTAGGTGAGGTTAACCAGGGGGTTTTATCCCTACCTATCGCTGTCCAGCAGACTTATTTGCTTCTCCAACTTGCCGTTGCCCGTTGTCTGGGATTTCGGTGGAGTGGTTGCGATGGGTGAACTGGGTGACTGGGACTCAAGTATCGGGCATTCTTTCGCTGGGGCCCTGTCCACCACATCGATCGATTTGCCATTATCGGCATTATCGTCGAGTATATGCAAGTAAACGTTAAGAATCTGCACTAGAAATATCACAAGAAATGTGAGCACCACCGAAACCACATCGAACAAATTTAAGGTGAACAATGCCAACTCCATAATGGTTGATTTCGTTTTTTTTCACAGCTTTCTATAGACTAAACCACCGCCGAATTCGACGCATATCGATGGCAAAACGTGTACTATATATGGCCACTAACAGTATTACGATACCGATCCGCAGCGAATCAAACGCAAAACTCGACTGAGCTAAAATTCCGCTGAGTATTTGCAAAGACTGAAAAAGCTTCAGCTTCAAAAGCTTATTGCGATCGTTCTCTTTTTTTTTGTGTCGAATTCTCTTCAATATAAAAAGCTAAATCTGACCACGCGTCGAGCATTTTGTTTGTAAACATGGAAAACAATTTGAAACTGTGAAAACCATTTCGATGTCTGGCATTGGAATAGAATTCAACAAAGTCCGTAACACTTTTGCTTTCATCGTGGCAATAATTCCGTTGAATCGTTTATGATTTCATATTTGCATATCAATTAGGCCACGAAGGCTTTGGCTAATGGCCGGGCAATAACTGTTATTATGGCCACTACCTATAATCAGCGATTTCGATATCGCCTTGAACTTTCGGGTGCATTGAAACTGGTTACCTTTTGTTTTTTTTTATTGGATTTCGGCACTCTGCGAATGGAGTTATAAATCAGAAATCAGAATAGTTATACGTAAATCATTTTCCTACCCATTAAACGTTTAAAAGTGCAAATAGTGATGATCTCATACAGATCATCGGAAAACCGATAATTGTCATTTGCATTTGTGAATTTCACCAGTTAAATTGTTCATTTTATTGTTTATACAACTTTTTTTTTCTGGACAGTCTGTATCAAAAGAATTCACTGATGAGGCAACAAAAAACAATAAGAATTATAAATAAACAGCGAGCACTTCTGGGCGCGATTGATGAGCTGCAAGTGGAATGATGAGCATGGGGATCTGATCGGGGGACCCAGCACGCAATTATTGTTTGCCTTTATTTATTTATATGCGCCATTTGTTTATTTTTATACATTTTCTTAGTGATGTCACAGGCGGGCGCAAGTGCCACTCAGAAACAAGTTGTTTCGCTGTTTTGAGTATTGCGTGTCGTATCATTAACAATATTAAGAGTGATGAGGTGGTTTGCATGAATTGTATGGATCGTTGGGTGGCTGCAGATCGTAGATCTCGGGGATCTCGGGGAACAGGGGGCAGCGAGTCCGTAACAGCTGCTCCACGTCTGCTTCTCATGACAACGCCGATGGCGTGCGACCTTTCCATGATAGGTTCATTTGTTTTGACGTCTGTGAAGCGTGTGATTTCGCTGGCGGAAAGTGGAAGGAAGTGACGGTTATTCCTAAAATATGGTACACAGATATTTCCTTAATTAAGAGCAGTGGGAAATCGTGATAAAAATAATAACCCAATTGCTTGTTTCGGTGTAGTGCATGTGTATTGCTTTTTAATGTGCAAAAATATCTAAGAAATTTAAAAAGATAACAACGCTTTTTTGAACTTTCCATTTTATTTTAACCTTTTATTTTTTAATCCATATTTACGAATAACAAAAATAGCTTATCCAGCTAGGCACAAGTAAACGTTCAACGCGTTGCGCTTTTTGACAACAATAATACAGGAATATATACAACTTAATTAACAAGTTACACTTATAATGCAATATTTGGTTACTTAGCATTCAAAGCGAAAGGCGTTCGACTCCCGATCTCTTTGTGCCACAAGCAATGAGCAGGAATTTGAAACAATTTCGAATATTGACTTGGCTTGGCCCAGTGGCCCTCGACAATTAGACGCCACAGGCAGCTCCAGATGAAATGGGACTGGCTTCCTTATACATCGATCCGGAACTGCCGATTTTCATTAGCCGGACAAGGATCCTTTCCATGTCTGATGTTTGTTCCATTCCTTACGAGGCCGCATACCAAGTGGTCCTGTTGCTGATCGTATCCTCGTCAGCCTTTGGCATTATCCAGATGTTTCCGATTCCACTATCTGAGCTGAAGCGATTGGAGTCGCGATACAGCGAAAAACTGGGTGCCTTGCGATGCAGGTGGTCATTCTCACGAGAGTAGCGCTCCTGCAGCTTCTGGCGCTCCTCGTTGGCATAGTTATTGATCATATCCCGGATCAAGTCCAGCCAGATAGCAATCTGTACTGGATCTGCGGTGAATTCGCATTCCTGCTGCTTTCTGCGCTCATAGTACAGCGTAAAGGATTTGGTCTTAGCCGAGATGCCAATGTGCTCGCAGGGATAACGACCATGGAAGAGCAGGTTCTTGCCCTTGATCTCCGTATAGATGATGCACTTGTCGAAAATAAAGACCTTAGAGCGATAGCTGCGCTTCAGCTTGTGATCGAGCACCTGGAACTCGTTCACCTTCCGGAATTTGCCCTGATAGTAGACGTTGAACTGTGAGTGGAGTGGGATAGTTAGAATAGTCGGATGAGGTAAGCCCTATAAGTAATCTCTATCTACCTCATGACAATCCACAATGTCGTTGATGATCTCCGATTCATTGGTGGTTGTCAGCAGGGCACGCAGACGCTTCTCCAGGCGACAACAGGACTCGATTAGTGGTTTCATCACTATGTCACGGTTCTTGAAGAAGGTCTATGAACAGTTGGGAATCAGGTTAGTTAACTATCAAAACCTTCCATTTAGAATTACTCACATTAATGAACTGCGTGAGCAGCAAAGGATAACGAGCCATGCGCTGAATAGGTTGGACCAGGAAGCTATTTATGCCCAGCTTGTCATCGCGTTCCAGGCGGATACTCTGTAAAGTGAAATATATATATTACTTTGTAAAGTGAAAGAAAGGTACTTTGAAATTGACTAGACTTGACTTACAGTAAAGTAATTCTTGTAGAGATCGCACAGCTTGAGGGATTTCTGCTTGTTCATGGTGAAGATAACATATCCATAAAAGCAGTTATGCTAAAGATCAATAAGGTCAGTATCATGTATTATGGTATATATTAAGACAACTCACATCTAGGAATTGCAGGAACTCATCAAACAATCGCTTAAGATCGCGCCTGTTGCGCTGCAGCATGGGTAGGAACTCATCGCGATGGAACTCGGCGATCTGCTCGATGTTTCCAAACAGATCGTACTTCTTTCCCCGCAGACCCAGGGGAAGATCCTTGCGCTGGAAGATGTTGCCATAGTTCTCGATGCCCATGAACAGGTTGTTCACGTACGCCTCCTCCGTCTTGATCAGCTCCTCGAGAATGGGATGCACGCACTTGTCGCTCTTATCGCGCAGTTCGATCTCAACCTCCTCCTCCCTGGGAGAAATTTAAATTATGATTACATAACAAAAATAAATAATAAAAGGTAATACTCACTCATCTTTGGGTTGGTAGACCGAGTGAAACTTGCCCACCAAATTCTCGTTGGTGGTCCCAATGATTTCAGTCTTTCGCCTCGGCGTGGAGCGATAGTTTCTGGAGAGGAAGACAGATTGTAAGTCCCGGTTAAATAAAACTCTAGCTATCTACAGCTTAATGAAAATAACCGCCCAGACAATGGCAAAAACAAGTCCAGCAGTGATAACTGTTTAGATAAACCCCCCGGGAGCAGGAGACATTGGGTGAGTCAGCAGTAGGAGCTCTTGTGATAAGACCAGTGGCAACCTTTAAGCAACTGAAAACTGGCCTAGATAATGTCAGAGCATACATGCTTGCCCAGCCAGTGAGTCACGGAATTCCATTTTCGGGTAGCTCGGGGGAAAGACGACCGTCGTCTTGAGGTTCTCTAGTGGGGCCACCAAAGATCATCATGGATTCTTCAAGCGATTTGGCTGTCCAGGTGACTACCATAAGAATGAAATCCATTTGCGAGATAATGAACCAGGAGATCATTATCAGAAGACCCATGGACAGTGCGGTCACAATGAAACCGGTTATCTGGAAAAGGACTTTGCAAAGTTCGCAGTTAGTCCGTGCGACCTGGATGGTCAATGGTACGAACCCCGGCAAGGCAGCCATCCATATCCTCAATACTGAGGTCTTCCCTCGACATTCGCCAGTGGAAAGAGGAGCTGCCTGAGGGACCGGATTCCACATCCTTTTCCGCCTCCGACCTGCTCTCCCTGAGAACTTCGATCGTGTCGTAGTCTACATTTCTTTGCGCCCCTCTTCTTCCATACTTATTATCTTCTTTTTCCAGATCATCAGAATATGAGGACAAACTATCGCGATCTAAGGAACGTGTTCGCAATGATCTCACTTCTCTACGAGAGGATCGCGAACTGGAGGGCAGTTCAGTGCTGGCTGATCTCACGGAAGGCTGGGAACTGGGTGCACTCTTCACACTGTCGGCATCCCTTTGGTTTTCAAATCCTTTCACGCGTTTCCTTGCCGGCACTGCGGGTGGAACCCTCTTCTTCCTTTTCCGCGGCGGAAGCGGATCATCGCGGGTGTCTGTACTCACGGACACTCCAGCGGGCGCTGTATACACTATGGCGCGTTGTTCGCGCTCCTGGAGAGCCTCCTCGGAGATTTGACGCTTGAGCCCGGCATCCGATTTGGAACTGGTACTATCCTCGTCCTTTTTGGGCTCATCCATGATCGAGGTGGAACTGCTTCAAGGTGACCGGCTCCCAGGGAATCATTTTACGATTTTTGTCATTTTTGTCATTCTCAAAACTAGAATAGTCTACGAAATGCCTGCTCTGCTTGGCAGCTGGCTATCCTCCGTTTTAGTGTTTGTTTTTTTTTTATTTTGGCAGTTTCACTGACGAACCGGTTGAAGAAATGTACTCCAAAATTCAATTAACACTTTGCCAATCAAGTTTTGGCGTGCGATTGCTTACTTTTTTATGGGCAAACTCACATAATTTGATTTCC
This sequence comes from Drosophila sechellia, assembly GCF_004382195.2. NCBI lineage: Eukaryota > Metazoa > Arthropoda > Insecta > Diptera > Drosophilidae > Drosophila > Drosophila sechellia. The sequence goes on along the minus strand of NC_045950.1, from coordinate 13,198,100 downwards.
ACACCGAAAAGGAAGCTGAACGACCGCGAAGTTTAAGTTAGTCAAAATTGGAGGAAGGCCAACTAAGTTGGAGCTGATTTCTAGTTCTATGCGTATCCTGCCGTAAAACTATCGTAAAATTTATAACGACTAGCTAATAATTCATATCACCTATAAATAGAAGATAGATAAAACTTGCTGTTATAGCTCGCTTACTTCGAGAAAACAACTTAAGGGGAAAGGCTACAAAACTATTTGAGTTAAAACTGTTTTGTTTATTATTCACCATTAATCTAGCTAAACAAACAAGAGTTGCTTGAAAGTGTTATTGCTTTTACTTTCAAATTGAAATATTACTATTTTATAGTTGTGTCACATAAAACGTTTTAGCCAGCTCCCTTTCTTGATAAATTTTTTTCCATAACGCACCCTTTTCCATTAGAAATAATTAACGAAATAACACAGCTGCACCCGTTAGTTTTTCCGCAATCTAAAGTTTTCTTAAATCCACCCGCACTGATAAGTCTTATCGTTATCTAATTATTTACCTGGGGAAATCGTTGCGCATTTTTAGCGGCAATGTGAGCGCTTCTTTGGACTGATCTGCGCTAATGGATCGCTGCACCTGCTGCTGGTTGACCTTTGAATCCGCGACCTCCTCCTCACTGGGAACGACCTCCGAGGTGGTATCCACAACCAAGTATTCCTCAGCGGCGGCATGCGAATCCGTTTCAAAGTCGGATATCTGATCCACCTCGTCCTCGGATCGCACCTCGTGTATGCCAGCTTGGAAACTGGGTATGGAGCTGCTGCGACTGCTGCCCCTGCTGCCCAGCCCCGGGAGGCGTATGCGACGCGGGGGCGTGGCAGGTGGCGTGCGGTGCTCCTCGGATTGATCCTCGAACGAGGGATGACGACGGTTCTCCAGCAATTTGAGGCTGTGCCTCTCCTGCTTAATGAAGCAAATGTTCGTCCTAAAAGCTTCGAAGCGATGCACCTTCTGCCGGACATCTAGCAGTGCGGGATCTGGTGTTTGGGGCGACATAGGTGACTCCGGTGTGGACGCCGTTCCCAGTCCACCGACGCTCTCCGCCTCGTGCATCTTGAGCAGCGAGCGTTGACGAAAAACACTATCCGTATCGGAAGTCACGGAGTACGAGAGCTGGATCGAGCTGGAGCTGCTGCTCACCGAACTAACTGGCCGTGCGACGTCGTTGGACTCCAGATTGCTACTGACGAGCGTGCTGTTATGCCGCTCCTGCTCCGCCGTCTGTTGGCTGATCCGGCGGCGCGAGTTGCGCTTATTGAAGTTGCGGTTGCTGAGATTGCGCTCCCGGCGAAAGGGCAGCGGACTGAGATCTTCGTCCGCCATTTTTGAGGGGGTGGTCTTCCGATAAACCTTATCTATGGTTTGGGGCTCTCCTTTTGGGGGCTCTCTTTCTCTCTGTCTTAGGGTCTTCACTGTGACATTGTCGCCTAGCGAGTTTGGGTTCTCAGTTCTCCCCCGCCGCTCCAGTTGAATTAATTGTTTACGACCAGCTATTTACTTTTGGTTTTTGTCAGCACCAAGTGTATATAATGTTTATCTTATACGTATATTCAATTTGTTGGTTTTAACCTTTTTTTTTTGGCGTTGAAACACGTATTCGTATCTTTCTGTTTTTGTTGGCGTCAAGTGTTGCGCTTTTTTTGCCTGACTTCTGATACTTTTTCGTCACTTTATTGCGCTGCGAAACAGAAATTTATAATTAAAGCGATTTATCGTCAAAGCCTTATAAATAGCGAGTGTACAACTAATTAGACATGTAGGGGAATAAATGTTGACGTAAATTTGAACAAGGGACTTAATCATTAACGGACTAGGAAATCCGGAAAGCAACCTTGAGCGCACAGCTAGCATGGGAAGCAATTACAAATAAAATAGGTCATTAAATTCAGTGAGAAGTTGGAGCGACTTCTTAACTTTTAATAAATCTGTCAAGAACTAAAAGTCATGATCTATCAATTACAGCTCAAAATGTTTGATCAAAAACAATAGTATAATCAGGATTGAAACTTCTTTTCTTTTGTAGCTCAACATTTTTTATTTTAATTTTTATTTTAATTGAAATGTCTGCATAGATAAGATGGTCAAATATTTGCATAGAATTTAACTAAGAGATACAAAAGATTTATTTTTGTGACAAATGACGTCAAGTTGTCGGAGGTTCGTGACAGAAAGCGAGAGGCGCTCAAGTGGGAAAGGGAGGCATTCTGTGTATAGTTAATTATGTGTGACGTTTGGTTTGCTGTTTCTGCTGCTTTTTATTTGAGCAAAAAAAAATATAAAAAAACAAGTACAAAGCACTCGAAACCGCAAATGAGGCACGACAAAAAGCAAATGAAGAGTGAACGGCTTGATAGAGGAGGAAGTACGAGGTTCCCCCGAACAAAAGAAAGTAGAAAAAGTCGCACAAATGCAGCACTTCGATTCCGGTATAGCTCCTCATTTGAATGTCTCCATTTCAACAGAACTATATACGTTGGTCAATAGCCACACACGTATAAAAAGTACTGCAAATATCTGAGAACAATTTGAACACTCAAATAATATAGTTATCAAATACTTCTGTTGAGCTAGATCTCATTGCATCCACGCTTGTTATCAAACGAAGGCCAGAAATCACAAAATATCACATGTATGTTCCAGTTAGATTAGTGGTATAACTTTCGCAGATATACTCCCAACTCTATATCTAATCGTGGCTTCCACATTTGTGTGGGAGCTATAGAACTGTTTTATTGCTGCAATCGCAAGTGCAGTTCCACTGACAGGGTTTTGCCCTAAACTACAAAAAGTACCCGCGTTATCTAAAAGTGATTCACTTTATGCCTTTTGGCATTATTTTGGTAGTTGTATAGGTACCGATAACGGATTAATTTGCTTATAACTTCGAGTGTCTTGGGGGGATTTTTCAATCGTTATTAATAGACCGCAAACTGGTTAGAGCCGCCTAATTGGGCATTTGGCATCGTCACATGCAAGTTCCATTGTGTTTGACTTTGGCTACCTTTTAACCCGAGTGCAACAAAGGGTATATTGCTTTGGTGCTAGTCCTATACAACAATCTTTACTTGGAGGTCTATATAATATTTTTTACAGTTAGGGGATCAACACTTTTTGCCGTAACAACAATCGGAAAGTATTCGGTCGATCAATTTCTGATTCACTCTGTTATCTTCACCCATTCCACCGCTTATCATCATTTATAATATTTGAATGGGTTTTAAAGCCATAAAATATGGCAATCATAAACGGGTACATTTACACACAGCTACATTAAACTATTTCAGTCAAATCGAAGCTATGGGCTAAACAAATAGATACGTGGATACCTTGAATTGGATAATACGAATTCGCCCATCAGCAAAGTCAGCTAACAAAATAGAGTTTATGTGTTTAGTCAGCCGATTACAAAGATAAAGGCACACAGAATATAGTAGCTTTAATGGCTTAAAGTGGGGAAAACCGCTCATTACCGACACGAGTCGGTACGAGTTTGGAGCAAAACAGCTTTAGAGCCAGCACTGATTATTCGGCCGAAAAGTGACAATTTTTTCGTGTATTTACTCAATTAAAATTGGAGTTCGATTTTCAGGTTTGGCACAGTTCATAATTTGTGGGCATGTGTTAATGAGACAGTTTTTGTAAGCGCATGCAGACGTTTCGTGTGGTTCGCTTTTTTGAATTTGGATTTCTTCACTAGCTGCCATTCGAGTTCACTTGCCAATTTCGGCACTTACATTGTTCGCTATTTATCGGTCTTTTGCCTCGCTTTAAGGTCACGGCTCACGCTGCGTATACGCAATGTGGGCTTCAAGCGATCGCAAAACTAGAGAACATTCACCGACTCGCGCAACGTTCGCTCACCTGCGCATTTGAATTCGCACTGAAGGTGGAATTCGCAGTGCAGCAAGTGCGAGAATTATCGCCTCTCCCGATCTCTCCGTTTCTCTCTCTCTTTCCATATAGCCCCCGTCTATATCTTTTCCCGCTCCCGCTCCCGCCGTCTGGTTTTAACTGTTCGCCCGCCGAGTGTTAGTTATAATTTTTTTATGCGCTCGCTTTTTTATTATTTAGATTGCTCTCGCGGGCTTGGCGGTTCCGTTCTGTGTCGCATTTTCCACAGCAAATTATTGTCATAATTCCGCCGCTCTTTCTTCGTGCTGCTTGCTTTTTTATTTTTACTTATTTCTGGAGTGCAATTGCAGGCGGCATAAATTCTTAATTAGTGCAGGCCACACAGCAATTAATTTTATTTAATTGCAGCCATAGCTATGACCATAAAAAAGTAAACTACTTTCATTCCATAAACGTAAAAATCATACATCTATGCACTTTATGCTATTTTATAGCATGCTGTTAGAACATAAGATTTATAATTCATAATAAATTTTGTTTTAGATAAAACAATTAGCTTTAAACGTAAAATTTCTGCCAGTGCATAAAACTTAGTGGTCTTCGCCACGAAAGAAACGAAAAAGAATGCGGAGAAAATTGGCGCACAACCAGGCAGTCTGGAAAACCGACTTCAAAAACAATAACGAATCGAAAATTTCCCTGACTAGCGAGCAGTGTGTCAAATAAAACTTCGGGCTTTTTGAAACCCAGTTGGAGTTTTTCATGGTGGGTCCGCTGTGATTTGTCATATATTGTCCACCTGTTTCACTCGATTATGCACTCGTCAGCGTGTTTGAAATGTCTGTCTTATCGTGGACGATTGTCATATCTTATCAATCGAGGTCTGCGCGCAATCGAAACCGCCAACGCAAAACGAAAAGCTGAATACGCGCCGTAGCATTAAAAGCCACAAATCGGTCATTTTCTGTGGATTTTGGCGTAATTCTACGAGAATTCTGGGCCCGATTTCGTGGGGGGTTTTGCTGTTTTCTTACCTGTGCACTGATTTGCTTATCTTTGCACATTTTCGAACGTACGCCGCCCAGCCAACACAAAACACACAAATAGTACCCGAATGTCATGGAATGCTTCCCTTCCAGCTGTGGGAGTCCCATGGTTGCGAAAAGCTAGTGAATTCGATTGCGTTATATGGTAGTTATTTGGGTAGAACCAAAGATTGTGTGGGTACAAGCTGAAATTGTGGGAGTCCCATCGTTTCTCAGTAAATAACACTTTTAATCAAGTTTTTTGAGCAATTCAATATTATAGTCAAGTACTAGGTAAACTGTGAAATTTAGCTAATGATAAGATATGAGTTAAGACCTATTTTACTAAGTGTAACTGACCTTGTAACTTAATTTATGGTAATTAAAAAAGTTCAATCAAATAACAAATCATATTTTCGCGCCAATATTCAAAATTTAAATTTACCACACTTTTCTAAGCCGAATTCGCCGAAATTCGAGCCACTAACAGTTAGCCAAGCACACAACCTGAACTAGTGCGGTTTCTAACCAACTTGTTCATTATCAAGTACCGCAACCATACAAAGAGTTGCCAGAATGTTAATTTCGCACATGTTCGTTACAGATTGAATTTGTTATTCAAATTTTTGAATTCTGAAATGCAATTTTCGCCATCAGCAAATATGCCTATATAAACAGTTTTATATATAATAAGTTGACTAGTTTAACCAATATTCATAAATGCAATTAGAAAAGACCCGTTAAGCTATCCATACAAAAAATGTGCAACTTGTTTTAAGTGATTAAATAATTTTAATTTGACATAATTCACAAGCGTTATACATTTTTTGCCATAGACAACCCTTTGAAGTGAACCTGATGCTTCCCACATAAGTATACATCTTGGATGCACTCGAATTTCGTCGCCTGGCACCGCCAGTCTGGATCGAGACAAGCAAAGTCCAGAGCACCGCGATTGAGTATTGGGCGTTTCAAATTTCCTGGCTGATTTCCCACAATTAGTTAATGCTAACCGAAGTAATTATGCGGCGATAATTCCTGAGAATGTGGGAGTAAGACTTAAAGATACGATGAACTTACTTAAGGCCAATAGGAGTAAGATAAAGAGTTAATAATTAGTTTTGGGTACGCATAAGATATTTTTGCTTCGTCTCTAAAAATCTGCTTTATTTAGTTTTCCGTTTTTAAACCATCTTTTAAGTGGGCAGTAAACAAGCTTCATCCACTAAAAGCACAAACAAATATTTACTGCCTTTTTTTGCTACTATAATTGGTTTATTGCTGAACTGAGAACCTCTCTCAAAGAGATCTATTTAAATGCAGACTGAGAGATTTTAAGAACAGAGAGCTGCATTTTGTGTATGAAAGCTAATTGCCAAATTAGGAAGCCGAAGCCTGCTGGAATATTGCATTCCATCTAAGAAAAGAGGGTAGGAAGAAGAAGAACTGGAAACGTAGTTAAATCTGTTAACTAATTCATTAACTGCGTTTCCTTTTCAACGCCCACTGGAACTAGAATCAGAGAGCGAGAGAGAGAGAGCGAGAGTCAAACTTAAAATTAAAACGCTACTTCTTTCCAGTTAACCGGCCGGCTTACACACACAGTCAAGCGTCACAAGCTTGGAAGAGAGTGTTCGCTTGGGGAGAGCGGCAAGCGTATATAAGCAGCGTCGCCGGCAGAAGAAAGTCAGTTGCAGTGCAGTCGTCGTGACGATCGGTTCAGTGAAAGCTTCCCAGTGGCTGGAGAGAGTGAGAGTAGAGAGTAACGGAAAGAGAGTGCGAATCCGAACCGAACGCCTTTCCTTCGCCCACGATTCAAGTGAACGCTTATTGGCGAATTGAAGACCCGAGAGCCCCAGTGCCCAGCTGATTTAGTATTCTTTGTTGAGGTAAGCCAAGGAATCCCTGGAACCTCCTCATTTCGTAGCACCTTTGTGATGTAATTACGCACCACGATTTACCCTTGCCAAAAAGTGGAAAACGCTTTTGCGAACTTCGATGCCGAATGGTGTTCGTCTCGGAATCGGTTCTAAAATTACACACAATGGTTTTTTGGCTTCGATTGATTTGATTTGATTTTTGGGTCAATCGATTCGAAATCGAAAAGTTTTGAACTCGTTTCACAGAATCGCAGTTCGCGCGGATCTCTCGCCCCGCTCGCAAGCAAATATGTGAAGGACAACGACGTTAACCGATCAACTAGAAGCCCTCTTCTTCTGCCTCTTCAGAACCGATCAGATCGGAATAGAAATATAGAAACGACCATAGCACCTCCGTCGACTGTGGAGTGCGTGAACGTATTTCGAAGCGTGAGGTACTCGAACCGGAACCAACTTAAGTGCAGTGCATATTCGGGATCTTATCTAAACGCAGGCTTACATAACCCCTATTAATACCTTTTCGAAAAGGAATAATTGAAATCGAAAACAAAATTATTTAGCAACAAACAATCAGTTATATTTTTGAACTGATATGCCTCGAGGCTAGGGGTCCCAGACTTTCGAATTCTAGTGATAACCCCCCCGATCGGCGAGTTCATCTGGAAATGTTGCCCATATGGCCGTGGGCACGTGAATCCCTTCAGTGCCCATTGACGCCATTTGTGTGCCTCCACTGGGTCCTTGACCCGCTGTGATCCCTGCCCTTTCCCATGGATTGGATAATCTTGGTGTCATTATCTTTCCTAACCTTTTCCCACGATTAAAGTGAAACCATTTGCCACGATTTTAGTGCCGTAGTGCCAGATCAAAGAGCCAAAATAGATCAGAGAATCGAAATTTAATTAAATCATGACACCGAAACACCGAGACAGACCAAATTAAATTCAATTAAAGCTGCCATGGCAACAAGTGCCAGTAAGAAAAAGGGAGAGCACTACGGCGAAACCAGAAGATAACGCCGAAAAGTCGAATCGATTGTTGCAATTTGAGACTCTCCGAAAGCGAAAATTGCAGCGGAAGAGGCGGCCAATCGGCCATTACTAAAAGGGGATGGGGCTGGGGAGGGGATTCGAAGTCTTGGTGACTGACTGGGCGCCCTGCCAAAATGATGGCAAAGGCAGAGACACCATGATTTCTCAGCCAAATCGAACGAAAACGGGTTTACGCTCTACATGGACACCATTGCACACTGAATCGTTTATCCAGCGAGGCAAAAAGTGCCGACGACAATGGAAACAGGGGCGTAGTATCCGTACCTCCTCCGTCCTACGATTCTTCCAGCAGCGCCAACGCCCCGAAAGATATTGATTCCGACTTTTGCGCGATTCAGCGAAAAACATAAGGGGACCAAAAGTGGGCAGCCGGGCGGAGGAGTGGTGTCTGTTTCTTTGATATGCGTGGGTGTGTTGTCTGTGCGCCAATCGATGCACTTCCGGCGGGTTCTATGGAGGAAATACTCTTTCATTTCAGTATATATCTACCATATATAAATTGCAGTTTTATGCTAATTATATTTTCTGTCAACTTTTGCCTTCACTCCGCTTGATTTATTTCATTTTTCTTGAAGTAAAGCCTCATAAGGCATGAAAACCAACATGGCTTTAAAACTAGAGCAAAATTAGCTACTAGCTTACCCCCAACGGTTTTTATATCATTTGTTTACTCACTAAAGAATAATCGTAGTCTTTTGGGCACACTTTATCGTGGATCTTAAAAGTTATACGACACCGTAATATATCCTTATCACTCACGCATGTTCTGGCCCACTTCAACTAGAAACGTTTGGCGCGTTCGCCTTATCATAAAAACCAGGCTATCGACTGATTAACTGGGTTTAATCAGCCAGCAAACGTAAACAAAAACTACGAAAGTTCTGGAAAACTAACCAAAGCAATTTCAAAATGGCGTGAAATGGCTAGCACTGCCAATTATCGAAGTTTTTAATATATGTATATCTATTCTGATAGCCAAGAAAACATAACGGTTACCAACTATTTATATACGCCGCAATTTATTATTGATGAATAATAAATTATCGATAGTACTTCACCGATAAGATTCTGTTAACATACATTGCTCTACATTTCTCTCAGGGAATTGCATTGAGAAAGCGCAGAGATGGCCGATGAAGCACAAGCACCACCAGCTGAGGGAGCACCACCAGCCGAGGGAGAGGCGGCACCACCCGCCGAGGGAGCCGAGGGTGCCGTCGAGGGCGGAGAGCCCGCTCCACCGGCAGAGCCCGCCGAGCCCATCAAGCACAGCTACACGCTCTTCTACTTCAACGTGAAGGCGTTAGCCGAGCCCCTGCGCTACCTGTTCGCCTACGGCAACCAGGAGTACGAGGATGTGCGCGTCACCCGCGACGAGTGGCCAGCCCTGAAGCCCAGTGAGTGCCATAGTCCATCATTAAGTGGTCAGAGGACTAACCATGATCTACTCTATTTTATCCAATAGCCATGCCCATGGGACAGATGCCCGTGCTGGAGGTGGACGGCAAGCGTGTGCACCAGAGCATTTCGATGGCTCGATTCCTGGCCAAGACTGTCGGCCTGTGCGGTGCTACTCCGTGGGAGGATCTGCAGATCGACATTGTCGTTGACACCATCAATGACTTCCGTCTAAGTAGCGAACAATGTGTGCCTCAGTTTCATGTTCAGTGTCCTTGATTAACTCTGGAATTTTTAATGTATAGAAATTGCAGTCGTCTCGTACGAGCCGGAGGACGAGATAAAGGAAAAGAAGTTGGTCACCCTGAATGCGGAGGTCATTCCATTCTACCTGGAGAAGCTCGAGCAGACCGTCAAGGACAACGATGGTCACCTGGCTCTGGGCAAGGTGCGTGCTCAAATGAGAACTTGAAACCATACACTCCTTAATTTTGAATGAACAATACTAAGAACCATCGATTCCTTTCACCCACAGCTGACCTGGGCCGACGTCTACTTCGCAGGCATCACCGACTACATGAACTACATGGTCAAGCGCGATCTGCTGGAACCCTACCCAGCTCTGCGCGGAGTCGTGGATGCCGTCAACGCTTTGGAACCGATCAAGGCCTGGATCGAGAAGCGCCCCGTCACCGAGGTCTAGGTTCACCGAACAGGACTTGGGAGGAGGGAAAGCATTGCACAACCACTCAGACACAACCGCACCGCAGAAATGCACACCACCCACATCTCTACACATTTTGTTCCTTTTTGCGGAGGATCCGAGAGGACGGCGGATTTTCGCACGGGGTCATAAACGCATAGGAGTTTAGCACGTATCACTATGGATAAATCGTATTTGTTCTTAATTTCTTGGTTATAATTCTCTTTGCATGGCGCTATATACATATTTCTATTGGGGTCCGGCAGCGGATCGCCGTTCGTTAGCTTCTTCTGAAATGATGAAAGATAATACTTATTGCACAGTTTATAATATTTTGGCTTACTTTTAGAACATACATTTAGCGCACCTATGCAGACATTTGCTGTACCTATATATATATATACATAAATACAAAAGCTACGAGTGGTTCATCTTACAGGCGTATTCTGTTGCAATTTATTCAATGCGGAGGGCTCAATAAATATTTAAAACAACACCAGCAAAGGCTGAGCAACAATTACAAATTCTTATTTTGCTTTTTATACAACACGCCATCGCGGCCCCAGGAATTTTCTTCGTCTCATCCACTTCCCTTTTAAGTAGCCATTAAAAAAAGACTCACATCAATAGAACCGGTTTCTCTAAAAAAAAAACAAAAAACTCTTACTGCCAAATTTCAAATGCACATAATCACATTATTATATACATATTATTTATTCAAATTTGTAATTGTATTTTTTAAATATTTTCACAAAACACTTTTTAATAAACGTAACACCTAAAAAGGAATGAGCACTATTTGAAAGCACGACAAATCGTTTTATTTCATTGTTCTTAAATGTATTGGAATATATATATAATGTTTATATACATAATCTATTACTTCTTTGTTGATGCATTTCCCAAACCGACCCGACAGACATAAATAAAAAATGCATGGAGTCGTATTCAACATTGTTTTATAAACATTTAAAGAAATAACATTTCAAATTAACATTCTTTTAAGTCACTTTGGACAATTCAATCTTAAAAGTATAAATGCACAATTTGTCAGTTTTGATTCATCATTTCACATTGTAGGTTGCGGTTACTGGTGCTTCCAGTTGGGTGGACGCTTCTCGAAGAAGCTAGCAATGCCCTCTTTGGTGTCACCCAGCTGGAAATTTTCGCACATCTTCTCTTGCGCAGCCGAAAAGGCTTCCGCTTGGGACAGGGCCAGTTGCTTGTAGTAGAACTCCTTTCCCAGAGAGATGACGGCACGACTTTTTGCCTTAATGGCATTGGTAATTTCCTCGATCTCCTTATCTAGTTCCTCCGGAGCAACAGCTTTGGTGACCATTCCCGATATGTAGGCTTCTTCCCCAGTAACGGGAAGACCGGTCATTAGCATATAGGCGGACTTTGGACGCGACATAATGCGGGCAACCGCGACGCCGGGTGTGGAGCAAAAAACTCCGACGCCAGCCCTAAAAGTAGAAATTATATCATGATTAACTGGTTCCATAGAGGGTTTCAATCCTTACCCAGGAGTAGAGAACTTGCTGTTCTTGGTGCAGACTACCATGTCACATGACACCACCAGTTGACAGCCTGCAGCTGCCGCATAGCCATTAACTTTTCCTAGTACGGGCACCGGCAATTTTTGGATGTCGTTTATAACGTCAGTTAGCTTCTGAAATACACAAGCCTGTATCTTGGGGTCATTGTGCAACTCCTTGAGATTATGCCCAGCCGACCAGATCTTTCCTTGGGCCGTCAGGACCACGCATCTCAGATCTAAATTGTCCTTATCTTTTAGCAGGGCGTCCTGAAGGGCACACATCATGTCCAGTGATAGGGAATTCAGAGTTTTTGGATGATTCAGCGTTATCTCTCGCACTCCGTTCTGCTCCTTGACCAGGACCAAATCATTGGGTCCATTGCTGGCAAAGCGAATGACCTGTGGCACGCAACCTGTTGCATATTTCGATATTTTCAAAGAGCTGTTTAAAATACGCAACATTTTTATTTTGATTTGGCAGCAAGTGTTGGTAAATTCGCCGCCTAAACAGCTGGCCATCTATCGAAACAGCTGCAAGTCGATAGCAATGCGCAACAGTTGGCAAACGGTCACTCTAAGCCGCAATGAGTTTCTACGATTAAAAGTTTATGTCTATTCGCGTTTTTCAAAGCTTTCCCGAGTCCCATAGCTGTCCCACTGTACAGGTGAGTAACCGCTCAGGTGCGTCAACAACCGCTGCCGTTCTTTGTGCATCAGCTGAGCGGTCAGACAGAACAACAACAAAGCCAGAAGCTCGCGCGCCAGCCTATGTACTTAGTAAATCTACGTGACTACTACAAAAGCAGAACTTTATCAGCCACCAAAGCTATTTGTTATTTGTCGCCCCACATTCGCGGCCCCGCCAATCAGTTAACAAATCGAACCACGCGAGTGCGGATCCCCCGACTTGAGCTCCACTAAAACGTACACCATTCCATTACCACATTCCAGCTTGCTTCCACACGATGCGTCCGTTCTCCGGCAGCGATTGCCTTAAGCCCGTCACCGAGGGCATCAACCGGGCCTTCGGCGCCAAGGAGCCCTGGCAGGTGGCCACCATCACGGCCACCACGGTCCTGGGAGGCGTTTGGCTCTGGACTGTTATCTGCCAGGATGAAAGTGAGTTGGTGGTTTTAAGCAACAATCCCTTTGTTGGATTTTCTTCTTACACAGTTTATATGTAATCTGCCAGAGAAGATGACATATCTTGGACTTAAATGGAAGTTCGACTTATATAGAACATAGTGCCAAGTCATAACAGTCAGCCGATTTCAGCAGGGCAGGGCACGTCAATTACCTAAATCCATCAAACTATCTTATCTGATGGGTGCGTTGCTTATAAACACAGCTAGGCTTCTTTTAAAGAGATTTCACCTTAGTTTAACAACTTTTATAAAATTTCATTAAAATAGGGACGCTTTAAACTGTACTCTGTGCCCATAGCTTATATAACCCATGCACTCGTCGGGTGCCCTCCACGAACTTATACATTTAATCTAGCCACCGATTACGATAGATTAGAGTTTAAATGTTTGTTAAAGCGTGTAGCAACTTAAAATCAATCAAATATGCAAAGTTCAACAGCGCGAAGGAAATTGATAAGATTGAGATATCCTGCCCTTGCTAGCACATAGTAATAGTTTAGGGGCTTAGTACCAAAACTAATGAGATTAGGTAGTTTCCCGATACCATGACTAATGCTTTAAATTAGGAATGATGAAAAATAATGTTGCTAGCATAGCTTCTCCATGAAGTGCCATAAAGCCTGTCCAAAGTTTCGTCCACAGCAAGGCATGCCATGTCCGATAAGATCGAGCGGGGGTATCATACACACTTCGTTTATCAGGCTGCAATTTTCTTCAGTAATGATTCTTTGTTTTGGGTCTGTTAACCTCATAAATATAAAGCTTTCAACGACTTCAGTCTGATGAAAACAAAGGACAGTGAAAGGTTTATCTATAGTAATATAGTAATATAATAATAACTGTACGCAAACTTATTTCTTAATTTTCTCTCTCTAGATCTCTACATCCGTGGCAAGCGTCAGTTCTTTAAGTTCGCCAAGAAGATTCCAGCTGTGCGTCGTCAGGTGGAGACTGAATTGGCCAAGGCCAAAAACGACTTCGAGACTGAAATCAAGAAGAGCAACGCCCATCTTACCTACTCGGAAACTCTGCCCGAGAAGGGACTCAGCAAGGAGGAGATCCTCCGACTGGTGGATGAGCACCTGAAGACCGGTCACTACAACTGGCGTGATGGTCGTGTATCTGGCGCAGTCTACGGCTACAAGCCCGATCTGGTGGAGCTCGTCACTGAAGTGTACGGCAAGGCCTCCTACACCAATCCCTTGCACGCAGATCTTTTCCCGGGAGTTTGCAAAATGGAGGCGGAGGTAGTGCGCATGGCATGCAACCTGTTCCATGGAAACTCAGCCAGCTGTGGAACCATGACCACCGGGGGTACCGAATCTATTGTAATGGCCATGAAGGCGTACAGGGATTACGCTAGAGAGCACAAGGGAATCACCAGGCCGAACATCGTGGTGCCTAAGACGGTCCACGCGGCCTTCGACAAGGGCGGTCAGTACTTTAATATCCACGTGCGATCCGTGGATGTAGATCCGGAGACCTACGAAGTGGATATTAAGAAGTTCAAACGTGCCATTAATAGGAACACGATTCTGGTACGGGTTTACATAGCAAAATGTATTCTAAAACTAATCTGTAAACTTCTATTAGCTGGTTGGGTCTGCTCCGAACTTCCCCTATGGAACCATCGATGACATCGAAGCTATCGCCGCTCTGGGCGTTAAGTACGACATTCCCGTGCACGTGGACGCCTGTTTGGGCAGCTTTGTGGTGGCTTTGGTCCGCAACGCCGGCTACAAGCTGCGTCCCTTCGACTTTGAGGTCAAGGGAGTGACCAGTATCTCCGCTGATACCCACAAGTACGGATTCGCACCTAAGGGATCGTCGGTGATCCTTTACTCAGACAAGAAGTACAAGGACCATCAGTTCACTGTGACCACTGACTGGCCCGGCGGTGTGTATGGTTCCCCCACAGTCAACGGCTCCCGTGCAGGAGGTATTATCGCCGCATGCTGGGCTACCATGATGAGCTTTGGCTATGATGGTTATCTGGAAGCCACTAAGCGCATTGTGGATACGGCGCGCTATATCGAAAGGGGGTAAGTTTGTATCCACCTTCGTTGTGACATAAAATTTAATTTTAAATCTATATTTCCAGCGTTCGCGACATCGATGGCATCTTTATCTTTGGCAAGCCAGCTACTTCAGTGATTGCCCTGGGTTCCAATGTGTTTGACATTTTCCGGCTCTCGGACTCGCTGTGCAAACTGGGCTGGAACCTGAATGCCCTGCAGTTTCCATCTGGGTAGGTGACTCAACTTTTAAATTAGCGGAACCATACTAATAAGTGAAATTCTCTATAAGTATCCACCTGTGCGTGACGGACATGCACACACAGCCCGGAGTGGCGGATAAATTCATTGCCGATGTGCGCAGCTGCACGGCGGAGATCATGAAGGATCCCGGCCAGCCCGTGGTTGGAAAGATGGCTCTGTACGGCATGGCCCAGAGCATACCCGACCGTTCGGTGATCGGAGAAGTGACTCGCCTATTCCTGCACTCCATGTACTACACTCCCAGCCAGAAATAGACACCTGGAGCAATCCCCGTTCTCTTCGCCCACCCCACGGAGCTAATGCATTTCCTGTGCTGTATTTAAGCCACCAAAACACCCCGTCGTTAAACCTTCCTCAAGCTATTTATATTAGGCTGCAATTAGTGCTGTAATCGAGGGTACAAAACGTCGTTCTACGCGAAAATCTATCTATCTATGTTCATCCCATTTGTCAACATTCGTCGCTCTAAGAGCCATGTTATTAAAGTGTTTTTCTGTGTAACTTGCTAGTGAAATAATAATATAATATTAATCAATTTTTGTGTATTAAAGTAGAGTCTGTTTTTGCTAATGGTAGGGAGCTGATTAATCTTTAAACTTCCATTTTCTCTGTTTAATAGAATCAAAAAATATACACTTAGTTTAATTGGATTGTGGCCCCACAAATTTTTAGCGCGGATCTATTTGTTACCATTTAATTTATATTTGTTTACATTGTTTACCCCTTCAGCAATTAGCAATAATTGCTGCTGCGTGGGTATATGCAATCCGGTCCGATCTGATCTGGCTTGGTGTTTCTATTTCTTTTCGAACATTTTGCCACGCGTCGGCGTTTTTTAATTTAGTTGATCTTGGATGCCCAGCTGACACGCCCATTTCCTCTTTTGTAATTTATGGAAGTCTCGAATGGCGTGCACAAAAATTATTTCAAATACATTTCTATGGCGGAAACATTTATTTCCAAAGGCAAGCGCACATTTTAACAAAAAAAAAAATAAATATAAAATAGCCAAAGCGAAGCAACAAGTGTCGCACAAAGGTGACGATTGATTGGTGGCATCAATTTCCGAACCTGTCATCCTAACACCTAACGCGCCCACGCAACTCCGGTCTTCCTGCCCCTGTCCACCAGAAATCCGGGTGAACTAACAACTCCAAAAAGCCGGGCAGCCAAAAAAGTATGCATGAATTAAATTCACTTTTTTCCCCACTGCCGCTGCTGCCCGCCGACTGCGCAGTCGCCGCCGACGCAGCGCTGAGCGAAGGTGGAGCGGTTCCACTGTGTGAGATATGTTCATTCGCTACGCGCTCGTCGAACCGCCGAGACGTTCAAATCGCTGCCGCCTTCGTCGCGGGTGTGACAACTTATCCACCTTCCTTGTTAAAACAAAACGAAGAAAAAAATATATAAAAATATTGGGAAGCAAACCTGATTTCCACAAAATAGTTGCATAAATCACACATTTCGAAATGCACACTCTATAAGGCCGATCTAAGGAGTTCTTATTGGAGTAAGGTGGCGCCCAAGTTGGTTATAGCTGTGTATAGTTTCCGTTTTAACCCTCGCGTATGTATGTGCTATTGTGTTATGATATGATATGAAGTGAATTAGCCCATCGTTCAGCTGTCTAAGCGGTTTTCATTGAGTGCACATTGCGGAATTTCAATTACTTAGCCACTCGATAGGAAAGGAGTGCACTTCAAGGTAATTTCCAAGCAAGCGGACTACAGGTGAAACAGTAACTCAATTCCCCGTGGAATCTGTTGTTGATTTGGCGGCGATAAGTTAAATGCCATATTAATAGCCAATTATTAAGTCACCAGCAACCACATCATCATCATCATGAATTGTTCATTCAGTATCGATAAGGTAAACATACGAACTCGAATACATAGCAGAGGAAATAGGCGTCTATAGGAAAGTAAACCAAACATTGTTTAAACAATTAACTGGTTCTCGAGCGAGGATCGTAATACCTGCCATAACAAAGATGGGAAAGATATAGTTTATTCCGTTGATTGGAAGATGAGGTGTATTTCACGTAATAGTGTTACAATATCTATTGTATGCAGTTGAAAACATGGGTACTATAAAATGTTAATTTAATTAGGTAATTACAACTCACCATCTAACCTATTGCTTCCTGACTCACTATGTAAATATACTTGAATATATTTTCTAGACACACTTATCTTAATCTTGCTTTAACTTATCGTATCGGAGCTAAGTAAATATTGAAATCTAGTTATTAAATGAATGCGCAGAATATCCACAAATTTATGAAGCACTCGAATCGAAATCTCCTTGAGTTCCCATGGCATATCCAAGGCTCATATTATGTTTACATCTTGATATGCCAAACCCCCGCATTCCAACGAGAAGATAAGGTTCTCATACGTTTTTCCGATTTTTCGCCCAGTATTATGTATTTTATCTAGCAGATAAGATATGACCGCGCACATACAAATATGTACATATCTCTAGGTTGTATGGCACTCTTGCTCCAATTTCGCGCAATAACTTTTGATTTGTCCGCAGTTTTGATGGGTTTCTTTGTTTGGTCAAAAGTTGGCATGCAATGGGGCAATCACACACACGAGTATCCATCCCCATGCCCGGTCAGATCTAAAAGTTTGTAGCTACTCGCATGTGCATTTCTTGCCATGGCAACCCGCAAGCCGCCAGCCGGTCACAACAAGTCCACCATCACATCCACCACTCCGGCCGGAGTTGTTTGCCACCCAACAACAATAATGGCAATGCCAAGTCGGGCCACCCGGGCAACCCCCTGTCCACCAGGGACATTTATTCCGGCGAGTGGCCAGCTGGGCGCGGCTTTAGTGTCTGGCGTCATTACACCATTTATAGCCCATGTTTTCCCAGAACTTTCGCTGCTCCTTTCGGTGTTTAATCGATAAAGCCGAAACGAGCGTAGGAAACCCTGGAATTTCCCATTTTCATGGCTCCTGGTTGCCCATTTCATTTGTGCTAATTGCAGATCGAGGCCAAGTAACTGATTAATGGGGGCAGTGCTAGGAGCCTTCACTGTGGAGGCGGACGCCCAGTCCACTGTTTACCATTTGTTTGGAGCTCGTTAAGTTGGCTGTTAATTATCGTTCGGAATTTCGCGACGCAGTTTGGAGCCAAAACCCTAAAGTGTTGACTTTGCAAGTAAATATCTCATGAATAGCTTATGCTAAAAGATCAACAAAGTACAAGTCGCACATTCGAAAGCTTTTAATGAGATATAAGGTTATACATAGAACAAATGAGTTCGTTATATGTTTTAATTATAGTTAAATATACAATATATTAGCACTACAAAACATATGCATAAATAGGGTATAGATTTTTGAAGTTCATCTATCTAGAGTCCGCAATCAATCTGCCCAAGTTTATTAACAAACGGAATATACGAGCCTGAAATTAAATAATTAACGTTCCCTTCACTTCCACAATCCCCCTATTTATTTCCATATTTTTATTTTTCGGGCAAAGCTAAAAAAACGCCAATCTAGGAGTATTTCACAGTCGGTAAGCTGCATATGCATACTTGCAACGCTCCAAAAAGTCCAATAAACGGCAATCACAAGAGGCAGCAGCAAATGCTTTTCCACCGCTTTTGGCGATGGCAAAAGATTTGCATAAACAGCAGATACATCTGTGTATCTCTATCTGATGGTGTGTGAGTACATCGCAATTAACATCAAACTCGAGTACTTTACATGCGAGTATTATTGACAAAGTGCCTCGTTCGTACTGGGTTCTAATTTGAAATTGAGATCCGAACACGCCTCTGGAAATGTGCCTCGTTTTGTTTCGAGATTCTGGCTAACCTTCGCGCGATCCCCAGAGACACTAGAACGCAGACTGGAGTGACGTGTTGACGACTTCTAAGCGGACTCACCAAGCTCAGATGATTGCCATCAATGACATCAGCGCGGCTAACGAAGCAAAAGTCCGAGCAAACCGACTGTGACTACAGTTTATGGCTTTCTTCTCGCCCAGCGAAAGCTTTCAAATTGGCCAAAAAGCGGCTGCATTAATTATGAAAACGTTTATAATCTGTGGTTAATCGCTTTCTGGTAATTTGAGTGGAACCTCCATGCTAATAGTGCGGTTTTTAAGGGTGGCACTCGCAGGTTTCACATTTCCCCAGCTACAATCAATAAGTCAAGTTGTTAAAATGCTGACAAATTGCTAGACAATGCAGCTGCAGAGGGGAAAAAACAACTTTAATTGATTCCGCTGAAAGGCAAATGCTCATGTCGATCGATTAACTCAATTAGCCAATGAATCTAATGCCAAAGCTATGCAAATAGATATAGCTACTCTACATTATAGTAAAAACAGGGGAGAAATACACAATTAGCCATAGTGGCACTTCAAGTGAGTGGTGATAAATCACTCTTAATTTGAACAACAAATAACGCAGTAAACTCACTCACAAGTTTTCCACCTTTCTGATTAATATCTTAGTCAAATATATCTTTATATATCTTATAAATAAAAGGCATAATGTGTATCTTTTAAACAGAAGGATCAGCAATTGTTGACTCTTTTGCAATACCACTTAACAACAAATAACTGATAAAGCTGAGTGCGACGGTAAACAGAAACTGAAACTCGGCTGAGCACACATGTTCGATAAGGAGTAACCCCCACTCCAGACCCAAGAGATCTGTGTAAACCGACACCTCCGGCATCCCAAGCGACCGTCACTCACTCTGGTGCCTTGCATCTGTTACTGTGCCTAATCGAAAGTGATGCAGAATGCAGTTTACTTGTAGTATATATATACTAGTATGTATATAGAAGAGTGCGTTTGTCGCAGCCACTTTGAAGGTGAGCCTGTCCAAATGGAACGACAATGCTGCACTTGTTAGGCCCCAGACTTGGGGAACTTTTAGACTCGGAGGCGGCTTGCGACAGCTGTCACGGCTTTGGACAAATTCCGAGGTGGAAACCCAAGACGGAACATTTGTTTACAGGCCCCGCTGGTTCAATGCTCCCATTCTAGTTTCTAAACCATTTCGGCAGCACAAGTGTGCTAATTTCGCAAGTTGTGATTATTCCGAAACCCGATTCAAGATACTCCCATCACTTTGTCATCATTTAAATTTGAGTGTGTGAGCTTTAGGCTTGAAATGTTAAAGCGTGGGAGCTGCATTTTTGATATATTTATACAATATATATGAAGTAAGATCAAGATAAAGTTCGTCAACGTCTTGGAATGACATGAGTGGGTGGCGTAAAAGATGATGATGAAGATGATAATGTGGCTGGGATAATAATAAATAAATAAATTAGCTTTATATGGAAACCAGTTTGAAAGAGTCACAGCACGACTGCGGTTTTTGGTTATTTTTTCCTTTTAATTCACTTATATCTTAATGTTGCTCAAAGGCACTCTTAACCCATGTATGAGCACGGAACCCCAATAACTGAAATCTCGAATGGCATTACTCACTTGATTTTCCGGATGGATTCAGAGCACGTCCTCCAGCAGCTCAGCAGCCCTATCCCAATATGGTCGATATGACTGTTCCGAGTCACTTCATATGCATAAGACTATATATCGAAAGGGGGGTGAGGGCGCGGCAAACCTTTCAACTCGAATTATGCACAATAATCTTACATAAATTTTGAGGCCTTATCTACGCATAGAAACTGGTAAATTGGTTGGGGTTCGCTTGTAGTGGCTGGGCATAAATTAACTCGGGAACATGTAAATATCCAAACGAGTTTATCGCTTCAAGTGAGCGAGCAATTATCCAACAACAAACTTGTTCTATATAGCACACATAGCGTCTGTCGACGTCTATTAAGATTTATAGATTTAGTTGTCGCCTAACATAGATATCGACAAGCGTGTCATTAGATTAGTTTATCTGCGGATATAGAAAGACATCTTCGCGTCTGCTTAATTTTGTTTGGCTGGAAAAGTGTGGGTTGGATTGGCAGCTTAGTTTAATCACTATTTGATTGCTAATGAGTTGGGTACTATAATGTGTTTGGCCTTGGGCAGTTCTAATAGTACTAATGAGCACGGGTTGCAAATCTTACATTATTTCCACAATACCATTTTATTTGTATCATTGGGTTTAGATTGTAATTGATGTACCAAATGAACCCGAATAAAAAGTTTCTCTCCCAACACTTTTAGTGTGCGATATTCTTTTGTATCTCAAAGTTTGCCCAACTTGTGGGAGATATGCTCGCACACAAAAGATCTTCAATTGCTTTTAATGCTCACTTTCATTTCGCAATTAAGAGAGGCTGAGAAAAATGTTGGTTCTCGCGGTTTTTTTTTGTAGATTTTCAGTCTCGTTTCAACTGCGCAACACGCCGGGATATCTCCCGTCGAAAGCGAATTTTTGTGGCTGAAACGAAAAGTTAACGGTAATTAAGTGGCCTATTAGGAAAAACTATTCAATCACCCTTTCTCCCGCTCCGTTTCCCCCCTTTCTTCGGCGATTGCGTGAGCCAAGCCCCAAAAGCGAAAAAGCTGTTCGTGAATTCGCAATCTAAGTTTAGCTGATTTCATCATATTCTCTGCTTTGCGTATCCATTAGATACACGCTCCTGCAGTTCACTGTGTTTCGCTGTGTATATTTGCAAATTAGCTAATGTGCGCTTAGCGCTTAGTGAATGTTTGTGTGGTATTTCGAATTTTGTTTGAACGTCACATTTCGAGAAGAACTAGTAACGATTTGAGTTGGTTTTTTATGGCAGCTTATTTCCACAAAACAGGAAAAAATATAAAAACAGTTTACAAAACTGGTCTACTAAACAAAAGAAGAACAAACTTCTTACCTATTATGTAAATAATATTTTAAAGCTAAGATCAGAAATTTGAAATTCAGAAATACATACTGCTAATACTAAGACCTGTTGACTTATAATGAAATATCTATGTATCTGCTAAAACTCACTTACTTTAAATTCATATCTCACGCTCTGACCTTTTGCAGATATTCGTAAAAACAGACGACAACGAACTTTGAAAAGGGGTAGACGGGGAAACCCAGCGCCGAACTCCGATCGCAACTCTCGGATACAACCAACAGCAATTGCAGACCCAAAATTATATGCCATCCAGCGCATTCATTTCCATAGGATTTTGGTGGAAACCTGCGACCAACAAAGCGAATTTCAAATGTGAACCAATCATACAATAAAAACGCAAAAACCAAAAATAAGAAAAAAAAACCTAAAAAAAATAGCGTGCATGAAAAAAAAGATATTGTGAAAACAACAAAAGATACATTAGGCAAAAGTGTTTCCAAAGCCTTTTCGTATGATTTTTTGAAAGTGCAGTGAAAACGAAATATGATTAATTAATCATTAATGAATATTAAGTAAAGCACCAGCAAAACACGAACAAAACGGGAAAAGCTAAGAAAACACTTCAACTTGCATGTGGAGCAAACGAGAGTTTGGCGCGCTTATAAACGCCCGCGACTAAAGACGCGTTCCCGTTTTTCTCCCCACAAACTTGCCCAACTGCAAGCGGAAGATATAGCCAAATTAAAAGCAAGTTAGTTGCATAAATTGCGGAGGATGGCCACCTCGGAGCAGAGCAGGAGGGCCCTGGAGCCGATTTTCATCGCCACCCCGCCGCCCACTCCGCTGCTCCACCACCATAGCTCCATAACGCGAACCACCACACCCCGCGAAATGCCCACCATGTACCACTTCGATTTTGGTAAGTACTTTGGCCAATTACAACTGTAAGCCCAGCGTATGGAGCTTGTCAATCGATTTCCCACACAAAAAACCATAAGCTATCATTGCACTGAAAGAAATTATGTTATATAAAAGATATCTGGCTTGAGTTCCTAAAGAGTCGGTGGAAATCTATTTCACTTTCCAACCGATAGTAAATTAGTATTCCTCACTATCTATTTAAACAAATATATATTTTATAGTAATTAGGTAAGGTTTTTCCAGTGCATTTGGGAAAAATGCATACAATGTGAATGCAAACAATGTGCGGCTAATTCAAAATACTCAAATACTCATGCCACTTCCGCGCAGGCGCACAATATAAAAATCTCCAAAAAAAGCACTTGGCATGCAGCCCCAGGCAAAGAAACTCAAACTCCGGCTGTGTTAGAGGAAGTGTTTAGGAAACCACTTAAAGCCAATAACCAAGAGGAGAGGGCGCCGATTTGAATTTATAATGAACTCAATAAAGCATGAAGTCACTTTTTATGACCAACTAAGCATGGTATTCCAATGGAAAAGCAAAGAACAGGGGTTATTAACATTTTTGTTAGGTTCATAAAAGTGTGTATTTGTCAAAGATTTTAAGGGATTTTTCCGGCGGATATACAAAAGACTCAAAATATTAATGTGGAAATATAAAATATACACATGTAATAAAAAAAACCAAGCATTAGGAGGACGGATGTGAAAAACCCATCAAAAAAAGCTCCTTTCAATGAAAGAAGCCGCTTGAATATAACAAAACCCCAGTTTTCTATCATCCAAAGAGGCCGAGATGACATCAGTTATTATTATTGCAAATACTATATAGTATGTTTGATATTGCAAAAATGATCAAAACGCACAAAAAGCTCTCAACCAAATCAAACACTGAAAACGTGGAAGGCATTTTAAAATCGAAATTAAACACAACAAACAGAAGCCAAGCAATTGACAACAACGCCAAATGACATATCTATGTCAATTTCCATTTGCAGTAAGCAGCCAAAGACTCAAAAAATGAAAGAAATACACAAAAAGAATCACATGAGTTTTAATTAAATTAAAGACCAACCCAAAACAAGAAATTCAACCCAAGTTGGACACCAAAATGTTTGTTTTGCGCAGCAATCGAGAATAATTCAATTAAAGATTGACAGAAGCAAAAAGCTTCACTCAGGTTATAGCCCATATTTATATGGCAGATAAATATGCCAACTGCCTGACAGAAATCGGGCTTTGCGACCGATTTCTAGTCGGTTTTAGCCATGTCAGTCACGTCTGGCCGGCAGATTTGCGTGCCAGTTTTAACAAGTTTCCGATAATGCTAATAAATAAGTACGAAAAACTATTCCATTGTCACCCTACCAACTGACAGTAATGGCCTGTTCCTATATACACACATATATAAGTATATATGTATATGGCCTAAACGACAGGCAGTTGACCCACTTCCCTCGGCCCACTCGAAAATACTGCCCTCTCTCTGCTAATCCGCTGAATTTCCTTGACATTGAACCACTTTTGGCGGCACCAGCACAAGCGGCTTACCAGTCCCATGAAGCGAACATAGAATCAGTTCCAAAGTCAAAATCCCAACCAGTTTTCGTATTGGCATTTCATATAAAGGTGTTAATTGTGCTTTGCAAAAACCTGTTTTTCAAAATCTCTTGCAAGTCACTTATCTGTAAGGGATGAGTTGTGCCATTGAATAAATTGGTCATTGATGAATTGCGGCTTTTCAATTAAATGTTTGAAGTGGACACAAACATATGGCCACAATTATTTGCAACACAGAAACAAATTTGAAAAATGCTAACAGCCGCAAATCCAAATCCAAAAAGCTTGAAAAAGCTTTGAAAAAGAGTAGTAAGCAGTGTTGCTGTGCTGAAAGTTAGCTACTACTTTTTTATATTTTGCTTATTACGTTTTGGATTGGCTAGCGCAGTTGATTAATATATAATATAATAAATAAATAGCTAATATATTATATAAAATAGAGCTTTACCTAAATAATTTTTAAATTGATTATAACACAATTAATTTTAATCGCCTACCAAATCACTAAAACACTTAGTCCCTTTCAAATTTCAATTTTATTTACTGAATTGAATTGAAAGACTAAGCGCCTCACAAATTGAATTGCTAATCGTTTGGCTTCACCTATCGATCGAAGGTGTTCCAAATCCAATTGGAAATTACCTACCTCAATTAGCGGCCCAATTCTTCTCACACTCCAAAAAAGAAATGCAAAAAACAAATGATGGAAAAGCTGAAAACACACAAAATCGTATTGGATACAAACACAAAAGTATTTCACACTTTCCAAAAGCCAATCAGCACTGCCAACAACAAACAAATCAACTTCATTTGGTTGCAACAACATCGAACTCACCAAGTTACAAACAGAACCGAAGACAGAAACAAAAATATACAAAGGAAAACTGAAAACACAGGGAAAATTGTGCAATCTGCAAAATGCCTGCGATGGGAAAAAACTCAAAATAAAAAAAAAGAAAAACCAAAAACAAGAAAACATTCAGCGCCAATGAACTGAAATGGTTTCATTAGAAGATCGAAGGGGCGATTGGGGGACCCATGGGCAAATGACGACTGGAAGAAATAGAACTTAATTAGTGAAAAATACGACGGCCCTATGTTGTTGATATGTGAAGTGTGTTCTTTGTCTGTCGGAGGGAGAAGGAGTATAGCTGGGTTGGAAAGAGAGCGCAGGTGAAGATTCAGGGGCCAACGAAATGTCGCCAAGTCTATCTATCTCTAATACACTAGCACAATATTTATAGATCTTGGGCGCAGATTTCTGTTGAGTAAAAAAATTCATCTGAAGTTGGTCCAACGAGTGACTTAAATTAGCTATTAAAATCAAGTTAATGATTTCTTTCCTTAAGTTGAAAGCACAGTAAAAGCTATCAAACAAAGTCACCTCTAATCGTTGTAAAAACTAGTGACGAAGGCAACCTCAACATATTACTGAAATCGATTTTATTCCACATTCTTTTTGTAACAGTGCATGGGAAAAATAAATTTTTAAGTTCACTATAAAAATATAGTTCTTTGGTCGTGTCGCCGCCTTGCCCCCAAAACGCCATCCGCACATCATCTAGATTCTAGAACTTTGACTATTTATAAGCACGCGCCCCTTTTTAAAACCGATTTCCTGAGGGCATGCGGCTGCACCGTGAAAATTGCCAGAGCGAGATATATATATGTGCAACAGATCCCCCACTCCACAAAAATAAAGCGACCATATGCAACTGCAACAGATCTTCTATTTTCGTTGGCGCTCTCGAAGCGTGACAATTATAAGAGATTATCCAAAACTCAAAGTCGCGACGCGTGGGCGACCACAAACGATGCCGCCTACGCCACTCGAAAAACACCCATGCCCACCCACTTCCTCCCCACCCAAAGTCCTGCGAAACGGAAGTTGTTGGTTCGATAAACCGGATATAAATATAAATATCCTTTTGAATGGCTAGAACCTCAAGTTCATGAATTGTACTAATAATTCAGCCTGGTTTTTGGCACGTGCAAAACCGAACTTTTGGTCTTATGTCAAGGCAACTTGCGTAAGAGAGTTCCGCAGCCTAGTGACGTCAGCGGATGCTGCAACATATATATTCAACGTATATATATACCCAGATTTATAGCATCAACAAATGGGGATCGTTTGGCCCGAGCAGAGCGATGCTCAAAAGTGCATTCGCATTTCAATTAAAAACAGAAACAGCAAAAAGAGATGGAAAGGAGATACGAATATGGTGAACTGAATGTAGGCGAAAATCGAATATGGAATGCACTGCAAACGAGTGTCAGAGACTATATGATTTCAAGATCAGCCAAACATAGCTTTGCATAAATTACACACGGTAAGCACCACCCACGGAGACATTACCTTAGCTGCTGCCTACTGCCCACCCAGATTTAGAGCCACGGACGATTGCTTCTCTTCGCTTTTGGACAGCCTCGGCCCCAAATTCGTCATAGGAGGTGACTTTAACGCCAAGCACACTTGGTGGGGTTCCAGAGTATGCAATCCAAAAGGACGCGCGCTATGCAGGCAGGTTCTCTCCCGCAACCTCAATTGCCACGGAACTGGGACGCCAACATACTGGCCCACTGACCCTGCAAAAACTCCAGACATCTTGGACTTTGCGATCTCTGGCGGCCTGGACCCGGCAAGAATCCAGACAAGGGAGGTGGAAGACCTTCTCTCGGACCATAGTGCCATTGCCGTTTCGGTCTACGCCTCAGCCATGTTGAGATCCGCGGGTAAAAAGTTAATCTTCAAAACGTCCGACATCAGCAAATACCACCACTGGCTGAACAACTCGACAGTCACTAATCCACCATTGGATACCCCTGAACTTATAGATGCGGCCGTTGTGAACCTCACCTCGCAAATTCAGGAGGCAGCAACTTATGCTGCTCCAAGGTTCTCTAACCAAACGAGGGACAGAAGTAGAGACGTCCACTTTTGGAATCATCGGGTTAATGAGCTCAAGTCAGAGAAAAGGCGTCTCCGACGGGTTTGGTTCCTCTCCAGGAACCCTAGAGACAAAACAGCTCTCAACAGAGCCACCAAGGAGCTGAAGGAAACTCTGGTCAGGCTAAGGAAGGAGGCCCTCGACAGCTTTGTTGGTAATCTCGCGCCGGGTGATCCCCACCACAACCTGTGGAATGTTACCAAGCGCATCAAGAGGCCACTGAAGAGGATCCCGCCCATCAGAAGACAAGACAACTCATGGTGCAGAACTGAGACCGAAAGAGCCAACGCATTCGCCGAGCACTTGGAGGAAGTCTTCACACCAGCCAATCGATGTTCCCCAAATGAAGCAGCCGAAACAGCCAGGCTCCTGTCAGAACCTCTCTTTGACTCCGAGTCGATACCCCAGGCCACGGAAGAGGAAATCAGCAATTTAATAGCGGCAATGGGTAACCACAAGGCTCCAGGCGATGATGCCATCAATGCCATTGCTTTAAAGCTCCTCCCCCCTATTAGCAAGTCACTAATCACGACCATAATAAATAAGTGCTTGCAATTGGGGCACTTCCCTTCATCATGGAAACGCGCCGAAGTAGTTATGATCCTGAAGCCTGGTAAACACGAAGCCAATCCCGCCTCCTACCGCCCGATCAGCCTACTACCAGTACTCTCCAAGATACTCGAAAGAGTATTTTTGACCAGAGTATTGCCGGTGATTGAGGAGGCTGGTCTGATCCCTGATCACCAGTTTGGCTTTAGGCGCCGCCACGGGACACCAGAGCAAGGCCACCGAGTAGCGCAATATATCCTGGACGCCTTTGAGAATAAGAAATACTGCCTAGCAGTAATGCTGGACATTAAGCAAGCCTTTGATCGTGTTTGGCACCCCGGTCTCCTCCTAAAGCTCAAAAACGGCCTGCCCCAGCCATATTTCAAGTTCTTAAAATCGTTCCTGGAGGGCAGAAGATTCGCCGTCAGGTGTGGAGAAGCGCGCTCAGACGTCAAAGAAGCCCGTGCAGGAGTTCCCCAAGGAAGCGTTCTCGGTCCGCTCCTCTACAACGCGTATTCGGCTGACCTGCCGGTGATACCGAGCCAGTACATTATGGCAGCCACTTACGCCGATGATACTGCGTTCCTAACAACAGCAGATACCCCAGCAGAGGCCTCCCAGACTATGCAGGAGCAACTAGATCTACTGAACACGTGGCACACGAGATGGAATATATCGGTAAACAGCGACAAGTCAACCGCTACCACCTTCGCAACTAGACGCGGCACTTGCCCACCAGTCAGTTTCAACGGGTTCCCAATCCCAGAGGTAGCCAATCCAAATTATCTTGGCTTTACACTGGACAGGAGACTTACATGGAGACCACACCTGCTAAAGAAGCGGAAACAGGCGGAGAACCGAGTCCGTGAATTCTACTGGCTGATGGGCAGACAATCTAAGCTACCGACTTCCACTAAGCTCCTTATCTACAAAGCGATCATAAGGCCAATCTGGACGTATGGCATTCAACTGTGGGGCACTGCATCGAAAAGTAACATCAACATTATCCAGACATTCGAAAACAAAACGCTCCGCACAGTCACAAACGCTCACCCTTTCCACGATAATGCCACTATACACGAGGTCCTCAGCTTCCCCTGGGTGAAGGATGAGATTAAGAAAAGCAGCAGGCAGTACATGCAGAGGCTTCAAGACCACCCAAACAACCTGGCACAAGACCTGCTGGACACCAGTCAACGCACCAGGAGGCTGCACCGATCACACCCTTTGGACCTCTCTGGGATTAGACACGCAAATTAAATTAAATTATATACATACATTATTATATACATCATACATACAATATCGACAGTTATTGTATAGTTTCGCAACAATTTATGTAATCAATTAATTCTCTACCGTTAAGTTTAGTCATCAAATTTAATGATTGTCCGCGAAGGACAGTTTTAAATTAATATATCCAAAAAAAAAAAAAAAAAATAAATTACACTAAACGAAAAAAAGCCATTTTTTGGTCAAGATACTATTGATATCTTAAAAAAGTTTACCTTACATAAAGTTCTAGGTAAAGTTCTTACATAAAGTTCTAAAGTTATATAAAGTTATAGTTCTAAATAATTAGGATAACTTTTATAAATAATAATATAAAATTATAAAAAATAATAAAAAATCGCATATCCTATAGAAGAAAGCTCTATGATTCAACAGCATACTTGGTCTTGAACTATTAGCCTTTTAAAATGTGTTACGCCGAAATTTAAGAACTTATTCCATGATTTAGAACATCCCAGACTCCCAGTGCATTTCCACGAACCGATTTGCCCAGCTGTGATGCCCCTGATTTATATAAAGTCCACCGAAAGTGTCTCCAACTCTGCGGCCAGCTGCTTATTTATGTGTAGCGGCTGCAACACCGCATGTTGCTGGGGTCGCCAAATGTTGCTGGTGGTGCTTTTTGTCAGTTGCAACTCCAACGGCGGCCACCTTTTTTGGCACACTTATGCAACATCAGCAGTGGCAGTAAGTGGATGTGTTTCATGCCCCAAAAGTGGACATAATTGCACATGTGTGGGGGCAACACCCAGTCGTGGTACCGATTCCTATTACCCAGGAAATGGGCTCTCTTTGAAGTCGCTTAACTGATTGACTGATCGGCCGTGGCGGGTGAGATTTCAATTTGGAACTGGAATTGCTGGCACTGGGAAATTGGCAGCCATTCTGGCAGAGAGTGAATAATGCCCAAGTAGTCGAGGGTTCAGCAACATTTGACGTCGCCGGCGGTGGCGGCTTTAAATAAATCAGCCGTAAAGACAGCAGAGACCAGCCGCCAGTAGACAACTTAAATCCCGGCGAGAGCGAGGGAGTCGGAAAAGAATCGTGGCCTTTGTTAATAGCACCAGCCCCACACAACACAAGCGCAAGCACAAACAACAACACCCACACTCGGACCAAAACTGGAGTGCAACTATTTATAATGCCGAGCAACATGTTGCTGCGCGAGCTTTGTGTTGTCGATGTTGCTGCTGCCGTTTAGTTGAGCACGAGAAGCCGGCGCGTGAAGTTCGCTCGAAATGCGTTCGAAAGTAGCTTTGTTTACACATGAGTGAATAAATACCGCCTCAATATGAGCAAGAAAATGTGGCAGAAGATCTTCAAGTCCAAGTCGCAGAAGCCGCAGCCCTTGTCCAAAATCAACAAGCGACACAGTCGCATTGCTTACGAGGAGTACCAGCAATTAACCGATCTGCTGGCCGGTGAAAATGGACAGCTCAGTTTCGGCAACGAAAAGGAAAATGAGCACGAAAATGGAAATGGAAGTGGCGGCATTGACGTTTTCGAACAGCAGCCGCTGCAAGGTTCTTTCAACTCGTTGCAGTTTAGTGAGGCGCATCAGCTGCAGCAACAGCAGCAACAAAAATCGCAGCAGCAACAGCTGTCAACGTTTTCGCGCGTTCGCAACACATTTTCCATGAAACGCAACAGCAGCAGCAGCAAAAAGCTGGGAAATGCCAAGCCAAGTGAGTCGGATGCAGCAGCAACAGTTGCAACAGCAGCAGCAGCAACATCAGCAACATTAACTAACCATGCGGCAGGCAATCAACTGCAACGCGTCTTGATTGTTGTCAATAAGATCGATGTGGCCACTAACTGCCTGACTAATCATTTGCATGCCAATCCTACAAAAACTGTGATTACGAATGCAGCAATTAAATCATGTAATTTCCAGTACAAATTAACAACTCATTTCTGCTTAATGAAACGTTTACTCTGCGGTGAAAGCTGTAGGTAAAATCTCAGCCAAATGATGTCATTTTGGGATTTCTTCAATATAACTGAAACTTAAAGACTTGATGAGTGGGTAGTTGTTTAGTTTAAAGAATTCTAAAATTAATCTCGTTTTTCGGGACTACGGAAAACGTATAAACATTGTAGAAGGTATAAATTTTCAATGAATCATTATTATTGCAATGTTAAAGTTCATAAACAAAAGTTCTATGACACATTCCCATATTATTGAGTCCCCTAATATGAATTAAGTATTTATCTACGGTTTAGGGGTTTTTCAACTTAAAGTAAATTCAAAAGTTAAGTTTTGACATTTTTGCCAAGTGCAACCAAGCCCGTCTGGTTCCCAGCTTACCCGTTCCGAGGTGCCAAGTCCTCGGTTTTAGTTACCACGGCCATACTTCTTGGGTGTCACGGGGTCAGAAGTTCAGAGACTAGCCAAGAACCTGAAAGCTGCTTGGCCTGGGAACAGGGAAACTGTTTGTATTACGCTTTTACCATATTGCACACACATAAATACATTTATGGGCCCACTGACAGCTTAAGTGGCTTATGGAGATTGCCCAACAACCTGCCGCAAAGACGTGGTATGGAAATGCCTAAGACTAGACTAACCAAATAGAAAGATGGGCCAGGGATTGGGCAAGCCGAAATATCATATTCGACTAGATTTACAGTGGCATTCATCACTCGCCTCAATGGCTTTCAACTTTTGATCTAGTAAACTCTTGACCATTTAAAAGTCCCTCGGCTCCATCGCTCGAGATCCGCTGAAGATCTGATGGGACGTGGAGGCCCTGGTGGTTGTATTTTTAAATATCTCAAGTGGATGCACATAGTGCATATATCTCATGCTCGAAGCATCATTAGCGCAAGACAGACGGCTAGATAGATAGCACAATTCACCCACTTCTCAGCGCCGAGGATTATGTTGGAATAATATGAATAATATGCGTAACACACAACTTTGCATTGATTCAAATGGAAATGAGACATAATGCTCTCAAGATGTTGCGGAAATTCTGCTGCTCTTGTCTTGTGCGTGTCGCTGATTGATGTAATCACAATCTGACATGGTAATTGGATTTCCATCGTCTCTGTGATTAGTGGCCGCCTCCACTGGTGCTTCTAATTATTGTTCCCCAATGCCCACTCAAAGCAAAGGGAGTTTTTTGTAGCTCAGCTAAAGAACTATTCCTCTGTTGGCGGAATAAGAAACTATTACAGTCGTCTTACAAAGAATAAAACCTAAAAACCTTGATTACAATTCATTTGTTGTTCTTTAATTGAAAGCAATGGAAAATAATGTTTTGAGCTTTAATGATTCCAAATAAACCCCGTTCTCGTCGAACGTATTCTTAGAAAGAATGTAAAAATTGATATTATTACCTAAACACTTCGAATTTCTAAGGAATCTAATATGTTTGTTTAGAAATTAAGGTAAATTAGCGTAAAGAATAAACATTAGAAAAACTGATCAAATAATCAAGTACTGGTTCGTGGGACGACGGTGGCACCTGCCATCCGCGAGATGCCAGATACTCGATCTTTGAGATACAATTCCCGCCCACAGGCCAAAAGCAAAAGAGTTTTGGCTGAGACCAGCTGCCCAATTTGGACAGAGCCACATTTCATCAGTCTGCGGCCAGAAGATAAATAGCAATTTATAGGCTGATCGCCAAAGACGAATCAAAATAATAGCTATAAATTATTTGGGGCTGGGACTGCTCCATTGTTTCTGCATTTTTGGTGGATTTATTGCTGGTACAGACAATTTGTCGCCCAAAAAACAATCGACCATGAATCTGCCAGCGGGTGTTTTTCACTTGGCTGCCAGCCATTTTCACTGGGAAAGTGACTGGGCTTTTCCCATTGCCGAACTTTCCCTGTAAGAGCCAAGCCCTTTTGATCTAGATATTGGATCTACTGCACTACCAACTTAATTTTAAAACAACCTTTTCATTTATATGTTAATTAAAGCTTATTTTTATAGGGTAATATTCCATTTTCATTTTGTTAGCAGCATGAACCTAAAATATCTAGTGTTGACTGCTGAATTTATGTTAAATATTTGTAGTAATTTACTAGTTTAATTTTCCACCCTGCTGAGTGATAATTCCAAGTTTTTAAAATCAACTGACAGTTTACTATTCCTATCCTTTCTATTGTTGATTTGTTTAAACAGAGACACACTCCTCTTTTGAACCCCTCACCTCATCTAACAAACATTGCTAAAGTGCTCGTAGCTAACAGAAACCCCTGTCGAAATTCGATTCCCAACTAACCTATCCATCTTTTGGACGCATCCACAGCAACAAGCAGCACCACGGATCCCGAGACCGAAGACTCCAGGCGGGGCGCGGAGGATGATTTGCCTGCCCCGCCGCCACTGACCTCCGGATCCTCCCTTCCGGTGCCGGAGTACGTGCCCGAGCAGTCAACACAGCTGACACCCTGTCCCTGCTGCAGTCGCACCTTCGTCGTGGACGCGCTGCGCAAGCACGTCGTCATCTGCGAGAAGGCCTCCAAGAAGCGCAAGATCTTCGACTCGTCGCGCCAACGCCGCGATGGAACGGCTCTCTCCACGTACGTGCTGCCCAAGAACTTTGGCCTTCCCAGTGCGGAACGCACTGTCGGAATACCATCTCCTCCGATCACCGGTCGCGAAACCACGTCAGTAAATGCTGCTCCAGAGGTGAGTACATCGCTGTAAAAATGTAGACATTTTTTTTTTGAGTTTTTTTATTGAGAGATTAATAAGTGTTATTAAAAATAAGATACATCACATTTATGTGTTTACCCAATGATATCTTTCTGGTTTCTGACCGCAGCTTCTTAGACAAATATTCCATATCTATATCTATATAAAGATTTTTG
Source organism: Drosophila sechellia (assembly GCF_004382195.2). Classification (NCBI taxonomy): domain Eukaryota; kingdom Metazoa; phylum Arthropoda; class Insecta; order Diptera; family Drosophilidae; genus Drosophila; species Drosophila sechellia. The sequence continues at coordinate 13,164,308 of NC_045950.1, read as the reverse complement.
CCACCACTAAGTGTGTATGTTCCCTACCGATTCCAGCCAGTGAACTCACCACTGCCAGTTCGTCGAAAGTCTCAAACGGAGATGGTGCGCTCCACTGCCCGAGCCTCCATGCGCAAGGCAGCATCCACACTTTCCTCTAACTCGGCAACGGAGGCTCCAGCTGTGGCACCTGCTGCTTCGACTGCTCCAGCTGTTCCGGCTGCTCCCCTCGTCCGCGAACGATCGCTGGCCAAGCGGATCAAGGCACCTGCCTGCGATCGTTGTCCCCACTGCGATCGTACCTTTAATCCCAAGGCATTTGATCGCCACGTAGAATGGTGTAAGGAAAAGGCTATTCAGGCCACCATGAAGTCCACCAACAGCCAGGAGACCAGCAAGGCCAAGGAGCGCCTGGAGGCCAGGAAGCAGTACAGGCCCCCCAATCTGAAGTAAGCCTGGATTTAGTTGACACCCTGTGATCTATCTACTTAACACACGTTTTTGTTTTCTCGTTTCAATTTATTTTGTTGCAATTATTTAATTGACCGCGATGTTTGACAGAACCAAGAGATCCCTCGCCAGAGATAAGTACTCCGGTAACCACGAGGAGGTTCTGGAAGCGGGCGAGATGACAACACCCAAGCCAAGCCTGATGTCCCATTCGATGACGTCGTCCATGCACAGTGATAAGTAAGTAGAGGGTTTCCGAAATCCATAGATTTCTCTTAGATAGGTAGTCTAACCCCCAATGCTCTTCTGGCTCTATCTTAGTCGTCCTTGATTAATCCCGTAAAGCGTAATCGTAATAGTAACCTTTTGATAGCAATTATTGCCACCGTCGTGTAGTCTCAACACACCGTAGTTAGATCTTCGATCAGCGATCTTCACTCATCCCCAAAATGATCTTCAGCACTCAAGCTCAAGTCACCAGCTCGCGAGCAGGAAGTCGTGCCAAAGCAAACTCCACGGTTACCCAGAACCAAGTAAATCTGTTCAATGAGGATCCACCATCACCGCCGCCACCTAAGGAACGATCTGCACTGCGCCGTTCCAAGCGCACTCAGCGGGAATCCTGCAACGAAATTGACGAGACCATGGAGCAGCTGAGGCGGAACAGCGGTGGAGATGCTCTCCAGTTGGCCAAACTCGATTGCGTGGAGGCGCCAGTTCTCCAGCCAGCTAGACGACGCAAGAGAGGGCCCAAAACGGATAAACTAGATGGGGTCGAAAAGCAGATCTGCCTACCCCAAGTAACCATGACATTTGACGAGCTCAATGGGTTAATCAAGCGCAAAGGTATGGGTTGAACTTCTGACTTGGTATTCACCAATCCCTACGAGAGCTGCCCACTGTAAGTGGCATGCAGTTCTCCAATTAAACACTAAAACACTGATGCATTTAAGATCTAAGAACCCGGAACCATTTCATGATCGTTAATTAGTGCGCGCCGCATCGAAGCATTCAAAAGATCAGCGAAGCATTAAGAGGCTTCAGTTGGGTTTTAATAAGATTAGGAGTCGAAGAAATAGAGGGTATCAAAAGAAATATATGGGTGGGAGAATAGAAGTGGGGAATATCGACTGAAGCGCTCAAAAGTAACATCAATTTTCTACACAAAACCACAAAGTAATACTCCGAATATTCGAGGAAAAATTTTTTTCTAACCCGAGTCTAAAACCCTTCCATCCTCCATGCGGTTCCACATCAGGCGGCACGCCCATTTGCAATGTGGAAATGGATGAGCAGGGAATCGGTAGTCTGGTCTCCAAGCACCACTCATCAGCAACCCTAGTGCGTAAGGCACATCGTCGTATTCGCACCAAGGAGAACCCCGATCTGGAGTTGCGTGCCCTGCAATCGTCATGTTCAGCTATTTCCAAAGACGTACAGTCCAGCCTAGTGCCCATGCAGAGAAATCAGTCAAAGATATACTCCGGATCCGAGGAGGATTCGCCAAGGTCAGAGATTCAGATCAAGCTAGAAACTGCAACCATGCGCACGGTATGCCTACCTCAGAAGAAATCAGGTCGCTCTTCCCAGGCTAACTCGGAGCCCAAACGAGCTTTGCCAATGTCCGATTTAAAGGAAAGCTTTGAGGCCATCAACCAATCCATAGGCCAAACAGTTCTCCCGAGACTACAGATGGGAAATGAGAGGCAGGACTATGAACCGGAGGAGGACGGAACGGATAATTATACCAGTGATCTAGATGAGGAACCCGAAGGTGATGACCTAATGGCTCGAGCAGCAAAACTAATAGAGAGGGCTCGTTCAAACTCCAGTCCCATCCGCAATCCTGAGCAGGTAGATAGCCACAGTGAACATAATGAGGAGCAACCAGAGGCGGAACGGGAACTAAGGCTGCCGCCTTTGACCAAACAAAATAGCAACGTCAGTCGCCGTGGATCCCATGAGAATAACGAAAGTGCTATTGCGTACTTCAAGGCACTTAATGCCAAGCGTCGTTCAAATAGGTTTGTATCCCAAATAAGAGCCAAATAATCCATCCAATCCTCCCCAGACGACAGCCAGACAGAGCACTAATGGGCGGTTCATCATATCGTACCATACCGTATATAATGTTTACTTAACCAATTGCAATCTTTTTTTAACAGCGGCCTGGGGGACAAATACGATCCCTTCCTCTCGGCTAAGCGGCAGCTGGAGGAGCTTTGCTCACCCAGCACGCCGCCGCCAGAGGAAGAGGTGACCACCACCAAAGTTACTAGAACAATGACACCCACAGCAACCAGCACTCCCACAGCCACACCCAGTATCGCCATGACCACTTCATTGACCACGGCAGTCGGTAAGCCCGTACAGGTTACCCAAAAGACCACTCCGACTTCCAATTTTCGACGTACTTCATCGCTGAGAGGGCCACGTCGTACGCCCATGCTGAACAGCCGGCCGTTGTTTGCCACCAACTATCGCCCCACCATTCAGCGGGGTCTGTCCGATGAGGGACCCATCTCCACCAATTTCCTTAAACCAGAGGAGTTCGACGAGATGCCGGTAAGAGCTGCATGCGGCAATGACTTTCACAGCCCAAGAGTCGTGCGCCGGGATACCAGTGCCTCCAACCGAAAGCAACTGCTTAAATTGCCCGTGGGTGGAACCAGTGAAGCCAGCAACGCATCCTCCTCTCCTCAGGCCGCCCGCAGTGTGGCCAAAACTGACTCCCTGGCTGTGTTCCTCAAGTACGAGCACGAGCTAGAGCAGCTGAATGGCAAGGCGGCTGAGCTGGCAGCCGCCAGCCAGTTGACCAGCAAGGAGCAAAAAGACAAGAGCAACACGCTGAGCAAACAGAACTCTGCGAAGAGCTTGGGACACAGTACTCCCACACAGTTGCCACCATTAACTCCAACAACGGTGCCCGTTTCGCCAGGTTTGGTTAAAGAGGTCAATTTCCCACCGGTGGCCACTCCGCTTCGATTGGAACCCATCAACAAGGCGGCGAAGATCTCACCGGCTCCCCTTACGCCCATCAAGCTGGAAAGCATCTTTGGAACGAGGAGGGAAACGGGTCTGGGGTCAGGATCGGGCTCTGTGGCAGGCGATTACATAGATCCCAAGCTGATAAACGCCTTTGATAATCTGCATGTAAACAGTGGTATATCATCGGATGCCAGCTCCACGCCTCAGCAGTTGTCCCAAGGCCGGAGCAGGAGTAGCTCCCAGTCCACCATCACCCACGAACGGAGGCAATCCGGTGAGGCCAGGAACCTGCTGAAGCGGAAGATGCGATTGGGACGGAACCAGTTTCTGTACGATGCCTCGCCAGAGGATGCGGATGCTTCATCAAGCTGCTCGGCAGACGATGAGGCCAACCGGTCGTCCATGGAGTACGACGAACAGTGCTGGCAGCAACAGCAGAAACAGCTATTGGCCAATCCGCTGCCGCTGGTCATGCCCATGGTGCACAACGCCATGCCCACCTTCGATGATTTTGACTTCGAGGAGTTCCTCTCCTCATTCGAGAACGAGAATGACGACGAGCAATTCCCGCTGTTCAAGGACTGTCGCGAATTCCTCATGAATCGCTCGACGAGCAGACAACGCTCGTTCCAGAAAGCGACTTCGACGCTACAGACGACAGCCACACAGATTACACCACTTAGTCACCAGTCCAAGATTAAAGACAATCACGCCCACAGGTCTGATTCAAAAATGCCCGAGGAGAAACTGCAACGGCAGCAGTCGAATGCCTCCAATTCCAGCAGCCAGGAGGAGAAGAGCCGCCAGGAGATGGAGAAACGGCCGGCCGACGATGATCAAAGAAAGCGAGAGATTTTTATTAGCATTGAGACGGAGGCCAATGCTCAGGGGCGCTCACCCATTTCGCCCGATTCACTGCGCCACATGGTGGGCAATGCCCAGGCGCACATCGATGTCCTGCACATTGAAAACGGAAACGAGCCGGAACACGCAAGGTTTAGCAAGATCAGCGACACGGAGGACGCCGGAAACGAGCCCAGGGATCAGGCCAGCCAATCTACCAACCGGCTGGCCCCATCCTCGAGCGGATCCGGATTGGCGCCCAACGTGCAGCTGAACAATGCCAAGAATCTGATCCAGCAGATGCATAGCGAGTTCCGGCTTATGGGCGAGGAGGCCAGTGCCTCCATGCGGCGCCAGCTTATCGGAAGTAACGGCGGTAGAGGCGAGGAACCGCAGCGCTCCAGTAGTGGGCTCCCTTCTTCAAATACAACACACCGGGTCGTGGCCAGCTCGCCAATGACTCCGTCACCGTCGGCGGATTCAGATGAGTTAAGTAGTCTGGATGGCTATCCCGTGTCCTCGTCGCAGGGTTTACGTCGAGGAGCCAGCTCCAAGCTAAGCTCGGATTCAGCATACGGCAGGTAAGGTTTTTTTTTAAAATGGCAGTATGCAATGTATTGATATATATTCCATTATGACCACTTGTAGCAGCAACTCACCTTATAGCTTGTCGCGACAACGCTCCTCTGAGCTCCAAGCCGGCACACTACAGTCCCAGGGATTGATGCGTCCACATACGGCCAGTGCCAAGCTGGCCAGTTGCATGATCGATGCCTCCACGCAGGCACACACTGATTATGGCACCCTGAAGGCTCGCCAGCGTCTCTTTGCACCAGAATGTGGAAACAACAATGGCGAAGGAGGCGAGTCGTACAGTAGCGGATCCGAACACTCTTTTGCAACAAATCCAAAACAGCAGCAGAACATCAACTACAACTATCAACAGCCACTGCAGCAAGATCAGCAGAAGCAGCAGCAGATGCAACAGATGCAGCAGCAGCAACAGATGCAGCAAATGAACTGCAACTACAACTACCAACAGGAGCAGCAGCAGCTCCATCATCAGCAGCAGCTTCAGCATCAGCAGCAGCAGGCTAAAATCCCAACACCAGCAGGTTACAACACAACCAACAACAATGTACCGATGACACCCACAACGTCAGAGAACTCACTGATGAGCACCTCGTCCATGAGCTCAAGTAAGAAGTCCAATTACTGCTACGAATGTGGCTCCAAGTTCATATTCGAGACCGCCAAGTTCTGCATGGATTGCGGCTTGAGGCGTGCTGAACTTTAGATTAACCCCACGTAGCCATTGTTTTCAGTAGCTGACACCACTCACAAAACACAGAAAATGAACACTAGCCCGGAATGAAGACGTCCTCCTGGATTGGTTTTGGGATCTTAAATATATACCAAATGTAGTTGTTAAACGCAAGCAGATTGCGAAGAGCGCTAACACCGCTTCTATACAGAATAATACAAATAATATATATTTTAATACGAACCAAATGAAGCAAAACAAAGGTTTTATGTCGAGCAAACTTTAATTAAACGAACTAAACTTGGCATTTCTATCTTACACATATTTCTCATCTTCAATTGCTTAAAATACAAAAAAGCAAGCAAAAAATGCAACTCAACGTAAACAAAAAATAAACACTTTAACAAAGTTGTTGATTAACAAAGACTGAACGAATTTAAAGAATAGCGATAAAAAAAAAACATTTGAATATCCAACGCGGCAAGAGCAAAACTATTTTTAAACATTTTTTCAATACCTAACGCAGCAACTCCATTGTATTTGTATTTTGTAATCGTTTTACTAATTATGTAGACACTGCTTAAATATATATAAATATATATGATAAATATGGATTCGAATCACCGATTTGGATGAATATAAAAAAAATTGATTAAAATGACGAATTTGACTTAACAATCATAAGAACGCATCCGTTTGGATTCCATTGGTCCATTTCTTAAACAAAGCTTGAATCAAATGTTTTTCTTTTTCCACTTGCAGGACGCCAAATGGAATATCCTGGATATTCTTCTTCGTAACGTAGTCTATAACTATTGTTATCAGAAACTTACATTAAAACAAAACAAAAACTTCAGGTTTACAGATGTGGGATAGCTTAAAATATTTTAGTGCTGCCTGAGCATTGAATAAATTTGATTTGGTTTCATCCCATCTCTTCTAGAGGATCATATTATGAACACACTAATGCCTTGAACATTTACATTTTCCACTTAGTCTACAGCTTATACATAAGTCTTACAATTACTGCAGTTTCAGTTATAAAACGCAGGCGCAGATTTTAAGATCCGTTGATCGTTTCAATGTTATATATCGACAATTTTGACATTAATATTTTAAGCTCATTGGTCAGGTGCGCTTTGATTTTCTGAAAGTCCACATTAGTGTGCTGTGGCATCCTGGCATACGAAGGAATAAGCTCCTCGTCTTCGTCCTCCGGCTCACTGCTCGATCTCTCGTTCGATTCATCTGCGTTAATGTGAATCAGTCTCTGCTTAGAGCCCCTCTTCTTGAAGAGATACGTGCCATGTTTTTTGCACTCTTTGATTACAAACTTGAAGTCCCGATGATGACGAAGGGTGACCGGATTGCCAACCAAGATCAGAAGTGCTTTAGCTCTGGACAGAAGAACGTTTACACGACGAGGACTGCGAATAAATCCCATGTTTGTAAAGGATTTAACCAAACAAGCAATGATTATGGTCTTTTCGCGACCCTGATATGTTTCCACGCTGCCCACCTCTACATTTGGGTGTCCCTGTCTTTGGAGTAGCTTGGTAACTAGTTTACCCTGAGCCGTATACGGCGCAATAATTCCGATGTCCTCTTGTCCGACCACGCGATCGTTTATCAGGCGTTTTACATACCAACATATAACTTCAGCCTCCAAATTATTGTAAGAGCTGGTGGAGTTCTGCTTCCGGTTGGTTACTCCATGAGTGGCCTGAAATATTATCGGGAACTGTGGATTCGGTAGAACGCTACAGTTGGCTGCTAGATTCACATCAATAGCAGGAGCCTGAGCTTTTAGCTCTCCGTTATAGTAGAGCCTATTAAACAGGCGTACAATCTGCGGATGGGATCGATAGTTACGACATAGACGCGTCTGCAGGGTGCGATCATAGTTTCCATTCTCATCAAATTTGTAGCAATCGGATTGGAGGAGCCTCTCCATTAGAGACCGGCTTAATCCCAAAGAAGCGGCCCGATTACTTTTTATCACGGCGCCGAGCTGCTTATGATCCCCTGACAAAATCACATGGCAATCTGCTGTCTGCTTAATACCCATAATACCGATTAAAGCCTCGGGTTCAGTGGAAGCGCCCGCCTCGTCGATGAAAATGTGGGTGAAGTAGTTGTACCTGCCAAGGTTATCAGTGACGAAGTGTCCCACTGTGCAGAGTGTGGCCACGGTTATGCCGTACTTTACAATACGTAAAGCTCCCATATACTCATAGATGCCCTTCGAGCAATTGGAATTTTTCAGCAGCAGTGACGGCACGGACGCAAGGCCCTTCTCATAAATGGAGCGCGAGTACACGCGGATCAACTGGTGATCGGGTTCGGGCAGCTTCTGTCGGGCAAAGTGCTTCTGGAGACGGATGTTGCTTTCAATATACTCGCAAAGCTTCAGGGCGATTGTGTCACATGCTGAGTTCGAACCGGCGGTTACGAGGATACGACTATGTGGTTGTCGAAGGCGCAGCTGTAGAATGGCCTCCACAATGGCAGTGGTCTTACCAGTGCCTGTAAATAGTAGTAGTTATATATGTAGCCACAAAACAAAATTGTAAAAAAAGGCATTTAAAGTGGAATGTAAAAAACTGGAAAATATTTCACTTTGGGAAAGATCATCTCCACCTTAGCACAAATTTACTTTGCCCTTGTAAGCGAAAGTATACTTTTCTCCAAAGATTATATTTTAATCGTTTTTCGATATCCGTTTATGATCAAATCCTAAATCATCATTAATACCTGGTGGTCCGAACAGAATGTATGGTCCCTGGGTACTTGGTCCCGCAACAATGCGTTGTACGGCCTCTAACTGCTCAGCGTTAGAATAGATGGTCGAATTAAGAAGAGAGAACGAGGTTGGAGTAGCCGGCTCTTGTGGCCTTCCTTGCATCCAACTAGGCATATTGCCGTCGCGACATACCTTAATCTGAGAATTGTCCACAAGCTGGGTCAGCCAGCTGGGAAACGGAAATAGGTAGCGGCGCACCAAGGGGCTCTCCTGGAGCAGATCGAGTGCGCGATACATGTATCGCATTGTAAGGCGTCTGGAGCGGATTATGGCGTAGAAGCGCTGTCCTGACAAGACCGCTTTGTGTTTTCGGCTGAATCGCAAGTGAACAGAGGTGCAGCTGACCTGCTCCACACTAGCCACATGCCGGAACATTGGATCGTCCGGCTCCAAATCTTCATGAGGATGCGGAAGCAAGGCTAGCACCAATTGTTTAGGTAGTGGAGATGCCAACAGGCTTGCCTTGGGCACCAGCACCACTTCGTCCACATTGGGAGCAACAAAGTCCTCTGCATTCACGGGCGTGCTCTTGAGTGTAATTTCATATTTCTGCTTGGAGACCCGCTGCACAGGCACATCAATTTGGATCAGTTGGGCGTACAGCTCCATAGTGGACAGATCCTCTATGGTTAACAGCGTTTGCATCACGGAGCACACATTGTAAAACTCCAAGCGTTTGGTCTGCATGAATTCGGCGAACACACTATTATTTGCGCACAAATTCTTGTTTGTGTTTGCCTGTAGCATTTCGTTACTCGGCGGATAATATGGCAAAGTCCGCATCAGGGATAAAAGTCTGGAGGGGATTTACATTGGTTTGGTGATCTATATATGCGAACTAAATACTCACTGCTGTTGTTTTTTCTTTGGGTTGCATTGTTTGACTTTCTCGTCTTCGTTCGCTATTTCATTTGTGCATAAAACAAACGAAGTTTTATTCTTTTTTCGGCAATTATATCTTTCGCAAGCTATTTTCGATAGCTGCTGATCTAACTGAAATCTCCAGTAGTATAGTCTTCAATTTACTAGCTGTTCACTTTAAATACTCACTAATTTCAAATCCTCTATTTCGTGCATTTTTTGGTTCCTTAAGGTAAGTCACACAGCTTTAACCACCACATAAATGGAAATGAAATCGAAGAAAACGGCGCGGCTTTGCGGAGAATAACAAATTCGCAGACACTTCCAGTGCCGTTAGTTTTCTATAGGCGACAAATCTGATTAAAGCTCGCGCGCTTTCATATTGATCGTCATTTATCGATATATGCGTGCGATAGTCACTGTGCTGGGCAGCATTGTTCAAGCGAAAAACTGGATGTGTACCATCGCTAATCCCGAGATTTGTTTACAAATTAGAATCGGCGGAAATGGCCGATTCTGATTCAAACGAGGTCCTAATTGAGGAAATAGACAGCAACGATGTGCCGGAAAACGAGTTGGAGCAGTTCCAGGAGACGGAGCCGCTGCGCGTGGTAGACATCATCGACTGCGATGCAGACGGCGAACGACGCTGCATCGCTGATGACGAGGAGGAGGGTGCACTGATTAAGCGCTACGTGCAGGGTGTTCAGTGCCTAGAGTTCCCGGACTTCTGCACCAAGCTGGAGGCCAGCGACGAGGATGAGGAGGGCAATGATGAGGAGCCCGGTGAGGCGGCCAGCAGCGTCGAGAAGCCGAACACTTCGGCGCAAGCGAAAACGCCACAGGAACAGTCGACGGGAAGTGGTCGTTCTGGAGGAGGAGGCTTTCGGAAAAGCCAACTTAGCACCGCCCTGCAAGGACTGATGGGAGAGGCCAATCTAAGCTTTGTGTACGGCCGCTTTGAAACAGCCGAGCGCATCTGCATGGAGATCATCCGACAGAATCCACTGGCCAGTGAACCGTTCTACACGCTGGCCGAAATCTATGAGAACCGTGATGAGGTCAAGTTCCTGAACTTCTCCACATTGGCGGCCCACTTGAATCCCCAGGACCGAGACATGTGGATACGTGTCTCCGATCTGCTGGTGCAGCAGGGCAACTTGGCCCGTGCGCGTCTCATCTACACGAAGGCCATCAAAATGCTGCCCAAAGTGTACCAGCTTCGGCTGCGTAAGGCGCAGCTGTTGCAAAAAATGGGCGAAACCAATGCCTCCATGTTTACGTACTTGAAAATGCTGCCCCTGATGCCGCCGGATGAGTGGAAAATGTGCCTGAATACGGCCAAAAACGTAGCCCGGTACTTTCATGTGCTGGAGAAGCACTCGCTTGCCCTGGAGGCCATGGAAGGGGCGTACAGTGTGTGTGGTGCGCGGTTCACCCTGGAGGATATAAACATCTATTTGGAACTGCTGATCCTGAATAAACAGTATGCCAAGGTTCTTCGGTGCCTACGAGAGCGCACCAATTTTGAGCTCGAGAACGACCAAGAGGAGAGTCTGGAGCTTATATACTTCTGCGAGATCCCAGATGACTATGTCCCCGAACTGCGGGCCAAGCTCTGCGTCAGTCTCATCCACATGCGGGCCCACCATTTACTGGGCTATCTTATCCAGAATGTCCAAGAGCACATCACGCTGACGGCGGATCGAGTCGAGCTATACATGGACATTACCGAGGCTCTGATGCAGGAGCACAAGTATGCTGAAGCCATTGCGCTGATGAGTCCCATAACCGATGGCGACACCGTAGAGTGTCCGGCATTCGTGTGGCTGCGGCAGGCCGAGTGTCTTCGCCAGCTAAACCGAACCAACGAGGCCATTCAGAGCTACGAGAAGGTAGTGCAACTGGCGCCCTTCTGCTACGACGCGCGGTTCACCCTCTCCGCTCTGCTAAAACAGCAAGGCCGGCACGAGGAGGCTGTCCAGGCATTGGAGCAACCGGGAGAGGCTGAGGGCCAGCCTCTTATTGCCCGCCTGCTGTATGAGAGATGTGTGATGCTACAGCAGATCGGGCGCATTGAGGAGTTCTTGGATGTGGGATATGCCCTGCTCAGTCGGCACTCCATCAAGCTGTACAACCGCGAGGAGATGATGGCGGCCGCAAATGGAGGCAGTGCTTACAATTCGGAGAGCCTCAAGACTATCATCCAAATGAGGAGCAAGGCGGTTGACAACTCTGCGGAGCAGGATCTTCAGGTGAGAAATGCGAACAACAATAAATATTTGTCAAATGTAAACCAATTTCCTTGAAGGATCCTGCAAAAAATGCCGCCAGCGAGACCTCCGATCTGACCGTTAAGGATGAATTTGAGCTCTTTCGGGAGCTTGTGCGTACGGCTTTCAAGCATGGCATGCACAGCGCCGCTGAAAAGATCTGCTTTGCCATGGTCACCACAAAAAGATTCACCTACTACCATCACGAGATCGAGAGAATTATGGTACTAACCTGCTACTACAACGACGACTGTGCCATAGCCTTCTCGTATCTGCGTGAGCTGATCGCCAAACAGCCCAGCCAGACAACGCTGTGGAACATGCTTTCGCTCATGATTCAAAAGGGTGACGAAGTGCGTTATTATCGCTATATGCGCCGCCTGATGCAACGACATCCGGTCGATACCAAGCCGATGCGAATATTCCAGGGCCACTATCACCTCAACTGTGCATCTTTTAAGTATGCTCTAAACATCTACATGCCCATTCTGCGCGAGAACCCGGATCCCCTGGTGGCCCTCTGCATAGCTGTTGCCTTTAACCAGCTGTCTCTGCAGAAGAAGGTGCTCCGCAAGTCAGCTTCTGTGGCCCAAGCCGTGGCCTTTGGCCAGCGCTACAAGGAGTTACGATCTGCCGGCCATGAGCTAGCAGATTGCGCCGCCCAGCAGGAGATATTTTACAACATCGGACGTATCTATCACCAGGCCAACATCCTTCACCTGGCCGTGGAGTACTATGAAAAGGCACTGGCCGTGCCCGTGCATCAACTAATCGCGGAGCATGAATCTACGCTTGGCCTGCAGCATGAAGTGGCCTTCAACCTGCACCTCATCTACCGAGCCAATGGAAACAAGTGGAAGGCACGCCAATATCTGATGCGATACTGTGTGGTGTAATCAGCGGCGTTCATGAATTGTTTGTTACTCGACTATTAGTTTTAATTATTGTAAATATATTTGTATTCATTGGCACGTTAAACAAAAATTTCATTTCGCTTTCGTAAGCTAAACTTTTTTTAACACACATAAAACACAAATGGATCTAATTGAAATGTTACACTCTTTGGACTTTCCTTATCTTTATGTCAGATTAGATCCCATTTTCATGAATTCAGGAAACACAATCGATTTAAAAACAGGACACGATGTACGCGACTGAAGTGACTGTTTAGTAATGAAATCAAGCGTTGGTCATGTGCCATATTTATAACGTTAACAATATAATGAAGGGGAATTCCATTATATTACTATATTTCAATTACAGCCGATGTTCATTCCGGTTTCAAGCTTGTAAAAGTTGTCATAACTAATAGATTAAAAATGATAACAGTACATTAACACTTATCTAATGGCTAGAATGGAGCTTACTCATCCCAAAGTGTTTGTTGATCTTTGGGAAGCGGACTAGAAAGCTTTATGTGATCAAGGGTAAATCCATTTAAAATTTCCTTATCAATTTCAATTCAAGTAAGCACAATATGTTGTAATTTCTTACATATGAATAATTCAAAATATATTCTCAATATATTCTCAAAAAAAAAACATGATTACAGTTTAAGAACTTTATTAAGAAAGTGCGTTTTTAATGACTCCAGAGGAGTCAGATTTACAAATTGTGATGAGCAACAAGTGTAGCTACAAGTGTAGCGCCTTAGCAAGCCGGCATGGCGCAAGAACGTGACTTGACCAGGCGCTTGGAGCACTGCTGACCACCATTCTGGGGCTCGGTGACAACGTAGCGCCGGCTCTCGGAGACTCCGACTCCGCAGCTAACGCTGCAGGGCGACCACTCGGACCAATCTGACAGGACGCAGGCCCTGGGCTGATCCGCTCTTGAGGAATATGGCGACCGAAGCACATTGCACGTATTTAGGCAGTCGTTCTCCGTGAGGAAGTTGTTTCGGTTGCCACGGCATCCTCCGTAGGCAAAGGAGGAGCAACGCTGGTTCTGCGGATCGTAGGCATACCGCATGTAGGTGCCACGACAGGGACCCGAGTCCGGTGCCTGTACGCAGATGTCCTTGGCCTGCTCCGCGTTTATGTGGCAGTCGATGGGATTGACGCACTCCTTCTGCTGGTGCAGCTCCATGCGTTGCGTACAGTTCTTCTTATCGGGTCCGTTCTCCAGCAGAAGCAGCCGAGTCCGAATGGTAACTCCCCGGCCGCAGGTCGAGGTGCACGGACTCCAGTCGCTCCACTGGGTGGTGGGACATTGCGGATCAGGAAGCTCCACCTGCTCGTATGTACAGTCCGGCCGCATGCATTTGTTCTTTTCCACTATGGTGATATGGGGGCATCGCTTGCGTCCCAAATGATTGACAAAGGTGCGCGTGCGCATGGTGATGCCTATGCCACAGCTGGCCGAACACTCGGACCACACGCTCCAGGGAGAAGTTTTGCAGACACCGGCGCCCTCGCCATTGCTGCCCACCAGGGACTGCGAGTTGGCTAGGTTCTCACCCTCATCATCGTCACGATCTTTGGATTGGGCTGAGACATCGGCACATTCGGGTATGGCAGCAACGCACATTTCCTTGGCCACCAGTTGGCGAGCGCATTTGTTATGATCCGCCGCCGCGGGATACAGATATTGCCTGCTGCGCATGCGGATTCCCTTGCCGCAGCTTACGGAGCACGGACTCCACGCGGAGTAGTCTCTCACTCGGCATTCGGCTGCAAAACGATTGATTTGATAGGCATGTTGGTTTCAAGTTGGCCCAACCCACCTCTGGTGTCCTGCTCCTCAGCATCGTCGGACACCTCCAGCTGAAGAGCCTGCAGGAACTCATCATCGCAGTTCCGGGAGACAATCTTCTCACGTCTTAGGTATAGCTTTGCAAGTGGTGTCATCTCACGGCTCTTGGGGTTATAAAAGGGAGCCCTAGGATCCTCTGGATACATTGTGGTGATGCGATACATCCTTTCCGGAGGTTGCGTCTCCGAGTTGGGCGACTACCAAGGAAGATCCATTTAATATTTAGGTTTCCAGGAAATATCAGTTGAGTATATTACCATGTAAGAGATGCCGCTATCCGTGCCCGCATCCCATGGAAACAAATCAAAGTCCATTGACTCCTTCCAGCTGCAATCCTCAGTGCAGAGATCCAGACCACTAATGCCCACCACCCAATCGGGGGAAGGACCAAACATGGACACTAGCGATACCTTAGGGTGCTTGCGATCCACCCGAAACTTGGATGAAGTGTTCTGGTTGACATTCGGGTACCACAACCCAGCGGCCTTAATCAGGGTGCGCAACTTGGGCCCGTTCGCTCGCAGCTCCGTTTCTAGAGCAGCCGGAGAACCCCACTCCGCCAGAGAGCGGAATCCGGCGGTGGCTATGTGGTTCTCGCCCCAGAAGGAGAAGTTGGACTCGTGCGAGGCACCAATCACGTCAGAGAAGTGGGTTAACCAGATGGCAAACGGATAATCCTTGGGATGGGTTTCGTTTGACCAGATACCCTCGAAAACGAACTGAAATGGGAATGACATTTAGGTGGAGCTCGGAAAAGTACGTGGTCTACCTTGACTTACGCTGTATTTGGCTTCATCGCAGGCGCAGCATTCCTTTTGAGCAGCAGCTGCATCCGGCTTTCGTTCGCAGATCACGGTGGATAGGTTGCCATCGTCGGCGAACCAGGCTCGCGGACCCTCGTAGACCATTGCTGACAAAGAGACACAGCCAAAACCCGACTCCGGAGCCACCCACATTACCTGGACTTCTGTTTTGGGTAGGTCGTCCGCCTCGGAAACAGTGTTCACGCATCTGTCATTGAATTGGGTCAGGGAGTCACTAAACAGCTGGAAGCGGCCCACTCGCCGGGGACTCGCTGCCTCGGGACGACGGGCGCCAGTGTGTGCCTCCGCAGCAATGGTAAAGTGGGTGAAATGCTGAACTTTCAAGTGAGTCCGGGATCCAAGTAGAAGTACTACGAAATATTTCAAATTCAAAATTCGATAGAAAAACTACGTATCGATTGAAAGGAATCGATGCCAACACTGTTATCGACACATTTAAGTACCTATAGTTGTCTCGCTCTTTCAGCCCTCTTTTTAAGACGACGCGCGATTGTAATTTGTTAATATTATTTAGTCTTTAGTCCTGTGATTTTAATAATGTCTAAGTTTCTGGACATGCTATCGGGGAGTCAGTGCGTCAGCCTGGAAAAATGTGGCGATGTGGTGGTCTCGACCAACGACTGCATGATTGCACTTTATTGCCATTTCTGCCGGGACCTCTTCACACAACTGCCAGAGTTCTTGAGACACCTCCAAAGCAACCATTCGGATGTGCTGCACTTCACCAAGGAGCACAACGTGTACAGCGTGGAGGAGCTGTTGTCCGGTGAGCAGGATAAAGCCCACGAGGACGCTCAGTCGGCGGGGCATAACAGCAGCAGCGGTGACTCTAGGTCACTGATGAATTCAGAGGATTCTAGGGCCATCGACGGCTCAGAGGAAAACTCAGACAATAGCCCAGTAAAACGTAAGAATGTGATGGCATATCGTTATAAAGTATAATTATCTATCTGCTACATATCCCACAGCTGAACAAATAGGGAAACAGAATGAAATAAACCTGCTAGCGGAAGTGACAAACATTTTATTGCAAACCAACGACAAGGAACGCATTAATGATGAATTAAAACCCGAAAGTGGCGTATTCAAGGGAGCCCGCAAAAAGGCTAATAACGAGAGCAGTTCTTTGAAGATATGCGATCTGAAGAGTCACACTATTGCAAGGACTTCGCGAAAGCGAATGAGCTTGGTAAAGAACCACATCCTGCGAGTTCTTGATCGCGATTTGTCCGCAAAGCTTGAAATGAAACCTTTAGAACCCAACTCCAAACTTCCTATAACTGAGCCTATCCAAGAAGACAACATACCTGGAACATGTTTTCAAACTCCCCCAAAGCCCATACCGAGCTTATCTCAATTAAGTGTACGAAAGTCTTCTTTAACAGAGGCAAACCATATATGTACCAAATATGCCACGAACAAAACGGCGCCTACCGTGCCTAAGCTACTGAACAATGTACCAAAGTCCATATTAACTAGTCAACAAGCTCAGGTTAATTCCGATTCAAGTGAGATAAATGAAACTTATCATATCTCTGAAGCAGGTAGTCAAGTGACAAAAACAACGAAATCATTTCCTGTAAAAATAAACCAAATAGAAATTTTACAACCACTTAAGTTACCTAAAACTTTAATAACACCAATCAATGAAGAGGGTGTCAGTGACCAAATGGAGAATAGCACAAAGAATATAAACAATGCCCAAAGAAAAAAAGAAAACCCAAAAAAGTTTTTTAAAAAGCCTAGCGAATTAGGAATAAAAACTCAAGGCAGTCCCAACAAATTTTTAAATATAATAAAGTCCAAGGCGAACCCCATTATTGTAAATCGGGTGCAGACCACCAGTGCCAAAGCTAGTACAAACAAAATCCAAATACGATTTAATGACAAAACTAAAGGTTTTGCTTCTGAGTTTAACAGCACAAAGATCCGCAAGCTAAAGATGGAAAATTGCGTCGACCTAAAAACGGAGGATCCCTGCGACAATACAAATATGCGTTTAAACAAAATGGCAACAATAGGCAGTTGCGAAATATTAAAAGCCGTTGGAGTAAGAACTTTATACGAATCATTGCACATTTCACATCTCATATCTTAATCCATTTTAGTTGCCGGCAATCACAGATAACGCGATCGAGGCAATAATGTTATTGCCAGACGAGTTAGAAACGATGCGAAAAAAGGCAGATCAATTTACCAAAATCTACAGGAAGTACGATTCTATTTGGAATTATAGAAAAATTTTTCCGCCAGCGAAACCGGACTTTATTTCTCAAAAGATATTTGCTTTAACCAGAGAAGTTAACAAGACAATGTTATGCAACCTGGCTAACAGCGATATAAAAGGCATTATTAATCAGATTTCAGTTTGGCACTACAATATATATACCCAATATATTGACTTGGATACTATTTCGGAAATTGCCCGATATACATTAAAGGTATTCTCGTTTTTACCTGTTAGTTTTGCCTACTTTTGCAAATGTTGCGACGATATTTTCATCTTAAAGAAAGAGTACTTAAAGCATTTGATTTCTCACCAAGTTCGGTTTCAGTGCACAAAATGCATTAAAGTATTCAAGTACAAGGGATACTATGAGAAGCATTTGCGAAACGCTCATCCTTAAGCCACAATGTGTCATTTAGTCATGGTTACAAATATTTTCTTCTAACCCTACAAAAAAGTTATGTATTTGTTTAATAAAAAGAATTCCGAAAAGCTAATGCAAACCAAATTGTCAACAAATGTATTTTGATTTTAATAAATTTTTCTAATAAATCAACACGTTTTGTAAACTAAATGCGTTAAAGTTTCTTCATCACTACAAAAAGATTAGTTACGAGTTAATACATAAAGCGTTATCAAAATAGCAACTGGACTAACAAGATGGACACCATCACTGTCTGCTCTAGATTCTCTTATCGTCTCGATGGCTTTTGTTTTTAATTCTCGAGTGACCCCGATGATTACTCAACCAGCTAGCTACCTTTCGGACTTACAATTATATGTCTTGCCGGGCACATAGCCGTTGGTTCCATCGGCCACAATTAATTTGTATCCATTGTCGCCGCGTGTGCGTCGACCGTGGTTCAAGTGGGTGGGCGCCCGGGGACATGCGGTGACCATACTAATTGTCAGCCAGATCACAACGATGAGGCGGATGAGCAGCGGCAGCGATTGCCCCATCTCCAGTGCTTTATTTCCCGCGTTATCACTTTACTCGATTACCAAGCTCAACTGCAGCAACGACCGTTTCCAGCGAGGCTCAAAAACAGACTAATCAAGCCGGAGAGGCGATAGAGCTATCTTCAAGTCAAGCGGGCGACCCGATGCCGGATGCTTCGGGAACTCTGATTACCAGCATTACTCGTGATACGGTCTTGACTTTCATCCATGGGCTCCTCCAATAATTTCTCTTTCCTCTCTTGTCTTTTCCATTCGGTATATATTTTGTGGTATAAATGTTGCCGTACAATTTACAAATAATATTACAATTATATATTTCCATATCATCGGTAACAGAGCTCACTATAGTAGTTTGTAGTTTATAAATTTGTAGGTTTGCTTTCCGCTCACGAAATAGTGTGAATCGTGAGGATGCGCCTTAGGAAACTCAACATTGGTCGAGAACATAGCAAATTTACTGATAAATCAAACTGGGACTGATCACACAGTTGGCATTCGATCGATAAATAGGGAATACATGTGAGAACTATAAAGCATATAAATCACAATTGCAGATTAAGTTAATACTAAAAGGTCAGAATAGGCGTTTCCCGGTGATCCAAGAGATCTGAAAAAGTATTTTACATCAGAATGGCGAATCTTTTTTTAAGGGGGTAGCTCACCTTTTGCAATGCTCCACCAGGGCAGTGTCACATATGTGAGGAATGCATTGAGCGGCGTTGACTGCTGTCTTCTATTCTCCTTCCAGAAATGAAAAGATTGCGTGAAGCCTCGACTGGTCCACAGGGGATTATAAGCGCCATCGTCGAGCTCTAAAAGTAGATAAGGCGCACACAGAATCAGTTTATGTTAGTCGGAATTATTGAAATCTAAGTACACGAAAATCGAAGTACAAAAAATCAAATATAGTTGAAGTAAAGCCTAGAAAATAACCTTTTATTGCCTTTTTTGGCACATCGCACCAATAGTAGATGTTAGTGCCATCGGGTGTTCTGCGCTTGGGAACCAAATGCAGCATCTTGCTGACATGAGCCTGCTTGGCTGTTCTCGGAAGAGTAGCACTGGTGGCCTCCCCGTTGCCATTGGCCACATCCAGCATGGGTGTAAGTTCCGTGGGCGATATCACGTTTGTAATATCGCTCTGCTCGTTCTCATTGTTCTCGTCCGGCTGCAGCGGATGACTTTCCGGCTCCACAGGCAAACGGACAGACTTTTCGAATCGTTTTGGCGGAGTCTTGGGAGAATCCACGACCGGCAGCTCTTCTCGTCCACGCACACTAATCATCAGCTTGCTGTCGCTCTCGCTTAGGATGACCATCTTGGCGGCTCCAACTGGTTCCGATTCACTACCATTCAGGGAGGTAGCATCATCGGCGATCTCGTACTCCTCCGATTTGGAAGTGTCAGGCTTTGGATTGTTATTATTAACAGCTTTTTTCTTATCTGCATCTATTGCCTTGAACTTGTCCTTTTCCTTTTCCTTGTTGCCGTCTTTGTCCTTGTCCTTCTCTTTGCCTGCTTTTAGACGCTTGGGCGACATCTTGGCAAGAAAGTTGGTCGCAGAGCCGTTGACCTTCTGATTTGAAGACTTCTTGTCGTTCTCTTTGTTTTTGTCCTTTTCTTTCTCCTTATCCTTCTCGAGATCCTTGGATTTGGCCGTGCGCAGTCTTGGAGGTATGATCCTCTTGGTGGCCACCGGGAGGCTGGTCCTGCGATCAGCAGCACTCAGGGAGGCACTCCTCGTAATGCTGCCACCCTGTTGCTTGCGTTTGATCTCTGATGGCAGTCGGAAACTGCTTCTTTTGCCCACGAGCAGCTCACTCTCCACACCCAGGATGCTGCTTTTGGGCTTGAGACGGGTGGGCCGCTTGTTGGGCATCTTGGCCAAACAGGCGGGCGACTCGTTGGACGGATCCTCGCAACTGGGGCAGTACACCTCGGACATTTCCGGGGTGTCCGTGTTCTTGGCTGACGCCCAGCGTTTCTTACACTTTTTGCCACCAAAGCAATTGCAGCCCGTAGTTGAGCTTTGTCCAGTAACGCTGATGTCGCCGGAAACTGTGACCTCCACGGCGGCACTCAATGGAGGCGGAGTAACAGCAGGAACAGCGGTTTCCGCTGTAGCAGATGAAGTACTCTCTCTAGGAGATTCTTGGGTCAACTTTTCTTGGTCACCCGTCACGAATTTTTGTGTCTCGCAGTTCGGATTTGGGTGCAGTTTTGCCGCAGAGGCCGAGAAAGCAGGACGTTGCTGATCTACAAGTAGATAGATCGGTTTTTGCGTTTTAAAAGCATATACATCGACACACATGTACAACCGATGATCGGCCCAAGCAACTTAATCGGTAATTGGCAACAGAAAGCAGTGGAAATAATAAACCAAAATAGGGAAACACAAATATAAGCTAGGGGATCGATCGATGAATGAATGGATGTCTAATGAATATACAGTCAAGCCACCAAACAATTTCTAAAGGAATTGGGAATAGGGACGGGACTAGGGAATGTGGTGAACGATTCCCGTTTAAACCGAAATCCAGTGTCAAACAATAAGCCAAACGAAATATAATTTTGGTTGTCCTTAGTGTATTATTTGTCCTGCTTTCTCGGCAATGTCTGGTGTTTTCTTTATATATATACTCTGGAGTCGTTTTTAGGGGCACACTTAAAGTATATATATAAATTCGATAGTTGGAAGTTTTAAAAGAAAATCAATGGAACGACAACACATTACGAGAAGTAAATCAGGAATATGAACGAAAAATGAAAGGAGCAAGCGGAAAAGCAGCTTTAACTACGGCAACAACTGTAAGCAGTAATACAATTCTAAATATCATGCAACTTAAGGATGCTCAAATGAATAGGAAACAAGGATAAAAAAGTACATGTTCAGACTGACCGTCGCGCAAATCTCCAGCCTCGATTTCGGACACCTCGCTAGCCAGCGAGTCCAGTCCCTCGTTCTCCGATCGCGCCTTGGCTCCCACACTGGGACTGTTGCCACTGCCCACCATATCCTGGTTATTCGAGTTCTTTGTGCGCCACCCGTAGCGTGAGAAGTTATTGAGATTGGCGCTCGGATCGCTTAGGCGTCGCTGATGTCGATAGGTGCAATAGTCGTCGTTCTCCTCCTCCCACTCGTCCCACATGTCAGTGGCGCAGAATCCCGGCTCGCTGGTGGGTGTCTCCACACCGGATCCTTTTGGCTTGGTCACCGCCATCTCGGCGTGTCCCTTTCCCTGAGGTCCCTTCATCCGGACAAACTCGCAGCGCGTTTGGACACCAGCTCCACTGCTGAACAGGCCAAAGGACATGCGCTGCGCCACCTTGGAACTCAGACTCGATTGCTAAGTTGCAAAATGTACAAGTTAGGATAGAAAAACACGGAGCATTTCAGATTGGTCATACCCTGGCATCGTACACCTTTTTTAAGGCATCATAGCGTATGGACCCCAAAAAGATCACTCCTTGCACTGCTCCATCTTTGTCGTTGGCCACCAGCTCGACGCACACCATCTCCCCGTCGCGCACCAAAATGTCGCTGAACACCTCGTCGAAATTATCGACCATGAAGCAAATGTGCGGATACGTAATCTCCTCGCCTTCGCCCTTGGTGTCCATCTTCCGACGACTGGGACTTGCGTAAACCCTCTGCGAATGTCTTCTCAGCACTTGCAACTCCTTTGGCGACGTCCTTGTACAAATGGCCAGTGTCAACGTGTAATCGAACTGATGAATGACCATGTTGAGATAAACCGTCTCCTCCCAGTCCACATCAGGATCACCGATGGGCAGTTTGCGCGAGTCCTTGCGGAATACCTCCACCTCAGTCTGTTTAAAGAATAGAAAATGTTCAATGTTTTATGGTAATTCCAGATGCTCACCTCAAATTTTGGCATGTGACGAGAGGAGCTCTTCACGTGCTTTTTGCGCACAAAGAAGAGCAAGTCGTCAGAGTCGATGCTGTGCACGGGCTCTGTCTGGAAGAGGAAATGGCGCACAAACAGGTCCGTCCAGTAGGTCGTGCCCTGTAGGACAACAAAACCGCCATCTAAAAGACATATAATATATTAAAGTGACAATGAATATTAACTTAATGAGCTTCAGCCTCAATGTTATGAAATCAAATGGGATTGGGAACGTATATGTACGTTCCTAAGTGTATTACATAATTTGTTATATAGATTTACTATGACCATAAGCGTTGCTAAGCTTCTAGGATATAAACAATATAAAAGTAGATCAGTGAGAAATAGAACGTATTAAATCCCAAACTTTAAATTTGAGAATTGTGATCAAATAGAAATTCGTTTTTTCTAGGAGCCTTATGCTTCAGCTCTATCTTTTTGATTTTGAGTACTTGTGGGAAATTGGGGGATGCTCATGTTGGCCGACAGGTGAACAGCTGTTTGCGGTTTTCCCATACTGCCATTTGGGCCGATAAAAGTAAAAGCCGCTTATATAAAGGAAAACAAAGAGGTTGGCCAAAAGTGGGGCGGAAAAGGCACGAACACAAACACACACAAGCGCAGCAGGGCACACACACAAGCATACACATCCTTAGGGGTTGCCCTGTGTGACAAATCGATAAAGTGCAAATGTAGACAAATTTTCCCTGCTATTTGGGGAGCTCCGGAGTCCGGATTAAGCTGTACCCACCATCCTTGAGCAACTGCCGCATCTCCTTGGTGCGCTGGAAGTTTATGTCCTCCAGGAGCTGCTGCAGAGGCGTCTGCGAACCCTTCAAAAGGGCGGCGGCGGCACTGGCGAGGGCCATCCTAAAGGGGGATTTCCACGGCTCCGCGCTTCCGGATGACGAATGTCGATGTAGAATGGTGAGTATTACTATTTCACAACGTCCAACACATTACGGCCTTTGCGGGGGTGGCGGCAACGTTGCGGGGACGCGGCTAGTGATGTATATATTGCAGCATTTGTTGTTGCTCCACGGTTGGGATTTTTTTGCAGTCGCAGAAGCAAGCGGCGCAGAGGAGCACCTTATCTCCACGGCACATGCAAATCGCAACTGAGCAGCAAACCCTCGTTTTTTTTCCCAATTGGGGGTTGTTTTATCCCTTATTCGCGGTGCATACCCCATCTGTATTATCAGTCATCAGCTGTTCCCATAATTTCACTGCCTCTTTGTGTTATTTATTTGGAAATGTCGAAAATTCCACGGTTAACTCTTTTGTCTAGCTGAGCTTTTATTGTTTAATGCAAAAAAAGATAAATAACAATAAATAAACTCAGTAGTGTTGCGAAAGCGGTAAATTAAACGATAACAGCAAACGTGTGCATCTTCGATTAAAGCTCTATATAAGTTATCGAATTTAAATTTAGTTATGGTTTAATTAAAAAGTAATGCAAACTAGTATTATTTTGTATTGTTCGTGAGCATTCCTAACAGTTTGGTTTGATTATCGAGATTTTAGAATCTTCTAAAGCTTATTTGTAAATTGTTTTAGTAAAAACGAAGAGTGAAATGAATTACTTGTTTTTGAATTAATTACTTTTACTAATGTTTTACTTGATTTAAAATGTAGCTGAAGTAATATTGTATCCTCTATCAAATTTAAATTTTTAATCAACAATTTGACTTCTATCCCCATTAATAAGTCATTAGTTAAACATGGCAAACAATGCTTGTTGAATTCAAATACCAGTTTTAAACTGCAAACTCGTAGATCTTATTGATTTACCACATCGTCATCGGATTCTCGCAGATTTTTTATATCATCCTGCAGATCCTTCAGCTCTCGGAGCATTGATCGCGTCAGCTGGCCCTCTGGAGTGGCCAGTGGCTCAAATAGAAGCATTCGCAGGGACTCCCGCAGCATGACCTCAACTCTTTCCAATTCGGCCTAGAAAGAATTTCATTAATTTGAGATTAAGGAATAAATCCAGGTGTTTCCCACCAGAAGGTCATTGGCACTGTTCTCCATTTCAGTATACATTTTTCTGGCCAATTCGGCCTGTGTGTTAGCCAGTTCATAGAGGGCGATAGCCTTCAATATGGAGATTCCAGGAGTTACGACCTTGAGTACCAACAATATCTCCTGGCACAATCGAATCTTCCGCTCGTATACTTTCTTATTTGGTCGGGTACCTATATTCTGAAGGATCTGTCGCAATATAGAGGCGATATTTTGCTTTAGATCCAGCATTAGGAAATGATTCCGATGAAGAAGGCGACTCAGCTTGGCCAAGAGGAGCTCCTGTCGATATATATCATCCCTTGCGTGAAATATTTCCTCCTTAGCCCGTTCCAGCATGTTCGATACGAACTCCTGTTTCAGTGTGTGCTCCGGATTAAGAAGGCACTGCCATATTCCGGTATCCGGCTGCCGTACTATGTACCCATCTGCGCACGAGCAGTGACTGCAAATGAAACTGCTCATGTGTGTTCCCAGCTCGGTGGGATCCTGGCATCGTGGACAGGAGCAGTCGAAGCACTTGCCTTCCTTGAGGATTTGGCGACGCTCCTCGGTGCCCAGGAGCACATTGGTGTAGCAATTGTAAAGGATCTCTCCGGCGGCTATAAACCGATTAGCGTAGACCTTTATACGTCGCTCGTCATCGATTGAAATGACCAGGTTGGGCATGCAGCTGTGGGCAAAGAGTCCTGCCCGGCTATACAGTCCTCTCATGGCGCCACCCACCTCCGGAGCCCTTATTTCGTAGGCATTTATGTCCAGGATGCCTAGGAGACCTTGTACTAGGTCCTCATCCGCCGCGCCTCGTAGTTGTGCTAGCACTCCACCAGAATTCAGAGGAGTAAATGCGTGCTCCTGGTAGTTTTTCCAGATGTCAGTCCCTCTTCTAGTCATAAGTTGGGATTCCATTTGGGACATTTCCTCGTACAAGGGTAGGGTTTCCTCGTGCTCTCTTAACAGCAGGCATTTCAAAACTGGCTGGATTTCGGTGTGCTCCTTTTTCTGGAGCAGTTCCACCTGGTCGTCGGAAAAATTCATTTCAGCAAGCCTTTTGCAATCGCGTTCGTCATGATACGAGCAATCCTCACACAAAGCCAACAGACGGCACTTTCTAAAGGGTTTACATAAGATTCGTAAATGGATAACACGTTTGTATGGGGTCCACCTACCTACAAAAACTCTCGGTTAGATTAAAGCACTTGGAGCAGCGTCTATCGCCCATTTGGGGCAAAACCACTATAGGATTCTCCAGCAGCAGGGTCTCGCCAGCTCGAAGATTACACAGGGCAACCACAAATCTTTTGGATAACCCATAAGGGTTAAATATAGAAAATGGGTTATAGATGCACCCACCTGCCCAGCATGTCATTATGCTTTATCTCGCACTTCCTTGCAAAATCGTCGGTTACTGCGGCCATTCTCTGTTTCCCGTTCCCTTTGGCTACCTTTGGCATACTGACAACACAACCAGCGCCATGCTGGCAACTTATTTTTAATTGAACGACAATTCTTTATTTATTTCTTGGTCAATGATTCCCCCACCCAGCCAAACGTTGAACCATGTCGTCGGTACACAATGTAAAAGTGGCAACAACTGAAGGGAGCGCATTGTGTTCGCTTCCCTTCGACTAATCAAATTTGTTTTAAATTTAAAATTGCCATAGCTGTGCTACAAGCGGATATAAGATATATACCTAAAGTGGGGATATTATCTGCCGTATTTCTTTAAATCGGACTCAATCCGCTCCAGCTCCATCGAAATCCGGTCCGCAAGATAGCTTTCTGCCGAGTTTTCCGGCTCAAAGCGAAGTAGGTCCATTGCTTCTGTGGCCACCAGACTAGCGGTCCTTAAATGAGCCTGTAAAATACATTTATTTAATAATTTCAATTTTAAAAGTGTTTTTACTTTACTTACCACATATTCCTTTTTGCTCAGATCACTTTCGGCAAATTGAAATTCTACCAGCTCCACCAAGGCTAGCAAGTACTCAAACAGACCAATGGCATACAGCTTGGAGATGCCTGGAACCACAGCCCGGCACACGGGCAGTAAGTCGGAGCAGAGTTCCACCCGGCGGGCGAGAAGTTTCTTGCACGGCTGGTCCATGGAGTTCATTAAGGCAGCCGCTCGCAAAATACTAGCAATGTTCTGCTTGATGTCCAGTAGCATAAAATGATTGGGATGGAGCAGTGGCCCGTACTGGGTGAGCAGAGCTTCGTAGACCTGCAGGTCACCCATGGCGTCTACTAAGGCAGATCCCACTTCGGCCTGTAGTTCGTGGACCTCGGCCGCTGTTAGCAGGGCTCTACAATCCGGGCAGCGCCAGTCTCCAAGTTTTCCGTTTGAATCAATCTCGCAAACTGAAAATCCGCCGCACTCCTTGCACTTCAGGCTGCTCATGTGGGTGCCCATCTCGGTGGGATCCAGACAACGTGAGCAGGTACACTCCAGTCTCCTACTTAGACGCAGTTGATGTTGTCTCTGACTGGTGCCCATCAGAGGATTGGTGTACGAGTTGTAGATAATGTCGCCAGGCTGCAGGGGAACTGCCGCATATAGCTTCATGTTGAACTGTTCATCCAAGGCCACCACCGTGTTCGGAACGCAGTGGTGCGGTAAAGTAGCACCCCAAACAAAAACTCCCTTCAAGGTATCACCATCCTTTGCGGTCACCTCGAAGGAATTACTGTCGATACGTATGCAATGGGCGTGAAGTGCATCCGAACTTAGTCCCTGAGTGGGTAGAACATCCGCTAGGCCACTCTCCATTAATGGACGCACCACTAGCTCCTCGTGCTCTTGCCACATTCCTTCTCCGTCGCGGTAATCACTCAGATTTATAGGAACATCGATGAGCATTTGGCAATCGGCTTTCGTACTAGGATTCTCCAGCAAAAGAAGGAGCTTTAAGAGTCCACATATTCCAAAGTTCTTCACAAGAATATCCTTGCAGAGGGCTTTTCCTGCTCCGCTGGTGAAAAACTCACACTCGAATTCATCATGCTGGTTGCAGTCCATGCAAAGGGGAAATACCTGACACCTTCGGCATATCACATACGATTCCTGAAGACACTGCGCGCACTTCAGCTGATGGCATTCCCAGTGCGGAGCTACCAGCAAAGGTCGCTCCTCCAATATGGTATCGCCCGGTTCGATCCCTATACTCGCCACCAGATGCCTACACAGAAATACAAGTTAACTATTGTCTTAGAAAGCTATTTGAACTTACCTGCCCAACTTCTCATCGTGAGCCTGCTGAATATTTTCGCCAAATTCTTGCATCGATTACGTCTATTGCCTGGCGAGAAAAGTAATTTAGTGATTCTGCCATTGGCGTCGTGGCTTGTCGTTCGTCTACTCACCTAAAACGCACTGAGCAATTATAAATATACTCTGCAGTGCTGCTGGCTGAGGAATATCCCTCATTTTCAGGAGCCCTGTCGTATTGCTAAGTACTTTTGCTAATTGCGTGCACAGCTCGAACGAAATGATTACTTATTTATAGAATCACTCGTTTAGAGGAGGTGAGGCCGCACTAACGTGTCTACTTTTCACTTTATTTTCCCTTTACGGGAAAAATATGTATATGAACATTTTTGCGTTATTCTTCTCAATAACTATGTTGTTTATTGTTCTTTATAAATGTATCAAACATTGTGTGTTTATCTGATATTTTTTAAGTCGATAATATGCATATATATATGTATTTAATTAGTTTTACGAGGGGACAATGTTAGACTTAATTTAAAGTGTTATCGGCTCTTGTGGAATACATAATATTTTAAGAAAACAAATGAAGCTACATTAACAGTAGTAAAAGGCATGCTCTAAGAAAGGCTACTCGTAAAACATAGACGCCGCCAATTCAATTGGTCAAATGCGTGTGGGAAAAACAAGAACAAATATGTATTTTATACAAAAAAAATTAAACAAGTTTCCTATTCCTCATCCTCAGTGCTAGTAATCCTCATGGCTTCCGCTGTCTGTACCTGGCCGCTGGCGCTTGGTGATGCCTTGGGAATCGGCGTAGGCGTTGGCGTCAGCGAACTGTTGGAAATGGCGTCAATATCATCGTCAAACTCTACATCCTCAGCATGCATCAGC
Organism: Drosophila sechellia; assembly: GCF_004382195.2. Classification (NCBI taxonomy): domain Eukaryota; kingdom Metazoa; phylum Arthropoda; class Insecta; order Diptera; family Drosophilidae; genus Drosophila; species Drosophila sechellia. The sequence continues at coordinate 13,136,044 of NC_045950.1, read as the reverse complement.
TTCTTTAGATCAAACGGAGTTTCCTGCGGAAGGGCACAGCATCAACATTTCTGATATTCTACTTTATTTATTTTGAGTCATTACCTTTACTTCATCAACTCGCTGTCGATCATGCAGCGCACTCAAAAGCTCGCGAAGGTGTTGATTCTCTTTACGCAATCGCTCCCTTTCCATATCGCGTTCGTTAATTTTTGGCTGTTATTAGGTAAATATAAGTTATAGTGCTTATCTCGGCTTAAATTAGTTAGAACCTACCAAAAGCATGGAAATCTGCTCATTCAGTACTGTTACAATGCTGCTGAGTGCATGGCAGGGCACACTCGGCTCCAGCACACTGGCGTGCTGAATGCGATTCGGCCCACAGGTGCTGTTCGATCCTCCACTTAACTTATCCGTCTCTTTTAGAGCTTCAGTTGGTGATGTTTGAGTGGAGCTATCGACCGTGGTTACCGCGCCTTCTTCGATCTGTAGGAGGATATTAATTTAAAGATAACTTGTCACACACTGAAAATATTTTGTACACTTACGGTTTCCTCGTTGTCTTCCTTTTTGTCAGCTACGGATTTGCTTGTGTTTTCAGCCGATTTTATCTCCCGGCTCTGACTTGGTAATTCATCCACCGATGCTATTGTCGCTGCTTCATTCTTAGAGGTCGTTGGATCTGCCACTTCCTTTGTGATATCCGCCTCCACACATTGCATCTCCTCATTGCATGATTCACTTAGCTTATCTGACGGCACAGTTTTCACTTCATTATCTTCAACCTTGGTCTCCGTCGTATCGCCTTCGAGTGGTTCCTGTTCCAGTAATCCATCCGGAACGGCATCAGTGGATTGACGTTTCGAGGCATCTATAACAACAGATTGTGAAGTTTTCGGCTCAGTTTTGAACGGAGCCAGTGGCGTTGTTGGTCGCTCATGTGGTTTGGACGGAATCGCCGGCAAGCGCAGTTCGTCGATCTCACAGTATCCGTCATCGTCTTCGTGTATGGCAACTTCGTCTAGATCAAGAGTTTGTAGTTTGGGCATCAGCCGCGATGGCGGTATCTGGGCCTGAGCCTGGGCATGCTGCCTATTGGGAGGCGGCAGCGGTGGTGGTGATGAGGAAAACGATGAGGATGGTGCCACCTTCTTACGAAGCTTTTCCTTCTCGTGACAGTGACCACAAACCACCGTGGACACCGCTGATACCTCTTTCTCAGGCGTCACGTGCATGTACTCGTTCAGCATCTTGGTCAGGGTTTGAATCTGATCGTAAGCAGCTAAAGCAATATCTGCACTGTCTTTCGGCGCCTCTGGCATCATGGCAATGTCCACAATCTGGTCGTAGTGTTCCACTGGCAAACGGAAGATATCACAAATGATTTTCTGCTTCTCCAGCAAATCATTCCTAATGGAGGCGTCCAAACGGCGTAGCTTCTCTCCCGGTGTCAACACAGGTTCCGCTGTGTGAGCTGGACTAATGCTGACCTGAATGGCCGTGGGGTCCACCAAGGGGCTCTGCATCAGCAGGGTGCGCGTGTTGTTCGAGTTGTTCGAGCAGACAATGCTGGCGCTGTCGCGTTTGGAGTTACCTCCAACCATGCCATAGGTGGAGTTTCGCTCCTCCCCAGTAGATCCTGGTCTAACCGATTCCCTAGTCGACTGAGAGTGTCGTAAAGTAACGTCGTTTGCTTCCGTCCCATTTGCCGAATACTTCTGAATGGGTTCCCCAGTGCTCCTTATGGACATAGTGCGATTAACTTCATTCTGGCTCGAACGCGGCTTTGGTGTGTTTACATAATCCGCATCAGATTCACTTGCTGTCGCATCCCGTTGAGGGTTTCGCAACTGAACTCCAGTCAGAGAGCTAACGTTACTATTATTAGTCGCTGGAGCCGGTGTAACCGTGGCTATAGGCAACATTGGGGCCAAAGGTGTGGTAGTCAATGTGGCTGTCGCAGCCAATGGCTGTACTGTATCGGTGCTCAACTCCAACGACTCTTTGGTGTTGGAATGCGGAATAGCGGCGAGAGCTGGATCACTAATACTCGTGTCATGGGTGCTTGATGCGTTCTTTGAACGATTCTTAGACTGACGAGCAGCCACATCCGAGAAGTGTTTAAACCATCTGCGAGAAAGCATTGAAGAATTAAGAAATGACTAACTGATGGAATGCAGGGATTACTCACGTCTTGCACTCGGAGCTACTAGGCGCGCGTAGCTCCAACATTTGTGATGTCTTCATCTTGATGAGGAAAAAGGAATTTTTGTCAGCCGCCTCCTGCCGGATCAAAGTGTCCGCATCGATGCTCATAATGGGACTGACTGGCTTATTGGTGATCGATAGCGGTGTGTGCAAGTTCTTAAGATAATATTTATCATCCTAAGGAAATATTTGTAAACGATTAATTAATCACGTCTTTAAAAAGTTACTGTGACTGTAAACTTGCCTGCTTGGTCAGCAAAACAATCATGTTTTCAAACAGAAGTCCATGTAGCTGAACGCTAGGATTCTTCTTGATCGTCAGATTGCCGTCATGGATAAGGTGATGTTGGGTCAGGTCCAATTTCTTAAACTCTTCCTTGTCATAGGAGGATCTGTCTAACTTACGCTGAATGTTTTGCAGCCTATTAAAATAAATAAAAAATTTATTTAATATAAATAATCAGTACCCTTTTTATAGACACATACTTGTGAGCATCCTCCGCTGTCTTTACTGCCTGGTTGACCTCGACAAGAATCCTTTTAGAGGATTCCACTGCTCGTTGAATGGCTTCCGCCTCGGTGGTGTTTTCTGGCAGCAAGCGCACGGTCACCTTGTAGAGGTTCTCAAACAGAAGCGGATACTTGGTGAGGCGCTGCAGCACGGTGGGCAGCAAGTCCTTCAGCTCGAGGCGGCGACATGCCTTGTGTGACTCCGACTTTTTCAATAGCTTTTGCAGCACCTCGTCCTTGTTGCGCTTCTCCTTGAGTGCCTCCAAGGCGATTTGCTGGCGGGCACAGAACTGAGCCGCAAACTCGCAGAGAACAACTCCAGACTGACCATCGAACATGTCAGCGAGCAGATCCCCTATGGTGTTCACCACGTGGCTATGCTCGATGCGTCGTTGCTTAAGACTCTGCTCGAACGCGCCATGAATCTCACGGAGCGACAGCAAGGCGGGCGGGAACAACAACAGCAAATGATCCTGGGACAGCAATCCACTCTCATAGAGTGGCAGGAAGAATAATCGATCCAGCAGCTTTAGGGTGCGCACATGGTTGCGTTCAGTTTGATAGATTTCTAGAAATAATTAAGTAGAAAGCAATACAGTATTGTTTTATTAAATAGAGATGTAAGGATTAATTTACCATTTATAATCTCCTGACGCTTCTTCTCAGCGTCCGTTAAAGCTGCCAACACCTCTGCGGCCACCATGGAACTCCAGTCCGCCTCGTTCACATCGTCTTCATCCTCGCTCTCCAGCGTCCAACGAGCTACAGGCAATGGGTGGCCCGCATTCCAGAAACTAGAGTTGCTAACTGCACTGCTCCCAGCGGCCCCTGCCAAACCTGCCTGAAAGGAATCCTGCTGGCAGTACTGCTGGGCGTGCTGCTGGATAAGCAGATGGGGATGCTGGTTCTGGTTCAATCCCATTGGCGGCACCTGAACGCCACCCGCTGCTCCGGTTGCAGCAAAGTGCTCCATTGACGTGCTGGGACTCTCGCTACCGCCAGCTGAAGAGAGACTAGAATTCGAACTGGCCACATAGTTAGCATTCGAAAGACCCAAGTCCATTTGCTCATCACTGCGTTGAAAGATAAGAAAAGTAAACAATATTGAATGTGTTCGTTAAGGTATCATAAAACCAATGTGCTCAGAAAAAAAAAAGATATACAAGCCTAGCGCAAATGCGATTATGTAAACTTAAAGTTAAAAACAAATAAATTCAAAAAATGCTTTAGGTCTTCTTGTCAATAAAACTAGCAGTTGTATATTTTGATCATTTCGAATGTGTTCAATTTCGATCGATTTGAATATGTGCACACATTTCCCCAGAATTATAAGTGTAACATCCGAAAGCTCTATTTTTAGATTTACACCAAAGAATAATTCCGTTTACATGAGTGACTTTATCACGAGTGTTCTGTGATGTACTAATAGAATTGGGGATCACACATCAAAATTCAAATAAAATATTGATTTACTTGAAGCTATTAAAGTTTAGGGTCGTCTTGAAGCTTTTACTGCGATTAAACCGAATGTTTCTTTCCATTGCCACTATTTTGATTTTCAATTGCGTTCCGTGTCGGACCGATGAGTCAATTCCAAAGCGAGAAATGCCACTGAAAGGGCAGCAGTTCTGGCAGGTGTTGGTAGAAAAATATGTCGGGAGGAGTTGCTCAAACAGTTTGTCAACAGGAAGCAAAGAAACGAGGATAGCTGGAAGCCAGGACGCAAGCTGGCATTGGCTAACATGGTCGGGAGCGGACTGGCGTAACCTACATTGCGCTGCAAAAAGCGGGGCGGACAATATAATCGATGTCAATGCCGGCGTCTAATCAACTATCATATCCACAGTGCCTGCTAAACGTATACGTATGCGGTAATGGTCACCGTAAACATTAGACGATGTCTGTGGTAATGATAAGTCGAAGGCTGGATACCCTGGTCGACGGCCCAGCGGGTGCAATTCCATGAAAACATATTAATGCATTGTCTGTTAATCATATCCTTGCCAACTTGAATATAGTTTAATTAAAAACTCAAACTAAAGCGAATCTTTTAGAATAAACGTGCAGTGGAAAGTCTGTGGAAAGTTTGCGCCACAGAGACGCGACAACGGAAAGCAGACAGCATATATTGATTGCAGTGCGTCGCAATTCACATTAATTAGTAAAATTAATATCCGGTTACTTGGCGGCCACAGAAAGGCGTAGGAAAATGCTTTAGTTGAGAGGATCTAGGGAGTGGCTCAGCCAATGACAATGGAATGAAAGAATTTCTTTGGTAAGCTGAGACGGCGAAGGAGGACAAGAAATAAAGACAGTAGGTCAGGACTTCCCATTTTCATCCTAGATGGCAGCGAAATCGATTGCTTAAACTTACTTCGGACGCGACGACAAGCTTGGATCAGAGGTCTTGCGGCGACTGTTGCGGTTCCTCTTGTTGGACAAGCGCTCCTTGTAGGATTCCGACCGATTCACGGAGACTGGCGCACTTTTGTGCTTCGGATGCTGACTGTAACTGCGGATGATAAGGTATCTCATTAAACGGAAAATAATTAAACATTAAATATTCTTACCGCTCCCTCCGCGCTTCTTTATCCACTGTATCCAGGGCGTTTAGCTCGGCAAACGCACTCAACCCTGCTGCCACGGATCCGCTGGTTGACGGAGTCGTTGACGCCACACTCGTGGACAAATCCATGTTGCATCCGGCTCCACCGCCGGGGTTAATACTGTCGTTGGCACAGCTGCCGTGAAAAGAACTTTGCAGGTCGGTGGTGTTCAGCGCCGAAGTGTTGCAGGAGGTATTCCCATTCGACCTTATCGATATGTTCGCATCGGGTCGCCGATCAGAGGGTTGACGCACAATCGACGTCTGACCACGGTCTAAAAAGAACAAATATCAGAATTGTATTAGTAATTCAGTGTTTGATTTTGGGTTTAATTAACGCACCTGGAGTCAACTCAACATCCAATTCCTCATCTTGCCGACTTCGCTTTTCATCTAGAAGAAGAATATAAATCATTTAATTCCGATTCAGTGTAAAATTCTCCTACTTACTTCCAATGACGTCGCTGGTGCGCGGTCGAATTTTACCCATGAATTTACTGATCTTGTCGTTGTGGGCGAGACGTTTTGCCTGGGGCAAGGGACCGGGACAACTCTCGTCCACTACTTTGGAGCACTGACGGTGTATGTTCAATTTACAGTCTGCAGCACGGAAGTCGAAAATATACTCAATTCAAAAGCAAATTTAAGAGAGATGCTCACCTGTACAATGATAACCTTGCGGGCTCACGCCCCAGATAATCGTCTGACAATGATTGCAGTGCGTCACTTCATAGTATTGACGCAATACCAATGGATGACCACGAACATTTATCTGCAGGGTGATCGATTTTTATTTCAAAAATAATTTAGAATAAATACAGCATTCCAAATGTCTTACCTTGCGATTTTTGCCCATTATACGCGACTTGAAACTCTTGTCTCTGCTCACAAAGTGGTGGACCCGCTCAACGATGCTGCTTGGAGGCGGACGAGTGTTGAAAATACGGTAGATGACGGTGGAAAGAGCAGAACACAACGCCACCTTCCGTACATCCTCCGGCGGTAAACCGTTCTCATCCTCACTGGAAAGGTAAATGTTTAAATACATACAAAAGCTAAATACATTTGCATACTCACATCAGCGCATGAAGTTTGGGCATTAAATATTTGTCGATGATCTGCTCCTTTTGCTTATCCGTCTTCGCCTCGTCCAGCTTGTCGTCCGTGGGTCCGTAAATGGTTCCCAGGCCTGCGGTGCGCTTCTGCTGAAACTCACGTAGCTGCTCACTGATCAGGTCCTTGGCCCGCTTTCGACTACGTAGAAAAACTGTCCGTAGGATCTCCACTTTGTCATACTCCAACTGCAGGACATTATCCACCTCGCGGGCCAGCGATTCATCTTGGCGATACCATGACAATGGAGCCCGTGGCACGAGGAATGTGGAGTGGATTTCGTAGGCCCATTTCCGCATGTCCTTGGAGGTGCCCTCCTTGTACAACTCAGTAATCAGGTAAAACAGAAGTGGCGCGGGATCCGAGTTTGAGATCACGTAGTTTAGGAAGATGGCTAGGAAAGTGACGTTCTCGGGCTCCAACAAACGAGTTAGATTGTTGAAGGGTCCGTTCTCGTCAATGAAGGGCTCATCCAAGTCCGAGTTTTCGTCCTCCATCGAAATGATCTCCTGCTGCGTATCGTTCGACTGGGCCGCATGCATGTGGCCGGAATGTAAGGATATCGGGATCGGAGAAGAGGCTCCCGCCATCGGCGTAAACTGATGCGACTCGATAAAGACTCCAGGTCCGGCTGCTGATGCTCCACGACTATTCTCATTCGGATCTTCCAGCACGGTCATGTGGGAGCTGGATAGATATGGTGGTGGTGGTGTTCCGGGCGGGGAGGATTCGCCATCCTTTTCAACAATCTCCCACGAGCCCGAAGTAGTTTTCGTTAACCGATCTGTTAATGATTTCATATTCAGGTTTACATTACATTACAAAAAGGTAAAACCAATTTTATCTTACCCGGGTGACGTGGATGCATATTGTCAGGTGAAGAACCAACGCGTCGATGTTTGTTTTTTCCCAAATTCGGAGTCTGTCCCAGAGCCTGTGAAGGTAGAAGCGTATAGAAATGAAACTATCAGGATAAAAAATATGTGGCCCAAATTACACATGAAATAAGAAGTAATTTAACCTGTAAATAGCTTTTCAAAATCTACATCTCCGATGCAAATAATATTCCCAAAATAAGAATTTCCTGCGTGTTATTCATTGTTATATATAATCAAAAGTGTTTTCGTTTGCTGTTAGTTGAGCTAGCGGAAAGCTAATTAAAAGTAATATTATTAACATTCGCAACTTATGATGGCGTCAATTAATTAATTAGAAGCATGAAACAGAGAAATGTTAGAGAATGAAAAGGGTGTAAGAAATAAAGAATTAGAAGGTTAGGATTTCGGCAGTGCTTTTCTTGGCAGAGAGATAAAGAGATCGAGTGATTCGTTGGCTACTTACGCCTGTGGCCTGGCCACCGCTCATTTGCTGCTGCTGCTGCTGTTGATATTGCTGCAGCTGCTGGACAATGTTGGGTCGTTGGGACAAAGGAAAGGCAATGTTCAGGTTATCGTTCTGCACCGCTGTTGTTGTGGACACCAGAGGATAGTTGAATGCCGTGCCCACGGAATTGGGTTGAGCGAGATTCTGACAGCTGCCGCGGCTCATATCCTCTGTCATCATGCCAGGCAAGCGAGGCGGTAGCGGTGGTGGACCCCCATCTACCTCAATGGATCCTCCGGCTGCTCCAGCTGCACTCGCCGATTCCATTTGCAGGAACATCTGGGTGGACATCTTAGGATCCGATAAGGCCTTCGTTTTGATCTTGGACCGCTTGGACTTGGCATTGCTCGGACTGTTGTCAGTGCTGCTAGGCAGTTGCTGTTGTTGGGATCTATTTAACTGGGGACTTGTGGCGCGATCCAGATCGGAAACGGGAGCCACCAGATGTGACCCGCCCGGCGACGCGTTTCCGTTCTTCAGGTCCAAATTCAACTGCCTGGGCGGATTCCTCTGCGGCAGTGGTGGCGGCACATCCTCCTCGATCAAACTCCTCGAAATCAGGAACTTGTTTTTGCCTTTCGACGACGGTCCAGTTTCCTTAAAGCGATGTTGTTGCTGATGCGGATGGAAGAACTGCTGCGAGGTCGGAGTGCTGGTGTGCTGATGCATCGATTGAGACATTGACTCCGCTTGGTGGCTCATGCGTTGCTGCTGCAGGAAATCCGTCGTTAGGCCAAAGGGAGATGAAGTCGTTAGGTCCTTTTCGGTCTTATTTTTGCGCGTGCCCAGCGACAAGGACGAAAGGGAACGCGGCAGGAGGGACAGGAATGCGGGTGAGGTGCTAGCTGGCTGTTGCTGTGGCGGATAATTGTTGTTGTGGAGATTGTGGTGGTGGTGAAGATGATGGAATTGCTGATTGCTGTGAGTGGCGGACGCGGACAAGTGTTGGATTTGGTTGGGCGTTAGTAATGCTGTGTTCTTATTGCCAGCGGCCGCCTGAAGTTTAACAGTCGGTGCATCCTGTGTTAGGGTTTCATCATGGGAGTGCGTTAGAATGCCGCGAAATGGAAGAGAAAGATAGAGATCATGTAGCATCAATCGGTTTCAACTGAATCCCTTTGGAACTCTCGTTTCATTTAGCGATCAACTCAAACTCAAAACGGTTACGAACAGCGAAAGAGCATTGTTAGATTGTATTATTAGCTGGGTTAACAGAGCTGCTTGGCATCTGCTTGCGGCATTAATATAATGTTTCGGAAGGGACAGGATTCCTGGGCTTATAGAGATTTCGCTGACCTCCTAGATTTCCTAAAGTACAAATAGATACACCCAACAGAAATATTCCCTCACTCACCTCGGCTCCCACTTGATGCAGTTGCTCGCGCAGCTTACGGATATTCGCCTCAGATAGCTTGTAGCTCGGATTATTTTGATCGCTTTTCAATCGCTCCAGATTTAGTTTCTCCTGCTCCAGCATTTTCTGCAAGGTCTGGATCTTGTAAGTCTCCATCTCCCTACGCTTAATACTCTGCAATTAAAAACGAATGAAATTGGGATGATCTAAGGGCTACCATTTCAGATACTTACGTCCACCGGCTGTGGCCCAGTTATAGAAGCGGTACGATCTCGTCCAGAGAGAATGGGTGTCGAGGGCGTTACCACTGATACTGACGAAGGTCGCGTTAGCTTCTGACTTCGCTTCACCGCCAGCTCAACAGTTGTCGAGGCTTAAAAGTTTAATTGATAAATGATAAGAAGTTTTGATTAGTTTGTCAACCATTAATATTTATTTGGATTTTTCCACAAATTTTCTAATAATCTATTCAAAATATTTCCTTTTTCAAATTCAAAATGATTTTGAACAGGCTCATTAAGCTTGTGCTATTTTCTAGTACCATTTACTTGGTCAAAGCACTAGGAGTTTGGGAGGATCCATTCGAAGCCAGAAACAGTACACTCGGTAAAGAAGGAGAAGAACCTTTGGAGACGAAAAATTCAAACGACAAGTCAGATGAGGGAACAGATATTGGTGCCACCATATCCAAGGAACTCCAGAAGAAAAAAGAGGATTTGGAGAAAAAGTTTTGCCCCAAAGGCACCTTCTGCGAGCCCCCACCAAAGCCCCTAAGCAAAACAGTTGGCGAGGCACTTTCTAACACATGGGGGGTCTTAAAAGGGATTCCGTCCTACTGGAGCGAAACCTTCGAAACGGTTGGCGCTAGGATCTGTCAGTTTTTCAGAGGAGATAAATGAGCTTTATATTTAAGTCAGCATCTATAAAATGAATTGCAACAGAATTCAACTGAACCATTTACTTCTCTGCAATTAATGGTTCCGAATTTTTCCAAAACTTAGTAAACATAACCTTTAACTTTTGAACAATATTCAAAATTCTGTTGAAATCTAAAGTCAAAAATGCATTAAAAATTTTGACTAACCATTTTCGTCCACATCAAGGGTCAAGCTAAGATTGTAACCAAAGTGAAAAGATTTAGTTCCAAAATTAAACTCTCTATTGGACTATATATACGGAATAGGCATGTCTGTGAGTCAACTTAAGCCCGAGGAGCAGGTGGTCATTGCAGCCTCCGAGAATCTATCAATGGGTCCTTCCCCACTTGGAGAAAGCCAGTTCAATTTCGTGGCTGCAAACAACTGTAGTGTGGCTCTCCAGCGGGGATTCTATTTCTCCCTTCGGATGCCCGACTGGGCTAAGGATTTTAAGATACAGACCCAGAAAATACTATCCCATGGTTTTGACTGCCCAAGGAGAAGTTTCAAAAGTAGCAACGACTCGGAGATATCGAAATTTTATGGAGATTATCGTCCTGAACGTTATGGCGAAATCTTTTCGGAGAGCAGTAATGCACAATTCTTTGAAACCATTCCCCGAGAAATGCATGTTTCCAATCAAACGAAATCAAAGCGAGCACTGCGATCACCCAAGATTAAGGACGACTTAACGTGTGGCAAAAAGGTGCCATCCTAAACACCCTGGCATTGGCTGTCTAAAATTCGAGGTCACACAGGAAACATCACAAGGAGTTCGGCTTTCCGAAGCTAGGTAAAATGGTTGTGGGCCTGATTTTGCGAGCGGGCGTTGTCTATGCTGTGGTAATGGTCACCAAGAACTACGGCGTGTGGGAATCGCCAAACAAGACGCAGGATGTGTACGATGAAACCGTGGAGCGCATCGAACCCTACGCCGATCGGGCGCGACGTAAACTAAATATATGTCCGCCGAGGCCGCCACCGGAAGGAGAATGGTCCTTCTTTGGCGTCTACTACTACAACAAGTTAGTTAAATCGGTTTTCGACTTACTAAGCGTCTTTCCCGCTGGACTGGCTGCGTTTTTGGAGAAAGTGCCAAGCTTTGTCAACGCTTTCAACGAAACCATTCAAAAGTACATTAAGGAAAGCCAGTCCAAGAAGAAAGAAATAACGATATCCAAGGGACAGCTGGACGAGACTCCTCTGGTCAGACCTCCCGGACTGGTGCCACCGCATTGTAAAGACAAGAACTGCCCGAAGGCTCCTCTGATTCCACCAGGATGCGACCGGAACAGGGATAGCTTTATCTACGAGCCACGATTACCCAAAAAGCCACCGTGTGAGTGCGCCAAGTGCAAGCAACGTCAGGCGGAGAATTGGAAGGACAACAAACGCAAGTGCCCCAGAATACCTAGCAGTGAAGCCAAGTGTAGATGTGGAGAGGGACCCCAGTCAGAAGCCCGCTCGGAGCCCATCAAATCCTGCAAACAGTGCCGAAAGACACCTCGAGAAACCTCTACCTAGAAATCCCCTGAACCAAATCTCCTCAGACCATTGACCAAATTTATTGTACCATCACCTAGACAATATAAATTTGGTTGCTTTCTTGTAAGGACTATGTTTTCATACCTTTTATTAGACCCACTACAGTTGGATGCTTCTCTAGTCGGACTTCATGGCCGTTCACCTAAAATTTAGTGGTCAAGAACATAAGAACTTGGTGCACTAGGTGAATTTATCCTACTCACCCTTAGTATCATATCGCCAGCAACCAGGCCTGCAATCTCTGCTGCGCCTCCGGGTTTAACGCTCTCCACAAAGACAGGATTATCTCCGGAAACCTGTAAATGATTTAGATAAATGTAAAAATATGTTTTTTTTTTATGTCAGCTGTTTTTTTACAACAGTAAATTTACAAGTTTATAGCCAAGAGAACACCCTTAAATGTTAAATCAATTATAATGGCATTTTAAAGTCGACAGTTACAGGCATTTGTTGCCCAAGATAAAGGTTAAAGCCTACAAAAAAGCTTTATGACACTTTTTATTGCCAGTAAATTCTAACGTGTTACGTTAAATTTGAAATATCCATAACAAAGAAAAGGGTTACACTCCGAGATGAATGTATAGGCACATACCTTCATCCCGTATCCGTTGCTATCTTTTCGCACAGTCAGGGTTAAATACTGAAAATTTTTTGGTAATGCTAGGCTTGGCGTAGTCGGCGTGGTCGCTGGCGTCGTGGACTCCTGGGTGTGGCCACCACCCAGATCCCGGGAGAGGGGGGTCAGATTGAGGCTACTGCGCTCCCCCGGCGCCTGGAGAACGGGGTTGGCGTTGTCCGATTGATTCAATTGCACGCCCCCGCCCATTATGCTGCCGTTGTTGTGGCTCGCATTGTTATTGTTGGCGGCGGTGGGCGTGGCTGGGGCAGAAACACCACCACCAGCTGCAGCCGTGGAGTCACCATTCATTTGGGTCTGCTTGTAGCTCGATGGCAACGGCGGCGTCTGCGGCGGCACGGCGTTCTGGTTCTCCCGATCCTTGTCCCGATCTTTGTCCCGATCCCTGTGACCACTAAGGCTGCTGGCCAGACTACTTAGGCTGCTCGCCAACGAAGGAGACCGTGGAATCTTCGATTTGTTCGCCAACTGCTTTTGCTTCTGCTTGCTCTTCGAGTTCTTTACAGATTTCTGCTTGGGCGCTGGCAGCTCGGGAACCGAGTCCACAACAATTGCTGGTGACTGTGGCGCAACCGCTGACGGGCCTGCAGATGTTGCTCCTGGTCCAGTTGCAGTTCCAGTTCCTGAGTGGCTGGATCCGTTCGTGCTGGTATGGCTCGCTGATGTCTCCGGGGGCTGAATGCTTGACTCTTCTGGTATCTCCTGAACCTCATCGTATTCATGTTCGTCAGTATATAAATCTAGTAACCTGACGGAACAAAATATACATGTAGTTTATTAAAAACTCTTATTTAAAACTAATTCAGATAAGCTCAAGTGTAATTAAAACAATGCTCGCATAATATGAACTCCATCTTGATCTCTGACTGCAGAAAAGCAACCATTTTTTCAATAAGAAATATCGCTGTGGATATTTTCATTGTTTTAAAGTCTTCGCTATGAGTGACTAATTTTCTATCCATCGGTTATCTATCAAATCTTTATCTTCATTTACTCAGATTAGCTGTCACCAGCACCATTTTACTAATCTTGTAAAACCTTTTATCGCCTTTTTATACACACTGATTTGGTGACTACCGCCTCTGTGCTTATTGTGCTCATTTTTATTGTTCCTTTACTAAACCAGAAGGTTGATTAGCTAGTTAGTTTGTATACCCCTTAAAATGCTAGACTTCAGGCATTGAATAGAACCAGCGGATTGCCAGCTCAATCATCTATGAGCGGTAATCAATGCTGAATAATTTCATGGCGGAACTGCTTCTGCTCTTCGCCAACGATTCCCATGTGGTATGCTGGGTTTTAAAGAGCAGATAGCTAGATTAGTGGCTAATCAAGACCTCGCCGTGAATGCGACAAACATGTAACGAAAGTCACGGCCAAAGCCAAAGCGATTTGTCGTCGCTGGTGGGTCTCTTTTAATTGAGCTAAAATTAAATCAGCCAGAAGAATAGATACACTTTAATTGCCGTTTATTTGATCATTTTGCATGTGAATGGAATGGATACACATATGTACATATGTCCCAGTATACAGTGTGTACCACCTTCGGACCCGTTTATATACCGGAATATAATAAAAGCTCATTTCCCGCCTGGTGAATTCATCATTATGATGAGTTATTTCCATAACAGCCGGGCAGGCGGGCAAGACCTCCAAAAATCAAATGTTTACATTAACTTTTTTGACTGATTGGCCCATGTCAATAGCATGTCTCTCCGTTTCATCCAAGTGAATTCTCTTTCTGTCTAAATTTAGCTGCCTTATTTTGAGGAAATCTTGCTGCAGCCCGTTGGCGGGCTGGCATAAAACCTGTTAAGGCCCACAAGTTAGACGACAACACCAGCGGTGGTGAGCTGTTAATAGATTTAAATCATTTTGCATGGGTATATTATACAATTCGTGGTTAAGACACCACCACCAAATGCACACACAAGCATGCTTAGAAAGTCACTGGTTTTGCCAATCTATTTGGGCTAAAACTTCCCTCGGTGGCAATAAAAGAAATAAATGGTAAAATGTGAAAACTGGCCGCTCCCTAAGTTGGTGCGCGTATATATGTATTAAGTCATCCGTTTGGCAGTCGAAACCGCACAAAAACAACCCCAAGCTTGGGGGAACTATTGGTATAAACAATCAGCAAACACAGTGCGTTTCAGAACTGTGAGACGGCGCAAAGTTTCACCTCGTCAATTGGCGATTTTCAAACAACGTTTGCTGACTAATCACGGGTCAAATGAATTAGTAATTGTTTACAAAAGTTGATCGGTGATCTAATGCACAGTTAAATCATCTGTAACTGGCTTAAAAACTATTTAAAATGTAGTAAAATTCCTATATACTGAATATTTGAATATAATTTCGAGGGTTCTTAAAGGCTGCTACACTATTTAGCCAACGATCTTACATAAGTTCTAGTTCTTAAGGGTATCTCTAATATGTTAACTTATAGTAGAGCACTTAGGTCAAGAATTTAAAAGCTGCTTTCATAAGTAAAAACTCTACCCTTTTGGGTGACTAATATCTTCTTCTACTCGCACACATAACTTCGAGATTTCATTAAAATTATTCAATCCCCACAACCAGTTGACACTGCCTTTGAAATTTGCATTAAACCTGCCTCTATACTGTATATTTTGTATATTTATTAGTATGTATAATCGGTTGTTGCTTGCGAATAAGAGCGAAAATAACAATTATTAAGTCTCTCGAGGACAAAAGATAAATTCTTATCGCAATGCGAGCAATTTAACCAGTGGGAAAGTGGAAAGTGGGGGAAATTGTAGCGCATGGAGACAGTGGAGCAGTTGAACTCACCGTTTTTTGATTGATGGGTCATCCATAGGGTTTCCTGCGATGGCTTTTGCTGGCTGCTGTGCGGGTGCGAAGATGCAAATTCAAAGGCATGCGTAAGCCACTCGAAGTTAGAGGATTTCGTGGAGTATTGTTCGCATTGGTTTCGGGCCAGTCACCAGCGCAGTGGTTGCGGAATGCTTTCGGCAGCTATTTTTAAGTTAGCTAGTAAAATCTGGCCGAAATGAATCCAGAAGTGATTTAATTGCCTCGATTTTCGTTGCTTTAGTTCTGTTTTATGGTTTTTTGGTTGCACTATTCCAATGGGTTTTGATATGTGTATGTATATTTTGCACTGCTACTTTTCACTTAAACCTGTGGGCACACAAAATTCGTTTGAAGACATTTCGGACATTAATGCATGTACATTAAAATATTTGTTTTCATTTTTTTTTTTTTAAGTGGGTGGTGAAGGGTTAAGAGGGATGGGGCGGCTCGGAGAGGGTTCAAATGCAGGCAGCAATCTCCTTGCAATTTCATTGTTTTTATTCCAACACAGATAACTGAACAGCACACCCACACACTCACGCGCAAGCCATACATATTCCAATGGCTATGGCTCTCTCGCCGCGCTCGTTCTCTGTCACTCTCTCTCTTAATCTCTTGGTTTCTCTGTCACTCGCAGGCAGCAGTTGTTGCTGGTTTTATTGTTGTGCTTTTTGCTGACTAGTTTTCACGAAACATTTAATGGATGACGACTTGGGGTTGGGGGAAAACAAGTTTTTGGCCAAAAATTGAAATACTAATGCTATACTAATGGGTCAGAGCGGACACACAGGCAGGAAAATTCCAGCGATCGTTTCCAGATTTGCGTATTTTCCATTGGAACAGCTGATTGTTCAATTAATCGCTTGTTCAATTAGCGTGACGAAAACCCGAAAAGAAAAACAAAGACTCCCTCTCTCTCTCTTCGAATTTGCACTGATCTCACTGTTTGTTTACCTAAATAAATCAATTCTTGCAGTTTCACTCCTCTTTAATTAAACGCAAATATTTAATTGAATAAATATGTATACACACAAACTGGACTGACTGACTGGCTGAGTGTGTGTGTGTGGGGGTGCGAGTGCGATCATCGCCGCAAACGCAAAGGCAAAACAATATGGCTGCCGCAAGCCACTTGTTAGAGAAAAACAAGCGATTCGGAGCCTCGGAAAGCGTCCAGTTGTTTATCATGTACTCATTAATTCGATCGCCTCCCGCTCCACCAAGCCGCACATCCCTAAAATCGAATAAAAGCCATGTACTGCAGTTCAAGAGTTCAGCACTCGACGCACTCACACACGCGCGTCGTTCCCTCACACTCACTGCCACCGATGGGCGAGTGTGGAAAATAAATACACATATGCCGTCATACATGCGATGCCCCTATAAGCGCGCTGCGTCTGTCTGCGTGCGATGGGTTAGAGATCATTTTTAGACAAATTTGCGTACAATATTTCCTGGCAATTGCAAGCTCGCGAATAAACGTTTTTCCCGTTGACGAGCGTGCACAAATGCACTTAAATATGTATAAATTTAACGCCAGTGTGTGGGTGCGCGGAATGCATGTAAAAGTCACTTTTTTTATTTATTGCTTTTGTTGCTGCAGTGAGCTCACGCGTAGCGAGTTGCGCATCATTCTTTCTCTGCTTCGCCACTTTCGCCACGCACTTACTTAAAACGCACTCGTATTGCCACTCGT
The DNA here is from genome assembly GCF_004382195.2 of Drosophila sechellia. Classification (NCBI taxonomy): domain Eukaryota; kingdom Metazoa; phylum Arthropoda; class Insecta; order Diptera; family Drosophilidae; genus Drosophila; species Drosophila sechellia. Next base: position 13,119,259 of record NC_045950.1, on the reverse strand, counting down.
ATATTCCACAAAGCTACGAAAAATGTTTTTATTTTTTTCGCTTATCGCGCCTTTAACACGCACACGACGTTCTTTTCTTTTCAGCTTGAAAATTGGAATGAAATGACGAGAAAGAGCGCATAACTGCCAGTGTTGAAAAGAGCTTCAGTTCGGTACGAACTTCAGTACCTAAAACTGGTACAAACATGGTACCTTGACGTATATACAAGTTAGCTAAGATATTGGTTTTTATTTATCGCTTAGAATGCTTCTAAATATGTTTCGTACGTGCGTTCCTTAAGACAATGTGTGTAAATCGGAGTTTATAAAATTGTTATCCCAAAACTTAACTTTTTAATAAAACAAAAATGTAAGCATTATGGCCAAAGCCTTTTCGTTTATTTAAGTCAGCTTAAAAGTAGACAAACCACCATTCAGAAACGTACCTATTTATTGGACCGCAGCACTGATATCCATACACGTACTTAGCAGCACTGGCCTGGGACCAATGCTTTTGCAACACTTGATCTGGCGTGCCTGGCAGAAATCAAAACAAACGCACAGCACAACCACCCACACAAACACGCATGCATATATACATACGGACAGCACAAAGAGCAGACAACAAAACCGCGTCCTGTGTTTTTCGTGAAAAGTCGTTTATTTGGTGGCGGTTACTCGGGTTGACAAACAGAGGCAGGGCAACGCACCCACCGCCCCTCTGAGATATCATAAATGGTTAGCTGCATACACTCGCAAATGTACGCGCCAACAACAAATGTTTGCCTAGGACAAATCCGGACCCAAGAGGTAAAAGAGCAATACCATCAGGTAGTAGAGCAGTAATCCTATAAATGCCATGTTGTAGTTTGGACTTTCCTGTTTCGTGCGCCGCCAAGGGGCGCACTTCTGGCGTCATGAACTGGTCTCCTCCAGAATTGGTGTCGCCCCCGCCACTTCGCTGTTCTTCTCCAGAACAAGGTTGCCAACCACATCAGCACCCTCGCTATCCGAATCCTGCATAAGTGGGCTGTGGAGAATTCGAAGATTTTTTAAGTCTTCATACTGATTTGCAATCTCCAACGTTATTGGTTCAGGTGGAGGTTGAAGTCTACTCAACTCCAGCAACTGCAGATGGTAGTAGACACCCTCGTCATCTATGGCATAAAATTGCGAGAACTTGGCGTCTGTGAAGAACTGACGAGCTTCATTTCCCACAAATTTAACGCAGGCCAGGAGTTCCGGACGGATGGCATTGCCGCGCTTATTCCGCCACAGTTCCGCAGTCTCTCGGTTGACCGGGTGAAACTCGTCGGCAACGAATGTGACATCTTCATCGATGTCCGCTGCAATGGGCGCCGCATCCACAGCATCCTCTTGTGTAACACTGTGCTGCTTGTGGCGTCGACTGCGCCGCTGTTTTTGCTCGCGCTCCAATTGATTGTTGCGCATGTGCGTCACGTTCCAGAAGCACAGCTGCTCCGCGCAGCTGACCAGGAGCAACTTACATGGCGAGAATCGCAATTGCCGGATGCAGTGCTCGTGGACCTTTTCAATGCTGTAGATCAGTTGAACTTTTCTGTTTTCAACGGCAAAGAGCTGTTGGGAAATTTTTAATTAGTAGGAAATAATTATGAAACGAATTTGTAAGACGTATGTATACCTCTAAAGTGCCATTTTCGAAACCCATAGCCAACATGGTACCATCATCCGCGGCTACCAAATAGCTGATCTTGGCCTTCTGGGCGATCTCTTCTTCGCAAATCGGTTCGTACTTTAGTTGGTTACAGCTGAATATTAAACGGAATACCTGTCGTTGGAAATAACATTGCTATGATAATTGTTTAATAAATTTGTTTAGCAAACCCACATTGATGATGTTGTTTTCGTAGGCCAGAAAGAGAAGACTGTTCTTTAGATCAAAGCCGACAATGTATTCCTCCGAATCCTTCGGTTTCACGAATGCAGCTGTATTAGCTATATCCACATGCTGTTGGTAAATATTGAAATCAAATACTGAACTTTTACTCGAATAAACTACAATTAAGAACACTCACACAGACTCCGTGGTCGGAAAACAAAATGATATACCGTCCTTCCTGTAAGGACGCGTACTTGGTACTAACATCCAGCATCAATGGCCACTGGTCATTGGGCTGAGGCAGATCTATCTTTCCCAGCTGGAATATCACAGTCTTCTGGGCACTGTGTGCCGATGCCACCAGAAAGTTGGGACTGACCTGTTTGAGGTAATCAATGGGCTCCTCTATAAACTGCTGAGGTAGTGCTGCATCATGATTAACATCTATTATCATTCCGTTCACATAGCCAACGAAAATCTGTTTGTCGTTAAAGGCGGATATGGCATTTATCTTACAGTTACTGGCAGCATGAGTGGGTGTGATTGTGGACCATGCGGAACTGCTAGAAATGACAGTTTCAATTAGGTGAATGCGCTCCTTGGAGTCCACAGCCAGAATTTGCGTCCGCTCTCTGGTCATGTCCATCAGAGAACGCAGATAGACATTAGGCTCCAAGCAAGCCTTCGTCATTATGCTTATCTCATCTGCACTGTGAACCCAGGCGATTTCCCTATTTTGGTATGAATTCGAGCCAGTTACAGAGCGCAATGTGTGCACATGGACCACCTGTTTTCCCTTAGCGCCGCACAAAACGATGTACTTATAGACAGGATCAAACAGCTCGTAGATATCCACACACTCTATATGTTCGCTGACATTGCTACGTAGCACGGGATCAGAGATTTTTAGATCATACACAATAAGTCCCTCGGATGTGCCCAGCAGTAGGTAGCGTCCGTCAGTCGAACGCTTTCCGCAGGTGATGAAACTTCCTTCTGGCAGTTGCACTGCCTCCGATTGCAAATCAACCCAAGGACCTGGCAAAAAATTGAGCCGCCATACGCTGTACTTAAAAATCAGCAACACGGTGGCGGTCTTAACCTTCTCGTCAAATACATCTAAGGCCAACGGCGTGTCGTTATCGACATTAAAACCAGGTAGTTCCGGCGTATCGCCGGAACCGTTGGTCAAATCCCATACAGTTAGTGTACAATTGGAGGTGCAGACCACGTAATATCGCTTCAAAACCTGAACGAAACACCGAATTCCCGACTGCATCGTTTTCAAAACAGGCACGTGCGAGAGTTTGAACATCTGATCTTGTCCGTCCCAATTCAAAATGTTCACATCACCATTGCTGAATGCTACATGCAGTTGGATGTTGGCCTCTGGCAATCCGGCGTCTTCATTTAAATGGAAAGCTACAATTTTCAGATTTGCATAGCTACCTATAAGGCAGCGTTTAACCACGCTATTGACTAGCTGTTGCTTGCTACCACCACTGCGGAGCCTTCCTGGGCAATCGGGCCACAGGGCCCAAAGTTTTACGCTTCCGTTGCTGTGCAAGGTGATCAAGTGCTTCTGTTGGTTAAACACCGCCATACGCAGAATGTCACTGCTGTCGATCTCGTCCCTTAGCAAATAGGTGTCCTCTCCCTCTAGCGAAACATCGGTTAGCAGAATCTGCCCGCTGGCCAGCGCCATCAAGCAAAAGTCGTTGTGAAGGTAGACAGCATGGCGCCCCTCATTATTACCCAGGTTTATAATCTGCCGGTGCTGGTGAAAACGACCGCTGATAAAAGGAAAAAGTTAAGTACTAATTGAAGAACTTTCATATATACATTTCCATAGTACTAAAAATTACAGCTCTGTTTGTTTGACTAGTGATTAGTTGGCAAGTACTTACTGGTTAGTAAACCAAACTCGACCGTCAAAGCGCTGCACTTGTTTGTGGGCTTCTTCAAAAATCGCCTCATCCTCGGCCATCAGGGCAATCCTAAGCAGGTCCGTAAACTTTGAACAGATAAGATTTTCCTCAATTTTTGGCAAAAAATCCAGAATAGCGTTTACTAAGCGCTCATACTTTGGGTCATTGTCTGCATGAAAAAAAAAAAATTTTTGTTTTTCTTTGTTTCAAATTATTTCTCGTCTACTTACCGCAAATATATGGCTTGTAGAACTTCAGCTGCTGCAGCGTGTTCAAGATCGATCCGCTGGCATTCCATGCAGTTGAATCGTGACGAATTTTTTGTTCTAGAAAACGAAAATCTAAAAAGACCATGCGAAAGAGAGTCACCCGCTCGGTGTGCTCAATGTTTTTTAGATGATGACCGATGTGGCTATAGAAGTATTGGTCCAGGAAAGGCAGTATCAAGTCGTCGTTATCGAATGCATTTGGGATACTAACAAAAAAGGTATAATCACTCGGTGTACGTCTTACTCGTGGCTTAAGGTTAATTCATTTCAACAAAGATTTAAGATATCAAGAAAAGGACTAGAAACTTACTTATAGTGATCTACGATACTCCGATGAAGTGTAGGTTCGTTTTCAACCTCGACTTTCAACTCCAAGTATATGCTGGGTATACTTATGGTTGACTCTTTTGGTTGCTTCTCCACCAATGAATATTTATGAAGTTTGTTAACCACCACCATTACATCCGATTTGACATCAAACCATATCAACGATAAGAGCTGTTCAACAGGAAGTTGATAACGATTAGATGTATGCCGTCAAAAGCGGTGATCACTTACAGTAATGGGTATGTGGGCTGATGGAGGGAAAACTGACAGTCTATCAAACATTTGTCTATATTCAGCGGGTTCCAGAACGTTTAGAGAGCTCTCAATGATGGTCGTCAGCTTATCACAGTTTACACTATAAAAAAAATATATGTGTGATATTCAGTGTGAACACCCATAATCTACATACTGTTTCCAGTTGTCCCAGGTCGCCAGACCATCCCGAATGCTCTCAGCAATAATGCTTAGTCTGCGTGGATTCGTTGTCAAAACTTCCCGGGGCAAATCCTGTGGTCGACAGTGGAGGTATTTTAGAAACAAAGACTTAACCTCATCCGGCGTAAGCGTCATCGAATGATGATCCAATGAAATATGAGTTGTGGTAGCTTCCGAAAGAAAGTCAGTGACCTGCTTGAACCTTGTAGTCAGCAATATCTTGCAGCCCAAGTTGAAGGCATTCCAAGCCTTGGCATTTTGCACATTAAGCAGAACAAGGAGACAATTCTCATATGGCTTGCTCTTGAGCAGTCGTCGCAGCTCCGCCTGAATGCTGTGGATTCGAAGCTTTATGTTACTGGTGTGATCGCAACGACTTGTCCAGTTGGAATCGATCTGGTAAAGTAGTTTCTGCAGCATCTCTAGCACGGTCTCCGGGCTATTGCAGTTCTTTAAGTTTAGCCAGAAGATCTTAAAGTCCATCTTGCATTGCACTTTGTACGATAGGCACACATCCAAGGCTACCCAAGTCTTTCCCGATCCCAAGACTCCATCAATCAATACATTTTTCGCTGGGCGAAGTTCTAGAAGAGCCTGCCTTAGTTTCAAATACTGAAATAAAAAAAGTATTGTATTATGGTTAGATCACAATTCCATAAGTAAAATTGTTTTTCGGTTTCGTACGTTGGACTTCTTTGATTTTTTTTTTATCGAATGGGAGATTATCATACCGGTTGCAGGCGGTTCACATTGTACTTGGCAAATACTTGGTTGTCGTTGTACAGACGATCTCCCTGCTCGATGTACATACTGGTCATCCTGCTGGGCTGCCGTTGCTCATACTTGATTGGCGCCATTAAGAATTCGTAGTTGACCCTGAGAACGTCCTCCACAAAGACCTGGACCATTTCCTCCTGTTTAGAGAGCAGTGTCCAAAACAAACGAAGTGTGCTGCTGACTGCATCCTTAGACATGATGATCTGGTCAATTTCCTCCTTGGACAATACTGGTTGCAGCATACCCTGGACATCCTTGCAGTCGAAGTTGTCGACGAATGCATCCTCAAACACGGACAAAATGTCCTTGTATTGGTAATGCTGCTCTCCTGTTTCCAAATCCATATTCGTATTACCTATATATGTAAATAGGAATAATAGAATAGAATACAAATAATTTATTAGCATTTAATTATTTTTTGTGGCATTTTCATTAATAACAAATGATGTTATAGTTGAGTTCTCCCACTATCAGATACCCGTTACTCAGCTAGAAGTGTGAGCGAGAAATTTAATTATCTCTTGGAAATTCAAAAACAAAATAAATACAAAAAAAATTTAAAAACAAAAATATGTTAATTTCAATGTACATGTGTACATACATATGACGGAAATCTTGGCGCCAAGCGGCTTTGACCCACTTTATTTGAATGCACCACCGTAGACGAGCACACAGGATTGGTGAAATGCGATAACGTGGATCTATGAGATCCCATATCTGCAAGCTGAGATCGACTGGATCAAAGGTAATTTCACAACTAATCGACAAGGACGCGAACGAGATCGGCTCTAAATAGCTAGGAATAAGTGAGCTCGTATGGCAACCATCGAAAAAGGCAATTCCGGTTGCATTTCTGTGCTGCTCCGCTCGTCAATGTCGTTGAACCAAAATTGGATCGAATCAGGCGATCGAATCACCACTATTTGAGTGCCGAATTAACTCCACAGATAGATAAGCGCGTAAAGGCAGAGATAGGAGATGCGTCACTGAGTTTGTGTGGGGTTACGGGAAAAGTGTTAATGAACTTGGCGGACGTCTGTGTGTTAGTGCTCTCGCGTGCAATTGTTTCAGTCACACATACACAAATCGGCAGTGCCTTGGATCTGTGATTGACGGGGAGGCTCAAGGCCGAATAGAAGTATTCAACAATTGCACAGAAAACGAGAGCACTACAGGTACATAAGCTTTCACCTGCACACATAATACTTACGCTCGCCGTTTATTTTTAACAAATCGTCGTCCTTATTCTTAGTTTGTTGTATGTGTATATATTGCACTTTATCCTTATTATATAATTGCTCCGGCTGCAAGGGGAACACTTTTCGCCCTGTTCACATTGTTCTAGCACATTCTAAGCGACACACTAAAGGCTTGAATATAAAACAAATAATTGACGACAATACTACTCAAAAAATAACAAAACAGCATTTCCTCCGACAGAGCGACCGTTCTACGCGAGGGAAATAATACCAAATTATACTATCGTATAGGGTTGTCAAAGGGTTCAAAAATGAATTTAATTGTAATCTGAATTGTAATTCTAAATTAAATTTCGTGTTTTAAGATATTGATTATTTGTATATTATTATTATATATTATTATTATTATATTATTATATATTATTATTATTATATTATTATATATTATTATTTATTATTTGTTGTCGATCAATCAACAACAGGTACCAGTTACTGAGTTTTATATATTTAAGCCCCCTAATACATAAAATATATATATCCCTTATCCAACTAAATTTAAGATTATAATAAATAAATATTCTCGCATAAAATAAAGTAGCTAATTTAATGCTTATTTTCTATGAAACGGTTCAGCATTTATTACTTTATTTAAAGTGTGACCATTTTGAGTCGTATCGATATTTCACAGACAACAAAGGTATTCACCGCCAGGTAATTTTCCGCTAGCCACTTGCGACCACACCGACGGTGAAAAGGCGAAATAATAAATTTTAACAAATTGCCGCAGTGTAAATTAAAGGTGCGTAGCATTTCACATTCCCTTTCAGCGGTCTCCGGCCGTCACGCCCCCGCACCGTCCAATTTTCCATTTTTCACTGTCAGTAAAACGTGCATTCCCACCCAAAATCAGACACGAAATTCGGAGCAGCGCAGCAGAGACGCAGACGAGAAAGTGACGACGCAGCAAAACGAAGCAACAAAAACGAAAATCGGCGACGTACACATTCAACTTGAACAAATTTAAGGTAGGCAATGCAATTTCCCCACCACCACACGGTAGTCGGATAGGTCGCGTCCATTTCACTGGGCAACACCGACTGAGCCGGCTGCGGAAAATAAAGAGATAAAAAAAAAGAAAGGCGACAAACCAGTGCTAGGAAAACAAAATGTCCGCGACTCTGACTGAATCGGCGTCCCGACGCTTGCAAACGTGACCACGCTGGGGATTTCCCTGGCGAATGTGATTTGTCTTTGTTTAGATTAACTAATCCTTATCCATTACTTAACTTTGGTGATTTGCAGTTTCCGAGTCCACCGCAATGTCATGCCGCGCCCCCTTCCAGCCCGACGACCAGTATGAGCAGCTGCGCCGGCCGAATGTCGGCGGAGCAGGCGGAGTGGCCATGCCGGGACTGGATCAGCAGGCGCATCTCTTTGGGGAGTTCGCCGGAGCGCAGGCTTATGGTCAGGTGGTTGGCAATTTTCCTGTGCAGGCCATGCCAGCCCAGGCGCAGACTCTGTCCGATGCGTCCAATCTGTCGGCCACGGCCACCATTTTCATCCCTAGAGGAGCTGCTCCCCCGCAGCAGCAGTCGCGACATCAGCAATACCAGCAGGCTGGTGGAGCCGGTGGAGGAGCTCCTTATGCCCAACAGCAGCCGCGCTATATGAATGGTTTTAAGCATCAGCATCAGCAGCACCACCAGCAGCCGCACTACAACCATCATCACAATCATCAGCAGAAGTTCAACAACGATATGCAGAAGCTAACGAATTCCGTGCAGAATCGCCTGCACCTGAATAGCCAGCAGGGCTCAACCGGCAACTACTATCAGCAGCAGCAGGTACACCAAAACACACACCACCACCAACAACACCAGCAGCAGCATCAGTCACACAACCAACACGCCAAGTTCCAACGGCACTTCCGCTTGAATAACTCATTCCAACAAATCGCACAGCAAACACAACATCAACAGCAGCAGCAGCCGCACCACCAGCAGCACAACCAACAGCAGCAGCAGTATTTCCAGAACCATAACCAACAACCGCAACCATCCACTTCGACTGCGGCGGCCTCCTCGTCGTCCTCGAACTCTTCGCAGCCGGACATGGCCACCATAGCACTGGAGTATCTCGATACAGTCATACATTGCCTTAACCAGGTGAGAATTTAGATTGATAAGTCATCAGGGCAATAATGGGTGAATAACTTAAAAGAAGGCTTCCTTTGATTTATATTTTTAGTGTTTTGTGTTTCTTTAATTAATTTTAATAGGGGTCAGCTTAGAGTCGTGTATAAAAATATATTTAAAATCAATATATTTATGCTCCAAAGTAAAAAAAAAAATCATGTCAAACTTTTCAGTCTAGTCAAACTTAATCTTAAGTTTTAAACCTAATTTCCCCACTAACCAGTCATGTTAATAATCTCCATCCAGAATCCGGGCCAATTTGATACGATTGCATCACGCTTCCTGACCATTTTCGATGGCATGGAGAACAACCAATTCGTGCTCTCCATCGCCATGGAGGACATCTTCGAGAAGTCGATCGAGCAGCCGAACTTCCGGTACATGGGCGCCAAGCTGTACAACCTGCTGCACATGCTCAACTCGAAACCGGACTCTCTATTCCACACGCTGCTCAAGTGCAAGCTTGACTACCACCAGGAGGAAGTGACCAAGTACATGCGCTCCAACGAGCAGCAGAAGGTTCGCGAGACTGCCCTCTTTCTGGCCGAGCTGTACATGCAGTTGCGCGGCGACGACGACTCGCGCATCCAGTTGATCGCTGTGAATATTGTATATTCGCTGAGTAAGCTGCTGGCCAGCGAGAGCAACGAAAATGTTCGCTGCCTGTGCCAGACCCTCAAGCTGGCTGGCTATGACCTGACGGCCGATTGCCCCAAGGACATACATGAGATCATTACGGCCCTGCAGGCGATCGAGCTGAAGTCGCCGGGCAAGTACCCCATGGCGGCCAGTGTAATTGCCCTGCAGCAGAACAACTGGGGCAGGAAGGTGTCGAACGCTCTGGGAGACGATGAAGATACAGTGAAGGAACCGCCGCGTCTGAGCGATGAGCCCGTCTTCTACGGACCTGATGGCCGCGAATTGACTGCCGAAGAGACCGACTTTCTGGCCGGCGGGGATAATGATGGTGATGATGACTTCGATGGGGATGGTGCCGACCTGGAAATGGACGCAGAGATGGACGAGGAGACCGAGCGGGCATACAAGGAGTTCTGTAAGCAGGGCAAACAGAAGACCTAGACGACTGTGGAGAACTGTGTGGCATTGGACGGATTCATGAGGGCGTGGTCGTTGGCAGGATATAGCTTAGGGTATAGAAGGGATAGTGGAGAGCGTAGGAGTGGAGCATTTCCAACAAATTCTCGGTTGTAGGATCGATGATTGCAGTTGCTTGGTTCAGAACCAATTGTGATTATCTTTTAAATTATTGATAGCAAATTGTTTGTGATATCTTCGTGTTTCATGCACCTATCATAATATGACATGTGTTAATGACTTTGTTCGAACGCTTTTTGTGTGATACGCCCGTTTTGTATCTCTGATAACTAACTCTCTGCCATGATAGCCAGTTCATTCATTCAGTTTGTACTTTTTAACTTGAATTAAATAAATTTGAATAATCGCGAAGCCAGGATTTCGACCGTAAACGGTAAAAAAAATATATATAATTATAGCCACTGCCACGCCGAAGTGAACCGCTGATACACACACACGCAGCTGCACTCAAAGACTCGTACTCATATGCGCACCCACACACTTGCATGGCACATATGCAGACCCATAAACGGCAGAAAAAAAACAAAATCGCAAATTTCACATTCAATTAAACGACATTCTTGATCATACAAATCGAAAAACGAAAGAAAAAAACAACAGCAGCCACGCCTAATTTTTAAATAATTGTAATTAATGTTAACGAATCCATGATTTAATTATAAATAAAATTTATCGAATTGCGTTTAAAACAAATTTAAACAGCGATTTAATTGAAACGGGAAAGAAAGATGTTCGGTTTTCGAACTAAAAGCGGTTATATTTCCGTTAATTCTAATTCTGTCGAAAGATTCGAGTATGTGATAAGTGTTAGCTGGGTTTCAAACCTTTCGGATTACTACAAATAACGGTACTGTGTTGATATATTGCTGCTGTTTGTGATGTTTTTATTTTAATACAAATATATATGTGCTTTAAAGTTACTTTATAACTGGAACAACTAAGAAAAATCATTAAAATGTCTTAATTTTTAACAAACCTTTCCAACAAAAACAATCGATATTACCTCATCGACTAAAACAACAAGCGCATATGTTGGGCCTATCGATAGTCTGGGGTATGCTATTGCAGTTTGTCCACCTCTACTCAATCTGCTCGCGACAGTAAAAAAATCGGATCGAAGTGTAAATCGGTGTGAATTAAATTATTCGCTGTGATGTGATAACAACTAAACGGCAGCGAGTGCTCGTAATAAACGCGCAAATGTTCTGCGTACGGTGTCGAAGGACCTTGAAACGAAATTGGAGACCAAAACAAAAGTGACGTCATAATGGTGCTATTTATGTATTTGTATGTACGTCTAGGCATCTATGTATACAAATTTCGCTTAAAAATTTGCCAGTGAGACGCAAACACACAAACACACGCCCGCGGGAACATTAATAGATAAAAACAAAACTAGCAATAAGCTGTAAATCTCGAGTATTTATAAGAAATTCAAGAAAGACAAAGGCAAAGTGACAACTAAAGGTCACAAAACAGCGAAAAAGAAAAACAAATACAACACAACACAAGAACTGTGCGCGCGTGTGTGTGTGCGTGCGTGTGTTTTTAGAGTGTTTTAGCAGACAACAAAGCAATAAAACTCAAAAATAAATTTACAATAGTGTTTTCCGCCTGGCACACTGTAACTTTCGATTTTAAAAGGGTCTACGACAGTGAAACCTTTTTACACCTGCTGTTTGCATTCTCTTCATTTTTTGTTTGGTTCCTTTATGAATGAACCTTGAAAACTGACCCAGAAATGTATAGCATATAACCAGGCGTCTATATTGCTTTTCATTCCGCATCCAGATCGCCTGCAGAAGTTAGCTGGTAAACATGACACAATAAATTACTAAAAAAGCAAAGGCAACGTCGATCGGAACGGGTCTAATTTTTATACAAACCCCCAAAGATATCCAAATAAAAGAGCCCTAAGATCCACACCCGCTAAGATGGCCAGCGTATGGAAGCGATTGCAGCGCAATTTCAAGCGAGCCGCCAAATTCCAGTTCACCGCATCGTACCACGATCTGCATCTGGAAACCACCGCCAAGTGGTAAGTGCGCCACATGAAAGTGGATTAGTTCATCGGGAGTCGGCTAAAGTGGGCGGGGCGGGTCGGGGGCGGTCTTAAGTGCCTTTCAACTTGAGGGGTTAATAGCAGGTTTCTGGCGGAAATATATCTCGTTTTAGATTCCTTTTTGTGTATCATTGAAATGAACATATTTTTTTCCGTTTTCATGTAATTTTTGTGTTTCTTCAATACAATATTTTAAAATTACTCCAGTTTTTCTCATGAATGTTTATATTTATTTGCCTTATCTTGAATTTCTCGTATATTTTTATTAATGAATATAAACATATTTATGCGCAAAAAATGTGTAGTACTACTGAGTTATCACTTGTTGTAGTAACAATATTTCTTATCATTTTCAAAGAACAAGCTAAACAAACACTTATTGTTGAAGATGTGTTTTTCCCCTCATATAAAATGATTGTTTTATAAATGCGATAAAATATTTCTCTGCATTTAAAGCTTATATCTACAATATAGCTTTGCATTTATGACTAGTTACTGTACCCTTAGGGTAACATCTTTAATTTACCTTTATCTAAATAAGTACATATTTCGGAGAATATCATTGAGCAACTAATTATATAGTTTAATTCAATTGCCGAGAGGAGTTAGTCATGCAAATAAAGTAAGCAAAATATTGAAAATAGTATAATATTGAAGAGGCTTTTGGCTACTGAATTCCATCACTGTGAATTTATAATATACTTGTACTCCATTTGCTTTCCATATCTTTGTATTTGCAAATGACCCCAACTTTTCCTGTTGACATGAAATGTTTTGTACGGACTTTTGTTAAATAAACCAATCATCGCATACATTTATCAACTGAAGAACCCACATATGCATATAATGACGCCGCATCCGGTGTTCAGAAATTGTTATTTATGGTCTTGTATATAAAGTACATGATCAGAGTTGAAAGAACTTTGAGAAACCAATTTGGCATGAAATGGTTAATAATCATGTGATGGCCAATTTCAGGCGGCCGTCGAACCTCTCTATCGTTTGGACCAGAAGATCTAGACGAGTGGCCAGTGCTCCTTTGCCATGGGAGCCGGACATGATGAACCCCCTGGTGGGCAATATATCCTGGCCAGTGCCCGACAATCACACCATATCCGTCACCCTGTTTAAGGATCCCCGGACACACGAGCTGGAGGACAAGGACTGGACGTTCGTCATCGAAGATGTGGGTTAAATAATGTCATGGATGCATAGAGTTGCCAGTAATTGGTGTTACCTTCCATTAGGTCACTCCAATGGGCAAGAAACGTGTGCTGGCCAATGCTAGCATCAATATGAGGAAGTATGCCAGCATAGAATCCACTCAGCAGAGCTTTACCTTGAGCCTAAAGCCAGTCTCGAAGAAGATTACTGCAGCCAGCTTGGAGCTCACGATTAGCTGTGTATTTTTGCGAGAAGGAAAGGCTACGTAAGTCGACTACCCTTTAAATATCTACTTAGAAGGGAGCTTCAGTACTATGCTTCGATTCCAGAGACGAGGACATGCAGAGCGTTGTCTCCATGATGTCCGTGAACAACAATGATGTGGCGCCTTTGGATGACTTGGAGGATATTCCTGATCTAGATGGCTTTAGTGAAATTACGGACAATTTTAATGACTTTACGCAGCAGCTGGAGCATATGACAACTAGCCTAAATGGCTGCATTGATGTGGCCACGCCTCAAAGTGGTAAGAAATCTTGTACTATAACTTAAAAATTATGTTCTATGTGCTAAAATTCAAGTATTTATATCTGTTAGTATGTAAAATGGACTAGATCGTATCAATTATGTATATTGAGTGCTAGACATAAGGAGCCGGGATTTAAAGTATTTTAAAGCTCTGTTTCCGTTATGTAAGGCACTTTGGTTAAGTATGTTATATACCCTGTAAATGTTTTCTTATCTCTAGATCAGACTTCCCAAACTAGGTATCTCATGGATGCATATATGTACACTTGATGATGCATGATCTAATCCATACAAATCAAAATTCCACATTCTCCGAAACAACAAATTAATTGATTCTAATTATGGCATCTTAGCTTTAGATACTTTGTACAGCCACTTCTATCTGACTGAAAACGAAATTATTTCCTTTCTATATCCCATAACATCTACAATCACATCACGTATCTTGAATGGTTTCCTGCAACTTGTAATTTGTGCGTAAATTGTTAAATGTACATTTTCTTTATTTTTCGTTTTCTTTTTGTTTGTCATTATGTAGTACCTTCGTTATCTGAAGATCCAACTCCGTTGGCCGAGTCATTTAATCACTTGCATTTTGAACTAGAAGCCGACGGCAAGCGGGAAGCTGCTAACAAGTTAGACTTGCCCACAGCTGCATCCTGTGGTTCTAGTGGTGCTGAAGAGTCCCTGAAAACGCCGAATGGATTGCAGCATGTGGTGGACAAAACGCCAATAAAGTCACCAGATGAAGTAAAGCAGCCAAAGCAGACGCCGGCGGAGTCACTGAGGTCCAAAACTAACGAGGACTTTGACAAAATGGTCACCTCAACGCCACTCGAACCCAACGTAAAAAAGGATGATGTGAAGCCAAAGAAGAAGAGGGCTTTATTCTTCACTGAGAAGGAGGATGAGCAGGACTTAAGGGTGGAAAGTGTGAAGGAGGATACCACCAAGACTATCGGCGACAACAGCACCACAAAGGAAAAGCCCAAAGAAGAAAGCCAGTCCAGTAAGGATGCCTCATCCGTGGTGGTTCCGAGTGCCAAGCGCCCTGAACTGCAGCCCCTAAACCTAAAGAAGAGTTACGAACCCTCGCAGACACCTGAACCCGATCCCGTACCCGCATCTGTGATAAACGAATCGATTGGATCGTGCTTTAGTACGTCTGGCTCGTTGAACAACAGCCTCAAGCCGGTGGAGAAGATCGTGCTGAAGGAGAACACCCCCGGGCAGGATCTGCTGGAGTGGTGCAAAGAAGTTACCAAAGACTATCCCAATGTTAAGGTTACCAACCTGACGACCAGCTGGCGCAACGGCATGGCCTTCTGCGCTATTATTCATCACTTTGTGCCGGAGCTCATGTGAGTTGTCATGATTACGTTGAATTTCTTATCGAGCACTTTATTTACAATCAATTGATTTATTACAATTCCAACTTTAAGTTATAATAACAGAAACTAAATAAACTAATAATTGCATTTCAATTCATAGTGACATGTCCAAGCTGAGCGCCCATGACGTAGTTGGCAACTGTCGAATTGGCTTCGATGCGGCGGAATCATTAGGAATACCTCGTGTAATCGAGCCGCGCGACATGAATATGCTCACAGTACCGGACAAGTTGGCCGTGATGACTTATTTGCATCAGTTGCGGGCGCACTTCACCGGCAAGCAGCTAAAAATCGAGCAAATTGGTGAGCGGGTTCTTAAATGGTCATTATAATATAATTAACAAACATAAAAATACTTTTTTTTTTTAGGTTCAACGGCAGACGAGTCGAGCTACGTTATTGGAGATTACAAATCGGACAATTTGTCGCAGAATCGCATTAACTTTTCGCACCCCAAGTCCTTGTTGCTGCATCAAAACTCATTCGATGAGGAAATAAATGGTTCAAATAAATCGGAGCAACTTTCACCCACAAGCAAAAAGGATGTGAAGAATCTGATTCTGTACAACTCGAAGAATATTCTGGACAAGGTGCTGTCGCCCACTAAGGACAAGAATACGATCAACGCATCGCAGCATGCAAATCAGTCGCCGATGTTAAGCTGCCAGACAACACCGCCGCAGGATGAATCGCTGGATAAAGGGTCACAACCGGGTGGCAAGGAGAACAGCTCCATAACCACCATTGATCCGCTGGCGGCCAGTGTGAGTAAAAGCCAGCATCACAGTTGCCTCGTTGAGTTGAATTTATCCATTGAGTTGTTGCTTTGGCTTTAGCGATTTATTTATTTATCTACTTTGCACTTTATTTCCTAGACCTTTTCAGTTTTGTATATATTGGTTTTTTTTCTTGATTTCGCTTTATTTTTGATTTGATTTGTAGCGAATTTTAACGCGCCACAAGATGATGAGCGAAAAAGCCAAGCTGATGATGGAAAAGCGCAAGCTTAACAAAAACAGCGACACGAACGACGTAAGTAGCTTTTTGCTTAAACCGCAGTTCGCCGCAGCTTATCTCTGGCATGTCATGTTAAGTTAAAGTATTTTCTTAGTTTTAAGAATTTAAATACACCGAAAAACATTTTTGAAACATTTTTATGTATTCGTTGTTTAGAACATTACTTTTTTTTATATAATTACTTTTGTTAAACTAGAAACTTGTGTACATGTGGCACTCATAAAGTGTCGCTTTTCAACAATGATCTACACAGATTTGGTTTCACTTTCTAAGAAAACCTCTTTTAAGTTTGTAGTTCTATATTTTTTCATACAAAGGTGCTGCCTTGTGTAAATCCTCACTTAGTTGTTTCAATGTCTTTGCCCCGGCAGGAGGAGAGGCAGCAGCGTCTGCTGGAACAGGCTCGTCGCCTTATCCTGGAGACTCGTGTGAAGAGCGGTGGTTCCGTCGAGAGTCCCACCAGGCCCAAGCTGGAGCGTACCATCTCGCCCATCCACAATGGAGCCGAGGAATTCTACGCGGAGCACGCGAAAAAGCTGGAGCTCAAGGAGCCAGGGAGTCCTAGTCATAGGTTAAGTGATCCGAAGGTCTTACAGTCCTTCAACGCAATCGTGGAGCGCGTCTCACCAAAGCACGAGAAGAGGGTAAGCCTAAAACATACAATTAGTAAAAGATAATATAAAGTTCGCTTTTTAAGTGTCCACTGTGGCTTTCATCTTGATCGAAATTAATAACGTTTCAACGTTTCCAGGGTGACAAGCTGTCCTACATCGATTCCGAGCTGGAGGCCCTGGAGCGGGAGCAGGAGGCTATCGACCAGAAGGCCAGCAATCTGGAGGCCAAGCTGCGCGCCGTAATGGGCGGCAATCCAAGTAATAATCGTCGGGGTGGCGCTAGAAACAGCAACCCCTTCCTTAGGCTAATCCGAAATAGTATTGGTGGTGGTGATGTCATACGGATTAAGCTGCTCGACTCGGATGACGAGAGCCTTTTTGGTGGAGGTGCCGGTAGCGGTGGCGGTCGGAGTGGGGCGTGCAGCGAGGATGACGACAGGGACACGTCCAGCGATAGTGTCTGCAACTCCGGCGATGAGTTGCACACGAGGCTACGCCCCCGGCCACGCTCCCATTCGTGTTTTGTGAATGTGAACAAGAACCATCAATCGACCATCAACACGCCCGCTCATCTGCGCCCGCATCATTTACATCACGTTGTGCCCTATACTCCCATGATAGACAGTTCCCCGTCGGCGCTCTCCTCGCAGCAGTCTTCCTGTGATAATCTGCCTGCGTGCAGCGATGATGACGAGGTCCTGGCCCTGGCGGCCAACGGTCGTGCGGCCTCGTTGCGGCGGCAGCAGGATCGTCATAGGCGACGCCGTCAGCGGCGGGAGCGGCGCTCCCATTTATGTCACTCTCCCAGTCATTGTGGTAATGTGCGGCCCATCCTATCATGCCTGTACCATTGAGCTGCCCTGCTAATTGCTAACTGCCAGAGCACTGCCACGCCTCACCGCCTGACTGCCCGGCCGATCGCCCAGATCTTCCGCCTGCTCGCTCGCTCGCCTCTTTCAACCGCATCCACTCGCTCATTCTTTGTGCCGTTTGTTTGTTCCAATTAATGTCTGTGTTTGCTTGTTAACTTGACGGGCAACCGTTCCAACTTGTGGCTAACTATGTTTGGACTTGGTTCTAACAGCTCCGATGATATAACGCTCACTAATCACAGAGTCCTCACTCTGCAGCAGCTTTTGAAACCGGGAAACTACGCCTTCTTAGCCTGTTCTGGTATTGCCTATTTCAAAAACTGTTTTAGAATACTTAAGCCATTTATGAATGGTTGCGACTTATGTAGAAAATCAATTTCAGAACAGGCAGGCTTTAAATAATCTTAGTGCTTCACAAAGAAAACCAGCATCATTGCCTTTATGTAATCAGCCATTTAAACATTCCACAGAGACCGAGGAGACAGAGGAGCAACTGCTATCGCAATGGTTTACGCTGGTCAACAAGAAGAACGCACTCCTCCGGCGGCAGATGCAGCTAAATATACTGTAAGTTATCACATAAAACTACTATCGGCTTTGTTTCTTATTATTATGTACACCCTTCAGCGAGCAAGAAAAAGATTTGGAGCGAAAGTATACAATGCTTAATCAGGAGCTGCGCGCGGCGCAATCTGTGGAAGATTGGCGCAAAACGGAAGTTCAGCGGGAAAAGGAGCGACTGTTGCTCGAAGAACTGATGACGATTGTCGACAAGCGCGACCAGTTGGTTCAGCACTTGCACAACCAAGAGATAGCGTAAGTGAAGCACTTTTCCCATCATTTAAATAAATATATATGAAGCTGACCCTCGGACTCGTTTAGGATCGAGGACGACCAGGAGATCGCGAGGAAACTGGAGCACGTGGACATCAGTGCTGAAAAAGACAAATGTGTTCTTCAATAGAAATCGAAATTAACCAAACCTGACTGGAGATTATACTTACACACACTCAATCTTATCTATGTAACTAGTTAGATAACAACTATGTTCAGAGACACGCGATAAGGTCGCGTGGTTTTTGTGGTTCGGTGTCGCTTCTTATGCAATCGTTATATCCAACGACAACAAATACTTGGACCACTTGGTATGGTTATTAAAAAAAGGTATACTGTGAAACAAAACAAATTGCTTTTGTATTAAAGCAAAACAATTCAAGAAATAAGAACAAAACGTCCGTTAGTGAACTAAGTAAAAAGACAGGCACACGTTTATACACCTATTTACGATAATCAGATATTGGTATTACTTTAAATTAATTGGTGGTAACTTTGTTTCATGTTTCGTTGCTGTGCCATCTGAACCACTTCTAACTTATGTAAGTCCTAAACGCAATAACGATGTGAGATAGTGAATTGAGGAGGCAACTTTTACGTTAGTTTTACTTTAGCATTTATCCCACATATCTAGAAACGCTTCATCCAAAAATACACGTACACTTATATATTTATGAATTACACTTATTCAAAAAACCTATCTAACCATACCTTATTTAGACCCGTACATTTGCTCTAAGTTAAGCAAAGCGCTTTAATCATAATTTAAAGGTGGCTTATATACTTATATAATATACATTTTAATTTACTTTGCCCAGCCGAATGTTGTATAAAGAACTGTTCGACCCACGAAACATTAATAGCTAATAAAAAAAAACGAAAATGCTGTCATCAGCATTGAATAAAACCAAAACCATTCTAAGAAGTCTTTTTCGTTGTTTCCTGGGAAAGGTACTCCAATAACAAAACAAAAATGCGTCATATCAATTTATTTATTTTCTTGTATTAACAGGTTTCTCAATACAAATACTTAACAGAGTATCATTTTAATTGACTCAGTAACGAAAAGGGTTAGTCACGTCGAGAGGTAATAGTTTTTTATTCGATCAACAGTTTAGTGTACAAAAATACATTTGTTTAATACAATTAATCGTTAAATTAATATCCTCTTAATTGAGTGATAACATATGTATGTATATATACTCGGAAGATGCAATATTTCCATGGATCACTTGAGAATTGCTTAAATGATTGCTAAATTAGCAGAGATTTCATCACATTGTACTTGATATTATTTTCGTTTCTCTTGTTCCTTCTAAAAAGGAAGTCTTTTAATTATTCTATAACTGGTCTACGCATATTATCTAAAAGCATGCAAAGAGATTTAAAAGTTCACAACTAAGTGACGTCATGACGGGGCTCTACCATTGCTCTAGTTCAGCGATAAATAACTACAAAAGAAGCGAAATCAAAGTTGAGTATAGGAAACAGCTACAAAAACAACAAAAGCGAAGAATAGACTAACATTTGGCGTCGCAGGAGATGAGGCAGATCCGTGCGTCATTTCGTGGAGTTCCTCGTCGGTGTAGGTCCGGTTAACAGCCTCGACCTTGTAGTTGAATGTCGCCGATACGGGCTTGTGGTCGGAGAGAGTGTAGTCCATGTGGGACTGATAAGACAACTGGTTGGCACTCAGCGTAATGCCCGGATAAATGTTGCTCTGCACGCGATGCAAAATTCTATCGCACCAGGCGGGTCGCCGCTTCAAGTTGTAATCATTAGTGCCTTCCACGAACTGCAAGCAAAATCAAATGAACTTTATATGGGTGCTAGAGATAAGGCGACTTAATTACATTCGGCATATTGCCTCATAAATAAGTTGATTATTGCGTTTCTTATGAAATCTGTGGAGCGAATGAAGTGATTGAATACTCACTTGAGTATATTTAAGGGGATTCCCCAATGAGACTACGTATTTGTGAATCCCCTAATGGGCGAACTATTTGTTTTGACACGACAAAACATTTTACAATACCGCAAACTTTGTTGATATACAAGAAAAAAATATTATTTCTTAAATCGTGCAAAAGGAAGTATTTTATAATTATTTCTGAGAGTTGCGTTGATATCTTTCCTTTACAAAACAAAAAGAAAATAATGAACGATATGCTATAAGAGGAAATTAAAAATTCAAGTGCAGATAAAATTAATTTCACCCACCCCTATATACGTTATTTAGATTAAGATTAGAAAGTTCAAGGCAAACGTTTACTGTAGAGATAATAAGATTGTATATTAGATTGTTACCTTAAAGGTGGGCGCAAAGTTGGGCTGCTGCTCCTCCAGCAAGCTGAAGGCGTTGCCCTTCTCCCGCAGCAGATTCAACTGGTCCAGCTTGAGCAGATCAGCGTAGCGCTGGTTCTCCACATCCGTGCGGACATCCCAAGCGGACATATCGCCGGAGAGACGGAAGTTGAGATCGCCAAACCAAAAGACAAAGTCGTGGTCGAATATCCGGCGATATCCCTGCGCATTGTACTTGTGATTGTCCACGATTTGGTGATAGTCTTCGATGCGCTCCTTCAGCTTCTCATCGTGCGCCGCCAGATGAGAGCAGACGAATGCGACGCCAGTTCCGTAGAGCGAAAGTCGAATGCTCACGGCACCCTTGTTGCCCCACAGCCCTCCAAGTCCCGTGCGCGTGGCCTCTGTCTCGATTTCTTTCATGTGCGGGATGTGCTTGTGCTGTGCGAACATGGTTATGAGAATTCCCTGCAGCTGCTTCGAGTCCACCTTCACGAACTGGTGATCGTTCAGAGAGTCCGCGATCTTCAGCACCCACGGATCGTCATTGAAGATCTTTAGCACCTGCGGAGTGGTGCTCACCTCCTGGAATCCGATCACATAGATGTCGGGCAGCTGGTTATCCGGACAAGTGGTGGTGCCATTGAGGGACAAAAGGGAGCTCAGATCCTGATTTCGCGGCACGTGGGTGCCCACGTTCCAGGTCAAAAGGAAGATGCACAGATCCGCAATCGCCGTGGCCGTAACCATTTTTCCGCCGTCTAATTATCTATGATTAATACTTGTTGTTTTGGACGTCACAAGGTGGCTGTTGATGAGTTCACGGGCATCCAAAACAGGTTTACGGATTTGACAGCATCAGCAAATAAAGCGAGTGGCGTTTTGCACACGCAACTTTCATTTATGTAACCGTTAATTCTTCAGCACTAATTTTTTAAGCCGCTTTAATTGGACTAAGAAGCGCTAGTTGCCTGTATTATTTATAGAATTCTCAGATGTCGTTATTTATGTTTATTTGTCCGTCCGTTGCGTGAGCTTAGTGTGACCGCTGCACAACTATTTAAATATACCATAGGCGGCGGCAAAAACTTTATGGTATCTCGATAGTAGCGGAGCTCTGAAGCCTATCGAAAACATCGATAATGTTGAATATTATTTATACTGCATATAATATGTAAACATCTTATATAATTAAGATTATTATTTGAAACACATCATAAGGTACACATTAGATATTATAAAAGTCAAAAATCAATTAAAAAATTTAAAGATATAAGGATAAAAGTTTAACTGTGCTTACGTTCCTTTAAAATATTTTATTGTATTTTTTTTTTGACACGAGAATACCCCTTTGCATTTGTTTGTGCTAAACCGATACTATCGGCAGCTCGTCAATTTATGTGTGTACACACTGGTGGCTAAGGATTTTTCATAAAAATAAACACTTTGCTTAAACTTACTTTCCGTACTATTTTACTTAAGTTAATAGTATGGCTAGCAGCTACGACATACCCAGTTGGTGCGTTGTCAAATTCAGGCGCTGCCTTGCCACAAAATCATGTAGCATTTTATTTATTTTAGGGCTGGAAAACCACCCACTGGCTTACATCTGGATGTGCTAAAGGACGACAAACTAGTGCAAAAACTTATGGTGGATGAGAAAAGATGCTATCTATTTGGTCGCAACAGTCAGATGAACGACTTCTGCATAGACCATGCCTCTTGTTCGCGGGTCCACTCGGCGTTTGTCTACCACAAGCACCTCAACATAGCCTACCTCGTGGATCTGGGGTCCAGTAGGTACTAAGATGTCCGGTATTTCGAGTAAGCTTATCCATTTACTTTTGACAGCTCATGGCACCTTTATTGGAACACTAAGATTGGAGGCGCACAAGCCCACACAGCTGCAGATTAATAGCACCTTCCACTTTGGGGCTTCTACCCGGAACTACATACTCAGGGAACGACCTTCTGGCCACCACAGCAACATCATGGAAGACCTACCGCTCAGTGAAACCAGCGATGGAGCTCTCCTGGGCCTGCCCGAAAGCCAAACGGAGCTTGATGTGCGTTAGGTTGAAAAAAAAGCTAATTACTATATAAACTAACCATCCATTATCCTGCAGAATCTCACAGAATACAACACGGCCCACAATCGGCGCATCTCAATGCTGGGCATCGATGATGATACCAACATGCGAAAGCAAAACGCCTTGAAACAGGGACGGCGCACTCGAAATGTCACATTTAACGATGAGGAGATTGTCATCAATCCTGAGGATGTGGATCCCAATGTGGGACGCTTCAGGAACTTGGTACAAACCACTGTGGTGCCCGCTAAGAGGGCTCGCTGCGACGTCAACCATATGGGCATCCATTCGGGCAACAGCAGTTTGTCCAGTGCCAATGCCGCACATGTGCACCAAATGTTCCAGCAGAGCCTAGTTGACATGAAGCAGCAGCATAGGGAAATGCCTCCGCCCAATGCGGTGCTCCACTCGCCTACTAATTCCCTGTATCAAGGTCTACCGGCCGAAATGCATGGCAAGGGTGATCTAGAGCCCATCTCCCCGCTGAGCATTGGTTCCAAATTGGGCCTACTGCTCCCGAATCCTGCGCCTGAAGTGCTGCCAGTCTATGACGACGTTGTGGAGACCTCGACATTGGCTCAAAAGTTGGCCGTCGCTAATGCAAACGGTAATAGTTCTTGCGACTATTTGTTTAAAAACTTTCTCATTGTTCATAACACCATTTTAGTTCGTCGCTTTGGTGAGGATCCGCATGATTCGAGTGGCGAGGGCGATTCGCTTTGCCCGCAGAAAAAGAAATACGCCAAGGAAGCATGGCCAGGTCGTAAGCCTATGTTAGGGCAGCTGTAAAGGCGTACTAGCAGCCATGCTCTTAGCAAAATAAGTAAGATTCCACCTACGATTTTCTCAACCCTATGATTGACAACATACTTTTGAGTAATATTTGTTTATTAGACTTTCAACGTAAAACAAAACATTTAACATCTTTATCTGATCACATCTTGCAGCTGTGTGGATACCTGGGAAAGGGTATCACATCACGAATGTTTTTAACGCCCGTGACAAGCTGCAAGTAACGCTCAAAGCCCATTCCAAATCCTCCAGTTGGAACTCCTCCGTACTTTCGCAAGTCAACGTACCATTCCAAATCCTTCGGCAGTTGCGGATGGGATTTTAATATAGCAGGATCGCTTTCACGCAGGCTCCCGCCGCATAATTCTCCAACAGCTGGCATGAGGAGGTCTAGGGCATGAACTCGATTAGGATTTGTACGCGAGACTTTCATGTAAAAAGGTTTCTGCTGAACTGGCCAATCCACAACGAATACGGGAGCACCACAATGGGCCACTAAAAAAAGTTCTTGGTCCTTCGAGAATCCTTCGTTCAGGCTAATGGGAGTCTTAAGACTGCCTTTGTTTTCCTGCAGCACTTGCAGGGCTTCATCGTAGCTCATTATCTTCCACGGTACTTGCAGCCAAGGCAGATCGGAGTTCGAGTTTGAATTCCGTTGACAGAAACTTAGGTCCTCGCCACTCGTTTCCAGCAAACGGCTTGTCACAGATTTTAGCATCTGTTCAATGAACCGCGCTAACTTCTCCAGCTCCTCCAAATGCGCAAGTTCCGCTTCAAACATGTAGAACTCTGCTAAATGCAACGGAGACTTGGAGTTCTCCGCTCGGAAGGCTGGTGAGAGGGTGTATGTCTTGCCTAAACCGTATGTCATGGCCTCCAGGTGCAGTTGACCAGAGACGCTGAGGAATACTTTGCTATCAAAGTAGCTTTGTTCCATGGGAACATTTGGTCGGTTCATCTGCTTGAGCAGATCTTGGGAGTCCGGTTGTACCCGAAACACTTCTCCTGCTCCCTCGCAATCATTGGTTGTAAGCAGAGGAGTGTTGATCTGCACGAAATCCTGCTCATCCATGTAGTCGTGTATAGCTTTTTGTGCTTTGTGTCTGACCCTCATCTGGGCGGCCACGAAATCTACGCGGGATCGAAGATGTAGATGCTCACGTACATATTCCGGTGGATGTTTCTGTTTGGGACTGAAGGGATAACCCTCCTGCAGGCGTCCTTCAGCTTGGGAAAGAAGGAAAAGCTTTAAAAGATCGCTTCATCTTGTTATCAAACATACTTAGTTACCCAACATTTCCACCTGATTCGCATGCAACTCGAAGCTGCCATTTGGAGCCACTTGAATTTCACCGACCGCTGCAATGACGCTGCCCGGAGCCAAGTGCTGGTTTTCCGGAGTCCGGGGCACCACCACCTGGAACCTACTGCTCGTGGAACCATCATTAATGTCCAGAAATGTGTTGTTCTTCAACCGGCGAACGTTTTTGATCCATCCCTGTTTAAACGTGGGAATTGTAAATGAACAGAGAGTTGAATTTGTTAATCATGGATCCCACCTGTATGGCCAAAGAGTCGCCTGGCTTATTTGTCTTTAATATTTGAGATATCCGTCCGGATTTGCTGTAAAATCGTCTCAAGAATAACATCTTTATTCTTATTTTGATTCTGTTGCAGTCAGCGCTGCCAGATCGTTCGAATTGCTATTGCTGTGATATATTTAAACGGCCGCACGACGGTCACACTAATAATTCGTCACTGGCGCTTGTAAAGTAAAATTCCAGTTTTATTAGTTTTTTAATGAAATAGCATTTAAAGATGTCTTCATTGGACGCAGACACCGTGCTGCTGAGCATTTTGTTTCTCGTAGTTATCGAGAATGCGCTGGAGATCTATATATCGCTGCGCCAGGTGAGTTTTTCCGTTGTGCCGGCATGATCTAGCCAGGCGACATTTGGCGAGGAATTTTATCAATGCGAATGATAAATTTAGAGTGGCAAATGTTGATTGGCCGCCTCATGTCTTCCCCCCATTAAATGATTTACCCTGCCGTCGCCACCAGGTGAAAGTGTACCGAACTGCACTGAAGGTGCCGGCCGAACTGACGTCACACATGGGCGAGGATACGTTCCATAAGGCGCGGAAATATGGTCTGGACCAGGAGAAATTCGGCATCTTCAAAGCAGTTGTTATGGATGTGTGCCTGCTTTGCATGGAGCTGTACATCGGTCTGATCGCTGTGCTCTGGCAGCTGTCCGTCCAGGTGGTGGATAAACTGCAGTGGGACTCCAAAAACGAGATCATCGTCAGCTGCGTTTTTGTGCTCATCTCGAATGTATTGAGCACTTTCAAGGGACTGCCCTTCAAGATCTACAAGATATTCGTGCTGGAGGAGACGCATGGCTTCAACAAACAAACGGCGAGATTCTTCGCCTGGGATCAGCTCAAAGGCTTTCTAGTCACCCAGGTCCTCATGATTCCGATCACAGCGGCTATTATCTTCATCGTTCAACGCGGCGGCGACAACTTCTTCATCTGGCTGTGGATCTTCACAGGCGTTATCTCGCTGGTTCTACTCACATTGTATCCGATTTTCATTGCTCCACTGTTCGACAAGTATACTCCGCTGGAAAAGGGTGCTCTGAGGCAATCCATTGAGGATCTGGCCGCCTCGCTCAAGTTCCCGCTCACTAAGCTGTTCGTGGTGGAGGGATCCAAGCGCTCCTCGCACAGCAATGCCTACTTCTATGGCCTCTGGAACTCGAAGAGGATCGTGCTATTCGACACGCTGCTGCTAAACAAAGGTAAACCGGACGACTCCGAAATGTCAGAGGAAGAAAAGGGAAAGGGTTGCACCGACGAGGAGGTGCTGGCTGTTTTGGGTCACGAGCTGGGACACTGGAAACTGGGACACGTTACCAAGAACATCATTATCATGCAGGTTCATCTCTTTCTGATGTTCCTGGTCTTTGGAAATGTCTTCAAGTATCCACCATTCTACGTGGCCATGGGATTCCAACCTGGTACTCGGCCCATTCTCGTCGGCTTGCTAATCGTCTTTACATACGTGCTCGCGCCATACAATGCCCTCATGAACTTCGCTATGACGATTTTGTCGCGACGATTCGAGTATCAGGCTGATGAGTTCGCTTTCAAGCTGGGATTCGCTGAGCAGTTGGGTCAGGCCCTCATTAAACTGAACGTTGACAACCTGGGATTTCCCGTTTACGATTGGTTGTACTCGACATGGAACCACTCACATCCGACTCTACTCCAGCGCCTGAATCGGCTTAAGGAGCTCAAGGAAGAGAAGAAACTGAACTAAGTCAGCTCACTTCACAGAAGACCAAAGTTTACACTATTCCCTTCGATTAAACGTACACAAAATAAAGTAAGGGGACTTACCCCAACAAGCTATTTAAGATTTTGCAATGTGGAAACATGTATCTTTTGTGATTTCCAAAACATGTAAGCTAGTAGTTAAAAATCCGTCATCAATAGATTCAAAATGATTTCCTAACGGAGCTTCAAAATTAAGAAAATATGACTAACATGTCAAGCCGTTGTCAGAGGATTCCAACATGTCGGTATACTTCTGGGAAGATCCACTAGCAATACTCTACATTATCATAGCTTTCTTGGTTCTGGAGAATCTATGGGGTGTATATCTGATGCTGCGGGACGTAAGTGATGAGCTCATCTTTCCGGTATATTGTGGATTTATTTGCTCTTTCAGATACATGTGGCCTACAAAACACAACAAGTACCGAATGTTATCAGTCCCTATCTACCACAAGAGCTCTACGACAAGATGCGCGTGTACAAGATTCACAAGGGCTGGTTCACCATTGTCCACAACCTGTTTACGGCAGTTATATTGGGTGTTATGGAGCTATACTTCGGCTTCTATGCCTGGCTGTATGGAGTGGCTGGAAAGTGCGCCTTGTCGAAGTGGATGGAGCACGAGGCTTGCGTATCCGTGATCTTCGTGCTTCTCCTGAGCGTGTATTTCTGGCTTAAAAGCGTGCCGGCTATGATCTACGAGAGCTGTTGTATCAAGAGTTTGCAACCCAGGCCAAAACCACCGTGGTGCTCCCGCATCTGTCACTTTGTCGTTGACCTGGTTGTGGGAGCGATGGTTACCACCTTGGTGGTGGTCGCCCTGGTGTTCATGTTTATCGGCTTGGGGCCCTATGCTCCCCTGGCCTTGTACCTTCAAATGGTGATCCTGACGATCATCATACTCCTCTTGATTCCATTTTTGATCCATCCATTTGTGGGCCAAAGTGTGCCCCTGGAAAACTCGAATTTGCGCACCCAACTGGAGTACCTTACGAGACAAGTCGGTTTTCCCATGAGTCAGGTGCGCATCATCCGTGTGCATGACCCTAACACAGGAAGTAATGCCTTTTTCTACGGATGCTGCTGCCTGAAAAGAATTGTGATCTTCGATACATTGCTGCTCAATAGGGGAAAGTCAGATCTATCCCAGCTGACGGCAGAGGAGCTGGGTAGGGGACTGGCAGATCCTCAGGTGGTTGCTGTGGTGGCCCACGAACTGGGTCACTGGAGGAATGGACATTTCTACAAAGCTATCATAGCGTTCCAAGTCCATCTCATACTGACTATCCTGCTGTTCGCGCTTATGTTTTCCCATGGGCCCATCTACCAGGCGGTAGGATTCGCACCCGGTCTCCAGCCGACAGTCATTGGATGCTTAATCATCTTTGGCTTTGTATTGATTCCATACATGACCCTGTCGAACTTCAGTATGCTGAGCATGACGCGTTGCTTTGAGTACCAGGCGGATGAGTTTGCCTACCGGCTCGGATATGGAGGAGAACTTCGACAAGCGCTGCTCAAACTATATGCGGATAATCTGGCATTCCCCGTTTCGGATCCTTGCTACTCCAGCTGGAATCATACGCATCCCACCATGCTGGATCGGTTGAGTCGTCTGGAAGAATTACGACGTTAGGCGATATATTTTTTATCGGTGTTTCTCAAACATAGTAGCTTCTGATTGAGTTATCCGTCTTGGGTAATATAGATATATACAATATTTTACAATAAGTAGACATTGTTTGTTGGGGGAACATGATAAGTTTTGATGGCATTCTACGATACTTGGCCGAAAGTAGATCCACTCATAGTGCTGGTGGTGTTATGTCTGATCGTGTTAGTTGACCGGATTTGGGAGATGATACTCACCAAGAGGCAGGTAAGTAGTGGATTGATTGTTCCACCGATTAAGAACTGATCGCGGATTTCTTTCACCAGCAATTGGTGTGCTTGAATGCGATTATGGTGCCGGAGGAGCTGAGAGGAATCATTCCGCCGGAGATTTACCATCGGGCCCGCATCTACGAGCTGCATAAAACGGAGCTACAGCTATGGAAGTACCTCATCGACTTGATTATTACGCTCTGTGAACTGATATTGGGCTTCTATCCATTCCTCTGGGGCTTGGCTGCGATGACTCTACAGAAAGTAACCTCCCAAGAGATCTGGATCACCTTGATCTTTGTGTTCTACCTAACCATATACATATGTATAAGGTTCCTGCCGGTTCTGATCTATGACAAGTGCCTGCTGGAGTTGCGGTATGGGATGTCGGGCAAGTTTCCTTGGTACCTCTACTGCTGCATTGGGGCAATGTCCATTCTCCTAAGCCAGCTCGTCCTGCTCCCTTTGGCGGCGGCCATTGTGTTCAGCGTAAAGTTCATTGGGTACTACTTCTTCCTTTGGTTCTGGCTCTTCTGGGCTGCGTTCACCCTGTTGCTGGTATTTTTTTTGCCCTACTGCTGCATTCCGTGCATTGGACGACAGGTGGTTTTACCAGAGGGCACTGCCCTTTATATGGAGGTGAAGCGGGTTTGCGATGTGGTTGGCTTTCCCATGAAGAGGGTATTTATCATTAAGACCCGGACGATGCAGTATAGTAATGCCTACTTTTACGGGAGCTGCTGTCTGAAAAGAATTGTGATTTTTGACACCCTGCTACTGAACAAGGGCAAGGAACCCAATGAGATCCATCCCTATGAGGTGGGCAGAGGTCTGACCAACATCCAGGTGGCGGGCGTGGTGTGCCACGAGTTGGGTCACTGGAAGCACGGACATTTCTACAAGGCGACGATCATCATGAAGATTCACTTCTTTATCACCATGGGACTCTTCGGATTGTTCTTCCACTCCCCGCAGTTGTACATGGCAGTGGGCTTTGAGGCTGGCGTTATGCCCATCATTGTGGGTTTCATCATTGTTCTGAAATTTGCCCTGACTCCATATCTCACGTTGGCCAATGTCCTGATGCTATGGAATCTGCGTCGCTTTGAGTATGCCGCCGATAAATTTGCCCATCGCATGGGATACTCCATTCAACTGAGGATGGCGCTGGTCAAGATCTATGCGGATCACATGAGTTTCCCAGTCTACGACCAATGCTATGCTCGATGGCATCACACTCATCCCACGATTCTTCAGAGACTGGCCTATCAGCAGAAACTGGATATGAAGGCCATAAATGCCGGAACCTATTAATCTTAGTAGTCGCCGACTTGTACTTCCGTTTGATTTTGTACATTTTTCGAGATATCCTGTAAAATTTACCGTGTTACCATGACTCGAAAAAAAATTGATACGTCCCGCTGTGAAACTATTGCCAAATTGGTGGTCAGCGTCGGCAGTGGGTGAGTTTTGCAAATGCGAAAGGAGGAAGCTTGGATGAAGGACCCTTCAAGGGAGGATCTCAAGCTCTAATGGGGTCCTTCGGCCTTCTTCTCATATCTCAAATTGAATAGGCATCTTTGAGGTAGTTCTAAAGTATACAGAAGTTAATACAGTTTCGATTCATACCATTTAAATTATTAATTTCCGAACTTAGTACTCTTCAAATAAAATCCATTAGCGAAACCTTTCTTACTTATGCAGATGCTACAACAAGATCCTTCTGCGCGAATCCCTCGTGGCTGAACTTTCAAAATGGCATGATGGAAGTGGGACCGATTAGCAAACCGAATCCCCATGATCCCCAAAAGGAGGCAACCTCATTTTTGGAGCGACATTTTGGAAGCAAGCGTCTGGACTCTGAGCAAATGAACTCGGAATTTCAGAACAGGAAGACGATTATCTGGCACACTTGGCTGGTGGAGAAGGTGAGGTTTCCTCCAGCTCAGTGTGCGGTCATCAAGGAATGGAAGGATCCCGTCACGGAGACTCTGGGCACTTGCTATTGTTCCTGGCACTTGCAGAGCTGCATGGCCTGGCAGCTTATTATCAGTAATCGAATGACGGAGGCCAAGTGGTAACTACCTTGTATCTAATGTTATTAGTAGTTACCTATAAAGTTCCACCATAGCTTCTGTTCGCAAATCAAGAAAACGATGGACATTGTCAACTGTCTCGTTGACTCGGAAGTGGAACAGGAGAAAACATTAAAGGATTGTTCTTCCCCCTTAGCCGTGTTAACCGAGAAAGTGTTTGATGCCACTGATATGCTGAAGAAACTGAATGATCTTCTAGAGCTCCAGGAGAAACGCAACCGGAAATACAAACGCCTGTGTGTATGTGTATAGAAACAAATAAGAAATCGAAAGACTGCTATTGGAGTGCTGACCCCTTGATGTCTGCATAGATTGTATTGTATTTATTTTATTAAAACATTTCTGCTGTATTTCCATAGTGTTAGACATATATCCATTTAGATATTCGATATTTGGTATCTTGTTTCATATAGAAGAAAGTCCGTTTCGAAGCTTTACATGCATGTGGTTTTGAACAATATCTTAGGATTAGCATAAGTATGTTATCATATAGAGTTTTATCGTAATTAGTATATTTATATGATAAGTTGGCATTTTGTTGCATGGCGTCTTTACTCAGGGTTTCATTTTCAAAGGCGATGGAATTGATCTATTTCATAATTATGGCTCTAAAAGTGAATCCTTGGGCAAAGAGCGTTTCAGGATTGGAACAACTTGTCTTGGTTTTAAAGCTTAAGTTATTAGTTGTTAGTTATTTAGTTAGTTAGGTTTCAAAAGAATATGGGGAAGGGAATATGTATCGAAATAAATCATACAATATATAGCTATAGCACCTTGAAAGAACGTTGGATAGAACGTTTTTGTTTAGAGGTTAAATAACCGATTTGCCTAAGTTGCGGAATTGTGTGAAAATGGTAGCCTCAAACGGCGTCAATCTGCTCCTCGTAATCTCCCCTCAGGTGGAAAATACAAGGACGAGTGCGTGTCCAAATTTAACTGGATACGTCACCACCCTCCAGCTTGACATTGTCACGTTCAGGTGGCGGATGCATTTGCATTTGCATTTGCATTCACCTGCATTAGTGGCGTCCACCCTCGGGCTAATGTAAGTGGCTCTTGATTGATTGATTGATGCTTGCGGGGGATATTCATAGCAGAAGTGCGGGGAGTTGGGCGCGGAATGCAGCCACCCACTTTTGGGGTGTACTGTCACAATGATTAACAACAATTATCTACAGATTGTAGCCACAAATATGTTTTTACTTAGGTAGTCTCAAATAAATATGGTATCCTTAATCATAGCTACTTTTATTCCGATTTTAATTGGTAATTAAATAAAGTACGTTATGCAAATACACATAGAAAATATAAATACATATATAGTATAATATAAAATCGATGTACTGATCTTGTTGTTATCATTTCTTAATTGTTTACTTTAAGTGGCTCGATTCTGTGTTGCAAATTGTTTGACTGGATAAATTTCCGTTTTGGTTTGATTTTGGGGGAAATATACTATATACTCTCAATATCTTAACATACGATAAACATTTATTTAAGATTGAAACATTTATATTAGATTTATTTTATACCAATAGCTTCGTTTCGGTTTGGATCTCTCAGGATTCTCCCCCGATTCCAATATCCCTTCTGTTTTTTTTTTGGTTTTATTTGCTGCCCCTTTTAATGCAGCTCTAAAGTAAACAATTGCCTCGAAGCCCATTTCGGAGCCTCATTTCTGGATTTCCCGCGTTCGGGTGACAAAAATAGAGTTGGCTAAAATCTCTTTTTGGTATGTTCTCGAACATCCGGCTTACTCCTCGTCGTCGGGCGATATTTTGGCCAGTGTCAGCAGGATCATGGTCAGTTCTTTCCGGGAGATCTTTCCATGCTTGTCGGTGCCAACTCCCCGCATGATGGTCTCCTCGAATGCGGCCAGATCCTGGGCATCGTAGTCGTCCTGGCAACCAGACAATATCAACATTTCATATCATCTGACATTAAGAGAGACACTCACCTTCTTGACCAGCTCCAAAAGGTCCTTCAAGAAGCCTTTGAGCTCCTCATTTTCAATGGTGCCGCTATTGTCCTGCAATGAAATCATATTATATTTTACATCTTTATATAGATTCCTTAATAATTTGCTTTACTTACACGATCGTAGAGTGAGAATACTTTTTCAATGTCCTCTTTGGTCAACTTTGTGGCCCCCTGTGGATACAAATTGCAATACTCAATATAATATTATCCAACAAGTTTTGTTTATATGCATGTTTCACATAAAATAGTATTTATAAATAAGATTTAGCATACTTTTCCCTACATAAACAAAAGTTTTTGGATAACGTATAAAATGAATACACAAAATTTAATTATAAAGTATGCTTAATCCATAAACAAATGTGTGAAAGATTTGCTTAGACTATCTTTAAATTTTCTAAATGGGTAACCCCTTTAATATCATAGGCCTAAGCTACGGGTCAAGTTGTTTTGTTGGTGCGATTTTGGTTTTGATTAGTTAAATATAAAGGTATGAGCTCATGCAAAATAAAGCTAATTATAATGAAAACATGCTCTTAGGAATGCAATGGAAAGTGACAAATTAGTCTTAGGAAAAATAAACAAGTATTCCATATTCCACACTCATTCATTAAGCTTAACGTAAAAGCCTAATTATGCTAAAGGAAACATACTGCCGTTTAATATATGTGTTTTTATGCCGTTGACATTCGCTAATTAATATGAATTATTGCCCAGGTAGAGCAGATTTGTCATTACCATTCACCATGCTCATTCGGGATTTTTCCGGATGTGTTTTCCACGAGGGAACACGAAATTTATCGATTCCATTTGCGCCCGGCAAATTGCACGAATTACATTGCCCCCCCTATAATAAACCTCCTTTCACATACATGAATTTACCCCCCACATACTCATGCAGTTTGGAATTTTGGGGGTTATGCAATGTGGCCAAGGTGGCGCCTCAAGTTCACTGCACTGATAAAAAAAAATATGGCCACATAGTGAAATTTCCATTTAAACTCAAAAAGTGAGCCTTAATAGTAAGTTGCTTTTTTATACAAAAGAAAACATTTAAATCTCTTAAAATTTTGCCTAAAAATGCATCAGGCATAATTAGTTTAATATAATGTTAAACTATTTCAGGCAAAAATTTTATCAGTGCACTTACGGTGCGAATGAAAAGCTACGAGGTGAAACTTAAGGTTTTGTTTTCTTTATCCTTGGTAAAGTCTGATAACATTTGTTTTACTAGCGCCAAGAAAACGCAGCGGGCGCACTGTTTTTTCTTACCGGGATTAGAAACCCATTAACTGGATACCCTTTTCCCCTTAAGCCTTAAAAAAAAGTGCTTAGCCCGGCATTATAAATGGCGATCCTTTTCCCTTTTGGCGGTGGCAAAGCTCCTGAAATTGAATTTCACACGAACGCAAAACGTATATATCGTATTTTGCTGGGTTTTTACTTTCACTTTCGTGGCCTGGCTCTTTGTCAAATTGCCCAGACTCAAGTCGATGTTCGCCTTGAACGTGATGTGATGTTATGTGATGTGGCCCCCATGCCAA
Organism: Drosophila sechellia; assembly: GCF_004382195.2. Taxonomy (NCBI): domain Eukaryota; kingdom Metazoa; phylum Arthropoda; class Insecta; order Diptera; family Drosophilidae; genus Drosophila; species Drosophila sechellia. The sequence goes on along the minus strand of NC_045950.1, from coordinate 13,084,659 downwards.
CACACATTGATAAAATGAAGTAATTATTTTACACTTCAACACTTTGAAAAGCCGGTGGCAGAGAGCGTGTCAGCCTGCGGCTGCCATTATCCATATGGCCCTTCCACAAAATATATCCATTCCCCCAGATCCCCCAGCTCCCCAGCCTCTGCAGCCACCGAACTGAATGACTAAATTATGCAAAAGGTTCCCATGGAGGAGGAGGAGGAGGAGGAGGAGGTGGAGTTCCACATCAACGTGTAATTTGCGTGGACCTCACATCGTTAGGGCCAAAGCTGTTCACGTACTGGGATGCCGGGATGTGTTAAGCGGCAAGTGGGGTGGACCAATGCCATCAAAAGTCTAATTAGTAGCTCGTAGATATCATTTTCTTGTTTCGAGTTGGCTTGTGGCTTTTGGCTAGGACCCTAAAAACGGCAAATTGCAAATGACTCTAACTTTTACTGGCAACAAGTTTAGTTGCTCTTCGTTAATAGAGGTAAGCTATCATTAGTTACTGCAACAAAAGGAATAACTTTGAAGAAAACTAAAACTAGCAAAATGCAATTACAAAATTTATAAAAATTCATTGCATACATTTGAAAGTATCTCTTAGGTGGCTTAAAAACCTCATAGATATGTAGATAACACTCTTTGTCACTATTTGACTCCATTATTTTCACTTTGTCAAGTTTATTTGAATACATACACTATGCTTATTAATTGAATTGAAAGATTTATATTTATCATTCACGCAGCAAAAAGAATATTTTATAATTCACAAAAAAAAGCATGCATTCTTTTATGAACATGAATTTTTCAGGCAAATTTAAAAGAGTAGGTATTGGGTTGTTTTATTTTAATAAAATTAAATTGTTGAGTACAAAATTGTTTGTACAAAACAAAAAACGATTGTTTAAACAAGTGTTAACCAAAGCTCAAAATAATACACTTTTATTGAGAGTTTAAATAGGCCACCAGTGTCTTTGTAATCACTATTTTACCCACATGAGTTATTATTTTTTGTGGGGCTTTTTTTTTTGATTGTTTGAATGTTTGATGATGGGGTGAAAAATACTTACGTCAATGCCCTCCTTCAGTGTGTGGTTTAAATATATATATATATATATGTATATATACGTTTTTTATGTTATTTATTTCATTTCATTGGTATCAGTTTGGTTTTGCAGTAATGCAAATAGTTTGTGTATTGTTTTACGAAATATTTTTGTTTGTTTTTATAGTTGGCAGTGCAATTGGTTGCAGATTGTTGTATGGAAATTTTTGTATATACAGCAGATGGCAAGAGTTTTGATTTGCGGTAATTGTTTTGTTATTTCAGAGTTGATTTTCAAATTGCATTTTTGTGAGATAAGTCGGAAGTTGAAGGTGGCAGCCCAAAATGTTATACACCACGTGCACGGTATAGTTAATTCGGTAATTGTTTATTTTTAGTTTGGTTATTGTTAGGTTGTTTGTTTTGAAATAAAAATGCACAAGATTATAGAAGTATATGCAATATATATAGTATATTATGTTGATAGTATACAGATGGCATAGAGGAGGTTGGCGGGGGAAACGAAAAAGATATATAGAAAGTTAGAAAAGTCATGAACTAAAGCAATTTAAGTCTGTTGAAGGCTAATTAAAATAGGCAAATTTTAAAAAGTATCTTTTAATTATTCGCCAGCTTTGATTAACTTATCTTTTTAATGTTGTATACATGATTTTAGGCTAAAATTTTAATTATTATATTAGTAAGCTAAAGGATCTAAGATCTGGATGCAGTAAAACTAAAAGTGAGAAATATTAAGTATACGCTTAGTTGAACGTAAGCTATGCAAATGCATTACCAATTTCAGCTTTCTTAGTTAATTGCTCAAAATTGTTTCTAATTGCAAGTTGAAAAATTAAGTTACAAGAAAATTAACTGAAAAATTGTCTGTGCCGCAATGTCACGTATTCACTTAGTCGAGTCCTTGGTTTTTTTTTTTGTTGTTTCTCTCGTCTGAAAAATAAGATACCCGACAAAACGCTAAGTGTACCGGGCTATTTTTCACAATGTCCTGCTGCTTCGTGTCCCTAGATGTCTGTCCCGCCCACCCTTTTGCCGCCCTTTCCTGTCCACACCTATTGCCATTTGCAGTGGCTTTTCCCGTTGCAGCACATTATGTCACTGCTCGTTGCGGTGCATGCGGCGTATACGTGATGTGCATTAGCATTACTCTTTCTGGCACTTTTGGCCACCCGCCAGCAATACACTGCGCCACATAATTGGACGCCCGGAGACAGAAGTTTCTGGGAGTTATGCAGCCTCTCGAAAAAGTATGTATGTATAGCTGAGCAGCTGGCCCACTGCGGTTATCAAAATGCTGATGCATGCTTTGGCTTTTATGGCCCCAAAGAAATTATGTTGAAAAGTAATAACTGCACCTTGGGAAAATGTGCTGGAAATGCCTATTTTATGGCTGCCAGAAGCCTCAGCTTCCAACCTTTTTATGGCACTTCATAACGGCCGACTTACGATGGCGAAAGTACGGTAAGTACAGACGCGTATCTACGATGGTCAGGTGCCTGGGCACCGGGATGCCTTAGGATTCAGTGGCTCGGAACTGAGTGACAGCAACCATGTCCGCGCCGTGGCGTTTTCGATTAAAATCCAACTTGTCTCGCTACATTGTTATGCATGACTCCGAACGACTGGTGCCCACTCCCTTGCCCACCACTTGCCCACCATCCCACCATCAATAAAAACCAAATAAAATGTCGTTTGTGCTGCGAGCTGTAACAATGAGCAAATATGCGGCATGCAACCCATGAGCACCGAGCACTGGGCATTGTTTGTTGTGCAATCCTGCGGCTTCTTCTGCTCCTCGCTCGGACTGCCGCTCCACATGGCTGCACATCGCTACATGGCTCAGGGTCGTTCCCACTCCTGCTCCATCTCCTCCTTCTTTCCGCCTGGCAAAGAGGACGTCCCTGCGCGCACAACACAAATATCTCGTTGAAGGAACATGCGAGTTGCATTTGAATTTACCAGCAGCTTGCCATTTTAAATTGGAAAGCGTGAAGGATGTAAGCTGACATCAAGATGACTTCAATATGTTTATTTGAATGGGACAGTAGTGAAAAAAGTATTGGCTTGTCAAAATGTTTGCATTGAATTTGCAGAGTCAAAATGTAGCAGCTATGTAGATGAAATTTAAAACTTTTCATACAAAAACGTTTATAAAACATATAAAGGATATATTAAATCAAAGCCCAAAAAAGGCACCAAACTTTTTCTGCTATATTTGCTTTTCAAATTCAAAGTAAACTTGTTATAATGGAAATGTATTTACTCTCTCCTTTCGCCGCGAAAGTTGCAATAATTAGCTTTGAAATATTAGAATTAAACAGTAGTGGTTGTTTTTGTGCTGCTCCACGGCGTCAGCAAAGCCAATTTTCGTTAGCCACATCTCCAAATTTTCCATTTAGTTTTGAACAACGCGTGGGATTGCCACCAAGCAGCCAACAAAAGGGATTTAGTGCAATGGGAATCCGATTGCAATTGAAAACCAATACAAAGTGAGTTCAGGCTGAATGCAACACTTTTGATTTTGAGAACACTATTGGAGGCGCCACCCAACACCCACCACAACCCCCCAAAAATTTGCCCGAAAAATGCCGCTTCGATAGCTAACACATCCAACTTTTCGGCAACTACTGCCAATGAGCAATGAGAATAAGCGTCAATGCGACTGAAGCACGTACATTTGCAGCAAATAACAATAAGAGCTCTCAATGCCCTTCGATTCCCCCACTCAGATCATTTTGCTGTGCATCTAACCCACTTGATTGCCAAGAACAACACCACCGACAACCGAATGGAGGTGGTTTTCCTTTGGGTGGATAGACCATGGATTGCATACACACATATGTGGCGATGTGTGGTTCATGTGGCAAACAGCAAAAAGGAAACCCAAACGCGAGGACGAAACACGAGAAGAGGATAAAAAAAATGTGTTCGATGAGGACGTGGGAAACGCGACTCGGGAAATTTCGAAGGGGCTGGCTCAGCAAATTGGGAGTCTTCAAGGCTGCAGGTCCAACATTTATTTCCGCCTGCCCTTATTTAGTAGTATTATTTATGTAGAGTGGATCTTTCTTTCTACACATTAAACACACTTAATGCTTAAATTGATGAAAGCACTTTGGCTTTAAATATTTTGTTAAAAAGTTTTAAATAATGTTTGGAAACTGCTGATAGAGAACCAAGGCCTCCATACACTTGGTACATGTTTCAGCCAGAATTTCTTAAGCAGCTGCTGCTTTGAGCAAAAAAAACGATTTCTTTGGTATTTGGATAGCCCGATTCCTTGCCAGCATGCTTGAAATGCGCAAACGGTAAACATGCTCGAAATATATGTTCTTTTTGGCCAAGTTTTGGCCTGCGGGAAGCTACGTGACATTCGTAGGCAGCCTCAAATGCAATGACAGTGCTTCATATAACCGCATTTGGCATCATCAGCATTTGGGCCAAGTCGAAATGGGTTCGTAGAATTTCCCAGGGGAATTTTAAGCCCCAACATCTGGCAGCAGCGGCGGCGGCGGTCGTGGCCAAAAAGTTTGTTTTTCCAACACCACATGGCTTTTCTTCTGCTAATTGTTCGGCTGGGCATCTCTTCGAGGCAAACTAATATTAAAGTATTTAATGGCCAGCCATTTGGGGACTTTCCACCTTCTGTTTGTGCAGTGATTGCTGTTTAGCTTCCCCCCTTTTTTTACAGCCCCATTCAAATCGCATCAAATCTGTTGACGCATGAGCAAAAACTGGGGGACATAAGGAAGCTGTTGCCTTCGGAAATTGATTCCACCAACTCCCACGCATTTTATTTCTGCAAAAAAAAAAAAAATGGAAGAAATGGGAGTGGGTGGAAAGCACCTGCCAGTTTCAGCTGAGCTTTGCCATTTTGCTTCGTTTATTTTTACGATTGCAGACAATATTTCTTGCTATTTTTTGTTTTCCTTTTCGGCGGAATAGCTATATGTGTTTGGCCATGGCTTTATTTGTTGCGACGCAAACAAAATTGGCTTGAATATATTTTTTTTTTTATGGCCACAACAATTCAATGTTGCATTCAGTGTCGAATGCGAAAGCAAGAATAAATAGTGGCATTGTCCTTTTTTGTCAAAAATTGTATTTGCTGATCTATCGAGCGAGAATGAAAAGCTTTTAAAAGGATTTAGAATCGCTGTTGATTCGGGATTCTGATTCCATTCAGAAAAGCATAACACTTTTCATTCCGATCCTTTTATTTTTTAAAGTTTGTTTAGTCCATGGACTTTTATTGCCTGCAATAGTATGATTGTAAGCATTGCAATGTATTTAACCAATTAATGTTTGCTCATGGTTGAAAACTAAATTTGGTAATTGATTTTTATAATAATTGATGAACAATACGATTTTATTTAGTTATTGATGGTTGGTTGGCTAATTCCCTGCATGGAAGTTTAACTACAAAGCTGCTGTTATATATTGTCTTTAAAGCGCTAATGTTTTCTGACTTAAAATATGATATTGGCCCTTTTCCGATAATTTAAATTCGTTAATTTCTTAAAGATTAGTTCCCAAGTCGGCACAGACATCGTTTGAAATGATAGGTAAACAAAAGAAAAGACAAAACCAATATGCATTGCTGATTGAGTTAGTTGCAAAGCTAAGTTAGTTGGGATAGTCAAGGCTGCAGCTAGTGATAAACCAAAAGTCCAGGCTAACCTAGGTGCTAAACGTGTTTTGTTCAAGGCAAGCCGAGTTTGATTTGGTTTCATAAACAAGTTCTTAATAATAAATGTTTGGAAAACCGCGATATGCTGATAGTATCTGCTCTTGGCAATTTCCTCGACTGAACGATGCTTTCACACATTTTATCTTTGGCACTTACCTTAAACACTTGGCGGCACAGGAAGTTCTCTTTAACCGGAAGCAATCTGCAATAAATAAGTTAGTTGGCCGGTTGCTGCCGGGAATTTCAGAACGCGACTTCAAGGACACTTACTTGGCCATTTCCGACAGCTGCAGACGTCCGTCCTTGTTGGCATCGAATACTTGGAGCTGGAAGGATTGGTAATTGGGCATACATTATCGTGTGCTTACAGCAAATCTGCATAATTTACACTTTTGTGTGTAAAGTGCATAGTCCATCCGTCAATAATCACAGCAGTTTTGATTCTAAGCATGCCATAATTTAATCGTTTTTGTTTCGACATTCAATGTATAATCATTAGGGAATTTTGAACAAGAAGTTTATTTACTCAAAGGATATTGAGTCCTTAAGAAAATGTTAGATAAATAGTGAGTGTTTGTGTATTCATTAATTATCTTTCAGTTTAGTTTAGCTTTTATGCTGTATGTACTGATGAATTTCGTAAGCAAACCAAAGTGATGTAATGCATTTATGTCTGACAACTTACCATGGTATCGGTGTACTCAATGAGCTTGTCCTCGGACACATCGTTGATCTTTTTGGCCTCTTTGAGCAAATCGCGCAAGAAATTCTTCAGCTCATCCGCTTCAATGTAACCCGAATTGTCGGTATCGTATTCACGCCAGATCTAATTTAATTTCAGTGCAAATTAATTGGAGAATTTCAGGGTGCGAAATTCCTGATTGTCACTTACCTTCATGAATTCAACGCTAGATTCCAGAGGATTATCGAAGCGGAAGAGCAAAAGGAAATTCTCCTCCATGGGCAAAAGTTGAGCCAGCTGCGGAAAAGTAGTACAAGAAAAATACCTTTTTGTTTCAGTGCGTGACTTGACAATGGAATAAGTTATAAATGGGAATGCTCCGAGGACTGCTGGGTACCTAAGTCTTCTGTTTTTCCGGTGCATTGCGTGAAAGGCGCATTGCTGCACTTTCATTAGCGAACAGCCGGAAAAGTTTCGCCTCAGGCATTCGTTAAAAGTTTCCGGCATAATTCAAGTGTCGAATTGAAGCCCTTACCCTTCTACAAGTAATCATCTGTGGCAGGGAAAACTTTATAATTCGCTGTGGCCGTGGGATTTACATTTTTTTTGCTGTTGGTAATTACAGCACTATCGTAATTAAAGTTTATCCCCTGGCCAACAAAGCCTTGTTTGACAGACCAGTAATTTAACATTTGAATCGCCGTTCGACGTGGCGTATGAATAATGTGGACCACATGAATTATGAATGCCCTGTGCCTTTTGTGTTGCAAGCAATCTTAGTCAACAATCCATGGGGGACCCGGCTACTTGAACTTTTCACTTTTCTTCCCCAAAACTTTCCTTTTTTCGTGGGCTCATTTATCAAAAGTCCATTGTGCACCGCTGTATTATTTGGTATGTATAAAAAAACGAAAAAATCCCCTTCCAATAGTCCGTACTTCTGCTGCCAGTTCAACTTCAATTAAAAACTCATTTAATGTGGCCTCCACACAATGAGAGAAAACGAAGAAAAAACTTTTTTTGGGCAACAGACCTTGCCAGAAACTTGATTCCTTCTCCAGGGAAAATCGCCAAATAATTTATAGGTTTCGGCCCGGCCGAGACATTTAAAAACCAATTTAAAAAAGGCAAAGAAGGCGCCGCCACGACTAAAGGAAATGTCATTTCGAATACAAAAATCCATACAGACAACATTGCGCATACGACATGGGCGCCCCCATCAAACTGAAATTTTGGGTCCGAGTGTGGCGTAGGTATTACCCACCTCTCTAATATCGATTTTACCATCCTGATTGTCATCGTAGGCCTCCATGAAGCAGGACTTCAGCTCCTCGAGCATGGTGTCCGTTACAGCCTGGGGATTGGGACATAGGGATTAAGATGCAATTGCTCCATTCCACTTCAGACTCACCTCCGGACTAATGTCTGTGGCATTGGCACTCGACACGAACTCCCGCAGGAATCCGTCTAGCTCGGTGCCCTCAATGTAGCCATTTCCTAAGGTAGAAATTTATATAGGTATTGAGTTAACAATATAATATATAATAAAAAATATAATATATAATAAGTATTATACCTCTTATTTATAATTTTGATTAATATATGCTAATTTATATTAAGTACAAATATTTATGGTTTAAATATAAAAAGTTTAAAGTTCTTTATGCCTAGTTAGATCTAAATTTACCATCTTTATCGTAGTGCGCCCAGACATCCATGAACTGGTTGGCCGACAGCTTCTTGAGTTCCCTGGACTCGGGATCGCGATACTGGCGCATAAAGTTGTGGGCCTTCTCGATTTGGACGCGCTTGGCGGCGGCGGCGGCGGCGGCAGAGTCCATTTCTTATGTTTGTTTTTTTTTTCTCGGGTTTATTTATCCTCGCTGAGAAACTAGATGCTGCTGAGCAATTATCTCTGGGGAGGAGAAAGGCATACAACAATTAATTTGCAGCCATTAAACGCTATGCTCGGTGTCTGGGGACAAGCCAGTTGTCAGCGCAGCTGAAACTGTCAAATTAATAGCATAAAACAGAAACACCCACGAAAACCCACACAGCTGCAGCTCCAAACACACGTATACGTATGGCGGGTGAGAAATGGTCACAGTGGGACTCCCACTGCAGCCCAGGAAGCGCCGACATTGCATCCGTGAGCGGGGATTTCCCGCAGCTGAAATGAGACAGAACGCCATCTCCACGCGTCCCCCAAGCGACCTCCAATCAAACCCCCCCGTCCCCTGCCACATCGCTTGACACCGCTCCCTGTCACAAGTCATTGTGGGTTAAACACACCGCGCGGAATGGGGGAAAACAAGAAATGTAAACAAAATTGCTGGGCCACCCACATCTGCAGTTGCCTTGCGGGTGGGTTGGTGGCTCTAAAAATAAGAAAGCAAAGTCCTGGGCTCAAAGCGCGTGTGCAGATGATGTTGGCTTGAAAGGGACACTTAAAAAAATAATTACTAAGGGTGGTGGCCCAACTGCAGTCGGCCTTTCTGTGCTGAGATGTTTATTTTATATGCATTATATTTTTTTAGGGTTTAATGGCCTGAGTCTTCGTTACATTTACTTTTAGTTTTTCAACCAAAATCTTTATAATAATAATAATTTTCTAATTGTGCAAGGTATTTTCTGTTTAGGAAATGTGCTATCCCTTTTTAAGGATTAAAGAGTATGAACATTTTAATTGCATACTTTCCGGCGTTGAAATTCATATTTTTGATGTTTGTATGGGTTGAGAAAAGTATCGAATTAATTTGAATACAATTTCCATGCCCCTTTGTATCATATTTTGCCTTTTATTCACCCACTACGGTTTTGCTTCAATACGTCAAAAGTCCAAATTTGTCATTAAAATTAATAAAGGAGTAAACATTTGATCATGAAATCCTGGAATGTACCAAATGCCAAGCTGTACTCAAGTGGAATTTGAGCAGTGCCAGTTTGGCTTGGATTTAGCCAACTCGCTTGCCAACATCCGGATGAATGTACGTGTACATATATCTGCGGTGGGAATCGTTGACAGTTTGCTTCGGTCGCTCTTCTGTCGCTAAAACAAAGCTCAGAATAGAAAAGCCGTGAGCATAAATTTGCAGCAGCTGTTGCCACTAAATGAGTTTCGCACTGCACACTGTCAAGAAAATCGCAACTAATTTCAATTTGAAGGTTATTAAATGGATGCGACAATATCTGGGTTTCAAAAATGAAAAATATATAGAAATATAAATCAAAAATAATATAAAAATATATGTAGAAATTTTTAGAAAACTTTAAGTATATGATTTCCTCGATAAAACTAAAGCATCTAGCCAATTCTCAAAGACATTAGGCACTGTGCGATAATCGCATTAGGACCAACTTGTTGACTATGTCCCCATTGTTTATCGAACACGCTGCCAATATTAACTTTCATTTAATTTGCCGCTAAACTTTTCGCATCGTTCGCGAGGACTTTGGTAACTCGTGTTATCTGCCTGCAAGAACAAGTTGGCCGCATTAACCGGCTGCTATGAGGGCCATTACCTGCGAACGCTTTCGTTCGAGCCAAGTGAAAGGACTTTTCCTGCTGGTTTTTCCTGCCTAGCCATTTTATGGCCTGGAAATTTCATTTCACCCATTGCAGTCGCTTGAAGCCTCTTCCGCTGTTTACCCAACCCAACAAACATCCTTTGTTGTCCTTGTTGTTTTTTTTTTCTCTTTTTTTCAAATGTATGTAGAGAAAGGAAGTGCTAGAACTGTATACGTATTTATACGATTATGGTGGAATGCTGGTCGAGAACTTTTGCAATCCAGAGTGCAATATGGCAAATACTTTTGGCCCAGCTCCAACTGCCAGCTAATGGCGAACTGGATGCCGAGGGTTAAGTTACGGCTTTAATATAAATTGTGTAATGAGCTGTGGGCCAAACTGGGAATTAAGTAAGCTCGATGAGAGAAATTTATATAGAAATACGATGCAATTATACAAATATCTTGTACTATGTAAGTCTTTTACTAAAGGAAATAATTCGAAATTGGCTAAACAGAAGTAATCATAATTTCTAAATTTTATTTAAAGTATTTCTTTAGTACGTAAGAAACTCTGATTTTTCTGTGTGTTATCAATATGACCACGGCTAAATGAAAAGCAATAATTTACCAATAGAATATGCTTGCAAACGGATTTTCCTAATCTCAGATTGAATAGTTTAAATAAATGGAAAAACTTTTAACTGGAATTTTGCCATTCGGATATGCAAACCCATGCAGCTTGGCGAGGAAATAAATAAATCAATATGACTAAAGCAATGAATATATAATCAGCCGCAGGGATTCAGAAAAATAACTTCAATAGCGACTCTGCATTTTTAGTGTGTCTACATAGCAAGTTGCAGTTTGTACTAACGAGACAACTTTGCAAAGGGCTTTTTGAATATTCAATACTGTTTTTTGGCCTGGGGCCCAACAACAAATTAAATCAATAAAACAACGATAAAGCAAAAACATGAAATAAAATGCTGCAGATAAAAAGTTCGTTCCACCAAAAACGGCCGCAAGGAGTCCCCAAGGAAATAAACTTGGCAACTTCATATTTAAATATGCTTTCGCCGCCACGAATCAATGGGGGAAAACCTATTGAACATTGAAATATTGAGGAAATATTTTGTTGGCTGACTCGACGTCACTAATGGTCGCCTTGCATGGCAAAAAAAGCCAATGGCAAATCGAGCCTTTGGGCAAGGAAACGCAGATAAGCAAAGGCAAACCAGACTGTCAAGCCTCGTTGGCCGCATTGCATAAGCCGCGGCTTACACTCGATTTTCAGTTCTCAGTTCTTGGCTTTTTCTCGGGCGCGTGCTCGAGTGCCACAGGAAAAGTCCGGGATAGTCAAGGGGATGGGTGGGTTGGTTAGGTAGCACGGAAAAGCGCAGAGCACCTGCTTACCTGTCAATGGTATCCATCCATCCGTCTGACATTGGCATTGCCCCACAATGGCCACCACCCACATTTGCACCCTTTCCTGGGCATGTACTGACTTTAAGTGCATTAAGCTCAGTTCGCAATTTAATTTGAGTGTTTTTCTGTTTATTTTCCCCGCTTGGCGGCCTGTCATTTCCCCCGCATTTTCCACGCTTTTCCTTTTTCTTTTTCCCTTGCCGATTGCTTTCCCTTTCCTGGTTTTCCCCCCGCTTGTTGCTGGCGTATCTCTTATTATTTCTATTTTAAGAGCTTGCGCCCCGACCGCAACGTTTTTGCCTAGTCTGAATTATAGACTAGGTTTTTGCCTTTTATTTGGCTTGATAGCATTCCAGTGTGTCTATATATAGCTTTAATTACCGCACAGTTTTACTATAAATATTGGAAAGGTGCATAATTTAACTACTAGGACTAAACTATAATAGGTACTGTTAAAGCTTGAAGTATGTCGATTAGTGCGCAAACTAATATTTTATAGATTTATAAGTGCTTTTTATGTAAAATGCTATTATTTTTCTTGAGTTAATTTGATTAAGCTTTTTTTCAATGTTGTGTCCTTTTAATTAATGATGGCCTAAATAATGAAGTACCCTTTTTTTTCTTTTTCTTCACCTTGGGTCACCTTAATGGATCAATGGTATCTTAAGACATCCATCATATCCACCATCCATCCCTTAATGGTTTTTCTCGATGCTTTCCCACCCACAAAGGTGATAAAAACGGAATGTGTGTGTGAGTCCTAATAGAATCATATCAATGTTCTAATGCACCTAAAAATGCACTTAGGTAAAAGCTTGTATACAACAATGAAGGGACTTCCGCTCCGCTTTCGTTTAATAGGATATTTCCTGTTTACAACCTGACCATAATTCTTACAATTTTACTGCACTTTCCTCGCTATTGGCCCTGAGTGAAGCAGTTGTAAAACTAGAAGATGGCTTTCACGAGTAGCGAAAACCCTTACACTTGTAGCCGTACAACGAAGGCAGTTGCCCCAAAAAATAAAAATATATATATATATAAATGTCAGCCAAAGTTGCATTCATAAATAATAATATGGAAAACTCCTGCTCGTACGAAACACGGTCTCACACATCTGACATTTGAAACATGAGCGAACATAGCCGACAGACAGTTCGCTGCAAAATGCATTCCAAGTGCAAGGAACCTGAAGCTCAGGCACTGCAAAATGCAGGGGATTGAAATAATATACTCACAGAAAGTTTTTCTTGCCCGCTGGCTTTTTATACAGGCAAGTCTATAAATAAGGACCTTTAATTAAGTACTATCATTTCTAATTGACAAAATTAGTGAATATCTATATATAACTTACTAAATAGGTTTTTAAATATAAAGAAATGAGAAAAGTATATACACATTATAAAAGGTTAAATGCAAAACCTTATTTTGTCAGAAGATCCTCTAGTCTAAATGGACTAAAATGAAATCTTTATTCATGTTCTGATTTCTATAATTTCTGAGGAACCACTGTGCTTAGCATTTGAAATGTAAAACACAAGGTGGTGGGTGTTCTTTGAGTTGGTTCTTTGTTTTTCTTATGTCTTTGAGTTCAAGGGTTACGGCACTCACACTCAAGAGAGCCTGCATTTTTCGCGGCATAATAAACTTAGCCTTGGCTTGGGCCACTCTGGGCCACCCAAAAGAAAACGCTGGCGAGCCGTGGAAAACCCAAGGCCCAACAAGGCCAGTTGACATTGACATTTGCTTGGCGTGCCTCAAGAAATATGTTTATATATGCAGGACTGGTTATCCCCAGGAGAATATTCATCAGTTAATCCCCCGAGTTGGTTATTAAATTGTTCGTCCAACATTGATTTGCGTGCACACCCACGAAAGCCGGAGATTTATCCCCCAAACGGCTTATGTCGGACACAAAAGATTCGGCCGAGTAAGGGGTTTGAATTTATGGCCCAGAGTCCGGCAGACAATTTGCCGAAGGATCGACAAGAAAAACAGCGTAACTTATTGCATTACGGTTTATTTTATTTGGCCCAAAGAAATTGGTAGTCAGAGGGTTGCGGTAGCATCATAAAAATGCAGTTAAAAATTTAAATGCCAATTTGCTAGGTCATCGTTGAGCAGATGATTGCGTGCCAAGGTACGTTGGCCATTATGCGAAAAGTACAAAATGAAAATCTCTTGATATATAGTGTTGATATAAAGACGGCGAACTTGTCGCTGATTTATTCAGCCGAATGCCCAAATTTATGGCGTGCAAACATCAATTTTAATTGCCCAAAAGTGGTCATTTCGATTGGTTTATAATTATAATTCGCATGTTTAGCTGCTCGCAGAGAACTCACTTAATTGAATGGTTTATGGCTTTTGATTTTAATAAATCGCTTTATTTATTTTTCCTTCCTCAGCAGCGGCGAGCGATTTAGTAGGACGCCTCAGATGTTGATTTATGTAGTTTGCAGTTTCGGAGGAGGATGAGAGAGATGCCTCTTCCTCCGGACCTGGACTTGGGCACTTTGTAAACAATTATAGAAATTATAGAACGGCGAGAAGAATTTCTTTGTAATTTACTGTCGATAATCTACCCAATTTGTATACGCGTGTTGGAGAAGCGATTTGCTAAATTACAAGAATTTTTGGGGGGCACATTGCATCTGGTTCGTTGGGCGATTTTATCTGGTTTTTTTGTCATGCCGAGCTGGCCAAGAGTTGTTTACGATGTGTTGCCTGATGTGCCTGCTGCTCGGAAGATTTTGTGTATTTTATTTTCCATTTGTGTTTTTCTTTTTACTCCCAGCCAGCGCTGCGTGCGAAAGAAAATGTGTGAAAATTCGCAGGGCCAGAGGGAAACTATTTTCAGTTCTTTCCTTTTAAGCTAGTTGCGGTGGTGTAGTAGCCACATTTTGTTCTGCCCATTTTTTGCTGCTGCCCGTACACTTTAATTACATTTTATTGGTCACCGCGGAGCCGTAATTAGCTTGGCCAACTCTGGTTAACCACTGGGATCCGTTGAATTTATATTGAAAAATAATCTACCATGGATGAAATCTAAAGAATAATGGTTTTTTGCATGACACCACGCTCTTTTTTTCTCCTTGTCCGGCGACTGGACACCCGCTGGGCTTTAGACAGTTTTAATTAAATTCCGAAATGGGCGGAGCGGAAATGCGATGTCCGGCCATGCCAACTCCCCATGTGGTCATACTTATGGATTGTTATTAGTCCCCGTCAGCAGTGAATAAAATTCAATTCGCTTGCATGTGAAAAAACCGTTTCCTTTGCTTGTAAAAAGCAATAAAGTAAGGAGAACAGATTAATTATGGAGTGCATACTATGTCTGGGGTGTGACAATTAAATTGATTTCATCTTGGAACAAATTCCGTTCTAATGGTTGGCATACATTGCGTATACGTGATGTGTGGAAAGTGTCACTTAAAATGAAACCTAAGCAATTGACAAGCAGTGAAGCTATTAATTAAAATAGTAGCCATATTAAATTACAGAAACTTTCTTGAAAAACGAAACCAAATCGATATCTTATTAATATTACATTATGATGCATTACAATTTATACGCAAAAATGCGTACACAAATCACCGGAAAAGCGAGTGTTGTCTAACCATTTGGGATAAAGCATACTTCGTAAAAGGATATGCCTGTCAGTCAATTTGGAAATTGTCACTGTAGCCAGGACATGACAGTTGTAAGGGTCGAAAAGGGCTCAAAAATCAAAAGCTATAAATAACAAAATAGAGCGTGGACTCCTGACAATCTATATCACAATTTTAAGACGACAGAGTGAGAAAGTATTGAAGTTTGCCCAATTACTGGAATTGCATTTTTATAACCTGCCACAATAAATAACCGACAAAAGAAAGGCGTGCAAACGAAAACCGGGCAAACAAAAAAAAAAAAAAAATTGTGCCAAAAAAACATGCGTCATTTGTTTTTCTTTATTGTATTCTTTTGTTTTTCATGGAATCCAGGAAAAAGAAGAACCATAAAAAGATCACAATAAATGCAAAACTGCCGAAGGTATGCACATATGTACATTTTCCCCACACGAATATTTACTTCAACGTGTTTTTTAAAGGCTTTCTTAGTGTTTATTCAGTTTGGTGACGCAACGCGTAATTGCTGTCGAAAAACCTCAAGTGATGATGATGTAAATATTTACATAGCTAATAGAAGGCACTTTTTACGCTGCCTTTGCGTAAAAAGCAATCAAGAAATAATAATAATAATAATAATAATAATAATAATAATAATAAATAATAATGATCTTCGGGGCCAACAGTTGGGCAGTTGACATCCAGCTGGATGTCGGCGTGTGGAAAGATTTCCGACCAAAGTCAATACGCAAAAATGTGAAATACAACAAGAGGAAAATTATGCTGATTGCTGTGGGATCCCCGCCACTTTTTGGCTGGTTTGTTTGCACGGACAAAATACATAATTGACAGGCCCTGCGGGGCATTCAAGCACCTCGATAAACTTTTCCAGCAAAACGCCTCGTAATTAGAATAATTATTATCGCTAGGCGCGAACGTTTTTTAATGGCCCTTTGTGTTTTTGACATTGTTCTAAGATAATTACGCCCAATACCTGTGGGCGAAAAACTGCGCCTTGCGATTGTGGCAGGACATTTACGAAGGTCCTGAAAATACATTTTTTGAGGCTAAGTAAAATGAGATAAGGGAAAAAAGAATTGGTTACAATTGATGCCACTCTGTTTTAAAAAAAAACAAACCATTTTCGACTTTCATAGAATTTAAATAATATATTTCAGTTCGCATGAAAACTAACTCATAAAAACGCGTAATAACATTTTCCTCCACCGATTTTTTCAGAGTTTATATTTGCAGGTATCTAGATTGTTTCCGAAAACCACGCATTTCGTACAACCAAACCAGAATTAATATTGCGTATAATTTATTTCTTTGAAAAAAGTATATAAATAATTGCCGGAAGCTTTGTTTTACGAATTGCTTTCTTTACTAACTGGAAATTCACAGAAGCCGTATTTATTTTGGCAGCGAAGAGATTACATAATTGTTTCCAATTTGTATTCCAAAGAGCCCACACGATTTCAACTGCAAATAACCCATCCATCTTGCTGACCCTGAGAATAGTGTGAAATTAATTCAAATTAATGGCAATCATTGCTCATCTCTGCGTCTGTCAAATGACGTCGCCATATTTGGCCAGTGTTTTCCATCCGCTTAATCACCCATCCTTTTGCTGAATAGCCGTCTATTTATAACCAAAAATCCAACTTCCTTCCCAATGCCATTAAATGGCTGAAAATGCAAACAAGGCCTCCATTTTTCGCTGACAAGCGTATTTATTTTGATAATTCTTCGGCTCTGATATTCCGATTCCTATTTGTTTTCGCTAACCGAGAGCGTGCACAAAATCGAGAAAAACGTAAATAAAAGCATCACAAATACTCACAGGAAATTAGTTATTTTAATTGTTCGTACACGAAATTCCTTGCTAGATTTTGCGTTAAACTAGGAATGTAATTGCAATTAAGCCATTTGCTCGAATGGAGGACAATCCGGCTCGTGCTAGTTGCAAGTGGTATGTCATCTAATTAGCCAATTTTGCACTTGGCAAACAACGCTGTGTGGCCCGAATCTTCAGGGGAAGCCAGCGAAGGGTCGTGTTTTATATTTAGATATTTCTTAATTATTTTTGACAGCTCCCTTTTATGCTGCACAAAACATAAAAGGTTGCACATGCTCTTCACAAGGTTCATTTTGATTTATCATCGAATTTGTGCATAATGCGTGCTTTTCGTAAAATTTTAATGGAAAAATGAATGGTATTGTATTTTTTTTTTTAATTTTCAAGTGCATTTGAACTATGTTAACATAATTTTTTGAAAAATATTTCTAATTTTTTTAATAATTTTTTATAAAATGTCCTTGACATTTTGAAGAGTATTTAGATCTTCGTCTCCTCACAGAAGTCCATGATGTAGTCATAACTTTCAATTTGCTTTATTTCATTGCATTGCATACATTCTGGCGTCGACTGCGTAGCCGATTGCAAGGGATTTCCACTGAGGGAGATTTATGAATGAGCATAAATTAGGGGGACTCGTAAATGTTGGCACGCAGTCCCACTTGCCCCACATGCCCCACCACCATTGCCACACTGTAGTGTAGTGCCCATTACCCATTACCATGGCATTCCAACCCATTCCCGCTCATTATTTGTCCCTTCTGCTGCTTAATTTTGCGTTTGAATAGGCAAAGTCAAGGACATTCGGCGATGGCGACGGCATTTTAGTGTCAGCTCCTGCGGCTGCCATTCGGCATACCAATGAGGAGGGTTCGCCTTCTATCCTAATTGAATGCGGACTTCTTGAAAAATTATCACAAAAAGGTTTGCCCTTGGTGTCCGGGAAAATTTAGCTATTTGACACGGTTTAAGCTGTCAGCGAGTTGAATACGGAAAGCCCGCACATTTTTTCACTGTTGCTCTTTTTTTAGCGACGAGCTCTTCAAACCAATTTTCCACCTATTTGGAAATCCATTGCAAATTGAACGTTTTTTTTTTTTCAAAAGAACAATCTGCTCTGCGTTTGTCAGCTTGGGCTAGTTAGCGCAGATTTAAAAGGCTTTTAGCATAAATTATACAATTTATGTAAAGTGATTGGAAATCGTGAGAAAAATGTAAATTTTCATGTTTGAAACGAATTTTTAGATAAACGAGTTCATAAAAAACTGACTGTGAAATAAGCAGAATTTACAAACATTCTTATACACTTATGCTGTTTGCACATTTATATTTATTTTAAATAAAAGGGTTTTTTGAAAATTTCTTCTAAAAACGAATGCATAAGCCCTCTAAGAAATATAAAAATAACTGCCGAAACCAATATAGTTATATAGTGTTCTCCGCCAAGAAAATGTTTCAAATAACAGGTCATATTTACTTTTTAAAACTGCTGCTTGCTTTTGGAATTTCTTCTTTTCCAAAAACTAAAATTCACTTTTCTCGACCGTTTTTCCAGGTAATGTTCGATTTGAAGTATATTTGGTTAAAACGCACGCGACGATTGCCGTTGAATACTACTTGACGGTATTTTATCTTTGGAGAACCGCTGGCGCCTAGAATCCTTTGCAGACTGTTTCGATTATGGCCAGGTCTTTTGCTTTTATCAAAGTGGAAAACTCAACACGGAGAGAGCGTAGGAGAGTGTTGCAGCAGCGCGTTGGCAACATGTTGCTGGCAACAAACTGTTGAATTGTTTTTCTTTTTGGCCAGAGATTTCCTGGGCTTTTTCTTCTTTTAGGTGGTATTTCGTCCGGGCAAAAAACAAAAAAAAAGCGAGAAAAATACGTGGAATATAGGCTTTGTTTTCCGTGATATGGCTAATTCCAAGTAAACTTTGCGCCAGCACTTGCAGTTATCTACAAAATATATGAAAATGATTTCCGCCAATGTTGAAACTGCTCTATGTTTTCCCTCTCAGTTTTGTGGGTGGCTGCGGGTGGCGGTGCGCTTAATTGTAGTTCCCCCAGGGCCTTTTGACTTTCAATGTTTTATCTGCATGCCATATTATAATTCACTAGAAACGAGCTTCCTTCGGCTGCCCTTCGGGCGCAGTGCGTGTGTGTGGGTTTTCCTTTTCCCATTTTCCTCGCCCTGGCAATGTCAAGTGTTACTCATGCATGGCCGTCGAGCTTTTCCACATTTTCCCGCCCCCAATCCACCTGGTTTCTGCTCGCGTGCGGCTCATTCATTATTCATCTTTTACTTTTTACTTTCTGCCTTTTTCTTCGTGTTCTATTATACACATGTATGTTTTGTGAGGACTACAATTGTGCAAGGATTTATGTCTAAACCTTTAAAGTTAATTGTTATGACTCTAGAAAAGGTTTCCATTTTGACCGAAACGAAAACTAAAAGTGTTTATTAATCATACGCCCCATGAACGCCATTGTGTGTGTTCCTGTTCCCTAATCTTTGGGTCATATCAAAGGGACGGACCTGTGTCCATTATGCAATTGCCACTGGGTCTCGAGTGGCAGCTCACTGACTTTGTAACCTTAAGCTTAAAGGTAAGACAGAAGGTTCAGTTTAAGCCTGGCCGAGTTATTATGCATTAAGATGAAAAGTTGTCTTTCATTATTACTTGTTGAATGTAGCTAAGGAGAAAATACATAACTTTTCTATGGTTTAATCGTAGGAAACAAAAATGAAATTATTAAAATTTTTATTATTGTTATTTAGTCACAAGTTTAAGCTTAACCATTTCTTTCTGTGTGACATTCGGTTTAACCTGTTCCAAAACTCCCATTCGGTCTATTTCAATCTTGTAAAAGAACTTGACTCCCACGAACATATGTGATCTGTGAACTTTACCTCCTAAATTACAAGATGTTGTAACCGGAGGAAAACAAACTGCGAAACCGCGATAGCAATCCCATAAGAAATCGCTGTGAAATCCCAGCATTAGCAACTCGGCTCATGAGAGTTGGCCATAAATTTTCGCCACTAATGCGCCGCTTATCACTCAACTAAAGAAGGCTAAGAGGATTTTGCGCTGACTTTGGGCTTACAGGGAAAATCGAAAACAAAGGAAATCATGTGTTTGTATATTTCGTTCAATTAAAATAATTAAAAACCAAATAAATGTGCGCATGGAACAGCAGCCACAAAAAAATTAAAAATAGATTTTAAATAAGTGCCTCAAGCATGTGCACACGTTTAGTTTTTTTTTTTGTTCGGGCAAAAAACTTTGTTTACATAGCTTAATTGAAAGTATTTTTCTGCTTCACATATTTTTTTTTTTGGTTTTCGGGTTTTTATCGGTTTGTTTTTAATATACATAAAGTAAAGCACATTTTCAATATTGAAAATGTGTAAATTTGTTAATGGGATTTTGTGGGGCAGCATGAATAAAACATTTACCGAATAATATGTAAAAACGAAATAAAAGAAACTCCAGAAATTTGCCATGCAAATGTTTATACACCAAAAAACGGAGAATGGGGATTCATCGTGGCATTGGTAATGGTTACCACTTCAAATGCTGTGGCTGCAACCGGCTCAAATAAATTTTCAAAATTTATCATGCCCCATACGTTAACCCCCCCAAAAAAAAGAGCAAATATTTGCAGGGGAGCTAAAAAATTTAGGGTTTTTTTTTTTAGTTGGGGTGGTTCTGAAGAGTGATTTTCCCATCGAGGCCTTAAATATATTGACATATTATTTTGTTTTTTTTATTTCTTAGAAGGAAAATCGGGAAGTTTTTATTTCGGGAATGCTTCTTTGATTGCGATGAAAAACTTTTTATGCAGGCACAATACAATCCCCGGACAATATTCTTTCAGTAGTCTTTTGCTTTGTTTTTGTTACCCTAACCAAGAGTATTTGAATTGTTAAACATTTTTTCAAGCATTAGTCCTTTGAATTCGAAATTTTATTATATTCTGGTAAAAATTTGGATATATTCGTAGTTTATTATGTTCTATTTTATACTCTATTAAAATATATTTACAATTACAAACTTTAATTTAATAGGAAGAGTGTCTTCTAATTCGGTTGGCATTAAAAGGAGCTGTTCCTTCATCTGCCCCAATTCTTTTGTATTCAGTTCGCCGTCTTATCAGCATCGGGAAAGCGTATTATATAACATAGTGTGGGAGGGAAACAGAAGATTGTGCGGCAGTCGGCCCAAAGCTTTATTTATTTCTGTTTACATTGCATTAAACAGCTTGCAATCAAAAGGAGAAAAAACGACACAATCACTAAAATCAAATTCAGCTTAATTAATTCAAAGTGCAAACAACTAGGAAAAGTCGGCAGATTGAATACATGGATGGGATGAGTAATAGGCAAATCGTGATATTCGACCAAATTACCTTGGACCCTCGATGGGATTAGACAGATTGTGGACGTGCCACGCCCCCAATTGGAGTTTCAAGTGGTTCGTGAGCCGACTTAGTCGCTGCTTAAGTTAATTGCTTTGCCTTAATTAGTTGTCCTTTGTGTGGTGGATGTGCCTGTGTGGGCGGCACATAATTATAAATTAATTAATGCGATTGACAGGCAAGCACAATGAGCAAAATGATTGGGAATGTACTTTGAAATTGAAACGAATTCGCCGGACAGTTTTGGCATTTCGTAATTGAACGCATTCGACACGCAATGAACAGCCGGAAAAGCGGGCATGAATCACAACATTTTCCGCGAAAATGTCTGCCAATTTTAAGGCGCAAAGTGTGTGCCTGTGTTGGGGATCCATTTCCTGTTTTTTTTTTATTTTGTCCCATACATGTGTTGACATCTGCAATTGGCTGCGGGCTGACATTTAACGATGCACGCAATCGATGGCTTTCACCCTTACACTCACCACCCACTTTCCCCACTTTCCCCGCTTTCCCTTTTGCGGGATTTCCCACTTTGCTGCGGAAAATTTTGTCGTATTTTCGGTGGCTGTTTGTTTTTGTTCTTGTCCCCCAGCGATGATTGAGTGAGTGCTTTAGTCGATCGTAAATGTTGCAAGTGGCACATGCAAATATGTTGCAATTTGCCACTGGATTTGGGTATGTTGTACATATATACACACATGTCCCTTTGTTCAGTTTTGGGTTCCAGTTGTTGGGCAGTGTTGATTCCGGGGGGCTTAATCGACAGGAAAATCAGTAAATAAAAAATTGTGCTGGGTAAAAACTGGGAAAGTGAAATGAATTACTACGCTGCATCGACAGGGAAAAGTCACATGTATGCATAACAATGCAGCAAAGATTGGTTTGGGGTTTGTAAAAGGACTCCCAAGGGATAAATTACAAGGAGATTAATGTTATTGAGTGTCATTTTCGACTTAATGTAAGTAAGTAATGATTCATATTAGACAATATTTAGAAGATGTTTACTATTACTCAGTTGTGCGACGCACTGAATTAGGTTTCCTACCTGTGATTTTGGGCAAAGCTTCGTAATTTAATCATGTCTAAACCTTTATCCGCTTCCGTTTATTTCAGTTTCTTCGAATCCAAATCACAATTACATGGGGAGCATAAGCTCTCTCTCAAATTACCATCAAGTTGCCATACATTCGACATTGATCCATTTCCCTTGATGGTTCCTCTGCTTTTCCTTTCACTGTTTCCTCTACTTTTGCTGGAATTTCCCTGCTCAGTTTCCCAGCATTTCACAGTTTTCCCTCTTTATCACGATTTCTTTTTTTTGTGGTTTTTGGCACTGTGGAGCCATTTGGTTTGTGCCAATTGCTGCGGTCATTTTCATGCCTCATCCCTTTTTCTGGCTTATTTTCACATTCAGCTTGCGGATTGATTTTACATTTGTAATTGCAGTAGAATTTTAATGGTCTATAAAGTTTTCCGGTCTGACTTTAATTAGAGATGGCAGGAAATTAATGTTTTACATGTACAAAAATTTTCATATTTCCTAATAATAATATTTGATTCTAAATATTTGATAATTTCTTTAGGTTCTAGAAAATAGATTTTAATATTTTAAAAAATATTATGCCTTTGATTATTATTACTTATTAATTTTTGTGTAGTCTGCAAAAGGCAGTACACTTTATGAGCAATATTAAAGCACACAAAGCACTTAAAGAAAATCCTTTAATACCATATGAAAACAGGTTAGCTTACTGTGGTTAACCACATTAAGAATGGCCAACAAAAGGCTAGCGGATACAATTGATACCGAGTGCCTGGGATCCGGCACTTCTTCGCTTATTGAGTTGATTTAAGACTGGATTACACGGATTTCATTTCGACAGAAAGTCAGATGAAATGTTGCTTCGTTAACTTTGGGTAGACGAAGCAAATTTTCTTTTTTGCCCCGCCCAGCGCATGACTCAAAACAAACTGCAGCTCATTATCACGCCCACCCAACGCCCCTCTCGTGTGTGCCACGCCCTCTGCCACCCGTGAAGCCCCCATTTTGAATGTGGCTGCCCGGGTTGCTTGCTTCGTTTTGGTAAATTGCTGGCACTTAATATGCCATGAGAGCCAAATAAAATTGGCAGTAAGAACGCAGCAGCAACAGTTGAAGGATTAATTCAATAAGAATAAATACGCTAAATATCAAAAAATTAGTATGCTCTCGAGAATTGTGTCCTTCGCACGTATTTATCCAGCAAATTTGTGCAACTTAAAGCGATGCCACCACGTCGTATGCGTAATATCCGCGTAAAGTGTAATTTGGCAGCTCGTATGCGAATTTTCCGTCTCCCCAGTTGGTTTCTCATCATCACATGCACGTGTGCCAGGATGTTGGATCCTAAATATTTATGCCAACGCTCAAGGAGTGCTCCTTCCTCGCACTTTTCACTCTGATAATGCCGATGTTCATGTGGCTGCCACAAGATTCTCACTTAAATATTTACAGACAGTAAGTTAGCAACGAGAGTGTGTGTGCATGAAAGCGCCAACTTTTGCATTGCATCTTGAAGAGCTTCTGCATAATTATTCAATTTTTTGCGGTTACAAAGTTTCCGATAATTTACAAGTTCGCAGGCAATCGATGAAAACTTTTCCCACTCGATGGAAATTCTGCATTATTCTTTTTGGCTACTTTTCTTTCCTCTTTCACTCTTAAGTGAGTGCACTTACTGAATAATGAATACATTTAATCCCCGTCGCGCTGCTTAAAGCATAATTTAATATGACAAGTGAGAAACTCTTAAATGGCCAACATGGCGAATGATTAATAGGTTGAAAAAAAAAGACTTAATCATGGCCAAGACCTCCCACTTTTCTTGCTCTCCTTCCTCAGCTGGTAATTTGTGAACTTTCTGCTATTTTTCTTCTCCACCAGCACTCGGGGCGTATGAGTAATCTAGCTTTCATGTAGCAAATCACATAAAAATTGATTGATTTTTGTATAAATATAAACGACTTTTTATAATATTCATTTTTATTTATGGTAATGGGCTGACCAAATTCTCTTATATTCATGGGTGTTTCGGCTTTCGTAGAAATTTTGTAAATACCTAAAGCTAAATAAGGATAAAAAAAATGTTGTTTGCATCGGCCGGGAATCGAACCCGGGCCGCCCGCGTGGCAGGCGAGCATTCTACCACTGAACCACCGATGCTTGTATAAATTAGACTTTTTAATATGTGTATTTCAACTATCTTGTCGTGATTATGAGAAATAGCTATAAATAACTTTTTTGACAACTCAAATAAATTCGGAGCTTATCTAAATTCTAATAAATTCTAAGCCATAAATTCATATAAAATTTCGATAAGAAAATTTAATTAACTGTATTACTATATTTAATAAATTTATGTTAAAAAGTGATTTAACTTGGTTAGCAAATGTACTACTATTCTTTATATTTGTTATAACGTTAGGTATTTTCCCACATTCGTATCAGCTACAATATCCGCAGGTCTTAATAAATAAGACATTAAATATGACTTTATATCTTTTCTGAGAGAATATAAATATTCGTATTTTATTGAAATATCTACCCGGGTTCCGGTCAACATTATTTTTTAATTTTACCATAAATTGCCATCGGAACATTGTTTATATTTATCAAATGTGCAGCCATAACAAAATAATGATCTTCTGGTTTAATTTTGTTTGCGAGGAATTTAATAGACAAAAGGCACCCAAAAAATACAGAAGTCAATCAATTGCGTGGGCGCTGAAATTGAAAAGGTGGGAAGTGAAGTTGAATGACTGGATGAATGGATGGATTGATGGTTTGAAAAACGACTGTGGGAATATCTCATTTACTAGTTTATTGAGCACTTCACTGGGGGAAACGACTTCACATTGTCGCTGGCTGATGAAATGCGTATTTTGTTTCGGGAATTCGTTCCAGAGTTTTCACATCTGCCACCCCCAGTGGAAAACTTGGCCTCGATTTTCCGTGGCCAATTAAAAGCTTAGGGCTGCTTTCCACTCTCTCCGCTCTGCATTCCCATTCCCCGCTGACCACTTGTGGAACTCATAAAATATGCACGGACAGGCGGCAGTTATCCTTGGAGTCCTGCCTGTCGCTTCTGCCCCTGGATTTTCTCCTAGTTCATTGTTTGTTTTTCCGGCTGCCTGTTTGTGGATTATGTGAAATTTTTGCCGCTTTCAGCTCGCATTTACATGAACAAACTAAGTGCTCTAATCGAAAGCAAAAATGTGGACGCATTTCCATGGAAAGTTTTCTGATTCTAGCGAAAGTCCTGCGGACCTATAATTTTTAAATTGAATTCCATAAGTACGCGCCCCGCTTTTTTAATCAAAGAGAAAAAAGGTGCTCTCAAAATGTAATTAACTCAATTAACATAAGCCAGATAGCAACAAAAAATAAGTCTTCTAATCATATCCTTATATATACATGTAAGATTGTTTATTATTATTAATTTAATTATTAGTTTAATTCTAAATGCGGTAATTATATAAAGTATTCTTAGTTTGTGACCGAACGACTGCTGCTGAGAACTCGACTGCCTGCTACGCTGACTTCCACCCCACTCCACTGCTGCCTTGCGATCGTTCCTTCGATGACTGATTGTCGATAACTTCCATTTCCGACAATCATGTTGCTGCTCAACAGCGCTGCCAACCGGGTTGTTGCCAGCCTTCAGCCTTACTCCATGTTACATTCGGCCCTCCTGATCATCATCATCCGACCCGGATGACAATAGGTCTGCATTTTCGGCTATGTACTTCCACAACTTCATGTTGTCACAGCTGGTGGATGTGACATTGGGTCCTTCGACGTTTGCTGCTTTTTTAACGTCATATCTGCCATTGTCTTTGACTCCTGTGACTTCGTATGGACCTAAATACCCGCTTGCCATCTTGCGGCCAGCTACAAATTGGGTCCTTTTAATTGCAACCAGATCACCTGCTTTGTATTTGTATTCAGCTCGGCGCTTTTTGTCGTAATTGCGCTTGTAGTCCTTCTGCGCCTGCTCGATGTTGCGTTTTACCAGCTGTCTCATCTCATAGCGGTCCTCGTTGAATTGACAGACCACTTCTTCTTGGAGCAGTTCCAGTAACCGATCCTCAACTCGGGTGTACATCTTGGTGCCAAACATGACCTCAAATGGTGACAGCTTCAGTGATGAATGCACGTGACAGTTGATCGCCTTTTGTACCTCAGGCACATATTTGTACCACTTCGACGGTTCGTCTGAAGACAGCTTTGATATTATTGCCAAAATTAAACGATTTACTCGTTCTATCTGGCCGTTGCCTCTGGCCACTCCAGTAGTTGTGCAGACGTGTTCCACGTTATGGCTGCTCATAAATTGTTCGAACGCACCACTCGTAAAGGCCGTTCCTTTGTCGCTAACAATTCGCTTAGGGAAACCAAAAATGTTTGACCAGTCGGTCAGCCTCTTGACCACTTCTTCCTGTCCGGTTGATTTGGTTGGGAATAACCAGACAAACTTTGAAAACGCATCGACTGTTGCCAGAATGTATTTATACTGTTTGGCCGATGAATCCATTGGCCCCAAATGATCGATGTGTAGTGTGTGCAACGGTGCGTCTCCTTTATCTATGCAATTTAGATATCCCTCCTGCTTTCCCAACTTTTTGCTGTGGATGATACATTTTATACAGTTAGAAATTAGCTTTTTTACCTTGTATTCCAAATGAGGAATAAAAAATTGCTGCTGTATGCTATGCATCGTCTTTTGCAACGACGAATGGCCCACTTCATGTGCGCTTTGAATCACCTCCCTCTCCATTAGTGCAGGGACAACCAGTAGTTCATTGCCATTGACCATACTATACAACAGGCCACCTTTTAGCTTGTAGGGTTGGAATAGACGATCTTTTAGAATTTCCAGGATTGCTCTAATTGAATCATCGTTCTGCTGCGACTTTTTAATACGTGCTGTCAACTCGGATGTTATCATCATGCATGCTTGGGGATGGCGGCTTAAAAAATCAACGTGTCTCATTCTTTCTCCTGCACGATGTTCGGGTTGAAAATTAAAATCCTGCATATAGAGAATCCATGGGCTAACTTCTCTTGGGACGTCTGCTTTTTTTGTTGTCTGTTTAAATGCGACACAGTCCGTGACGAGCTTGAAAGGGACTCCCAATAAATAGTGTCTGAACTTTTTCAGAGCTAAGTATGCGGCTTTTACTTCAAGGTAGTAACTATGACGATTTGATTCGGCTTTTGTAGTTTTTCTGCTCCAAAAGCAGACTGGGTGAAAACTGCCTTCGAACTTCTGCAATAAAACGGCTCCTAACCCGTCCTTAGAGGCATCTGTATGAAGTTCGGTTTCTGCTTCTCGTGAGTAGATCCTCAATACTGGTTCGTTTACCAGAATCTCTTTCAGCTTATTCACCGACTGCTGCTCTACTGGTCCAATGTTGAAAATGGCATCTTTTTTTAATAGGTCCGTCAGTGGTCTCGCAATTTGGGCGTATCCAGGTATGAATTTTCTGAAGAATCCTGTGAGACCCAGAAATCCTTGAACGGCTTTTACATTCTGAGGTGTTCCAAAGGAATTCACTGCTGATGTTTTCTCTTTTCCAGGGCATATTTGTCCACCTTCGATAATATGTCCCAGGAAATGAATTCGCCTCTGCATAAAGTTGCACTTCTTCCATTTTATTTTTAGACCAAATTCTGCAGCTCTCTTAAGTACCATTTCCGTCTTTTCCATGCATTCTTCTGGGGTAGCGGCATATACAATTATGTCATCCATATATAGCTGCATTATATTGGAATTAATTAGTTCTTGAAAAATAAATTGAACGAACCGTATAAACGCTGCTGGGGAATTCTTAAAACCAAAGGGCGCTTTGTTAAACTCGAATAAGCCTTCTCGGGTAACAAATGCTGTGTACGGCTTGCTGGCTTCTTCTACGGCCACATGAAAAAATCCGTTCTGTAAGTCCATGGTTGTAAACCATTTGGCACTCTGCAGTTTTTCAAGCACCTCCTCCATTATGGGTACCGGAAAACAATCCATCAGAACCATGGTGTTCAATTTTCTATAGTCCACGCAAACGCGTAGGGTACCATCCTTTTTCTTGACAACGACTATGCGACTGGCAACATTTGATGTAGATTTACGGACGATTGACTGCTCGACCCATTCCTCTACCTGCTTCTTTACAGCTATAGCTTCTTCTTCAGATAGTCGGGTGTGTCCATGGCGAAAGGGTTTAATCACGCCATCAGGAATAATTTTGAGTTCGACTGGACATTGCTTTATCTGCTTGGGTGGTGTTTCGTATGTTCTCTCTATCATGCGTTCAACGTCTTCTCGGTATTGTGGTGCAACTGTAAAAGAAGATTCTTCACAAATATTAAACATTTGGGAATACTCAACCGCTTGTTTTTTATCTGCTTCCAGGTCAAGAAAAGTATAGCCTTCTGCACTACAGATAAGACGAAACTTGCTGATAAAATCGTGTCCCACTATTCCATCGCAACTGAATTTAGAATCGTGGACGACTAAAACGTTGTGGCTTGCTTCCACCTGGTCGGTCTTGATTAATGCTCTGAAGCATCCAATCGGCTGTGTTGAGGCATTTCCCAAACCTCGCAATACTGTTGCAGTGCGGTTTAAATCAACATCTTTCATCTTCTTGAATATAGCTTCTTTAATTATGGTCACATCTGATCCTGTGTCCACCAGACAGTTGATGATAATCCCATTTATGATTACTGGCTTTGTTCGTGCACTATCAACGTGAATGCGCATGCTGTTTACTTTTTCCGGACACTTGCTTGAGATATGGCCCTCTTGATTACAGCTGAAACATTTGGTAGGAAGTGTACAATCCTTTCGTTTGTGTTCCCTCGAACCACAGTTGAAGCAGTGATCTGCTTTTACACCTTGTGTAATTTGCTTTGGTTTTGGTTGAATATTCGGCTTGTCAACAATATTCAGACTCTCGTAGATTTCGAATTCTTGCTTTAATTCCTTAAGAGTTTTACAACGGAGCATAGCACCCTTATACTCCTTTTTAATGTCGAGGCCGTTTACGATATGAGTTATCAAAGCAACTGTTTCAACTTCACCTAAGGCTGCTATTTTCTTCATTTGTAACAAATAGTCGTGTAGAGTCTCCTCCCTCTTCTTCTTCCTGTCTTGCAACTTTTTGTGAATAACGGCGCTATTATAGCTGCCTGAAAATTCTTCAATTAGTAACTCTTTGAGTTCAGTGTATCCACTGACACATTCAGATTCTAAGAAAAGTTCTGCTGATCCAATCATCTTACTTCTGGCTTGAACATATTTTTGTTTCTCCGAAAGTTCATATGCCTCGGCATTTTTCTCAAAAATTTCAAACCATTTTTTAATAGGAATTGATTTGCCATCACAGTCACTTACAACTTTTTCAAATTTTTCTGCAGCGATAATTACTTGCCCCTCTTGTTTAGATTTTGCCAACATGCTCTGGGTTAGAGTATTCATCATTTGTTCAAATTTCTCTTCGACTTTAGCACTAGCGTCTTTATTCTGCTTCTTTGCCTCTGCTTCTCCTACAGGCGCCAACTTTTGATCTTCTTCGTTCATTTTTTCTTTTCTGCTTTCGTCCTCGCTTTCGTTCTCTAGAATTGCTTGTATTTGGTCGGTGTTAAGTTTTTTATTTGTAGGTGGTGTACGTGTGAACATTCCGCGACAAGGCACTAACACCAGCAGACAACGACAATGTTCTAACGGCGCGACGGTAGTCGATTTGCAGACGGCGCCACCGGTTAAAAGACAAATTTTGATTTTCGTTAGAAACGAATTTCACCACCTTTGCAATTTAATTGTTTTAAATTCCACAACAGCAAAACGACTTGAGTCTGTATGAGTTCAACCGATTTTTTCAACTTTCAATGCAGTAGACGTAGCCATAACTTTACAACTTTAAAGACTAAATCCACGCACACGACAATTTCAACTTTATCAGTTCTCTCTAGCAGCTTTCCCGACTTTTACCGACTTGTGTTCAAACAAAATCTGTACAACTGATTTTTCCAACTTTAAATGCAATAGATATAGCCACAACTTTACAACTTTTAAAGACTATATCCACGCACACAACAATGTCTTTTTTCTTTAAACAACTGCACCTTCATATAACCGATTTAGGACTGGACGAGCCCCCATGTAAGATTGTTTATTATTATTAATTTAATTATTAGTTTAATTCTAAATGCGGTAATTATATAAAGTATTCTTAGTTTGTGACCGAACGACTGCTGCTGAGAACTCGACTGCCTGCTACGCTGACTTCCACCCCACTCCACTGCTGCCTTGCGATCGTTCCTTCGATGACTGATTGTCGATAACTTCCATTTCCGACAATCATGTTGCTGCTCAACAGCGCTGCCAACCGGGTTGTTGCCAGCCTTCAGCCTTACTCCATGTTACATACATATACATACATTATATTTTTAACAGATGAATAAATATGGCTTGTAATATTGCTTCAATTAATTGTGATATATAGTATGTCATTTTGCTGAATTGGTAATTGCTCATCATTGTGGAAGATTATAATGAGTGTATCGTCGATAAAATATCTCATCTATTTTTATTTGAACTGCTGAGCAGATTTAAATTCTTGTTGTATCCATAAATAAAGTGCGTAAGAATGCTTATATTAGAGAGTTAATATAAGTTAAAGAACGTTTACAGATTTTGGTGTATGTGAATGAACCATTAAAAGAATGTTCTTCTCTACTAACTTTATAGTTGAAATTACATAAAATAATATTACCGCTCTGGCTGTTGCCCAATTTAATTTAAGTTTTCCAATTCATTTCGATAGTTACAGCGCACCACGTGTCACAGGTCGTTAGTAATTTATTGCTGTGTCCACGAATACGAATACCCAAATGTCAAGTACACCGGTGCAGCTCAATTAAGCTGTCAAATTTGGGGCATTCATTTGGCCTTACCGCGAAACAATTTATCGGGCAGAACCGAAACGAAAGTAACTATCTTCTTGAATATGAAATTGTGTGTTTTGGGTTTGATTTAGTGTTAAGCACTGTTATTACCTGACCATTTTGAGATAATTTGCTTATGCATAGCTCGTTAGCTCTGTCTTATTCACTCACGCACTCACTTGCGCACTCACTCACTCATTCATGTTCTGCAGTTACTGCGGAATTGTTTAACAAGCACTTTGTGTCTGCACTGTTATTATTATAGTGATTGTCATTGCGATTGTTGTGGCTGGCTTTGTCTTACCCGCAGCATATTTACATTTGTGTTTATTTTTAGCCAAGGACGAGGCAAGGACAATAGCCCGGTTGCATTCTAAAATATATCTCAATCCAGTGCATTTCGCATTCATGACGTTCTGTTCTCTTCTGTTATTGCCCCCAGTATCTGCACATGTACATCTCCACTCCGCATATGACTGCCAAGGACGAAATGGTTGGATATGGGTGTGGAAAAAGCGAACCAAGGCCCTCGGGATGCTCTGGGCGCAATCAGAAAATTGCATTTCATTCATCTTGGGGCGTTCATAGTCCGAAAACTCGTTAGCCCCGCTAACTTGGCCAATTGTCGGCCTATTAGCTGCCGGGCCAACTTCATAAAGCCCTTACCGTGTTTGTCCAATAACTTTGTTTGTCCCACCCATGAATGGGTGACCTGCTGAACGGAGCCCTTACTGCCTCTGATGTCTACATTTTGCAGTTATTTATCACCTCTTACACTCGGGTCACGCAAGCTACCGAGTTTCCCATTTCCCGGATATTTTCCTCTCGCTTCCAGCGGCTTGCATGTTTTTGGCCAAAATGATGGGAAATCAAGTGGAGGGGACAGGCAGTGGGGCTATGCAAAAGGTAAACTACTGGAAATTATGGATACGGGTAGTACGACGTGTAGAATACCCTTGTCTTCAATAACTTCATTCTCATATGTGCACCTACCATTTAGGCTTAGACTTTATGGAATTTTAAGAATTTTAAGAACTTTAAATGTAACTTTTATCTTAGAACGACAGCCGAGGAACATCAAAATTAACTTCAAAATGGCCATCAAACAAAACATAGAACAACTTTATAGGGTCCGAGTGTCACAAACTTTTGGTCCAAGTGATAAGACCCCCGCCTTTGAAGGCAATAAAGTCACGTGCACGTGCTTCTAAACAATTATTTATGTTGAAAGTGAACTAGGCAAAATAATATTAACTCCTGGGCCGTGACAATGATAAGGAGCTGTAAGTGGTAAATGTCATGAAATAAATTCACTGGAACTCATTTCCGTCATATTCGTGCCTTTTGCTTGGATTGATGGTGATCACAAAAAGTTACCCATTTACGGCAATTGTCTTAATTTAATTTGAGCAAAAAAAAAGTGTATCAATTTAGCCAGATTTACAACAATGCCGAAATGTGCTGCAATGGTCTCAAATGAACTGGCGAATTGTTTTTTGCATGTGCAATCAACTATTTGATTTGTATTGTCTTGTTCGAATTGCGAAAACTTGCTTTGCCAAATTTTGTATCTTTTCTCGCCACACCAACTGACAGCGGATGTCTGCGGACTGACACCGAACATCCTTGGGCCCAGAGAAATTTAACTTGTCGGGCCTCATCATCATCATCTTCATAATAATAATAATAAAAAAAAGAACGCTCGAACTTTGACACAAAAGTTTTTGTTGCTTTACCTTCTGCACTGGCTCCTCCAAATAAAAATGAACAACAGGCTGAATTTTATTCGTGTTTCCTTCGGCCCCGTCTCCTTTGCATATTATTTAAATAATAAATGAGTTTTTGACAGTCGCAGTGAGAAAGTGAGCTGGCTTCTTTTCTTGGTCGGGGGTTATTCTTTCGCCTTTTTTTAGGGGGTGAGCTTCTAGCTGACAAGTGAAGGAATTGCTCCTGTTCCGTTCCGTTTCGTTTATTCGCTTCAGATACTCGCTCACAACACCATGTTGCCAGAAATAAATAAATCTCTTTAATGTCCCCGCCGAAAAGTTGTGGCACTTTATCCTTTTTTCAGACAAAAATTCGCACAATTTGTCAGAACATCTTTCATCTTGATGATTAGCAAGCCAAATTATTTATGGTACTATAAATGATTTATCTAACTACAGCAAGAATTGATAATAATTATTTTAACTTATTGCTAATTCTACAAAGTAAGATATTTGATTTTTTCCCGCTAAAATTCTTGTTTTTGAAATCTGAATTTCGGCAGCACTGTGGCCAAAGCTTTTGATTTCCTCGATGTTTCAGCGGGCAACAGTTGCTTCTTTTCGCCGCCTCTTCCTAGAATTGTCCCCCGCGCTTTTCCGTCTGGGCTTCGCTACAGAAGCCTTGTTTTTGTTGCTGGTTTCACTGTTGACATTATTGTTGTAGTTAGTTCAGTGGTTGTTGCTGCTTTCGGTAGGTTGCTCCCTTGGCAGCTGAAACATCGCGGGTCTAGTGTAATTGGTTTAGCTAGCAGCTTAACTTTTATGCTATTTGCCGCTGCTCTCTCGAAGGTAATGAAATTTCATGGCATTTGACTCGCTTTCTCAGTTCCAGCCAGAATATGTGTCCTGGCTATAGCCACACATCCTCGCACTCACATGGCCGGCTGGCATCCCTTGCGTTTACGTAATGCTGCTTTATTTATGTTGTGACCGGCGTGGGCGAAGAGGCATATATCAACGTAATTACTGCACCTGAAACCGTATACCCAATTAATTGTTATTCCATTGAATTTCAATTTAGGGCCATTCCTCACATGGTCAGTTGGGTCAATTAGTCAGAAGCCACCAGCCAACGTTGAGCTGAAAGTTGAGAGTTTACACCAAAGCTGGTGCAGAAACAGAAACACAAGCAAAGGGGTTAAAAAGTGGCTAAAGTTGCTAAAAGATGGGTGGTGTTTTTGAACTGAGCATATATAGGTATTAAATGGAATTTAAGACTTCGGAAAATCTATTCTAATATCTTGTATATTTTCATAACTGAATATTCATTTATAGCCTGCAAATACAAATTGTCTGATTTAGAAAATGGCATAAAGTTCGTTGAAATTTTTGACTATTTTTAACAATGAAATATAATAACATATAAAAAATAGAAAGTTGGCGTGAGCTAAGGATTTATTTATATTATAATGACTGAATATCATAGTTTTTATTCAAACATATTATAACTTAACCAGCTCAGATTACAATAAAACATAAATAATAACTACCTATTGCAAAAAATGTTTTCAGTGAAACGTTGTTTTGCTGAAATCACATTTCCAATCTCTATTTCCCCACAAATGGCAACAGTATATTTATTGAAAACTCATTTACTAAGTTACCCTGAAAGTTCAACGAGAACTTTCAATGCTGCACCCACACACACGAGCGGAAAAATGTCATCCCGCATCCGCAAAAATGCAAATTGAATTATATCTAAGCCATTGAATGGGTTGACTTTCATGTCACAGAATCTTCTCATTCTGGATTTCTGTTGCAATTGATTTGTTTGGCAAGATATGGCCGCTTTCTTTTTTTTTTGTTCAAATTCGATTCGCGTAGGTTGCGAATTTCATGACCTGCCAAAAATGCAAAGTTTTTCAAGGCGAAAGGCGAATGGAGAGGCAAGTAAACGATTTCCATCTGCCGCATTGGCCCTCTTTTTGATTTAATACCAAGTTCTGGCGAGGACAACTTGTGGGGAGTCCGGAATTCGAGTCCCAGCCACGCCCCTTTAGGCACTTGAGCGCACAATTAGCTGTCAGTTTGAATGCGAGTGCATGGAACAGCCTGGCTGGATCTGGCCCCAGTTCCTTATCCTTTTGTTCACCAAACGGCTCTTTGTTCCGCCGAAAATTTGCAGCATACATTGTGCCTGACAATTCAATTTGGTGATGACGTACCACTCGCATCCTGGAAACTATTGCCGAGGGGATCCTGCAGCTGGCTGCTGAATATTGATCCCCCGGATAATCGCTAAGCAGGCAAACAACATTTTTGCACTTATTCACAACCGGAAAATAGAGCAGTACTCGCCGCACAGCAGGGGCAATGATGGAAAATGTATAAGCTCAATGCGATTAGGAAGCGAGGAGGAGCCAAGGAGCAAAGGAGCTAAGGAACTAAGGAGCTAAGGAGCTGAGCCACGGAGCTGGGGGAACCTCATCTCCTTGCCCAATGCTAAGCGGGTCCGCAACGCACTGACAGCTGTGAAAATTATGGAGGCACTTTGTCCTTCGCAGCTGAAAAACATATAATAAAACAATTGTCACTTCCGCAACATTTCGCAATCGATTTGTTTTCCTCTTCAGTCAGCTTAAGCCCACTGCCCTGCTTTAATGCCAGCAACGGTCTTAACTACATTTATCCTGCTTGTAGACCAAGTTTGGTGGAGCTCCTGTTCCGGCCAACAAGTTAAAGAGCCCCTGGAGGAGCATTGACCATTGATCTTTTATGTGCGCCAGTACACGAAGAGAAATGATAACCGGAGTGTTATTCTTTATTAGGGTTCTGGTTTAATTGCCAAGTCCAGCGGCTATAATACCATAAAATTCAATTTATCAACCAAAGGAGCAGTGTTGCTTGCTACGCCAAATATTATTAAAGATATTTTTATTTTGCCAATACAACGTGATTGAAAGTAGTTAATATAAAACGAGTATCATTTCTCTTAATGTTGAGTGTTGAAAAACTGTGATTAAGATAAAGAGTGTTGTAGCAAACACGAAATAGTAGATAGTACTTCAAAGGATACTCGTATCCTTTAGCAGCGATAACATGTCACCTCTCACAATAATTTATGGCTTACCTTCTTTGGTGTTTTAATTACAACTAACTCTACCATTATGGATTCGTGTTTAAATTTATTGCATATATTTACATTTTTCAACTCTAGGTTGAACTCTGCTTAAGCCGCTCTTAAAATGGGATTTGCATCCTTTGCTTGTGTGGCCCATTTCTCAGCGGGCAA
Source organism: Drosophila sechellia (assembly GCF_004382195.2). Taxonomy (NCBI): domain Eukaryota; kingdom Metazoa; phylum Arthropoda; class Insecta; order Diptera; family Drosophilidae; genus Drosophila; species Drosophila sechellia. Next base: position 13,048,425 of record NC_045950.1, on the reverse strand, counting down.
GTTTCAAATTTGAAAGTTTTTCGCATAAATTTCAAGTAGCACTCGCCGGACAAGCAAACTGGAATGTAAGCGAAGACTCCAAAGCAAACAAGCTGGCTCACAACAAAGTTGCAAGGGCTCCGGGCCCACAACTTAGAATCCCCCCACTGCTCGACCGGAGTACATAAAATAAACTTCAATTTGATGGGATTTGATGTGGGGCATTTAACATTTACGACACCTTCCAATCTCCAGTTCAAACATAAATGATACATTGAATCGGGGCTGGCGCTATCCGGGGCTTGCAACTGCGGGTCCTACGATTACTGCAACAATTTCGTAATCAGCGCCGACCCCAAAATGGGAAATTCACCACACAGGACCTGGAGAGCACAGTTTTCCGTGCCAAAGCTAGAGAGGGAGAGAGAGAGATTGAAGAGGGTCCTTGCGCTCAGTTGGTTTTTTTTGCGGGGGCGTCCCAATGTTGCCAGCAACATGTTGCCAGCCGTCCTGCTGTTGCTTCAGCATCATAAATATTCAACAAAGTTAAGTTGTCATAGCTAGTTGAAGACCGATTTCCAACACCCCACACCCCCCGGAAATGCCGACAGCAGAGTGGGGTCTCTGCTAAAAGCCGAACGAATAAAACTTCAATTCAATATATTTCCAGCCAAGTCATGGGCCAAGGGGCAGATGGGCATGGAAATTTCTACGGCTGATGGCCGTCATCTGGTATGCCCGAAAAGAAGGAAAAGCACACAGGAATAAAGGCTTGGGGCGATAGTTACATTGGTACTTTCAAAGGGACTTTCCTTTTTTTATCGACCACAGGAAGTAAAACAAGCCAGTTAAAGTTAAAGGACCACGACGCACAAGTTCGACTTTTCGATGTATTGAGCATAGTACATGCATCATAAAAACCAACATATGTAGGATCGATTTCTTATGCTTTTATCATGTTCATTTCAAATTACTTTCTTACAGTGTATAAAAGGGTGGGGTCCCGAAGGAGTGAGACATTCCACACAAAGGTGAGTAATGACCCTTGAAGCTGGATTTTCTATGGACGTGAGTGTGTGTGGCCAGCAATTTGGCAGCCACACCCACTTCCTTGGGCCTCCAGACAATTGGGATTGGGCGTTCCCGAAGGTTATTGTAATTTTGTTTCGTGAGAAGCTTTGGCAGGTGGTCGATTTCGATTGATTTATACCCGGCTGCGTAATTATGTATGTATGTTTGCCATCCATCTGGGATTCATAAACTGGAAAGATCTAGGACAGCCGGGAAATTATTTTCATATCTATCTTAGCCTTCCACACAGTCGAACTGTTATATAATACGTATCAAAAATCATCAAAATTTTCAACACTGCAAGTCGAATTCCATTATGTCCGGAATTGGCATCAATGGCTTTGGCCGAATCGGTCGAATGTTTGCCCGCCAGGCTCTAGTTCGGAAAGATGTCAAGATCGTGGCAATCAACGATCCCTCGCTGGATCCCAAGTATCTGGCCTACATGCTGCGATACGACTCCACTCATGGACAGTTCAATCAGAAGATCTCTGTCGACGGGAACAATCTCGTTGTAAATGGCAAGAAGATCAAGCTGCTCAAGGAGTCGGACGTCAAGAAGGTGAAATGGTGCGACCTCGGCGTGCATACGGTGGTGGAGTGCTCCGGCAGGTTTACCACCCTAAAAGCCTGTCAAGGTCACCTGGATAGTGGGGCCAAAAAGGTGGTCATATCGGCACCATCTGCCGATGCTCCGATGTTTGTGTGCGGCGTGAATCTTGATACATACAAGCCGGGCACACCAATCATCTCGAATGCCTCGTGCACAACCAATTGCCTGGCGCCTCTGGCCAAGGTGGTGAACGATAACTTTCAAATATGTGAGGGCCTTATGACCACCGTTCATGCGGCTACAGCTACCCAAAAGATCATCGACGGACCCAGCAGCAAACTCTGGCGGGATGGACGCAGTGGCATGACCAACATCATACCCGCAGCCACAGGAGCCGCTAAAGCAGTCGGCAAGGTGATTCCGGACCTGAACGGGAAGCTCACGGGTATGGCTTTCCGTGTACCAGTTCCCAATGTCTCGGTGGTGGACCTCACCTGTAGGCTTTCTAAGCCCGCCAAAATGGATGATATCAAAAAGTGCATCAAGGATGCATCCGAATGCGAAATGAAGGGAATCCTGGGGTATGTCGAGGAGGAGGTGGTGTCCACCGATTTTAACGGCTCACGATTTGCATCCGTCTTTGATGCCAAGGCCTGTATTGCCCTAAGCGATACCTTCGTCAAGTTGATCAGTTGGTACGATAACGAGACCGGATATTCGTGCCGTCTCCTTGACCTGGTTCTCTATGCCCAATTGGTCGACCAATGCGATGCGAAGGAAAAGGGTGGTTGCAAGTAGGAAGATCCCTGTAAGAAAAAGGATGATCCCTGCAAGAAATAGGAAGATCCTTGCAAGAACAAGAAATAGAAAAAAAAAAAAAAAAAATTTTTACCAAATCTAGACTTATTTAAATTAGATTTATATTTAGAAATCTTTATTTACTTAAAAATTATTGAAATGTAATCCATTTTACCATAGTTTTTAGACGCAAATTTCATATTTTGCAATTCTTGTGGGCTAAACAATAGGTAGCATAGCAATTGGCATTTATTCGCCATTTTTCCAACATATAAATAAAGAACAAAAAAATGTATACCCATATTTTCCTGGCAGACATAAAACCCATAAGACACAAAAGAAAAAGTGTCTGGATTCTTTGGAAATTGTCTTAGACATTGCTGGAGTTCCGCTGAAACTGCATTGATGATATACTCTTAATCTCGTTGTCATCCATGACACCTCCATCACTGCTCTGATGGTGGTCCGCCTCTACGATGATGTCATCCAGTGTAGGTGTCTTAATTCTATTGCGAATAATGAGATCTCTGTCGGAGGGTGCTTGAAGATGAAGAGGATTTGTGGCTAGCTCGGCGGGACCATCGCCACCGCCACCACCACCACCGCCCTGCAGACCCAGAGTCAAATTAACCTTGGCGTGCTGTCCAGTCGTAAGTTCACTGCTGGGCTGTACATTTTCCAATGTCGTGGGCGGACGCAGGCGCGCAGGATCCAGCAGGGAATGCATTTTGGTCTGTTTCCTGGGCGTTCGAGCAGGCGATGCCTTACGAGAGTTGTAGTTCTTTAGCTGTTTGGATCTGAAAGGTAAAAGCAAAGTTCATTGTCATTGAAAAGTTTAACAAATTGTCCCTTCTAGTTCACATACGCCTCCATCAGCTTCAGCAGCAAATGATGATACGCCTTGTACTCATCCTTTCCGAACTCATTCGGATCGTGCCGAGCATGTTCGTACATATCGCAGTATTGGTGAATCATCCGCTGCCCTGCTCCGTTCAGCGTCACCGATAAAGTGGTCAGCAAAAAGGCCCTCAAGCTCTCAGGAGAATGTCGAGAGCTACCGTCCGCCCTCGCTATTTCGGATTCTAGCAGTTTCACGTCATCAACCGCCTTCATGCGGTAGTAGTAGGGTGGCAATGGTGACTCCTGCTCCGGCTGAACGATATACTTGTCGCCATCGTCCCACAGCAGCTTCGGCTCCTGCGTGATTTTCTGGATGCAGTCCAGGCGCCGCTCAATCTCTCTCCTTAGCGCCTTCTTGGCATCATTGCCTACAGGAACGTGGGGCCCACGACGTCCGCGCAGCTGGAAGCGCATAATCTGCCGCTTGGCAAAGATGAACAGCATCAAGCAAGTAAGTACTCCACCGCTGATTATAATGATTATCATCACGCCCGAAAGCTGTTCCATGTTGCCGCCCGCCTTGCTGGCCTTCTCCTGGAGACTCGGTGCGGCGTAGTCGCCTACCTTGTGCAGGCGCAGATGCCCATCCATGACGAGTACTCTTTAATCCGCGGATAAGAAGTAATAAACAATTTTCTCAAACAAATTCTTTGTTGTTTTGGTTAGCCACCCAAAACAGCTGATTCTGAGTGTGACCGTTTAGGTTTGGAAAATACTAGGAATACATAATTATATCTTATATACCAAGTTTCAAAAACGAAGCGCCAATTTTAAACGCATAATTTTGTAATGGTTAGAAAAATGTAAACTTATGTAACAGTAAGAAAAAACAAACATTACAATTATTTCTAAAATGGTCAACAATTTTTATTTTTCATTTTTTTTATAATATATATGGAAATTTAAATGGGAAACCAATACTTTTGAGCGCCTCAACAATTATCAATTGAATTTTGAGAACTTGGACGATTATTTACACACTAATAAAGAAATCCATGCGGATGAACAGTCTCTTTGGCAACCAGCGAGTTATATTGCTCCTTCTACTTCAATCATTTAGCTCACGTCCACGGGTAATTATTGCTGAATAGCACCGTGCCCACCAAACTATAAGTGGTGCACCATACAAAGAGAGCTCCTGCCTTCGAACGCAGCCTTAGTTGGGCCAGTGTCTTGGGCATGTGGTCAGCGGCAAACCAGTAGAAAACAGGTGTGGCCGAGGCCAGAAGGCGGGTGGACACTTGGATGTGGACGTAGAAGGTGCAGACAAGGGTGAGAAACGCAGCGTGCAGCACGAAAGGGAATATGGTGTGGTCCCTAATCAGCTCCTTGTAGCCAGAGGGCTTAAGTTTTACCCAGACCGCTTTGGCCGTGTGGTGCATGTAGTCGTAGCAATGCCAGTGCATGAAACTCAGCATGGGCAGGGCCAGCAAGAAGTTGGGCAGCTGTTTCCACTTGTAGTATCGCAGGAAGCCCACATCCCAGTAGTGCGACTGCACGTAAGTGTAGGGGAACGGCAACGTGTACTGGCACCAGGGTGATCCTTCAGAGCCTTGGCCAGACAATAGGTACTTCCGCTCCACTGCGTAGTCCACAATGTGCTGCGGATGGTTTGGCCTTATAGACGGCAGACAGTAGAGCCTGTATATGTAGAAATAGTAGGTGTGCAGTATCCCAATGGCTCCCAGAATTGTCAGCGTCATTTGTGTCAGCTGCATGCAGGTGTTGGGCTCCTTGTTCTTGAGTAGCAGGTGGCGTCCGAAGAAGTAGAGCGGGTATCCCAAGGTGATTAATCCATTTGAGCGGCACACTAAGCAGGCGCCTAAGGCGGTTCCCAAACGCAGAAATCGGAAGCTACCCGTCGGCTTCAAGCACTCCAGCATCAGATGAAGGCTGGAGAAGGCGAAAAATGTCTCTGAGTAGGCGGCGGTGAAGAAAATGGTGGCCGGATTAAAGCAGAAGATTAGGGCCGCATTCCAGCTCTTGTTTAGGTCGTTGAACAATACTTGGGTGAGCTGAAACAGCAGATTAGCCGACTCGCAAAAGAGCCACAGGTTCAGAGCTACGGCCACCACCAGTAGGATAGATTCCTGTGATAAAGAAATCCCCATGGCCTCCACGGCCTGTGCCACATGACGCACCACAACCGGATACAGTGGATAGAAGGCCAACGTGTTTTCGTAGCTGTACAGATTATCGGCTATATGCAGATAGTATTCTCCATCCCAGTGCCTTAATCCGCCCAAGCAGCGCTTAATAATCTTGTCTATCCAGGAGGCATTCTGATCTGGCGAAACCGGCATCCGGAATACATCTGGTCTGTGCTCTGGCAGGGCTCCGTTGGCGACCAATTGTACCAGAAGGACGATAAGGCGACTGGCCAGCGCCAGTTTAGTCACCTTCTCTGTCATTTCAGATTTCTAGGGCTTGGGTGGAGTCGATTATCATTCGGCGGGCATGTGATTCATATCAAGTCGAGGGCCTCACATACCTCACAGCTAAAACGATGTGGACGGATCTTCTGGCCTGGACACTCGTGCGGCGGGAAAATGGCAGTTTTGCTCTTGGGTTGCCTCTTGAACTTCCCTCCTTTTTGGTGACATTTACTTTGTGAAGCGGTTTTATTATTATATATTATTTTTGGGCAGAAGCCCGGAAAAGCAGAGCATGGTGTGACCAGAGGGTTTGAGAAAGCAGTAGTCAATGTCGATATATTATCGATACGAAAATAATATATTTAACAAGCTGAAATAAATTAATATGTACACTTAATTCTCGTTGCACTCAAATTATTAATATTTTATACAATACTGCCTAATAATTTAATTTAAAATTAAGCAGTTTACACGTCAGCTGAATTGCAATCGACACTGTCAAACTAATATCGTTGATTGCCCCACCTCTAATAGATATGGCACATTATAGTGGCGGCATTTCCTAAAAACACTGCCGCTTTTGTTTTGCAGTTGGGTTGAATTTAAGCTGAAATTTCACTCATAAATGAAGTGTCGCAATGCCGAGCAGTGCAAAAAAGTCGGACTCCGCAAGGAGCACTAGCTCGACGCCGCGAAGACTGCGAAAGCGCAAACGAGTGGAACGCCAGAGCCTGGACTCGCAGGTCGATGAGGATGCCAAGGAGATCGATCGCCGGCTACGGAAAGTCGCCAAGAAGAACTCCATCAGCGCCGAGGACATGCAAAAGGTGGTCCGGAAGGTGGTGCGCAACGATCATGTCTTGGCATTAGTCACCTTGAAGGCGGAGGACGAGCTGGCGCGCGAGAAGTTGGAGTCGGCGGAGCAGCAAAAGCGGGGTGCCATTATAATAACGGACACTCCATCTGTGCCCAAGCTCACGCGAGCCAAAGCTCGGGAACTGAACTGCACACCTGGGATCTCGCTGCCCCATCTCAATGAAACTTCCACCGACAATAATGGCATAGAGGCTCTAATACGTGAGGATTTGCACTCTGATGAGGAGGACGAGGAGTATACGTTCAAGGAGGAGGACTTTCATGTGAGTATAAACATCGAGGCAAATTGATCGTTGCTCAATACTAATTATTCTTTTATTATCAGTCCGATGATGATCCTAACACTACAGCATCGGATTTTGACTCCAATCCTTGCACGCCTCAAACTCCTCTTACTGCCAATGAGGAATCTCCTGTAAAGTTCTCTGATGACGGTTGTTTCAAGGTGCCGTTTGAAAAAAATTTGCAGGATAGAGAGGATCTTAGGATTGCAACCAGAACGCGCTCCAAATTTTGTTTGCAGCAAACTACCATTGAGGATTTGCAGTCGGAATTCGTTCCGCCGGACGTGGAGCCTAGCGATGTGGTGGAGAACGAAATGACCGCCAACGATGCGGATTGGATGCAGTTCCTCAATGACTTTACAAAGCCTTTAAGTAGGTAGTATCAATGGATGCTTTTATGGTCTTCCTAACTTTAATAACTTACAGACAATACGATCCAGGGCGACGATGATGATCCTATTAACGATCCAGAATATGTGGCCGCTGATCACTTGGAATCGGAATATGAGAACGCCGAGGAACTGCGCGATGTGAATATCTCCAAAAAAGAGTTAACTGACCTGGTCTCTGAGCTGTTTGCTGGTTTGCTGGAAGAGGGAGTCTCTCTGGAATCGATTGAATTGGAAACACCTCAAAAATTCGTTGAAAGTGCCAACGTTTCTGTGCTTCCAATTGATCAAGTATCCCGTAACATTGATTTCGATGGGCAGCAGATAAATGCTAATCAGCAGGATCTACCTGTTTTTCAACCTAATCTAATGCCGCCTAATTGCGAAGGAATCGATATGGGCATGGGTGTGCCTGTCCCCGTGGCTGTGCTGCAGGAGGAAACTCGTGGATCCGCTTGCAATGTGGTAAATATACCTTCTGAGGCCCTGACTGCTCCTCCAGAACTAATAGCGGTTCCAATACCTGGACAACCAAATTGCTTCCAAATCGCCAAAGTTGTAGCCAATGATTCAACTGTTGGTCTTCCATTGACTGAAGAGTCCCTGCAGAACTTTTCTAGCTTGCATCCAATGCAACCCCCCGTTGTAGATGCAAGCAATGCAGATCGTTATAAAAAACCATTTGATACGAACTTCACCTGGGAATACATCTCGGTTAGGAAACATATATACTCGGAGTATGAGGAAAAGTTTGAGAGCCTGCAAAGCGTAGAGCCAGTGAACTTCAATCATCTCGCCAAGAGCAGGGGATTTACCCTGTCTCAACATGATATGCTTCAGCAGCAGCTTCGCATTCACACGCAGTTGCTCAGTCAAAGCTATCTGCAAACCTACTCCCATCCTACGTTGTACCCCATGGCCAAGAAGCCCAAGGAAATGTTGGAAGAATTGCACAAAATGGCAACTAAAGATCCCAGTTTTAATTGCTGGAATCTGCAGGAGGCGGTTCAGCTGGTTAGAAAGTGGGAACATGATCTGTGCAGTGATGAGTTTAAGGAGGAGAACGAGAAGATGATGGACTTCATCAACAAGGAAACGGATCTGACGTAAGTTGGTGAAACTTTAAACAAAACATTCTGCTGTACAACTTGTATTTATTATTTTAGTGATGGCCACACGCGTCAGGTTCCCAGGCTGGCGCCTCGAATTATGGATCTCATGCTGAATAGCCGGGTGTTTATGTATCCTCAGTACCTACCCCGGATGGCGTTTCAACCGAAACTGACTAAAACCACCGCTTACGCACCCTCCGAATATCAGCTTATTGCCATTGGCCTGGAAAAGCACTTGGCATTAATGGGAAAAACCCAAAGGCAACTACGCAAAGGTGCAGATCCCATTCGTGTTGCTAGTAAGCGAATGATTAAGGATACAATTTGTGGAAAGAGTGCCCGCCGAATTTTCTTGAAAATCAGTGAGCTACGCAACTCAAAACAGTACAATCCAGTGAAGTATTTCTTTGAACGTCGTCGAGCTCCACCCGCTAACGCCATCCTTTGGGGATTCGCGGATGGGGTGGTGAGAACTCCGCGGGAACGTCACATGGAGCTTCCCAGTGGCTGGCAATACTACATTGAGGTAAGGAACACAATGGATTATTATCGGGTACACTGTTTAACATTTAATAAGCATAAAAAAGGGTCAAAATCTCAAAGGGTAAATAAGAAGGGATTAGGAAAACTAGCTTAGTTGGTGGCCCACTCGATCTCTGGGTATGAGGCGCAGCTCGGATCCGTGCTTTAGGAACACATTACCAGCAGTCTGCTGTGGGCTAATGCCAATTCCATCGTCCGTGATGATGGCACTCGTCTCCGCCGGAACCTTGAACTCCTCAGAGGCGAATTTCAGCACAGCCGTAAAGGGAGTTCCCTCCGGAACACTGAGCACCTTAAAGGGAAGCTTAGGGTCCGAAGTTAGCGTGATTTTGAAGGTTACTTTGCTCATTGTGGAATGTGCAGACGTGGTCAGTTTTGATTCTCTATGGGAATAAACAGGATTCCGATGTTTTCCACGGGCAGAGTGTTTGAGCTGGTTGGAAAAGTTTAAACAAGTATAAATTAGTTGGTTTGAAAACTGTTTTAAGGGGTATTTACTTTAAAAACAATAAAATATGTTCTCGCTCTTACTTTAGTGCGGTCAATATTACGATAGGCAAGGCAGCGAATTATCGTCTGTGATGAGCAATATTTGCATAAATGTACCTATGTCCGTACCTAATTAGGTACACATGGATATAACTTTATTACTTTTTCTCCCGAATTTTATGAATTATAGCTTATATTCTCATTTTGCTAGCAATTGTTGGCAGAATTATTTTACGAAATAAATCACTGCTCATCGGTGGCTAGGTACAATCGACCAAAGTTATCGATATCAATATACATAGCTTGTGCCATCGCTGAGTTTATAAATTGCGGACAATTTTCAATCTAAAATTTTTCAGAAAACTTGGGATCAAAAGCGCACACGTCGCAATTTCAAAGCATCGAAAGCATCGTCGGTGGCCAGTGCTTCATATTTGGAGTTTGTACGCGAGGCGGTCGGGGAGGACCTGCTGCTGCCAGAGACTTTTGGTCTGGCTGCGGTCCCCAATGGCAGTGCTGCTGGTTCGGAACCACCCAAGGAGAGCAAACCGAAGAAAAGGCCAGCACAGAGGTCTCGCCCAGCGGAAAAACCTCCACAGCTCACCATCAATGTGAATTATGTTTTTGGCGGGAATACGAGCGCAGGAAACATACCCGGAGTCTCGGGGGTTTCGGTGCCCTTGGTGGCCGGCGGAAATCTGGCCGAGAACGTACTGAACATTAATCGCAGCTTATACACCGCCGCCGAGTGCAGTAGTCTACTGGCCTTGCCGCCTGCTCCTCCACCATTAGATGAAAATGCTCCGCCAGCCATCAACTTCACAGTAGACGAGTTCACTCACAGTCTAAAAATCTGCGAATTGGAGGAATCCAGCGAGGCCGTACAGCCGGATCTGTTGCCTGTGCAGGATACCCCTTCCGTCGCAGGCAGAAACGTCAAAAGGGCGCGATACCAAATCTTTAAGCCAAAGGTTCAATCCGCACATAAATCGCGAAAGGGGTCAACACCAACCCGCAGTCGATACCATATATTGCGCGAACGTTTGCGACATAAACTAAGCCAGCGCTGTCATTCCCTAATCACCACCTATGAATCCTACCTGCGTCATCGCAGCGAAAAATATAAAGACTGCGAGTTGGTACAGGTCGTGCACAATCGTTTTTTCGCCCTAGAACTGTACACTCAACTTTTGGTCGATCTGAGGATGTTCTGCAGCAATACTAATCCTAAAACGGCAGCGCAGCCAAAGAGATCCAGGAGTGATGATGAGGCTGCAAAGCTGAGAAAAGCCAATCGCCAGGAGGAGATGCTTCGCCACATGCTCCAGCCGGACTCTATAGAAGAGAGCAATCGCAAAGATGCCAGTAAGTTTTAGTTAAATTCCAATTAATGAAATCTTATTAATTTTATTATTTTGCATGTTCAGTTTTTGCTATGAATTTTTATGAAAAGGTAGAGGAGGCCTTGCTGAGTGCCAATCGCCTAGATGATTGCAAAAAATTCAACAGTATTTTGCAAAACTTCGACCCCAGGCAGGAGAAAGTTTCATCTTTGTATCTGGTATGCATCATTTAAGTGACTTACTCTTATTGCATTCTAAATTTTTGGGTTTCCTTAGAAAGTGGAAGAAATTTTGCTACCCAATCATCCCGATCTGGCTGAAGTATTCCTCAACTTTTTGCTACCTGCCGAGGCCGCTGAGATGGGAAAATTCTTTGAGCACTTTATGATATGCAATGCTACCAACTTTATCAACAAACTTAACATTTACTTCAGTAAGCAGCCAGCTCAAATCAGAAAGATTTATACCTGCCTAAACGAGTTGGCCGAAATGCCTAATGTTAGCATGAAAAAAGTTGAGAACAAAATAATGCCCTTGCTCAAGGGCAATCAATTTCTGGTCGATTGGTTTGTGCAACAATTCCCCCAGGGAAAACCACCAAAAAGGTAAGAGTGTTAAACAAAATACTCGAGATTGATTAAATGTAACATTTTCTTTTATTTCCAGAATCCTTTCTCCTGTAGAGACCATAAATCTGCATGACGTTCAAAACAATACAACGGGAGAATATACGGAAACTATTCAAGAGTTTACAGATGTACCTACGCCAAGTAAACCTGGTTGTCACTTAAAGTATATCAATGGTCGCATATTTTATGGAGCCAAAATCCAATTGCCAGCCAAACTGTCTTTTATGGCTGCCAGTATTTACAATGAACAATCTTATGACGCGCCACCCGTCTCAAGTGACTCGCTAAACTGCGCCCATGGTATTCGAGCGCAGGGAGAAAAACTTCTTAGTATGGCTGCCAATACAGATAGCGACGATGGCGCGGATCGGAGTGAGGAAGATGATGCCAGCCGCGCTTTGATTATTGATACCACGGGTGATGAGCAGAACAGCTGCTCATCTATTGAGATGTGCGATGAGGCAGGCTTAAGAGCGCATGCAATCAGATTGAACCCCGGCTTGTATAGCAACTCAAGCTTTACCAATGCATCGACCAGTACGCCCAATGTGGGCAACTCTCACCAATCCCATCATCCGCACGCCAAAAAAACTGCCATAAACTTTGGTGAAATATCCCCACGCAAGCAATCAGCATTTAACAATTCGGGATTGAGTCCCTTATCGGCAGCCACCAACAGTTCTCCTCAAGTCGACAAACGAAAGTCACCTACAAAGAAGATCCGATCTCCTCTTAATCAAACTCAAAACAGACAACGTGCCAATAATCAGCCAATGGTCGTTATCCATGAGTCTCAGCCTTCATCTTCGCCAGCCATTGAGTGTGCAAAGCGCTTGCGCACACTGATCGATCAGGAGAGCGTGCGGGATGCAGCAGATACAAAGGCGGGCATTCGAATTATTGCGCAAGCCAAGCATCAACCTCCAAACCAATGCAGCTCTGAAGATATTACGAAAATCGAGGTCGACAGCCTGGATGAAAGTGCCGAGAATATGCCTTTCCGTACAGATCTCAGAATGGACATAGATCAATCGGAGGAGGAGCTGGAGCCACTGCAATTAAGTGCTGGCAACACACCACAGCACGTGATCACAACACAATTCGATAGCGATGAGGACTGCAAGCTGGATGTTGTAGCCACGCTGGCGAACTGCACCACCGCAGATGGTAGATCGGAATCAGCATCGGCATTAACTGCCAGCACATTGCACCCTGATAGTTCTGGTAGTTCCCACTCGGCACCTTGGACTCGTGAAGAGGACAAAGTAATCCTGATCGAAATGAAAATAGGGGCACGGGATCGAGAGCAGCTCATTCGGCGTATGCGCGCCAAGCTAAAGAATCGCAGTATAGAAGAACTACGTAGTAGGCATCAGTTTCTTATGGACTTTCTGTCCAAATTGCAGGGAAAGTGAGGTTTCTATAAGATGTTCTTTTTTGTATTATAATCCAATCTGAAATAGGATACTATAATAATAACTGTATATAAACGAAATGGTTTATCCCATTAGCTATAAACAATAGGTTTTGAAGGCAATTCTTTGTTGTACTGATTACCTATTTAAGCATACAAAAATTCCCTTCAGAATACTTTGTTTTATTATTAAAAATTTGAATATTTTGAAATCTACTTTACGTTGAAATTGACTATTAATAGATATATTTAAACTATGAATTTAATATTTTGGTGCCCAGCTAGATGATAAGAAGGACGCATTGTTTGAATTTTATTATTCTATTCTATAGTTTTGGTTAACGAGCACATTGTTTTGCATTTTCTTAAAGACTGTAAATATATGAAAATGTTTTAAGAATTTTTAAGATGTATCTGATGTATTATCAATCCACCTTGTGTGGGAACTTCAAACGTATTCGCATTTGAGAACCTAAACAAACCTGGAATTGTTCCTTTGAGAAGTACGACGTAAGACTAAAATATGAATGCTCCGGAGCTCTCGTTGGATGAACCGCAATACGCATCCTTCTTTTGCATCCTGGGAGCCGTGTGCGCCATTGTCTTTTCAACATTGGGAGCCGCCTATGGAACAGCGAAGGCTTCGGTGGGAATCTCTTCGATGTCAATCAAGCATCCGCAGCTGATCATGAAGGCGATTGTTCCAGTGGTCATGGCTGGCATTATAGCCATTTATGGACTGGTGATTGCGGTCCTGCTTGCTGGATCCCTCAGCAGCCCCTATAGCGCCTACAAGGGTTTCCTAAACCTCAGTGCTGGACTGGCGGTGGGAGTCTCTGGGATGGGAGCTGGTATTGCTATTGGTGTGGTGGGTGAAGCTGGAGTTCGTGCATCTGCCCAGCAGCCAAAACTCTTTGTGGCCATCATTCTAATATTGATATTTGCCGAGGTCTTGGGTCTGTATGGTCTCATAGTGGCCATTTATTTGTTTTCCAAGTAAAAGGAGTTATGCCTACCTTATTAAAGAAAAACTGGTTTGAAACATTCTGTTCTGTCTGTTAATGGTTAATCATTTGTCAAACTTCAAACTATTTGCTCAGCTGTAAGACCCTTTTTCGGAGTCAGCTTCATTCTCTCTGTTAGTTGAATAGTTACCATTTGGGATTCACAGGGTTAACATCAACCTGAAGATGTATCTTCATCAGTTCTTTGTATTCAGTTTAGTCTGCAGTATTGTTCTTGTTCAAGTTCAGACTCAACAGAATGCTACAAGCAACGCAACCAACATCCATGGGAATAATACTAAAAGACACATCATGGTACGAAAATTGCACGCTGATGAGAAGCTGGGTAAAGGAATGATGAGTATAGTGATACACAAGATTCAACCCGGGCACTCCTACTACAAGGTGTTTGATGGCGATGAGGAGGCAGCGCGTGGATTCACCAATAAGATATGGAACCGTTTGTTTAATCGCTATAGCACAATGCGCATATAAATTATTAGTCTTAATTCTAGTTACGTATGCGGAATAAGTTAGCTTAAGTTATAATTATAAAGCTAGAATTGAATATGGATTCCTCGTCGGGTGCGGAATCCTTTGTGTGCAGGCAGGCGCTAGATCTGGTGTAGAAAACCTCCGACTCATGGTGGCTATGACTTCCTTCGTCCTGCTCGGAATCCTTCATGGTGAATGTACCCACTGCCGTCTTGCAATGGCCATTGATCTTGCAGCTGGAGTCACTGGCCCAACTTTCGCAACCGCATGGCAATGCCTCATCTGGTGGCAGATGTTGTGGAGTCACACTGCTCACCACCCGCTCCTCCGCCGTGGCCTTCTGCTTTCTCTTGTCCTGGCAGCGTCTCCATGTCCTTTTTACAGCCCGGAAACAACACAAACCGAAGCACACATCGGAGGTTCCCTTGAGGCACAGGAAAAACTCGGGAATAAACGATGGATTGATCACGGCATAGACAACTATGTTCAGCGACAACTGCAGTGCATTCAATGTTATGCAGATCACCTCCAGCTGCTCAATGAAGGAGTCATCCACCTTGTTGGTATCACCACCGAATAAAAGATTTAACGAGCTCTTTCTGGACGTCATGTGTGCGGGAAGTTCGCCAAAGAGGTACAATGTAATCACAATCACTATGCTGATTGTCAACTTCATTTGGTGCTGCAAAGCGTTTCAATGTTTATGCGAATAGATAAAATAAAATATAAATTCAAGAATTACGTTTTCCAGTCGTATTTATGTTTATTGTATACCTGATATCGCTTGGCAGTGGTGCGGCTATTGGCAGCGGGGTTGTTAGCCTGGCATATTCGACTTTGCTTCGTCCACTTCCGGAAGGCTATAATAATAGCTCCATTGCCGATGAGCAGGAATATGGCTGGCAGAAGGGCCAACAAGGCGAAGGTGAACCAGTTTTGAACTTTATAAAAACTGCAGCCAAAAGAGAAACTCCATGAGAACATATGTCCACTTACTCCCATTCCAGTTAAACTCACTTTGTGTAGTAAAATTCTGTGACGTGACAAGTCCCCGAGTCGCTAACGTAGAAGACGAAAAAGTATGGCATATTGACCACGATGGATATGCCTATTGCCACCACGATGATGCAGCGAGCCACCTTTCGGCGACAAAATCGCGGGGCCCCGTTGTTCCTTTTAAAACTGGACAGATAGATGAATCTATCCAGGCTCAGACACGCTAGGATAAGGTTCGCTCCGCCAGTGCTGATGCCAAAGAGTGGCGTTTGCCACTGATAGTCGTAGGTAATCCATGTGGGACTGCTGTAGAAATAGCTCCTGGACAGAGCAGTCAATGTGATGAGCAGGCACGAGATGCAGTCCATCCACGAAAGGGCCGCCAGGTAACTGAAGGCCGATGGCGTCATCTTGGGACGCATGAATACCACGGCGTTGATAAAGTTCGTACACAGTCCAAAGGCGGACAAGGTGGGCACGGCCAGTCCGTAGAGCACAAAGAGTACAACCGTGGGCTTCCGTCTTTGGAAGATGCACTCATCGCTATGCTGCATTCCGTGCTCCTGGCCGATTACCCAGCCGGATTCTGAGCTGGTGAAATTGCCGGCGTACATGACAGATTGGATGATTCGATGACTGGCCATGTTGTTCACTGACTGACTGACTGGGTGAAGAGGAGGATTTGGCAGCGACTGCTGGACACGTCTATCTAATTGTTGCAAATTCACGATAAGATTATCTAGCGCTAACGGACGCATAAATGTTAATTTGTACGCAATCAATGATAACGCCGCCACGCACACCCACCTCAACATCGACCCCTGTCTCGGCCGATCCCCCCGTCCCATTATCTTATATAGGTGCTATAGAGGTATATATGGCCCGATATCCTGACGTTCTTTTTTTTTTGTTGTTGCATACTTAGCTGGGCTCCGTGAATTTATGATCAACTGGTTGGGATGTAATTCGAATTTTGGATACCCATGCCTGGATTGTGGCTAAAAAAATAGTTAAAAAGCGTGCGAGTTTTAGATTAACCATGTTAAAAACACCTCGAGTGTTTTTTGAATTACCACCCCAGATAAACATTTTCCATTTACGAGATTCAGATGCATTTAGTAGTACTTTTATTTACTTTCGGGTACTCGTACTGTATGTGTGTGGTGTGCCCAATGCCGTTTGTTTGATTTATTCGAGTTTGTCTCTTTGTTTGGCTTGGCTCAATAAATTATAGATTATATCCAGCCTGGGACTGTGTGTACTCGTTAATGTATATAGTGGATGCACATATGCACAGGCATATAGCACTGACTGACTGTTCGTGGTTGGGTGGGTGAATTATTCAGACGTAAAAATAGTATTCATTAGTTTAGTTTGGAAGTTTTCGCTCTCTCTCTCGCGTGACATCTTATGGTATTATATCTTTTAAGTAATTTCACATCGATATTTCATAGATATAATTATGTTAATGTATATGTTTATATATCTATTTAGTTTGTACTAATTTAATATGCAATTCAAATACATACGTATGAGACTTAGGTTTAAAAAACGACCGTGAAAATGATCAAAATTACATAAATATGTTTTGTAAAAATGTCGACTCTAAATAAAACTTTAATGCAGTTAAAGTCCTACCAATATGCTTTTTCAATATGTATATAGTTCGATAATAAAAATTAATTTTCATTAAATTGTAATATTTTCAATATTTGAACAGACTTGAAAAGTGTTTTCGCTTCCTTCATTTATTTGCCATGAAAGTCATTAAAGTAATTCAGACACACATATACATCTATAGATATATGTTAATTATGCATTACATTTACTTTTTAAAATACGAGCAAATTGATTTATCCCCGCGTTGAACGTTAAGTGCTACTCATCGTGGTTGTGAGTATGATTACTCATCCATCGTGAATTGGGATCGAGTATATCATTTGATCTACCTTGTTGGCTTAGATTACATTTTGATTTCAAACTGGATAGTTAAATTAAACGTTTTAAATGCTTCAAGTTCGGAGTTACACAATTCAATATATTTAAGTTAATAAATATTTATCCATTTCACGTCTCGAATTCACTAGTTTAAACTACTGTTAAGCTTTACCGATTCTGGTTATATGTTAATTCTCATTTAAGTTACTCTGTTGTGCCCTACGTAATTAGCTTGGCTACAAAAATTTCCCATCGACAGACACATATAATTTTATAATTTCCCTATAGTTACGTAATACGCATAGCCTCGTTTGGCATGAATTTTAGGTTTCTTCTATGAGAGAAAGATAGCTACGAGAGGCACAAAAGCTTAGCTCGGCTGGCGCTAATTTGGAAATCGGTCTAGGCTATATACGATGACTATATATAGTTTTACATGCTTATAGTAGATTGTCTTTTCCCATAGTTAAACAGTAGTTGCTAGTTGCTAGATTCCTGCGAAGGTACTAAAGTTTCCGACTCAAGAGCAATCTAACATAGTTTTCCCTTGACTAGGAGCAAACGGTTTTAGTTTTTAGTTTAGGTTTTACAGCTTTAGTGTTAAGTATCATCTAAGCTTAACTTATTGCTATGCAATTTGTTAGTTATGGTACATTGAGACTCTATGCCAGCCATATATATAGACAAGCTATATATACGTGTGTTTGCAATGTTTTCTTTTTAAATAAAACGTAAAATTAATTTACACTCACATTCATATATTAATGGAATTAAAATGAACCGAATTTTCTTTGATTATACGGCGCTTAAGTATTTAATATCTTGGGAATGTTGAATGTTCTCCTCGATTTTTCCCTCTTTGGCGAACTCACCTAAACGCGTTTTCGATTTGATCATAATGCCGGGGCTAGCACTACAATCGAATGACGTTTGAATCTGGCCCAAAACTGCTAAGTCTCTCATTTCCTGGCTATATCGAGAAATGGATGGGACCTTTCCACGGTATTAACTATTAAAATCGATTAATTGGCTACAAAAAACACTTAGATGTTGGCTAAATGGAAAATTCACATGCTAAAAGCTCGTTGAAATGCTTATTATGAAATGTTTTTGTTTTTTGAAAATCTGACAGAATTGATCAAAGTTCTATGCAGAGTGATAGGTAGGCTACCAAGTATTTGACATGTTGCTTTTATTGCTTTTTTTGTTGGCTTGAGGTAAGGACGTGCCTTTGAACAGTATTCGAATATTCCATAACTAAAGCTCTGTTTCACAGTTTCTAGATCTTAAAATTAACTAAAAACTTAACAATTCAATAAATATAGATGTACATATAATGGTTGAAAATCAAACAGAAAACTTAACAAAGATTAACAAGATGTCTTTTTAGTAATCAATATCAAAATAGACTTAGGGGACACAACGCGAAGCATGGAAACTAGACCGGATCAGATCGGATCTATGGGCTAAAAACATATTCGGGATTCATGTAGGAGAAGCCAACGAATTCCGACTGATCCAGATTCATCATAAACACCTTGTCCGTGGGCGTCAAGTCTGTTTTCTCTGATGTGAACTGCTTGTCAAAGTTGGACACATCCTTGCGGTGTTTCTGTAGAATAATCGGATAACATAACGCCGAGTCAGAGGTAATTATGCATTTGGCTTACAATTTTCGGCTTAAATGGCGGTTGCACTTCGCGATTTTCGATTTTCTCCCAATCGATGCGTCTGAAGAAGGGATGCAGACGCACATCCTCCTCGCCAGAGGAACCACAACCCAAACGCTTATTTGGCTGCTTAGTTAGGAACTAAATAAACATTTTTATATATATAAACGAGGTATTATCGGTTATGTATGAGCATTAAAACTTACGCCCTTGCAGGCCTCTTTGGCCTCCTTGCTCAGGCTCTTTGGATAGGACACATTATGATCAGTTATGGCGGCAAACAGCTCCTCCTCATCCTCGCCATCAAAAGGTGGCTGGCCCACTAACATCTCATAAAGCAGTACTCCATAGGCCCACCAGTCCACTGATTTGCCATAGGGCTGATACAGTATTATCTTAATAGAAAGTAAAGAAATTATATATACACTGTTCAAAATATCTTTATATTGCTGAAAACATACCTCTGGAGCAATATAATCAGGTGTACCGCAGAAAGTCTTTGTGGTCTTGTCACCCACTATGTTCTCTTTGCACATGCCAAAGTCCGCAATCTTTACATGTCCATCGGCGTCCAGGAGCACATTATCCAGCTTCAGATCCCGATACAGTATGCCCTTGGTATGAAGGAAGAAAAGTCCTGCTGCTATTTCAGCTGCATAAAATCTAAAAGCAGCAAGATAAATAACTAAAAGTAAGAAACATTGATATTATTATAACTTACACAGCCACTGGCTCCTTAAATTTGCCAAACTGTTGGATTTGGAACATTAAATCGCCGCCATTCACATACTCCATTACAAAGAACAAACGGTCCTGTAAAAAATTTAAATATTTATTAAATATATGTGTTCCTCCAAGATAAACTCACCATAGTCTGAAAGCAGGAGTGTAATTGGACCAGGAAAGGTGGCTTTTCGCCCAGCGCCAGGACACGCTTCTCGATCATGGTACACTCGACGTCGTCGTCCTGAATGATCACATCCTTCTTGAGTATCTTAATGGCATACAACTCCTCGCTGCCTTTGCGCTCAGCCAGCAAAACCTAAGGATATGAATGCTCACATCAATCTTCAGTTTGAATAATCAAGCTTGGTAATTTGCGAACATCCTAATAACAAATCTTATAGCTTTGGTCAGGTACCCACCTTTCCAAATGAGCCCTTGCCTAGAACTTTGATAAAATTAAAGTCCGTGGCCCGGATCATATCCTTTTTGGAAGAAGTATGCGTGTTCGTATCGCTGCGCATTACCATTGGCTTCTTCTGCGATGGTTTCTGCTTGAGCTTCAGTAGGTCCTGCTCATCATCCGCACATGGCACATTGTAGTACTCGCCCTCGTCCTGGGTGAGCAGTTTGAACCAGCCATTGGTTGGGTTCTTGATGATCTCCGAAATGCCGAAGGACAATGCGCCCATAAAGTCATTGCGTGAAGTGCGATCCCAGTCCCACACCTCGATCAGGATGCGTCGATCCTTGTCTTCGGGTTTCAGATCACTGAAAAAAACAAAAACCAACAACTAATTAGCACATATTTAGATTAAATGGTTTTAGGAACTTACTAAGTGAGTGTCTCATTCCAGACAGGATTTAGGCAAGCCTTAATGGTGCGAGTCTTCTTCTTGGATTGATCCTTGTCATCTGGAATTAGCTTCACCTTCACATAGGGATCGCTCAGTCCGTTTGGGTCCATGGGTATGAGATTGCGACCCTCCTTGACTGAAAAGCAGGACAATGGAATGTGGGCGGTGCAAACAGCTGTGGCATAAGCAGTCAATTAAGACCCATCCCGGTTGAGTGAAAACTCCTCGCACAAAGCAGCTACGGAAATTACGTGAAACATGCTCCTGGGCACGGACAAAGCATTGTGTCCTGGAGGACACCCCTGGAGCAGCTCGTTTCACTCTTTTGTTCTGCAACTGCAGTCTAGCTTAGTATTCATTATGTGGCATTTGCGGCTAACGAAGGAGAACGAATACGGAGAATTTCCTTAAGCGCGCATAATGAATTAATGCAAATCGTAAGCAATTTTCCCAGGAGCCCAGAGGACTTGCAACTTTCGGCCGTGAAGCAGTGTTCTCCCAGCAGGAAAGGAAACGAAACGAAACGGAACGCAGAGCCATGGATGAATTCAAAAGGCGCAAAGACTGTGGAGAAGATGTAACATTTTAAGCGCGTTGCTTGGGAAACTTTGCGGCTTCCCCGGGCATACAATTTTTTCACTTGCCCCCACATACATACATACAAATATTCCGTAAACTTTTCGCCCGCTCACTCGCCGCAAAGGCGGGCACGGGCAGAAACGAAATACAAAACTTAGACTGTGCGGCCATAATTGGTAACAATGCTTAAGCGGCTTAAATGTGTATTCCCCATGGCTTGAGGCCCACTTACTCTGGACAGTTAGCAGATTCTCCTTGACATTGATCTCCAGATAAATGCGACCCCGCCGCTCCGTGTGATCGCATCCGCATAGGCTGGGCACGTTCTCCTTGCAGCGGGCATGCACGTTCATGTCACATGCTGGGGGCGTGGGAGAAAAGGTTTTTAAATCTCAACTATTGGTCGTTGTAAAGTATAGTGGCGAAGGAGTGGGGGGATTTGCTTATAGAGTTTGGTTAGTGGGATTGATAGGCATGACTTGGATGTTGAAGTGGAACATAGCACGCACGCACACACACACACACGTACAGAGGTACAGTCTCGCACACGCAGCAAAGTGAGGTACAGTCGCGCACACAGAACTAATGTGTAGTACTTACCTTGTCTGTCGTTGGAAAACAAAGTTTACCTGTGAATCGCTTAATCTGTCATGTAGGGGCACTCTGGCCGACCCAATCAGTAAAAAAACCGAAACCAATTTTTCACCCATCGGTCCCATTAGAGCTTGTTTTTCCCCATTTCACTGCCAGCGGAAATTGACAAACTGTTGCTTCTCGCCGATAAAAGCCTCTCCTCTGACTCTGACAAGTGGCAAGCGTTGAATTGGAAATTATTCGCTTTAATCGAATTGCTATTCATTTTCATGAAATACGTTTTGTTTTCAATTAAAGCACTTGCCACATCATCGGTCATCACAGGGCATCATTCTGCTTTGGCCGATTGCTTCAGTTTCCTCTCACATATCCGCTTTTCTCGACTTTTCCCTTTGCGCTTTTTTTTCTCTTGGCAACATTTCGCTTTGGTGAAGTGTAAAATTACTTTTGCTTACCGCCCGCCACCCTTGAAAGGGTCTTAATTTCATTCGGGCCCCCGCTGCGTATGCGTGATATTTAAGAAACGTTTTACTGGGCGGTCCTGCGGCATGTTGGTCAGCACAGAATGTGCAAAAATGTGTACACAATCGCAAAAAAGGGTTCCTTTTGGAGTGGTGGAGCGAAATTCAACGAACAGAACAGAAACACACAGATATGTGTGTGTATTCATAATGTGGCCTCCATTTTGCATGGTATACATTAATATTTTTTGCTTTTTGCACACACTACATAAAACTGTTTGTAGTTCTGTGAAGTAAGTTGTATTTACTAACATTTAAATTCTGCTCATTCTTTTATCTCTCTTGAAATATATTTTACTTTTATTTTATTTATTTATCAGTTGTTGTTACATCTTTGCATGTTTTTTAGGTACTTAACTGCAATTTTAATTTTGACTATTCAACTGATTCTGTAAATTTGGACGTTAAGGACGATATTTGCAAGGAACGCATCTTGTCTGCCTAAAACTGCCAAAGTGTTTATTTACAGTGTAGCAGCGACCTGCTGGACCACAATCAGCTAAAATATTTGTAAGACTTGTGTGTTAACGCAACTATTGTTGAAATTGGTAGAACACTTACGGTGATTGGGAGCAGTGGAGTAATTTATCATGGACAGCAAAAAAATTATAAGAAAAACCATCGAAACCTGAACCATTCTTGTCTAATACAAGAAATAATTTAAATCTATCTGATTGCTTTATGGTAGATGAATTGTACCATGATAATTGCAATTGACTATAATTACACCATAAAATTGATTTTTCTTGGCTAATAAACTCGCTTCTATCCTTCTTTTAATTCCAATCGATAATTGTTTTAAAAGATTTTGCAAGGCGTTATTTATCCATATCCATAAAATGTTTAGAAGACATCGACGTTTATTTTTATTTATTTCGTTTTTTTTTTATGGAAAATTTATTGCATAAATAAATAATTTATAGGCATTTCCAGTCTCTCGGCATTTTTCTCGTCTTCTTACGCATTTATTGGATACCTGTTTGCAATTATTTGTAACAGATACACACAGTCCTATTCCACAAGCTTAAAAAATAATTCAACTGAATATATAAATCAATTAAAAAATCAAAAAACTTGTACTTCTAGCTAACTTTCCAGGGAAACCGTATCCAATGAAAAGAATTAAAATTAAAGTCAGTACTGAGATCTTGAATAATACAACCATTATTGTGGACTAGCTTCTTTAAACCTTAAGAAAGATCGCCATACTTAAATAATTGGCGTATCAGCGAGCTGAAACACAGTACACCTTGCCACATTCTAGAAAATATGAAGAGCATGTAGGTAGAGTCCACATTCAGCAACCACATTTTATTTAATAGAAGATTCTGAGAGCACTGCTTACTAAAAGCGGAATTTACCTTGAGAAACTGTAATTGCTAAGATGGGAAGCCTGACTAAATACCATTAAATATTTGGGTTTCCAATTGACAATACTAATTCAAAATATCCTGTTCAGGAATAAGTAATACCCAAGAAGAGGTTTCAAATGAGAAAGTTTGTGCTTTATATTTCACTAAAACTCAGCTCACTTTGAAATAGGTTCTTTAACTACCTCTTGCAGCACTTTTCCTTTGGGCCGCATTCAGTGGGCGGTGCTATGGCCCTGCATCGGGTGCGAACTGATGTACAATAGCCGATGCCATTGCCGCACTCTGAAATATTTATAATTCCCTATTAGCCGATCCAATTGAACAGATATTATTTAATAATAATACTGACTCCTAAAGGGCGCCTGAGACCAGCCAGATCCGATGCTTAGGAAAAGAATGGCTGCTAGCACAAGGACCTTCGAAAAGCAGTTCATTGTGTAAAGTATATAACTGGGTTGACTTTGAGTTTGCAAGGGCATTTTATTTTATTGGTGTGAAAAATTTTCAGAATTTGGATTAGCTTCACTCATTCGACAGGGCAATTATATAAATTCCTTCAGATTCCTATGGTACTGGCCATGCTAACCATTTATTTCAAATAATGCATTGTATTCTAGTGATGAATAAGCCATAAAAAATATTATTAGATGTCTATTAGTTCAATTGTTGATTAAAAAACAATTTAAGGCCAGAATTGAACACATTTTAAAAATCTTAAATAATTTCCTTACCATTTATTTTAATGACACTAAGAGCAGAAGCCTAACAATTCAATTATAAACCAGCTTGCCACTCCACTCACACATTTACATTTGCAGCTGGTCAGGTCTTTGTATGTATTTGCTTGGGTCAATGGGTCACAAATCAATTATTTGATTACCCAGAAGACATAATAAGATAACTTTTTTTTATAGAATTCTACGCTAAATGGAACAAGTGTATGCTAGGCATGGAATCTAAAAGTAAAAAGTCCGCAAATATTTTGTGGGGCCTTTAAAATTAGTAAGCATATATTAAGTGGCTTTGCAAACTTGACATGCATTTGCAATAACGTGAAAATTAACAAGTTTTTAAGAATGTCAACGCAAAATGAAAAGGAAGCCAAGTGCAGGCAGCTGGCAAGGCAAATAAAATGGGGGAAATGCGGGAAAAGCTGGTGGAAACTTGTCAGCGACACTCACTACAGCAACAACAAACAATTCGCCCAAGTGTGCAAAACACTCACCCACACAAACACACTCACACACACGCAAACGCACATGCACACTGTGGCAAAGACAAACACAAATACAAGTGCACACTTGAGCGAAAACAAAGCACTGCTAATTGTAAATTGCAACAATCTAAAAACTCTGCGGCAACGCCACCGAAAAATGCAAATGATCTGAGACACTTTCGGCGCCAAAGCAGGTTATACTATATAGTATATATATGTATAGTATATATGTGGCTATATATGGTGGACCATTTTGGGGGACTTTACCTCGACACTTGAGACCCTTGTGCGTGATGCCGTGCAAAAGGGAGCCACAATGATCGCAGAACGTCGGCGACAGGAAGGTGACATTCTGCCATTTGTGGGGCATTTGATGCGCCTGACCGTATTCGAGTTCGGTTTGGAATTCGAATTTGAAGAGAAAACTAATGGAAAATTAACGCAGGGCATAGGAACAGGTGTTCGATATAGCTATGTACATAACACAGGTGTAATTGCAAATCAACACAAAGGAGCACAAAATCAAATGGGCTATGGTCACACAAAATGAACAACAAGAAGCTGATAACAACTAGATACGTTAATAAAGGTGTTTATATAATTATACTTAAAATTGGAGATGAAAATACCTATGTAACTATGTCTCATGAAAAAAGTGGATAAGATGAGTTCATGTACGTTAATGCTAATTTCGAAGTTTTTAATCAATATTTAAGTTTCACTTTTAATAGACGATTGATTAAATTTCAAAACTCGGCAATAGATATTTGAGACCCATAATTAAAGACTTTCATATGCATTCTCAACACATGAAACTCCGCCCACTTTGGGTTTTCGTTCTGATCCTTTCCACTGCTGCAGTTTTGCTTTCGTGCTAATGAAATAAACGCGACGTTAATTGAGTTGCAAGTTGGCCGTCACATGTCGCAAACAGCGAAATCAAATGAAAATGGAAGAGGGTTTATGGTGGCAGTGTGATGAGTGGATACATATACACAAACATATACATATATGTACATTGCACAGTAGAAGAACATAAGTAAACCGGCGAAGGTTGCAGAGACAAATGCTGCCTAATCCTTTGCAAGGACCTCTTACACTCACACAAAAAGTATTCTCTCACACGTGACATTGGCGGAAAACTTTAAGGCTATTTCCTTTTGTGGGTGGCTAGTATTTCACCCACACAACCGAGTCGATTGTTGTGTCAGTTTGCGGTGGGTGCTTCCCCCAGGCAAGGACATTTGATAGCATTATGTGCCTGCATGAGCATCCACTGAGTGGTTCCCCTTATATACTCGGCTTTCCATGCCCCAACTTTTTCTTTTTTTCGGGGGCGCCTTAGCAATTTGTTGTTTGTCTCTGCCAAGGTTCAACAGCTGCTCAGCCATTAATATCCTTTCGCTACCAAAAGACAAACACCAGCGAACAGCAAACATACGCCCGCACACTCAGACACACAAACGAACGGACTTGGCAGCGGCGCAGCGAAAAAAGTTGTTGCATACTTTGGCGGGCATGCTCAAGGCCGCGTTGGGTGGGCCTTGTGGGCGGTGGTGGTGGGACAGTTGTTTGGACAAAATGCAATCGCACTGAAGGTAAAC
Organism: Drosophila sechellia; assembly: GCF_004382195.2. Taxonomy (NCBI): domain Eukaryota; kingdom Metazoa; phylum Arthropoda; class Insecta; order Diptera; family Drosophilidae; genus Drosophila; species Drosophila sechellia. Next base: position 13,022,100 of record NC_045950.1, on the reverse strand, counting down.
ACGTGTGTGTGTATGCGGCCTCCAATTGGAATCGCCTTTGAGGGGCCCTGGATAGCCACAGGTGTTGACATCCGCATCGAGAACCGGACACTGCGGAATTTGGGGTAACTAAAGTGGAACACCAATGGCATTGGGGGTAATGTATATATATCATACGTGCCCTGTGGGCAGAAACTTCTAGCTTTACTTCGGAAAGACATAACAAACAAGGATTTTGTTATTTTGTCTGATTACTTAAAAATATATGAGGAACAAGTAAATTTCCAGTTTACAAAAAGTGTCTTAAAAGAAAATCTCTTCAACTTTGTAAGCCAATTGATTTAAAATATGTATGCTGTGAACCAATTTATTTCGGCGGGCATAAAAGTTCAAGCCAATGAAGCTCGACTGTTTGAAATTGTGTGCTTTATTCTTATCATTACGTCACAGTATCTGCCACATGAAAGCATCGTAAACAAACGCCTGCCCCGTCAGACATTTCCCAATAAATCTCATGGCCCACGCACACACACGCAGCTAGAATTTCATTTGGCTAACACGCCCCCATTTGACGCCTACTTATGTATTTGCCACGTGCCAGAGCACAAAATTTGTAAAAAATATTTGCAGCGCAAATTTATCACAACATTCCTTGCGTCGCTCGCTGTCACCTAACAAATTTGTGCCCATGCCATCGGGAAATCCTGAAGCCCCACTTTTCCATATCGCTATCATCATCATCATCCTGCTCCAGCGGAATGGCAGCTTCCATCACGCCATTGAGCGTAATTTTTTGGTATATAAAAGGCCAACGTACATGGCCACTGTATATATACTATAACTGCCAGCATATTAACAACTGATGCCAGCCGATAACGAATGGGTGGAGTTGGTGGGGTGGGTGTTGGCAAATATAAATTGCCTTGTCATTTATTCCGACAGGCCAGATAAGAGAAGTTGGGGGCGGTCATATGGGCTAGTAAGTGCGGTTATATCGCCGCGGATCCAGACTGCCATCTGATAGCATTTAATGGGCCTAACTGCATTTGTTTTCAATTTCCGCTTCAAGTACGAAACACAATCAACTCTCAATCTAAGGTACAAATCTTGGCTTGGCGAAAATTGATTTGCCTACACCTGTCGCAATAAATTTAATCCGATTTGATGCAGAAAGGCGACAATAAGGAGTCAAAAGGCACAATCGGAAATGGCAACGTCTAGGTTCATTGGACCGGATTGTATTTCACATACACATGACATGAGAAAGGAAAAGCCACATATTGAGTGAGTGAGCGAAGTAAGTTAAGCATTTCCCATGGGAAAATTCAATTGGAGGCTACCATGGCAACAGCATCACACTTGGCAGCCCAGCTGAATGTGACATTCGAGTTTCCAATTCTCATTGTCTCTGCAATTGGTGTTTACACTTGACTCGTTCTAATTAAGCCAGTTGCCATGGCTCTCAATTAAGTGCGAGACCCAGTAACAAGCCACATGGAAGACAGGTTTACAGGATACTAACTAAAAGTGGGTTACATTTAGCTAGGGGGCAACTCTTTGCTAAAGCAAGGAGTAAGATATTTTGGCGTTATTGGAAAATATGGTTGATGATCAATTTACTTAAGTAAGTTCGCTCTAACCACTCATTGTCTTTCTAGAATCAAATGCTTAATGTATCAGCTACTAAATGAAAGCTTTACATTTTCATAGAATTTTCTTATTCATTTTATATATAGAAATACGTTAGGTTTAGTAGCAAATGCAAAAAGAATTTCAAACATTTATGCTTTCCCCAGGCTAGGACCTGAAAATCGGGCGGGGCAAAAGTGGGCGGAAAGGTGGCCGGAAAAGTGGGTTACACGTGGAACACGGAGGAAACTTTCAGTGCGGTTCGCAAACGGGAAAGTGAAGAGCAAGCAAACAAAATACGGAAAAAAGGAAGTCTTTGCTGGGTGTAACGACATATTTACAAAAGGTGCGGCCTGCTTACATGTATATCTGTGTGTTTGTAGGTTAAACAATTTAAATAATTAACTTTTAGGGCCTACAAAAGTTTCTTTCTCCGTGCTGTTGACCAGGTCAAATTGCGTTTAAAATTTAATTCCCACGCAGACACACACACACACACATTCACGCACACATTATCATCATTATTTACACTGTCAGTCGGGGGTTTTTATTTTTTTTTTTATTTTTGGAAAAGGATTAAAAGTTAAGTGAAAGAGAGAAGCGAAAACTTTTGTGGTTAGAGAGATAGAAGTTAGAAGCCGGAGGGGAAAAACACTTATTTGGGTTACAAATAAAGGGTTCTAGCATTAAGGGGTCAGAGGTTACCTGAGCATTTGAGACCCTGGTGGTAAATGCCATACAGCAGGGACCCACAATGATCGCAGAACGTGGGTCCTGCGTATGTGAATGGCTCGAAATTGTGTTGAGTTTTTGGTGAGTCCTTTGATTGTCAATTCGATTACATTTTATAATATATATATATATTGTTTGTTGGTTGCAACAATTTCAATTTCGATTACGTATTCGATTTGTTTTGTTGTGGTTTTTAAATATATATATATTTGGTGCGTGGTTTCGTGACAGCGTGAGTTGGACAGCGAATTGAGTTTTTGGTTTGATTTTGGTGGATGCACACATGGAAAAGAATACAAAACACAAATTTTGTTTTTTTGGTAAATCAACAGAGCACAATGACAAATTAACAAGTTCGCTGCAAACTTTCGCATTGAAATCATAACAAATGACAGACTCTACATAAGTTCAGTGTAAGTTTGCAACAGATTTTTTTTATTAACTAAATATATCCCTCTACTCTGCATTTCCATGTGGGTGGTTCCAGGAAGGCGAACCGAAATTGAAGCTCGGAAAAAACTACTTTATTTCATAGCTATCCATCCATGCCACCCTAAAAGCCAATCCATCTGAGACTCTTTTCTCTATATATTTCTGCCATATTTTGCCGTCGAGCCATCACAACATTTTTACTTGGACACACAGCTTTACACTTCAAGAAAATTTAAAAGAAAGATACTAGCATTATATATCTAACAGTTGTAAGCTTATTTATTGTGCGGTAATGCAAGTTTTACTATTATTAAGATACTACGGGTAAAGATATATATATTTAAAATCGAAGGTAATCCATTTCTTTGCGTGTTGCGGTTTGCCTGAATAAATACACAGCGTAGAGAGTTTGCTGTATGCGGAAAAATCCAAATGACATTTTCCATAACCCAGGGGCGAAGGAAAACCCCGGTCGGACAGGGGAAAACATTTCGCATTTTTAGCCCGAGTCTGCTTAGCCGGCAAAGCAAAGTTGACAGGCGAGTCGGCGAAAAAGGACATGACAGCTGGGACTTTTTGGGACAGACGGACGGAGCCCGGCATAACCGAAAATCCAAATGACAGTTTAATTTGACAGAGCCCACAAAGACTAAAAGCAATGCAAATAAGGCCCCCTTCCCCTTACTCACACATGGAAATGCAGTTGGGTGTTGTTATCCTGCGTATATATATGTACATATACGTATATATGGTTATCCTATTTAGCATATGTGTTGCTGCGCACTTACCGAATCGATGCCCTTATCCTTGCCCGGGCAGATAAAGGTGACGTACTCGTGGCACCGCTTGTGCACCACATAGGAGCAAACTGCAACCGGAGAACGGGTTATTCGGAGCTCAAAGTTCTCGAGATGAACCCTTACCTTGGCACTGAAATCCTTGCTTTCCGAAGCCCCTGAAAAAAAAAAAACGGATCAAAACCACTGGGTCAATTCATATTCGTCGGCGAATTGTTACGTTACAGCCATCGCATCAATTAGCATAAATATTTAATTTCCCATTAATCAATATGCTACTCGAAATCGGCTGCCCCATGGGCCGCTTAAAATAATCAATATAAAAATGGCTTGGAAAATGAATGGATACAACTCAAAATAAACCTTTTACCCTTAGCTCTTTAATTATTTACGTGAATGGGGTATGTCATCAAATTAAGGTGATAATCAACATAATTAATCTAGTTTAAATAGTTTGGTATGAAATTTTTGTTTTACAATTCGATCAACTGTTTTGTTTCGGAATAAACTACTTTATATAAATGTAACTATTTATATAAATATTAATATGAATTTGCTGATGGGATTTTTGTTAGATATATGGTTATAATGGATAATTATATAGAATAGGTTTTAAGTAAAAGTATTACAAGTATGCCTTAAAAATACTTCTTGAATAATGATGTTTTTTAATGTTTAAAGGTTTGTTTCTGGTCATTAGCTGTTTTGGTGCTTAAGCCAAGCATTAAAGACTAAACATTTAAATAATTAGGTTTCTATTTGGAACGTGACATGCCTATTCCGAATACTTGGCAGCTTAAACTAAAAACTTAAAGCCATTCAGAAAGCCATTTCATTTCTGGGCTACCGGTTAATGGGCGTAACCCGTTGTGGGGGCCAAAAGGCCAAAAGGCTCACGTGCCAGGCTTCCAGGCGAGACCCAGCCCTAGACCATAAATGACTTGACCACAAACCGCTTTGCCAACCCCAAACCCGGCTGAGTCCAGTTTGCAATTTGGGACAAGGCAAATTATTCACATGCACGGTGGGAAAACGCACATTTATATACGTACAAGTATAAGTATATATAAATAATAGAAGGATCAAGTTTGGCCAACTTTTGCAACTGCAGTTGAATAAGTTTCAGCACGAATGGACCCCAAAACCCGGTTAAAGTTCGGTCCGTTAAGCCATGGCAAAGTTGATCCGATTAGGTCGTAACCACTTGGACAATTCACACAAATTGGCCAAATCGGCCGATTTGTTATCGCTGCTAACGAGTGCGAAATTGTGGCTCGTTTCATAATTCCATTTGCAGATAATTCAATTTTTAATATTCACTTTTATTTTGCATTTAAATTTAAAACTTTTGTCTGAACAGGTTGTCTGTTTCTGGCTTTTCGCCGCTCGCTGTTTTCCACCCTTTGGGTGTTTTCCGTATTTGTTTGCCCATCAAATGAAGTGAAAAAGCAATTTTCCCGCGCCTGCAGTTATACTATGATTCGTTTTTTCCCCCTTTGTCCACTCACAATCATTTTTTTCACGGCATCTGTTTTTTGTGCATTTCCATTTTTAATTAAGCGCATATTTTCCGACAACGCTGAAAAACCGGCACAAAGGCACGGGGTTAAGAATGTTTGCTATTTAAGTTAATTAATCAAGCGAAGAGCTTAGTCTGGCCTGCATTTGTCTACTCACTTAATTATTTTATTTTATTATTCGGAACTACCTAATTTGGTCAAACAAATTGGTAATGAAATAATGTTGCTGTCAACCAGTTTTCTTTGTAAGCCAGTTGCCATTTGAATTCAGATGCATATCTTATCTTAGTTCCCGATTTTTGATGCAACTTTTAAAAGTGCTACCAATTTGAATTCAAAACTGAATTTCCATTTAAAGTTGTTCCCGATGTGATTCCAAGTAAGTGCACTTATCATGAAATCCCTTTGGGTATCTATCACTTTTATCATTTGAAAAATGCTAATTGATATGTTCAGGGTATTTGGAGGTGCTATCTGGAATTTCCATCGTGACCTTTTCGGTTTCCGCCCTATTATGCAAATGACGTGCCGTAAACATGGCAAATGTTTCACCTGCTACCCGCAAAAGAAGGCGGCTGACACTTTGCCACCGCAAGCGCACCACCACCCACCGTGCTACACCCACCCGCCCGCTGGTGGCACCACCCACTTTACGCCCCCCAGTGGCTCAGCTACGTGCCTGCAACGCCTTTTTCCAACACCGAGCGCTCTGTGTATGTGTGTGTGTGTTGTTGCGTGCCCCCAAAGTCCCCGCACTATTAATTAAAAGTCGAAACCAAGTCTAACAGCCACTGGAGTTGTTAATTAGCTGCAGACCCCCAAAAAAAGTGGGCGTTTGCGGCGGGGGGCGTGGCGTTCAACCTGTTCGCTGGTATTGCTGTCAAAGCGCGTTAATTACGTGTAATAATGATGCAGTGCGCGGTGTTTTTTTTTATTTTGTTTGTTTTCCGCTCGTTTCGTTTTTTTCTCCTTTTTTTTGGACAACTGGTAGCTGGTTGCCAAAATTTCGGTCTTGGCCCCACCCCGATTATGGGCACAGATCGATGATGCTGGCGGCTGGTGAAGCATTTTAAACAGCAATTAATTTAATTATTGCCAAAATGTCTTGGCCGACAATTAGCTAAAGAGCCCAAAGCGATTCGACGAGAGAGTCACAAGACAGGCGTAATAAATTGGCTCGGTTTTATGCCAGCGAATTGACTTCTATATCCCCATTCATTAGTCTCTGGCTTTAAATTGTCAACGAAAACGCTCTGGCATTATGACACTTTGCGGCAAGATAGAATGTGTTTGTTTATTAAATATGCATTAATATCACTGGAATTGCTCGTCAAAGTGTCTGTGGTTGGCTGCTAAAGTTGAGTGGCGAATTAATTAATTTGTGTGTGGCCGAAAGGCACTACAATTTTCATCGATGGAGTGATTCTACGATTCTAACGAGATTCTCTAGCATTAAACAAATGGTTGGTTGGGTATAGAATATATATATCCTTTAGGAATACCTACATCCATGCATATCCCGACTGATAGCCGCTGTAAAAACCAAAATTCATTTCAAAACTCATGTCAACAAATAGAAATTCAGCGCAGAGGCACGAATCTGATGTTTCGCAGGTGAATTTAATGCTCATGAAATTGATTTATAAGTCGTGGTGGTGAGGCTGGCAGGCCAGGAAGTGAGCCGCTGCCAGGACTTCCAGGAGTAAACAGGCTGCTCCACCCAATTTCCCAGTTCATTTCTACCTTGCCCTTCTGTTTGTGTTTGCTTTGGGAGCAACAATGGATTAAAACAGATTTCGGCAGCCTCACCTGCATTAAGTATTACACAGGTTGGCTTCTGTTTTTCGTGGCCTTCTGTAGATTTTGGCTGAAAATTTGGGCCAAAAAGTAGCTCAGCGTAATAACTTGACTTGTGTGTTTAAAGCTTGTTGCATATATTACTGCTATTTTTTTTTTAATTTTCCCTTTAAAACATTTTTATAGGCTTTTCGCAGAAATCTAACTGAATTTGTTCTTTTTTATTTTTCTGGCAATTAGCTACTATTTGTTTACATACATTTTGCAAATGTTTTTCTCTGAGGTATTTTTACATTTAGCTAAAATGCTTGACTAAGAAATTCCTGCATTTCATTTAATTAAAAAACATAAACATTTTAAATATTCTATGCTGAATATTAAACCTTGCACACAGAGAACTATTTGGCTTGCATTTAAGCCAGATTGCTTGCACATTTGTACGCCTATGTGTGCTAAAAAACTAAAACCTCAGATTAAATAAGTCTTAGTACGTTATTCATTTTTGAAAATTGAGCCTCTTGTGTATTTTTTGGTATTTGCTGCTGTGTGTTCCTATTATTTGCTTTATTCCCCCATTGTTTCTTCGGCTCGTTCGCCATGTCAATATACATTTATCGATTCCCGCCACTGATGTTATGTGGACGCATTGCTGGCCATGCCTTGGTAGACCCACAAGTGCCGTCGAGCGGAGTGGGTCGTATATATGGGGATAGCTCTCTCTATATGTGCTTGTACACCCGGAGAAAATCATTGGTTAATTAGAATAATGATCTTAATATGAGCTACCCATACGAAATAGGATAGGATCCTAGGATCAGCTTGGTACTTTTTCTCAAGAGGATTGGTTTAGGTCATGATAGGATCAATAATCCCTTATAACACTTGTTTATAGTTGCAAACGATAGTTTGCAATATTGATTTAAATGGTAAGCTAGTTTTTCCCCGGGTGCATGCAATGGGTTCTATAAGAAGGATGCGTAAGGATGCCACTTTAAGGATGCGAATCACTCACCAGATAAAATCCTTGCAGTGGGAGCAGAACGTGGGCTGCTTGAAGAACCGGGCGATGAAGCAGTGATCCTTGACATTGAAGACGTTCTTCTTCTTGAGGGCTCCTTTGCGGAGGCGGGACTTCATTTTGTTCTCGCCCACCGCCTCCCCATCCGCCCCCTGCTGCTGGGGATCCCCGTTGTTATCGCTGCCCTCCGACATTGTTGTTAAATGTTCTTTTTTTTGCTTTTTTTTTGTTCTTGTTGCTTTTTTGTTTATTTGTTGGTTTTTTTTTTCTGCACAACGGGTATTTCGCAGCGTTTACAAATCGCAAAGGTTCTTTAACTTGCTCACTTGTTGTTGCTGCATTTGGGTGTTGTTGTTGCTGGTTACGTACTTTTTGCTGGCTTTGTGTTTATTGATTTTCAGTTTTTGTTGTCGCCGTGTTTTTATTAGGCCTTAAATGCCATCTAACGTTAATAATGGGCGAGAGAGAGAGAGAGAGCAAAAATAATAATAAAACCAAACTGGACTTGAGAATTTCGCTTTAATTTGCCCAAAAGGCGATTTGCATAATTTTATTAATCACTGGCCGCACGTTCGCCGTTTGCTTAATTATTTTTCACTCGCGTCCGTCGCATCGATTTCAATTGATTTTTCTCATAACAAGTGCAGCAATTAAACAAAAACTCAAGCACATGTCACCGGCGACAAACAAGCTCATAATTAGCATTAATTTTAATGCCCCGCCGCTTGATTATACAAAAGAATTTCGGAAGGGGTTTTGGGTGGATGGGTGGTGAATGGGCACCTTTTCGGCGGAACATGGGCCCAATAATAACTGGCAAATAATGTAATTTTTCCCAGCTTGTTGAATGAGAGGCGGAGAAAATATGAAAAAGCGAAAAAAAATGTGACGAAGATTGAGCGCGCGTGCAAATAAAAAAGCGATGTGCAAACGAAATAATTTTTATTTCAATGTTTTGCTTTTGTTTTTCAGCTTTATTGAAATATTTGCAACGCCAATTTTTGTGTGCTTCGCTAACAGACACGTTCTTGCTGGCCACTGCTCTCACCTGTGCAGGTGCGACCACTTGGGATTCGATGGGGCCATTCCCTGTAAACATATGCAGTCTGCCCTGTGACTAACAAGTTCCTATAATATGATAACACGCTGAGAATTTTAAAATAAATAAGTCATATGTCAATTAGCCTTCCTTTGAGTTTTAATTAAATCAACAAATGTTGGTTAATTGTAAAATAATTGGTTAAACTTAAGTAATGAACTAATTCAAACATTTTGAAGAAAGAACATTTTCATCATTCCAAGATGAACATTTAATTATCTAATCAGCAGTAAGTGAAACTCTTTTGCTACCGCGCATACAACATATTCAGCATTGATTGAAACCGCAAACTAAACCACATAAAGAACAATTCAGGACTTGACTGAAACACAACTATGATAGTCTTTGTGAGCGAAATGCAACAGTTACTATCATTTCCGCGCGACTTGCGTTAGCGCGTTTTTTTTATTTTCTTCTCCATTTGTGGAACACATTCCCCTTCACGTTTTCATGTCACTTTTTTGTGCTTAATGGCCATAATGGCTATGACTGCTTTTCCGTTATTATCCCGAGGGGTATTATTAGAATTCCTTGTGGTTAATAGTGCCTTGAATTCGGTAGTAACTTGTCTAGTTTCAAGCACTTGTGCATATCGACTTTTTGACCGATGACTTAGTCTGATTGGTCTTATTTAGACTACACTACACTACACGCACGGGCTGCGAAAATGCGAGGAGCAACTGCCTTTGCTGGCGAACCGAAACGTAGTGAGCGTGCGAGTATTTTCACACGAGCGGAAAATCCATGTCCATGGAGTGTGGTGAATTTCCCAGCTGTCGCTGTCTCCCTCTTACTCGCTCTCCGGGTTACACAAGATTTCTTCTCGCACGCACTCACTCACACATTTGTTGTTGTTGTTATTGCTGGAAAATGTAGGGGCAGTTTTTCCCCAGCTTTTTCCCTTCGGCCTCTTGGCGGCACTGCCAATTTGAATCGCTTTCCCGGCACGTGCGCTTCGCTCGAGACACAAACGCGTTCTGACCAACTGGCACTGGCCGTCTTTTCTGGAGCGCAAAAATTCGTAGCGAGCTTTTGGGCGCGCTGTTAGCCAAATTTAACAGCGCTGTTAACGCTCATTTGCATCGCGGCCAACTGATTAACATAAGTAAACCCATAGCGATCCGAAACGTCAGACCCTGGAGCACCCATGACGCTCTTGGCCGCTAATTGATCCGACTGAACGAAACTTGTTCAATGGCCACGATCCAGCCGGTTTTGGGCCGAGTTTGCAGCAAAGGCTGCTAGCCATTTCGATTGCGTTGAACAAGAAGTGATTTGATCTATAAATGGAATCCCCTTCGTGGCTGATCGGACTGCGAGATAGAGAAATTAGTATCTACTAATCAATTTGAATGGCTCTCAACTTTCTAACAACTTCAGCGTGAAGCAACCGAAAAAAATTGAAATTCAATACTTTAATGTTTATTATTAAACTATACAAGATCTTTATGAAATTAAACAATATTACAAAGGCCTTTTTGAAAACAATAATGTATATTTTGCATAAGCTTATAAATTCAAAGCAATCTCTGATAAGATAACAAATATTCCATTTACCATAATAATTTCATTTTAAGCTTTAATTGCCTTGACGCATTTATCACATTATTGCGAAACACTGATTGACGTGCCTTATAAATACTGCTGCGCCTCATAAAAAGTAGATAACCCTAAAAAAAGGCAGCTCAATGCAAAAAATTAATGTATAGAAAACATGGAAAATTCTTTGGAATTATTGACTATTAAATTGTGTGGAATTTTTAAATTTTGTTTGGGTTAAATATTTTATTTTTTAATGTTGCTAAATCGACGTTATCATGTTACGTGTTAAGAGAATAAATGAAACATCTTTGGCATTCGATATAGGAATCTAAAAAAAAAGTTGAGTATAATGATTTGTTTCTTATCTCGTCAAGCAATATTTCACTTCGTAACTAATCGACCTAATTTACCACTTCATAATTTATTGTTCCAATGCTCCCAAGCCCGTTTATATATGCCCCAAACTGGAGGAGTGGATATCAATTTGCGTTGGGGGCGGATCGTGGCTTACATCTTCCCAACCGCAACCTTCGACGCGGTTAACTGTTACCCACAACCTGTTACGTGCCACATGCCCCCGCCTTTAGCCACTTGTCTTTTGGTGCCACATCTAATAGCCAAGTGTCACGTTTCGCGGCCCGGCTCAAAATCAAGCTGGGGCGTTGCTACGAAACGAAACGGAATCGAATCGAGAGCGCAGCTAATGCAATAATTATTTATCTGCTTTAGAGACACGGACCGACCATAAACTATCACAACATTTTCGCTTTTCGGTTTGTCGAGCGGTTTGTCCCTAATAGAAATACCAAATATTTGGGCGGGCAAATAAATAACCACTGCACATATACGTTAGCCCAAAATTGGAGATAAAATATTGTGGTAAAATCTCATTGCCAAACGCTGCGAAAACCATTTGCCAGTCGACATGTAAATGGGCATGTTGAAAGCCAACGGAATTCGGTTGCATAGATAGAACACCAAATAATGTACGGTAGATACTATAAGCTGATAGTGTTGGCGGCACTCGGCCAAGTAGATAGTAATTTATGAATAATTCGCTTTGGATATCACAAAACACTGGACCATAAATTTCAATTGCAAGCGGGGCAATTAAAGCCCATTGAAATGTTTTCTCGGCGGGAAACCATATTTAAACATCATACGGCATTTTGGGTATAATAGTTTTAAACAAGCTTGTTGGAATGGTCTGTATTGTACAAGGGTATTCAATAGTCGGCACGTATCTCATTCCTAACTCAAAAACCTTCTCGACACTTTTGCTTAAATTATGTCAGACTGGAAATGCTGCACTTAACAATACTTAGTATTTCGAAGTATCTATGAATATCACAGGGTAACAGTGAGTGCGAGTCCAGCATAGTTGGATGCCAATAAATTATATCGACACTCTGCTAATTTCTGGGAATCTTTTCAAGTGCACTTAGCCCACATCCGAACACTTTGCAAGAGTCTCATGTGCGGTGGCTGCTGTAAACTAAACCTGCAAAATCATCTTAAAATCGATTCGAGTTTTTGAATCGTAATTTCCAATCAGAATGCCATACTTTCACTCAGCTGCTCTCCTTTTTCTTCTGATTTATTTTTTATTTATTTTTATTTTTTTTTTGCCCTCAGGGCGGTGCTGTGACGTCGCTTTTGTTATGCCCTGTGCTTGACTGCTTTTCCCGCTTTCGAGAGCTTTGTGCAGCTTTAATTTTCTTTATCAGCGCAAACTGAGCATTTTTCACACGCACAGAAAACACGAAAATGCGGCATAAACGACAAAAAACAGACAAATTTCAATTAAAAGCGTGGGCGGTGGCACAAAGGGCGTGCCACTCACGCATAATTGACGCAAATTGTGGCAATCAAGCCAACAATCAAAGTAACAAAGCCAATCTTATCGCACATTTCACCACTTATGGTGATTAACGATTTGTTTATTTTAAGTTATGCAAATGTATGGCAATTTTAATTGAAATTTTTTTACGCTATTGTTGTCTTCAATAATAAATTATGATATTGGGTCAACTATTTTTTCTAATCACTTGGTAAGCATAGGGATTATTTGATGAATTGTAAATTAGATTATTATTAGAAAATATTAATTATAATGATAGCTTGTTTTTTTTTGTTAATATTTCTGCAGCACTGCCACTGAGAGTTAACATTCGTTTTTATTTTTCTCGTTTACCGTTTTGGTTTTATTTTTCGGTACTTTTCAATCGGTAGCGAAAATCCGATGGCTGCAGAAAAAAAATCGCTGCCGGCGACCCGTTCAGTCGAACTTTTGGACTGGCCGCGCACTCGTATCTCTCAGATACAATTCGCGTCTGTCTGACCCACAAATGTGATCGCAGTCGCGTCGCAGCCGCTGCCTTTTGCTTTTGGCTGTCGGAAAGTGGTGAGTTTTCCACCGATCTGGCCCACTGTGCAGCCGGCAACGATCGGTTTTTGTTTGCGTCTTAATTGATCGCGATGGTGGGGAGGTGGTCCATTGGAAATGCTGATCCATTCGGTGTACAAGGAAAAAATTCACGAAAACTCAACATTAATTGCAATCATTACTTTTAATTACGCCTGGCCGACGGATATTAAACTGCCGTTTTAGTTTCTGGCTTATTTAAATGATATTTTTATGGATTTGTCTTTCCCGTATGTCAACACTAAACATTACACGTTCTTCGCATTTGCATATCGCAAGTGAATAATGTTTTGTAATTAAACATTTTTGCAGATGAGGTGATGATAGTATAATATATTTTTTTTTATAAACGTGTTATAAGATAATATTCTTAGCATGTCATTAAAAACTTAAATTTGCATAAATATTTTTAAGCCTGATATAAAGGAATATGTGATACTATTAATGGATTATGTTGGTTGGTAAAATATAGTATCACATTATAATAAATATATGTATCAATAAACTTAAACAATGAATTAACCTAAACTGAAAAATTTAATGAAATTTTCGCTTGAATTTCCAGAATTGCATATAAGGTCTTGCTACTTTTCCATAGATTTATTGAGTAATTTAATTTTCCTTCACTTATAAACAGCATTTTCCAATCGACTTGCGCTGAGATTTTTTACGCCCCGTTTTCGACTTTGCGAGAATTTATTGCATTTTCTTATTACGTTCAATTTGGACCGCTGCCTCCACAGTGGTTCAGTATTTCAGTTCTGGTTCTGGGAACTTGTACGCCGATCTCTCGGATGCGCGGCTAATTGCATCTTGGCCCGCTCCCCACCTGGATAACAATAAACCGATTTTAAATGCATGTTTTTCGTTTTTTTTTTTTGTGCGTCGGCTTTGCTGTTTTCCTTTCGGTTTTTCGGCCTCGCACAGATGTGCAAATGCAAATGTATCTCAGCATCTGCATGCGTTCCCATTCACCTTCTTTTTGCCGCTGGCCAAGCGCCAAAATCCACGAAGTGGTTTTGGGGGGGTACAAAAAATAACAACCTATCCCAATTCGACGACACTGGCGCGTCATCATATGGTGATTGTCAAGGTCTTGTGCCTAAATAAAAAAGAAGGGGGGAGCTCCATGCGGAATACATACATGCAAATGAAATCTCATTACTCACTGTATTTTTATCTCCCTGCGCACATTAATGCCATTGGATGGGGGCAAAGTGTTGCTGCCGTTTGATAGCTCGCCTTTTTTTTATGGAGTACAGATTGCCGAGTTCGCGTGCAGAGTTATCAGCTAAAAAAGCAGCTTCATGTAAATAAAATGTATTGGCTATAAATAATTCAATAATGCCCAATTCGCCTTGGGACATTTTCGTACATATTCGATGGATTGGTGTGTTTCGAATTGGGAATCCGGAAAATTGGTTTCAATGAGTTCTTTGATTTTGCATGTAAAATTTGTGTGTGCTTTTTTGTGGGACATACTTTTGGGCCTGGGCGAAAAATGCTTTGGCAGCAAGTGGACATTTTACAAATGGTGATGGCAAATATTTACATAGAAATTGCTTAACAACAAACTGAACAAACTCAAAAAGTTAGTAAACATACGCTTTTGGGGTAGCATATTGATGTCATTATTTAAATGGTTCATTTTAAAGTTTTCCCGCCTTGTCTGAAGTCAAAACTTAAAGATAAAGAAATTTAATGAAAAATGCTGCCGCCTTACAATGTTTTTTTTTGGATGTCTAAACTTGTCAGTTTCCAGAAAGTTTTCTGAACTTTTGCATCGCTGGCAGGCACGACTTTTAGTCTCTTTTTTAATTAAAAGGCATCTAAGGGTGTAAATATGGTTACTTTTAAGTAACCTGCCGCCTTTTTAAGCACATATTTTAAATAAATTGTATTTGTCTAATGTCTAATAATCATATTTTATTTATAAATAAATTATAAATACATTTTATCTTACGGACGGCATTTCGCAGAAGCACAGCTATTTCTGAAGTGTCCTGCTGGACAAAGTTCAGCATGGATCCATTCATGATTTCCTGGTTAAGTTTGGCATGTGTCCCCGCCATCAACGCGCGTGTCCTCCACCCACTTGGCACCACTCCCACATCCAGTTCGCACAATCCGCAGTGGCAGTGGCAGGGGCAGGGACAGGGGCACAAAGAGCAAGCGTTGAAGCCACTTGCCCCGGCCATAAACTGGTTAGAACAATGGACTTTGGCTCCCTCATTGGCATGAATGGTTAAAGTGGGCCTGGGTTCTGTGGCAACAGAGATGGAGCAGCAACAATCAAACTGCGGGCAACCAAAGGCCGCCGCCGCTATTGTTGCCATGCGGATGACACTTTGGACTCCTGTATGTGGCAGCTCCTGGCGCTTTTTCCAGCTGCAAATTCCCAAGAAGATGCTGCTGCCGCTGATAATGAGGAATGTGGAATGGTTCATAAGGACAGCTGAGTGTTCCTGGAATGAAGCATAATCAACTGGATGTGGGTCAACTTTGAGCCAGAAACAATGACTGCGAAACATAATTGGAGTTAAGAAGGAGTGCTTCAATTACGCCATTCTAGGAAAACATCACTGGAAAACTCAGGTTCATCATCAGTCGGTGGCCTAATTAACTGGCATCAATCATCATGGTAAAAGGTTTAAGTAAGCATTAATTTGAGTTAATTCGATGATGCCGTAATTGGTGCAGTCAGGCTCACAAATTGGCCTAATGGTATCGGCTTCGTAGAGGAATGTCCCCCAATGATCGATTTCGACTGAGAGCAACAACTTTTTCAGGTACTTCATATACTGTGCCTGAAAAAATGAATCGGTGATTTATCGCAGGTTTATCTGTCGTCTGTTAATTGAGTGCCATCAATCTTAATTCCTCGTCAATTGTCCTTTTGCCCGATTACGTCTCAATGAGTCAACATTGAGTAGCCTAAAGGATAATATCCTTACAGTGACTACTGTAAGGGCAGGACAGTGACTGCAATAAGTGCGCCCACATATGCTCGAACACAATCAACAAGCGGATTACAATAAACACACAATAAACACACAATCAATACATTGGAAAATCGGTTGGCTGTCTGCACAATCGGCCATTAACATTCTTATTACATTCCATGGCCAATTAAATGATGCAAAGTAGCCACAATTTGCCAATTTGGCCGGGCTACGCCCCCTCATTAATTATTCGGGCCCGAAAACCGAATGTTCACTGCATATTTACTCTGACAGATTGGTTTTTGGACAGTCTGTAAGGATGTGGATGCTCCTTTTAAATAGCAATTTGTATGCAAAGTTTTTTTTTGCCAAAAAGCCGGAGATTTACTCAACAAATTAACGTAAAATAATTTTCATTTGGGCTTGTAGAAAGTGGCAAGGAATGTTAAAGTGCCCCGGACTACGACTTCCCATATCCGTTGTGAAAGGATCCCTAGGCATGTTTATGACCATCTCTGTCTCCCGTCAGTCGTAAAGGATTCAACACGTGGCAGCTCGTCGGGACCTGAGTTGCCAAATGGCCCAAAGTTAGGGGTGGTGTGTCGAAGGAGCAAAGTCCTCATTTATTGTTTGCCAGCTACTAATTTACACTCAAAGCACTCGAAATGGGCGGAGCAGTAGGCGACTGCGGTCGTGTAATTAAAAAGGAATTGTAATGCGTGCCAAGGCGCACTAAATGGAGACGAAACGAGACAAATGAGAAATTCCGAGTCCTTACTGGGCCACCGGGCGAATACGTAATGTCAAAATGCAGGGGTCCATCATGTATACGCCGCGTAAACACGCATAAATTTCGATTTAACCCAATGACATCTGCAGTGTTCCATTAAATTCAGCTAAGTTGCTACGATTGAAAGTGCTTTGCCCTCTGGTCAGGAAAAATGGTGCACTAATCCCATTGCCATTTCCCAGCAGTGTTTAAAACTTTTAATGGTTTTTAATTACTTTTGATAGAGTAAATACAGAAGCCGAAGCTTCGGAAATAAATACACCAAACGAAAGTTTGCAACGGAAGTGCCAGTGAAATAATTGAATCCTCCAACTACCAAACGAATCGGATGGGAATTAAGCGAGTTGAAAAGTTGAAACTATTGAATTCTTTATTTATTTATTTTCTCTTTTGTTGTGATGTAGCATATGTAATAAGCTCTCTTAGGCCATTTTTAACTAGCTTACATTTCTTGAAGGTATTTAAGACTATCTATGAAATACAAATTTGAATTTCATAAGGCACTTGCGCTTTTGTTTCACTAGGGCTTCGTACAAAGTCAACATTTGAGCACTGGTTTACCTTAAAGCCAAATCGTAATTAATTAACGTCCTAATTGTGGTCGATTCCTGGCCAATGGATTGGTAATTGTATCCATGTCGTGGGCACTGTTTGTTATGAATTCCAGCTGAACGCGCTGCCCAAAATATTATTTGCCTTGAATCAGTCAGGTGCGTTAATTGCATACGTGTGCAAACGTCAAGTGATCAGTTAGGCATTCAACTATTTAGTTATTAAGTTACTTTTAAATTAGGCTACCGCTGAACTAAACTTAAGTCTATAGTAACATAAAAATTACATTACATAGCTAAAATCAAAATACCTTTAGTTCAAGTGTTTTCTTCACTCATTTGGTTGTGTTTCCAATGAATAATTAAATGCTTGCCTCTGCTTACACAGCTGGCGCGGTTCTGACCAAAAGAAAAAACAAAAGTCAAAAGCGCCGAAAAGATGGCTAAGCGGAGGCGTAACAACCGCGCTTTCTTGAATTGTTTTCATGGCAAATTTCAGCTTCGACAACTACGCTCTGTCTGTCGCTGGCATTTTGCTTCTTCGGATTCGGGTTCGCTTTCTTCTCGCTGTTGTTTTCCGCCCCTCGCCTTTGTTATTTTCACTTTTCCTTTTCGGCCTGTGTCAAGCGGCAGTTAAACGGCATTCGACGCTTTCCCGGGGTGGAAAACGAGGAAACCAGGGGTATCGGCGCTCCAATGGAGGCTGAAACTGAAATGCCTAATGCCCCAAAAGCAGCCAGCACAGCTGTGTGTGTGTTTGTGCTTCTCTGTGTGCTTATCCTTGTTTGCATGCCTCTTTGTCTGTTCATCAGTTCGTTGCATGCACTTAAAAAAATAGCACACACATATTGTTTTTAAATTAAGAAATCAAGAAATACGTTTTCGGTGTGAAATGACAAATCTACATTTTTATAAAAGTTAATTATAAAATTAAAGTAAAAAATTCCAAAAATATGGACAGTGTAATCTCTCTTGTTAGCTTCTTTTTCCAGCAGCAGTTCCGTATTTTCCTTACCGCCAACGTCTGAGCACCGTAATTTAAGCTTAAATGAGTAGGGCGAAAATGGCCCAAAGCGGTAACATTTAAGATAAATAAAAATCCAGCTCAAATCAAGCAAAAGACAGGACTACAACAAGAAAATGGCACAGTAATTAAGTAAGTGCTCCCTGGCCGTGAAACGGAAAATCTTTCTTCTTTTTTACAATATTTTGCACTTAACAGACCGAGACCAACAACACTGTGGCTGCCATTCTCAGCAGACTAATTATGATTATGATGATGCCCACTCATCCGTTCACCTACCACACCGCACAGAGCACCACCCAACCACCAACACCCACCACCCACCGTGACCTCTGTGCTCGATTTCGTTTAGCAACTGACTGACATGGAATTTCGGTGGGTCCTTGCGACAGGATGTGTATGCTGGCTGGGTGGTTTGTTAGGTTCGTGCTGCTTGGGTGGCGAGCTGTGCGTGGCTGCGGCATATTTGTTGCACGGCACGTTTATCACGTCGTTACCTGTGCGTAAGTGGGTGGGTGGGTGTTTGGTTGGCCACAGTGGACCTGTGATTCGGCGGCTGGGTGGTGCTGCCTGACAAATCAATATCAACAGGCCGAAAATGGTTCTCAAACTCGTTGTCCTGACGCTTATGTGGTCAACGAGTATGCATGTTGCGTTGCGGTTTTTTCATGTATATTTAGTTGCACAACAAGATCTGAGTATTGACTTGAAAACATTTTGTACCATGCAGTTAAAGATTTAAAGAGTATTTATACAATTAATACGTTACTGTGCTAAATAATATCAAATATTTTTGAAAATAAAATTTATTTGTTCTATGCCTAAGTGATTGATAGGCAAATCTGCAGCTCGTGCATTTGAATTCCTCCTTGCAAACTGGGACAGTTCATTAAACTGCAAAACTGATGGGTAAATGGCACGTATCGCATTTCCGCTGCGGTATAAATTGTGCATATCAATATTTATAGTCGACGGCCCACAAATCGCGCCCATTTTCCACTCACTCCGCTAATTCGATGGTTTGCCCTGCAGTATTAACACAAAATCAATAAAACCGTTTTAGAGCTCATTGAATCGTTAAAGGACATATAACGAACCCAATGACTTATAAATACCAATACAGTCCAACACTTGGCGACAGAGGCACACAAACGTATTTAAAAGCATAAGCCATTAATCATATATTCCCAACAAAGACAGCATTAAAAATACATCAAAATGCTGGGAAACTCCATGAGTATTTGTATAAGCGAGTGTGTTAAGCAATTTATTATTCTTCAGCTCGCTGCAAGGACATTTCCATTGAGGCTGTCCAGGGGAAAGCCCTGTAATCCGTCTTTGCGACTTCTGATGATGAATGGCGCAGACATGCACGTCTCTCCAATATTCGCTTAATTAAAGCTATTAATTTGTGTCCTCCCATCAATCATGGAATGGAACCCCAACTTATGGCGCCCACTGTGAGCCCCGCTGGAACATCATTAGGTCAGCCATCATCAACGGGGAACCTGTTGATGTTGTAGTGGCTGATGTTTAATATGTTTGAAGATGTAGCAGATGCAAGCCCTACAAGGACAAATGGCCCTGAGGCAAGAGCCTCATAAAAGATGCGAAACTCTTGTTCCTTGAAAAATACTTTACGGTGGTGGGGAAATGGAAAAAGCAGGGGCAGGAAGTATTATTATCTTGCCTCTTCAGGCGTTTAGCTGCCTTTTGTGAGCAAAAAATCAGTTTATTTTTCGATAATTGGCTTTAGATTTTATTCTTAATTTGCAGAATTATTTCTGCTTAAATAAATTTAATAACATATTCTATAGAATTATTCAGTCTCCTGGCGGCATGGAAAGTGTAACAAGCTGCCTCCATAATATGCCACCCCAAAAAAAGCATTGTTGTGCCATGTGTGGCAGCCACTTCCTAAACATATCCAAGTCCCCGGACTCGTGCATCCACTCCTGTCGCTAACTCACTTTCCGTTGAACACAAAGGCAGATACAAACATATAAAACAAGTACGGATAAATGGAAACCAGATGGGAAAATCAGTCACTCGGTTGCGGCTCCATTGTCATTGTTTATTATGCCAATTTGGCTGGGACGCAACAAGCAGAGCCAGCCGGGGAAAACCCTGGGAAACCAACAGCAAACTGTTTGTATCCAAATTTGATCTGGTGGAAAATTCGGAAATGATGTTGCGCCTGTGTGTGGGCCAATTTAAAGCTCAGCCAAAAACAGGAAGTAGCAAAAAAAAAATTAATAACACAAACAGGACTGAAATATGCCTGCCAGCAGCCACCGAAACACACATATTGGAAATCAAATGTTTGCAGATAAAACCCGAAAAAGCAAAAACGAGAATACGAAAGCGATGGAAGAAACAAAGAAAGCTTTCGCATAACAAATTTTCAAATCGGTATACCTCAGATTTTTCATTTTTAATCAACATACAAAAAAAACAGAAGTAACAGCAGTTGCATATGCAACTCAATCGAGGCACACAAAAGTCAATGCAATCGGATGGGGCGACAATGGGTTGGTTTGCCCTAGCTGTTGGCATAAATCAAATTTATTTTTTCTCAGATTCATACAAAGGAAAACAGAAACTTGAGCTTTACCCATTTGCAGAAGTGAGAAAGTTCCGAGCTAAATACATATTGAAGGAAAACCGAGGAAAACTTTTTCCTGTCAAGGATGGGCCAAGCAAATCTTGCTCAAACATATTGAATTGAATTGTAAACGCTTCCCGAGATTTCAGTTACCTGCTTTTCCCATTTTGATTTATTCAAATCTGTTAAGGATGCTTTTGTGCGGATTCTTCTCAGCCATTTGCTAATTAGATACCCCGTTCAAGTGATTTTCTCATTTTGCTGGAGTTATGCGTGCTTTTGTTAAATATCAAATATAGACCCATTCATAATTGCTTAATTACGCACTGGAACATAAGTGTATCTCAAGTGTCGGTGAAGAATCCTCGAGGCCTCAGTAAGTGCTTATGTAGTTGTGAGTGCGCTCAATAAGACAAATGAGTTTGTGGGCTGCTGGGCACGATGTAAAAGATGAGCAGGTGGCGGTTACCTCCTGCCAGCCAGCCTGTCACCTGTCCATCTGTCCTGTTTTTGCACTGCCGACATTACTTTGGTCTGTCCATCACTTGAACCCTCCGGCAGATGGCCATTTACAATTGGCCCAAGGCCAGATGCAGTCAACAAGAGTCGGGGAAATAATTTCAAGTGTTTGCCAAACAGCCATTTAGAAAACTTTGTGAGATTAAGCATAAATTACCAAATGACCATGTAATTGGCCCGAAAGGACTCAATCGCGGGCCATCCTGGCGTATGAGTGATGCGACATCTCATTTCCCTGCGAGGCTCATTATGTCGGAATTGGAAACGAAATTGAATTTGCCAACCATTAGGCGAGTATTTCATTTCAAGTTCCTTACTCGATATCGAACCGCTGTCATCGGCAGAGCGATGAGCATTGGGGATTTGCTTAGGTGCCTGATTGCATTCGCTTCGTAATCAAATTGCCCGCCGCTGTAGCGAGAAGCAGCGGCTAATGAATGTGAATCCATCTGAATCTGAATCTGAGTCCGTATCCGAATCCTCATCTGAACGGCTCCTCGAAGAGGCTGCTATTCATTGATGCGCCAGATGAAACTATTTCCACAACCACGCCCATTGAACCAACCCATCAGCAACAGATTGCGCTCCGATGTCCGAGTTAAAGCAAACTTTGCTTTAGGGTCAAACATCTATCGATCGGATCCTTTTTACACTTTGCCGACTTTAAGTGTCCGCCCATTCCGCTGCTTAAGGACCGTCGTTGTCCTGCTCGTTATCCTGTCCTCTCGGTCGCTCGCTCCTGACCCTCAGTAATTGCATGGCCCGGACTATTATTATGTGCTAAAAGTGTTATGGCGGGGAACGGTCTGTGGACTGGAACAGGAGCAGGAGGACGAGGCGCTGGAGGAGTCTCTGGCCAGCAACAAAGAACACTACAGAGCAGCCGCATTAACATTATAAATTGTGCGATGTGCTGGCAACTCAACTGCCAGCTCTGCATAGATAGGGATAAGCTTGAAAGGAACCAAAGAGTCGACCTCCTCTTCTCCTATGTTTACTAAGTGTTTCTACGTTAATCATCACTTACTAGGTTCCTACTTATATTTACTAACTTATTTTAAATAGTAACACGCAGTAAGACTTACTCGTATTAAAAAAATAACTTTAGCAACTTACAAATGCGGCATTCCCCTTGATACCCTGTCTTTTTAGCTGGCATATGTGTGTGCTGGCTGGCTGGGCCAGACTTTGCTTTTATATAGCAATTTCAGGCACTTGATTTGAATTTACGATTGCCGCTTATTGCCTTCTTTTCGTGGCTCGACCCCTAGGCTCAACAGCTGCCTGCTGGGATGGCCTTGTCCTCCTCCATTCCTCCTCGGCAGTCTGGGATTGATTACGAGACCATAATTACGCATGCTGAGCGTGGAGTCGCTGAGCAATGTCCTGCGCCACATCGGTTAACTTATTGCCTGTGACGGAGCTGATTCACGGCGCATTCCACTCCACTCCACACTCACATTCACACTCACATCCACATTCATCTCGCTCCACGTACAGGTCGCCGCATATCTGATTACATACCCACCCACTTTTCCCTCGGCAAGGGCGTTATTTAATTGTTCATTTATAAGATAAGCTGGGGCGGGTGGGGGTTGCCTGAGCCCCGGAGCTCTCCTGCCTCACTCAGCAAGTTTGCGCTGAGGTCAGCACGAAACTGTCTATGGCCAAAAAGTAATTAACAAATGTGGCAGGCCAAGGCGACTCCGCTGGCAACAGCCAGAACTCATTTAGTTCAACACTAAGAGAAATCTCTATATTTTTACCACAGAAAATACTCTGGCATTTGTAAGGATAAAAATTTTCATAAATTTAATATTAAATTTAATACGTGTCATGAAGACATTTATAAATTTTATAGTAGTACCTAAATCTATTTCTTTAAATTTTTTTTAAGTACATTGCTTTTATCTAGGCTTTATTAAAATTGAGCTTAGATAAAAAATACATTTTTATACAGATCTCCTCTAAGAAAAATACATTTTTTTAATGCATTTTCGTTTGTGTTGAAGATTATGCGGCTTAAAAAACGTGAAACTTAAGCTCAGTAAAAACGTTGCATTTTCATTTTAGCTCCGCTTATCAGCAACATGAAAGCAGTTTCGGTTAATCTATTGTGCTGCCACTCAAGTGGATCATATGAATTTATTGATTTTCTTGCCAAAAAATATTTTTCGCTTTCTGTTTTTCTGCTGAAATTATGTGTAAAATTTGCGAGAACATCCGGTGGAAACGGGGCCAACTCGGGATAAGGATCTGGATATTGACAGCCTGCCAACAATCTTCGCTCGCTCGGTTTCCTCCTCTTCCTTGACCTGTCACACACACTCGCACACCTTGTGGCATGGCCAAGTCGCTCCCTCTTCCCAGCTTATTATTTCGGTTATTGATTTCATATGTTGCCTGCTGAGAGCGGAAGCACTTACAATCCTGCGGTGCTTCCGTTGAGCAACACGCTCCACGTCACCATCCTAACCACGTGCTCCTCGGGATCCTAATGTGTCCTGATGGCTCCTTCTCCTCGCCACGGGCCGAAAATCAAGGCAACCATTCATTGTCACAACGCCTTTGGGCATTGATTGGTCTGATTCTTTCCGCCAGAAAGCAGAGCCACTGGAGGGCACGATTCGAGCCTGTCCGAGGAAGATGATGCCACATGTGGTGCACAGCAAATGAACATCATGCTGGCAGCCGTCCAAAAGTTGGCATTAGCAACGCCTCTGGACGCATCTCATGTGGCTGGCCAAGCAATTGTTTCGACTCTGATGTGGATTTAAGGCACATCCTGGTTGTTAAGTAACCAAAACCAAAATACCTTAAACTATAGTTAAAATGAAATAAACATTTATCTTTGCTGATCGTATCTCAACAAAGATACATGTTTATTTCCTTCCATTAAGATTTAATCTAATTTAAACGTAATAGTACATGAAGATTTTGATTTGACCTTCAACAAGTTTTTAAATTAAATGTGAAATAAATATACAAAAATCTTTCTGTTCAATGTTCATTGCGTATAGTAGCTAAAATTGGTTTTGCTTTTATAAGATTTGCTTACAGTCTTATTCTCCACTTAACAGCGTTTGGTAATGATTTTACACTTGGCTTGGTTTTGCTTTTGCTCAAGTTTTTGTTTATGATTGAGTTAGTTTTTCCGGCTGCAAACGGGTTGGATTACAGTCATGCACACTGACAGGCATTCTTTGAAGTGCTTCCCCTCTCTGCAATAGTTGGCTTAGCAGCTGCGGTCTCTCCAGTTTTTTTGTGGTTCGGTTTTCCTGGTTTTCCCTCCCTTAATACTCATTCGGCATTGAGGCGTTCGGTATTCGTTTTTCGCATCCATTTTCCCAGTTTTTTTGTTGTTTCTTTCCAGCTACGTCTCTGACTTGACACAAGCTAACATGTTTTGCTTACTAACTGGGCTTGTACGTTGTTGGCCGTTGTTTGCCCACAGCTACACACAAATACCGTGGGGTAGAGACTGGCGTCCTTGTTGCGAATGCCCGTCCTTGAGCCGCCCTCTCTCCCCCATTTCCCTTTTGCACTGGGCCTCATTTTCATTTAATGCTTTACAGTTGAACTGTTGCTTCGTGAAATGCCCCGCTCAGTTTCTGCGCCGTTTCCGCTTTCTTTTTCGCCCTGCCTTCCAGTTACTCCCTACTCATTTCCGTTTCCGCCCGGCCGAGCTGTTGGCAACTGTTTTTGTTGCCCATACACCCCCAATCGTATCTCGTTCGGTAGCTGCCACCTGCTCCATCCGCTTTTCCCATCAACATCCGCCCCCCTTTCCATCAATTAACTCGAAAGTCATTTAATTTTGGCCCGTCTTGCTATTATTTATTGCAATACTCGTAATGCACCCTCTTCTACGGTCATATAAATATTTTCAAAGTTTAAGGCGAACGTTGCTCATGATTGCTACGGGTTTTCCTTATTGATTTTCGCGCAGAGCGGGGAAAGTTTAATTTATTCAGTTTTTTATTTATGTTCCTGTTTTTTTTTCATATACTTCAATTGTTGCTCCTGCGCTGCAGAGGATACACATATATTCCCTATCGGTGCGAGAAACGTGAATAGCTTTAATCACGATGTGTTTGGGGAAAATAATGATAATATTGCTAGAATATTATGGTTCAATGAATTAAATTATAAAGCAAACATACCACGTGTATATGATTGCCAATATTAATTAATTCCGGAATAAGATGCCATATTTTCACTGGGAATTTATGTTTTGTGAAAAATTCCCTCACGTGCCACCCTCTTATTTTATAGAACCCTACACGTTTTCGGTAAAAACGAAAACTTTTCTATTTCCGAAAGGAAAAGTTTTCCGTTTTTTCAGTGAAAGGTCGTCGGTGGCTGCTGCCGTTCTCGCTTTCAATTGAGCAATTTCTGCTTATAAAAGCCAAGTGAAAAGAGGACGCAAAAAAAGACAACCAAAATGCCGAATTTTTAGCTTCAATCACAGAGGCAGCAGCTGATGCAGCAAACCCAGATTCTTTTTTTTTACTAACTTTTTCTCTTTGACAGCGACGATGATCAGGATTCATATTCAATTCCGGTTTCAGTTGAAAGTTTTTATAGTTGCTGGCAGCGATTTGTTTGGTGGGGGGAAACTTGGCAATTGCTCTTTAAGCGATTTATGCAAGAAAATTGCAGATTATCCTTGATGGACGCAAACTTTTATGGCGTGGACGGGGGTCGAAAGGGAAATTCCGCCATAAACACCTCATACCAGAAGATATTCATTCTATGGGAATTGAGGGCAAATTGCCTTTGGCATACCTTTGGCTTGGGTCAATAAAGGTCCTTTTTTAAGCTATCTCTCTGCCATCGCCTGCTAATATTTAAATATTTACTTTGGCACTCCTTTCATCTCAGCCTTTTGCAATTATCCCAGACAAATAGAGCGATTTTCCCGGTGATTTTCCCCGCACCTCTTTCAATATTCCGCCGAGTATTTCTGTTTGTTTTTACACTTGACCTTTTTGTGACTTCTCGATTTTTGGGTTCGAGCCTTTTTTAGTATTTGCACGCCACATTTGGCCAGAGTCAGGGATAATTATGTGAATCTGAATTCGCTCCTCGGCTAATTCCGTGCGTCATTCACTTGGGCTCACAATTCCCAGGAAATGCCAGTATACTTAGTTACGGCACAACTTTCGTTGTATGACATGAATTTTTAATCAAACGGAACGCAATCGGCATCAGCACATGTGGCACGTGTTTCAGCCAGTAGTTGGGGTTATTAGAATGAGAGTTATGTGGCTTATTCGAAGGAGTCGCTTGCTCCACTCACTTATTACGCCCACATTTCTTATTATTCCCCCCAACACCTCGGCCAAATTACTCGTGTGGGATTCGCATGTCTATTTGAGTGTGTCGCAAAAATGTGTAAGGGATGTTCCGAATTTATGGCTTTATTATAAGAACTCTATGTTTTGTTCCCATGTTTTTGGATTTTTTTTAAAGAATTTACTTGCAATTTTATATATATCTATGATATTCCAATAATCCCACCAATTCTTTACAACATTTTCAAGTGTCCACCTTCGTGAATGCTTTGCCAAGCTAACCCTTAAGTTGGTACATGAACAAAATGATTTATATTACTATTATCACATAATCCGCACCCAAATCTCCTCGATTGGAGAAAACCAGAACAATTTATTTACCCCCAGCTCATTTGTATGCACCGCACGTAAGTGGGACACTCCCTGAAGAGATTCTTCGTTGCCCGAGGGAAAACGTACGCGAAATTGAAAAAAATTGTCTAGCTGCGTGGCATTTGTGTCAACGGCAAATTGGCAGACCGGCTTAAATGAAGTGCGCGATGGGGATGGACTGATGCGAGCTCAAATGCTCGGCGGGGAGTAATTAGGTGTCCTTGTCCCTGTCAATTTGCAAATAATGCGAATAAACGATTTCCGCGAACGGGTCCGTGAAATTTATGGCCAGCAATGCATTATGTGGCATCATCAACGCTGTGGCAATAAACGCCAAACAATTGGCCACTTAAGTGGCTGGAAATGGCGAAAAATCTGCCCATATTCCACGTTTGTGGACCTGTTTTTGCTTCCCAAAACAAAAAAAAACCCACTGCTGTTGAGCTCCACAATTTATGTGCATTTTGATTAAACTGTTTAACTCCGGCGTATCCACATTTTCGGACCCATCTGAAGGTCTCTGGCAAACCAAAAATATCCTTGTTTTTGCGCTTGATTAGGCTTTTGCGGGGGAAATTAAAAACAAACGATGTTTGTGCTGGATAGCATGATGGTACATTGGAATTACCTATAAGCCAAGATTTTTGTCAATCAAGATTAAATTACAAGTTGAGATGACTGAGCGGTAGTTAAATACTTAAGTTTAAGCAGATTTTGTATAATTTTGTTACTTAAAATATCATGCAATTGTGTTCATCGAGCATGCATCACTTTTCTGCCTTTTTGTAAGTTAGCGAAAGGATTTCCTAAGTGTCTTATACAA
Source organism: Drosophila sechellia (assembly GCF_004382195.2). NCBI lineage: Eukaryota > Metazoa > Arthropoda > Insecta > Diptera > Drosophilidae > Drosophila > Drosophila sechellia. Next base: position 12,994,207 of record NC_045950.1, on the reverse strand, counting down.
ACTCTCCAAATTACCTTAGTTTTCATACTTTTATATTGTTTTTCCAAGCCCTAACAACCCGGAATCCTTGTGCTCTGGAAATCAAAATGGAATGGAAAGCTGAGCGGCGAAGGAATTCGCTTTGATGCATGCCATAACGTAGAAGAAGCAGAGGGAAGCGGAGCATCACACTTTAACCGTTAGGTGGAAGACAATCAGAAGGCCACACTCAGGACACACACTGGTGCGCAGAACAGGACACCAGGACTCACACACATACACACACACACATAGACAGTCACGGGCACACGCGTACTGCGCTTTTGAATTGCACTGAAGCGGAACGAGCGCAACGACCGGCAGAGAAAGTAAAAGCCGAAGCGGCAGGGAAAAGGGAAAGGACCCTTGAGCGGGGGAAAGGGTGGCAGGGGGGCGGGACTGGGTGAAAGTAGAGGAAGCGACCGACTTAAGCGACTTACTTTGTCTATTTCATTGGACAAAAGGCTGCGTTGGCGCGCAACAGTTTTATCCCCATCTTTATTTTTATTTTCATTTTCATTGTAGTTTACGACGCGAGGCAGCGGACTGTGCCGTTAAAGCCCCATTCGCCGCCAGGACCTCGCTCCATCGCTTATTAATTGGAGCACGAGCTCGGCAATCGCAGGTCTACTTTACTTTCCGGATAACTCATTGCTCAGATATCGCATACCCTAGTCAAGAGGATAAGGTATCATGTACATGTACTAACATATTTCACATCGGTTTAGTGTTCCTGCTCTAGGAAAAGCATAAAATTTATTAAATAAAGGCTGATATATATATTATTTATACTATATTATTATTTTTTCTATAAAATAGATTACCGAATTTTACTATATTTTTTATATTTATATATATTATTTTTTGTTTATATAAGTAATTTAATATTAAAGATTTTATAAGCCTTAAACCCAAGGACTTTACAAACTGATACCTTTGCCAGTGTTTCTCAGCTCTGATCCAACTTCAAAAAGAGAATGTAAAAATCGTGCATGTATGCGAAGCGAAAGGCTGAGCGTAACATTAAAAATAAATACCCCATATACATATATTTCATATGGCCCTGCTAGATGTTCATCGAAATCCCTCACCTGAATCCTCAGCGCCTAGCATACACTCGCATCCATTTGAAGGACGAGAGTCGCAATAATTATTTCATGCGCGCTGTTTGCATTGGGAATAGCCGAACTCCAGTGGGCCAAAATGGAAAGAGGATGGTGGACAAATGCGAAGGGACTAAAGCCTGGCCAATATGTTTTAACTGGTGTGTGTAAAAGTTTTGTGGTGTCGCCGCAGAATCTTTTTCCTGGGGGTTGTCAAGTTGTAAACTTAAAGTTTATACTTTTTTTTTCAGAAACGACAAGTTGTTCCATAAAGTTCTTCTAATAGAAGTTAAATTTAGAGTTCGTCCCCATGGCCACTACGCCCCTGGATCCCTGGCTTTCACTCAGCCATCACGTTTGGTCTATAAAAGCAGCTTTCACCGTGTGTTTGTGTATATATACATAAACATTCATATATGCACACGTTTTTCCTCCTTCTATTTGTGTATTTTGTTTGTGTTTATTAGTGTGCCTGTGTGTCTAGAGATTGATGGCATGTGCCAAAAGACATTCGGTGCGGAATTTCGCTTTAAGTGGAAATCCACCTTTTCGGCGTTGGGAAAAGTCTTTAAAAAATATTGTACATTTTTAGGTATTCATCAAGGAGAGAACAACACGACTTCGTTTGAATAGAGCTTAACTTCTATTCCACGGAAATCATAAAAGACTCTAAAAAAGTATGTATTTGTATTTTTTACAAAAATATATCTTTCCTAGCACTTCAGTCGTAAAACTTAAAAAATGGTTGTAAAAATCTCACACATCGCTAGTTTGTATCCTGCTTTACTTTTATGTTGGCTCATTGAAATTTGTTTTTATTTGGGTACTTTTTATTGCGGTTTCCCTGGATTATGTAAATATACATTTATTTCAGCACTGTGTCTTGGACGCTTTTTCTTCTATTTCGCTCATTTCAGCTGTGCGCCTGACTTGGTCCGGAATTTATTTGATTATGGAGGAAAATGGGAATAAAATGCCAGCTGGGGAATGTGGAGTAGGAAACTTAGTTTCCCCAGCCCGCACGCCAAATCATTGAAGCCAGAAAATGGCTTAAATCGTTGCCTGCACTTTGCATCTGGGCGACTGCCAAATGGCACACAGCTGTGAAAAAGCAACACTCGGAAAGGATACGTGAAAGCACGGACAATGACTGCCACACACACTTACACCCAGGATCGAGGGGCAACAGTTTGTTTGTTTAAGTGCTCGAAACTGGCGCCACGTGCAGCTGCCAACAGCTCCACGGGCCATGTTTGCATTTTGAATGAGTGAGAGTCCGCCGGCCGGGAAAGTGCAACAGGAGGAGTCCACCATGCCTCCTGGCCACCTGGGAGGCAGGTTAAATATTTAGCCCGGCCGAGAGACTCACTTAGCTAATAAATCCGCGCCGCCATCCGGACAACAATGAAATTAGGCGTAAGCGGAATTCATCAGCTTATATAGCGAATATATTACACTCGAAGAATTAACTATATCAACGTAAGATATATATTTCATTGGATTTTCGAACTAGAATCCAGTCAGTAAAGTTTCCAAGGAAGATATATATATTTTCAAACTTGAGCTTAATATTAAATAGGAACTAATAGGATGTCATTTTTGCTCAGTGCTTGCCCAGTTTACCAGCTAATTTATGACAATATTCAGCGGCTTTTGTGGCTTTTATGAGCCTAGCCAACGGCCCAAGCCATATGCATGTCATTGCCGTCCGTCCTGCTGCCCCAAATGGCCATCAGCAGCTCATAAGGCCGAGGTATCCGGGCGGGGGGAGTGGCCAAGTACCGGAGCAGTTAGTGGCAGCAAAAAATGTGGCCAACGAGGAGTGGAGGGAGGGGGCTCATTCAGAATGGGTGTTCGGGCGGAAGCGGAAGTGACAGTGTATGAAAAAGACAGATAGCGAAGGAATGCGAGAGGGGCATCCCTGCCAAGGATGCGGGGAGGGGGATGGTAAGGAGCAGGAGCAGATGCTGGTGCAGGGACACCAGGCAACCACAGGTATTAGGTGTACAAGAGCCGCACAAAATAGACATGAATAAGAAACGCACTTGCTAAAGCGTAACGATTTCATCGTTATCGTGTTAGGACCTTCAACGCACAGCCGTATATACATACATACATGTATTTATTACATACATATAAAAATTTGCATTGAAATTGAGGCAACGAAACGGCCAACGAAGTGTGGCAAATTGTTTGCCCGGCATAGATAACTTAGCTCAAGGAGTTGATTGTTTTGGGGGAGAAATTGCGGTTGTCTTTGAGTCTTTAATGCTGGCCAATTTGTAAGCCAAGCCCATTTGATGGCAACCATGATGGAATAAGTTAAAAGCCAGTGCCGAGGTCATCATCATCACTACGATGTAGTCCAACAGAATGTCTTGTCACAGATAAGTTGAAATCAAAATAGTTAATAGTTTGTTAGTCAATTATAGCTTAAAAATCAAATGTTAAACTATGCAATCCATTTCTGGACCTGGCCACAATTTCCAATTTAAATATTCAGCAGAGAGGTTACACAACATTATTAACCCATTCGGAGGAGATTTGTAAGATATACATATATAATCGAACAGAATGGGGGTTCTGAGCAGTTAAACCGCAAACTTTAGCATCACCACCCACTTCCTGAATCAACTCCCCCATTGAATGGCTCATTTTTAGAGCTTTCCTTTCATGCTTATCGAGATCCCAGACGGCTGATTTATAAGCTGACAATTTAGCCACTCAACGACAACCTCCTCTAACGGCCCACATTCAAGGACAACGTTCATGGCTTCATTATACCGCAAAAATAGAAGGAGAAGGACATGGCGAACTATGGGAACCGATGAGATTCCGCTGCGTTTTATCACTTCTCCGCCCGTTCGGGCCATTATTTATATTGTGCTAAGCACTTTCGTACAACCTAATACCTAAGCCAAACTCCAAACGGGGCCAACACGAAACGAACCACGGACCAAAGAGCGCAGCCCAAAGGCACATGTTGCGGTGGCGTCGGCAGGAAGTGGAAAGCGCTGATTGGGGATGGATAGAGGAAATGCTGCACAAGGACATCGTCGAATGCACTCTGCAACCGGCGCAACCGGCGCAACCGGCCAGAGACAGTGGAACGTGTCTAAAAGCCGTGAAAAGTGCACGTAAACCCGCAAATTGCCGCAAATAGAGTGCAAACAGTTCTGAGCAGGATGTTGCCTTCGAAAGGGGAAGCTGCAAATCGTGGAAATTCATTTAGAGCCAGGGCAGCGGAAAATAGCATTCGCCTTGAATTGCTTTTGACAGTCGATTAGATGAGCGCCCTCAAATTAAAAATATCCGGGAATTCCCGATAGTGAAATTTCATATTAAAATGTGTCATAAGACATATTTGCCCTGCCACAGGAAAACTATTTGGCGACCCGTTAAACCGGTTTTCATCCCGTTGAATTTTACGCTCGACACACAACATGGATTTGGACAAAAATGTTCAAAGAATTTTCATCATACCCACATGAACGGCAACAAGTTATGGCCGTGTGAGCAACTTTGACATTCGACATACATAACTGAAAACTTTCAAGCCTGTTGATGAGTTTAGATTTTAACCAAAGTTGGCTAGTTAGCCCACTGGCAATCTTGAAACTTCCTGTCAGGGTTTCCTTGAGTGGAGCACACGCGGCGTATGCGTAACTAATTTAGGTGCTCTCGAGTGGTGAGTTTCCCAAAAGGATTTCCCCTTCCCAAAAGAGAGAAAGAAAAAGCAATCAGCTGCTGGTCCGGAACTTTCTCTGTTTTCTTTTACTATCTGGGCTTCGGAGGAAATGTTAATGTTAGTTTTGAAAAGCTGCCTCTTAAAAGAGAGAAAGTCGAAAGAAAAGTCCACCCACTAAATTACGGAGCTTTAAGCGTTAAAGCTTTAATGAACATTTAGATGGCTTTTAGCGAAGGATACAATAAATAAACTTCAATAAATTAACTTGCAAAAGCCTAGTTTTTCGAGGAAGCCTAGAAACTTTTCTCAAAGCTTTTTTAGACCTTTTTAAATGATGGTTATAAACTCGGGATTCATGAAAGAGAATCCGATAAAATCGTTCTGGTCCAGATTCATCATGAAAAGCTTATCCGTGGGAGTTAAGTCCGTCTTCTCCTTGGTAAAGGCATCATCAAAGTTGCTTATATCCTTGCGATGTTTCTGAAATGTACCCAAGATTACAACAATGATTTTCTAGTAGGGCTCCTGGTTTAGCGTACAATCTTTGGCTTAATAGGTGGCTCCATTTCGCATGCCTCTGCCTTATCCCAGTCCACATTGCGGAAGAAAGGATGCGTGGTAATCTCCTGTCTGGCATAGCGCCCTGCACCCAATCTATTGTTGGGCTTTTTGGTCAGGAACTTTGGAATACAAACCTATACCATTACATTCTTATGTTTTCAAAATCCAGCACTTACGCTCGTAATTATATCCATGGCCTCCACGCTGAAATGCTTTGGAAACACAGCCTTCTTGTCCTTTATGTTCCTAAAGACTGTATTTTCATTATCTCCTTCGAATGGAGCCTGGCCTGCCATGAATTCGAAAAGCAAAACACCAAAAGACCACCAGTCAGCGGCGATGGAGTACGGATCGTAGCTAACAATCTTAAATTATTTTAAAGCTAATTATTTTTACACTTATTATTTACGTCTGATTTACTTACTTCGGGAGCCATATAATTCGGAGTACCACAAAAAGTTCGTGTGGTCTGCCGCTCGGTAACGCCTTCTTTGCTCAACCCAAAGTCCACCAGCTTTACGTGTCCCTCACCATCCAGTAAAATGTTGTCCAGCTTCAGATCTCTATAGATAATATCACGCTCGTGGAGGAAAAACAGAGCAATAGCCACTTCAACAGCGTAAAAACTAAGATCATTTAATTTATAAGACTACTAAGTATCGAACTTGAATACCAAATATTTGTACTCACATAGCCACAGACTCCTTGAACCTTCCATACTGCTGCATATGATACATAAGATCTCCACCCTTACAGTATTCCATTACGAAAAACAATCGGTCCATAGTCTGGAAGCATGAGTGCATGGAGACGAGGAAAGGAGGACGACCGGATAGAGCCAGAATTCTCTTCTCATTCATGGGCAGCTCCATGTCGTCCGTTTGGATAATGACATCCTTTCGCAGGACCTTCACGGCATACAGCTCATCCGTGCCACGCCGCTCGGCTAGCAGGACTTTGCCAAAGGATCCCTTGCCAATAACTTTAACAAAGTTGAAATCAGCAGCTCGAATCATATCGCGTTTGCTCATGTTATGCGGCATATCCTTGTTATCCATGCGACGCTTTTCATTCGGACGACGATCGTGCTGAATATCAGGAATATTTCATATGTGGCAAATCTGGTGATTACATCCGCTTACCCTAACTTCATCCCTTAAGCGAGCTATATCATTAAAGGCATCCACACAGGGTATGTTATAATGTTCACCCTCCACTTGCGACAGGAACTTGTACCAGCCATCAACTGGCTCCTTTTGCAGTTCCTCCAGGCTGAACGAGAACGAACCCATGAAGTCATTGCGAGAAGTTCGATCCCAATCCCAGACCTCGATGAGCAAACGCTTGTCACGATCCTGCGGCTGCAAATCACTAGGATTAAGGAAAATAAGTTAAATACGTCTATTTAGCGGATTCATTTTCAAATATTACAATGTAAAGGTCTCGTTGAACACTGGATTGAGGTTTTTCTGAATGGTCTTGGTCTTCTTCTTGGTGCGGCCCGAACGGTCCGGATGCATTTGCACTGCAATATAGGGGTCGCTAAACCCGTTGGTATCCATGGGAATGAGGTTAGCTGCCTCCTTAACTGCGATATGAAAGAAACATTAATCTGTATGTGGGTATATAAACTTTAAGTGATAACTTACTATCAACTTTCAAGTTATTGCCCTTAAGCTCGACGTAGAGTAGTAGCTTACCCCTCACCTCGCTGATGTCCGCACCGCACATCGGTGGCACTGTCTCCTGGCAGGCATGATGCACATTGAGGTTGCAATCTGAAATATTTGGGTTAATAGCTTGAAAGCAATAGGGCTCGTGTTTATTCCGGAATTTACTCTCGCACTTGACGCCCTGATGGGCGACTCCATGGAGCAGCAGTCCGCACTCGTCACAGAATGTCGGTGTGGTGTAGGTGGTGGAGATCCAGCCGTGCTTCACCTTGGCGCAGTCTGCATCGAAGTCCGTGTCCTTGCCAGGACACTTGAATACCACAAACTTGCAGCACTTCTGATGAATGTTGAAGCGGCACTCTGCGTATGCAAATATTTTAAAAGATTTTTATAATTGTAAAAAAAAATTGTCAAATGCGAACTTTTCCACCTACCCTCGCACTGAAAACCTTGCTTGCCAAAGCCCCTAATCCCGGCACGAATCCGTGAATGCAACAATGCAAAACGGAAGAACAGCGAAATAAATATAGAAAAAACAACGAAAAGTGTGTCAGCAACGAAGGCACTAATTAAATTAACGATGGGAACGCTGAGATGCCAGCAAAAAACTGAAAACGGAATTTCTCACCAGATGAAATCCTTGCAATGACCACAGTAGGTTGGATTCTTAAAGAATCTCACACCGAAACGATGACCATTGACCATTTCGAGACCCTTTCGCTTCATCGCACCCTTCCTGAGGCGATTCTTCATATAGTTGATGATGTTTGCTTCGCCAGTGATCTCCAGTAGATTTCCTGGACCTTTGCCAGCTCCAGCCGCTGGAGCCTTGGCCCCTGGAGCGGCACTGGGCGCCGAGGGAGGGAGCACAGTGGCCCCCGGTGTGGCAACAGCAGCCGCAGCCATTAAAAGATAATATCAGGGAATCGGATGCGAGTGTAGAGAAAAAGCTGACTCAGACCGCACGGTTTCAAGCCCGTCTAGAAACTGACCCGGTCGGTCAGGTGAAGACCCTAAAAGAAGCAACTTGGAAGCCAACAAAGTGCACACACAAAGTTGAAGGCGAGAAAATGACACAGAGTGATGCTAACGGGCGACAGTTTGGGCTTATGCAATAGTGCTTAAGACGTAATTTCATTCATAAATTTTTCAGAAATGTATTTGTTCATATCCCAATACATTTGTGTAGACTGAATAAAAAATGTAATACAAATACAACATAATACTGCACATATATATCTTAGCAAAACCATAAAAGAAATGTTTCAGAGAAATGACCTTCTAATTTAAAATTTTTTTTGCACATGTACATATAGCAGCTAAAATAAAATAAAATATAAATGAGTAATTAATTAAATGTTAATAATGCACATATCAAAGTGAATAATATTTTATAGCCTCTTTATTGCCTGTTTATTCAATTATTTTAAAAAAATTGCTTTGGACATTTGTGGAACAATTTACCACATTTAAATTGTGTCTTTGTCGGCGTAAATCGGTGTTAAACAAATATGAAATGTTCGAGACTTTGTATGATTAATTTCTGCCATTTTCTAAGTATTTAATAAATTTGCGCATTTAATGCTTTTAACCATTTCATAACAATGAAAGCCATGTCCAAAGCATCCTTAGTGCATAACTAGTCCCTATAGAGCTTAGCTAAGTTGCCAGCCAACCATTTGCTCTGCCTGGGTAATCAACACTTATCCACGCTGATTCAGTTAGTTCGGCAGTTAGCCCCCATCGCAATTGTCCCCCAGGAAAAACCACTCAACGGCGGCACGTCAATCTAACGGAGGACCGAAGAGTGAAAGCTGAAAGCTGAGTGCCAAGAACTCTCGTCTTTTGGCCCTTACCAGCGATAAGTGTAAACAGCTTGGGAAAGGTCAAGAAGGTGCTTACCTGGCCAGAAGACAAACATAATCATCATCGGAGGCATTGCTCCGGACAACTGCAGTTGTGACGTCAATGCAATAAAATTGGAAAAGTGGGCGGAGGGGTTTCAGAAAATGGTGATGTGCGAAATCTTCTGTGTGTGTGTGACTATTGTCGATTGAGTATTTATACTGTGTGGCAGTTTTGATTAATTTATGCAAATTCTGGCATTGCACGTTTTCCGTGAAAGAACCCCCCATTTAAGCGCCGCCCCTGCAAGCCAGCTGGCTTTCAGTGCAGGTCTAAAAATAGAAATAGAAAACGCAGAATTGAGCACAAAGTGCACACAGGACACAGAAGGACACACGCTGGCAAGGCAAACAAAATAAAAGCGGTTAGCTGAAATCCAAGCTGAAACAACTAAAAACTCTGCCGAAAGCAGCGATGAAATGGGTTGGAAAATGCATTAAAGCGGAAATGTAGGACCTTTGTCGCTGAAAAATGCCATTAGAGCAGGTCCAAGTCAAAGTATCTAAGTATCTGCAGCGGCACGCGTATCTGTATCTCAGAAGTGCACTCAGTGAGTCGACAAATATGCACTCGCAGATTGCCCAGAACTACAGAACTGCACACCTGTCGGTTGAAAGGCGGGAATTGCAAATAGATTTCGTTGCCGTGGCAGCTTTGGCTTTCAATTTACGTCATCATTTCCATGGCGTCGCCAAACAATTTTCCCCTCCATTTTTCCCTCTTGGCCATTTCACAAAAGCAGGCCAAGCCGCAAAGAGCCAGAGAGCCAGAGAGCTCTCTGCGTATAACAGCTTTTACTTCCAGGTTATTTACTCTGACTTTACTTTGCTTTACTTTCCTCTGGCTTCGTTTGCTTTTGGCCTAGGCTTTGTTTTCCTCTTTCTGTTGTTCGCCATTTCAACATTTGGCAATTCCGCTTGGCTACTTGTTAGCCGACCGTCTTGTTTTTGACCTGCGCCCTTAACACCTATTGATCTGCAGCGCACCTGTCGTGAGTTATAACGACCTTTGGACCGTTTCATTTAAGATCGTTACTAGCCAAAAGAATTTGGATTGTAGTCTAATATGGCTAACATGCTTTGATAAAGGTAAAGGGATCACCAACCGGCAATCTCAAATTTTACAACTATAAATTTGATATTATCTAGAATAATATAACAATAAAATTATTGGCCGACTGTTTAGCATACGTTTGCTTATTTTCGTAACAAAGAGTTAAAAAAGAAAGTATTTTTATTTGATGTAATTGAAATAAAAGCTCTTGAAAGCGTGGCTGGATCAAAAAATTATTCTTCAAATATCCTAAATTTAATAAAACTAAATTGGCACAGCAATTGTTAAATTAAGAAATGTATACAGATAACATTTTAATTGCCAGCTACAAAATTTGTGCTGCCAAATTGCCCCAAATTTCCACCAATTCACAATTGTTGTCTTTTTAAAATGTAAATATACTCGACTAAGCAACAAATCGCACGTACACCTATATGGTGGTAAAAACCACAACAATTAGCCGAACAAGAGGCAAATGGCCAACCATAATTAACAGTGGCCCATAAAGTTGAACGAACACAATTGTGCGAGCTGACAAAACCGCAACAAAACGGCAAACTGGACATTATCCGTTTGCCATAGGGGATGAGCTGGGAAAACTGCCCTCAAACTTTGTGATTTGTTTATACGGCTCTCTCAGCAAAGTCATGACGTTTGGCCCTACGAGTAAAGAGAGATGGACAGTAAGGAAATAAAATAGACAGAGTGGCGTGCTAAACAACAAATTGCCAGCATGCTGATGGAGGCGGATATACGACCCGTGCATACGCAATGTGTTATACCAAAAAGTCGCCGGCAAGTGATGAAAAGCGCCTGCGCCATCCAGCCAGTGGGAAAACTATCCCAAAAAGTGACTCTGGAAAATCCTTGCAGCCAGTCGCACTCGCAGGCGCTACGGGGCAGGTTGCTTGATACGGCAGCATACGCGGCGTATACGTAACGTGGAAAAGGACAAGATTTTTTCGTGAGTCGAGTGAAGGTGCACGGCTGTCTCTTAACATGGTGCCTCCGGCCCAAACATTTTCCTCATCAATTAAAACCCCCCACTGGTGGTCGACTGACTCACCTAATTCGCGTGCCAAATTTATTTGATTTCGTGCAAAAGGCAGTTGGCGTAAACAAAACGTGTCCAAAGCACTGGAAGAGTCATCTATCGCTCTGCCTGGAAGTTGCGTCAGACTCACGCAGCTTCCAAGACGGTTTCGTGGGAAACTGGCGAATCTGCTCTGCGACATTCACCGTTCTGAGTTGGCCCCAAGTGCACGTGGGCCAGCTTTCAGCTTCGGTGCCATTTCACCCCGAGCACCAAGAGTATCAGACTATAGAATTTACCATAAATAAATCCAAAGGCATCCTCTGTAATCAGCCAGCCAATTTTCCCATCCTCCAGTGCGCGATTTTTGCAAGCCCTGTGATTCGGCTTTTGTGCAACTTTTCACCGTGTAATTGAAATTAATGATCATTGTGCGAGTTGGTTCTGTAATTCCGGTTCCGCAGCTCTGAAATAACACTAATGCCCCGCATTTAATCTTAAAGAAATCGCGGCACTTTGCTTTATTAAAGTGTCACCCCGGGGACAAATATCACTCAAAGTTTGGCGAAATTCATCTCACAAATTGATATGTGACAGCCAGGTGTGAAATATTGTCCAGGGAAAATAGAATCACTTTTGGGAGTCAAGTGAGAGCAGCTCCCCAGGGCACTGATTTTTATTATTTATATGTTTTAGAAAGAAAATATGTAATTTGTAATGTAATTGTTTGTAATTTTTAGTTCTTCCTTTTCGATCCCATGCCCTTACAATTTCACTTAGGGTCTGAATAAAATATAACTTTATTCGAAAAGCCAAGATTTGCAATCATCGAACTCACTTTACAGAATGCAAAATTGATTGCAGCGCATCAGCGGCAATTTGGGCAAACAGAAAACAGCATGCGAAGAAAAAAGAAAAGTGTAATGATAGCGCCAAGGAACCCAATCCGACTTTAGTGCCAATTGTGCCGTGCGAAATGCTGTTAGTGCCGCGTTGTTGTTCGTGTCCATGTTGTGATTACATAATGAGACGCTGCTGAAAGTCAAAGTCCAAGGAGAAGTCCCAAGTGTGTATGTAAGCCACCAGGCGGCAGCCATATCTCAACTCGCCGCCACCAACTCAGCCGAAGTAGAAGGCGAAGCAAAAGCCTAAGGACCAGCCCTCCATCTGCAGGATAACGAGGAGCGTGTGGAGCCGCAGGAGGATGCCCTTCGGCCGCAAGTCCCCGCTGGAGGCTCTGGCCCTGCCCGGCGTTATGCTCGCCTACAAGTACAGCCAGTTCCGCCAGCGCCGCCGGGAGGCCGCCAGCCGACGGGTCACCGAGCGCGAACTCTCGGCGCTGCACCATAAAATCGTGAGTACAAATGGCGAGCTTCGGAAAACAAAGTCATTTTTGTACGTCAACGGGTTGGGTTGCTTCTGAAACACGGAAGCACATCCGGCGAAAAAATTGAGATTCTCAAAAAGACAGAACGTTTAACAAAATATGATGATTGAACACTAAAGTTCGAAATGAAAGTTAGGGCATCGTTTTTAAATGATATCGTATTCGATCGCACTCTCTTATTTAATAAAATTATCAAGTAACCAAAAAATCTGTTGAAAAATCCCTTAATCTGTAAATCTGCCATCAGCACATTCATTATTCTCCACCATGCTATGAAGAGACTCGGAAGAAACTTGAAAACTTTGAACATATTGCAGTGCAGGGTACTTGACCCATTATCCTCCAAAGTTGTTCTTGGCTTTTTGTTTATGTTCCGGTTTGGTACTTTCGGCTTTTCGCCTTCGCCTGCGACCCATAAAAAGAAACGCAATAAAAGAAGCGAAAACTGGAAAACAGCGGTGGCTGTTTATCAAAAGCAGGCAAAAGGCGGACGAAAGTCAGGCATCATTAGCCGCGTGGTTCGATGAGTGTGCTACCCAGCTCTTGAGCCTTTTTAAAGTGGCGCTCTTCCTGCTTTTCCTGTTTGTTTTGGCTCCGGCCTCTCACATTTACAGCTGGCAAATAGTTATAAAAATAAAAGGCACACACAACACATCAAACACATCAAAACAAGGTGAGGCCCGACTCAGCTCGGTTTGTCATGGCCCGCAAAAGTAGGCAATAAAAAACGCCATAACTTGTGCGATAGTTCACATGTGTGTGTCCGCCTAAACTTATTTGCATTTTAAGGGTCAATAAAAAATGTACAAGAGAGCTAGAAGAGGCAGAGTCCCAGAAAAGTTTTTTATTTCAGATTTCTTTGGCCATTCGCCGTAACATTTGGCTTTCTTATGATATACACAATTTGATCTTGGTCATAAAAAGTAAATATAACTATTATGGTTGGTTCATTGTATAATTAAATTAAGCCTTACACTGAATTTATTAATTGGGGGAAGCCATAAATAGTAGTAATTGCATCAATAACCCAATTCACGGCGAATAATTAACATTCTTATTAGTCAGCATCATTAAATATATTCCCGCCGTATGCGAACATTAAGATTTAAGGCACAACTCATTTGCATTCGCAACAGGACCGAAATGTGCAGCGCGGACAACTGCAAAAGGCTAAGTTCACTTGGGATTTTAGTAGACTTGTTTTTGAAATTTATGACTTTCAAAGCCATAGACTGCCACGCCCACTTGCCAAACACACTCAGTCTCTTACACACACATCAGCACACTCTAGTTCGCACTTGGGCACTTATATAAGGAGAGCAGCAGCAACAACAATTGCCAAGTGCACAAACAGGAAAAAAGTCCTGGCAGCACTAAGCCAGGCTCAACTGTTTTGCATAAAATCTGACGCGTGACTGTAATTTCTCTACGCCGACCTTGAAAAGCAGCTCACACACACTAGTACACACGCACACCAGCAAGCAGCCCGATACATTAGCAAAACTGGGCAAATACACGAAAAATGCTTTTATGCCACATTAAAATTCACAAAAGCCTGACCAGACTGCCTTCGAAAAATGCTTTCACAATTAAATGGCTGGAAATTTGTACTTTAGGTTGCATTGCGAATTAGGCCTAATTATACTGAAAGGTCCTTTAAACTAAAGGTATGTAAATTTTAACTGTTTAATTAAATTTGAAAAGAATAATCAGCACTTTTCTGTGGAAAAGTTCGGAGTTGGAAAAAATTGGCTTTGCACGATAACAAAATCGCATATATACAACATAATATCAATATAAACATGAGCTGAGAAAAAATGGATTGGTAGTTAAAGTTATCAGCCCCACTAAATAAAAACAAATATAATAATTAAAACTAAATTTTTACAATGAAAATTAGGAGAATATTATGACAGATTAGCAGTTAGGTATGAATATGAATTACAAAGCTAACGAATCTATATCGAAATTCGAAGGGTTATTCCGAATAAGCTACAGATCCTGGCCATAAACATGTCTCATAAGAACCTCACACACACCACGCTAGTTTTCCAGCTGAGCTAAGCTAAGCCGATGTAATCCCGCAGAGAAGAGGACACCGCACTCACACACCCAAGAAAAGGCACACACACACAGAAAGAGGCGAGACACGCACACATGGTGTCGTTTCGTAATCCCCAAAAGTATGCAGCGACAAAATTGTCATTTACTCCGTGCTGAGAGGACTGGCAAGAAGCGGGCCTAAAAACGCGGCGCAGTTGCGAGTCTTTCGCGATATGTTATTAATGCAAATACGCATAATATATAACAAGTTGATTAGCTGAGCGCAAGGGGAATAGAGCCATAGAGTAATGGGTTTGGGCCCCGGCAGACAGACAATCCTTTTCGTGGTTAAAAGGGAAATGCTGTCAAAACTAGCCCCATCCCGCCGAAGGAAGTCGCGTGACTATCCAACATCAGGCCGAAAAAACACAGAAACTAGAAAACCCCGAAACGAGAGCTCTGGCCAGGACCTCTCACTGGACATTTTCGGTCAGGCAATGGGAAGTGAAATTTATAATTTACTTTGCAGAAAGGACAGCGGGCGGAAGTTGTCACCTGGCGTGGCATTGGAAATAGGTGCAAATTAATGAATCCTCAGTTCGCCGCAAAGGTCAAACTCTGCCCTTTGCCTGGTATTTTTTCCCCCTTTCTGTGTTTGAAACTAAATTGAAATGTAGGCAAGCTGATACATTATT
The DNA here is from genome assembly GCF_004382195.2 of Drosophila sechellia. Classification (NCBI taxonomy): domain Eukaryota; kingdom Metazoa; phylum Arthropoda; class Insecta; order Diptera; family Drosophilidae; genus Drosophila; species Drosophila sechellia. The sequence continues at coordinate 12,979,048 of NC_045950.1, read as the reverse complement.
ATTAGCTGCTGCAGTTCCTGCAGTCGAATGTCCTTTTGCATTTACCTGCCTCCCTCTCTCGCTCTCTCTCTCTCTTACCCAGCTTGACCTCTCTGCAGCCGTCTCTTTCTGTGCCCCTTTGTGGGTCTTTAGCAATAAATGACCGCACAATTTGACTTGGCACTTGCAACGTGCACACAAAAAAAATTGGTAAAAAGAATTCAGCTTAGTCATACAAATGCCAAAACAGTTGGTTTGGCCAACACTGGTGTTTGGCCTGGGCTTTGGTCAACGGCTTGCCTTTCCTTGCAAGTCCTTTTAAGTTACCTTGGCATTGGCTGTAGCTTTTGAAAGGATATAATAGTCTACACTGAATTAGATAAATTTCCTTCTCAGCTCACGTTTTACCAAGCAACTCGTTTGTTCTTATTTTTAAGAGTGACAAAAATAATATTGGCTTGTCCTTTTTAAAACAAACAGTCGGTATCTAAAAAGCAAAAAGTTATAAATTTAGTACAGATAGTGCAACATAAAGTGCGATTCCCTTTAAACCATTTTCCTCTTGTATCATATTCATATATATCATACATAAACCTCATATACAATAATTCCACTCTTTCTAAAATATTGTAAATTTATATGAAATGACACCTTATTTAGCTGTGATAAGCAAGCAACTGGAAGAGTGTGGCAGAGTGTGTCTCATATATAATCCTTTCAGTCTACTCCCGTTGCCGTTCTTTTGTGGTCAGTGCAAATATTTGCCATTGCATTTTACCACCCGCCCGGAATTGGAATCGGAATCGGAATCGCTTGACCATAAATCAGACACAAAAAGCATTTGAAAGTAATTCCATTTTGTGTGTGCTCGACATAGCGCCTTGGGTGTCGTTTTGGGATCGGTTTACCTTGCACTGAACCAGTGCTTGAAATAAATCATTAAGATCGAGCATTAGTCAATTTGATGGTCGCTGAGCCATTGCCATTTAGCGGGAAATGGTCATTAACGAGGTCCGCGGAGGTCCCTGAATTGGGCACGCAATGCAGGAGCCGGATATCCGCTGGGTGTTTATTCGACTCCCACTTTCCAAGAAGTAATTGAACTTTTGTGTCGCAGCAGACACGCAACTTTCTGCAGGATAATGGCAAAAGACGCTGTCGCCTTTCCCCACCTCGTTCCCTCGTTCGTACTTTATATGCGAAAATGTCAGCGTGTGCTCCTTTGTCGTCTGCGAACTTCCGCCTCTTCACTTCCGTTTCCCCGCTCTCAATTAGAGTGCATTAAACTTTAGTGTTTACGCATGGGTTGGCTTGTTGTTCCCTTTGTTGCTGCCAGATTTTCTTGGGCCATCACGTGCTGCATCGAAAAAAAGGGTTGTGCCAAGTCCAGCCCCACCCCCCGCCATATTTTCCAACCATCCTCGGTCTCTTGGGGCGCGGCCATGCATTAGCGCAGGTCACGCGATGTCTGCACCATTATACTATATAGTCTGTACACACAAACGTGCATAGAAGACAAGCTGGAATCAGGGTATATGGTATATTTATAAGGGGGGTTATTTTCCAACGCAGACGTTTACCTTAATTGCATTGATTGGAGCATTTAGAGTGGCCAGTCGATGTGGAACGCGATACGATATGTATATGCAATTATTTTCGAAGGCTCTCCAAGTCACACATTAGGATTGTAATTATTTACAGAGCGAAAAATATAAAAAGGTCTAAAAATGTGTTTGTTTCGGCTTTTTAAATGAAAATAAGCTTGCTAAATATTCAAATATATTCAGCTATCTCATAGTCCTGCGTTATTTAATTTAAAGTTTCAGCTACTGTGCACATCGCACTGATTTAAGTTTAGACAAGTTAAATGGGTTAAGGCCAGAGCACTCTATTCAATATACCATTCAGTTTACACAAGCTCACATTCATAGACTTTCGCAACTCTTTGCTTTGACCATTGTCACATTTCATTACGCGGCGCACTCGAGATAAGCCCGCAAAAAGTTTTATCCCCTGCCGAGTTGGTACTATGCTAAAAAGAATAAATACAAAAATGCAGGCAGGATAATAAAAAATGGCAGGCACAGCGAAAAATGTGGCTGAACAAAAAAGTACAATATATTGCAAAAAGGGAAACACAGAAGGCGGATGCGAAATTGGAACTGGGCCCAGTGCACCAACACAGTTGCCACTACACGCACACACACACAACCGACCACGAGCACCCACCCATCCACTAACACACACACAGAAAACTCCAGCCCCAAGCAATGCGTTGGTTTCGGCTCAAGGCCAGATTTCAATTAAAATTTATTGTTTGTGCCAAAACGAAAGCGAAATAAATTGAAAAATAATAAATTGAAATGCGAGATTTATTTTTAAATGGCGCCCAACGTATTAGTTTCTGTGGGCGCCGCCCTCCTCCTCAGAAAGAATGGCCTTTCAACAGTTACTAAATACTCGCCACTCAATGGATCCCCTGCGATTTATGAACACGCACACATGTTCGTGGGGAAAATCGCTTTACAGGCCAACACTTCATCTGGGAACTCTTCTCAATAAAGTGCAAAGGGTGAAGGGGCATTCAACCACGGCCAATGAACACTTACAAAAAAACAACGAACGCCAGGAGGAAAAACGAAAACAACTTGTTCCACACATGAGCTGCCCTGAAAGCAGCCTGGAAATATAAATAACCGAAGGGAAACTTTCAAAGGCATATACCCGCACACCTGTATCTCCCCTTGCCAACTCACCTGTCCAACTGCATACCACAACTGCTTCCCGCTTCCCTTCACCACCGTCATTTTGATTTCAATGAGTTTCCATCCGAAAATGGCATCGCTTCGGTTTCACTTTGCACTTTTGTGTTAAAAGCCCTAATTACACTCTCAGCAGCTTTCCACCTTGCCCACCACCCACAAATCCTGGCCCACATGAGTCTAGTTGGCAAATTTGACACTTTTCTCAGAATTCTGTATGGTTGGCAAACAACTATGATGCACAGAAAGAAAAAAAAGTGAAGTATACACATGTTAACTTTGTGTAGTTTTCAGTTTTTAGTGCTTCAAAATCATCTTTGGGTATTTTATAATTTTAAAAACAATATTTTTATTGTCGATTCTGTAGGTTTAAATTTAGCAAAAATGAGTAGAATAGTTTCATATCCTTGCCAATTTTTCCGGTGTACTGCTGCTGTGTGAGTCCTGTCCTCCTGTGGTTTTTGTTGCTATTGTGGCCCCGGCACAGAAGCTGCAATCATGGCTGTGTTTTGCCTGTTTGTGTTGGCCAGAGTTTCGCAATTAGCCCAGAGCCTGACAATTGATGGCATTCGGCGGAGGATGAGCACCATGGTGCTCCCTGGGAACCCATACAAGCCCTGGCGCAGATTGCCTGTCCTCAATAAGTTGTCGACATGACATTCCGCCCTTACCACCGCACACACATATTGTGTGATTTGACTTTTATGGTTTATAATTGGTTTTTAATGTGGCCGGAAATTAGCAGCCAGTTACGAGAAGTGGGACATCTTAAAGATCCCATTCTACCATAAAGCATTCTTTGGTGTCCGCCATAAAGTTTTCGCCATAAAAACGCTTGATTTATGCTCAACCATTGAGGAGTGACACGGAAAACATATTAAATACAATAAATTCACTTAGCGGCAGCACATATATACACTCTAAAAAAAAAAACTCACTGACACTTAAACGACGCCCGATACAAATGCTATTTCTCATCATGACAATGTTTTCCCATCGAGCGTGCTTCAAATAAAGCAGTCAAGAGCTGTGGAATGGGTTGGAAATGTGGGTGGTGCTTGGTGATGGCTGGTTGGTAGGGGAAAATGTGGAAAATGGGGTAGGTCGTGAGCAGGTCTTAATGGAATTGTTGCCTCCACTTCACAATTATCGATGCATGAAAAGGGGAGAGCAGCGGCGCAGTAATGAAAAGCAACAGAAACATCAACATCAGGAAAGTCATATGCCAGCACTTTCCCACAGAATCGCTGTGAAGAGTGGGGGAAAAGTGGGAAAGTCCTGTATCGATTTAATTAATTTTGCTTTCCTTAAAAAGGCTGCAGGTGCCGAAAACTGCAAGAATGATTGCTTGACTGGCTGAGTGTTTGTTGTTGGTATCCAAGTTATATGAGGTCACCTACTTTCAGGTGTCAAAATGCCTGAAGTGGTGTGGCACCCGCTTTGGTTTAAACACTAAAAAACACTAGAGAACTTATAATGCTAGTAAGTGTAAGTATTTTTTATGATTTAGACTTGGAAAGTACTTTTTGTGGGTATACATCATTTTCTATAAAACATTTAAGAACCTTATATGTTCTTTTTCTTCGTCATTCTTTTATTTCACCCATAGGTTGTCGCCACTATAAATGGCATGTTTATAGCCATTTTAGATCAATGTAAGATTAGAAACTAGACCCTTGTTCTGACCCCACCTGGTTTAGTTAACCGAAAAAGGAGCCCACTCTTACTCACACGTGTGTTCAAGTTAAGGTAAACAAGAATAGAGACCAGTCACGGTATTTATAATCAATTCCAACCTCAATCAATCAGCAAACGCTCATTGACAGCTCCAGGAATTCCTCCTCGAAGCCAGAGCAATCCCCTTATCCTTGTCGCTCCTGTTAGCTCCTTTCTGAGCCTCATTAGCCACCACATTTTTTGTGAGTCCACAGCGAGTTGTTCGCACGTGTCTCGCGCAGTTGTCGCCTGGTTTCCCATGGCATGCCTAACCGCCATATAGAAGGGGCGAATTCCAGGACGGTGGCAACGAGGGGTTAAGCCGGGCTAAGGAGTGTTTTTTTTTATTATTGGCCTGCTTTACCTGGCCACCCGCCGCGCAAATGTCCATAATTGACAGTCCGATAGAAATACGCTGGAAATTACGAAGGGAAATAGGTGAATGCACAATCACAGTGAATTTATTTGATTGCTCAATAGGCAAATTGAATGGTATTTATATAAATATTCTAGACCTTATTATGCATTCCCTTGGAGATTATTTTCTGATTAGGTTAATATATGCTTAGATCAATTAAATCTATTTTATTTTCTTCTGCACACTAAAATCAGAATTAAATCTGATTAATTTGGAATATTTTTACTGCCCATTTGAACCACTAACCCCAACTAGAGATTTCAATTGAATGGCAGTAATAGGGTCATAAAAACAGATTAAGTTTTACAGGCAATTACTCAAACCTTAAACATCAGAATAACAAGGACTTTCAACGTGGCGTTTTCCGCTACTCTTTATCGATTCGAGCCAAAACCATTTAGATGTGTCCGCTCATCAAGGCCTGGCGACCATTAAATATAAATTCGACAGGCACTCGGCCATCTGCAGTTGACCCAAAAAGCCACTCGACTGGGGACCTGAGCTGAACCAGTAGGTCCAAAAACCTAAAACTCACAAATCATTGAGCCGGCGGGTCATGCAATACCGGTATCGGCGATGAGTGATGGGGAAATTGCATCTGCATTCAGTTGGCCCAAAGTCTGGCTCATTATTAATGCAGCCGGCCATATGAAGCTTCATGTTCCCGAACGAACCACGTCGTGCCCCATTTGCCCTTCCGGCTGGCCACACCAACTTCCACTTCCCGAACTTCCCCAACTTGCCGCGACTTCCGCTGCTCGTTAGGCGATGGCTCGTGAAATGAGCTCCGACATTCATTGCACATTATGGCCCACGTCCTGTATGGCTTCAGTTGCTCTTTTTCAGTGCTGTTTTATTTTTGTTTTTTTTTGCACCAGGCCTTGCATAATTACAGGCGGCGGCTGCAACCCAAGTTAATAAACAATTTTCGCTCCGTGGGCGAAGAAGGCGCCTCCTTGGCCGCGCATTATTCATTAATTACTTTTTAATTGCACGGGCAATAGCTCAACTTCGAGCAAAATACTTTTTTGCTTTATTTCGCTCGGTCCTCGGTGCGTATACTTGATATATTGCTTGGTATACTCGTATTTCGGGTGTTTCTTTCTAAGGTTTCCCCTTGCGTCATAGGCGTATCCACTTTGCATGTCCCTCGACTCGGCAGGGGTGTATTTTACTGCGGGTCTGGGGCAACCAAATTAAATTACTTTCCTTTTAGAGCGATTGTCATGATGAGTCACGGCCAAAAGTGTGCAAATTGAGCCTCCGCTGCCTTTTTTTTTATATTTTTTTTCGGAATGACGAAGGCTCGGCTGATGGTCGTGTTGCTACCTGAATTTTTAAAGATGTATTAAGATGAGAGAATGTGGAGCTTATTGTTCAAATTACTGAGATGAAACTTAATAAATTTATAGGCAAATTACACAAAATCATCATCTTTTGACTTTTTATATAAGCAACACCTTAGGACAATTTGCAAGTTCAATCTTTTTTTGTTGGCTCTTATCACCATCTGCAAAGTCATGATGAAAAGTCCCTTTGAGTATCCTTTCCAATTTCCTTTTCTATTATAAAACCTCCCACGTTTAAACTATTTATACTTAGGGATATTTATTTAACGGCTTAAAAATGCCCTGATTACGTGCTAGAAATACTTAAAATAAAGATCACAAGAACTGTTGCCCACGAATGCAACATAGCAGCCCACATAAATCTCATCCGATGGCGAAGGACACTCTTGGGTGTGGGAAATTACCCTAGCCCGTATCCTTCGAGAACCGTGCAAATTCCATCACGTCAGTGAGAACCTGTCAATGTTGTTGCTCAGCGCGTTGTTGTCCTCGTCCTCGTCGTCCTGCTCCTTTTGGCCAATGGCCCACCGACTGACAGATGGCTGTCTGGTGGCATTAGGTGGCAATTTGTAGGCAATAGGCAGCCGAGGAGCCAGCGAGACAATTGCCCTCGCCTGGCTGTTCCTTCCAAACGGCTTGGCATCGTTCGTATTCAGATAGAATTTGCCACGAATCCTGTAAACAGCGTTATCAGATGGATTTGCAGAGATTGAGCGATTTCCAACTACTCACCTGGGATCCGCCCCCATGCCCATGAAGGCGGGCCGGCCTCCTGGTTCACGGCAGATGCCGAACATTTCGGAGGGCTCGCAACGTTGGGCGGGAAAACCTCGAGGCTGGGCTATGCTCTCCACGAAGTATTCCCAGGCACGCTGGTGACTGCAGCCGACTGCAAAGGAAAATGGAGCAATTAGCTGTAAGGATCATTTAAAAATGTTTAATCGGAAAGTTCTTGCCAAAGTGGTAATAATAAAATATTAAAATATTTTTTTTCATCTAAATCTCTTTCTTTATGTGTGACTTATGCTTACCAATTATTCCCAGCCAGTTATTGGCAATATTTTGTTTGGCGCAACCCGGCTGCAGTGGTCGTCCGCCATTCGGATAGAAGTCCGCATGACCCATGGGCGCTGGATTGCCCAGAAGGCCACCGTCGGTGTGGATGACATCCACGAACCTAGCGTCGCTGGGACTCAAGCGGCGGTTGGAGCTGTTGCCCTCGAAAAGCGGAAGAGCTGGATCGAGGGCCGTTATCCTGGGCAGCTTGATGCCCCACTCCTGCAGCTGCTTGCCCGCAAAACCGGCCACCTCGGCGCCCAGACTGAAGCCAATCAAGTGGATGTACTTCGCTGGGTAACCCTTGTCCACCAGGAATCGCAGGAACCTGGCCAAATAGCGACCCGACACCGGCAGATTCTCGACGGCATTCGAGTACCAGGGCACCGCTGTCATCGCGCTCCAGTCGATGAGGATGACATTGTAGTTGCCCCTCCTGAGAAACGCTGCCGGGGGAAATCGAAGGGAAGATGGACAGGGTATATATTTTTTTTTGGTCGAGGTGGCAGGAAGTCCCCACTCACCGTCCTTTAGCTCCTGGCTGCTCTGCCGTTCGCCGGTGGCCGATTCCGAGAAGCCGTGCAGATAGATGGCCAGCGGGTAATTGAAATTGAAATTGCTCTGTGCCAGCCGGGCATCGTCGCTCAGGTGGAGCAGTTGTGCGGAATTGCGGTTCCGGCTGCAAAAAGGTGGACCCATTTTTGATGGCCCCTCAATATGCATGAGCTGGGATGAAATGCAGATGGGTCGCCGCTTGCTTACCTGGTGTACAGCATGAACTTTATGTCCTCGCGCTCTTTAATGGCACAGCAAGTGGAGCAGGATCCACGCGGAGCTGCGCTGTAGAAAATTGGCGAACCAGCTGGGATATACAGAAAAAATATACAATCAAAATAGGAAATAATAAAAGAAATAAGACGTTATATTATACTTAAAATATGGTCATATTCAAAAGCCTTACTGAGAGAAAACCAATAACCAAAATGTTTGTAAGCAAATTGCTCTGCAACTTCTTACAACATCGCCACGAAATAAAGGCGGAAATCGAATTTGTCAAGTGGCAAGCGCAAGCCAATTTGTTTAGAGCTTGGAATACAAAACTAATTGATTCATTAGCTTCATTAACCCACTGGCAACGCGTGCAACTGCCAGGTAGCCGCAGCCATAACATAACAATCAAAAACAGTAATAACAAAGATGAAAACCAAAAGCCAAACAAAAACAGTAGCAAAGAAATCGAAACTGGCCTAACGAAGACCAACTTGGCCGTGAACTTGGAGGGAGTAAATGAAATCGAGTGGAATGGCATGTTTTGTGGGGCCAACAAAAAAAAAAAAACAAGTGGCAGTAGCCACAAGGCAGCACGTGACGCATACGCCGCGTGTTACGTAGCACCGGGGGCAAAATGAAAACAAGTTTTCATTTCCATCAGGTTTTCGATGTTCACACGGCCAAGTGCCTAATCAGATCGATTCGCGAGTGGGTGGTGTCTTAAAGTGGCAGCACCACCGCCAGTGGGTCAACCACATTGGGATGTCAATGACGGCTTTTTCGCACTCTCTGTTTTGCTACACATTCTTATCGTCAGCTGCGAATGCATACGGATAATACACTTGATTAGATGCCAACTAACAATGACGTTGACCTCACTCACTGCCGGACTCATTTGTGATTCCGTCCACTTATCACTTTCCGTTTTGCTCAATAAAAAACCACATCAACTTTGGAATGGTCTTCCTACCCTGGATTTCTAATAGTAGAACAAGTGCGGATAATTAAATACTAAATTTAATATATTACTTGGAAATATGTTCTGTAAGCTAAACATGTATATTACCATCGAAGCATGCTTATTTCAATAATTGTTATAAATAGGGTATGATTATTCTGATGGTTATAAAATTAATATTTAGTGCCTGCATTTAATAATCAATTTCAAGTTAGAGTGTTTCCCATTCGCTTTTGTAATGCCTTTCGTGGCTTTAATCGTACTCCAAATATTATGAATGTAGCTTAAATATCTTTTATTTATGTAAATGTGGGGTCTGCATTCGTATATATATTTTTTTTTTGTGCAGAGCGGAAGAGTTTGTCGCGCTTATTTATGAGGAATGTTTCATAGTTGTTGCTGATATAGCCACTTAATAATACTTTTCGTCTTCTTTGTTTTGCTTGGATTGGCTTTGTTTCCACGTTGTTTCGCGACGTCATGCCGTGCATTTAATTTGTATTTCTTTTTTTTAATTATCGCACTGCTGGCTTTAATTTAAATGTACGTGTGGCTGGCACTTAATTAGCAGCTTTAAGCCATGGTGCTCGTTATGGTTGCACTAAGAACTTTACGGGTACCGGCTTTATGATTCTAGCCAAGTGATTCCCCGCCTGACATTGAAAATGGTGTGGTTCGCGTCATTAAGAATAGCGTAAAGAACTATACAAGACTATAATGATCTATATAAGAGCGAACATAAAGAGGAAGACTACACAAGTCTGATATGCGATATATTGACGATTTGTTTGGATAGTAACTATCTCCTTTGTGCCCAACCCTTCGTTTCATTTTTTGACAACCTTCTTTCACAGCCCACTGGCCATCTAAGCTGACCTACCCCAAGTCAAATATTACCGATGGTCAACAATTGAATCTTTTGAGTGCGCGTATCAACAAAGACGTTAGCTTGTTTGGCTTACAAGCCGTTCCGCCTTGAACTTATGTGCATAGTTACGCCCCAACCGCCCACTTGGGGCACGATTTTCCAGCTGACATTGAGGCAGAATCAATGCTAATAGATGCCACTTTCGGTTTCAGCCTAAGTTTCCACTCCACGGCGATGTCTCAGCTTACCCAGCAGAAATGTAAATACATTGCATAATGTCGAGGCAGCCGGTAACACCATGGTAAACACAATAAATTAGTTTAAATATTAGTTGAAGTTCTGCGACGGCTTGCGTTCAATGAACCGCCGAATTTGGGCGTACAATTCCAATTCACTTTCGTACGCGAAAATTAACATTCAAATCGGTTTCCGCATTTGTTTATGTATTTCTTTGCCTGGCTTAGCTAAAGCAAATCACGACTACGATTGATAAAGAAAACGCTCTGTTCTCAACGAGCTGCCAATACTGACTGAACGATCGCAACTCCCGATCTGTCGAGCTAGACTCTCTGTCTCAGTCGACGGCGCTGCTGGCGTCGCTGCTTCCTTCGCCGGCAATCTGATAAACAGAATTTGCGCGGCCCTAAAACGAAAGACTCAGGCAGCAAACTTTAGCGCGCCTGTAAGCTATAATGCGTTCCGTATTTAAATGAGTTAATCAGGCATGCAAAAGCCGGCCGAGATCGTAAAATAGTTTTCGGTTTCCTGATCGTCGTGCGTCCAACACCCACCCACCGCCACCCATTTCATGCCGGGCATTCGCAATGAGCAGCCCACCCAAGTGATCTTAGCCTGGGGAAAAGGCAATCCAAAAGTTCAGCCGGATCCATCTGACAGGCAGCTCACCTTGACCAGATGAGACTTTCCGTTTCAATTCACTTATCGCCTCTCGATCGCAACCAACCTCCGACATCCGACAGCTACAAAGGGGCAGATACATCTTGAATGAAGACAAATCGCTTAAGTCGTTGGTATAAGCAATCAAGAATATGCCGTTACATTTTTGGAGCTTAAATTCCAACTAACATGAAATGAACTACATTCTTTTTCTCTAGTGGGAGAAATTATTTTTAACAAACAGTTTTAACTAATTTAAATGATCCCAATAAATAGTTATTAAAATTAACGAAGGACAGCCACTCCTTTTAGTCGTATTTAATTTTATCTGACCCATACTTTTTGGATCGAAACCCTGTAGTTTGTGCAGATCAATTAGTATGGCGCTGATTTATTCATTAATCACTCCAAATACACGCAAGGTTTTAAATAAAATTGAAGATCTTGATTATCTTAGCATAGTCAGAGCATTCGAACTTCGATCACATAATTTGTGGGCGTGCGATTTCGCGGCTTTTTTCGCCAACGTCTCAGCTGTCGATAAGTACGTCGTATTCACAGGCGGCTCAAAGGGTTTACCATAACAAACATTTAATGCTAATTAAAGTAAAAAAATATATGTTTCTACGCGATGTTTTAAAATACTATTATACTATGTACAGCGTGAATATTTAACTTAAATCCGTAAGGTAAAAAGCCATTGAAATCTTTGTCATGACAGCTTGTCATGGTAGCCAAAGCGATGACCAGTCAACCGTAAATCCCTCAGCTGTTGATACAGATGGCAGGAGATAATTGCATAAAGATTCTTTGGACATTTGTGGTTGCCAATCGAACACTTGATTGATTTGCCATTGCTTGCGAAGCCACGAAATTCCAATTAAATTTATACCTACCTCGCATATATGCAATTAAACCGCAGATACCTTCGATGGCTAACCATTTGCACGGCTTTCGATGTGACATTGAAAAGCCATCAAGTGCAAGGGCTCAACCTCAAAGCCACACAGTCAAGGAAATATACTTAGCCATGTGTTCTAGGTTCTAAATCAAGAGCTAACTAATTAGCCGCACTTGCACCCGCAGTTTTGCAAAAAAAGACTATGAGAATAATTTTACAACTTCCTAAAGCCTTGGCAAGCCGTCGGCTTGCAAATAATAAATAAATTTGGAATCGAACAAAGGGAGCAGTTCCCAAAAATAGCCATAGTAACTATTAATAGCTTAATGCGGTCGTTAAACAGTTCATTCAATCAGCGCTTAAAAAGCTGCTGAATCACAAAATTAATTACCCGAGGGGATGGTCAACAATGCGCGGTTCTTATAAATGGAAAGATTCGAAATCAATAACAAGTATCATATGTTTAACGATCATCTGTCAGACTGAGGTCGAGCTCCCAAACTGACCTCAGAAGGCGTCTGTCTATGCAGATATTAAGATATGGAGATACGAACTTAGCGAGCTCAGCTCATCATAAATTTGCATAATCATTTGCTAATTCGATATGAAATCAGACCGTAAGGCAATGAAAGGGTCCTTTTCCATGGGTAATACTTTGCCTAATTTTTATGAATCTGTAAAATGGCTTCTGGGCAAAAAGCTTGACAATAAACTGCCATAATTTACACCTAATCAGCAGCTGACCCAATAAACTTGGTCGAACAATATCTGAACAGTTAGGGTTTTTATGATTTTAAAAGTTATCACGGTTACCAATTTAAATTAAATTTAAACATATCAATTCCATGCTTAAAAGAATGCCGAACTTAAGCAGGTATTATTATTAAACTACCTCATTTAGGACGACTTAGAACACTTTTGTCTCCATAAACTTTCAGATAATTAAAACAAAAAGTGAATGTTCATTTACCACTTGCATTAAGTCATTAAGTTTCACAAATTCGTTATGATCACTAACTTAAACAACAGCTGCAAATAATTTTTGTACTCGTAAACGAAATAGATTACCAGTTTTCTTGGGATTGAATATTTTATAAACTTTAAACTATCCTGCATTTAATGGAATAACTTGCATACTTTATGGCTAACAATTATAACCAATTTCGAGACGCTAGTTAAGAGACTACTTGAGGGCTTAATTTCATTTCCTCTTCCAGGACAAACTACTGAGTAAACTGGAGGAGGAGAGCGAGCCGGATCCTCCAACCTCCCAAGAGGACGAGTGTGTGATCTGCATCAATGCCCGGGCCACCATGCAGACCTCGCCATGTGGCCACCGCGTCGTCTGCCGCCGCTGCTTTGTGAAGACCATCCAGAGTGCGGTGGCCCAACGCCTGTTGCCCCTGCGTTGCGTCATTTGCCGAGCGCGGGTCAATCGTCTGACCTCGTCATCGGGCACTTGGCGAATCCAGGAGTCGGCCAGCAGCTACTCGATGGGCGCCAAGAGTTGGGCCTCCGCCGGAGTGGCCGCCGGCGGGGTGGTACCCTCGGCCAGCTCATACTCGATGAACGATGCGCACAGCGGGCACCACTCGTTCCACCAGCCCACGCTGCACAAGTCGGCGGTGGGACGGCACCACCCGCACCATTACGCCGCCCGAGGATCAGCCCATGCTCGAGTCTCCCAGTCGGACAGCCTGTACTCGATGAGCTCGACGGGATCGGCGGCTTCATCGGCCTCCGGCTATTCGCACTACTCCAAAACGTCTTCCATATCGAGCAACGGTCCCTGCTCACCGGCCTCGCCGGCCGTGGCTTCCAGTTCGAATCACCTGGCACCGCCATCGCCCACCACCCACCATCACAGTCATAGTCTGGCCTCACCCACTCCATCGGGATCCTCGGGCAGTTCCCTCTCACCGCGGGAAAATGGAACTTCACATTCGCATCATGGTGGGTGTCCCATTGGTTGCTCCGGTGCCGTGCCAAGAAAACCGCTTCACACGCTCACCAATAGCTCCTCCACGCCCATCTCCGGTTCATCGTCGAGCGGAAGTGGGGGAGGAGGAGTGGGCGGCAACGGTAGTGTACCCAGTGGAATGATGACGCCTACGCATACGTATCCTGGCCGAAGGCATGTAAAGAACCGACTGATGGACATCCAGAACCGCCTGCCGCCGATCAAGGAGTTCCGCAGTCCGGCCAAAGTGCCGCATCCTTCGCCCGTGCACGTCAGCAATCCCAGATTTCGGTGAGTGGAATGGCAGGATCAAATATGAATATATTTGATATAAATGGTTATCGATCTCTCCTTGCAGTTACTCCACTTATACAAAGTCCAGTGCCCATGAATTGGCTCCGTTGCTGCGTGAATCCGGATCGTCGCCTCCGCCACGTCGCCCCAGTCCGATGAACATCCAGCTGAGCTGCTCCGCACTGGCCCCGCCCCCTTTGAAGGCGGGCGGGGCAAAGATCTGCCCACTGACCTCGAAGAACTCGCTGCCGAAAAACGCTTACGTGATGCCCAAGGATAAGAAGCAGCCAGCTTCTGTTCCGCAAGGGAAAGCCACTGGTACTGCCTCCAAGTCGACTCCACAAGGAGCAGGCTGTTCGAGAGCCTCAGCTGGCTGTTCTGCCACCAATTCCGGATCAAATGGAGCTGGATCGGCTAGTAATCCGAAACCCTCGTCAAGCTCTTCCAGTCGCAGTTTTCCGCTTTTCTCCGCCGCCAGCAATCAGAGTGAGTTTTAAATAAGTGGTCTTAATATCGAAAATCATCTTACTGATTATGATTTAATATATATAGTACGTAATACGATAATCTAATACTCGTTTCAAAAACTTTAAATTCCAGGAGAGAAGGCTGAGAATAAGAAGAACGAGTCTGTTGAGCGCAAGAAAAAGGAGGAAAAGCTCAAGCTGAAGGCTGAGAAAGAAGCCAGAAAGGTGGGTGAAATTGCAGAGAATCCGGTGAACCCCCATTCCTTTTTTGTTAGCAGGATGCATTGTTTTCCCCCACCCATAAGAGTTTCTGAACCAGCCTGTGCATATTTGCATTGTTTGTAATTGGCCTCGTTCCCCTTTTTTCTTTTTACCAACTGTTTTGGAAAAGTTTTTCATTAATCGCGGGCGAAAGGGCTTAGGGAAATTGGCGGGGAAATGCTGAACCTTTTGTGCCGGCAAAGCATAAATTTCCAAACTTATGAGCACGGCTGGCTCATAAAGCGCCGGCAATTCCGATTTTCTTGCTTATGATTTCCACTGCATGCAAATGCAAGCCAAGTTATTCACTTTCAATTTTGCAGGAGGAAAAGCGACTGGCCAAGGAGGAGGAGCGTCTGGCCAAGCTGCACGCCAAGGAGGAGAAGAAGCGGGGAAAGAAGGAGGCCAAGGAGCTGCTGTTGGCCAACGATGGGAACAGCAAGAAGTGAGGGGAGGGCACCCAATTAGCCAGCAAAAACACATATTTCCTGTTGCAATTCTAGCCATGTAAGACCATCACCAAGTACCCGTGTAACCGTACTATATCAAGAGCCAGAAAGGATCGGATGGAATCAGACCTCCAACTCACACACCTCAACACCCCCCACATGAATCGAGCTTGATTGTAATTTTATGAACGTAATTTGTCAGTTAGGCCTCAATCATTTCCATAATTTTTTACTCGAAATATAAAATAGAGAAGCCAAATATTTAAAAATAGTTTCTTAAAAAAAGAAGTCACTGTAGAATCCTGAAATTTAAATCACTTTCATTGTACTTGTGTCTGCATATTTACTTTTCTGTGGGCGTTTTTGGCATTTAATGCTTTAGTTCAGAAGAAAAACTATGCCAAACATTTGTATTTGAATGATAAACCTTTGGCAAGCACTGATTTTTTCACTAATATTTTGCTTTCATTTCGTTCATAGTTGTAAGCAGAAACTTCCACTTAGTTGTCATTACGTTCACTGCCCACTTTCATAACTCTTCACCGTCTAGAGATATGATAAGAATAGGATGATATTGCTGCCTTTCGTTCGACATTGCCTCAGTCTTTCAGTCATCATGAATCCATTACCAATTAAAAAGGTTGTTGAAACAATTTCAATTTGAACAGATTCTGATGAAAATATCCGATGATAATAGTCCTTTTTACTTTCAAGTTTCCGAATACTAGACTACCAAACTGAATACCCCTTAATAGAGAGAACCTTATCTCGAGATATAGAACCATGACCACTGAAAGGCAAACCAATGTTAGAGCCAAGCTTTAGCAAACGTAAGCCAGAATCTGAATAAATTATTAACTATGTACTACCAGTATGTTAACATGTTGACTAACAAATTACAAAAAGCGAGAGCATATTAAAGTAGTTTTCATATACCCCTCTATATATATATTATATATATATCTGTATCTGTAACTAAATCTATAGAATCCATAACTATATTGGAAACTGTTCAAACGCAAACATAAGCAATGTTTCGATGTATGTACGTGTATATGTGTTACCAGGATTGTTTTAAAAACAGACAAAGATATCCCCGAAAATAGGGGAACGATGAAACCCAATAAAGAATCAATTATGTTGAAACCATTTCCTGCTCCTTGATGATCTTTTCCTCCGTCATTCGCTCCTTGGATTTCAGACATCGATTGAAGACCTTGGCGAAGATGTAGGGCAACTCTTCCTGGCACTTCAGATTGCCCAGTTTGTGGAGTGCTCCGAAGTCCAGGCAATCGATGTGCTCATCTCCATTGCAATCCTGGCCATGCTTGAACATATAATTCTGCACCGTGTTCGCTGCACAGTGGGGCTGATTAACGCAGTTCGTAAAAGCTGAGAAGAGAACAGTGGAATTCAAATGGATATATAACTCGGATATCCTGAACATACCGTCTTCGGAGAGAGCTGTATCCGTGGGCAAAGTTAGTTTGCCCGCCTCCACCCAGTAGCCCCAAGTGATCCGGAATATACCGCAGGCGCCATTTACGCAAATTGCGGATGCATTGCAGCCACTCATTGTTTCGCACAGACAGTCTAGGCAATCTTCCGTGACGGGTTTGTTTTGCACTAAATACACAGTAAGAAATACTAATCAATATATACTAATTTCAAAAAAGTGATACGTTAATTTAGTATAAATGTGATTTATCTTTAGAACACTTATTAATATCAAAATAGTAGTATGGAATTATATCATATAAATTATTTTCAGTGTACGAGAAAATTTGAAATGGGCGGATGTTACAGCCGGCTTTATAGTATAAAGCTATTCCTATAAACTGGCTTTGGTTTACAGCGAACCCAGATGGATTACCATAATTATAGAGCACTCTCAACTACGTAACACAGTGGTTATAAGATACAAATGCTACGGGATTGATGGCTTGTGTAGGTGGGTAGCACTTACCCTCATAGCTGGAACCACTGTACACCAGTAGCCACAAACAAACTAGCAATCGAAGCATAACTGAGCTTTGAATCCGATCGAGAATCGAGAACCCGACCTGCAAGTGCCGTGTTGACCAAACAACTGATCTCAGTTGACTATAAGCCACTAGTTTATTAATCGAAATTAACGCCTATATTAGCTATAAGTTATTCGCACATAAATTACTCGTACTCTTCCTCATAAGTTAGTTACTAAATACTAGATTGATTAGCTGGACTTCTGACGCTTGTCATCCCGCATGGCGTTCCTCAAACATCGTTTGAAAATGCTCTCGTATGTGTAAGGCATATCCGCCTTGCAGTTGAAGGGACCCATGTAGTGAATGGCACCATAATCGTAGCAATCATCCTTCTGATCATCATTGCAATCCTGTCCGTACTTCACCATATAACTCTGCAAAGTATCGGCTGCACAATATGGATCGTTGGCGCAGTTGGTAAAAGCTGTATATATTGCAAATTCAAAGGTAAGTAAATGCACTAAATTGACAGAAAATCTCTAGGTCTTACAACTATCCGTCAATGGTGACTCGCCGGGTATGGTCAATCGGCCTGAGTCCACCCACTGATCCCAGGTGATCCTGAATATGCCACATGCCCCATTCACACACACTGCCGTCGCATTACAGCCACTCAATGCCTCACACATGCAGATCAGGCATTGTTCCGTGATGGGTTTTTGGACCTCGGCTTGCACCCAAATGCCACCAACTGTGAGCCCGATTACAAAAAGTACTATATGTGCACTATGCATAGCTCGAGATGTGTATTCACTTCCGATTCGATGCCTTTCGCGATTGTTCAGCCACTGAAACGATTTCAGCAGTGACTACTGGTTTTTATTATCGAAAATGAGCGCCATCGAAGGTGACTAATTTCAGTTATAGGAAATGCACCGATCTGGTTTCCAATCAGCGGTGATTCCCGTGTAAATAATAATATTAAGTTTATTGACATATATGTAAATATAATGTTTATTTTTTATTTACTGAAATCCCTCATCCTCGTACTTCTCGATGCACTCCTCGAAGACACTCTGGAATTTGTAGGGCATATCCGCTTGGCAGCCATAAGCCCCCAGTTTATGGATTCGAGCATAATCGTGGCAATCCATCTCGCCATCATCGTTGCAGTCCTGATTGAACTTCTTCATATAGTTTTGCACCAAATCGGCGGCACAGTGTGGATCATTGGCGCAGTTGATGAAGGGAATCGGGATGCTCTCCATTAACCGTCAGTTTTCCAGCATCCACCCAGTATCCCCAGGTGATGCGGAATATGCCGCAGGTTCCCTTTTCCGAACTGGTGCAAATCGCTGTCGCATTGCACCCACTGATGGCCTCACAAATGCAGGTGAGACACAGCTCCGTTACGGGCTTATCCAGCACATGACCTGTTTATATAATTTTTTCAACATATCGCACACATATTTTTTATCAAAAATCGTACCTTGGCCTTGAACCAATGAAGGCGACAGCACCAGCAGCAGATATATAGAATATAGCAGGAAAACTCGCATTTTCCGGCAGGTTAAAGTAATAACATCTAATACCTCTGCCCCTGAAACTGCGAATGGTTCTAGCGATTCCCATGGACTGAGTACTCAGCCGGTAAATACGCCAATCTAGCGGGTAATACCGGTTTATAGGGCGCATCCACACAAAGTGTTAAGAATAGTTTTACCGCATACCCCACTCACTGACTCCTAGTTAAAACTATTAAAATCATAACCGATAATTGAATATATTAATTAATGCATTGATTTTACTTTTAAACTTTGTGAGTTGAAAATAGAGGTCAAACTAAATTTCATTGGGGAATAAAGAAAACCTATTTTCTTTTGTTTTTGTTTATAGTTTACAATCAAAATGTTATTTTTAAAACTCACAACAAAAAGTATGCTACATTGCGACTTTTAAATATTTTAAAGCGTGTGTTAAAGACTAGTTTAATTTTGCTGTCTTTCCAGCTAAGATGTAGAAAATATGTAAGTAAGCAAGGAATGTAAAATGTATTTTACACGAATAATTCTACCAATGAAGTACAATTCATTACAAGGTCCATATTTGTTGCCCATTAGAAATAATTTTATAGCTCAAAATTATTTGCTTGTATTATCATTTATTCTGAATCGAATTCAAATTCATTGCCATAAATAATTAGTTATTACATTATTTAAATTTAATTACAACATAAATTTAGCAAGTTAATGGGTTTATTTGCTAGAGCGCACGTCGATCTGCTGGAACGAATTGAGGCAGTTGGTCAGCTGCGTCTGGTACTGGTAGCTCAGCTCGCCCTTGCACCCATAGCCGCCCAGCTTGTGGATGGCAGCGAAGTCGTAGCAATCGATGGCGTTGTCTCCATTGCAGTCCTGGCCGAACTTGGTCATGTAATTCTGGATCGTGTTGGCCGCGCAGTAGGGATCGTTCACGCAGTTGGCATAGGCTGCAGCGAGATTAATGTGCATCAGATGTATGATAAGGTTTATTGCATGGGGTAATGGATGGGACACTCACCATCCTCCGACTGGGGACTCTCATTGCCCAAGGTCAGCTTGCCGCCGTCGGCCCAATATGCCCAGGTGATGCGAAACAGGCCGCAGACTCCGCCGCCGCAGTAACGTGTCTGGTTACATCCACTGATGGCCTCGCATATGCATCCCAGGCACACATCAGTCACCGGCTTATCTGTTTCGGGTTTAAAGATCATTCAAATCAAGTCAAATCAAATCAGTTCAGTTCAATTTTATTTTATTTTTTTTTTAAGATTAGCCTGAAAAGAGCGTTAGCAGTGCGAGAGCAAAACTCGAATTGTGTCACACATTTTTGCCCAGATCATGTCATCGCTTTATTCAGAGCATTTGGTAATGTTTTGAATTTTTGAGAGTTATAACAAGTTGAAGACTTTGGAATTTTAGTAGCTCAGAGAAAAAAGTAGTAGGAAACTAATTAAACAAAAATTCCATTTAAGCAAATTGGTTTATATATTTATCTATATTTATCTTGTGTAAGACTTTTAATGAAACAACATTGTTATTACAGGTACTAAAACTAATCCTAGAATGTTATCTGTGTTTCCTCGGTGCGCTCAGGTTCATTAGTTTTAAAAATTCAATAAAATTATAAAATATATCCAAGAAACGAAAAGCAATTCCGTTGCTTGCACGCCCATGAACCTGAAATCCATCGGCCTCACGTTCCCATCCCATTTTGTACCGAACTTGTTTTGCAACTTTCAATGGAAACATTGAAGCATCTCCGTAGAACAAAATCCGGCAGACCGTAGGCGAGGATGAGTCAATTAATCGGCGTTATCAAGACCTTGTTCTTGTAATTAAATTTTGTATTTTTAACGAGTATCGGCATTTTGCCAATGCGAAAAGATCGAAAGAAGCGTGAAGCACAGCATGTCATCTAGCCTTCTGGCTCACCCAAACACACACACGAGCAAAACTCGGAGGTTTCTAAGTTCAGTGACCTATGCAAAGTAATCTTCAAAGGTATAAAAATTGGGTCAATATTAAAAACGTTTTATCTATTCCCACCTTTCTATAACATTTGATATCAGTACATATTTTAGTTTATATATACACCTTTTTACGGGGTTTTCCTAACCCAGAGATAACCCACACGCAGCAAATTGTCACGAAAGTGGGATTTTTGAGGTCTAAACAATGGAGAATGCTGTTCCGGATTCGGGGAAATCTCCGGTAAAACTACATCCTTTTCACGAATAATGCAAAGTTAACGACTTGATTTGCGCTAATTACCCATTTAGACAATTAGTTTATTAAGCAGAGAAGCAAAGAGCTCACTTCAAATTACTACCAACGATTAATAGTTACTTTTCAAACTTAATACGAATTAATTTCCGCCAATGTAATGTATACTAATCGGAAGTAATTTCAATGGCAATGATGCGTTATTGAAAACTAACGATGTCAACGGCCCGTGTTTTAGATGATGGATGGTCGATTATGGAATCTGAAAGCGATCAGAAACCCCCGAGTTTAAATGGACGTTTGTCAACCTCCAGTTACTTGTCGTATGCAAATCGCGACAAACACGATGGATGGATAAATATATCTGGGAAATCCGCTCAAGAACGAAACATGTCTTGGCGCAGAACAAAAGACACAAATATCTATACAATTGCTAATTAATGTTAATGAATGCATACGATCAGGTATATTTGTATATTTCGTGTTAAAAGCAAATCTCAGCAAATGCGTAACAAATACGTCCCGCGAACAATAAACAAGAACGGAAATGTTCTCTATATAATGTAAATATGGTATATGGTTTTCGATGTATTTAACTCACCCTGAGCTTGAATGAGGGCCGCGAATCCCAGGCACAACAGAGCGCCAATAGCCACAGTGCAGCACAATTTGTTGGCAGCCATTATAAGCAGTACTTGTGTCCGAAAAATATTTGTTTGCAAATGCAATTTGAAAAGTCGCTCAAAAGTATCACAACTATCTATCTGTAAACAACCGAACTCTATCGAGCTGCCCGATCAACTGAGCTGAAAGTGCTAAGAGCTTCGCTTTTTTGTTGACAAAAGCTCGCCCAAAAGCTTCAAAACGGAAGACTTAAGCTGGGAACTTGAGAGAGCCGGCAAGCCAACTTAAGAGATTAGGGATTTTTAACGATTAGAAAAGTATACTTTTTGGTGAAAATGTATAGTATCTAAATCATTATTTCAATATAACTGATGTGTTTTTACAATCTGAATTATTAAATTTCATTTAAATATAAAGACAACTATATTTGCTTAGTTCGCTTTGCTCAAGTTTATTGTTAATATAAGAATCTCAGATGTTTAGATCTTGTTGAAGGCAGCAATGTCGACAGACTGCACGAAGTCCTCGAACTCCTCTATCTTCTCCTGCAGCAAATCGATGGACACCTTGTCGTCCTCGATGACGCACATGATCTGCAACTTGTTGATGCCATAGCCGACTGGGACCAGTTTGGAGGCGCCCCACAGCAGACCGTCCATTTCGATGGTGCGGACATTGTTCTCCATCTCCTTCATGTCGGTCTCGTCATCCCAGGGCTTGACATCGAGGAGCACCGACGACTTGGCAATGAGGGCGGGTTTCTTGGACTTCTTGGCGGCGTAAGCGGCAACTCGCTCCTGCTTGATGCGCTCGGCCTCCTCGTCCTCCTCATCGTCGGATCCGAATAGATCCACATCGTCGTCATCGTCGGCGGCGGGCTTGGCAGCAGCAGCCACCGTGGGCTTTCCACCGGCCAACTGGGGCAGAGGAGTGCCCGACCAGGCGGCGCGCTCAGCGGCATCGAAGGAGGCGATGTGGCGGTACCAGCGGGCCACATTCACATTGTCGGCGGAGGGGGCCTTGCCCAGAGCATCGAACACGGACAGATCGGCCTTGCTGGGAGTATATCTACAGAAATGGGTAGAACATTATTCGATCAATACGTCTGCCGACGTGGTGAGGTCGTACATAACCTCACATTTAATGACGCGTGCTTACCCGCTGATGTAGCTGTTGTCGGCCAGGAAGGCGTTCAGCTCCTTCAGTCCCTGCGGGGTGGTCACATCACCGAAAGCCATTTTAAATGCGTTTTTGTGGGGTAAATTCGCGTTTAACAAATCTGTAACCGTGCTCTGCGCAACGTTGCCGACGAAAGAAGGACAGAGTGACCTTCGCGGGAACAGGTCTTTAAAGATGTGATGAATACTGACTCTTTTCTAGTATTTCAAGCAGTCGCAACACAGGGTGACCCACAATGTAAATAAATATCGTTCAAATATACCATATATAAAAATAAATTTGTAACGTTTATTTGTATTTTATTTTTAATAAAACATACGGATAATTAATATAAGAAAACATTATATAATTAATACCTTATTATGGTAGCTAAATTTTATGGCCAAACAATTACGCTTGATATTTCTATATATACATATTGTATGCTTCTACTTTGAAACTTGTGAAGATAATTTACATTTCATTGAGCAAATTCACACAGAGTTTGAATGTCATAAAATTTGAGTACACCCTTTATTTTAAATAAATTCAAATAAGTCTTTTAATATAAAATTTAACACAAATTTACCAAAAGCGCGGACTCAAACCGTGAATACCTTATGCGCAGTGTTACCGTTAACCAAATGCAGTGAAAATCTTGAGGGTGAAAAAAACGCCACCAGTCAAGCATAATGCTATACAATTTTTTTGCAAACGCATAATTTTTACAGAAAAGCCGAAAGAAAAAATTTAAAAAAACGTAGAAGAGCACGAAAAAATAACAGCCCAACTATAAGGCAGAGTTGGCATTCAAAAGTAACTAAAACGAATTTCGGAGAAAGCCAAATATAACATTCATAGTATTTTCTCAGCCTTTGTGAAACAATCATCGCTTTCGGCTATTGAATTTTCAACGCGTGCGGTCAAACAGAAAAAAAAAATCATAAAGAACCGAATTACATACTTATTAAAAACCAACAACTATGAGCGAGTTCCAGCAACAAGGCGGCATCAATCAATCGCAGGCACTCGCCCAGGCAATTCAGCGTGCCAAGCAGGTGAGTTCCCACCACTTGGAAGAGGAAGAAGCGGAAGTGGGCATTGATTCGGCTTCTTTTGCCCCAATCCCCAAACCAGATCGCAGCCAAGATCCAGCCAAGCCAGCAGGGCGGCTCCATAGCGGGTCCATCGCCACCGTCTTCGGGTGGAGCACCCAGCTTTAAGCGTATCAACGACGACGGCGATAGCGGTCCGGAATCCAAACGCTCTTTGGGCAGTCCGGAATACGCCAACAATAGCTCCAACATTAGCAGCGGCAGCGGGGGTGGTGGTGGCGGCGGCGGAGGTCCTGGCGGTGCCAGCATTACTCAGGCAATCGCCCAGGCTGCTGCGGTAGCCGCTCGCTTGGCCGCCTCGGCGGGAACAAGCTGTGAGGAGCAGATCCGTCTGCCCGAATCGGTGGCCGGCGCCTTTATGGGTCGTTCCAGCAACGACACCATCACCCACATCCAGGCCGAGTCCGGTGTAAAAGTGCAGGTTATGCAGGATCAAGATCGCGTTATCATGCTGCGTGGTCAAAGGGATACAGTCACCAAGGGCCGCGAAATGATTCAGAACATGGCCAATCGGGCTGGCGGGGGACAGGTTGAGGTGCTGTTGACGATCAACATGCCGCCACCGGGACCTAGCGGGTATCCACCTTACCAGGAGATCATGATTCCGGGCGCCAAGGTGGGCTTGGTTATTGGCAAGGGCGGCGATACCATAAAACAGCTGCAGGAGAAGACCGGAGCCAAAATGATCATCATCCAGGACGGACCAAACCAGGAGCTAATCAAGCCCCTTCGCATTTCCGGCGAGGCGCAGAAGATAGAGCACGCCAAGCAGATGGTGCTCGACCTGATTGCCCAGAAGGACGCACAGGGTCAGCAACAGGGTGGTCGGGGCAGCGGAGGAGGTGGCGGCGGTCCAGGCATGGGATTCAATAACTTTAATAATGGCAACGGCGGCGAGAGCACCGAAGTCTTTGTGCCCAAAATTGCAGTTGGCGTGGTGATCGGCAAAGGCGGCGACATGATACGTAAAATACAAACTGAGTGCGGCTGCAAACTGCAGTTCATCCAGGGAAAGAACGACGAAATGGGCGACCGCAGGTGCGTCATTCAGGGCACTCGTCAGCAGGTCGACGATGCCAAGCGCACCATTGATGGGCTAATTGAAAACGTGATGGTGAGTCGAAAGTATTTTCTTAGAGGCAAATACATTACCTATATCTCATGCGATAGCAACGAAACGGCATGAATCGAAATGGCAATGGAGGAGGCGGTGGCCCAGGAGGAGACTCTGGCAACTCAAACTACGGCTATGGATACGGTGTTAATCACGCCCAAGGTGGTCGGGAGGAAATTACATTCCTAGTTCCCGCTTCCAAATGTGGAGTAGGTTCAGAAACATGGCGCCAGAGTATCAAGCTCTCTAAACGTTACCCATTTCCATGCAGATTGTTATTGGTCGCGGCGGTGAGACCATCAAGCTGATCAACCAGCAATCTGGAGCGCACACTGAAATGGATCGCAATGCCAGCAATCCCCCCAACGAGAAACTCTTCAAATCTAAGGGCACCACCGACCAGGTGGAGGCTGCCCGCCAAATGATTTCCGAGAAGATCAACATGGAGCTGAATGTCATTTCTCGCAAGCCCATTGGTGGCGGTCCCGGCGGTGGTGGCGGAAATTCTGGCGGTGGCCAGAACAACTCCCACCACAATCAGCAGCAAGGCGGCTATGGCGGCCAGAATCAAATGCAGGGAGGCGATCCCAACTCGGGAGCTGGCTACCAACAACAGCCTTGGGGTGGACCCTACGGGCAGCAAGGTTGGGATCCGTCCGGTCAACAGCAGCAAATGGCCATGGCTAATCAAGGAGGCGCTACTGCGGGAGGAGCTTCCGGTGGCCAAGACTACTCGGCTCAGTGGATCGAGTACTACAAGTAAGCATTCACCAACAACGCTTTCATAAATATCTTTATATAAACCTATATATTTCCAATTTAGACAAATGGGATGCCATCGTGAGGCTGAAATGATCGAGCAGCAAATGAAGGCCAAGCAGGCGGGCGGCTCCTCCGGGCCTGTCCAGCCGCAACAGCAGCAACAACCCCAACAGCAGCAACAGTCCCAGCAGCAGCCAGGAGGCGCTGGTGCCGGAGGAGCCGACTACAGTGCGCAGTGGGCGGAGTACTATCGCAGCGTGGGCAAGATTGAAGAAGCTGAGGCCATCGAAAAGACATTAAAAAATAAGGTGGGTGGAATGCCATCCCTTCGATACAATATTATCTATATAATGGAAATACTTAAAATTAGCAGCAGAACGGAGCTGGTGGACAAAGCAGTACGCCGAATTCAAGCCAGGGCGGCCCCAGCACCGGCCAGCAGCCCAATCCCGCTGCGGCTGCGGCGGCAGCAGCTGCTGCTGCAGCGGCGGCCGGTGGGTATGGCCAGAGCATGACGCCCACTCAGTATGCACAGTATTCGCAGTATTATGCAGCTGCGGCTGCAGCTGGTGGTCAGCCCCAGGGAGCGCCTCAGTCCGGTGGAGGGCAGGGCGGTGGTCCGCCGGGCAACTATCCTGGCAATTATCCGGGCGCTGGCTACGGCGGCTATCCCGGTGCGCCGGGCCAACAGCAGCAGAAATCGCACAAAAACGACAATCACTGAGGACGTTCGGCGGGATCGGAATCGTCGGTGGCGGGAAGGAGGTGTATGTGGGAGTGGAAGCGAACGCCGAAGTGGAAGATGCTGCGGGTTGAGGACGATGCAGGTGCCTTGAATGGGGTGAGTTTTTAAGCTAAAAACATTTCTAGTAGTTGTCAGAGGAGTGTGTTTATGTATATTCTATTGAAATTGAATTGCCGCCTATAAATTATATGCATTACGTATTTTTGCGTTGTCCATCTGCTTAAAAATGATCGCTTTATTTTAGAAAATCAATACTCCTCATCTGCATTACAAATATTTTACACAATACAATTTTGGGTTCACATTTTCCAATTATGTTGGTACGAATTTGTATTTTGGGCGAGATCAATTTTTCGGAAAGGATTTTAGGCAATGATAATCATGTTATGATAACCATAGTAATGGCCCTCATCGGTTGGGTTGTGTGTTTTCAGATGATTATCATTTTCCTCCAAATCTAAGTTTGTTGACTCAATTGGAAAATGGTGTGATCCATTGCCTACATTATGACTTGTAATAGCCTAACCAAATCTTGTTTACCATGCGTAAAACTCTTTGCAGTGATCTATTGTTCTACTATGTCCTATGTCTTTTATCCCCCCACAAAACTAGCAAATCAGAAATGAATTGATTTTTAATTGCAATAACAACAGCAAAAGCAAAAGCAGAAGCATCACCATGGGATGAAGGCGGACATCAGGCGAGGACCCGGATAAATCGGAGAACGTTAAGCTTTTGCAGAATTGTAAATTAATTCTATTATTTGGATACTGCATATAATTTCACCACTAGCTTGTAAGCGATTATCCCGAGATCCTAAGTTTACTTTTACCTAATACTTACATATAATTCCGACCGATTGAAACATAATGCTCTTGCTGTTCATGATCACCACTTGCACAGACATACTAAGAGACGCTAATTGAATCCGTTTTGGGTGTTTTTTCATTTTTTATACACATCTGCATATATATAGTTATATATATATACATCGCATATATAGGTTCTTTCACCGTGAAATCAGGCAACCGATCTGCAATGGGCGTTCTAGTAATTAAAGGCACCCTTTGTTAAACTTCTCAACTTTAATAGTAGCAATAAACAAATCGAACGTTTTATATACACGAACTCATTTTCACGTACTTAGCTTAGCTTAGTTGTACTAGAAGCCATTTGAACTATATATGATCGACATTTACACTTGATCATATATACATATGTCTGCTGATCTGGTAAGATTTAAAAGATTTGATCGGACCTTTATATTCAATTTGATTCAAGTGAGGGCCTGGTACAAAAGGTTACCTTCTTTAATTGATATTTAACATCTTGCATAACAATATTTTCATCTTTCAGTTCTGGAGAATCCATGAAATCATTTTTGTAGCACTAAGGTGAAACTGAACTGACTTTTAAATTATTTCGTGCTCTATGATATTTTTTTAAATTATAAACCTGGTTTGAATATACTTGCAATATTTACCTTTAAACGAACGCGCAGGATAATCATGCTTGCTTTAATATCTATTTCACCGAATGCAAACATAAAGTATGGTATTTTCAGAGGCCGCTCTTCAGACCAGTTAATAGCAGAAATACGAAATCAAACCCCAAAACTTTTTCACACTATAACAAAACAAAAAACAAAAAAAAACACGATGAAATACGAACCATACATATATTGTAAAAGTGTCAAACTTGGTAAGATTGTGTGTTGTTATTACTGTCTATTAAACATATTGCAATTGAAACAATGAAACTTACCCAATGAATGTAGGTCTACCATAATTTAGTCTTAATACCGATATATAATCTAAGTTTTACGTCTCCCCAAATATCTGATTGTTGCAACAGCAGATCAACCATATTGTAACCGTTGTTCGGCCAGGCAGGATCAGTTCGGGACTACCATCCAAATCCTGATCTCCGTCCTGCGGCCGGCAAAGCATTGAATAAACATTTAATATACCATATAATATATATCAACATACATATTGCCAGCACGGAGCATTTCGGTGCTGTGTGTCCTATTGCGTTTCTATTAATTACATTTATACCCGTTACTTGTCTTGGCATATATAGCAAATATATTTTTCAAGTTAGTTGTCTTTATATTCCGCTAAATGATGCATGATATGCCACTACATTTTCAAGTTCCCTCATCCTAAACCAAAACATTAATGAATAGTAACGGGTATCAGATAGTCGGGACTCGACTGTATCGCTCTTGATTTATAATTCCAGCTGATTGTTTATGCCACATATGAAAATCGTTTATTGAGCGTATTTTCAGAGGTTCTGGTCGTTCTTGCTCGTGGAAGAGACCTTGGGGATC
The DNA here is from genome assembly GCF_004382195.2 of Drosophila sechellia. NCBI lineage: Eukaryota > Metazoa > Arthropoda > Insecta > Diptera > Drosophilidae > Drosophila > Drosophila sechellia. The sequence goes on along the minus strand of NC_045950.1, from coordinate 12,950,358 downwards.
GGGACGGGCTTTTGACTTTTCCCAGGGATGGTCGATTGATTGCCACATTATTGGGTATGCTTGGAACCACATTGGAGTACAATTTTAATATCAAACTGCACATATATTATACCCATAACTGATTATTCTGAATATTTTTTATACTACATACTATTCCTTGAAAATTGACTATATATATGCATATATTTATATACGTATTTCTCAATAATTGCCTAGCAAAACGAACGATATTTGATTTCCCGAACAGTGCTCCCTATTGATAAATTCTGTGCTGTATACATATTTGTAAAATATCGTTTAAAGGTATCATTTGCTTGCTCTATAAGCGGTTTACATTGGCTCCCAAGCCAATCCCTAATTTATACTATTCCATTTTGTGTATATTTCGTATAATAAGAGCGATTCAGGTCTAGAATTAAAAAAAATATCCGAATAATATGGCAGTTTGAAAGAAAAGAACCCAATTTATTATGGTTGTGGGAAGTCGATTTTCTTTTTTCATTCTAGCAAAGGTTTTTAAGGACATCCTGCGTATCCTATATCGTCCAAGGTAAGTATGACCCAACCAAATATTAAAAGTAGAACGTTCAATAACCCATTTCGTTGAGCATTTCTTTTGGGTCCAATGTCAAGCCGTTTATTTTGCAATCAAATGATATTTTTGAAATTTACATTTCTGCATACATTTCCATTCGTTTCATTTAAATTACGTGCTTTGATCTATTTGCAGGAACAATTGAGAGAAAAGTTGATTCCTTCTCCCGTATTATCCACACTTCTCATTGATATATGTATTTTTGTCCCGAAATTGATATTTACATTGTTTTTTTTTAAACATATATTAACCATTTTTGACAATATATATATATATTATATCTGAATCATAACTGACTATCTGTATGTTTCAGCGTTTTGTCCACTCGACAGCTTTCAATTACCACCCGGTAAATCCCCGACAGAAATTAGATTAATTATTTTCTTAAATCGTATAGATATTTGTTAAATTCAATTGTAGAAAATGTCCTAATTGAACAATTTTACATTTCAAATAAACTTCCCATTCTACAACCCAAAATAAAAAATCTTTTTCCTTCAAATTAAGTCAGAATATATATGGACTACTTAAAAAGAACGCTTTTAGAAAAAAAAAATCAGATTACTTCCGCCACTGGGATTTTGATCCATTTCAATAATTCCAACCCATTTAGAAAATCGATAAGGTTTCTCTTAATTTGTAGCACTTTATTACTGCATTCCATTTAGCTTTTTTAGCAAACATTTGAAATTGAAACAACAGAATGCACAAGAGTATATAGCTTAGTTGCCAATTTCTGGGACTAAACTAATTTAGTGGAGCTTTATTAGTGTTGTTTTTGATATTCATTTACGAGTTTACTACGGGAAAACTTCCATTGAGATGCGACTGTGATAATATTGAAACGGATTTTGTTCTTTTACTTTTCTCTTGCTGGCAATTAAACGTTTCGGTTTTTTCTATTCATTTGTTCTTTTAAAATTAACATACATCTATTATTACCTTGTAAATATCTAATATTTATAATATTTAACTTTATTCCTCTCCTCATTCCACATTCAATCTTCTGTTTGTTTATTTTACTCACAATTTGCTGTGAGCTTGTCTCTAGTTAATAAGCCGAGAAACCTTCCTATCTTCAATCACACTGGGGCCCGAGCATTTGGGTTGAACAGCAGGAGTTGGGATGCGATGGAGACATCAAAATCAAAATGGGTTTCAAGGATATATTTTGGGAACAGCAGTTATACATTTGACTCAGGAGCTCCGCTCAAGTGTGCCTTAAAATTACTCGCCCAAAAAAGATACATTATTTTTTTTTTACATTGGCCAAAAACGTTTTGTAATCGTGTAAATTTAAAATGTTTTCCACTTTCGTTTTTTTTTGTACTGCTGCCAGTGTGTGAAATTTCATATATTTCACGCTTTTATAAATTTGTAATTTTGCTTTTTGTTTATTATTTCTTGTGCCTTAAGGTTAAATACATCTTTTCTTGTTGAACGTCAAATCAAAATGCACTACAGTTTAGGTGTTTCTTTTTTATCGGATTTTTACAAGTTTCTCTTTGTTTAATTTACACACTTCGCAGAGCTGTCGTTAGCACACACTTTCAGGAAAATAGAAAATGATGTGCGTGCGTGCGCACGTTTGGACAAATAAAAATTTATATATACAGATGAATATATATAAGAATGGATAGTCGACTGCCGCTGACGTTAGGATTAAGGTGAACTGCAGATAGCTTTTAGGATAGGAGTACAAATCATATACTTATAGGAGACAACTACTAGGAGTTACATTTCGCGAACCATGCCCAACTTCTTTCTGTTTTGGCGTACAACGTCCTGACTTTGCTGTCGCCTGTTTTCTTTTGTATGTGTACAGAGCCTGGACCCTTCTTCGACTTTAAAGTGGCCTTGTCAATGCGTCGTTTTATGTCGCAATTAACTGAGAATTGGTAAATCAATTGAGTTTAGGGAAAACAGAAATTATAAATATGCTTGTGACTTACCGCTTTCACTGTCGCCTTGATGAAGTCTTTCTTGTCTGTTAGGTCAAAGTCAGGATATTTTGCATACACTTGCTTGCACACCGTTTTCATGGTAATCTCCTCCAGATTGGCTTTATCCAGAATCTCTTTGACATATCCTCGTATTTGTTCGTCCTGCAATTAGATGTTCGATGAGTATAACACATTACGATTTCGATTACTGGCTACCAACCGTTGGGAATGCCTGTTTGCCCTTTTTGGTTAGTGGCTCATCCTCGTCGGATTCATCTTTGTCATCGACATCATCATCTTCCTCGGACGATTCCTTCTTTGATTTTTTCGATCGACTATCGGCTACGGATTACATTAATTGTTATTTCATACGCTTTTCATACTTTCTTGAACTTACCCTTTCCAGCTGGTTTTGACTTGTTGTTAGCTTTGCTATTTTTCGCAGGCGTAATGGGCTTCTTGCTCTTTTTGGGACGTTCCTCCTATGAAATTGGCATATATATGTTAAAACACCAAATGCTCGATATTAATTAAATTTACATACTTCGCTTTGATAAAACACCAAATGCTCGATATTAATTAAATTTACATACTTCGCTTTGATCACTGGCAAAATCGGAGACATCCTCCTCCTCTTCATCCTCGGATACATCCTCATCTTCGCTATCTGAATCTTTACGCTTGCGGGAAGCTGCACCTCGCCTTCTACCCCTTCGTCCAGCTGACGCAGGAGCTGCCGGTCGTCCACGTTTTCCAACGGAACCACGTTTGCGTTTTGGGACCTGAGGATTTGGGTATTTTAATACAGGTCACTTGGTCATAAGTTTATAGTAGTAATACATACATCACTGTCGGCATCGGAAACTTCTGATTCCTCTTCTTCCTCGGAATCAGAGTTTCTTCTGCGACTTTTGCGCGCAGGACGACCGCGACCACCGCGGCTTGGGACTTTGCGACCTGCTGCACCAGGACCACCCCCACGACCACCATCAGAGTCGGAATTGGCAGAAGGATTGTACTGTAATCAAAACGACATATGAGCCAATTTGTGTGCATGGTCTCTGGGCGAAGGATACTTACATCTGAGCCCGACTCGGAGTCATCATTTCTTCTCCTCTTGGGAACTGCAACTTTCTGCTCGCTATCGTCAGAGCTGGAGAAATCTACATATGCGGACATTTCTGAAAGTAAAACGTAAACATGTTTAGATATATGAAGTACTTTTGATTTAGATGAACATACTCTTTCCTGCCGTCGCGCGCCGGGGACGTCCGGTGGAATTGCGTGCAGAGCCTCTGCCAGCGCCGCCGCTAGACTTTCCGCTCTTTCGCTTCTTGTCCTCTTCACTGGGCGGGTCCTCCTCATCTTCATCCAGATCCTCGTCCTCGGGATCTTCCTCCTCCTCCTCGTCGCCCTGCTCCAAGCAAAGCGACTCGTCGGGTTCCATTAGGAATTTGAGCACGCGCAGGACAGTCTCGTTCTTGCTGCCCTTGCGCTCGAGAGTAAGGATCTCGCAGATGCTGCGCAGGCCCTTATTATCCACCTTTTTAATGGCCTCCAGCTTTTTGTTGTACTCCGCTGAATCCTTGGCAAATTCGAAACCGGCGAAGGAGCGCAAGTTCTTCTTGACCACATTGTTCTTGCCTTGGGCGCCAAAGCAGATCTGTAAATGGGGAGTGAAATTAGGGACAAGTTTTTGGCAAAAATGTTCGTCAGCTAACTTACTGCATGCAATGTTTGCAGACCATCTACACGAGTCTTGTTAATATTCTCATTGATGCGATCAATTTCGGCGAGAGCCACGACATTCTCATCATCCTCGGCCACCTCGTTATTCTTGTCCAGGCCATCGTTTTCCTCTCCGTCATCATCTTCGGCATCCTCATCATTCTCGTCCTCTTCGTCGTCGTCCTCCTCCTTGGCCACTTTGCCATTCTTGGCCTTGGGCTCGGGTTTCTTGGGCTTATCGGCTCCGGACTTTGGCTTGGACTCATCAGTTGCATCCTTTTTCTTGTCCTCTGCATCTAATTTCGGTTTCTTCTTTTCGCTCTCTTCATCGCTAGCTTTCTCATCACCCTCCTCCTCTGGTTCATCACCGTCTTCCGAGTTCTCTTCGTCCTTTTCGGAGTTGTCCTCCTTTTTAGCATCCTTATTGTTGGACTTCTTTATTGCCGGCGAGGGAGATTTCTCCTTTTTGTCAACTGCAGCTTTAAAATTAATTGTATTTATTATTACTATTTGTAAAAGTTCAAATGTAATAAAATAAAAAAGTAGTTAAAAAATAAATGTCTTCAACCTTGGGAAGTCCAATGCTAAGTTCGTTTGGGAGCGCAAGGGAACATGAATATTGAAGTTTTGCTGTACCTCGGCATTAAACTACGCAGAACCCATTTAAAGGATTTAGCATGAACAAAAGCCAAGGAAGGAAGGAAGTAGGGTATAAAGAACACAATCATCAAATTCTAATAATGGTTTTGTAAACATCGGCACGGCACGGAGAGGGATCGAACCACATGCCAACATCAGCATAGCGCAGTAAACACAACAAGAGACACAAGGAGCGACGCTTTAGACCGCAGAACCACATCGGAGCTCTCCCAATAAGTAGCCGAAAGCGAACAAGAGCACGAGAGAGGAAAAGAACTTTCCCGAAGAGAGAGCTGAAAAGTTCGGCGCGTTTTTTGAAATGCGCGCTAAATTCACTTTGATTTTTGTTTTTCTCTCTCGTTCTTCACACACGCTGTTGGTTATGATTGTGTGTTCGCGTGGCTTTGCCTTTTAATTTTTATTTACCTGCATCCGATTCGGGATTTGAAACTGCCGTTGAGTCTCCTTTGGCTTTTTTATCAGCGACGTCATCAGTGGCGGCAGAGGCAGCGGCGTCGGCATCGGCGGGGGTTTCGGCTGCATCTTTGGAGCCCCTTTCCGGGTGAGCCCCCTCGGCTTTCGCCACCCCCGCAGCGACCGATGCATTCTCCACATCGCTTACCTTATCGGCGGCATTTTCTTTGGCTGCCGTATCTGCCGCTTTGTTAGCATCCTTTTCGTGCGGCGATGGCATGGAAAGATACAAAGTCACAATTGGATTACACTTGCAAATTTTTTGGCGGCCAATACGATGGGTTTCGGTGCGCCTATTTCTTTTTTAATCGAATCGCAATTTGAGTGTGAGTTAGGTCTTCGGCGATTGCGAGTTTGTGTATGCGTGTCTTCTTCGCCGAGCGAGCGAGCAAGTGAGAGAGGGAGTGAGAAACGAGAGAGTCGATAGAAAAAACAACATTGCAAATCTATGAGGCGCACACAAACACAATAGTCGTCCCGCTCGCACCCACTCGCATCGGCATTTCGAGCCACAACGACGCCATGTTTATACACACAACCGAACGGCGGGAGAGAACCGATAGTCGGACAGTTAGCCTCGCGGATAATTTGTTGCGCTCTATTTACACACAAAATACTTTATCAATCCCGCCGTTTTCATTTTACCTCGCTGGCGAACACTTTCCGGCGCTTTTCCCCACATTTTTCACCTTTTTACATACCATATTTCTAATGGCTCTTCTGTTTTTCCGTCAGCCGACAAACATTCAATCTGCTCACTAGAAGAGGTGTCACAATCGATAGTATCGAGGTCGACAAGCACTAAAAAATACCCGGCCAAATAATGGGTGCCCTTTTCATTGCTCACTTTTGGCGGGCTTTTTACAAGGCGATTATGTTGGTATATATGTTCAGTTACTAATACCATGTTATTATTCTGTATATCAAAATGCATCCAAAAGTCCAAAAGTTGATAGTGTCCAGTCAACTCTATCGCAATTATTCTAAGCTAACTATATTGCTTACTTGTAATCATATTCTAGTGCATCTTTTAGTCTGATCTGACTAAAATATTTATATACGCAAATAAAAATATTCAAAAGAAAATCTTTATTTTTAATTGAATTTGGGTAATAATTTAATTAACTGGTGTATTTTGATTACTGGTAATCATATTTTAATGTATTAGTCACACTGATCTGACTTAAAATATATTTATATGCGCAAATTAAAATAGTCGAACAAGATACTTTCTTATTAAATGAATTATTAACCAGTCCTATTTATTTATGATATATTTAGCTTTCTAATGCTTCGGACTAAAATATTTATATATGCAAGTAAAAATATTTAAAGGAGACACTTTCTCTTTTAAATGAAGTGTTAACCAAAACCATATGATTTTGTTATATTTTGCTGACCTAATGCATCAGTCACATTGATCTAAATGTATATTTTTATATATAGATATATATATATATATAAATATTTATATAGAAAATTTTAAATGAAAATGGCCTATTTGTAAAAACAAACACTTTAGCGAATAAAAAATGTTTACCATACAAATGGTAAATCCGTTCTGGTATTTATTTAAGTATTAAAAAGGCGGTCACACTTGTTGCCAAAAAAGCGCGCGGCGTGTTTTCACAAACAAAACAATTTGATAAACCCCCGGCTTTACTTGATATAATCATATATTTAATTAATAACAAGTGTTAAGTTAACATACAATCGCCATGGGAATTTTGGGCTTATCTAAGCTCATTGCCGATCTGGCGCCTCAGGCGATTCGCGAAAGTGAGATGAAGCATTTTTTCGGTGAGTCCTGTTCTATTGCTAAATATAAACAAAACTTAAATAGAACGCTTACATTTCGAAGGTCGCAAGGTGGCAATCGATGCCAGTATGTGCCTGTACCAGTTCCTCATCGCCGTGCGCTCCGAAGGCGCCCAGTTGGCCACCGTAAATGGTGATCCCACGTCCCACTTAATGGGCATGTTCTACCGCACCATCCGATTGCTGGACAACGGAATCAAGCCGGTATATGTCTTCGATGGAAAGCCCCCAGATCTAAAGTCAGGTGAGCTCGCGAAGCGCGCCGAGCGGCGGGAGGAAGCGGAGAAGGCACTGAAGGCAGCCACCGATGCGGGAGATGACGCCGGTATTGAGAAGTTCAATCGCCGATTGGTCCGGGTGACCAAGGAGCACGCCAAAGAGGCCAAGGAACTGCTCACGCTAATGGGTGTGCCCTATGTTGATGCACCGTGCGAAGCGGAGGCCCAGTGTGCCGCTCTGGTGAAAGCAGGAAAGGTCTATGCCACCGCCACGGAGGATATGGACGCCCTCACATTCGGATCCACAAAACTGTTGAGATACCTTACCTACAGTGAGGCGCGAAAGATGCCCGTCAAGGAGTTTAGCTACGACAAGCTGTTGGAAGGTCTGGCCATTAACAACCGAGAGTTCATTGATCTATGTATTCTGCTGGGTTGCGATTACTGTGAGAGCATCAAGGGTATTGGACCCAAGCGAGCGATCGAACTGATCAACACCTATCGGGATATAGAGACCATTCTGGATAACTTGGACTCTAGCAAATACACTGTGCCCGAGAACTGGAACTACAAGGTGGCGCGGGAGCTCTTCATCGAACCGGAGGTAGCCAATGCCGACTCCATAGACCTCAAATGGGTCGAGCCGGATGAGGAAGGTCTTGTCAAATTTCTGTGCGGCGACCGGCAGTTCAACGAAGAGCGCGTTCGCAACGGTGCCAAAAAGCTGATGAAATCCAAACAAGCCCAGACTCAGGTGAGACTCGATAGCTTCTTTAAGACACTGCCCAGCACCCCGAATGCCACAAACGCTGCCAAACGAAAAGCCGATGAAGCAAAGAAGAGCGCCAATAATAAAAAGGCCAAAACCAGCGGCGGTGGACGAGGCCGGCGACCCAAGTAGATCATTCGTGTCTTATCTGGAAAAACGTACAATTCTTTAATCTTAACTTAATCGTATTTAAAGCCTATGCATACAATAAAAACTACATCTTTGAGCTTAATGCTAGTTGGTCTGCTTGTGGGTGCGGGTGAGGTTGTGGTGTTTGATTATGGATATTGGATTTTGAATTAGAGTTTGGACTGTGGGGGCTGCGACTACAGCAAATACTGCTTGGCCAGGGCACGCAGAAATCTCGATTTCCGCACCATGGCAGATTCTCGTTTGATCTCCTCATTGTTGTTTGCATTTAGCTCCAAAGTGCCCATCATAGAAATCTGTTTTTTAAAAAGTTGATAAGAATTAATGATTACCCGCAAAAGAACACCGAGTAATAGATTCCTACCGCTTCAAGTTTCCGACTGTGTTCTCCTCGCTTAGCGTGCAAATTGACGATGAACTCCAGCAGAGTGGTATCCCAGATGCAGCTGTAATATGCATCCATGGCGTCAGTGAAATTCGACGATTTCTCGCTGAGATTCTTGAACACAATGCCATAGTCAATCTCATCAAGGAACTGGCACAAAACGGTGGCCTGCATGTGGCAGCCCAGATTGGCGGCACAACGAATCATCTTGCGGATTACATAGTCATCGGCCACATTCCTCTGCAGCGGCATGGTGCAGTAGTCTGTGCCAGTAACCAGCGCATTTACATAGCAACGCATTGCGGACTCATTATTGCCGATGGCTAGATCTAGATCACCTTTCATCTTCAGCCAAGAAATGGTTTGCGGATAATAGGACAGAGCCTCGGAAAGAAGCCATTGAAGGGTCTCGCACACGCTCCTCAAACTGTAGCTGATGGGGCTGAAAGGCGGATTAAAAGATATTATTTTTCCAAAGCAAACTATAACTATACTCACTTGTTAATGCTGGTAGGCCACAGCTGCATGTACTCGCAGCTTAAATCATGGTTGGGGTCATCCTTAAGTATGTTGTGGACTTTGCCGATCATGGAGATGGCGAGGCCGAAAACGCTTTGGTGGCGGATTCGCTGTAGGAAGGCCTGCAGGGAACTGATACCGCCAACTCCTGAGGAGCCACGCTTCGGAACGTTGAGGAACATGCTCAGCATCAGCTCCCAGGCATCGCGACAGACCTTCTTGGGGCCCTTCATCTTCTCCATCTCGATGAAGGTGGCGGCGAAGGCCAGGGGTAGCTCCAGCGGACCCGCCCGTTTATCCAGGTAAAGGAGAGGCGGAAATTCTGTGAGGTTAAGTAGCATGATAGCGCAACTCTCTAGGATATCCGGGCGTGGAACGATAGAATCTCCTGCCTGCAGGGCTCCCAAACATTGCTTGCATCTTCCTCCCAAGGATTGCAGATCTAGTGGCTTCTGGTGCCACTCCTCCAGGCACTGTGTTATCTGAATGTGTAGGATTTCCCAAGTGAGGAGCTTACACATCAGCTGCACATTGGCCGCCATCTCCTGGCGCTGATTTTCCGACTTCAGTACACTCAGCATAGAAACGGCATCGATGTAGTTGCCCCTTGTGGCCAATTCTCGCGCCTTGCCGAGCAGAACATAGCTGAAGTCTTGCAAAAAGCTAACCGGCATGGCCATAATAAGTGTTTTCAGCGGCTGCGGTACGTCCCAACTGGGATTAATGGCCCACAGAGGTTTTCCGGGGGCAGTTGCGCATAATTTCACTAGCAGAATCCTCACTGTGTTGGCATTGGTGCAGCTTATCAATTGTCGCTCCAGAGCGCCCACGTCAACTCTGCTTACTAGAAGGGGTAAATTCAAATATAATTAATGAATTTAGTTACAGGAAAGAAGAATCTCTTACTCTTGGAGTGACACATCCAGTCGGAAAGCGAGGCCAACGAGTTGGTGGGCACCGGCGGCGCCGCCTGCAGCATCTGTTCGTCAATATCCTGGAGTTCATCTGACGAGAACAGTCCAAATCCTCGCACCGTTTGTAGCAACTGTCGCGACTGCCCGCCCTGATGAAGCAAACAGTCGATGAGGAAGTGCTTGAGTGCCGCCTGTTCTTTGAAAGTACAGTGGGGCAGCATTTCCTGCAAACCCTCCACCAGCGGGGGCAGGCAGTCCAGTTCCCTGTACTTCTCAAAGTACTCAACGCTACCGAAGATGCTGCCCCACTCAAAGATGTTGCGCACCACATTCAAGGCAGCCACCTGCAATTGCAGCTGAACTGTTTCCTTGAGTATGCCCGTGGATATGGAGCCCTCAATGTCCAGTTCCAGTTGCCGCCGGCTTATAAAGGGGATTTCTCGCCTTCTGTTGTCCAATCGCAGTATGGACACAATGTCTGTGTAGTTGTTAAGTAGCGATTGCTGGAACTTCTCCAGGAGTGACTGCTCCTCGGCGCTAATTCCACAGGCCTGCAGTAGGCCTTCCAGTTCTGACGGTCGTATGTGGCAGTAATATAGAGTTGTCTGTGGCGGGATTGCCTGCAGATTAGTATTACACGCGGCGGCCGCTTCCCGGGCCAAAACATACTGTTTGGTGTACAGGTAATATTGGGCGAGCTCGTAGTGCAGTTGGGCTCTCAATTCCTGGGGTGTAATTAGGTGCATAACATCGTAGTTTTGGCCAGTGCCCAGATCATCACACCGCAGCGGGACAAAGGTGTCGTAGTGAAATATGTAGAAAGGTTTTGTCGATGCGCACAACTGTTGCAAATACTCGATGGATGGTTGAGTCGGTGTGTCCAGAAACTGCTGAAGCTGGTCCACAGTTTGGTACCTATAATTGAACCTTATTTGAGCATTACAGTTTGTATAACTTAACCACATCTTACATTGTATTTTGAGGACGTGGCGCTTTTAACGCTTGCTCCTTGATCAGTTGCATTCGCAGTAGCAGGCGGTGGTATATGGTCAATGCGAATCTTGCTGCTCTTTCGTTTCCAGCAGCGGCTGAAAGGATTATAGAGGATATAGAGGAGTATATGGGGAGGCTAGGAATCAACATACAAATTCTCGCGTCAAAATCATTGGGCAGGGGAATACTCAAAGAGCAGCCGTAGCTTATGGTGCACAGATCGCGCAGCAGGGCCAGCTGCATAATCACAGGCATGTTCTTCTCCAATGCATCCAGATCCCACTTCAGCCAAGTGGCTACCTTCAGCTCGAGGATTTTAAGTGCCAACTGCTTGCGGTTCAATTGCAGGCCCTTCTCCGCGGGCCTCTGTGGGCTATGGGGCATGCCTACTCCGCCGGAGGCATTGGGCGTTGTCGGCGCAGGGGCACCACCAACCACGCCGGGAATGGGTCCCGAATTAAGTGGCGTCTGGTTTAAATTCTGCAAATCACTGCCAGGCGTCCCCACTGATTCCTGCGCCGTGTTCGGCGTCATGCTGATGAACTGCACGATCAGCTCCATGGCGCTGGGCTCTGTAAATGGTGGGTATGGATTGTAATCTCGAATTGTCGGCCGGATTCCACAAGTGAGTCGAACATACCGGGATGCGGGCGCTGCAGATGATGCGTAATCTTATGCGGATCGAGCAGGAACTCGAACCACAGTACCGTTTCGGCAGCCAGTGGAACTGGCTTGGGCTTAAGAGGATCGTCCATGCTAATCCCTGCCAAAATTCACCAATCAAAACAAAAATTTAAGAATGGCGAAGGGAGACCAGCTGGCTGTGGCCATACAATCGATTTATCTATCGACGGGCGATAGATTTTGTCCGCTTTTGGTTTCGATACTTGTGCCAAATAATCTGATTTCTGTTATTGACAGCCCTGCCAACTCGTTTTGTGGACAATTGGAAGACGACCGTTTTTCAAGATGCCGTTAAATTTAAATATTTGAAAGGTTTTTGTTTTAAATAGACCGGGGGAAGAAGGTAATGCTATCTTGGTGATCTTTTTGTTGGTAATTAAAGTTTTCCTTATTTGTTTGGGACACAATAAAATATTTCCGCTTGTCTAAAAAAAATTTGTCCTCTTTTTGCTTAGGCACAACTGTCGGATAAATAATTAGTTATCCATTTATTTATTGTTCATAGTAATCTTAAAACAGCCTTTACCTAAAATGTTTTAATAATAAATACCCTTTTAACCCAATAATATTCGTATATTAAGATTTTGAAATTCAGCTGTAATATCAAAATAATATCCCAATTTCAATGTAATTCAAAAGATTTTCAATTTATTACTTCTTTTTTACTTCTTTCATTTTACTAAATAAGTTTATTTATATTTTATCCATTAGTGTCATAAAATGTTTACCTCCATCACCTTTGCACATTGATCGGAAAAGCACAAACAAAAACGACCAAAAGGGGAGTACCTAATCATTTCAATATGCCTAAGACTATTTTATTGTTGTTCATTAAAAATGTAAAGTAGCCTCAAAAACTTTTTGGGTAATTTATGCAAATATTCTGTTTGTTGTATATCGAGTCAGGTGCTCTAAAGTTGGGTCATCTCTCTCTTTCAGTTTGATTTCGATGAAGACACTGAAAGAAATCTCTTACAAAATGGTACAGTTTATAGTTGATGTTTTGGGGAATATTCGAAGTCTTTTTTTTTTATTGTGCACCTTTTTTCTTAAAGCCGTTGGATTTTGATCTTTATGAGCATTTCTCGACTCCATAATCTGAATCTTAAATAAAATATTTAACGTTCAATCAGGCGATTTTATGCAAATTACACGTTTCCACTTAATACATATGCATATGTGTGTTTATGGCATTTTTCATCTGCTTATGATCATTGGTTTCTATTGGACGGGATGCTGGGCTCGTCAAGGCTTCTTTTCTAGAAGCCCCAGACAAATAGATTTTTAAGAAGAATTATATTTTATTTCTGGGGTCAAAATGTGCTATAATCTTTCTACATACTTTGTTGTGTCGCCGTTTTTCCCATAATTATGCAATAAAAACGCGGCAAAGAGACTTAATTTTCAAACTCTTCTTCGCATAAGAATTGGTACAAATCTTTTTTAGTCGTCTTCTCGAAGATGAAAATTGTGTTGGGAAAGGTGTTAAGGGGGTGGCCTATAAAAACGTCAAATGCGTAAAAGTATTATTCCGAAATTCGTGTTAATATCGTCATAAATTTTAATAATAAATTGTCATCGAAAAAGAATAAACCTTTGGCTAAATTTAGATTTCGCCTTGAAGTCTTTGGGGAATTTTCTCTATATAGCTATTCATTCATGCTTTTTTTGACGCAACCAAAATTCCTAGGGAATGATCTGATCTATTTAGCACTTTCAATAGTTCCGAATCAGCGAAATGGCTTATCTCCTTCGGGTTCAAAGTTGCCCTCAAGGAATGCGCCTGTTTTGACGATTCGACTTGGGACTATTAGAAAATAAACGTTTGCTAAGTCATTGCTAAATAACACTGATTAGCTGCCTGATTTCGAAGGCGAGTCAACCGGGTTATCGTTCCGTTGAAAAAATCATTTTCGACAGATGCGGTCAGAGTGGCGTTTAAAACTGAAGCGAGTAGTACAGGGTATGATTAGGAATTAAATTGAACAAGTATACGCAGTGTTGACTGCTTTTGAAAATATCCCCGAAAACAGTTCTCATTCAGTTGCTAGGGGAAATGCCAGAGGTTGGAGCCTGTTCAATATTTGCATAATATGCCATACTTTGCTCACAAATTAATTTAAATTTCGTTTTGGGGCAAGTGGAATACCTTTGGTCGTAGAAAACCAGAAACGTCTCAAAGTTAGTGAGGCTCAAACAAACCCGAAAAAAAAAAAAAAAAAGGGGGAAACAAAGGCCGAAAACAGCTTTTCGAAGTCTATTGATTGGGTCGTAAATTTGTTTGGTTTTGGGGGTTTCTGGCGCGTCTTTTGTCGGGCTTATTTGCATTTTATGCAGGTTGATGTTGAGCTCGTGCCATTCACAAACATCGATACACACAGGGCCAAGTATTTATGGCTTTGGCCTAGCTATCATTCAATAATCTCCGCATAACTAAGCTGACCCACTGAATTTCTCCATTGTCCCATAGGCAGATCTTTGAAGTTTCGTGGAGACTCTGAAATGAATGCAGCCTAATTAGATCTCTCTACTAAGCCAAATTGTGATACAAACAAAAATATATCATGGGGAAAACATATTTTTTAAATGGTCATATGACCAGTGATTACGCATGGTTCGAAACTAATACTCTTTCCAAAGGGTTGCAAGCTCTGGATTTCGTAACCAATAATTCATATTTATAGCATATTTTTTAGTTCTGAACCAACTTGTTAACATTTTATCGATTATGTTCAAATATTAAATTTTACTTATTATTATGAATATATGTAGTTTGTGTTTTTAAGGGTATAGCAGCATTCGTAATTTTGGAAAGTTCTTTTAAATATTCTAAAATATTTTTGTGAGTTCCTCGCTTTATATTCGTTTTCTTCTTGATGTTATTAATAATGCCATAAATTAACTAAATTCATTGCTATTGCTAAATCTTTTTACTTACGCACTGCGACACCGCCAAGAAAATATCAAAGAAAAAAATCGAAAAAAAATTCGAAAAAAAAGAAAAGTTAAAGGCGCACGGGAAAAAGTTTTGAAATGTGTTTTCTTGTCGAAAGAATTCGTGTCTGTCGTCTGCGGGCGGGCGGAATGGAAACGACGACACGAAAATCTTTCAGCAGCAGTTGACACACCCGGACGAGCAACCCGGACACCTACGCAACTTCTTCGGAAAGTCGGGGATGTGCTGGGGCTGATGTTCTTTGGGTGGAAGGGGGTGGTCCGGAGAATGGCTCCCCGGCGGAAAGAGAAAATTAAATGAAAATTGTGGCGAGCTTTTCGACCGCTTTTGGCTTCTGAAATAATGCAAAACCGAATGTTGGGAAATTCTCCTCCTAATTTCGAGGCATTAGCCATCCAGTCGAATGAGCAATACCCTGCAGTATCAGTATCAAGTGTTTTTTATGAAATATTAGTACATTTTCCCTTTATATAATCATTTAAAGCTTTTATTCTATTTGATCTGATTTTAGTTACAAGTTATTTGGAAAATGTTTAATGACTGACGCTTTGGCTAAAGTAACTTTGCCACACTGGCAATTTGAGTTTAAATAAGACATCTTTGTCGGCGCCATGGTTTCTTTCGTGGATATTTTTTGGAATTGGAAAGAATTTCAAAATGTGATGGCATTATTTTAGAATTTCATCGCTGTCGCCACAATGAGAGCTGTTAAATATACCCAGGCAGACATTCGGAGCTTCTTGGCTGCCGCCTTTCTTTCTTTTGGTGTCCAAAAAGTCATGCCCCGGATTGTCCTGGTCTGTTTTTTGGAATCATTTACCATGTAATGGCTTCAATAGACGAAATGACAAATGTGTCACTAAGAAGTGTCATTCTGAAGAAATCACGCGGAAATGCGGATCAATGGACCAAAAAAGAAACTGTCAGCGTGGCTGGGATAAAGCAGATCAAAGCCATTTTTCCAATGCTACGAATGCACTAGTTTAGAAAATATCTTTAAGATAAATCGAAGTGGATTGCTAAGACCTTTTGTACTGGAAACCACTCACACTCAATGAATTTCCATTCATTGAAAGTTTCTTCGGCAACGAATGCTTTTTGTTGATCTCGACAATGATGACGATCATCTTCAGATTGCCGCCAGTCACTTGATTCGGTTTTACCGTTTGCGGCAGCATTAATAGCCCGAAAATACACCTTACCTTGCCAAACAAAATCGAATTCGGAGAGCAAAAGACTCCAAAGATCGTGTCTTTTGATGGCCCAGCAATGACACACATTTGTCAAAACGGGTTCACTTCAAAAGAGCCCGCGAGAAAGGGAAAGAAATCGAGCTGCAGAGAGAGAGATGGGTATGCGCACAATGAAAGAGATGGCTGATGAAGGTGCAAGACAAGACGGCAAGGCGACAAGTGAAAGACAAATGTGCGGCCCATCAATTGTCAAATGGCAAACAGGAGGTGATCGTATTGAACATTTTCAAATACACACAGAAAAAATTCTAGAATCAATGATTGTTGCATACTTGAAATAATTCAAATATTTAGAAAATTAGAACGTTGTAAACTCTATTTAATAAAAGTATCTATAATACTTCATGTTATTTAATTTAATTCTCAGGTTGGTGGTTAAATGTGTACTGCAAAATGGTGACAAATTTTTGTTATGGTAATCCAACCTGATGGATTTCCCACTGATGGCGTGGAAATGGTTGCACAATTGCTGCTCTCGCCATTCATCATCCATACAAATCCACCGTCATTCCCCTCCATTTTAGCTTCTTGGCCTTGTTAAGTCACGAGTCTCGGTTTTCTTTTTTATTTAGTTTTTTTGTTTTTGGTGAGCCTTCAAGTATTTCGATTGTTCTGTTCGCCTTTTTGTTTGCGAGCAAATATTACGCTAGACCCTGAGACAGGGTACCAACTACAATCCATTTAACTTGGAGCCGATTGACAAGCCAGCCGAAAACATCTGGGACCGAACAAACGAAGGAGCCAACTCATTTGTTTAATCGCTATTGAAACAGTTGGTTTGATTGGACCTGTTCTCCACTGTGTTTCATAGACTTAACTTAACTCCACGGCGAATGAACCTGTTCGATCAACCTGCTTTTCCCGCTTTTTTTCTTTTTTTTGCCCCATACCTTTAGGTTTTCCCTATTTGTCCAGCGTGTTTCCTCGATCATTCAGAGCTGACTTGACTTCCTATCTGCGACAAAGAAACTATTTTTGAATATGAAAACAAGATATATACAATCATACAATTATCGAAATTACTTAACACGTTATTTTATATACCAATCTATGTCAAATTTATACGGCTAAGGATGTATTATGCCAGAGTATATGCTGTTCGACTAAATGATTTTCTTTATCGTTCCAATTTATGTTAATCTGAATAGTTAATGAGATTGTTTTTAAGAAAAGAATGGAATGATTTCGTGTATATATGATATGTCCGGTTCACTGGTACCCTTCAGTTGCCCCTTCATATTGACTCGATAAACTAATGAAAATGTTCGCAGTTTTTTCGTCAATTATATGGCTTCTCGCAGTGGCATCTCCCAGCCAAGGAGCAAATATACTGGGTGTCTACAGTGCCCTGAGTCCATCGCATCTGATCATCCATATGTCCACGGCCAAGGCTCTGGCCGAGGCAGGACACAATGTCACCGTGGTATCGATGATGCAGCCCAAGGTGATGCACAAGGACATCCATCTGATTGTGGTGCCAGTGACGAAGGAGCAGGAGCGTACGCTGGAGAATCAAATGGCCAGTATGGCCGGAACAGGAATAACATCATAACCACCATGTATCTACTCTTAAATGGCCTGGATGTGATGGTCACTTCACAGGCTGATCTGCTAAAGGATCCGAGATTCCAACGCGTTTTCCAGACCAAATTCGATTTGATGATATTGGGCTCGTTTTTCAACGACTTTAAATTGGGAGTTGCTGGCAAGCTGAAGGTACCCGTAATAGTCGACTGGATGATGCTGTCGAACACCATGATCGATGAGTTTGTGGCCAATCCCTCGGAGGTATCCTATGTGCCCAATGAGTCAACTTTTGCCACCACACCCATGTCCTTCTTCAAGCGAGCCGAGAACTTGGTAAAGCATGTGATTCTTAAATACTTGACGATACGCTTTAATTACAAGTTTGACCGCATCTATAATGAAATCTTTACGGATAAAGATATGCCAACGCTCAGTGAGATAAAAAAAAAATATATCCATGGTCTTGGTCGGTTTCCATTTGATCAGCGACGGCCCAATACGACCTCTGGTACCAGCTATTATTGAAGTTGGAGGTATACAGGTGAAAGAGCAGCCAGATCCGCTGCCCCAGGACATTGCACAGTTCTTAGAGAACTCCAGCCAAGGAGCGATATTTCTGTCATTTGGTTCCAACATAAAGAGTTACATGGTCAAGCCGGAAATCGTTGGAATCATGTTCAAAGTGCTCTCCGGCCTGAAACAGAATGTTATTTGGAAATGGGAGGATCTAGAGAATACGCCAGGCAATGCCTCAAACATTTTCTACAAGGACTGGCTGCCACAAGATGATATCCTGGCACATCCGAACACCAAACTCTTTGTCACACATGCCGGCAAGGGCAGCATCACTGTATCCCAGTACCATGGAGTCCCTATGGTGGCACTGCCCATTTTCGGTGACCAGCCATTGAATGCGGCTCTAATGGTAAATTCAGGATATGGCGTTACACTCGATTTGCAGACCATCACCGAAGCTACTTTCCGCGAGGCCATCAACGAGGTCCTGCAAAACGACAAGTACACTCAAGCGGTTCGCAAATTCTCCGGTCTGTACAGGGATCGACCTTTAACCCCCAAGCAATCTGTTCTTTTCTGGGTGGATTACGTTCTGAGGCACCGTGGTGCCCCAAATTTGCAGAGTCCAGCGGTGCATATGGGATTTGTTCAGCTACACAACTTGGATATCTACGCCTTGGTGCTTGCGATCTTGATATTCTTAGTTTTCCTAACTCAGCTAGCTGTGAAATCTTTGCTTGTAAAGCTACTGGGAAAAGCTAAAGTTCCAGCAAGAAAGAAGAAACAATAGTTATTAATGTATATTTTTCAAAGTGCAGCTCAACTTAAAAATGTATAAAAATTGCTGTTTACAAATTGGGCTTAAATTTGTATGTTGATTGTAAAGTATATTAAGTATAGATTAAAACTATGATAAATATATAAAAGAAATAATAAAAAGCATAAATCTTAAAATCCTTAAATTTCTAGAAACGCCCTAAAGATTTTTCTGCTTTGCTGTCTGCTCGAATGTAATTTATTTTTCAAATTAGTTTAAAAAACGCCAAATTAAGTTTCTGCAGCCCAGCAAAGCTGTTAAAGCCGAAGTTTAATTTCCCGTTCGTGGCATAAAATAGAAATCAAACGGAAACTTTCCCAGTCAGGCGCTGTCCGTTAAAAATTGAAATAAAGCTCGGGCTGACAAAAGAGCAGGTAGAAACAGGTAGTAAAAGCCAGCCACTCCCCCGCCCCTCCTCCACTTTTGTCGTCATATGTACTACACATATGTATGAATACTATGTGAATATGAATATGTTTGGCGGGAAGAGCCGTGCCGCACTTATTAGTCTGTTAGTCTGTCTGCACTTAAATAAATCCTTCAGCAGGCTCGTCAGAAACTGTTTACCATGAAGAGCGTAAGTGGATTTGACAACTGTCAACTGGTTGGTGGCTGGTGGTTAGTGGTTAGCCTCCTCGTTGGATCTGGCTGCCTTTCGTGGTTGCCTTTCGCATGCTAATGACCACGTCATCTTGGAGGGGCATGTTTGCGGAGGGGGTCATGTTGCACTTGCCACTTGACATTCCACTCCCTGTCTCCGCTTCTTGGCTTGGCTTCCTTCGCCCGGGATAGCCCATCATAATTTGTATATTCCTCATTAAAATCCAATAACGAATGGGCATCGTGGTTGGGTGAGAAGAAACAGGATTTGGAGGACTGCTAATAACCAGTTCTCTCTATGATTCTGTATCTAAACAAGAGGTTTTTTTTTGTATTAATTGTTAATATATGATTTATTATGTGTAATACATCAGTGTTGAATCCTGTTACTGATATAATAAGTAACAATATAATATCAATACAATACACCAGTAAGAATATAGCATCATAATTTAAGCTAATTGTATTATAGAATGAAACATAATAACTAAGATCCATCCATCCTAATCATTTAATGCTAGCTTAGTCTCTGTGTATCTATAAACCATTAACCCCATTCGACCTGCAATTTGGCCGGCTTGATCAACTTTGACCCTACTCAAAACACTTTATAGTTCAAAGAATTGGTCACACACACTAACGCTTAATAGACGATCAACAGGTGGCTGGATTTTGGGAATTTATGAAACTTTTTAATTAGGCTCCGTCTAGAGGGCGACTAATGAATTGACTCGAAGCGCAGTGGCCATAAATTTTAATTATGCCCCAAGGAGCCAAAAACGAATATCTCACCAAGAGTTGTGGGGTTTAAACGCTAAACTAAAACAGGGTATGCTAGATTCGAACAAAAGTTAGGAACAGGAAAAACAATTATTTTTCCGACTTTATAGCGTGTACATTATCATAAACATATATACTAACCTTGTCGATCTAGCCATGTTCGTATGTTCATCCGTTAAGAAATGGGTATCTGATAGTCGAGTTGGTTTGAAGAACCGCATGCGTGTCACGGAATTATGTATTCAAAATGAGCCAGAAGTAGAATGTGGGTCTGGCTGCCTTGATACTGTGATACTGGGACGTACCAAGTGACTCGTAAATAAGTAATGCCACAGGACCAGTCCCCCGATCATCGATGATTGTAAATCGACTTCGATGCGGACCAACGATCTTCTCTCCTCCGATTCTCCAATTGGTTCCCTCTAACCAAATCATGCGTGTCCTGCCTCATGTTCTTCTTTCCACAACCTAATCTTCCACCTAGACACTGGTTCTAGGCGACGTCTCGAAGGTGTCAAGTTACTTCAACCCCTCCTCATCGCAGCCAGTTATCGACTTTGTGTATATGATGAGAGGACTCCCTCCGATGGGTTTTTTTTTGGTTTGGGGATAAAACTGCTTTGCTGCGTGAGAAAATCTCTTTGAATGCGACAGATGTTTGGGGTAGATCTACACATAAACAATTAAATAAATAATAATCAAATAAATAGAAAGATAAAACTTGTAAAATTATAAAATTGATCCATAGTTACTAATCTAGTTGCTGATTTTCCTATATATTAAAAGAAGTTCTCAACTATATCATTCAATTATTTTCACTGGTTCTTTGGTAAATCAACCTGTTCATCTTTTCTGACCTAAACCCTTTTTCATTCTTGTTTTTATTGCTAAACGTAAATCAAACAATTTGTCGTAAATAAGTCAAATAAGAATATTTGGGTTTCGAACTGCGAATGGAGCCTCTGCTTTTGGTTTCATCTTAGGGATTTCGATTTGAAAGGCATTGTGGTCCATTGTTTAAGCCCTTTTCGATGGCTTTTGCCATCTTTTATTTATGAACTCCGAAACGACTCTTTGCGGATCCTTTTTTGGACATGCGGCGCGTTCCTCATGCGGCTTTTATTCCCCCCTTTTGTCCGTTTGTTTCGGCCTTTGTTATCGGTCGTGTTGCATCTTGGGCGCTTGTTGCTCTTAACCAATTGCCTGACACTTGGCGGCAGACGTTTTAACAGGCCATAAATCTGCTCAGCCTGGCAAAAAGAATAGCGGAGTTGGGGCCACTTAGCCTGTTCGATGGCCCAAGTGGTCCATCTATCGAACTGCTAAAAAAGAAATCAAATGTTCTGAGAGAGCTTCTATGGTTTTGACAGGTGTGCAGATTCATTGGGGTGGCTCAGTTTATGCCACGCCCACTCCGCAAAAGATGGAGTGCACAAGCAGAGTAAGGGGTATCTGATAATCGAGCAACTCTGTGTACCCTTTTGTTATGAGCCTGAAATAATCCCACCCCTATGCAGATTCATACATATATAGATTCCATGCTGCTGTCAGATTCTTTGGCGCTTGAACTAGCTTCTTCTGGTTTTCGGATGGGCTTTTCATTTTTGCGCGTGCGCAACGGCGGCTCCCATAAATTTTTTACACCCCATGATTATCGTGCAGATTGGCCATCGTCTGCCGGCCACTTGGGAGAGCCGCAATTTAATAAATACTTAAATAAACTTCGGTGCCAGCTCCTCTGGCCGCAATGCTCCTCTGTGCAATTTTGTTGCGTGAACTGGAGTTCAAGTGAACTCGACTTGCGGACTTGTTCCCGGTACCCGAGTCCCGGGACCCGGGAATATTTATGCTTATGAATAAATTCCTGGCTCATTCGCCGCGTATTTGCGATAAGCCAAACGAAATTACCAACCGCCCTGCCCACCACCACTTTTCCACTTGTTGAGCGTAGCGCCGTTTGGGTTTTCTTCATTTGTTTTATCGACGTCGCGCTTGGCAGCCCTTGGGCATTTATCAGCAAAGCCCCCGCTCCCCCTTCCAATATCAAGCGACCCCTTGCCGCTCGATTTCTCGACTTCGACATTTAAATGGATTTCTGATCGGAGTTTCTCGGGCGCCGCTGTGGGTCCCAGTCCCCCAATTGATTTCCAATTTCTGCGGAAACTGTTATCGCCTCTTTTTATTTTCGGACCTTTGGAAATCTCTTTTTTTCTGAACGGTGTAACAATCTCCAGGGTCTGCAGCAGTCTTAAAACACAGAACAAACCAAATGTGAATCCAAGTGAAATAAAACAATAAATAAATAAAAATAAAATAAAAAAATAAATTAATGTAAATTGTTTAAAAGTCATAGGAGATAAGATTAGATTTTTGTAGCAAATGGAGCTGGATCTATGTTAATTTTATTATAAATAGTTAAGAATGGGGTATAGCTACTATAGCTGCCCCTAATTAAATCCATGCATGATGATCCTTGTCCTAGACTGACATGAACTGTCTGTGCCCAGGCAGGCAGCTGTCGTCCGGACTCATAAGAGGACAGACAAGAAGCCTCGCCGATCCAGATCCCTGCTGCCATTCATTATCTCCGCGTGTCTCTGGGGTTCGCGGGGATCCATTGAAACCCTTTATTTGTTCGCTGCTTTTAAGCAAATTACAGTGTTGGCTCTACCCGAGCAGGTTGTTCATTCTGCATTCGGCTACCTGGATAGCCACTGGCGATGGCATTATGTGGTTCGCATGCAATGCTCTTGATGGAAAGCGATTGTCCAGCTTTTGCATAAGTCATTGCTATTTCTGGACCGGATCTTGGCGTCCAGCTTTCTATGCTATCAGCGATTCCCAGTACTTAATGCTTTGATCAATAAAACAGGTCCCGCAGAAGGTTCGAATTGTAGGCAATTGAGCTTATAGTTGCTAGCAAAATCTAACTATTAAATTCTAATGCTAAATTATAGTCAAAAGCTGAGTGTTTAGTGCATTGCTATGTTTATTATGTTTGCTCTAACGGGAAACTATCCAAAAGCAAAATCTCGCTCTGTCAAATTCAACAAATTAGTGATGCGATCATAACTTTTGCTGTGCAACATCAGCTAGCCATGTGCACAAAGTCCAACCAGGGGGCACTCAGGCCAATTGGAGTCGAGCTTGTGGAGTTGGAGTTCCACACTTAGAAAAAAAAAAACAAACAATTTAATGAAAATGAAATTATTAGTTTAAAACATATCCACTTTTGCTAACATTTTAAATTGAATGACTTTATTATATTTCTCTTAATTTTTAAGTAATAACTTTTTAAACTGCTAGATAGTAAACTAATAGTTATGCCTGATTTTTCCGTGCTCCGCCAGTGTAAAATCCTGATCCGAAGCCCAGGTCTCCCAGTCCCACAGTTAAACGCTTCACCTGTTCGCGCAAGGCGTGTGCTTGGCTTGTCTTGCCATGGCCATAACTCTGCGACCTGCCCCCTGCACTGCCACCACTCCGCTCCTTGACTTTCGCAGCCAAGAGAGGGGAGAGAGAGTGGGGGGCTTAGTTATTAAGGCGGCCAAGAGCCAGGTTGCTAGTCTGGCCAAGACGCGCGTGCTTCCTTGCCTGACTGCCTGCCTGGCTGCCGCTTGAAAACTCGTTTCGATTATGAAAATTCCAAGCATTAATAACTCTGTTGCTCTGTTGGCCGCACTGCGACTTCGAATATCCCAAACAACTTGGTCTCTTGACTCGACTTGGGACTCCTCGATGGCGGCAAACATGCTACAGAATGCTGCGCTATAAATAACAGGCGAAATGGTACAATAAGAAAAACAATTTGGCCGAAATGCACACTGTGCTGGTCAACACAGTAGCTGGCTGGAGTAAATGAACAGAAATTTGTTTAATTTCTCTCTTTATTTGCTCGCTATATTTTCCATTTTGTTAAAATACACTTACGTCGTCTGTATTTGTTAAAAGTCAGAGGGTTCAAAAGTCTGCTGTTGCCAACAACAAATGGCATGCTAATAATTACAACAACTGCTTGAGCGACTACTACTTAATGGTTACACTAGACAGCAAAGTTAGACTTTTCTCAAAATAATTTATGATTTAAAAAAACGCGTTTTCTTTTAAGTAACTTTGATCTTTTAATGGTACAATCTAGATTTTATAGGCAATGTTTTGTCAATTTGATCAATAAATTGACAAAACATTGCCTATAGTGTTTTCAATGTCAACTTTCTGGCTGACCAGTGTTACCACCAACCTGTTGCTTAGATGTTCTTCCACATTCGAGTTAAGGTTCATTGCAATTTCTATGCAAATTAATATAATTTTGTACGTGTTAAACGAATACGTACATAGCCGCACTTGGTGCAGCTTTACAAAAGTCGTTTGGCATATGTGTACAATGTACATACATGTGTATATATGTATATATCCAGATGCTATATCGCCATATAGTGAGGGGCGTAGAGTTCACTTATAAAGCAGTTGTCCATGCATATTCATGACCGTGATGGGACCAGCCTCCAGATCATTATTCCCGCAGTTAATTGCTCAGTGAGCTGGCCAGCGAATCGGTAAAAGTAGGGGACACATTTCGTCGGAGTGCACGTAGCCATCAGCTTGTGTCAGGCCAAGATAATAATTGGTTTAACCACGTTAAGGCTAATTACTCC
The DNA here is from genome assembly GCF_004382195.2 of Drosophila sechellia. Lineage (NCBI taxonomy): Eukaryota > Metazoa > Arthropoda > Insecta > Diptera > Drosophilidae > Drosophila > Drosophila sechellia. The sequence goes on along the minus strand of NC_045950.1, from coordinate 12,925,425 downwards.
ATTGGTTTGTGAGATACACTGAGCTGGGGGCTGAGCGGAGAAAACGAGCTGAAAAAGTGAACTTTATTTTTTAATTACCAGACCGAACGGACGGGGCCGATTAGCCCCGCCAGGTGGCGCTTGTTTGGCCCCAATCCATAAATATATCCACAACTATTGGATAACGCGAATGCAAATTGCTAGCCGGGTTATTAATGCTCGACTCTGTAAAAAATATGTTTTTTCCACAATAATGGAATTTGAAGCTTGAACTCTATGCCTCGGAATAGGATTAGTGCATTTCAAAAGAATTTTACAACGTAGTTATTTGGTATTTTTAAGACGTTCTATGTGTTTGATCCCAACTCATCTTAGATGTCGCCAGTCACATTGCAACTATTCTGGAGTTTAAGTTACCCAGAGTTTCCTGCCAGACTTGAAAGCTCAGTGGCTCTGGGAACAATGCTAATTTGATGCACCCCAACGATGCTGAATCAGCCAACCGATAAAAATGCCCCTTCCAGTTACCACACAGTAAAGTATATCTCAAATTTATGGGTTCTTTTTAAAATAACTTTTTATTATAAACTGAATCTGAAATATACATCATATTAACTGAATCACTAATAGTGACACTTGGGTAAATACTTAAATAGCTGTTGCAAGGTACATCCTTTTTCTCTCAGTGCATTGCTAAAGAGCAGGCGTGTCGAATACCCATGGCATAGGGATACACAGTAGCTCAGGTGGAGTTGCTAGAATGGGGGCAGCGTTCAATTACCTGTGGCCAAGAGGCGCTGAGTTAGTTGCGCTAGCTCTGGCAAAACTGGCAACCTGAAACTGGGAGACTCTTCCTGGCGGCATTGTTTCGGCGGCACGAGTCACCAGTCACCAGTTCAGTCCCGGAGCTTCTCCTCCTTGCGGCAATCAGTGCAATCAAGTTGGGCCAGCAGGAAATCGCTTCCATACGCCCTTGATTATGAGCCATGAGCTTGCACTTGGAGTTCCACTCGCCCGATCAATTTAGATAACTGCTGGGAATTCAATTGTATTTTCTAAACAAAATGGTAGCAGGCTTCATATACAACTGATTGCGTTTATGAAATGCCAGCTTAATGTAGCACTTTAATCACATACATACGTTGTTAAAATGAGTTTAAGATGTGAGTAAGCAAGCTAATCAAATTTCACAATTTACGTAGATACTTTACCATGATCTATTTACTGCATATGAAGTAGTTTACTTAGGTAGCCTACTTGGTTCCTAGGCTGCCACATATCTTTGCCAACCCGTGCTATTTCTTACACCGCAGTTACAAATTATTTAAGCCCAGAGATTCCACCTTGTCGCTGCCTAAAGTATATAAATGAGCTGGCTGAGAAGATCATTAATGCACAGTTAAAAGCCCGGGGCTCCGGAGGAGCGAAGCTCGGGTTTCACAAGATCGCATAGTGAGGCAGAGTGGCAAAGGTATGACTGTATTGGTTGCATATCTTTTACGAGTTTCGGACATGGTTAGTTAGGGTTTTGAACCTGTTCTTTTGGCCATAGTTGTCGTAGCCACGACATCCTCTCCAGTTGTGCCCCATCGGTATTATTAACGATCATTATGAAGTTTTAACTTAAGTGGTCAATTAACATTTGCATGACTGAAATCGGAATTGGAAATTAGTGTATGACTAATTAATGCACAGAAATGAGGAAAAATCCGGAATCGAAAGAGCTCTAATTACCAATCTCTCTGGCTATGCAACAAGGTAAGTTCATTAGGGGACATCCAACCTGAATGAGTGTGAAATAATACTGTTTTCAATCTGAGCGGCTATCGAATGCATTTTCGGCACTTCCACTCGCGCCTGTGACACAATCAATTAAACGAGTGACAGGGCATGACTTCGCATAAGACGTTTTTTTTATACTCGTACTTCTTCGAAAACTCCCAAAAGCCTTCGATTTTATTAATATAGCTTGATTGCTTTGTTAGCTGTTAATTGATTTACGCCCATTTGGAGTACCCCCATCCCTCCCCAAAACCCTTCAGCTCCTTTATCGCTGCAGTTCATTGCCGCTTTTCTTTTTCACCATTGGTCTCGCCTTTATTATCATGTCAAGGCGTATTATGTTATTATTTATAAATCATGCTCAATATTTTGATTTCAGCTCAGTTCCAGTGTCCAAAGACACAATCATTCAACCCACTCCATAATTACTGTGGAAAATAAGACGGAAAGTCAGACATAGAAAGCGATAGTGTCTTTATTGGTAGATTGTAATTGAAACTTATTTAAGGTAACACTTTTTTTTTTCGCACCAATGATGACGAAGAATTTTTATACAGAATTTTAGTTTTAATTTAGTTTAGCGAATAACGTAATCCCTTGTTAAGAAATATATATGTATCTATACATACTGCCGGCTGTCCACTTGCAGTATCTCCTGCCTCTGGACGATTAGATACTCTCCTCACGCACTTGATTAGATACACTCGCCTTTGGGGTTTTGATTAGATATAGTAGCTCTCTCCATACGACATATGGTATAAAGTACTCAAATACGACGACGCTTAGGACGATTCTTCTTCCGAGTTTCTAGGCAACTGGATGTGGCAAAAGAAACCTTACACGTCGGACCTTTCCCACCGGTCTTTTGGGGAATTTTATGGGCTTAGGCTGATTAGATTTTCAGTGAACTGGCTAGAGACGGTAAATTTAAAACCCCATCCCATGCCAGTCGATTTTTATTGGTCAGCGTTGATTAGTTTTCCAATCAGTTACAAATAATTAGTAACGAAATCTCTGTGGGCCAAACCCAGTTGTCAGCGCACACTAGAAGTATCTTATTCTACAAACGCACACCTGGCCAACACCAATCAGATGTCGGAGGTGAGATATGCGCTACCATATGAAATTAATTTCAACATTTCAGCCGCTGGCCACTGACACAATCGATTGTCTAGCTTAGTTTAGCTATGTGAGAGAGTTTCAATCGATCGTTATTGTTTTTTTTCTTTTTTTTTCCCCTGAAGTAGGGGGTGTTGTTCTGGCTAGATGGTGAGAACGTGACATTATCGTGCGGAGCCATGTGGATATCAAGTGCTCTCGCCACTACTCTGATTACCACTCGCGCCATCGGCGGTTGTGGAGTGTTTTCCTATCACAACTGGACCCTCTATTGGCCGATTTAAATTGTAGATTGGCCAACACACATACACACACACACAGTCTCCCGCTTGGCCGCAATTAGTTGTTGGTTGTGAAATTGTCACACGATTGGTGACTGTGCATTTTTTATTTTAGGGTTTTTGACCATTAGAATGTTCTATGGCATTATGAAATAACCTCATCTCCATCGAAATCATAACAAATTTATGGGTGGGTAAATGCTTTGTGACACATTTACACTCATTTGGGTTTTAAAAACAGCCAATTCATTGCTTACTACGAACTCTAATCCGGAATAAATTACTGGGCATTAAGTGCAGAGGATCAACTAGTTATGCATTATTCAAAGGGGCTTCGTTCCGGCGGGGTTTCGTATCCCGTGGATTTAATTGATTTATGCAGTCTTTTATTGAAAGAGTCAGAATGGGTTTACGTTTACGACCCAACAAGAGCAGGAAAAGGCCAGCGAAGGAAGTTTACTGGCACTGGTACTTGGGAGTCCGAGCCGAAGGTGTGCACATTTAATTAGAGTCACTGCTAAGTTCATTAACAGGTGTTATATTCGTTCTGGTTACGTTGGTCGTTCCGCCTTACGGGGATCGTTTCGACCAGGCTAGACCGAGACTAACGCATTTTTTCTGTTTTCCTGATTAGATTAACCCCTTGCCACCCCATCGGCCTAGAAACGACAAGAATTTGAGACTATACCCACTGGGGAAAGAAACTGTAAAATTTAAAAGCCCTGTAAACGCTTTTACGATCCCTATTCCTTCACCACACACATATTATATACAGTACATATACATATATGTACTGGCGTATATATCATCTATCCGCTGTAGGTGGGTCGCTATATAAACAGAGTCTCTCTCGAATGTGTGGGCTCAGCCACATTATATCGTATAAATATAGGTATGCCGGCAGTAACTCTGCACACTCTTGACAATTAAGTCGCTTGTTTGCCAGGTGGCACTCGCTGGAATTTGTATTTGCTTTGTATGTTATTACAGACTCGACTCAGCGGATTGATGTTGTCACGAAAAGCGGTAGATAAAGACAGATTCGAAAGCACCACGCAGAATCTCTGCTCGGGATCAGCTTCCCTTCAGTGCTTATCTAGTCTACGCAGCGTCTTATCAATAACTTTGAATGCCAGAAACTGAGTGGATGACGATAGGAATATTAAACTTAAACGGGGTTATAATAGATTTTAGGCAGATAAGAATGCCTATCTGATCGGGTGTCAGTTTGAAAAACGCCTAGTGGCACATATATTACTACTACATACATATATTAAGTGTAATGAAATAGTTACGACTTAATAGCAGAAATCGAAACTTATACACCGTGTTTGGTAAACGTGCGCTAATTAAGACTATCATTTTAATCAAGACAATAATTGCCCTGCTTAGGTAAATTATACGCTCAACTTCCTGCTCTTTGCTAAAAATCTTTCAGCTATGTAATGTCCAACAGGTGCGATAATTTCCTTGAATAAAACTTGAAGTTCCGCCCAATTAATGCAACCGCAAGCACATGTCCTCCTCGTATAAATCATATTAACTGAGCTGCGTTTTACCCGCTCACGTTTCGGCGATTTATAAGCATTTAATTGTTTGATTACGGCCAGCTAGCTCTTGCCCGTGGTTTCATATTTCACATTTCTCTAATTTCAAATCATGAGCATTTGGGGCGGGGCAAAAAAAAAAAAAACGATTAACGAAAGCAAACCAAACGAACCGAAATGAAACTCAAGCAACCTGCTGTCTTGGCTAGTTGACTATAATCGTAAATTTGCGGCTATAGAGTTAGTTGTTGGCGGGGGGACATCATAAAAGAAGACGATTTTTGTCACTAAACGCTGCCGCCGCGATTAAATTAAGAAACCAGCAGAAAGCAGCATCCGAATCATAAAATATATTTTTATACGATCTCTTAGTCTTTCTCTATATAGAGAATACAGTAGTATAGTGGGTTTACCTGCAGACTCCGCCGGGAACCGGGAAGGGTAAAATAATGGGAATTGGGAACGATCTCGCCTCGGCTTTTATATCTTTTTTTTTTTTATTTTTTTACTTATTCAACTGATGTCATCCCAAAACGCGTCGTTGTGCCGCTGCAAAAAATAAGAATTTATGACCAATTTTCAGCCGCTTGTCTCCGCATTATCCACTCTTTTTTTCTTTTTTTTTTGACCAGCTCCTTGGCGCGACGCACAATTGAAAAACTTGTTTTTCCTTCGACTTTTATGATTTGTTTGGATTTTTACGCATTTTTTTTTTTTTTCTGCTGCTGTTGGTGGTACTGAAGGTTAAGGACACGGACGACATCTTTACCTGACAGTATTAGAGTTTTAAAAAGGATCTAATGCTGCCCGGTAAGATGTGAACAGATGTCCTTGCTAATTAGCAAGATTCGGTATTCCATGGCATCCAACTGGTTATTGCAACATTATTTGTACATTATAATCTCCTTTGCCAGAGGAAGCTCAAAGTTCTCAAGGCGAAAGAACCTTGGAACATTGGCCCCTCTTGGCGATAAGGAATTCTTTGTGAGTTTATTTGAGTGTTTCTTTCTTTTGTGAATTTTGTTTGTCGCTTTGCTTTGCGCTTTTGCAAATTTAATCCCATAACGAGTATTGATTTTTCTCTCTGTGTGTGCGCTGTGTGCTCAAGTGGGTTGGAAATAAAACAAAAACAAAGCCAGGCTCCATTAGTTTATTGAAATGTGCGTGTGACCGCGTGTGTGTGTGTGTGCGTTACCCAACAAACTTTAACTTTGAACCGGGGCGCGTGATTTTCCGGGGGCAGTTGCAACGCCCACTTTGACGCAGGGAAAATCGTATAAAAAGTTGAACATGTTATTTATAATTAAATTGAAGCTGGCGCCATCCGATAAATGCAATTATTGTTGTTACGCGAGATGCACACAACCACACACACACACACTTTGGCACACTGTTTATCGTGTGGCTGTTATTATTCTTGGTTTCTGTTTTCTATATTTTATTTTACTATTTTTTTCGGCCACCGGAAACATGCGCAACAACGCCCGCACACACATGCACCGGAAAGAGCGGCGCAGCGGAGAGCGCGATCAAACCGTCACGATCGAGCACCAAAAAAGAATTGAAAGCTGCGGCGCCAACGAGCTCCGCCGACGGCTGCGCTGCCCGCGGCTAGAGGTGGCAGCGCGGCACGATGTTTGCTGCGTGACACGAGTACGCTGCCCAGACCACGTGTGTTTGAAAGTAAGTCGCCTCTATTCTTCAAAAGTTCAAAAGTCATTGGTTTATGGAAATGGTTTCAGTTTAAAAGGCTACATTACACTTATGCAATTACTTATGTCATTAATGGTATCTGGGACTGCTACCAAGTTAAAACAATTAAAGCGACTATCACTTCAGACTAAGCATGTTTGCCGCACGCGACCATCTCTAGCCGCGATCTTGGCGTCGACAGCGCTGCTTCAAACATGTTGCAACGCAAGCGAACCTTGTTCGTCGCCGCCGTTACGTTAACGTGTGATTTGATTTTTAACTGTGACGCATTCCTTTGTCGTGTATATTGTAACGGTTTCACGGCTTCTTTTTGGCGCTCTGTCGCTTCTCTGCCGCCACTATTGCTTTTATCAATTAGGTGTACCCCCCTTTCGCTTATCCGTCCGATTTAACTTTTACGTGCTTTCATTGATGAATCAAAGTGAAATTGAGCTGCTAAAAAGGGGGCTTGAGCATCTCAAAAGAAATTAACGACTTATTCATGGTTATGTTTGTACGAATTAAAATAGACAATTTTTTATAATAGTTATTGCTCTAAGAGTTCAAAAATAGAATTTGAATTTGTTAATAAAAACGACTGGGTAACGGTGAAGATTTACTAGGTTAACTTTGGAATGAAGACTTAAAATATGTTCTCAGAAGATCCCAACATAGAATTTTTAAGACGATACTTTTTTGTTTAAGCGTGGCTCAAAACATTCAAATTTTTTGAAATTTTTCTAAAGATTTTAGCTTTTCTTTGATTAAGTCTAGCTGACACCTGTTACCTTTGCGTTTCCGTGGGGCCTTTTGTTATTATTAAATCATGACATGAAGTTTAGCTTCCGTCCACGATTACAGAAATCTTTGTTCTTTTTTTTTTTGGCTGAGACTTTCATTAGCACATTGCTTTTGGCATTGCCGTATTCCAATGATAATCAATTGTAGAAAATTTGCTTAATTGCCTATAATTTTTGGGCATACAACAAAGCGCAGACACGTGTAAAATTTCTGCAAGACGGGCTTTAATTCGCGCGCTTATTCCGTGCCTCCTTTTTTTCCCAGTGAACTGAAGTTGGGTGAAGAGTGAATGATCGGGATCGGGGATCCGCGTTCATCGGTGGTGGGTGCTTGTGGTGCTGGAAATGTGTGAAACACGCGTAAAGCCCGGTAGGTGTTAAAAATATCGTTTGGCTCCCGATCGGCACACACACACACACACCCGATACGAATTAGAATTCATTAGAAGTTATTTGGAATTTCTCTTAACACTTGACCGAGTTTCGAACGGTTGCACTTGTCCGCTCATCTTGACTTTTGATTTCCTCAAGGGTTCTTTCTTTTCTCTTGTTTTATTTACTGGTTGCTATTTTTTTATTTCTTGCTTTTTACTTCTATTTTCCTGGAACTTTACGTCCATTGGCGCACGAGGCCCACGATCAACTGTATTCATAATAACGCTCAGATTTGGGGAAACTTCTTCTTCGTTCTCTGCCCGGAGCGTTACGTCGAAACGGCGGCAGCGCGACGTCGAACTTGTTGCATCCCGCACAGCTGTTCCGCCGTCTGTCCCTCCTGCTCGCTCTCACATTTGTTATTTGTTGTCGCATTTCTATTAGCCAACGCCGGTCGGTAGCGGCGTCCCACTCTCGCTCGCCACTGGCCGGCCTGTTGCGCCTAATCCTATTGGCATCTCGCTCGCACCGAACATGTTGCAACCGCATGGTTTTCGAAACTTTGTCACGTTGGCCTTTTACGAGTTTAACTGGTTACGTTACTCCTGAATAAGAAACACCATTGATTTCAGTTCGTTGTTATTTTTTTGAAAAAAAAATCTGGCCCATCTTCTTTTTGTGTTATCTTCTTTTTTGACTCATATTGTAATTTCTTTTCCGTTCCCCCTGCCTTCTGGCAGGCTGTCCTCAAAATGGACATGCTCACTCAATTAATAAGAGCAGCGCAGCGGCAGAGCAGTTGATACCCTACTTTGAAAATAAACATTTACTAAGTTTAGTCAATTGTCTTGAAAAATTTGATCTTAAAAAGAATACAGTTTTGGAATACTACAAATTATGATTCTTTTTGTTGAGATACAGATACTCGGCTGTAGTTGCGTAACTTTTCAATCTCAATCCCTGGGATTCGCCATTTCGCAGCTAGGATCAAAATTCGGCTCAGGATGCGTGTTTGTATATAATTATTTGTATGTAATTACGTGCGCATTGATGGCCGTAGGGGTTTTTCGGTGTCAACTGCAGCCGCACTCACAAATTATGTGGCCGAAAAAGCTTTTGGGATTTCGCTGCTTCATTTCATTTCATTTTTTGTTTGGGGTTTATTCTTGTCTTTCCCGTTTAATGTACATCATGCCGAATCTGTTTTACTCCAGGGTGGAGTGTTCTGCGGAAGGGAACATGCCCTACCTGCTCAAGCTCTCGATTCCAAGTCCAATCCCATGCCCATGCCCCTGACTATTCTCAAACCCGAAACTGGCGCGGAGATCTGGTTTTCAATTTTTCTCGTATGCGCGCTGCTGTCGTCTTCGCTTTATGGTTTTTGAATCTTTTCACTCGGGTTGAAGGACCCGATCGAAGAAACCCTTTTCCTGTTTTTCGGCCCGATTTGTTCGCCAGCGGCGGCTAATTAAAAAACCAAAGAAAAAAATCCAGCAGCAGCAGCAGGAACAACAATCACACGAAAACCAGAAATATGCCGGCAAAGATATGTATCACTCCCGATCTGACGTTCCTCTATATGTGGGTCACTTTTGCGAGGAGACAAATGATGTCCACATTGCCGTGTCATTTATTTATGATCGGAATCGAGCATTAAATTAATAACTAGGGATCCTTCTCAATACATATCCTGGCATCTAAGCTTAAATGCTGTCTTCGCCAAACTTGGAGATATGCCGGCAAAGATATGTATCACTCCCGATCTGACGTTCCTCTATATGTGGGTCACTTTTGCGAGGAGACAAATGATGTCCACATTGCCGTGTCATTTATTTATGATCGGAATCGAGCATTAAATTAATAACTAGGGATCCTTCTCAATACATATCCTGGCATCTAAGCTTAAATGCTGTCTTCGCCAAACTTGGAGATCGGTGTTCCACCGCCAAACCTTATATTGACTCCTTCGGGAAACTCGGATTCATCGGATGTGGTGGTAGTGCTCCTCTTGGAACCCCATTTGCCTCTGTTGCGTGGCCTTTCACTTTCCGTAGTATCGGTTGTAGTTGCCTGGTACTTAGAATTTCTTTCATGGGTTCTTGCAGCAGGAGGTGGTGCAGCACCATCCGCCGGAGCATCTCCAGCTGCTCCAGCGGCAGGAGGAGCCGCACCCCCTGCTCCAGCTCCTCCTCCATCGCAGTTCGTCCAAGCGGCACAGGTCCAACAGCATTGTGGAAAGTCAACGTTCGTCAGAACAGCAGTCTCCACACATTCTGCAAAAGTGGCAGGTATCTGACAGCTAAAAGGATTCCGAAGGTGGAACGGATATTTAAAGTAATATGATAAAATATTACAATTAAGCTTGGAAGAAATTTAGTAATTTGATTTGTAAACACATAACACATACTAGTGGATAAATGCATCTCCTTCTGTATTTTGACAAGTAAGCGCTCCACAAGTCTTTTCATCCTGCTCCACATCACCCACTGCCATCTCTGCACCCTTGGGAGATTTGCATCCGTTCTCTGAAATTAATTTCAGCTTACTGTTTCCATTTGTATAGATATTTTCTGGCACATACTTCCTTTTTCCAGTTTCATATAGTGCACAAGGGCACCCACACTGGAGCAAGTGATCAAACAGGCTATCGTCACCAGGAGGCACTTCATCTCAATCGGAGTAATGGGCTTACTTTGAGAACTCCTCCTACTGATGCAAGCTTTTATAGCCCTTATAAGGTGTTACCTGATATCACACGCCAGTCACAGCTGCTATTTTACGAAGAGTATCCAGAAATCGTTGTACATAGTTTATATAAAACGATGTATATGTATCGGAGTAAAGCAAATCGCTTTGTATACTTTTCACTTAATTGGAAAAGACTTCACTTTATAATAATAAATAAAGCTTCAATGTTTCTAAAGTTTAATAGACATACATTTTCATTGACCTTAGTTGGATTAATTGCATATAAAAGCTACCCCAAGGTGTATTTATTTAAAAAATATAGTAAGGTGGTCCAGCCCTCTGTTTGGCTTCCACGGCGGCACAGGCAGCCTTGTAGGCGGCCTGCTTGGTCTTCTCATAGTCGTCGTGGGCACTCACCAGTTGCTTCTGGAGCATGGCCATCCGGTTGCGAGCGGCTTCCAGGAGCTGTGTCTTGGCGGCCATTTCCTGCTGCGATCCCATGGCCACCGTCTGGATATTGGTCAGTGACTCCTTGGCTGTCTTCTGCAGCTCGTTGATGGTTTCGAATTGCTGCACGGCCACTTTGACAGCTTCTACGGCAGCATTCATATTGGCTTCCGTGTGGTGGATCAAATTGGACTCCTCCTCGACCACGGCACTGGCTTCCTGGACCTCCTGCTCCAGTTGATCGACCATCATCTGCTTGCCCATCAGAGCAGCCTCGGCCGCCTTGGCCGATTGAAAGGCCTTCTCAGCGAGTTCCATCTTAATGTGCTGGGCAGCAGCCTGGCCAGCGGCCGATTGTGCTTCACTGGCCGCCTTCGCATCCTGTGCAGCTTTCATGGCGATCATTGAGGATTTCTGCTTGGGATCTCCGGGGGTTATGATCGTCTTTACATTGCACTTTGCCTGCGGATCGCATTGCTCTTTGGAGGCCGACTTGGAATGATCTGTTCCAGGTCCCGGTGCCGTTCCTCCTGATCCTGGCATCGCTCCTCCAGCTTCGTAGAAAGTAACTGATCTACCAGAATTCTTGGGAGCAACTTCGCTGGTTCCTGGTTCCTTGATTGCAGCAAAATCGTTTAAGAGCTCACGGGGATCGATCATTCGCTTGTGCTGGGGGCAGTGTCGCTGAGGCTGTAAGACCAAAAACCAGTTGAAGAAGTTCGAGATCTAGTGAATCACTTGCCCTAACCAATGTGTGACCGGTGGTGCAGTGGAGGAGCAGGCGGAGGAACATCAGATACATGGCCAATACTCCACGTATTCGCATGAAGATAGTTGGATTGTATTCGCTATGGATTTCATTCGATTTGATGATGAATTTTAGTTCAAAGCTAACTAAAGCCAAAACACGTATACCCCTTTTTGTATACCAAAACCGTTTCTGTGCTGAAAACTTGGAACTCTACTGATTTTATAAGATATCCCGGCCAAATTTCAATGATATTAATATATCAAAAAAAGACCATCCTTTCCACATACGATTAATGGGCATGCATAACTTGGTTCAGAATAAAAATAATTCCAGATTATCAAAAACCAATTTGAAATCTAAAGATGTATGTGCATAACGTATCATGTCAAGCAATTTAACTTCAGACTAAAGCGGATTAAGGAAAACCTTGTGAAGTCTTGTTCTCAAAATCCGTACATCTTTCCGAATCAGCCGTACTCCGGTTTTTCGCTTTTACGCCACTTAAGATCTCCGTCCATCTTTCGCATCTGAAAGATACTGGCTGCATTCTAAAGTGTCTGCGAGTGATGAGCACGCGGCATTTACGGACCCGGGGACCCATAACAAAGAGAGCATCGAATAGAATATAGAATGAGAAAGTCGGAGAGGCATGAGGTGGAAACAAACCATATAGACACGAATTGCTACAAAAATGCCAGCTATGCTAGAAGTAAATGCTAAAACTGAAAGCGCACCCCAAACTGACGGCTAGACAGAGGTGGACACAAACGAATCCGGACGGACTGACAATTTGACGGACGAACGGACGGACACGGGAGACACACTCGCGGACAAACGGACAAATGGTCGGACGGAGGGTAAAAATAGATTTAGGAGCGCCATTTAAGAGGGAAAGGAACGGCTTCGACGCCGCCGATTGTCGGTTCACATTGTCTATTCGGCAAAATGTCAGAGTATTAAAAATAAAAGTTAAACGGAACGCCAAAAAAATGTATACACTATCAAAGTTCAGTAGAACGCAAAACGAAAGTTTAGTTTAAGAAATCTTTTATATTTTAGCAACAATACATTTGCTAGGAATTTTATTTAATATAAAGAAATTAAAATTATCAAACATTCTTACTATTGCCTAAGGCTAATATGATTATTTTCTAATACAAATTATCGATCACATTTTCATAAATATTATTTTTAAAAAATTATTGCCCTATTTTGGGTTAGACGAAATAATCGGCATTCAATATAATCGAAATATAAATGAAATGTGAATTAGTTGCATTTTGTAGCCCAAAGTTCAGCGCGGTTCAAGAATAGACTACACATCTTGTTCCACGATGGGATTCATGTGCTCATAACATGACCGTTTTGGGGGAAAAGGGAGGGGCAGAGGATCGCAGGGCATCATCGAGATTAGAGGCTCCACTCTGTGGAAATCACTTGGAAATGCTGATAGCGGTCGTCGGACGATTCGATTGCATAAGTGAACCAGTTCCTGTCCAACTGTGTCAAATGGCACATAAAGATTCCGACTTCGTCGGTTGAAAAATAACACCAACTTGCATTGGGGAGTATTTGGGTTTCGATAACACTGACGTCGAGGTCATGAAAACCACTCTTAACTGATAATCCTACGACGGCATCCACATCGTTTGCGAGCATATGTATATTTAAATGCCCTATTAAAATAGAATTTCGAAATGTGATTAAACGTGTTCAGAAATCAATTTGCTTATCGCCACGCTGGTGGAGGACTGTTGCCTAGAGCGCGGCGTACTGGGTATGTCAAAGTTCACATTGCCCACCCTCCTCCAGCGTGCACCTTTGACCCCTGCCAGTCCATTATCTGCTGTCGAGATAATGAGCACATCTAATTAGCCTGATCGGTCCGAATCGGGAGAACTGTTTCGGTTTTTAATGGAGTGAAACGAACAGTTACGCAGATCGATCCTTATCAATCGTATCAAATTTCTAAAGGGATTCTTTAGCATATGAAACTGGTGGCATGTATGATAAGGAACATATCTTTTAAGATTAATAAAGATTTTTTTACTTTGTTATATGGTATAATACAATTTGAGTTCTGGGTGGCTTCTCGATTATGTATAACTCAAATTTCTCCTGTCAAGCGCAGTTACTCGGGTGGAATCCACCCTGGCCACATATCATGTCCATTATAATGCAATCAATATTTCCTAGAGGAAAACGCTCCAATTATATGATGTCACAGAGAATCTCGGACTCAACCTGCTGCGCCACCCAGTCAAGTTTTGCTGGAACCAGATTTCCTCGATCCTCGATTGCAACTGCAACTTAACTTCGATCCGCTTTATTTCGCAAGTAACGGGAGGGTGACAAGCGTAAAGAGATGAGGATGAGGAGGATGCTGGGGAACCGATTTTAATTACACGTAATCTTTATAAATAGAAGCGGCCGGCACAAAAGCCAATAACCGGCGCGGATCCTCGAGCATCCAATAAAAAAGTGCAGCACACGAACCCAAGTACGAGTCGAATGCATAAATCAATAGGTGCACCGTGAAAAAATATGATAAGTTATTGGATTTTATATGTAACATCATTTTAGGGCCTAGTAAATAGTAATATAATATAATATAGATTAAAATGTAAATATAAATTATAATTAAGGTTCGATGTGTTGCAGGAAGTGGGTAACTACTATAGAAGTTTACATATTTATCAAAGCGAAATGAAATTATCTCGGGATATTTTAACATTAAGTGACTTTAAATTTCTCTCAGTGCTCAATCTGTAGATGGCAGCACACACAGATACCAGCTCACACAGAAGCCGAGAGCGAGAAATGCCGGGCCGAGCCATAAATGAGTAATTGCTGACAACGCTGCAGACCTTGTCCAGTAGCCTTGGCTACGGCTTTCTTGGCCTCCATCTGAGATGGGTCCAGTGCCATTTTCAGCCAGGACAACAAACCATAAATGTCCGCCTAGATAAACAAAACAAAAAAAAATCTATCAGTTGAAGCTGATCGAACTGTGTATACCTTATTATAAACAAGATATAGCTGCTATATTAAAGATCATATCATATCATTGGGCATTACAAAATGTTAAGATTTATAATAATTTATTTTATGTATGAATTTTATTTCTTTGGTGTGTTTGATTTATTGATTTATTTCTAACAGAATTGATTTATGTAAGACAAATATTCTTAGTTTTCTTTAAAAGACGCTGACTGCACCTACTTAACAAGATTATTGTTTCTATTGCTTTATGTATGACACGTTTATAGCCATAAAACTCACAAATCCTGGTATCTTAAGCTAATTCATGGTGCTAGCCAACAAAATGGTCTTCAAGTGCCGACAAACAAGCATAATCCCATCGAGGAGTGAGGGTATGCCAATGTAAACATGGTTGAAGTGGTGGAAAAGATGAGTATGCCAGGTATTCAATTACAATGCCCATGTCCCCGCACTTTTGCCCCCTTGGCTGATCTCCCCATCTCCCCATCTCCACTCAACCAACTCATCCTCCTGCTACTTCTGGGCCGTCATTCCGAGCCAAACGAAAAGTTCTGCAGAAAAATACTTGGAGTTATGGACTTTTTGGAGTCGGCTTCCAGGTAAAGATGCCACCAACTCCAACTTCAGCTCGAATGCATGCCTCTCTAACGGTTTGGGCATTGCGTTAATGATACTTGTTTGTATCAGTATGCATATACGCCTTCGTATTTGTATCTGTATCTGTATCTGTATTTGTATCTGTATCTGTATCTGGCTTTTGTCTGGTTCTGCGATGCACACGCCTTATGTTGACAAACTCACTTTACAAACAGTAATTTTTCTCGCTTCATTGGCGTCCCGTCTCGTCTGGATGGCCCCGCCCCACTTTTCCTCCTCCCAACTGTCCACAAAGCCTTGCCCCTCCTCCCCCCCCCCCCCCCCCCCCCCCCCACCACCACCCCCTTTACAACCACATTTTCCGTGGTAAGAAGAAGCCTGTAAAGCGAGCGTGCATGCGGTTTGTTGGCCGACTCAAGTCTGCCAGTTAAAATAAATAGAAAATGAAAAGTACAACTAAAAATATTGTTCGAATGCCGCGCAGCGCCAGGAAAAAAGCTACTCGAACTCGCGCACTTGGCATTTTCATTGCCGCTGACCGATTGTTCCATGTTTGACTAGCTCTACACTTCGATCGCTGGCGATGGCCATGGGTGCGGTCCACTCCAAAAGAACACGATCGAAATATATATGTGAAAAAAGGTATAAATTAATAGAAATCTTTATGGGTTTGTTTTCAACATTTTTTAAGTAGCATAGGCCACACAGAGCAAGTTGATCTGCAAATGGCTTGGCAAATAAACTATTTTCTTTGGGTATTCTGCAATAGGAGACAGGATTTTCTTTCTGTATTTGTTTGTTTGTTGGTTTCGTGTTTGGCTCATTTTTCTATTTTTCTATTTGGTTTTTATGCGAGTATGTCAGCCGCGTCGACTGCAAAATCTAGAAAATTACATGCAAGCTGCGACACATTATGCGCGACGCGACAATAATATTTCTATTGGCGAAAAACTTCACACTTAATGTACTCCGCAAAGAGTCGCTAAGCAAAAATAGCCAAACAACGAAGTTCAGATTACTCTACTGCACAGTCAAACTAAATAAAATATTGTACAAGAAGTTTAAGAATATAAAGTAATAATAAAACACTTCTTACTCAGTTACTATATATATTTCCTTCCATGAATTTAGTTGCTTTTGTATAAAATAAAATAGGAAATGGTTATAAAATATTATAACATTTTTTTGCCTGGAGTTTGTTTCGTGTTAATAATTAAACCTAGGAGCTAATATTATGTTGTAGAAAACAAAAGTGGCATTTGAAAGAGTGTTCCAAGAAAAAGAAACAAACAAAATATGGAGCAAGCCAAAGTCTAACAGAGAAAACCTCGAAAGTAGTTGCATGTGTGGCACACCCCCAGTTTTTGTTGTTGTTGGTTTTTAGTATTGCGGGTGCAGGGGAGTGGGGGCTTCAAGGAGGCGGAGGAGGCTGTGCCGGGTGGGCGGGGCCAGTCAGCAGACGGAGACGCCGACTAGTCAACGCTTTAAGGAATATGCCAGCAAATAATTAAAACATATTTAAAAATAGTTTGCCATATGGATGACGACTGCGAAGACGACGACGACGACGTTGAAGATGAGGCCCGGCTGGGTGACATGGTCATTCCGACCAAGCACCTCACCCTGTCCCACCCACTCTACGCCACACCCCCCGCCTACGTGCTCAACCAACCACCCACCCCACCCACCGATGACAAAGCCAACAAAAAGCAAACAAATATTTGTCTGGCCGTCTACGTCGCTGTGCATTGACCGTACCGCACTTACACTTTACTTTACTACAGACATGCAGATACAGATACGCGTACTGGCAGATGCATTTGCATCCTGACCAGCTATCTGGGTGCACCCAAAAATCCCATCCATCCACTCGCTGTTGTTCTCCCTCGTGCCAAGTTCAAAATTGTATGCTTTGCACTTTCGGTTTTCAGTTTTCTTCCCTTTTTCCTTCTATGTTTTTTCCAAAATAAGACAAAACGAAAATAAAATACATTTTCAATTTGTTTTTCTCGTCTTTTTTTTCTGCCAAAAATAGTTGGGCTAGTCGAGCGCTAATGTTATTGCTTTAGTCAAAGTGGCTAAAAAGTATCTGCCAACATATGACTGTCTGTGATTTGTATCTGTATCTGTAAATGTATCTGAGCATCCATGTCCAATTTTCCTGTTGCGATGCCGCGAGCGGATTTATTTTAATTTTGATTATATTTTTAGCACTTTTTGTTTGGGCATGCGAATAAAACTTACAAATGAAAACTGTAATATTTTCGACAGCAAACAAATTCGTGCTGTCTGTGTAAAGTTTGTTAGGCCATTTATAAAAAAAACGCTGCTCCCAAGTCACAAAAATATTATTTGAGAAATAAAAACGCAATTTAGATGAATTTTATCTAATTAACTTAGAACATAGATTTTATCATTTTTTAACTTTTAGTCTTATCCCCATAATGTGTGCTTAATAATCATAATTTACATGATTTGAATTTAATAATCAAATAAATTTAGCAATATCAACAGCTTCACTTTGTAGTTAATCAATGTCAAATCAAAGTAGAAATACAATCAGCTAATGCCATCGATCATTTATACTTAATAACCACTAAGTGAAAAACATACCTTACCCCTAGAATCTCAATCCGCACTTTGCGCTGCACTTTGGCGGAAATTCATTTTAAAAACATGCGGCGGCGACATTTGGCGCCACCTCAACTCAACCCCCCAACCACCAAAAGGGGCGTAGATCAAAGGGGTTAGCTTGCTTTTGTGCATTCGCCGAGCGTAGCTCAAATCGCGGCACTGTAATGGTCAATAAATTACTTAGACAACGCAGAATTACAAATCGTTTTGATTAGCAATTAAAATTGCAAAAAAAAAAGAAAAAAAATGCAAAAAGAAGCAAACGGAAAAACAAAACCAGCTGAGTGCATCTGGGCCAGGCTAGCCGGCAAATCTCTTAATTACTTGGCAGTTTGCACTCGTAGACGGCAACAGGTGCTTTCCGAACAGCACTTATTAACTCATTATAAAAGCATTTCAGTGCAGTTCGATTTGCTTTTGCTGCAAAGCATTTCAATTGCCTCCGACACTCGCACTCGCATTTCGAAATGCGTGCTCGGTCGCTGGTGCTTTTGCTTTGCTTTTGCTATGCTTTTGCCGATCTTGCTGCCGTGTCCGGCTGCTGCGACCTTCAATTGCTCTGCCAGCGGAAAGGGTGACTCAAGCGAACAAGTGGCAAATAACAGGAAAGTCAGTGGGTTTTCCATTTAATAGGTTTAAGCGATAGAAACGTCAGAGCTCAAGTAAATATAGCACATATAGCACTCTCGAGACTATCATGGAATTTAATATAGGTTTTTATGCTTTCAAAGCAAACTTGAGTTTATAAAGCAATTTTAATAGGACTCCACTGGAGTTTTTTAAAACAAAATTTAAATATTTTTAACTCTTCTCAGCAGCTGAGATTTAATTTTATCACAAAAAATTTGAACTCATAACGCACTGATTCACCTCCCTGTAATATTTTGTAGCTGCTTCTTGCTCCTCTGCCGCAAACGAACACTTTGTGCAATGCAAATTTAATTTGCTAAATGATTTTGCCGGGACGGGCGGATATCTTGGAAACTTGTTTTGCGTGAGTATGCAATTAATGCCCGTCAGCCGTATATTCCATTTATCATAATTTTATTTAGTTAATGAGAATTTTTTCCAACCATTCCCCAGTGAGTGTGTTTCTATATCTGCAATGGCGGCATTTCCACGCTTGTGCGGCAGATGCAAAAATGTCACAAAAGTCAGCCGCCCAGTCATCGTGGATGGGTGTGGAATGAGCTGCACTTGGTCTGTAACGGTAGGTGCAGCAGGCCTTGGATATTCCAATGAAAATTCCTGGGGGAAATTCAATCCTGGTGGTTCCTATAACGAATTGATACTTCCGCAGCTGAATTGAAAAAAGTGCCCAAATCAAATCGTTCCCACCAACATTCCCAGACCCAAAACTGCGGTATATGGCATATTTCTTTCTAAGTGGGGCTATCGGGGTTTCGCACACAATGACCGTGGAGCTATATAGCGATATGCGATACATTTGTCATACTCCCATATGCCGTGAGTCGAGAAAATCGCCGAGATCAGCTGATTTGTCGGGGTCCCAACATGAATATGAATGGGGAGAACTTGATATGATACTTTGCCTTTAATTCCTTCACTTGAAAGTTGGCCATTGTACGTCAATTGAGTCATCACCATTATCCGTGCACCAGAGTCCAAAAGCCCGAAAATAAATAACAAAAGCATTTGGGGGCTGCGCTGCGGTTATTGGATACACAAGCGGATATACAACACTCCCCAACAGAACGCGGGATTGGGGGCTTGGGCAGGAACTGGGCTGCTCGACAAATGTTTCTCATAAACCACAATTTGATATCTGCAAACATAACTTGAGAACTTGAACTTGAACGGCGATAAGAATGCGAGAAAAAGTTTCTTATCAGCACTATGCGATTTACAAGAAGTAAGCAATATTATTCCAAACTTATAGCGATCAAATAAATGGACAATGTTTGCTCTCTATGTTGCAAATATTTAGGCCAATAAAACAAAAGCCATGCAATCTAAAAAAGGTAAATAAATAAAATAAATGTATAGATATTGGTAGGTTTTCACTGTTAGCAAATAACTAATCAGCTCATAGGTTTAGAGGCAGTTATCTAGTCAGTTTAACAAGTACTTCTAAATTATCAAGAACTTATTTCGGTCGCACCATAATGTTAATAGTCTTGTAGCTGTATGTGAAGCCCTTCCATTCTCCCCAAACTATTCCAGAGCCAAACAGCGCGGGATCGGTGTGGCTTCCACCCAGATAGGCACCGTTAAGATTGCTGCATAGGATTCTAGATGAGTACTACGATCTTGGGATGCGGAAATGGGCAATATTACCTGCTAAGACATTCCCTGTACCACCAGGCTCCCATGTATCTGGCGGCACAGTTGATAGTGGCATTGTCGTTATCCCTATCGAAGGTGCTGAAAGGCTGGTACAGATGATAGCTCAGACTGTCTCCGGCGGTTCCACTGTACGCGCCCAGCTGGGTTATCGGGTAGTTACTGTACACGTTGCCCACGTGGAACACACTGTAGTGGGCATACCGCTTCTCGCCAGCAAAGTCCACCAACTCAATGTACAACTCTTGGGGTTGCAGAGACGAGATCTTGTTCAGATTATTCAAGCCGATGAAGAAGTTACCCTTAAGGTCACCGAAACCCGTCTGATAAGACGTCCAATTGCGATAGAAGTTCTCCTCCACACTGACTCTTCGCTGGACGACCAGCCAGCCCTTTCCGGCGATTGTCACATCGCAGTACACTTCGATTACATAGGAGCCCACTTGGATCTTCTGGACACCGCTCTTCTTGGGGTTCAACTCCTTGCAGGATGAACTATACTTCTTGTACGGCTGGATCTTCACATTTTCACCAATCTCAGCACTGGCCAAATAGAAAAGGCCTAGCGAAACTACGCAGAGTGCGAAGCAAATGGGTTTCATTGTGTTGGCTCGAAACGACTATCAAATCAGTTGGCCAAGACACTCCATTTTATATCAGTTGTTTACCTCTTATCATATTTTTACTATTGGTCATTTTCGAACAGCCAATTGATAAACGCTCTAGATTAAGTCCCCTCTGCGATCTGTTAGTAACTAATTTGGGCAAGAGATAAGAAACTACTATTCAGACAGTTAGTCATCTTTATGGGGGACTTTTCTTTCTTTGACAACGTTGATAATTCCAAGGTAAACCCCATATTATTTTTGGGTATAACGAAGTTTTGCTGTATGAAATGAAAGATATATTGAGGCACTCAATTAAACTCCTTGCACAGGATATAAAGCTCCTTTCAAGGTTTAAGGGACGTTATATTGATCATACCGCCTAATCTTATAAGGAAGTGCGATTTAAATCTTTAAGCAAGTGGCATAAAATATGATGATATTCAAAATAAATTTGAAAAGGGCTTGTCATGATAAACAAAGCAGTACAAGGTGGCTTACAAAATGTTAGCCCATATTTATTATTTGAAATTGACCAGTAAAATAATGAGTTATCAACAATTTGGAAGAAAAACCTAAGACTTCTATAACGTGCACTATGGCGCCACGAGTTTATTAGTAGCAAATTACCCGGCTGGTATAAATCACTTTTTATCGAGAACTCTAAATATACGAGAAGCTTAATATAAGCAATCACATTTCTCCGTAGAGATCGGACTGCTGATTTTGCCAGGAAATAGAATTGAATACATTGCAGACTCGGGAAAACTTCGTTCGTAGTGTTAAACAAATATTTACGAAGAATCCATTGCCCATTTCCGGTTTCTAGGCAGTTGGATGCACTTTGGACAAGTGTCAAAAGGTGTCACCTAAGGTACTACCACCCCTCACCATCAGATCATGTTGTGTTTTTTGTTTTATTTTTATTTTTTTTTGGTTTTTGACAACTTTTGGAATAATGTGACAGGGCCTGTCGGCTACCAAAGTTGCACCGCCGGCGGAAAGAAACTACTATGGAGAGGTGACAACTCGAATGACAGCAGAAATAAGAGCCACCTACAAAGTGTACACAAATACCCTACTCCCCCACTCCCACTGGCTTCTACTACCATATCTCGTGCCCCCAACATATGCCACACCATTATTCCAAACAACAAACAAACAAACAAACAAATGAACAAATATTTGCCACAAAGAGCGAGGAAGACAAACCCACAAGGAAGACGACTGGGAGCCTGAAGAACGATAAAATGGCATTTATGATAAATACATAATACTCGATGTTTACCCACTCATTCAGTAACGCATATAGAACACTGGGAAAAAAGTATATCATGTTAATTTGGATTCAAAATATTACGTTGTTTAAGCAGTTGTTTTAATAGTAAAAGTAATCCTAATTTGGAATTTGTATGACTTTGATAGTAAGGGTCAACTAAATTGTATTTTAAGACTCCTGTTTTTTTCAGTGCATGTATATAGGCAATAGACGTGTTGTCTGCGGCATTTGGCACAGCGATGAGGAATGGAGGCGACCGGAATGGGAATAGGAGTTGGGGAGCCAGGGAAACAGAACAGAATTCAAGTGTCAAAGTGACAGTTTTGAAATTGATTGCAGCAGCAGCAGCGACAATTGTGTGTGCGTTTGGCTGATAAATAAGGCAGCTTTAAACCAAATTAACCGAGAGCCATTGGGGTTATCTAATGGAGCCAGAGATAGACAACCCAGATAGAATACCCCAGCTCCGTATCAATATCAACTTGTTCAGATGATTGACAGGCGACACGTGGTGGTCAGCTCCCTGGAGTTCATGCGCATTCGATTATCGCGATCACGTCGCCAGCTGTGGCATAAACGATATTTGCCCCATAGACCCTACCTAGCCCATTTTCCGTTCTGCCGATGACAACGGAATATAAATTAGAGTTGGAAAATGGCATAAATTCTTGGCATGCCTACGCGTATGAGAAATGAATCGATACGAATCAACCAGACCCATGAGCAAAATCCAAGTAAAACCAGGTAAAACTCAAAAAATTTTTAGAAGTACGGGACGCCGCCTGTCAAATATCGCCAAACAAATTGACAACGAGGGGAGAGCGAAACTAACGAACGTTTCGAATCCA
The DNA here is from genome assembly GCF_004382195.2 of Drosophila sechellia. Taxonomy (NCBI): domain Eukaryota; kingdom Metazoa; phylum Arthropoda; class Insecta; order Diptera; family Drosophilidae; genus Drosophila; species Drosophila sechellia. The sequence goes on along the minus strand of NC_045950.1, from coordinate 12,902,694 downwards.
ACAGAACATGAAAATATAGAAAATTTATGATCGAGTTCACCAACGAGAGCAAAAGGTGAGCAGCATGCTCCAAACACCTGGGAACGAGCCAATTCCCGATTTAAACAAAAAAATCGTGTTCTAAGTTTGGAAAAAAATCAAAAAAAGGTTTTTGAAATTTTTTAAAAATTATAATTTGTATTTATTTAAGTTTATATCATTATTTTTAATTGATTTATAAGGCCCCCTTTTCGAGTATTTTTTTTGGCGCAGTGCTGAAGTAAATAAATGAAGTGGCATGTGAAAATATTTCACACGTGGTAGGGCAAATAATGGGCTGTGGGCAACAATTTGTGATTGCGGAGCTCCACTAGCTGCGGGATTGTTGGATTTCTGGATAGCTGGGTTGTTGGGTTATTTGGTCTCCATTAGATACAAATCAGCGGTGCTGTTGCGGTTCATTAATTCCGCGGCGTTTGACAAATGCAGCGCCAGGAAACGACAACCACACAAAACCAAGGCGACCAAACCGACCGATGGACTGATTTGAATACATCGCTTGCCAACGATGTGCGGGCCATTTGCATTTTTAAACGATTTTCTCATTTGGGTTCTTTGGCTTTCTGTTTCGGATTGTTTTTTTCCAGCTTTGGATTTCTTGTTAGCGATTCAATTATGTAAAGAGCGGTCGACATTATATTCGTTTGGGGTCGCCGCATTTCGGGGACTGTGGCCCCCTTACATTTGAACCCATCGCCAAATGATGATAAGGGGTATCGGGTCGGGAGTACATCCATATATATGTATATGTATGTATGTATATGACTGCACTCACATAACTGCACATGTTCCCCTTTTTTTTAGACCACGCCCCGTACATAATTTCCAAATGCCCCACAGATGAGCGGAGAAATGAAATGGAAGTCTCTGCAAAAGACACAGTGTGGCATATTTATTGGGGGCAGGAGGGGTCTGGTCTGGTTGTTTCGGTGGCCTGGATGGACCCCCAACACTTACGTGCCCGGCAATGTATGAAAATTAATGTTGGCAATCTGTAAAATCCTGTAAAGCGTAACTCAAACTCGCCAAACCAAAAAAAAAGCATTGAAAAAGCCGCGCGAATTAATAAGCAACGGGATGCCCACTGCTGGGAACTTGGCCAATTGTATCGATGGCGATGGGAAACGTCTTCTTGTTCAAGATTACTTGCAAGGAACCATTTTAAAATAAATATAATAGAAAACACAATTTAATTTTAAAACGAGTATGTAAAATACAGATACTATGGCTTTCTCTAACAACTTCTTTCCCTTTCAATGAGATACGTTTATTGCATACCCATCAAATTGCCATCGCTAGACGGCAACTACAAAAAGTTTATATTTTTCTATTAATTAATTTTTGTTTGTTGCTAGGCATTAGGTCTATTACCAAGTTTTATTTTTGTTTTGTGAAATTTATGCAATCCAGGGGACATTGGTTGCGAATATAGTCGATTTGGAAACATGCCCTAAAATTCACATTTAAAAAGAACACTTTCACAGTCAAAATGATAGGTTTAAAATGCCAAGCACTTTTTGTTAAATAATTTAAAAAAAAATTTTTAAAATGTAAAAGCGCATTGACTGTTCGTTGTTGGCCGTTGTAAATATTTTTGATTTTTAATTAAAATTGTGGCCGCGGAAATTTGTGCGCGCTTCGGTGTGGAAGGAAACCCCTCATGCTCTCGGTCCGCCCGCTGAGTCCCCCGATGCCCCACTGGATGGGTGCCTTGCTGCCGTTCCTGATGCAAGTTGCAAGTTGCATGTTGCATGTGTTGCAGGTTTTACAAGACGAGCGACATCACTTGTTCAACATGCCTGTTTCTCCTTTTTTCCTCAGCTCGCACTCACACTCACATCCCAACGAAATGATCGACGACGTTGCAAAGTATTAAAGTCAGCGCGACACAATCTGCATATTAAAGGAAAATGGAGAAAAAAACAAAAAACACACACACACACTGCAACAGCAACTTGTTGCACAAATACAATTACCAACTTATGAAGTCCGGGTACAGTGGTAATTCGAATCAGTACTCCAAAAGTTGGATGATTTATAGGATGGGATAAAATTCGTTTCGGGTAACTATAACTAAGGAATATTAACTCAAAATAAATTTTTGATTTTTTTGATTATTTATAGTATTAAAATATGGTATATTTTGAAATGTAATATTTCGGTTTTCGCCCGTACTTGCGCACATGCAGAAATTAATACACGGCTGACGGGCTCGCAATCAAATGAAACGGCCACTGCGAACCGGCCAGCGCTGGACGAGATCAAGTGGGGAGGTGTCCGGTGGAGGAGATTGTGGGGGACTGGGACTGGGACTGGAGCCGCCCCAAACGGCTTGCAGGTGTTTGGCCCGGCCTAGAGAACCGGAAGAGACTGGCCTGCAGACAGGACATTGCTCTCCGTGGCCGCAGCTGATTGGATTAGCTGTGAATTGTGCCAATTCATGCTGCAGTTTGCAATCCGCAAACATTTCATGAGCATTTCATTCGGCTGGCAGTGGTTTCACTACACTCTTTCCTTGCCTCATATAATATGCAGTTCTGCTGAACTTTTGCCACAACTTCCGCTGCGGACGACGCTGAGACAAATTCAAATTAAATGTTGCATATGTAACATATGCACCAACACCCATTCTCCTGTAGGAAATTTATTGATAGGCTTGGGCTCCACTTCCAGTTGCTCGGTCCTCCTGCTACCCTGCACTCCACACTTTATGGCAGTTGTGTTTGGTGTTTTTTTTATTTTTTGTGTTTTGCATTTCGTTGTGGCTTTACTGCGGCAGTTGCCAGGCAAAGGTCGCCAAAGGTCGCATATTTATGGGGCTGACTTTTGTATTTTGTAAGTGGAGCAGAAACCAATACAAGCTGAGTCCAAAACAAACTCCCCCCATGCAGAGCTAAATCGGGGCTATATATGTTTTCAAGTTTTTTATATTGATATATATCTCATAAATCAAGCTTGCTTTTTGTGGAACAACATCTTACCAATAAATCGGGCAATTCTTTTCAAATGCTTTTCATTCTGTTAACGTATTTACTACAAATCTTTATAAATTTTATAAGAACTCTAAAATAGCTTTAATCTTATAATTTATATAAATAAAATATTGTTTTCATTTTCTTTAGGTAAAATAAATTAAATATCTTAAAAAAGTCTAAAAATAATAAGTGAGGAATCTGTTTACAAATATTTTCCCATTGATGACTAAGTGCCAGCTCCCTTTGGATCTTGTCAGTTATCCTTGATGTAAATAGGGAAACTGAAAGCTAAAGATCTCTGCGGTTATTCTGGGCGTTAAACGTGAGTCACGGAAGACGCTGGGCTGTCCAAGAGTATTGCCAAGAAGTCGTCAAGGTGGACGGGGGCAAAAGTATCTCAATGTGACCGGTGACAAGATACAAGTCAGACCGCGCGAGTGATTCAATTCGAAAGGTATTTTCTCCGTTGCCATTGTGTGTGGTGTTTGTTGTCGATGACGCCGTCGCTACTTTTGCTGCCTATTCTACTTCTTTAACTTTTGCAAATATGCGAGATGCTAAGCGCAAGATCAGAGCTGCGGATGCTGATGCGCGAGAGCAGATACATTTCGGCGTTACAATTTCCGAAATACTTTTCAATAGAATGTCAACAGTTGAAATAGCTGTTGCCGCTGAATAGCAATGCTTTGCTTTGCTCAGTTTGATTTGTGTGCAGTGTGTGGAGTGCGGCGTGTATGGGTCTTTTTATAAATGTATCTCTCAATCTGTGCATCTGTATCTTTTGTAATGCAATTGAACTAAATGTGGCGACTGCGTGTGACATTTTTTCTCCTGCAGCCATAGAAAAACGGCAGCAGCTGTATCTGTATCTGTTGCTGTAGCCGTAGAGCTGTTGCTGCTGATGTATCTGAAACTGAGGCTGATGGGCATGTATGTACATACGAGTATCTGTATCTATCAGAGCGTCGCGTCGCTGTCGCTGCCTTGTGGCCAATGTAGCGCAACCATTGATGAAAGCTGAAAGCGACCCAAGAGTTGGTCATTGAACTGGCTATCCCCCTTCCCAGTTTCCCTGCGCCGTCTATGATTATTCCTCAAGAAACTATAGCATTTAAGTAGTTCGATGGGACAACGGCAAATGGCTCTTTCGCCGCTTATCTGCTCGTTAATTGTTTTGGGTCTTTTTCGATGCTGTCCTCCCCAGAACCGAAACCATACCATACCATACTATACTATACTATACCATACCAAGCCAAACAGACAGCGACACCTAAAGTGAAACAAAAATAAAACGAAATGGGAAAAAATTTAAATATCTATGCAGTTGGCATAGCTGACATACTCTAGACCAAAAAAAGAAAACTTGGCAACGTTGCGTTTGAAGTGTCAATTTTGAAATGTGACTCGTTTTCAACGACTTTTCGGCTTCTTCTGTTGGCAAACTAACAAAAATGTATGAATAACATTCTGGCGAAATCGGAATGGGAATGGGCGGGCTGTATCTTTTGGGCGCGTAAAAAGCGGAAACTGAACGCCACATTTTCGTTTTTCGGGCGGAGTTCAGAAAGCTCGAGAAGAAACCTTTGCACCCAAATGTTTCACTAATTCGATGCAACGACCAAGTGCTTTAATGCACTGCTCAAAGCGAAACCATTTAACATTTCAATGAACAGTGAACTATTCGCCGTTTCTCTCCTCGTCTCGTTTCTGTTGGCATATCAATTATTTGGCGGCCCAGTATTTTAAAATACATTTCAAAACTCTGCATACGAAATGGAAGAGGAGTGCCCTACGCATTCGTGTTTGGCATATTGGTATTGCTGGAAGTTCTGGTGTTGAAAAACACTGGGAAACATAGGATTACCGAGAGAGGAAAGTGGTCAAAAAAGAGTGTCCTTAAACAATGATCCTTCCAGAACAATGTCATAATAGTAGAAGGGATCATGAGAGATATCTTTACAAGTCAAATACAAAATGATTATCAATAATTATGATCATGATTCCTCGGCTTACATATAGGGGATTCATAAGAATTTTAGACCCTAACTCGGCTGCTCATTGATTCATTGCGGTATTTCGGTTTCATAGCTTTTAGTCGATTGAAAAGCAAGAAGCGCCGGGTCTTTGGGTCTTTGGGGACCTGAAACCCGGGGGACCGACCTGGACTGAGACAAATTTCAATTCCACACCGCGTGAGTGTGCGTTATAAATTGCGTATGCAGGCCCACTTGGTCAGTTTGTGAATACAAATCTACGCGTTTTACATAAACAAGCAAGCGGAGGGGCATGGGCACCCACCCCTCTGGATTTATGGTAAATGAGCTGAATGTGTAATCAATTCTAAGCCAGGTTGGTCCCATGTTTTTGTGGGCCCTTTTTTATTGAGTGTAGCTATTCTGTTGAATCATAATTAAGATTCAATTCAATGCAATTGCAGGGCCATAAAACACGGTCACCAAATTGCATTTTAGGCTAGGAATTGCGTATGCAAAGCGTCAGCTAAACTTGCTGGTAAATAAAACGAACGAAATTGAATTGAATCGAATTGAATTGAATTGCATTGAGCCCCGTTTCGAATTGGATTTGCTCCGGTCAAAACGATTGGGAACATGACAGGCCGAATGTCTATCTGGCCGAGAAGAAAGTTCCGCCAGTAATTGTGTTGTGTGCGCGCTGTGCTAATTGTCTGAATTGATTAAGCCGATTGTCACAAATTGTCATATGATCCAATTGGAATATGAAATGAATAGTTAATGCTTTAATGGGATCGTCATTATAGCGCCGCCGGTCGAGTCAACTTTCGAAAATATGTGGCATTTGGCTAACTCAATTATGTGGCGGCTCCAACTCGTATTAACTTTGCTTCTCGAGGCCTCCGAGCTTGGCATTTGTAGGTTTTCACTTTCACGACATGCTCACCAGATACTCCGCACTCGGATACAGATACACGTACTCACAGATGGCAGAACAGTACGTCAATAATAACAACAACTGACAGTTATAGATACAAGCTCAAAATTCTAGAGTTGGCCTCGTGAGCGGATCAATAACTAGATCTCTGACTATTTTTATTAAATTGTAGCATACTTTTATGCAGCTTTGTTACAGTCCTTATGTATTTGTGTAATTTTGACTATTGTTTACTTTATTTTCTCAAGAGAGTCTCATATTCGTATAGTATAGATAGTTCCCATCACGGGATCTTCTCTACTGCTAACAATAACTACAGCTGTCAACCAGTTGAGCGGTTCATTGGCTTCTTGGCTGCATTCGCCACCAATAATAACAACAATAAACAGCGGAATAAAAGTAATGAAAACTCTTAATTGTTGGCTAGTAACTGGCTATCCGAGTATTTGCTTTTTTTCCGTGTCCGTGGGGCTAAAGAATTATGACCGTGCATGTTATTAATCATTTACGTGTGACGTTGTAAAATATTTTCGAGCCCCCTCCGCATCTCCTCTTCTTTTGGAGCCCGGGGCGTGAAAGTCATAATAATTTACTCAGCATAGACACATAAGTTTTAGCTCTTCAACAAAGCCAAACAAAGAGGCATGTCCAGTTGTACGTACGTATGTATCTGCCGGGCTCATAAAATACCACTGGCTTTAAATTCAGCCATAGCACGTGCTGTGCTGCACGCTATATCCATAAATAACTAATAAATAACTTGCTACAAATTACCAAAAATATGTCCATAAATTGTACTCGTCACCAATTAAAAGATGAGCCCATACCTGGGCATAGGCCATTTAAATTGGCCCCCAGATAGTTGCAAAGGCATTTGGCCTATTTACGTGAGAAATGGAAGTCTTACAAAAGATATAATTAGTTCTATATCTGGTAAATAATTTGTGGTAGTTACACAAAAATTTTAGGACCTCATATCAATATAGAACAGTAAGAATAAAATCTAGTGGAATGTAAAAATTGTATTTCAAATACGCCGCTTTTAATCGCTAGCAATTGTAATCTATATTAACAATTAAAAATGGAAAAAAGCTTATAATCTCGTGTCTAATAGCTTTATTCAAATGTATATTGTGCGTTTAGTTTCGCTCTCATGATTAGAGACAATGTTGTTTGCATAAATATTACAAATTTCAGGTTAAGCCAGTAATCCAGTGAACCCTTCTAAACTAACAGGTGGCAATCAAAGCACTTGCATTCCCAATATGACAAATTAGCAATCAGGGTGTAGACTGTTTCACCCACCAGCTCCCGACATCCGAACGATCCACGAGCTACCTACCGCTGCAGCTGCTTCAGGGCAAGTATCTGAATCCGTATCTAAGCAGCGTCGAGGCAATTAGAATAAATTAAAGAAACAGCTTTTGATACAGGTGATTTGCGGGGTAAGGAGGGTGGGTTTTATTGAAGGAGGAGGCGAAAAGGTGCCACAGACCACAAAATGTAAATGAAAGAAACACCGAAAGCCGAAAAGCCACGAGATACAGATACCAGATACATTGAGCACAAAATCTGAATTCGAACCGTTTGAATCCAAATTGAGGTTTAATTTTCTTTGTTAGCCGAAGGAAATAGAAACAGAAACAAAACCCGTTCTGATTTTGAGATCAGATCGGTTTCGGTTGAGAACCCCCCTCTATTAGTTAACTTTTATAGCGGTCCGCTTTCGTTGGTCACTTTTGTTGACTTCATTTATTGACATTAGTATTTCTTTTTCCATTTCGTTGTGTATTTTTGATTTCTGTTTTATTTTATTCGATTATAGCTCTTGATTTGCCTTTTATGTAAAAATATTTCTGTGCCCATGCATTCTTGACACAAACACCTGAAACCGATTCGAAAACTAAACCGGTTAGCATTTTAGTTTGATTCGCTTTCCTTACAGCTGTTCGACGCTGGAAGAGCAGATACCAGCTAAGATAAGTCTAATGAGATTATGGCTTACAGATATGATGTTGCTTGGACCACAGATACGAGTAAATATAGATATAAATTGATGCTTGAAACAATACTCGTACAAAGAATTTATTTCCCCAGAGTAATTAATTTTATGGGATTCATAAAATTGCACAATTCTTTGATGAAAGCTATCGAATAACCCATTTTCCTCACCTGATGGCATGTTTTACCAACCACGAACAGTTCGTTTTTCTGGCCTTTTAGTGCGTCTCTATAAATACGCGCGGACATAAAACTTTGGGACTTGACAATAAATGTTTTTAGTGTTTATGAAATGGAAACAACATTTTAAGGTGCGGGCTATTGAGCAGTATTTTTAATACCCCTGTTTATGGAGTTTAATTAACGAAACCTATTATCTTAGGAATTTTATGGTATTTATAAGGCATTTTTATGAGACTTTTTAAATACAAAAAATCAATATGTGAACTAGGAAAATATAGCTAAATACGATTTCGTATATTGATTTGTATAACTATACTATTGGTCAGGAACTAAAATATTTTAAAAATGTTGTAAGCTGTGTGCCTGTACCATCATACCCCAAAAAATTAGAATTATTTATTGGTAAAGAATGCAACAAGAGAATAAACACACACGCACAAAACGCCCACTCGACGGCTTTAATAGTTGAGGGAAATTAAAAGTGAAACACGAAAATGTCAAATTTATTTATATTATAAACTTTACTCACCTCTGGAATTCTTTGTGGCCTCAAAAAGAGGAAACGGCCAAAAACTATTTAAGATTTTTTCTAAGAACTTTTCATCTTTGTCTCGCCGCTCTGCTTGTTAGTTGTTATTGTTGAAATTATTTTGCTTGACTATTTATTAGCAAAGATTAGTAGCTGGTATATTGTTGTATTATACTATTTGTGTTATTTTAGCTTGATTTTAGTTTATTTGCCAGCGATTTCGATTGTCACAGGCGGGATTTGCACAATGTGTTTGCTAGAGAAATCTGATGAAAAATGTGGCTGGTCTCGCCCGTTTGGGATGACATAATTTGGCAGCAATTTGCTGGGAATTTGTCAGTACGGATAACGCTGTGTGATTTCCTGAGCGATTTGTTCTTTTTCAAGTTTAGCTAGCTAATTTCGAGTAGTTCACACCGCTGGCTACTGGGTTCATTTCAGCCAGGAGGATCTGCGGCGACTGACTGACATCCTGCCAACTGTCCGGGCACGAAGTTTTTGCCTATCAGGCCCAAGGACTCGTTCAAGTTCCGCATGCAATGTAGTATGTAGTTGTGTGTCCTGGGCCAAATACGATGACGAGTACTTCGGACAGGCTGTGTTGGTATGTGGGTACTCTACTCGTATACTGTAGGTACCCTACGGTGGGGCGGTTTCGACGCCTGCGCAATGTGCTGAGGAGCCGAGCAGTTTGCCAACATTTATTTGCATTTGCAATACGGGAAAAATTTCCGCATATCATGTTAATCGCCCAGTTACACGCAATTGTTGTTTTACCTGGCGGCGCTCAACGAAAGTATGTCGCATTTATATTTCCTTTGGCGCTGCGTCGCCACTGTCGTTTCCTCTATTTAACAGTTGTTTTTGGCAACACTGGCGAATACGCCTTGGCCATCGTATCCTTTGGGCCACAAAAAGCACAGCTCTTGGCTGAAATTACCTTATTGCCTGTAATTAATTTTTGGGACCTGGCATACATTTGGGGGCCGTCGAGAACGCATTTGAATTTATTTCGTTTGTCGCGCATTTTGTTTTGCATATTTTGGCATTTACTCCCATTTCCGGAAAATTTCTATAGGCATTGGCAGGAGTTGTTGACCCTGTCCCTGTGGAAACATGCCGTTGTGGATGGCCTGAAAGTAGGCAATGATTTCGCCTGCCAATATGAGTTTATGCAAATCAATTTGAAATGGCGAGAGGATACGTAATTGAAAGGAAATATTGTTCGGAATTAGTACGATTTATGATAAAGGCATGCGCGTGCTGTTCAAATAAATCATTTCTGTGACACATGCCAACGATAATTGGTTTAATAGCATGGAGTTATTTATAAGCCAAAAGTTATGAGGATAAGTAAGGTTTTTCAGAAGCCAAGACTTTTCAGACAACTGAGCTGGTAATTATGAAAAGTTAAAGAAATACCTTACCAGAAGGTACGGCAAATAGCAACTAATGACGGTATGTTATACTTTTAAGCTGCTACATATTCTTTCTCATTTTTAAGAATAGAAGACTTTGGGTCCTAACAAAACCAAATCCCACCATGAATCATGGCTAAATGAAATAAGAGTACCGCCCCAGCCAAGTTTAGATTACATTTCCCGACATTTTGACTGTTAAATTGTTGTAATTAGTTTAATTAAAGCCAGAGGCTAACAAAAGAATTACAGGCCAGTGCTACTGCTCCATAAGGAGAGCAGAGAGCCAAATACCGGTCATTAACGTTGCCCAAGTGAGAGAGATGATGCCGAGTGGGCCATGATTAGCATAATTTGAGTTGACCTTTCGTGCGGGCGTGCCAAATGTGGCCAAAAATTTGGGTCACCACTTCTGGCTATTCCCCTTACGTGAGGTCCTTGGGGAAATTATGATGAAAGTGCTGGGTGATTTCTCGTACAACTTGCAAGATTTCTAACTTATGCTGACAGGATGACGTTGGGTTTTTCACCACTTCATGTACACACATTTTTGTGGGTTTTCCGGTTCGTTTTGTTTGGCTTCGCTGCGTTGCAATTATCGATGGACTGCTTCGTAGTCTCTACAATTTCGCCGCCAACTCCCCATTGAAGCATTAAACGCCAGCGAGTGCAACTAAACCATTTTTTTATTCCATGTCCCAAATTAATTAAGCAGAAGGATAAGATACCCAACGTGGCAGCAAGGACCTGGGCGTGTATGTGTTCGTAATGCCGAGTACTCCAACTGTTGACTCCCTACGCATCATTTAATTACGTTAATTGGCAGCGGGTGGCGGGTCAGTGGGTGGTTCCGGTGGCTTGGGGCTGGCAAGTTGGTGGCGGTGGTGACGTTGTCGCCCACCAGAGTTCAACTGAATATGAAATTACAGGCGTGAAGTTGACCCACATGTGCACGAAAGCATATATATATATAGATTTATTTTAATTTGATTCCTCTTAATAATATCTCAATTTGTTGGTATTATATTTCGAAAGAACGTTGAATTTGAAATATATATAAAATATATATAATAATAAAAATACTTGTATAAATATATACTTATTTAGAAATCAAGATGGCAAACACAATTACACCATTTTGCAAATTCAGCATCCCTGTGATTTTTGGATTGCGTCTGCGCAGAATACCTTGCATTCCACCCTCTGGAGCAGCAGCATCCCCGAAATTTCCAGAAATCACATCATTGGATGCCCAACCAATGGCGACCATTAAATGCTCCGACTTATGACCAAAGGCAACGCAGTGCGACATCTACGAATTCCTTTGACACACACAAAATTATTCAACAAGGCGCAGACAATAAGTTGTGGCCCCCATAGCCACCAGCACCCAATGAACCCACCCCCCGAACCGGCTGAACCACCCCCTCAGCCATCAAAGTTGAGCTAAACATTTCTAATTTATTGATGTTTCCGTCGCCGGGAAAGTTCTTGTCCAACTGCCAAATGTCTTTCGCTCTGTTCGTGTTGCTTTTCCTTTTTTTTTTTCCTTTTGCTGTTTGACGGTAAAGGCAACACAAATTTATGATGATTAAGAAAAATCACAAAATACTTAGGCAATCTATAGATAGTACGATATATGGCCCTGTCTATGGGCAACGCATGCATGTTGCCCGAATCTCTGTCGCCCATTTTCACTCTCATTCTCATAATTTGTTTGTTGTTTCAAAAATAGACAACGAGATAAAAACGACAAAAAAATACGGATTTGGTGCCTGCGGTGTGTGGGCGGCATTTGGATGGCTCCATATAGCCGATACTCCTGGATCCGCCCTCGTTGGCATCCATCAATTAGCCGGCGAACAGCTGAAAGTGTAATCAGGCATGGCAGGGTTAAGATTTAGTAGCAGAACTACTTGGTTCTACTACGGCATTGAAATTGAGACAAAGACTTCGGCGATGATTCAGCCGCAATTAAGTTAATGCCTTGGAGGAAACTCGAAGTATATTTATTTTTTTTTAATATTTAAATACGTTCTTCTTTTTGCAACCTTCGCATTCCGTTGTCAATTTTCCCTTGAGGAAAGTTGTTGGCACACCGAGGCAGCAACAAAAAATTTGTCATTAAAAATGTCAACTGATTTATGTGAATACTGTGGGCCAGCGCATTTATAGTTCAAGTGTGCGTGAGTCTCCTTAAATATGTTATATTCCGCAGCTTTGCATCTTTATCTAATGACCGATGTGAGTGTGAAAACCTATTAAAAGATTTTAGCAACTGACTGAATCAATAAATAAACCGAATGAACTCAAATTGAATAAAAGTCGAAGGCGACAAACAAAAGGCAGCAAACAGTATTTGAATTTTTTTTCCAGACCGTAAACTAGGTTTATGGGTAGAAAAACACAAACACGGCAAATGAGTGTAGATAAACTTTAACTACCCTAGACCCAAATGCGGCACGAGCAAGTGAAACAAAGCAGGGCAAAATCAACACTTCGAACCGGGCTCAAATCGCCAAATGGAGTTGCCAAAGCTCCCAGCCACTCATTTTAACTGGCAAACAGATGTCAAAAAATTTCCCCGCACCTCAACGGCATCTCATATCGATTTCTATTGGCCTTAAAAAACAGCTTTCTTATTCAAATTTGTAGTTTTATTTAAGAGCTATGCTTTGGATATTAAAGTTTCATCTCAAAAATTGTTATATATTTAATTATATAGTTAATCAAGCACTTATATTCATTTCAATTAAAACAATATTGCTAACAAAGTTCCTAATTTCTCTCTGATATTCGCCGTAGCAAATAAAGCAGCATGTCTTATACTATAAATGGCTTAACAAGCTGATTCCATCTACCATTTCGATTGATAAAGCTATGAAAGTAGATTTGCCCATGTCATGACTACGATATTCAGTCAAATTGCATGCCAACCGATTTTTATTTAAACGATCCGACTAGTTACCACTTTTACTCATCCCCCACCGATCCAAAGGACCCAAGCTCGAACCCAAAACGTTGACATAGTTTTATTCCTAACCCTCGCCAAGGGAAAAACTTTCTGGGTACCTAATTTCAAACAGAGTTTTTCAGTTATAGCGGGCTGAATAGAACCCGCCCCTAATCGTGGGTCGCTTTCGGTTCGCTTTGCATGTTCAGCGTGCATATTGGCCAGGACTTTGTAGCAAGGATATAAGTATATATATATATAACACAAAAACAACGTCGACTGCCAGTTGTCAACGCATATCCATTTTGGGCTGCAGAACAACCTCTGAAGGGGGTCCTTTTGGAGGACCCCAACTCCTGTTTGTTTGGCCTGGCCAAATAGCAACAAACGAAGCCTGTTAAGTGTCCCCTCTTTTTGGCTTTCCCGGCCGCCACTCCAATCCCTCTGGTTTTTCCAACTACCCCACACCGCACCACATCCACCCTGTGAGTCCTCTGGCATACACAAATTTTCAACATTTTCGCTAATATTTCCGCTGCCGTTCATTTTAATGTGAGATCCATTTGTTTGTTTTGCTGGTGTGTCGGAAAGTTGCCTCTATGCGGGTCAGTTGGTTTCCTGTCCACTCTGGGTTATTATGGGTGGACCTGCGGGCATGTTGCCTGCTTTGGGTGGTGCTGCCCAGTGGTGCTAGTGGCTGTAGTGGCCACCCCTTTATGTTGCGGCGCTTATCGGCTGTTTGCGGTTTGGTTTTTTGTTGATTTAGTGGGGCAGCCTGTTGAACTTTTCGCTCCGGTGCGACACTAGACAGGACACACCCAATACCAATACCCAGTGGGGCGGTCCCACTTTGGCTGTACTCCACCAAGTTTACACAATTCATTTCGTATACGACAACCCCATTTAGTTTTTACTTAATATTACAGCATTTATAGATGTATTCGTTTAATTGGTTATAAATAATTTATTGTTTATAATTCACTTGGGCTAGTAATTAACTATTGTCATATAGTATATAATCAAATGCTTTATGCTTTTAATTATTTGGATACATATGATTAAACTATACTAATGTTGAATGTTAAATAGTTTGAATTTATTATATATCTAAATTAAAGTGGCGCCACCTACTCGAAATATATTTCAGCTTTTTTTTATCAGCGACATCTAGTTCTTAATTTAATGCAGTCTCAGGTGGCGCTAGTGTAGTTTTACTGTAACATAATAAGTATAATGTATAATATAAGTAAAATATAAGAGCCTTGACTGTAGTGGAATTTTTGACAATTTTTGGGATCCGTGGAAATTCACAAGTTTTCAAGGCGCTTTGGGAAACAAAATATCTTAGCGCCTAGATAAAGTTCAAGTTCAATGTAAAAATTTATCAATAAGCATATTCAAAAGCATTCTAAACAAATTTTTGGTTAAAAGCGTTGCAGCATACTATATTATTATATAACATTATCTTTGATAGCAATAACAAAGCCATCGACAAAAATTAAAGGCCACGTAATTCGAAAACTGGTATAAAACATGCACAAGTAAAGGTAGGCGATTTGAGGACCGTAATCAATTCAACAAGGATGACTTTTAATACACTACTCTATTTATTATCAACTAAAAGCAAGTGATAGATGGAATACTGTGACATAACAAGGAAAACTCAACCGGATTTTCCGGTGCTAGACGCCTGTGTGAACCTTCCCCTTGCCAGGGGATTTTTAAATATCGCCAAATGGAAAACTGGATGGCTTGCCAGATGAACGGAAACGAAATTGATTGGCACATGTGGTGTGCAAAATTTTGAGCTCCGCCGACTGTAACGCCACCGCCGACGCCAGAAAGTTGTACAATTATGCAATCGGCGTTGGACAGTCGTTTGCATGTCCCAGTCAATTGGAGAGCGTGACTGCAGCTGACCGAGTGAAGTAAATCACCTAAATCTACTATAGCTTATGGCACTCGCCATCTCCGTTGATCCAGATATTTAGCGGCTAATCTGCCAAATACTCGCAATGAAGCGGCGTTTGTTTATTTCTGGGATTTAAACATTAATATATATATATTTATGAAAGCATGAATCGGTAAATTTAAGGAAATCAATCCAAATTTTCTTGTATTTTAGCTTAATCTAATTCTGTACTTTTGGATATGAAAATATCTCATTCGCGTTGTTTATTCCATTTATCTTATTTATAATAAATAAAAAAATGTAGATTATCCAATTAAAAAGAGGTGTAGGATTATTTCTGACATACTTTTAATTTTTAAAATTATTGGCAAATGGAGATGGTGAAATGATATCCACAGCTCGCCTATGTTTACTTTTTCACTGAGCTGGGTCAGTGAACTCGAAGTGAACCAGTTTGGTCACCTGCATTTCCGCAAGTCTTTTCTGTCCAAGTGACCGAAGGCGGCAGTGCGTCTCATTATGCGATCGCTGAATTGAAACGCCGATCAAATTAATTGCCATTCGACTGCTTATGTATGCATATGACACATCGAAGCGCCACCGATGGCAGTGGGCCATAATATAGACATAAGTCATGCACTCGCTTTCTTATGGAAATGCGTTGCATGAGAGGTTCGTGCCTTAAGTCTTTTGTTTTGCTCGAAACGATGTCAACATATTGCAGCTGACCTTCAAGGGAAAAGGCGTATTAAATGGTCTTGTGAAATCCATGATGTGCACTCAATTGGGACCGTGCGGAAACTGTAGGAAGTGGGAAATCGATTTCAATTGAGGCACCCAAACTGGCGGACCAAATTCGCCAAATATGGCCAGAAACAAGAGCGATGACAACTCGACATCTCGACTCTTGGCAATGCACACGCATTTTCTCAGAGCAGTTCGTCCAGCTTCCTTGGCGGTATTTGATTATTTTTCGGTGGACAAGCAGGAAGCCGATCTCAATCGGAAGTTAGGGGACCACAATAAAAAAAGGTGTCAGTTCATTGGCAGCATGTGTTGCGATTGGCAAGTGTGATTGCCTGGCCAATGTGACAGTGTGGGCGGCAGCCACGCCCCAACCAGCTCTTGGGGGGCTGACAGAGTTATGTGGCCACCACCCACTCCCACTTGCATTTCAAACAGGCCGACAATCGGCGATCGCTTTGGCAATCGTTTTGGCAATGCAAATCAGCCAACGCAGCGCCGCCAGAGCTAGGAAATGCATGCCAAATGTTGCTCCAATTTTCATGCCGGAACCAATTACATATGGCGGGCACAGAGAAAAAAATAAATTAAAAATTGTTAATCCTAAAACACTATTTTTATCTGAAGAAAACGAAACGAGAATATGCCAGATTTTTATCTTTGAAAATTATAGTTTAATATCAGCACTAATAAAATTTAAGATGTTTCGCAAAAATGGCCAACTTGTTTGTTTTCTGTGTGCAACGAAAAGCACACCCTTATGGCTTTATAGTAGAGCTCAGCATATATTGACCGATTACCGCCGACGATAAGATGAATAATCATGAAAGGCATAAATAAATAAATAAAACGCCACATCACGCTGTTCGCCAAACGGAGCGGGGGAAAGTAAAAGTGGTTCAACACCGTCTGGAGTTTCGTAGTTTGCCGTTTGGAGCACAGAGCATGGAGTTCGCAGTGACGTTGAGGAGGCGGAGGACATGGTCTAAGCCGAACGCATGGCCATGGGCAAGTTGTTACGCATTTCAGTCCAGTTTTGTGACTCCACTTCCTGAAAGGGGACACACAGGCGGCCACTCTATGTGTATCTCAGGCTGATGAATATTAATATGATTTCATTTTGGCTGCTGGTGTGTGCATCATGTTTGGCACTTCCTTGTACGGAGGGTGGAACTAGCTGTCAAATGGCGGAAAATGATGTCCAGCTATTAAGGGAGAAAGGCTGCGGTGAAAGTCCTGTCAGGTGGTTGGTTCTCTGGGAACTGCATACATTTGATGGCACACACATGCATCCCATGGTAAATATTTTTATTTATTGATCCACCGACGTTATGCAAGTGATTACTTCCCACTAAGTGAAACGGAACCAGACCAGGCACAGACACGCACCTGGAACTCCCATATGCTGGCCAACAGGTGAGCTATCCGCTGCTCATTCATTTGAAATTAAATCAACATGCAATTAACTTGCTTTTGGCCAAATGAATCGAACCATTTACGGAGCGGTATTCCGCATGTCTTGCCGTTGCGGATCCCATTGAAAATGTGGCAGGAAATGAATCGGAAAATGAAATGAAATATGTTGGCTATTGTCTTTAAAGTGTTGCCACATTGCTGGGGTTGCACATGCAAAAATGCAATAGTTTTATGGGGATCTGAGCCATAGACACGTCCACGACCATTGCCCTTAACCGAGTTGGGCCTCAATGGACAATAAATTACATTAAAAACCATCTAATTAATGCGACACCACTGGGAATATCAAAACGCAGACGTGACGACCTTCGATTTCTGGCCGATTGAACAATAAGAATTCCCAAAAAAACAATAATCACAAAACCCCGAAGACAAACGCAATAGGCTGGGACCTGATATTTTCTTCGGTTTGTTTGTTTCGTTTATTTCACATTGCGTGCTATTAATTTGCATTGCCCAAATGTAGTCGTTGATTTTTAACTTTTTTTCTCTTTCCATTATTGAGATTTATAACATTTATGGCCATAAGCTTGCGGGGCGATTACAACATTTGGAGCAGACTGCAGACCAAGTCACGTCTCCAGGTCTCAAAAAAATGGCCAAGATTGTGGGTTGTACGGGAAACCAGAGAGGTTTTCATGGAGAGGAAAAAGTGGTAAGCCGGCTTAAGCTTTGCGAGCGCAAGCTTCGTCATTGTTTACACACGAAACCGTTATCAAAATTCAAGGTCTGACTGGCTTTTAACTCTCATTTTCCCCGACAGCAGAGAGTCAGAGATTTGGAGAGCTAACCACTCTCATTTCGCCGGCTGCACCTGCGCGTTGTGTATTTAACCGTAGGTGCCCAATCTTCAGCGCGACAGTCGATTCCACGAAAGTGGCCAAAGTGGTGGTAACAACCCATCCCAAGTGGCTCAAAGTGATCAATATATATATTCAAAAGAGACCGCCAAATAGTGCATATACCGATAGTGCCTTAGCTTAAGCGTTTCACCAGCTGTAATCGGGAGCCATGAGGATCCATCGGCATTTTGTGGTAATTACTCAAAAAAAAAAAAAAAAAAAAAAAAAGACTAAAGAAGTCAACAAAAAATTGTGAAAAAGTGTCGCGAAATGAAATTAACATGGAATTGGGGTTGCGGGTGCCTGGCTGCACAAGTGGAACTGATGGTGTACTTAGCCAAAAGTTGGCAATTATTTCACTTTGTATGCATAGGCTGCCGCGTTGGTGTGGCAATAAATTTAAGGGATGTACGCTTCAGTGCACTTTTCTAAGGAAATTGTTAAGCCTTGGGCTTGCAAGGTGATTTGCAATTTGGTTATATCTATCCAAATTGTTAAGTAATCATGTAGTTTATATGTTTGCAGTTTAAGCCAAAGGTGCAATTACATCAATTAGATGTTTAGTAAAAGAGATAGCTTTTTAAACTAAGAAATAACTGGAATTAAAAACGAATTAAAGCATATATCAAGTATTTGACATTTCTAACGCAATTTAAATTAGTATAAATAGATACATTTCTTCAAAGCTTTTTAAAAGTAAATACTTCATTATTTTTCTCTGTATAGGATATGAATTTCTTTTGTTGAAACTTAGGTTTATCTTCGATTTATCTTTTGTTTAGGGAATGTAAAACTAAGCAAGAAAAACACTTTCTTCCTGTCGGTCTGCATTTGTCAACAGCACGATCCATGCATTTTTCATTAGTCTTCAGTGGGCCCCATGACTGCCCGGCGATTCCCTTCCGACTTGAGCCACATTGTCAACAATTAAAATCGCGATCGTTTCATTAGCGACCAGGGGGCATACTATATAGATATATACATATAGTATATATCCGTGGGGTGCAGTGCGGAGTCGCCAACTCTTTTCCCTCACGACCGATGATCCAACTGCAGGCGAAACCAGTCTGCGTAGCTTTCACTGCCCACCCAACGTGAGGAAGCTGACACGATCGATCTGCTACAATTAGCACTATCCGATGAGATAATTTTTGCTGGCGCTAATTTCCATTTCATAATCGGGCCGGGTCTCGTTGACATTTATGCGCAAATTGATTGGGATTGGGCTTTGGTTGTGGGGATTTTGAAATTGTAACGACAAATCGGGCTAATTTTGCGAAATCACGAAGGCGTTTCCTGACCTTGTTGGATTCTCCAAATGCAGAGATGGCTTGCGTCACCTATCCAACAGTTCCATATTTATCCGAATAATACACAAGCCTATTTACATAATAAAACAAATTGGCCAAATAAAGAGGGCCCAGACCCGAAAAGTCTTTGGCCCGGCATAATTTGTCATCAGCTAGCTCTCTTGACCCAGGTCAGGCATTGTATGAAATTATAAACATCTGGGGTTATGCAACATTTCTCTGTCGGTCGCCCAAAAAAACAATGCCAGACTGTGACCCACTTAAAACTTGTTTCCAGTCACTCACCTTTCTTTGGAGAATATGGAATTCATTAACATGATCGTTGCGAATTCAATTTAAACAAGCTTTCTTCATGCCCGAGTTCGTTGTCTCAGTCTTTTGATTTGTATCTACAAGCTATACATCCTCGCTCATTTCAGTTGGGTCTGCTCGGTGTACTCTGTTTGGCCATCGGAGGCAGTCAATCCAAGGCTGTGGTGGATCAGCAGCCTGCCGCTTCCCAGGTGGACAGCAAAAGTGTCGCGCAGCAGAGGATCGATCTGGGATTGGGTCTGGGCGATGCCCTGATTCACGACCACCATTACGAGCACATAATCGAACATCACGAACATCATCACGAGCACCATGACCCCGGGTACTGGAAGAAGAAGGTCACCTGGAAGGAGGGATGGAAAAAAATTTGGAATCCAGCTAAGAAACAAATCTGGAATCCTTCATGGAAGAAGGTAAGGAGCTAAGTCTATAATAAAAATAAATGATCCCAATGTTCGGGGCTTGATTACAACTGTTAACAACAACAACAACTATGTCCTATGTCTATCACAGATCTGGAAGCCACATTGGGTCAAAGTGCCCGGCTGGAAGGAAATACAGGTTCCCGCTTGGAAGCAAATTTGGGTACGTTCTAAATTTAACTCTCTATGGATTACATAATGTACTTAATGTACACTTAATTACATAATGTATCTTAGGTTCCTCACTGGAAAGAGATTTTAGTGCCAGCCTGGAAGGATATTCAAGTACCCGATTACAAGCAGATATGGACACCAGAACTAGTCAAGGTAAAATATAATCTACCTTTTCCTTTAAGTGTATGTAGCTAAAAATCCTGTTAATTTAAAGGTTGGCATTCCCGGTGAAAAATATTTGGGCAAGGATCAGGAAGGTTGGGAGTACACCAGCCACGATTTGTGGAAGAAGGTTGGTTGTGAAATATATTTTAAGTTTAATTATGTTATTTAATCACATAAACCCCGAATGTTTAGAAAGTGGTCTGGAAGTCGCACTGGAAGAAGATCTGGAAGCCAGCCAAGAAGCAAATCTGGGTGCCAGAGAAGAAACTGGAGTGGAAGGAGGCATGGAAGCAGTACTGGAAGCCAGCGAAGAAGGAAATCTGGACCGATAAATTGGTAGGTTTATCATACTAATTAGAAATAAAATCGGAACTAATTATTCCTACTCTTTTCAGGAATGGAAGGAGGCATGGAAGCAGATTTGGGTGCCCGGCTGGAAAGAGATCTGGGTGCCTGGATGGAAAAAGATCTGGAAGCCAGTGGTCATTTCAGAGTGGTTCCCCTCGCCCGATCACCACGATCATCACCATCATGAGCACCATGACTGGGATCGCAAGGACACAGGTGTCACGGCCACCAGGTCGGCCGATGGCAAAGATAAGGTGGTCTGGAAACGAGATGACACCAATGCCGCTGGCAAGCCAACAATGCTACAGCCAGTGGCCAGCGCCGACTTCCAGGCCAAGTCTCTGGAGGCAGCCAAATCCCCCGTAGCAGCGCCCGCCGCCTCGGTGGCCGCCACCTCGCAGTCATTCAAGTTTCCAGGCGCGTAGGAGGTCATTGCATCACCTAAACGGTTGCATAACAACGCCCGGTTCCAAGCTCCTTGTAAATAGTCGTAAACCAGTCGCTAGCTCATAAGGCCATCCATTTCCACTTCCATTTGCCTTGGCGCCACTTTAAATTATCTCTAGACTTTAATTACCAGTGAATACAAAATAAAATATAAACAACTAAACCATAAATAATCTTAGCCTATGTTTTCAGTCTCATTGCTATTTGTAGGAGCGATCCTTTTCCGCCTCCCATTCATTGGGCACATTGGGCAATGGCACCCATTCGTTGTGAATGGTGGGTGTCCAGACCTTTTTCCACACCGGCTCGTAGATCTTCTTGGCCCGCCAGTACTTTACCCAGCGAGCGTTCCACGTCGTCTTGTTGGCCCAGAAGCCATCGGCCTGCGGATCGAGGGTGTCTGTGTGGCTAACGCTGGGTTTTTCGAAAGGGAGAAAGGAGGATGGATTAGTGGATTAGTTAGTGAAAGTGGTCTAGTGGCTGGCTAGTTGCGTAATCCTCTCACATGGTGGTCGTCTTGCCGGCCAGGCAGTAGCTGAAGAAAATGACCAATAATAGTGTCAGCATCAACAGGGGCCTCATTTTAATCCATGGATACGCCATCCTGTCGCCACTTTTCGCCGCTTTCATGTTTCGCAATCGACTGGCGAGGCTATTAGCCAATCTTCACGTTTTAAAGGCCTCCAGTTTCACGGCAAGCCGAGCTCCCTAATTGTGATTCAGCGCGTCTGTGCAAATGAATAGCAAATTCCCGCACTTTGCACGATCTGATTGGGTCGTGAATAACCCTAGATGCCTTATATAACGCACATTTCTTTTCTTTCATTTTGTAGTTTATTTTGTTTTTGTTGCATTTCTTTCTTAAATGTAATGTAAAACGCTGCAAATGATAATCTGTATGTGTGACAAAGCTTAGGAGTTACAATTCATGAGGCCGTCTCAACCGAAAGAAAGAAACAGAAACACTAACATTACTTTCGTTTCCTATAATTTACGCATGCATTTGTTGGATACGTACATATGTACTTTATAGCTCTATTTTATGTCTAGTGCATCAACTTAAGGCAGATATACAGATTAACGGATGTTGATCATGATAGTGGTAGTGATACAATATTAAAGCCCTTAGTTACGCGTAGAAAGTTCGTTGGATTTTTGATTTTTTGTTACAAAGTTAGGAGCTGGGCAAATCGAATTCGGATTCGTTTGCTGGCCAACAGTGATTGTGTAGACACATAAATTTATAAACTAATATGGCACAATCTGCGCAAAATTAAGTTGAATAAACGTCCAAGTAATTTACTTAATATTACATTTTACAAATACAAAGTACAGTAAAGACAGCACATTAACAAAAAGACAGTCCTGTTGCCAAGCTAAGTGAATTCGGAAATAAACAGGCATTTAGGTAATAGTAGTGGATCCCATTTAGAGATTTAACTACATTTCTAAATTCTGGGTCACTGAACAATCTTAAAATAAATATATATTCGATGACAAGCCGTTTTATCAATTCCGTTTCCGATACATTCAAATTAAATTGGACTTTTATAACAGGGCCATTACAAATTTGGGATTCTAATTTCCCTGCGTTGTCGGTTTAGTCTGTTGTTGTTGTTGTGATTGTGTGGCTACTCTCGTAGTACTGCTCCTCCTTTACTATATCTTCGTGTTCTCATTCGGTGTCAGTCTTTTGAAATACCATTTTGAAATCGATTCATCTGATGCAAGCTGCAATTTGTTCGTTCGTAGTTGCGGGAATGTTCTGTGGTTGCCTCGTTCCAGGGAGTGAGTGAGCGATGTGGTGGGTGGGTGTTTTTTTTTTGGCTGTGCACGGTTCAAGGGTTAAAGCTAACTAAACTAGATAAACTAGGCTACAATGAGTACAATATATATTCGAGTTTCTGTGTGTTCTTGGGCGCCTATTCAAAGGACATTAGGTTGGTGGGCAGAGGTTTGGGCACTCGCATGGTGGCCAGTTTGCAAATGGCATTTGACCAGAGATGCGTCATCTGGGGACTGTCCGTACGGAAGCGATAGACGGTCCCCAGGGTTCGGTGGCACAGCTCGAAGGTGTTCTTGTGCTTGGTATTATCGCTCACGTGGGCATACCATCCATCCAATGGACACACTTTGCACGGTTCCCGCTTAAAGTCGCTGCGTTCGCTTCCTTTGAAGGATTTGGGTGGAAAATACACCAGCGAGTTGGCCCAAATCTGTAGCCAGTATCGTTGCCAAGATGCCACCGCTGGCTTCCTTCCCTCCTTCTGGACTGTTTTACGCCGGACACATCCCTGCATGGCAGCTGCTGCCTCTGGCGACATCAAATCGCAATCGCTGCCGGTAAAATCGCACCTAATTCCCTCTGCACTTTCCAACGATGTTAGATCTGCTTGGGATAGGGCGTCGCTGTGCTCCAAGACCGAATCATCCAGCAGATGGTGACGAGGCTGCACTTGACTGTGATCAAGTTCCAGGTGCAGGTGGTGAGGATGTCCATCGCTGTGGTTGTGCGTCGCAATTTTGCCAAAAATGCTGTAAAAGGAGAACATGGTTTAGTCAAGATATTCTAGGGGGTTGGAGCCATACATGCTTTTACAAATGAGAAGAAATTAAATTGCAAAAAGGCAAACAAGGGTGAACTGCGATTTGTATTTGTAGGTTGTATCGATTTATTCTCAGCAGAGATTTTTCGCTCAAAATAAACGCGATAGAACCTTCTAATATGTTTGGGGAAGGTTGTGTGCGTATGGTGAGTAATGTAATGGTTTCCCAAATCAAAATCAAATGAAATGAGTCAAGTGTTGGGACGTGTATTTGTGTATTTCATACGAAGCATTTTCAACTCGGGTCCGTGCAAAAGAAAGGAAAATGAAAAGACGACAACTGAATACATCAAATGTTAAAATGAGGATAACGCATCGAATCAGTAGTATTCAGTATCAGGCTGGCAATACACACATATCCTAGCTACAGGACTCTGTTCTGGACTCACCGACGGCATCTGCAACGCTTGTTGGAGATGGTGCCGATGCCCGGCGCAATCATGACGATGCAACATTGGCACTTCTCGGCAAAGTTTCGCGGCAGGCTGCTGCTGCGAAATCTTCATTCGTTTTGGGCAGAGGCGGATGTTTGACAATTAACGAACACACACAAAACGAAAGCATAAGACAAAAGCAAAACGGTAGAAGTGAGAGACAGAGATTTAAACGATTAACAAGGACCCAGTATACAAATGTCCAATTCTTGCGCAGTGACTCGAGGTGGTGGATATCAAAAAGGTGGTTAACAAGGGAAGCCACGTGGTGGCTCTCGGCACGGGGGATTCCTTTACTTACTTGGTGCCCAGACTGCGACACTTGCGATGGCCCGGCACAAATTTTGTGCCGCTTGCCATTCGCATGGAGCCAATGGTCTTGGCCGGCGAGAGATTTAGGCATCCAAGGGCCGGAGTAACCACTTCCACATTAAAGGACTCCTTTGAGCTGCAGGACGATGAGCTGGGTCCAGAGGGCGACGCAGGTTCCAGGTTTAGAGAGCGCCTTAAAGGTAATGAGTAAATTAGTATAATAGATAAGAAAACAGCTTTGACTCAAAAGATTAATCTTACTTGTACTGATCCTCCTCGAATATGTTCTGCAACTCCTCTATATATCTTATCGAAGTCAGATACTTTTGTGTAGCCTCATGCTTCTGCAGATGCTTATAGTTCGACTGCTGATAGTTCGAGATTACACGCAATATATTGTTCATCTTATTGCGACGCTGCTCTGGCTCCAACCCGCCCTTGTGTGGGTGTGCCAAATCGATGTAGATCAGATCGGTGAGAAAGAGACCCAGATAGGGGATGCAGGGCAGGCGGAGGCTCTCGAGGTAGGAGCGCAGATTCGCCCAGTTGTCCTGATCACTGAATATATCGCTGAGGCGATCGAATGCATTTCGATCCTTTTTCGATAAGCAAGCCCAAGTTTTAGTGAGTCGATATATGCTGGCGCTTTGCATGGCCGAAATAATGGCAAACAGCGAGTGCAGATTGTTGAGCTCATGGAGTTTTTTGGCCACCTGAAAGGCAAACATTTAATCAATGAACCGACTAACGACTTGGGAGGTAAAGTCTTCTCACCTTTATAAAGTGTGTAATAATCTCGGCTCTCTGCTTTGGCTGCTCGGCATTGAGAATCTCCTGCACTGTCCAAAAGCTCGTGTGGTTGAATCGTTTGGTAAATGCCACAATGTTCGGGGTATTGACATGCTTATCCTTTTTCGTCCACGCACAACTGCTTAGCTCATCTGGCTGAATCTGGGCAAAGACTGGGAAATCTAGTAAAGTAATCTGATTAGCCAACACATCGGCGGGTACACGTAACGCGCTCAAAATAACCGCATCCAACTGCTTGATGGAGGCGTGGGCTGGTAAACTTTGCGACTTGGACGGTGGTGCTGCCGAGGCTCTACAAATTGAAAGTAAAAGATAATTAGAACTGATGCCGACTAGCTACTATATACATATACGAATAAATATGACGAGCTCTAACTGCTGATTACTTACGCTATAGTGTAGTAGCAACCAGGCGAATCTGGCGAGGAGGAGAAACTATTCAAACAACCTATGGAGTTCTTGCGGCGTGTGCTCTTGATATTCAGAGTTTTGCTGGCCTGCGGTTGCATACTGGGCGGTTCCATTTGCTGCTCCTTGTGGGTCTTCTCCTGGCGCAAACAGGCCATGGTGTGGGCATTACCATTGGTATTCGGACTTCGTTGCTTGGACACCCGGGTTGGCTGCTGCTGCTGTTGCGAAGGAGGAGGAGGAGGTGAGCTCTGCTTGAATTGAGTCGCGGCATAGGCCTGACCCGTATATCCATTATAGTCCGTGGTGGGCTTTCTGCTTAACTGAAATAACGAGAAAGCTTTAATATCGAAGTACAATCGAGTGGGAAGAAGGTAGATAGATAGTCACCTCTGAGTAGCGCAGACTATCCGTGGACAGGTCGCGTGAGATTTCCGAGTATCGCATCATGGCAGCCAACTCCGGCTGTCGTTGCACTTCGACAAGCTCCTCAAAACTGCAATGGACGAGACTCAAGTTAACTTCGTGATTAGGTTTTGGCTCTCGGTGTTCCGCACACTGGGCAGACTTTTTGTTGACTGAAATCGAGTTTGTTTTCCTCAGTTCTGCATTGTGGCTTTTGTGTTGCACGAACAGTGGTAACAATAAAAAAAAAAATAAAAAACAAAAAAGTGAGGAAAAAACTGGTGGCAAGCCGAAACGAAGCTTCTGGCACGCTTCGCTGCTCGATTTCCAATGGAGCGGGCCATGTGAGTCACGGTGCGAGGAAACCATTCCATGCTCTTTTATGGTAGCTCTCAAGTGGTCAAATGGCTTTTCGGGGGTGCAAGCCGCTGATAAAAAGTCACGGGCTGCAGCGGTCAGCGGAAAGTTTGGTTGGAAAACAAGTCACCCGTTTAGAAACCAAATTGGTTTTCAGCCCAGTTCAATGAACCCGTCGACCAAGGCATAGAAAATGAAAATTTAAATAATCCATTCGTTTCCGGCATTTTTCTCATTTCCACAAAAACAAAAAACAAACTGCAGTTGCTTAAGTGAAAATATACAGTCAAGAGATGACAAATATGTATATATACATTTACGTGATCAAAGGAAAAACATATTCATTTAAAATATAAAGTGCCTTATGAAATGAAAACAAAAGTAACCACAGATCCTTATCGGCATATACAACCTTACAGAAAGCACTTTTCATTTATTTAACATCATTACACCAACCTATATACACATAAGTATCTTACATTCCTCTAAGACTGACTGTTTTGACCCCGTCTAATTAATTTCAATTAAGATATAATCATTTGAAAGCAAAAGCTGATCAAAAGCAATGACGTCCACACATTGTCATTGGTATCTGGGCTTCTGTCTGCGGTTTCCTTCGATTATTTTGCGCTTTTCCGTTTGAGCAAATTGAATTATCCGACTTTGAAATAACAGCGCAAATATCTCGAGACTAGTGTGGGCGAAACCTAAAAGATACATTCCCAAGACGGATGCAAATAAAATCGGTTGGGGAGCGATATTGTTTTTATGCTGTTCTTATCTATTATGAATTCCATTCTAAATCGTTTCAAACTCATTGTGCTCAGTTGGGATTTAATCTACATATCTCTATTGCAGCGAAAGAATTAAAAAAGTATAGTCCTATATATTTTAGATATGTAGTATACAGATGAATTGAAAACAAATTGGGCGGAAAGGCAACAAGAACAGAACCAAAATGTAGACAAGACACGAGTCGAATTCGAATTATATTCCAAAATGCCAGACGACTGCCTCAAGATTTTGAGCAAATGGACTTTATTGACTATTTGAACTATTCCCCATATACACATCACTTCTCTCCTTATTGAATTTTTATATATGACCATACATACATATACGTATCTGTATCTGCGCCAATCTGTGCCATTTTTCTTCTGGATTTCCCTTCGGCTGGTCGGCGATTTAATGGAGATATCAATGCAATTAAAAGCCAAACGATTTACTTGCCTCATCTGAGGGCTCGTAAAGTTCCACCCACTGGGTACAATTTAATCCATGGCATATGTAAATAATTCCTGCCAGACAGCGCGCTCCTTTAATGCGAATTTGTAAACTTTTGATGGGCGAATGAATACTGATTGTTTTTTTTCGTGGTCAATGATATGGCGAAATATGTACATATGTATGCCTGTGTGGAGGCAAAAACATCGCCCACTATATCGATACTCCCACAGAAAATTCAGTGTGTTTATTGCTTTTACACAAATTTCTCAAAAGGAAAACAAACAACGCAGCTGTAGAATTCAAGGAAATCACATTTGCCTCCTCGCGTTGTCGATTCATGTTTTTTTGTTTATCAGACTTGCAATTGTATTTAAATAAAATACAATACAATACACTGACGAGCACACATTTCTACATAATCTCGAGGAAACTTGGTGAGATTTCTCGTTTTCTTCTTGAGTTGGCATTTTCCATTGATAAATTCTTCAACTTGGTAGCTCTGGAATTCGCAATGATGACAAGCGATGACTGCCCATCAAGGGAATTTGCAGTTCAACCCATTCGCTGACTCGCACTGACCTCCAGCTCTAGAAGGGGGGTTAAAGATCTCTGGAGCAGCTTTCTTTGCCGTTCGGAAGCGCGGTGGCGAAATGCATATTTACAGAAGCGACCGTTTCGCAAGGTCAACGGCGAGCGAGTGGCTGTCGCCTGGTGATATTCGCGATTGAAATATTCAACTGACAGGTTCAATAACCGCCTCGAAAGATTGCGATTAAAACTGAATACTTAGCCTCTATTACGATTAGCCTTCGACTTGGGTTTTCTACACGAGTGGGAAAACATTTAGCTAATCTCCCATTGAAAAGCGAGGGGCGTTATCAGCCAGTCGTCTAACTATTTGCTTACACATGCATGCCAGAATAAATACATGTAATTACGCTGGTTAACAACAAAGAGAGAAACTACAAATGGAAAGGTGCCAAAGCAGCAGCAAGGCAAGAAAGCCTGCTTTCGAGGATCGACGGTGGAGTACCCTAGAGGCATCTTTATGTATGAAATAAAATTAGCACAATTCTATATTGCAGCATCAATTTGTGAGAGAACTTTTAGCCCACTTTTGATCTTGGCAACTTTTGTCCTATACCATCCTTAAACACAACATACTCCCACATAAACCAGTCGTTAATTGTTATTTATGGCAGACCAGTGATATAGTCATCCGTTTCCGGTTGCTCCGCATTTGTATACAAATTTGTGCACATTTTCAAACAGATGGCATTTCGATTTGAAGATCTGTTTTCGAGGAATAACAGGTAGATACAAGATTTTTGGCTAGGTAGATAAGTAGATTCAAATGCAAGATACAACTGCTAAGATTTCTCCGTTGCAGCACAACGTTGCCAACTTATGCGTGCAATTATAATACCCACATGTAGGGTAGTAGCTTGAACAAAAACAATGCCAAGGAAGGCCAAGCAATCGAGCTGGGGTTTCTTCTTTCATCTCCTATTCTCGTGTTTTGTATTTGTTCCATGAGCTGCTTATATATGTATGTACATACGATCCACGGCACATGTGAGCCACCAAAGTGGGTCACTTGGTGAGCATCCAGCCAGCCAGTCGGAGCAGCGAGCCTAGAACTGAGCCACTTACCCAATTTCTGCTTCGAGTGGCTGTACTTAAGTCCAAGGAATAAGCATGAACAAAAGGCAATTGGAAACGGGCGAGAAACCTTGAAATGCAGCATTTCAGCATCTTGGCAGCGCAGGCAAAAACATCTGTCGCTCATATCCTGTTGGACGAGTCCAGGCAAAACAGATGCACCGAAAGAAAATTGCAGGCAGTTTGCATATTTAGTGCATATTTCGCACTTCATGTGAATTTGGAATAAGGAAGATACTGCTAATAGTTCGAAATATTTTTATAATATAATCCTAGATTTTCAAGAAGAGCAAAGTAGCAATAAGTACTTGTAATTAATACAAGTACATATGGAATTTTGAACGGCAGACCACAAATTTCATGATGAGTATCACATTTTGCAGTGTTTACATGTTTTATTTATTTGGGATACGATACGAATGGAGCACATCGTTTTTTGCGGTGCTTATCAACAGCAGCTGGCAGCTTGAGAATCCAGAGGCGTTGCCTGCGACTGCGAGTAACTTCTTATCACGCCGCTTATCACCTGATCTAATGCCGAAAGGAAGTGCCAAGTGGGTTTCGCTGGCCGCCGCCCGATGATTCACATTTCGAGACATTTACGAGTATGTACTAATGTATAATGAATGTTTGTTTCGCGGTGGAAATAAATCGATAGCATTGAACACGAAACGCGGAAAACGGGAAGCCGAACATAAACACGGATACACAGGCAGCCAGCCACTCACGCAATTTGCTTTCGTTGGGGTTCTAAGCTCATTGTATGCAAAGTGTGGCGCCCACTCACCACCCACCCACCACCCACTTGGGCGTAGTTTCGTAATCAGTCCCCGACGAACTACAAAAAACAAAAAGGCACAACGCATTGCACTTGCCACTTGGATCTTTGAGCATTTGGGGCGACAAATGGACGAATATAGCGACGCCCAAATCCTAAATAGCAATGCATATTGTTATTTATAGGCTTTCCCCGCCCCGCCTATGTAACCAGCACTTTCAACTCACTTCGAGCTCCAGCTGCTGGTGCATTTTTTTAGCTCAACTAATCGATGTACATGCGATGACAGCCGCTGCGTCGCGCTCTTTTAATTACTATTCACCACGCTTATTGGCTTCTTCTTTCGTTCGTTTGTTTAAAAACTCGAGAACAGCGAAAATTCAGCAGCGAATTAACAGAAAAACGATCCGCGCGCGACGCCGACGCCAACGTACAGTGTGACCGGGCGGCTTTTGGCTTGAAATACCACTCACGAAAATGTACTAATATAAGCCGAACGGTGAAATATACTACTTAAATATAAATTTAAAGATCATTTTATTTTAATCACATTCCAATTAATTCAAATTTATTTTCGGCCACATTTTTATTGATACTCCTTTTTAGCTCTTAATTTTGAAATGCCAGCGTTGGGTATATGAGATATTTATAATTTAAGCTCTTTAAAATTATTTTCTTTAATTTTTAATTTTTAAACATTTTTTTGGTGTGTCCTTGTCATAGTCAGTTAATATAATTTATTTTTATTTTATTTTTAAAACATTTTTAGAAAATGGTTGGAAACCTTGAAAGCGATGTAGCATTAACACGAACCTTATCTCAGTATTGATAATATTTTTTAAACTCATTTTAGAAACTTGTTAGCATTGATAAAAACGAACTATTGTCACTTTTTAGATTATAATACCCATATAATTATAAAAAGCCCACTAGCCAAAAATCCAACCTTTTGCCAATCAATGAAAATCCATTTCTTTTATAAAAAATATATATTTAATTTCTTTACTTTACATCGGAAGTAGCTTTATCATTTCATTCCTTTTTTTGGGTTATTTTTCGCACTTGCATTTAGATCAACAGGGACTTACGACTACGAGGAATTGAGCATTGAATGGATGGGAGGAAGACAGCAAGAAGTGGGATAGAATGGGCACGAATAGATGCGGAAGGATGAGGGGGACAGGTAGGGGACATAGTTCTAGAAGGACTTAACACTAGGTATTGCTATATGTTCGGGGAATCTAGCTAAATGTGTCTGTGAGTCGTTTCTAGTACCGATAACCGCTGCCATCGTTGTCGCCGTTCTGACCACCGGGTCCGAATCCATTCCGGCCACCCTGACCCGGCCTGCCGCTCGAGTATCCTTGGCCATCCTGACTATCCTGGCCATTACCGCCTGGACGACCACCAGGACGACCGCTGGAGTAGCCATCACGGCCCAGATCCTGACCACCGGGACGTCCGCCGGAGTAGCCCTGATCACCGCCATCCTGGCCGCCTATCACTCGTCCACCGATGATCACACGACCGCCATCGGATCCACCATTGCCATTGCCGCCTGGCCTGCCATTGGAGTAGGCGCCGGCACCGAGGTCCTGACCACCTGGACGTCCACCGGAGTAGCCGTCTCGACCCAAGTCCTGCCCGCCAGGGCGACCGCCGGAGTAACCGCCTGGTCCCAAGTCTTGGCCGCCCGGCTTGACATTAGAGTAGCCACCGGCACCTAGATCCTGACCGCCTGGACGACCACCGGAATATCCACTGGGTCCCAGATCCTGGCCTCCTGGGCGTCCACTGGAGTAACCACCATTTCCGTTGCCATTACCATTGCCTGGACGTCCACTAGAGTAGCCATCAGCACCCAGATTCTGACCGCCAGGACCTCCAGGTCCGCTGGGACCGCTGGGACCACTGCCATCGTTGGCATCGCCTTCGTAGCGGATCTGTGGCCGGTAGCCCTGCTGGTCGGCCTCATATTCCACAATCTAGGAGAGACAGAGAGAAAGAGAACGAGATAACAATGTTAGCCGTGACAGGAGGATGAGGTGGTGGAGCAGTGTGTGGATCCAAATCGACTCCTGCTGCCCGCCATCGCTGCCGGCGCCGCTTACTTGCTTCCTTCCGTCGGGCAACAGGACATTGTACTGGCCGGTGGTGAAGTCACCGTCGCGCATCTCTGAATGCCCGAACGAGAGTCCGCTGGGCGCGTCCTCAACCTGGTAATTAAATTCGTACTTGGCGGGCTCCTAAACGCCGTACAACGGATCATGGAGCATGGAGCATGGATGGATCATGGACAGCGGATCATGGAGAATGGAGAACGGATTGGGGCGTGTGGAGAAAGAGAGAAACACAGAGAGATAGAGTGTCTGGGATCAAGAATTCAGTTTTCTGTGGGGATGCAAGCTTTAAACGCCGATGGCTGTGCAGGTGAGCGATAACGAGTCTACCAAAGATTTGCAAGGGGGCAAGTGTGCAGCGGTGTGGGCGGTGGAGCGGTGTTCCCTTGTGGTCATTTCCACCCAGTGATCCCCGAATACAAATCCCATTTTACAGATGCCATACCATATACCCCATTTGCTAAGCTATCAAACACTTACATCGTTATCGTAGTCTGCGCCGCCGGGTCCACTGCCTCCAGCGCCACCTGCTCCCGATCCAGAGGCTGGGGGTCCGTAGGAGTCGGAGGGTCGGCCACCAGGTCCCGAGCCTGGAGCTCCATAGCTGCTCGAAGGACGTCCGGCGCTGCCATTGCCGCTACCAGGGGCGCCATATGAATCTGAAGGCTTTTGGTTCTGACCAGGAGCACCATAGGAGTCCGATGGGCGACCACCAAATCCACCTTGGCCCTGAGCAGGAGCTCCATAGCTGCTTGAAGGACGACCACCGCTGCCGTTTCCGTTTCCGCCACCAGGAGCGCCATAGGTGTCAGATGGACGACCACCGTTTCCACCACCGGGAGCGCCATAGCTGCTTGAAGGACGACCGCCATTATTGCCGCCACCAGGAGCGCCGTAAGTGTCCGAAGGACGACCACCGTTTCCACCACCAGGAGCACCGTAGGTATCCGAAGGACGACCGCCGTTTCCACCGCCAGGAGCACCATAGCTGCTCGATGGGCGACCGCCATTTCCGTTGCCTTGTCCTTGACCAGGAGCTCCATAGCTGCTTGAAGGTCGACCGCCGTTGCCATTTCCACCACCACCAGGAGCACCATAAGTGTCCGATGGG
The DNA here is from genome assembly GCF_004382195.2 of Drosophila sechellia. Taxonomy (NCBI): domain Eukaryota; kingdom Metazoa; phylum Arthropoda; class Insecta; order Diptera; family Drosophilidae; genus Drosophila; species Drosophila sechellia. The sequence goes on along the minus strand of NC_045950.1, from coordinate 12,869,304 downwards.
CGTCCACCATTTCCGCCACCAGGAGCACCGTAGGTATCCGAAGGACGACCGCCGTTTCCACCACCAGGAGCGCCATAACTGCTCGATGGACGACCTCCGTTGCCATTTCCACCACCAGGAGCTCCATAGGAATCTGAGGGCTTGCCTCCATATCCACCTTGTCCTTGTCCCTGTCCTTGACCCTGGCCTGGAGCGCCATAGCTGTCTGAGGGTCGTCCGCCGTTTCCACCACCAGGAGCTCCATAGGTATCCGACGGCCTGCCGCCGGCACCACTCTGACCCGGTGCTCCATAGCTATCGGACGGAGGTAGATACGAGTTAACTGGTGGCTCCGGTCGCCCAAGGACCACCATCGCCATGAGCAGCGTCAAGCCGAGTAACTTGAACATATTCCACTGGTATCTAAAGCTGGAGCTGGAACTGAAGCTGTGCTACGGGCTGATCGGAATCTTTGGGATGAGACTAGCGCTTGGAAGCAGCGCCGAATTCTGACTGATCTGTGGTAGCTGCCACATGGCGTATTTATATGAGGCAAAACCGAAAAACTGAAAGTCTAGGATGCACACACACGAACTCGACAATGAGTTGGAGGTGGTTTTGTGGAGCGTGTGGCAACCGGCGCAACAGCTGCTGCGGCTGCTGCTGCTGTTGATGCAGCTGATGCGGCTGCCACATACGATCGTCTTCAGAGAAGCGGTGGCTGATTCTATGCGGCCCAAAGCAAAAATCTCAATCACTGAGCTTGCTTGCCAACACTTCACCACACCGATCTGCGCCAGATTGCCGCGTGAAGGGTGCATCGGTCTTGGGTCTCGGGCTGATTTGCCTTCTTTCGGTGCACATCTTCTCGAGGCGCGGCGAGGTGGTGATTGTGCCCGGGCCCCAAGCCTTTTGCATCCGCCGTTGCGTTGGCCCAAAGTAGTCTACTCGGTCTACTCCACTGGGTGAATGTGTCGGCGGCGTCTGCCGCGGCTGACTCTCCCAAGCGAGTGGTTACTATGACAAGCGCCAAAGTTTGCATTTGTTTGCCTTGTCTTGTCAGCGACGAAAAAGGAAAAATAATAATAAAAAGCCCAGCGATACATTGAACACGATCGTGCCAACGACGAGCCCAATTGGGTGTAGGATCCCCAGATGCGTCTGATGGGTGTAGAAGGGTCGAGTCGATCGCAGATTGGAGATTGTGGCGATGGCTCGAAGATCAGAGAATCAATTGCAAATGAAGGGTATGTAGATGATATGTAAACTGGAATCACTGAGACTAATTGCATTGATTATGTTCCAACTAGATCCAGAGCAGGTTAGTGTAACCAAATGACAGCTCAATCTTCATGGCAATTCTTCAAGATTGATCATCTGTGCGAGTTGTTAAGATGCAAATACAAAGTTAAGATTCATGTTCATATCTTTCAGATAGCTAAATATCATCAGTTCTATCTCCAACTATTTTCATCATAGATACTTAAATCTGCAAGGGTATGCGATACATCATCCACACAGTACAGATTGCCACACATCCATTGATTCAGTTACTCAGCCCATCCAAATCGGAACAGCAGCCCCCACACAAAGGGATTCCCGAACTTATGGGAAATTAATTGCGACGAGTTTTCGCAGTCCGCCCACCGTATTAACTTGGCTAGCTTGGTTAACTTCACTTGGCAGTAGCGCCATTCGCGGATTATGGATCACAGATCACAGCCTTCGCCGGCAAATGGGAACGTGCAGAATTAATTGCCCCACTACGTGCTTGGTCATGGGAGTTGGAATGGTAGATGCCGGCTCAGCATCCTGCTTTTAGCCAGACGTGTGGGTCAAAAAACGACTGATGAAGATTGAGATATTCGCCATGGCACGTTGACAGTTTAAAATAACTCACTGGTTAGTAGCTCATCTCAGGGATTTATCTTCATAATTTCAGCTTATCGTGTCTTAACATTGTTGTTAACAAATCTTACATATAAAGCCGTCTATATCGCCTAAGGACTTCCTGAAAGAGCCATGTGTGTATGAAATAGATGGTCACGCACACCAAACAGCAATCGTAAAAAACGAAAAGCAGCAGGAAACCCAGATAAACGCAGAGAAGTAATGTCAAAGTGCATATGATCAATTGGACCACGCACAGCCAACGATGATTAAAGAAAGCTGCAAATAATGCTTATTAAATTTAGTTACTTGTACTAAGAAATTTACTTACTACTCAGGAAGTACAGAATATAAAATACACAACCGATGGCTCCGTTGGGCGCATTTACTTGGGTTATGTTAGCCAGACCAAAGCCATCACCATAGCTGATGGTAAAATATTTAATTAAATTTATATTGTTTATAAAGTAATCTTACATACCCCGATTTAAAAACTAGCGAGCAGCTTATATTTTCATTTACATCGCACATTGGCCTATAGTTCTTATCCTCCTTCAGTTTCATTTTGACATACAGTGAATAGACCGAAATGGCCAATCCACAAACGCAAATCCATCGCAGTCGGGAAGCTGTACTGTACGCCTGTTCCATTGTCTTGCTCCTTGGGTAATGAGCTCATGGCAGCAGGACATTCCAGCTCAGATTTAGGAATAACACTGTTTGCAGCTGCGCAATGGGTTGGCAACAGGATACACTTACTGTGGGTATCTGAGTTTTACAATATACCTAATACATAATAATATTATGTTAATAATAATAATAACAATATGATTAATATATAATGTACTTTTCAACGTGTTCCTAATAATTGCGACTGAGGTTCCATTAACATGCATTTTTGTTAGGGTATTTAAGGGTATGCTTTTCCATTAACTACCCCTTCTTTTCTCAGTTGGTCTCGCATAAATTCTCGCTCCAATTTAATTTGATGTGACAGGCGGGCAAAGGCAACAGGTAATTTAAGCAAACAGAACCACTAGGGGTTGGTGACCAAATCGAACTATAAAAGTGGGTTTTACCGGAGAAGGTGAAGCTCCTTTAGTCTGGGAACTATCACCTCTAAACCGAAACGAACATGCACATGCATCTGCGGCAAACAACATCGCATTAGGCCACGCTCCATTGCATGCATATGAAACTAGCGACTGCGACAACATCATCCAAGTCGAAGACGACCAAGAGACATCTCTGCCCGGCCAAATCAGACTAGACGAGCTCATGTAGAGCCGCTAGTCTTGGCATGACACAATGATGCCTACAACTCCAACTGCGGCCACATCTTTGGCCCCCCACCCACTCGCTCGTTCCGTGTCCCTTTTTAATTTATAGCCTCACGAATTTGAATTATTCTGTGTTCGGGTGTTTAATAAAAAATAAATATCCAAAAGTAGCTGGGCCCATCCAAAAGTGATATATAAATCCACGTTAGCCATGATGAGGTAACCGAATGGAAACAATTTACAAAATTGCAGTAGCTCAGCCCCCAGGAGTGAAGTGAAGTGATGAATTCACGCAACCTTGGCGTCGCTACTTTGCCATATAAAAAGAAAAAAAAATGAAAACAGTCACCGCAGCCAGCGACTTGGCACAGATATCCATTTGATATGGAAAACCCTATCGAGCGGCTGTCAATTCGATTCTGGCTCAAAACCCGGACTCAGCTGCTCCGATCGCGTAATAATGTGCTACTGAAAATGGGCCAATAGAAACGAAGCCACAATATCTGTATAAATACTTTTAATCTTTATTATAGTAGCGACCTTCAATAAAAAGAGTGCAGATTGAGAATAATTTGAAGTAGATAATCATTTATGCAGAAGATGGGCAATCACAAACAATGCAGATATAAAGAGTTTTGATTTCGTTCCAACTTCCTGATGAAAAAATATCGAATGAGTTTAGAATGGTAATCCTAACTTTTAGCTAATGCCATGTTGCAGGTGCACCTCCTCAAGCACGCGTTGTGTTATTTGTCTCCAACGAGGTTTGCCATTGATACGTGATCGAAATCTGGTGAAGTGCCCCAACAAAAGGCTCCTTGGGTGCCCAAAACCAACTGACTGCGAAATGATGAGTCTAGACAATTATGAATACGATTATGAAGGTGAATGCCTCGAAACTGGTGGTGCACGTGCAACTGGAAGGAAGCTAAGGTTGCCGCGTTGCGATGTGGCAATCACACACATTTGTATGCATCATTTGGCTTAATAAATTCGCAATTAATTTGAATCAAAGTGCAGCATAATGACGTGCTAATTTTTAACATTACTTGAATATATTATTTGGCCATTTGCAGCAGCTCAGGCATTGACCAAAAGTATCAGGTAATGAGAAATATAATTTTACAAAACTGTGATATCAGATATTGAATATCTTTAATATATATTAAAAATATTTATATTCTAAAATGTCACATTTTAAATATTAGTTTATAGAAGTCTATTTATGTTAATGGTGCTACGGAAACTTTGAAGCTTAAAGTATTTTTTTAACTTCAGAGCCACGCTACAAGTTTAACTGCATTTTAGAAAACATTCAGTCGTAGTAACATTATTTAGAACTTGAAAAACGATCCGAAAGTTGTTATGTAAGACAGGATAAAGGAGGAGGAGCGAAGTTTCAATGCCTAATGCCTATAATCCGACGTGCCGACTTTTCAGCTGTTGTTGTGCTGTTTAGTTTAAACAAATCCGCGGTTAGATCCGTGATCGAAATCTTGTCAAGCTTTTAAACAAAAGCGTCTTATGCCCAAGTGCCCATCCGACTGCGAAATGATGGAGCTTGACAATTATGATTACGATGCCGAATGCTTTGAGAGTGGAAACTTGGATTTTGTTGTCGCCCGGTGCACGTGCAACTGAATTGAAGTTAAGGTTACTGCATGGTGGTGATTCCCGCCGAGATTTCACAAACGAATACATTTGTATTTTTATTTGGCTTAAAACATTCGAAATTAATCAGAATAAGAGTTTAGCAGTTATTAGTTTGGTTCAATGGGTTTTTCTCTAGTGGTTAGTGGTTATGCACCTCATTTTTGTGTAGTTAGCCCCCTTTTTATTTATTTTATATCAAATTGTTTTGGTTATAGCAATTCCATGAACATTGAATTCATTAGCAAATAGAAAATATATAATAATTATTGCTCATAACGAATATGTTAACACCCTCCTCAACTAAAAACACTTTCGATGAACTATGGCAGAACCAACTTCGTCGTACTCCGAGCTGTCGATCCACATATTTTGGAAGCTAGTGAGTGAGGCCAATACGGAACCACCCGTCCAAACGGAGAATCTGCGGTCTGGACTAGCGTTAACCTTGATTCGCATGGATGGTGGAGCCATTTCGGTTAGGTCTTGCAGGAATCTATGCTCGATGTTACGGAACATGGTCGTTCCGCCGGAGAGCACAATGTTCGCATACATATCCTTTCGCAGATCCATGTCGCAGTTGGTGATCGAGTGATAGGTGGCCTCGTGGATGCCCATCACCTCCTGACCCAGCAAACTGGGCTGGAAGAGAGCCTCCGGGCAGCGGAATCTCTCGCTGCCCAAAACGATTTTCTGCCCATCTGGCAGCTCATAGGTTTCATCCTTCCCGTGGAGTTCCATTTCCTTGGCATAGTTCATCGACACATAGCAGAGTTTCTCCTTGATGTCACGCACGATTTCCCGTTCAGCAGAGGTACCCATTGTAACACCCCTCTCCAGAAGCAGCTTGCACAGATAATCGGTGAGGTCCCTGCCGGCCAGATCAACTCGTACACAGGCATGGGGCAGGGCAAATCCTTCGTAGATCGGAACCGTGTGCGTCACACCATCACCCGAGTCCACCACTATGCCCACAGTACGCCCGGTGGCGTAAAGTGAGAGCACAGCCTGAACTGCTACATAAAAAGCTGGCACCTGAAAGTGTTCGAACATAATCTCCGTCATCTTCTCTCTATTCTTCTTCGGATTCATAGGCGCTTCGGTGAGTAGAGCCGGCAAGTCCATTGGATCCGCCCGCAAGAGCTCGTACGTGTGCTTCCAAACCATCTCCATATCATCCCAGTTCTTGACCATTCCGTGCTCGATGGGATACTTCAGGGTTAGTATACCCCTTTTTCGAGCTGCCGCCTCGCCAATAACAGTTTCACCGATCAAGGAATCGAGCAGGACGTTTAGGTGACGAGGTCGGCCCACAATCGACGGGAAGACCACGCGGGGAGTGTCTTCTGGGGAGAATCCAGCCTTACATACTCCAGATCCGTTGTCAATAACCACTGCGGCTTGGTGTGAATTACCATCTACCCCGCTGCTCATGTCTCCACAAGAGGTTGCTGAACAAATCATCGTCAAATCATAAAATTATTAACATTTAAGCAACTTACGCACATGAAGATATTTGTGAAGAATGTTTTGTGCCCGTTTATCTGTTATATCGATTTTGATTCGGGAAGGTATTTGAAATGTAGACATGTTGTGTGCTGTGTTTCAGTCGGATTTTAAAACTTATGACGTTAAATTCTTGGTTAATTTCAAATTTGGCGCCATGAAATACAGCGGCCAAAATCGATTAATCCAGTATCAATCGATTGTAAGCAATCGATAAGTAAGCAGCTAGAAAAAACTAAAATAATATTTAAACAAATCCTCCATATGAATTGAATATGTCTCAGTGCTCTTGAAAAATTAAATTAAATTTCTTTTAGTTTTACTATTAAACTTCAATATATATGTGTTGATCTCACATCACTGACTGATTGTGACCTTTCGATATTTTCATTCGCTCATCTGCTCATCTCTAGCAGTAAATTGTTCAAAAAGATCAAGCAAAATAACGAGAACGTAAGCCTTGTTTTATTTGATATAAATTCTGATATCAGGACTTAGCCTTGTTTGCAGTCGAATAAATCGCAGAGATGTTCGTGGCCCGTAAAATTTCGCAAACTGCAAGGTAAGTTGCACCGGAAAAGCGAAGAAAAGTATGCCAAAATCGATGCCGGCTGATTACATAAATAGCAACAAATGGCGACCCTGATCTTGAGGACATTATAAAACAAGACACACTTAACCCTTTGCAGCCTGGCGGTGCGTGGCAAGCACACCCTGCCGAAGCTGCCCTACGACTATGCCGCCCTGGAGCCCATCATCTGCCGGGAGATCATGGAGCTGCACCACCAGAAGCACCACCAGACCTACGTCAACAATCTGAATGCCGCCGAGGAGCAGCTGGAGGAGGCCAAGTCGAAGAGCGACACCACCAAGCTGATTCAGCTGGCTCCTGCCCTGCGTTTCAATGGCGGTGGCCACATCAACCACACCATCTTCTGGCAGAACCTCTCGCCCAACAAGAGCCAGCCCAGCGACGAACTGAAGAAGGCCATCGAGTCGCAGTGGAAGAGTCTCGAGGAGTTCAAGAAGGAGCTGACCACGCTGACCGTGGCGGTCCAGGGCTCCGGCTGGGGCTGGCTGGGCTTCAACAAGAAGTCGGGCAAACTGCAACTGGCCGCCCTGCCCAACCAGGATCCCCTGGAGGCCTCCACCGGCCTGATCCCCCTCTTCGGCATCGATGTCTGGGAGCACGCCTACTATCTGCAGTACAAGAACGTGCGTCCCTCCTACGTGGAGGCCATCTGGGACATCGCCAACTGGGACGACATCTCGTGCCGCTTCCAGGAGGCCAAGAAACTCGGGTGCTAAGCACAGCCGGAGATTGTCTATGTTTAATCTATAAGCATCTGCGGATCGGAGATCCTAAATTGTAGTCTAAGTTGCGGCTAATAAATTGGTACCAGCTAGCAACTAATTTTTATCAATTGTATGAATGGGAATAAAACTATTTAAAACATAGTAATAAAATAAGAAAACATCTCACAAAGGTGATTAAAAACTATTACTTCATTTAGGAACTAAAAAATATACATATACTTAACGTTTTTTCATTTAATCAATTTTATTACGCTTCAAAATAATTAATTTTCATATTAAATTAAAATATCGCAAGTACTGTAAATGTTTTTCAACACTGCCGCCCATGGTGCCATCTCTAGCTAATCAGCTGTGCGCGAGCCAAACAAAAACAAAACAAAAGTCAGCCAGCCGCGAAATCGGGGGAGGAAAATTGACATTTCCACCGAGTTTTCCCGAGCTTGCGTGCGCGCAGCTGCAAACAATTTTCCAGCACGCGTATCCGAATGGTGGGACAAATGGCCAGCCGCTGGCAGAGTCGTTTGTTGCCTGTTCGCGTAATGGCCATCCTCGAAAATCGCCCGGAGTTTTGAAATCGAGAGACCAGCACGAAACAAAGGAAAAATCATTTAATTTCCTGAGGGCGGTGACGAATGAAAAACATACAAAATAAACCAATTGAGTGCAATAATAATTTAATAAACAACTGTGATTGTGAGTGTGTGAGGAAAACTGTTGACGCCCATCTAGGAATTTAACTTATAAACGTAAGTAAGCTACCAAACAAAACATAAAAACTGTTAAGAAATTATGAGATCAGGATTCAATTAAAACTATTTTCGATTAGTTTGTGAAAAACTCCACTTGACGGTATTCGGGAAAATGTGTGAAAAATCAATATTCCACAGCCAGTTGCCCCAGAAGTGCGCACGCATCTCCCTTCGGGAACTTTTCCAACTTTCGTCCTGTTGCGGATCCTGCTTGAGGTCCTTCAGCAGCTGTCCGCCCCCAGTGGATTCTATAAATAAAACCTCTCCGCTCTTGTTTGCGAATTTCCCCGAGCATATGGATGCAACCTGTCATTCAGCGCATTTATGCGCAACAACACCCACGGTTTTATCGCCTGGCCAATTGACGTCAGGGAGGGTAATCTAGTTACCAGGGAAGTTCCAATTGTCGGTGTTGTCTCTATCCAGCCAAATCAACATCAAATGTTTGCCGACGGTCAACCTCTGACCTTTGAGTAGAAGGAGTCTGAAGGCACAACCTTCACCTCGCTGCTACTCAGCCAGCGTTGCCCCATTCAAGTGGCACATTTGCGTGGGAGGTCGATTGGTCCTTCGCATATAGCGCGTCCCCACTGTCTGATTGTTGTGCGTGGGCAAAGGGTTTGTCTACTGAACGAAAATCAATCTTGAATAAATATATCCATTAGAAAAGAAATCTGATCAAACATATGATAAGTTTTAGTGGATTTGAGTATATTTTCTGTACACTTTATTTAAACTTATCTATGATGATGTATATAATCCTTAGGATTTATTTTGAAAACTAGGGGTACTAATTCTGTTTTCTTCTCCGTGTAATATTGTGCGTCATGTCCAGCGCCACTGTGGTTGTGATTATAGTGACCAGCTTGATTGAGAGATTAAGGTTTCAGTGGATTGCATGGGAATTGAGCATCTCGTTTGCTTGTGATTGTTGTTTGCTGTTCTAATAATAGGGTAAATCTGAGGCAAGGCCCCTGGGAGCATATGGGCTTCACCAGCTTGAATTTCGAGCCAAGTTGGTGCAGTTGCTCCTAAACAAAGGACTGACCAAAGCGGCGGCTTTAATAAGTCGCAGCTCGCCAACCGCCGCATAAAGTGGCTTTCCAAAGTGTCATGAATAAATAAGGCAAAATACTTAAACAAAAAAGGAGTAAAGTGTGCCGTATCCTTTGGAAAAAAGAGTGCCCAGTGGGGGGGGGGGGACTAAGCAATAAACATAAATTTCCGCTGAGCAGCATTAAGAGGGAAAATGGAAAGTGTGAGGCAACATTTTACCTTGCCGCGAAATGGCTTCCTTTTCTGACAATTTGCCCCTTCTTTATTATTAATTATTTTTAATTGTGTTCGGCAAGGCAAAGGACCATAAGCTTGTGGTTGTCCCAAATGATTTATGTTACCTGTGCGCAGCACTTTTAAGTGTTCCCCAATGCAGTCCCTTGTTTTTTTTTTTTTTTTTTGGGCGTGGCCGCCGCCCAGTGCGGTCTACTCCATCACGTGTGGTCAGCTACCCACAAAAGTAGGCAACAAAAACGTCTCGAAATGGAAATCACTTGCTAATCAACGTGTCCTGGCAGCCGCGTGCTTGCAAATTATATGCTACATATATATAGAGCGACAGCTAGGCACCGAAAGTTACAACATTCCACGCCAACATCGGGAGGTCCTGGGTGACAATAAAAAGCTACAGTGGAGAAAAAGTATCCGCAGTGATATTTCATTTGTACGGATTGCTCAAAATTGTACACTAAGTGCAGTTCCTGGAACATTTGTAATTAAAATACAATTGTATATATATTTTATATATTTAATAGATAAATATTTTTATCATAGATATAGCAATAATCCCAAGATTAAACCTATATCTAATTTTTCTCTGTATCAGAAATCACTGAGTAAACAAACCTTGAAATTATGAGAACCGAAACAAAAAATTGCAAAGTGGGTGGAAAAGCAGGGCCCGTCGAATGTTTGCCTCTTGAAAGATGATTCACCATCGGGCTCGCTCTTCCTTCCTTCCTTCCTTTTCGATGTCCTCTTCCTTCCCCTCTGCTCTTTGGCATTCCCACTGCGTTGGGACGCGACTGTGGCCATACACTCACATACAAGCGTTTTCCTCGGATGAGTCATCAGCCATTTCCCTTTGCGTTTGTAGTGGTGTAGCTCGACTGTGTTTGTGCTTTTTGCGTGGGGCAGGCTTTCTCCATCTCCCGCTCTGCTTATTTTTCCTACTATATTTTCCCATTTTCCCCACGCTTTCGTTGCAATGACTTAAATAACCAAATCGCATTTATCGTTTATGTTCTAGACTTAATGGAGGACACCAACACTCAAACATTTCCAGCTTTAGGTGTCCTGGGGGCTTTCGGAAAAAAACGGAGAAATATCAAGGGGTTTTTATATACACGTGTCTGCCATTTCAAGAGCTCTTATTCTCCTCCGCCACGTTGGCCATAAATGTCATTTGCGCCGCGGACTTGAAAATTGAATTTAAATTTAATTTCAAGACCGGCCCGCAGCTAAGTAAAAAAGAATAATTCTCAGATGACTCATACGCAGTGTTGTCTGCTGGAGTGTTACATTTTAATTGCTTGATCATGGCCAAGAGTCAGCGAACTCGCATGATGCAGCGGAAAATTGAAATGTTTTGGCGCATGAACTGTCATTGACATTCGCCCAGTGGAAAATCCTTAAAGTCGTTGGTGGAAAAGCGGTAATTGCGCAGCCAACAAAAAACGTCAACGACCGCTTTTCCCGCTCTTCCCCAGTTTACCTACAACTCGATATTTTCGTTTCGTTTCAGTCTGTGCGTGCTTTTTATTGCCTTAGAAAATTCTGCGCATTAAACTAGCTAAAAGTTCCCAACAAGGTGCGTTTCAGACGTGCGTTTTTTCAAAAATATTTTTTTTTCAATTTTTGTAAAGTACAAAAAGTATAAATGTATAAAATGTAACATTCCTGAATTTCGAGCTCTTCAATAATTTACACTTTATCAATTAAATATCAGCAAATGCTGATTTCACCCGAACGTCTTTACTAAACGAATGAATGACTTCCTCATGAACCAGAGTCACGAACAACAAGTAGACAACGTATAGCCCAATCGAATACAATCCCATTGAACGGCGGGCGAAAAATCCCAACGTTGTGGACCAGAGCAAAATGGTAAAGAGTGCCATGTTGAGAAATATGAAGGCGATTTCACCATATTCTTCTATGTGGTCATCACATCGATTTCCCACCAGACTTCTTACGTAGGCCACAGTGTTCCCAGTGACAACGATAGCTAAAGGATCAGTTTAGATATTAATCTAGAGCAAATTGTTCGAGGTACTCACTGAAAAAAGATCCTCCTATGGCGGATGCAAAAGCCATTTTTGGATAGCCATGAATGGCCACAGCGGTGTTCGCGAATAGTGTGCCCAGATTCCCTGTAAATGCCTTCACAGTGGCGCCCATGTAGTTGTCATCTATGGACAATATGTTTCCAATCACCTCGAGGACTGTATCGATTTCCGTGGCGCAGAGAAAGATTAAGAACATCGATCCTGTTAGATTCATTATGGTAAACACCTGAAAAGGAGTATTAAGGATTTAATTCGAGTTCTTGGTGCATTATCTTCACTGTAGCTCACCCAGTGATAAGATGGTGGCACATCAGTCCGTGAATGGAAGAGAATGAACACTGCAAATGGCACAGTGAGTACGAAGGAGTAGGCTCCATACATCAGGGTGTTCTGCAGGCTTATATACCATAGAACGTTCGCTTTCCTATGCATGAAAGCTGCAATCGGGAAGAATATATTATTAATTATTATTAGTGTTAACTACTCACACAAAAATATCGATATTGATAGTGCAGGATTGACTACTACATTGATGGCGTTTAGTAGCTTGTTCCAGCCATGTTTCTCCAATTCGTAGTCCACCAGGGGAATATACAGGGTGCAGATGACGACGGCCGGAGCCCTGATCAACAGTAGGACCCGGTTAAGAAGTTCCGCCTGCTTCCAAGCCTGGCACTTGATGGGCCTGAGGGAAAGGAAGAAATCCCTGAAGATCCCTTGGTTCTTCGATTGCGTGTAATCAAGCATCATAGTTCGGGTGTAGCGTCGATTAACGCTAACACGAGGATTTCGAATCATTCTCATTGTGGTGTAGCGTATTCTGGTTATCGAGATACTACTGCTTTTTTCCAAAATCTCCACCCTCGTATCCTGTGAATAATACTCCAGCTTTCTCTCGAGTTCTTGAAGTTTCAATGCTATTTCAGGTGTTTCCTTCTCATCCAGAAGTTTTTGCATTTTCGCACGCGTTGCTAGCAACTTATTTTGTTAACAATATATATATATATAAATCAATATATGAATACACTCACAGGCTATGGTCTTTTGTAATAAGTACACATCTGCCACGTTGATAATGATGTAGCTAATGTAAACCAAGAGTACAACTAAATTTTAAGACAAGGACATTACAATTTTGCGGAAAATAGGAAATCGACTTGGGCTATTATGCTTACTTAAAAATTTCAATTCATCATAGCTCAATGTGAAATGGTGCGATGCAAAGTAATCCATCAATAAAGTCGCTAAGAGAAGAAATAAAATGTCGCGGACCGTTTCGTAGGAATTCATCTTGAAGGGGGAAATGTAGCAGATTAGGCCACCGGAAATCGTAATCACAAACAGGGCTGACGACAAGTTGTTGGCAAACACCGGCACATGACGTTCAACGCTGGCCAAGTTGGCGAATAGGTCGGCGGAAGTGTTTCCAAAGGCCATCAGGGTAACTCCCGCCAAATGCTCGTTCATATGAAGGAATCGGGATACGGCCTTCAGAGCAGGACTATAGCTGCAAATGCAATTCAAATCACTAGACTTCAAGCTCAATTTCAATCTAAGAGATAGCTACTTACTAAACATTGATCGTGTAGATTAGTATAACCAAAATCTGAAAGCAGAACGCCACGAACAAGGCGATGAAGATCATTTCCTGGAACTGATTGATACACTTCAGATCGCAGGCCAGCAGTCTCATGTATGGAATTACATTCGTGCTCGAATTGCAGTCCACCGCTTTCTTTACGAAATCACATCGCTCCTCGAACGGAAAGTTGTTGGCCGCAAAACAGCTAACCGTTTTCCAAAAATTGTCAAATTCCGCGTCCATCGCGTTTGGCACGAAAAAAACATCGGATTTGGTTGTTTTTGTGTCGGTGGACGACATTTTAGTATTTATTGTTGGTAATTCGAAATATTTGAGTTGTATTAGGTAAAAGTGAAACTAGTTTTGGGATTACTTTGATTTTCTAAGAGCTATCAGAAAAAAACAAATTCAACAAATAATTCCAGCTTAAATCGTTGTTTTCGATGATAATACTAGTTATTTATTTACATTTTTAATCACTTGTTAAGTTTATTATATTTTAAACTTCGCACTTGTAATGATAACAGATTACCCCCAAATAGGGACCTTCAGCTTCCAGCACATTCTTTTACCAAGCCCCATCCTTAAACATTTCCCTACCAAAGCCACAACCTCCAACTCTTTACTGCCTCCCAGCCTCGCCGTCAGATTTCAATGTCAATGTAATTACGCCGTAGAATATATAGTATACAAATACCTACTACCGAGTAACATAAAAAGCCAAAGCTTGTCCTGCGTCTCGGTGCGATAGGAAATCAATAAAAAGAATTCACTTTACGTCATCAGCTGGTGGATAAAGCCGTCGCTATAGCCACTGTGCCGGCAGCGATATCTGAAATGGCTCATAATAAGATCAAACATCGGGGGGAAAATTGGGGGGCCGCCACAGTGGCTGTCCGAAAAAGTGGACACCTTGCGCTAATAATGAAATTCATTGTGCCCGCGGATGGCAGGCGTTTGTTTTGTTATTGCGGACCTTTTACGCTATTTGTATGAAATTTATAAAATATTTTTCGCATACCCATATACACCTCGCAGCCCACACAGTTGCTGCCCTTCCAGTTTCTTGCCCGGATTGCGGCGCATGCGTCCTGCTGGTGGGCTGGCCGTCGTCGTATCCTCTGAACTTTCCCAGAGCTGCTCACTGTGTCGTCTACCCTTAACGGGTGCAGTTCGTTCTGGTCTCGAGTCGTGCGCGAATTTCATTTCCTAAGGCCTTCCGCTGACTGGCCATCGATTTTGTGCAGAAAAGCCCAGAGTTTTCATCAGCGAAAAGTTGCCCAACCGTTTAAACAAAGCGCAGCCAAGTAAAGCAACTAACAAGTTTCAAATAAAACAATTCGATACAGTGGCAAACTAAAACTTTATCAATTATTTGTCCCCCAAAAAAAAGGAGTGAAAATTTTTCGCTGTTATACAGAAAGGCAGACCCCTACACATATATACACATATACGAGAGCCTACATATATATATATATACATATATATATATATATATAATATATGTTCAAGAATCCTTTAGCCTAGTCAAGAAGAAGAAGCTACGCGAATGTGCGCTTTTGGTTACCTATTGTTTTTCGCCCTATTGTTAACAACAATTCTGGTGCTGTCCATTATTTTCGCCACCACCTCCAAGCGATCCATGTTGGATAGCTTTGTACTAGTATTCAATTACACACAAGAACACCAGCCAGACCAAGAAATGCAGCAACAACAACAACCAACGGACTATCAGCAACAACCACAAATGTTCCTAAAACAGAAAATATTTTGAGTTCCATGGGTTAATGAGTATAATGCCCCGAAAAATAATAAAACGAAACAGAAAATCAATTGGTAAATGCTTCAAAATATATTTGCAAAATTTCATCAATTCGCTCGACCGAACATTTCAAAATTCTCGATAAAACATAGCCCATAATTACGTTTTACATAATTTTGATTCGCTACTTTTTGCCCCCCATCATCTAGTGTGTACAGTGGCCTCCAGAGTAGTGTGCATAGTGTGTGTGTAGAGTGTAGAGATTTCCTGGCTCGGTGTCCATGGCAAAGGCAACTTGAAAATTTATTAATAAAGGTCAAGAAGAACGCAAGCGAAGGATATTACCCACGAATGGGACGGGCGCGCATATGAGTGTGGTGAGAGGTCCTGCATACCGTATTAAGTGCCAGCCGTGTTGCCCCGCAGGCAGCCATAAAAAATATGACGCAGAAGGCAACAAAAGCGAGGACCTCGAGTGCTTAGTTCGTTTCTCAAGTGCAAATGAGGGTTGACAGTGTGACCAATAAATTTTCAAGAGCCTGGCCAGGTAAAACGAGCTCAGGACCTTGAGAAGTGGACATTCTCGAAAAGGCCTGATTTTAATTTCTTTAAGACGTTCTTTTATCGTTCCGTGCGCCTTCAACCAGCGTCAGTCTGCATATCATAAAAAATAAATAAAATACATAACACAAATATTTAGCATATCCTATCCCACTTTCGCTCCCACACTCTCTATAATTCTCTCGCCTTTCTCTGTCTTCTCTCCACATTTCTCCTGTCTCGCGCTTCTGCGCAAATCTTCCTGTGGAGACTTTTTACTGCAGGCTGTTGCACATTTGCTTTGACAGTTTGTTCGGAAAATTGAAGGAACAGAAAAAAATAACATAAACAAATGTATTTTGGTCAGGTAAACAAAGAGAGAGAAAGGACGAGAAAGAGAGAGAAATTCTCACAGCTGCGCATTGGAAAGATTTCTAAACTTGGTTTCACAATATTTCAGGACGCTAGTGTAAGCGAGTGAAAGAATTTCTCAGTTGGTCAAGTGAAATTACCACTAGAAAGTTAATAAATAAAACAAAGAGTGACAAACGAAAAAATATATTTTATCTTATCAAACAATAACTAAAAATCAAATCACACACAAGTGCAATCGAAAAAGTGCTAAGATCCCTTACAACTTGTGCTATAATGAGCTTTAAGGATATAGCCGCCCTATAAGCCAGCAATCGTTTGGCCTTAACTAAAGGTAATTTAATCTCCCTAAATGGTAGTTATTTGTTTTAATAAAGTTACGAAATATATTGAAAATACGCGTAATACATCGCCTTTAAAGGGACCTTTCTTTCTTTTTTGGGGTGTGAGTAGATTTCTTTATTGTGGCTTTTGTATTTGCTCGATGACTCATTCGACTATTGGCCGACACTCGTCTGCGCTTTTATTGGAAGCATTGTGGATTGTGGAATTTTTCCCCCTGCTTCAAGTGTGTGAGTGGATGTGCGTGTGTGTGAGTCAAGAGGGTTGCGGGTCAAAGAAAAATATTTGCATTAAAATTTATTACGATAAGTGATAAAATTACTGAAAAACGAACCTTAAATCTAACAAAATTGAAAGGATATTTAACTTTTTTTAACTTTCATAATCCTTATTTAAAAAGAAGCGGAGAAAAAAAGTAATTAAAATACTTCTTTAACGTCTATTGTTTTATGGGAAATATGTATTGTAATATAGTTGCCAATGCACTCGGCTTAGTCTTCGACTTATAGAACATATAGGACAGCAAATAATAAATTCTTAGCCCCACCCCTGGCTTCAATTCAAATTTCCCTGGCGAGTTGCCGGGGGCATGACTCATAGCTTCGAGCTACCACTGAAACAAATCGTGGACGAGTACATAACCATAAAGTTGGGGCAATTATAAAAGTCTCTGGCCAATTTGCAGCCCACTCGAATGTCTCGAATGTCTATAAAGTATTCCCGTTCCTCTATTTTCACTCCAGTTAACCGGAAACCAGGACACCCACAGAGAGGAAGGACAAGATGTCGTCGGTTAAGGTGGCGGTGCGAGTGCGCCCCTTCAACTCGCGCGAAATAGCCAGGGAGTCGAAATGCATCATCGAGATGGCAGGAGCCACAACGGGTGAGAATCCCATAAACACTTTATATTTTGCTTAATTAAGTACTTTAATCTTATGTCCTGACAGCCATAACCAATCCAAAGGTGCCGCCCAACACAAGCGATTCAGTAAAGCGCTTCAACTTTGACTACTCCTACTGGTCACATGATGTAAGTTTTATTTCAAATCCAATAAAAAACTATACTTAAATTCATTTTCGTATCGCAGCACCACGATGCCGATTTCTCCACACAATCGATGGTGTACAAGGACATTGGCGAGGAAATGTTGCAGCACTCCTTCGATGGATACAATGTCTGTATCTTTGCCTACGGCCAGACTGGAGCTGGAAAGTCGTATACCATGATGGGCAGGCAGGAGGAGCAGCAAGAGGGCATAATACCCATGATATGCAAGGATCTGTTCACTCGCATACAGGATACTGAGACCGATGATCTCAAGTACTCGGTGCGTCTTTATAACAATCTTTCATTTTCTAGCATCTAACTTAACAATTACTTTAGGTTGAGGTCTCCTATATGGAAATCTATTGTGAGCGAGTCAGGGATTTGCTGAATCCGAAAAACAAGGGCAATCTGCGTGTAAGGGAGCATCCCCTTTTGGGTCCATATGTAGAGGATCTGTCCAAACTGGCCGTTACCGATTACCAGGACATTCACGATCTCATTGATGAAGGCAACAAAGCTCGGTGAGTATTATTGTAATTATGTTTTGCATCTTATCCTATTTTATAACTTATAATAACTTTCAGAACTGTGGCAGCCACTAACATGAACGAAACCAGTTCCCGCTCTCATGCCGTCTTTACAATCTTCTTTACCCAACGTCGTCATGATCTGATGACCAATTTGACCACAGAAAAGGTATCCAAGATTAGCTTGGTGGACTTGGCCGGGTCGGAGCGAGCGGATTCCACTGGTGCTAAGGGCACCCGCTTGAAGGAGGGAGCCAACATTAATAAGTCCTTGACCACATTGGGCAAAGTTATCTCAGCTTTGGCGGAAGTGGTAAGTTCTTAAAGTCTATATCTCAATTTTAAACTAACTTTATGCTAATAAAATAAATGCATTTTCTTGCTGTCTGGGTATTCAATAGTCTGTAAGTTTGTCTTGATCTTTAAATAGCTTTTATTGTTGCTAATATATTTATTAATTTTGGAAGGCTTCCAAGAAAAAGAACGCCAAGAAGGCAGATTTTATTCCGTACCGTGATTCGGCCTTGACCTGGCTGTTACGTGAAAACTTAGGAGGAAACTCGAAGACAGCTATGATTGCAGCTATCTCACCAGCAGATATTAACTACGATGAAACCCTCAGCACACTGCGGTAAGTTATATTTATTATTGAAATAATTATGAGACCCAAGGCTTAATACCAATTTTGTATAGCTATGCGGATCGTGCCAAGCAAATTGTTTGCAAGGCTGTGGTCAATGAAGATGCCAATGCCAAGCTGATTCGCGAACTCAAGGAGGAGATCCAGAAGCTGCGGGACTTACTCAAAGCCGAGGGCATTGAAGTGCAGGAAGGTAAGTTGGAAGTAGTCTTACCTAGTCTAGATCTGGTTAAAATATATTCAACTAAGCTAGAGTACATTAAACCCAGCCACACATACCAAAACTACTCGCTACACTTGAAAAACAAACCAAAAACCCCTGCCTAAGGTAGATCTAGTCCTAGTCTAGTTATAAATACTAGAAAAAAGTAAAACCGATCCCAAAACCAAACCTATTTCGTTTAGGACCCGATGGCAAAGTGGTGTGTGAGAAGCGCGATGCGAATAGTAAGTAAAGTCATATGAAACTCAGCGCTATAAGAAAAACCAAAGGCTTCACATGCAACAAATGTTATTCAATAAATATGCAAAAATGTACAGTGCGTTTCAGAGCCTAATACGAGCTTATATTTGTTAACTATACTTAAATAGGTGGCGATTCAAATGCCATTTTTTTGAATATTCCTCGCATTTTACTTAATGTTTTGAAACGCACTGATATTGTAATCTAACCACTGCCAATAAAAATACATTTCTCTCTGTGTGTGAATTTGTATTGTGCTGTATCGTCAAAGCTTCTAAACAATACGCTTCAGGACGAATAAAATCTTATATAACCCATACTATAATCACAGTCGAGTCCTCTTTATGTTGCTATATAAAACACTAAAGAGACTGATATAAGTTTCCAAATAGTTAATTTCAGTTGCCTAGGTCCAAAACAAGACTGGCACCAACTCCTCGCAGTCCGCACTGCTTAAAGGCTAGAAAATGGACATGCCCGAGTTATGCAGTAGTCCCCAAATAACCATATCCCATTGGCATCTGCTTCGTTTCGTATCAAAAAATATTGTGAACATTTATATCCAATATATCTTTATGTATATCATACCTTTAAAAACTAGCACGCTTATCACTGCGCTTGTGACCGCTAAATGGTCTGATGTCCTTTGTTCTGATACCACTCTTGCATTTGCAGAAGATGAGCTCACCAAGTCCACGGTGATCAAGTCGCCCACTAAGTCACGTAATCGCAATGGATCCACAACGGAGATGGCTGTGGATCAGCTGCAGGCCAGCGAGAAACTCATTGCAGGTGAGTGGGAATATATATGACTCCTTTAGCAAATCTTTAAAAAATCTATCTAAATCTAAATCTATTGAAAATTCAATCTTTAAATGTCCATATCCATCGCAGAACTCAACGAGACCTGGGAGGAGAAACTTAAGCGCACCGAGGAGATTCGCGTGCAGCGAGAGGCGGTCTTCGCCGAAATGGGCGTGGCTGTCAAGGAAGATGGCATAACAGTTGGCGTATTCTCGCCCAAGAAGACTCCGCATTTGGTCAACCTAAACGAGGATCCCAATCTGTCTGAGTGTCTGCTTTACTACATCAAGGAGGGTCTAACTCGGCTGGGTACCCATGAAGCAAATGTACCCCAGGACATTCAGCTCTCCGGATCGCACATCCTCAAGGAGCACTGCACCTTTGAGAACAAGAACAGCACGGTGACCCTGCTGCCGCACAAGGATGCCATCATCTATGTAAATGGACGCAAGTTGGTTGAGCCGGAGGTTCTTAAGACCGGCTCTCGCGTGATCCTCGGAAAGAACCACGTGTTCCGCTTTACCAATCCAGAACAGGCACGCGAATTGCGGGATAAGATCGAGACCGAAAATGAGGCTGAGAACGAAGTGGAGAAGACAGACACCCAGCAGGTGGACTGGAACTTTGCCCAGTGCGAATTGCTCGAGAAGCAAGGCATTGATCTCAAAGCTGAAATGAAGAAGCGTTTGGACAACTTGGAGGAACAGTACAAGCGGGAGAAACTTCAGGCCGATCAGCAGTTCGAGGAGCAGCGCAAAACGTACGAGGCTCGCATCGATGCTTTGCAGAAGCAAGTGGAGGAGCAATCCATGACCATGTCCATGTACAGCAGCTACTCGCCGGAGGATTTCCACCAGGAGGAGGACGTCTACAGTATGTGCATGACAACGAATTTAAGGCAACAATATAGTAATTATTCTAAAATCTTTAGCCAATCCTATGTACGAGTCCTGCTGGACAGCAAGAGAGGCTGGCTTGGCTGCCTGGGCTTTCCGCAAGTGGCGTTACCACCAGTTCACCTCCTTGCGAGACGATCTCTGGGGCAATGCTATATTCCTTAAGGAAGCCAATGCCATTTCCGTTGAGTTAAAGAAGAAGGTAATGAGCTTACGCCTAATAGTTAACTTAAAAGATTTGACATATTGAATTAATGTACTTAAATATCCATTTCAGGTACAATTCCAGTTTACTCTCTTGACCGACACCTTGTACTCCCCTTTGCCGCCTGAGCTGGCCTCCACTGTGGCTCCTTTGCATCAGGAGGATGAGTTCGGAGCTCCACCTGTCTCTAAGACCTTGGTGGCCGTCGAAGTTACCGATACTAAAAACGGAGCCACTCACCACTGGTCCCTGGAGAAGTTACGGTAGGTTCTTTCATATCCGGAACTCCTGCTACTCCCTCACATTCATTCTTCTCTGCACTTTGGTTAAACTTTAAAAAAAGCTGGCTTTTGATTTGAGTTGAATATTATTTGAATAATACGTGCATGGTGGTTGTAGTTCATGGATTCTAGTTTCTATCAAACGCTCTAGAATTTGTTGGTTAATTTTATAACTTTGGATGTAAACAAAGCGAAGATCACGCCGCCACCATTTACGACCCAAGTCTCATCGCCATCATTCGCCAAAAGCCCCGACATCTTGTTAGGTTTAATTGAACCAATGTTGATTTGTACTTTTTCGGTTCTTTTACTACGAATCCCAAATCCACACCGTCAAACCCTGAAACCCAAATCCCATCCAAAATCATTTTCGTACACAAACAAGCTATCGCCTCGAGCTGATGAGACAAATATACAATGTCGAGAGCCCACCATCGTCCATGCTGTTCGATACGTCCGGCATGGAGGCATTGAGCGGATGGATCTCACCACCCAGCCATCACCCTGGCCAGCAGGCGCAGCTGCTCCCAGTGGAGCCACCAGTCGAAAGCGAACGGGGCCGTCTCACATTGGCCAATCTGATACCTTCTAGGTTTGCTTTGACCGCAGGTTTCATTTGTATATAGAGGTGTAGAAACTATCCTTAGTTGTAGTTGCATGGCTTTCCATATTGTCTTCTGATCTGGGATCTGGGCTTAAGCTTGCTGTGGCGCTCTCCCCGCACTTCTCTATCTATGCAATATTTTAATAATATATACCCAATACAAGTACAATGTTAACTTCATGATTATAATTTCTTGTATCTGTTTTTCAGGCAACGTTTGGAGCTGATGCGCGAGATGTACCACAACGAAGCCGAAATGAGTCCCACTTCACCGGATTATAATGTGGAGAGCCTCACTGGTGGAGATCCCTTCTACGATCGCTTCCCCTGGTTCCGCATGGTGGGTCGCTCCTTCATCTATCTGAGCAACCTGCTCTATCCAGTGCCATTGGTCCACAAGGTGGCCATTGTCAATGAACGCGGAGATGTGCGTGGCTACTTAAGGATTGCTGTGCAGCCCGTTCTGGATGAGGAGTCCATTGATTTCAATAATGGTGTCAAGCAGTCAGCTCGCTTGGTTTTCAATGAGGATGATGCCAAGCCCAAGTACAGAGCTCTCAATGAAAAGGATGATGTGCAGCGCTATATTGACAATGGTGGTTTGGACAGCAAGTTGGAGGGTAAGTTTCTACGCACTATATATATCACTAGTGTTATCACTAAAAGTTCATATTCATTATTTTTAAAAGAACTTGAGGATGTGGACTCTGGTCGTGGCATTGACTCTAACTCCGCATCCGAGTGCCACGAAAATTCGGAGGAGCCTGGCGAGCACCTGCAGGTGGGCAAGGAGTTCACTTTCCGGGTCACTGTTCTGCAGGCCACTGGTATTGGGGCTGAATATGCCGATATCTTCTGCCAGTTCAAGTAAGTAATCTTTTGGAAATTAACTTTAGGTTTGTGGTTTATAAACTGTTACGTTTACAGCTTTTTGCATCGTCATGAGGAGGCGTTCTCCACCGAACCCGTCAAGAATTCGGCATCTGGTGCTCCTCTAGGCTTCTACCATGTGCAGAACGTAAGTGGAAGATTACAATACCAAGAGCTTTCCACCATATCAATTATTAACTGTTATCTCTTCTGTAGATAACTGTACCCGTAACCAAATCATTCATCGAGTATTTGAAGACCCAACCCATAATGTTCAAGATCTTTGGGCACTACCAGACGCACCCATTGCATAAGGATGCCAAACAGGAGTTCGTTTCCCGGCCACCACCACGTCGCATGTTGCCACCGAGCATACCGATCAGTCAGCCAGTGCGTAGTCCCAAGTTTGGACCACTACCTTGTGCACCCACGTCTACGGTTTTGGCTAAGCACGATGTTCTGGTTTGGTTTGAAATCTGTGAATTGGCTCCCAATGGAGAATATGTGCCATCGGTTAGTATACCGCACATGTGATCATCCTAATCTCATACGCAATAATCCAAACACAAATTTGTAAACAGGTGGTGGAGCACAGCGATGATCTTCCCTGCCGCGGACTGTTCCTCTTGCATCAGGGCATCCAGCGGCGCATTCGTATTACTATTGTACATGAGCCCACAACCGAGGTGAAGTGGAAGGACATCAATGAGTTGGTGGTTGGACGTATCCGCAATACTCCGGAGTCATCCGATGAGCAAGACGAAGACGCCTGTGTCTTATCATTGGGCTTGTTCCCAGGCGAGGCTTTGGAGGTGCCCGGAGATGATAGATCGTTCTATCGTTTTGAGGCTGCCTGGGACTCTAGTCTGCACAACTCGGCACTGCTCAACCGCGTTTCTCAAGGCGGTGAGACCATCTACATCACCCTGAGCGCTTACTTGGAGGTAAGTTGGTATATTTTAATTTAATGTTCATTTTTAATGTATATGTACTCCTTAGCTGGAGAACTGCGCCCGCCCGGCCATTATTACCAAGGACCTGAGCATGGTAATCTATGGACGCGACGCCCGTACCGGACCGCGCTCCCTGAAGCATCTGTTTTCGGGACAGTACCGAAATCCGGAGGCCAATCGCCTAACCGGGGTTTACGAGCTGGCACTGCGCAGAGCATCCGAAGCAGGTAGTCCAGGTAGCAATTCTCAATGTAGTTGTACTCGTACTCAGTCCGCTTGCACTCGCTTGTCGAATCTTTAGAGCTGACCCCCACTTACCCATACCCTTGGTGCCTTTGCAGGTGTACAAAGGCGTCAACGTCGAGTGCTGGACACCAGCTCTACTTATGTGCGCGGCGAGGAGAATCTTCACGGCTGGAGGCCAAGGGGTGACTCCCTGATCTTCGACCACCAGTGGGAGCTGGAGAAACTCACCAGACTTGAAGAGGTTGGACGCATGCGGCACTTGCTTCTGCTGCGCGAACGTCTGGGCATGGACACCAACCCGAATCCGACCACCAAGACCGAGAAGGATGTATGCAATCTAGCTGCTAGGGCAGCCACATCACCCGTACATATGGTCATTCCACAATCGCCGCAGACTCCGGTCAAGGACCCACAGCAAATCATTCCAGAACGCGAGTACAACCAACGAGAGCAGGATCTCATGCTTAAATGCTTAAAGTTGGTGCAGGGTGAGTTAAAGCTGAGACTTACCAAGCGTTCCAGTCACTCAATTCTAAATTCATTGAAGGACGCTATACTAAGAGCGAGGCCAACGATACGCAAACTCAGTCGGATGTTTCGCCTAGCGATGAGGGATGTGCCGACATGACCGTTAGCTGCATCTCCAGCAATTCCATGGAGTGAGTAGTCGCTTAACCACCCGTATAAACAACACACCAGCACCACCCATCTTAGTTAGCTGGCATCCATTCGGCTTTCTTGGTTTATTGGAACAAACGAAATTGGCACCACAGCACATATCAGTCCACCACACTAACCCAAATCACTCTCTCACATCCTCCACCTCACAAAAACACCCTGTATATCCCGTTCTTACTCTGAACGATCCCCTTGGGACAGTCGGAGCGCAGAGTGCATGCGTTGTGTGGAATATTGTAAACATATCCACGCTTACAGCGACAGGGCGGTCCGCAAAGCGGTACGCAGTATTTGGAGCGGTACTCACAAGTCTCCGGACAAACGCCAGCACATCCCACATTTGTGGAGTTGTGACAGCAGCCGAATTTGAAGGGCTGTTTAATATACTTCTCCTCAGGCATCGGCATCCGCTTGAGGGCTATTTCTTCACCTATTGGATGAACGATGTGGTATCTTTGCTCCAGGCTATCGAATTCGTCAAAAACCTTTTTATGCGGGTTCTCCATGAACTCCTCATCGTCTCGCAAAGCATCGAAATGATCCAAGGTTCGAGCGGTGCGAAAAGTCATGCCACTAGTTACTGTTACTGGAAGTTCATTGGGCCAGGTCAACTCAGATTCCAAGTTATGCTCGCCAATGTCGTCCGGCCAGGTAATCTGGTCCTCAGCAGAATCTTCTGCTATCAGTATATGTTTTTGAAGGAGAATTCCAATTAGCTGTACGACCAAATAAACTGTCGGCCATGCCATCATTGAAAAATTATAATAATAAACTGAGATTAAAAGTGTTCCACATTAAAAATTTCAGGACTGTGTTAGAATTGCTGTAAAATGGCAATTTGTTAGGGTCACCAAGCACTAATTACTATTGCTTATAAGTCATTCGCAGCTAGAGATTTCATTAGACTAGATTACTTCTTTTAGTTGCAAACATTAGTTTATTGTCTCTTTATAACACAGAAATATTTAGTGGTTTTTACTGAAAAACGCGATGAGTTTCTACAACCAATTGCTTCATGTCTAGAGGACAATCAGTTTTTAGGATGCACAGTTGCAAATTTTCGTTAAAAACATAGTCAGGTTTGCATACGCAATTTACACCGCAATATTTAGGACACTTGAGCGATTTGAAGGCACAGGTTTCGGGGCAAACTCCAGCACACCTCACCATGGTGGCATTCTCGCCGCAAAATCCCGAAAACGGATTCCATATGTACTTCATGCGGCCGGGATCCGGGTCCACATCATGGTTCAGGATATGATCCTCGTCGATGCCCGTTGCCATGAGCGAATTCATCAGTAAGGCCGGCAGCAGCAGCAAGCAGAGGGATTTGAACCAAACCATCCTACAAACCAAAAGCAACTGAAGCTGTTAACAATCATTTCCACTTGTTTCCCAGCCTTTATTGCTTCTGCTGCCAGCTGCTTCCCTGTAATTGCCCACCATTCGATCATCGCAGTGCAAAAACTAACGATAATCACACACCACCATACATTTTCCTAATAACTCGAGATACTCAAAAACGAAACTTCCAATACTTTTGTTTGTTTTCCTTTCGGTTTTCTTTTACACAATTAGAAACAACAAATTTGTAATTCGACGCAGGTAATTTTCTGTTCTATCCAGAGAACCTATAAATCTAAACCAACTCTTAAGTGAGACGTTTGACTAACAACCTTTAATTTCCCCAATCAGATTATGTTCACCGGATCGAGCTGATGCTCCCAACGGCTGGGAGGCACCTGCTCCGGCCACTCAGCCGGCTCTTCCCCTCCGTCTCTATGTGCCGGAACTGGAGGAGATTCGCGTGAGTCCTGTGGTGGCCCGCAAGGGTCTGTTGAATGTCCTGGAGCACGGCGGTTCCGGATGGAAGAAGCGCTGGGTGGTATGTATTCCACCCTGAATGTTTTAAAGTGTAGTCTAAACTTGAGTTTTCGTTAAATAGATCGTCCGTCGTCCTTACGTGTTTATCTACCGCTCGGAGAAGGATCCCGTTGAACGGGCTGTCCTCAATCTAGCCACTGCGCATGTTGAGTGCAGCGAGGACCAGGCGGCCATGGTCAAGATACCCAACACATTCAGGTCAGTTTGATTGCCACATTAGAAGTAGACATGCATTGCTAAATATTACTTCGATTTTTCTTTAGTGTGGTGACCAAGCATCGTGGCTATCTGCTGCAAACACTTGGTGACAAGGAAGTACATGACTGGCTGTATGCTATCAATCCATTGCTTGCTGGGCAGATAAAGTAAGTAGAAAACTGAATACAACATTATCTAAATTATAATTATATCATATTTTTAATAGATCCCGCCTGGCGCGACGGACTTTGGAGCCTGCCAGCCAGACGGCTTCCCAGATCCAGGCCACCAATGCGGCGAACGCCAACAGTGGGAGCAAATGAGATACGATCACGATGGAGTCCGTTTTGGTTTACTGAGACGCAGGCTATGGCTGGCTGCAGCGCCTGAGTATCGCCAGACGACTGGTCAGGCGGAGATCACAACAAATGGCAGGGACAGCAGCTGGCAACTGATTGATATAGCTTGAAGGATTCCATCGGAAGAGGGAAATGAAATAGATGATTGTTGCTGTGGTGGCACATCTTAATCGAATGCAAAAATCAGAGATAATGAGCAGAAAGAAACCAAATGCAAAGCGTACGTAATTATTAAGTAGTTCAACAACCCAGTTTATGGATTATATTACATTTCGTGATTAGTTGGCCACGGCCCAAAGAGTAGGCACTAGCAGCTCCAATCAGATACGGTAGCCTACTTTTTAGAATCCCCTTCGGTTAGGTTTATTGGACAATTTTGTAAATAGCCTTCGTTTGATTCGATTGTATAAATATTTGGTATTAGTTAACGGACCGTTTAGTTTCAGTTCCCACGTGATATTATGTTGATCAGTTAGAGTTTGTATTTTTTCTCAAGTATGCGACAAATATGTAAAGCTTGTAATGCAAACAAACACACACGTATATGCATTTTAATGGTGCAAACTAAAGCAAAATACAGACATATATATAAATGAGGAACTATATGTAATGAATTAATGTATAAAACCCTATATATTTGCTGTTTATACACAAATTTTCATGTACTTGTATTGTTTAACTTAAAAAGAGCAGGTAACCGCCAGAGAAAATTATGATACCAAAAATATGTGTGTGTGTTAAAGAAAGACCGTACAGTATATAGGATATAGGAGACGTGAGGTATAAGCTCAGCAGAATTGCGAAATCTCTATAAAGGTAACGATTATTGTTAGATCTATACATATATATATACAAGCAAACAGAACTATATGCGAATGAAACTATTTTACACACCAGAGTTACGAACCATGAAATCGGCGCTGCTATAACTCAGCTGCCCCACATTGTCAACTGTTGACGGCTTTTAAGGCTT
This sequence comes from Drosophila sechellia, assembly GCF_004382195.2. Lineage (NCBI taxonomy): Eukaryota > Metazoa > Arthropoda > Insecta > Diptera > Drosophilidae > Drosophila > Drosophila sechellia. The sequence goes on along the minus strand of NC_045950.1, from coordinate 12,841,362 downwards.
CTCCCCCACAGACTCCCCCCAAAAATACCAGACAGTTTCGCTTCTAAAATGCTCCCTCTCGGAACCACCTGCTAAAGCTTCAAGCAACACGTTACGGAACAACCAATTGTAGTTTTGATAAGAGTCTTAAACTAGTACGCAATGGCCACCTGTATATTTCCCAACTGAAAATGAAACCGACATTTTGCTTTGCTTGCGAAAAGAACTTTGAATTTAATTTGCGTTTCGCCATCGGTTGATGCACGAGCTTAGGTCAGGTTAATGGATCAATTGGAGCTTCACTTGTGCCCGGATCACAAGCCTCGAAGCTCCCAAAGTTGTTGAAGGGATCGCTTTCGTTTGTGTCACGAGAATGGACACGGAACGTTAAGCGATCGTTGCTGGATCGAGGAATACGTATTCTTTTAGAAATCGTTTCGGAACTGAGTCGGCGTTTTGGGTTTTGAGTTAATTGTAGCAAAATGTAAACATTTGTTAAACTATTGAATTAATTTCCAATTGTAACATATTAGAGAATTGTAATTACAATAATCATTTTACAAGCATATAATATGATATCTATGTACGTAATAACCTATTTTGGCCCAGTTTAAATTTACCAACAAAGAATTGCACACACCAAAAATATAGAGCTATATATTAGCGAAGCGAGTTAACGAGCAAGAAACTCAACTTATATATGCGTATATGGTACAATACATTTCAAAATCGATTTAAATATGTACATCGGCTATATATCAATGTATGTAAGAGATGATTGCCTGGCAACCGTTTCCAATGACAGATGAAAATGAGAAGAGCAGAACCAACGCGTGGAAAATGAGGGGAAACCTATGCTATGTGTATGTATAATCCAAAACAAATTGATATTTGCCAGGGCGTATCACTATTAAAGAAATATAAAATAAAACGGCTTTAAATAAAATCTGTAAACTATCGGGTTGGCTTATATTGATTGGGCTATTCAAAGAAAGGTAAGTTCCAGTTTGTTTCTGAAAATGTGGCATATATTGACTCGATATCTTCAAACTGTGAACCGGTCTCAAACATTAATTTGATATTTCACAGCATTTTTTTGTCGCAAATAAGCGTAGTTAAACCATTTACATTCTGCAATTCGGAAACACTATAAGTGGTGTTTAGTTTACAGGAAACCTCTGTGTTTGTTGAAGTCTTTCGAACATGAAGTCCAACCAAGTATTTTACATCGCCTTGAGCTTGCTTGTGAGTTTTAATGTTTGCTTAAAAATTTCTACTGACTATAATTTTTAAATTGTAAAGCTGCTGGGATCCTTGCTGCCAAACGAAGTGGAGTCCTTAAAATTAGATCTGAATAAGCTGTCGGAGTGCACAGAACCGGGATTGAAAGTAGCCGCCACGTTGATCTCGAGGGCGATACCATGTGTAAAAAAATTGGCAAAGTGTGCTGACTTTCGAGCCATTAAGACTAAGGACCTTGATATTACCGGACTGGCCCTCTTGGGCTATCAATATCTGCAAAAGGTCGTGAACAACCAAAGATGTCTATTGATCACCTTGAAAGAAAGCTACGATGCTGTTTCGCCATACATTGAGAAACTTATTAGTGAGAAATGCCTACCAGGGCTCAGCTAAACAATATATACATATGCAACAACTTTATTTTGTTTTTAAATTCTTAATTTTGCCACTGATATAGACATATATTTTTAAGCCCTCTAACGTTGATGTATCTCTGTGATATACATATCAGTTGATTGAACCTCAGGAATACAATGAATTTATGGGATGCAATAAAATCTATATAATCATAATGTTACTGATAAGGAAAGTTCAAGCTAAAGATTACTTAGTGGTTCTAGAATTTGTGACGAATAAGTGGAAACTGAGCTGTTTTTGAATTCAGTTTCAATTATGTGTCTTCTCCTTGTAACCTTTTATAAACTGTTATTACATAAAATGAATGAACATGCGGAAAACTACACACTCACTTTGAATAATCTGTGTATCTGTGTATAATCTGTTTTTAAAGCTTCTAATAGACCGTGCTGATTCGATTATCCTGGGGCTTATAAATAGGGCATGTAACCCCGGGGCTCTGAAAGTTTGATCTTCAGTCGTTTAGTCGAAAGCACATAGATACGGCTTCCAATGAAACTGATAAAGGTTACACTAGTGTTCAGCTTACTGGCTGTAAGTACATTATTTAAATATGATCATTTTAGGCATAATAATAGATCAACTCCACTTAACAGCTCGTATTTGTGTCCCAAACCGAGGCACAAAATCCAATATGGGAGAATTGGCTGGCATGCAATAGAATTGGTACTAAAGCGCTTGGCAGTCTGCTGAGAGAAACAATCCCAACCGTTCGCAATTTGCTGAACTGCATTGACTATAATCCACCCACCGATATTGGAAATAGTTACCTTTCAAAACTTAAGTTGTACTATGAGCTACTCAAGCGAGGTGCGCTTGACAAGACTCAGTGTTTGATTGTGCCACTCAAGGAATCAGTGAGACTACTCAGGCCTTTTATAAAATCGCTTGAGACCAACAAATGCTTGGGTGAATAAATCACTATTTTGGCCATAATAAAATAAATTTCTGAGCATCAAGAGAGCACAGCAATCAAGAATGCATCTTTTTTTAAGGAGGATAATGCTTAATAGACCTTCCAAAAGAATCTTAATATAAGTTAAGTGCAGTTTTTTTTCTCGAATTGAAAATTGTATTTATATTATGTTTTAATAAAATATACTTAAGATATTACCGAAACTAAAAGCACATTTTTGTTTTGATTCAATCGGCTAAAATATTTTATATGCGAGACAAATTATTCTGTTGTATTGCATTTGAAAATTGATTTACTTCTAAACGCATTGGCATGAATTAATCTCAAAAATTATTATGGGTTTTAAGTGTAACCAATTATTTTAGCACTGCTTAGGCGGATGAAATTAAAATTATCTTGTAATCCTATATATAGGACAGCTCTCTCATAAATATTCTAAGTTTTTTCTGGTCATAATCGCGGCTTAAAACAGGAGAATGAGCGTGATCAAGTCCATATTTGTGCTCAGTATTTTGGCTGTGAGTATTTATGGCTCACTTAATCTCTAGATTACTATATATATATACTTAACACTCTCCATAGGTTTGCCTTATATCACGGGAGACGGAGGCCCAGGCCACTATTGGTGAAAGCTGGGGAAGGCTGGGCAAGTGTACTCAGGTGGGCATCGAAACTCTGACCAGCCTGGCCAACAAAATCGTCCCGACCGTTTATGAGTTGAAACAATGCTCCGGATACGTATCTTTGGAACCGCCAAACGGCAAAGACAGGAAGATTACCTGGTACCTAAAGGTATCCTATGAATTCTTCAAGAAACTGGTCTTTGATGAGCCCAAATGTCTGCACAGTCTACTGACCAAGTTAGGTGCCACAATCAAACCATTTGCCGAGCAGATATCGGGACTAGGTTGCTCGGACGAGGAAGATTATATCATTTAAAAAGAAAAGTGTGCACATTACATAAATAAATCGAGAGCAATATGGGGTCTCAAATGTCAGCAAGAAAAATGTATTTCTTATAAACTATGATTTTAAAAAATAGCTATTGCATTTGGAAGTTTGAAGTTAAAGTTGGCTAAGCACATACATGTTATGTGTGTTAATGTTATATCTATGATTAAATCAAAAGAATATTGATAATAATGGAGCAGTTGCGGCCACGGTCTGGAAATTAGTAAGATTAGCTTCGGATTACAACCATATTTTGGGTATAACAGTTTAAAGGCGGTACATTGGCTATCAGTGATGCTCGACAGCATTACTAAAGCGATTATCCTGAGGCCTATATATATAGGGCAATATTTCCACATGGCCCACAAAGTTAGATCAAAAGTTGCTGGAAAAAGAACCCCAATGCATTTGATTAAGATCACCTTGTTACTGAGCTTTTTGGCTGTAAGTACGTTGACCTCTAAACGGATTATTTCTTAATCATTTCTTCATTTAGTTATGCCAAAAGTCGCAAGTTCAAGCCGCCATAAGTTCGGAACTCGATCACTATCTGCGATGTTTGGAAGTGGTGACTGATGCCGGTGCCCTGATGATCGAGAATTCTATAACGGCCATAAGCCTCCTATCCGATTGCGTTGACTTTCAGCCGAAACTCAAACTAACTGGTAGTATTCTCAGATTTATTAGGGTGGCCCATCAGTTTGGCAAGAAGGCGATATACGATCGACCGGAATGCCTCGTCCAAACCTTTACCACCGGAGTCGGACTGATCAGACCGATTATAGCCAAGTTTGATAGCTTGAGGTGCTTTGATGAGTAAGACAACCCACGTAACTTATAGTTTGAATAAATATTCAGAGTATACCGAAGGTTTGCCTGGCCAAGCAAACGGATCAGAACCATCTTAATTTGTTTTATTCTCATTCTTTAATTACATACTTAGATTCTGAAAAATCAAAAAATACACAATTTAAGCCACATAAATTTGAAATGGGAAATGAGAATATCAACCATTGTTATTTAAAAGTAATGTTTATTAACTCTACATATCAAATGGAGGTTACACGTTTTTTTATATACAAAATTCGATTTATCTTCTGATCGTCGGCCAGGATCAGTATTAGCGTAAAAATAACTAAAATATAAATTATGTAAAACAAAAAAAGGTGTTATTGTTGTATGTCTAGTACTTACGCAGACGTAGAAAAAGCTTCATTGCTATTTGGTTAAAGGTGCATTTCAGTTAGCCGATTTATATAGCACAGTCGACATGGAATCGTGACTGCTTCATTTTTAGATAAAGACCAGAAACAATTATATGTCTGAAATGTTGCACTGGCAACGTGACTAAGTTCAAGATAGCTCCGGCATCAAGAGCTCGACTTGGCCAGGTAATCCTCCACTTGCCAGCAGCACCTGCTAAGTAATTACCTCAATTCCATGGTCGAGATCCTTTTCATTGTGTCTATGTAATTCCATGACAACCAAAGCTGGCCAAGCTCAGTGATGCAAATCCCATGCAGAATGCCATTTCACAAGCCCCGACAAGCTGCTAAGTGCTTCTGGAGTAAGAGGATGAGCAGATTACTACTGGAGTATACTAACTTTTGAAGGACGCACATCCATACCAGAATATCTGCTGTAATTAGGCAAGTTGTCGCTACTGTTTGCCTTTTGCCATTTGGCCGCTGCTCCCCCGGCAATAGCATTTTATGGGCTTTTGTTGGCGGGTTTCTCTTCCACCAACGTTTTCTACCATTTTCAAAATGAATAATTCAATAGTCCCGTAGTGCGGCAACAGAAGCCTCTGGTCCGAGGGTCTCCCTACTTGCGAACCTCGGACCATCTCGGTTGCAGCCATAATTGAGGTCAGTGAAATCAAATAGCTCCGACCAAGTGCTTAGCACTTGCCCAGCGGTGTGTGGAGGAACTGGACTTTGAGCGGCTTGGCTGCTCCCTGGGCTCTCGAGTCGGCTGCACTTTCAGTGGCCAAAAGCGGCCATGGGATCTTCCTCGTCGTTTGGCCGGTCGCTTTGGTTTCCGTCAGCCACTAAAAATAGACAACAATTAAATGCAAATCAATTGCACTGATTTTACACCAATACACAGTAGGCATTACTTGCGAGCACCAGAGATACTTCACTACAAAACAAACAAATAATTCAAGTTGGTATATGGGTCAGAATCAGATATTCTATTTTATTATAAGTTTACTTTTAATTTGTTTAGAGCTTTACAAAATTAATACGATTTATATTTGTTCTTTGATTATATTTTAGGCTCTTTTCCCTGTACTTGGCACATCCATTTGGTAAACCCCTTGACATTGTCCCTGTATCCGCATCCGCTTTAGTTGCCAAATTATCGGCTATAAAAGCAAGTGATCAACTCGAGCAGCGCCAGACGATAAAGTACCTTCTGTCCGTTTCAACCGGTTTGGGATTCCGTTTCATCTTACCAGTTTCTAGGGGGCCACACTTACTTGTTGAGTTCGCCACAATGTTCGACTCAAAGATTAGGGTGCCCAAGTACGACTCGGATGCGTTCGACAATGTCGCGTATGAGCTGCAGATGACGTACACTCTGGAGACGGATCGCCGGATCATGGGCTTCTACGACGCCATGTGGGGCATGGAGGTGACTGGCGGCATTGATCAGTTCGAGCCGCTGACCATTGTGAATGTGTCACCCACTGGCCTGGCAAAGAGAGGAGGCATGCGAGTGGGCGACGAGATCACCCAGATCAATGATGTGCCGGCCCTGGAGATGACCTTCAATGATGCCCTGCAAATGTTCCGAAAGAATTCGCGATACGTTCGTGTCTACGTTAGGGGGTAAGTTTAACATTTAACTTGATTAGCACCATAGTTACTTAACTCATCTGATTATTTAGTGATGACGATGCTCCCGGTGAGGAGGATTGGACCTGCGATTGCTGGTTTAAGCCCAGGAAGCCCTGGCGTCGTGACTTTACACCCATTCAATGGACATTCCCCTGGAACGATCGCCGCAAGCCTGTCTACAAGGAGTCCAACTGCTTCATGGTGCCCAGCAAAATGGAGGAGAAGATTCGGGCGAGACGTGCTGTCACCTCAGCTGTTCACAAGAAGGATGATCTGGCTCCACACACTCGCTCCTTGACGCCCACTCCCAGGCCGAAGAATCAACCAGGTCCGAATCTTCTCGAGACTGTGCTCAGGCCACGTGGACCACCGCCAAGGGATTAGGACAGCGATCTAATTGGAAAGATGGTGTTGACGAAGTCACAAGGAGTTGCAGGCAGCGCTGAATCCGCTGCAGTGCAGCAGGACCTTCAAGGACTATTCACTCAAAAGAAGGCAGACAGCTGAATATACAGTTGAAGTGCCACACAAATGCTGGGAAACGATTTCGAAAAGGGGTCCTCTTGAGAACCGTGTCTTAATCCTGCCCAGAAATAAGCGGATAACTTTATTAATGGATAATTTAAAACCATAGCTGACAGGCATCTGTAGAAAACAGTTGCAGTGCTTTGGGTTAGAAATTTGGAAAAGAGTTCTCAAAGAACTCTGTCAAAATGCTAACCATACATCTGGTGATACGAAAGTACGAACTATTATTATCCTTCAAGGATATAAACTACCTCCTATGTGTTCTAGAAAATAACTATAATATCAATCTGAAATTCCAAAGACCTAAATTGAATTTAATTATTTTTGTAAACGATTTTTTTAAAGACTAAGTATAGTTATACAAAAATAAAATATATTTTTTGAAATATGATATTGAAAGTATTCAAAATGATACATATTGTTAAGTAAATGGGCTTGTAATCAGTTAGTTCCGCTTATTATTCGATTAAGTAATTCGTATCACCCAGATCTTATCATTTATGTTCTGTTTGGCTCTTGAAATGAAACAAATTATTTTGCTGGTTCTCTTCGGCCAGATTATCCTGGAAATTGGTGCCTATGAGCATAAAATCGCTCACAGGAGGTGTGGCGAGAACACTTTCGCGGATTGTTATTCATATTGCAACAAAGGATGCAAGGATAACCCAGTCGAGTGCATTCATTACTGCGAGAAAGGATGCGGATGCATCGAAGGCTCAATCGTGAGAAACAATGGAGGATGCAGAAGAATAAAGATTTGCGACAAGGAAGATGATTCCCTATCCATTGAAAATAAGGAGTCAGCTGAGAAATACGTAACAGCTCATTGGGACGACCCGGCAAATAATAATGCAAATGAAAATCATCCCCCAACGTTAGATGGTTTGGATGAAAACAAATCGGGTGAGATGAAAAGCGTGGAACAGCCGAACGAAGTGTCGCCGGAGAGTCCGTTGGAGGATGCTGATCCCAAGCCACCAGTAGATGCAATCTAAAGTGATCCAAGTCCAAATCCGATACTGAATATCTACTGTGTTTAAAGATTGTATTTCCCTTCCTTTTTAATTTAAAATAAAAACAATATTGAACATACATAAATAAATTTAATTGTGTAACAGTGTCTTATACGAATTAATTTTATTACTCAAAAATAAACAAGTATGTGGATACAGCAATTAATGAACGTAAATTGAACTTATTCAATTGTAATGAAGAAAAGCGACTTACTCTAATTGAGACACCGCAGGCTTTTCCATTACTTAAACTAATAGCTTCCAATGCTAATAAATATTGCTTACGGATAAATTTCAATTATTTGTTATACTGACTTTAATGGCAATGTTGTTAGCTCAGATCAAACCACATTAAAAAGTTAAAGAAATGTATATTAAACGAAAAATTAAGTTAACAGTTTTCAGATATATTTATTTGAAATTTGATAACATAAATGAACGCTGCTTGTGCACAAGCCTGCCACATTTCCTTCAATTAACAAAATGCTAATTGCTGCTTTAAGCCAAGTGCACACAATACACATGTATAGCTACGTATATACACAGCCATAAATCAGAAATGTTATGTTGGCCAAATTAGTAGGCGGCTGAAATGCAAATCGAGCAAGTCTCGTCTCATTTAGCTCTAGTTTCCTCCGAGATCTGGAGCAACTTTCTATGGAGAGCTTTATTAAGCATATAATTCAATTCTCATTATTTAATGGAAGCGAGGGTAGTTGTTGTTCTTGCTCTGCTCCTTGTTGGGTTTCCAGGATACTCTAGAACGGTGGCTTTAAATAACAAGGCGGCATACACAAGGCACAATCCGCATTATGTTCACTTGGAAAAAGGGGAATATCTATAGGAGCTCTCAGGGGAATATATTTCTAGCACTTTATTTGCTAATGAAGACTAATGGAATAGGCAGTTACCTTGCATTTTTACGACAAAAGCCTTTATTGTGTTTTTGCAATGAATCCTTAAACACTACTAAACCAATTTTCCATTTTCTTTCAGTGATTTGCTAGGCCGGAACAAGAAGAAACCATTTCAGCGTGCTTTTGCTGCACTTAATTGAATGAAAAGCACAGGATTCCAAGTTGAAGAAGTTCTTAACCCTAACGTGCGGGTTTCAGCCATTTCGATGCCACTTTTGTGTGAAGCAGAAAGCAAAATTAAGGAGGCCAGTCAGCAAAGGGCTAAATCCACCACAATGGCGTGCCAAAGCAAACGGAATCCGAATCAGAAACGCAATTAATATTAATTTAAAACGAATATCAAACGAAAAGGGGTTAGTGGTGGTTTCAGGATTCTGAAATAAAAATGGAAATTCCGCGAATGAATTTTTAATTGGCGAACGAATGCCGAGGGAAGTCAAGTTGGCGCCCCTAATGATGACGATGATGAATGCGAATTTTCGTTTTGACTTTCCGTTCGAGCAGAGTTTTGATTAATGCTTTAATCGAAGCCAAATTGATGGAAATCGAACCATTTTTCACTTCTCTCCTCTTTCATTTTTTATGAAGAACTCTTAGTTCGCTCATGAGCAATGTGCAAGGTAACGCCATAGATTTTCACTGGTCGTTAAAGTTTTCACTTTTCGGCAGATGATTCGGCGATAAAATTAGCGTGACAAAAAACTAATTTCATCCTAATCACAATAATAATAATGGGGCTCGGCCTGGCACTTATACAAAACCACCAAATTGCAATGTTTGCAGCCACAAGTTGAGCGGGAAAATGAAAAACAGGTTCGCCCTCGAGATTGGGTAAAATTTTTTTCGAATGCCGATGACGATGATGATGCCCCTAACTCGCTGCGGATGTCGTGGGAATCTTGGCCAGATAAAAGCTGAAAACTTGTCAAAGCGAATGCAATGGAAAATTAGCAAAAATCATTGCAAATCAAATGGGAGACATGACAGGCCACAAAGAAACTTTTGAGCCGGCATCCCAAGTCAGAGATTGAGTGCCGTACATCAAAGTTCAAAAGTGTCAAACGTTGTAGCCACCTTCTTTCCCTCCCCATCCACCTTCTCCTCCGGATTCCACCCAATATGGAACCCACATTGGGGGGGACTCGAGCTCGAGAATGGGAACACACTCCAAACTGGTCGACAGAGCTGGTCCGGGGCTTAAGCCAATTTATAGTTTGTGTGGTGCCGGGCGACATCGATGCTGTTTTCCCAATGCCATCGGCATGGACGCTTAAAAGTTTGCCTCCTGCCTCTGCACACAGAAAAACAAAGTCAAAGTGCTGCAACTGGAACCATAAACCACGAAATCCTTAGTTATGGGGTCTCGAACTTGCACCACACATTTTCGAAATAATTTTCAAGATTTTTAAGCGCTCTACAACTAGTTTTCAACTTTATAGTAAAGTTACGTTGATTTAAAGTTGCGCGTGTTAATTCGCTTTTTAGCTTACTAAATGATGTTAGGAATTAGGTGGACTTCATTTAATTTTGTACTCTTTACATATGAATTAAAAATATGTAGTTTTTCTGCGTGTGATTTTCTTCTGGATTCAGCTGCTGCTTTTTCCCAATGCTAACCAACAAGGTCGTGAGGTGAGCTGTGAGCCGAGATCTGGTGGCTGGGACTATCAACTTGGACAAATATGGGTGTACCTATGCGCCGTGTATTTCAGCGGCGGGGAAAACTTGAGTTGTGTCAAATGTGGGTCACTCTTAAGCTAACCAAATAAACGATTTGTCCGAATCCAGGAGCTAGTCGTGCAGCAAAGAGGCCAGATGAGATTGAATTGGTTTTGAAGCTGGATAAAAAACTCAAATGAAAAAAAAAGAAATGGTAAAAAACGAGGAAGAAGTGTACGAACAGATATTTTCTGTGCTAAAGGGCCTTTTATAAAAAAAATACATTTGAAGTGAATAACATGTTTTAGAAAGGAAACCATTGCTTTTGAAATGAAAACATTCGATGAATGTAAATTATTCTACATTCTATACTCCTATGCATTATGGATATCATGAGCTTAAAATTACAATTTTTTAAAAGTCCTAGAATACTTGATTTCACCTGATTTATGGATTACGCGCTACTCGGCCGCCGTTCTGAACAATTCCGTCATCGAATTGCAACAATTGCCGACTGCACTGCACTCTTCAATTTTCATCCACTCCGCCTGGCAGCCCAATAAATCCTGATGCCCCTCGATGTCTGCTCCAGGCTCTGGCCTGGATATACTGAAATTCTGAGCGGGAGCAACTCCTCCGGGCTGACAGCATTGGCATCGCAGTAAGCCGGGTTTTTTTTGCCTGCATGAATATTTCATGAATGCCACTTCTCACAAATAAAGTTGTTTGGCAGACACATTTTGTTGCCGTTGATGCCACCGATGCCACCGATTCCCGTGTCAATCAATTCATGCAGACGAGAGACCCCTTGACTTTTGGACAATCGTGTGTGCGTGTGTACATGTGTATGTACATGCTAAATCTCACCACCCCCCCCTATCGTCCACCCCCTTTTCCCACTGGCCATAGCCTTAACATTACGCATACGTCGCATAAGCCGCTGACTAAACATGCCATCGGGGGGAGGGGGGCGTGGCAGTGGGCGGCCGAAGCGAAACATTTTTATCGCTTTCAGGAATTCCCCGCCAGCAACAACAACAAGGAGCAGCAACATCAAGAAGCCACAACAACAACGCCAGCACAACAGCAACAATTCCGTTTGGTCATTAGCATACAGGGGGCGGGGGAATTTTGCTGGCCAGCGATGCTCTTAATTACACATTCCTAATGTGGGTCATTTCGACCCCGAAAGCCAGTCGGTGGCAATCAGGGCAACGAGTCACAGATTAAATATCGTGAAGATGATGTTTCATTTTGGGAGCATATCTTCAACTAATTAATTACTGTATTTGGGGATATGCAAACTTGAGCTGGGAATTTCCTTTCTTACTTAGTACATGTACTTTAATTTAAATTTTAGGGTCATTTATTTGATAAATCATGAATCCCACCCCTTTTCGGCTAAAATGTTGACCGATATGTGAATTTCTAATATTTTCCCTGGAAATGGATTTTTTCAACTACCTTCAATCAGTTCGGCATTTATCAAAATCATCTGGGTGTCCTTGCTGAGATTGAGTTTCCTTACCAATCTGTCTAGTATTGGCACTGATGAACATTTCCATTTTTGGGTTTATTTCGAATGTTGGTCACAAAATCCATAATTTCCAAATCGGATATGTTAATTGATGCAACCAGTACTGTTCTAAAGTCCTGAACTTTGGACCATCTCCAGAAATTCACTCCTTCTGCCTCCTTTACTGCCAACGAACCTTTCAAGTTTAAACTGTTCCTAGTTTTTCCATTCGACAACTGATAAAGGGGTTTCAGAGCAAAGAAAAGAGGTGAATGGCATATTAGGCATCCTCTGGATCTCTGATGTATGCTCACTGGATATCTGTGTATTTACCCTCCGTTTTGCACAAACGGTAAATAAGAGACCAACTAATGAAAGACTTTATCTGAAATTCAAGATTTACATTTTTGAGAGCAGAACTAGCAAGCAAAACTAAGTTACACTTCATGTTGACACTTCATGCTTCGTTAGGAAGTTACAACCTAACTAGTTTGCTGTCTATTTCGTTTGAGGAATAAATTTGGTTCTCGTTATTCTTAAATCCGGTGCAAAGCAAAGCTAATTCTCATATTAAATTAATCAATAATATTTTGTCAAATGCACAGTTCATAGATAGATAGAACTTCTCTATGATAAATCAGAACAGCAGATAATCCACACTCAGCGACTTAAGCTTCTACAGGAGTTTAGACGAAAGAGTAGCTGGAAAAATTCTTAATTTATTACAATTTCTGTAAATTTATAATTCTTTCTAGAAACTCTCATTTTTAAGTATTTATAATTGGTTTTAAATATGTAACAAGCTTTACTTATTTCCTTTTTTTAAACTACGCATGCCTAAGTTGTCCCCTCCTCAAACCGGGCACACTTAATCATCTGGCCATTTGGCCAAACCTTCATCTTAGCGCACCTCATTAATGCCATATAAATGAATTTTGGCTTGGCAAGCGACTTGAACTCTGAACTCCAGTTCTCCAGTTCTCGAAATTCAGGCTCCGGCGAACGCGAAATTAATTAACGTTGCTGCAAACTTTTGCCACTAAAATCTTTTGTCATAGTTTCCAAACAGTTCCATTTTGGTGACCCTCTGCCAACTCCGTTCCTTTCCCGTTTCCCACTCCAGCTCTCAAGTTTTCCAGAACGGAAAAATGTCACGCAAATAACAAAAGCAACATTTGCCAAGAGGAAGGGGTTCGAAAGCGTTCAGGAGTGAGCAAACAAAACTTAAAACTGGCTGGCAGCCATTTTGCGCAAAGTGTTTCAGTCCGATCCACTGCATCCAATTTTCCTCGCATTTCCCCGAAAAAAAAAAATTCCCCGAGGACAGTTGGTCATTTTGGCCTTTTTCTTTTCCCACCAAAAGTGGAAAGCAACCAGGAAACTGCGTGGCATTTGTTTTTCTTTCGCTGAACCTTGACTTTTCCGAAGGAAAAGGCAGAGCCTTTAATTATTTTTCATTTTTTTACCGATGGTCCAGAGCAAGGGCTTAAATGCGCAATTAAATGTTTAAGTGGCACAAAGAAAAGCTCAAGGAAGGGAAAATTTCCCGAGGCATAAATCGCTGGATTTACACTGCGAGCAATGCAATTGATGCAATTGCTACGTTTCATTTGCTTCACCCGCGCGTTTGTGTTTGTTTGCTTGTTTGTTTGTTGCCCTGTGTTTGCCGCCGAAATTGAATTTCTCTCTCGCTCAGCGGAAAACAATAAACAAGCCAAGTGAAAGGCGACGGACCGCAGCGGAGAGAAAGAGAAAAAGATAGATGGTCAAAGGAGGAAAGAAAGGAAAGAAAGTGCGCGGAAGGAAACTAAGGTAACCAAGTTGCGTATACGCCATGTTGCCCTCGGACTGATTTTTGTTTTATGCAGCTCCTCGCAAATGGGTAAAGTTGATAAATTGGTCGGTGTTTTAAGGAAAGATTTTTTTGTAAATTATATATATTTGAAAACTGATTTTTGAAAGTATGCTACAATAATTGATAAATAAACTGTGCCATGGTTTATACATTATCTTCTTCAAATAATTCGATTAAAAAGGGAAAATCATATTAAAAACTTTTCACTCGCGAAAAGAAGGGTATCTATTAAGTGGTCCTAACTAAAGTATTTTGTTGTACCCTTCTCCTTAGGGCTTTTTGCCCGCCTGGCATCGCTTCTCTTGGCACATTGTTTGGCCAAAACGGAAGGAAACACTTTCATTATCACTTTGGCGCTGCAAATTTATAGCGTCACTCGAGCGAAGTCGAAACCCCTGAGAGGCAAGTGCACGTATTCCGCGGATATCGTCGTCGTCGAGCGAGGAGCGTGCAAAATTTAAAGTAAAGCGAAGAGCGATAAAGGCATTACTGGGAACGCTTATGCAATCACCTCGCCCAATCGATGTCGACCTGGAAAGTCAATGGATTTCGGGCAGTTCAAGACGAATCATGGCGGCTTTCATTGGATTACTAGCCATTTCTCTTCGGCATTTTCTTGGCTGAGCAGCTCGACGACGTAGAAGAAACAGCTGATTCACGGAGCAATGGGGCAAGAACTATAAATCCACGTTGCTTCCAACATGATCGATAACCAAGGATTCTTGATCTCACCACTGGGTATTTCCCAAGTTCTTGAGACTGCTCTTTGATGTTGGGCCTGATTTTACCGTGTACACAACTTGCCCCACGGGATATTAAGCTTTTCAACTCAAGATATCTTAACTGTCCACCAATATTATCATTTCTTAAACGTAATCCTTTTCCTTCATGCCTTGGACAGATTTTCCACTCCAGATTTACGAGTCTTATTTTCGACTGTTTTCTGTATTTCTATTTCCTTCTGGTATTTGTCTCTTACTTTTTCGTCTTAGTGGCTTGTTTTGGCTGTAACAATTTGCGGAAATTAGCCAAAGTGTTTTATAGTCATCACCATCGACTCACCCTCTCTGTCCACTATTACAGTCATCGGATGAAGGAGCCGTGGCACTACGAAGTGGATTGTTGTCCGGCAACGTGGAAATGTTTACTTTTTCTTCGGTTTGCTTTTCCAACACTCTGTACCGAACGATGAGCTCTGCCTTTGGGGGCTTTTTAATTGAGGTCTAAGCTGTAATTAAGCAGCTCGGCCTTTTGCCATGTGCTCTAATTCTATTTTTGCAGTTTAATGAAGTCCTTGGGCTGCAGGACGTTCCTCTGTCCGTCGCTCCGTTCGTCCTTTTGTTACCTGTCACCTGGGCAAATTGGTTGGCATTATTCATTCACTGTCCTTTAAAGCTCTGGCTAAGGCCGGCGATATGGCCTGCCACCCAGTCGTTGTTCTGACCCGTCTTAAATGCCAATATATCACTGGCTAACAACGCCGGTTTCCGTCTGCAGGATTTTAGCACAAACGTGGCTAACATACAGGTTTGGATATTGAAATTCATATTAATTTCCCAATTTTTAATATGTGTTAGAATGATGATTAAAAATGTTTTCAATTTTTTGTTGAATAGCTCATTAAGTCTAAAATCTTCAATATATTTTGTATATTAAAAAGTACTAAGTATGTAGTCCTAATATTTTAGCCAGCACTGTGCTAACTACTCTCCACAGTGTTGGTGTTGTGGCGTATAACATGCATCACACACACATGTCTTCACAGGATACTAATTATGATTGCGGTGGCATGGCAAGGACATTGAAGCGTCTGTTCGTCCTTGCTCCTGCATCAGCCAGATGAATATGTCCACCTGTGCGTATACGTGTGCATAAGCCGATGCCTGTGAGTGGAGGGGCTTTAAGAGCATTCTCACAACTCCAATAAATGGCCCACCCGGTGAAAGCATATATACCTTTTTTGAGGATATCTCTATTCCATGAGCCATCTTTAATCTTCTTTTCAGCCAGCTAATTAAATTGTAATCCTTCTCCTGTTTTTGGCCAGCTACTCGGACTTCTTGTTGCATTTTCTTTTTAAAGTTCTTTTAAGTCGCTTAACGGCTGCTAATTACTTACTAAGCACAACCCATAGGAAATGGTATGTAATTAGGACAACCTTGCCAGCACATTTATCAATCCCTTTCTTATAGTTAACCTCCAATTATCGACCTTTGTTGGGCAACTCATCACGAAGAACCCCATTTGACCAACTGTTTTAAGCCCCTATATACTTGGCCAAACTTCAAGCACCTTCCTAACGATAACCCTTGGGTATTTCAATTCAACTTGCTAACAAATCGCAGGGCCCCGTCCTCAGCCCTTTGCAATTCAATAAAGAACTCAGCCCCAGAGTCGGGGACCATCATAAATTTTCGTCATTCTCAGCTGCACCTTTGGCCGAATACATCTTACCATTTACCCAAACATTTTCGCCTACCCTTTTACCCACCGCAAAACACCTGTACTGCCACGCCCCGCTGCTAGAGCCATTTGTCAGCGAAGGGTGGCGGTTTTCGGAAGGGGCACGGCGTATCCGAATAGGAATAGCTGCCAAGTCATGTCACTGCCTGCTCATCTACATACACGCAGAGATCCTGCGCCAGGATACGAGGCAACTCGTATGCGAAAATACCTTCGTGACTCTGTGCCAACTACGTGTTGGGACGACCCCCTCGTCCCTGCCGCCCCCACTAGTTTTCCCCATTCGCGACTTATATTTACTGTTTTTCAAATTGCACTTTTCAACTTTTGGCTGCCAGCGCCACGTTTTTTTCCAGATCCAGACCAACACTCCTGGCTTTTTGCCCATGTGTTTATGGCTTCTTAATTGTGCGTTCTGGGCAAAAACTTTTCCGGTTTGGATAGATTTTTTTTTAATATTTCCGTGACTTTGACAGTTTACGTTAATCTCAGTTGTCGGCGGAGGGCTGCGATCAGGTTATTAATATTGATTAATTACCCGTCATGTTTGCACATATTCCTACCATGAATATTGTTTTTAAAAATAATTAAAATGTTTTTATCCATTCAATGCCTGATTGGTTGGCATAATTGAGCAGCTTAATTGAGCATAAATGCAATGAACACAACTATTGATGGGATGATTAACTGGGATAAATAAGGACACTATGTGGACTGAATTGATTATGGAAGAGTGAATACAAATGCGAAATTGAATCTCATGGGAAGGTTTAAAATGTATACTTAATTTAGCACTAATAAATTACAAACTGCGTGTACAAAACCTATTTATTGAGCCAGATTGATGTATTACATAAAATCGTACGATGGCCAAGGAACTTGGCTTTCATTAAAAGTCGTTTATGAAATTAGACCTTAATAGTTTAACTTTTACCATAACATGCTTCGGTTTGAATAATTAAGCCAGAGCTTTTGATGTCGTTTTAAGTCTCTTAGATTATTTGTGAGCTTGTGCTTAATTCCCAGAGGGATCAAATTGCTTTGCAGGCCGTCCTGTTTGTGCTGGAATTTTAATTGGTTGCAAAATCAATAATCAGCAATGCGGCATAAACTATTTATGTGTGTCAAACCAATTGCGAACCGACCTGCGGCCCACAAGTTAAATTCTCTAAACTAACACAAACACCAGCTAAGTACACAACTCGCACACATGAAAACTTCCGCTCACTCACACCAATGAACGGAAACAAAACTTGAGTCAAGAGTTATGGCAGGCAAATTGACTTGAGAACATTTTTTGCTGCAAAGTATGCAACGATTTTTCGGCATTCCATTTGTGTGTATGTGTTTGTGTGTGTTTTCGGGTGTTTTCCAGTGAATTTGATGGGGCGGGGGGAGTTGGGGCTGCCTAGCTAAGCCGAGTCAAAATCTAATTGGATTTGTGCTCACTCAATGAACTGCAAACGAAAAGTGTTTTATATGATTATTCGTCTGGGAGCCTCCGGGGACCCGAGAAATGAACATTTTTATTTCCATTTTGCACTTGCCATACTCCATTAAACCAAAGTGCAAGTGTTTGCAAAATATGCAAGAGAGCAACTACAGTGGGCAAATAATCAGGTTATGAAAGTAAACGAGAATAAAATTTCTTTTAAATAGGTTTTTTAATATAACTGGTAGTATGCCTCAATTTATTTGATTTTTGTTTTGAATTTGCTTGTAATAAATATACATTTTTATGTACTTCCAAGTCCCAGTGTATTTATTAAAATACGTTTTTTTCCTTCTGCTGCTGCTGTTCGCTTATTGAGCGCCCTTGTGAAGGCGACAAAATATTTGCCACGCGACATTTCCAGCAATTAGGCGTAAAAACACGTAGCCAAGAATGGCGAGCGGAATACCAGGGCATACTGCGGAATCGGTGGGTTTATCATAGCGAAAATCAACGCCAGCTGAAAAAAAAGGGAGCAGTGCAGTCTGTAATGAGACGGAAAGCGAGCGCCAATCGCTGCAATTAAAATTAATTACAGTATTTGTCAGCTTAGCCCGGCTAACTAACTAACTGGCCACCAGTAAACCTGCAATCTGGCCAGGATCCATTCAAAACAACGGGCGCGGCGGAACGGGGAAATCGGGGTGTGGGAGAGCTGCTTTGATTGCAATCGCGATCGTTAATTAAATGTCGAAAGGAATGTTGTTGTTGCAGCTTGTGTTTGTGTTGCAGATGTTGCAGCAGCAGCAGTTACTGCCGGTGCCTCCTGTGCGTAAAGATCAGCCAAAATGGATAAGGGCCCGGTTGCTCTTGCCGCTGGCTATTTATATCTGCAGCACGTTGTTGCACGCAATGTAAGGTACATATAACCAATGTTGCTGCCGCAGCAGTTGTTGTTGCATCTGCTGCTGTTGTTGCTGCTGCTGCTGCTGCTGCTGCTGCCGTTGCTGCTGCGGGCATTATCGCCCTTGATCTTGGCTAAATCGAAATCGCCGGCGTTGCGTGAAGTGTTGCAAATGAGTTTTTGTCTGGGGCGTGCATTGCATTTTCAATTGGTCGGCAAATTGGCAGCGCCAACGAAAGCAGCCATCAAATCAAAATCACAGGTGGCACAGCTGTATTGAAATTGGCATTTTCCAGCAATTTGGGTACCGAGCATCATTTTAAAAATGTTTTCGACCCCAAAAGGGGATTGCTTCATTAATTGAAATAGCAGACTTAATTAACCTAAATAAGCGAAAGAAATTCAAATCCTATAATAACAAACAGTGAAAATATAATCATTGAAATGTCATGAAATATTTTAACTTTAAATAGAATTTATCGAACTTCCGTAAGCCTTGAAAATGTTGTTATATTGATACTATTTATTAGCCTTATGGTGAAAGTATTTAATATCAAGCTGCACATGATCACACTAGCTCATCCATTTATTGCCAATATTTGCAATGCGATGCATTGTTTATGGCCAAATGCAGTTGTGCAAACAGAAACTTGAGCTATCAATATATGACAACAAGCAGCGAAAAACTCGAGACTCGTTTTGAGGCCAAGAAAACTTTTTCGCTGCATAAGAAAAACTAATGAAAAATACGGGGCAGAGGAAAAAGTTGATTGGTGTCGTCCCAGCATTCACCCAATCCTCCACCCATGCTGGCCCAAAACTTGGCCATGTTTCAATTGAAAGAGCCAAACAAAACCAATGAAAAGTCCATAACGAACTGCGGGCGGAAAATGCGGAAAATAGAGGGGGTGGTGCCAAAGCGAAGCAATTGAAAAACAGTTTCCGTCGGTGTTGCAAATTGTCAATTTCGTGGTCCGTTCTTTACACATCACAATTGCTATGTCAAATGCAATGAATGTTGGTAGCCAAACGCAAATAGATTCTGTCGTCAACTTCTAAAAAATGTCAATTATATAAAGTTAATTAATATTAGTCTTTATTAAATTTCCACAAAAATATGGTTACTTTCCTGCGGCAAAACCGTCCTCATCATTCCATCCCCACCCACAGCAAAAACAAGGCAAACAACTTCAATATGCAAATGAGCCACGTGAAAGCCGATTTGAAGATGGCCAACGACAAGTGCAGTGGCCAACACGTTCGAGTTGCAGTTGCCAGCCGGCTTAAAAGTCGCGAACGAGTTCCATGTTGCAACAGTGATGAGCAGCGCAGCCCACTAAAGGCTAAAGAAAGTTAATACAACTAATTAATGGCTAGTCACTCATACAAAAATGTTAGTGTAAATATAAATTTGGTTAAATGCTAGGACAGTGGAGTATTATTTAAGCTATATTGTGTCAAGATTGCATAGTTAGAAGCGCTTTTTAAACATACACATTCTGAATATATTCATTTATAATAGTTAGTTTTAGTATTAGTTAGTTTTCAGTTTAGTTAACATAGCTTGATATTTTTGTGTTTTATTTGGATTGCTTGAATTTAAACAGATTTATTGGGCATTCCCAGGATGAAGAGTGAGGACCTTCCGGGAAAATCTTATCCCGTCTTTGCGACATGACAGTCTCCGTCAGTCTCCTCCACCCCCGCGCCTAATAACCCACGAGGGTGGACCGCTCTTGCAATTCCATTTCAAATTCCATATCCATTCCATTTGGCGTATACGGGCTCATTTGTCATTCACAGGCTGAGAACAACAATGTCTGGGGCAACAACAAAGAGTCTTGCTGTGTGTGTGTGTCTGCGCTTATCAGCGAGTGTTTATCAGAAGGAGCGAAGTGACCCACACAACAACCCCCGCCAACCAACCCACTTGCAACTCGAACATCGAACCTGGTGCTGCGAACATGTTGCGAGCCACTGTTGCCGGCTAAAACTCCAATGGAAAATACTCAGTCGATTTTTGACCGTCAAATCAGCAGGTTGCGGTCTGTTCGTTAGTGCGAGTGGGAGAGCGCGCGTGCTAAGGTGAATTGTGAATCCGTTGCATTTCTCTTCCTCTTCCACTCTTCACACCTACGCAGAGGTGTGTGCGTGTGCGTGCCTGTCTGGCTGTGTGTGTGTGAAATAATGAAATAACGAAATAACAACAACAACAACACAAATCACAGTCAGCTGTGAAGTTTCTTTCAATGTGTGAAGTCATATATGCAAATGGCAAAAATAAGCAGAAATTACAAATTAATAGTGTGAAAAATTCATACACAAATTAAAGCATGCTGATCGAAATAGCTCAAAAAGCAACTGAGTAAAAATCAAAGCATACAAAAAACAGCCGCTGGGTATAATTTTTTTGTGAAACTCGCCAACTGAACTGGAACTTGGGAATTTTTGACAGCAGAATCAAGGAGCAAAGCGGAGAGCGAAAGGCGGGTAAGTTTATTTTTTTTTAGAACTAACGGAGAAGAGCTTGTAAACACGCGACCCGGCAGCATGCCGTCCCTTTCCCACTCACCTTGCACCTGTCGCTCTCCCTTCAGTCCTCGTCCTCTCCCTTTTCCGCCCCCTGGCGCCATCTCTTTCCCGCCTGACAGCATATCAAACAAAACATTCATGTTTGCAGTGTTGTTTGTTTGTTTGTTGCCTTGGTGCTCGTGCACCGTTAGCTTGGGCCGACATTTTACAATGCTTCCCCGCTTCTTTCGCCACCTCTTCTTCTTCTTCTTTCAGTTCTTGTTCTTGTTCTTGCTCTTGTCTTAGTGTTAGTATTGGTCCCCTGTAAACTCACTTCCTCATTTTCAACTTTTCAACGGGCTTTCGACTTTGTCTGCGGGCTAAAAACAAAAACAAAACGAAACATAAATATGCATTCCATCTGAGATAGTTGTTACACGCCGGAAAATATTATTTATATTTATATTTAGGTTTTTCAAATGAAAATAATATATTTCATTGGGCAGCTTTTGCGGCTTAAAAACCTGACATGGAATAAATATTATTTTTCATTTTTAAACCGACATTTTATTTTTTTGTTTAGTATTTTGCAAATGCTTAAATTTTTTTAATTTCATATTCCTATAGTTATTTAAATTTATTACAATCGAAGTGGGAGTATAGTTTTTAGAGGGCTAGATAAAATTGGCTTCGTCGTACTTGAAGAGGGTTTAAAAAGTTGTGTGCGGAAGAAATGTGAGGTTTTGTTTGCAAATTACTTTTTATTGGCCATTTCCTTGTCTTTGCCGACTCTCCCCGTTTTTTTTAGGCACTTTTGCAAAGAAAAATCAATAAATTTCATTTGATTTTTATAGTCGCCTTCTGCTCCGCTAGCAGCTGTGCCCGTGTTTGGCTTTTGTATATTTGTGTATTTCTGTGCGAGAAAAACCCTTGAATGGTCTGCTTTGTTTTTGCTCTGGCTTTGCCATGGCAGCACTTAAGCCACCTCTTCAACTCCCACTCTTTTAGCCTGGTTGGTTGGCTGGTTGGCCTGTCTGGCTGCGTGCGTTTTGCCGGTTTTTGTTTTGGTTTTGGCTGGAAAAACTCTTTGGCCTAGAATCGCAGGCACAAAAGGCAAGAAGCCAGAATTTCTTCCTCTTTTGTTATTAATTATCAGAGACTGTTGGTTGTTAGTCGGAGCCGCCTAGATTAGACAGTTGATTGTGGCATGGATTGGTGTCACGGCTGAAATGGGAGGCTTCACCTGTACAGCCGTCTAATTAATCAGAAATTTTTATTATGTATTAGATTGTGTTTTTTTGGCATAAATAGGAACCAGTTCAGCTGGTCAAGTATTATTTTCAACTGGTTTGTGGGGCGACTGTCTTTGCCAGTCGGTCTTGTGTAAAATTAGATTAGATAAGATTAATCTAATCTTATATACGTTTGTACATATATCTTTGGGTGCAAGGCTTATCTTTTTGCCATAGTCAGAAAGTCATCACTGTGGAATATTTTGTTAGCTAAAAAAAAGACAATTCCTCATCTGTCCTTTATGGCCAAGCAATTAGGTGATTATGTTTATCAATATTTATATAAAAGCCGCATGATATATGCATTCATATTTATATTTACTTTTAAGACTCTGCTGTCCTTGTAATGCTAACTTTATCAGTGTGGTTTTTCTGCTTAATTTGGAATTTCGTTACATTTTTATTTCCAGTAATCATTTCCTAAATGTAGCCATTTCAATTAAGCCGAGTCCCTGTGACAAGGGAAACTGTCGCTTGTGTTAATGGGAAACCCCCTTTTTCCTATCCTTTCTTCTTGACCTATATACCCATTTAGTTTTTGCTTAATTTCATAAAATTCACCTGCCAGTGCCGACGAGGTCTGCGTTTAATTTCATTTCCATTTTCATAAGAACGGGTTTCAGGTGAGAAAATGCCCGAGTTCAGAAGTCTTTTCGGCTCTTTGACTCGTTTGATGCTTGGCTGCATCATTAAGAAGCAGCAACGGCAATTAAATTTAATTATTTATGTCGGCCACTGGCGTCAGGGTGAGGCAGAAAGGGTAAAGGTTGGGCCAAAGGTATGACCAAAGATATAGGCGGCCACCTGTGGTGGTGATCAGGCGGCAAAAGTTGAAGCTCTTGCCATTTATGTTAATTTCGATGAATTAATCACTCCGCATATTAGCATGTCTTTTGACTTTTGGCTTACATCATGGGCTCCATTCTTTTCAGCCTGCGCTTCGTGATATCATGGCTTATACTATATACTATAGTTGTGGTACAATATCGAGCAGGTGCCAGCTGAAGTTCCAATTCTTCTCGTACGGCCAGCTCAATGAAGCTGGGTTCGGAAAAATCGAATTTTTGAAATTTAAAAGCTGGAATCGTTTGCCCATTTTTTGCCCATGTTTGCCCACCAATTAGTTTTTTTTGCCCACGTCCAGTTTTTGAGATATGAATTTTCGAACAAGTTCGAAAATTTTCGAAGATCAAAAATTTCACTTTTTTCAAAATTTTTTTTTTTTAATCGCAATAACTTCGTTTGCCCACGTTTGCCCACCCTTTAGAATTTTGAAATTTTCGAAAATTTTCGAAGATCAAAAATTTCACTTTTTTCAATTTTTTTTTTTTAAATCGCAATAACATCGTTTGCCCACGTTTGCCCACCCTTTAGAATTTTGAAAAAATTTATACTTTAGAAAATATAAGACATTCAAGTTTACCTCGGTCTACTGAGAGAATAAAGCGTTTGACCATCTATTAAAACGAAATATTAACAATAAAAATCGTTTGCCCAACCATTATTATAAGTTTTTATCGTTTGCCCACCCTTCAAAATACTGTTTAAAAAATTTTTTTTTCGATTGCCCACACTTAAAAAATATCTAATTCCGTTTGCCCACCCCTTTAAAATAAAAATTTTCAATAAAAAACGTTTGCCCACCCTTTAAAAATAATTTATCTCGTTTGCCCACCTCTTAAAACTATAAAAATTCGATTGCCCATCCTTTAAAATAAGTTTTTTTCGTTTGCCCATCCTTTAAAATTAGTTTATTTCGTTCGCCCACCCTTCAAAATTAGTTTATTTCGTTTGCCCACCCTTCGAAATTAGTTTTTTTCGTTTGCCCACT
The DNA here is from genome assembly GCF_004382195.2 of Drosophila sechellia. Classification (NCBI taxonomy): domain Eukaryota; kingdom Metazoa; phylum Arthropoda; class Insecta; order Diptera; family Drosophilidae; genus Drosophila; species Drosophila sechellia. The sequence goes on along the minus strand of NC_045950.1, from coordinate 12,817,093 downwards.
CTTAAAAATAAAAAATTTCGATTGCCCACCTCTTAAAAATAAATAATTTCGTTTGCCCATCCTTTAAAATTAAATTTTAACGTTTGCCCACCCTTCGAAATTAGTTTTTTTCGTTTGCCCACCCTTCGAAATTAGTTTTTTTCGTTTGCCCACTCTTAAAAATAAAAAATTTCGATTGCCCACCTCTTAAAAATAAATAATTTCGTTTGCCCATCCTTTAAAATTAAATTTTAACGTTTGCCCACCCTTCGAAATTAGTTTTTTTCGTTTGCCCACCCTTCGAAATTAGTTTTTTTCGTTTGCCCACTCTTAAAAATAAAAAATTTCGATTGCCCACCTCTTAAAAATAAATAATTTCGTTTGCCCATCCTTTAAAATTAAATTTTAACGTTTGCCCACCCTTCGAAATTAGTTTTTTTCGTTTGCCCACCCTTCGAAATTAGTTTTTTTCGTTTGCCCACTCTTAAAAATAAAAAATTTTAATTGCCCACCTCTTAAAACTAAATAAATTCGTTTGCCCACCCTAAACTCTTAAGAATAAATAAATTCGATTGCCCGCCATATAAACACGTGTATGCGCTACTTGCCTAGTTTTAGGATCTGCCTATATAACACGTGCAGACGCACAGGTGTTTGTGGGTTTATATAGACCCAAAATTGGTTCCGATTGCCAATCTTGCATAATTTTCAAAAACCACTTTATGATAGGGTCTGATTTTTTACCTGTAACAAAGGGTTACATTTTTTAGGAATGGTTTTTTACATGGCCCAATGTGGAATTATTATACAATCGCCCACATCGAAGGAAACAGGACGAAATTTTACATAATGGTGGATCAATGGGACCCGTCTGGATTGGCAAACAACTATTGCAATTCAAAAATACTTGTCCGTTTGACTCTCTCGTGGAAATATTGTCGACCGCGTACATAGACAATTTTTATTACAAAAGCCAATTGGATGATTTCTACACTGACAACTTGACGGTAGAATTGGTGAAAAAGTATGCCGTCGAGGGAGTTTCGTCCAGTCTATACTGCGACAGAGGTCTGGTTCTAAAAAGTTTTTTTGAAGAAAAACACCAGATTATAAAATGCGACGCAAATATTGGGTCTTTTATTGAAAAAGCACTGAATGGAGTACCCAGTGCGTCAAGTCATCGGACCCATAAACAAAACAACAATGATTGCGGGAACCAAAAATCTATCCTTCATCGGCTGGAGGTTATAGATGTCGAAAAAGTTGGCCACCTCGACGTCCAGAAGGTAGTGATCCCTTTTATTGATGAGTTTTTCGCAACAACGGATGGAGAATGCAAAATATGCGGCGGACAACAGATCCTTGAAAGGGAGCCAGGACCGCATGTCATACTTGATATAGAATTTGCAATGGATGCTTTTCATCAGATTCATCATAACGGTACACCAGGAACGACCACTTTACTTCAAGTACCGGAGGAAATTTTAATACAGGAAAAGAAATATATTTTAAGTGGTGCCATCGAATATGTTCCTGCGATGGGAGGGGAAATTGGACATTACATTGCATATTGCCGCAGAGTCACTGGATCTTGGGAAGTGCACAACGATATGTGCAGGCAATGGAAAAAGTTCTCAGCTCTGAATACCAAAATGACACTCCACATTTTGATATACACCCGGAAAAATTAATGTTTATTTTTAAGACTTAAGCTTTGTTTAAAAGTGTATCAAATAATTGTTGTTGAAATTACAATCTTAAGTCCTTTGCAAGCGTTGTTTAAAAATACAATTAAATGAATTATTTTACAAAATTTAACCCTTTTTCACTTTTATACCTAATAGGAGGAGAGCGATTTTCAAATACCGACAAGTGACCTGCCATGTAAAAAACCATTCCTAAAAAATGTAACCCTTTGTTACAGGTAAAAAATCAGACCCTATCATAAAGTGGTTTTTGAAAATTATGCAAGATTGGCAATCGGAACCAATTTTGGGTCTATATAAACCCACAAACACCTGTGCGTCTGCACGTGTTATATAGGCAGATCCTAAAACTAGGCAAGTAGCGCATACACGTGTTTATATGGCGGGCAATCGAATTTATTTATTCTTAAGAGTTTAGGGTGGGCAAACGAAATTATTTATTTTTAAGAGGTGGGCAATCGAAATTTTTTATTTTTAAGAGTGGGCAAACGAAAAAAACTAATTTCGAAGGGTGGGCAAACGAAATAAACTAATTTTGAAGGGTGGGCGAACGAAATAAACTAATTTTAAAGGATGGGCAAACGAAAAAAACTTATTTTAAAGGATGGGCAATCGAATTTTTATAGTTTTAAGAGGTGGGCAAACGAGATAAATTATTTTTAAAGGGTGGGCAAACGTTTTTTATTGAAAATTTTTATTTTAAAGGGGTGGGCAAACGGAATTAGATATTTTTTAAGTGTGGGCAATCGAAAAAAAAATTTTTTAAACAGTATTTTGAAGGGTGGGCAAACGATAAAAACTTATAATAATGGTTGGGCAAACGATTTTTATTGTTAATATTTCGTTTTAATAGATGGTCAAACGCTTTATTCTCTCAGTAGACCGAGGTAAACTTGAATGTCTTATATTTTCTAAAGTATAAATTTTTTCAAAATTCTAAAGGGTGGGCAAACGTGGGCAAACGATGTTATTGCGATTTAAAAAAAAAAAATTGAAAAAAGTGAAATTTTTGATCTTCGAAAATTTTCGAAAATTTCAAAATTCTAAAGGGTGGGCAAACGAAGTTATTGCGATTAAAAAAAAAAAATTTTGAAAAAAGTGAAATTTTTGATCTTCGAAAATTTTCGAACTTGTTCGAAAATTCATATCTCAAAAACTGGACGTGGGCAAAAAAAACTAATTGGTGGGCAAACATGGGCAAAAAATGGGCAAACGATTCCAGCTTTTAAATTTCAAAAATTCGATTTTTCCGAACCCAGCTTCATTGAGCTCGTACGGCCGCTTCTTCGCTCGAATTTCGCACGTCTGCACGTTCTCTATTGGATATAAGCAAATAGTGAAGAAAAACTAGAACTAGGAAAACAGTTTAGTTTGCAGCAAAAAAAAACGAGCAAAAACAGTTGTCAAAATGTGGTACATGGGAAAAAAAGTGTTATACAATATTCTTTGTCTCTTCTGGCTGGTTGCACGTTTCGACTTCGCATCGAATTGCCAGCTGGTATCTCTAATGTACGGCGGACTGCTGAAGGGATTGATGGGCGTGCCAAGAAGGGGGCGGAGTGCCAGGCGGATCGGTTGTCAAACGGAAATGCTATGCGGCACGTTCAAGTGGATAGTCGGTACTGATAAACTTAACCCTAACCCAGTTAGGAGCGCTTCTGATAACTTCTTCGAGTGGATGGATGGATGGAAGTATCCAATTTGGACAGACAAGTGACACGTCGTTTGAATTCCTGGTTACTAACTTGTTAGGAAAAGATACATCAAATGTAATGTAGTGAATTAATCATCGTTGTTTTGCACATGCGTTTGTTTTGTGATTTTATTTTTAGATACATTTCTACAAGATTCTTCTCAATTGCCCCATTCTTGTTGTTTTTCTCTTTCGCTGCAATCTATTTACAACTGACCTACTAATTTATCTCTCCAAGAAAGTTGCTCCTTCGGCGAATCCTTTACACACAAAAGCTGAACCGTAACTCCTTCCTGCTAACAAAACGAGATCTTTTGTCAAAACTTGCGTTGCTTTGGTCTTCTGCTGATTTCGGGTTTATTTTTCATGTTTTATGTTTTGTTTGCTTCTGACTGGCCCCTTTATAATTCGGTTTCCCTTAGCTGATAACAATGCAAAACAAAACTTTTTAGCAGGCTTTTATATGTACTCGTACTTTGCCACACGTACATTAATTCATTGTGGAGCCTCCTCAATGTTGGTAGAACATTTTGGCAACTGCTTTCAGCTGCTCATGCCTTTTTGGCTCCTTTATTGTGCGCAGCGCTCCTCTTGAAAGGAGTGCGGAAAGTCTGACGCGTAATTCATTACTTGTTGAGGGTTCGGTTTGTTCTGGGGCCTTAAGTCGCAGCTTTTGTGTTTCCCTGGCCCTCTGAGGGTTTGCGGAAGTTTCCGCCGCGCGATATCGCACAAACTACTTGTATTTTCTCTGCTGCTCGCACTTAACTAGATACTCGCTGGTCGTCTTCTCTAATCTGCCTGCCTGCCTCAATCTGCAATCTCCCCATATATGACTAATTCAACTTAAATAGCGGCATAGTGTAAACAAAGCCAGCACAAAAATGTTTCAATGTGATGATAAGCCGTTTCTTGCTTCAAATACAAGTGGATACACATATTTCCGTTCGTCACGAACTTCACTTCATAACACTTAAAAGTATGAATGAACAAGATTGCTAAAATATTTATGGGTATAACATTACACAGAACAATATTTATTTTATGTTGACTTCAAAGGTTTTTAACCTGTTGACTCTCTTTGAACCTTTTGCCACACCTTTGTGTCCTCAACAAACAGCGAAAGATTTTGCAGATACTTTAGTAGCGACTTTTGAGTACCTCTACAAATAATTGAATTATATATTTTATTTCATTATATATTTATTTAAAGTGTAGGGAATCCTATTAAAAATGCTTGCCCGCATTATATTTAGTTTGGAAAATGTATACGTATATAATCCACACAAGCTGTATAAATATAAATAAATTCCTAAATCGGCAAGATCTTCACTTAAATATTTCGCTGCTCATTTCGTATTCACAAGTTGCTGAGGAGTATTCCCAGTGCGGGATCCTTGGGGTCATATATTCCAAATGAATACATTGTTTAACCATTATGTCAGGCCCACATGCGAAGGCTTTCTTCATAAATTCATAAAATTTCATAAACATAAATTCGCCGACAGTTTACATTTGGCATGTGTGTATTTATATGGAGGAACCCTTTTGTTTATATGATAATGAGTGCCCACTGCGCCTCTGTGCGGTTTCTGCTGATTTCTGCTGATTTCTCCCAGACTATTCCATCCAATCTATGTATGTATTTCGCCTGCTTTTCAGCCTATTTTGGCCAGAATTCCTTGCCTTCCGTTGGCCAAAAGCCCGTGACATGTGGCGGGGCAACAAGCGGGCTGCTGGCCAATTTATGGCCATGGATACTATAAATTGTGGCCGAGCTATTGATTTGCTGTTGCCATTCTGCTGCTGCGTGTGCTGACAGTTGACAGTTGAGTTACAAGGTCATTAAGTGGGCCGGGGGGCACTGCGAGTGCGAGTGGGAGTGGAAGTGGGTGGCAAAAGAGTGGGGATCAGGACCCCCGAGCATGAACCCGTTTTTGTGCGTCATGAGATATAGATACATATGTATGTGTATCTATCGCGTGTTTGTCTGCGCAATTGCGGTTAATGTCCAAAGCATGGATTCATTTCCGTTTTAAAAAATCTTTTTTTTTGTCTTCTGTTGTCTAAGATTTTTGATTGATTGATGTTTTGGGTTAGAGAGCCTGAAAGGTCACTGGAATGACTGGCAGCAATCCCTCATCTTTTGTTGGTGCCAACAAGAGGAATACACACAGATTATCCCTCGAATTGAGTTGTTTCTGCCCTTTTGTATGCCACCGAGATACCAATCTTTTTGAGGCGTTCTTTTTAGCTGGTGTTTCTGCTGTGCTCTCGTATTAGATTACCATTCCTGTTCTGGGTCAATTAGTTTGTTTGGTCAACTGTTTGACACATCGATAAGGCTCTAACGGGTAATGGAAATGGATGGAAGTCGGTCGCCAGTGCCCTGAAAGTGCAATGTGAAAAGATGCGAACGCTTTCACCCAACTCTCGAGTGGCGAGATACGAGATACAAGATACACATACTGACAGCTACTTAATCGAAGTAGCCGCAGTCTAAAGTGAAATGCGGCGCAGATTTTTATGCATTTGCAGCTGACCAAAACCAAAACCAAAACCAAAACCCAGACACGGACTCCAGATTCGAAACCCAAGATGAGTCGTCTCAGTTTTCAGGGCAGTTGACTGCCGCATTCCACTCAAAAGATGCTGCAGGCCCCAAAAAAAATACACACACTCGTACATGTGTAAGCCAAAGTCTGGTCTTTGGGTACACTGAGAGAATGCTTCACTCTTTACAAAGTTTATAGTTTTATTTGCAAAAAAAAAACAAACCATTACTATAGCTACTATTTTAAATAAGATGTAATAGTTTTAAGCAAATTTTCTTGTAATTTTCTATAATTAAAAGCAATTTCCTTTACAATCTTTTTGACCCATTTTTCGCTGTGCATATCTTTGTTTTTGGTGGATGCAGAAGAACCTGTTTGGTTTGGGATTTGGCTTCTTTTTTCCTCTCATTTTTTCTTGTATGTTGAAAATTTACGAGTTTGGCGAATACCCAGCGCGAAGAATTCAATGAACTCGTCTTCTAAGTTGGCTCCGCCGTCTGCCGGGCTAAGTGGGCAGATCCCAGACATGGTCTTAGGCCATGTAAATGGGGGTTCTCAACAACCCACCATCGACCATCCACCAGTCACCATCTACCATTTACCATCCCCTCCCCCAATTCCAGAAATTGCTTTCGAATTGGATTAGCTGCATAAAAAAGTTTCTTTTGTAGGCCCACAAAACTTGTAGGCCGCATGTTGCAGTCGTGTTGATTTGTTGTTGCTGCTTGTCCCAACATTTGTCTTGTCATTGTTTTTACTTTTTTTTTTTTGTTTTTTTATTTTGTTTGCATAGTTTTATAGTTGGCATAGGCCGGAGGATGTCTCGTTTTGGACCTGGTCGGTCGGCAATTAGCAGCGGACTGTGCTCCACTTGCCCCATCGTCTGTGACAAATCAGTGCTCTGGCCGCCCCACCCACTTGCCAAAAGATATTTTTAATTGTGGACAACGCACAATTAGTGCTCAAGTTATAATTAAATGTAGCCAAAGCTCTGATGGCCACTAAGCGACACTAACAGTCAGGCATCTAAGTTTTAATTGCCGTCATTTGCTGAAGTGCCTGAAATGGCACAAATGCCTGAAATGGCAGATAGGGGGAAATGAATGGGGGGAAATCACTATAAATACGTTGTGCGAAAGAAGAGTTTTGAATGCGAATCAGTTTGTGGCCATTGGATGAGACCATTCTGCTACACAAGTTGATCAGGGTAAACTTATAGGGCTACATTTAGTTGGAGATATCTTATAGAAATATAAATATAAAGCTAAAATCATAGTACTTTGAAAGCAGCATTCAAATATGTAACCCATAAATATTGAAACAAAATAAACTATTTAAAATAAGTCTTGTATCGACCTCTATATTTCACATAAATAATCAAATGAAATATTTTCAATTGCTTAAAATCAAAAGCATACAAATTAACATGTGGCAATTCCAAATTGTTTAGAGTCGTTAATATCGAATATCAGCCTTTTGGTTTATTTTTGTTTATAAGCCCAAACGATTCGCCAGCAAATCATCTTTTATTCATCGCCTCAGATAATATCCAACTATTTTAATTGAATAAACAATAGACTTTCGAGGCATTTAATTGCCTAGATCACAAAGAGACCAAAAGGTAAAAACATCTTCAATTTATGGCTACAGAAGCAACAAAGGCAGCAGCTCTAATGACTTGAACTAACCTTCGGCAACAAATCACGGCTGTCAGAAGTGGCGGTAGAAAAATGAAAAATAAATATATGGACAAAAATATAAAATACAGATACAATGGCCAGCAGAAGATTTAATAAACCACACCATACCGACACCGAAAGGCCAATCGAAAGAAACCTGTTGCAATTCGCTGAGTTTGCCTCCAACGGCGACGGGTTTTGTTAGCTTTATGCTTTTCAGCGCTTTGTTTTATATACAAAACTACTCGTGGTTTTTTGTTGCAATGCCACAGTAGTGTGTTCTGCCGGCTCTTGTTCACAGTTTTTCCTCTGTTTCGGTTCGGCATTAGGAGACATGAATGTTCATTAAACCGTAACCTCAGCAACAGAAGCAGCAGCAGAATCACCAGAAGTTGTCAAGCTCTTGAGCTCACCTGAGCCGCACATTGCCGCAAATGCCAATGCAAATGCCTCAGGTGAGCTGAAGTCACCTCGAGACAACTCGAGAGTTGCCCATATCAGTGGCATTTAACCAGGAAGGTGCCAATGTCGGCCAATTCGAAAACTAAGTCAGAGTGCCCTTTCAAAAATAACTAAAATGTACATACATATATGTACATGTGGTTCCTAAATGCAAAACAAGGTACTAAAAGAGTTGTGTAAAGAATGTTTTGAAACTTGTACACACCAATCAATACGGCTGAAAAAAATTGTTTAGATATAGAACTAAGAACTCACAACTTAGCTATTTATGTTTATTTTCACGGCTCAAAATGGGCCAAACAAATGCGTTTTTTGCGATTCAATTAAAGTGGTTATTCGATTTTAAGTGAGTACCAATGTTAAATGTTTTTATGTCTAACAGCAAATGGCTAAAATTGCCATTAAATAAGTCACACCCCGGGGTTCTTTTGAAGAGATGTTCAACTCTTTACAACCCGATCCTCGTCAGCTATCAAGCGTAAAAAAAGGTTTCAGTTTACAACTGTGGGCCAAAAACAAAAAAAAAGAGCGTTAACCACCAGAGAGTCAAACGCGCTTTTGGCCTTCGGGCAATAAACTTTACTCAGCCATTGGAGCTCGGGGAATCTTTTCTACTCCAAACTTTTTACATTTGTGGCAAATGTTGCATCATCATTAATACAAAACGACCGCGGCAACAGCTGTACAATCGGTGATGATGTTTCGCTTGGTTGGGGCCTGTGGTCCCCCATCCACAAGAGTACACCCCGCATCTTCTGTGGAGCACAAGCTTTCCACTTCTTTTGCCCTCACTTTGTTGCAAATCGACACTTTCAAATGCAAATGCAGGAGATGATGACAGCAATCGCTTCTCCCATTTTTTCATCAGCCATATACTGCGAAAAATAGGTCTAAAAAAGTGATAAAAGCTATATTTAGTCTTCATATAAGACTAATAAGGAAAAAATGCAGTTTTTCAATTTGTAGTAAAATATTTATATCTTTTGGCTGAAAGGTAGTTCTTCAAATTGTTCGCTGTGCCTGCATTTAGCCTTTAAGTTTGAAATGCTAATGGTTATAGCCAGGCCTATGCGAAGGTGCAGTTCATGAGTCAGCCTAACCAGCAAAATGTCAGTGTGATCAAAGTGCAACAGCAGTGGGTTGAGCCTGAAAATGAAAAAGAAACAGGCTCCACTCTCCGGCGACTGCAATTTATCACGGGTTGCAACAGAAAATTTGTGAAATGCATTCAGGTGCCGCAAAATATTTAAAGCATGCCAACGGGGCACACAATCTCTAAGTTTAGTGAAGTCATTAAGCTGGAAGTTATGTAACCCCAACGGATGGTTAGCCATGGGCCAATTTTCCGAGCCCTGCAGCAGCCGCAACATTCAACTACCAACTACCAACATTCAACATCCAACAGCTGAATCTGAAGCTGATTGAGCTGTAATTAGGCGGCTGCTTCATCGGATTGGATCTTGTCGGGTTTTTCTCCACTCTTATTTACTTCTTTTTCACCTGGCGGAGTGTGTGTGTTGCAAGTCTAATTAGATGTAGTCGAGTTGTCAGTGGTTATGTGGGTCGCCTGGTAATCAACACCCGCAAAAATGTGTTACAGATATATGCGCAGATAAAAGTATAATTTGAAAAACTCCCAGCCAAAGGCAGTCAATTTGAAATGAATGCCAGCGAGTCATAACCTGGCATTCCAGGCACGTTGGAAATTAACCAAAAAGGTGGTGTACTGTATACCGTATGCGATATAAATAAAGAAAAAATATAAAAAAAGAAGAACAGAGGTACCAGAATGAAAACCATAACCATCGAATAAAGCGAAAACTGGGCACGGTCCAAAAGGTGTTGAGGTGACCACCGCCGACCGAAAAGGCCAGGTGAACAACCGTCTGATTGCCTTTTGGGGATCTTTACAGCTATTTACTTATGCCGGTCTCGCGCCCTCTCTTTCACTCTCTCCGCTGCCGACTCTTTCTTTCTTTTTTTTTTTTTTTTTATTTGTACTCCTCTTTCCAGTGGGCAAAGGCACCTGATTTTTCTTTCTTTTTATCTGCCAACATGTCGAGCACTCTAATTGTATTTTTTGTCTTCCTTTTTGTTTATAAACAAAGAAAGTTTGTAGATAAAGTAATTTAAACAACATCGCGGTGGGCGGAATATCTCGTGCTGCTGCAATTAGGGTTTAACCAACTGAAGCTGCAAATGAATTGAAATTGAATCATTATGGGTGCATATTTTATACTTTATTTCAAGTGTAATTAAGTAGTTGAGTGTGAAAAGTGCGACTTTGAATATTTGTACATACGTCCATGATTTTTGAACACATCGTAAACAACTAACGATGATTCTGGTAATGCTTTGCTTGCATAACTTTTATTAAAATTCACGGAACATTTCCCGTTCCATCTTTCATAAGTCATGATTATATATCTCTCATATTTTTTTCCTTTGAACTCTGGCTAATTTTTTGTATTGCTCGAAGTTATGTAAACTTAATGCCCGCTCCATCGATGCCGGTAGCTCTGGCTTTGGTTCATTCAGATATTTTTTGCCATCATCATCCTCATCTGCCGCCATCGTCATCGTCATCATCTATCCGTTGGATCACTTTCACTGTCATTGGTTCCCCCGGGGCTGTTTCGCATTTTGTTTTTATAGGCGTATTTAGTTTTTGCAGTGTTGATATCATCAATGAATAAATGCGATAAATGTTTATTATATTTTTTATGTAGGCCAGTGCTTTTCATTCCCTTTGTAATTCGTGCATGTTTTTCTCTTGGTTTTATCTTTTTTGCTGTTATGATGCACAAGCCGAATATCAAAATTCATTTGTAAAATAATTTTTGTCAAACTTTTGATGTGCATAAATCAAACCAACAAAAAAAAAAAACTGAAACAGAAAAAAGGCCCTTTGCACAGCAGTTGCTCGTATGTAAATACGTAAAATGTAAACATTTTTGGCAACGAATGGTCAAATATTTGTTAACAAAGTGTACATATGTGTGTGTATAATGAATGGAAAATGTAAAATGAATGGCCACTGGGCAAGGGAGGTGGGGGGAGCTAAACAAAGAATTGCGGCAAGGTGCAAATATTCTGTTTTGTTATCCGTAATAAATGTGTGCAAATAATTGCCGCATCGAATGCAATGAATATACAAGCTTGTGTTTCATTCGGTATTTATATCTCAATATTTGCTAAAACATCCACGTGGACCATCGATCTGACTTTTCTTCGATTCGGTTTCGATAATGTGAAAAACTGTCCAGCTTTTTTTTTTAGAATGCCAAACTCGTTTGTTGATTGATAAGATGACAGTATTATTTCTATTTTAAATTCTCTTTAATCGATAATCGCGTGTTGATAAGACTCGCTTAATGAGTTGCGTTTCCGCTCGGACCAGCGGTAAACAAATGGAGAAGGAACTGAAAAAGATACATATTTAACTGATAAATGAAGTTAAAAGGTTAACCAAGCTTAGCTAACTTGTCGTCATTCGATTAAATTAAACTTTGCATATCTTTATTTCCAAAGAGAGCCAAGTGTTTGATTATGTTTTCCTAGAATAGTTAAGATATCTGGTTTCCTTAGTTTTCTTCCTCACAGATTAAATTAATTTAAATTATAGTATTTTTGAGTCAAATTCGTTGATAGTCTTCTAAGAATTTTTATATCTGATATTCATTTTGGAAGTACTGATAAGAAATCAATGCAGGGGTTCGTTGGTAAGATCAGCATTAATATAAAGCTCTTAATTTAATAACTTAACATAAATTTTAAGAACTATTAACATTATTAGCTATTTATTTGAGTTCAGACCGATACCCTTTTGCATGTGACTAAGAGAGTAGTGAATTCTCTTTCCTGCACAATGTGTGTTGCAAGTTTTCGCACATATTTTGATTGAAACTGTAAAGTATCTGTGCCTGTGGGTAGCGACGACAAACTTGTAGATACAGATACTACCCACACACAAGCAGATACAGGAAAGTGCAGCAACACAACTCTTCGAGGCCATCGCTGGCGTCACTATAAAATCGCAGCCGCCTCGCCTGCAACTTTTACAATCGCAGCTAATTAGCAAATTCATGCTAATTTCGAGATGTAACAAATAAAATTACAACGTGCACGTGTCGCTTTGTGTAATTAGTTGCAACATGTTGGCAAAAGTTTAAGCACTCGAGTGGGCAGAGATAAGTCCTCGCCTCGTTTGGAGTGATAAAACAAAAGTTATGTCCCATGGGAACGAGAATGCGTTGCTGGAACAACCGCGGCGCACATAATTCATAATGAAGATGTTGTAAGGAGCGATCGCTCCAAAGTCTAGACAAAGGGAGTGCTCGTTTATCACAATGCAAAAATGGGGCTTCCAAAAGGGGCCGGTCCGCGGGTCCACCCAGAAGGAGGAGGTTGCTCCCCGAGATTCCAAAGGAAGTCTGCGCATAATTACATCTCTCAAGACCTGGCCCGGACGTCTCCGCCTCTTTCTATGGACATTTGAGTGGTGCCCACGGGACACGAGATTCGAAATGGCGGACACATGGGGAAAAGAGTTCATTTAAATTCTAAAAATATTCGCATAACTTTCAATCATGGTTGCAAGCCAACATAAATCGTTTTAATGAATGACGAATTTTTTATTGCTTAAACAAGGTTTATTTTAGCTTAAGTAGCCTTAAATACGCTTGACTAATGTATTTCGTATATTGTTTGGGTATTAGAACTGGTATTATCTATCCCTATTGTCTATGACATTTTTACCTATTTCGATCGTGTCACGAGGTCATTTCTATTTGAAAACGGACAGCGTCTGAAACCCTTTGAAGGTCGAAATCGATTTTAGTTATTGATTGTAATGATTCCTTGGGCCCCATCCTTCATGTCTGTATCCTCTTGGCCTCCAACCATCCATTTTCAGTGCTATGATTAATTTTTGTGTCGAGTCAGGTTTTGTGGGCTTTTGTTGTTGCTGCTGCCTTTTGTGATTTGAAAAATTAGTGCAAACTGCAAATGATCATAAATCAAACAGTTTTGTTGATTGCATTCGAAGTGCCCACAAATTGCATGATTCTGCAATTTGTGGACTGCATCTCCTCGCCAAACCTGCAGTTTGCATTCCCCGGATGCTGCTGACACGACAACAACACTGGAGTCCCATGTCCCAGCAGTGGGGAGAAGTGGGGGAAATTGGCTGGAATGGGGTAAAGGGCATTCCTGTCCATGTCTCCATGGTAGTTCCGCAAATAATTCGGATTTTTATGAGGCAAAAACAACTGACGAAGCGTGGCCAGCGTGTTTATCTTTTTCTGCCCTTTATTGCTAGTCAGCAATTTTTATTGTATTGTAATTAAATGTCGTGTGCAAGGGTAACATTTGAGTAAGACCCGACTCTATCTAAACCTTTGAATGTTTCCCAATGAGGTGGCTCTGCTTGTTGTTGCGATGACGAGACACCGTGATAACTGGTTTTCCAGCTATGTAAATCCACTCTCCGACTTTAGTTAATACACACCGCAAAAAAGAAGCATCGCGTGTTTAGTTATGGCCACACGACCTTCGCTCATCGATGATTATGCGGGATATAGCATTGACCACTCAAAACGGTTCAAGACAATTGCACAAAATTAACTCCCATATCCGATGGTGATGATGCTGCTGACGATGATAGCTCCAGTCTCCATGACGTAATCCCAGCACTTGTCCGTCGATCATTAGCAAATAATTTACGCCATTTATTTTGGAAGCCAGGGCAGAGTGGAGCTGGAGTTGGAATATCTTTCGGCAAAAGCGAATCGTTCTTGTAATCGGCTTAAAGTTTATGAACCACCATTTACCTTAATGAACTGCCATCGAGGTTTTCAACAGTTTGGGTGGTCAATTCCTGTAAGTAGCTTAAAGTCGATCGCCACAACATTTTGTTCTCGCTTCTGTGTTTTGTTTTCCAGTTGCATCAGCTTGGGTTTTATCTGGCTTTCGGGCCAACATTGTATGTAGGTTTTTGGCCGGGGGAAATGCAGTTGTCTGCTCTCAAAGCACCGCTAATTAGTTTTGCCATTTCAATTAGCCCACCGATGTGTCGTCGAGATGGGACTTTGGCTTTGCCCATCTATCTGGGTGAGTTGGTCACCATATATCCCCACATCCACATCGACACCCCCATCCACATCGACTGCCCTCACCATATAGCCATAGCTCAACGTCATGCGATTGGATCGGGGTTCTTGGCCAGGCTTGTCTGTCCTCGTATGCCTTGAAGTAGCTGCATATCGGCAGACAACGGCCAACACATAACCGGTTTGGCAGAGCACAGGGCAAACTTGCAAAAAGCAGGAAAAATATGCGATAATACATAGTATGTGGGCGTTTGAATTGAACCCGAGAGAAAGCCAGGTAAAGTGGAGGAGAAGAGAAATGTCGGAAACCCCGTTGGGGGACACTAAACCATATTGATTAGCCGGTGACCCCAAAATGAAAATGTTGGGAAAATGCTCTGGAATCTTGTTGGCAAAAATGGGGATCAGGGAATCTGCATGCTAAATTTTAACAGCTATGAAGAAATGTTGCCTGCTGAAAACTAAAAATTCTTTTTAGTTAAGTTCGACTTTAATTATGTTAACAACACCCCATAAATATTACACTTAATTGCTGTCTCCTGAACAAGCGTTTACCATTTCTACGCCCATAAATTCCGAATATTAATTTCACATTTAACGCACTAACCAAACTATAATAAAACCCTTCACTATGGGAAATTTTCCACGTGCTTGGCCAAAACGGAAATGAATACTACTCCCCCACAAACATATGGACTTAGTGCCATAAATTCATAGCCTTACAAAAATAATTAAATGCATAGTGATCTAGAACTATCTGTTTGATAGTGGAAAATGTATCGAAGCTACGCCTAATATTCTGTATGCATATTTTTCTGTAATTGCAGCTCTTGTGGTCACGCTCCCAGAAAAAATCAGGAAGCGGGGAAGAAAACTCATGCAAAGGTGAGCAAACTGCAGGGAAAACAAACAAATTTTCAATGTCAATTTGTAGTCGGAATTTATGATAGCCATTGTTTGGTGCGCCAAATATGGCTAACAATTTCACTGAACATGGCCTGCTACTTATGGCCAACTAACTGGCCAAGAGACCTGAGTTTCATTGTCTCGATTGTGTGTGTCTGTGGTTGTCGTTTATATATGTATTTATTTTCCTTAACTTTTTTTTTTTGTGTGTGTCCATTGCTGTCGGACCCGGCTCTCGCTCTTGGCCTCGTTATTGTGCCAAATGGCCATAAAAGGTTAATTGGGTCCTTAGCAACTCTCCTGCAACAAATAATGCTGGCATTCCAGAGGCACTTGGACGGCTGCTTCTTCTACCTAGGCGCGACATAGAAAAATCTTAATTAGTTAATTAAAACAACAAACAACTGCAGTCGCGACAAGAACTGGTCAACTGCCTCAATGGTCCTCTTCTTTCCTCGCAGTTTGTCCTTTTCAGCGCTTTGAAGTTAGTTACACGGAGACAAAATCATAGTTGGTTCTTTCAAAGTTAAGAAAAAGTTGTAGCTTGAGCCTGATGTTCATATGTAGGAATGGGTATAAATTCAATTTGAAATAGAGGATCCCCGATAAGTTGATATTTCAGAAATAAATATTTAAGTACTTTAGTGATATGGCTTTTGCCTCTGTGCACTTTTGTGTTCTGCTTTTCAGGGGCGGACTGCAAGTAGTTCACTTGGGCTACTGCATAATTCATTCGGTTTTAATGACATCGAGGCGTGGATGGTGGACTTGGATAGAGACACGTTGTCTGGTCCTCCATAGATCCATCCATTCGCTCCTTCAAATCCCTCGAGGTGGCATTAAACTATGAAAGGCATTTAGTTTAGCGATTTATATAGGCGACTTTTTGACAGTTTTATGTCGCCCAGATACAGATACACCAACAGCAGCAGATACAGATACAAGACCAGATACGCGTTGTCCGACGATAACGAGCTGCAGGCAGCTGAAATGTTTTCCTTGCAGCCTCATTAAATGGAGCGGCAAATGTTTATATATATTTATGTGTCGGCCACTCTCGCCCCACAAATACTCGTTATCCGTTGGCCATCGTCGATGCAATTGCCTGGCAGGGATTTATTTGCTTTTAAGCAGTTTGTAATTGCCGTTCGTCCAACGTACAAGCAGTGTAATCCACCGACTAGTGGCAGGAAGCACCAAAGGGTTCTGAGTTTCGGTCCGGAGCAGGGAGCTTAGCTCCCAGAGGATTTCAAATTGATTTTACCTTAACGAACCGAATTAAAACGGCTGAGGTGCAAACGTATTTAATGAGGAGCTGGGATGTTAGCTTCAACTGCTGGAATTAATCAGAAGGAACTAAGAAATTGGAAACAATGTGCTATATAACCTATTTATAGGTAGCTTGCTATAATCAGTAGGCCACACTAAAATCACAGTGTGCCCATGCTAGCTAGTTAAATCGGATTTGAGCAAGCTGAAGCAATTTATATCGAATAAGCATATCAATGTTATGATTTATTCTGATATCAACCTTATGATTTATTTCAATAAACATATCAATCTTATGAATGTATCAATTTTAAAGACTTGGAAACTTTTCACATGCACTTTCTGATAGGAATTTTAATTTCAAAAGCTTCAAAAGTCCTAAAGTTCAGGCAACAACTTTTCCCAAAACAAGCAAATTTCTTGACAGGTTCAAAGTCCAGTCAATTTCCATAAACTTTTTATGCAATATCATTTATGATCTAATTTGACTCATCTCCATTTCCCCTTCATGCGACCTTTTCCAAAAATATAAAAACTTTTGCTCGGAACAAATTGTTGGACATGGCAAACCTCAGCGACAAATTCCAACAAATGTTATTTTCAATTTCATCTAGCTGCACAAGTTTTATCCTTCCTAGTATTTGCTCCTTTCTCCATCCGTATCTTGGCCACAAAATGTGGGCCCTAATCTGCTGCCAGCCAAAATGAGCAGTCGAAAAAGGGACAAGAAATATATATATAATAGCAGCATGTAATGGGCATAGACATGGAAAAATGACCAATAGGCGTTGCAAGTGGAGGGTTGGGTGGATGACAAAGGCGTTGGAGCCCACATTCGGAAAAATGAAACCATTCTTGTCATTTGACAGGCAATTTTCAGGCGTAACGTTTTCGATTTTTCTAGCCCTAGGCTTTTCATTTTCCGCCACAACGCAGCCGAATTATCTGCCTCGAAAAAAGGGCGGCACAAAAAACATAAGAGAAATAAAATGTCTGCTGTCCTTCGGTGACCCCAAACACAAAAAATCTATATCAAAATCCGACGATGTTAGTTTATATAGCCAACAGAGTAGGCGGATGTGGATGTGTGTCCCCAAATCTGTTGCCATTTCTCATGTTTCGCTGCCCCGGCTCACAAAACATTTTTGCCCAAATTTCCACAAGCCTGCCAATCTGCTGGGTAACTGGCAACTGCGATGGTGTGGAATATTTAATCGAGCTGCCACATTGAAATATATTGAGTGCATTACCAAATCCAGCAGCCGCTCACAACTCAAATGTAGCTCTGGGCTATCATTTGATTAAATCTAAATCTGTTTACGAGCCGCACTTTTCCCGCCCGTCTTCCCTTTTTTTATAGTCCCAGTTGCAGGCAATAAATTAATTTTTCCCTCTTTCGCTGGTGTTTTTGTTGTTAGTTCTTTTTGTTTGCTCTGGGAAAACCTGAACAAACAAAATTAACGCTGATAACTTGTTGTGTGTGTGTGTGGTTCGTTCTTTTTCAGTAGTTTTGGCAAACAGTGACAGCGACGGTTTGTTTTAGCCGAGTTTTGCTAACGAATTAGAGTTGTGGTGTCTGTGGAAATGTGATAAATGGAAAAGAGCTTTGCCCCAAATAGAGGTGCTAAATAATATCAGGGTCAAATTAATTTGCATAGACCAACCAATTTTTTTTTTTGAGAGTATAATATTATTTGTATATATGCCAACAAATAAATCAAATGATAAATAGATAAGTAAACTTGCTGACTGAGACGTGGTTTAAAGAAATAACGAATGTTTCAATCAACTTCAGTTGTCAGTAATAGGTAGAAGCTAGTCTTTTACCATCTATTACCGGTGATAAATATTTAAGTTTCTTCGAAATTAGTTTCTTATTCAATTTGCCAAATTTGATGGTCAAATGGCCAAGAGCCAGGCGTATTGAAAGCGGCAAAATGCAATTCCCGCACTGAAGTGCACCGAAAAACCAACAAAAATCGAAACTCAAACAAAAGCCGAAAAGGCTAAAATAAAAAAATGTAAGGAAAGAACCGTGAAAATCGTGAAGATGCCGCCAACTGGTCAGGTTGAAAAATGGCAAAATGGCCGGGCATGGCAGGGAATTGGAATTGAGGGCCCGGCGAAATGGCTTTGACTTCAAACTGAAACTGGCAAAAAAGAGGCAAACAAATAAATATTGGGGTCGTGCAATAAAACAGAGGGAAAACGCCGCATGGGGAGGGGAGCAGTCTACACTGCAGGTGGAAAATGCATGCATATGCAAATGAACAATTGATTTCCTTGCGGCTCATTTCAAGTTTTATTTGAATCGAATTTTCCTTTAAACGTGGCCTTTTGCTCTTTCGCTCTTGCGATTTGCTGCGCTGTTTTTACCATTTTTTTTTTGGCCGACTTGCTTGACCCCCAAATTAGTTTGTGGTTTCTGCTTGCTTTTGGCAAGGCATTAGACAGTGGAATGTTGACCTTCTTTTCGGGTTGTGCAAGTGCAAGGTCAGCCGAAAAGCACAAAACAGATACCCGAAATACCCGCATTGGAATCAGAGCAGCGAACTTGGCTGGACCAAAAACCAAGCTGGATCTGGGGAATTCTGATTGCGTTTTATTTGAATTCTTCTCGCATTTCTCGCCGTAGTTTTTTTTTTTGGGCTGGGCCAACAAGTTTGTCAAGTTTCTTTCGGACAGTTTGTTGAATGAATTAGGCAAAAATCTAGCCCGACTTTTTGACAAGTTTGCTGGCAACAATGGAAACGATTTGTGGCCAGTTGTCATAGATTATCAAATCAAGTCTGCCGGCAATGAAATGGGAAAACAAATAGTTTGTTTTGATTTCTAGCTTATGGGCGTCCAATAATGATGATGATGATATCAGATGGGCAAGTTTGTTCAACTCTAGAAACTCGAGGAAATTTTCGGCTGTAAAACTTTCCAAAATCGTAATGACATCTCTAATGAGTTTCCATGCAAATTGGCAATCAAAACTCGATATGCACAAGAAAGAAAGAAGAAAACTCCATGAATCTTGTTGACTGGCAATTATTTAATTGCAGTTTAATAGCAACCCCCCCCCCCCCCCCCCCACATGATTATCCTGTAATTTATTTTCGAACAATGAAAAGTGCACACAAAAACGGCAAAAAGCCGAAACACACTCACACACACACTCTCAGCCAGATGGAAAGAAACAGATGTTAGAGGAAAAACATTTAATTACATTTTCTAGATGTGTGTGGAAAAGCATTCCTGGTGCCCCCGTTTGTCAAATTAAGAGCCATAAAAAATGCGTGGCATGTGACCAATTGTCGGACTGGTGAGGATGCAGGTGAGGACGCGGCTCGAACAGGTCCTCCTCGATGGAGCGATTCGAACTGGTTACCTGGCGGCGGACTGCCTCGCAAATTAACAGTTAAGCGCCAACGGTAAATAATTGTCAAAGACAACAACCAGTCCAAAGATGCTGCCTGCCAGCCGTTCAACCTGCAAAAAAAAAGAAGAAAAATAAAATATAAAGCGTTTCGTGATGCACCGATCTCAGGAAAAGCTGAAGATGAAGACGAAGTCGCGCGCCGGTTGCATTTGCCATCGCAAATGAGGTTTGACTGGTTTCCGTGACATGAACCAAATGCCCAAAAGGAGTTCTGCCAAATACAGTGAATCTCCGCTTGGAAGGCTGAGAAAAGACATATAAGTATATATTTGAAAATTTGGTATCAAACTATATCTTAATGTTTTGATCCTAATCTTGTGTCATCCACAATATCAGTAATAGTTAGAAAGTTGTTAGTTTAATTTCGAAAAAAAAAATCAAAAAAGGGAGTGTTGCATATGGTTTAAATAAAAATATGATGGTATCAGTTAGAGTTCACTCCACCTACCATTGAATTCAAGGCCTTAAAACGACTAATTGCGAGCACTGTTCTATTCAGTTATCTTGTTAAAAAAGTTTCCTAGATTAAATTCAATTTTCCAAATATTCTCAGATATCTACGAACGTACCGCCGCAGGCTAATCAGCCTTATTGCATTTAATACTGATATTTTCTGGCAAAGAACCAAGTTGGTCCCGCAGCATCAAAAGCGCAGACCAAGTCGAATTCAATTACCATCCGTTGAGATTTCAATTTGTGTGGTGTGGCTGGCTGGCTGGCTGGTTGGTTGCCTGCGATTCTGATTCTCACTGTACCTGCTCGGAAAGAAGACCTGTCTGTCTTTCTATCTGTTCGTCCGTCCGTCTGTCTGTCTGTCTGCTGGCAGCAAAACCCATCCACATCCCTGCCCACCGAACGTGGCAAGATGCTGGTCTGCTTCTTAGACTGGTAATTCTAGTCGCCTTGGCAACTTCGCGCTGCTGGCGGATGTGCAAATATTTTGATTAAATTTTCTCCATGGCAACTTTCTTTCCACGAAGCGGAGCTGCCTGCAACTGCACCGGCAAAACCTCATCATCATCAGCAGTGGAAATAGCAGTGGCAGTGGCAGTGGCAATGGCAGTGGCAGTAGCATCCATATCCCAGTTTTCTGGCTCTGCTGTTCTTAGCCACTTTGGGGGCTCGCATTTAGAGTGTGTGTGTGAGTTTTCTCCAGTTTTCCCCTCTGTATATCAAACACGTTTAGCCGTATCCTCGAACTTGACTTACGAATGGACATAATTCCCAAAAATTATGGCCCAAAGTTCAGGCTTAAGTCTGACCTATTCAGACACAGCGACTTCATTCCAATGCACTCGAGAACCACGAACTCATTAGAAACTGAAAAGTTTTCATTTGCCAGCGAATGCAAATGAATATTAAACGAGGGGGAAGCGGGAATGGGAGTTCTTTGTGGCTGCGTTTTAATAACTGTGGATTAAGTCTGCATAAATAATAATGATTATAAACTGTGTGAACCGCAACCAGCATGAAAATGCACAGCCCGGAAAATTCCTTCCTCCACCCACGAAAAGTTTCTGCATAAGAAAATGACAAATGATCGCCGGGCAAAAGTATTCAAAAAGTAGCTGGAAGAACAGCAGAAAAAAAAAAAGATGCAAGCTGAAACCGTGACAATAAACTTTTCTTACCCGTTTTTCCTGCTCTCCTCCGTTCAAAGAAAATGCGAAAAATTCTTGGACTTTGTTATGCGTAATTTGAGGTTTCTTACAGCGAACCGAAACGTGGTTGTTCCGCAGGCGCGCCTTTAATTTGCAGTTAAGTGTTCGACGAATTATCTCGGCAATTATTTCTGAAGGCTCTGATTAATGCAGAGCATAGATAAGAACGCACCGAACTAAAAGCAATCTGCGAGGTAACCATTTATGCTCATTCTTTTCTCATTCCCCAACAAGCTAGCAGCCTATTGAATTTAATTGTATCTTATCTGGGCAGCGGAACAGAGCTGAACTTAACTAGACTCATCGGGAGCGCACAAATTGTTCGACTCGCTTATCAGTCAATTAGCCAGGCGATAAGGGGCGACACGAAGCGAAATTGCAGGTAAATACAGGTGGAAAGGCGAAGACAAGAAGCCTCCGGGGGAAAATCAACTAGGGAGAAGTCTGGCCGTCACTTCAACAATAGGAACACTTATCAGGCCTACGATTACTTCCTTCCCTTGCTTTTTCAGCTCTGTTCCTGCAGTTTTTAGGTCTTGGCAGTGTTCCCCTATCGCAGGAATAATAAAAGTTTCAATCCACTATCAAGCCGGAAATTGGATCGTTTCGGGCACACAATCTGAGGGGCAACTCATCAAACCCACACCCGCAAAAACCTGATGGGTACTCAAGATTTTTAAAACAATATAATTGGTGATAAAACACAATTTATTTTCGATTAGTTTCCAGTGAAAGTCACATAAATAAGTTTGTAATTGCGAAGGGAATGCCATTGATTCTTACGTTTTATATATAAAACAGTAACAAAGGAGCATACTAATCTGGTGCTTAAAACCGGGCAACATTCTCAAATCTGCTATGAATCGGTTTCATATGAATATATCAGAAAGAGAATCCAATATAGGCTAATTAAAAAGCATGCATTATGGTGAATTATCCATAGAAACCCTAATAACCATTCGAATTCTCGATGGGAAAATCGAAATAAATTAAATACCCATTTAGAGTGGAACAAACTCCCCGAATGGCAGATATTATGATATCTATGGCCAAATAGCTGCATTTCAAATAACATCCCACCGCCGAAAGACCAAAACCCAAACCAATCATTGCGCATACGCCGTGTGCACCGCAGCCAAACGAATGCCGCAGCGACAGAAGTGCATTTTAATTAATATAAACATTTAAGCGGGGGGAATTTCAAGTTGCTGCCTCCAATCTATCAAACAAGTCATCAATTATAGCCTGTCGGGAATTTTATTTTGAAGGTGGTTCGATAAACGATAAGGATTTTGAAGTGACTGAACCATGCGTCTACTTGGATCTGATAAACTAAAATTAGATGGCGAAAAATGACGAATCTGACGGCAAAACGCCAATAATTAGCGTGCCGTGGTTGTGTTTTTTGGGCCGGTTCCGAAATAATAATTGAGATTGTCAACATTTGGTTTTGACGTTTTCCTACCCCTCCTCCGATCTGCTGTGTCTGCCAACTTTAATCGCTCTATTTTGCGAGGGCAAACTCCGGCAGAGTTTGTGTTGTTGTGTTGCTGTTTTCACAGCTGAGTGAGGACATGACATGCTGGTTACGACCCCTGCGAACCCACCTCATCCCAAAGTCTTTCTCTTTTGTTTTCAATTTATAAGCGCATACAACGGAAATTGCTAACATGGCGGGGGGAAAATCACATGGGGCTTGCGGGCTGGATAGCTGGATGGGTGAATGGGTGGCTGGGTGGATGGCACTTGAACCCAACGAGCCATAACAAAAGGCACACGAAGTAATTAACTTGTATTTATTGTATGCACACATAGTTGCCATGGCTAGTTTGCTATGGGCGAAGACCGAGCGTGGAGTGGTTGATGCTGCCCTCTAATTGATAAGCTCTAAGTTGGATCGCCTGGCCCTCTGGACTCCACATCGTTTTGGCCAGCATGTGCAGGCGATTACTTAGGGCACAGAACTGCAGTCTCGGTCCGTCACGGTGGTCAAGAAGCCTTGAATGAGTGCCGATCAAGGGCTCGACTAATGTTTATTAGTTTTCATTCTCCCTATATATACACATTTTCCTTAATAGACTGCTCGCTCGAGGCTATAGTAAATTAGTTTCGCTACTGGGCTTACACGTTGCAAAAAGTTTTGGCTTCTAGTTACTTCGTTCTATTGCAGTCAATATCTGATAAATGTGTCTCTAGAATAACGTATGACTGGATTTCCCACATAAATCGCTCCATATCAGGTACTTGTTTATTTATCGATTTTTATATTTAGATGGTTTATTGTGACCTCAGCAAGGAAATCAAATGCATACAGCAACGAAAACTCCGAATAGAAAAGAGACTTAAATGCTGGAAAACTGGAAAACAAACATTGCTCGAACTGGCTGACCAGAGTCGTTGATATAATCCTGGCACTAATTCAATTGAAAACAATATCAAACGCAACCTTTACCATTCGCCATTCACATAATCCACTCCGCGGGCGGAGAAGCGCATTCGCTAATTGGATTAGCATCGAAGGGTATTCAACTGCGGTTAGCAGGCGAAAGAACCACAACTTCTTGTTTGCTGCGTATGATGGCGCTTATGCCGCCGCTGCTGCTTCTTCTTCTGCTTGCTGGATGCACTGCACCAACCTGACACGCAACTTTACTCTCTGTGGGCCAACCACTTGAGCTGCGGCTCCTCACCTTACCACACTCCACAGTACACTGGGAAAAATCATGCACTCAAAAGGGCCGAATGTATCTCTGCTGCTGATGGTCTAACTTTTGCAGATCGAACTTATTTCTGTTTGTTATCATGCATAATAGTGTGGCATAATTTATTTATGCTTATAACTGTCCCAGATAAGAATATTTTGTTGTTGCGAAAACGCCCTAATTAATGCTTAATTTAGGTGCAATTTTCCCAGCATATTGACCATGCTGGTCTGTTTCGGACATGGACTCCACTGCTGTGTAGGTCCACCTCTGTCTCGTTCTGATTCGTTGGCTTGGGGCTCAAGTGGCGTGTCCATGTCATTTACCTGGCAGCCACTCAAGTGGCAAGTGGACAGGTGCACGGGGTACGGGGCTCGTTGGACTCTGCGGATCGGTACAAAGTTCTGATGCGGTTTTTGCTGCAATTATATAATATTGACATTAGTTGCATGTTGGCCGTCGCTTTATGTTTACGACGAGGCCGGAGATCGAGGGCTGGTTCTAGCTTTGAGCTTAATTGCAAAATGCAGCAGCAGATGCGGCGTCGTAAGGCGAAGATAAAGTTGCGGCATCATCAGCAGAAATCCAAAATCAATATTATCGTTAATGACTCAATTACCTGACGTGCGTTTCAATTTAATAGCTTAATGTCATATAAATTAATTGCATTCACCAGCCCTTGAGGGCTGTGGTGCTCTTTAAAATTGAATCGCCACCTGATGAACATTTTTGCATCTCTCGTTCACAGGCTCTTCCCAAGGATTCATACGTTCTGATAGTTTTTCGTTTACACATATCCAGGCGCTTCGAACCGATTAACTGCAGAGACTGCTAGATAACATAGACGCAATCTTCCAAGAAGACAACGCATATCAGAAGGAGGCAAAAACCATAACAAACGATTGCAAGCGAGAAAAACATATCCTGCATCATAAATCATTGCCAGGCTTTGATTAATGTTGCGTATACGCAATGTTGTCGTCCAACGTCTTGTACTCTAACTAAGTGAAAGCTCAAATCGCTCTAAAAGTAGAGATATTCGGAACCGGCTTCCATTAGCACCTTCTGGGTTACAATCAACATCTCCATCAGCAGCACCGGTTGAGACCACAAATCCAGAAACCAAAGATGGCCTTCATCTGGCGGCGACGTTCCACGACGATTGTGAAGCTGGTGGCCTTCGCCCTGGCCATTTGGTTCTGCATTGCCTTTCTGGTCTATACGGACGACACTCGGCGTAGAGCCGCCCAGGAGGGGGCTGGTGCCAGTGGAGGAGGCAGTGCTCCCGGAGTGGGCGGCGGAGCCGGAGGACTGGGTGATCCCATTGCCTTGGCTCTGAGAAACGAGCCTGCCGGCGAGGACTTTGGCATCAATGGGAATGTCATTGGCGGAGGTCGCCAGAAGCAGGCGCACGATGAGGCCGACATCCCACCCACTGTGGGAAAACATAAGACCGACCTACAGGCGGAAAGGATGCGGAAGAAGGCGGCCGAACAGCCAAAGAAGAAGCCACAAGAATGTGAGTCTAGCTGTTTTTAACAACATTTTTTGCCCTGTTTATAGTAAGAATACTTTATGTAAGAGTTTGTCGTACAAAATCTACCTTGAAATATAACAGAAACTTATACAATAAGCCAGCCAGGCTATTCTTATTTTCCAAAAATATTTATTGAGGGATTCGCAGGATATCCCGCATTCTCGGACCATTAGTGCCCATTGCACTTTGCATATCGGAATCCCTCTGTTCTGTGCTCAACAATAAGCATTTATATTGAAATCAGTTGCACATTTATTTCCGACTCAGATCCCTGCGATTTCACCCGCTGCTCGCCAAACTATTCAGCTGAATTTTTCCGGTCTTGTTATCGACGCCAGAGATTCTATTTTTCCTCGTCCAAGGCTCCCGCCCCCGTTTTGCATCCACGAGTGGAGTTTTTTGCACTTCATTTCCACGCAATCGCTTGCAACTAATTCCCATCAATTCAATGCACACGCAGGCGAGATCTCCTCCTCTTTTCCACCCATTTTCCCCCACGCTCTGAGTTTTCCAGCTCGTTTTTTTACGGTCACACATCCTCAATCCTTGTTTGGGAGATTGCATTTTGGGTCACTAGCCCGTTTCGATACAAGATGCTGAAAGAAGCGTACCAAACCGGGGATAATAACACATATTGCTTTCCTGTGTTCGCCATTCCCCCCGCTCCACAACCCGAGAGCTTTCCCCCCTGCGCTGCGAGGAAAACTTGCTGCTGTCACACTTCCTTCTTTTGGCCACCGCCTTTGTGCCTTTAAGAAAATTTCTAACAAGTTTTACAACAATGTCGATGATGCCAGCGGCGCACACTAACAATCCGAACAGCCCGGACAACAACATGCAGCACTTAACAACTTGGAATTGCTGCCAAACAGCATTTTCAATGTCAGGGCGAGGGAATCCAGAGCGGGGGCTCCGACGAGATAGATATTCGCATTAAGCATTTGGCGGGGAGCAAAAAATAATGTTACTTACTAATCAAGTCAAGGCTTAGGAGCTGGCCCTGGGATTTTACTCAATGGACACTTGACTGGTCGCCCAGGCAAATCAATGAAGCCAGACCAAAGCCAACCAGCCATGAATTTCGAGGCGGGAAGGGGCTGCGACCAGATCCAAATGGGCTATGGGAATTGGATGGGGCCTAGGCGACGGGGTCCGTAGCTTGTAGCTTCCTGTACCGAAGACCCTCCTTCATCTATTGCCTCGCATGTGGAACAAGCATTTAAGATTGCATCAGCATGTGGTCGCTCGGTTGGGCGAAAGGGGATACGGGTGATGGAGGAGCTCAGCTGGGAGATCTAGTCTCCCTGGCAGACAATGCACGTATTTGCAATTTCGCATATCATGTTTGCATCTCTCGCTCCTCGCTCCTTGCTGCTTCGTCATCATCATCCATGCCCATTCCATGCCCCTTCGTCATTATCATCATCCTCTCCGTCGTGGTGCTGCATCTGCTCATCAGCGTTGAGGTGGCAAAGCTACAAGTTGGACCCCGATCCTGGGCAGCAAGTCGGCAGATCCGCAACATCGGAGGCATCAGCAGCTGCCCCATGGCGTCAAAATTGTGTGCAAGCCTACAAACGTTTACCAACACTCCCAGGAAAAGGGCTCGCACAGGGCGAACTATTGATTTTCAGGCACAGTGAAGCCAATACGGTAATTTAAGACAGAGAAAATCTAGATGGGGTTTTACGACCATGCCAAAGGTTTTCCTAAAAGTTAATAATTGAATTGGCCGAAAACACGCACCAATCGCTATTATCGCATTTATCTAATGAAATGTATATTGTACGGCGTAAAAATCTGATTGTGTTTATATCCCTGATAAGTTTCGATGATTAGAATATCGTATTTTCGGTGTCTTTTATTAGCAATGCGTACTGCTCATAAATTTCATACTAATTAGCTTTAATCAATGTATTAGAGATAATTACAGAGCTGAGCTTACGCAAAAACGTTACTCATCTAACAAAATCGAAACAAGTTCCCAACGGAACTTTAAGATTCTACTAAAACAAGCTAATCAACACGTTTTATTACACACCTGATATAATGGAATGTGTCTAATGGTGTCTATAATAAAGCTTGATTGTGATGTTTTGCATTTGACGGAACCCATTTCACCTATCTGAATCTGTAAAGACTCTTCTGAAAGCAAGCCATTAACTTTGGTTTATGGCTCTGAAAGACAAGCAAAGTGCTTCAGACATCTCTTCTAGATCTAGAGCCTAGATCGTTTTACAACTTTGCATGTGGATCAACTAAGAATGGGGTTATGGTCTGGAAATAGATCATTCTTTCGAGGGCCATAACTTTAAGTTGCTCCCCATGGGGGGCTATTGAAGGTGACCACTGTGGCATACTGCTTCATTGGGGGGATCTTGCTGGGCCTTAAAGTTTCTCGGTTCTGTGTTCATAGCTGGTAATTAGTGTTGTTGTACTTATTGGCTTTGGCCTTGGGGCGCGTTACCACCACCGAAATGGCTAAAATGGAAAGAGGTTGCGAGTGGCTGCAACACGACGTTTATCGCGCGCTCGCATCGGGTTCTTGAGGCAACTACTAACCCCCAACATACCCCTCCCTGCGCATCCCGGCATATCGGACCCCATACCATACATATAATGCACCAAGGGAACCAGCCTTCTGGCCATGTTATCTTGATCGTTGGCCCGTTTTCCCTGGCCACCTTTTACCTCCCGATCGCCTTTTTTTTTTTTTTTAGTTTTTTTTTGTTGTTCGTTCTGCTTCTCATATATGCATAATTCTTGTTTTTACAATTTAGCAGCGATAATGATTTTATATATACACGGCAGTGTGGTCACGCCCCCTTTTGGGCCAGATTGATTTGAGCCTGTGCCTGTGCGTCTTCCCCCGTTGCTTTTAATCAATGCTAATCCCAGTTCTTGATTTGTTTCATGTTCTTCGCATGTCTATTGCTATTTAAGGCCCACACACACACACACCCGCACACGCACACCCAATATCTAAACGTATCCCTTTCGGAAAATCCCTCGGCATTAGGCGAAATAACGGTACTTTGGCATATTATGTTACTTTTATGCGGAAAACATGATGATGAAACGCAGGCACGCAGGCAAAACACCCGATACGTCACTTTCCCTTTCTCCACACACTCACACACACACACGATAGCATTTGTCATGTGGCCACGACCCCTTCCTCTTCGTTATATATCCGTACAGCCCCCATTTTCCACCTGCTGTCGCTGTCTATAACAAAACATTTATAGCTTCCTGTCACGCTCAGGCGTGTCCCTCGAGCTCTGCTCGCTGCGATGGTCTCCTTTTGTCTTGCCACACACCCCACCAAATTTCCTCCCCCCCTGCAAATACCCTACCGCCGCTCCTGCACTCGAATCTATCTTGTATGGCATGAAAATATAACGCATACGCCGCGCTGAACAGCCAACAGGACCGGCAAAAAAAATTGTTCGATTTGCCAAACGCAGGAAAGTTGAAGGTGAATTGGTGTACCAATGTCGTACGGAAAAAGTTGACAACTGATTGATCAATTATCACTTAACTTTATTGGGATAAGCTAAGAAGAAAACATGTTTTTTAAGAGATACTTTACAATGAATCTACAACTATAATAAACTTTAATATATTAAGAGTAATAAATATTTCAGAAAAAAGAGTAGTTAATATGAAAATCGTATTTATTTTATGACAATGCAAATGAATAAGTTAAGCCCATTGTTTTTCTTGCAACTATTTTGATTGCATTATTTCAAAAAATATTTAAGAGGCAGAAATTCGCCTATCAATTTATATTGATTTATGTTGACATACTTAAGAAAAAAGACAGCAAATAGTTTGTAAGTTTGCAACACTGAGTGAATTGTCAACTTTGATTTATTAAATGTAAAAGGCTGAACTCAAGGGGGTATAATTGAAGAACACGTCAGAAAACACATTGATTAATTAAGATTTTATGTGAGAGAAGTGCCTTTTTGGCGAACTGCAAATAATGTCCACCCATATCAGACACAGCT
The DNA here is from genome assembly GCF_004382195.2 of Drosophila sechellia. NCBI lineage: Eukaryota > Metazoa > Arthropoda > Insecta > Diptera > Drosophilidae > Drosophila > Drosophila sechellia. The sequence goes on along the minus strand of NC_045950.1, from coordinate 12,787,397 downwards.
TGAGATTTATAGCGATATAGAAGAACGAAGTGCTGCAAATAAAATACATCTTTGTAGGACTCACCTTTGTCCAAAGGGCGTGACCATAATTGGGTTATTTCGATCGAGGTTCGCCGGACGCAAAAAGGGACAACAATTGGTGGGAAAGAGAACGCCAGCGCTGTTGGGCGGAATCATTAATATCGAAAGAGACCATAAATATGCTACAGTGAATCAATAAAAGGCATAAAATCCAGTTACAGTCCCGCCCCCGAGCCCTCGGTATATATATTTTTTATTGTTTTTTATTATGATGATGCGTGTGCGAGCCCAGCATGCAAAAAAGTTCATTACGAAGTGGTGTGGGTTAGGATTTGGGTATGGGCAAACAAGGAGTCCCCCCGGAACTAAGGATATTCCGAGCTAGAGTCCTTGGCGCACGCGTGAATATTTCGCAATGAAGTTGTAACAACGGCAACCGGCGACAAATCATAAAATTTATGAGCCGGGCTGACTGCCCCCCTGCTTCCCCTATCTTTTAAGCCAGCCGCCTCTGGGCAATTTAATGGTTTTTCTCTTATTTTCCATTTTTGTGCAAGCGAATTTATTGTCGGCTGATTGGCCTCTTGGTTAGGCCCCTCTGTGGCATAATGCGGTTGGTATCCTCGATGGATCCCCGACCCCCGTTTGCACTTATTCGTTTCCTAGCCTTTTATGGCTTTTTATTTTCCCAGCTAGCTTTTTTATGCTTATTGAAATTGAAATGATTGTGGTAATTGAAATGTTTTTGCATGCCTGAAAGTTGGCCGGCCACTGGGAATGTCTAGAATGCGTCCGATGGTTCAGAAAAAATATGCTTCTTAATTTGGCTCGAATCGGGAGATGATTTTAGCCAGAAGAAAACCAGTTAACACGACCATTGAGTCGTCGAGAACTCTGTTAGGTTCTTATGGGTTTTTAAATTAACCGGTTTGGCTTGGAATTCGTATTCCAAAACCTAATGTTAAACTTAGGTTCGAACTTTAATAGGTTGCTATAAAATCTTTAATTTTCGCATTGTAAAATTCATTAGACCTTTGTCTTAACAGATATAAAAATCGCAGACCTCTTTTATAGTCATGATGTGCAAAGATAAAATAAAATATTTGAAAGGATCATTTTTTAAACTTTAAATTACTTAATAATTTGTACCGTTCTCTTGTCGCCATGTAAGTAAGTCTGTAAGCGTCTTAAATCCGTTTGAAAGTTAAATAAAATTGAGTTTTGGCAAGCAAAATACTTTTAATTAAATGTGTAATCCCCCCCAAGCAGCGACTCAGGTTGTGTGTTAGCAAGTCTTCGCAGAATTTTCCATTAATGTTGTCCCTTTTTCCGAAGGACAACAAGCACGCACACAGACAGGCATTCAGGCGATGCCCAATAAGTGTCAGTTGTGGTTGACAAATCGCATAAAAAGCAGATGTAGATTCAGGACCACGAGGAGTGTGGCTTTGTATGGTGGAAAAGCTGGAGTGGAGTTAGCAGCTGAGAACAGGGAATTCATATTTCCATGCAAATGCAAATAACAAAATAATAAAATGCACAGCAAGGAGAAAAACACTGATAGCACAGGACTCGCATGAGAGGGTGGAAAACGGGGCTGGGAAAACAGAGTCACACTCACACACATATGCGCAAATTTGCAAGGCAAACGATTTTTCATGACCCTGTGAAGCAGCTTCCTCTGATGATGGCGACTTTTCATGTGCAATGCACCTAGGAGCTGAGTGTTTGTCCTTGTATTTTGTCGTAAATTTCACGCATAACAGAGCTTTATCTTCATCCTGCCGGGTGCTCAGTTTACCTTTGACTCACAATTTGGGTGAAAATATAAAGTAATGCCGACACTTACCATTTTTCCTGTTGCCGGTTATTTATTTTGCAGATAGCAAAAAAGTGATTGATCCGCCGGCGAATTTTGAGGAAAATCCTGGCGAGCTGGGAAAACCCGTGCGTCTGCCCAAGGAAATGTCCGAGGAGATGAAGAAGGCCGTTGACGATGGCTGGACCAAAAACGCCTTCAATCAATATGTATCGGATCTCATATCCGTTCATCGAACTCTACCCGATCCTCGAGATGCCTGGTGCAAGGACGAGGCGCGCTATCTAACCGATCTGCCAAAGACCGATGTCATCATTTGCTTCCACAACGAAGCCTGGACCGTGCTGTTGCGAACAGTTCACTCAGTTCTGGATAGGTCGCCGGAACATCTTATAGGGAAGATTATCCTCGTTGATGATTACAGCGATATGCGTGAGTTTGGACTGACCATTCCGTATTCTACTTAAGTTCTAATTGTATTTCTATACTACAGCTCATTTGAAGAGGCAGCTGGAGGATTACTTTGCCGCCTATCCCAAAGTCCAGATAATCCGTGGCCAAAAGCGAGAGGGTCTGATCCGAGCCCGAATTTTGGGTGCCAACCATGCCAAGTCACCTGTTCTCACCTATTTGGATTCCCACTGCGAGTGCACCGAAGGTGAGTTGAAATAAATGAATTAAATATGCCGGCTGCCTAAAAGTATACTGCACTTTTTTCCGACCACAACTTTTCCACCTTTCTTTTTTTGGCATTTCCATTTCAATTTGCAATATTGTCAATATGCTAATTGCCCAAATTAAGCTCTTAATTGACTAACCAACTTTTGTTAGCCAGTGTGCTGGTCCACAAAAAATTCAGGTTAAATAAATATTTGCAATATATGTAAATATATGACAGCGTTCGGCCGAATTTAAGAGTTAAACATTCAAACGGCAAGTTTGAGTGGCGCGTTAAAGATTCTTTTTCTAACAATCGTTTTTGTTAGCTGAGATTTGTCCATTTCCCAACTGATTCACGTCGTTTCTCGGTTAATGTCGAGTATACTGCTCTTTGCCTTTGCTCAATTTTGATGGCCATCAAAGGAAATCCGTTGGGACGCACACAATGCCAATAAAACAAGAATGCCTAGCTCTAGAAAAATCACTTAATCTGCGGCATTAGACCGACTCTGTTACCATTTTTGTCTCTCATTTTCTCCTTTTATTAAGCTGATGCCAAAAGACAAAGCATAGAGCTACGAAAAATGCAATCAATTTAGTTTATTGGGAAAGTTGACAGATGATTGCCGAAAAGTAAACAAAATCAGCACAAAGTGAAATACATTTTTCTCTTTCGTTGATGGATGGAAAAAAGCAATTAAACCAGACTGCAAACGAAAATTTTTTCCATATTATTTTGATCCCTCTATGATGATTTATGATTTAATATTAAACGGTATCGTTTCGCAGGATGGCTTGAACCGCTTTTGGACCGAATCGCACGTAATTCCACCACTGTCGTGTGTCCTGTTATTGATGTCATTAGCGACGAGACCCTGGAGTACCACTATCGCGATTCTGGAGGAGTTAATGTCGGAGGATTCGATTGGAACCTTCAGTTCAGCTGGCATCCGGTTCCCGAACGTGAGAGGAAGCGCCACAATGTAAGTGAATTTTAGAGCTTTAACAATTTTACCCGTTCAGCTATAATTTCTTGCTGTGTAAAAAGGATATTAGGCACCATGGATGGAATGAGCGGTTTTTGTGCGGTTGACTTAAACATACATGACCATTTATACCGCAATGTTTGCTTTTAGTTATGTTTGTTTTACGTTGCCAGGGTTATAGCCATATCCTCCAAACTTTGCTTTCTAACTCCATTCGGGCAGTTTTTCCCATCGGAATGCCAAAAACATGAAGCCGCTTAAAGCGCTCGAACGTGACTACAAAAACGGAATGTTTGCCGTGAAAAGGGAATGCGGCTGTCAATACAAACACACATTCACATACCAACGGCAAAGTGGGAAACGGAAACAAACACCCATTCTCACGTACAGGCCACAAAAGTGTCGTTCGCAATATGAGCTATTAGAACTAAGAGTCGTTTCCCTCGCGCAGATGAGCTTGCAAATTCATACTCTAGTTGGTCCGAAGTTAGTGGAAAAGTTATAGCCTTGCTTAGTTATGTATGTATACGGGCGGATAGTGGCGAATAGCCGTAAAGCATTCCGGAATTTTTAAAGAGCTATAAAGGCTATAACCGTAAAACAGAGCGTTCTTAAGGTCTATGTGCCCTATTTCTTGGCTAAATAAGAATAATGGGATATATGGATAGCATTAAAGTGAAGTAAATACCTGAATACTAACGAGTAAAAACTGTTCTTTTGAATTTCCATACGATGAATGAATATTTGAATTGTCCCAGGGTTTTTGCACTTCCTTAAAAGTTTAAATTTTTTTTTTTTTTTTTTTTTTTTTGGATATATTAATTTAAAACTGTCCTTCGCGGACAATCATTAAATTTGATGACTAAACTTAACGGTAGAGAATTAATTGATTACATAAATTGTTGCGAAACTATACAATAACTGTCGATATTGTATGTATGAAGAATATAATAATGTATGTATATAATTTAATTTAATTTGAAAAGTTTAAATGAGTTTTCCACCTTCTCTATCTATCCCTTCAACTTTTTCACAGAGCATTTTCTTATTTTATGAGCGCCTGTGCCCAACACGTACAAACTTTTCCCATACACTGACAAGCAATTAGATACTCCCGCGCTTGTTGAAGGGGGCAAAAGGAGCTTCACAAATGGCCATTCGAAACTGTCGATGGGTTTTCAGATCCGTCGATAGCTGCTGCCGCATGTGTAAAAGCGGGTGAAAGTCCTGCTGCTTGCCAAAGCCGTTTTCCGCTTTTCACCTGGCATACATAGCGAGGCAAATGACAACGAGAAATGCAGGCCGTTTCAATTTACTATTTGTTTAACGCTTTAATTAAAAGTTCATAATTACACCGTGCTCTACCTTGATTCTTGTGTGCGAATTGCCTTAATGCCCGTCGTATGGAGGCGATATATTACGCATACGCCGCCTGTGGCAAGGCCACAAATTGCAAATGGCTGAGGAGTAGGAGCGAGGGGAGCGAAAAAACGGTCCATGACACTGCAATTAAAAGCCAAAAATGTTAACAGAAAATTTTCGTCGTCGGTTCCTTCGTTTCAGTTTCAGTTGCTGTTGCATCGCCGTTTTGCGGCGTAAATATCTGGCATAATTGTTTTTACAAGCGCCAGGGGGATTTATGGCAGGATTGTTGCCGAAAAATCCCAGCGCAGGCCGGAATTGTTGCTGCTTCCTGGCAGCATGCGGCGTGGTAAATTCTGTCTCCATCCTCGCCTCAAGTTGCACTTAGCAGCTAAATCAAGTAAAGCATTTCCCGTCTGCAGCAACATTGGCAATTTGCCGACCGACCGGCGGAACCGGTGGACCGGTGTGTATGATTGTGTGTGTGTGTGTGCTTTTCCGAGGGAGAAGATAATGGGCAACGCGGAGAATTTTCCATTTTCCTTCTCCTGCACACGAAAAGTGAAGAGTTGTTGCGTTAAAATGTAGGTTAAAGTGGCTGCGACAAGAAAATGTTTAAGCTATGCTCTCAACCGATTGCTAATTTCTAATATCTATTTGAGCTATGCCACGCCAGGTGGCACAAACAAAGCTCAACTGCTGGCGATATAAACTCCAACCCCCTTTCAAGGGATTTTCGGCTGCCGACGGGCACAGATGTTGACAGTCCCAAAGCTGCCTGAACGAAAATCCTTCCAGCAACTTCTGATGTCTGTCCAAAGTTGCTTAACTTGTTACGAGTTGCCAGCAGCAGTGAAGCAACAGCAACAGCAACAATAATCAGACTAGCATGGGGAATCAAAAATACATATTCGTTATGGCCAGTGCCATTTCCCCTGCACTCAAAGTTGCTACTTCAGCTTTTGTTTGTATTTCCTTGGCGGATCCTGATGCTGCTGCAAGGTAAAAGTTGTGCTGCTTTCAGCTGCCAGCATATACATATATTTTTATATTCCATCGCAAAATCCCCGCATTGGATTGGCAAAGGAGCTTGTGAGCTCGGCTAATGGCCTCCCTTTCCACCAGCAAATCAATCAAATCCAATTTTAAAAAGAAAAATTCCGCCAAATCTGTCGCAGTTAATCATATCCGAAGGCTTTCTTAAGTGGTGAATTTTCGTTGAAATATTATTCATAATTTTTTTCATCCCACGGATTCAAAGTCGGATAACATCACAGCTTTATACTAATATCCAATAAAATGTTATGTATTTTTTCATTTTTACCATATTGGGCGACTCAATTTAAAATAAAAATTTAAATATTCCCGAAACCACTGCACATGACATGAAAATTAATTCGCTTGGTTGGCAGAACACCGCAGGCTTCCATATATACGAACATTTTTATGTGGCAGAGCAGTGAAAACTAATCCCCGCAACGAGAAAAAAATCTGGAATAAAACTACGGGTGCAAACAAATTCTCATAGAGCAGATCCCAGGGGGCGGGAGGTAGTTGGCTGCTCTGCGAAGGGCGCTGAAATACTAATCCAATTATTTTAGTATAAAGAGTAGCAGAAGCGGCAGCATCAGCAGCAGCAGCAGGAGCAGATATAGTAAAAACTTATTTGATAGCGTGGCCAGGGCGTATGCGCAATATGCGTGCTGCAGGAGCCAAAGGCAAACGCACACAGAGCACTCATACGCAATGTTGGCCAAAGCGTTTAACTGTACATAGAGAGGCCAAATCTACATAAAGAAGAGTATGCCTGAAGTGCCAAATCCTCGCAGCACGCGCTCTCCATTCCTCCCTCTTGATAACCATATATGGTATATCCCTACTTGTATCTGAGCCGAAATACAGGAGGACTTCTGTAACCTGAACGTGAGTCGAATTTTCGGTGTAACTAGAAATTTATTGGAAATTGATTGACGTTAGCGTTTAGAAGGTATTATAATGCGAAAAATATCAAAATTATATATCCTCCATTTATATATCCATTTTTTTTAAAGTAGAATCTAACCATCTAAGCTAAATTGTTGATTGTTGAGTGCCTTGTTCTTCCGCCATTACACAGTAAAGTTTTTATGTTCGCTCCATAGAAGCTCTTCCGTAAATAGGAAATTGTGGGCAAAGTTTAGCTTTAAAAACTGTTTAGGCTGTCGTCGTGGCTCGTCGGTTCCAATTCCAACCTGCCGTATATATGTGCATGTGAAATGGGGCCTGTGTGGGAAAGGTAAATGCTTTCTAATACCCCAGGAGATGATGTGAAATGGGAAAGTGGTTGGATGGGGGGGTTGAAGGACTAAAGATAGAGCTGCTGCTCTCATCACGTTTCATTTCATTTCTTTCGTTCGTTCGGATTGTTGGGTCCCATTCGAGAGCCTTTTTGTGCCTTTGTCTGCCAGTGGTTGTAGTTGTGAAATCGTGCATAGCACAGAGCTATAGCTTACGAGTTCCGAATGTGTAATACGCTGCGTATGCGAAATTTTCGACGTTTTCGCTTCAATGACAAATGTTGAGCAGTCAATTTGGAGCTTTCGTTGCCAGCTTTGTTGGGCTGGGTACTCGATGCTCGTGGGTGTTAGCCACTCTGGTTGCTTTAATAATGAAGCCGATTAAGTATTTTCTGTCAAAGTCAATTGGATTCCGGCTATTCATCAGAGCATAAACAGCATTGGCGCACAAGCCACAGCGAATGCCTAAATATTCCCCTGGGACTTCTGATTGTGTTATTTATGAACAGCGCGTCGGAAATTATTGCTGTATTGAAACGCACAATCGATACATAAAATTGCGTAACCAAGAAGATGCGATAGCGAAGTTTATATTTGGAACATGAATTCGGTATCGAATCAATAATTATTTGCCAAATTCGAAATGAATATTATATGGGCCTTTGTGTGCCAAACTCCACAGTAGCACATAACTGATATAAATTAACCCAAGCATGTTTCCTTTGACACCCAAAACTGAACTGAAACCATTATGTGTACTAGGGCACTTTATGACATTACAAATATAAATGGGACAAATATTTCTTGATCAAGCATTTTCCTCACATGGTCAGTTATACATAAATCAAATTTAGTTGGTCAGACGGTACTTAACGGCCCTCAGGATGGGGTACTTCTCGTTGGTGCAGAGTCCTCGGAAATCGTCGTAGGACAGGTCGAATAGCGCGACTCCACCCAGATTTTCGGTGCGCACATAGCCGGCCTTATCGGCGGCGGTATCGGGATCCTCGAAGCTCACCCAGATGCCATTGTCGCCCTTCTTATCGGCTGCCCTGTAGGCATAAGAGCCGAAACGCTTGGCGGGATCCTGAACCTTGATCAGCGGAGCATTGGCGCCCTTTGAATAGGCGTTGTTCTGGTTGGGCAGCAGGGCGCAGACCTCTGGCCAGCTGTAAATGCCAGGCACCTGAGTGTTTCCACCCACTGGAGCCTCGTCCTTGACGTCCTTCACCGGGGGAACACCAGTGTCGCCAGAGTCATCGGTCAGTTTCCAGGGGCGACCGTAGGTGGCCACGCCCACATTGATCTTGCTGGCGGGACAGCTGTTGCGCAACCAGTACTTAACCTGAGCAGCCACATTGAACTCGGGATTGCGTTCGCTCAGTTCATAAATGGGTGCGGCATAATCGGCAACTTCGGGATTACGCTGGGGTGTGAAGAAATCGAAGGTACCCAGATTCACAAAGTCCAAATAGTTGACCACCGCGGGAATGTCGTAGAACACTGTGGTGATAGAATTCGCTTTAAAATTTAAATCTCTAGACATTGCGAGTGGGAATACTAACGGGATGAGTTCACATTGGGCAGAACAGTGGTGGAGAGCAGCAGGTTGTCCGGACGGAAGGCGTTCTTAACGTCACGGAGCAGAGCGGTGAACTGCTCCTTGTGCTCCTCGGACTTCTCATCGACGATCGAGTCGCCGGAGAAGACCTTCTTGAAGCCCTTCCACAGGCTGCCAATTCCACTGTGCACCTTCTTCGGCTTGTTCTTGGGGAACTGCCAGGCGACATCCAAGCCATCGAATCCGTAGGTCTTCACCAGCGAGTAGACGGTGTTCACGAAACGTGTGCGACCTGTGGGGCTCTCCAGCAGCTCGAGGTACTTGTTGGGCAGCTCCTTGGCATCCTTGTCCAGCTCAATGTCCTTGTCACCACCCACACTCAGCAGGATCTTGACATTGGGGTACTTGCGCTTCAAGCGGGTCACCGTGCGGTACAGTCCCTTGCCCAAATCCAAATCCAACTGCTGGTTCAGACTCACCGCCTTGTGCGAATCGCGCTCGATTCCGGCGTAGCCATAGATCAGATAGTCGCAGAATTGCAGAGCCGGTTCCAGTTCATCGATCACCAGCTTGCCCAGACCTAGATTAAAGAGCGGATTCGAAGATTAGGAGGAGGCATTTACACACTGGGAAAACCCTAGGCTTTGTCTAATAGTGTCATCATCATCATTTAATATATAGTTTATGTTATCTATTTTAAAATAAATAAAAACTTCTTTCTTGTCGCACACCGTTTTTTGTTGCAATTAAAAAGCTTTTAGTTATGCCAATTATTTTAAATTTACGACCAGTCTCGGTAAGATTTACTTTTCGATTATCGCTTCCACACTCGACCCAAATTGCAAACAAACTAAACAAATCGAGTATTTGTTGATAAGACAAGTTGTTGTTTTCGATTTCGTTTTCTTTTTTTACCTTTTCTAATTAGCAACTTCCACTGAAGGTTATATAATATTTTAGAGTGCAAAGTATATTACAAAGTAACTAAAATCATGATTTGCGCGGATTATACCCACCTTCCTTGACGAAGCTGGCGGAATCGTAGTAGCAGACCAGGTGCTTCTTGGGCACCTGCGGAGCTCCCACCTTGGAGGCCTGAATGCTGGCCAGGCACAGCGAAACGATCGCTAGGGCTTTAATGATCATCTTTGATACGCGGATTTCACTTGATTCCGTTGAGTTGTGCGCCGCTCAAGTGTCGACTGGGAACTGAAACTGGGGCTTTACTTCGCATCCCAGCTTGTCGAAGGTTGAGACGTGGTCGTCATTGTTGTTCTTTTTATTTTTTTTTTTGCTGTTGTGGGTTGAGAGCAAAGTGTGAGCTGATAAACAAAGCTAAGCTCGGACGCGATCATTAGAAATAAATACAGTGGAGAGTGGATAAGGTGGACAAGGTCTATACCTACTCATGTTTGCTTATTTCAAATATATACTTTCTTTATGCTTATTTTTCTACTCACCAAACTATAAAATTTTAATAATTTTATTTCACACTTCACTCATTTTCAATGACAGCTTAATAGGCAGACACATTTCGACCGCCGAAGTGTGAAGACGTTTTTACCGAGCTCCGCACAAAATCGGTTGTTTTGAGTGAAGTGAACGCCAAAAAAAGTAAACTAAATAAAAAATCCGAAAGCGAAAGAGACGCTCTATGCGATGCAAGATCGCTTAATTATTTAGTGATTTGTTATCTTAAATTATAAAACTATGAGTCAGAACGACACTCGCGCTCAGCGACAGCGCGAGCAAGACGAACGTCGGCTCTCAATTCAACGCAACAACGCGTACTTCTCCTACGTCTCACCGACAATCCCAAACGCAGACATCGAGCGGTCAATAACCCATAGCCCAAAAAACCTTATTCTACCAACAAATCAAGAAAGAGCGCGCTCCTGCTCCCCCGCTCTCCTAGCTCCGACAGAAGCCCCGCTACCTCCGCTACCTCCAACAACAACAGCTGGAGACAGACCGACAGCCCGCTCTACCTCGTTATCGGCTGCACCCGCTCACGCTCTGACTGAGTCAGCGAAAGCAAAAACGCAAGCAATAAACGGTACTGCTGCACTACCAACAAAACTAAACGAAAACGTAAACAAAAAAGCTGGGTCGACCTGGCAAACTGGAATGGACCGCTACATTACAATAAAGCGAAAGCTCAGCCCGGAAAAATCAGATCTGGAAAACAAGCCGAAAAATACACGCGACAATTCTACCTTGATCAAAAATGTAGCCCCTGCAAATACCAACAGATTTGCCTTGCTGGTAGATACCGCTGAGGACGTGCCGCTGGGATCCGTTGATATCGAACCGAAGAAAACAAAACCTCCGCCAATATACATCCGCGAGAAGAGCACAAGCGGTTTTGTAAATACTTTGATTGGCCTTATTGGAAAAGATAGCTTTCATATAATTCCCCTCGTAAGAGGTACTATCAATGAAATCAAACTTCAGACGAAAACGGAGGACAACTACAGAAAAGTCACAAACTATTTTACCGCACAAAAAATAGGCTTCTACACCTACCAGCTTAAAAGCAGCAAGGGTCTGCAAGTAGTCCTGAAGGGCATTGAGTCTGATGTTACGCCCGAAGAGATAACTGAGGCGCTAAAGGAAAAGGGATTTTACGCCAAAAGCGTGTTCAATATCAAAAACAGAAACAGGCAACCCCAACCACTCTTCAAGATTGAGCTTGAACCAGAAAACAAGCCTCTTAGAAAAAACGAGGTTCACCCAATTTACAAACTCCAGCTCCTTCTGCACCGTAGGATCACGGTAGAAGAGCCGCACAAACGTATCGCTCCTGTACAATGTACAAACTGCCAAGAGTACGGCCACACAAGGTCGTATTGTACACTTCGCCCGGTGTGCGTAGTCTGTGGAGATCTCCACGACTCCAAACAGTGTCAAACTAACAAAAAAAATGCATGTGAGAAAAAATGCAATAACTGTGGGGGCAATCACACAGCAAACTACAGAGGCTGTCCAATCTACAAAGAGCTGAAAACCCGTCTTCACAAAAGAATGAACACGGCGCGGGCACACCAAGGAACAGCTACGCTGATACCATCAGAGACAAATCCTGAAGTAATTTTCTCGAAAGCAGCAAGTTTCGCTCCCTGGCCTACATCCAACACTAACAAGACAACATTTGCAAACGTTTTAAAATCAGGTATGACGCCTCCAACCCAAAATTCCCGAACTCCACATGAAGTGTACACAAAATTAGACACACAACAAAACTATAGCCCAGCTGCGCAGCAGGAAACAAAAACTGAAGCTATGATCCAAGCCTTACAACAGAGCATGATGGAATTTATGACATTCATGAAGACCACCATCCAAGACATGATGCGTAATCAAAACCTTTTGATACAAATGCTTGTAGCCCAACAAAACAAATAAACAATGGCTACCTTACGCATAGCTACGTGGAACGCCAATGGCGTCTCACAGCGCAAACTTGAGCTAGCTCAATTCCTACATGAGAAGCATATCGACGTTATGCTTCTTTCGGAAACTCATCTCACAAGCAAATACAATTTCCAAATAAGAGACTACCATTTCTACGGTACAAATCATCCCGACGGAAAAGCACACGGTGGCACCGCCATACTCATAAGGAACCGTATGAAGCACCACTTTTACAAAGAATTTGCGGAAAATCATCTTCAGGCCACATCCATCAACATTCAGCTGGAAGACAACACTCTCCTTACACTAGCGGCCGTATACTGCCCCCCCCGTTTCACAGTATTAGAAGATCAATTCCTGGATTTCTTCCAAGCACTAGGGCCACACTTCATTGCAGCAGGCGACTACAACGCTAAACACACTCACTGGGGATCGCGACTTGTGAACCCAAAAGGAAAACAGCTTTATAAGACTATAATTAAAGCCACTAATAAACTCGACCATGTTTCCCCCGGGAGTCCTACATACTGGCCATCAGACCTCAATAAGCTGCCTGACCTGATCGACTTCGCAGTTACGAAAAATATTTCCCGCAGTTTGGTTAAAGCTGAATGTCTGCCGGATCTGTCATCTGACCACTCGCCTGTACTAATTCACCTCCGCCGGCACGCAGAAAACGTTAAACCACCATCCAGACTGACTTCCCACAAAACAAACTGGCTCAGGTATAAAAAATATATAAGTTCACATATTGAGCTAAACCCAAAACTCAATACTGAATCTGATATAGAGAGCTGCACGTGTGCATTGCAATCCATCCTTACTGCAGCAGCTCTTACTGCAACGCCCAAAATAACAAATAATACAATTAATTCAAAAAAGACCAACGTACAAATCGAGCAACTCGTCCACGTAAAACGACGCTTACGCAGAGAATGGCAATCCTCCAGATCCCCAACTGCAAAACAAAAGCTAAAAGTAGCCACACGGAAACTGGCCAACGCTCTGAAACAAGAAGAGGACGACGATCAGCGCCGATACATAGAGCAACTCACACCAACAGGCACAAAACAAAAGTCACTGTGGCGAGCCCTCTCAACTCTTCGCCCACCGACTGAAACCGTTTTGCCGATAAGGAATTCCTCAGGTGGCTGGGCCCGTAGTGATGAAGACAGAGCCACCACATTTGCCGCTCACCTACAAAATGTGTTCACGCCAAACCAGGCTACTAGCCCATTCGCGCTACCGTCCTATCCCGTAAACTGCCACCAGCAACACACCCCAATTGTGTTTCGCCCTAAAGAAGTAACTAAAATAATCAAAGACAATCTCAGCCCGAAAAAATCCCCCGGCTGCGACCTTATAACACCGGAAATGATCATCCAGCTGCCACATTCTGCAGTTCGCTACATAACCAAGCTCTTTAATGCCATCACCAAACTTGGTTACTTTCCACAACGATGGAAGAGGTCGATTATCATAATGATTCCAAAGCCTGGTAAGAACCACACAGTCGCTTCATCTTACAGACCAATAAGTCTACTCTCATGTATTTCGAAACTATTTGAAAAATGCCTGCTGATCCGACTTAATCAACATCTGATATACCACAATATAATCCCAGCCCACCAATTTGGATTTCGCGAAAGCCATGGAACCATTGAACAGGTGAATCGTATTACAACGGAAATAAGAACTGCATTTGAATATCGCGAATACTGTACAGCAGTATTTTTAGACGTATCCCAAGCATTCGACAGAGTCTGGCTCGACGGCCTAATGTTTAAAATTAAAACATCCCTACCCGAAAGCACACACAAACTTCTAAAGTCTTACCTCTATAACAGAAAGTTTGCAGTGCGGTGCAACACTGCCACTTCCACTGATCATACAATTGAGGCTGGAGTCCCCCAAGGCAGCGTTCTTGGGCCAACATTATACCTCATATATACAGCCGACATCCCTACAAATAGTCGCTTAACGGTATCCACATTTGCCGACGACACAGCTATCCTTAGCCGTTCAAGGTCCCCTATCCAAGCCACAGCACAGTTGGCACTGTACCTCATCGACATTGAGAAGTGGCTCTCTGACTGGCGAATAAAAGTAAACGAGCAAAAATGCAAGCACGTGACGTTTACGCTAAACAGACAAGACTGTCCTCCGCTCTTGTTGAACAACATACCACTCCCGAAAGCAGATGAGGTAGCATACCTAGGAGTACACCTTGACAGAAGACTCACATGGCGCAGGCACATTGAAGCCAAAAAAACCCAACTTAAACTCAAAGCCAACAACTTACACTGGCTCATCAACTCTGGTTCTCCGCTCAGCCTAGACCACAAGGTCTTGCTCTACAATTCTGTATTGAAACCTATCTGGACCTATGGCTCACAGTTATGGGGCAATGCCAGCAACAGCAATATTGACATCATACAGCGAGCACAATCAAAGATCCTGAGAACCATCACTGGGGCACCGTGGTACGTTCGGAGTGAAAACATCCAAAGAGACTTAAATATCCCATCAGTTACCAACGCAATCACGGAACTTAAGGAAAAATACCATAGCAAGCTTTACACGCACCCCAACCACCTAGCGCGAGGTCTAATCCAGCTCAGCAGCCGTTCCCGACTCCGGCGAAAGGACCTACCAACCCAGCGAATAAATTATTAGGGCCGCTTAATCATAGAACAGTTGGAAAAATAATACAACTGTTCAAAAAATACTTGTTATAGTTAAGATTTTTAAACTTATTGTTAGTTCTTATACAAGAAGATTCAATAAATAAAAGAAAAGCAAAAAAAAAAAAAAAAAAAAGCTTAATAGGCCTTAACTGGTTCAAACTACTTTGCACGTCTTCAGTAGACTTGTACATGTAATTCTTCCTTCAAAGCTTGTTTCCACTGTATTAATTCCAGTACTTTTGTGTGGGCTTCGCACAAACATATTTAAATTTTTACGACTTAGATGTCGACAAATTTTATTTTTGCTTCTTTTTCCTCAACTCACTTATCATTGGTTTGTTTTCTTTTCTTGTTTGCTGCTGCTCATGAATTTTTTGTGCCTCGGCATCGCCAAATTCAAGCTTTTAGGCTACAGCTGCTCCGCTGTTATCAATTCCCGACCTCGATTTGGGGTTTTTGTTCTAAACCCTAAGCCTGGGCTTCTCGTTTCCAGTCTCTTCTTTGTTTCCCCCAGTTTCCTTCTTGTTGATTTTGGCATAATTCTTGTGTTTGCTTGCCCTAATCGCTGTTCAATCCACTCGCCTCCCCTTTGTTCTGAATCTCTTTTGGTCACACATGCTGATTTTCAGGTTCTGTATTTAAAAAAATGGAGTACCAGTTAAAATAAATAGTAATATTATTATACTCCTCGCCTCATTAAAAAATAAAAAAAATACTTATCGTGTTTTTTTCTACACTTTTTAAAGATATTTTAAAAATAGCTAAAAGTTTTACTATCTTTATAATTACGTGTTTAGCTTATTTTTTTCATTTGAAATAGAGTTGCATTTTTGTTTCAGTGCTGGAAATGTCTTCTCTTTTTTAATAATTCATGCTTTTGAAGTGGAGTGTGTGCTCCATCGATTTCAGTTACTTAGTCCGTGTTGCCCTTTCTAGTTTTTTCCTCTCATATCCACTTTCGCCATTCCATCTAACTGTACATATGTAACTTGAGGAATGTTTTTTTAGAATTCATGGACATGTGTATGTATATGGAGTGTTACATCGCAGGGCAAATGGAATTGACATTCAATTTTTACATCTGCCTTCGGTTTATTTGAATTTAGGGAGAACTCTGTTGGCCTGGCACTCAATTATTTTTGCTGCAATTTCAATTTTTTACATTATCAATTAACAGTCTTGCTTTGATCTCTTTTTGCCGGCTTTTGTGGGTGTTAATTCACGGAAAGTGAGTGAAAAAATCGGGGTTAAGCTTTAGCTTCGAAAAACCAATCACATGCACGAGCGCTTTTGGCCGAATTAAATAAATAAAAACGCAGGGCCATGGAAAAAAGGTTTCATTTTAGGTCGCAGGAGTTTTCACAGTCTTTTTTGTCGTCGTCTAATTTTTACGAAAGCTTTTTCTTTTTTTCGCCTAACGCATTTTGGTTAATTAATTTTCGCCATGCGCTTTTCGCTCAGTCAGCGCCAGCGGAATATTACTTACACATTTTCCTTGTAGTCCGCATAATTACGTGCACGTTTAACTTTTAATTGAAATGTTGTAAGAAGAGTTGATGGTTGAGATAGGAGGTGGGGGTGGAAAATGGGGGAAAATATAGCAAAATATGGCAAAAAAGGGGTTTTCTGCGGAGAGCTGAGTGGAACTAGGGACCGGAGCCTGAGGGCTTGTCATGGCAATTTATAAAATTTCTTCCCGCTTGCCCCTTTTCCGCTACCCCCACCCCCTTCGCTAGCCTGCTGTTCTGTCTATATTTCAGTTTATTATATCGAGCTGAAAGCCGGTGCTCTTTAATTAAAAGCGTAGCCAGTAGACACACTCACACACGTTTGCATTTGATATTTATGAGCGACCCCGAAGTATGATACACTTTTGTGGATTGAAGCGAGACCGCTTGGCAGATGGCCAGCAGTGTGTTGCCTGCTTTTTGGCCGGCATTAATAATATTTCAAAAATATTATGAGAATAGCCACTGAAGGCGGCTATAACGAGCCAGTCAGCAGGGAGGAGAAAGGGTTAGCCATGCATGTACGATAGAACTTCTTGTAAAAGATTAGCAGGCATGTTATATGATTTAAATGGTATTTTAGTGCTTCTCCTCTTCATTTTAAATTATTTGTATTTCTGAGATAGTAGCTAGGCTTAAGAAGAAATTACTAGCATTTACTACTGTATATGGTTCTGAGAAAAGACATTACCTATCGAATTTCAACTGTATCGCTTCTCAAAACTCTGCGTCGTCTATTTCCCCAGCATATCCCTGCATATTAAGCCCTGGGCAGAGGGCAAAAACCAGCACACACCAGTAAACAGAGAAAACTTTGTTGGCTGCTCGTTTGTTTCTGTGCGCCAACAGACACCCCCCACCCCTACCCCTGTCCCTACCCTTAACCCATGATAGCAGGAAAACCGCAGCAAGTGCAACAGCAGCAGGAGCAGCAACAAGATCGCTTCGCAATTTTGCCTCGTACTTTGCGAGTGTATTAATTTGCACCCAATGCCGAGGCACAACAGAAAATTTTTCCCATGGGGATAAAAACCCCGAAAACCCGAGACTAACGACCATTTCGATGGGCGTCGGGGGCGTGGCCGGAGTGATTTGTGGCTGTATAAGACAGATGGTGACCAGGGATGGCCGATGGCATACGATGAGATGCAGATTGAAGCTCTTGCCGAAAGCGAAGCAATTTTCGGCTCAGTTCATTTCGGGTAACTAATTGGGCCAAAGTGCATTTGTGGCCTGCAATTTTCCAGCCCTGGCCCTCACAACATATGCAAATCACTCACTCAGCCGCACACGAAATACACACTTTCATATATGCATGTTCGTATATTCGTATATATTTACGTAAAGGAGCAGGGAAACGTATCCTGTGCATGAAAGTCAGCTTACGTGGCGCATGATTTATTAAAAAACGCTCGTAAAAATGCACAGCACATTCGACGAGCACGAAAAAAAGGCTAGAAGGAATTCTATAGTCAAGTGCACCGACTATCAGATACCCTTCACTCAGTGGGCGAAAGAGTGGGGATTGCACACGAGCGACCGTTAACATTATTGCTCATTGTTTGCTTTTAATAAATAGTTCAATCTGAAATGCTTTGTGGGGATGTTCATCTATGTTGATATTTATAAACAAACAAAGTACCATTTAAGTTCATACAGACAGACCAGATCCATTTTATAAGATCTGAAACGAATATACCCATTTGCTCAACGAGTAGCGGGTATAAATAGAGGGGCGTTGGAAAAAAGAAGCACAACACATCAAAGGCAGAGCAGCAACAGTATGATATCACCCACTATGCCGCTGCTGCAAAAATGCATGAAAAATAACTATGGAAATAAGCAGAGGCAGAGGCACAGGAAGTGAAAGAAGCACTAACAACAGAAGCACTAAAAATAGATATGAAATTTTTAAAGCTTCCACAGCAACTCTTAACCCGTGGCAGGCACAGTCGTTTTCCTGCCACACGCCCCCTTGCCCCATTCCACGCCCCCCTCAAGCAAACACTTAGTCGCGGATGATGAGAGTTGTGGGCGTGGCGTGGCACATACATATAGAAGGACGATCGGCTGCGAGCCAAATTTTTCAGACCATCCATCAACTGTCAGCGTCGGGTTCATTTTTAAGCAATTTTCGCAAGCGATGCGAGGGCCAAAACTCATGCCACTCCGAATGGGGTGCATGCACAATATATGAGGAGTGGAAAAAACTATTCCATCTAAGCTCGAACATAAAACTGCATGAATAAGAAAATATAAAAAAAGGGAGGGGTTTTGTATTTTTAACGAAGATTGCTCACATCCACTTACCTAGCTGGTTTCTTAGTATGTTTTAATGTATAAAATTGAAAATAGTATCTTTTGGATACAGACACAGTTGTCTTTCAAGCGAGAACTTAATGTATCTGTTGTCTGATTGTATCTACAACTTTTTTTTAAGTGCACATCCGTGGAATTTAGGCAATGTTTCCACTGCTTTTCTCAGCCGCAGTCGCTCGTCGTTATCAGGAGCTGCATATCCTGCATCCTCGTTTCCCTCGTGGTGGTCAGGCAATCGGAAGCGACAGGCCATGTTTGGTTTTCATCGCCAGTTGCCGGCAGCGCAATTTCGTATTATTAATTAGCTGCCATTCCATCCAGAGCAGTGGTGGATCGGAGGAGCAGAGCCACTATGTCGTCATGTCCGTGGCACATTTGTTCTGGTTAGCGGCGGTGGACTATAAACTCTGGTTGCGGGATCCTGCCCAGTGCCAACAGCAAATTGCCAGTTAACCCAATCCAAACGAGCGCAAACTGGGCTTCATTTGCATAGCGTCATTTTTGGGAAATATGTCTTAAGCCCCATTTACAGCAACTAATGGATGTGGGGCATTCTAAATGACATCCGCGAAATGATAAATGTGAGAGAATTAGGGGCGCGTTTGTTGTCTTTTTTGCTAGCTGTTGTGCGGTATAAAGGATTTGGTGAGAAAACCTGCTGTTTAAGCGAACAAAGTAAAAAAAATACAAAGTAAACTAACTAATTAAAAACTAACACAATATAAAATTCTCGTAAAAACTTTCGTATTCAATTGGAGTTCTTAAATCCAGCAAATACAGATAAGTCAGCTTGACTAGACCCATTAAAATCTACATAACTGCTTAGGGAATGCATGTAAATGGGTCGCAGTAAGTGAGCCATCTGCATTTTGTTAACTGCTAATAGGTGCATATTTTCCGTCAATCGCCGTACCGTCAAATTGCATGCATAATTTATGCAGGACTTGAGACCAGCGTCCATATTCGCTCATCAACTGTATGTAAGCACGTACTTGGAGGGCAGTTGCCGCCCAACCATTTCCCAGCCAACTTTCCCATCTATCAAGCATCCATCTGCCCAGCTGCCATGCAAATTGGGCACGCGTTTCGCATAACCAAAAATTACACTTTCATCAAGTTTCGGATGAGTCCTTGGAAGTGGGGGAATTAAGAGGTGGAAAATGGGAGGTTACTGCCCACGGATGCGGACAAGGCCAAAGGTAAACGTGGTCCTTACTTTGGGATAATGGTATAATATTCAGCTGAGAGGCAAATATGCATGCACCTAGGAAAAAATTAACTTTTACCAAGATGAAACAGTACTCTCTTGTGGCTTAAGAATCATACAAGAGAGGAATTTAAATGAAGGCATTACAAAATATGAAAATTACCATCTAATACTGGCGACACGTGTAAATTTATTTGGCCATTTATTTCGCTGTGTAGCCAACTTCGCGAGCTTAAGAGCTTAAATAACATCAGAACAAATTAAATAAGCGTGGATTTTCGGCTCGTCCTTGGCTGGGTCAAGCACGTGCTGTTGGCCAGGCTTCTGCCATTTTGACAGCGTAATTTAGTAATGTCCTGGGGACGGCTAAGTTGAAGGTTTCAAGTGTACTGCCTGCCAGCCTGTCTTCCTGCCTGCCGGCGATCATTTCGCATTTTCTTTTAATTTTCCAACAGTTAAGCCGCCCTCCTTCTTGCGCGTTTCTCGCCACCAGATTTTACTGCTTAATACGCAAAGTTGCACTTTGGTTTTTATTGCACTTGGTCCAGGGGATCTGCCGACGGCTCCAGGACCATTGCGCCAGGATGCGCTGCGTTGTAAAAACGTACAAAGTTTTGTGCACGCGCTTTCGCGCCTGAAAATCGCTGCTGCGTTTTATTGCAGCCCCCTTGTTGCCATGAGCGCCACGCAAGAGGGGCACTGAAAGGATTTAGGTAAATGGAAACGGTGGGGGACTTAATTCCGCTTTTATAGTTGCAAATCCTTTCTTGGAACTTTGCCAAGCTGACATTCAGCGAAAATAAGCATCGATGGCTTTCAAGGGCGCACGACGATTATCTGCTTCTCTTAAAGTTTAAAATTAAAAAAATTATAGTATCCACTGGGAATTTAACTTGAAATCACGACTTAACACTAAATCTGGACGCCACTACGCCCCTGACTTTTTATCATTCTCCTTAACAAGCTGATGGTATTGGTTAAGGGGCGGTTAAGCATTTGCTAACAGTCCAGTGAACCGGTAATCAAAGCAAAATCAGCAGAGCACTGAAACAACTTTTTTATGCTAATTTGTACCACACCTTAACACCTATGCGGGTGTATGTGTGTGTGTGTTTGTTCGCTACATTAAACATTTAAATGCGTTTTTAAGCAGCCAGATTTCCGAGGAGTCAAAGGAACGAAAGGGATTTGAAAGGGATTTTTCGAGCAATAAGCCAAACTGTAGCTTCGGAATAGATCCATGCAGATGCAGGGCTACTTATACCGAATCCACTTCAATTTCCGCTTCCGCTGCTCTTCAGTCAGCCGCCCATTGACCTGAAGCACTCCTCAACTATTAACTTTGGCCAAGATTGCGACTTTTTGGTGCTTGGCTCGAAATGCAAATAGCAACTCGGGCGTATGAAGCTCTCAAGTTGGCCCCGCTAAGTTGCCACTTTGCCACCGTCTCACAGATACTGCCTGTGTACTGTATCCTGTATCCTTGTATCCTGGCTCCAAGCCTCCATGTACCCGCGTGTGTGTATGTGTGTGTGTGTATGGGTGTTTGCGGTGCCGCCTCCTTTGGGGGCGTGGTGCGGCACAGGCACTTGTCAAAGTCAACTTCACATTATGTCAAGCAGCGTTTTATTCATTTTTGGCTGTCTTGCTTCCTACCGACAACGTCTTCTTTATTTTTTTTTCGAGCATTACATATAGCAGCGTACAGGGTAGCAGAGGGTATATAATTTGGAACATATGTATTTGGTAACCACTTGAAAACTATTCATAATAATTGTGTAATCTAGTGTAAAGAGGATAATAATACTTCTCTGCTGCAAGTATGCCAATTATTTACAGGGTATCTTCTCCCTGGCATCCCCTAGGTGTTGCATTTTTTAAACATTATCATCGCCTGCTACCCCCTGGACCGCTGCCCGCTGTGCGCTAAGAGACCCATCGGCACTTGGTGCGTGCCCGGAGGGAATCCAGAGCGCCTCGTTCCTAAGACATCCGAGAACCAGCCAGTCGAAAGGCTCCACTGACATTTACGATATTCCTCGGCATATTTCGTTTTTTTTTTGGTCGCCTCCTGCCGCTCGACGTGACTGTTTTATTTGATGTTAATGTGGATACGCTGATGCGCCACTCCCACATTCACCTCCGCTAAAGAGGTTTTACGGCTGAAGGACGCCGGGTGGTTGGGTTTTCTCAGGCGTCTTGGCTTGAAAGCCACAGCAGGTTAGCACATTATTCACAAAGCCAGGCCTTTAAAACCGAACCGCATTCTGAGGTTTCGCTTGCTTAATTTGGTGTTGAGTCGGTCCTCGAAGGGCGGACGACAACCCTACGAGGTGCGCCCCTCATTTCTCATCATAAAGTGTGTCACACACTTTAACCATTATGAATGCCCGGTGATTTATTTTGATATCCAAATTGCCAAGTGAAAGAGAAATGTTCCGGAGTTACTTTTGACATTTTGTCATTTTAAGCTCTATTTCGCAGCCTTGGAAAAATTTGTTTTATTCCTTCGCTTGTTGTTTATATGAGATGCTCTCGAATAATTGATTGTTCCTGGCCAGGAATTTTTATTTAAGCTCCTCGCTCTGCCAAGTTACGCAAAGTTACGCAAAGTGGCCTTGTGGCAGGATAAAAAAAAAAAATATAAAAAAAAAAATATACCAAACGAAAAGCAACGTGAACAAAAGGGCTTACTGAAAATTTATTTCGCAAATTCATTGTGTACTTTGCGGTCTTATTGGTTGATTTAAAAATACTTTGTCCGCTTAAATATGCAATTGATTGATTTAAACGTACGATCAAAGGTTTGTTTTAAGCAAACAATTTAAAACGCAATTAATTGCCACTTTGTTTATAAATGGGACAAAAAATAGCTTTTCATGCGTAAATGAAAAGCAGCACTTGTGGAATGTAATTTAAATAATTAAAGCTATATTATTTGCTTATAATTATGTGAACAGTTTTTTTTTGCTATATAAAATCTTAGAATCGGTTTAGAATCTATAAATTTAAAATTATTTAGTTGCGGTTGCATTTCAAAATTTATTTGCCAATTTTCTTTGGTTCCTGCCACGATTTTCATTTTTATTTTCTGCGCCCCCTGCAAACGCCACATGACACGGCCATAAAAATTGCGTTTATTTGCCCGCTTTTAAATCATTTAAGCTGCATTATATGCAGCCAACGGCAAACACACACAAATGCGGGCCAACAGGAAAATGGGAAAACGGGAAAATGGGGGTGCGAGGGCTTGGAAAAGCGAAAAGTTCTGCCGCGTTGTTTGCACAAACAGCAAGTGCAACTGCAGCAGCGGCGGCAGCACGCTTCACTCATATTTTCGTGTATATTTATTTATTCAGCTCTGCATTTTATTTCATTTCAGTTTATTCCCGTTATGGAGAAACTTTTTTTGTTTTTTTTTCAATACATATACAAATATATACATATATATTGTTTGTACCTTTTACTTCCATTTCCCGAGCGGAGAAAACGGAAAGCAAAAGCGGATACACACACAGGAAAAGCGTAAAAAAAAGAACAGAACTGAAGCTTGTTTGGGTAATAACAACAAAAGAAATCTTTTTTACACTCGCATGCAGAAAACCACGGCTTCGACCCCCCGGAACCACCTTGAAGCTTTTCACTTTTGCTATTTGTTCTGTCACTTCCGGTGGCAACAAAAAACGGCCGCCCGCATGCCAGTACAACTTTATCCCCTTCCTGCCCGCCATTTTCCACTGCCCCCCGCCAGTCGGTGCGTTTCGCATATTCGTTCACATTGTTGGGCCTGTCGCTTTAGTTTTTGAGCCATCTCCCGTTTTCGGCCAGCCATTGCAGGCGTTTATTAAATGTCACACTGCGAATTTTCCGACGGACCCTAACCCCTCCGCTGCGGGTTTTCCCTGCGCCGGAGAACAGTGGCACTTGTCGCGTTTGGAGATTTCACTTGGTTGCTCGGTAGCCGGATGTTTTTTCTTTTTGGATCACCCACTTCTTGTTGACTTTAAGTTACACGTTTTTAGCTGTCTTCCACTCATCCTGGCTGCCCGGTTTTTTTCCGGCTTTTCCCCTTGGGCCTTTGCTGTGACAATTTCATTTATTTTGCCATTTTCTGTTTTACGTTTGTCAGCGTTTTTTTTTCGCTCATGAAACTCAATTACATGACCTGCAATTGTGTATGTTAACTTAGCCGGGCATTCCTGGTTGTATCCTTTTGGCCTTTCCCACGTTGCGTATACGCAATAATTACTGGTGGCAACCAATGTCGCATATTTCGCATTGTTCCGTAATAACGAAAATTATTATGATGTCTCCCCAGAGAACAATCCGTTCAATGAAAGGCAATCACAATAAATATATTATGTGAATAAAAATGCTCATTCCCAGATAATTGATTAACAATTACGAGGCAGACTGCACAACTTTCTGGTTGAATTTCATTAAAACAATTACAACCAAGTGCAAATCTCTTAGCAAAACCTCAATGAAGCTCTAAGCTAAACAAAAGACACACTACAAAACATGAGGAGTGTCCAAAAAACTACTTGGCCATCAGGATTCGGTAGAGAATAACGTGCTATTACAACTTTCTGAATTATTTAGCCTAAAAATTTATTTTCCACTGCAGCACACAAATGAGCAAAACAAAGTAAATACCAGTGAAAAACTTTATTTATTTTTAATTATTTTATAACAGCTGGTGGCTGGCATCAACAAAAGTGCAAACACAGCACCGGCAGAAGCAAAACTACAAATTCAGGCAAAAGCAAAGGTATTAAATTGCACTCCAGTATAGAATGAAATTCTCCAATTAAATGCTACCAGCAGCGAAATCCAGGGCCCCAGACCAAATATTCAATTACAACCGAATTCTCCATTGTGAAAGCAGATGGAAAGTGTGAAAGAGATAGCCCTTAGAAGATAGAAAGAGATGGACTTTCCAGGCGGGGGAGCAATGAGAATGTTGTACTAAATAAAACGTAGCCTTAAGTATTTTGTGGCAAGCTGTTGAAAGTAACCAAAAAAACAAAAAAAAATCTGGAGGGGAAAGAAAACTTTTTGCTACCCAAAAAAGATGGGTGAAAATGTTGGGTGGCTGACTGCGAAAAGTTTGCTCAGGTGCTATGCCACTTGTGACACATCCTCCTTAGTGTTTATCTCTTGTTCAGTGCTGGCGAGTATCAATTAGCCAAATGAAATTGCTCTTACCTTTGGTTCTTCCTCCCTCATATTTTCCAGAGCACCGCCGAACCCGTCTACTCACCCACAATGGCCGGCGGACTTTTCTCCATCGACAGGGAGTTCTTCGATCGACTGGGCACCTATGACTCTGGATTTGATATTTGGGGCGGCGAGAATCTGGAGCTATCCTTCAAGACCTGGATGTGCGGCGGCACCCTGGAGATAGTGCCCTGCTCCCACGTGGGTCACATATTCCGGAAACGTTCGCCCTACAAGGTAAGTGCTATCGATCAATTATTGAAAAGAAACCCGAACAGAAAATGGCAAATCATGGCGGACAGACAGACGGACGGACACAAAACCAATTCCGATGGACAGAGCCCACTGCTCATTAAGGAACGGCAGTGGGTCTGCTGGAATTTAAAACTCCTGGCCCACATGAGTGGGTAGCCTCAGGACCAGTTACCAATCCGGTACAGAGCTTCGTGTTTGGTAAACAGTAGCCCAATCCTGGTGACCCCGCGCCGCCCCTCCCTCCTTTCTGTCGAATAGTAGCCGCAGAGCTGCAACATGGCACACATGGCACAGACATGGACTCACAAGGACTCTCCTCACACACACACACACCCGCTCACTGACATGGACATGCACTGCGGCTGTCCTTGCAGCATGGTATCTAGTGATTGTGATGGTGTCTGTTAGTGTGTGTATATTTGTCGAGTTTACTCGCTCCAACGACCCCCCTTTCCCCAACCACAACCATCCATTATTCCCCCGGATCTTCACTTTTTGGAGCAGCTTCAATTATCAACGGTTTACGCTTGACAAAAGTTTGGCAACTGTTTTGATGTCAATGGCGTAACACATACAAAAGCCCGAATATCCCTAGAGTAGAACTAACCAATTGGGCACCTGCCAATTCCCAGCGGAGTTGCTTGGGCCTCGATAATCACCAGTAAAACCCAAAGGCGGCTGACCTTTCTAGATATATTCTGTAGGGAACAATATATATATTAGACAGTGTGAAGAATATTCAGAATGAAATATTTTTCAAATTAATGCCAAATAATATAACAATGATATAACAATGGCTAATCTAATGGCACTCAATAATTTTATATCTCTATGAAAGTTAGTTTGCAGTTGCGAATTATAGATTTTATTTACCATGTTGCACAATGCAATAAAGTAACGCACAGAAACAATAGAATTGAAATCTAATAAAACATAATAACAAACCAAACAGATAAATACGAGCATATGTAGTCCAGTTCTACACACATTACTATTATTAATCTCACTCGAAAAAAGAATTATAGACAATGCAGAACAATTCAATAGGATTTTGCACCTGTAGGCAACAAAATCTCTGATGGCTTCAAAGGAATCGCCACAGATCGTTGTATTTATCGCAAAGCTGGTGATTCCATTGCTCCTCACAATTTACGGCCAAAGGCAGCGTTTTCAATAAATGCTAGCACACTTCCCCTCTGGGCCAAGTACTTTCCTGGTGACGTCGAGGATGCAGCAATGCACAAGCACAGACACCTGTACAGTGGACACACGAACACAAAACAAGACACACAACAGGCGGACATTGTTCGCATACTGGGGACAAAGGGCGGAAAAGACACAAAGGGAGGGGCCAAGACAGATGGCCAGCTGGCCAGGACAAAACCGCAAAAGGGCTGAGAACTGGCTGCCACTGGAGCCACCTAATGCCACTAAGCAAAAGCTACTCATTCAGGTAATTAGGCTTTGTTGTCCACTCCGCCGGGTCCCCCCTGAAACTCCGCCACTCGCCTCTGTTTGCTGACCAAATATTTCCATTGACTCGGGCACATCGGCTGCCGCCCCGTTGACCACCCACTCATGGCCATCCTGGTCCTGTTCTCCCTTAATTGCAGTGGCGTTCTGGCGTGAATGTGCTGAAGAAGAACTCCGTGCGGTTGGCCGAGGTTTGGATGGATGAGTACTCGCAGTACTACTACCATCGCATCGGCAACGACAAGGGCAACTGGGGCGATGTCAGCGATCGCAGGAAGCTCCGGTAAGTGCTACCAATAATTACCAGTTTCTCAGATCTTTCATATCTACCACTTTCCAAATAGTAACGATCTCAAGTGCAAAAGCTTCAAGTGGTATCTGGACAACATTTACCCCGAGCTCTTCATTCCCGGCGATTCGGTGGCCCATGGCGAGGTAAGTTCCCAGAGTTGCATTAGATGCTTAACCCTTAACCAATCCCTTGACCCAACTAAACATTCCCAATCTAATACCAATCCAAACCAACGACATCCCATAAACACCATCCAATCCACAGATAAGAAACCTAGGTTATGGCGGTCGCACCTGCTTGGACGCACCGGCTGGCAAGAAGCATCAGAAGAAGGCCGTGGGCACGTATCCCTGTCATCGGCAGGGTGGAAACCAGGTTTGTTGACCCCCATCTCGGCAGCACTGCGACCGCCACAAACTCCGTCCAGCCTCAAGAAATCCGCGCCAGGAACAACTAACTCTTTTTCACTTTCCGCTCTTTTCGAAACTACTACTAAAAACTGTGAACCCAAACTAAACACTCTTTTGGGCGATTGGGTTTTACTTCCCCCTAATTTCTCAATTTTTTTGCAAGTTGTCAGATCCGCTATATAGTGAACTTAATTTACAGATCGCGAATGTGCCCAACGGCATGTGTCTGGATGCAAAAGAAAAATCCGAAGAGGAAACGCCGGTTTCCATTTATGAGTGCCATGGCCAAGGAGGAAATCAGGTATCCACCTCCATGTCCACATCCTCAGAACTGAGAAAAGGAGGAGGCGGCGATTCAGAGTCCCTGATTACCGATTTCTCGATCTCGTTGCTTTATGAAATTATTTTCCAATCGCTTTTCTGCTGCGGATGTATTCTTTTCTGACTTTGATTTAACGCTTTTTGCACTTTATTTTCAAGTATTGGTATCCTTTTGTTAAGTTTCCGCTTGCTTAATTAACTTTAACCTATATCCAAACCCAATTTCACACTAGATAAACTACTTCCACAAGTCATATCACATAACATCATCATCGCTTAACCAAGTTACAAAAGGTTCAGGTTGTGAATGAATCCAGTTGGACTATTATAATTACCATTACCAACTTTTATTAAAAAACTAGAAGTAACTCAAAATAATATTGATTTTACAACTTCTGAATCACAATCTTCCGAAACCATTTAACTTTTCTAATTATTATTTATATTCTAATAATTTTGGTCTGCTTCTTATCCCTTAACTTAGCTTCACGTTTTTCTACAATCCTCAACTCAGCTCATTACAACTTTAGCAAAATACTCTTAGTTAGAACCCAATTATCTAAATTCTTCAACTAATTTCATTTTCTTTGTGAGAAAAGTTTTTTCTGTATATTACTTTTGATTTTTGGTGCCTGATGGGAAGTCCCTTTCCTTAAGTAAATGGTTTTTCAAAGTGGACCCCTCCTTACAAAAACGGACAACAATAATATTATTGCCGTTGTTAAATTCTACCCTTGTGAAAGTCCTGCGGTTTTGAGCACTAATTTTGACGGAGTTTGTGGCTACAATAACAAATATATGTAGAGTACATAAATATTTTGGATTTATTGCTCTCTGGCAAACAACTCATATTCAATTTATTTGCCTAGCATAAGTGAAAGTATATATCAATAAAAGTTGCCAACTGAAATTGCGTTGACAATTTAACAGTTTTACAGGATGCAAACAAGCGTGCCAACACAACACACACACACACATACACACGCACGCACGTACCAATACTTACACAAATACAAAGAGTTGCATATATTTGGGTACTTCGGTCAATTTATGCCATGTCACAAAAATTAATTAAAACCCAATCATAAATATAATGTCAAATGATAAATCATTTGCATGGCATTGGCTTTGGCTTCAGCTTTTCCGTTTATTATGCATTCAGACAGAAAAAAGGAACACATTTACGATCGGCATACTACAAAAAGCTTACTTACGACATGTATTTTGAACTACAATAAGGAAACAAACAAATAAATGAACTGCAACAATAGAACCCTTCACAATCACACAAACTGACACCAAAACTGGAAGAAATGCCATTTTATAGGGTGACGCCTACAAGATACCCTTTGCCAATTTGCTAGCTAACCTTTTATGCCATAAAAACATATAATCGAATTCCATGCATATATTTTACTAAACTAAAACTTTGATTAACTTACACATACAGATAATATCCTTGTGCCTCGCCAATGCGGTGTACTAAAACCGAGCTGAGATACTTTAACGCTCACACAGATACGCTGCGGATGTGTGGGGATATTGTATATTCAACATTTAAA
Source organism: Drosophila sechellia (assembly GCF_004382195.2). Taxonomy (NCBI): domain Eukaryota; kingdom Metazoa; phylum Arthropoda; class Insecta; order Diptera; family Drosophilidae; genus Drosophila; species Drosophila sechellia. Next base: position 12,758,044 of record NC_045950.1, on the reverse strand, counting down.
GTGGGGGAAACGTGTTGACCTCGTTCCGCTTGCCCTAAAATCGCCCCAGACAGACAACGGCCACGCCCACTGCCTAAAGCCCCAAGCTCACGCCCTTTCCACGGACACACAATGCAACAAAGTGAAAGGCGCATTTAAAAGGGGGGGAATTACGAAAAAGATTTCACCAAATGTTTGTATGCACTCGGAAATGCGGTTAAAATAATCAACATTTGCGAAGCAAAAACGTGGACATTTTCACTCCTCTGCACGCAAATTTTAATTTCGCACATCGTAAAATTTAGCAAGCGAATCCAGCCAAATGGGTAAAGGGGAAAATAAAACGCTTTTGACTACCACGTCAAAGGATATGCACACCAAAAAAAAAACGGATAAGGGTGGGAAAACGTGGCGTTGGTTGTACTGTCCACATAATGAAAGTATTTCGCTCTCGCGGAAGAAAAACGCGTCTCGGCTAGCAAAAATATTTTTCAGCAGCCCGCAAACACATATTCACCGGGGGGGTGGACAAAGCATGGAGTTGAATGAAAAAGAGTGCACTAGATAAAAACTGTGTAGTGATAAATGAAAAAACGTAATTAAAAACGCATCTCGCGCACACGCACACAGAGAAACACACAAAACAATCGCGAGGGAAAAGAGAAAGCGCTGATAAAAGAAATGCAAATTGAGACCGCCAAGGACGTTGGTATCGCGGGGGTAGGTGGGCTGCAAGTCTAAACAATAAGCGAGGATGAGCAGGAGCTGCAAAGGGAAAGTCCTTGGCGAGCCAGTGAAAGTGTGCATTAGGCTGAATATTCCGATTATGCGGGGCATAGCTGCAAGGCCTAAAGGGCTAAAAGTATATCAAAGACAAAATAATGTAAAAATCAGTGGTCTTAAAGTTTTCAAATACTATAAAAATTCCCAAATATTGAACACAATCATTTCCTTTCGAAGAATCCAGTTTTTCCGATTTAAATAGGGTGTAGTATCAGCCAGTTTTTAACGAATGCTCCTTAAAACTGCCCTAATTGAACGGTCATACAATAACAGTAATTATTCATGGCACAAAACCTGCAGGCCTCCTCTGCGCTGACCAGTCTCATCATTATTCCAGTCCTGCCATCATTATAAACAAAATAAAGATGGTGGACCATCCGGGCAGGCGGTGCGGAAACGGAAATGGTAACACAAAATGGCGGCTGGTCACGACCTGGCTGCGAAAGTGGGGGCGCGCGCGGATCAGGGGGCGTGGCAGGAGCAGGGCAAACAAAGGCAATTTCAGTCACCAGCAGAATCTGAACCGAGCTCAGGCCATCTGGCATTGGCAACGTGTTTTAAATTATAAATAATCATGGCCAGTGAGTTTCAGACAAAACCCAGACTCACGCACACAGACACGACCACCCTTACTCACACACACACACACACGGGATTCGATATATATACACTTAAACTCAAACACAGTCACGAGAGAAGCTGTTTTTTGGCATTTAATTGAATAAAACATTAGTGTGTAATAAGTTGTGCGCTTGTAGCCCTGGAAAAACTTTTGGCAACTGGCAAACGCATTGCCCGCCATTACAATTTATATTAATGTGTTTCCCTCGATTTTCCCAGTACTGGATGCTCAGCAAGGCGGGCGAAATCCGTCGCGACGACTCCTGTCTCGATTATGCCGGCAAGGATGTGACGCTGTTCGGCTGCCACGGGGGCAAAGGAAATCAGGTGAGTGGATAAAAAATATGTGTAAGGGTTGGAGGTACTATGAAAATATTCCTTTAAAATGTATTCCATGTTTCTGAGCGATGTTTCACTTGCATGTAAGATAAAAATAGACGGTGATAACATAAATACTTAAATGTGACCTTAAAGTCATTTCATTTTGCAAAGTAATCTAAATTTTACATATAGAATACATATATTACAAATAACTTAAGAAAATCGTACAACTGTTAAATTCAGCAAGGGTTGTAGAGTGCTTCATTTAATCGAATCCTCTACTTTCAGTTCTGGACTTACCGCGAGAACACAAAGCAGCTGCACCACGGCACCTCCGGCAAGTGTCTGGCCATCAGCGAGAGCAAGGACAAGCTGCTGATGGAGGAGTGCAGCGCGAGCCTAAGTCGCCAACAGTGGACCCTCGAGAACTACGACAGCTCGAAGTTGTGAGGCTACTTCTATGCGAGGGGCAACCTCCTGTTGCCCACTTCGCGGCGACACCAACAACCACATGCATAGCAGCAGGACGAGAAGTGGAAGCAGAGGCAGGACATGAAGTGGCGACAGGAGTTGGAGTAGTTAGATTCCCCCGAGGCATGTGCAATAGTGGGAGTGACAGAGACGATCGGATGGCAGCAGAAGCAGCAGCAGCATCACTTGCCATGCTATCTATATATATTATAAAAAATTTATATGTTTCCAAACAACAGAGTAGACGTTACTTAGCCCTAAGTACCACACATCCACAGACTAGACAAACAGACACTGAAAAAAGAACGACTGCTGTACAGTAGCTATAAGTTGATAAGATTTCTAGCCCTAAGTCGCAGCACTTAGGATTAGGTTAATGGAGCCCGGCCAAGGACTAGTGCTGGCCAACAAAGCGAAGTCGTAGCGCAATTTTTGCATTTAAATTTGTAAACATTTAGCACAATTTACGGAAAGTGTGAACCTTGACTCTGTGTCCGAATTATTTATGAATTTTACAAATGTCATCAAATGGCTCTGCGAAAGCCTCATTCCAAATATATGTTTTAGCTGGTAAGCCGTAGAAAGCATTTGGTGATAGCCTTTGTCTCGCCCAAGACCCCGAGCATTTCCGTTTATATGAATTCTTATACTTATCTTTCTGTAAATCCCTTGAAATGGCGAACCAAATTTTTTTGATTTTATTTATTTTCGTACGATTTAGGTAAAGTCTTGTGTTGCTTATTTTTTAGATGAGGATCGTTGCCAAATTACGTTTAGATCTTTAGATTTCGGGTTACTTTGTGTTCTCTTCGAAAATCCAAATCCGTTTCCGTTTCCATTTCCTATCGATGGATTCTCAAAACAACAACATATCCTATTTGTTGGACAAAGCCAGCTTGTAGTACTTACATATATCAGTTCCCAATCTACCAATATCACGCGAGATAAATATATGTATAGCGTTAGGCCCTAGTAGTTAGACCTTAATGCAAATGTGCATAGTGCCTTCTATTTATAACGGACGCATTCTTACACATATGCTATTGTAACCGTTCATCGAACTCTTGTAGAATTAGGCTAGGTCACAATCACAGCGACTGTGTATATACTAAACTATACAATTTCATATCGCATCCTGCAGAATGTGTACATAACTATGATTAAATACTGTTTTATTCAAGACTAAAACGTACATATTATATCAATACGATAGCCAACAGTTGCGCATTGTTTTTCATTTGCTTTGTTTTATTCCAGCCAGCGAGCTTCACTGTAGGCTGCATTTACATTTTACGTACGAAACCAAAAGCCATAGGAAGTGGTCGATAATCTTTTTTAAACTAAACTTACAATAGTTAACTAAGCGCGTAGTAAATGTGTAGTAAAAACGCAAATATTGTGCAAGGAATAAGATACAGTTATAAATAAAATATGTGAATTGAAAATGTGTTTGTCCTGCGTTGTTTTGGGAGTTACATCTAATTTGCTTAGAGACCTGAAAATGGGGTCTATACCAATATTAAACAATTAAAATACTGTAACGTTTTTTAAGTTGATCCAATTCATAATTTGTCTTGAAAGATCTTAAAAGATAAGTCTCTAACAAACATCAAATATGCTATGGCCATCTATGGGTCATTTGCAGAACTTAGAGACATCTAGCGGAAGGTTTTTCTTTTACAGTGTAAAAATTGTATTGGAATACTATTTTACATGAGTGTAGGTAAATAACAGAGGACCAGAAATATTTTCGAATCTTACAAAATTTTTTGATTTTATTGGATGATTGGGCATATAAACTTTTTAAATTATAAAACGCAGTTGTATAAAATTGCAGAAGTTTACTCAAGCTGTATAGCGGGTTTATTTTCTTCACAAAATCATTTTCCATTTACACATTGGCATTCTGTTTGATCCAGGACCTGAGGGCACCCACATAGGTGTACATGGCCGGACGTCCCTTGGCTCCGCAACCGAATCCCCAAGACACCACACCGAAGAGCTTGCCATCGACGGTCAGTGGACCACCGGAGTCACCCTGGCAGGAGCTTACTTGGCCACTGGGATGTCCAGCACATACCATGCGATCCGTGAGGCCGGGAATGTTTTGTGAGTTGCAGTAATCACGGCTCCACAATTGCACCTGGGCGAACTTCAAACGGTTGGGCAGCTGCAAGTTCTGATTGATGGCGCCGAATCCGCTAATCATCGCCATCGTATCCGCGGCATAGTTGGAGTCCGAATCTGCCAGTTGAATGGTTTGTACAGCTCCTCCCATCGGAACCGGGCTGCTCAACTTAATAAGCGACATATCAAAGTCTTGGCTCTGCGGATTATAACGCGGATGTATGATGAACTGGACAATGTTGAAGGTCTGACCATTTCCGGCGCTCAGATCGTTTGTTCCCACAATCGCCTTCATCTGACCGGGATTCTGGCCCACGGTGCAGTGGGCAGCTGTCACGATCATCGTGTCGGAGATCAGGGAACCACCGCAGTGATGCCGTCCATTTAGCTGGAGGGACACCTGATGTGGAAATTGTCCCGGAGCAGCAAACTGGCCACCAATAATGCGTGACTCTTCCGCCACATTCATATCACTGTGAACAAAAGTCACAGCTAGGAGCAGGATCGATAGTTTCACTAGATTGTTAACCGAAGACATGGCAAAGGTTGAGTGTGTCGATTGTGCTGCAGTTGTTCTCTATTTATAGGACTGGTATGGTGTTATTTTCGAGTGGTTTTATCGCCCAAACGGCACACTTTTGCATGGGAAGAGACCCCGTTAAGTGGTTGCGTAGGTGGGAGGTCGATATTTTGGTTGTCAACTCACTTTATTAATTCTGCGAAAAACAAAAACAAAATGCACAAAATCGCATTTCTTAACAAGTATTTTATTACACTTCTAGGATTTGAATACATAGTAAACTATTTGCAGAACCTTAATGCTCATTAACCAATAATCTTAAGTGCCGTTCCACTTTTTCTCCCCTAACTAGCTGTGAAGTGCCAATTTCCATCTAGGCCAAACAGTAGGGGCTCGGCTCGACAAAGCCAATGTGCGAAATTTAAATCTACGCCACATAAAACTCAAGTTCACATAACACACCTAGCTGCTTGAAAGCTAAATTAATGAGACGTAGAATTTGCAGACTTTGATCCAGTCTGGTGTCCGTTGCTAATCATCCATACGTTCTTCCAAATCTCGTGCCTGTAGATATTGCGATAGTTTTGCACGGACACCAGAAATTCGGGGCCAAAAAGGGTTTGGATTAGAACATTTTCGGCAGCTAGATTTCGATTTGTGGTTGCATGCACGATTACCAAAGGGGAATTGCTCTGCGGTTATAGATGATAAATTTTGGTATTAAGTAAATATTAGTTAATAATTACAGGTATATCTTCTCCTTCGCTTTCAAAACGCTGCTTTGGATCTACATGTCTGCAGAACCAATTCGTGTATGCTATGGGTATATCGTAGTCCGGGCATGACAATTTCTATGGGAAAACCATATTTAAATATAAATAAACGATGGTATTTTTAGGAGCTAGTTACACTGCGGTGCACTAGTCCCAGGTTGAGATTGAGCTCCCCGTTTTTGTGCGACAAATAGGTGGCATGGACACCCTGCTGCAGATTGCACCGCTTGGGACCACTGTACAGTACTATGGGATCGTGTTCCGAAGCCATGCACTGCAGCTGGAATCGCTGCCCATACTTAATATTCTCCCCAGTGCGATCCCGACCATCTCCACTGACTATTTTGAAGGAGTTTCGCACACAAGGCCGCTTCGAAGGCGCCACGGATAGCTCACAGTCCTCATTGATTGACTGGCTTTTTCGCACCACCTTTTCGTTAATCACCACCGACAAGGCGGCATTCAGATCGGTTGTATCCATATCACTGATGTTTATATGGATGGGCATTAGTTGAACAATAGCTCCGAATATAATGGTTTGCTTGGGAGCAGCCAAAACGATCTCCTTGTGGAAATTATCATACAAAGTGCGTGCCTTTTCCACCAAAAGTTCGCCACGATCGCGTTGTTTCTTAAAGTTCACTATTTTGTCCTGGAAAATATGGTATGATTACCAACTATTTACTTACTAGTTCATATTCAGTGACTCACCTCTTCAAGGCAATTTTCTTCCACCCAATTGCCAATTCTCACACTGGGCTGAAACCGAGCGGATATAGAATCCATATCACCGACTCTGCAAGGCATTTTGTTGTGTTGATGGTAGCTAAATAAAGGTGTTTTATATCTATAGCAGTTGTGTAGTTTGTATATGATGTAATAAATTTTGTGTCTGGTCTATAAATTTAATGGCTACTAGATACCATGACCAGAAAAACATATTTCTAAAGCAATGGCTTGATATTATCACACATTTATTCACAACAATGTCAAAAGGCCTTTAGTCCCACAATTTCACCACTTTTCGAAACGTTGCCTACTTTTGGGCATTCGCGGCAAATGTTATCTGCACCGCTTCTGTTCAAAGTGCTCTGCTAAGCACACATAGCGGATGAGTAATGACAGATTCAATATTTTTCACTGGCACACATTTCCAGGCACCAAGTTATCTATTTGCCGCTCTCGGACAACTTAGACAGCGGTGATTGGCCGTGTTTGCTGTCAGCCATCTCTGCTAAGTCCATTTCTACCAGAAGTCTGAGGGAGTCTGAAATCTTGGAGCAGAACATGATCATTAATCATGACAATCTGCCGGTTGTCTGATGCCAAATATCGGTGACGAGATAAGCCATTTGTATCAACATTTAGCACATCGCCCGCTGTTAATTGTGCTCGTTATTCATTATCGCCCACGTCGGTGGATTGTTGTGGTTGTACCAGTTTAGTGATTTACCTGTCGGTGGGTAAATGTACCTGGCCGGGTGGATCGGCGTGTCCATCACGTGAACGTGCGCTAGCTGCTCGGCCGATTTGCGGCACGTTCCTTATCTAGCCACTCGATTGCATTGGGGGCTATACGCGATATTGTCGCCGGGGCTCCAAGTTTTATGGCCATATTTACGTCCGCTGCAGGGCACACCTTCTAATCGAGACATCCAACGTTCAGCTTGACTCTGATTTATTTCGCGTTTTTGCCAACTAGGGGAATTTAATAGATATTTTCGAGCATATGGTTGAGTTAAAAAAGACTACAGTTGGTAACAATATATTTGTCAATCATTAGAGGCAAGGAGTGTGTTTGATTGCCTTTGTAGTCTTATTAATACCTAAGTAAGCAAAATATAAAAAAAACATACTACAAAATATATTTCTTAATCTTAAAGAAATTGTTACATACGTACTAATGGATATTCTTTTAAATGTAAATATATAAAGTCCATAAAAATTGTGATTAGAACTATATTTTTAAGGCTCAAAGCACTTGCCATCAGATTAAACGTCCTTATAAATATAAAAATAATAAAGAATTGCTTCTGCCAGTTAATTTAATTTGTGGCTTTATGTTATCAAAAATGATGTCAACCTTTTTATTTATTTATTAAAAAAAAAAACTGATTACTTTAATTAAATAGCTCCATTAAAATATACTTCGGTCTATGTATTACCAAATTGTCTGCTCTTATATTCCGATAAGATATTATTGCAGGTAATTGGTTTCATTTTAAATGTTTCCTGATTTCCAATCTCTTCAATGTAGTGGGTGACTCAACTTTTGATTTCGTGGAAAATAACTTGAAATCCCATCTAAGATAATTTCAAATAATCAAATAAAAATTCGTTTACCTTTGTTTTGCACCTGAAATAAATGCCATATATTCTCTAGTTGTTTGCAGGCCACAAAACACTAATAGTTATCTTGGCAAAAAGTAAAAAAAATTAAATCCATGCCCGCATCAATTGCGTCAAACGACGAGCCTCGAAAGATTTTGCAGATCAAATGCGGCGCTGAAATATCTTCATCGATTGCCCAATTCCGTCACTAAACGAGCTGTGTCCTATCTCAAGATTTAAATACAATTATTTACGAGATAATACCGGCAATACGAATCGAAACGGATCGCTTAAATATGATTTGGCATGGGCAATTGTATCGCACTCGAAGCTGTCATACTTATAGCACCGGTTATACAGAGTTGGTTGTTCGGCTAATCTGCCCAACCACAATCCGAGTCATGTGACCACGAAATTCTCGGTTTAGGTGGATGGCCCATTAATTGGCCGGGCCTATATATAGTATGTATATACCGGACCTGACTACCGCTGGTCAAGATTGTGTTTTATAACTCTTTATAGACCCGAAATCAGTTGATATTGGCTACCTGAAGAACAGAAACGAACTACCCTTAGTCTTATCGCTGACCATAGTCGGTTAAGAAGCATTGGTACACTGCGAGCTGTATGCGATTGTCATAAAAATTAGTACAGCTATCCTGTGTGAATATTTTCGATATGAATCTGAGATACTTCTAACTATATATTGGTAGTCTGGTGGAAATAGCGTTTAAGTGCGAAATTGTTAAGGTTGTCTACACGTTAGATGGATTATGACTCCTGAGCCTACATATAGCCGCCACCTGACGTCAGTTCTGGAACTTTAGTATCCCCCCATCGTAAATCTTCTTATGGGGCTTTGTCAATTTGTCAATATCGTAAAGTCTCTTTCACCCATCACCTCATCTTCTTATGGGGCTTTGCCAATTTGTCAATATCGTAAAGTCTCTTTCACCCATCGCCCATGTGTCTCTCATGCGGGCGAGAGATTAATTTAATAATTTGCCAGAAAGTGCGAGTGTGCTCACGTGAGCGGCACACGATATGCGAATACTCTCTATAGAGCGGGCTGCCACTCTCTTTTCCCTAACTCAAAACCGAACCGATTGTGTGAACGAGAAGGAGTGAGATCCTCGAAGGGCAGCTTCAGTATACCAGTTGCCAGTGGTTTATAGCGCTGTTTTATTATCACAATTGGGCCATTATCACCTGGCGCACAGGTATTTATCAGCCAAACGAAGCTCGGCCGGTGAATCAAATTCGAGCACTTCGTGTTTTCAGGCGCCGACGTCGCTGCCTCGTCGACTGCGCCGCACGGCGAGCGAAAAAAAAACTGAAACTGAAACAGAAACAGAATTATAAAAACGTTCAATTAGCCGAGGTAGTAAGTCATTACAGTGCCAACGCTCGTGGCGAAAAGAGCGAGTGAAAAACTCCAGAGAAAAGCTTTCCATCGGTTGGATTTCCAGTGCGTGGAAAACTCAGCTAACACGTCAAATTCCGACGGCAGTCCATGAATGTGAGTGGTAAATCTAGACTTTAAGTTGATAGAATTCCGTTGTGCAGTCAGTTTCACGCATTTCGTCCCCTTTGTTTTTGTCCGCAAAATCGCTGATCTGCAGTTAGTTCGCATCACTGTAAGAAATGAACGAGTGCGAATAGCCTTTACAAGTGAGCAGAACTCAAAACAGCTGATTTGTATTTTTGAAAAGTTGTTTCTTCTGTTCGTTTGCGCGTGTGTGTGTGAGGTGAGTGAGTTTCTGATTAAAACCGCACTTGCAATTAAATCCACAAAAATAAAAAAAATATGTTTTCGCCAAAAAATTAAACAAAGGCAAATGAATACGAGTTAAGTAAACAGAATAAGAGATCAGCTGTTTATTGTCGAGGAACTCGATTTAATCGAATGATTTACGATCACATATTAAGCATTGCTTTTTGTGTAACCGTAACATTCACTTCCACGTAGACAAGTGGTTAGGTGATTAATGAGATTACAACACCTATTTACTTTCATTTCGAATCCCAATACCAATTCAAGGGCCAACTCAAGTGCAAAAATGCGCGCCGATAAGCAGATAAGCCTGGCCAAGAGACATACCCCTTGAGACCCACTAGTCCACGGATACCAACAGTTTCCCATCGCTCGAGAGTAGCGAAAACAATGTGAAGAATCTGATAATAGCCACTACACTGTTACACTTAATCGATTGACGCACTTTCTAGTCAGCAGTTTTTAATATCTCAATTGAAATTGTAGACAGCAAGCATGACACTACTTTCATGACTTAAGTAATTATTCAGCCTAACATAGACTTACCCCGAAAATAGCATAGTATACAATTTCGCTGAGTGTACAGCCACTCGGCCGCATCGAATGTGAGTTGAGGTTGAATCTCGGGCCTGAACTTGAACTTGAAAAGCTGAATGCAAACACTGCGGGCTGCCAGTGAAAAATGAAAATTGATTTCGAACTGGAAATGGTGTGGAAATGTTGCCAACAATTGGCACAACTAGCGTATGACATTAACATAAATTAAGAGAAGCCCATTCCCATTAAAATGCCAATCTACGGTCGTAGAAACTGAAGCACGGGTGGAAAATTTGCCACTGCCTTGTCACGGATCCCTCGTATAAGTGACGAAAGCTACTTTATGAGCCAGCGATACTGCCCAATTATGACATAATTAAGGCAATCTGATATCAGACGTCTTGGCTTCCTTTATGGCGACATCTCCCAGTCAGCCGAAAAAAGGGTGAATGAAGTGTAATTAGCACGTGTTTTCTTTAGCCGAGAGGAAGTATCTGGTTTCGAGTCCGGAGTTCGTATTGCCGTGCAATCTATGAGAGGTCCCCCACTCAACGGAACGCTCCTCATGGCAACCTATTTGGTGGATTCGGAGAAGAGATCGAAGGGATATTTGGCAATAAATCTATCAGACTGGGAATTTATGATCATTGGGTTTTGCGGCAGAAGTATTCTATTGGCCGAAACGAACTTTGGCAGCTTCTCTACCTCTGTTAGCCCACTTATCTTGCCAAAATTTCCGACAATCTGCGAATTGGTAGTACCTCTTCAATCCGATTAAGAGGCGTTAGCGATAGCGATTAGATTCATACATTTTTGTTGGCCCCTCCAGTGCATTAAATATGGTTTTGTGGCCCTCTATAAATTTTTTGGGTTTTTACTATTATTTACTAATGCACTTTTAATGCCAGGCAAATGCAGTTGTAAACTACAGACAACTGACAGTTGCGGCGCAATCAACAATTATCCATAATATCTTGCTATGTTCATTTATTACATTATTTATTGAACTTTAGGAATCCCTAGACCCTTAGGGGTTTTTTTGTAATTATCATAAATTCAACTTAACTAGTATTTGTCGGATTGAATTTATTTAAGTTTTATGACATCGAGGTGTACAAAATATTTAGGAGTAGGACAACCATCGCTTTCAACTGATTCCGACTAACTGCGGTTGTTTAGCAGACTGAAAATGCAAAATCACTTCGCCTAAGCCTGATAGACCAAATGTTTACCCAAATGACAGATTACTAATTGTTTAAATTGATCAATATTTGAGACAGAAATACGGCAAAGGAAACTCGAGATTTGCGCTACTTTATTGGGTGATCTTATTGAGTAATCGTAGAGATCACGTTTTCATTTTCAATCACCGGCATATAAATATATAAATTTAGGCATATAAATCGCCTCATTTGGAAGACAATGTATTGAATATTAAATCTGATAAAAATGTATAAGGTAGTAATGCAAATAGGATGTGCATATTTGAAGCCATTATATTTAAATAAAGCGAGCTAAGTGATAACATTTATATTCATTTATTTAATAACACGATCTTATATTTACTAAGAAATAAAGAATTTCTACTGTGATTAGTGAGGTGCCCACTTGACATGGTTTATAGTCTCCTTTTTGTTTGCCCGACTTTGACATTCAAAACAGCCCAATTAAGGCTTTGTGTGGGCTTAATTTCTAAGAAATCTGCGCAAACAAATCAACAGGTTGCCCAGACAGCTTATGAAACTTTCCAAAAACGTTTTTTTGGGACTGCTCTGACGTGCAAACAATTCGAACAACAATTGAAATTCGGCTCACACAAAAGGCATTCGAGTGCGCAACTGTGTTATTTGTTATATGAAGTTCGGCTTTTTCAATTTAACTACATGTAGAATCAAAGCCCTGTTATGATCAAAATACTTGGAATTTCGCCTCGCAAAACAACGTAACCAGTTTCGTGAAAAGGGATACATTGTCTTGATTTCTGGTAGTTTTGCCAAGAAACCAAAACAACAAGCGTAAAATCAACAAACACATTACATCATCAGGGAGCCGAAATAGTCAATATGTGAGTGGATAGGCTTCGAGCGAGATAAGTAGAGTCGTAAGGTTAATTACATTGCGAGTGTGCGATATAAATGCAAATATTAAGCTAGCCTTGCACATGCAACACATGAAAAAAGCAGCCAAGGTCTGCTCGCAGAACTGGCTAAGAAATCGGTTGGCAAACTGTACCCCACTTGGATCGGACCTCTGATCTGGGCATAGATAGATACAATATGGTATTCGTCAAATCACGGTGTCAAATATTTGATCGCCGGTCGTTGTTAACTGAGAAAACGTGCGTAGGGAGACGGACTCGTGAGATCTCGAAATCAAATGCCAATCGCGACGGAATGACGGTGGACTTTTTCGCATTCGGCGACACTTAGCGTTTGCCTAACCAATTGAAGCCGATAGCCTGCTAAATTTATCAAACTAATTTGTCTACCGCTGTCTGCTTTCAGATTAACAACTTGATCTGCCGATCTGCGAGCTGTGATCAGTGATCTGCTATCTGCTATCCGCTATCCGATCCCCAGAAAAGTGAGGAACCTGCTGGAGAAGCGCCAAGGGTCCGCCCGCTCCCATCCGTAGCCCTGAAGAGAAGAGCCGAGTGTCATCAAGCCGGGCAAAAACGGCGAATAAATCGTGCAAATAGCAGAACTCAGACAGCAGACGGTCCGAACCTGAATCGGGGCTTATTTAAAGGTCCGCTACCCGCTGTCTGTCAATCAGAACAATTCAAGCTGCCGGCGGCAGCAGATCGCGAGTGAAGAAATCCGAAGAAACCAGAAGAAAGTCGCTGAAGATATAGCATAAGATAGTCGTGCAAATAGCAAATACGATATTTACCGCTGGGGGAAAATTCCCGGACATCTTGCACACATACAACAATTCAACTGCAAACACTTATATGCAATAACACCCCCGACAAAGTTTATTTTCCTGCATTGTACATGCAGTATTGTGATATTTAAACGTCGTTCAGCGTCGTAATCAATTTGTTTTAACACTCTGTGTTTAACCTTAACAAAAGGCCCTTAAAGCCACAAAGCCCGCCCAATAAAACAATTCTCAAGATGTCAGCGTCGAAGGAGGCGATTTGCGGGAGCACGGAGAAGGATCTGGAGAAGCCGGCATTGGGTAAGTTTCCTCAAGAGCGCATCATATGAAACAGGAGAAATGTGTGGGAGTGCGCCAGATAGCACAGTGAAAAGGTGTCATATTTACTAATTATAGCCGTGATATATCACAATTGTCATTACACTTATGTCCGAGATAAATTGCATTTGCAATTGCGTTCTTTGCTCGCCATTTATTAAGGTTTTGATAGGGCAAATGACAAAAACATCATAAATAGAAAGGCTAATAAATAAATAAAAATTAAAGGCGATATTATGCACTAAAGATATGTTTCTTACTTTATATTTAATATTTTAAAATAATCATCTAATTAAAATTAACAGTTCAAGCTCTTAGATATTTTTTAAGGAAGCATACAAAACATTTCTTAGATTTATATTGAAAGTAGTAAATAGTAGTAAAATAAATAAATGCGCCTCCAGAAACCGCATAATTAATGCTGATCCCACAATAATGATCGGTGATCCCAGCTTTATGCATTTATGTCTCACCTTTCCTTTCTTCAAGTAATTGACTTGCTGCGGCTGTTTTCCATATGATGCATACCCAGTCTATGATTTCAGTTGCCGGGTAATTGCCCCATTTATTGCAAATGACAATTCACTCAGCCGAGTGCTGAGCCATATAATTTATATTTATCAGTTGCTCGAAATACTAAGCAAATTAGCAGAACAGAACCTGAACAAAAAACGCGAACACACGTTCTCGCCCGCCTATTTTGCAATCGTTAAACTCAGAAAGTACGTTTCAAGTCGATTGAATGGGCTTCTCATTGCTTCACTGGGGATCCACTTGATTTAAATAAGCGAAATCCGCCCGAAAATGGATGAGAAGGTTGCCGCTAAACGGAAGTTATTTGTTATGCAACGAAAATGAGGAGAAAAATAAAATCCATTAGTGACAAAAGTCGTGAGCCAAATTCACAATTAATTCGAACTTAGCAAGGGAAAATTTAGTGTGACAAACAATCATATTTTGTATTATATGTGAATTAACAGGAATTATATCAATTCAGCAGTTTTAGGTCATGTTGATTTATCAACTGCCTGTGTATTTCCCTAACTAGCTTTCCACTACTGAACTCTTTCTTCAACAGATATTGTAGTTAAGCTAAGTAGTATTTGTTTAATCAGTTAGGTCAAGAACTCCATTTTCGGATAGAACAAGTGTTTTGTTTACGCTTTAAATGGTTCCTTATTGTATCTTGCACAGAAGTCATCATCTGCTCGGCACTTGACACAATTTGTTTGAGTTCCCACTTTACCTTTTTCGTGGCCAAGTAGCGCCGTTCAACCAACCAAAACTGGTTACCGGCAAAAACAAACTAGCCGAAAAAACAAAGCCATAAATCGCAACAAATTCCAAATACAGTACGTGTTTATAACTGTGCAAATGAACTCTGCAGGGCAAGAAGTCAAAACTCGAATCTCTAGCCCAAAATTCGCGGTTAAGGTTACTTGGGGAAAAGCATTCTCGCCTTGGGATTCCGACGAGATCTTTTCACTTTTTACTTTCATTAGCGATTACAGAGCAATGTTAGCTTTTCGTGTCGAGAATTGCGAAAATGGGGCGATTTTCGGTCTGGCAGATTGCCGAGTTTTTCAACGAGTTGTTTGGCTTTTGGCCCTGATATTGACACTTGAATTGGTGGCCCTCTGGTTTTGTCATCTTGCTACATGCCATCGGTTAATTGGATGGAACAGTGAATACATTATCTATTCAATTTCCCAGGAAACGCCCCCGCAGTTTGGAATCGTATGTGGAGGTGGGTGGCTCAAAAAAAACCCCAGTAATTTAACAATAGGGAGGCAGAGTACGAAATAAGCGATGCGCTTGACTGGAGCACCATATCCGTTCTATATTTACATGGGATATATCTACTATATAGAACATACTATATAGTATTTATTGTTGGCGTTGACGTCTCGGGGGGCACTGGCGTAATCCGATTTGCGACCCATCTCAATGCGGCTTGCTAAATTGAAAAATTGCTTTACAAAGTAGGTTGAAATTTTAATGCGAGCAAGTGAGATGGCAAACACTATAAACTTTTCAATTGGGACATTTGAAATTCCTTACTTTTGTAAGATCGTGACTTTAGCAACTTTTTCGCGGAATAGTAGCTAATTTTTTATTTTTTTTCTTGCGACAGTGAGTGGCATGCAAATTACTCATCTCATCTCTTGGCGTGCATGTTACTATTTTTATAGATTACACTTACCACGAAAATAGCCGAGACATTCATTCAGAGAGTGCTATCTACTGACCTACCTGCAAAAGGGGAAACCGAAATAGAAATTACAGAACGATTAACCCATTGCCACAGTTGGGACTAGCTGAATTCGAACAATCTGATAAAGTATCTAATAAAGTTGGGCAAATAATCTCCGACTGACTGCGACCTTCTGGAAAACAATGCTGCCCCTTTAATGGCCGCAAATATTTGCGCTACTCTTTTGCACCTTTCAAGATACCCGATACCAGGAACGAACTCTCAAACGACAAGCACTCGTTGTTTATGTTCAAATTGACTTGAAAGCCAAGCTAATGCCAATTGTACTTTATTATTCTGTCTCGCAATAGCATATCGGGGGTTTAAGTACATCAGGAATTCCCCAGAATATACCTATAAAATTGTTTATTTACAACTTAATGGGAGAAGAAAGCCGATCTTCCATTGAAATCCCAGTAAAATTCGTTACTGAAGTTGCTTACGTAACTGCGTAACCGTGTGACGTTACGCAGCAAAGCTCACCCCAAAAGCATGCAATGAAAACGTAATGGAAGCTTGTAGACTTCATGTAGAGAGTATGTAAGATAGTTAACTCTTTAAAATACCCATGAATAATTAATAAATATAAATATGAATTGCTTTCATTCCGTTCGGAAGACGGAAGCGAATGGGAATAGTTGGCAGACAAAATGAAAAATCACTTAATTGCTTTGGCCGCGCACAACTGTACCGCAGCCTAGCCATAAAGTATTCCATTAGGGGATTTGCCAAAAATACACCCTACATACACTTAAATAATTAGAATATGGTACACATCAAAACAGACAGTGTGAATGGTTTGTCTTTGTTGTCACGAGAGCTCTACAGACACGCTCAATGGCGGCAAACCGCAATTAACACAAAAGAAATAAATATTATATGGGCAGGGGTTTGCGAAAATCTGAATGTGGTCAAGGAGCCATGAACGCTTAAAAAGGATCAAACTAAATAAAATAAAATTTTATATATTTACACCTATCCATGTAAATAACCGAATGAGCTTGCCTTCATAACATGTTTTTAAGACCCAAATCGATATCCAATTACGATATGTAGATCATTCAGACGTCGTTGCGATCATATCGTCTGGGTAATTGGAACTTGCGAGCGAAGGCAGGCGACAAACACGTGTATTTCTCAGCCGGCGGCAATTTCCAGAGCTCCAACATTGCCCCACACACACATATATAAACACACATATATATAAACAATCACTTGTGCGATTCAAGCGTGACTGTAGCTATTTGTACAGTTTTAACTTTGGTTTCGCTTTGCGATTATCAGCGATTATTAATCCAAAACAATGAACAAAATAAATTTTGTTCACATTTTAGGATTTTGTCAAAGTTAGCAACAACATGTCAAAGTGATTAAAATAGGGTATATATTTTGGCGTGACCAGTAACTACTCAGAATATATATGTATGGTGTGCACCTAGTGGGTTCGCCTCCACTTAGTGTCGACGCATTTGTATGACTTCATCCCTAGTCTAGCTACACAGACATGTGTCTGTCCCATTTTCGTTTGTTGGGTATGGTTAGGGTAGAGATTATCTTAATGATAGTATGAAGCCCAGTAGCATAACAACACCCCTTCCATATAAGATACCAAAATTATTTGGCAATCTTTCAAAGTCCGCAGCGGATACTCGCGATGTTACCATAATCACTTAGCTGTGCATATTTTAGACAGCGCGTGTACTTCGCCTTCCATGTGCCGAAAGTCACGAGATGTGAATGTGTGGCATGCTTACGTCCATCCGATATAATTAGACATATATACTATATCGAGAGGTGGTTCGACCAATCTCTTTGACTTTGCAGCGACTGAAAAGTTCACTCTATCAATTGACATCAATCGCCGGGTCCGAAAATGATGCATGGTGCAAGGGGAGAATTTTCCATCGTCTCACTTAATTAGTCGAAATCTGAACACTAAAACTGATGTAATCACCCAACGGCGGCGGAGAGAGCGACGCCGGCGCAATATAGTACCGCACCGCACCGCACCTCAGTCGTTCTATATCCGAATCCGAACCCAATAGCCGCAGATACACTCATATGCGATATACCCACAGCCGTGGCCGCAGTTTATAAATGAAGGCGGCGCAACAGTTGGCGCTCAGTAGGAAAAAGCTGAAAGCGGCTGGCGGTTGCAAAAAGTACCCACTCAGTTGACCGTTCTACGTCGGTGGCAGAACACAGCGATAAATTGTCGCCAGTTTTTCCTCAAGCGAACCCTTTGAGTTTTCCCAGCGCACGATATGTTACGGTCTTCAGCCGGCCAAGTCGACAGATAGACAATGAAATGGTTTAAGCGTGTGCGCAAAAAGTCTTGAACTCGAGTGAAACGTGTGCTAGATAAAATTTAGATAATTTGCTAAAGTTAAGGCCACAATCGAACACTATGCCCTTCCGACGCAGCAGTCTGAATCATCGGCATCGCGATGGCCATGTTTTGGTGTGGAATCAGAGGAATCTCCATGAATCTCTGGAGCAACAGCCGCAGAGTAAGAGCGAAATCTAAAAGGATAAGCTGGCACAAGTCCTTTTTCCAATTAGTTGCATATAATTGTTTTCTCCACCATTTCCTTAGTTTCCTTTGTGACCACGCTGCGTATGCGTTATATTAGGGGTATCATTTTGCTATTTAGACCGGTTTTCTTCCCCTTGGACTCATTTCGCGTGATATACACGTGCTTCTCCTCATCGCCAGATAGCTGCCAACGAAAGCAAACTCGGCAATTGTGCAACACGAGACGTTGGTGGAAATATGTGGGGAAATCAGGGGAAAAGCGAGCAGACTGTTCGATTTAGTGCTGCGTGAGCAAAAGTACACAGCAAGCGAATAACAATATTTTTAAATTCAAATTTGAATCAGCATATTTGCGGATTCGAGCGATTGTTTATTTCCAAATTTATTTTGCTAGTTATGGGCAACTGAATTCCAATGAATCCACCGGGTTATTGAACACAAATTGCTTATCATTCACTTTTTTCGATTGGCTACAGGTGGCCAAAGTTCATTGGTTTTGAAAGTAAATTGGCTCAACTATTTCTGATCGCTTACCAGCCTTGAACTTTCTATGCGTCACCCCTTAATTAAACCAAATCCTAGAAAGTAAGCGCAACTGTACTCAAAATTAGGAATTCTAGGTAAGCTCACGTGTCCCATGTGGACGTGGAATTGCGGCAATTCACGTTTGACAAATGACACTCACCGAGCCAAATGTAAACAATTGCTTTTGTCGTAGTTACAAAACTCGATCACGAAATTGACTCCTGGGCAATAAAATCAAATAAGGCGAGTAGAACTCTCAATTGCAAAAGTTGATTGT
Organism: Drosophila sechellia; assembly: GCF_004382195.2. NCBI lineage: Eukaryota > Metazoa > Arthropoda > Insecta > Diptera > Drosophilidae > Drosophila > Drosophila sechellia. Next base: position 12,739,014 of record NC_045950.1, on the reverse strand, counting down.
GAAATTTAAGAGGAAATCAGTTGATTCTCAGTTATTGTAATGCGATAAGTAATCACTTTGAAATAATAAGCAACTAGAAAAACATTTGTAGGGCCCGATATCTTCTGTGATTCACTTAGCAAACCTAGAATACGAGAATCTTATCTCCGAGCAACGAACCTTGGAGCTGAGCAAACCGTAGACAAGATTATATCTTCATATCTTGCTGTTAGCCGCGATATATTTGGCTTATTTCTGCATTTCCGAAACATATAATTGGTTAGCTAGCATTAATAGTTGTCGACAAGACATCCGCTTGGCGCAGATAAATTATTTCTTTTGGCGTTTTCTGACGCAATTAGAGATTTAGTGAAATATTTTAGTTTGCCATACTCTCTGAGAGTTAATTCTCCCGATTTTCTTGGCTTTTTCTAGGATGCTTTGCCACCCGGTACTTTGTGACCTTTATGCTTTTCCTGGGCATGGCCAATGCCTATGTGATGCGCACCAATATGTCGGTGGCCATTGTGGCCATGGTGAACCACACGGCCATCAAGTCTGGAGAGGCAGAGGAGTACGACGATGAGTGCGGAGATCGGGATATTCCCATTGTAAGTTGACTTTATACAAAAAGAATACTCAGTTCATGCTGATGAATTCTCCTCAATTCCCAATTTCAGGATGACTCCCAGGATGGCGAATTTCCCTGGAGCTCAGCTCTGCAGGGCTACATCCTGTCGTCCTTCTTCTACGGTTATGTCATCACCCAGATTCCCTTTGGAATCTTGGCCAAGAAGTACGGTTCCATGCGCTTCCTCGGCTACGGCATGTTGATCAACTCCGTGTTTGCCTTCCTGGTTCCGGTGGCTGCCCGCGGCGGAGGTGTTTGGGGTCTGTGCGCCGTGCGTTTCATCCAAGGTCTGGGTGAGGGTCCCATCGTGCCCTGCACCCACGCCATGTTGGCCAAATGGATTCCGCCCAACGAGAGATCACGAATGGGTGCCGCCGTGTATGCGGGTGCTCAGTTTGGAACCATCATCTCGATGCCACTTTCTGGCCTGCTGGCGGAATACGGATTCGATGGCGGCTGGCCGTCGATCTTCTATGTGTTTGGAGTTGTGGGAACCGTCTGGTCCATCGCCTTCCTGATCTTCGTGCACGAGGATCCCTCTTCGCATCCCTCTATTGATGAGCGCGAGAAGAAGTACATTAACGATTCCCTCTGGGGAACTGATGTTGTTAAGGTGGGATTTGGAGATAATTAACAATTTTAGATTGAAATTATAATATTGTATTCTTACTTTTTAGAGCCCTCCCATTCCCTTCAAGGCCATCATCAAGTCGCTGCCCTTCTACGCCATTCTGTTCGCCCACATGGGTCACAACTACGGCTATGAGACTCTGATGACCGAGCTGCCCACCTACATGAAGCAGGTGCTCCGCTTCTCCCTGAAGTCGAACGGTCTCCTCAGCGCCCTGCCCTACCTGGCCATGTGGCTCTTCTCCATGTTCATCTCGGTGGTCGCCGATTGGATGATTAGCTCGAAGAGATTCTCGCACACGGCCACCAGGAAGCTGATCAACAGTATTGGCCAGTATGGACCAGGAGTCGCCTTAATCGCCGCCTCCTACACGGGCTGCGACAGAGCACTGACCCTGGCAATCCTCACCATCGGAGTGGGTCTTAATGGAGGCATCTACTCCGGCTTCAAGATCAACCACTTGGACCTCACACCGCGTTTCGCCGGCTTCCTAATGTCGATCACGAACTGCTCAGCCAATTTGGCTGGTCTTTTGGCGCCCATTGCTGCGGGCCACCTCATTTCTGATCCCAGCAAGGTGAGTTTGGAAATCCATTTGAGTTGGGAAACAGATACTATAACGACTTATTTCTATTTTTAGCCCATGATGGGTCAGTGGCAGATCGTGTTCTTCATCGCTGCCTTTGTGTACATCATCTGCGGTACCTTCTACAACATCTTCGGATCCGGTGAGCGTCAGTACTGGGACAATCCGGAGGACGATGAGCAGAAGCCGGCCCTCCAGTCGACCGTCACCACCTCCCCAGCAAGGCTGAGCAACGGCAGCACGGCACCAGCGGCCATCTCGAGTTCCTAGGACTCCAAATGGAAGTAGTATTAGCCGTAGTCGTGCGTCATTAAACATTAATCCGTACACTATACGATATGCGTAGCTTAGTCCTTGTTTTAGTCTAATTATTTGATAAGCCAAAAGTTGTTAATATTGATAGTTAGCCTTTGATTTATTCCTACATCTGCATAAACACCGCTAAAAAGACACTAATCTTCCAATTGTAAATAAATTGGGAACTGAAACCGAACCCACACCAAGTCGAGCACAAAACGTCAACTTTAGTTAGGTAAATCGAGGTCTACCATTGCAAATGTGTAGTTTTCTTATCTTATTGTGATAGCGAAAGAGTTTACTTCTCTCACTGATTTGTTTTGAAATTAAATGATCCGCTCAAGCGAACATTGTTAAGCAAACAACCAAATGTATGAAAACCATTAAAAACTACTAGAAACAAAAAACACCTAAGTACTTATTTACGGGAATATATTAATCTTCAAAACGTATAATTGGCTGCTTAAAGTAGTAGAATTCTCTTAAAGCCAGCAATAAGCTTTCTTAACAGCATTGGTTACTCTTTCACCCTTGATGGCTAATTCGTAAATAATAAGCAGTTGTCAGGATATCAAGTGAGGCCATCTCCTCTATCAGGTACTTAAATGCCTGCAACGAGGCAGAAGGACTTAGTTAGCAGTCACAATGGGTCACCATGAGGAGCTGAAGCCGGAGCAAGTGGATCTGAAAGTAACCCCCTTTGTGGGCTCTCTGCGACGCACTTGGAGTGACTTCTGTGCCACCAGCAGTATCCATGGATTGAAATACACCCGCGATGAGGATACGAATAAGATTGTGCATCTGTTGTGGCTCTTGATATCGCTGGTGATGTTCATTTGTGCTGTTGTTATGGCGCACACCTTCTACATGGACTATCGCAGCAGTCCGACGCGTATGAATGTGGAAAGTGATCACACGCCGGTTAATAGACTCTACTTTCCACCTGTCACAATTTGTCCAGATGTACTCTTCAACATGCAAAAATCCGAGGCCTTTCTGAACACTCTGTAAGTGGATATTATTTAAAGGTCTGTACAAGGATGTGCCAATTGATTCATTCCGCCAGGCGACTTCCACAAGGAGCCGAGTTAAGGGGCATTCTGCGCAAACTTCACATTTTCTACGGTTTTATGCTAGATGATGAACGCTATTCGGCGGAGGACATCGAGCAAATGGAAGCCCTTCTGTTCCTAAATAATCTCACAATTCCAGAATTTTTAGAACACTTACGCTGGAATTGTGACGAAATTCTCTATCGCTGTAGGTTTAATGGTGAAATAATGGATTGTTCCAAGATTTTTCAGCTATCCAAGACGTTTTTCGGCCATTGCTGTTCATTCAATTTGAGGCAAAAAGGGTGTGTAAAAACCAAACTAAATCATTGAAAGAGTTCTAAAGATTTCCCTTTACACAGTTTAAACTTTACTGCCCAACGAGCAATAGGTGGACTTAGATATGGACTGTCAGTGGTTTTGCGGTATAAAGACGACAGCTACGATCCATTGCAATCGTATTCATATGGCGTAAAGCTATTGATCCAGGAAGCAGATGCCTTTCCCAGTGCCCATTCTGCAGCTAAATTTATTGCCTTCAATTCAGAGACATTTGCTGCAGTTAGACCTCAAGAAACCTTTTGCTCTTCTGCTGTGAAAGCTTTAACCATCGAGGAGAGAAATTGCGTTTTTCAAAATGAGTTTCCCATGCGTTACTTTTCGGATTACGTATACCCTAACTGCGAGCTAAATTGTAGGGTAACGAATATGGTCAAGTTCTGCGGTTGTCACACGTACTTTTTTGCTTTTAATCGCACTAGCAATCGGATTTGTACTTTTAGAGATATTCCCTGTCTGGTGGATAATTTTGGTAGGTTATTGATTTGCTTAAAATGTAGCGATTATAAAAACTTGCTTTCAGCTAATATAATTACAAGGAAGAAAAGTACCCAGTGCTACTGTCCGCTTACCTGTGAACACATTGATTACAACGTACAGATATCCAATTTTCCCCTGGAACTGAACATGCCGGTGGCCGATAAGTTCTAGTAAATATTGTAAAAGTGTAAAAATGCTGGTACAGCTTTTTTTAACAACTTTATATTTTAGTTCGGGCTTAGCCAAAAACGATGGTGTATTGCATGTTTTTATCAATTCGTTTAGCTATCGCCGATTGCGACGTGACTTGCTTTCCAATATGGTTACTTTGGTGTGTAAGTTGATCAAAATACTCCTTTATCAATTTGTATTAAAAATGTCAATTTCCAGCTAATCTAGGCAGCGCCTTCAGTCTTTTTGTGGGCATGAGCATGCTCTCGGTGGTGGAAGTTATCTACTATTTTTCAGTAATTCTACGCAAGAACTACAAATTGGAATGCGAAACCCGCAGTCAGATGCTTCACAAGAAGCCGAAGTTCGCGTGGCCCAAAGCTAATGACACTCACAGTAAACAGCAGAAATCAGTTTTCATAATTCACAAATCGTAATCAGCACGATGGGCGAATGCAAAAAAAAATATTGCCATAAATTAGAGCAATAAATTCGATTTCAAACTGAATATGAGGTCCGAATGAACTTTGTAATACTCTTAAAAATCATCGATAGGAAGGGTGTTTCTTAAATCTATTAAATTTACTAAATCACATATACTTTTATTCTATGACCTTGAAGAACTTTCATTTGCATCCTCATATAGTATGATTATAACTTAGCCTAACAATTGATATTTAATCTGATGAAGCAGTCTGGTAGAGTATCATGATCTTTTGGAAAAGCCAAGATACCCGCGAGTTGCAAATATCTATCCTACTATCGCATATTGCCATAGGTCAGCCGATGGCCATTGTAAATCTGGGGGCGACCATCTGCTGGTCGTAAATTGGACCCAAGCGAAGCAAATCCGCGATAAGATTGTCCGTGGGGTATAAAAGGAGAAATTGCTGGGAAGATTACTCACAGTATATACGGTCATGTTCAAGTTCGCTTTGACCCTGACGCTCTGCTTGGCGGGCAGCCTTTCGCTGGCCCAGCACAATCCCCATTGGTGGGGCAATCGCAACACCATCGTCCACTTGTTCGAGTGGAAGTGGTCCGACATTGCCCAGGAGTGTGAGAGTTTTCTGGGACCCCGAGGATTCGCCGGCGTGCAAGTGAGCCCCGTTAATGAGAACATCATATCGGCGGGTCGTCCGTGGTGGGAGCGATACCAACCCATCTCGTACAAGCTGACCACTCGTTCTGGTAACGAGGAGGAATTCGGTGACATGGTGCGTCGTTGCAACGATGTGGGTGTTCGTATCTATGTGGATGTGCTGTTGAACCACATGTCCGGAGATTTTGACGGTGTGGCTGTGGGCACTGCCGGAACAGAGGCGGAACCCAGGAAGAAATCTTTCCCAGGAGTTCCATACACCGCACAGGACTTTCATCCCACCTGCGAGATTACCGACTGGAACGATCGCTTCCAGGTGCAACAATGCGAACTGGTTGGCCTCAAGGATCTCGACCAGAGCAGCGACTGGGTGAGAAGCAAGCTAATTGAGTTCCTGGATCACCTCATTGAACTGGGTGTTGCTGGTTTCCGGGTGGATGCCGCCAAGCACATGGCATCGGAGGATCTGGAGGTGAGTTGTAGCTTTCTCCGGCGTGGAACTGTTAACTAATGGTGCTTTTCTTCGCAGTACATCTACAGCAGCCTGAGCAACCTGAACATCGATCACGGATTTCCCCACAACTCCCGCCCCTTCATCTTCCAGGAGGTAATAGATCACGGTCACGAAACCGTGTCCCGTGATGAGTACAAGGACCTGGGTGCCGTCACCGAGTTCCGATTCTCCGAGGAGATTGGCAACGCCTTCCGTGGCAACAACGCACTGAAGTGGCTGCAGAGCTGGGGCACCGGTTGGGGATTCTTGCCCTCGGGTCAGGCTTTGACCTTTGTGGACAACCACGATAACCAGAGAGATGCGGGTGCCGTGCTAAGCTACAAGTCGCCCAGGCAGTACAAAATGGCAACCGCCTTCCATTTGGCCTATCCCTACGGCATCAGTCGGGTGATGAGCTCATTCGCCTTCGATGACCACGATACCCCGCCGCCGCAGGATGCGCAGGAGAGGATTATTTCGCCGGAGTTCGATGAGGATGGAGCCTGCGTGAATGGCTGGATTTGCGAGCACCGTTGGCGTCAGATCTACGCGATGGTGGGCTTCAAGAACGCCGTTCGGGATACGGAGATCACCGGTTGGTGGGACAATGGAGACAACCAGATCGCCTTCTGTCGCGGCAACAAGGGCTTCCTAGCGATCAACAACAACCTGTACGATCTGTCGCAGGATCTGAACACCTGTCTGCCCGCCGGAACGTACTGCGATGTGATTTCCGGCAGCCTGATCGACGGATCCTGCACCGGAAAATCGGTCACTGTGAACGAGAATGGTTTTGGCTATATCCACATCGGATCCGATGACTTCGACGGTGTTCTGGCCCTTCACGTGGATGCCAAAGTTTAAGTAAAGGTAACACAGAAATCTGGGCTTTATTTTTGTCTCAAATTACAATAAAAACGAACGCACATAATGTTTGGAGGTATTAGCTCTAACTATTCGAGTATGTTTGTGAGCGGTAACAATAGCAATAAAAATGCAAAGTAAGGTATTTAACGCGATTCGATTCGATTCGATTTTAATTGGACTTAGTCTAACAAATGCCACGACAACGACATCCTCTGAATAAAGACCCGTAAAGGGGAATACTATATACATATACATATGTAGTATTCAGTATATAAGCTGGGCAATCTGGGCCTACATCCACATCCGATCCAGCTGGCACACTGTGAACGTAAACCCGCTCTGCAAATAGAAGAAGTTGGCATTGTGAAATTGTAGTTGGGTGTTCTGGCCGGAATCGAATCCGAATCGCTATAATTGGCTCCATTGGCGACCACCACCTCTCGCAAGCATTCAGAGGCGCAATGGAAAATCGATCGAAAATATGTAATTGGTAAGCGATTTGGTCAGCGACTATTTGGTTTGTTTCAAAACAAGCAACTACAAATCAAAATAGCAACGTTTCTACTGGCATTCCGATTACGAGTGTTACGAGTGTGTAGTTCTGGATCGATGGATCTCCCAGATCCAAGATGTCGGCTGGTGGCAATTGATGTGTGGTTATCGGTACGATTAGTTACCATTTGATTTGAATTAAATGCTTATGAAGCGTAATTACCTGTAAAATGCTGATATCTTGCTTCTTAGGAGTATCGCGCTAAAACGTTTCTTACTCCACTTAGAATATAACATACATCTGTGTAAACTATGATTCTTTAGATACTCTGCTTAAATTTAGGCTTGCTTTGCTCAGGGTTACACTATTTGACTAACCAACACAGAGTCCAAAAATGTTGCTCAAAGTTTAACAATAATTATTAATTAATTTAGTAATACAATTTTTCCACTCTTTGCGCGGCACAAAAGCAAATGCTTTTCCTAAATTTTAAAATTTAAGTACGGCCCCAAGTCCAGCTTTAATATACAAACATGTACGCACTCCCAGATGCGCATAATTTTGCTTTGATCTTAGTCTTAGGAGCTAACTAGAAAATCTTGTCTCACCTTTTGCAATAGCAGCGCAGTTCGGTTACATTTAGATTTTAATCATCATCTTAGGTTATTTAGAATCGTACAATGTATATTGATTATATTATGCCATCAAAAATTTGTAATACTCGCGTTTGCTAACGCATATAATTATAGCTATATAACAGGAACCACGTAAAAATGCACAAATACTTAGAACATTATCGCTTTCTGATTTCGGTTTCCACATTAATTACAACATCAAAGTGTGAACTCTTATGCACATGTATACATATAAACTTTTGATCTATTGTTGTTTAAATAGTAGTCAGGTAAATCGTGGGAGGAATTATTGTTGCGCATAAGTTTGTTAATGATTTAGAATATACATTTTGACTTCATCTGTACTTCATTAGCTTTCATTTTCGATTAGTTTGCAACCACGGTTCGAACGAGGGTTGCTTCACAAATCAGCAGAGATCATAAGTCATACCAAACACCCGAAGTTACGGGAACTGGATTACCCAACTTCGGTGGCCCGAAGCGAGCGCCTTTGGTAGAGCTTTTGAAACGGCCTAAAAACCAGAACCATTTTATAAAGTTTGATTACCAAACGCCTTCTGTTCGGTGACACCCTTAAGACTATAAGATTGCGATTAGGATCCACAAAGATTCAACACCGAGATTGTCAAAAATATATGCGTATCGTACAGATATCAATAGATTGCCGCCAGTGTTTATGAGGTTTGCTTTGTTTTAGTACCAGTGATGGGAGGCGATGGACTAACTAAACAAAAAATATACACATATATATTATAGAAATTCTGTTTATAATACTAGCACCTGGCATGTCATATTGTATTCATATACAAGTGTGATTATTACTTTAGAAAATACATATATGCAATTACAGGTACTTGATATTGATTTACTATGTTTCTTATTCAGGACTATTTTATGCATATTGAACATTAAAATAGGTGTAATGTTTCATCTTTATAGGTCAATTCGGCTTTAAATTTACAGCATTTGATTTAATTTGAGATATTCTCGTTATGGTACAAACATTAAGTATTTTTGAAATAACGTACTAAGACATCAGTATGTAAAGGGCAGTTATTGTTTAGTTTGAGAATTAATTTGATCAGTTAATTAAATTATATTTATATGCCATATATTTTCAGCACATTACTTTTTAGTAAGTATACGCCACTCTTTTGGCATTGTTTTCTATCTAAGTACTAGCCCCATCACTGGTTTCCACTATTACCATAACTATTTCTCTCTGCCCCCTAGAAGCTCTTTCCCGCATCATGGATGCGCTTCCGGCGACTGTCGCGCCTCCTGTAACGATCTATAATCCTCGAGCGATGCCTTTCCGGGCACAATGCCTCCGGCGAGCTGTCCACCTTCTTCATCACGATGCGGAATGTGAAGGTGTGCTTGGGCGAAGCGCTGGCCGCTCGTCTCGGTGACGGTGGCTCGAATTCACTGCCGCTGGAGAAGCCGCAGGAGGAGAGCGGAGCGCTGGGGTGCGGCAGGGGAACCGGTCCGACCGGAGCAGCACCAGGAACTCTGGGCGTGCCGTTTGTATAGCCCGATGGGGTGGACATGGACCCGGTGGACAGCTGCTGGGTAAGCACGGAACTGGGTCGCGGCTCGAAGATGGAGGCACATCTCTGATCAGTGCAGAGGAAGGTGCGCACCTCTCGCTCCTCCTCGCCTTTTTGCCGGACAGTCAGGGGAAAGTGCTTGCGACTGGGATCCCCGTATGGACTTCTCTGGGGTTCCGGGGGATAGCCATAGCCGTGGGGATATGACCCACTGGAGTCGTAGCTATCCCTGGAGCTATAGTTCGAGGAAGTCTGCTGGGACAGCGGACTGCGTGCCCGGGAGAAGGCACTGAATTGGGAGACGTGCAGCTGGCGGAAATTCTCCGTGCGCTGCTTCTTGCTCATCGCCGGAAACGGAAGGCTGGGCGATCGACCACCGCCCTCGGTGGGTGTGTAGTCAAAGTGAGTCTCCAGCGAGGACTTGCGGCCTCCGCAGGAGGAGCCAGATCTTTGGAAGGTCTCCGCATCCACAAGCTCAATGGAGCTCTTCCTCAGATCAACGGCTCGTCTGCCCTGGCCTTTTTCATCGGTATCTACAATCTCAAAGCTGGAGGTCTGATCCTCGTAGCTAGTGGACTGGTACCGGGAAATGGAAACGTCAAAGCTGGTATCCCTGGACGAATAGGGGCAATCGAAACTGGACTCCCCCCGACTGGACTTGCTCCACTTACTCTCCACCAGCTCGAAGCTGTCGCCCCCCGAATCCAGACGCTGTAGGTTTATGAGATCGGTTTCCGTGTCCACCCCGGGACTGCGGAGTTGCTCCAAAAAAGGAGAACGCGGCGGATCGAAGGAGGAGCGGCGCGACGGCGGCTCAAACTCGATGGTAGGACACTGGAGCGGCTTCTTTGCGAACTCGGCTGCCGCCAAAGCTGCGGCTTCAGCTTGGGCGATGGCCAGATCCGCATCTTCGGTCTCTCGCCGCAGTGCCTGCAGATTCACATAAACTGGTTCTGGGGGATAGGCTTTCAAGATCTCTACCAGCTCGGCGCGCATGTCATCTGGTATCATTAGGTCATTGGAATCTGATTCCCGTTCCTCGCTGATTCGCGGCTCTATGGGTTCTCGGCTCTCCGATCGTCGTGTGAAGTGATGCACTGCAACTGTTCCGCCTTCTCCGTTGAGGGCCACCACTTTAAGGGAATTGGTGACCTCCTCCACGAACTGGGCCATGGCGGCATCGGTTTGTTCCACCTCCGTTTCCGCTTCCGCTTCCGCATCCTTTTCTGTGTCCTCTTCCTTTACTACCTCTGGTTCTTGCAATTCACGGAGCCTCTCATGCTTTATATAGGACTCACCTACCTTCTCGAAGTGGACATTGGCCAGCTCGAAGGGCAGTTCGTCCGACGATCCACCTACCTGTTGATCTGCGTTGGTCTGACTTAAGTCAGCACTGGGTCTTTTGGATCCGGAAGCTGAACTCTGCTTCTGCTTCTCCTTTTCCTCCTCGTCGCGTTTCGTCGACCTCCTGAGCCTCAGGGACATCTTGGCGTAGTGGGTGAATTTCTGGGATATCTTCGGCTCAAAGCCAACCTCGGACATTTGCTTTTGGACAGCGCTCTTGGCGGCCGTAGAGGATGCCGCTGGACTGGCTGAGAAGGTGCTCTGCCGGATGAGAGGACCACCGGAGGATCCGGATTCCGCTCGGGTGAAGGCATTTGCAAAGCGGTTGGTTCGGCTGCTCAGATGCTTAGAGGGCTTCCTCACAAAGGCCAGGATCTCACGCATCACGCTCTTCTTCTCCTGCGGCTGGGCTGCCTCCTTTTCCTTCTCCTTTTCCCTTTCCCGAGCAGCGGCCTCCGCTGCCTCCCGTTCTCGTTCCGCACTCTTGTAAGTCTCGGCGGGATTGGATACGGTTATCGGGGGTATCGGGCCCATGGGCGAACGCTTCTCACTGGCGAAATATATGGGTGTGAAGAGGCTTATCGAAGGCCGCTTGAGGCCAACGAAACCCGCTTCTTCTGGTTCAGTGGCCATGTCTTGGACGTGAACCGTGGATGTGGGACTCCTTCGGGTACCCGGAACTCCGAATTGGCAGCCGAAGTCTGTGGGAGCCACTGCTCCCAACGGCGATCGACGTTCCTGCGTGTGCACGCTGAAAGTGGGACTACTTCTTCGGGGCTCCCCAGTTGGACTTCTGACTGTGGGACTAGTCATCGGATCGTTCGGTGACCTCAATCCGCTGCTCGGGAAGAGCGGACTCCGGCGTCCTTGGGGACTGCGATCGTTGAGACCCACAGGACTTCGTCTGCCCTGAGTGCCCAGCGATATGGAGAGCTGTCCGCTATTCTTCCGGCGATTAGATGCCCGGAGTGTGCCCTGGCGCGAAAGCGATGTGGGCGTCTTCTGGGAACTGCTGCCCGGACTTTTGGACTCCGGCACTGGCATGACCGGACTCTTCGGCGTCAGGGGGCTGCGTTTCTTCTCTCCATTTCCGGAGGTCAACGAGGTATTCAGAGTCAGATTGGGTGCATTATTGGGACTTCGTCGCTCCGAGGGACTGCGTCGCGTGCGGAAGGACTGCGACTTGGCTTTCCGGATCTTGGGCAGCGACTGGTGGTGGTGACGGTGGCGGTGGTGTTGCTGCTGGGACGACGAGGAGGGGCCGTTCAACTTATGTTAGTTGCTGTGGTGCGGTCCACTCGTCGGGTCGCTGCTGCCGCTGGAACTGAGGGTGGTGTTCGATCCGTACGGATCTAGGGAGCTCTGGACCGACATCGAGCGACCTTGGTTCTGACGCGCACGCCTCACTCGGCTAGAGTTGGGAGACAGCTTTCCGGGGTCGATGCTTTCTGGGTCTGCCTGCAATGTGTAGAATCAGACATAAAGGGGACAACAGGATGGATGGACGAAATGGAGCGCATGGGTGGCGGCGGATGGTTGGATGGATGGACGGAGAGAAAGACAGGCGGACAGATAGATGGACAGATGATGGCGTGAGTGACTGAGTTAAACACCAAGGAAGCAGCGCAAAGCAATCCAGAAGCACAATGAAACCCACCTGGTAAGCCAGCGCATTCATGATGATGGCATACGGAACGAGGTTTAACGGATGGATCTCCCGCATCAGCACATTGGCCGGTATCTTATGGAACTGGATGTACTCGCAGAACGTGCCCAGGATCTCCTTAATATCGATGTTCTGCGGGGCAAGCAAAGAGGTCAATAAAAATATCTTTAAAGCTCCTTGGTCGTAATCCTTACCGGATTGTTATCATAATACTTCTTGCTCCACATAAGTGCCGCTTGGAACTTGGTGAATTCGTCGGCCCGCAGCTCCTCCCTGGCCAGGATCAGGCGAACCACATGCTGTGGCAGCAGCGTGAAGCTGCCCAGGTTCAGTACCTCGGTTCCATGCTCATCCACGAACTCCAGTACCTTTTGAACCAAGGTCTTCGTGCACTTGTACTGAATGTAACGCTCGGCCGAGGCCAACAGGGCGCATACGGTATCCACATTGATGCAGCACTGCACAAATCCTGCACAGGCACGACGCAGTTCCTCGAGGCCGTAGTAATCAGCGGCATTCATGACGCCTTAAAAAGATACTCTTATAAGTTCCAAATGCAATTACATATAATTTTAAAATTTACCCAGCAGAGTGCGAGGTTGGAGGGTCACACAGCCCGTGTGAATATACTCGATCAGTTGGCGGAACACGTCGGGTTCAAACTCCTCAATAATTAGCGTCTGATGCTGCTGACCTGAGGGCTAAATTCACAATATGTCAGCATTGGTAAAATACTAAGATAATGTTGAATCAGCTAGCGGAGAACATAACAACAACAGGTGCAAAGTACATAATTTCTCATAGCCATTCCAATTGTGATTAACTATTTCAGATAGTTCGTTTTTTTAGGTCAATTAAGCTTATAGTATTTTAAACGAAGTTAAGTTTTAAAACGATTTGTAGGTTTTGCATAGAAGAAATAGATTCAACAGAGGTTCAGCGCACAAGTACTTTGAAATTAAGCTAGGATTAGTTGGGAAAAATGTCAGAAAATAGCACAACTTGTTTTTAAGCCACCCCAATCATTCTGGGCATCACATTCCTTTATTTAAACATTAATAATATTTAAGTGCACACTCAGCAATACATCTACAACGGAAATGCATAAAGTTCTTATACGAACGTAGCACCACCTTCGAAGGACCGAAGTTCTAAATATCCTTGCAGATATATTATTAAGAGATGCTCTATATAAGATATTAAGCTGTTTTTTTTTTCGTTCAGAGCATCAGCAGTATTTAGTGTATTTATTTTACTACGTTTGTATTGCTCTGCTTCTCTCTGCAAGGACATCAAAAGGACATCCATCAATTACGACACCCACACAGTTACAGTTAGAGTTACAGCGACAGCGACTACAGATACACATACACGCACAGAGGTAGTATTTGATGCTTGGTTACCTCGGGTATCGGAGCTAATTGTTGGGTATAACCGGTTCTCTATGATTACGGATATGGGTTGCGGGGTAACGAGGACGAGTACGATGAGGAATGGTGGTTGTCACAACAGAAAAGTCACAAAAGGCATATCAGTTAAATGGCATTTGCTGACTCACGACGTATTTACACATAAAAGAGGATGAAAACCATACGGAAAATAATGATACCGAACCGAACTGAATTGAACTCAAGGGAACTCAAAAGGTGGTTACGAAAATAACCGCAATGATGCAGACCCCACACGGCAAAATGCAAAATCACACCGGCACTCACACACACACACCACACACATCACATACATACATACACACGTACGTAATCCCCCCGCTGGGTAATCGATTATGGATGAATATAGAACACATCTGCGAATACAAACCTGTTGTGCGGCATTCTGCAGATTGAGCAGGGGCTCCGAGGAGCGTTTGAGAAAGAGGCGCAGCTTGTTCTCCTTGGTGGAGGTTTCCCTCTTCCGCTGGGGCGAGGGGGCAGCATAGAGCATTTTGGCAAACACTCGAGATCGGGATGCCAACACAGCCTGTATAGAGAGGAAATCTATTAAACCAGAATTCAGAATCATCTCCATTGCCATATATTATATATTTTCGTAACAAGATCTATACATTTTCATTTAACATAATAGTTTTCTAATAAAAAAGAATAAGTTACTATTTTCTTAAAACATGAAAGACTTTAAAAACTTCGCTACAAGAATGTTGCTATTTTAATGCTATTGCACGGCTGAATGCGTGATGTTATGTAGCCACTAGTAAAATTTAAAAGGAAACGCATCCTGCGTAATACAAAGGACTTAATTATTTAGGCGACCAGGACGTCGATTACGCAGTGACCTGATTTCTGGACCCAGAGGATGGTACACAATAAGAAAATGGGGAGTACATGGCACAAACCTTGACGGCGCAGACGGGTTCGCGGGTATCGCCCACCAGGAAGGTTACGTCACACAGCTCGGGCATGGAGGCCAGGAACTTCATGTCCTCCGCCAGCCCCGTCTTGTTCTCGAACGTCGAGAGGTCCGGCTCTGCGTCAGCCATGCCGGGTAGAATCAATGCCTCGGGCATCTGGGTTTACTGCAATCATGTGTAGTTATTTATAAATAATATATTGAAAGCATCTATCGATGTTATTCATCTCGTTTGTGGAGTACAATCTTCTTTAATTTTCGAAATAAATAAAAAGTTAAAAGAGTATATTTCATGCATTGCAAGGCTGGGAACCTTTATCCTGATATTTCCTTAGAGAGTATAAGATTCTTAATTTTAACTAGCCAGAAAACTAATTTAATATCCTAATATCCTATCCGAAATAATGGTAGTAAATTTGTATTTCTCTCTTAAGAATTATATTTATAAATATTTTAGTAAGTCTCAAAATATATTTAATGCCAGGAAAATAATTCAAAAAAGGAATTAATTAAGCTAATCTTCATTTACAGCTGTTCTGTTTTGAGTTCACAATTATTTTAAAGCATCTTTAAAAAGTCTTAAGAATTGTACTACACGGCAGAGTTAATTTTCTAAGCCATTCTAAGCGTAATTGAAATTTCTATAAATATTTTTTGGCACTGAGCCGTTGAGAGCTGGCAGTAATTAAATTGTAATTCACTTCAACTTTAAGCCCCCCAGGCGCGCATCTGCGCCTGCCAATATTTGCCACCTCCCCCTTTGGAGGTAAGCAAAAAAACACGTTGATCCCAGTGGGAGCCCATAAGACCACGCAAAGAAACCGCACAGCCTCTGTCACAGATTGTGTCCTTGAACATGGCTGAATCACAACTAAATTACAATTACCATGAGGATGGCAAAGGAAAGGGCTAAAGGTAAAAAGGTAAAAAGGCAACCTCAAGTGCCAGCAGACAAGGTCCTGTCGCAATCAACTACGCACAAAACAACAACAAAGAACAGCGAGTGGGCGTGGCAGCAGCCTTGCTGCGGGCGGCGGGTGGTGGGCGGTTGTCGGTGGGCGGTGGTTTGTGGGTGGTGGGCGGACTATAGACAATTCAGATAGTTGCTGCATACTTTGGGGAAACTTTACGTGAAACGGCGAAGAGAGCATGCATTGAAAATTGGAAAACTTTTGTTCGGGTCAAAGTTGTCCCGAAGCAAAGATTAATTTACCTGTTCGCTCATTAACAAATATCGATCAAATAAAATGACTTGTAAAGTTTTCTTTTCATATGTGTAACTCACCCACATAGCCTACTTACCTGTTGCAGGGTGAATTCAGATTCTCTGGCACCTCTTCTTTAAATTTTTGAATTTGACACATACAGTTTTTGTTGTTAGCAACGGATTAGTTAAATCCGTTTGCTAGCTTAATATTAAATCATTTCGACTGCAATTCCAAAATCGAGTAAATTAAGAAAAATGGAATAAAAAAACGCTTGCCAAGACACTTTTTAAAAATATTTACAGAGGTGTACGGATAAAGGATTAGGAAAAGTTCTCGTGTTCACAGTACAATTTACAGCATGCCAAAAACTGAAGGTTAAAGAGGCGAGGGGCGCGGGGCTTTTGGATACCAAAAAATTGTGCTGTGTATAATGTGTGCCAAAAAAAAAAAAGTAAGAAGGAAATACGAAAATGTTGTATATGCCACGCATAAATCAGAGAGAGCAAAAGAGAAGGTCGAGCGAGGGGGTAAAATTTGGTTGAATTTCGTTTAACGTGTGGAAAATGTTTGAAACTTTTGCAGCTGAGGGTTTTCCACTAACTTTTTTCCCAGCCAAGTTGTGCGCCAAATGCGAAAAATACCAAGCTGTCCGATTTCCGGGTCGCTGGGGCGTCTCACTTTCACTTTTCTCCAAGGATTGCGCTGTGTGTGTGCTTGTGTGTGTGTGATGTGTGCTTGTGTGTTATTTGCGTGTATGTATTGGTGACACAACCAAGGCAACAGAAGCAACACCGAGCACAATCACTCGTCCTTGCAGTCACACAAGCGTTTCTGTCCAAAAAAGGGCAATTGGATTTTGCCGCAGGCCGTAAATATTTCTAAACGCAAAAAACAAAGTGCTATGCTGAAGCTGAGGACCGTTAACAATAATTAGATTTTTCTCTACTCAGGCATTCGGCCAACACGCACACTCACACACCCACACAGAAAGCAGAAGCGTTTTGCTGGACGAGAAATGAACCGTTTTGCACGAGGCACAGAAGCGTTCTGGCCAAAATATTCGTGTCTACCTCTGAGGAGTAGTCCTTTTTCGAGTCAGTAGCCACTGCGCATGTCCCACGGCCATCGATCCGCCTCGACGGTGGTGGCCACCAGCTACCCAGACCACCTTAATCCTGGCCAGCGCAACGTGGCCCACAGCCACTTGTTTGCATCATCTCGTGTTTATCCCGCCGATGCGCAGGCGCCGCCAAACATAAACAATGCCCAAGCCTAATGGATGACAGTTACCCCATGACAGTTGACAGTTGGGCTATCGAAGCACTTGACATGCGCTCCTTGGACCGCCGTTCGCCTCCAGTCGACCGCCCAGGGCTTCGGATTTCGGGGTGCGGTGGCAACCCTCAAGGCACTTGAAAAGAAGACCACAGACCGCACAGAAGATTCAATGAATTACGGAATTTATACAATACAATATCTTAAAAACAATTACATTCCTTGGGCTTGTGTGTTTTATTTTTTTAATCTTTTTAAACGATGGCAACAATTTTACACTACCTTTTCACAAGTTTATTTTTTGATCTCGTCGTACTCTTCTTTGTGCAATAACTCCTTTCTTTCTAAGAAACTGATTGTTTTATTCTAACCAACTAATAACTATGTAAAGCGAAAGTCATTACCCTGTACAAAAAAATACTCCTTCGGCTTTAACTTGTGTCATTCTCCCCTGATTTGCCCCACTGTGATCTGCAGAGCTCCGTTTTCCGAACTTCCGTTTTGCTTCAGAGATTGCAGCTTCAGTCGCAGAATCATTAATTACTTTCGCAGCTACCCCAAGCGAAAAGAAGCAGTCGCAGTGCCGGCTAAAAATATCTCCCCTTGCGGCACAGCGCACATAACATAAATCTTCCGGCTGATCGGACTAGCCACCTCAAACGGCAGCAGCAGTCGCAGCGGCAGCAGGTAGGCCAGCCGGAGGTCAGGGGTCAGACTAAAGGCTGCACAATGTCCAGGCCGTGACGCCACATCCCCGCGGCGATTGCTGAAACGCACAAGTCAATTCCAATTGCATTACCACTTGACACGTCGCGACGAAAACAAATAAACAAACACACACGAACCCAAGGATGCGGCAGCCGTGAGAAAAAATAAACACGAAGAACGCACCAGCAGATATATCTCGTTCAGCAGACGCCAGATGAGATGGACTCAGTTCGGGTAGCCAGTTCTTCGGTCGACGCCTCCGCATCGGTCTTTAGCTTCTGGCCGATCTCAGCCGCCTGCTGGTATTCAGTATTCATCGAACAGTCGCATCTCTCAGTCGCCCAGCGGATGTTGCAGCACGGGAGCTACATAGAATTTCACGCGATTCCATAGAGAAACTGAAAGCGAAATCCGTGGTATCCGCAAGATACACGCTCGTGTGCGCGGCTTTAAGTGAATATAATTGAAGACCAAGTGATATAAATAGTTGGATAAACTCTTTCTTCAGCCGCGACACGTGCCGGGCACACTTTTCGCCTTTTGAAAAACTGAGTGAGTTTTACCCCTAAGAAATCGAAAAACTATTTTTAAATATATATATATTATGGTGAAGAGCATTTGCTAGATGCAAACTGCGTCTATTGAATATATTATGTGCCAATTTACGCAGCCCTAAACATTTTACGGGCCCGTTTGCTTTGGCAACATAAGAAAAACATCAACGAATGGCAATTATATTTTTATAAATGATAGAAGGAAGTCTACTCGACTGTGCTTATGAACGAATAATATTTAGTTCAAGATGTTGTGTATATTTGATTTACTTGATTCTTTGGCACAATATTGACTTTTTACCGCCGTTTTCGGACTAAATTTAAAATTCAACACGCTCGTAGTCGTCAAAGTGGATGCTGAGTTTTCTTCTGATCATGCCCGCTTTTCTTCTCTCTTCTCTCGATTGCTTTTTGTTGTCTGCGATTTCCTACAGCTGCCGACGACACGTATGTATGTACATATATCTGCACATGTACACTTATCTGCGCGATTCTATATTAATTTTCGCTTACTTGTCGCTATGTCTGTGTTGCCCATTTCCGTTTGTTGTCGTCATTAATTGATGTTGTTTATGCCAAATAAAAATATTATTTCTGCATAAGAAAATACGGTTTTGTATTAGCGAATTTTGTTAGAAATATGGGAAAGAGTTAGATGGGGATAATTATGAACATTATGTTAGTACTGGCTTTAATACTTAAATATTTATACCACTCCAGTTTATAAAACACTAATTAGTGTTTATACAATGAACATTTATTATTTGATTCCGATTTCTTTCAAAAATCTACGAGTATTATGTACACAAGTTTTTAAACGACCCCAATGACCCTTCAATATTCAGCGAGTAACCATTTGACCTTTCATCGTGCATCATGATTTCATTTACAAATTACCATTGAAAAGCAGAAAATTCAATTATGTTCCCGCGAAGTGCAAGTCTGGCCGTTGGAAACCTGGCCAATGGCACCTGTTGGTGGCGAGGCAAACGCACCTTGCGTTAAGACCAGGCTTACTTAAATTACAAGTGTCCGGCTTATAAGCCAGCACGTCACAATCTCCGAGGGGCGAAACAGGACCAAGATAAATGCATTTGTGTCGCATCCGTGACTCTGATTAGGTGATATTACATCGCCGGACGAAGGAGACGCAGGAGGCGCAGGATGGGGTCCTTAATGCACTGCAAATTGAAAGAGGAAACGTAGCTACGACTGAAACTGACGCACAAGCAGGCCCATCGGCCACCCCTTCGGAAGGGGGGGTTTCGCCACTGCAGCGGCTGATGGAGCTAAATTCAATTTCCAATAGTTTGCATTAATTTCCCGGCTTTTGCCGACCGCCAGAGTGCGCCACTGTCGCAGCCATTCCTCCCTTTCCTTCACATTTTTCTCACTTTCACATGCAATCTGAAACAGCAACAGCTTTCGCTGGCTGAAATGTGGGGAGAACGAGTGAGCTCTGTGGAAAATCCAGCGAGTCGGAGAAGAAATTTCCTCAATTTCCAAACGCATCTGTGCGCTCGTGTATCCTGTGGCTCGATTTCAGGCGCAGGATATTCGTTTAGCCACCGACGCGAGATGCCGATGCCGATGCCTAGGATGCTGGCCGGGCTTTAACGAATTTCCCCACAGTTCAGTCTTCGTTTGCCGAGCGTCGTGCGCGCAAGTATCCCTCAGAAACGCGGATAGACGGCCTCCAAAAAACAACAAGATATACCCAAAAAAAAAAATATAAATCTGAAGAAAAACAATATAAGTAGTACCACCAACAACAGTGCTAGAAAAGTTAATACTACAAAAGGGAGCAAACACAAGCAGCAGCAAATGAAAAAGAAAAGGAAACGTGAAAAGTGTAGCTGAAAACTTAATTTTCTTCAAATAAAAACCATATTTTTCCCCGAACGATACATAATTTAAGAGAAGCAGAGCTTCAGAAAATTTTGGAAGAGCCACAAATCAGTGCGTAATGGTAAAAGTGATTACATATTCGAAATTGAAATGCGAAATCATTGCTTTCAATTTGAAATAATAATGAGCAGTGAAAAATCGAATGAAAAATTTGTTGAGCTGTAGGAAAAATTTCGTTACTTCCAAGCTTGAATGCGCGTGTGTGTGGTGTATTTTTTTGTGTAGTATCTTTTGTGCGCCTCGGCTGCTCTGTATCTGTGAGATACGCAAAACAATTTGTCTGCGCCATTAGTAGCGAAGAGTGTCCTATGTGTGTGTGTATCCTGCGCAGTCAACAATACCGAGGCTGCGTCTCGCATCCTGGCAAATCCTTGCCACCATTGCCATCTAAATTGGAGTCGGGCACAGAGGGCAGCGCAATATTTGCGACGTTGATGCAGCCCCCACTCGCTCCTTCTAATGTAGTTGTTGTTGTTGTTGCTGGTCCTGCTCCTATGGCGGCAATGTGTGTGTATCTGCAAAATACGAAATCCATGTGCTAGCGCTCTTTTGTTGCTTCACTTCGAAATTTGGACTATATTATTGTGGCTTCCATTTAATTTTCTCTTTATTATTTCTGGAAAACTTCGGTTGAGGACACAATAACATTTTTATTATTTCCTTTACTGGAATCGAATAATATCTGCATTAATTCGGGTAATAACTCAATGTGCACCTACACTGAAATAACATAATATTAGATATTTTACAAATATTTTTTGATTACCAAAACTATTATATAAAGTTTAACTAATAGGTATAATTCAAACTTAAGGAAATACCCTCTTAGATAAAATATGCAAGCTCTTTATATTTAGTTTCATTAAAATCAAAGTTTGGACCGAGTACTTGGACTTGTCTTCAAAAAAGGTTAAACCTTACCTTATTTTCTAACGTTTATAACTAAAAATTTGTTCAAAATGTTGGCCAAATCTACAGTTTATACTTGATCTTTATAATAGGTACATACATATATCTATTTGGTGCTTGCCCAATTATACTCCAGATGACAAAATTCCCGCAAATTCTAGTTTTCGAGTGGGCTTCGCTCAGCATCGTAACCCCCGTAACTCTGCCACTTGTCCGTGTCTTGAACTTTTGCCTCAACTCGAGTTGGCTTCCTGTTGAAACGGTAGCGGGGGAAGGTCCTTTTGCATTCATGTGTAGTTTCTGCTAGTTCGCTTACCGCTTTCCCGCTTTACCGTTACTCGCAGGACTTTCAGCTTCAGTTGCGTTTCCGTTTTCTGCACTCGCTGCACATCTCCGAAGAGAGTGGATGGGGGGTGGAAAGCATCGAGTTCTCGCTACTTTACAATTTTCGTTATTTTTTTTGCTTTTTACGAGGCGTGTTTTGGCTCTCTTTGAGCGTGTGTGTGTATTTACAATTCTGTTTTGTTGTTGTTTTCGCGACAGCCATTTTGTATTGCACACTTTGCGTACTATGAAGTTACACACACACATACCAAGAAACTTTCCTTTTATTTGTGTGGAAAATTTCCCGACTTTTTCGCTTTCCCAATATGGAATATATATGTATATTTGCCTTATTTCTCGGGGTCTTCGCTTGGCCAAAATAATAGAAAATGCGAAAAAACGAAAGGCTAGTCAGCCACAACAATATCACTTTCCTACATCTCCCTATCTCTTCCTCTCTTACACATAAGCATCTCTCTTTTTTTCCCTTTCACTCGCTGGTATACTTATAAAGAAATTTGAAATTAAAGGAAATTAGAAAGTCAAATTTAAGCTCAATTTAAGCTCAAATCAAACAAAATGAATGCAAGTGATATAAATCATAAAAAGAAAATGTGGCTAAATAGCATTATGAGATTGTCTGTGTGTTTGTCGAAAAGCGAAATGTTAAAAGTGATTTTGTATGACGCCCCTTTAGCAGATGAAAATGTCTGGGTCTATACAGCGAGGTAGATTAATTCGCTTAGGAATAGAAATAATTCTGAGAAAATCCATTTGGATATGTGGGTTTAGGCAATTGAAGGTATATGGATGTAGAGAAATTTTAATTCAGGCCACTGGCAACATTTTAAAATAACAACAACAATCTTTAAACCAATTATGTCGTTCAAATAAATCAAACAACTAAAAAAACGACTTTCGAACCCCGAACAATAAGCCAATTTATATAATAATCGAATACTTTTCCATTAAATTGTGAGTGAAATTTATATTATCTGCAACATAAGAAAAATTATACTTTGGCTTAAGTACCATGTCAATTCCGCGAGTCCATTACAACGAATTTCCCAAGCTCTTTGGCAAAATCAAGCAGCACAATACACGCAAAATGTACTAGAAAGCCAACTAGAGCAAAGTTAATTGAATACCGCAATCGGCATGTGCACTTGTGCCAATAGATTGCATATACTTCAAATTTCGCCAGGTAATCAGAGGGCCTGCCATCGATTGGTTCCTTTTAGCCAGAGGGAAAATTCGTTTTTCCACGAAAAACACATTTTCACATGGTGGCTTCCCTATTGGATTTTAGGGCCTTGGGCTTCAATTGTCAAAAATTTTGCCTGCAGGGGGCAGCACTTTCATTGATCCGTCGCCAGGACGAGGGGTTCGTGTGCTGGTCCTTTGACAGAGGACGCATGTGGATGTGTGGGTTGGCCAAATCCTAAAACCCCGTGCATTATGAAATGTCATTACGTGGTCTGCCTTATCTCTGCTCAAAAGTCAAAAGTCAATTAGGGTTGATTAATTGTACATTTTAGTTAACAAATTTCACATTTTATCGACAGAATCACGACAGAGGAGGCAATTAATTAGGACGAGAGGAAATACCCACCTTTGGGTGAAGGGTTTTTAGCAATGAGCTGTCTGCACTTGAAGAACTTCAAATGCGCCAAGTGGTCGCAATCTTTATCGAGGAGTTAAGCAGCGGAATATCATACCATAAAAACGAATCATACATTTAAAGGGATTTCTCGGAAAGAATTCTTCACCCTACTTCTATTGAAAAGTCGTTTAAAAGGAGTGGCTTCAAATATGCCACAGCTCAGGCAGCTGGTTGTGGTCCTGGCCATCCTGTCCCTCCTGGTGGATCCCTCGTTCGCCCAGCGGCCGCTGATCATGAACCACACCTTCAGCTCCCTGCCGATGTCCCAACATCCCAGTTTCAACAGCTGGCCAAGTGCATCCGGGGGAAAGCAACTGCGCAATGGCAGGCTCCATGAGCAGCCTTTGCCCCTGCCACAACCCACTTTGCCGGTGGCCACACAGTACGAGGACTACGAGGCGGCACCACCAGGATCGCGAAGGGATAACAAACGGCGACTGGCTCAGATGGCCCAACGCCCAGGCAGCGGGAATGGCGGGCGGCGAGGCATGGAGTCCCTTCGAAAGGAGCTGATGAATCCATCGGTTGGTGGTCCGGGCGGAGGTATTTCCGGCGGAGGGGCTGGCTATCCTTCGTACTCCGCCACCTCTTCCATTGGACGAATAGATGGTCTGGGTCAGGGCCTTGGATCTGCGGATCGGTACGGAGCGATATACGACCAGTTGAGGCAACCCAGTGGAATGGCCGCCATGACAGCCGGTCCCCTTGGAGGACCCTACTCGACAAGGTTCCCTCCTCTGTACGCCGGTGTGGATGACCAGCCCAAGCGTTCAAATCGGAAGAACTCCATCAGCGAGCTCTACAAGCTGAAGAAAGCCCTCAATCAGGCGGATGAACCTGCTGGCGGGGTGACGCACGGAAACTTTGAAGGAGATCCGCAGCCCTCATCGGCGGATCCACTGCAAGAAATCAAGGATCGTATACGAGATACATCACCAAATGCGGTGAGTTATTTTTAGGGGCTTAATATGTTTTTAGCAGAGACTTTCAAAGGTTTTATGTGATAGCTATAATATATGAATAGTACTGATCAATGCATTCTGTTTTGATTTTTAGAACACCTATGCTCCCCACACGGATGCCACATTGTCATCAGAGTACGAGTACGAACTTGGCGTAAAGTGCAACTTCGAGACCCCGTGCAGCTGGACCTGGGGCAACTATTCCGATGGTTTCCAAGTTATAACTGGCACGGAATTGTCGAAGAGGAATCTCACAGGACTACTGCCAGGTCCTGTAGCCGATAGTATCGACGATGCAAACGGGCACTTCCTGTACGCCCGCGTGAACCCGTCTTCAAGACCCTTGAATCTCACCTCACCGGAATTCAGCACCACGATGGAGAAGTGCTTTTTAGAGGTCTACATGCACCAGAGCGACATGAGTCACGGACTTTCGCGGGTGGTGGTGGAACCACTCCACACGGCTGAGAGCAGTTGGGTTCCGGCCGAGATTCTGGGCGATAATGTGCGCCAATGGACCAGGAAGGTATATCGCCTGGGTCGCGTTTCGCGCGATTTCCGCATCGTTTTCGAGGTGGTTCCCGATCTGAGAGTGGGCCAGAAGGGTCATGTGGCGTTGGACAACCTGCGTATGGTGAACTGTTTTCCCGAGGGTACAAAGTCGGAGAAGTGCAGCACCTCGCAGGTGAAGTGCACCTCCAGCAAGGTGCCCGTGTGCATACATCTACCACGAATCTGCGACATTACCAGGGACTGTGATGAGGCGGAGGACGAGCAGCAGTCATGTGGTTAGTAAAACAGTTTAGAGCGGCATGAAAATGTATATTAAAATCTATGATTTTCATCTGTTTCAGATAAAATACCCTATGGCGGTCGTTGTGACTTCGAGGAGGACTGGTGCGGTTGGCGGGACTCGGGAAAGACCACGCTCACGTGGTCAAGGCATACTGGATCATCTCCCACCCACGATACGGGACCGGATGGGGATCACACAATGCAGCACCTGCAGAACAACACCAGTGGATACTATATGCTGGTCAATATGAATCAGCATATGAACAACTCGGAAAAGAATTCGATTATTGGATTTGCCAGCAATGCGATCATGGTTAGCAAGACCTTCAATCCGCCGCCATCGGTACATGGAAATCCGGACTCTCCCTATCGTAACTCGTGTGTTGTGAGGTTTTTCATCCACCAATTCGGCAAGAATCCGGGCAGTATCAATCTCTCCGTGGTGGAGATGAAGGAAAAGGAGAACATCACCACCACACTGTGGTGGAGCACTAAAAATCAGGGCAGCGATTGGATGAGAGCGGAATATGTACTGCCTAACATAACGTCCAAGTAAGTGTCATAATCGAAATCACTTTTCAGAGCAACTGAACTAATTGGATTATCAAACTTCTTTAGATACTACCTCCAGTTTGAAGCTCGCATGGGCATGAGAATCTACTCAGATGTGGCTGTGGACGACTTTTCACTGAGTCCTGAATGTTTTGGCCTCAATATACCAGAAGATCATTTAGGAGGCTACAACTATTGGGACGTCCGACAGAATCTAAAGAGTCCAACCTATAAAGACTTTGAATATACCAACTGTAAGTTGAGAATTTAGATACCAATTAATGAGAAGTTTCAAATGAAAAGTACATCACTCTTTTCAGATCTTGAGTTAACCAGCTGTGACACTCGTGGCATGATAGGACCTTCCCAGGCGCAATGTGAAGCTGCCTACAGGGAGCAAAATAAAACGCATGTCCTGCGGGAAGTCCATGTGGTTGAGGACCAGAGCAGCTATAAGGGCATGCAGAAGTGGAAGGTACCCCATGAAGGACACTACACGTATGTATTCTCATTCTCATTGTTAAATCCTCACCTTTATGCTAAATCTAATGTATCGCATTCCTTTTCCAGAATCATTGCCAAAGGCGCCAGTGGAGGACTGGGTTCGGGTGGCGTAGGCAGCTCTCGAGGATCTGTGGCTGTGGCCATTCTGGAACTGCACAAGCATGAGGAACTATATTTCCTCGTGGGTCAGCAGGGCGAAAACGCCTGCATCAAGTCCATGGGAGTTCTTAAAGAAGCTGGTTGCGGCACCGATCACGACTTGGATTTAGCCCAATATAGCTTCCGTTCCAAACAGGATATGGTCAAGAATATCTATATCGAAAATGGTGCCGGCGGCGGTGGTGGTGGCTCCTATGTGTTCCTTCTCAATCAGGCCAAAAACGAGGCAGTACCTCTTTTGGTAGCTGGCGGTGGAGGAGGTCTGGGAATAGGCCAATACATAGACGAGGATTTCCAGCATGGCCAAAAGGCGAAGCCCCTTCAGGCTCCAGAAAGTGGACAGATCAACGGAGAGCCCTTGAATAAAAAGACAGCTGGTCCAGGTGGTGGATGGAGAGCTAAAGAGGATCAGGCCCTGAGTCCCACCTATGGAGCTGCCCTTCTCCAGGGCGGTCGAGGTGGCCACTCCTGTTATGTGGAACTGGCGGACAACGGAACTTCTGTTCACAGACATGGACAAGGAGGATTTGGTGGTGGCGGAGGTGGCTGCAATACTGGAGGAGGCGGTGGCGGCTACGCTGGCGGAGATGTCTACCTAACCGAGTCGAATGGCGAGGGAGGCAGTTCGTACATCAGCCCCAGTCGAAGTCTTCGGGAAATTAGTGAAATACATGCCGGAGCCAGCAGTGGACCAGGTGCCATCATCATAATTCCGGCGATCGAGGGCTGTGGATGCGACTACAGGTGCGTGGCCTTGGATGAGTTCCGATCGAAGGTGCGGTGCATCTGCCCGGATGGCTGGAGCTTAAAACGGGACAATCACACCGCCTGCGAAATCCGCGAGGAGGCGGGCAAGTCCTCCTTCCAGTATCTCGTTTCCATCCTAATGATCTCGCTTGCCGTGCTTTTCATCTGCATAGCTGCGCTCATCTTTATGCTATGTAAGTATGCAAGAAATTCTGTTCTGTGAATGGAAATAATATTCTTTTTTTACATCAGATAATCGCTACCAACGGAAGAAACAATCGAAGAAGCGCCACAAGATGCTCGTGGAGCAGGATCTTCAACTTACCCGTTTGCGCAACAATATCGACGACTCCAATCTGAACAACTTCAACCCCAACTATGGATGCGATGGTATTCTCAATGGTCACATTGATGTCAACAGTTTGCCCCAGGTGGCACGCGATAGTCTGCAATTGGTCAAGTGAGTAACTTAATCTAATAAATAACCTAATGTGATCTACAAATGTGATTCAATTATTTCAGTGCCCTGGGCAAAGGTGCTTTTGGAGAGGTATATATGGCATTATATCGCCATAGAGACGGAGATGCTGTGGAAATGGGCGTGGCAGTGAAAACCCTGCGGGAAGATCCCAAGCGGGAAAAGGAGGAGGATTTCCTGAAGGAGGCGGCTATAATGGCCAAGTTTAATCACCCGAATATGGTCCATTTAATAGGAGTCTGCTTTGACCGTCAGCCGTATTATATAGTCCTGGAACTCCTTGCTGGCGGGGATCTACAGAAGTTCTTGAGAGAAAACAGGAATACTCCAGAGCGTCCCTCCCTCTTGACCATGAAGGACCTGCTTTTCTGCGCCCTCGACGTGGCCAAAGGATGTCGCTACATGGAGAGTAAACGCTTCATCCATCGGGATATCGCCGCCAGGAACTGTCTGCTGAGCAGTAAGGGTCCTGGTCGCGTTGTGAAAATCGCCGATTTTGGCATGTCCCGGGATATCTACCGATCGGACTACTATCGCAAGGGAGGCAAAGCTATGCTACCCATCAAATGGATGCCGCCGGAAGCCTTCCTCGATGGCATATTCACCTCGAAGACAGATGTCTGGTCCTTTGGCATTCTCCTGTGGGAAGTATTCAGTCTGGGCCGTTCACCATATCCCGGCCAGCATAACACCCAGGTAATGGAGCTGGTGGTGCGTGGCGGTCGATTGGGATCGCCCACCGAATGTCCCGTCTCCATATACAAGGTGATGGCCGACTGCTGGAATCCCACGCCCGAGGATCGGCCCACATTCATTACCTTGCTGGAGCATTTGACCGCCTGCACCCAGGATGCCAGCATAATGAACGCTCCTCTGCCCAATATTCTGGGACCCACAGCCTCCGAACGGGACGACACAGTCATCCGGCCGCCCAATGGCGAAGAGTTCTGTTTGGCGGTGCCGGATTACCTGGTACCTTTGCCACCCGGTGGCAGCAACAATCCATCAGTGGCCAGTGGTTCGGGCTACGTGCCAGAATTGCAACGCCAGCAAATGAGCTCCTGCACTCCGCCGGCGGTCACATCTCCCGCCGCACCACATCCAAGACCGGTGGAGAATATCGCACCGACCAGCGGAGATTGCTGGGAGACGTCATTTATACTACCGAACTCGAAGGTGGAACCACCAGTGGCTGGAAGTGGCCACGATGTTCCATTGTCCGGCGGCGAGGAGGCCAAACTGATCAGCTTGGACACACCACAGCCCACACCAACGACCATCCAACCACCGCTGTCCTTCGCCTCGCAGCTGGATGGGATCACGTTGGATCCCTCGGCACTGACCAAGAGTTTGCCCAACGGAAATGCAAAGCAGTCTTATGCCAATGTTCAGGTGAAAAACGAAGCCGAGGCCAAGGTCATCAATGGGGTGGTTGGCAATGGAACGGTGATGAACGGGGACGTCTCGACGGGATCGGGTGGAGCCGATTCACCTTTCACCATTCAGGGTTACGCGGAGCGATACAAGGACAACAACAATCATTCCGAAATCAGTTGTTAAAAGAACTCGAAAGTTTGGTACATCAAGAACATAAATTTCCAAATCATTTGGATTTCAAAACAGAAGAGAGCCGCCGTATCGTATATTTAATAAAGATTTTTAAAATCTTTATAAAAAGCGAAACGGTGTAAGTCAAATCTGAACTTCTGGGTAAGATTACTGATTTTAGAAGACTTCGCGATCCCCAAAAATTCGTCTTGTGTTGGAGCAATCACAATTTGCTGGCGCCTCACTGGCGCATTAAATAAATTTACTCTCGAATCACAAAGAGAAAAAAAGAAAATTGAGATAACAAAAAACGAGTGAGAACTTCTCAAAAAAATTGTATTGTATTTTAATCTTAAATTTGTATTGCGTAGAATGAAAAACCAACGTCGGACTACAAAAAAAAAAAAAAACTGCAACTAACACGTAAACTTAGTTGGAATATATGTATAGTTTAGTTTTTTACCAAATATTAGTTTTGCAAGAAACAAAAAAATTTAACGGAAGTTACACAACATTTTGTGAGAGGTTGTATATATTAATTGTATCTAAGTTTTACAATTACGCATAATTTAAATTAACTATTTTTTGTACCTTTAGTTACCATACCCTTCGTTAACGTTTTAAGCTGATGACTGAAATGCCAAACAATATTCCTAAAGTAAAAAATGAAAGTGCGAAACGTTAGCTTATTTTTAATACGCAGTCCAGAATCGGGAACCAAGATGCCAACTCAAAGTAGTTCAAAGAGTCAAAGCTGCTCATTTAAAGTTCGCAATAATACCACAAATGTAGTCAAACAGATATGCCAACCCATATGTTTTTAACATAGGATATTTTTTAATTTAGGATTCTCGATTCCCGTATTGTTTACTCCGAACAAATTACATTTAGTGTAAATAACAAGCTTCCGTCGTAGCGAATTACGTATATTGTATGTATTTGATTAGACCTAAGGCAAATAAATGAAGAAAAACAGTAGCGTGTAATGCGATTAATGAAAAACTACAATTTACAGGGTGATTTTTATGAAAATTCAGTTGTATGTTTGAAAAACAAAAACTAGTATTAACAAAACAAAAGGTGACGCAACGACGCTCGACCTGAGTTGCTTAAAATGTTGTACAATATTCTTTCAGCACAGCCCTGTATTTGTTCATCATCATTAATGCTCTTTTTTATCAGGCGTTGATCGGAATTCGAAATTATGTAAATTTAGTTGAAACGTAACAAACAAGCTTTAAATTATATAATTTTTATAAAGATATATTAACGATATACACGTGAGGCGACAACATAATATTTAACCAAACAGAAGTAAATAAATTATACAAAAACGAGGCTCGCAAGAGCCAAATTTAATTTACTATATATTGAGGTAGGTATACATGCATATGCATTTATGTATGTATAATTAGTTCTAAGACAATTGAGTGTGTGTTTAAAACAACAAGTCGAAAAAAATATAAATATATACATATTTAGATAATGATACCGTAAAATATATAAGAAGATAAACGTTATGTCTATGTTTTGCTTTATGTACAAGTCTACTGTTAAATGCGCATACATCTATATACACGCAAACATATTCTCGTATATAAACATATGTATAATCAACTTATATATCCGATATGTATGTGCGACTATAGCGAACCGTAAATTAAAATGCTGAATACGCGAGAATCAAAAATCGTGTATACTACAATTATAATTGCATAGGTCTTACATCAATAGTCAGCCGAGCTTTTGTTTTTATTTGTATTCTATTATCCATAGCAAGAAACATATTTAAAAATATATTTTGTATAGAAAATTCGAATTTGAAATTACTATAATTTGGGCATGTATTGCACTCAAACTTAAGATATAAATTTCGTTTGTTTTATTTTACAAAGTATTTTAACAAGATAGAAACAAAAGAACGGCCGACTATACAATTTACATTATACTTTACATGCGACTTGTCACAAAGAAATACCGGATCCCAAACAAAAAATGTACAAACGAGGAAAACAAATTTAAAAAAAAGAACAGAAATAAAAATACAAATCTACCAATGAATGCTCACAATCGAATGCTCAATAAGTGTACGAATATAAACGAATATATATATCTCAGCATCCACGGCTTTACACCTAGTCTTAACACTTAATTAATACTTCTTTTTTTACTTTTACCTATTATGGTTGTGCCGCGGCATCTAAAGTAAGAATATATGAATATATATCTTACCGAAGTGCATACACACACACACATCTCCATCAGATCCTTTCCGTATACATGCATACATATGTATAAAACACAGACGCCTGCGCACAGGACTCCCACACATTTTTGTACCCTGATGACATTACCTTGTGTACCTAAATCCCACAACCTGAAAGAGAAGAGTTACATATGCATATATCCACGGATCGTTGTTGATTGATTGATTGTTGGCCCCATGGAGCAGGTCAAGATTTTGGGTCTTTGATTCGGTCAAGGGAATTCCTGCAATTCCATTGCAGATCGGTTTGTGATTGCTAAGTTAGGAACTTAATGAATGTGTGGAATCGTTACGATTCGGTAGTTCGGCTTGAGATGTTTTCAAAGGATGTAGATTCTGATGCTGATGGGGATCTGAATGATTTTGAAGCTTAGAACCAGGTCAAGGCATTTACTTCCGAAGAGATAAATTGCTGGCATACACGATTTTGATGGGAATATCAGTAGCTTGCAAACACTTCATTTCTCAACAATAACAAATTCGCAACGAAGTTTAGAGAAATAAACACAAATGATATGTACTAAATATATGTTTAAACAGAAAATAAAACTTAAGAAGAAATAAGAAAACGATCACACAATAAATGGTATTTTTATATACTACAAAAAAAAAAAACCGGAAAAAAACGAAAAAAAACCAAATGACAAAAAAATGGAATGCAAGTTTAGTGCATGCAAACAAACAGGCTTAAACTTAGCTCTAGCTATAAAGTATAACTAAAATAAATACAAAATTAATGGTTTTCATTTAAAAATCGTAAATTATTTTGTTACACTTAATGGGTAAAGAAGAGGAATTAAGTGAATAATAAACAAAAAGAAAAACAGAAACGCAAAGACTAGAACCACATTTTGTAAGCTGGATCGATTGAGTGATGGATTGGTGGCAAGTTATATATATAATAGCATAACAGCATAAGCAAACCAAACAGCAAAATGTCCATTTAGAGCAACTACCACACTCGAAAGCAAAACGAATCCAATGTCATAACTTGCTGAAGAAAAATGGCGAACGCGAACCAGAACTTGAGAACTCCACTCACATAGTATAATTTTCGATTCGGTCTAAGCAATAGAGAAAAATACCAGCTAAGAAACGTATAACTCACACTTTCCCGTCGCTACTTACCCCCCACCCACCCCTCACTACTCACTCACTACCCACTCTCAACTTGGGATTTTCACATTTTCTTTGCTTTTCCTCCGCTGTGAGTCGCGAGGGGACTAGTTTTGAATTATCTAAGCATAAGCACACACATTTCACAAAGCAAAATCGAAAAAAAAAAGTATAAGTATATCTTAATGCATATATATATTTGGCGCTATGGAGTGGATAACAATTTTAAAGTTGGTAGCGTTTAAGCGCTGGAAATGCGAAATGACAAAAACTGAGAAACCGAGAGAAATAATAAAAATGAAATTCATGTGTACAAAAACAATAAAAAAATGCGTTTTCACTTGTTCCGCTGCTATTGAAAAGCCATTTTCCATCAAATTTTCTTTGTAATTTTCATTTATTAAATCCATTTTTTAGATCGGAATTAGTTCCTTTTTTCAATGCATTTTCATTCATATCATTACTAAAGTCAAATTCTTGCCATGGCCAATGAGAACTAAAACTTCATATAGCTTACATTTGGTTTGTATAGTTTTAGTTTCTCGCCCCTGTCACGAAATTGTATTTTTGGATAGTTTTTTTCTATTTTCCTAAGTTGGCTAAGTAAACGTTTCTATTTGGGCAAAAATAAAGAGAAGAACGCGTTGGTATATTTGTATTATTATTTTGGAAGTGTATTTTATTGATGCACTGCAATTTACAAATCGCTTTAGAAATAAAACATAATAAATTCTAGGCATAACATAATATATTTCATAATTGCACGAAAACGAACCCGAGAACGAACTATATATCCTGGCCGTAACCCGGCCAATATTAACTGGCCCATATCGATCAAACGAGACGGGAAGCAAAAGTCCAAAGTGGAGGAAGAGTTGGTTGATGACCCGATTTTCCTACTGACTGGATGGAATGTTATTACTATATGTGTCTTGGTTTCTGTATATTAGTGTGTGTGTTGTGTTGTTTTATTTTTCAATTTATCGCATTCAAATATAAATTTCATAATCATGATTCTCTAATTGCGTTTCCCTCAAAAAACTTCATTCATAGTTTGTTATTTTTTGGAAACTCCATTTCTGGCTACGCTTAGATTTAGTTTTTAGGCTGCAAATGCTAAGAAATTATGTTTCTGATGTTTATATATAAATATATTTGTTGTTTTCATTAATTTATTATCGGTATGATTTTTTTTTGTAGTTTTTTGCTTGGTTTCGGCTTTTTTCATATACATATACATAAATTGAATTTTGTATATCTCGAATTTTGTCTCCCGACGTATATAATTTCGCTCCTTTTGCTTTTTGTTTTATATAAATTGAAAACTTAATTGTAAATGTAAAAATGTTAAAACTACATTCAATTATAAATAATGTTGGTTTTTCTCTTGTCGTATTATTTATATGCAATGTTTCGCTCGTTACGTAATAATATTTATAATTAATATTAATTAATTAGCATAGTTTACGTTATGTTTATGTAATTTTTAAAGCAATAACAAGCCATTTATTTTAATTTCATTTATCTTTCCTCACTAATCATTGCTGAATTAATCGGTTTTGTTTTTGTTTTTGTCTTTTCCAATTTGTTTTTTCGTATAGTTTTGGATGTACTAATTCATGCTTCATCGTCGACGAGTCCCGACAATAAATTCACTCGATTCTTTATCTCAATTTGCAAAATTGTGGAATTCTCCTCGACTTTGGGCTTTCTCCTTGCGCGTTTAAATTATTTCACAAAAATTGTACAATCTCGCAGAAGGAGAGAGATAAGTGGAGACAACAACCGACACCGGGCCTTTCAACCTGTGACCTCATAATTGCACCTGAATAAATGTGATGGATGCCATTTAGTTACCCCATTGCGTAATGTCAATATTTTAATGTTAGTTAGCTGACGCTCCTTCTGTCTCGTGGTTGTTTGGATGTGTTGTTGTGGGCTTCTGCTGTTTACGCATTTGTAACATATATAAAAAATATGAATATAACTATTTGCTAAAAACCTCTAAGATGTACGCCATGTTAAAGCATTTAGCAATCGCAAAGAAGTGGATCCTCGCCGATCCTGACAGCTCCTGCCAGTTACCGCCAGATCACAGCACATATACATATGTACGCAGCTGCTGTCTCCAAGCTTCCACACCGGTCGCCATACGCATTTAATTACAAAAAGGGTATCAAGCGTGCCATCCTGAGCGCGTTCTCCAGGAAGGAGCTCCACAAGTCGTTCAGGCGCTTCGAGCGCGACATCAAAAAGCGCCAGGTGAGCAGCACCGCCACCAGTTTGGTCAGCTGATGCAGATAGTAGAGCCTGAGGTAGAAATATATACAATTTTAAAACCTTTCTGGATCACCCTCCTCTTCATATTTTCTCACCTGAGCATGCGTTTTCTGCTGGCCGGCAGCGATTCGGGTCGCTGCTTGAACAGGAACTCCCTGAAGCCCAGAACGTAGCGCTCCACATACTTGTCCCAGTTGATGTGGCGCACGTCGAAGACGAAGATCTCGCGATCCTTGGGACTCAGCGTGTGCAGCAGGGCGTGGACGTTGTCGTCCTTGAAGCGCCATTGACGTGTGGCAAAGTACTCGAGGCATTCCACAGCTTTGGCAATTTTATTTTGTACGTTGACAACGCTGTAATATGCATATATATATAATAGTAGTAGCTAGGAGGAGTGGCCGGCCAAACTTACAATGGCTTCTTGCCCATGATTCTAGCCACTCCGTCCAGTATGTAGGCCGGTAAAAAGTGCTTGGCTATACAATTCAGCGTGTTCATGGGGCGGTTCATGCGCAGGTCGCCAGTCGGATACCACAGGCAGCCCTCTGGGGAAGAAACAGAAAACAATTTGCGTATAATTATAATGGTCACATTAGGCGAATATTATCTGTGCTCACCCAGGGGATGCTTGCGCACACTCGTCATGGCGTGTTTGACAAACTCCGACCAGATGATGGGATTGCGCTGGCCGGTGCAACAATTGTAGATGAGTAGGTTGTTTGACTTGCGGGTCGCTGTGCGCCAGGCGGCGGCGATCATCAGGTTAATCACAATATCGACAGGTACCATATCGGCCACATAGTTCTTCTCGCACATCATCGTGCGGAACATGCCCTTGGCCAGCGCCGAAACCAGGCCCGTTGGCCCATTGAAGTTGTCCACCCAACCGGCAAACGGCTCATTCAGACTGGCAGTCACTGCATAACAATCAAATTATTGGATCTATATGTACATAAACTGATTTCTCCACTCACCAATCGATGGCCTCACAATGGCAACGGGCAGATTACCAGCCTCCTTAAGTAACATATGCTCCGCTAAGGCTTTTGTAAACGTGTACGTATTGGGACGCTTGCCAATCAGGCGCGGTGTAAGCTTAAATATATAAAATGCAATTCAATTATTAAATTATACAAATATAATACTCTAAGTAACCGACCTGATCGAGTATATCCTCCGGAAGCCAGTTGATTAGTGAAATGATATCATCGGGGTTGTAGGGCGGTGCGTAGATAACCTCGGACACATCGGTTCTATCGCAATTGCAATAGGCAGTGGATACATGGATTAGTGCCTGTAAAAAGGGTTAATTGATTTAGAAATCGTTCCGTAGTCGTTTTCTATATATCTCCCAGTCTTACGTCCAGTGACAGCATGCGATGGCAGAGCTCGACGAGGCGTTTCGTGCCCAGCATATTGATTGTGACTGACAGTTTGAGCTTCTCATCGAATTTCACGGTGGCAGCCGAGTGAAAGACAACGGAAACATTGCGACACAGTAGGTTCTAAAAAAACGTAAAGTAGGTTCTCTATGAAAGTGCATTCAATTTGAAGTGCGAAGAGACTACGCACCTGATCCTTTTCTGAAATACCCAGTTCCTCGGAAGTTATGTCGCCCGAAATGGGTATGACTTTGCTGAGTTCCTTGGGCTTCTCCTGACGCAGTGATTCGAAGAGCTGCGGAATATATGCAACATATTAATACAATGTATTAAGCTTCTCCACAACTCCTTTACTCACTGGTGCATTCAGTAG
This sequence comes from Drosophila sechellia, assembly GCF_004382195.2. Lineage (NCBI taxonomy): Eukaryota > Metazoa > Arthropoda > Insecta > Diptera > Drosophilidae > Drosophila > Drosophila sechellia. Next base: position 12,702,623 of record NC_045950.1, on the reverse strand, counting down.
TTCCGTGAGTCGTGCTGACACTTCTTGACCGCGTTTCGGTCGTATCAGTAGATATATATTCCTTATTTCCGGACATGAGCGCAGCAACTTCTCCACCAGGACCTGCAAAAGCGTACATACATCAGAAATCGATTAATTAATAGCCCCTCAGTCATTGAATATAGCCATTAACCATGTAAACGATTATTGTTACACCCACAAGGACACACTTGACCCACTTCAGTGGTGTCTGCGGTTTGACTTTACTTGACTCCAGTTGGTCGTGGGCGCAGGGAATGGGAACCCCGCCCCGAAAACGATGTGAGAATTGTACTGGAATCAAGCAGGCAGACAAAAGGGGTAGTGGGTGGGAACTTTGGGCTGTTAAGTGGGTGGTTTGGTGAGTGGTGGGCGCGGCAGTAGCACAAAATCGATGAACAACACACAGCACCACTGCGAGCTCAGAGTCTGGGCGGCGCCACTGCGATTTCATGTCATAATGACGCAGCCAGGAGCCACCGACATGCAATATTTACAGAGGAAAAAATTGGAAGCAAGTTTTGTCATTCCCATACTAAGATGAAAACAGAAACTACGTTTACCTTCTTACGTTTTACAATTGCGTTTTAAGACCTTTAAGTATGAAATTCTGTTAAACAAACTACACATCGCCTTTTCTCTCCGTGCACATGTTTAACAAAAGCTGGCACAAAAATTGGCACAACAGCCGGAGGATATATTCGGAACAGTGAAACGGGTATTCCGCTGCACCACTTTAAGAACAATTAAGCGGAACTCGGAGTAGGAAAACCAGCCACACCAGATGCATAGGCGCAAATGCATACTCGCCATTATGAAGCTTTCGCATGGCAGGCGACGATGAGTCAACATCGTCTAGTGGAGCCAGCTCAACGTAACTCAAGCATTACGGCTTTAAAAATCAAATATTAAAAAAAAACAAGCAAGCCAAGTCAAGCTCACACGCACATGGCACGCAAACAGCTAATAAAAAAAGTGCATCTAAAATTCAGGGTGGCTAACCATCGAAACCACCCACCCAGCACTCCATTCCATGACTTTTTGTTTATCAGCGCGAACACAAATATTTGTGCATATTTTATGACTGAGAAACACTTGAAGTTTTCAATCGAGCCCAACCAGGCCGTCGTCGGGTTCAATAGTTCAATTCGGAGTCAATAAACACGAGGCGTATGCGTGACGTGAATGAAAGTGGCTAGCCAATGGCCCACAAAAGTATGCAACGAAAGTGGGCGTGTGGGGTTTTTGGGCGTAAAAATGGAATAATGGAGTAAACGGTGGGTTAGTTGGGCCGAGAATCTTCACATGTATTGGGGAAAATAATGTACCATGCTTACAAGGTTAAGTTATCTCAACCAATTTACATTAAATATATCACAAAGGTAATTTACCAATTTAAAACTATTTACTCTGACGCACGAAATTACATTCAATTTTAACTAAAATATTTATATGGCGATTACACAAACTAAATTGTCTTCAATCTAAGAAATGATTAAATAAGATGAATAAGATAATCATCCGCAAATTAGAAATGCTAGTTATGTGCACTTACGTGCTTATTTAATACGTACTAGACTAATCAGATATCTAAACAGAAATTAATTCAATTTCCCCGATTCACCAGATTGTTTCCTACGTTATGAAATGTCTGATATTTCAGAACTCACCTTTCCCATAAATCCAGTTCCGCCTGTGATGAAGACACTACGTCCCGCGTAAAACTGGGCTATGGGCACGTAGCTGGTGTCGTCCGCCCGGAAACGCTCGTAAGGCATCTGAAGGCCGTTGCTGCTGGGCGGCAAGGGCAGGGCCGTCGAGGACGCCACCGCCGCCGCTAAGGATAAGGACGCGGATGAGGCGGCTCCGCCGGAGCCCGCGTTGGACCCGGCCGCACTCGAACTGCCGTAGCTGCCGGAGGAGGAGTTGGCCACGCTGGCGGCATGGGTTAGTCCGTTGGTACGGGCCAAGGTGCCGTTGAGCAGCTTGGTATCGTGACTGTTTACGGGCTGGGGGGCTGCGGACTGTTTGAGGCTGCTGTTTGGCGCTGCTTCCGTTTCCGTTTTGTTGGCTGCCGCGTGTGACATGTTCGATTGTTGTCTGTGTGTTTTGTCTGTGTGTGTTTTCTCTTCTTTATCCTTTTTGTGTGCTATTATCCTGTCGTTCGGAGCCTGCGCTTAAGTTAAAGTAGGAAGCAGTTCTTTGTCATTTGCAGTGTGCGTTCAAGTTTCCAAGGGCGGTAGATCCCTTATATTCCTTCTTGCCGTCTAATAGGTATATTTTCGGTTTGGAAGTGATTACTCTGATTTTCCCTATTTGGAAGCTGCTGAATTGTTCATAAAAATTTATTCAATTAAGTCCTTCGAAAAGCTAGTTGAAAATCCTTCTGTCGCCGTTGAGCGTCTGTCCATGTTTCCATGAGTCGCTTGTCCTGGAGGTTGCTTTCGGTTGCTTTTGTACAAAAAGTGTTCAGCAGGTGTATCCTGTGGGTTGGGTGGGGGTGAACAAGACCGATTTCTTACAACTTCCAAGGTTTAGTGCTCTTCTGAACTGTAAGACAAACCGAAACAAATTTAACATATTAATTGAAGGTGTTTCATATTTGAATGCTTTTCAGTCTATGCAGCTTTTTATAAAATTAATAGTTATAAATTACTGAATAAAAATAGTAATTAACACTAGAGCACAATAAAAACGCCAAATACTTTAGCACACAAAATTTTAATTCAATTATTGCCGGTTGATAATCCTTTAATGATTTTTTGTTTCCGTACTCATATGTGTAGCTTATAGTCCATTGACACAATCATTAACCCTCTTCATTCCCTATTAGCTTCTTTACCCAATAAGCTACGAACAACAAATTTGTGTCAAAGTAAAATGTCCCTCTAAAACCAAATCAAAGTGCTAGCAATAATCCGCCCAGCCTTCCATCCATCCACCTATCAAATTATATATCCATCTATCTTCTATCAAAACGTCATTTATCCTTGGGACTGGTCTAAAATTAGCAATCATTTTGAGCCGCATCTGATTGGCAACCTAAATCCGAGCTATGACGTCTAAGAGCTTGGCAATCGGCCATCACGAAAAAGGATATGCAAATGACGTCGAAGGATGTATGTAAGGGAGCACTCCACAACCACCGAGATCTCGAATAAAGTTTATCCAATGGCCCGCAATTGAATTTAACGCACAATAGAGCTAAGAAAACGAAATCCGCTTCATGCTTAAATCGGCTTACAAGGCGACAACTGAAAACGGAACACGGAAAACCGAGAACTGAGCACTGAAGACCCGTCGAAACGAACCGAGGAGACGATACTGTCGATAGCAGTGACAGTTGGCGAATGCCCACTATATGTCTGGGAACACTTCATTCTATATTAAACGATTTTTACATGAGCCGAGTGGAGCTGCGCTTAGCTGCGCTGAGATGAGCCGAGAGATTCTATTGCTATATGGCGACCCGCATGATCAAGTGCCACTTAAGTGTGTTTCACACGTCACAATATCTCCCCAGGTCCAAAATAGCCCTGTGTTGTGAAATCAAAGATCTACAGTCCCCAACACAGGGAGACCCATTAAATGGTGAAAGATTGGGTGTATTTGGGGTGGTGGTGCTGCTGGTGGTGGTTCCCAGGAAATACTTATACTCCTAAATAGGTATTATTAACCTTAGCCAATCCAAACAAACGGTTCGGTTCTACCGACGTAGTTCCTGACTGTAGGGTTGTAAAAAATCCCTAATGAATTTGTCAACAAGCGTGGGTAACAAGTGAATCAACAGGGCTCTGGCTAAAAGGAAAAAACATATCAAATAAACAACAAATCGTATTTGTTTCGCCGCTAAAAATCGCAGTATTTGGTTGGGCGGGAACAAACCCTTCGAACCCCCTGCATCAGAAAGTATACCCCAGTCTGCGATGTAATTCGCCAAATGCCTTGCTAATTGAATTTCAAATTTATTGTTGACCAAATATTGATCGTAACCAGGAAGCGGGGAGTGAGTGTGTATTTTTGTATCTGACTAGATTGATTGGTAGTTGGATATACTTATGGGGTGTGACGTCATTCTGCGATGATAGTCACGTTGATGATGATGTTGGCTTAAAGCGTGGCGTCGTCGTCTCTTGAACGAATTTTTTGGGGGTTCAAACTGCGGCTGCCCATGACTTTCACTTTTTATTTTTCGAATCTTTTGTAGGTCTCCTCTGATTTTTTTCTTCTTCTTTTTCAAATATCTAAATTCCGCAATATTTTTTCCGTCCATGTATTTAAATTTGTTTTTGCTGTTGTCGGCTATTTTTTTTTCTTGGTTAAACTTTCGTTTTCAATTTTTTAGTTTGTACCAAAATCTACCGCCACAGATGGCTGGCACTATTTATATTTTTTCGGTCATTTGCATTTGAGGGTTTCTTTCGCGGATTTCGGAAAAAATACGGCGCTGCCCTGTTGCTGTTACCCCATGTGGCCAAGAAATGTGTTAAGAAATTGGCACATTGGTTGTTTGTCTTTCGACCGGGCATTATCGTTGTGCGGCGATGTTATCAAATCGCAGAGGGCCGGCCATATCCGCTGAACTAGTTGGGTTGCGGCTCTATAATTAAAGCTTAAACCACTTTGAGACGCGGCAATCACGGCGGCCTCATCACGTAACTGTAAATTTATCAATGAAGCCTCGAGACGCTGAGACCTGGCCAACTTCGCCGACTGGTTCCTCTTCATTCTAAAGTGAAATTTCTTGAAAATCAACTTTTTCTCGCCCTCCCCCTGCTCACCCTCCTCTTCTTCAGTGCTCCTCTTACCAACTGCAACGAAAATTTGCGCGCCAGCGACAAGAGGCAAATGAACCGACGACCATCGAACCATCGCTTTGGCCCAGCCACGCCTCTGCCCCACCGCCGCTCCTCACACCGGACCGCCTCCCGCCCACCGCCCCACGGAGCGTGTTAACCAAACATGAAGACCGAAATGTATCTGCGTGTGTGCTGTTAAACGGTAAACATTCAACATTCAACCTGCCTTGACAAGGTAGTTACACACCAGTCTTCGCTGCCCGTGTATTGTCTGACCCATTTCCTATAATCGTGCCGCATTATCATCATCAGCAACCTCGTCATCGTCATCAGCATCGACTTGCCGGACATTTGGAAGCGACCGCTTCACAAATTGTACCCTACCCATACCCTACCCCTTTTTGGGCTGACCAGGGATAGCTGACCATGCAAGGAACTTAAAAAAATAGTAATAGTAAATAGTATTCTGCAAGGGAGAGAGAACTTAAAATAAGTTCGAAAAGTATTATTTTACAATGAAAACCATTATAAACTTAAATAAATCTATAAAATCAAGTAGGTCAACAAGCAATAAATCATTATCGCCTGTAATTAATTAGTATCCAATGAGCTAATCAACGATGGCAAATATCGATAACGATTATAAAAACCACTCATTCTGTTTACAGATTAGCAACTCATTTGACCTTTAACACACTTATAACGTGCGAAAACAAGTGTTGTTCAATTTGAGGGCGTCTGTTAGCCGCCTACTACTAATTACGTGATACACTTTGAGAATCTTAGATTTCACTTGTCGTGATTGGAACTTCCTCAAGGGTATTCCGCGTTTCGACCACATCCACGGTGGTAATGATGTGCCTTCTCCCATGGTCGAAGACCCGTCTTTAGCCGCGTTTCTTCATTGCTCTTTCCTACACTGTCTCCTCTCTTCGGGCCCTGCTGTTTCCTCATTTGGAGCTTGTTGCTTTCGGATTACGAGTCTTTAGCACTCAGGTCTTCGCCATATAACATATATATAAACTTACAGCCGCATCGAATGCTTCCGCATGCGGACTATCGTCTATAGGATGGCCGCTAAGATATAGCCATACGAACCGTGCGATTCTGAGGTGTATTTGTATCCCTTGGCGGTGGTGTCAACCTGTTTGTTTTGGCAATTTGGTAGCTCGTCTCGTTTTCGGATGGGTTTCTTTCGCCGCGGACCGCATCGAATCGAACTGAATTGACCACAAACGAAAGTTCAAATATGCATTTTCACTTTTCAACAATGGGAGGCCCCTCATTATGTAAACCCAGTAGACCTCGAGCCACGGCGGATGCTGGACAGATGTGTGGATATATGGATGTATGGACCCATTTGTGTGTGAGTGCGCATAATGGGTCTGTGCCCTCTATTCTATTGAACCTTTGAGTGAGGCTCTGGAATTGTGGCCTGTCCGGTTGTCACTGGCCGGTGGTCGACTATGTCTGCTCTTATGGTTATCGTAAGCTATCTATGCTTTGTGTGTAATTGAATAAATCTGTAGGGGGTTGGATAGAATGGATCTCGGATCTGTCTCCCCTCCCACTGCCCATAATTCGTGTGGCTTGATTAACAAACAAAAGCGATCTCGCAGTTTACAGCATAAAAGTTAAATTTAACTGTGTATATAATGGGGGCTCCCCCGCCCCACACCTGTCGGTGGTACCCCCGCATTCGGAGGTAGTCAGCAGATTAGCTACCCAATTTAAAAGCTCGGCCTCCATCCCGCTCGCACCCACACGCGCTCGCTAGATATTAAATAATTCACAATTTTAATATACAGTTCATCTTATTTTTAGTCCGGTCACATGAGCTAAGACGAAATGTCTACTGGCTCAATTAAAACATTCTTTTAGTCGGGCCGTAATTAAAAGTGGTCGCAGTCGGCCAATTTGAATAATCAAAAACAATTTGGGCTTTGCAATTGTAAGATGAAGATTTATGGAGGACTAGACCTTAAGATAAGACCCATTTCTCTTAAGCTGTGAATTGTGAAACTGGGTCCATTCACATGCGAGTTCAAGTCGAGGCTTCAAAATGCATATCAATTAGGTGACAACTTAGTAGATATTCCAAGTTGCAATTAGAAGGGCACACAGTACACGCGCCATGTGTTAGTTGATGGAATCTCAAAACAAATTCGGATGTTTAAACTAGATCGTAACAGCAAAAATTCAGCTTTATAGCTAATAGCAACAAGCCTGGGCACTTTTTATTTAAATATAAATAGTTATATTTATATGCAAAATAGCAACAAGCCTGGGTAATTATATAAAAATGTAAGATTCATATACATATAACAACTTATTCTAATCTCTTAAGAGTTTTTTACTTGTTAAAGAAATACGAGAAATGTAACCTATTGGTATACCTATTGGTAAATATACCAGGCAAACAATGAAGTGGTTGACACAATATGGGTATTTCCTGGCTTCATTTACAGAGAAATACAATATCTGTGGTACACGTAGTCGTCAAAATTAAGAGGTTTCGAGGAAGATTCCTCCCCAGATTCCTACCAAAAGAAAAAACCCCGCACCGAGCTTTACGTCACAGGCCTGCGAAAGTGTGAGCTCAATAAACAATCGATCTGAATGCCAAGTGGCTGGCTTAATGGCTCCGTAACCCATTTTGAGTACGACCATTAGCCCCGGTGGCCAAGTAGAATGAATCTAGCCCAAAGTTGCGAAAGTGAAAAAGAAATTCGATGTGGCGCTCTGGTAGGCCAGGCACGTAATCAATAGAAATATGTCGCCTTCTCGAAGTCGGAGATACGATTGCCGATACTGAAAAATACCGATACTATATGCCAGTGCTATAGGCTATATGTATATAAACGTTTTCGACCACGCCGTATTGACTGTGGCAACAATTTCGGCTGAGCTCAGCGCTTGCTGTCGATGCATTTGCGCATGCGTCCACTCATTTCACTTCGCTCCATTCCACTCCCAGCCAGAAATGTGGGTCAAGTCAATGTGGGTTCGCAATTATGACACATTGTCCGCGTCCGAGAGACAGATATTTAGCCCACAAAAAGCAGAAATCGGTGTAATGATATTTGTAAATGTAAAAATTAAATAAACAATCGACCGAACGCTCCCCCACTCATTTTACTGCTGTGTTTTTGGAGGGCTTTTCGGCTATTTGGTTTTTTATTTCGGTTTTTGGTTTTTCTTTTTTGCAACCTGAGATGTAGTATCTTTGTGGCAGTAAGTGTGTGTGTGTGTGTGGCCATGATCCATGTTTATTTATTATGCTCCATCGTCTTTCTGCTGTCGTTATCGTTTTCATTTTCGTTTTCGTTGTCGCTAATCGTTGTCTCGTCTGTGTGCAAATTTTATTTGTAAATATGCAATGATTAATATTACAAATATACAGCAACAAAAATTTCGAAAATATTAGTTGCCTCTTGAAACTTTCTCGCAGCAACAGCCTGCATATTACTACAGGCAAACTTCTATAAACTGAACCTACACGTGACTGGTATTTTATAATCTTGTCGTTTTTTGAACTTATGGAGTTCAAGAACCCATGACCTATAAATCAATTTCATGTAAGACAAATCTTATATAGTGATGTAATTTTATGAAATGAAATTAATAAGCTTTTGTGTATATCAAAACCGCATCTTAATTTAGGCGCCAATTTGAAATTGGGTCATTGTCTGAGAATATCTTCACACTTTTAAAGAAACAGTGTTATAAAACGACTGAGCCCTGCGCGACATATTTACGAAGCAGCACTATAATTGAACGTTTTAACGGGGGTCAAATATTAGCTAAAACTGAAATTGCATAATCCGACCAAAAAGGAAACAGCTCAAATATTTGTGGGCCAAGCCTGGCTTGCACTTACATGTCAGGCAAACATAAAGCCGATGCTATTGGCTCTAATCGAAGTCGCTGAAGATGCTGCAGCCGCAATTCGTGTTTGCATTGACTGGATTAGATTTTTCCCACTTTGTTTTTCCGAGAAGCCCCGAATTTAGGTCATTGACATTGGGCGACTTGCGAATTCGTTTGTTATGGTTTCCGGTTTTGCGGAACTTTTGACACTTGCGTTGTTTTTGCGGGCCGTTCGATCGCGTTGAAAAAAACTGAGAACGACAATTGATATAGACAATTCTTTATTTCGTTGTTGACACTACTGGCAAGGCAAGATACGATGATACCGATAACTATGCCCACTCCTGACACACTAAAAAACTCGAGACCGAAATTCTGCTTCTTCTGTTGCTGCTGCTTCTTCTTCTTTGGTTGCCCCCAAGAAATTTCTCCAAATATTTTCACTTTTGCAAGAGAGTGCGAAGAGAGGAAAGACGAAGAATGACCGTTGCGCAGGCGCAAAGAAATCAAGCGACGGAGAGAGGGAGAGCGCGTGAGAGAGTTGACCGTTCTTTGATCGCTTTCTTAACTTTTTTAACTGCTTTTCTTTACCATATACTATATGTTCACACACATATACACATATATATATACAAAGTGTGATCTTTAGCGACGCGTCTGCTTCGTCGGCCGTTTGGAACTGAACTAAACTTGGCCCTCAAAGAAGTGAAAGATTTATGCAGTCGGCTCCAAAGCTGCGCTGCCAAGAAAGGCGCACAAAAGAAAGCAGCGCGAAGAGAGAGCGGCGGACACGTAGATTTCGGTTGCGAGATGTGTGATGCCATATGTATTTGAGATCGCCAGAAGAGAGCGAAAAAGAGAGCAACGTCGACTGAGGCAGCATGCAACAAGCTTTAATTGAAAAAGCCGCAAAAGAACGGTGTGTGTGGAAAACAAGTCGTGGAAAACGGAAAACCGGAGGAGAAAGAGAAGAAATTGGATATGTGGTCAGGCACTGACATTGACCACTCACACAGACGCCGGCAGCGACGTTGGCAGAGCCAAAAGAGGTCAAAGTACACTTCAGCAGTATCAGGTATCTGCCACTGCCTTCGTGTGCGTGTGCATGCATAATCTTGCACTTGCCACCAGGTAACAGTTAACACAAAAACATAAACACGCACCAACGGCCAAATTGTCAAAAAAAAAACTTTCGTGTCTAATTGAAAGGCACGTCACACTTGCGGTTGGAAAAAGGGTAACCGAGGGGGCGGGGAGGTGATTAATTCACCACAGTTAACGGCAAGAACTAATCGACTACACTGGAAAACATGTGTTAGGCAATTCTAAAGTGTTCCTAAAAAATGCCATTAACCCTTGCACAAGTTTTTAAGGTGGAATACAAATTAATAGTTTTAAGTCTGACATCAAGTCTTAAACTTTTCTTGCAATTCTTTAAATTCACATTAAGTTCAATATTTATGTATTAATAATTTTAAGCAATATGCTAGTGCTCTGAATTTCTTTGCCAGGTAGTAGAATCAATAATCATTTATAAAAGATGAGCTTGGAACAGCTTTTCACTGATTAACGAGTAGAATAATTAAGTAATTGAAAGTATAGTGGTTAAAGTGATTAATATTCAATAATGCTTTATCTGTTTATTTTAACTACCAAATATGTAATATGGGTAATTAGTTAATATACAGCTTAATATAAGTTTAACGACTTTGACAACATATAAAAAGTAGGCAATATTTGAAGGTTAAGCACTTTCATTACCAATAACCAGGAAACATTTGCACTTTGGCATTGGCGTAGCTACTTTCATTCATATTCAACAGTCAGCCCTACTATTTTGCTCATTGAAAGCTAAGAGAGTCCATGCAAACAAATACTTTAAAAAATAGCTCCACAATGAATCACTTAGTGAGAAAAATATCAGCGATTTACGTACGTCATCAATACCTTTTAGCGAAATAGCGAGCTTAGGTATAATATATATTCAAAATTTCAAAATAATATGTTTAAGATGCTTACATATACGACGGAGTGTTTATAACAACTACATGACTAAGGCATACAAAAGTGTTTGTTTTCTACATTAAAGGACGCACGGAAATGATTTTTTGGTGTGCGGTGGGTGTGTTTCGTAGATTTGACTGCCACGTGCCCCCAAAATCCCTCTAAGTGCACTGGCAAACATTTGAGTTTTTAATTGATTGTGCACACACTTCTCACATTTTGCGGTTTCTGTTCAAGCACCATCCCAAAAATAAACCAACTAAAAGCGGAAACTAGTCTCAAAATCTAAGATTTCGCACGGCGAGGTAAATTTCAGACAAAGTAAAAGTTTTGGCCAACCCATGAAATTTCTTTCTTGCAGAAGATGAAAAGGGAAAATGGGAATGGCTGGAAACGAAGAGGCTGGGCGGAAATCCAATCGATTGCCTACTTTTAGGCCGAGCTAGTAAATTCTCATCTGACCGGAAATGGGCCAGCATAAAACAAAACTTTCGTCAGTGACAGGCAATACTCACATTAAAAATGGAAAATTATGGAAAATTCAGAAAAATTAATGGCCCATAAAAGTTTTTATGCTTCCTATTTAAATGTTGTATAATTTATTGTAAAATTTCTGGATCATTAATGATGCGGATTAATGTCTATTTTGATTTCAGATGAATCAGGTATGAAACATAATAATTTTTCATAAATAGCATGGTTTTCATCGTTGTCACTCAAATGCCACACTTTGGAGACTTAATGTATGTACAGCCCATCCAGCCAGCACCCCTCCATCAAGTGCTTTGTTAATTTTTATATTTTTTTTAATTACACAAAGTTACGGCATTAGATGGCGCCCTGTTGACAGGACCTGCTCATTCTCATGCTCGTCCTCGTCCTTTTTATTTTTCCATTTTCTCGGCTGTGAAATGGCAAACACTCACACACATGGTCAAAGGGGAGCGGGGCTTGGGGTGGAATAGTAAAATCGAGGGGGAGGTAGACAACAAAACGGGGAAAATGACATAATGCACTTGAAATGTTATCGCCTTGCTGTCGAGTGCAATAATACACTCGCACACACACACACACATACACACACTGGCACACACTGGTCGGAAAAATTCGGATTAAATACAGATTATTTATGAGACCCATTAATGGGCAGGTTGTCAGCAGCTCTATTCATCTTGGGGCATACTTTCGGGCCGAGCACACACCAACACCCCTACTGAATTTCCTCAAAAAGTTTTCCGGGCGCGATGCCACTACTCACACATCGTTTCTTTTTTATGCAATATCAGCTCAGTCTTTGGAATTTTTTCTGCACTTTTCACGTTTTTTAGGAAACATTTTCAACGTTTTGGGAATAATGTAAGCGTTATCTGAATTAGTTAATTTCCTTTGAGATATATGATGAAACTTTCGGGGGAAATACTCGCGTCGACCGCCTTGAAAATCAATTGGAAAATGCCTGTTTCATTTTTTTCCTGCCAAGCTCCCCAAGATTATTTCACGCGCCTGCTCTCGTTTCGAGAGAGATTTGTGGCAAAGTCTCAAGAGAAGAAATTTGTCCTGGAGAAGAGAGAAATTCACTCTTTGGCTACCATTTTCTGCTACTATTTTCCTGGGCGTCTGCCGGCTTTTCCGGGGGGTTGTTGGTTGCTTATATAATGGCTAACCAGCTGACTCAACAGCTCTATTGGTTTTCCGATAAGATAGAGCTTTATCTGTCGGCTCTATCAGTTCAATTTTAGGGCCACATACAACGGTGGTTAATTAAGTAATTTTCTAGGAAAACTCGTTGCAATATTAGGCATAGTTTCAGGCTGAATGTCTGTTTTCCGCGCATCAAAACTCAGCAACACTGGCTTTTCACTAGCTCTTTGCTGGCTTTCTCCTGACACGCTCTCTTTCCGGAAAGCTGGTCTGCTCTTTGGCGGAAACGCGAAACGGAAATGTCAGATTTTCTGCTAAATTTTTTACAACCATCGACGCCAAAAAGCAGCGACATTCTCCGGATGAGATAATAAACCCAGCGACATACATTTTTTTATAGGGAGCGAGGGGGTCCCCAAAGGCAGGGGCTGCTGCTAAAAGGGGGCTAAAAATAAACGGCGAGCAAAAAAAAATGGGACACGAGAATATGCTCAAACTAGGCCACAACAATTGGCTAAAAATAAAGGAGAAAATGAAAATGGGGTCCTTTAAGGTTCGGGAAAGACCCCAGTTTTTTTTTTTCCTTTTCAGGGCGTGTACGTACCGGCTCCAAAACGAAAGTGAGGTTAGGAACGTGTGCGGATGCTGCGGCGATTTGAACTGAACTGGAATTATCCGGGATGGCTGGGAATTTCCTATTTGCGTGCTGTAATTATTTGCTTGCTATTTGCCATCACACTCACTCACACACGTTACCAGGCATTTCGCGTCGCGAGTGCTTCCTTTTTCTAACAATAACTATTTTATTTTTCCCTTTGAACAGCCTTATGTCGTTTAGTGTGGGAAATGTACCGTTTCCTTCGGCGGAAAGAAGAGAGCAGATCTGCTCGAAATGCGAAATGTGACTGAGGCAGAAAGAAGAAGCTTCTGGCGACCGAGCCGCCTGCGATTGTCACCATTAATACCGCTCTCTCTCACCTCTCACTGTAGCTCTCACTACGCTTTCTCCTTTCTCCACCCTCTGCGGTAACGGTTCTTCTCCCTTTTTTTCGGTGGTGCGTTAACGGCAATACAAACACGCTCTCTTTCGCTTTCTGGGGGCTGATATTGCTATGATTTTTCCACCACCTTGGCCGTTTTTTCTATTGAATGAAATCCACTTTGGTCTAGTTCTTCTTCCTTTCCGCCCCTGTGCTTCTTCTTGCCGCTTTTCCTGCGCCTGCGTTGGCCAACTAAAATAGCCGATTGTCGGGCAGCAAACACAGAAACGGATTTCTTGCACTTTCGCACATTTGTGCCGCACAAATAGTCAAAGAGGCACTCAAATCACTGCTTGCTGCGATTTCAAACAACCGCCAGTGCTGCCACCCTGCTGCTAAAGCGACGTTGCCATTGCGCGGGAAGTTCAAACAAAAGCATTTCAGCATCTGAACAGTTTGAAACGTAATTCCCTTTAAAACTTTTAATTGATGGGAATTAGAAGAAATCAATAAACAATTTTCGGTTACGAAAATCATAAAAGTTATTTCCTTTTATTTATTATTTTTTTCTGACTTATAACATGTAAACGTCTTTACTACATTACAAAAACATTAAAATGTTCATGTTCCACATGTACCCAACATACAAACTTTAATATAAAAATAAACCATATATTTAATTGCATTGATATATAATTATTAGGTATATTTAATTTATTTGATGATTATTTGATGATTATTTTGCATTATTTAAAAAAATATGTTTTTCCCACATTTATCTAAGAATATATTTGATCACAGATCTCTATTTTATAGGAATCTTGATGTCACAACCTTCGGCGAACCAAATATTTGGACAATAAGCAAGGCCGCCAGCCGATTGCAGTGCACGCAACATAAATGTGAAAATCAAAACATAAAGGGGACAAAAACAAACCAAAAATGCATTCTCATTTGGGGACGGCGGGGCCTTAAGTTGTCGGATATATAGGTAAAGGGGTGTGGGTTGATGACTGCCCTGCCACTCTGCATATTAATCAACTTTAAAATACATTAAGACAAATGAATAGGGAAATAATCAGGTGGAAATGTTCAATGCTCTTAAGGGGGAAATAATTGATATATCACGAAAACAATAAATGAAAACAGTTAATACGTGCATCTAAGTCATAATACTAGATTAATTAACACATCTAATAACTCATTCCTTATGAAATGAACGTATTATTAAAAATGTTTTACAAATCATAGTTAACTTATGAAAATAAGTAAGAAGTAAGTAAAGAAAAATTGGCATAATATCTGATTATAATGGTTTCAAGAGGGTTTCTTCAAAAAAATCCAATTAAAATGTTGTAAGCAGCTTGAAGCTTCACGGATATGCCAAATCCATTATTATTTTAGCGTACCCCTTCAACGGATTCCCAAAAGAGGGTATTACCGGAGACAGGCGACTTTAAAACGATAACAAATAGGTGAGACATGGGCAAACAGACAAACAGACAAAAACGAATATGAAATGAAAACCAACGCCAAGCTCATTACTCATGCGCACTGGATGACGTCGTTTTTGTGGGCCAAAGGGAGCTTTTGACCAAGCCCCAACTCGATTGCTGCCCAAGATCTCCCCCATCTTCAGCGCCACTTCTTAACCTGCTCCACTGCAACTGAGTTGCGATGACGGGGCATTAAAAAATGCGAGCGAGCCATGAAAAATCGCAGCCAGTCGTCATGACTAGCAGCCAAGTAGCGCTGACTAAGTGCGATTAACTAACAAGAGCCTTTTTTTGCTACCGAAGTTGGGTGTTGAAGTTTATTGTAGGGAAATTAAATTGAAGACACATTGGCAGGCACTTGAGATTGATATGATTGGAAATCGCATGGCTAATGAGCCTAATTGATTTGCATGTGGCTTCGGCTGAGATGCTCGTAGAGTTGAGGGAAAATGTACAAAGGCAAATAAAAGTATTTCGTATGAGCATTCAAATGTACAACAATGGGTAATTGACATTCTTTTCTACAGAGAAAAAAATATATATTCATTATATTTTACATAGCTGTTGAGAAGAATGCAAGAACGGAATTCACAAATATATAGTTGATAAATTTAAAATAAAATTTAAATTTATGAATTAAAATTAAAAAAACAATTATAGCCCACAAATTAACAAAGGTTTAGTAATAGTCTATTATAGCGGTGCTTTTAACATACATATATGTATGTACATATATTACGTATTATGTTAATTCAATAGATTGTAGTTGTTGAGGTTCTTCTCTGATAGATCAAAACAACCGATTGTTTTGCGTTGTCAGTTTCCAGCTGCGGTTTCCTCTTCCTTATAATTTTCCCCTTTCGACCCATTCCATCATTTTGACCACATATGACCACTTTTCTTCGCGTGTTCCCAAATTATTGCCAATTTTGACAATTCTTTTTTTCAGTTAGGCGAAGAGTCGTAGCCCTGCACACCTGTAATTACAGGTGTTCAGGTGTGTGTACACCCGAGGCGCTTTGGCTGTGGAGTTTTCGACGGCTTAGGCCCAATACTCTGGTTTCAGTATTTACCATTTTATGATGTTGTCTTTTTACCAACATCTAGGTCAACTGCAATTGAACCCGTCGGAGGGGAAAGAGCTTAGAAAGTTTGTCTCCGCAAACAGATGAATTATCGTTTAGCTGACAGTTTTGTAATACCCCGCCCACTTATTTGCATTTTGCGGTGTATTTATCAAGGGGCCATCACTCAATTAGTCAGTTTGCATAATTAGACAATTAATATCGTGATTGGCAACACCTCATGCGATCTATCGGTAATTTTCATACCTTATAATGCCCTCATTGACACCAAAATCAAATTATCAAAATCAGCAGAATATCGTATGTATCGTATGTATTACCTGGCCGCAATAAATTCGAGATGTCAGCAAACTTCTTCGTGTGCCTGCAAATAAAAGAATAGGAAGCACGGTAGCAAAGTGAAAATTTCGCAAAATTTGCTGCAATTCAACAGGGGACTTTGTTTTCAAAGTTGTAGAATATTTGCTGTGGATCTATATATTGGCATATTTCAATACTCGTAAGAATTTTACATGATGTGCACGTGTACATTCTTAAAACCATACTATGTTTAACTTTTTCTGCAGATTAATTTTATCAGCGACCATAACCGAATAATATTATAATAGTATTATTATAGTATTGTTAAACATGGCTATAAACTCCAATTGGGGTATTATTTGCTTCAAAAGCGAAAATTTTAAATTGATGTGCACAGAGCACATAGATATTTTACATAGTTGCACATTTCTACCATTTCTCCATCTTAAATATTTATAAAAATGATCATACTCATCTCATTTAACCTGAAAATGACTCTATATCCTAAGCTTTAGTTTTATTTGGGTTCCTTGTATTACTTTTACCCCAGTATTTTCGCTCAAGTAGCTAGCACCCGCTCACTCCGAACCAATGGCATTGCCAGATCCACTCAACAGATACCACGCACTAGTAATAGATCCAATTTGGAGAGGCAGCTTTCTCAGTTACCAAAAAGTCAAACATCGCTGGCCACTCAAAGCTCTCTCAGCCTTCTTTTATGAATATTATTTTCGCTGTGTGCTGAGTTCGCGGGTTTTTGTTTCTGGGGCTGCCTCTTGATTATTTTCTGTTCCGATTTTCATTACGTGCCCCGAAGTCTTGGCGAGCTGAACTCGGAAACGCTGAAACTCAGAAACTCAGAAACTGTGAAACTCAGGAACTGGCGAGTGAGTGCTTTTCAGCACTAGCTGCGATCGCATTACTTTCAGTGCCCGCAATCAGTCTTAAGTGAGCGTGCGTCGGCATTGGCAGCAAGCTGGCTAAAAGCGGATCCTCCTCAGTGGCCAACTTATCCCCCGATCTCTCTTTCGCCCCCGACACTATTGGTTAGTTTGCACTTCGCCTTAACATCTGCCCCACCAAGTCGTGCTGCAAAACTTTTAAATCAAGTGCAAAGTGAAACGCCCCACTGGGTGGGTGGTGCAATCGATAATACAAAATAATAATAATAATAATAATCGCGGTTATTGCAAATCGATTGGCAAACAATACAAGCGGAAGTGATGAAATAATTCTGATTGGTTAGAAAAGTGCGAAATAAACTTTTGTTATTTTGTTGGGCTCGGCTTGCGGAAAAGCCATTGGAAAAGCTGCTGACTTAGCTCTTTGATTTTCACTTAAATGTTTGTTTTCATAGCTTTTCCAGTTTCCTCGCTCTCAGCCGCTCTCTTTGCGTGAGTTAACTTGTGTATGTGTTTCGAGTTGGTTTAGATTTTCGCGACACCGATTGAGTAAGTTTTCCCATGCGGTTTTTCCAGCGCTTGCTGGAAAATTCATGGGCAGCAAAACAAACAAAAATCGTTGTTATGGTTATGCGTTGAAGAATTTGTTAAACGCAAGAAGCTCGTATTAATGTTTAGTTTTATTGTCTCTGGATTTGACGCGTGGCTAATTTCTGTCAAGCACTTCTTCCATAATTTATTACTTTTTTTTTGCGTGGCTGACATCGAATTTTTTAGCCGCAAACCGGTTTGCCAAACTCCTGGAATCACAAATAATTTAGACAATAGTTGTTTAGAATTTCTTAATGGGCATAACAAATAAGCGAGCAAATGTCAACTGTCCAAAATTTTAAGCAAAGTAACAAGCGCAGATGAAGTTCGTTTCTTCAGTCATTTGATTGAAACTCTGCACGCAAGTTTGTTTCTTCATTCTTTTGATTGATGCTCTACTGCCAAGTTGGTTTCTTGAATCTTTGGTTTGCCTTTCAATGGAATTCAATTATTGAAATTCCCCACCGAAAAGACGATCAATCAGCCTGCTTTGTTTCTGTTTATTTTGTGGAACTTTCAATGTTAAGGTCTACACAGCCATTTAATGCTAATGCCCAGCACAAGTGCGACTTGTTTGACGTTTTTTTTGATTCGGGCTTTTATGGCGCATTGAATCGAATTCCCCCTTTGCTCCTCCGTCGCCAAAATGTTCATGCCTAGCATAAACAAAACAGAATTATTGTTACACATTTGGTTGCCAAGGCGGAAATCAAATAAAGCAAAAAGGTTGTCAAATAAAATCGATTTGAATGGAATAAAATCATAACAGCACATGAAGAGAAATCAATGGCGCGAACCGAGATGAGAGAGATCTGTTCGTCGTAAAATAGAAAGTGACCAAAATGGATCTTTGCTCATAAACAAAACCTAAAAATTCGTCACAGTTAGAGGATACCCTCACGTCCAAGCCAGAGTTGCTCAGCTAACTTGCCAAATTTCTGATAATATGTTCATTAGGGCTTTGCTTAGTTTTTGTTTTCGCCTAGGGCTCGAAATGCGATATTTGCCATTTTAGGACTGGGAAAGAAATTTCCAAATATTTAATATGCAGAAACAGTTTGAATATACTGCGGCACACACAGAGATACTCACCAATACGGGGGGAACTAAAGACCCAGCTGGGTTTCAGTCATTTGTCTAAACAGAAATTACGAACAAAGCAAAACGCAGACGTAGCAAAATTATGCAAATCTTAGGGCGCGTACAGCCACAGCTACATCTGTAAATATTTATATATACTGTTTATCTATATATATATAGTATTGTCCATGTGCTTCTCCATCAAAAATGCAAAATAGGAAATGAGCAATTGGCAAACGCCATACAACAAGCATTTTTCTATCCATTTAGATGTGATAAATGAAAACAAAAAAAATTATAAAAATAATAAAATTAGCACTTGCAATATTTTAATTTAATATAAACATATATTATTTCCAAATAAGAACAATATCATGGATCCTTATCAAATTTGTGTTGTTGATGAGAATCATTGTGACAAGAAATATCTCTGAAACAAATCAATTTTCAATCTATTTCAAGGTAAAGTCTTGTTCAAGGGCCCAAAAACCTTTATAAGATATATGTTCTCAACAAGTTGGTGGCCCCATTTTATATAAGCCAAGAAAATGTCAAGTTCAACGATCTGTTAGCCCTACCACAGACCATCTCAAGCCGTCAATCCCAAATGCACGATCTTAAAACCTGTTGGTCCAATCTAGCGAAGAACTTTGGGAGACCAAACAAAGGTCTTACCAATCAGCGATGAAAATATGACAAAAATGTTGCTCGGCCAGGGCAAAATGGCGATGAATCTCTGTGACTCCGCGTTCGAGGAAACTAAATGCAAATCATTTGGATGGGGGCCAGGCCAAGAGCAACCGAAACCAGTTAACTCCGATCAATTCAAAGTTGGCCAAGCTGGCGGCATTCTGTCTCTGATCCGGAGAACTTAATTTGCATAATTCTGGGTTTCGGATCGGGCCACATGTCGGATTATTTTCGAAAGCGAAATGCCATTGAACAAAATGTGTTGAGTCAGGAAAAGCCAGTGCGGATTTTTGGAGGTTGTCCGATCTGTCAGTTGGTCAATTACAAGCAAATCAATTAGCACCCGGGTGTTAGGCACCGAAAAACACTTAAATCGCGCCATTTTAACCACTTGTATCTGTATCCGAGAGATCTGTTCGATGTTCGATCCATTGGACTCATATGCATACGAAGACAACGGAGCACGACGATCTCTAGAGATCAACCGAGATTTGACCGTGACCGTGCATTTTGATTGAGCTGAGCTTTTTTTGTTTGCCTGGCCAAACTTCGAATATTAATGGTGTTTGTGGGCCTATATAGATCTCCACCTCCTCGAACCAGACAACTCCACTCGAGATCTCCGCCGGGGCGGCCTTGACACAAATTTGGAATAACACGAAAAATGTCCGAAATTAATCTCTCCTCCAACAAATTGTTACGCATTTCGTTAATTATGTTTTCCACCTGTACTCGATGCTTGGGCAATGTGCCGTGTGAGATCTAACTACATTGGTTATACATACCTTGGTTTGATTTCTTTTTTTAACTTGTCGAGGCTTTTCGGTTTCTTTTTTTCGGATATACGCGTTTTTTGCCATTAATTAGTCGAGCTATTGATGGTCTCGGATGGAGCGAACAAAAGGCGGCTTTGTGAATGGTTTTGCAGTTGGCCGGGAAAGTACAGCTAACAGTGTTGGGCAACGGCCATGGGTCCGATTGTGGCAGTGTGACAAGTCGAAAGTTTGGGGGTATTAATTAACGTAAGCTTAGCCACTCTAATCCACTTGGTGATTAAAGTAAAAGGTTAATGGGCCTTAAGTGTGGGAAAGTTTAAAGGGTAAATTAGCCCTCAAATTGTGCAGTTGGTTTTCTTCAAGTTCAGTGTTGGAATGTAAATGCTGGGATAAGTACAGGCAAATTCCATTACGAGTTTAATAGGAATTATCCAAAATATTCCAGAAATATGGGAACCCCACACATGTCATAGGCAACAGCTATACGCGTCAACTTTAATTGCCATTACTAGTCGGAATTGATAAAAAGCAGCTTGCTCATTTGCTACATTTTGTTCATATCACCTACTTCTATATTAATTGGGTTGCTGACTATGGAAATATGTCGGTTTTTTTTTAGATTCCCGAGTGGAATTTTCTTACTTTAACCCCCAATTGTGATTCACTGATTCGTTCAAAGAATTCATTCAACGTCAATTATATTAAATTTTACTATAATATCCCAGAACTGTGCCAGGAGCTCAGCAAGTATTCATTTTCAAATAATAACTCTGGATAAAAAGGCAATTCACAACGCTGTAGTAAAATGAGCTCCATCTATGAGCTGCTGGCCCTGAAGAAGTTGCGCCAGGATTCGCCTTCAGATTTGCGATGAGATCCCATGTAGGCACTGGGTCCAGCGATGGCGGGCGGCATATCCATCTGGCCGGAGTAATTGAACACGGGAGTAGAGGGGCGGATAGCGGGAGCACGGGTCTTGACGACCATTCGGAAACGGGGCGGTTCTACGGATCGACGTTCCTCCTTCCTCTTGGGCTTCTTTTTTTCCTCCTTCTTGGGCATCTGAAGTGGTTGCCCGTTGCCCTGGATCTCGTCGAAGTCCTGTTGCCATAGGGCCGCCTGTTTCCTGGCAAACTTGTGGTACTGCTTATCGATGCCAGAGGGTCGCCGCTTTGGCATCATCACTATAGTCTTTGCTTTCAGTGCATACGCAGGTGGGGATATCTGATGGTAGCCGCGTCGTTGGTAATCCCTTGGATATGCAGGTGGAATGCCCACTACCTTCTTGCGCTTCAGATGGGGCTTCACCTCCTCTGTGGTCTCCGACTCCCGTGAGCATGGGCATGTTTGCCACGAATGCCAGTACTCCGCCTCGTTCTCCTCCTGGCGCTTCCGCAACCACTCGGCCGTGGGACGATTGGAATCGTAGACCACTGTCTGGCTGTCTTGAGCTTCCTCTGAGCTCTCTGTATTGCGTCTTTGGCGCTGGTAGTCCTCCGATTCCCTTTGCATTTTCTCAGTATTCTCAGTATACGTTTCCTTTCGTTTATCCGGACGATAGGTAATGCCGGAGGTATTAGTTTCCCTTCTAGATTCCGGTCGATTTTGCCACCGTCGGCGATTCTGCTCGATAATCGCCTCCTGACGCCTTTGGTGATCGGCCGGATCCTGTGAGATGGTACGCCGGCGCAATGTTTCCGGTTCTGCCTGACCTTTAGCGAAGTGACTATTGATTCTTCTTTGGGCCTTCTTGCGACGCTCTTCTCGTTCCAATTCATATTTTTGTTGCTCGTGACGTAATTTGTTCTTGGCTATATACAGGCGATCGTTGCAGTGGGACTCATAGCCCATCTCATCCAAACGCTCGGGAAAATCGGGAGACCATTCGCTGTCACGCCAAGGAGACTCCTGGGGCACCTCGCCCATCTCCTTCATCTTCTTGATGCCCTGGATTTGTGCTTGAGTTTGGTCATCGAAGGTATATCGGTCTGCGTAACGACGGTTTTGGCTGCTAACTGCAGGTAATCGCCGCAAACTGGAAAACTGCCCCTTGGATTTGTTACTAACAAACCGCCAGGAATGATTCAGGCTCATTCGAGCCATTTTAAAAGTGGTATTCATCTTGCTATTGATTCGTCTTGGATTGAACTCCCTTCTTTTCAGAACTAATAATTTTGATGCGTGCACGAGAGGGTGTTGTCTGAAATTAAAATTCCGAACCAAATTTTTGAATTTTCAATTTTGTAAGCTACAAATTTTTAACTCCAAAAATTAAAGACCGAAATTTTGTGAACTGAACGCTTCGCAAACTGGGAATATTATGATAACGCTGATGACTTTTTCCCAGGAAGTAAAAAGCAATGCTATCCCAGTTGAACTCAAAAAATCGAGGTGGTACTCATGACCTACTTGGCGTTTAACTTTCGTTAACCCAATAGTAGAAACAGTCTTGGAAAATGCACTCAGAAAATATGTGCTCATTTGGAGGTTTCCTGACTTTTGAAGTACCTATCCATTAGGTTTCACACCCAAATGGGAAAGTGTGGAAAGCTTAAATATGCAGCATTTGTCTTCGTTGGAGGTTGTCTGCCTTCCGCATCGTGCACTCCACTTCCATCTAATTTTGGTTACAGATTTATGATGCACTTCCGCCGCTAGCTAAACTTGACACACTGAGAAGTTTGTCTGGTTTTTTTCGATTCGCTTTTCGATCGCCGGCTTTGGTTTCATAATCGCAGCGATCCAGTTGGACTAATGAACTTGAACTAACCGATGTCACGGCGCGTTTCCTTTCCTCTTATTTCTCTGCCACAGCTTGCCGCACCGTCTTCGAATCTCAGCAGCAAATTGGCGCCGCCGACGAATCTTGAGCCCTACACCATGGCTGTCATCACGGAACATGGCGGCACCACCTCTTCCCCGGAAAACAACAACAGCATCGGAAACGGAAAACTCCGGGTCAATGGCCACCAGTTGAGCACCTCGCTGACCATACCGGAGTTCTTTGCCCACAAGAACATCTTCGTCACCGGCGGCACTGGATTCCTGGGCACCGTTCTCATCGAGGCTCTGCTGGACACACATCCCGACATTGGAACCATCTACGTCCTGGTCCGGGGCAAGCGCAAGTTTGATCCGAACGAGCGGATTCGTCGCCTGCTCCAGAAGCCGGTAAGTCTGGTGGCATTTGTTTTAGATTGTTTGAACGGTCGACCGGGCCACGCCCCCTGACACGAACCTGCCCCCGACGCGCCGTCTGCAAGGTATATAATTAAAGCCAATTACGAGTCTCTTTATGGAGCGTTAATTTGTCAAAGTCGTAACCTGGCCGACCTCTTCCGTTGCGAGCCGCGATCCGTGGGGCTTTCATTTTCTTTTGTTTTCATCTTTTTTTTAACTACCAGTGTGCAATACTCTTTTGGGATTTTTGAAAATATTTAAAAAGTTATTTTCTATAATTACAAACTTTGGAATAACGTAACTTATTATTATATTATTATTATTCAATCTTTAGATAAAGCATTTTTTACAATCAACGTAAGTTTATACAAGTAATGCCTTTAAATCATATAAATTATATTTAGAGAGTGCTTAAATTTTCGGTTCAACAAAAAGTCTTTTGTTTTTTCCTTATTTTTCTTAGGCCCTCTTCACAACTCGTTAATTTATTTTATTTTTAAACGCATTTTTAATGACACAAAAAAAAAGCAGCTAACATCATATGTTGTTTGCTTTGAAAATTGCTTACTTACGAGTGTTTCCCAAAAAGGTAAAAGTACCGAAAAAAGCACTCATCGCTAACAATCATAATTTGTTGGCCATAATGTGGGCGTGTATGGTTAGCAACCCAACTTCCGAACAGTAGTGAAATTAATTTTCAACATCCGTCTTTAGAGGGGAAAAAATAGGTCTCCTCCAACTTGTTGAAAAATATCGAAGTAATACATATGTATATACATCTTTTATTTGCTGCTTTTGCAAGTCATAAAATCACGTATAGCTTGAAGCTTTTTATGCTACCAATTAATGACCATATCCTTTTGGTTAGAGTTATCAAAAGTTTACGATGCATGAGATTATATTCAATAAAATGTTTGTTTAATGTTGCAAATATAAATTATGATTTAATTACAGATTTTCGAGAAGTACTCGGAGAAGACTCTATCGAAGGTGGTCCCAGTGGTTGGTGAACTGAGCGAACCGAACTTTGGCTTTGGCCCCGAGCTCCTGCAGGAGCTGATCGATCGGGTCAATGTGATCTACCACAGTGCGGCCACCATCAAGTTCAGCTCCCCGCTGCGCACCGCCATTCGCACCAATCTCACGGGAACGATGCGCACCATTGAGCTGGCCAAGCAATTGAAGCAACTGGCGGCCTACATCTACTGCTCCACGGCCTTCTGCAATAGCAACAATCGTGGTCTGATTGCCGAGGAGGTGTACAAGTCACAGTTCGATCCGTACGAGATGATGAAGATGGCCGAAGATGACTCCGCCTGGGAGGATTTCACCGATCAGAAGTGCAAGGGCTATATCCGGGATCATCCCAATACGTATACGTTCACCAAGAATCTGTCGGAGAATCTGTTGATGGCCGAGATGTCCGGACTGCCAGCAGCCATAGTTAGGCCATCGATTGGTGAGATGCCATTGGGATTCCAAGCGGCAGGAAAATGTCTTAATCAATAACATTTCATTTCTAGTTTATGGAACCCTGGAGAACCCGATGAAGGGCTGGGTGGGTAATGCAAACTCTGGTCACCTGGGCTTCTTGGCCGGTTTCGTGAAGGGAATTTTCCGCACCATGTGCGGGAATGCTAATGCTGTGATCGACATCATACCATGCGACTATGTGATCAACTCATCACTGGTTATGGGCTGGTACGTGGGCACCCGGAAGCTGGAGCAGCCGGAGATCATACATTGCACGTCGGGAGAGGTTAATCCTCTGAATCTCGCCGAGTTCTGCACGATCATCAACGATAGTGTGGAGCGCCATCCGCCGAATAGTTTTGTTTGGAAGCCGGTGACGAAGTTGCGCAACGGATGGCGTTACAATCTGTTCTTCTATCTGTTCCATTTGCTGCCAGCGATGGTCTTTATCATACCAGAGAAGCTATTCGGAATCGGAATGCCACAGCACACGTAAGTACTAAAAAAAGGTGGATCTACTTAACTTGTAACCATAATATTTATCTACTTTAGAGCCTACGAGTACATGCGGGTGTTCCAGAAAGGAACAAAGGCCTTTGACTACTTCCTGGACAAGGACTTCCGGTACTCCTTGAAGAACGCGCTGCGTATATCGGCATTAATACCGGAAAGCGATCGAAGGCGCTATAATTTCGATGCCAGTCAGTGCGATTGGTCGGAGTTCATCGATCGGTGTCTGATAGGAATCCGGCGTTTCTACTTCAAGGAGTCGGCAGTGACCACGGAGTGGCATCGCAACTACTGGAAGGTGTAAGTTACTGATTCTACCGATCTAAAGCCAATGAAATCAGTTTTCATTTCATTTCTCCCCTGTCTATAGCTTTAACTTCCTGTACTACGCGGGCTATGTGGTCATCTTCGCCGTCCTCTACTTTGCCCTTACTTTAACTTTCGGCCTGCAGATCGGACTTACGTTGGCGGTTCTGATCTGGGGATTCCTCGTCTGGTTGTAGTGGCTTGATATGAATCGCCAACTGTTGGATTGTGCAATATTTCCGCTCCAAGTGCGATCCTACCACACATGGTTGTTCGTTTCCATCCGTAGTTTGTTCTAGTAGGGTATCATGTATTTTACTTTTAAGTTCTTTCACACAAGCCAAGTACAAGTCAGCGAAATGTATCATATGAATCAAAAACAATCGAAGCAACACTAGACACGAATCTATTCACACAGCAATGCAAAAGTAGCCCAAAACTTAGTCACTTTAACTAAACACGTAATGTAAAAGTAATGAACAATTCTAGATTGTTGTAATTATCAACCGGTTTATAGTCAAATAGTCGAAGAATACGAGATCTAAACTTTAAATGATTAAATATGTAACTATTATTCCAATAAATATGATTTTTATATTAAGGAAAGGATGCGTGTGTTTTTATTGGTGTGGTTTGTGTGGGAATGGACTTATTGGGGATGTGGACATGGAATTTTTACATTTTTTTAGACTTTATATATAGACTTAAATATAATATTTAATTATAAGTTGCTATATCTGATAATAAGATTGTGTTTCTTAATATTTTTTGCTAATGAGATAACATTTAAATTGAACTTGGTTATGCACTTTATTTTCTACAATGCTCAGTGGCGACATCTAGCTACACTCATTCTACGTGATGTAAAATAAATAAGTTCGGTAATATACCGACAGGGGCGCTAGCTAAAGAGAATTCTCTTTTGAGAAGAGAAAACATATGCAGCTGAAATAATGAAAAAAGTATCAGCAAGATAGCGAAAAATGTATCTGCAAGATAGCGAAAAATGTATCCGCAAACTCAGTCAGCTAACCATATTGTTTGTGATGAGATAAGAAAGTAAACATATGTGGGGGACCAAACCAAGTAAGCACTCCCCTTTTAAAACGCCACTGACTAACTGGTTTGGCCGACAATCGTGATCGTTATTATGACGATCCGCGGAGCGTAGTTAATGATCATCCACGAACAGTCGGCCTGCTGCCGAGCACATTTCGGTGGCCATTGACGGCATAAAGATTCAGTTGAAGTTTTACTGTTGCCGGCTAACGTTCGAAAATCGGAGGATCGGAGAAACGCAGATAAAGATAAACTCGTCCATTCAGCTGCCTCGCTCGAACACGCCGACACACACACACACACGCACGTTCGTTGTGGCACACACACGTGCAATTGCACTGGTGTAGGTAATTTGTTTACAGTCGCATCGCAACAACAACAAAAGCAGTGGAGTAAAAGATAGAAAGACGGAATAAATAAGAAGAGGAGGCCGATAAAAAGAAAGAGAGCTACGTGGAAAAGAGAAATTTCGACGTTCTAAGCCGAGTTTTAGTCTTAAACAAATAATCAGAACGAGCGGATAGACTGCAACTGGCATTATTATTATTGGCGATTACCACACCTGCTGAGAAACCATGGCCAGGTAAGTTCCAATACATTTGGCTCTAAGCAACGGCTTCTGCTCAATTTTGGTTGTATTTAATTTTGGTAGCATGTTTGACAACTTTCAACCTGCTTCTTTTTTTTTTTTTTTTCTTTTCCCCGCTTTCGAGCGCCTTTTGTGAGGTTAGAAAGACGGAGCAAAGTTCGAAATGCGACAAAAATCTGGCGTAGAGAACACAAGCCATCGAGCTAAAGATCATCTAGATCACCTAGACTTTCCATTATATGTAGAATCTTCTTTCAAAACACTTACTTACCAAAAATGAAGGATATGTGTGCTTTGATTTTCACATTTGGTGACATTATCATCTATATAAGTCAAAATTCCAGTGGATCAACACATTCCAACTTTCCCAAACTTGAACTTTAAACTCCTCTAAAACTAGATCATTATTAACTTTAAGTGGATTTAATGATCTATAATCCCACATAGCCTTTGCATTTGGAACTCAATTCAAAAGTTTAATGCATAACATAATAGTTGAAACTATTGAGGTCACACTGTACTATAATTAACACTTGCGTCGGCGGCTAATTCTACTTCATTACGAGCTGACAGTGGGTCATTTGGCCGGACACTTTCGCCAGCGAGAATCCATCACCTGAGAGTCACCTGCACTGGGAAAACAATGGAAATTTTCATCAACCCGTTGAAGGTGGCTATGCAGTGCTAGCCAATTGGAGAGGGAGATGCAAACAGGGCTAGACATTCCAGTTTCCACGCTAAATCTTTGACCTGTTCGAAAACCCTCTTTTGCAAGTCAAAAGCCGCCTTTTCAGCCAAATGACGTCAATGATGCAGTGGTGGGTATGCCGGAAATCGAGCGGAAAATTACAGGTTATTGAAATGAAAAGGAACCGCAGGGGAAACAAGATCATTACATATTGTGGCCATCGCATCCTGACAGGTTGCTCGAAACATTTTCGGGACGAATATTAATAATAATATGCCAGAGATTTATGGCCGCTCACAAGGTTGATTGCAGTTGGTAGGGTCAGTTACTCAAGTAAGTTTATGTGCAATGCTAATGATATGGGGGTTCTTAACGCCAGTCTCAGCGGAATGCGGTAAACTGTGGCAAATGATATCGCATTATGCAAGGCATTAAGGCACTAAGCTGTATTTCTCAAATAACACCCCACTTTATTACTTATTTCCTCACTTGTAGCTAAGTTCCATTAAATATAGTAATATCAGTTCCAAGGCAAAGCAAAACCATAATTTGAAACAAATTTCAAGTAGCACTGCCACCATAAATCGGCTCACTTAATTAAACCAGATAAGCACCGAACTGGCCAACTGAAAAATCTAATCTCAGTAGTTGATTTACAGCTGATAAGAAAGTTAATTTCGAAGAGTTGGCCGAAGAAAGAGGTGAATTGGAAACCTTAAGCCAAACGCTCGATGAGTTATTAGCCATTTGTGTTGATTGGGTCACCTGTCCCTTTTCACCCCAAATTCGCTGGTCCACAAAGTGAAAGCTCAACTTGGCTAACAAGCGAGCGTTTGAACTGTGAGCCTGGCTAAAACGATGACTTGCCAATTCGTGTGTGCAAATATGAGCACCTGCAAAGGCTTCAACTGCACTTTATTTACTTGTGACAGCTCTGCAAACTCGAGGGTCTCCTTTAATTGCTCAAAAGAAAATTTGCATTTCGTCTATTTTTTTATTTTTTTGCATATTCAAATACGGGAAATGTAAACGCAACACATTTGTTATGCAGAAATTATACCACGCATCGTTAGAGGGCAGTAAAAACCAAAGAAATCATCTTCAATGTTCGTCATTATAAAATCATTTGGCATAAAAAAAAGGGGAGACAACGACTGGAGGTCATTAAAAGAGAAATGCGCCAGACTTGGCTAATTGAATGAACATGTTGCGTGTTTGTTGGAGCCCCAATACGTTTTGTAATTTGATCGAAAGTGTTCGAAAATTAGGCGATAGCAAAGTGGAAATGGGAATTCCCCAAAGCTTAGGAGCTTAACTAAGCTGATTTGAAGGAAAAAACTAAGTTTATTTATTGTTAAAAGGCAGCATGATATATTTAAGAATCGGTAATAGTTCGACTATATGACTTGGATGAATAATGAATCCAAAAGAGTAGGCTAAAATGCTATTTATTGCTAGAAACTAAAAAAATCTTTAGAGATCAAACCATTTGATTTATGAGCTTAAGCGCACGACTTGATTCCAATCAAAGAAAACAGAGACACCCACGAGATTGCTTTGCATTCCAGCATTGACCCGCCAGTCGGCACTTGCTAAGTAATCATTAGTGGTATCAATATTAGAAGACATACAATGGGCACTCAGAACTGGGAGCCCACGAGTAAAACGGGTTTTTAGCGGGACAAACAGCCAAGATGCGCTCCCCTGAAGGTTTTTACGGGTGAACGAGTGTCGTAAGCACAATGGTGGCTCCATTGGACCATTTGAATGGGCGACGAGAGAAAGTTTGCTTCATCTTGTCTTGCACGATGGACGGCAGTGAACTGATTGGAAAACCCTTCATATTTCAGCTCACCCATCACAGACTTCTATGCGGGTCGCAATGTCTTCATCACGGGAGCCACTGGCTTCGTGGGCGTCACCATTGTGGAGAAACTGCTGCGCGATGTTCCCAACGTGGGCACACTGTACCTGCTGATGCGGGCCAAGAAGGGCAAGAGTGTGCAGGAGCGACTGGAGGAGCTGAAGAAGAACTCTGTGTTCGACAAGTTCAAGGAGCTGCAGCTGGAGTCGCGTCTCTCCAAGATCGTGCCCATCGAGGGCGATGTGGGCTTGGAGCATCTGGGCATCTCGCCGAAGGATCGCCAGACCCTGATCGACAACGTTAACGTCGTCTTTCACTCGGCTGCCACCTTGGACTTCTTCCAATCCCTGAAGGAGACCACCAACATCAACTTGCGGGGCACTCGTCGAGTGGTGGAGCTGTGCCAGCAGATCAAGAACCTGGATGCTTTGGTCCATGTGTCCAGCGCCTATGTGAATGCCTATTTGACCAAGGTCGAGGAGAAGCTTTATCCCGCGCCCGAAGATCCCGAGAAGATCATCCAGCTCTCGGAGACGCTCAACGATGATGCCCTCAAGGAACTGGAACCAAAGTGAGTGGCTCTTAAAAAACTAAAGGGTTTATTCTTATAAATAATGAATTATCATCTCCCAGACTTCTGAAGGATCACCCCAATACCTATACCTTTACGAAGCATTTGGCGGAGCACGAGGTGGCCAATGTGGCCAGCAAGTTCCCCTGTGGCATCGTTCGTCCGAGTATGAGTGAGTATTAGGTAGACTATTAACTTTCTTCCAGAAACCAATGATTCTTTGTTACATGCTAAAGTCACTGCCGCGTGGAAGGAACCCATTCCCGGATGGACCATTTCGAAGAACGGTCCCCAGGGCTTCTTCATGGGCGCCTCTAAGGGCGTACTGCGTCGCCTTCCTTTGGATCCCAGCATCATCATGGACTACATACCCATCGATGTGGTGGTCAATGGCATCATAACCACTGGCTACTATGTCAACTCGCTGCAGGCGAAGAACGGAGGACGCCCGGCCGATCTGCAGATCTTCCACCTGACCTCCAGCACATACAAACCCTTCCGATTCGAGCTGATGACGGACAAGATCAACAGCTACCTACACGACTATCCTCTGAACAGTGCCGTCTGGTATCCCAACCTGCGTCTGGTCAAGAGCCTCTGGGTCTTCCGACTGAGCGCCATTCTGTTCCATTTCATACCTGCTATTATCCTGGATCTGGTCACGAAAATTGGAGGCGGCAGGCCCATGTAAGCATACATTTGGTACGCCTATTTCCTAGTAAACTACATGATTTCAATTAACTTTTAGCTTGGTTCGTCTGCACAAGAACGTCTGGAACTCACTGAATACCCTGGAAAAGTTCATCTTCACCGAATGGCACTTTGATAGCAAGCGTCTATTGGCGCTATCGAAGACCTTGAACATAGTGGACAAGAAGAAGTTCTTCATCGACATCGGGGAGCTGGCGTGGGATGAGTACTTTTCCAACACGATCCTGGGCGTGCGCCAGTATCTTAGCAAGGAGCCTATCAAGAACCTAGAGAAAGCGCGCCGCAAGGACAAAATGTAAATATCGTAAATAATTCTTTGTAAGTTACCATACTAACCCTTACCTTTTCTAGTCTCCTGGGTCTTCATGTGGCGCTGCAGCTGTCATTTTGGTATGGAGTCTTCAAGTTGATCGTGTGCCTCACCGGAATCTCGACGGCTAAAGCAGCTCTTGTCCTGCCCGTCCTTTACTACCTGTTTGGACTGCTTTAAGAAGCCGAGGAATATTCCCACATAGTTCAACATTTTCTCAATGTTATTTATGCTTAATGCACTTTGTATGAGGTTTGGTTTTACAATATAAATATAAAAACAAGCGCAGCTCTTCTTTGATTTAAAAATAAATGTTTATTATAGGAAACACTTAAAGAGGATACTATTGATTGTTAAAATCTGGTATTAAATTAGATCTTGCATCCTAATTATAGTAGTTTAATACACATTCTTATGATACAGAGGTAATAACAAGCTTTTTAAGCTGGCTAAAAAGTGTAACATTTTTGAACTTCCCACCAAACTGCATTAAACCTGGTCACATCGAATTTAGTGTGACCTCACCAGTGGACGCCATCGAATACCCAAGTGCATCCCAAACCCGAATCAACAGTTTCCCAACAACAACAACAGCCAGCAAACGACCAGCTGGTCCAGTGGATCCAAAACTTCATCAATTGGCCGAAGTGTGCAGGAAAGGCGAGGGCTTTTCTCCGCACTTGACCCATTTGCGGACACACAAACGCTTGCCGAGCCCAGAGAAGTCATGTACTGAGAGCAAACCGAGGATGCGGAGCCCAGAAACGGACAGTGAGCACTCGGAGACGGACTCAGTCGGCTCCACCACGGACAGTCAGTCCAGTGGATTGGGTGCGGTGCGCCACCAGCGACGGAGCACCCAGCGTCCGGATGTCTTTAGCATTAAGGCCATGGCGCCTAGGTGAGTCAGTGACTGAGTCTCCGTGGCGAGTCCAAAGTTCCAGCTTATCTGTAATCTAATCTGACCCTTTCGAAGACCCAATGCCGGACCCGGCGGCTGGTTATGTCTACTGCTGCCGCTGGCCTTGACCGTCCGATTGTTGCATCACGCCACGCCGGCATGCAAGGACCAGGCAAGGATGCAGTGGCTCCTCACGGTGGCCGCAGGCGGTATGGCTCTCGAAACACTGTGTTTCTTCATCTATGCCTTTGTGAAGACGGGCATTTTGGTTAAATGCCTGGTGAGCCTGTTGCCCGGAGTGGCCACCAGTTTGAGCTTCTATCTGCTGGTGGACACCTCGCTGACTTTCGCCATTATCGTGGGATTCGTGATGACCTCTGCGTATCAGCAAATCTATATTTATACACTACGTGGCTTCCAGAGATCCTTCACGTATGGAGAAGCCTCGGTTTTCGTCCAGGGACTGGTGCTCTTCGCTTTGAGTGCCATCCACCGGCTAGGTGGATTCTTCTGCGGCGGTTCTTGGCCAAGTGAGGAATTTGAGACGCTCGACATGATCATGGTGGTAAGTAAGGCTAGGAGTGTGGAATGGAATGGTACAAACTTTTAATAACCCGCTTATGTTGGAACTACAGA
Organism: Drosophila sechellia; assembly: GCF_004382195.2. Classification (NCBI taxonomy): domain Eukaryota; kingdom Metazoa; phylum Arthropoda; class Insecta; order Diptera; family Drosophilidae; genus Drosophila; species Drosophila sechellia. The sequence continues at coordinate 12,669,593 of NC_045950.1, read as the reverse complement.
GTGCCCTATTTTGCCTGCTGGTGTTCTGCGTGGCTCTCGTCCTCTTCCCATCGCTGAGGAAGCCTTACCGCTTCTACTTGTGGACGCTGTTGCTCCTCTTGGCTGTCACCTGCATGCCGGTGACGCGACCTCTTCCTCTGCTGGCACTTGTGCAGTTCCTGCTCCGGGATCAGGAAAGACTGGCCATCTTGGTCTTCTACATGCTGCTGGTTGTGCTAACCTGCCTCACAGTCGCCTGGCAAATTGGAAGCTCCGCGAAGGCCAATACACGTGTGCGCAAGATCTTCCACCTGCTCATTGTTATGGTCTATATACCCGGATTGATCTTCGAGTGCGCCCTGCTCTACTTGGCCACTGGCGTGGCGTTGGCTGCTTTCGTGGTCCTGGAGCTGCTGCGTCTGCTGAAGATTCCGCCATTCGCGGATAGACTAGCCCTGGCGTTCAGCACATTCAAGGACGAAAAGGACGCCGGAGAGTTGGCTCTAACTCCGTTCTGCTTGCTCATCGGCTGCTCAATGCCCATTTGGATGACACCATGTCCGTGCTCTGGCGACAATACTCTGGCCTTGCTTTCGGGGATTCTAGCAGTCGGCGTTGGAGACACTGCAGCCAGTGTAGTGGGCTCCAAGCTGGGACGCAACAAGTGGGGAAGTAAGTAAAATGAACTAAAAGGATGTCTATTTTGAGATACTCTGATCTTTCAATGAGTTCATTCGCATATATAAGATTCTATTTTAATACATGTGTCATACTTCTAGGATCTTCCCGCTCCCTGGAGGGCACCATTGCGTTCGTGGTGTCCATTCTCATGGCCGTCTGGCTGCTGGCGATTTCCGGCCTGGTGGCCATGAGCCAGGCCAAGTGGTTCGCCACCATATTCGCAGCACTGAATTCGGCTCTGGTGGAGGCGTTCACCGACCAGGTGGACAACCTGGTACTACCACTGATATTCTATACCATTGTGGGCCTGGCCTAAATAATTAGTTTTAGTGTACGCATTCCTCGGTGTATTTATATATAAAATAGCGCGGTTTAACTGAGTGTTTAATAAGAAAGTTTATAAAACTATATTCCATATCACATTTAGACGGACTTTTATGGGACTAAAAAGAAACGCTACTATTCTAAACTTTCACATAAACTATAAGTTTGATATTTTGTTTAGTCTAAATACGAGATTTTTTAGAACCTTATATTATTTTTTATGATCATCAAGGACATCTCGCCTTCTGATCGATTTTTACCCCTCTGAAATGCTAGTTACTAATTTCCATCCAATTTGTTTGTTATTCACAAAGGCTAGAGAATTTCTATAAATCCAATAAGAATTCGCTGACTTAACAGCGCACCCCGCCGACTGTTAAGTTAGCATAATCCACTGCGCGGGCGTCCAACAGAATGTTAGCCAACACGTGGGTCCACTGTTATGGGTGAAAAAACGTCACAAAAACCATGAAAATAACCGCGTAAACGGCACAAAAAACACAATTTCACTTGGTTTATATAAAGTGCAAACACTGCTGATTTTTATTACGTAGAAATGGTGAACGGATGGCTGCTAGACAAGTGTGTAGACTGGCTGCTCCAAAACGCTGCTTTCTCGCCTCGCAAGTGTGTTGCACAGTATATTCGCCCATTCAACCGCTTATTCGAAGAGAGCGAAGCCCATGTCGTCGTCCTCGGACTCGGACTCCTCCTTCTTCTCTTCCTTCTTGGCCTCCTTCTTGTCGCCACCGGCGGCGGCAGCGGGTGCGGCATCAGCGGCTGCGACGGCACCACCGCCGCCCACCGGCATCGAGGAGAGCTTCTCGCGACCCTCCTTGATCAGGTCGTCGATGCTCTTGCCAGCCAGCTCCTTGATGACCTTGGTCAGACGCTCGGCGTCAACCTCAACGCCCACGGAGCTGAGGATCTTCTCCAGATCGCCGTTGGCGGGCGAGTCCTTGCCACCGAGGACGGCCAGAAGGTAAGCAGCCACGTAACGCATGTTTAAGTCTTGGGTTCTTGACACGAAACGTGAATTGGCAAAATGTACGAAAAACACAACTTTCCTTCGCAAGTTGTAGTCGAAAAAGAGGCGGAAGTCAGTGTGGCCGCGCGGTCGAGGCTCGAAAATACCAGCTCATACTTATATATACCAAAATATACCAATTCCTTATCTAGCAATACCCCTAATGAACCGATAAATAATAATATTATTTTTAATTTTGATTTTAAGTAAAAGTTAAAGCAATATTATTAATTTGTAAACAATTTTGTGGGTTTTTTACATTTAAAACAGCAAAAACTATATAAATATATACATCATGGAAATCTTATCATTTGCAACACTGGGTTTCGAACTTGACTAACGTAATAGTGGGCTGCGTTTTGCCTTTGCAGTATTGGGTCACACTATTTGAATCGGTTCTGTTAAGTGAGGCCTAACATGCTGTTAAATGACTGGAAGAGTGGAAAATAAGAGCGATCGTAAGTTAAGAGACGGAAATAGGGATGCGCAAAAGTTAACAGCTAGCTATCGATGATTAACATGACGATCGTATTAACATAGAATATAACTGGTATATGCATATACATAAAATTCTAATAAGCTACATTTTAAAAACCGTTTCATAAAAAAGTAAAAATTAAATTTATTTTGGAAAATTTTATTAAATTTGATATGTAAAATACATAAATATTAGCGAATATTTTAAATTCTTCCCCTTTAAATTTAAGTTGCACCCAAAATAAATTTCAGATAAAAAATGAGACCAATCTTATTGTATGCTGTATATATAATTGCATATATAAATGATTGTTGTACAAAATTTTGAAATTGTATAATGCATTCCTGAACTTTGTGTATCACATTTCGATTTGGAGGGCCTTAAAACGCCCTCGAGAATCGTTTCACACGTAATGGTCATCAGATGGTTGATCGGCAGTAGTATTCACACTTAGCTTACGACTACAAACATATTAAGGTATTCTTTATTCCGGATCCGTATCCGGACACAATAACTGGACTGTCGCGAAAAAATAAACAAAATGCTTCACTACACTTAAAGGAACATTGTAACAAGAACGAAGCGCGGCCGCAATGATCAGTCCACTTCCACATCCATAATCCATTATCCATTCTGGGCATCGGGACTATAGGGGTTCCTGCTGGAAGTAGTCGTGCTCCAAACAGGCCAAGGCGGATGGTCGCAAGTGGAGGTCGTAGGAAAGCATTTTCTGTGAAGGAACACAGGGTGTGCGTTAGCTAGACCATGGAACAAGATATCTTCATTTTCATGCTCACATTCAACAGATCATCGGCGTACTTGCACAGGTTTGGGCAAAAGTCTTTTGGTCTCTTTGGATGCCGCTGGGGAAAGTGTTCCAGGGCCACGGAAATGGTCTGTGGCCACTGTTGCTCGGTGGGTCTGCCAGTCAGTCTGCGAGAAATCGCATAAATGTAATTAAAATCTCCGAATTCAAGGGCAGGATTGTGCACTCACTCGAAGATGCGGTCCAGCTGATTCTTCTCGGAGGTGCCCGGGAACAGGGCGCGCCTATTGAACATATCGAAGATGATGCAGGCGGCGCTCCAGATGTCCACGGTGCTGTTGTAGGGCTGGGCGAGCAGAACCTCGGGTGCGCGGTACCACAAGGTGACCACCACGGAGGTGAGCTTCATCTCCGAACCGTAGGTCTTGGCCAGGCCAAAGTCGGCGATCTTGAGGTGGCCCTGCGAGGAGACCAGCAGGTTCTGCGGCTTCAGATCCCGATGGATGATGCGGTGTGAGTGTAAGAAGTCCACACCGGTCAGTAGTTCCCTCGACAAGCGCTGCAATATGAAATTATTATATACTATGAAATTTGTTATCATTTGGAGACCCACCTGAATTGTGGGCGGCGACATGCCCGATTTGGGAAGTCTGTCTATAAGATCCGACAGATCCTGCTCCACATGCTCGAAAACCAGCAGAATCAGCAGTTGGCCGTCGCGCTCCAGAAACTGGCATACTTCGTACAGTCTGAAAAAGTAGGGGAAGAGCAATCTGTATGTATAAACTGTGTGATTTTGTGCGACAGAGCGCGATGTATGGCGGAAATGTTGAGAGATATAGAAAAAGTGGCATAAAATGCTGCTGGTTACGGTGGCGCCATTGGCCATACTTTGCTCGTTTCGGGAACTACGCGAAGCACTCGAGACAAACACATGCGCACACGGCGATCAAAGAGCGAAAGAGCGCAACAAGTAAGAGAGGCTAGAGATCGTTTTCGGACAGAGGCAAAACGTAAACGTTGGCAGAGCAGACTAGCATTATGTTATGTTAGCATTATGTTAGAAGCATTTCGGGCAGTTATTTTAACATTGCCTTTGAATTACTTAAAACGGCGCGCTTCTATTGAAACCTTCAACAGATACACTTGCTGTAGCAACTGGAACGTTGAACTTTTAAAAATACAGACAAATACAAGAAACCAAATTTACCACTGACTTATTTCTTGTACCCCTCCAACCGCTAAAAAATACTTTTGGCTTCAAACAAATTAACAGCTGCAACTTTGTAGCCATCTGCAACTGAACTTAACATTCTGTTGTGCGAGAGCTCTCACTCTCACTCTCTCTCTCTCGCGCTCTTGTACTGTACATATGACATTCGGATCGCGCTCTCACACTGCTAAAGTGCAAGCGAGCACGCACATCGATAACGCGCGACAGCAACATGTGGTTATCGAGCTGCTCTGCTAATTCAAATTCTTAACGGCCGCCGCAAGCGACTTAATGCCAATACAAAATTTCCGGATCTGCGGACTGCAGTGATCAGTTATCAGCGGGAACGGAGCGACTGGCTTGACTGGCATATGTCAGAAGCGAGGGCGTGCGCCGGGGGCAAATCGTCGGAATATTGCGGCTATAGCGTGCACAGATAAACACAAGCGCGCTGACATTGCAAGGCGGCTCTTTACAAATGAGTTTGGCAAATAATTGTGGCGCCGCCACTTGGCCCCAATGGCGCGTGATAACAACCCTCATATACAGCTAGCTATAGTTCTACAAAGAGTACTCAACTTCAAGGCCATTTAGAAGCCCTTGTGGCGGAATATACTACCCCATACTCACTTAACAATATTCGCATGATTGCTGGCATTCAGCTGCTTCAGCAGCGAGATCTCACGCAGCGTGGACATGGGCACTCCGTTCTCGTTCAGCGATATCCTCACCTTCTTCAGCGCCACTATGTTGCCGGTGACCACATCCCGGGCTCTGTAAACCGTTCCATAGGCACCTGCAAAAGTGGATCGAAATTGCACATCAAATGCTTATCGGAATATCAAAAATGAGGGGCCGCCCAAAACAACGGGAAACAAACGCGAAAGACAGCCCAAATAGAACGAAATAAAAGGCTAGGCAAAAGTCACTTGTGCGCCGATAAGATAGGTTGACTGCAGAAATGCAGAGAGGCGAGAGGGAGAATTTAACCTTTCTCTTGGATCGCCGATTTGGCATCGAAAGGGGCCACTTAGCTCCTTCATATCATTATGGTGTATTTATACTTTTCATATTCATCATCGTATTTATAGCCCTTACGATTGAAGTGACTTGATTTATTGGTTCATAATGATTTGCACAAACTGATCAACATAATAAAATATATAAACAAGTGGCAATGCAATACATGCATAAATTGGGCAGATATATGCAATAAAAATTAGTCAAAATATTGCACGAAATTCCGACTTATTTCCCCATGAAACTGCTTTTGTTTCAGGTACAAAGTGATCTCTATTCGCACGGGCGGAGAAATGCGACAAGAGACGAGCAATTCCCAATCAGAATCAAATGCCAGAGACTACATGTTGTCACCGAAAATTTATCACCCGTACGGACAAACGGACGGACGGACGGACATACATACATAGTAGACATGCGTGGGGTAGAAAGGCGAGAAGGCAGCAGCTATTTCGGTTGACACTGACATACATAGAAGCAGCAGATACAGATACACCCGAAATAAATGGAAATGGATTGGGGGGAGTTGGAGGGTGGGTTTTGGCTCGTGAACTGTGCCGCTGTTGCCACAGTCAAGCACAAGGCCGTGAGCTCGACTCGTTTTTGAACGTCGGCTACCGGTCTGTCCAATTGGAATTGTCAAAAAAATATACAAATTTACAAACAAAATAAACTCGCGAAATTGCGCACAGAAACCAAAAAAGCAATGCACTATGGGAAATTTATACACTTTTTCTGGCCAAAAAAATATGATATTAAATGCATGCATGTTTAGTTCTGCATGCCACAAATATATATAGATGGCGCCACAACGGTGACTAGTAAGACACCAGAAAAAAGTTAATTAAATAATTATTAGTTAGTTACTAATAAATAACTATATATATATTTATTAAACATCATTAAAGATATAAGCTAGGTAAGCCAATGCAAATGCAAAAATTATCTTAATATCTCGCTCCGTTCTCGAGTTCTTAATTTTGGCCAGAAAAAGTGGTCAAATTTCCCATAGTGCAAAGTAGCAACAATGAAACTTTGAGCGAAAGCGAATAATAATTGAATGAATGGGCACAGAAAGGCAGACAGCTGAAAGTTTGAGAGTGTGTGTTGTATAACAGATGAAATTGCGCGGAGGGGAAGGGCTCCATGAATGGTTTACCTTCCGGCTTTAAGGCTTTGACCCCCTCCCCGCCCCCCTTCAATTACCTTGGCTGAGCCCATGACTCGCACAAAAACCAGTAACAATATCCATCATTAGCATTCGCCAGCCCAGAGATCGGTGACGTAATTGATTTGGGCTTTATTTACAGCAAACAAGCGATCGTAATTGCTGACCACCAAAAAAAAAGCAAAGACCATGAGCCACTTGTCAGATCATTATGGATGTGAGATCGGCAGAAACACGTGGTCCGCCGAGAGTGGACCTAAAAGTATGCAGGAAGGTGTAGGAGCATTCCATGCTGACATCCAATATTTCCCCTTTTAGCGGAATTTCCACGCTTAATTAGTAAAGGGGGTGAAAAGACATTCGGCCAAGTGTACTTGTCATTTCAGCTTCATAACAATGTCGGAACCCCCGATTGATCGTAAATAAAAGTAAACAGTAGTGAAACCAAATAGCCCAGACTTTGTTAGCAAATTAAAGTTATCAAACGCTAACAACAAGCGGCCAGCGAACGAAGCCGACCGTGTGAAGAGAGCCGACCTATCCCAACAACAAAGCATCCACATTCCCATTATCAAATACCCAAGTTGCTCACCTTCGCCGATGATGTTGAGCTCCTGGTAGTTGAACGGATCGCCATCGCCGAACTTCTTCCCCTGGGACATTTTCTGCCGCTTCAGCTGGCGTACATATGACATTTAGCTGAATTTTCACTGTTATTTGCGTATTGCTCTAATATTCCGGGTAATGGACACCGTTAGTTGCACCAGCTGGAAGTGAAGGGGTGTTTTTCTTTGTGGTTATCGATCGTCTGCATGTCGCGTATCGATATGTCCTTGTGCCCCAAGCGATAGTTCGCACAGATCGCAGCGTGAGAGGGCGCGAGCGAGAGAGGGAGAGTGTGAGAGAGAGGGAGGGCCTTACCTGATTTCATACCTGTTGCCTTTTCTAGATAACCCCAAAAGCGGCGATAAAGACTGGTGTGACAGGTGCGCTAATGTAAGAAGTCTGGCTATATGCTCCGCTATGCTTTTCTATCTCCGAGAACCAAAAACCGAAAACATGGACAACTACATACATACATGTATGTAGATGGCGGCGGTCGTTGAACCGCGTTTAATATTTTCTTTCATTTCGTACATACTCCGTTTTTATGTCTAACCAATCGCAGAACGGCAAAGGCCAACACTAGTTATGACTTATTCATGTTCTTTCGTGACGCTGCTCGCCGTCTCCCCTTTGCCGCTTCGTTCGTGCATCCTGTTGCTCTTATTCGAGCTTGCCTGTGACGCTGTACTGGTGATCTGTAGTTGGCGTGGTACGCTATTCTCTCCTATCTGGAGTACTACTACTTTTCTGCCAGCAGAAAGTATGGGCACCGCAAAAAGAACCCGAATACAATGTGTTTTGTTGCTGCCATTTGTCAATTAATTCTAATCGCGAGACAAGCGAAACAACAATAATAAGCGACACAGACACCAAACTGGATAGAAAGAGAGTGGGTACAAATGGGAATTCGGAAAGGAATTGCGAGGTGTATATGTAGGTCTAAAATATGTACATGGTTATTGTTGCACTAGTTTTCGCCCCCTCTCTCCATCCCTCTCTCGCTCAACATTTGCGTTCTACTGATAAGGAAATTTGGGCTTCACTTTACTTTTTTTTTTTCGGTGAGCTTCAATGACAATTTTGTCGTTTTTCTCTCAACCGTTGTGCGAAATATTAGTTAAATATTAAGAAAATGTGGTTTTTATTTGCCCAGAGACTCGAACACACACAAAAAAACGACGCTAAGTGATTTCGCTTGAGAGATCGGTCTTGCACACACAACACCTCACACACACACGCACACACCGGAGTGGACACACACACAGGCGCAGGTATTATGAATACATATACGATTTTTATTCGCTTTGACGAAATTTTGGCATTTGTTGATAATCCAGCAAGAACCGCACGATAGGAGCAACGCGACGCGATTTTTTGGTGCCAACACGGTTCAGTTGCCCGGCAGTCGCACTTTAATTAAGTTTTTAAAACGTCTTATAAATTTTTACCAATATTCGTAAGAGCTGAGTGATTTTGTGTTTTCGTTGATGGCACAGCTCTCGAAACTGTTTTAGATGGTCTACTTAACAGCGGTTTCTCTTCGCCTGTTATCGCCCGCTGTTAGCAAACAGACGGCCGCTAACAGTGTGCTGTAGACGGCCAATCGGTTAACCGGTTAATTCCGAAATTGCTGTCAGCGATCGTTATTGAAATGTTATTCAGATTTGATATCCTTAGTGGGATTGCGTTATACTAATGTTATTGATTTCTGGTAACTTGATATTTTCAACTTGCAATAATGCCCAAAATTATTATTTTTGCCATGCGAATTTCAGGAATTTGATATATGTATTATATGTTAATGAAAATAATATTTGAAAAATTTTATTTTATTACTTATGATAGAATGTGAAAATTTAAAACTGTCGTGGTCAACTACAATTGGTCCACACATTTGTATCATTGACTTTTAGCATTTTTAGGATTTGGTAAACTTAAATTTTTATAACCCTGCAAAATAATAAAAAATTCTTGAATAAAATGTTTTAATGTTCTAGATTGGCGGCATAAATCAATTTGTAACTCAATCCGGCGATAAAGTCACTCGTGGAATGTATAATTTATTGACATGAGTTAAATGCCAAAAGTCGCTCAACCTTTTTTTTTTTGAGTGAAAGCTTGTTAACCGATTTCCAGCGATCTGGGCGGACTGCCAATTTCGAAATCGAATCAAGGCATTCCCAGTGGGGCGCGTAAATTTAAAAACAATGTTGCAAAAACATTGTGAAACCAACAACCTCATTTAACACCGCCTATCAATAATGTTACCAATTGGATTGGCGAACATTTCCATGGTTTTTGGGGAAAAAGCGCGATTAATTAGTAACGAAATCAAATTAGAGCATGGTGACGAAGTCAGCCAAGTGTTAATTACCACCAGCGGGTATCAGGCACCTAAATTATGGATGACGTACGCCTTTCCGGCTCAAAGTGAAAGGGCAAACAGCGAATGCGAATGAGAATACGAATGGTCAGGATGGCAGTGGTTGGTGGGAAATGGAAATATCACTTTCCCAGACAGCCGGAACGTGCCCCCTTTCTCACCTTTGGTGGCGCCAGTCGGCGATTGGCATTTGTGATTCAATTGCTGCAGTCCATCTTGGCCACTTAGCACCTCGATGAGTCGTACTCCTCCGCGGAAATCAACGCCCATCCGTGGAGCATACCTCGTCCAATTAGAACACCAGCATTTCCGACTCCCAGCCAACTGATTCATCTGAACTTAGAGAACATGAATGAATAATGATGAGTGTGTGCTATCAGGATTTCTGGGTATCACAATCGGCTTTGTCTTTCAACCAATAATTCCCGAGGAAGCTGCCATCGGATTAGCCACTTAATTTGCATTAGTTTGAATGTCTAGATCGTTGCCGGAATAATGGGATTATGTGTACCGTTAGGATCCGGTCGGATCTGAAATTCAGCGATCGGCGAATAGACGCAAGTCGCTGATAAGCATTTATATTTTGTTTTTCACTCTCTGACATTTTGTCGGCCAGTGACGACGGCGCTTATCGGCGCTGGCGATTAATCTTATTGCGTTTCAAACCGGCTGCGAGCCAAAAAACTAATTTAATTTAAATTCATTGTGCAAATATAATGGTCAAAATGGCTTGGTTCTGGCTAAAAATACGCAAGAAAATGACAAGCCAAACAAAGAGTCCAAATGAATCGCGTTCTGAGCCCGTTTTTTTTTGTTCGGGGGTGTTGACGGGCAATTTGGCTAAATGTTAGCCAATTGAATAAATCAGCCAGCAGCAGCGCGGCAGTCTGCCGCAGCAACCGGTTGGCCATTGACACGGCCAAGACGGGTCTCGAAATCGACAAACTAATGCCACTTGGCCAACAACGTCACTGGCCCAACGAATCGAACACACTAGTCCCAAACCCGAACCCCAACGATCGCAGATCTGAGATCTGAGAGGCGAGATCTGAGATCCGAGATCTGATCCACTGATCACGTGCGGCAAGAAGGGGGTTTTCTTTTGGCCAGCGGTATCCGGAGACCCGATCCAGTCGAGCGCGGCTCATTACCATTGGCATTAAACAAGAAATCGCGACCTTGGGACTACGTGTTCCCCGTCAAGCATGAAAGCCAAGCTCAAGTGCTGGGTTGACAGTTTTCCAAACATCCATCCAAACATGCGTCACCGCACCGCACAGCGATTTGCATAATGATCTCCAAATTGGTTCCGATCCGATGCCGTGATCTCGGCGCGGGATCTCGAGATCTTGCGATCTCTAGAGCCATAGATCTTGAGAAACTTTACGACTCCATGGTGGCTTCCGTGTGTGTGGCGCCAGTTCCCCATCCTAATCCCCAGTCTCATACTCATCCTGTTTATCCGCTATCCGCGGGATTAGTGTCTTCTTGATTAGTAAGTGCGTCATGGAAAAAGTTTAATTAGTTCCCGCCGAAGATCGAAGATCGGTTAATGCCAAGCGCAAACAAACACGGCTTATTGACGCATATGTGATTCGCTGGGATTCGATTTGAATTGAATTGAATTGATACCCCTGGGAAGCCGCAGAAGCGTTAATTACGTGACCAGCTGGAGCGGCCAAAATGCAGCCAGTGCCAGCAATTTGGCAACTTGGCCACAAAACACTGGAACTGGAACCCTCGTTTTTTCTTTTTTTTTTTTGGCGGCAAAGGGGGCTGCTACGCACGCCGCGATATCGGCAATATTTAGCGAAACCCGGGTCCAAACCAGTTCCGCGGGGCGAGGGCATCGAATCGGGCCGTATAAAAGTGAATTGTCACAAAAATTCTGAACAGTCGAAGCGCACGCTCAGCGGCGACAGCATCGAGAATCGAAGCAGATAAAAGCCAAATCCACAGCCCCGGGGGCCAACAAGGTGTTAAGCGATCACTGATAACAAACTAACTAACTAACGATCGATCAGAACGGTTTCGACTTTACGCGAGTGCAATCTTCAATCTACAATCTGCAATCTACGATCTGCAATCTACGATCTGCAATCTACAATCTTCCATCCGAATCGGAACAAGTGACAAAGTGCAGCCTCAAAAACAGGATACTCCACTCATTTAGGCTACTGAACGCAACCCGACTACCGCATACCCAGCAATGATGTTTGCGTACACTTGGCAAGTGAGTATTATTGCTTATCGCAGTTCGAAATTTATGAGCCAAACACAACACAGGCCAACAAAGAAACGTGTTTCGTCGATTAACATTTTCATTTTCGACCAAAAACCGAAAACCAAAAATTCACAAATTAAGGCTGCAAACGGACAGCGTACTCTGATTTTTTCGCCGCCGGACAAGGCCGAACGCATTATCGAATCAAGTTATTCTATTTCTATATCTTATAGCTGTTTCTATTTCCATTTCCATTTCGATTCGATTCGATCTTGTGATCATCTCGATGAGGAAGTGTCGTAAAATGGCTTTATTTCGTGCCCATGGCACTTTGCACTTGATCTTGGGCTCATCCGCGGATGATCATCCATCCTGCTGGGAGCCTTGATACCGTTTACAAAGTCGAGCTCTTAACCCTGAACCACATGAAACGCAACCGGTTACAGTCTCGGTTTCGATCTCGATCTTCTCCTTCTGCCCCGCTGCTGTTGTAATTAATTTGTTTTGACTGCGGTTAAGGTTTTACATAATTCAAAAACCAGCGAAAAACATAGCACAATTACACTTGGCCTAGCAGATGGGTGATCCAGGAAGGGATTGGGCTATGCCAGCGATGCATCCGGTTGGGTGGCGCCTAGAGATCAGCTGGATTCTCGGGCTCATGCCCGATGACGCCCACCAAAATCGCGACGACGTGCTCATGAATATTTTACGTGCGACTATAAATTAGATTTGATTGCGGTTATATCATGGATCGCCTCCCCTTCGCCGCCAGTTGGTTAATTTAAATTAATTATTGTATGCTAATTCGCAGCATAAGCGCTAAGAGCAGACAGGTTCTGGCCGGCGCAGCCACTGGCCTCCACCAGCTATTCACACCTCTGACTGACTTGTGTCCCATCCCTTGCTTCCTTGTTCCCTTGCAGCTCGCTCCACTGGTCCTGGTCGTCCTGGCGACAACGATGACGACGATGGCTGCACCGCAGCAGCAGGAGGTGCCCCACGCCCTGCTGGACATCGAGACGCCCAATCAGTTCAACTACAGTCCCTCGCCGCTGGCCCAGCCGGATAGCCTGCGATCCAAGCCGTACTTCGACTTCCTGAGCACCCTGTATGCCCACGATACGGCCAAGTCGAACCTTTTCCGGCCGTATTCGGTGCGCCAGCGCAGGGATGCGGATGTCCAGAAGCTGAGTCGTCCTCGCCGGGCCATCGTCTTTCGGCCGCTGTTCGTGTACAAGCAGCAGGAGATCCGGAAGCAGGAGATCCGGGACAGGAACGCCCAGAGGCGCCACGATCTGAACCGCCTGCAGCGGGTGTAGTACTCGCAGGAACAATCCAATCGAATACAGTGTCCATCCAGCCAACCCGGGTTGGGTTGGCCTTCTACAGGGTCCTCTAGCACTTAGCCACTTAGCCACTTTCGATGCGTCCTAGCCCTAAGTCAAATGCACTGCAGCACGTAAAGAGAAGGAGAGAGGAGGAGCACTCATCATATCAAATATTATATTATATTATATTATATATACACACATTCGCACCAGCACACCAACCACCCACCCACATCCTCGTAGTTTAAGGCCAGATGTTTGTTATGTCACTTGTTATCGCGACGTTTGATTAAAGCCAACAAAACTGATATCAAAATGCAATAGCTGCTTTCTTACTTTCATTCTGGGGGCGATTTATTCATCCGAATCATCGGTATGAGTGAGATGAACTCATGTGACCGGCTGGAGATCTAGTTTTGGTCGCATTGCACTTGGAAAGGCTATTAACCGGATCTTCACTGGGTTTTTAATCACGCTACCGTTCAGGTTTTTACTTTCTGAATTCGTTTAGCATATGAAATTTGGAATAAGTTCTTCAATCCTCCGAAATGATTGAGGCTTTCCCTTTTTTTTTTTGCGTCAGCAGCAAAACATCATAAATTATAATCTTTTATATGTATTTATAATTTTAGGCAGAGTAACTAACAAAACTCACTTGCAGTTAGTTGCAGCTGGTTATAAAACCAATTGAAATCATGCTGAAATAGCTAGTAGATAGATGAGTATAGATTTTATGGCTATGGTAACTAAAGTTCTATAATTATGCACTTTAAATTGTATTTTAAAATGTATTTTTCTGTAGAAAACAAGGAAGTGAGTTGTTAGCTGCCACAACTCACTATAAATATTTATGATCCAATGAAGCACACGTTTACTTGCCACCAATCATCGCGTATCTTGATTGAATGTCGAATGCCAAGAATGTATATTCATGAAATATCTTCATTTATATCGAATCTTCATTAAGTAAATATCAGTTGGAGTTGCGAATGAGTTGGGCAAATATTTTGATGCCTACTCGCCCCACACGATATTCTCGATCCAGTCGGTGTACAGATGGACCTTGGTGTACACACTGGGCAGCCCGTGGACACCGCAGACCAGGCCGTAGGAGGTGATGCCAATCACCTGCTTCAGGCACGAGTAGGTGGGATGCTGCACGAAGAGCGGGCCACCGGAGTCGCCATAACAAGTATCCGCACTGGTGTACCGCGATCCCGCACACAACTGGGTGCGCTCATCGATCTTGTGCTCCAGCCGCTGGCTGCACTGGCTGACATCGAATCTCTCGAGGCTCACCTTGAGCAGATGCGACGAGGCGTGTCCACCCTCCGAGGTGGCGCCCCATCCTGCGGCTGCCACCTGTAGATGCTCATTTCCGCCATCGAGCGGCAGGCAGGCAGGTGCCACATACTCGCTGAAAGTCGCCTCCTTTTCCAGCTCCACCACGGCAATGTCGTTCTTGCGACTGCCCGTGTCATCATCTTCGCCGTACGCCGGATGCACCACATAGTTGACCACCCGGAAGTCCTGCGGCTGGGCATCATCCGTGGTGCTATTGTAGTCCAGTTCGCCCAGTCTGACCACGTACTTGGGGGAATCGTAGTTGGGATCCAGACGCTGCTCCTTGGTCCTGAGATTAATCAACAAAAGCAGTCATTAAATATTTGAGTTGGATGAATGATTGATGCTTTTTTAATTGATAAAGTGTCGAAACTGGATTATTCCAAATTCCGATTTCCACGTAGGAAAGATTTTCGGAAACATAATGTTTAAAACATGATGTTTTTTCTGTGTTTAGACCATTATTAGCAGCAAAACATCATAAATTATAATCTTTAATATGTATTTATAATTTTAGGCAGAGTAACTAACAAAACTCACTTGCAGTTAGTTGCAGCTGGTTATAAAACAAATTGAAATCATGCTGAAATAGCTAGTAGATAGATGAAGTATATGCAAGTACAGATTTTATAGCTATGGTAACTAAAGTTCTATAATTATGCACTTTAAATTGTGCACTGTAAATTGCGCAGTGACGAATAGATATTCCGATAATCAAATGCGAATTTATGCTGATTTTTTGTTTTTCTGAACTAAATTCCAAGCGACAAATAAGAGGCTGCTCTAAATAAATTAAAGTTATATGTTGGGCTAACATTATTTTAATAAATTAAATGACAAGGAGTAGTACTTTAAATTAATAAAAGCTAGTAGCTAGATAAAGAAAGATGTTTTTAAGAAAGGAATTTATTTACTTTTGCTTTTGTTGAATATTAATTACTATTTATGTTTGGTCTTGATTACACTGTTATTTCTAATCAACTTCTAAGTGATATAAATGTTCTTGGGATTTTCAAATACCACTTACTCGCTGGTTTCCAGGCAGTGGGCGGCGGTGAGCACGAACTTGGGATGGATGATGATGCCCCCGCAGTCCCAGTCGATTTGGGATGGGTTTTTCCCGCGCTGACCCAGCAGCGCCATGAAGGGAAATTCCCGGCCAGCGGCCTTGGCGCCACCCACAATGAAGGGGGTGGTGCGGCAGGAAGTTCTTATCTCGTTGAAGCGACGGCATTCTGTTTGGGTGCATAAATATCATATTTTTACTTATGATTTGTTTCAAGATTTCTTTGCAGTGCAGCTCAAAACAGACCCTTTTCGAATCTCCTGAGGCCAATATCTGCGGAGAACTGCTGCGATTGAGCTTGCATATTGATGGGCAGTGGACAGCAAACAATGCCGTTGAATTTGTCGCAATATTTCACAAATCTTCCGATTAGGTGCAGATCGAAGAATACAGACGGGCAATCCGTGGCACTCAGTTCCTTGCACTCCCCAGTTCCATTATCGCAGAATTCGGATAAAACATTGCGTATTACTGCTAGGATTAGCAGGATCTCGAATATCACTTGCATGTCAGCCAACGACTATTTCAAAACTGAGCTCCGAAAATAAAAAGTTGGAAAGTTTGTTGATAAGCGGATAAGTAATAATGAGAGTTGAGAATCCAGTCCATATTACCATATTTGTTGCTTGGAAATTATTATTTAAAGCTGATAGAAGCATTAAGTAAAATAGTAGCAGAATCTAAAGTAAGATTTCATTGTTTTAATAGTATTATTAATTCTGCTTATTTGACATGTTAACAATATTTTTAAACTTTTTAGTTAGCGAATACACACACCCTTGCAGTGATGCCTCTCCTTTTGCCACGCAAGCCGAATGGTTGGAAACATTAATAAAATCGACAACTATTCTTATTGTTCCACCCTACCCTAAAATTAGGCAGACCGTTCGTGGCAAATTATATAATTGGCAAAAGAAGCATGCAAAATAAATTGAAATATTTATAACCTATATATGTTATAAAAAACATGTTTGATACCCTTATTTCTAGCCATTTAATAAGTTAATAATAATAATTTATAAATATAATTTATATGCAGCCGACAGCCACTGCAAATATCTAGCTGATATTCCTATATTTTACAAACATAGGAAACAGCGTGAAATATTAATTCATAGCATAAATATTGATTTTAGACTTTCTAAATATCTTGTTTTATATTTAATACAACTAATAAATAAATTTGTATATGTAGAATCTGATTTTATGTTATGTTTCGGTATGTCTAATGTATCACGCTGGTATTTAAAGTATATTTTAACTGTTTAGCCGGTATTTTTAGCGTACGTTTGAGCGGTCACACTGCCTTAAATCTCTTTCCGTTTTTGTGCGCAACCAAAAAAGATGGCCGATGTAAATATCTAATACAAAATCCAATGAAAAACTCGGCATCCGTGCGGGAATCCAACAAAATGCCAAACGAAACACAATTAGAACACTTCGTTGCACGGCTGCTGGTGTTATTCTGGAGTTTCGCTTCGCGATTTACCGGCTAAATGGAAACTAATGTCGGTGTTTTTTTCGTTCTATGCAGCAAGTCGATGAAAGTCTGAAGAAGAAGCGTACCTTCAAGAAGTTCACCTACCGCGGTGTCGACTTGGACCAGCTTCTGGACATGCCCAAGTGAGTTGCCAGCTCCACATCCCCAACTGCAATCCCCAAATAAACGTGATTCCTTCGCCCAATTTAGCAACCAGCTGGTGGAGCTGATGCACAGCCGTGCCCGCAGGCGTTTCTCCCGCGGACTGAAGCGCAAGCCAATGGCTCTGATCAAGAAGCTGCGCAAGGCCAAGAAGGAGGCACCGCCAAATGAGAAGCCCGAGATCGTCAAGACCCACCTGAGGAACATGATCATCGTACCCGAGATGACCGGCTCCATCATTGGCGTCTACAACGGCAAGGACTTCGGACAGGTAAGAGCGAAACTGTGGAGGAGGACCTGTTTTTGGAGCACTACATGGTGTGTCAATCGCTAATCATTGTTCCCGCCAAGATGCTCCACATGCATCTTGGTTAGGTTGTTCAGATGCAGCCTTCTAAGCTTCGATATCCAAAAGTGGATAAGGTGCATGGTATATATAAAGTCATTCTGGGTGTTCCCAGGGACTTCATTCTTTTGAATTCAAATCGATTTCATAGACCAGGAATTTTGGATTAGTGATTGACAAACTAGATAGGAAGCTCTAAAAGATTGGCCCCTCTCAATGCACCCATTTAGATCCTAGATCCACACAACTAACACCTATTTTCGCCCATCCACAGGTGGAGGTCAAGCCCGAGATGATCGGTCACTACCTGGGCGAGTTCGCCCTGACCTACAAGCCCGTCAAGCACGGTCGTCCTGGTATCGGTGCCACCCACAGCTCCCGTTTCATTCCTCTGAAGTGAGCGCTGCTCCTCTTCTGGGTTGTTGAGATGAATGATGCGTGAATAAATGAAACGTACTTTTATAAGAACATCTGCGTTGCGTTTTCCATCTAATGCCGTTCGAAAAGTAAATGAGTGGTCGCCACTTAAGAAATGTACGTTATCTATTTATTGGAACTTTTAAATCAGTGGCTGCTCGTCTGTCCCCCTGGGAAGCTATCTGCGCTGTCGCCGGGCGATGTTGTGGCTGCTGGAGCTGGTGGTGCAATCGTAGGCGGTGTCCTTCATCAGCGAGGGACTCCTGCTGGCCGCCGCCGCCATCTCACTGACATCGACCGATCCGTAGGCACTGTCTTTAACTTGAGAAGCATATGGGAGATTAGCGTAGCTCGAGTGCCGGGCATCGCGAAGCTCTGAAAGTGCGGCAAGGATGACTATTAGTGACAATCAGTCGGCGGTCTTGTCATCGCCGAAAGAAGGAGCTCTTGCTGGGTGTTAGGCCCGTGGATGTTTGGAGGTGCTGGTTCAGCTGCTGCAGGCTGTGGCTCTGGCCGTGGTTAAAAGCGCCCAAAGCGGGATAAGCGGCGGTGGCTATGGAGGATTTGAGGATGCTGCGACTGGAGCCGCGGGTGCCCACTCCAATCGAGTTCTTGGCGGTGGGATTGGTGTTCACATCGAAGGTGGTTAGCAGGGGATTGTTGCTCTGGGTGCGCTGGTTCAGCCGTGGATCAGCCTCACCTAGACGATTCAGTTCGGTCTCCATGGACGTGTACATGGTCAGGTTGCTGGCCAGCAGATCCTGCCGCGAGCTTAGTGTCATCAGGCTGTCCGCGTTGTTCAGCGTGGACGCTGTGGTGCTGTAGTTGGAGGCGGGACTGGCCGACTTGGAATACGCCATGGCCACCTGACCCATCTCGCTGGGTCCCTGCTGCAGTGCACCAGTGCGCGGATCAAAGTGCTTCTGGGTGGCGTCCTTCAGGGTGCTGTTAATCTCCTTGGCGCTCTCCGCCGGACTTGTGGGCTTGCGCAGCGAGGATATGTGCCCGGGCAGCGGCTCCCGCGAAACCGACGAGGATGGGGATGCCGAATTGGTCTCCTCGTTCTCCTCCTGCAACGAATGTTTATGCTACAATGCTTAGTATCAGAGGTTGGGAACTTGTTCCTCTTAATAAGAATGAAGGTATTTCTGTCTAGTTCCTTCAGCTCCCCAATAAGAAACCCATTTATAATGCCAACTCTCACCTCGTCCTCCTCCGTGATAATGGACGACTCTATCCAGTCTTTGATGCGGTTCTTCTTCTGCTGCCGGTCCACATTGGTCTCGATACCGCAGTCGGCCAAGGTGTAGAGCAGCTTGTTCTTCTCATCCGGGCTGCTGTGGAAGGAGTACATGGAGGGGCACAGCTCGTCCGTCTCGTACTCGGCCATCTCCTTCTGGGCGGTCTTGGCCAGCCAGCGGTCGTCTAGGAACTTGGTAACGTCGGCTAGGCTCTTGGGTCGATTGGAGATCCTGGCAAAGAAGCGCTTGAACATCCGCTGCGCATTCGAGGTGAGCAGCTTGAAGAGTCGTGGAGTTCGCCGCAGCGGCATCATCATAAGTCCGCCCTGCCAGGCCAGATAGCGCACATAGCGCGGATCATCGGAGGCAGCCTTCTGCCAGGGCAAACAGCCAGTTAGACACACAAAAATCACAATGCCAAACTGCCAAACATCGTGGCTGGGATCGGCTCTGGAAATGGGTGAATATATTGGTCTCATATCGAAGGAAAGGATTGTAGTAGTTACTTGTAACTGCCCTCGGGCTTGATTTCTAATACTTCTGGCGGACTGTAGGGCAGCCACTCGTTGCGTCGCTCTACAGTGGAGCCTGTGGGAAAGGACTCGCCGAAATCGCAGAGCTTGATGCGCTGGAAGTCCGAGCGATAGATGAGCACATTGTCTAGCTTTATGTCCCGATGCACTATGTCTCTGTGGTGGAATGGGAAATATTACTAAGATGCCTAAAGAGGAGGATAAAGGAGCACTTTTCTTATAATCTACCAAAGTCTAGAAAAAGATCCTTTTCTTGTTAGAGATTGCTCCACTTGAGATACATTGAAACTCACTTTGAATGCATGTAGTCAATGGCCGAGGCCAACTGTTTCGCCACCCGCTTGCTGTAAACCTCACCCACACCCGAATCGGTCACGTTGGATGTGAGATCCCCTGCAATTTACATATATATATTTAGATATAAGATATTGCTAGTTTTTTAACATAGGATACCCACCTAGTGGAGCATACTCCTGGGTGAAAACGTAGAAGCCCGCTGTCTCGAAGGCCACGTCGTAGGTGGTCACAATGTGTCGATGGACTCCCAAGTGGAGTCCGTAGTGGAATTCGCGGTAGAAGTCACGCAGTGTTACATATGGCTTGGGCACAGCTTTTAGGACCATCTCCGTCTGAGATCCCCGATGCTCCACCAGTAGAATCTTCCCGAACCATCCTTCGCCAACGATCTGTATGATATCAAACTCGTCCACAAGCTGGATCTATATATAGATGGCATATTAAAACAGCTGCGATTGCGAGGGAACTATGCATAGATGTATTCAATGTGGATAAAGAAACTTCATGGAATCATAATATCTTTATAATGAAATAAAGATTATTAGTGGGCTCATATATTGCTAAAGAAAATAGGTTATGTAGAAGTTACTATATATAGTTAGTTTAGACCTTATGTTCTGGAACTCAAAGTATATATTCTTGGCTTGCAACACTTGCTGTTTTCAAATAGTTTTAGTATGCAACACGTGTTCATAAATAGCATTCCATTATTAACGAACTAATTTACTCACTTATACATTTAGCCTCCTATGCGGAAAAATCAAAGAGAGCTTCTTGCGAAGTGCAATGCCTCGTTAAAGACCCACCTCAACTATATCTGAACAATTAAGTGTGCAAATGCACTGGGCGACATGTGTCTATACTACATAGATACTATACAGAATGCGTTACCTAGACCTATTAAACATTACTGTATTCGCGATCGAGACGCTGCCCATTGCTGTTTGTATTTAATGATCAGAAATCTAATCGTTAACATGGCATTTTCCCAGTTGTATTGTAGACGATTTCCCGGGGAAGAGACAATTGGCAGATTGCCCATCATACCGACTGGGCCAAGACGAAGTCTTAATACCGTTCTCTATCTGCATATTTGTTTATGGCGGCGCGGTAAAACATAAAAAAAATAATGGGTCACAAGTCGCGCGGAAATGAATGAGTATTAAAATTCCATTTCGGATTGAATCATATCCGATCACTCACCTTCTCCAACTCGAACTCTCGTATCTTGTGAATGTTTCCACGTGGTTTCTTAGACATTTTGGCTGCTGTTTACATAGGCGATTTTTGGCTTCGAAAATTTGGTTGCAACTCAGTTTTTATTTACTGTACTGGTTCATAGCACTTGATTCACTTTCAATTCTGCGCAGCTTTGTCCATGAGCGGGCCAATAAAACAATTGAAACAGTTTATGTACGCGAATGTATCTACCAGATTGTATCTACATATTTACACTTCGTACACAAGGCGGGCGTTGTAAATATTTATAGCGACAGCAGCAGAAAGAGCAACAGAAACACCAAAGGAAAACATTTCTATATCTGTGCGATTCCTTTATTTTATACACGCTAGTATCTGCATTAATGGATCTATCTTTTGTTGCTGTTCCTGCACGCGGCTAAAGTAAATTAAGAGATTAATTGATCGGCTGAATTGGGATTTGTATATTCGCTTCCTGGTAAACGGACATATGTAGATATATGTAGATGGACTGTGCCTGGTGGAAATTCACCAAACAAATAATCCGAGGAGCGTGTGCGCGTATAAATATTTTGACACGTACACACACGGGGCGGAATTTGAGGGAAAAAGATTTCAGAACCAGGCCGTAGAATTCTTCTCGGCACTCTCCCGGCTTCGCTGATTCTATTCTGTTTTGATGTTTGTTTTCTCTCTTCGCTTTATGCATAATATCAACAGCTAAATTAAAAATAATGCCCGCTTGCCTCTTATATAAAAACCTTTGCGATAGTGTCGGAATTCTTTTTTCCGCCAGCGTAGATTCGCGCAGAATTGGTCCAGCGAAACGACGCACTCTAGCGAAAATCCTTAAGTGCCCTGGCTTTCTACATACATATGTAATTTTGTATGTATTTATACGGCTGCACTTTTAGACGAAGTCTGCGGATTGGTCGTTCACGCATCCGTACTACGCGACCGCTCGTTGCCAACTGCTCTCGGTTGGGATTTAAAAAAAGATATTCTGAGCAATGCACGCGAGCGTTTTCGAAAAGTTTTCGAAATATGTTTGCGAGTCAGATGTGGGAATATTGGGAAAGAGTGTGAACCAGAGCAGGGGATTGCACAAGATGAAAGCCAAAATAGAGTAGGGCCAACAGAAGCGGTGCTAACAGTGCTTAACCCTCTAGTTGCCAAGAAGATATACATTTCGCTTGAAATGAGAAAATGGAAATGGAATCTTATTAATTGTTAAAACACTTTTCCATACAATGTTCCATTTCTACGTATGTGACTTATATAACATATATTAAATGCGCTATTTAATACAAAGAAGAATGTTGTCTTTTTCAAATAAAAAAAAATAATATAAAATGTAAATTTATATAATAAATAAGCTCACAAACAATTTTGTCCAACAATTCAAAGAAAACAGCGGGTTAACATGGCCCTGCAGAAAAGCCTCTCAAGTTAACAGCAGCATCCCCAGTTAACAGCGCACACGTACAGCGAATGCTCTCGCACACAGAGACAGCCTGCACCAGTACACGCACATCGCGTATACGCCACGTTGTCGCTGTATATATAAGGCAACTCTAATTGGTCACTTCCGTTCCGGTTCCGTCGACGTTTCCTTGGCGCATGCGACTTCTGGCTTTCAGAATTGGGATTTCAGCTCTAGAGGTTCAACTTCACCGCTGCGCTTGACACACACACAAAACTTTTCCGCACATAAGTGGCGGTGCTGTGTGTGTGTGTGTTGGCGAGTGTTGGGGTGTGTGTGTGTGATAAGAGATGCAGCCGACGTAACAGTAACCACTTGTCGCGGGCTATAAAAGCAGCCGCTGGCCAGCAGCCATTTGCAAACGCTCGCATGTCACCGAAGGCGCAACAGCTCCGATTTTGAAATTCCCAACACGGCCCTCAAGTTGAAAGTTTTCCAAAAAAATTTAAACACATCCGCCCATGTGAATGTGAAGTGAAATTCGGGTTTGGCATTCGGCATTGGTTGTGTGGAGCTTTTTTCTAAGTTTTCTGGATATTTTTCAAACGTCTCAAGGATTATTTAACAATGGATTGGAGCAACTACATGATTTGAGCTTGGTATTTATTAGGTAAGTAAGCATATAAACCAGTTTTTGGGTATGTATTAAAATAACTACGATGGGAATTATAAAATCTAATGAGGTGAATAACTGAATAATTTAAAGCGAGCAACAAATAAACAACATAATATCTTTAAGAACCTAGTTTTCAAGTGCAGCTGGCACAGAACAAAAATGAAATATTCAGTAGCTGTAAAATGCAAAATATGGTCAAACACAGAGTAAATTTAAATTGTGAATGATTACAGATGGAAATACTGATAACTTCAAAATGTGTTGTACGTTTGATAAGAAAGCAATAAAGAAGGAATGTAAACTTCATTTAAACACATTGAAGTAAAGAACCAAATTCTTAATATTAGTTAATAATAGTTATTACTGTAATACTTTGTAATCTGGCCAACTAAGATTGCCATCGAATGTGGAATAAAAAGATGGATTCTAGTCATAAATTAACCCAGCGCAGCTCCGAGCACTTTAAGCACTCAATCTGCATTTCGCTTAATTGATCGCAACTCAGGGCAATTAAAGTCAGCGGGGAGGAATTAAGTAGATCAGATTAATTGTTTGACGTGTTTGTGGTTTAATTACACGCAAAGATGCCCGAGAGTTGGGCACATATAGGCGGATATATGTACGTGCTTGTTCTGTGGTGTGGATGGTCAAGTGCTTGCTGCCCAGTGTGTTTGAACATGCCACCTGTCGTATGCGTAATGTGCCAACGAGCTCTTCAAGGGCTGGGTAAGCACATGTCGTTGCCAAACAGGTTTCAAGTGCCCTGGACACACACTCATTGAAGCCCATTGATTGGTGAAGGGTTTTGGATTTTTTGGGGTGGTTTAAATCATTGAATATGGTTCATATTTCTGGCATATCTGCACAACTGACCCATTGAAGTGCTGAGATTTTCACAGTGCGGCGGCGGGATCTCCACATTTTGGGTCAAGGACACGACGGGTTATATAGTCGCAGATGTCACCAACCGGACATATATCCAAATCAAAGACGCCCACGCCACACGATAACGATAACAATAGCATCAGCGACGAGCGCGAAACATGGAGCGGCAAAGTGGATTTTTTATTATCGGTTATTGGATTCGCCGTCGATTTAGCAAACGTCTGGAGATTTCCCTATTTGTGCTACAAAAATGGCGGTGGTAAGTATATCCTTTTAGATCCTACACTATTATACAGAAGAAGATCACTATTAAATGAGCTTATGATAATCTTTAAACCATATCATACCGTTAAGATACTTTCTTTATACTTTATTTAAGATACTTTTAGCCAATGGGGGTGATTTTTCTCCGTGTGAACTGGCCAATTAGGGGCTAAAGACATTTCGTCAATCGCTCTGGCTGAGTGAATATAATTTATATGGCTTTACACATCATTGGGCTCGCCACGGAACCCGGCGCTTTCCTCTTTCCGCTTTCTGAATTTCCCTTTCGGCCTTGTTAACACTTTGTCAAAGTGGTGCGAAGTGCTGTCGGTGGGTGGTGCGGGTCGGTTCGAGAAATTGCAGGGCTTTTCCCCGCTAAAAGAGCGGCAAAGGACACACAGTCGAACACTTACTTCGCTTCCTGATCCTCATCGCCAACGCCATCATTCAAAACAATTCCAAAAGTTAAGTGCTTCTGTATGACAACTAAATCTGGCAGTCATAATCGCATTTGGCCTGCTTACCCTCTGTCACTCTTTTTCACCCCATTTTCTTGGCAATATGTCAGCCTGCTTATGTGGAGTTCTCTAGGCTTTTGTTGCTGGAGCACTTTCCACCATCGCATTGTGGGAAATTCATGTGCGAAACATGTCTCCAGCTCCACCTCCCCATTTTCCCACTGATTGCGGCACTTTCCCGCTGATGCGTCGTGAATGGATGTGGCACACAAAGCCTTCGATATAGTTATTACTATTTTATGAGTTTTTTTTTTCCTCCTCCTCACCCCCGGTCGCTGCTGCTGCTTCTGCTTTAAAATCATAATAATAAATTGTTATATTTATACGCTTCATTGCGTTCAATCAGTGGTTCCAGCTCCATCTCCAGCTTAAGTTCCATTTTATGTCCGTTGCCAGGGGCAGCAACTCGCTCAGGTTGCGAATATTACCACAGCTTAGTCGGTATTATTTATTCTGTTTCCCATTTTCCCGCTGCCTGCAACTCGGAAGTGGAAGCTTTGGTGGCAGCAACAGGCTGTGCCATCCACATTGTCCTGGATTAGGGCTAAAACCCAAGGAGCTGCCTCTCTTTTTTTTCAAACTAAGATCGCGCATACGCAGCGCTTACTTGATTGTACTTGGTTTAACTGTGCATTTGATTATAATATACACTTCTGTCTTAAATTTGTTTAAACATAAATGTTTCTATTTCAAACTATTTGGAATGGTGGGAAGGAGCACGTTGCACCTCAGTTCTTAAACAAATACATTTAAAAAGTTATTCACAAGCATTTAAGTAGGCATAACTTGCAATAATTCAATAGAATATCAATTTGCTAGTCAAGCAATAACCAACACTTGGCCGTTTAAAATTGGACAAGTTTTGACCGAATTACGGGATGGGAATCGAATTAGAGGCACATATTTGCACAGTGTCCCCGACGAGCTGCTGGAAAATGGGGGAAATGCACTTGAAGCAACGGAAATTATGGCTTCAACAACAGAGACCAGCGTCATGGATGCCCCGACTTCAGTTTAGACGGTTTTGTTTTAAATTTCCGACATAATTGACACGACAGAAGGAAGCAGCGTAGCTGGCAGACCCTTTGTAGATATACTTTGCACCGAACGCCCTTGCATACAGTGGGGTGTAATGTGGGTTTTGGCCCTAGACGACTTTGTCGTCGGCCACTTTGCCTGTTAATAGACATAATCAAATCATAGAACATCATCCCCTGCCACTCGACAAAGTATCGATGGCACTCTACCAATTGTCTGGCCCAAAAGGGGGGGTGTAACTTTGGCTCGGCTTTTCCGGAGGTAACGGAGATGACGGCGATGACTGCAGGAGACACCCGAGTCGGGCCTTCCCCGCATTTTCCGCCTTTCACCCACCAGTTTGCTGTTGCTGCTGTTAATGTTTTTAAAATGTCCTTAGAGTGGCACTTGTAAAACAATTTGATTTTGTGTGCCATCGAACATACATAAAGGTCGGGTGTGTCTATGTAGAAAATGTGTGTGCAATTATGTTTGTCGACGGGGGCAGCGCGAACAATGCAGAGATTGTGACACGGGTCAGTCTCAATATGTGGCGGTTATGCAATCATTATCATACAAAACATATTGATTGTATCTATAGCTGGAAAATAAGTTGGTAAATAGTAAGAAAAGTAATGCGAAGGTGAAAACATAATATCTAAGATTGTGATTTACTAGTTCATTAAAATATAATACAATTCTTATGAATCCTTGTGTCCTTCGACTAGATTTAACTTTAAAATATCTAAAATTTTAGGCGCTTTTCTTGTGCCCTACGGCATTATGTTGGTGGTCGGTGGCATTCCTCTGTTCTATATGGAATTGGCCCTGGGTCAGCACAATCGTAAGGGAGCCATAACTTGCTGGGGTCGCTTGGTGCCCCTCTTCAAAGGTAATTACTAACTACTAACCAATTAATCACAAGAACTTCATGGATAAGCACTCTAACTTACAGGAATTGGATATGCCGTGGTGCTGATAGCCTTCTATGTGGACTTCTACTACAATGTGATTATTGCCTGGTCGTTGCGTTTCTTTTTTGCATCCTTCACCAACTCGCTGCCTTGGACGTCGTGTAATAATATTTGGAATACACCAAACTGTAGACCGGTAACTAGATACATAACCATTTAATACGAATGAATTCACAAAAATTCTAACATATCAGTTTGAGAGCCAAAATGCATCTCGTGTTCCGCTTATTGGTAACTATAGTGACTTGTATGTCATGGGAAATCAAAGCCTGCTCTACAATGAGACTTATATGAATGGTTCGAGCTTGGATACGTCAGCAGTTGGCCATGTGGAGGGTTTTCAGTCCGCAGCATCAGAATATTTTAAGTAAGATATCTTAAGCTTTCAATCTTGTAGTTACATTTATTTTCACTTATAGCCGCTACATTTTGGAGC
Source organism: Drosophila sechellia (assembly GCF_004382195.2). Taxonomy (NCBI): domain Eukaryota; kingdom Metazoa; phylum Arthropoda; class Insecta; order Diptera; family Drosophilidae; genus Drosophila; species Drosophila sechellia. The sequence goes on along the minus strand of NC_045950.1, from coordinate 12,642,114 downwards.
TGAACCGCAGCGAGGGAATCCATGACTTGGGCGCCATTAAATGGGACATGGCGCTGTGCCTTCTGATTGTCTACTTAATCTGTTACTTCTCCCTGTGGAAGGGCATCAGCACTTCGGGCAAGGTTGTGTGGTTTACTGCCCTCTTTCCCTACGCAGTGCTTCTGATTCTTCTAATCAGAGGCCTCACACTGCCCGGATCTTTTCTGGGCATTCAGTATTATCTTACGCCCAACTTTAGTGCCATCTATAAGGCTGAGGTGTGGGTAGATGCCGCCACTCAGGTGTTTTTCTCATTGGGTCCCGGATTTGGAGTGCTGCTGGCCTATGCATCCTACAATAAATACCATAATAATGTATACAAGTAGGTTGCAAGTCTAATCCTTTCTTATACTTATTCCTCACTTAAATTATTACTTAACTTTATTACAGGGATGCTTTGTTAACCAGTTTCATTAACTCGGCTACCAGCTTTATAGCCGGCTTTGTGATATTCTCCGTGCTGGGTTACATGGCTCACACTCTGGGTGTAAGAATTGAAGATGTTGCCACCGAAGGACCTGGTCTGGTTTTCGTGGTCTATCCAGCTGCCATTGCCACCATGCCGGCCAGCACTTTCTGGGCTCTAATATTCTTCATGATGCTGCTCACTTTGGGCTTGGATAGTTCGGTAGATAAAACATAAACAATATATAAAAGACTTAAACTTAATTGTAAAACTCTTACAGTTTGGTGGTTCAGAGGCTATAATCACAGCTTTGAGCGACGAGTTTCCCAAGATCAAAAGAAACCGAGAGCTGTTTGTAGCTGGACTGTTTTCCCTGTACTTCGTGGTCGGTTTGGCCAGTTGCACCCAGGGTGGCTTCTATTTCTTCCACCTGCTGGATCGATATGCTGCCGGCTACTCGATTTTAGTGGCCGTGTTCTTCGAGGCAATCGCCGTGTCCTGGATATACGGAACCAATCGATTTAGCGAGGATATACGGGACATGATTGGTTTTCCACCGGGAAGATACTGGCAGGTGTGCTGGCGCTTTGTGGCACCCATTTTCCTGCTCTTCATCACGGTATACGGGTTGATTGGCTACGAACCACTGACCTATGCGGACTACGTGTATCCCAGTTGGGCCAATGCGCTGGGTTGGTGCATAGCTGGCTCCTCGGTTGTGATGATTCCTGCCGTGGCGATATTTAAACTACTTTCCACGCCGGGAAGTCTGCGTCAGCGTTTCACCATTTTGACCACACCGTGGCGGGATCAGCAATCGATGGCAATGGTGCTGAACGGGGTCACCACCGAGGTCACCGTGGTGCGATTAACCGACACGGAGACCGCCAAAGAACCCGTCGATGTCTGAGTTCGACCAGTGGCCCGTTTTCAAATTTACTACGTTTAGATTTGGAAATTTACCAACAACCGATGTTCACGTATGTAGATTGTGGCATTGCAGGAGAATTTGTGTTTTTGGTTCGACATTTGGAGCAGGTCCGCAGCAGGATCGGCAAATTTCGCAAACAACGTAATTAGGTTTCGGCACCAAAAAAAAAAAAAAGGAGAAAACCCACAAGCAAACGCAGCTTCAAACCATAAGTTCTAAGTTAAGATTAGCTTGTAGTTCGTATGGTTAATGCCAGTTATAGCATACTCATATATACGATGCTGTGTAGATAATATCAAGTCCGAAAGTGCGAAACAATCGTCAGTTAATCCACAGAGAACTCCTTGAAAGAATGTTTGCATATGCCAATGGAATTAACGACACGATCGAGGCTCAAATTGTTGGGCACAAAATCTGTACATACACAAGTCGATGATGTAAAAGCTTTAAACACGTTATAGGATATCTCATGGAACTGAAGCAAAAGCTGCCAGAGTTGAACTACAAAATCCGCTCAAACAGCCATGAGGGGATTTTGTCATATGCAAAGGTTTGTTCTAGACTAGTTAACCCCGTCCAAAAAAACTACGATTGTTTGCTCAAAGCAGCCATTTTGAGCAAACAACTGAGAGTTATCGAAACACATTCCCTTTTAAAAACTCATTTCTGTACATAGATGTATGATATTTTAGCATTGTTTCTTTCACGCTGAAGCGGAACTAACAGCCATGAGTTCTGTTTCAATTTGTTGAAATAAATTATTATACTTTGAGTTACTAAAAAGTGAAGTTTTGTTGTGGGTGGAAAAAACTCGAAAGAAAGAAGTACAAATTGTTGTTCTTGATTAGATATTCAGATTTTATTCCAATTCGAATGCTTTGGGTTTCTTGTACAATAATTTCAATTAGCAAACGCATAAAAGTAAATAGGGAACCATAACTGAACCAACTCAAATGGTTTTCATATCGTTGAACTTTTGTCAAGTAGCGCAGTTCCGGATAAATATTGAACTTTATTACAGAATCGCAGTTTTTGAGTAGTATCTTTAGTTCGGGGAACATATGTGTGTGTGGCATATATATGTATATATCTGTATGTATGTCGTGTACTTCATACAGCACTATGTAAGCTTCGCATTAAAAATATATGTATGTATGTATGGTATGTAGGTTAGTTTTGATGAGGGAGCTCTAACTCCCTGGTAATTTATACTCGTATAACATGTTGCGGTGTTTGCAGATTACGTATGTTGGTCGGGTTTGGAGTGTTAGGATTGCGATTTGGGTGCAACTAGGATCGGTTTGTATGCAAATATTATTTCTGCGGCTATGGTATACATATACATATATACTTTGTGGAGCTAGGAGCGGATTCTAACCCAATAGAGCTAAGCATATGTACAGTAAATATTTTTGATTCTGTTTTCAGCTGTGGTAAATGGATTATAGATACTTGCATATTTTTAGAGATATTCTGCTTATGCTGTTTGGGATTTTGCAATTTACTTGATTTTGCAACTTTATATTTGTGTGTAGATATATGATCTTTTGTGCTCGTCGATGATTCGCTAACTAATTCGATAATGTGTAGTTGTATGTTGTATGTTGTGCAATAACGCCTAAAATCAATACGTACAATGCAATATGCTAGCAACAAATGCGATCTTGCCACCGAAAGACACGTTCTGAATTGACAAATGACCTAAGTGAGTGTCTGATGAAATCACTTAACTGGCTCTGAGTAAATGTATAACAGTTATAAAATCTAGTTCATGTTACGTCTGTGCATTGAGATTTGTTCGGTGGATGTTATATATATATTAATTTATAAGGTATTTTTATATATAAGTATATATCTATTATGACATCAGCTATTACTTCAGTAGAAAATAACAGTTAATCCGACCTTAAAGCATTCGTTTTTTCGAAAATTAAATTTTCATTAGAGCGCACACAAAACACGGTTTTCATCTTTTTCGATCAATTTTCGTTAAATCGCCGGAGAAATATATGTCTAGAGGATACAGCACGGGATAAAGCCTTTAAGGCCACTCATTATAATCTTTTCGGCTAATAGCAAAAGCGATTAGTTGCTCTGACATTCAGAATCGGCAGACCTATGTGGTTTTAACAATCCGTAAGTTAGATAGGGGTAAGTAATTTAACTTTAAAGGCTACATTCGGAAACGATCGATTATAAACAATATCAATTTGTTGTCAATTTGTAAGTACCAAGTCTACGTAATAGGAAAAATGCCTAAAGTAATTGCCTTATGTATGCTTAAATTTACTGTAATGCACCAAGAGATTTCACTTTCAGTTTTATCAGCGCTATAAATATACCCATATCAGTATCCAATTACAATTACAATCATTCAGATCAACATACATATGTATATGCGCGTACTCGTTTATAATAACTCCAAGCAGACAATCATGTATGCGATACCTATAGTCCAACATTCATATTCGAATTATTTGCTATGCACTTTACGAATATTCATTATATATCATTTTGAGTGTGAGTCCATGTGAATTCTTGTCCATATTTTGATTTAAGTCTGCTGGATTGAGCTCAAAAATGCTGGATCCACCGATGCCACCTTGGCCGTGAGAAACGCGTGCATGCAGAACAGCAGACTTTGCAGGACTTGGCATTCCAGCTCCTGCAGGATATTAAATTATATATTTCATGAAATTATGATATACTCCTATCTTAGCTTACCTTGGTTTCTATTGCACGGCTATCGTGATCCTGGAAATGCAGCTTCAGCTTCGATTTACCATCATCACTGGAGCCCCTCAGCTGTGAGAATTTATACTGCCAAACTGTGGCGGATTCTGATCCTTCAGTTAGTGAAAATCCAGCTTGCCAGTCCAGCGTGAGTCCGCCACTTTTTCCATGATGCGACACAGCAAAGGTCTTACGCTGAGGAAAATGACAAAAATTAGCATATAAAAAGAGAGTGCAGGTATGACATATGAGTGAAACCTACGCCCAGTTTGATTACACTTGTCACAATGGCCGCATTCCAGCTATTCTCGATCCTCAAAAGCTCCTGACGGGTTTCCACGCTCAAATAGCGCGGTTCATGACCCGAACTTTGCAGCAGGAAACAATGCTGACGACTATCCACAGTCTCGGATTCCTTGACAATGCGGAACATGGTCTGGTAGACCTTGTAGACCACCAAAGCTTTGCTAATGCCAGCCACATTAAGCTAATAATTTAAAAGAAAAACTCTGAAGATAATTGAAACTTATCGCAATTGATTGCAACTCACTGGTGGCGTTTCAAAGAGCATCACTTCAGTGCCTTTGAGCAGTAGAAACCTGGGCTTGTAGCTCTGCCACGATATATTGTTGTTGATGACACCTTCATTCACCCAGCCCATGTACTCAATGCGCTCGCCCACAGCAAAGTTTCTATTATATAGCTTCATCTATGAGATACACAAATTATTAAATTATAAATATATGTGCACTTAACTCTCATACTTGTAAATGCGTTAGGCCCACAACATTGTCCGTTATCAACTTTAGCCACTGACTAAGTATGGCCAGTTCGTCGCAGTGTATGACACCTGTGGAAATTCCATTAAGACCGCGAACTTCAAAGGCATTTTGGCGCAGCTTGTCAGTGCCATAGATGTACCTCGTCACATATGCCATCATTAGAGGTACTGCAAGGATTAAATATATCAATTCATTAGCCATTTCCTTATGGAGATATAAGATACATATCTCTTATCTTAAGACATAATCAATGAACAATTTGTTAACCTATTTATAAATAAGGCTCACCGGCAACCACGTCGGTCCAGCGCTTCTCGGGCTCCGAGCAGATTGACATGGGGCGACTACAACTGCGACTGATGGTTCCACTATTGACGGATGACTTGTAGCCCTCGTCAGCCTTCAGCTCGGCACATGTGACATCGTTGTCAGAGTCGGGCGTGTCCTTGGTCACTGGGATGTTGGAGGAGGGTTATTCAATCCTTATTTACCGTGCTATGCCAGCCCACTACTACTCACGTTGCTTCTGAAGGAAAGGCGTGGCTGCGCGATAATGCTTAACAGTGAGCACAACAATATCGCCAGCGTTTCTCAATATATTGACGGCATCATCGTGAGGACATGCCGTGATGTACTCCCCGTTGACCTTGATGATGGCATCGCCCACAAATAGCTGGCCCGTTATGTCCGCAGCCTGATCCTTATAGATACGCGATATCAAAATGGGTAATTTGTGCTCGGCGCCGCCTTTTATGCTCAGTCCTAGGCCGCCTTGTTTTTGGCGCGTAATTTGAACCATGCGTTCCTGAAGGATGAATTATTTCATAAATAAGCTATATATTATAGGGTAGAGTATAATATACCTTTGATTCCATGGGTGGTCCATTGGGATGACAACTACTTGGGGTCACCACTTCCAGCTTCTGCAGCGAGAGCAACTCCATGGTAAGATTAAGTCGAAGGGGTTCTGGTCTGCTCTTGCCATCGCTCACGTGCACCATTCCAGTTCGCACCTAAAATATTAATCATTTAATGTTTAACAGACGTATATTTTTAAATATGGAGTATCTTAGCATTACCTTCAGGTTTTGGTCGAGTTTTTCTTCTATAGGCGTGGCCATGGTGTCAGAGAGCTTCATAATTCCTAAAATCATTTAGAGAAGAGGGATCTTGAATGTGATTTATGATCTTAAATGGGAAACGAGTGATAGGATTAACAAATGAATTATGAACCAAAATAAATTAAAAATCCAGGGACTCTAGAGATTATTTTGCTATAATCATAACAAAATGTATCTTCAAGATATCTTGACTATACTTGGAACTTTATCAATATTTCTTGAGGCGTTAAATTAAATGCGTTGATTGATTTCTAGGAATGAATAATTCAGAGAAAAGGGTCTGAAAAGGTTGAAGTGTTGCCTGATTTGTGGCAATAACGGGATGTCTACCCTTGTTACCAAATCGGATGGCCGCCAATCAAGTTGGCCCAGTAATCAGGCGATTTCTGAGAACTTGCCGCTATTTTTTTGTTTTAAACATAATCGTGGCCATGGCAATGGACTGCAAAACAACTGCAATCAAATCGGGAAAGCCGGCTCCGTGGCCTTTATCGATTGCCATTTTATTTTTCCACTGAGCAGACAGCAGTAAGGCGAAAGCAACGCAATTGCAATCATCGCATATCGAATTACGTTTGCACACTGGCCCATCGATGAGCCGATAGTTCAAGGTGAACTGTGGCAATTGCCTTAATTAAATTACACATGCAATTAGAAACAATTAAGCGTAATCAGGCTGCCGCAAAATGTAATAGAAGGCATCTAGATGGAAACGATACATGGTTATACCTTGGCCAAGTGCGTTTCCACTGAACTGATGGCTCGGCATATGTTTTCCATTAAAGTGGAAAATAAATATGCTACCGGAAAACTAGATATGAGTGAAAACACATTGAAGTGTGCCCCATCTGCACACGTTGTTTGTGGTTTTGCCTGGTGCTGAGTGCCGAAGTGTGGCCGCAACTGCTCCTCCGGAATGGGAGGGTGGCATATGTATTTTGGATAACCACTTGTGCTCCATAAATAGGTGTTTTGCCTGGGGGGGTTGAGAGTTCTTGGTGGGGGGAGGGGGAGGGGTTCGATTTGAGCGCCAAATATGTGCATATGGTGCCATCTGAGATTGAGAAATTCCGAATTCGAGGGGAAACACTTTCACTTTTCTCGCTTTCTGTGTTTTGATTCATGGTCAAAGTAAATTCAATTGTTTTGATTGTTAATTAAAAAAATATTTATACTTTGCAAAAGACTGTTCGCTATAAATAATATAATATAATAATATAATATAATTGTGCACGGAATATAATCTGAGTAAAATGTTGAGGCATGATCTTATCTATCATCAACAATGAGTTTTTGAAATTATATTAAAAGTAAATATAAAAGAACTGATTTACTTTATTGAAGCAACATAAAATAATTATAATTATACATTCAAAAATCAATAAAAATAGATCTATCAAACCAGAATGTTCTATATGGGGTGCATAGTTTCTCAGAGTGCAAAAAGTGTCGCATATTTGGCCCACGAATCCCTGAATCCTTGGCATTCCGCGTGTCGTAGCAATTAGCTGCTGGTCAGGCCACCGACCTGGCGGAACACGCATACGCTCCGTTGTCCCGGGTTACCTTTGATTATGGCTTTATTGTTACGTGTGCACGCTGCGCTGCCCTTTTGGGTGCGTGCTTCAGAGCCGTAAAACCGTAAAGCTAGGCCCAGAGTACTCTGGTTTTTTTTCGGTGGGGGGTGTCGAGAAGTGCAGGTCCTTAGCTTCAAACCAAACAAGCCAACATGTTCGGCGTGGGGCCTTGGACAATCAGCTGTGCCAGAGCCACGAAAAGAGCAGCAGAAGCAGCAGCAGCAGGCGAAACGTTTCGGGCTGTTTTGCCTGAAGTTTCAGCGATTGAACTTTTTTTTTGCAGCTCTGGCTGTGGAGTAAAACAAACACACGCACACCCTCGCATAACCGATACTTTTGTGCCCGAGGCCCAAAAACGTTGATTATTAATTTATGTGTGTTTGCTAAACAACTCTACCGCACCCAGTATATCGGATCGACTTGGGGGATTACCTCCTTGTATTGACAGATGTACTTATGCTCGCCCGCACACATACATATATGTGTATATGCAGTTTATGTGTAGTTGCGACCCGTTTTCGCGTTTTCAATTGGGTCACATTTTCACATATTCGATATCCTGAATAGAGGGGCTTGAACTCGCGATTTGGCCAAGTCGTCACTCACAAAAGTATGCTAACTTTCCGTTCTGTTTGTCACACTTTTGCCCACTTCAGGCCAAATGTACATGTACATGTATATATATATATAAACTGGCTGGCTGTACTCCCAGCGTGGAGCGGCTCCTTCGGCGGTCCAGAGCACAACGTTCCCAGAGCCTCAGCGCGAGTGAACTGAGAGTTCCGTTATAAACACTTCGCCAGCGGACAGTAAACAGCGAAGCGGCACGCAGTCCTCTCTCGCGGCGCTCTCAGCAGCGCAGCTTTGTGCAGCCTGACGGGACATATGTTTTGGGTCGCAGAGTTGCCCCCAGATGTGGAGCTTCAGCCGGTGTCACTTTCTTTCCGAGTTCCACCCCCAAAAGCTATGGTGAACTTTTGTGTTGGAAAGCTATATGTTACTCAGCATTATATTTTCTAGGTGGCGCTCTTTTGTATGGGGGTTGATATCTTGTAGTTCCCACAACCGACGTATACTTGATGTGTGGCGTATGCGCTATGTAGAATTTTGTAAAATTGTAAAATTACCTGTAACACCTTGCGGTACTTAATATAATTATTATTATATGATATATTAAAGAATTGAAAGTTTTAAGGTACAAATGAGTCAAGTTGAAAGTTATAAATGGCTTAAAACAGAAAAGAGTGTCATTCCTCCTCTACATTTTGTATTTTCAAAATTGAGTAGGAACAAATTGAGAATAACATTTCATTTCAAGATTCCAAAGTGGATTCAAAATCAAAAGTCTATTTAATGAAAACTAACGCAAATAATTAGTTTGGCGTCAAAGCAATAATTTAGCCAAAAACGATCTCATAAATCTAGCAAATGGATGCCGAAATTGAATAATTTCCAGGAATCCCGCACTCGGCACAAAAATCTGTTGCTCACCTGCAAATAATATTAAGTCCCATTCCTGTGAAAGTAGGACGGAGTACTCGTTAAATGTTAATTACAACGCTGAATCAGCGGCGTTAGCTCATTAAAAGTTTTGCGCGCCTATTTTTGTTGTGATTGTTAACCAAAATACATGGGGTCAGGGTAACGATTGAGTATTTGTTTTTCAGCCCCACCCTTCGCCGGGCTCAATGATAAGCCCACGAATAAGTGGCGTTCAAACACAATGGTCGGAGGTAAAGTTAATTAATGTATTAGCCAAGTTAAAGCATAATGTTTGATGCTTTGGAGTAAGCAACTCTAGCTAGTTCTTAAAGAGATATCCGGGATGTCCTTAATTTGCCATCGCGTTCGTGTTAAATTATTAATGAGTTAAATGCTAATAAACAGTCTAATAGTTAAATACAATTTTTTGAATACATAATTTAGATTTTATAAGATTTATAATAATTTTTTTCTTTTCACAGATCCGGCTCATAGGACCAAAGATTACATTAGGGCCAGATCGAAATGCAGCATCTAACAATTCTGTTCCTAATTAGGATTTGTATAAAAACAATTAAAGCAAAGTTTTAAGTAAAGGCGTTTTTACAAATGGCGAGTTCATCCCTGTGCCTTCAGCTTATTTCCGACTTCATACAGAGAAGTTGATTGTGGAACTGGGTTCCAAGGCGAAAGGCGGGGCAGGTGCATCGGATCATTCGCAGTTGCCCAGGTAGTGTCTAAGCCGCGACCCCCAAACCAACGATTGTCACTGCCACTCAGCACAATCAGTTGGGATTTAAAACATTGGCGGCGATGGCAACTGCAATAAGAAGGGCAGCCGGGACAACAAGGAAAACTGAAGCCACAACAACGTCGTTGGCATTATTGACAAAAGTTTTCTGTTTGTTTTCGGCGCTTTTGCTCAGTCTCCATCTTGCTCGCTCTGCGGTTGCGGGAAAAGGGCAGCAAGCACATTTTTGTTAGCTGATTGAAATTAGTTGATGCATAAAAAAGTTTGTTTGCTAACAATTTCGTTCGAAAATATTTCGGTTCTAAAGTAAAATTATGACTGCTTTGCATATTTTTCGGTTACCAATGTAAAACTTTAGACCCCGGCCCCAACTTATTGGCATTGGCGAATGTTGGGAATTTATGGCCTGTGCAAATGTTGGTCTACCATTCACAATTTTGCCAAGAGTTTGCCCTTTTCGTTCTGCGAATATCCGCCTGGATTCCTGTAATTGCATTAGCTGTTTGCTTGTTGATTTTGGTCGTAGCGATTACGTTCCTAGGCGTCTTACGGAATTTCCCTGCTATTTTTTTTTTTTTTAAACTCAAGCGAAATCAACAAGCAACATCGTATAATTGAATAATTATGTTATTGTGTGGCTGAATGAACTTGCGAGATTTCCGTCTGACAGCTGCCACCACTGGCCAGATTCAGCTTGGTATCTGCAAGATACTACTCGTACACGATACAGATACAAGATGAGCGCGTCTGTCAGCGCCTTAAGGCTACACATACACACAATCTACCGAAGCGGCAGCAACACAAAAATTTAATTAAGCCTGATTCTGGTCTTAGCACCTCCGGAACATTAGCAATTGAGTTAGGCGGAGGCAAAGTCTCAAGGTATGTGCACGTAGAAAAAATCATAGTGAGTAGTGAATATTTAAGTTACTATTGAGTGTTAGTTAGTTAGTGCCAGTTATCTTAGTCTTAAGATAGATTATTAGATAGTTTCGCAATAATTGAATACTTTTGTTAGTGAAGATTGTTCTTGGTTTCGCCAAGTGTATGCATAAATGAGATGTATGTATGTATGTTCCGATTGATTGGATGGTTGTCGCCTACAGGATAACCAATTTTAATGCAGTTTCACACTCCGCGCAGCGATAAGATGAGCTGAGCTGAGCAAGCAAACAAATCGCACAGCCTGCTGGCGCTAAGGATAAGCAGGCCGAGGATCTGCGGAGGGCGTGGCTGGGCGTGGCAGGGGCACAGTGCCACTGGATGCAGACCACGCATGCAACACGCCAGCGACAACTTCCGTTCTTTCTCCGGTTTCTGCAAAAATGCATTTTTTGTTGTTATTTTTTTGCCGCTGCCAACCGAGATTCACGGCACGGAAAATGCTTTCAATTTAGCAACGAGCACGATTCGGTCGAATGCATGGCAATCAAAATGCGGTTAGTTGCGTGTGGCAGCAGCATCATCGCGGGTTGGGGAAAGGCAAGGGGTAAAGCCGGGCGAAAATACGACAGTGGGCGGCTTGAGCCGCAACAACCGCGGTAACAATGCTGACAACACAATGACAACAACAGCAGCAATGCGAAAAAAATGACAATTGTCAACAATTTTAATTTTCATATGCACGCAAACGCAACAAGGACCTCTACAACAGCAGCAACAACAAGCATTAAAATGCAACGTCCCACACCGGAAATGAACTCACACACACACACGCACAAATAGAGTTGTGCCTCGATGTTTGTGCAGCATGTTTGCATTTGTATTGCTAATAAAGAGTGGACAGCCAATGCCACGCCCACCGAACAGTGGCGGTCGGAATATTGTTAAGACTCGCTTATGAAAGAAATTAGATGTTGTTTGCACATATTGAGCATTTGCACACCGCTGCGGTTTGCTAATAAAACATGAATTTTAAATCATTTGATTTCAAAATATTTTTAAAAATATTTATATTCACTCGGAATAAACAGGGCTTCTTTGTTTCAAACTGTAAATAAATATTTTTAAAACCCAATATAGCTAGAAGAACGATTGTATACAATATTTTATACATTTGATAGCAAACTATTTTACTACAATGATATTTCCATCACTTTAAGTGCTCGTACTGCACCCAATGTCATTTTAATTCAGAGAAGTGTTAAATCAATTACCAGTTGAGTTGAATGCATTTATCTTGGAAAGATTTAATTGAATATGCCCACTTACACTGGCACTCAGCCTGATTTACGATCCATAGAAATAGTTTCAGTAATAAGCACTGAAAGAGGTTATTATTACAGCAGGCATCCATCGCCAATTGATTTACGCACTTTGCCATTAAATAGCATTTTGGGCTTCCCGCCACTCCAGAGCAAAGCTTATAAATTAATTAAAAAATCAGTATAAATACATAAATCAATTACCCGCCTCAATGAGACGCGCAGCACTCTTTGGCGCTGCGAAAATTACTTGGCAGCTGCAATGACAAGAGGTCCTGAAAGGCGGACGGCAGGGCACAAAGACGAAGAAGGATGAGAAGGACCGCAGCGATAAAAACGGCAACATGGCGTTCAAAGTGCACAAAATGGCGGTAATTCGCGCTTTGGTCCTGTGCTTCAATGACTCAATTTACAGTGAAAATATATTCGAACTATGAAAAATAGCTTTTAGGATTACAACATATATTACGATGAGCTTCAATTGACTTTAGATCAAGGGATCATTCGCTCTTCAGGCATTTCATGAAGTTTATTTTTTTCCAATAATATTTATATATTTTTCACAACTTAATCATAATTTTTCCTCAGTGTAGCTGCCTACACAGGGCCAAGCAGTGCAAGCATAACCACAACAAGAGCGCGAAAAAAGGACCGAGCAAAAAATGGAAAAAGGCAAACAAGAACGCTGCTAATAAGAGCGCGGGCGGTGGATAGCCAAAGGGGGAGGGGGTGAGGGGGCGGCCAAGTTGGGCGGATGCTGGCGCTGCACTTGCCGAAGAAAATTTATTGTTCAGCTTAATTTCCTCCTTGCACTTGCACTTCCAACCGACTAAACTTTGTGCTCTTCTCGGTAGGAAACGCGTGAATTGTTCATAAAATGCGTTGCAAGGACGACTTACCCCAACCCCTTCCATTTTCACCACCCCCTCGACCAGCGCGGCGGTATGTCATTAATGATTTCCTTTCATGTGGCCAATGCAATTACGTTCTATTCCCCATCGCACCGATGAATTGATGGCAAGTCGGGGAGTTTGCCAAAGTTAGCATAAAGTTCCTCTTATTGTCCGGGATTCCCTCATTATCTAACTTCATCGTAAGTTTGCCCAGGAATTATGATGCCGCAATCCGAGGGACATATGGACGTTTGCCTAACTATGACAATTTGATTAAATATTGCTAATCAAATAATGTAAGCAAAAGGCAGCGCACAGTCCACTCGGTCTAAGTGTATAAAAACTCTGACAAATAGACGTTCACTTTGCAACATTTTATAGCACCGAAGTTCGTCGTCCACTGACCGCAGGAAAAGTGGAGATGGAAAGTAAACTTTTCCGTTGGACCATCAAATTATGAAGTACCATATGCCCCGAGATGTACGAACATCTAGTACCAGCTGGGCGAGTGGGCGTGGCAGGCTGTGAGCGATCCTTTTGGCCATCGCACTCGTAGACCAACCTAAGTGTCTGACTATTTGCCACATTCGTGATAACTGAAAGTGTGAGATAACAGAGACACTTTGAGTACACAGAGTATGTTTTGAGTATCTAGATGCGTGGGAAAACCTTAATAACTGGAGGTATTTTCCAGTTAAAGGTAATCTAGTGTTGGTTATGGGTAATTTAAGTAGATATATAGATGTTATAGAGCAAGTTTCTTATATCGCTTTTAGCTCGAAATAGATAAGCCAAGTTGGGTATATCTTACACTTGCATTTGACTAATTTCCAGTTTACTGATATCTGACACCATCTTCTTAACAAACCGACTAAAGGCTTAATGGCATTCCACAAATCAGCTTGGGGCCAAATCCGAGAGCCTGAAGGGCAAACATGGGAGTCCTCTGGATTTGGGCCTCCGCTTCTAGTGGCTCCTACCAACTTTTCAATTACTGCTGGCCGTCGAAAGTAATGGCTGAAACTGAAACAGGGGCGAGCAACAACAACTGCCAGCTGGCAAATGGCACATTTTGTGCTTAATTTCATTTCCGTTTAGGTGCCGCTCCAAATGCCATTCGTTTTGCACGGGCAAGGGAGAGAGCAGAACAGAGCGATGGCGAAAGACAGAGACAGGAAACGCGGTCCATGCTGCGCAACAATGAAGCGCTTGGGTAACGCTAAATTTCATTTTAAAAGCATTTTCATTTACATTTTGTCCTTTTGATTTTGCCATTGAAATTTCGAAGCGAAAAACTTTTCCGCCGGCAAATTTTATTGTTTCGCCATTATTACAGGTGCGAGTGTGTCTGTGTGTGTCTGTGTGTGCGGGCCCCCCAAAAAACACTTTTATGACCCCAACGGTAAGGCAATCCGCGCAGGATACTCCGTCTCGGCTCCTGATGGACTTCCTAATCCGTTTGTGCTTTTAGTGGCGGCCAAATTTTAACGACGCATCTTCGGAATTTGTTTAAGAAATCTATAAGAGCGCAGCACATTTTCTTATTGCTTTTGGGGCTCCCCTTTACAGCCATTCGAGTGCACCGAAAAAAAATTAGTTATCTTTGCTACATAGAATTGTACACAGGTGTAAGCTTTCTGGGATGGGAATTCCAGTTTGTTGGTGTCTCAAGTAATGTTTTTAAGCAAGAAGACCTTGGCTCATCGCGATATATGCGTAAATCAAATCAAAAAATTTATAGCATACTTTTTGGGGCTTTTATATGAAGTCCTATATCTCTTATATCACGCATCTATTTACAAGGCATTTTAAGTAAGTATATATAACTGGTATGGAATAAGGATAAGAGAAAGAGATTTAAAATATAGGTTTTGGTAAAACTTTTCTTTCTCTGAATATTTCATTTTTGTTGATTGTGCTTATTGAAATGAATTCTTTTCAAGTTTTCTGAAATACACCTTGATATACATATTTTTTCTCAGTGCCAGTGATTTTTCACATTGTCTACTTTTGGCTGCAGCCATTGTTTGTGCTTCGTTTTGCCAGTTTGTTGGTGTTTCTTTTTGGTTTTTATGCGCGACGCTGGTTGAACGCTTCGCTGCTTTGATTTGCCTTGCTTAGCCGACTAATACTCCCCTGGCCGCCGGGAACGGGATCCCCTGACCTTTATCTTGGCCATTGCAGGACACTCCAGCCGGAGTCCTTGGCCGGGACAGAAGGCAAACTTAAACTGAAGCAGAAACAGAAACAGGAGCAGCACTCGTGCGCACTTCGTGCTACAAAGCAACAAATCGAGTTTGCGAATAAATGAAATTACTTTTCGGTCTAATGACCATCATCTGCTGATTTTATTAGATTTGTTTCCTTTTGGCCCTGTGTTTGTTTACGGCTTCTGCTGCCGTTTCTCCAGCATTTTCCCGCCACGGTTGCAGCATCGAACTGTTTGGCAAACTTTAAATGACTTTTGTGCCCAATCGCTGTGAGCAAAGTGTGTGATAAGAGACGTGTTACCTTCGAATGGTAGCTATGCCCCATAAATTTGTATAGGCATAAGTCATAAGAAAACTGACCCCATCATCTCGGGGTGGCTCAATGTAAGGTTTTGGAAATTTTACTCTTGATGTTGCACAGAAGTAAAATCTTAACTTAAAATCCAACATTTGGCAAACACATAGGAAAAATTGAAGAAAAACATTTGAAATATGTTACTACTACGTAAATATTACCCATTTAATGTTTATTATAATTAAAATATTTATCTTTCTATTTAACATTATTGGGATATAAACCTCCAACAAATCTCTCAAATATATTTTTATTAAATTTTTTTGTAGTATTAGTAAGTATGGTCTTCAATTTGTTCCGAGTGTTCAATTAGAATACGGCATATTTGCGTGAGTTTCGGCAACACACTTTCCCCACCCTGTCACCTGTTGTTGTTGATGATTTTCCTGCTGTGCTGGGCCTCGGTTTTCCCCACTTTTATTTTGCCTTAGCTTCCCCCAAAACAGACATTTCATTTTTATGAAACATCTTATTTTTCTAATTTGCAACAGCAGGTGTCGCCATTTTCTGCAATTTTGTGTTTATATGAGAAAAGTGCTGCTGCTTTTCCAGGTTTTCCGCCCCAGCCACGCCTCCCCGGTTCAGCGGGCGTAAATTCAGTTTACTGTAAAATTTAATAGAAAGCGAATTTTACCCCACAACAGCTGCGTATGTGTGAGTTTCGTGGGGCGGGGCCAATGGTGCGTATGTGTGTGCGTGTGCAAATTGGGGTCCTTTGTTTATAGTGTTTCACATGTTTGCATATAAAGTGAGAATTCCTGCAAAGCATGCTGTAAAAATACGTTTAATAAGCTACAAGACGGCTTGTATTATCCCACTCGCATTATGTTTTCGAGTTCCGGGTGTTTAAGGGGTATAGGACTATGTGGTACAGCGACTTTTCACCGACCTGACGTCTTTATTAATTCATAAAACGACAAACGCCAGGTGCCGTTGACGATATGTCTGAACTGGGGATTTCTTTTTTATGTTCTTCAAAGTCAGGCGGTGAAATTTGAAAATTTCTGTACCCAAATTACCAATAAAAACAATAGCAGTGCAGGAATACGCACACACACAAACAAACGGACAGCAATACAGACAAAGCCAAATGCATGTATGTATGTGTATGCAGGGGGTAAGGTCCCTCCACCTAGGATAATTCGTTATCTCTGGGGCGTATCAAAATCACGCTTGATTAACTTTTTCGAGCCATTTAACAAATAAGCAATAAAATCCGTGCATTTCCTTAGTCCGTGTCCAAGTCCTGGCCCCGCCCACTTAACCCCCAGCCGCCCACGGGGGCAGCCTTTTCTGTGTTGTCTTGAGCAAATTGCCATTCTGTGTTCAAATGAGACGTTTATGTTTTTTAATTTTTTTTTTATTCTGCTCCCGATAATGGCCAATGTCAATGGGTTCAGCTGAGGGCAATCTGGCCATCTGGGACTTGGAGGTGGATGCCTCCGAATGGCTTTTGTTTTCATGAGGGGAGTTGCGAAATCAAATGGCCTCTGATTAGCTTAAAACAAATACTTTTGGCATGTTAATTGCAGGCAAATTGAATGCATTTTATAACGCGAAGCGAAGGGTGAAAGTAATTAAGGGTCAAAGAACCACTTGATTTTATTAATTTATATATTAGTTTGCATTTCAAATGCAATTCATAAATACACATGTAAGCTTTTTGTTCAAAACCATTTGAAATTAGGTTAATAAATTGAAAATTCAATAACTCAAATTAATGCATACAATAATTTCATAATAATTTATCTGCTTAATGTTTTGAGTATCCACAGATTTTATAAAATATTTGCCCACCTAACTGAACACGGAATTTAATCGCGTTTCGTTATTACATTTGCTGCACACAATCAGCACTTCAAATACAAACAAATACAAGGCGAGGCATAAATAAACAAGCAGAGGAAATTGCAAATCCCCAAATTAGCATTAGCTAATCAATGGCAAGAAGAAGGGCCAAGCAGCTGGTGGCAGGTGGGTGGGTGGCTGGGTTCTCAAATCCTTGGGCAAATAGGACATTGTGCGCAGCTGTATGCGTTAAGTGCAGTGCTAAGGGTCTGAACCGAGGCCCCAGGGACACTGTATGTGTGTGTGTGTGTGTGTGTAATATATAATCCAGAAGTATGCCATTTCGCATTCGAGAGGGCAAAATTAAATTTGACTGGCCAAACGCCCGCAAACAATCCGAGTCAAAGGCACACACACACATAAAACAGCATCGTTTAGCCAACATTTGCCAACTGCAGTTACATGGCTTGCAGTCAAATGCTCATGTTCACCTGGTCCTTGGCAGGACGAAATGGACGCAGTTGAGCATCTAAGCCTGGCAGGGACCAATTAAATATTGAGAGAGACATTTGCCATTTCGTGCTCCGTTTACAATTAGCCATAAGATTTTGCCGGATAAATGCTGGCACGTAAGTAAGTGCGTCCTTCATTCGTACGAGTATGAATAAGTATATGTGGACAATCAAGTCAACCCCATAATGCCATTTGCCGAATTCCATTGATTGGCATCCCACCCCCCCTTCCCCAACACAATCCCACCGCACACCTCAGACTTCAAAGGCAATTTTCCCGTCACTCCAGCCAAAAGGTAAATATTTTATAGTCAACATAATCACATCGCACATCAAAGCCAGGAAAATCCGCAATGCTGCGATCAATCGAGTTGGAAAATCAGGCCATATTTATACGATTGAAAATCAAATTTTGATTCGACAGGTTGGTTCCAAAGGTGGTGGCTCAAAACCGAGGTGAAATTTCCATATTTTGCTTGATTGAATACTTTTAATCGGCAAATATATAACAATTTTGCTTAAATTTGTTACTATGTATAATAGCTAATTTTCCAAAAACATCAATACAATTTGGTTCCAACTTGAAATTCTCATAATTTATACAATTTATTGCCAACGATATTAAAGTGCACCTTTACGAGGATGGCTTCTCCAGACCAGGATGTTTTTCTGTGCAAACACTGTACCAAAGAATCAAATATCGAATACATGGGCCAACATGGAGGCCCACAAGAAAGGTATCTACATGGCATGGACTCTACTAGCCGGAGCAGGCCATCTGGTACATGAACTGGATAACAGTGCGCGTCGGGCGTCCGGTCATCGAGCCCTTGAGGAGGTAGGGCCTGGGGTTGATTGTGGTGGTCATGCCGGTGCCGCGGATGTCCAGATGGGCCCATTCCGCGCACGGAACCAGGGTGTGAAGGATGGCAGCCGCCAGGCAGGAACTGGCAGGACCTCGGCCGGTGTTGCAGAGATCATAGGTGATGTTCTTGTTCACAATCTGCTTGTAGTACTTGAACAGGGGGAAACGCCAGACGCGATCGCCAGTCAGACCACCGGACTTGCGGAAGTTTTGCCACACAGATTTCGAGGTGGTCCACAAGCCACTGGCACCGCCGCCAAGGCCATAGTTAACACCCATGGCCACGGTTCCGATATCGATGACCAGTTTGGGCTTGTAGGTGGCCTGGGCGTAGAGCAGCGGATCGGCCAGCTGCACCACCGGTGCCTTGTCCACATTCTTGATGCCCATTGTGGTGCCATTCAGCAGGGTCACCACATCGCCGCACTTGACGGCCATTCCAGAGGGCATGTGCTCGCAGAGCGGCATCACGGCCGTGATGTTCATCGGGAGCGATAGGGCGGCGGCGGCACGGAGAACACCCACACAAACAGCAGCTCCGGCCATGGCGCCGCGGTACTGGTCCATACCCGTCTTGGGCTTCAGGCACAAGCCACCACTGTGGAAGGTCAGACCCTGGCCGAGCAGCAGAACGGGACGATCCTCGGGCGTGGTGCCGCAGTAGCTGCACTCCAGCAGGAGGGGCGGCTCACACGATCCCTTGGCGATCATCAGGAAGGAGTTGAGGTTCATGTCCTCGATCCAGTCCATGGAGCGCACCTCCACGGAAACGCCGCACGGGCACAAGGCATCCACGGCGGCCTGTGCGAATATCGAGGGCGTCATCATGTTGGCAGGCGTGTCGGACAAACGTCTGGCCAGATTCTGGGATTCCGCCTTGAACAGACCACGCACCCAGGCATCCCGATCGCCCTTGCCGTACATATCGAGCTTGGGGGTCTGAATGCGGTTCTTCTTCCTCTTGTTGGCATTGTAACGCCATACGGCCAGCGCGGCTCCCTCGGCCGCCTGCTCCGGATAGTCCATGGCATCCACGTGCACCTCATACATGCCCTGGAGCTGCAGGGCTCGGGCTCCAGTGCCCGCTGCCACTCGCACATTCTCCATGCCCTCGTCCAGTTCCTCGTTTTCATTGTAGGCTGCTCCCTGTTTGCCAACTCCGACAACGGCTACCGCCTGGTATTCACCCTCGAAGCCACTGAAGAGCAGACCCTTTCCGGGTGTTCCGTCCATTCCACGTTCACGGATCAGGGTCAACAACTTGCCACCCAGAGCATCATCCAAGGACACTGCATTTGCGGTGGTCTTTGGTGGCTTGTCGCCATCCTTGGAGTAAACACCAACCACAACGCCCTTGGGACTCTTGCAGGATGTCGCATAGCGGCGATATGACGGTATCACAGATTGTCCAGAACGATTTTGGGGCACCAAACGCAGGCCAGCGCGCACCAAGGACACATTCTTGTACGAAGGCATTCTTCAATATCAATATCAAATTGAGAATTACAATGAACACGAATAGCAAATTTTGTTCAACTAACAATGTTTCTATAATATTAATTAGTTGGTCACCGAGCCACGTAACTCTAAAATTTGGTCACGCGTATTTTTCCACAATTTTTTTTGTTAACACTGAGAATTTTGTTTCGTATTTCTATTGCCAGCTGATCTGTGACCCGTACGAAATGCTAAAGTAAACTGAACTTTTCCTGGCACCGAGCTAGTGACTCGAATTGACAGCCTGTCAGTCGGATTTCATGGATTACCTAGATCGTTCTTTTTTTGGGTATTCGTACAAAAGAGAGATTTGCGAACGAGCAGGCTTTGAAAATTTTCAAAGTCCGGTACCACAAAAATATTTACATTGAATTAAAATAAAAGTTGTTCCAATTTCTTAAGTATTAGTTGTATTTATTATGAAGGGTTTGGGCACATAAGTATAATAGTTCAACTCAGAGTTTAAGTTGGAAAATATAATTTAGTTTTTAAGTAGCCTTACAATGGCTCAACCGAAGCCCACTAATATGCATTAATTTCATTTAAACAACAGACCAAAAGCTGCGAGCTTGAGCCTCGCAAGGAATCCTGTCAACGTCAGACCCACCCGGCCCAGCATTCTGGCCAGGATTATAGCGCCCTCAACGCTATTTAAATGATAATGACAAAAGTGGAGAGTGCAAAGGAAAAAATCATATGAATTTCAATTAAGTAGTCAACAAGCGGGTCCAGTGCGGAAGCTGGGCCCCTGATGCTACGGCCAAGTGCACAGCGATAATAATAACGGCGAGTGGAAATAATTAATTTTCCAAACCAGTGAGTCAACGCTAATTAAGCTTAATTTTTGGTGCCGCATAACTAATTAAGGTGCGAACAGTTGGCGCGCCAGCAGGCGCATTTTACAACCAAGAATTATTATGCAAAAATGTTGCACTTTAATTCTATTTGTCTGCGGGCGGGCCATCTATAATTGGAAAGTATGCTCACGCTTATCTCTCGACTATTTGAATATGGAATTCAATTTAATGTTGCCCCGGTGTCGCAGAAGTATGCAAATCTTTTCCCAGCCACTCACACACACACTCAGCTCAAATGTTTGCCTTTTGGCTTTGAGCAAGGTGAACCGAAGGGTCGGCAAACACACAGCCCGAAAACCAAATTGGAAATTTGGTTATTTCTCGCCTTTGCGCTTGACCTGACCGAAAGGCCGAAGTCCCGGGCATGACAAACTTTGTCTCCAACAACCTGGCTAACAACACACAGATACTCCCTCACACACACAGACGGGGTGGCTAACTTTGGCCGATGTCCGGCTGGGTTTCCTCGTTATAAAATATTTGTCCAAGTTGAATATTTCAAAGTATTTGATTTAAAATTAACATTTGTCTTTGCGCACTCGGTTGGAATTATGCAATGTGTTCAGAGATAAGCTGAGAGATGCAATGAAATTGAAATTATTATTTGGACAGATCTTCCTCACACCTTTGATACACATTCTATTATTGCCAAGTGCTTGCAGGCCTGTATCCCATGTCCTTGCATAAGGATACTCAAACCAATAATAACATTTGAAGCTATTGAATAATAACTGCATGAAAGAAGTAACACAAACATTTCTTTTTAATTTTAGATATTTTTTATTAAAATGGTTTTTGTCTCATTTTATTATAACTAAACGCTTAAGAACTAAAGATTTTTGCAAATTACCTTAAGTAAATTTAGTGTGAAGAGAGTGCAAGTCACTAAAAATCATAATCGAAATACTCATTTTCTTCGAAATTCGTTTTTTGTGGGCAAGATGGGAATGGGTTTTACAATATAAACTGGCATTTGAAGTACACATTACATATAAGATATAACTGAACACTGTTAGATATCGTGTAGTATATAAGCTATGGACCGATTCGAGTTATTTATGTAGATGCACGTTAGGCGAGTATTGCTTGTGATTGAGGTTTATCTAAGGATCGCTCCTGTAACTTTTAGAATTAGATTCAATTTGGGGCTGATTCATATATCCGTATGGTGTGCATGCATGTGTGTACAATCTTTGTAATTGCGTCGCTATAGTACATTTAAACCGAGTTAATCGCGATTATGTAGTTAGGCTGTTAATAAATTTATCAAAACTTAACATCACATTGCTTCTTCGATTACATTTAGTTTGCCATATTTATATGTAAGCCTTGAAAGTTCAAAGTTTGGATATATGTATATATACTCGTACGTTGTTATGCTGAAACTGATCAAAGTCTAGATTCAAATAACGATATGAATGTGCGATTCTGCGGCAGTTGTTTAAGTATCTCCATTGTTCAATTATCGTAACTAACTATGGGTTGTGGCTTTTGTTATCGTATTTTATGTGAATCGATTTAAGTGGGTGAATTGCACCGTATGGGAGGAGCTGTGTCATGCGATAATACCCTAACGTCTAAGTCTAAGTCAATGGATGCATTGTAAATGCCTCGGTAAATGCATAATCCTTTAGGAAGAGTTTTCTGTTCATTGCTGAAGAAAGTATGTCTATGATGATGTCGCTGATAATAATGATTATAATGAGTTCTTCTCGTCCGATCTTTTATCCTCTTCGCTTTCGATTAACTAAAACTAATTGGACGACGATGACGGCATTTTTAGGGCGATACTCTCTTCGTGATATCAGACATTGGGCTTGCGGAAAATCTCATTCGGATGCTGATTGCTGCTGAAGTTTTGCCGTGTCGAGCATTGCTGGAAACGAATAATAAAAAAAAATGAACATAAGGCACACACACTTAGTAAATATGATTGCAAAGGTACATATACACAGCCGAAAATGATTGCATTTTAATTACATTTCCATTGCATCTCCCACCCGGGTGGGCAATTACCTTGCATTTGGGTCACACCACAGGTGGGGTGCTTGGATAATGACAACTTAACTACCTTACACCGCTTTTATTATTATTTTCCCTTTGATTTGACGCTGCGGTGTCAGCCTGGACAGCCGCCCAGCTCGAAGGCTATTAAAATAATTGCCATTCAAATCGTTTATTGTGGTGTGTGTCTGCCCTCGGGCCCACCGGAACCACCAAGCACGACCATTCCACCAAGCTCATTTTACCACAAATCCACCCCCAAGGGCGTTGGTCCTCATTATCACTTACCGCTTGCTTCTTTTCCCAGGACTTCATTGCTGTTTTGTACTTCTCGAACTCGTGGCACCAGTCCGAGTAGATTTTCTGATAGTCATTACTCTTGTTCGGCGGAGTGCATCTGTTCCAAAAATAGAACACAATGTTTGTTAGATATCATTATCTAAATGTAATTGAGTATGGGTTCACACTATGCTAATCGATAAGGCAAAATGTGTTAAACTTGTATTTCTTGCTAGAAAATGCCGCAAAGCCTTCGAGTAATATATTGTGGTGCTTGTGAGTTAGGCTTTTCATATCGACAGAGTGTATTGGCTTACCTGTGGGCATCCACCGTAATGTTGTAGCTGCACAAAAGCGAGCCGCCCAAATGGCAATCGTACCGACCACCATCGGCTTCGTTCACGGAAACCACAACCAGGCCACGTTCGGTGGTCTCAATGTATTTGGTCGGCGAGTAACGTATCTCGTAGCTACGAAAGAAATCCATGCGATTGGTTGTCGGTGAATCAAAGCAAATAATATATTCCACTCACCGTCCCTTGTCCTTGGAATGATGATACCAGGTCACTTGCTCATTCTTCAGCACTTCGGGGATTTTGACGAAACAGCCCAGATGAACACTCTGGCCATAGGTCACCACAATCTTCTTTTTCAGCACACTCGAATCGCAAATGTCACTCGTTTCATTGGCCACATCCTGCAGAACGAAAAGTGAAATTAATCAATTTGTTTCAGCTTTGAATTTGAGTCAATTGAAATAATAAGGAGATGGGTTTGTGGCAATTCGTTTCATAGTTGGTATTAGGATGATAAGGAAGCCACTCGCTTCATGAATTTAGTATATATGCTACTGGCTTTAAATCACCCACCTGCAGTAAATCCAACTCGTATGGTCGGCACGTATTGGCCTCCTTATCCCAGCCGCAGTAGGGATCACGGACGCAGCGGAAGCAGTTGTCGTAACGGCGATTGCACATGGCCAGGTCGATTTGCTTGATGCGATGATCGGTGCCAATGTAGAGGCTCTTACGTGTCTGGCTGATTTCCATCACTTGAATGGCCTCGTTCGGAGCCACCTCGAAGATATCCAGCAGCTTGGACAGCGACTCACCGTTGCGGTAGTACTGCACGATTTTGTAAATGCGACCCAGATTGGTGCCCACATAGTACACAATATATTCCTGATTGAGGATGTCAATGCGGATTCTGAAATAAGGATGTTTTAATAATTATATGAGTACATAGAATTAACTTTATACTTTTAAAAAGTATTACGTGATTTTAAAGGCATTCTTGTAATGAGCTTACATGAGCTTGATTCAAATTGGCTAATAATTCACCAAATTTTTCTTATATTTTACTCGATTACATTTCTGTATAACGAACGGATTAAACTAGTAAAACAAATAGTCAAGTATCGCACCTGCAAATAGGAAATATATATTTGTTTTCAACTCACTTGTCAACGACGAGCTTGGTGAAGACCAAATCCCTTTTATAATAGACTGGATTGTTGTGCTCGTGATTTACGGCTTTGTCCATAAGTGGATGGGATCTGATGAAATTCAGTACGGTATCGGGCAGGTTTGATGTATCGTTGACACATGTACCCGGCCGTGGTTCCGGCACCCGGGAGTTAAGCACCGGCAGCCATGCGGAATTCGATGAAGATTGCTCCTTGAATTTGCCTGTGCGCGCGGGATAAAAAGTAAAAGAGCACAAAAACAATTGCTCATATGAGATGGCAGGGAATGGAAAAAAAGTTTATCAAGCTCGGAGTGCTGAGCTGCAATTTAAGACTTAAATCTACGACCAAAGGTGTCAGCTGGTTCTCCTCTAAGCTGTCAGCCGGTGGAAAATAAAAAGAGCCACCAAGTGTGTCAGGTGTGGCCATAATCCATTCAAATGGATTTTCTAATGCGATTTATGTTGCGCACGGCAACGAATCGAACGGAACCCAACTGAACTGAACTGAACTGGACTGAAATTACAAAACACTCAACACACACAGTGGGGTAGCGGTGCTATCGAATGGATAAAACAAATGTATAGATTGCAAATAAAATTTGCCAATAAGTTGCATGCGCCATTTCCATTTTCGTTTCCGTTTCCAATTTCAAGTCAGTGCCACCCAATCCACTTGGGGGACAATGGACAAGCACAGAAAATTGCATGTCAACGGGATGTGCGGATCGCCCCGAAAGGCGGTGGGCTTACCATTGAAGGCAGTCTGAATCTCGTTAATGTGGAAACTGCATACGGCAGATCCAATCAGGCCATTAGTGCTCGTCGTGAATGTGGCGAAGAATCGACTCTTATCGGAGGGCAGCTGGTAGACCGATTGGATCTCGTTGAAATAGAACGGAAATTCGCCGGAGATACTGCAGTTGAGTCTGGCCTTCAGGTAGGTGGCCCAGTTGTGGGCCAGCAGGTTCTTTCCACCCACATCCTTCTTGCACACCCGTGCGATGCGCGAATAGACAGCCTTGCCGCAGTTTATGTATTCCACGGCGGTTTCACGGAAAAAGAAGTACACATACTCCCCAATGTCGAAGGACCCGACAAAGTTTGGTTCTGTGAATTGGAAAAGAGAAAAATTAAACGTTAGTAAGCTAAGCCCATTTACTTGCATCTCTATAAAAGTATAAGAGTAAATTGCACTCAGAAGGATATATGCTTATTTCATACTTACTGTCCAACCACTTGGAGTCGTATTTCAGAGTCCTCTTGAATTTATATTCCAAACGTTTAGCCGAAGTATTATACAGATCAGTGCGGAAAATAACCGTATCCGCCTTGGTGAACTCCGCATTGGTGCCGGAGTACTGTGGAGGAGCAATATACAGCCTCAGTTAAGGTCCGAGAAAGTTTTGGTTTATGCGAGCAATTTGCTTACCAGGCCGGGCAGACCACCCGGATTGCCATTCTCCACATAAATCGCAGTTGAGTTGTCGAGGGGATCGTAGGGGCACTTGGCGATGCCCAGACCCACGCCAATCACATATTCCGAGCGCGGCAGGTGGGTTAGATTCGCCTTAAGGATGGAGAGATGGGTGAATAAGTGAAATGCTGGGCACAAAAGACTACCCTTCGAGTGTTTGACTTTAGTTTAGGTGCTTTATCTATGAACAGATGTCAAAGGCTGAATGAGCAACTGTTGATTGGCATCTAAAGTCAACTGTCGGTGGCAATCTTTTCATGGGCGACATGAATGGAAGCATATGCCATACGGCGTACGGCTTCCCAATCTGGCCAACTTACGTAAATAACATAATCCTTGGGATTGTGGGCGTTGGTGCCGCACACATAGAGCCTATCCCCCTCGTCCATTGACTGGATGACACGCACATGGTTCTTGCAGTCGAAGATCTGCAAAAACACACACATATCGATTATAGAGACGAGGATACAGGAAAAACAAAAGAACGCTGGCCGGGTTGAAAATGTTGTGGGTCGTTCTTTTCAATTTATGGTACGGCGAACGGCATCATCTGTTTTGCTCCCCAAACACAGCGAAATCGAAATAGTTTCGAGTGTGTTCCGTAATGCAGCAGCGAATTTGTGGCAGAAATGTGGACAAATTGCAATAGCACGCGTCGCTGCCGAAGCTAAATCAATTGGCAACAATGCAACGAAACGATGCAGAAATTACTGCCAGCGCACCAGTGGCACACAGGCAGCTTTATGATGACTTAAGCAGGATGCCCATGTGGCCCCCAGTTGCTCGTGTGTGTGTGCAACATGCAACATGCTGCTGCTGCTGGTGGTGGTGGAGGAGCTGCTACTGCTTCTGCTGTTCCTGCCACGAATAACTTGAAATTGATTTCGAATGAAAGGATTTGCTGTCACATTATAAACGAGTTGCAACGGAAGCGTCTGCCACATTGCCAGTCGATGGGATTTTCTTGGTTTTAAACTGCAATCGAGTTACTGAAATACCTCCACAGGGATGTGATTTATTTGAGAGTATATACATATGTAGAATACATAAAGTAGTTGCAGATGCACAAAGGAATTTGACAGGAGAAGGTAAAACAATTGTGGTTAAGATATTCGGAAAAGTTGTTATGAAATCAGTATAATAAGGGGTTTTATGAATGGAACAATTTGTGGAATTTCTCT
The DNA here is from genome assembly GCF_004382195.2 of Drosophila sechellia. Lineage (NCBI taxonomy): Eukaryota > Metazoa > Arthropoda > Insecta > Diptera > Drosophilidae > Drosophila > Drosophila sechellia. Next base: position 12,614,706 of record NC_045950.1, on the reverse strand, counting down.
TGGAAGTTTCGAATAAAAATATTATAATGAATTAGTGTCATATCTTTAATGACTTATTTTCTATACGTTTTGTACTCACCTGACTTTTTCCTTTGGAGACGCAGCTAACCACATCATCCCGTGTTGGCTCCAAGTTGATCACATCCCGCTGGAACGAAGAGTAAGCCCGGGATAAATTAGCTAAATATATACCAAATCAAATCGCGTGCACCTGGCAACCATTAACCATTAGGTTAAAAGCTCACGTGCCGTGGCTTCTATCAATTCAAAAACTCAATTTACTCAAAAAAGCCGAAATACAAAAATTGTATATTGCAAATGCTGAACGAGGGGGAGGATGCTGCGTCTGCCTCATGCGGCATAAACTACAACTAGCGTTCGTCCGTGGCACCTTCAGAATGCTTTCAACTAAATTTATTTATAAATCACGTAATGTTACCCGAGCACACACGAAATATTTTCACGCACCAACCTCCATTGCTCCATTGCCGTCGCAGCCACCCACCCAGCCATCTTCACCAACGTGCTCCAAACCCAACCAACCAACGACATATTCCCGCCCACTTGGGAGGCAGGCAGTCGCAGCAGAGCGTTCATATAAAACCAAAATCATGTATTATTTAGTTGAATTTGCATTTGGCGCATAAAGCAGCGGGAGCAGTGCTACGAGGAGCCGAGGCACCGGAGGAGGAACAGGTGCAGGAGTTGGGAGCAAACGAGGCACACCGGTACACTGTGAAAAAATTGAATACGTTTACGCCAGGCTACATTTTTATATATGGACATCTTTAATGCATTGTTCATATAAGAGTTAACCAATTGAAGTATTGGCGTTCAATCTCTCTATGATTAGTTTAGCTTCTTAGCTCCTCATTTTCCTCAGTGTAACTCCATGTGTATAGGCCAGAACCAAATGATGCCCACGGCGAATGTATTCGCACTTAACCGCATAAAATATATTGACGTATCCTGGCTGGCGAGCATGCTACAAGGAAATATAACCTCTTAGACTTTTACGATTTGGCCCGGAGATGCGTTTGCAGGGCTCAAAATGGAATGGTTTGGTTTGGTATGGTGTGGAATAGAGGACGGGTCCTGTGAGGAGCACACCAAGTCAGGTGTGTGGCGCTCATAAAACAAACTTTTGCAAGTCATAAATTCATAAACAGCCCAAGACCGAGCCCAAGCTTGAGACCCAAGACACGGGGTAGCACTTCCTGTAATCGAATTGCCTCGCAAATGTTGTGGCAAGTTCGCGTATGTGGCGTGTCTCCCCAAAAATTTATATCTGGGAAACGCATAAACCTGAGCCTGCAGAACCGAACCAGTTCGGGGAATACGCCAAGAACATAATGTCCGGACAAGAGAGTGCATATTAAATATGCTTTTTGGTCCTTCTTTTTTTTTTTGTCGTGCTGGAAGTTTGGCGTGGGCGAAACCTTTGGGTTAACTAAAATAAACATTCTTTTTTTTTCAGCCGCTGCGCCGTGGGAATCGAAGATTTGTGGCTGTCGACGTCGTTGTTGCCATTTGAAGTGCGCCTAAAAGGCTGCTAAGCCGGTGTATTGTGCTGACAACGTTTAGATGGCGCTTTATGGCCACAAAAGACTGCAAGAAGCTTAGCGGCCATTTGGAAACTATGGCAAACATATACACACACATACACAACAACATCCCTGCCCAGTGGCAACGTGGCGTATAATGAATTTTTAACAATATGCCACAGAGCACCAACAGCAACGGCCGCAAGCAAAGTTGTTTAGCCCAAAAGCTTTTCACGATTTTTTTCTCCCCTTACTGTCATCTAGATTTGTGGCCCGACTCTCGACAACCTGCCACATCCTCCTCCATCCCCATTGGCGACCTTTGGCGACGAAAGGACTTAGCCTAAAAGCGTGCTCCAGGATTATCATATTTAAGGCATTTAGCACAACCAGAGCCGAAGTCATGGCAGCCATACTTACATTACAATTGGATGAGGAGATATTCTGCAGGTTCACACGGAATACGCGATCCCTGGAATAGAGAAATATACAATTCATTGTAGTTCTGCTGCAGAAGGGCATTATTGAATTACAGCTAAGAGGAGCGGTTTCTAACTAGAATTTGGTTAGTGATAGGTAATAGCTAGCAATCAATGTCTTTATTTATTTAGGCATTTATGCCCAAAGTGGGAATCAAATGTAATACTTGTTAATCAAAAATAAACCTAAATATTACTATTTTGTTTCAACTTTTGAAATTCTATAGCATCTTTACTTACATGGCTCCCACATAGAGCGTATCTCGATCTTCGTTCATATGGAATGTACGATAGTACAGCTTGCCGCAGTTGAACTCCCGCACATGATCTGTAATAGAAAACATTTCCGTTAAGTAAACTCAATATTTGCACAAGAAATTTTCCCTAAGTGAACCGAGTTCGTAGACGCCGGACACAGTGTCTAGATAGTGTCAACAAACTTTCCATTCCCGCACAGAATGGCGGACAGTTTTGGCCACAGACAAACAGTAGCATGAAGCCCAGTCGGGCACCCCAAAGATACGGATACAGATATCCCATTTCAATCAAACGTCGTTTTTGTGCAAAAAATAAAAAGAAGAGAGAGCTTGAAAATGGTCCTGTTTATTTACATTAAAGTTTTCCGCGTGGCAAAGCAGAAAATAAGGAGGGTTTAGGACACGAAATGCCTTTCCAAAGCCCCAGGACAAACAAGAGCCATTAATTATAAGTATTGTATTATGTTAATTTCAGTGACGCCGCTTTGTTTGCAAATTGTTTGCCCAGCGGGATGATGTGTGCATGTGTGGTTACTATGTGGTTATATTGCTAAATGCTGAGCACACAATTCTTTAATTAAACTAATTTGTATTTGCCGCCTGTCACTCATCACTGCTTCAATATCATCAGCAATTAATTTTGCCGCCAAGGAGCTGCTGATGGGAATTATGAATTTGCAGTGGTACGGGAAGCTGTGCCACCCAAAAGTGTCAAATGTCGTTCAAGTAATATGGATGACCGAGGCATTATCCCCCACAGCAGAAGCCGGACAATGGGCGAAAGTATGACAGAGGTCAGCAATGGAGCAAACAAAGGGCAGGGCATCCAAAACTCCAACTCAAATCCAAGCGCAACCAACCCAAACAAAACCCAAACTAGCATCCGATTTATGCTCATGCTCAACAATGGGATATGTAAATACGGAAAGGAAACCGAAGACCCCACCGGCAGAACTGTAGCTATTTTTGATTTCCGATTTCGAGAGAATATTTTTTTTTTTGGGTAAATGGGGGGAAAACAAGGAGCAACCTATTGGCCAACTACAATAGAAGTGCGCACATACACACACTTGCGCGTATCCTTGTTTGCATGCACATTTCGAATAGAATGTCCTTGCCAAACAGGAAGTCGACTTGTGTACGCTTGAAATGCTTTTGTACATATTTTTATTGTGAATGCCTGTCGAACTTTCCTGCTTTTTCTTCGAGTTTTCCTTTTGCCTTTTTCTTTTTTTTTTGCACAACCTTTTCAAAGTTTATTTTTTTCGCTCGTTCGCATCTTGAAGCGAGAAAAACCTCACTCTTTAAGGCTCAGTACGAACGAACCGAATGAACTAATAAATAATTTGCATTTGAGCAACTTAATTGACCACATTGAGTCCCGTCCCATATATTCGATGTAGCCTTTGAGCCAGAAAACTATAAATGTTTCATGGAGTCTGCGGAAATGGTTAAATCTCAACGGCGCACAACGATTTGCGAAATTGTTTATGGCGGCCAATTGTCATCGGCAGCCAGTAAAAACATATTGCCACGATTTCATGACTGGATTAAGCCAATAAAAATATGGCAAATATTAACATAAAATTGATGGCACCAAGGGACGTGAACTCTAGCGAAACGAGGTCATTCAATCGGTTTTGCTCTTTGTGGGACTGCGAAAAGAAAACCTTTTAAGTTTTTGCTAAAATTAAAATATATTCCTTTCGTCTTGAAAAGGAAACTTGAAGTTTAAGATGTCTATTCACTTAACACTAAGTAGCTGATTTTAAAAATGTCGCCATATCTGTAAGTCTTCAATAGAAATTCCCCATCGTATTGGCCAAAGTTTACCCAGAGGCAACTGTAAAAATCCTTTTCAAATTTGACATTTAAGATGTGAACTTTATTTGCTTTTAATCCAAGTCCAATCAAAATCAAATTGCATTTACGAGCTGCCTTTGAGTAACGTAAAAACGAAACAACAAACGCCAAATTTTATATTCCCTTTTTTTTTTTGGCTTGGCAATTTTCTTTTGGGATTTTCACTGGGCGAAGTGGAAGAGTGCTTATGTGTATGAGCATTTATGACTCCGCCATATATGTCAATAATTTTTATGCTCTTCATAAATATGCGTTTGCCTTTTACGAGCAACCCCACGTGGCAAAACGGAGCGCAAAGAGCCAAGATGAGGCAGTCAAATCAATTTCTGGCAGGGAGAAAATGTCATTTTCGAAAACGTTATTATCAAATCAAATGCGAGTGCTGGACACGAGGGGAGGTCGAAGATTGGCAATGAGCATATTGTACATTTAATGTCGTGCCCCGCCCACTCAAGCCGACCATTTGACCGTGCCCCGGGCAGATGAAGGTACCACACACATATGTATATATACGCAAATATACACGACCATGTCAGTTGCAGGTGCACGGTCCCCGGCTGACATTTACCTTTGAAATGTTAAGGTATATTCCAAATTTGTCGCAAAAGATGACACACAGACTGGAACGTGTACTCAAGGCTTTCATGTCGAATCAATACCCTGCAGCTGCTTTTAGCTTCATCCAGTTGGCTATGCAAATGGCCTTCAAGCTGGGAGAACCCAAAATTTCCTTTGATAATTCTCCGGTCTTTTGCAGCTAAACATTCCGTAGAAAGTCTAGACAATAAAGAGATTGCAAGGATGTGAAAAAAGAGGAGGAGGGCAGACTAATCGGCAGAAATGGAAATAAAAAATAGAGAAAATGACTGCTGGTTCCTTAGAATTAAAGAAAAGTATAGTTAAAAGCATACCATCTAGAAACTTAAAAAATAAATATATTTTACTGCTATTAATTTCCCTGCTTTGCATTGTGCAACCAGAATTTCCCTGGCGAAAATTCCCAGTTATTTCAGTGCTCTGCTAATTATGAGAAATTCACGTCGGCTCTAAGCACTCGAAAGCCGTCTAGACGTCTGCACCTGTGCTGCAAACTGAATGTGAAAAGGGCGGTGCGGGGCAGGGGGCGTGGCTGAGAAAGCCAAAGAAGAATAGGAAGTGCATGGCAGGAGGGGGGATGGCAGTCGATTGGAGTGTGGGGAGTAAGCCAAAATGCTTAGCCAAAGCGGTTACCATTTCATTTGCACAAGACAACACAATGGCCCCACAACCCAGAGGTGGTTGTCTCCCTTTGATTGTCTGTGTGTATAATTAAAACGCATATGCATGGTAAATACACTTATTGTCAGCACTGTAAGCCGTCTGAAATGCCCCGGGGCATCGGGATGCAGCTTTAATTCCACACTGCAGCCATGAATGAAATGCAGGGAAAATGCTTCAGACTGTAGAGGAAGTTTTTGGGGGGCGGAGCGTTGTGCAAAACATTTTCAACTCAATTTAGTTCATTTTATGGCAGCAGCAATGCGCTGCGCAAGTTCATTTTGTTGCAAAATAGCGAAATGCAACAAAAAAATAGGATAAAACCGAAAAGCGCACTCATAAAAAAGCATCAAAAGAGCAGTCAAAACAGCACTAGACATCCCAGTAGCCCAGCATCCCAGCATCCGAGTATCCTAGTTATATGGCCTGGACATCGCATCCAAAAGCTGCCAACAAAAACGCAACCAAATGCGGATGCGGTAACTGTTTCATTTTTGGTTAAAAACGAGGTGGTAGCAGAGGTAGTTGCTACCCAGTGCAACTTCATTTGATGGCTCATGTGTGAGTGCGCCACATAAACGCTTCAAATAGTTTTAAAACCCACACTTTTTATACCCTTGTACAGGGTATATATACATATATATATACAATGAAGTTTAATGAGCGAAAAAATGCGGGTAGGTAAAAGAAAACAACTGAATATTATTATATTAGTGGATAGTTGCACAAATTATTGTAATCGAACACCAAGTCGTTTGGCATATTAAACTTTTTGTTTGTATTAATTGAAAATTTCTGGCATTTCCATTAAAAAAGTTTGGATTTCATAAAAGATATTTGAATGATCTGATTATATATCCTGTATATATAATATAATATAATTACGTAAGAGTATTTACAGCTCTATTACCCTTAGCCCTTTTTACCCAGATGGTATTCATTTATTTTTTTTTCTTGTTTTGACCACCTTTATGGGCAAATTGACCAGGAACTAAAACATTCTGCGGCTCGCTTAATTTTCCATGATTTCACAGAGTCCAGAGCTGCACGTCTTGTTGCCACTTAAGTGCGCACAAAGCCGCAAGTTCCTTGCCATATGCAACATATTTTGGCCAGACAAAAGGGAATGCAAATTCTGGTCTTTAGCATGCTTAGCCTGAGTCAATTAGGCCAGCACAAATACGGACTAGCTCACACAACTACATACAAACATACGCCACCAGGCAGGCAATGAATGAAAATTTAATTAAATTTCACCTTAAAATGATGGGCAAATTGAAATTAACGTTAAGCGAGTTGTTTGCATCAATTTAAGGTGATTGAATTATGGCAAACGACAAAATCTGTGGCCTAACTACATTTGCAGTTGATTGATTGCATTTGGCCCCGTTGCCTGTGCTAATTGCTTTTGCAACATTTTGCGACACTCGGCTATAGGCCACAGTTTTCCGCTTTTCTTCTCTCTCTCTCTCTGTTCTCGGCGTTTTTCCGTCGCCCTGCGAGCGATAAGCGCACTTCCTCAGCTGTAATCAGCAACGCCTACATTAAGTGGGTTCTATCAATCGGATGTTACATAACTATGCACATATTTGCCAACGCACTGCGACAAAAAATTGCAACTTCCTGTTGTAGATTTCATTGATTTGGGGTGCGTGGAAAAGTTCTTCATTTAGCTTATCTAAAAAACCCCTGAAAACACCCCTAGTTGCTCAAAAAGTAGCACTACTTGTGCTTCTCGCACTTAACATTAAATATTAATAATTAGAGTCGAAACACTCGACTATAGAAAGTTTTTATTTCAGCTACTATTTCGAGAATGCCCCTTTCTCCAAGTGGACTTGGCAAACTTGTCCAAGGCGAAACGTGATTTTCCCTCCGTTCGTTCGCTGGCCAACTAAAACGTGGCCAAAAGGGTCCGCTTTAAAAACACTTTTAATGATGCTGCCGCCGCCGCTTGTAGCTTCTCCTTTCGCAGGGAAGCAATATTAAGCCCCACTTGGAACTGGAGGTGTCGGGAGCTGCACTGCACTGCACTGCACTGTATTGCATTGAAATTCAATTTCGCGGCAAAGTTTCCATTGTGAGGCAGCTCCACGTTGCTCCGCCTTGCTGACGACATGCTTTGGGTGGTGCCCCGGTGCTCGGATAGAATCCAGGCTCAAAGCCAGGTAAATCCCCACCCAACAACCCAACAGCCAACCGCCCGGCTCAACAGGAAAGGGGTGGGCTCCATTCGACCCGCTATGGGAACAGCTTTTGACATTGCCGTCATGATGAAGTGGAACGCACAGCTGAAGCCCCACCCCAGCTACTGGCTCTAAAAAAAAAAAATACTAGAAGAAGGAAATATAAAAGCCGGGGCAAGAACTCGGCTATCCCTTTATCGCTTTTGTCGTTTTAATGGGTCAGCAGTGTGTGCCTACAGCTTGACAAAGACCACGAGCGAGTGCGAAGCTCTTAAAGCTGTTGCATTTGGCCAGAAATCAGACAACGCGAAAGCCATTAATCCCAGGCTCCATCCACCATTTGTGGCAATAAAAACTAGATGCCAAGAGTTGAAAATAAATAAGAAATGACTGCTATAATTCTGAACTGTCTCACTTGGTCATGTGCGCTGCGCTCAGTTTTATTTGCTGCACTTTTTGCGAGATGCAGTTTAGAGCAAATGAGTTCATTACTCCACTGGATTTGTATATTTGATACGTATTTTAAGCATATAGAAAATTATGGAAAGTATTGTTTAAAATTAAAGAATATTAAGAGTTTCCAGTACTTACAAGCTTGACAACACTGAATTAGTTAGTTGGCTGTAAATGCATTGAACAACACTAAGTGCTGTGAAATGTGTGAATTTATGAGTCAGTTTCTATTTTTCCTACACTTTTTTTTTTGACTACAAAAACCATTCAACCTTTGGCTACCTGCCGGTCAAAAATGAGTCAATAATCAGGGGTTTGGCCTTAATAATGAAGTCGCAGCACCTTGTGTGTATCTTTGTTACATTGTATCTTTGTATTTGAAAACAAAGGGGAAGAGCTATCCGGCAGATATAAATAGAATTTTTAGGGAACAGAGTGGTGGAAACATCTGTCAAACCGCTGAGTCAACCAATTGAAGTGGCCGAGGTGGCAACAGAGGACGGTGCGGCCATTGTGCCACTCACAAATGCCATGGAGAGGCATAAATTTTGTACTACCCTAAAATAAAGTGCAATTAATTTCATTTAAATCAATGAAAATAGTGCTTTTTCATTTACAGACGGGCAAAAGAAGAAAAAAAACATGCAATAAATATTCCGCATCAACGGGGGAATTTATAGTTGACATTTTAGAGTTTTGTTGTTAGTCAGTTCGGTGGTGGCTTTTGTGGTTTAGCTACCTTAATTTATGGCCCGCCGATCGGTTTATATACAGTGCATCTGGTGCAACCTTCGAACTTTGTGGCACCTTCTGCATGTTTTTCGGACTTATCCCATATAGATGATTTTGCTATATAACTCCCGGAAAAGTATGCGCAAGCAGCTTGAACGATTCCCTAATCGTCTCACGTTCTCCTTTAGGGCAAGTGCTTAGCTATTGAGTTTACAGCGCAACATGCGGCAAGGACCAAAAACTTGTTGTCGGCACGTGAAGTTTTATGCTGCACTTATGGCTTATAGTTAAAGATATAGTGGAGACAAGGGGCCCCGGCATGCCAGGCATTCCGGAACGTGGACTATTAGAAAATGTTTACTGGTCTTGACCCGATTGCTGTTGTTGTTTTTGTTTAGTCAGGCCAGCTTGGCTAAATGAGATTTAAATTTTTTATACAACATTTTCAGCGTTCTTGATTCTTGATGGCTTTTTGCTGTTCTCTAGCCACATTCAATGGATGCTGGGGAACTTTTCAATCAACCGCACGATGATAAATTAATGCTGCCCAAAATTATTAGGCAAAATCCAACATGGCTCAGATGTAGAGAAGTGAATAACCTGTTTGTGGCCGCTCGTAGATGAATTTTAAATACTTTTAGGCCTTAATGACTCAATAAAGCTGGCCAAGTCTACGAAACAGAGGAAAACCAAGGTAGATTGAACATTTAAATGGTAAAGCATTCACATTCTTTTGAAGGGAGGGGGTGGGAATTAAGGGAACCCAGTCAATTATATATCATTCAGGATTTATCTCTGTGGATTATGGGGCTGCATATGGTTAAAATATGATTACATTATTGGTATTTGTTTAAACATGAAATATGCATATGAATAGCAACAATTCACAATTGCGCAGACCAGCAATATTCACTATGAATGCACCGCATTAATATGCAAATTATAAAAAACAACAACAATAACAATGCTCCGAGCCAGAAATGGAAAATGGCCCAAACCGAAACGAAAAAAATATAGTTGCAATTGAAATCGAACCAAACGAGATAAATAATAAAGGCACAAAGAACATGTGCGAATATTATGGCAAATAAATTACAAATTTGTTGTTGCCTGAAAGATTGAAAAATAATATTGGCCGCAGTAAAAAAACGGGAAAAAGCTGTCTTATTCGTGTAAGCCGACGATTTAAGTACCCTGTACAAAATATAAGTAATGCTAATCAATTTTATTGCTTAAATTAGGAGCAATTTTAAAAAATACTTACATTCTTAAGTTTTCAAGTGTATCGAACATTAGCATACATGTCCCATAGTTTTTACGAATAAATGTACATAGGTGTAAGAGATTTTGTTAACATTTTTTTTGAATTTTTAAAGCCCCCCGAGAAAGTCGCAAAAAAAGTGAAAATTTATTTAACAAGTGTGTTTTAATCCGTGTTCCCGCCCCTTTTTATCCCGTTAGTTGGCTATTTACCTGCGCCGTGTTTCCCGTAATTGTTGTTTCCCTGATCGTTTCCAGTGCAACAGGGACGCTCGTAGTAGAAGTTCCAGGTGTTTTCGTAGTCGGCAGCCGTCTCGCTCACACTGCTGCAGAGGAGTAGCAGGAGTGCGAGGAGTGGCGTTAGCTGTAGGAGCGGCATTGCGAGGGCGGTGCGAGCGAGAGAGGTGGACGAAGGGGGGTGCGAAAGCGACCCCACAACCTCAATTGGATTAAAGTGCAAGAGCGAGCGAGAGGCGGTTGCTTGTTGATTTTACCGTTTGATGAATAAAAACCGGCACGTTTTTTCCCACGAATAACTGTTAACACATTTAACTTGTATTATTTTTACACACTTTTGCGGCAATTGCAATGGAATTGATTTCACTGGCAAATGGATTTTAAAATAAACTTCTTTCCTCGGGCGATTTATAGCACCCCTGTGCAATTTTTTTCTCCTTTTATATGTACATATATGTTTTTTTTTGGACCCGCAGTCGTAGTGCCAATTTCGTTTCGGATTAATTATGTATGCGTTGCAGGCGCATAAAGGCGTAATGCATTTTACACAGTTCTGTGTTCAATTCAGTTTTCAATTCGATTTCAACACATTTAGCCATCGGAAAGCATGTGCGATATGAAGATAAAGGCAAAAGGAAACTTTAAACTGGTTTATTAAAGGCCCACGCATTGGAAAAACAAGAAAAAAGAAACAATATTGGGAAACAATGAAAATTCCTCAACTCTGAAGGGTGGGCAAGAGACAAGAAAGGTGAACGAGCGCGTTTCTTAAAGTTTAAACAATTTACAAGGCACTGCCTCAATAAATAAATGATTAATCTGCAAATATTTCCTTGCTTTCAGTTTAAAATTTGCCCTTAACCAACACACGCACACACACTTGCTCACGCACTCACACACACACACACACACACACACAAATACGCAACAACAAAGCCAGAGATACACACTTGAGTTGTTGTTGTTGGGAGTTTCGGTTTATTGGAATTTCGAAAATTGAACTCCGAATTGAATGAACTGCAAAACGCCAATAAGATAGTGGCGAGCCTAATGCATTTTAGATATTTTACCGATGCGAAACAAGTTCCGCCACAAAAGTGAACACTTGTAAAATGCCCAAGAAACTCGAGCGGAAACACCAAACACAAAAGAACAACCGACAACAAGTAGAAGCGAGAAGAACAGCAACAACGCACGATCGCTCCGATCGCGCAGTTGTGAGTAAGGCACTAGCGCGATAAAGTCTCGTGACTATCGCAGACACTGTTTTGGTATTTGGTATATACCAAAAATGTTTGATCGTGTTTGAAAAAAATACTTAAAATATATCTAATTTCACTTTAAAGTTATATTCATAACTTAAATGCTTCAGAACGTAATAAGAAAACGCAGTTTATAAATAAAATAATGTTTTCCTGGACATATCCAAGCCGATATGAACCATTTGTTAAGTTCCTCTGAAAAAAGGTCAAAACTGTTGACACAAAACTTTGTTTAATATTCGTGGAGCGTCGTGGATTTTCATTTGTCGAAATAATCCTTGCTCCTTGCCACAAAATGCCGTTGCAGAATGGCGGTATTCAATTTTCGTACTCCACCGTGCGGAAGCGGCAAAGTGATTTTTAGCAAGGACAACGACAATTTTGGCAATAGGCAAACATTTGCCAAGCCAGACACACAAAACGGGCGGCAGGATGGATGGATGGCAGGTATGCAGACGAATCCTTGCATTTAGCAGCCTCGAGCGGCAATTAAACGCAGTTTGCTAGTGTCTCTGGCATTTGAGTGTCTGCTTGGCAAAATATTTAATTAAAAAGCAAGTCGGTTATGTTTTCGCATCTCCTTGATATTTTCTATTGTACGAGTGCCACCTGTGCGTGCTTTCGTTTCCATCAGGGGCGTAGTTTATTCATTTCTTCAGCTGGGATGTTAATGATGATTGTTTGGTGCACCGATCAGCGCAGGTGATACGTGCTCATCAAAGAAAAAAAAAGGAAAAAACATATAATACGTCTACCAACGTCTCCTACTAAAATTTAATAATCAAAAGTTTTGATCGCAATTGGCTAACCCCCGCAAGAAATCCTTGCCCAAGCCACTGGTTGATTGTCTGCCTGGCTTTTTCTCTCTGTTTGCCTGCTAATGAGTTTTCGCAGAATCACCACAGTAGTCGTCCCCCTCGCACCCGACCGTGCGACCAAAGGAGCACTTGCATCATGATACTGTTGAAAATTTTGACACATGTTCACTCACTCTATCTCCCTATTTCACTCCCTCTCCCTCCCGTTCTAGCCCGCATTGTTGTTGCCGCTTTGTAGTTGCTTTGATGTTGGGTGCCATTTTTGGGTTTTTTCCCTTTTTCGGGGGATAGCCTTTCAAGTGCAGCAAGGACAACGTCGCCATTGTCATTTGTTTTCGCAAACGTTTCTTTCACACAATGTCAACTTTCAACAAAGGACTTTAATTAAGTCCTTAATGACAGCTTAATTTAGCGCACTTTGCACAGCGCGTATGCCCCAACACGTACACAAACAAAGGCACAACGCACACACACACGCAGCACATACTCGCACACATGTTTGTGTGTGAAAGGGATGGGGTGTGTTGTGTTTAGTTCTTTCGCTTTCTTCTTCTCTTGATCCTTCAGTTGCGGTCAATTAAATAATAATTTCAAAATCTAAAAAGGACATGTGATTGCTTAAAAAGTCATGCAACAATTTAAAGGACGAAAAGGAAAATTAAAGTAAAATGAAATAGTTGCCAATCAACTTTCGTATAAACATAAAAACTAGCATTCTTTTTGCTTATAGTATTATTTTGTGATGCAATTTATTACTTAATACTAGTACTATAAGCCTGAATGTTCAAGGGGAGGGAGGAGAAAGGGGGGCTGACAGCGTGGGAGAGTGCCTAAATAGCATTTTGATTATGCCAAATAATACATGGAACTTGTCTCGCCAAACATTGTTGGTCCCTCAACTTGTCAGCGGCCGGCAACTTTCATGCATTATATAAAAAGTTGGCCAAATAACCAGCAGCGGACCACACCAACACACTGACAGACAACCACACACACACACATACACACACAGCTTGGGAAAGCGATAAAAACCATTTGTTGTGAATGTCCTGTTTTGTTATTTGTTGTTCTGCTGCTTGTCCTTTGTTGTGTGTTGTGTTGTTGTCGTCCCAAGTTGGCTTACTCAAGTTACTTACAAAGATTTCAATGCACTTTCTTCCTACCAACTTGTTCGCGCACAACGCCAAAAAGCCAAAAGAAAAATAAAAACTGGACTGACCAACAAGAGCAGCAACAACAACTACAGTAAAATAAGCCTATGGAAGATTTGGTTCTACTGAGAAGAAGTAATTTACATTTGTAATCTTAAGTTTATAAGATAAGTTTAGAATATTAGTACTTAAAAGAATGTCTCTGAAAGTATTTAACATTTAAGGAAAGGAGTATTAAAAAAAACACAAAAACTATAATTTTGCGTAATTTTGGAATTCTGTGCTTGATTTTATAAATCTTATGAATATGTTTTTATGTCCTAAAATAAAAATAAAACCAATTCACAGATATATTTGCAGCTAAGAACGGTATTTTATTTCAAGCATTGAGGGACTGCTTTTATTAACTTTACAACTTTATCTTTAACTTTCCCATCTATCAAGGTGCTCTTGCCAAAAAGCAAACGGGTTCCTGTTACCGGGTGTTGACTGTACAAAGGCAGTGGCATCGGCGACGAACAAGAACAAGAACGATTTGACTTCTGGAAACTGTCAGAGCAAGCAAATGGCACTAAATATTAAGTTTGCCGTTGGAACTTGACCAGAAAAAGTAAACTACGAGGAAAACTTGGCCGGCCAGAACTAATGAAAGCTTTCTGCAAGTGTGAGGCGTGATGGTGTGCGTGTGTGCGCTTGTGTGTGTGAGTGGGCTAAAAGTTTTTGCCTTTTGGCTCGACCACAGAATTTCTCATGAGTTGGCGCTGCGGCTGCGGCTGCACTTGTTTCAAGTTCAATTAATTTTAAGTGCGGCAGCAATTGTGTTCCACATTGTTGTGCCTCCACTCGTTTGTTTACAACGACTCAGCACTCGGTGTGTGTTTTTGCTGCCTTTGGGCCAAGCTCTGCAGTTTTTGCCTTTTTACGCCATTCGGATTCAACTTTGGCCTGACATGCAATGTCAGCGCCTATGTTTATGCTATAAATAATGCAGCATATTTTGCATAATGACAAGTTATCGCACACAAAACATAATTGCATGTATTTGTATTGCAGACATTATGACGTCACCTTAACGATGGCGGACAAGCTTTTCCTTTTACCCCACTTGACCTCAAATGTATCTGCAAGTGGCAGACTTTGTATCTGCAAGATGTGTTAAGCCTACTACTGTAAGGACGAACTTGAAAGTAGCGATAAGGAGTAGCATCCATTTATAGTTCTTTATATATATATATATATTGAAATAATGCATAGATGGTTCTTAAACAAAGATTATAATGCGATCACGATTAGATTGACTGAACTTAAGCGTAGATCCCCCAGATCAGATCACCTACCTTCCAAGTGGGTGACGCAGAAGTCAGCTGGGATTTTCCGGGATTAGTGTCACATCAAACAGACAGATTGCGGCAAAATGCAGCAACACGAGTTGCAGAACAAGTGCAGAAAGAGCCAGATAAACATATCTTGTCTAGCCGGAGAGGGCCACAGGGATTGAGGGTGTGGGTACCAGTGGCGATAGTACCACCAGGATGGAGGACAACGACGAGGATAAGAGCCAGAGCCAGAGCCAGAGACAGAGACAGACTTCAGACTAGTCAGGAAGTTGGCTTGGCAGCTTCAGAGTCTAACTCGTCGGCAAACAAAACTTGCCGGCAGTTTTTGCTCCTCCGTCACTCGCTCTGTCTCCCTTCCATGTGCATAATTAAAAAAGCATTTTGGTCGCCAGCGAGACGGGGTTCAACTACTTTCGGATTTATATTGTGTCACTCAATGCGACTGCGAAATGCGAATGCAAATGCGAATGCAGCAGACGGTGCAGAATTCGTTGCATTTTGAATCTGGGGGAAAACAAAGCGGCAAGCCTTTTGATCGCGTGCAACAGACTAGAAGAAGTGCCTGCCGAACTGGGGACAAAATTAAGCACTTTAAAGTGTGGCCACACCTACACTTTGACCCCCACAACTCTCTACTCAACGAATGCACAAAGAGAAAAACTTAATCGAAATGTATTACTGCTGCCAATCAAGTTAATAAATGCAAAACTTCCATTATATTAAGCGTTCTATTGGCATGTGTAAACACTCTTGATGGACCAAAAAGAAAGCAACTACTTTTGGTTAATTTTCCAAGTGCTCTGCGATGTCAGCTGCCATTTGTCAAGGTTTAAAAGGCTTAAAAAAGGTGGATAATTTTATCGCTTAGCTACGGTGAGACCGCAGCAAAGCTGAGTTTTCTGATGGGTCAGAAGCCGCAGCTTCAAGCCGCATGTCAGCAAAGTCTGGGAAAATCCGGCTCGAAGTTTTCCCAAGCACCGACCACCCCATGCAGCACCGCAACGCACTCGCTGTCAACTCTTTTGGCCCAGAGTTTTCCACCGCCCTTTCTCTTTGGCGACATCAGGTGCAGAACCACACAACAATTAACAGACTTTTGGATGGGGAAAACTGGCTTTTGATTCGGCTGGAGCAGATTGCAGCCCCCGCCCATCGGAGGAGTCACAGGAGGCATAAATCGGCTCGTCGAGGAGAAATTTTAATTCCAGCTGTCAGTTGGAAACATCACAAAGCCCTGTCCTGTCGATGCCACATCGTGTTGCACGAGTATGGGAGCTTCGCTTCAGTTATGGCAACATTTTTCCGATTGCCACTCGTTTGTCATTGGAGGCTTTCTGATTTTTTTCCAGCCATTTCGGCTGACCTCAGGAAAATGCTTGGCAAATGTGCTTGTCAGAACTGAATCGGGATAATTGAATTTCAAAAGTTGCAACTGCTGTGGGGCAGAAAGGCGAAACAAGAGCATGGCGCAACAACAACAACAACAACTGGAAAATGTCAGTTTAATAATTTATCAATGTCGCAAGTTTATTGAAATAGATTTCCGCCCTTGTCAGACATTTGCATTTCCTGTTTCCGCTGAGCCATTGTTGTTCATGTTTGCCTGGATTGCATGTGCAGTAGTTGCATTTATGCAAATATATTCGAAATACATATTCCAGCATGCATACTTAAGTTTATTACATTTTCCGTGCACCGAAGGAAATTTATGTTTTGCCAACACTTTTAGCTAATAAAATAGAAATATCGAATGGAATTTGGCTTAGTTTTTTTTACTGTGCAGTTAACTCAAGTCCGATCCCTAATTGATTGAGATGAATCTACCATTTCTGCACTTCATTTTCATTATGTCAGATTAGAGCAAAAGTTAAACATTCCCAGCTACGAGCTGCACATTTGTATTAGCCAAGAATTGAGTTTAGTTTTGCATATTTGAGATGCTCTCAACTAGATAACTGACCGTTGTCTGCCCCCCACATACCCCACCTCATTAAAGGAAAAAGTCGGAAAATTATGGAAAAGTCTTTGCATACATTTGTGGTGGATGGGGGATAGGGGGGCATGGCGCTTCCTTTCAGTCTTGCCATTATTAATTGCACAAACACAAATACTAAGTGCAAACAGGCACTGATTCAGACCCAGAGGACTTCCTTCAGCGTTTGTTATTGTTGCCGCCAGACTGAATGCCATGCCACGCCCCCTCGTCTGATTGCGCCTTTGAGCAAACAAAGGATTGCTCCTTTGTTGCCATTAAGTAAGTAGGCTTACTAAGTTGCAGCCGCTGCCATCTCGCCATCTCGCCATTTCTGCCATTTGGCTCTTTTGTTCAAAATTAAGCGCATTAGAATTGGTTCGATGCGAAGGTGTTTTTTCGGCTGCCAAAGACAAGGAGCGCACTTTCAGCCCCAAGTGCAGTCGGCATTCGATCTTGAATGGAATAGAAAACATCTAATCCTACATTTTTGTAGACTCTTTGAGCCTGCTCAACTTGAAATTGTAAAACAATATTAAAAACAATCGTGGCAAACAATATTTTTAATAAGATGGTTAGGAATTATTTTGTATAATAATATAATATATATATATATATATATATATATATATAATACTTTCTGATATGATCTGATTTGTAATAACACATATTTGAAGATAAGCTCTAGTAATCGTGCCATGCATGATGCACTTTATACCATCAAAGGTTAAAAATGCAATTTTAAACGATGTTGCGTGCCTCAAGTGGCTGTACTGCTCGACACTACTGCTTGCCACTGCAAAGTCAAGTGCAAATAAGCAAGTGGATGGCGGTGAAAACTGGGGGCGGGTGATGAGGGGAAATGTGCTGCACGTTAAGTATTATCAATTTACAGCTAACATCGCCTGATTGCCGAACAGCACACAAAAGGTGGAGCGGCAAGGCAAGGCAAGGTGCAACATGAATCGAATGGAACTCAACTCCCTGCGAAGGACACACTTGGTCCAATTGGCCACTTGAGCTGCCGTTTGCCAGGATCTTTTTTCTGTCTCATTGCATTCGCATATACGTACGTATCTATACGTTTAACGTCTGTTTGCTCAGTTGTTGTTTGTGTGTGTGTGTGTGCTGTGCATTTTTCATATAATTCCAGCTTTCAAAAGGTATAGAGAAAAACTATATAATAATAAAACTATAATTAATAAAATTATGCAAATAAATGAATTAAAGCAAGCATTATATTTTATGAGTTTATTTTGTGCATATTATATTGTTCAAATAATGTATAAGTGCTTTACAAAGGTGAATGGAACTGGCTATAGCCTTAAAAATTTTGATAATGTTATTTATATAATATATTGATATCCTGTATATTATAGTTTTCTAAGTATTTTATAATGTTCGCATTAGGAGGAGCTCCATTGCGCCATTGTTCGCTGTTCACAAGTGCCGAGCTTTGAAGTTGAAGTTCGAGACCGGGTTTTTGGCTTTTCCTTTTCCGGCTGGCAAGGCCACTTTGGAGCGTATATCCACATGCCACATGCAATTGACGTGCTAAGTAACTGTGTCTATGCCACCCAGCTGACACCCCCCTCTTATCCTTATATATCCCTATATCCTCTACGTGTCTCTGGCTCATTTGCCTTCGCTCTCGTAGCTCCTCTAATTTTGCAAAGCTAGAGTACACACTTCTTTCCTTTTTCGGATGTCTCTCAAACGAAAAGACATATGCACTTGTCGGCCGTATCTGTAGCTGTATCTGTATCTGTGTGTTTGTTTGCTTTGGTGTTGATTCCCAAAAGTATTTTGTATTTTCCATTGTTGTTGGCTTGTTCTTGCCTAACAATTTCCATCAAACTGTCTGTGTCCCTGTCCCCGTTTTCCGCTCACCCCGCATTTTCACCATTTCCCCCCTCCCAAGTGGCTTTCTATAGCCTTTGTTTATTTGGAGTATTTGTTGCCAGTGGAAAACCTTTTTTTTTTGAGGGGAAGGAGCACACTGCTGCTTTAGTTTTAGAATGCTTAAAAGGAGAAATGTGTCCTGCATGAAGAATTTGATTGCAAGGCATTTTTCCGAACATGTATCTTTGGGATTTGTGCGCTAGTTTGCAATATTTTAAGGCCACAATCAGGAATCACTGTCGAACTGAGTAAATTCAGAAAGAAGTTGCTACAAGTTAAATTTAAAATTATAAAATCGCATTAAAATCCTTTTTGCATGGGCACCTATATAAAACAATGCATATAGCCGTTGATTGTCAACTATGAATAATTATGAACCGGCAATGAGGAGAAACCAAAATCAAAATAATTATTATTTCGGCCTGGCCTGGAGCATTTCCAAAGTTCAAATTGAAATCCAGCTGGGTTCGCTTTGAAGTGCAAGGGCAAAAGCCTGAGGAGCTGGGAAAAACTTTTTACTCGCTCGTTTCTACCGGAAATTTCAGGCCTTCGGGCGTAGCTCAAATGACTCATTAAATTCTTGTTTTTTTTTTTTTTTTATTTCTCTGTTTCAGGCGTAAAAATTACGAAACACTTTATTTCGCTTTCAATTTATTTCCTTACACGGGACAGATGCCAGCGACAATTTAAAGGACTGTGGGCACCGGAAAAGCCGGTGGGGGGTTGGAAAAACCAGTGGGGTGGGAATGGGGGGGTTTAGGGGTTATGGTGGTCCAGGCACTCCGTGCCATAATAAAACGCTCACTAACACAATTAAACGGGCTTTGCCGGGGTAAAAATGAATGTTAAGCAAACATGACAAGGCTTTTAAGTTTATGGAGCTACCCACCAAAGAGCCCGACCATTTCCATCTGTGGGGTAGACTAACAGGCTCTCGTTTTTCCCGGGGAAAACTGCTGCACTTACTGTCACTTTTCATATGCAAAGCGCAGAACGTCTGCCGTTAATTTAATAACATGTAACATTTTGCCAGGATCAGGTCCTCGGTTGGTCTACAAAGTGCCCAATTAGGGGGCGGAGTTTGGGGCTGTGTGGCTTGATGTTTTAGCCCCAGACTGGTTTAGATCCCCCCGCACCGCACCCAGCCACGCCCTTCTTTACAGTCACTGCATTTTGCAATAAATATCCAAAATTGCAATTGCCAAACACACATACACGGAAACGAACGATTTGGCAAGCATTTTTGGCTTTTGCGGAAGTACGGCGAAAAATCGTTGACAAGCGACAAAACACTTGACAGCGTCAGCAGAGCCAAAAACAAAAAATAAAAAAAAAGGTGGAAAATTTGGGAAAAGGTGGGCTAGAAAATGCCAACAACAAATAGAATCACAGCTTCCAACAGCAGAAACACCAAAAGAAGTTAAATCGAAACAAAAGATAAACACGCAAGCAAAGTTTTCGCTGATCAAAACTTGAATACCCCAGCAACGGGGATTTATGGTTTATGTTTTGAAGATTCTTTATAAACTAAGAGAAAGTTTGCCAAAGTGGGTGAAAAATATTGTGTTAGAAATTAGTACGTTCTTTTTTCAGACAACTCGAAAAAGGAAAAGCTTCAAATGACTTGTGAGTTACCTGTCATAATAGGTTCTTGCATTTTGAAGATACTAGTTCTCATGCTTGATTTCATGTATGTATTTTACACTATAGTTTCTTGTTTTTACCATTTTCTAACATAGCCCAACATGCCCGATATGCGACAGGGTATCGACACGTTCGAAATTTTGTGGTGCAAGCAAAGCCGAGTGCAAAAAGTGGTAAAAGCCGGACCGATGGCAAAAATAAAAAGCAAACAACAAAAATGTGTAAATGTGCAATCAAATGAAAGAAAACCAATAATCGAAAAATGCCAATGCAGCGTACACACACACAGAGCCAAGAAAAAAAAAACGCTGAGGAGAAGGAGCGGATAGCCTGGGAATTATTGGCTCAGGTGGAGGAGGGGCACAGGTAACTGAAGGGGGCTGGCAGTGGAAAATGCACTAAATAAAACATGAAATTGCGAAAAATTCGACTATGTGAGCGGCACAAGGATGTCAGGTGCCAGCACACCCCATCCAAACCCACCGATTTCCCGCTCTCAATCTTGCTCGCCAAGAATTTGCAGCTATAAATTGTTGTCGCAAAATAAACAGAAAAAAAAAAAACAAAAAATAAAAAATAAAAAATAAGGGAGCCGGCAAGTGTATGGAAGACTTCCTCCCGGGAATAATTGTGCACACAATAAATCAACTTGAGCAGCGGCAAATGGCGAACAAAAGGATTTTTTCAATTTGCTAACGAAACATCAGAGCAGAGCGCGCACAAAATAAATGATAATAGCCCGGCCAACTATTGTTGGCCAAGTGTTTTTGCGACAGCGGAAGCCGCCGCAAGCCAAAATGTCAAAATACTAAATATTAATCATCATTATTTCAATCAACATTTATTAACATGGACTTTGCATTAGCACATAATGTATTTTCGACCTTTTGTCATTCCAGAGGGTTAGATCCCCCTTGCCCCACCATCAACCCACAATGCACAGACCACATTTTCAATTTTGCCACAAGGGTCAGCAGTAAAAGGAGCCAACTTGGAGTCACAAAGGCCAGGGATCCATTCGTTTGTCTTTGCGGCCTGGCCATGTGCGTGTGTGTGTGTATCTGTGTGTGTGTGTGTGTTGCCCCCTTGTCACTTGTTTGTCAGCCCACTACCCCAACCCTTAAGCCATAACCATCCGACCCAAAATGCCCCACTCTCCACGCCAGCCATTCCCGAGTCATTTCAAACTCGATTTCAGTCATTTGTCTTTTGTCATATTAATAATTCCCTTTTATTATTGCCGCCATGATAATAAGCTGTCTGCTATGACCGTCCCATCATCCCGAAACATTTTCCATTATCCAGCGACTTTTATAATTTCCCATCGCAGCAGCAAAAAGGTGAGCGCGTTCACCTTTTTTGCTCCGCTCATTAATAATAATATAAGGGAAATGGCTGGGGGATGCGTATACCCTTGCCCAATTGGGAGATGTTCGAGTGCTGCATTGTCCACTGGAACAAAACTCTGGGTACCCCCCACTACACTGAGAACAAAACGGTTGTAAAGCTTAATCCCATGCTTTCTAATCGTTAAGCAAAATTAATTGAATCTTTCATAATTTTCTTTTACCACAGCTAAATGTGCCATTATTAATCAGCTTGTGTAATTAATGCGAAATAACCTTTTTTTCGCGCAGTGCATGGCCCTTCACTTGCTCTCTTTAAGTCATTAATTTTCATCTGCGTGCATCCCTCTTTTTGCAGGCAAATAATCTTAAGTATTTGCCCGTTGCGGTTCGCCTTGTAATAGATCATTAATAAGGAGTAAAAAATTCCACAAATGCGCTGGCAAAGTAATATTAATGCAGTCAAGTGAGTTATTTACTAATTTGATAGATAACCGCAAAACTTCTGAACGAAAGAAGCGCTCACAACTTTTCATCATCACATTTCATTGTTCAGTTTCCCGTGCGGATGTTTTTGGCTCTAAGTTGTGAATTGTGAGTTTAGCACAAAGGTGTAGAACTTCAAGTTGTCAGCTTGTTAGGGCGAGTTCTAAGCCTTTGCTTTTGGCTAAGACAAAAAGTGCTAGCTGGTGAAAATCCACACAAAATGCAAAAGTTGAGAGTTCAGAGCAAAGAGTGTGTGCGTGTGTGCGAGTGTGTGTGCTTGTCATTCGATTAGCTTTGGGGCTCCATTCAAATCAAAACCAAAAACCTCAAAATATCAAGTGCCAGACGAGAGACCTAACCTAACTTGATTTGCAATTATTATTGTTTAACAAGAAGCATAAGCCGACACTTATCCCGACTCACAGCCACATTCTCGCCCAAGTCGACTGCTTTGTTATTGTTGATACAAGAAGAAGCCCTCCTCCTTTCGAGTGTGGAGAATTTTCAAATATCTGAAAGCCTTCATCTGCATCTTCAGATACAGATCCACACGCACACACAATTGTTGCTCCACTCCTCGGAAAACTCGGTGTGTGTGTGTGTGTGGGGAGGGGGGTGGGTTCATAAATCCAATGACATAGCCAGACCAATGTCATCTTATTTTAGGCAAATGATAAATTGACAAATTTATTTGGGTCACAGCCAGGGCGCATTCATCATCATTTGCAGGCGGATTTCCAACGGGCCACGGGGAAATTGAAAATTTCTCTCTGTCGTTCGTTTATTATTTTGTTTTCATTTTCATTTTGGTTTTTCTTTTTTTTGTTGTTGTGGCTAGTCCCAGGGACTACTCCACTCATAATGGAGCTTCTGGGCGGCAACAACAACTGACACTTTTGCCTAATGCTAATGCAGTTATAATGAGCTCTAAGCCAATTGGATTGGATGTCCCTGATTTGGGTTGGGCTTGGGCCCCAAAGTCGAAGTCAAAGTCAGAAGACGCTTCGGACATTTGCATAATTAAAATTGATGTTCATCCTGCCAGTGAAGACCGTACTTGTGTACTTGTGTACTTGCAGCTCCATCGAAAGGGCTGTCCGACTTGTCCATTGTTTATTTATAATCCCAGCAACTAGTGCGCTGATTGAGTTGCCCAAGTTGAGGAGCGCATAAATTTGCATTATAGATCGACACACAGGAATCGTAGGAGCGAGTGAGTGGAGGGATTACACTGCTAGAAAATGGCGCGATTCAAATAAAGTAGTAATCCTCTTGGTTTTCATAGGAAAATCTCTTCTAGCATGGCTTAGATTTCGCATCCCAAACAATAAATGTCAAATTTATCTTATCCCAATGAAATGAAAATATTTACTAATATTTTTTCACTGTGTATATACATAGAAGGCGGTCCGTTGTTTTGACCTACTGTTCATCTGCATGCTACATTCGTGCAGCAATTTCTTTTTGCATAATGCAAGAGACTGTTCAACTTGTGCCCAGACGGCAAAGCTGGGTTTAATCAGCCCATCAGTTCAACGAAAACATTGAAATACCCTACCCTGAACTTCTGCCCAGTTGGTAAACTCACCTGGTGAAAGTTCTTCGGTGACTGCCTCTATTTGCGTAATTAGCATGAGGCAACTGCCAAACAGAAGCCAATGTACCCCGTTCATTGTGGCAACACTTTAGTTTCGACTTTCTTGGAATTCAATCTGGAATGGCAAAAAAAGATAAATTAATTTTTGATTAAATACTGACTATGGCTTAGACAAGATAAACAGTTGACTGTAATAAACTAATATGAAATATAACACATTAAGCTTATGCTATCTATGCTGCCTTGGATAATATATATTGCTTCTATTGATACGTCTAGATATATAGTGCTTAATTGCTACATTTGTGCGCGGTGTAAATACTTACCAGGTATATGGCTACATCTCAGCAATTTGCCATTAAGATTACCACCATCGACAGGCAGCAGCTCCGACGCACATTATTATACAAGAGCATATTAGCTCCTGGTCGATTCTATGCCATACAGGTGTATGGAATCGCTGCCAAAACGCACCTGAATAAAATTCGGGTTCTTCAAGCAAAAACTCTGAGGGACCACGGGACCACAAAACACCAGGGTGCCAAAAGACTCGGATATTTTTGATTGCCGCAAGTAGAGTCTCAAAAAACACCCGGGTGCCTAGACACCCAGTGTTTAGCGGCTGCACTTAGAGTGCCTTGCTGCATTTATCTCGTCTGGAGGTGGGAAAATGGGTGGAAAACTACGTAAAGGCAACTCCAAGGGCAAAGGCCAGCGATTGGGGGGCGTGCCCTGAGCCACACGTCAAACACATTCATCACGAGTGCCAGAGTGACAGATGGCAAATGCGCCTAAGGTCTCGTTTGTCCGCCGCTGCTGGAGAGGAATCCTTGATCCTTGGTCCAGTTTGGCCATGACAACGTAAGGCTTCGTGGTTCCCGCACAAGGGCAAAAAAGAACAAATGGAAATTTTTCCAATTATTGCCGCCGGCAACAGCAGCATCGGCGTCAACAGAACGCACACCACACACACAAAAAAAAGGAACATTTAACGCTTTAAAGTGCGACAATGCTCATATTTCATTCATGGTTCCGTTCAGGCACCGAGATTCCCCGAATCATCAATAACTAATTGCAAAATTTTGAGTGACGTCGTCGTCAGTCAGTTGATCAAAAACTCATTCTGTCAGCCGCATGTGGACACGAATCCAATAAAGAACGCTAACGCTACCGAAAATATATACATTCTAAGTAGTGAGTGCAATATGTAATGTGGTCACATCTGCGACTGACATGATTTTGGCATTAAACCGAAAGTCATTTTTCGGACGGCTTCTGTGTGTGAGCCCTTTCAGTTTTTTGGCTTATTTAAGGTCTGTACATTCTTTTGGTTGGCAAAATTCACTTTTATTTTAGACTGACAGCAGCTGCTGAATAATTACGTATACACAAAAGGTAGCGGACAGGCTAGGGTTAGGTGGACAGTGCGGTTCATAAGTTTAGCAACTTTTTGAATATACTATAAGACATAAAGCCATAAAACATATTGGAAATGTTTCTATACTTTCGAAAGCGACTATTAGTAGATACACAACTTCTGGCGAAGTCTCAAGAAAATCAAATATAATCTACGATTTCCAGGAATTTAGTCTACCTAATACAGCTTCCCTTAGATTGTCTGCATTTTCAATAATTTCTGCACAGAAGACATTAATAAAACGCTTATATCCTTTTAGCCTAAGTTTACAACCTTGTCCCTATGATTGATTAATCCCTGTGAAAACATGCAATTGCGAAACGGACTGTACAGAAGCACCATATGTAAGCATATGACCCAAGACGCGGCTCAGTGGCTTCCATCAACACTTTCAATTTCAAAAGGAAACTTTTGGGCCACCTACACCACACATACAAGCACACACACACACACATACACATGGGCGGTGGAGAAAAGGGGGTCGAGTGGGTGGCGCTTGTGGGGGGAGTGGCGGATTGGCAAGGTTTTACGAGGTCCTGTTAACCGCGGGTATTTACACTAAGTCTAATGAAATGTTTAACAAGCACTTTGCTCTGCGCAAATCCCAATGACCCATAATATTAGCATAAAATCACTTGGCCCAGTGGAAAAGGGGGTAGGATCCTGGCAACCTGCACCGTTCGCAACCCCTAGCCCCCTTCATAAATAAGTAGTTTTGGGTGTGTTCGGGTGTGTGTAACTACTTGCTAGTCAGCCTGCGTGGCCTGACACGCTCTACGCTCTGCGGAAAATGCGGGCCTCAGCTCGGGAAATTTTCATTTAAATTGCACACTTTAAAAGTTTTCCCCAACCCCCAAAGAGCAAGGGGAAATGCGAGAAGAAGGGCTTAACAAAGCACGGACATGGCCTATGGCAGGCTGTGTATATATATATATATATATTGCCATTACACTGCATATAAATTTTTATGTTGGTCCATACTTTATTTGTTTCTGGCCTCCGTTTGGTTTTCAGCCAGTTCGCACCGCCCCCTTGCTACCAAAAATAAATTACATTAAAATTCTAAGCCATCAGCCTGCGAGCTTTGGAAATTTATTTTTCCACATTATTCGCCGCTTGCCGCAAATCTCTATTTTCTTCTTCGTGGGGTTAAGAGTTGGGATCCGGGCTTAGCCCCGGCAAAGTTGTAAAGTATCATTCGAGTCAATTAGTTCATTTGCAGAATTTCATTTCGGTCCGAGGGAATTTTGATGAGTTTCATTAAGTTTTCAAATAAATTTGAGTTTAATTTATGTGATTACTTTTTTTTTTTGAAGTTTCAATATGATTAAAGGTATTTTATAAACAAAAAACAGTTTTAAACATATGGAAGTTATTGAATACAGTATTTTATATATTAAATCCGTTGGCTGTCAGAATTAAGGGTCTCTTTATATTTCTGTTACCTTCATTTTAAGTCTATAAATATCATGTTTTTTTAAATATTTTAGCTGCTCAAACATATTCATTTATTCTGTTTTAATATTACAATGTATATTTTTGGGCTTGTATTTGTTTTCTTTACTTTAGCCCATTCAGGCCAGACCACATAGAATCCTTGGCCCAGCTTGCACAGGTATGTCCTTTTCCACACACACTTACATAGATGCGATGGTGTACATGTACATACACTCTCAAACAATCACATACACGATGAATTTTATTTATATTTCATAGGAACATTGGATTTCAGATAACATGGACTTTAGATCTAAGTTAGGTAACTTACTTGGTATTGTTAATATGCCAGTCCTGCGAAAATGTTTTTAAACCATGTATTCTATTGTTTAGTTGTTGGTTAGGATGAATGAAAAAATGTAAACACACTTTTGTATGGTACACACAAACACGCGAAAAGGAACATGAACACAGATGAAGATGAATTGATTATGGGCTTATTTGTGTTTATAGAGGCACGCCAACGTAATCACAACCATTGTTCACTATTTGGATTCATAAATCTTAAGTTTCACTCGAGTTTTAAATATTTTAAATGGGAAAACACAGGAAAATAGGCATACAAATTTACAGACGCTCGAATTTTGCTGTCAAACGGAGCAGACAATCTCTTGCTCTCTCTCTCGCTGTTCCTCTTTCCATGCGTTTCGTCCTGCGAGAGCGAGGCAGCTGTTCGAGTCCTGTAGGGAAAGGTCCTTTTTGGTGGTGAGAGGACATTCACAACTGTCAAAATGACAGCGAAACATTCGCAGAGCGCATGCGCTAGTTTCGTTTCGTTCCAAAACGTTTAAAGGAGCATATCCTGCGATTCCAGCAGGGGTTGCAATTCGCACACCCCCTCTCGCACTATGATTCTCTAGAGAAAGAGAGTAGAGCGATAAGGAGAGAGAGAGAGAGCAGACGACAATTACCTGGAGAATTGGCATTAGCCCATTTTCGTTGCGTTATAAATTGCGTTTGTCACTTTGGAGCATTCGCAGACTCGAGGTCCCAAACACACACGCATATCCTGGGTGTGATTTTACATTTCCACCCACTCCACCCATCTGGCAGTACCACCCCAAAACACCCCCATCAATTACATTTAACTTTCCTTGAGCAGTCTGCTGGGTTGGAATTAATTTTCGATTTTATTGTCAGTTAGTCAAACCCACTTGCTTAGCTGTCGCTGCGCCTGACTCTGATTTAATTGAAACTGCATGAATATGCAATTTCGGGCTATAAATTGAAATCTCGATTTCTCCGCCGAACGCCCTCCCTATTTTTTATAGCCTTTTGGAATTTTCACTTTTAATGGCTCTCAGTTGGCTCCTTAGGAGTTTTCAACACACACACACGACGAACTTACATATTTGTACAGGTTATAGAACAGACTAGAGGCCAATGTGAACACACTTGAACATACATATACAAATCTATAAAAATACTGCTAAAGAATCCGAAGGATGTGGGAAAAGCTGGTGAACTGCATCAAGAGCAATGGTGGTAATGGTGGCGTCAAGAATGTAAGCTGCCAAGTTGTCGAACTGGCGGATCTGATGAAACAGGTGCCGCCGAACCAGATGCACAAGTTCAAAATGTTTGCCAAGAAGCACGAGGAGTACAAGGAGTAAGATGGGGTCACCAAAAACAGGGAATTGGGGTCACCAGACCAAAAAATAGGGGAGCGTGAACTAAACGTACCTTAGAAGGATAGGGTCTTTTCTAATTATTTTATTTATCAGCTTAAGTTGCTCTATATGAGTTTCCTATTTTTCCTATTTTTTTTATAGAGATTAATATAAATATACTTCCTAGCCGCGTTCGTAAATATCCGGAATCGATGCCGACAATTGACTGGGAGTACTACCGTCAGAATGTGCGAGAAGAGTTTGTAGATTGGGTGAAGGGATACGAGACCAAGTATGATAAGCTGCATTCCTTGTTCGAGAATCGACATGCCATAGTAGATCACAAACGATACTTTGATCTTGTAGATGAAGAAAAGACGGTGGTAACTCAATGTATTAGCGAATACAAGGCGGAGTCCGACAAAAGAATCAAGGAGCTAACCGAAAAGTTGGAGTTCGTTAAGGCCATGCGGCCCTACGCCGAAATGACCATGGAGGAATTTTGTTTTGCCCGTCCGCACTTGGCACCCGATTTCATCAACAAGCCCACATTCTGGCCACACACTCCCGAAGAGCAAATGCCAGGTCCATCGGATCCAGAAGCAGCAGCTGCATTGCATCACGAAGAGGAGCCCGAACCGCCAAAGAAAACAACTCCCGAAAAAACACCAGATAAACCTAGTGGAGAAGCGAAGCCTACGGCAGCTGCGGCTCCAAAGAAGCCAACAGAACCAGTCGTAGACACCTCTCAGTTGGCCGAAAACGCCACTTCAATCGCCAAAGATTTGATCGCCAAAGCTATTGTACTTTTTAACAGTCTTAAGGAGAAGATGTCGGGTCTGGCCAAGAACGTTCAGAAAAAGGCAGACGCCGCCAAAGCTGCGCGTTCCCAAACTGCCGGCAAATCCGCAACGCCTAAATCCGCACCAACCAAGTCACTGGACAGCATTACGGAACGAGAGTCTGGACCGAACATCTGCAACCAAACTATAATACGCAGCGAGGAGGCAGAGGCCAATCCGGAGGTTAAGGCCAGGCATACTAACCTCTCCATTGAGGCGGATCCTTGCGATGCCCAGGAGGAGCGAGCCAGGGAGATAGCTAGGACATTGGAGCGCAAGAGACAATTAAAAGAGGCGGAGGAATGGGAGAAATACAAGACCCAGAAAGATCCGTGTGCCGCCGAAAAGGAAACTGATCCTTGCAAGCTCGTGGAAGAGGAACCCGTTTGCAAGCCAGATCCTTGCAAAGCGAAAGAAGAAGAAGCAGTCTGTAAGCCAGATCCCTGCCAGCAGGAGAAAGAAGATGACGCTTGCAAATCCGATCCTTGTAAGCCGAAGGACGAAGAAGGCTCCTGTGAAGATGAGGAGGATCCTTGCAAGAAGAAGCCGAAATGCGATGATGATTACCAATTCGGTGGTGACAATGAAGGCGGTTCGACAAAATCCAAGCAGCAGGACCAGGTCTTCATCAACATATCCGAGTGCAGCAAGAATCTCGCTAAGCAGGAAGAAAAGAAGTCAGGTGATTCGGGGAAGCCCAAGGAAAAGGCATCACTGTCAGAAATTCCACAAGGAACAGATCAAAAACCCGTACTTGGCATGCAGATTACAGAATCGAAGGACTCCAAAAAGGATCAAAAAGCTAGTATTGAAGGAGCAAATGAAATTGGTCCTGTGTATACAGATCCCAATCAACTTGCAGAGCTGCTAGTCCAGAAAAAGGAAAAACCAGTTATAATTGAAGAAGCCCAGAAACCCGAAGATGACAAACCAATTACCATATATCCCAAACTAGAGATATCAGCCAATCCGAAGGGCGGTCAAGTCAAGCAAGACGCTGAAACCCAAAAGTCGCCCAAGGATATGGCCAAGCAGGTGTTCACAATGGCCTCGGGAGCTGCTACTCTACTGACAGAAGCCACCAACACACTGGAGGACTTAAAGAAGAAGAAGGAGGCTCGTCTGGAGGCACTGGAACAGGCCTACACTTCGGCCCAAAGACAGGCCCAAGGAGCTCTGGCCGAGGCATCGAAGGCCGTGGAAGCCGCCAACAATTTGGCCCAGAGATCTGCCGAACAAACTGGCGAAGTGAGCAGCCGCGACCGCGAGGCCTTGGAAATGGCCGAAAAGCATGCCATTTTGGCCAAAATGCTGGCCGGACGTGCAGTGGCCTTGAAGGACGAGATCGCTCGAGTTCTCAAGGATCTTAAGAAGAAAGAGTAATCAGCACAAACACATTTCGTAATGATTTTCTACCCATTCTTGTTTAGTTGTTTTTCGTATTAAATTTTATGTTACATTTGTTTACCGTTCAAAGTTTCGCTTTCATTTGATTTCGAATCGTTACGTTTGTTTTTATGCAAATTTTTTTCCAGGCCAGCTTTGCTGACCAAAAGTTTGTTGGTGGGCATGGGCAATAAATTTATTCTTTTCCACCAGCTTCGGTTTGCTGCTGCGGCTAAAAAGTTTTCTATTTGGATTTTGCCAGCGAAATGTGTGTGAGGCGTTCGTAGATTGCATAATTATGCTAATTTTGTTGTTTATCCACCCTCCAAGTGAAAAAAGGGTATACTGTGCGGATATGGAAAGGTGAGTTTACAGAATTATCAAACATGTTTTTACATTTTTAACAAGTATCTGTTTACTGCATTTGAAATTGATTATTTTACAATAATTGAAAGTGAGTTTCGGGGGGTATATACCCTACCTTATTCCGATTATACCTGTAAAAAAGCAGGGTATAACCCAGTCAAACCTCTCCACTTTTTAGTTTCTCCATTTTGTTTGGCATTTCAAAGCAGCCGTTCGAAAAGTGTTGCCTACATTTTGGCGCAGGGTTTTCGCAATCAAACACATTTGCATAATTAGCTGGTCCTGCTTGTGTAAGTGTGTGGGTGTGTGTGTTGTGTGTGTGTGTGAGTACTGTTACTGCTGGTGCGTGTTTAATTCCAGTTTGATAGTTTGTTATAAGCTTTAAGCTGAAACATTCCTTTTGTTCGCACATAACAATGGTTCGGTCTGCTTTTTGGCGGGCAATGTAAACATTTCGCTTAAACCCTGCTTTAATTTATGTGTATTCATTGGCCAACACAGCTAGGTATATAAATGCATACCTATATATTTGTTAACTTAAGCGGCGTTAAACAAGCCATATAAATTCAATTTGAAAGCGCTTTGTCTGCCGCTTTTTGTGAGTTTTCATTGTATCCACCTTATCGCTTAATCGATTACGTAGGTGACAAAACCCATTTTACCAAGTGCGACGGGAAGTTCGGGATAGGCGGGGTAAGCGGGGTTTTCAGGGTCTAATGTACCTTTTGGGACACCTTTTCTGGCCCCTTGCGGAATTTGCATATTTATTTGGATTTTCAAACTGATTTTAACCCCTGCAAAGGTTAGTCGATTAAGCTGAAAAGGATTATTCATGAGCTACAAAGTGCCGGTGGGGGCATGGCTTAAAGTCAGAGCCAAGGCAACTTCGATGGAATTGGCCATTTGGCAGGATCTGGACAATTTCCACTCCCACCCCCCAAGCGAAACTTTTGCTGACTGGTTTCATGTGCTCGTTGACAATTTCCCGCTGTTTCTTGTTGCGGAAATATAAAATATTGCGCTTATGTTTATTGTTTTCTGTCTCTGGCAATTTTCAATCGAAATAGATTCTTTTGGCAAGCTCGCTCGCCTGCGAGTTCAACTGGCACTGACCCAAACATAATTAGAAATCCTCGCACCCGACCGCGATTTTCCCGCAGACGGCCAATAACTTTTCCTTACGGGCATTACGAGTGTTTTTATGGACACCCCCTCGCCGTTTCCGGTATGTGCAGCTGATTAACGGTTGGCTTTTATGGCTAGCACAGTTTTTAATAGCCCGGCCAGGAATGCGCACAAAAGGGCCTAATTAGCGGCATTTAACTAAGCCTCATGTTTTGGCGACGTGATCCTGATTATTACACCAACAACAACAACAGCAACGAAAGCATGAAGGACCCAACTTCACCTGAGTGCCCGCGACCCAGGACATTGAAAATGTAAATTTTCTGCTCGCTCGCAGCGGGAAGGCAATATAGCTGGCAAGCTTGATTAGTATATGCCACCGACTCCGGCTCTCCGAGTCTCCGGCACTGCGGCATCTCGTGTCCGGATCCGTATCCGTGTCCTGGTACTCGGCGCGTGTCCCTCCACAAACACTGGCAAGCACACCAGCTCACTCGTACCCCCACTTAACGACGTAGTTAGCGTTAGTTAACGTATGTACGTGATATCGTTAAACTTGGTCTAACGTTACCAGACCGCCATCGCATAATAAGTGTCTTATTAGTTATACCGTTCTACAGTTTGACAAATTTGGCTAGTAACAAATATTTCTAAACATTACAATGCCAGAGTTGTAATCAAAATATTGTATAATAAGAAGGTTGAATTTTGAA
The DNA here is from genome assembly GCF_004382195.2 of Drosophila sechellia. Classification (NCBI taxonomy): domain Eukaryota; kingdom Metazoa; phylum Arthropoda; class Insecta; order Diptera; family Drosophilidae; genus Drosophila; species Drosophila sechellia. Next base: position 12,581,967 of record NC_045950.1, on the reverse strand, counting down.
ACATTTCAAACAATATCAAAATTATTTAAAATTGTAGATATATTTTTTAAATATTTTAATTTAATCTTTGGAAATTCAATTTTCTTTATACTTAAGTATTATCACCTTTTAACTATTAACAACGGCTTTATTACACAGTTTTCGTATATTCAAATTTTTTGGAGATTTTTTTCCAGTGGAGGTATGGGATCCTGGGCATCCTGGCCAAAGGCAAACCCAGTTTTAGGACACGCACCGCTAGACTGGGAGACACTTTCCATGGCCAGGGGCAAGCCGAAACTTGGTCTCCCGACTGGCGTCTCATCAATGGCCAAATTCTGTTTGCCTGGCTCAACTGTTGCCCTGAATTTCAATTTGTTATTCGGGGCCCGCGTGTGTGCACACTGATATGTGGGTTGTCGGTTGCTGCAGGAATATTTCTCATCCTTGCAATTCGCTTCAATTAGCCAATTGCTGATGGTCCTTCTTCGGCGCCTGCTGCCAATTGGTGGGCATTGTCGATGGCTTTTAATTAATTCAAGGCAAATACTGAGCCCAGAGCCAGGCGGTTGTAAAGTTTTCAGCGCGAGGAATTCTTACGCAAGCTGGTCCTAAAATAACAAACAACCTGAAAATCTATTTCCAAGATAAAATTAACGCTCTTCTTGCGGAGTCTGGGGTGGTGGGGAAATGAAAATTAAATTCCAAACAGCCGGTGGGCCTCTGTCGGTGGGTGGGGTGTAATTTTCCACCCAAAAGCGGGGGTTGTTGTTCAAGTGGGCGGCGGTGGTGGCGTTGCTGTCCAGGTAATCGCCAGCGTGTAGTATTTGCTTTTGGCGCTGCTTGTTTATTTTTTAATTTCCTTCCAATTAAGCAACAAACAAGATACCAAAAACGAAACTGAGACTCGAACTCAGTCCACAGTTGTTGCGATAAAAACGCGCACGAATCGGCAAAAGAAAAAGGGAGGAAGCCACCCGAGGTAAAATTAAATCAATTCGCAAGGACCATGCTGGAAAATTCATTAAAAAAGCCGAAGCAAGACGGTTCTATTTGAGGTGGTTCTGTTCCACTTTGTGTAATTTGGGAGGGCCATTTTATCAGATAAGCTGGGAGAGTGATGGAACTGTCTCGCTGGACTTTAGATATTGGAATATAACCTAAATAGGTAAACATTTTTACAAAAATTTTAAATTCCGCCTAGATAAAAAGTTTACCTTTGCATGTCTCTAAAAATGTAAAAATAGACGAGGTTGGCATCTGAAGTTGCTGGAGCACATATTAGCCCGCCATGATGCGCAGAATATTGAGGTAGAACCTTCGTCACGCTTTCCATTGCCCATGCAAAACATGTGCGCATTAATAAGGAATGTGCGCCAGGACTCACATCGCCTTTCGGCACGTACGCTTCCAGTGTTTTCTTGGAGCAATTAGGCCTGTGCCGAAATAACCGAATATGCTTTCTTCTCCTGCACTAATTAGGCATATGTAAGCGCGTACTGCCGGTCAGCACTTAGTCCTGGCTAATGGAAGTCGGTCCATAAAGGTGGCTGAGGAGCAGGTTGCTATGCGGACAATGAGAGTCTCGCTTTAAAAGAAAAAGAAATATTAAATTCGCTACCTGAATTTTATTCTATTTAAGTTTACAACCATACTGATATCACGGAATACATCTTTAAGGTACAGGATAATCACTATACCGACTAGAAATTAACCCGAACATGGGCGCGTCAAATGGATAATATAGAACAAGTGACCGAGCACATAAAGGACACTGAATTTTCAGACAGACACGTATTATCGGGATGCCGTGGATCCCTTGTCAAGTACAAATTAAAGATGCATTATTTGCAGGCCATCTGGTAGAGGAACTGGATGATCGATCGGGTCGGACGACCAGTCATGCAATCCTTGAGCAAATACGGAGGAACTCCGTGCTTGGCCAACATGCCGGTGCCGTGGGTATCCAGGTGCACCCAGTCGGAGCAGGGAACCAGTTCGTAAAGGATAGCAGCCGCCAAGCAGGAGGATGCGTGTCCCTCTCCCGTGCTGCATATATCGTAGGATGCACGGGGGGCCACTAGTTTGCGGAAGTACCTCCACAGGGGCATGCGCCACAAACGATCGCCGGTGAGAGCTCCGGCCTTTTGGAAGTTCTTCCAGAGGAAGGAGTTATTGGTCCACAGGCCGGTGGCCGAGGCTCCCAGTCCTTTGCGAATGCCGCTGGCCATCGAGCCCACCTCCACCACCAACTTGGGCTTGAAAGTCGACTGGGCGTAGAGCAGGGGATCAGCCAGGAGGACAGTGCCGGCCAGTGAGATATCCTTGATGCGCATGGTCTTGCCGTTCAGTAGTGTGACCACATCGCCCGGCTTGGTGGCCATTCCCGATGGCATATTTTCACACAGGGGTAACACGGCGGACACATTAATAGGCAGCGATAGTGCGGCTGCCGCTCGAATGGCGGCCACGCAGACTGCAGCTCCGGAAACTGCTCCACGGTACTCGTCCATTCCCCTTTTCGGATGCAGGCATAGGCCACCGCTGTTGAAGGTCAGGCCCTTGCCAAGCATAAGAATGGGTCGCTCCTCCGGCGAGGTGCCGCAATAGCTGACCTCCAGAATAATGGGTGGCTCGCACGAGCCCTTGGCCACCATGAGGAAGGAGTTTAGGTTCTGAGTCTCAATCCAATCCATCGAACGCACTTCGACTGAAACACCACAGGGACACAATGCATCCACGGTGGCCTGGGCGAAAATGGATGGCGTCATCTGGTTGGCGGGCGTGTCCGACAAACGGCGTGCCAAATTCTGCGATTCGGCCTTGAACAGCCCTCTTGTCCAGGCATCCTGATCTGTGGATCCGTACAGCTCCAGTTTCGGTATGGCAATGCGGTTCTTCTTGCGCTTGTTCACATTGTAACGCCACACGGCCATGGCGGCGCCTTCGGCAGCCTGCTCCGGATACTCCATGCCATCCACATGGCAGGTGGTACAGCCCTGCAGCTGAAGAGCTCGGGCACCCACAGCGGCGCACACCCTCACGTTCTCCATGCCCTCGTCGATGACTTCCTCGGCATTGAAGCCAGCTCCTTCCTTGCCCAGGCCCACAACCGCCACGGCCCAGTACTCCTTGTCGATATTCTGGTATAGTCGACCCACTCCGAGCTCACCATTGAGTCCAGATTCCTTGATTAGTTCCGTGATCTTGCCGCCGACACGGTCGTCGAACTTCTCGCCGCCCGGGGACAACTTGAGCCCCTTATCACCATCCTTGGCATACAGGCCAACCACTACTCCCTGCAAGTTGCAGGTGTTGCAGCTGCCATCCTCACTCTTGCATCTCACCTGTGGGTCAAGAATATTGGTTAGGTGTAAGTAAGTGTCAAAATATTATATAAATTAATGGAATGCCATTTCACAGATTGACGTCCTACCTGCTGAAAAGCTGGAATTCTGGCAAAAATGAGCGCCTTGTGGCACCTGAACAATCCCAGTGTAGAACGGCGCAGGCTGGAGATCATCTGCGATCGAGTCATTTTGCGTAGAAATTTGGGTAAACTTCGCTAAAGATTTTCACTATTTGCTCTGTACTATAGAACAATTTAGTATGGCGACCGAGTGGGGAAAACTAAACACTGAAGTGGAAAATAAAAAAAATCGTGCTGATTATTTAAAAAAAAAATGTGTTAGCTTCGTTCAGCTGGAATCGAGAAACTGAACTAAACCCATATGTTAAGCTACTGACATTTTGTAAATTTTAGGAGACGATTGCTAGGATCAAATTTTTTTCTTTTGCTTTTATAGAAAAAAAGAGAACTCTTAACCGAATAGTAAATTGCCTTTCAGTTGTCAGCGGTGGGTTATTTATTTATTAACCCGCGAATAACCTGGCCGCACTTGAAACTTTATGTGATGATTAAATTTGCAATTATCGGCAACAACAAGTGCATTTCTGCAGGCGACATAATGAAAAAGCGAATTGCAGAAGGGGTAAATATATAAAAATTGCAACCAAGCCGCAGACGAAACACGTAAAAGCAATAAAGCAATAAATTGCCCAATTTGAAGCACTATTGTAGCCAATAATTTGCACAGCCACTTGGCCGCTTTTCTGGTGCAGGACCCCTTCAGCCAACACTCAAATACCACCCACCCACCCACCACCACCCACTACCACCCACCGCATATAATTTTCAACAAAAATATTCACATTTGTCAATGTCGCGTGATTGATGTGGTCGACGCATTTCCGCCGAGTCGAGCGGGCCAACCAACGTGCTGATGGGGCCAAATAAAAAACAGTCAACACACAGTCACAGACGCAGAAATACACTGAAACAAAACTAGAGATACTTGCGGTAGATAGTTTTGTTCGAGGGCAACAAAACGATTTGAAACTTCCATTTGGGAACTTTAAATTCAATTCATTGTTTGTTTTTAGAAGACTTATTGAATATTACTTGATATAATTAACTATAATTAACTATAAGTTTTACCATTGTCTGCAGTTTTTCGCTCAGTGCTCACAGAGTCACACACATGAGTACACTGCCAAGTAGGCGGCGCATAAAAACAAGCAAAAACATTCATTTTTTGTATACAAATGAGCGCGCAAGAAGGATGTTGAGGATGGCGAGGGACATGGCCATTGCCATTGCCATGGTTATATGTTCGACTGTATGTAGCCATGGCGGTGAATCTGGATCCGGATTGTGGATGTGGCCAAAGGGTATGGGCGTGTTGGCGACATTACGCGATTTCACGCATGATTTCAAATTAATGACAGCCGAACAGCGGAGCGCTCAGTGTACACACATCTTTAAGCCAGCGAAACGAGGGTAGCGAACTTTAAAAATGTCCAGCCGCACAGGATGTTTAATTTCCTAAATGCATAAATCTCACTAGTACGCACAACAAGCGCCAAATCTAAATCTAATGCGGTTAACGCTTTTTGCCGTGTGCGTGCAGCATCCGAAAATCATAAACAAACTTCAAAGGAGGACAATGGCCAAAAAGACGGGGCCCAAAAGCGTTTTGCAGCTTATTACGCACGATAGCCAGTTAACTGGTTAAACTGGCATCCCGGCAACACGGCAACCGCAGCAATTCAGCTCCACAGGACCTGATGGCCCCGTGAATGGTGCGATTCGTTACGGACTGAGGCCTCCAGTCGACTTTTGGGCCAACACCCCCATCCCATCCCGGCCCAAAAAACACACGTAACGCGTTCGTTGCCATTTCCATTTCCGTTTTTTGTCCTCAATAGGAGCAAATGCCCCGCAAAACACACGTAACTTTGCTGGCCTCGTCCTCGTCCTGGGCGGAAGATCCTTTTACAATCGAACACTCACCTTCGGCTCGGTTATTTGTTTGCTTTGGCCACAGAATATTGCCAATTGTTGCAGCATCGATATTGATGCAAATTTATTGCCTGCCGTCTGCCTTTTGTGCGGCTTTTCAGATTAAAAGAGATTCTAAAACTGATTTGGGACTTAAACATAAATTCTTGAGCTTGAATTGATTACAAGAAGCTGCTTTAAAGTTATGGCATTGAAAAACAAATTTAATAACACTGAAAGGCATTGTCATTTCAATCGAAAAATTACGAAATACACATTAATTTTAGGTGTATATTTAATAGTTTAAAGTTAAATAGTTGTGCTGGCACTAGGACATGTGTTCTGTTTAGGACATGTATTTCTCGTCGTATAAAATGGTTCTGAAAATCCACTCGGTGAAGCTTACAACGTTTGTGAAGACGGTAACCCCATCACAATGCTTGGGCCCACGGCTAACAATCCCCACTTGAGCGTAGACGTTTCTTCCATTGTGCTCCACCTTCATTCCAAGTGGGCTGCCAGAGTCCCCGACGCAGGCAAATGAATCGCTACTTCCGGCACAGATGTGGGTGTGATCGACGGAATATCCGTGCTGGTCGTGGCAGTTTCCCCGATTGATCTGGGTGAGATTGGCGGTTTGGAGTACATGGCTAACAGGTTCAGTTTCGGTCACACCCCAGCCGGTAAGAGTGAATTCCTTAACAGAATCCACAAACCGATACCATTCGTGGAATTTTTCAGGCAATACCAAGCATATTGGACGAATGGCACCTGCAAAATATAATTATTTCCCAATTTATTGGGTGAACTTTAAGCTAACGAGTCTATTACCTGTATATTCAACTGACTGATTCAGTTTCAGTAATGCTAAATCATAGGCTGCAATCGATCTATAACTGGGGTGCGTGTAGATCCTAGTTACCATGTATTCCCTGTACTTCGGGGCACATACGTCATTAATGCAATCCCATTGTCTGGTCAAATCATACTCTCCGAGTCGAACCATTCTAAAGTCGTAAAACGACAACCATTAACACACCATATATATTTCAAAAAGCTCTCGGGAATACCAACAAGCTTTTGGGAGTGGGCATCACACAATGCGCAGCGGTGAGCACGAATTCTGAAAGATTATTTTATTTTGTCTGAATTTATTTAATAATATTTAATATTAGCACACACCTCTCGTAATAAGTGATCCGCCGCACACGAACTGCAAGTGATTGTGCAGAAAAGCCATCCATGGTGTTGAGCTTAGCACAGCATCCTGTCCGCCTAAAATGCGCATTTGAAACGCTTTTTGGCCACAATTGGGTTCAAGTAATAAGGTGAGTCCATAGGGAAGTTGGTTGGCAATAATAAATGAAACCAGGAAACACGGCATGTACTTCATCTTGAGGCTCGACATTGCAACTGAGAGAAGATTTAGCTTCAAAGTAATTCCACGTTCTTATCAGTTGTTCAGCTTAGTGGGTTTTTTAATGATCCATTATCAGTGACCAGCAGATTATAAGAAATGTAGATTCATGGAATTTTTATACCCTTGCAGAGGGTATTAAGCTTTATGCATGAAACTCTGAAAAAGCCTTCTTTTTACTGACTTCTACTGAAGTTCCCGAGTATATACATTTTTTTAATTATTTATTTATTTCTCTTTATTTAGCAAGTTAGTTTCGATTGTTTCTGTTCTCAATACCCGCTATTCAAGATTATGGTTCGAAGGATCCAATTCGAGTAGCTCAAAATATTCGTGAATACGGAAACACCTTGAAAGGGTTGCCGAAGATGGCTAACGATTCCGAATTGAAAGAAACGCTTGGCGTAATTATAATCCAGCATGATTCCCAGCGGACCTCCAGAATCGCCTTTGCCCACATAATATTTACTTTCGCCAGCACAAATGTGGGTACGATCAACCATATATCCAAACCGGTAGCGACAGGTGAATCGATCGATTTGGGGGATTCTTGTCAGTTGCAGCTTGTCGCTCACTTCGGATGCATTGGTGGCACCCCAGCCGGTTATAATAAAGTATCTAATGGTGTCCAGATATCCCTGCCAGTTTGGATTCAGCATCAAGCAAATCGGACGTATGCTATCTAAGGGAATTATGTTATTAGTCATAACGTTTAGGGGCTTAGTCAAGGGATTTACCTGTGTATGTAACATATCGGTTGAGTTTTGCCAGCGCTATATCGTAATAGTGAGCTGTTCTGTATAATGGATGGATCAACTTTTGCGTAATCATAAACTCTAAATGTTGGTCCGCACATTCAACCTCATTGCAATCAAATTTCTGACTGGCATCGTTCTCTCCCAATCGAACTAAGCTTTAATAATAATTAATTAATTAATGTTTATGTTTTTCCATGTTGAGATATTACTTACACCTTAGCATTCGTATCTCTAAAACAATGGGCAGCAGTCAACACAAACCCTACAAAAAAGACGTGAAGAGCTTATAAATGGATTCAAATCATTAGTTCAATAAATTCTATATTCTGGATTCAAAAACTTTTCCCCAGTTGAATAATTTCTACATTCTGGTACTTACAATGATTGAGAAGCGAGCCACCACAAATGAACTTTGAGTTAACATGCAAATAGGCCACCCATGGATGGAGCATCAACGGACTATCTCTGCCGCCAGTTATCCGGTAGGTGTATTTCGAAAGGCCGCAATCCCATTCCAGAAGATACGAATATCCTATAGATATTCGGTGTCCAAGGATCAAAAAAGCCAGCAGAACAGGAATAAGCGTTTGCTTCATCTCGAACCTGTCGAATGCAACTGACCAATGATTGCAATGCTGTAAATAAAATTCTGCAGTAAACACGATTTACTTATCAGAAATATACAGAGGTGGTCAAAAGTATTTTCACATTTCACTCAAATGCACTTTGTGAAAATAATTTTGACCACCTCTGTACTTATGAGTAAGCTCTGATTGTGAGTCAAAGGTTTTAGTGGAAGCATATTCGTAATGACGTTATACGCTACAAATATCTTTTTATATTTATAGAGTGTGTTGTAATTTATGTAATAACTTACTGTTTGTAGGGGTACTATAAGCCCTCTGATTTAAATAAAACAGTAATGCAGGATTTAGCCTCTTAAGTTTATTCGGTACTTTGCATTTCCAACTTTAGCAATCGACTGACTCCCTCTCCGTTAGCGATCTGCCTCTATGCTTGTTGCTACAGAGCCGATGTTGCGAAACAGAGAGAATGCCACACACTTAATGTTTATATACTTAATGTTGCTAATGTAGCCTACTACATGTTGAATGTGTAAAAATGATTATCATTCAAATGTGCCATGTGCAATTTGTTTCTTCCATCTTTTTGGCAGTGCGAGCATAAATTTGAGCAATTAATTATAATCTACATTAGCTTTCGCTTTAATAAATTGTGTGACCACGCAAATGTTCTGTGGTTTACTCCAATGAAGTCTGGCTTTCTTTGGTTCGAGGCGGTGGTGGGTGAATAGGCATGGAATTCTCAGAAGGCTCGTAAATTTGCCGAATGCATAAATCACGCAATTGAATTCTAATTTTTCGACTTCTGCAGACACAACAGAACAATGTATTCAAGCTTGTGTGCTGTGGCGGACTGGGATAGGAAATGCATTCCGAGTCTGAATCAATCATTATTTTTAATGCACAAATGGGAGCAATTACAGTCAGTTTGGGCCAGACAAAAGAATGTCTCACTTGATTTATCGAGGTTTGGCCAACGTTTGTTGACCATGCATCTTGTTTATCATGTGCGAAGTTGCTGCTTTGAATACTGGCTACAGATTGTGGCTTGTGTACTTATTCCCAGTGCCGGTGAAAGCGAAAGTGTGCAGTGGAAAAAATAATAACAATATAGTTTTTATTACAATAATTCATTAATACACATATGCCTCTTAATACATTTTTTGCATGAATTAAATTTTTAATGAAAGCTATCTATATAAAGATATGATATTAGAATGATATTTATCCAAATAATATCTAAAAGCTAAATATATTTGGCCAGATTTTTCGGCTGTGTAATAGTTTGTGCGGTCCAAATAGTTGATGAGACTGGTGACAGTTGACAATTAGCACCTGGCACACCCCCGCCAAAGACATTGGTAAATATTGTACCCACGAAAGTATAAAAGGCTTGGCCACTACCAAAACTCTAAGAGTCTCATAATGGCTTTCTCCACCTCCGTATCGGTTATTCTTTTAATCTCAGCAATCAGTTGCTGGGCAACAGCATTTGGCGGCTTGCGAGAAGATCTCAAGGATTTCGTAGCCTTGGTTCCCCGTCGCAGAATTGGTTATATATCCGCCAGATACTATATCTTCGATCCCAAGTTTCGCCAGGCAGTGGAGTTTGTGCGCAGCGATGAGTTCATAGCCACTTGGCAGCAAGTTCGTGCCGCTCCGGATTTTGTGAATATTATTAACTATGTGAGTGATTACGGTTCGGGCTACGATATTACCACACTGGTGGACAGCTTGCCAACTCGCTTGCGTGCCTATCAGCTGTCGCGCACTGTACCCGTGGAACTGATGCTGCGACGCGATTTGACCACCTTCCTCTGGGATGTTATGCACAGCTTGCCCAGGACCAGAATCTATTCCTTGATAGCACAGAAATCGAAACAGAGCCCTGAATTCGCCAAACTCTACAAGGCTTTGAGGGATAAGGAGTTCAAGGAGCTGGTGCAGCGTGCCAGAGTAAGGATTTTAAATCTATCAGGTTGAGCATTTCTAACGCTCCTCTTTATCTTAGCTTTCCAGAGATCTTCAGGCTCCCATAAAAAAGTTGAGTCAGAAGAGCATCAACGTGGATGAAATACTTCAAATCGTGTTTGAGGTAATCAGTTGGGGTCCCAAGACTTCCTAGATTCTGTTTATTAATAGTTTTCCAAAGCGAAATGATAAATTTTGTATGTTCATAAAAATAATATAAATATTTATTTTATATATTAGCTATAAATTATCACTTGTTATATCTTATATCTAGCCTAATGTTTAACTTGCCTATATGACACTTAAAACCAATGTTGTTCCATTGTTTCGACGATCCAGGGTGTATGGTGTAGTATATCGGTATATATGCCATAAGCCTTGCAGTTGGCCGTCACTGTACTGGCCACTCCGAATAGGGCAAGATGGTGGTGCCATTGAAGTACATCGGAGCACCCAAAGGACTCCCCGAGTCGCCTTTGCACGCGAATTGTGCCGGATTGCTGGCACACAGTTTTTCGGGCTGGTTGTAGCAATGCCTGTAGTTATATTGACGAACAGTCATTTGTTGCAACATCGATTGCATTCTGTGGTACCTCAGCCGGTCAGGGTAAATTTACGGATAGCTTTTATGAAAGGTCTTAGGCCGGCGTTCAGAACAATGCAAATTGGTTTGATTGTAGCTGCAGATTAAAATAAAAAATTATGGCACACTTTAAAGTTCATTCCAATTAAAACATATAATTTAGTAAATACCTGTGTATATCACTGGACGATCCAGTTTTAATAGGGCTATATCATTGACTTCGGTGACGGCATTGTAATATGGATGACGATAGATATTCATTGCTCGAAAATCTTCTGTTTTGCCATCCCGTGTCGTAGTTAAGTCGTATTCACCCAATCTTACAATTCTGTGAAAAACTATTTGATTAAGTTCTGTAAGAAATAGCTAGGACATTATAACGTACAAGGATACGTTTGGTTTTGAGCAATGAGCAGCGGTAAGAACAAAGCCTGAAATTGTACCATGTTTAATAAAACAGACAATTGTATTTAGAATAGTAACAAACGGTATGCGATTAGTGAGCCTCCGCCTACAAAACCTCTGTTTCGAATTAAGTATGCCATCCAAGGTGCCCTTCGAGCATTTTGACCACCAATGATTCTTGGCGCAAAATTCGGTGGCATACATTTGCTGTCCAAAAGTTTAGTTGATTCCACAATTTCGAGAAATAGGAGTACCGAAAGAAGTTGCAGAACTTTTCCAGACTTCATCTCTCTTGCAGCTAAAGAATCAAACAATTGACACTTTCAATTTAGTTGCTTTGTTTATATACTAGCAACTGTTTAACTCTGAATAAGTAGAATCACATATCGCGTTGGTTTCATACACGTTTTTATTTATCGAGCTTACAAAATCACTAAAACATAAGTACGCAACAGTGGAGAGGACCCATGTACCATAGTTATTAATAAGACTATGAATAATCGCTCGCTTTAAGTTTTCCTTCGAATTTTAGTACCAATGACGTCGCACTGTATGGTAGATCCACTCTGTATGGTTATAGACGTCTGTATAGAAGCCAAATCCGTTGCATAACCGACTTGACACTTGACTCGCTAATCCGAATTGGGCATAGATAGGGATACCATAATATATTATATATGCCCACAATGGACAACCTGAATCTCCGTAGCAGATAAACTGGCTGGTGTTGCTGCCACAAAATTTTTCCCTTCTGTTGCGGCAATCGGGATTTTTATCAAACCGATGGACATGCATCTGTTTAAGTATATTCGATGCTTTTTTATAATATGCACTTTTGGTGCTGGTTTCGTAATATGGATGCTTAAACACCTGTTTGACACGAAAGCTTACTGTTGGACCATCCAAAGTCGTCGAAGCATCATATTCTCCCAGTTTCACTATTCTGTATTAAATTAGATCTTTAACTTTGGTTAGAAAACACTGCAATATCCTACGTACAAGCTTGTGTGGTTTTGTTTTGCACAATGGGCAGCGGTGAGAACAAAAGCTAGATTAGTTTTTAGAATAGAATATAGAATAGTTAAGAACTACTTTCAAATTGCATTTGACAAATACTCACAGTTTGTTATGAGTGAGCCGCCGCACTTGTACTTTCCACTCAGGGTAATGTATGCCATCCACGGAGCTCGTCTTGCATTTTGTCCACCAGTCACTCTCGCTCCATATGCAGGTGGTATGCATCCTCTGTCCAGCAATTGCATGGATCCCAGTTTTCCGAGGGATAGGATTAACGATAGAGTTGCATACGCTTTTAGGAAGCTCATTACACTGGCAGCTCAGAAATTGTACTGATTGCATTGCACTCAATGAAAAAGAAATCTTTTTATGAAACATAACTATTTCTTGTCATTTGTAATTTAAAGGAATTTAAATGAATATAAATATAACTTCAGGCATTTTATATTCATAATTACTACTAAAACATGTTCTTAAAATATTAGGATTGTTTTATTTTATAAAATAAGTAATTTTAAAAATCTTTTGAAAATGAAGTATTGGTCTTTTTTTTTAGTAATGTGTTACTGTGTGGTGTATGGAAATATACATTTATTCTATTGTATTTTTATATTATTCCTCACATTTTAGTGTCGTACTCAAAACTTCGTGCCATTTTCCTTGTGTAAATAGACAATTGCAAAATCATCATATAGACATGACCTTTGGGACTTAGCTGCAATCTCTTCACCTGATGTGCAGTCAGTACAATGTGGAAAATCCGCAAAAAGGAAAATCCTTGTCGTCATATGCTGGCACACACGCACAATATGCCATCATTAGTGCAACAGGAATCCAGGTCGTTTCACGATGACAAAAATCTGGTGAATCTTCTGGTGGGGTGGCAATGCATCTTGCTGACGCAATTTGCAGAGAATGCCTCATTGATTCGGCTTTTGGGCCCAGTTATGGACTGATATCGGATGCCTAAAAGTCCCACTGACAAGTCGGTGATAAATTTCAGCAGAATGAGGACTTTATGCTGTCGTGCTTGCTGCATAATTTGTCGACATCGACATAGTTTTTATGGCTGGCAGTTGCAAGTTTATTTGCCACAAAATGCGGCCATATAAGCGTTGCCAAGTTTATTTCGAATGAACCAAATTGCGCCCGCCATCGCTGTTTGCTGTTGTTGCCGTTGATGTTGCAGCCATTGCTGCTGAATATGCAACAAAAGTTGTTGCACTCGCAACGCCCACAACACACCCACACACACACACATATGGCCAGCTGGAAAGCCAAGCGAAGCCAAACCGATCCGGCACAGCCCACATCATTTTGCAGCAGTTTTTGGCTGACAGAGATGCAGAGGCGGCGAATGGGAACGAATGCGATGCCTCAGCTGGCATTTGGCCCCCTGCGGCTCCTATTTGCTCCTCTGGCTGCTCCGCGTGCTTCTCCTCCTACTTCCGCTGCTCCTCCTGCTGCTTTTGCTGTTTCCCCATTTTGCTTGACATTAATTTTATGCCATGTTGCTGGCGTGCCAGCGGTCCAAAACGCGCTTAAATTGTCGCATTTGTCTTGCCGTTTTAAGTTGGCTGTTGCTGCTGCTGCTGCTCTTGCTGCATTGCATAAACTTTTGTGTAATCCTTTCAATTTGTTGCATACTTTTAGGCGGAAATTAAAATAACAAGCGCTACGTGGCGGCAACTACACGGGCAAGAAAAATGAGCGGCTTTCTTATTTCCATGTTAAATATGTATTTATATGTATTTCCTCTAACTTTTCGTGGTTATTAATTTTATATTATAGGCATTTATTACATTATTGAAACATTATAATATACCTATGTAATATTTAGAATTAAGAGAACCCTCCGTTGAGCAATGTATTCTACAAAGTGAACAAAGATACATTAAATCTCCCTTTTCTAGCAACTACTATTACTGCAATTGTTTTCAGTGCATTGACTTGGTTAGTTACTGGCTTGGCATTTGTTGGGGAACTAGTTCTACACGTGTTATACAGTGCACTCTAGTATATCAATTAGTAACCTAGACAATGTTGTCCCACTTCTGCTAGTGGTGCCCTGGCTCTTCGACCCACTCCCTTCCCTACCTTCCCGATTTCCAGCCCTTAGACATGCTCCTCAAAATGCATTCATACAACTGGAATTTATGCTACGAATTTTGGAAATGAATTTTGCAAAATAGTTAAATTGAATTTTATGCTACGAGGCCCTTGTTATGCCAACTCCATGCTGCTGCTGCTGTTGTTGTCATTCGGCATCAAGTAAAAGTAAATAATTGCTGCTTAAAATGCTCGTCAGGAGTACCGCTCGCTGCTACCTCATTCGTATTTTGTTTTCATGCTTGGCCAACAGCCCTTTGGCCCTTTTTTCGGGTGGCCAGAATTTTGAGTGGCAGCAGCAGTAGCAGCAGCAGCAGGAGTGGTCGATTTGTTTTTTTGCTCCTTGGGCGGCAGACTCGTTACCGCCTTAACTGCAATATCAGTTACAGGAGTCAGTGCTGGCGTTCTCTATTTCAAAGCATCCTTATGGCACCCACAAAAAACCCCCAGCACCCATCCATGCCATAACCCGATTCCATCCTGTTCACTGGCTGCCGGTTATATTTCGACCAGATTGTCTGTATTTGCGGTTTGTGCGTACGTGACATGGATGTTCGTTCGGCTGGGATGCCTGCTTGCTTAACAATTAGTTTTAAAATGCTGCAGGACATATCCAGTTCTTGTACTCCGACTCGTCCTGGTTAGAGCTGGGGGTTACATCTACTCCCTGCAGAGCCCGCGGCGTAATCCTTCGGCCAAATAAAGCTTCCCCCTCCAAACCAAGGGTCAAAAGTGCACGAAAAAACCTGCCAGCGAAATTGGCAAAAAAAGAACAACAAAAAAAAAAAAGGCAGAATAAAAATCAACAACAACAATCAATGTTGTCCCGTAATCAATTAACGATTTAACGTTCGTCTAGGGCTGGTCAACTGGTCACTCTGCGCCATCAGCATTTGGCGCCCCGTTTCCCAGCCGCCCCATTTCCGCCCCCCACTGATAGGTTTTGTTTGTGTATGCGTTTGGGGTCGAAGGTTGGGGGTCATGTTGACAGGGGCTGCATGGACACGTCATCGTGTCTGCGTTTTGGGGGGAAACTCGCGTTTGTCTTTGTGTATGCAAGTGCACTGAAACAAAATAAGTTCGAAGTTTCAATTCTCTTATTAAATACCTATTAAGTAATAAGGATACTTCTACTTTATCGATTTTTTGTGTACCCTAGCATAGGGCATATTGATTCCAGTGCTATTTTGTATACAATATATTCGTCTTTGAAATTAGATTCAAAATATATTCAAAATTAACATATTTCAAAAGATTATTACCTATGCTCATTACTTCTTTTATTTTTATTAGTATTTTTCTCAGTGTGTAAGCTGAGCAAAGTGACAGGGCTGTCATCTCGCTGGCAGATCCTCTTAGCTCGTCCACCCACGGAATTGGGCGAATTGAAGGCAACCCCAAGCGAAATTCGATAATCTGCAAATGGCAATCTAATTCTTGATTGCCAGCGTACCACTTCCATTTGAAACAATTATTCCGGGGCGTTGGCAACCCTGCGCCGCCTGCAAAAGTATTTGTTGGGGGCTAATGTGATTACTCCTGTCATTATTTCGTCGCTACATCCGTCTCTTCAATGGATCCGCACCCCGTAAAACCCCAGCCCGCTGCTATTAAATTGACCACCGACCGGTTGTCTACCCAGCCCCCATATCATTCTGTATATCAACGTACACATTTGTCGGTTTGTGCGTGTCCGTGTGCATTTAACTGCACGTTTTCGAACTTTGAACCGCGCTCCATTCCGAAAGTCCATCCGTCCGTCCGTCGAGCTCGTACTTCCATCCATTCGTATCCTGGTGACTGCGGGGTTTGGGGTTTGATTGGTTATTGACTTTTAACAGAAAAATTGATGTAATGCAATTAGTTTTACAGCTAAACCGTTTGATGATTGCACAACAAAAACAAAAACCCAAGCGCTGTGCTAAACGAGCACTTTACAGCCAACAAGAGCTGTTTAATGGTATTGGTTGTTGGGGAGCTCCGTTGGTTGGGGATGTGTTTGTGGACACCGCATATATAGCAGTGTATCTTTGCATGCTGTGTTTGTCCGTGGTGAATCATAGAAGTCCAGGGGTGAGCAGGGATTTCATTTCATTGGATAAGCTTAAAGATAGTACTACTAAAATGAGAGATTGAGCAGGACCTTTAGTTTATCTAATATATTCATAAAAGACAGCCTTCTTAGCCACATTAGCTAAGGAATGCATCACTATTTCATCTAATTTTAATCATTTATGCTCTCCATTTGCCTTTCTAGCTCCCATTTCCATCTCAAATCCCACCAACTGCCTTGCAATTAAACCTTCGCAGCTGAAATCAGCTAAATGCTTTACTATTCCCTAAAAACTACAACTTTCCTGCATGTTCGAATTTCACGATATTATTAATTAAGCCGAGGGCGGCTATCAATTACACGCGTGTTCCAAAAATTAAACCATAACGCGAAAATTGTGCGAGCAACAATAAGAACAAGATGAAAAGCTGGAAAATAACAGCGGCTACAATGGCAACAAACCCCAATCGAAATGCCAGTACATATGCGGCCAAATGAAGTGAAACATGAGCAAAAAGGGAGGCAATAAGGGTAGTTGAAATTTATTACACTTGTACGAAACAAAGCGTAAAATTTTTGCTGCTTAATTGAAAAATATAAATTGTTGGCCCACACACACACACACATACACACAGCCACATGCGTGGGAAAATGAGTGTGTGTGTGTGTGCGAGCCGGAAGTGAAGTCAAAAGCAGAACAACAACATTAATAACGCTGCCAACGGAAATAATAAAAGCCATTTTAACGATGACGCCGAAAATGAAATAAAGTCGAATCGCACAGAAAAAATATACATAAAATGGCTCAATATTGTGGCAGTGCCAGTCATAACTGTAACTGTTAAATGGCCTTAGTGGGCTACCAAACTTCCAGCTTCAGCCAATTACATTCTTTTCAGCCGGAAAAGCGAAAGTCTGGCCAGAAGTAATAACCAAGTTAATCCCACGCAGTTAGTTTATATTGTTGGTTTTTTTCTTACGAAGGAAATAAACGAAATCAATTGCTGACCAATTAATTACCAATTATCAAGAAAGCCAAATCAAACTACAACGGTTAAGGCTTAAATAGTGAAAGTATCTTATAGGTAAGGTCCCACCTTGATCTTTAACTCGAAATCATCATTCATTCCCCTCAGTTCAGTAATTTACAAGCGGAAAAACGACAATCAATGCGGGTCAATATTTGCCAGTTGTAAACAGAAACACCAATACAAAAAAAAAGGTAAAAATCACACATGGCCACGACCAAAAGGCAAAAGAAACCGGCAAAAAGTCAAGTGCAAACAACAGGATAAAAAAAATGTCCAGAAAATCGAGCGTCGGGGGGTCGAAGAAAATGCGACATGCAGGTAGCATAAATGGGTAAAAAAAAACACACACACACACATACAAACACAAGCACAATTATCACGACGTCCGCTGGGGGATCCTTTGATGATGAGCTTCCTGCACATCAAAAGCCAAAAATAGAGCAGCCAAAGCGTTCGCAAAAGGCCAGCGGGTCGAACAGGTGAGTTTCAGCTTCGGCCGGGGCAAAAAGGATTCAAAATGGGTAAAAACGTAACGAACAAACAACGTGCCCCCGATGTCAGCCGCACAAATTCCGTTTCTCTATGCGAGTGGGGGTGCTCCTGTGGGCCGCCTGATTGAAGCTGCTCCTCTGATGGAAGCCACCAGACATTTGGGCACCCACAGAATCCCCCCCGAAATAGCCCAGAAAAAAGCAAAATGAACACACACATAGGTAGAAAGGCAAATACGCCTTGACTCTCGGTCAGATATTCTGATTTGTTTGAGTTTCTACTTTTCGAGCTTAACAAATTAAGCGCTCAATCTGTAGGCCACCAAATCCAGACGGGCAAAAGCCCTGGTAAAAAGAAAATCAAAGAGAAAACTAAAGGCCGGCCGGCAGGCAAAGTTATCAGCCAATGAAAAGGGACACACCGAAAGTAGCTGTGTAAAGGACTAACAGGAGTAACAATACTAACAGCAGGAACTAATCACCCCATCTACAGTACACACTGCGCCATAACAAACTGTTTGCAAATCCATAACGAAACACAGTGGCACGCAGAGAAAAAAAGTGAACTTTCTTAAGCAATTTAGGCAAAAATCAAATGACTTACTAATTTCTTAAGCAATATTTATCCGATGAGATACTTTTAACATAAGATACTTTATATACTTATACCATATTTGTTTTCTGTAACAGCGTTTCAAAAGTACTGATTCCTTATTTATTTTAACACATTTTTAGATTTGATATAATTAATTATATTTTTTGTTGCTGTGCAATTGTGTTTATTCGGAATGCTGAAATCGCTGCATTTTATGTGACAGTAGCAGCGGCGGCGGCAGCGATTGAAGCCAACTCTTCGTTAGTTCTGTTTATTGTGGAGCCGCCACCCGGCGCCACCCAAGGCCACCCAGCACCACCCACTGCAAACCACCCAACATCCCACTGGGACTTGCGTGCGGCACCTGCGTGTGCCGTCGACGTTTTCCATTTGTTTGCATTTGTTTGTGTGTGTGTGTGTGTGTGTTGTTGGCTCCTCGTTAGTCCTGTCGGTTGATTTGCCCCAACTGCTGGCGCTCCTTTCGCGCGCTAGTTTTGATGAATTTATTCGCTAAACATGTTTATTATTTGCCAGCAAATCACACAGCAATTTGACAGTTTCAAAAGTTTACTCCTGTGTCCGTTGATGTGTGAAAACGGAGCAAGCAGTATTATCCGCCGATCCGCAGTAGATACTCGTACTCGCATTTTCCGGCGTTTTTCTTTTGCTCCGCTGATTAATGGTTACCCACGAAGCTGGGAAATTCGTTTTGGTATTCAGTCCGCAGTCCGTTGTGCTGCCAAATCAATCTGCCACAGTTTTACTTACTCCTGCGAAACGCTGCGGCATGAAATAAGCTGGGGTTACCCTGGCAGCGGTGTTAATATTTTAAGCTGCGTAATTAATTTAAAACCTTGTAATTAATAAGTAACACCAGCGTGTAGTGGGCGGCGGGGCGTGCCATTTGCCGCCCAAAATCGTTTCGAGAAACAGATAAGCGGCAATCATTAACACGGCGGCCAGTTTGGAGCCTGTTAATGGATTTTACTGGCTTTGCCTGCGGCATGCTGCCGCTGCTGCTGCTGCTGCTGTTGCGAGTGTTGCTGATGTTGATGCCGATGTTGCCGCGGGGTGGCAGCAATTTGTGCGTGCGTGCCACGGGGGCTTTTAGCTGTAACTAATTCAATTCGATCGGTATTTACGGGCTTAGTTGCATGCTTAAAAGATTTTTAAATGTTTGCGCTACGTTTCACAACTAGGTGAGTGGCGAAAAGAGTGATTTATTTCTGCGGCTACGTATTTCGGTGCTCCAAAAATGGTTTTATTTCGTGTTTAATTAAAACGAATCCCTCTCTATTGGGCTCTCCTAATGAACCTCTTGAACTAACTATTTCAAGCAAATTTGTTGAAAAATTGCAGCTAGATTTTGAAAAGTAGTTTCGGTATGGTTGAAAAAATGTGCATAATTACTTCTCACGAAATTATGTTAATACTCAACCAGTTTAACGAAATATTGTGCTTGCTTTTACTTAAAAAAGTTTTCGAGCTCTATGCGTCATATAACAATCTAAAGTATAAATTAAGGCATTATCTAAAAATTGCTAAAGAATATATTTTTTTCCCAATCTTACTTACCTAAAAGCTATCAAAATATGGACTATTTAAGTGATTCTAAACGCACTGAAATTGTAATCAATTTAAATGCATAACGTAACTTAAGCACGTATTTAAACGGTTTGTTTGAAATGACAAATTCCATTTCCATATTATTAACTTCTCTGCAACGTTTATAACTTAAAGGCTTTCCAGTTTCATATTTCCGATTTTCGAGCAAATTGGTTCTCTGTCCAATCCAATTATCTGTGAATTTAATTGAGGCCGATTTCATTGTTAAATAATTCACAACTATATTTCGTTAAGCTAGCTCCCCCCAAAATTAGTTTTGCATGGCATCATTGATATGGCAATTGCCACTTGTTCTATTAGGTGGCACACAAACCCGCACACACACCCACACATACACTATGTCCTGTATATACACATATCCCGATGATCATCAATCACCGAGTAGCGCAATATATCCTGGACGCCTTTGAGAATAAGAAATACTGCCTAGCAGTAATGCTGGACATTAAGCAAGCCTTTGATCGTGTTTGGCACCCCGGTCTCCTCCTAAAGCTCAAAAACGGCCTGCCCCAGCCATATTTCAAGTTCTTAAAATCGTTCCTGGAGGGCAGAAGATTCGCCGTCAGGTGTGGAGAAGCGCGCTCAGACGTCAAAGAAGCCCGTGCAGGAGTTCCCCAAGGAAGCGTTCTCGGTCCGCTCCTCTACAACGCGTATTCGGCTGACCTGCCGGTGATACCGAGCCAGTACATTATGGCAGCCACTTACGCCGATGATACTGCGTTCCTAACAACAGCAGATACCCCAGCAGAGGCCTCCCAGACTATGCAGGAGCAACTAGATCTACTGAACACGTGGCACACGAGATGGAATATATCGGTAAACAGCGACAAGTCAACCGCTACCACCTTCGCAACTAGACGCGGCACTTGCCCACCAGTCAGTTTCAACGGGTTCCCAATCCCAGAGGTAGCCAATCCAAATTATCTTGGCTTTACACTGGACAGGAGACTTACATGGAGACCACACCTGCTAAAGAAGCGGAAACAGGCGGAGAACCGAGTCCGTGAATTCTACTGGCTGATGGGCAGACAATCTAAGCTACCGACTTCCACTAAGCTCCTTATCTACAAAGCGATCATAAGGCCAATCTGGACGTATGGCATTCAACTGTGGGGCACTGCATCGAAAAGTAACATCAACATTATCCAGACATTCGAAAACAAAACGCTCCGCACAGTCACAAACGCTCACCCTTTCCACGATAATGCCACTATACACGAGGTCCTCAGCTTCCCCTGGGTGAAGGATGAGATTAAGAAAAGCAGCAGGCAGTACATGCAGAGGCTTCAAGACCACCCAAACAACCTGGCACAAGACCTGCTGGACACCAGTCAACGCACCAGGAGGCTGCACCGATCACACCCTTTGGACCTCTCTGGGATTAGACACGCAAATTAAATTAAATTATATACATACATTATTATATACATCATACATACAATATCGACAGTTATTGTATAGTTTCGCAACAATTTATGTAATCAATTAATTCTCTACCGTTAAGTTTAGTCATCAAATTTAATGATTGTCCGCGAAGGACAGTTTTAAATTAATATATCCAAAAAAAAAAAAAAAAAAATCACAGTGGCACGCGAACCAGAAACCCCCAGCCTGCTGACAGTGCACTTTTTTCATCGAATCCCCCCGGGGGTTCGAAAATCGGACAGGTGGGCGGAGAAACTTTTTTGGACTGGACGGGGTACAACTATAATTGGCAATTCATGCAGGAAACAGGCCATTATGCCGCTGTTAACTTATTAGCCGGCCATGAAAACGGCTCTCCCGGTTCGATCAGCTAGTGCTGCGTCACTGCATCCGGAGCTGTCACCTCCTCGAGTGGAGACCCCGGAAGTGTCCGTTGCTCTTTTATCGAATACAATTAGCATACCGCCTGGAGTGGGATAGTGGGATAGGAGACCCTTTCCAGTCCACCCACAAAGCTTGCCCCAAACACAACCAATGTCTTTTGGTGAGCCTGCGGCTGCCATTGTACATGTTTCACTGTACAATACACTCGTACACAGGTGCCACTTAATTAAATGATGATTTCTCAAATTTTAAACTATAATAGCTAAAGTAATTTCTCAGTTAGCGATTAAGTATGTTTACACAAACAAATAATTTTATTGATAATTTGAATATTATGGCATGGAATGCTCGTGCCGTTAGAAACAAACGTATAGAACTGATCAAGTTCTTAGAAAATAATCACATTCACATAGCACTTATAAATGAAACGTGGC
Organism: Drosophila sechellia; assembly: GCF_004382195.2. Classification (NCBI taxonomy): domain Eukaryota; kingdom Metazoa; phylum Arthropoda; class Insecta; order Diptera; family Drosophilidae; genus Drosophila; species Drosophila sechellia. Next base: position 12,559,764 of record NC_045950.1, on the reverse strand, counting down.
TGACTCATAGTGACCGTTTTAATATACCCGAATACACTATATACAGAAATGACAGGAAGGAAAGTAGGGGAGGCGGCGTTGCCATTGCAGTTAGTAACACATTGATACATGAACAAATACCCTGCATTAAAAGTCATGTTATTGAAAATGTAGGTATACAAATCAACACTGACTCTAATTCCAGTCTAAAAATTTACTCTATTTACTTTGCTGGAAATACTTCAAAATGTATTCCTAGTTCATGTGATTTATCTTGGGACCATAATCATTTAAAAAGTTTGTATAGATCTGATCTCCTTAAGATCTCACAAATAAATGGAAATTTTCTAATTTGCGGGGACTTCAACTCGCGCCACAGAGCATGGAAGTGTACCCGAGCCAATGGTTGGGGCAAAATTCTCAATGAACTTTCAGACCTGGGAAAATTCAGTATTTTGTACCCTACGCAACCCACATATATTCCGCATAACCATAAAGCAAAAGCATCAACATTGGACCTATGCCTCACTAATATCCCTAACCAGCTGGCTAATCCAGCAGTAATGCAAGAGCTTTCCTCTGATCACCTACCAGTGGTTATTAAATACTCTACAAATCTTATGCGCAATGTAAAAACATATCCGATTTTGGGAAGGGCAAATTGGGCGCTTTTTAAGAGAATTATAAATGAAAGGCTGATGGTTGAAGAGGTGGTTGTCAACTGCTCACAGATATCGACTTTGGATATTGATAATTTAATCGGCTCTTTCACTAGAGTAATCAATTATGCCTTTCTTAAAGCAGTCCCTCATAAACCTATACATCACTCCAAGCTTACACTCCCTGTACATATAACTGAATTATTTAAAACAAGAAATATTATCCAAAGACAATGGTTTAGGTCACGTCATCCATTACTAAAATCAAGATGTGATCATTTAAATTACATCATACGAAAAGAGCTTTTCATTTATAATAATGCAAAATGGAACAATAAACTTCAAAAGCTGGATAAATGCAGCAAACCCTTTTGGAATATAACCAAAGCAATTAAAAAAAGAAAACAAATTGTTCCGTGTCTAAGTAAAGCTGATGAAATATACGCTTCTGGAAAAGAAAAAGCGAATATTCTTGCTGATGTCTTTCAACTGAAGCATAATCTGACACATTCATATTCAAACCAAAATACAATTGACCAAGTCAAAATATCTTTACAATCTATAGCTGAAACCCCAAACAACATCGCAGAAATTTGTAGAGTCACTTATCCAGAGGTTTTTTCAATTGTAAAAGCTCTCCATACTAGAAAATCTCCTGGAATTGATGGAATACCTAATATATCCTTGAAAAACCTTCCTACAAGCGCCATTAATCATATTGTTAACATTGCCAATCACTGTCTTCAGGCAGGCTATTTCCCACGGGATTGGAAGATAGCAAAAATAGTTCCAATTCTCAAACCAGGAAAACCTCCTGATAACCCTGAAAGCTACCGACCAATAAGCCTATTAAGCGGATTGTCCAAGATTCTGGAAAAATTAATTAAATTGAGATTGGTGAAATTTTTGGACATACACAACACACTACCAACGGTACAGTATGGTTTTAGAAATGGTCTAAATACCATACTGCCGACCTTAAAACTAAGAAATTATATTAAAGAAAGTATCCAATCCAAACAATCTGTAGGGCTGGTTACACTTGATATTGAGGCTGCATTTGATACTGTATGGCATGACGGACTGTTGCACAAACTAAAGATGATTGGAACTCCCATATACCTCATTAAAATAGTTCAAAATTTTTTGACACATCGATACTTTAGCGTTAATTTGGACAGTAGTCAATCTGCTAGACGAATTTTAAATGCAGGTGTGCCACAGGGTTCTGTCTTAGGACCTACATTGTTTAATATTTTTACACACGATATTCCACAAGCTACAAACTGTGTACTTTCACTGTTTGCTGACGACGCCGCTGTCTACAGTGCTGGTTTCTCGTACAGCGAGATAAATCAATCCATGCAGAGTTACTTAAATGAATTAGACATATATTACAAAAAATGGAAAATTAAAATTAACCCTAATAAAACGAATGCTATATTTTTTACAAAAAGAAGGAAACCTCGTTATCTTCCTGATAGACAGTTGCGAATACTAGACTCTCCAATACAATGGGTTGACAACATTCGATATTTGGGTATAATTTTTGATAAAAAACTAACATTTAAATACCACATCAACAACACAATTATGAAAGTTAATAAAATTATTTGCACACTGTACCCTCTAATAAATCGTAAATCTAAATTATCAATATCCAATAAGATCATAATTTTTAAAACAATTTTTAATCCAATATTAATGTATGGGTCACCTGTTTGGGGTAGATGTGCTCAAACTCATATCAAAAAACTTCAAATATGCCAAAACAAGCTGTTAAAATTAATAATGAACTTACCTTATTACACAAACACTAAGTACCTACATATAAAAGTAGGTGTACAAAAAGTTCAACAAAAAATACAATATTAACAATCTTTTGTTTCAAGTCTTAGTTTTTTAAGTTAGTTGTAAGTCAATTAAGGTTTTTCTTCTCCCTTGTTTTCCTTAATAAATAATAAATATTGTTATACAAAAAACTAAAAACAGGTCAACTAGACATAATTAATAAATATTTCAGATGAAAGCCTTAGCTAAACACTGTAAATACCAAATTATACCATTAGCTTTAATGAAATGTACATATATATATAAGGGATAAAGCACAAATAAATTAATTAATAAATTAATAATAGCTAAAGAAATTAAATTATATGATATATTTACATGTATGTATAAATCTTTTTTATATATATAATATAATAAGCATTGTACGTAAAGGATAAATGAATCCAATGAGCTCGGAGACAGTAATTTAAATCTATAATCCTTAAAAATACTCTGTGGTTGAGTTCCCCTTGGGCGTGGCGTTGGAGGATCTTACGGGCTTAACTCTTTTTTTCTCTCTGTAACAATAAGCGGCTTGATGCGAATGCAGCTGCAACTGCAGCACCAACACACACACACACACAGGATCAGGTGAATACTTCAGGCGCTGGCATAAATACATGCACTCGGATTCGCATTAGAAACACGTCGTGTCGGAAGCCTGTTAATTACACTCGCAGAATGCTTAGGGCAACTGCATTCACATACCACACACCTACCACACACACCATGCTCCACCGCCCATTATCGCCCATCCATTATGTTATATAATCAAAGACTGCCTTCAGGCGGCTCTGTTTATGGCGCCATTAAGGAGCAGCGCCAGGGCACCGAGCAAATGCAGAATTTGCAATGTTTGTGCTGGAGCACATAAAAGTACAAAATCTTGGAGCCCCGAATTAGCAGGGCCCAAAATGCCAGGACATGTGCCAATTTCTGATGTGTTCGGCGCTGGCAGTTCAAACACAATAAAAATTATGCGTGTCATAAATCCAACTGATGAGATTTGCATTTGGCCGCGCCACCACCCCTCCCGGCCAAGCGCCCTTTTTGGCCAAAGTCGTTATGCCATCAAACTTGAGGAGTGACGATGGCTTGGCAGGGGCAGGGAAAATGGGATGTAGATGCCGTTTGATATCCAGCGGGTGCCATAATAATTTTCGCCTAATAATGATGCGCGTTATGGCTTGACGACAACGGAGGAACCTTCCTCACCGCCATAACTTTGCATGTCTCCCTGTTCCACGACATTGCAGGGAAACAAATGACGCTATTCAGCGCGGATGTCCTTTGTACACTCAGAAAAAAACCAGTATATGTAGCTTAGGAAATTCATAAGAAAAAGAGGAACAATGCGATATTGTCCTAGCATGCGTCATGATGCAACTTCCAGAACTTGATTTATTCTCATACCTTTTTTGGCCAAGTGTATGTGTGTGCAACAAACTCAATCATAATCTGTGGGCAATGGCACTCCCCTACTTGCGAATACGACGTTGTCATGACAACTTTCCGCTGAGGCAACGAACGCATTGCAATAACTTTTCGTTTTTTTGGCTGCTGGTTGGGCGGGTGGCTGCTCTTCTTATAGAGCTCTTCCCGGTCTGAATCTTCATCTGGCTTGTGCAGTTGATAATCAGTGGCATTGGCATCATAAACATATCAGCAGGAAGTAGATAAGACACTTGCCACAAACCCACACCCATGCAAGCCACTCTCCACTCCAATACAGTCAAACGCACTGGCTTAGCCTGCCGCCTCTTAATGGGCTTTTGGCAGTGGGCGGGTGTGTGTGATTAGGTTTCATGAGCATAAAAAGAGCGAATTTCCTACAATGTTTACTCACACACACACACTGCCAATCTGAGGAATATAAATACATGCATGTTGCGCAGCTCACTCAGAAAATAAATCGTTCTAAAATCATGATAAACTTCACAAAATCAATGGAAAAGCGATTCACAAGAATGAATTCATATTGAATATTACAAAAATCTCGAGAGAGGTTATAACGATTTTACATATCATAATATAAAAGATACTTAGTCTATATCCATCATTCCAGACATGCCAGATTTATAATATTACATTTTAATTATTGTAAAATATGTAATTACAAATTTTTTAGGCAGCGTTTTGAAATGTGTGCTCCATTACCACAATGTGCTCATCTTAGATCAACAATCTTAGTTTTCCTGCAGTGTGTTAAACTGAGTGTAGGATTCATTGGAGCATTTCGTTTTGGGCTAAGCATGGCAAATTAGGCTTCTGATTGGGGACCCGAAAATGCAGCCATGAATAATTTATGTCCTTGCTTATGCCTCTTGTGTCCATTCGACAACACCGCAAAAAGTTGTGAGTTAGGGAGACAGCACTCACTCTGCATAATTGCCTTTAAATGTCTGGCAATTTCAAGAAGCTAAAACATTCAAGTCTTTGTTTCGACCCACACACACATACTGTCGAACACACTTTCGGCCACGTTGTGCATTTCCCGTCCAGAGCATGTTGACAAGAAATTGCATAATTATGGCTTGCCGGACAAGCGGTCAGATCAACTCAACCGCAAGTGCTGTCTTTACACGACAAGGGCAAAATAGGGTAAAAGCTGGAGGGAAAGATACCAGGAAAATCCTGGGAAAAGCTGCTCGAAAGTCGGGGGGGGGGAAACACGGTGTAGCTGCCAGGGGATGCAACCATCTGAAACTGTGGCTCAGCTCTCAGTTAGGAGCCAGCAAACGGGGCTTTCGCCACAGGCAGCAGCTGGAGGCGACCACAGGTACGTTTAGCTGGCCGTAACAGGTGAACAGGTGAGCAAGTGTGCGGGTAAAAAAAGAAAGGATAACGCCGGCCAGGCCATGTCCTGTGTGCATATGCATATGCGGGCAAGGAAAGCCTTGCGCTGCCCTGCGACCGGGCAACTTGGGCAATTCAATTGCATAACATGAATAGAAATGAATTGGCAGGCTCTGAGAGCTGGCTTTTGCGGCTGCCCAGCGGAACTAGTTCCACGAATGGATTTGCATATCTGGAAGTGGAGTGGTGGGCAGTGCCCAAAACAATCTCGAAGAGTATTCACCAATGCACTCCAACTGCAAGTTATATCACACTTAATAGTAGATAAAGCTAGAATTTATTTAACACGATTAAACTCTAGAACTAATACTTTTAATTAAGCACTTCTTGCTTATGTTATTTTCAATTGTCAAGGAAAATGTTTAGTCGAACTATTAGTTTCCTTCAACTCCACACCGTTCTACATTTTGTTTTCAGATATATGTACATATATAGTAACTACCGCGGCATATTAAAGCACAGATTGGAGCTAAACTTTAAAAAGCGAATTCTTGGGGCAGCCCAGAACGATTTTCACACTCGATTAGCTGCATTTGTGCACGTGCCAAACCAAACTCGAATAATACCCAATATCGACGGCAAGCCGGGTAAAATAAAACAAAACAAAATTGAGGGGAAAAAGTGCCAGAGAAAAACAGAGAAAAAATTACAATAAACGTTAGATTTTCATTAAAAGCAAAGGGAATCCTGCGTGTGTGTGTGTTGCGTTTCAAGAAAACGTTGCCTACTTTGCAGCGCACACAGCGAAATGGAAAGTTAAGCACTTGAGACGACGACAAAGGGGATTTCCGAAGGGGTGGTTGTGGGTCCCCTGCACCCCCTTGCCAAATCGCACAATACACGACCCCCTTTCACTGAGCCCTTTGTTTGGGTTCGGTTTATTCGTTTTTTTTTTCTCTCTCTGCACTGAGCTGCACACAATAATGAAAATGTTGTTGTTTGTTAAATTCCAACAGCCGTTGCTAGAACACACTCCAGCGCTCACACACACACACGTAAAACGCAGCCACCCAGACACATACTCACACTCACACATATGCACGCGGCTACATTGCATTACTTCCGCCTCAATGGTAATAATTTTAAAATCAATACAATTCAATAAAGTTTTATTACTAACGCTGACAAGGGTGGCGGGCTGCCTCTTTCATTTTTCCGCAGAATCCAGTGAGTGCGGCGTGCTTGGGGATTTGGTTGGGTTAAGTCCGCTGAGCGATTAACCCTCGACTGCCGCCGACGCAACGAGAAGGAGCTCCACCTGCACCTGCTCCTGTCGCCGCGTCGAAATTGCTGGCAATTAGAATACGTTTTATAAGCAAATTGCCAGCGAACTTATGCGTCAAAGTCCAACGCCCATTTGTATGCAAATGGCGAGCAGGCACTTGGCAAAAAAACTTATCTTATTACATTAATAATTGATGAAGAAAAAGTTCTGTTTTGAGAGGGAGATACTCTGAGTATTTATTTTTTCCTATGATTAAATACATTATACATTACATCATATAATATACATATATCTTGCTTGTTTATTATTATAGTTGTGTTATTACTCGTAGGCTAACAGATTTTCCCAGATTTCTTTGGCAGTGCAGGTCAGCGGCTGTCGCAGGTTCCCAGCCACTTTCCCTCCTGGTGAATCAAAGTCATAACGTGGCTCAAACGGACCACCCCGCTCCTCCTCCTACTCCTCCTCCTCCTAGCTCGACGGTTACGCATCGTTATGCACAGCGGCAGCGGATGACTGTTATTAAAATCAGTTGTTCGGGGGTACTGTCTTCTTTTGGCCAGACAGCCATGGATGGTGATGGGATGTACGGCTGGTCGGAGGCTGGGAAGTGGGGGATTTGGCACAGCTGTGCCAGCCCCAACTTCATTATAAGCCAAGGGGCGGGGGACAGTGCGACGCATTCGTTTAATGTCTTAATTCTGCACTCAGCCAAGTGAAAAATTAAAATGGTGTGGCTCCTTTGTTCGGGCTGAATCCTCATCAGTAACAGCAGCCGGGCCAGGTGAAATGAGGTCCTGTCTTTTTTTGGCGAGGCATGAGGCAAGGCACAGTTGAGCACAGCGGTCATAAGTCTAATGTTTGCCTTGTTTAAATATTAATAAAGTCCGTGGAGAGGCCTTGGCCACAAATTGTTAAATTGAAGCTAATAAAATTTGGCTATTACGCTTGGCCAGTGTCGATTTTATGGCCCACAAATTTCATGGCGATTAACTGTGATGGTGGTGCATGCATCAAAGCTCCCCTAACCCAGCCAAAACCACCGGTTCGCCTTCATTGCGTAATTGTGGCCAAACACTTTGGGGCGAAGGAACAATGGGGCTTGAAAATATTTCTAAAAAAGATGCGGCAAAAAACTGAAATGAAATAAAGTTAAAATTAAAGCGCGCAAAATGCAAATGTGCGGTGGGGGAGGCGCTGGGAATGGGGGCGTGGCTCTTTGCCTGATGGGCGGCGGGCCGTGGGCGGTTGGCTCAGCGAAGCGTTTGTGCAAATTATGGTTTAACACCTCATTGAACTCGCTGGCTGCAGCCAGGATGCCAAGGGGAGAAGCTGGAGCTGCGAAAATTTGATTTTGAATATGAATTTCATATTCAAATGAGTTTTCAAAGACTTTATGCGGCGCCAAGCTGGGAATACAGTTAATTATATAAAAATTATGGCTTATTGTTTCCATTTCTGGCATGCCCAAAATATGCAAATTGGCCACACAAAATGCCATTTAATTTGAGACCAGATCAAAGTGAGCATAGCTAAGCCGGATGAAAAGTACTGCCTAGATTAAATCGAAGGGCTAAGACAACCGGCCAACTAATTGGGAAATTAAAAGGGCGGTATTATTATATGCCAAGAAAATCAACACAATCTCAAAAAAGGATAAAAGGATATATTATAACAGCTTATGAATTCTTTCAGCGAGGCTTTTGCCTATTTTGGGGTAATTTAATTTCAGCTCCATTGCAATGCGATTGCCCGAAGATTAATCCATCGATTAATGAGAAAAGGGCGCCGGCCACGCCCACTCACTTTCTGAGCAATTGTTTTACGGTTGGTGTGCATATGTAAAACCTAATTACAACTAATTAGTATTTGCACAAGTGACAACCTTTGACCCAATGTAAACAATGGCGGACAACAACAACAGCGTGCGGCGGGCAGTCAACAAGCCAAACAAAACCGATTCGACCAAACAGGAGCCGAAGGATCAGCAGGAGCGGCAGGAGGCGGAGCGGCATGACCAAATGCAAATAAACAAAACGCTTTGATTAGAAAATTTCATTACACCAAATCGAACGTTTGCCAATGGCACACACACGCACCAGCACACACACGAATGCAAATACAATCAGTGCCAGAGCAAACAAATAAATGCACAAAGGGGCAGATTCGGGCCGAATGCAGCTGGCCAAATGCATCAGTTCATTAAAATGCCAATGGCGCCCCTGCCAAAGTCCAGTCCTCCAGTTTGCAGCATCCGTTCGGTTCCATTTGAAAAACGCAATTTAATAACGACTGCAAATGAGCAACGCTTTGCCCAGCACTCGCACTAGCCCTCCCACTCCCAATCCCGCTACCAATCGTCGTCCTGGTCCAAGGACCTGCTCCTCATCCTCTCGTAATCCGGCACTGGGCCCAGTGTGTGTCCTGCGTTTGTGTCAAATTTTATGGCCAATGGCCCAAGGGCGCATATCAAATGAAATCGACAGGCCCGTTACCAGCTATTGTGCATATGTGTGCATGGGTGCACTGCAAGCAATGCATTGTGCATTGTGCATGGCAAAATCAATAAAACACGCTGCATTTGGGCACTTTAATACTAGGTATTAGCGGTTAAGATAATGTTTTATCTTGGCAATTAAAAATCACAATATATATTTCATACTTTTCCAAATTTTTCACTGTGTGTAAGTCGGTTGTAGTTGCAAGCTGCACTATGGACCCAACTCAATTTATTAATGCACCCGCACTGCCGACCTTTGGATGCAGCGCTGCTAAGTCACTGGGATTGCATTCACGGAGGATAACCAGGAAAGTGGCATCACCATGGTAGCAAATGGCGGCTGATCGCCGGACAAAAAGGGTTGTGGACCAAAATTTGCAGCTTCTTCGAGGCTTCCGGCAGAAATCACGGCTTAGATTTTTGGGCTGTGGCCCAGAGGCCAGGAGATGGCATATTTCATGGGTCGCGGCACCAGGCGGCCGCAAATGTTTTAACACTCAATTAAAATGCCAATGCAAATAATTGCAGCGCATTTAAAGGCTATCGCCGCGCCCTTCTGCACACACACACACATGCACATTTAATGCATTTTTGTGGTAATGGCAGCAAATTAAGCGGAAATTACATGGCCAGCGAGATATCGATACTTGCCGCATGGCAGGCAGTGTTACGTGCCACGGTGCACGTTGCTCAAATGCTACTGATTTATATATAATTTCTGTTTAATTTCATTAAGAAATGCAAATTGCACATTAAATGCAATAAATATTGATAAATGAATGCGCACCATTTGCGGGAATGCCAGCGAAAAATGGCAACCGGTGCGCAGAAATGAACAGTTTCTGTTTTGTACTTAAAAAAATTTTAGGGTATTTAGGTGACCTAATTTGTGATTTACTTAATTATAGAACAAAGGCCACAAAAATAGAAATATTAAGTTGTTCCAAGGTAATGCAATCGTTTTATTAATCATTTCCGTTTTAGCCAAAACTTTTCTTAGAGAACTGACCCTTGATTTCAAAACAAATTTCATTTGGCCTTATCTTTCCGTCTTTATCAAACGCCCTGAACTTCAAACGGATTGCATAGCGGCCACTTTGCAATGACATTCCACTGCCGAATTCCAAACTGATCGTATAGGTTTCAAATTCGATGACACTCTGCAACGAAAGGTGTTAGTTGTATCTATTACATTGTCTTGTATTATCACTCACCCCTTTGACTCTAAAGCAGGTGTCATTGATGTGTGCGGAATTGGTTATATGCTTACTATACGCATTGTACCACATCTGCTTCTTATCGAACAGAACGTGGCAAATGTTCTTGACCAACATGTTGAGCGTGGTCGGTTGCCAGGTGCCACGATCGTAGTGCTGAACGCTTCCTTGTAGCTAAAAAACACCCTTCTATGAGTAGTACTATAGTAATATGACGGATATTTATACTTCAACTCGATCTGTTGGCTGAATATCCCACACGACGGTCTTGTATCCAGATAGTGTCACTCCGTCCTCAGCCATTTCAAAGTTCATATTTGACATGTCGAACATTCCATCGATGTTCAGTGTTTCGGGAGGTTCGTTTTGGCAATCACTGGTAACACGCTCATCCTCCAATGAAAACTCGTAGTTCACTCCAATTGAATGTGGGATAAATGCCATCAGGACTAGAAGAAATAGCTGTTGATTCATCTTCGATTTAGAAAACAGTAATGGGTAATTTGGAGTAGGGTCACTTTTAACGCTATTTATATAATCCAGCAACGTAAATTTAATTATTATTATTGTATCAGCGCCGTTCAAAATCGTTTTCGGAAGTGGCGGACCTGTAATTAAACGCCCTTTTCATTTATATAAGCCGACAACGTACAATTTTCTGATAACAATCTTTAAATTAATTGTACCTACAATATATAAAAAATAAACTAAAAGATTACCGATAACCTTGAAAGAAAATACTTGATATAACTTTGTTAATTGACAATTTAAGCTTAACTAAATTTAATTTAAGCACATGTACTTCTAAACGAGGTAATCATGACAAAAATGTTTGATTTTATGTTTTGAGCTTGTGGAATAAAATGCGAAAGTATGTGAAGTTATTGTAAGTTTGACTTCTTAATATCTTTGGATAATTATTTTTACATATTTTTTATAAACTCAAATGAACCTTGTTCTAAACATGTACAGCCACATGTATATGTAAGCAAAAACAACTGAACGGAAAAGTAGTTCAGAGTTCTTATGATTCTTTTTATTTGTGTTTTAATAATAGCATTTAATATATTTAGCATGTTTTTAATTTATTAGTATACATATTTTGTTTTAGAAATAAACATTTAGATTTATAAAAGCAACAAGTTTACATTTTAATATTTTTTAATATATATTTCCACGATTTGCACAGGACATCGGAGTTCCTAGGTTCTCTGCAAGTACATTAATGGTAATTAATATAATTAACTATTTCGATATACAAATAATTCGTTCCCACCTTATAGAAACTTCCTTTAACTTCGTAGCAGACATCATTGGGACGCTTTTTGCCCTTCTGGTCATATGCAAACACCTGCACACGAATGCTGTAACGGCCAGTACCTAATGGTATGCCACTGCCAAAAACTAGCTTCAGTTTATAGGTTTCTATGAGGAATAGAGTCTGAAAAACAAAACATATTACACAATGCAATTATGGCCTTGATATGTTACCTACACCGGGCACCTTGATGCAGTTGTCCTTGATCTCATCGCTATTTGCAACGTGGGAGGACCAATCTGAGTACCAAAGCTGCTTTTTGTCATACATAACTGCGCAGAAATCGCGCACCATCATATTCAATGCGGTCGGTTGCCAGGCACCTCGGTCGAAATAGAGCAGGTTTCCAGTCAACTGAAATGAAAAATAACATAAATATTAATTATGAACTTAGATTTTGATATTACCCTAGGCAAAAACCTCGATGCGATCCGTTGGCTCGGCCTTAAACACGGATGTCATGTTTCCCGACACGGCAATTCCATCCGGTGTCAATGTGGTGGTGTAATTGGTCAAGTCGAACAGCCCGCTTATGTCGAGAGTTCCGGGTGGAACGTCGCTGCATTCGGAGTAGATGGATTCATCCTCAATCTCGAATTCGTAGCTGATTTGCATCGATAAGTGGACCACTTTCAATATCAGTATTAGATGCAACATCCAACATGTTCTCCACTTCATTTTTCGACTGATCTTCAAATAAGCTTCTATTTTCGATATGCAACCGCTTTTATTTCGTTTTATTGTTATAAAACAGCTTCTGATTAAAAAAAAACACGATTTTTCCGGGCTTATAAAAGCCAAACGTATAATTTGCAGATTGATTAAATGGCCATCACTACAATCACTTCTGTAGAAAACACATTTTCAGGTATATTTATTATTTAATTCTTATTTTCTATACAAGCAGATGTTATGATGATGATTAAACGTAATGTACTAAACTGTTGCTATATAAATTATTAAATATATTACAAGATGACCAGGAAAGTTATACTTTACATATTTTTTGCTTAGCCACATTATATTTTATATTTCTAATATGCGCTTGAATCAATTACTACTCACACACATGTGTTAAGCAAGCAAGATACTTAGTTATTATTATAATCTTTTTAATTGTAAGCAACGCTTAGATGAAAGTTTCAAATACTATATAACTGGCTTTAGACCCAAACCTTTATTAACATTATCAACTATTAATAAATGATTACCCCAGCAGAACAGGGAGCCGCCCTGCCGCCGACTCATGTGCGCTAATCTCCGACTGACCTCAACTACCAACCGCTGGGCTTTAAACGGGTTGCAGAGCTTGTTAGCCTGGTTTACACACTTCTGCGTGGCAAGGCACATTTGGTGTTTTATGGCTATTTGGGAGTCGAGGCGGCAAGTCGCAGCACCAGTAGATAACGCCCCTTGCTCAACACTTTGAAAAAGTTTAAATATAAATTTAAAAGTTTTCCCCCTTTTTTTTGTGTTGTTTTTGCAGCTGCATGGCTGGTGTTGTTGTTCTATTTGGTATGTATTTTATGTTCATGCAAAGTGAAAAGTTTGCTGGACGACATCGAATCCAATGGCTTGCTGGTTTTCGGGTGAAACGGAAAGGGGGATGGGAAGAGGGGAAAAAGGGGTTCAAACCCAACCGATCAGCCTAATGCCGCGGCAACTGTTTAGGCCATTTAATCCCCTACCAATTTCCGCACTTATTTCGTTGCCTTCAGCAGGCAATTTATGCATTTCTTCGGCCATTGTGGTATTTGCAATACATTATTGCTGTCAGATGAAGTTGTCCTTTTGCGAAATTAATTGCATCCTTTTTGTGGGCGTCATAGTAAACTGGCGGGCTGGCGGGCTGTTGGGCGAGTCTGTGGTCCTCTGGCCACAAGCAGACTTCAAGGCTGGCATTGTTGTAATATTTTTGTTAGCAAAATGTGGTCAAACTTTGGCTGCCATAAAGGCGCAAACAAGTTTGTTTGGGTGTGCCTGTACGTTTGCGGACTGGGGCTCGCCGCAAACATCTGACCGTAATGCAAACGCATTTGCTGCGTGCCACGCTCAAAGCCAAAGCCCATGGTACCCGAAAATGCTGACCATCTCCATTGCTTCAATCCTGCCAAAGGACCCCCGCTCCTCCACTGCCAACCCCCCTTTCGTCTATTTGCCGATCGTTAGCCAGCTTTGAAAGGCATCGCATTTGGCTGCTTGCGGCTTGCTTGAGGCACTCAACCTTGGGCTGCAGCTCCGAGTGCACTAAAAATCACTGAGTGTGTGTGCACTCAAAAAAATATATTTTTTTATATTGAAAAAATTGCTATATATACTTAAAAGACTTAGAAGCTTCAGAATTAGATTAAATATTATCAAAAACAGATTTTTAAATATTTAAAATTAGTTCATTGAGGTCTGAGGTTTCCCAATTTCCACACATGAATCTTTAAACACTTTAGTTTTTTCACTCCTATTCCTTAACGAGTATACTACTACTACTACTACTATATATACTACTACTACTTCTATTTAAAATCTAAACATTTCTAAATACTTCTAAGTTTTTCTTAGTGTCTGCACTAAATGTAATCTTTGACTGCGGTCATATATCTCCTTTGTAGCGGCTTTTACTTTGCTTTGCTGCTGGAAGCTCTCACAAAAAAAAAAGGGGAAATTAAGTTCAATAAAAGGAACATTCGTAATTTATTAGGGTGAACCAGTTGGTAACCAGCCTCCCCCATTTGGGCCATTCAATATTAAAGTTTTCGGCAGAAACCCACTTACTTTGCGAGTGCGAACTGCCATGTTGCTCGTTTCAGTTTTGACGATGGCACCGAGGAAAGTTATCATTTTGACAAGTTCTTAATATGCAATTCCATTAAGCTGCAACCAAAGTTGAACTGCTGGGCTGTCCCACTTTGCGATGCCATTCATTCGTTCATTTATTCGCACATTCAGTTTGCAGCGCATAAAAAAAAAGAAATGCGGAATAAGCGACGGGAAGCATAATTGCATTTCGTGGACAATTAATTCCTTTTCTATTGCCCATTTCGTCGTAATTTAATTGCAAATTACTTCCCCTTTTATGTGTATTTGTAGACGTAATTGTAGCTTCATTTGCCTTCAGCTTGTGCCTGGACACGCAAGGCGCTCCCAGTTGGCCAAGACTAGCTACGCTTTTGGTCAACATTGTTGGCCATCCCGCCATTCGGCGTTCGGTATTCAGCATTCGGTGCTGAATTGCCAAAGTTTCACGCAGCAGTAAATTCTGGAAAATTGCATGTGAGCTGCTGCAACTTTGCTCGGTGGTCACACGAAAATTTATTATTAAAATTCACTCCGCTCGGTGGAAAACCGGAGACGAGAGCCCCATTGAGCAGAACATTGAATCTCATTTGACAATTCCGTTCTTCTATTTGTTTTGTGTTTCTTTCCCGTTTGCCCGCTTCTGTGTTTTGCATAATTCGAAGCAAAGTAACTCCAACAGAGTGGAACGATAGAGGGAACTTTGGGTTTGGGCGAACCTTGAGTGGGAGTGGGAGTACTACGGTTGGAGTGGGTGGGAAATGGGCAATGGGCGATGGGAAATCGGGCTGGGTGGCAAGGGCGTTGGTCAGCTGGGTGACACGAATCAAACAAAAGCGTCAACTTTGCGCAGAGCAAATGGAAGCGGAAAGCCGGATTGCTGAAGGGGCGAGGTTGCTTTGCTTACATTGCCAACAAAGTAGAAAATCCGTAAGAATAACACAAAATTCTCGGCTCCTTCTCTCCATTCCGCGGGCTCTGTGTTTTTGGACCCGCTCCCTGTACTTCGATTATCCTGCGACGTCTTTCCTGGTGATTGTGGCACCTGAAAACGAGGCGGGCAACGGCAAGCGGGCCGTCATGTGGCACAGACAAAGTAAGCGCCCCAAACTGCAGTTTTCAGCTGCATCTGCACTCAGAAAAATGTACGGAAGTAATAAATTCAACTATTTTTTTTAATGTTGAGAATGTTCGTTCTTGACTATAATTCGATCTAGTTCGATCTAAGACTATTTTATTGTAAATATAAAAATAGTCTTTTAGCATATATTTAAAATATTTTTAAAAATTATCTCCGATAATTTTATTCATGTAATGGACATATTTTGATATCAACTCTTCTTTATCTGATTTTCCAACCAGTTTTATTGTTGCACCCACATTTTTGCGCAGTGTAATTTTGGCTCTGCTGCTGCTTCATCAGTGGCAATTGTTTAGCTGCGCTTTCTTGGCCATTGGATTCATTTGAAATTTATGCAAATTAAGTGCGGCACACAGCAGCAAAGGCAACAGCGCTGCGCAGCAGACTGCAGTTGCATAATCCTTGGAGCGCAAAGGATTTACACTTTTGCTTTTGCCAGATAATTATCTTAATTGCAATTTTCGCTGCTCTCTCGACTCGACTTCCTGCTGGCTAAACGGGAAATTTACAATTTAATTAAAGCTACGCAAAATGTTGCCAGCTAAACCAATTAGTCGTTCGGTGTGTGAGTGTAGTTAGCATAACAAATTAAATGGCAATTAATTTGCGAACGCTTTCCAAATACATTAATAAATGCAGGCCCCATTCATTATTTTGCAACCTGCACTTGCCGACCGAAACTTTCATTATTTGCCATCGGTTTCCGTTTCCTCTTGGCCCGTTCGGTTTGCAGGACTTCAGGGCTGCATCATTTTTCAAGCGAAGGCAAATGAAAGCACTTAATCTTGCTCCCTGAACTTTGCCACAAACTCGACTCAACTCAACTCAACTCGGCCCAGCTCAGCTCAGCTCGACTCGACTCAACTGAACTCAAACCGAAGCCAAAGCAAACACTCTGCACTCTGGTAATTTTAATCAATTCATCTTAATTTCGTTTGAAGTGCACATTAACCTAATGGACAGACATCCTGGGAGAGGCGTGGCAGTGGGCGAGGCCCCAAGGACCTCGCTCACCTACCCACTCGCCAATAGGTGGCGCTGCCCTATTAAAATGTTATCTTCTACTTGGGTAGTTGGGCAACAGGATGAAATATAAATACTGAATATATCTTGGCCCTGTCCTGTGGTCCTTAGGGCTGAAAAGGGCAGGCCGGCAAGGTGATGTTTCATTTTCACATTTCCCATTTATCTTGTTTAACCGAGAAGATGCCTCAAGGTGGCCAAGCTCTCCGCCTGGCAAGGTGTTCAAATGAATAACATCTGAGAAGGCATTCTCCAGCTTAATCTGAACTCAAATGGAATGTTCGCAAAACCTCTTGGGTCTAAAATCATGTATTGCTCTTGCGTTTCCAAAACCAGTTTTAATCCTCCATATGTGTTCAAAACTCTATGGCCAGATCTCTGGGGTTTCTCTCCCTAAATGGCAGAGTTCCGAAGGTTTATAAATCATACCTTTAAATATATATATATATATAAAATATATAATTAGGGCAGCCCCAGGTTAAAATATATATTCAATAAAAAGAACTTTACGGCTGTAAAGTTATACAAGCCTGGGAAATTTTCCGCAATAAAAGCTACTTGAAATATACACTTAATGCAACTTTCTTTTGGTTTTGGAAAATATGGAAATTACGGATGCATTTGTAAGCAATAACAAATCATTTTTTGATTAACTCATGCGTGTCAATTTGACGTAAATCAAATATTTTCCCAACACACACACTCAGCAAGACACACACAGACAGTTGCACAAATAGCTAAGAGAAAGGAGTTCGAGGAGGAAAATGCAAGGAGGAGGCAAAAAAGAAATGTGGAAATCATGCCAAGGAAATTGCAGTCAACAACTAAAAAAGCATTTTGCCTCCTTATTTGCCTTCCGTCTGAGATTCCCCGCTCGAGAATTGAACTCACAAAGATGTATGCAAATGCAGCATAAACAAAATTCAGCATATTTATTTCTGTGGAGCAAAAGGAGCGAGGTAAGACGTATTTTTACGCTTCATCGGAATAAAGAATATATAAATTCTGCTGAGTGGAGGAGCCAGCGCACACGGATATCCGGATGCATTGACAACGATTTCCGCTGAGCAGGAAGGTATGGTATTCCACTGATCCCAAAAAGGGAAGCGATTAAGGTGCATCCACGTTAGCCAGGCCTCACTGCACTGGCTTCGCTTACCGAACCTGGCCAAATCAGATCAAATTAAATATGCCCGCTGATTAGATGGCTGGGCTGATGTGAAAGTAGCACAATCTACGAGTACTACCACCCGCAAGCCAACTTGGCCAAAAGGAAGAGCGAGCGACGGCAACGTCAAATCTAAATGACGTTATAATTAAAAAAGTTTTCTTATTTGCTGTTGCTGTAGCTTCTGCTGTTCCTGTTGCTGCTGCAAATGAAGAAACAAGTAATTCGCCTAATAACGAGCTTATGTAATTAGCTCATAAACAACACAGAAGCAGGTCCAGCAATTGCAGCCGAAAAAAAAATTCAAGAAAAACAACAGCAGATAGAGAATCGTACCAGTCAAAATGTAATGAAAAAGTTCTGGCAGCGAAAAAAGTTTGAGGAAATTCGAAGGTAAGCTGAAAGCAGCGCAAAAACCTGTCGCCTGTCCTTCCGAAAAAAGTTCCGCAACGCCCACACCTACTTCCGATATGTATATATATATGGTATATAGATAAATATGTTCATATATAGCTATGCGGAAAATGGAGCCCAGTGTACATGTGCGATTCGATAATTCGTTCAGCGTTATTCAAGTAAGCCAACTGCTACGGAAATTATCAAATTGAAATTGGTTGGAAAATGTTGCCAGTTCTAAATGCGACAAGTGATTACTGATGAAAAAGTTGGAAAGTAGAGGGAAGTTTCTGAAAAGAAAATTGTAAATATGTGCAATAAAATATTTCAACTTTTCTTAAGGTATTTATACCCTATGCTTTGATTTATTCACAGTAAATTAATATTGAAATAAAATATTATTTAAATAAAAGAGTGAAAAACAAAGCACTTGAATTCTTCTTAGAGGCAAAAGAAAACATATATTATGTACATTTTTATACAATTTTCTAATGTTATAAATTACGACTTTCCCATAGCCGAAACATGATCAAATGGGGGATCACAATTCGTGGATTATAATCGCTCCTCAGGACCGACTGGTGCGACTTGAAATTGCGCGACCACAAAAGGCCCCAATTCCAACATAATTAACCACTACTGGGCTCGTTAATGCTCGTTACGGTCTCCTATATCCGGTGGCCCCATGGAAACGCTTCGGTCAGGCATGTGGAAATGTGGAATCACTTTTTCAGAGACTGTCTCCTGGCGGCGACTGGGCCCATCTCATCTGAATCCCCTGGAACCGCAGGCTGTGTGTGCGGCCAGCAACACTTCCGCTGACATTTCAATTACCTCCACCACTTAATAACCCTGGAAAGGAGTGCGGTGGGGGCGGGAGGAGTGGACAAAGCCTGTCCAGCGGCAGTTGACCAATGCCATTTGGCATGTGTGACTGACTAGAGAGGCAGGCCTCGTGGCGAGTAGCAGTTTTTTGATTAATGTGTCTGTTGCAAATTACAAAAAACGACCAGAAGGACGGACAATACGTGCTAGCAAATGCAAACCCATTCGCATCCGCACATGCAGCCACCGGATGCCCCCGTTGGGCGCCACGAAATGAAATGAAATAAACTTGGCTACTAATGTGGCAACACCCAAACTAAATCTGCAGACAACCCAATGTGATTTGTGCTTGGGAAAATTTACTTTATAAATTTCTGGCAAAGTGGCAAAGACAGCGGCAGTCAAAATGATTTTCTAATTAAATTGCCAGAGCAGAAAACTTTGGCGGAAAAACAAAAATATTTCGTCTTTTGGCTTGGCGAAAAACTTTAAAATTCAATTAAAAATAATGCGGGCTCTCTGGCAGATTGGGGGATTTTCCGATGTGGCAGGAGAGCGTGGAGCCGAGGCATATGGCATAAGCTGACTGGCCGCATGCAAAATGAAAAACAAGCCAGAGTCGAGCATTAAAAAGACTAGCAAGCTTGCAGCAGCTACTGTCTCGCCAGTAATTTTGTGCAAAATTGTACTAAAAATTACTGCCAAAGAAAATTTGCACATAATTTGATTAAAAAGTTACACGCATTTGCTGTGGCGTCAACGTCAGCGGCAACTTTGTAGCACTTTATGGGAAAACGAGTAAAAAAATTGGCGAAAATTAAAAGTGCTGCGGCTGCTGTGGCAAAGACTGCGGCGTGCGAGGCCTTGCCGCACAAACAGTTATGCCTCAAAAAATAAGATAAACAACGGATTTATATATCCTCGAAAATTTCAAAAACATCATAGGTCGTCTCATGCTTAAACTTATAATTTTGATGTTGGTATCTTAAAAAGATACGGTACTGCATAATTTGTTTGTAATATATATGCTTTAATTGCTACAATCCGGTTTCCCTGTATACATCTTACTTCGTAATATTTTCCCCTGCTTTCATATTATTTATAATATATCAGCTAGACTTATGCTAAACTAATGGATTCGTAGAAGCGGCTTTCTTTCCTAAATATATATGTCTGCGTAGAGTGCGGCGTCTGGAGACTTATTGCGGCTTTAACGCTTGAAAAGTTGTCTTAAGAAAACTTTCGAAATCATTTCCCAACTGAAACTCGAGATCTTGGCGAACAACGGCCTACTACACATTAGTTCGCCAAACTGCCAACTCTCAAACTCAGCTTAGGAGTCCAACTTTGCGAAAATAATTTGCCAGCAACTCGCACCGAGTGTCTCAGATATCCGAGTAAACATTTCGGGATCCAATCCGTAGTCTCTTCATCAAATGTCTGCCAAAGAGTGGCAACTCTGACAGGCGGGATCTGTCATAAAACGCACAAAAAAAGAAAATAGTAACGAAGAGCTTTAAAGAGTGGGAAAAGTTGGCAACTTTTGTCTAGCTAATCAAATATTTGCAGCCAGCTAGCTATGGAAAAAGGGAACATTTTCCGAGGGGCGCAGCGATGACAGAAGGCATTCGTGCGAGGTACGCTGAAGGACTCAAATCCTTTTAGGCACGTGTGTGTGTGCAGAGTACCGTTAATATGACAGGAACACCATGCTCAAGCGTGCGTATGTGTGTGACATGCAAATCTTGTTTGTCAAGTGCCACGTCACAGTACCCGAAAAATGAGTAACAAAACTCGCTGTTGTTTCGTTGCCCGGGGTTGAAGTGCGTTTTTTAATTGAAAATTATTACGGAAAAGTTGTTAATCCCTCTTATTAAGCGAGTTGGGTGATTTGGTGGGGGGATTGAGGAGTGTGCACTGAGAAAAAAGCATGCAAGAAACATAAATAAAGCCAAGGGATCTTACATAATTTAGAGTACAATTTTAGCAACATATAAAACTTAAAGCACGTGGGTTTAAATACGTTTTGAGTTTACACGTTTTTCAATATTTAAAATATTTGGAATATTTTTTTTCAAGTGTGGCATTTACTCAGTCACATTATTAGAGGGGCCAAAGGTGGTCGTCCGTATACAGCGGATTGATGTTGTTTAATTAAATTAAACCGCCACGGCGCCACACGTCTGCCCCATCATCGCATCATCCCAACTTTGACCCAGCTCCCAGCCCCAACTTCCAACTCGCAGCTGCCTTTGTTGCGGCATAAAGGCGTTATTAATATGCTTATATGCTGCGGATCGTTGCAGTATATGTATGTGTGTTTTTTGAGTGTGGGTCGCGTCCAAAAGGGTTGCATTCGGAGCCAGGTGCTTAACATAATGCCACACACATTAAATTTTAAGTGTCAATGGCGCCGCTTCTTTGTTGCCTTTCATTATCATAATGCTGCTAGCCATAAAAATGCTTAACTTCTCAGTCCTTTCGGACCCTCAAGTGTGAGTGGCTTTGTGTGGATGTCCTTATACAGTTTTATGCCTTGCAAAGGGGCCAACAAAATCCTATCTAATAAAAAATGTAATTGTCCAGACTAATTCCACTTGTAATATGAAACCCCAAATGATTATTACATTTTATAGAACAGATATTAAAGCGTTTATCCTTAAATTGATTAAAATACGTCAGTGACGCAATTAAACTCAAAATTAATTTCTTTGACCTAGTTAGATTGCCTAGTTTATATTTACAGAATCCTAAATTTTGTGAATGATTATTTTAACACTAGATGTGACCATTTTAGACAAATTTTGAAATGAAAAAAAAAGGAATTTTGACTTTTAATATTGACTAGAGAACAATGTTTGCTTAACATAATAGTTTGAACAGTTTTGGTAGCTTATTTTTTTTAGTTTCACATCAAACTGCTCCAAAACTTGTAGTGATTGAATATTGCATTCAAATAGCCAATCGATTTAGTGACTGTCTTGCAGATACATCCATTAACAGTGCACTCTAGTTGAGTGCAGATTGTTTACTGACTTCCAAGTGAGTGGTGCCGCTTGTCCAGTCTCCACTGTACTCCGATTGTTCGCTTGGCTGGCTTTGTTTGTTTGTTTATTTATTTGCTTGTTTGTCTATTTTGATTTATTTCATTTGGAAATGATGCAGTGTCTCCGTGGTCGTCGTCAACCCCTGAACTCAACTGAGTTTAGCTAGTTGAGGGTTAGCAACTGCTTGCCAACTCAAGTAGTTTGCCGGCATATGGCTCGGAGCTATTTTTATTTAATTTTTGTTCCAGCCGAGCTGCTCCAGTTTGCCAGCCCAGTTTAGGGCTTCTTATTTGTTCATGAAAATTGCGATTGCTGTGATATTTACTCGGAGTCCATTCGACATTACCCTCGTTGGCCAAAGGTACTCTCTTACTCTACAATAATTTCACATTTCTATTTCATTTTATTTGTTTATTCTGTTGTCACCCAGGGAATTTCATATCCTTGGTTTCGAGGGCCTTGGCAAGCTTCTTATAAGTTTTAAATACCTTGCTCTCAATCCCCTTTGGTTTGGTCAAAACTTTTTAATTAGCCTGATCTTGAATAAAAAGCGAAAATTTTTAATTACGCCCAACTTTACGCCAAAGAAAAACTTATTTGAAAGGAAAGTTTCCAGAGCGAGTAACGTTAAAAAAAAAAACAGCAAAAACAAGAGAGAACGTCATAGGTAAGTGTCGCGACTATTAGATACCCGTTACTCAGATAGTCAAGTGCTAGATATATAGAGAACATGCACAGCTGGGGGATACCCTGCACGCTGGGTATCCACTCAGCTAATGCTGAACAAGAGTATGTCTTCTCTACGTCTTTGTCTTCATACGGACAGACAAACGGCTTTACACGGCTAGTGATCCTGTGACATACTTCTTAACGAATCTAGTATACCTATTTACTTAAGGGTATAAAAATGTCACACAGATCACAGAGCTTCATATAGGAATTGTTTGTATGCATAATGAGCGTAATAGAAAGGACGAAAAGCTCAGAACTGCTGAAACAAAACATGACGCCATCCAAAATGAATTTTGAAGTCTTCGCACGTTTGCAAATTGCGCTCATTAAATTGCAAATTTAAATTTAATTAGTTATTTATGCAATTTGATATTTTCGCAGGCTGTTTTCTGTTTGTTTGCATTTTGCGGCCATTTCAATGTAAATTTCATCACGATTTGTTATTCATATTGAGTTGAATATTTTTTCGGGCGCGCATTAGTTGTTTTTACGCCTTTAATTTTCGTTTCGCTATTATTGCATTTGTGCGTAATTTTTTCTATAAATATTCAGTGGCCATTAAATGCAGTTATACATATTAAAAATTTGTACTGCATTTGTGATTTTTTGCATTTTGTCTGTGGCAAATAAATATTTGATTGCCCATTTGTCACACATTGACCCGAATGGAATAATTTCTGCGCATAAATATTAATGAGTTTCGCTTGGTCTGTTTAAACTTAGTGCTCATTTAAATGTCATTAGCTGGATGTCATATCTGTTTTGGTGAATGCAGTAATGGCATAATGTCAACCATTATCATATTTTGTGGCACTGATTCGAAGCTATGTAAATTTGGAAGTACTTATAAAGCAATAAACGTGGCTAAGTGCAAAATAAAATCATGTTTTGAACACATTTAACATGAAAGGGTAAATCTAAATTAATCGAGCAGCTTACACCATAACCATATTCCTCAAAAAATACTTAATCATTTTTATTAATTTTACAGCTCTAGATACTTGATAATACAATTATCACCCCAATTTTATTTAAATTCGGAGTCACTAGTTATTATTGCCACCGCAACAAAACTACCAAGTTGATAATAGAATTCAGAGAAGCATTCGAGTGTAAGTTGAATTCCACTTATCTGCTTCTTAAGTTCCATTTTAATTTAATATTTCAATTTGGGGCAGTCAATCGAAGATTCTCGGAATCAAGTCGCCCTTAAAGCCGCTTTCCCCGACCATAATCCATCCCCACTTATCGCAATCGCTTGTCATGTGCAAATTTGCTTGCGAATTTGTAAATAATTCCAAATTCATTCACTCGACTTTTTTCTAGCATCGCCATGCTCCTTTTTCTATGGCCACGCATCAAGTTGATTTATTTGCATGGAAACTTTCTTCATTCCCGGTCCGTCGGTTTGTCTGTCGTGAAATGATTTACATAGGGATAATAGAAAAAAATAAATTGATTTTAAATCATTTCAGCAGCGTGTAGGCAGCGCGCAAACGCCATTGCCAGGGTTGCCAACTCAGTCCGTCGCATTTGTATGCAAATACGCGTGAAAATAAAAAAAAAATAAATAAGGCAAGAATAACAAAAGGCAAGTTAACGAGTATTCAAAAACGAGATTAAAATAGGAGTGCTTCGTGAGTGCCGCCTGCTGTGATTTATACGCCTCGTTCCCATTTGGCATCCATCCTCCGACGTCCAACCTCCAAGCTCCATCATCCATCCTCATGATGTCACATCAGAGTTGCCCCGAGCCAGAAGGGCAGGAAAGTATTCAATTTTTTGCGGGGGATTCCCCCACAGCTGGACAGGGTAGCTCAAGATATTATTAACATGTTGCTGCACACTCTTTGGCCAAAATTGATTCGCAACTTTGGGAGTTTTGTGTGTGTGTGTGTGGAGGAGGAGTGGGTGAGTGGGTGCAGCGGAAGTCAGCTGTGCTCAACCCCGTTTACATTCTTGTAATCTTTGGCAAGAGGCATTTTGCCATTTTGCATAGTTCGACGGTGTAGAGTAGTCTGTGTAGTGTCGCCTGGATCCTGGCCCATGATTTACTCGCTCAGTCACAAAATATGGAAATTGCTCATGTCTCAGCCTAGGACATGTCACCATGTCCCACCTCGTTTCTCACCTGCAGTTGCTGTTGCGGTTTTTGTGACATGCCGCATCAATCCATCGCCATTTTGCTGTCTCTCGTGTTTGGGCCTCGATGTGGTGATGCTGCCTGCCAGGATTTGGTAGTCCTGTTCGATCTTTTACCAGCCATGTGGACTGCGATGCTCCTGCTCCTGCTGGCAAATTGAATAGATTGCTAGGTGGACCAGCCGCAGACGCAGTCGCTTGCTGGCAGCATTTTGGCCCGAATTTTGCATACATAAATATTTATGAATTTATTAAAAGTGAACCACACACACTCGCCCGCTCTTTTGCACGCCGGGGCATCCTGGCGGCTGGCTGGATGGATGAATGCATAAGTCAGCCGCTCACGAGTGCCGTGGAAAAGGGGTACAAACACTGAGGGAAAATATTCCGATTTGTCATTATAACATTCATCATTCTTCTCAGAAGCAACTTTATGTTTTATTCCTATACAATTTTAATGTTATTATATTATTTTCGACAAAATGATGTGACCTTACTATACTTTGCATGTCTAAATTAAGCTGATTTCTCAAAAGCGATGCTATACTTTACACTGCAATTTGTTTATTAAAATATTTTGCTAAATTTTTTCATAGTAATATAGCTCTCTGTAAAAGGGAAAGCCTTCTGACGTGCATTTGGTCGATGGTTTGCACGGCTGAAATGGTGAAAGGGCGTGGAAATGGGGGCTGCTGGGCCATCCAGCCGTCAGCGGCAACGCCTGCACACATGCCACAGGATCGGAATGACAAGGAGGAGGTGCAGAGCGGAGCGGGTTGCAAGCACCATGCTCGATGTACAGCGAAATGTTTGGTACATTTTTGTGAAAATTTGCACCACATAGCGCCATCAGCCGCCCGCCATCCCCCGTACACCTCGTCCAACCCAGGGGGATGCCCCCTTAACGAAAAAATGAACGAACTGCACAAACTGGCGCGTTTCGTTGGCTCTGGGCCTGGGCATTCGCGGGATAGGGGTTTTCTGTGGGGCTCCGGTCCCAAACCCGGTCCCGGAGATTCGGGGGGTCCATTCATTTGCACCAGAACAAGGCAATCGCATATTTGTGGGATGAGGACGGTGAACGAAATTGTCAAGTTTTTGAATGCTTCAGTGGCTCAGCGGCTGTCGCTGTCGTTCAAACTGTGGACGAGGTCCTTGGTCCTTGGTCCTGGGTCTGGGCCCATGGTGCATGGTCCATATGTCCGTATTCCCTGTGCCCCGGGGGCAGGCATAATGCATGAAGTTGTCATTATCAGGGCCAATTCAATTGAGAATTTTTGTGCCTAATTCGGCACAGAGGCGGCAGCAGCGGGTGCAACAAAAGAAACCAAATTTCGCATAATTGAAAATTTTTGGTGGCCCAAAAAAGGGGAAAGGCCACGTTGATTGCGAAAATTGTGTTTGACCATTGACGTGGCACTTGATTATACCCCTGCAACTTTCGAAAGTGGTTGTGTCTGTGTGTGGCTGAGTGTGTATGTGTTGCCAAAGTAATTTAAACTTGATGTCAAATTCAGCAGAGTCATTCAATTTCAATGTCGATGCATAATTTTGTGGGCCTTGGCGTGAGTGTGAAGGACACTTGAGGCTGCCAGTTACGTAATTACCTGAGGCCCTGTAATTGCCAAGGACGAGGGTTCTCCCGAATGACGCGTCGTTTTTCCGGCTCCTTACTCATCACTTTCGAGTCCCCATGACGGTGGCTTCCACGCCAAAAACCCCAAATTCGACTTGAACGCAATTTATGCAAATTCGCTGGGAAAGACAACGCACATGGCAATCAGCAGAATGTGTGTGTTGACAGCCGGGTCGGAACTGAATTCAACTGAACCGAACCGAACTGAACTGAACTGAACTGATCTGAGGCCGAGCCCCTGCCATCGGAATTCCTATTCTACGGACACGTCCAGCCTTGGCACATTTAACAAGGCAAGCCGCATCGAAATCCGCTCGATTAGCATAAACGCATTAAAAATATGCCACCCCCATGGAGCAACGCACATGGGCTATGTGGTTGGAAAATGGGATGGATGGGTTCGGGGTGGAGTTTATGGATTATAATGTTTGTTTTGACATGCTCGATGACAGCGCCGGTGGTCGTTTGAGTTTTCAACAGCAGGAGCATGGGAAAAACATCAACAAAATTTCCACTAAAGTCGAAAGTTTTTATATGCACCTTAAAGCTATGCAAATTGTTAATTATATACTTTTGAATTAGCTTAAAGATCTTTAAATGATATACGCCAGAGTTAAAAAGTAAAATATATGTATATATTTAAAATGTGGCGGAATCTACTAAATACCATGCAATCTATATGCAAATGCTGTACAATAATTTATTTTTAATCGGTTCAAGAGCACCATCAACTGCGGCTGCACATATATGTCATTTGCGAGAATATATCTATAAAACCAGAGAGGTTGAGAAACGCGTGTGGAAGGGGCAAAAGGGCACGGGGCACTAAATGCAATCATAAATAAACAGCACGCATCTAGAATACTTGCATGCAAATTGGGGGCCAAGAACCAAACCGCGACACAATGGGATTTTCCCCGCCCACTGCCCGCGTTGTCAACGTAATTTACCATTTTTCCTTCAACTTGCATCGTCTACGGTATGCATCACTCACTCACTTAGCACCCCACGCTCCCTTCTTTAGGGCCTTTGTTTTCACTGAGGAAAATAATCTGGTTCTTCTGTCAGATATCTCTGGAACTATAAGAAGTGTACTATGAGCATGGATGATGTTGGATTGTTGGTTTCCAAATCCCTCCCACGAAAACTACCTTTTTTATTTTTACTTTAAATTTTCAAATTTTTGAAAATTTCCTTTGAAATTTCCCTCAGTGTGATGCAAATTGCGTTTGCGATCGGGCTGCGCTGATGAGCTCTGTGCGTTGCATACTTCGCGGCGCAGACTTTTCAACCTGCCACGGACGCCGCCCATCAGTTATTTGACTCGCGTGGCATTGTTTGTCTTGCGAGTTTGGAGCGCTGCAAGCTCGGCAGCTGCCTCGTTCGCCGCCGCCTCTTTAATGTGTGGGTAAATGCGACAAAATTAAGTTAACTGCCCGCATTAATGCACATGCCACAAACCGAGAGAGCGAAACTTTCGACGCAACTCTGCCAACTAACTGGGTTTGCAGCGCAAATGAAATTCACCAAAATGTTCCTCCTCCGTCCGACAGCGAATTATGCTGCCATCAGGCGGATTTTAAATCAATTGGGTAGCCAAGCTGCGTGACAAATAAACCTAAGCGGAGCGACCACACTGCGTATGCGCAATCTGCAGCTGTGGCAGCTGGTCCATATGCTCCTGGCGATGCAATTAGTTGGCCCAGGCCATCACAAGACCACGACCCTTTGTGTCGGGCATTATCTGCGTGGCCACTTGAGCGACTCAAAGGGGCACTTTGATCTCAGCACCCCACACTTCCATCAACCTGAGATTCAACCAATCGCAGGCCCAGCACGACACCGAGCAAAATACTAAACTATTTGAAGAAGTCCATGATTAATAATAAATATAATAATTAATACTTAAGAATGCCCTCGACTAGTAAGGCATTATTAATTAAAGGAAATACATAAATTTAATTATTGTTCAGCTTACTTTAGTATCATACGAATGGCTACTTTTCTTTTCACTGCTTCATTCCAGTGGAATCTTGAGTGAGCTCGGCCGTCGAGCTCTTCATGTTGTGGTCACTAAGCAATGGATATGGACAATTGATTAAGGACCAAGTACTTGAAGTTTGCATTTGGCCATAATGGCGGATGCAGCTAATGCACTGATTAGCAAGGTGCACACACACGCGCTGGAGGTGGGGTATCCTTTGAGTTCGGTGCGAGTATTTCCAATAATTAAACAATTCCCCAATACGGAATTGGATACTCCCCCACTTGAATCCATTGAATCGCACCGACCGAATCCCATTGAATTGAATCGAAATGGAGAACTTGGCAGTTCGTTGGGGGAGCTTCCTGCGCGGGGCACGTTGCACTTCAGCCGGATTTCGCCGGCAGGGGTTTGTCGCTGCCCACTGACTATCGGTGGCCACACTTTATGTTTTTTTCTTTTTTTTTTTTCGTTAGCCACGTCGGTACAAATCAATTTATGCCCGGCCAACGTTTGAACAATTTCTGTTTCTGTTTCGGTTTCCGTTTCTGGTTCTCTTTGTGCAATTGACGGGCCAATAATTAAGCAGGAGCCCAGGGAAAACGCTCGGAAAACGCATGGAAAACTCATGGAAAACTCATGGAAAACTCACGGAAAACGGAATGTACCACTGTCCCTGCAGACCGGCTGTCTGGCCCGGTTATGTGGCCTGTTCTTATGACTCTGCTGTCGTTGCAAAGTCAATTTCCTTGCTTATTTAAATTTCAAAGCAAATGACAGAAGGTGTTGTTGCGCTGCCACAAACTGGATTAAATTTCGTTTAAAATGTAAATGGAAAAAAGCGTGATAGACAGGTTGGGCTTTTGCCGCCTGAATCGTATCCAAATTGCGTTTACAACGGCGTAACATCAAAAAAAAAAGGAAACGAAAAAAAAACCGAAAAAGAATCACCGAACGCTGGGAAAACTAAACAAACACCTCATCAAAGTACATCAAAGGACGCCCCCCAAAAATAAAAAACAGTAAAAACCCCAAAAATAACCAGGAGGGGAGGAAAATCAAAAGCGAGGCGAAGGAAAACGGTGGTTCGAAGAAAGAAAAACATTTTGCTGTGCACGACGCAGAAAATAAAATCAAGAATTTCACACCTTATCAATTTTGCTAGATTAACAAAACGAACAATGGGGTGGGCCGTTCACCACCCACTCCGGCCAGGGAAATTGCATCATCAACGTCCTTGCCGCATTGTGATCGACATCATCATCATCAGCTCCATCGTCTGGATGCAGGGAAGCCAACGTCACCACACTTTGTCATTAAGCAAGTCAAAAACTTCGACATCAAGCGGTGAACTGGGCAAAATCGGGGGATGCTACTACCTTTCGCTCCGGAAAAGCTCGGAAAATGGAGAGAGCGGTGGAGAAATCGGTTTGGCTTTGTGTGACAGCAGCGTTGACATTTATTTTGATTTCAGTTTCGAGTGCAGAACCTAAGTGGGTAAACTTTCTATTTTCCTTCATCTGTTATCCACTCCAACCTGTTCAACACCCCCCAGCCCCTTGATACACTGAGCAAAAACCAAAATCCTTTATTTAAATATTTTTAAATTGCCGAATTTTAGTATTTGTGAGATAAGAAAAAGTGCGTTATAATCATGATGTCAAAAAATGCATTTATTTATTATAAATAATCATATTTGAAATGAGGAAGTTGAACTTTACCTACTCTTACTTAGTTTTATAAAGCTGCAACATTTTCTTTCTGTGCTCTCATGCTAATGTGCATCTCGGCTTAGCTTTCTGCTCAGGGGATGTCCTTTTTATTTTGGTGTTGCTGCCACTAAATTGAATTTTATGTGGCGAATGCCAACTTTGATGTGTGCCTTTATTAATGGTAGCTGCGAACTGTCGGCTGAAGTGGGCTTAGGTTGGGAGAAATGGGGTCTAAATCAGCACTGATAGAGCGTCGGCTGAGAGTTTACGGTAATTGCAGCACAAACAGGGCCGAAAACTCCCTTCGAGCTCGGGGATTGTAAATTCAATGAAATATGGCTTGCAAAAATGCCTCGCACAAGCAACGCCTCAAAATGCCAGCAATGCGCCGTCCGTTCCTCCCGCCGACGAGCTGAACATCTGAACGGACGACCATGTGGCCATGTGACCATGTGACCATCTGACCAGCGGCGGAAAAGTCCGGCCATCGAACGGCAGCTTGGAATTCCAGGCATAACTTCTAGCAGCAACGAGCAGACGAGCATATGTAAAAAGCGGAGCCAGCCAGCGACACATAAGTACACACGAACACACATTGCTGGCGGGTTTCCATGGCACAAAAAAAAAAGAAAAGTGGGAAAAGCGTGCTAAAAAAAATGGAATGGAAAATCTAGCCCAGCCAAGTCTCTAAATTGTGTGGCCCTAAAAGTGTCCGGCGGCACATAATGCTCACAGAACGTGCACATAAAGCAAAAGTGATGGTGAACTTGAATTTAGATAGTGGAAATATGGAAATAGTAAGCTAACTTTGATAACTAATTTTAATAAGACCAGCTAAACATTGGTACAGGTAAATATTGCACTTTAAATGCACTTGTGCTTGCAATAGATAGTGTGTTATTTCTCCAAGTGCAGTGCCCACTCACACGCACACACACAAATCTGTCTGTGTCCTTGCCACATGCAACGTCTGCTGAAGCTGCTGCTGTTGCCCAATGGCCGCAAGGAATTTCACACAATTGCTAGAAAAATTGCAGAAAATTGAAAATGTGCGAGAGCGCATAAATTTTTACTGCGTCACTTGTGAATGCTAAATTGTTGTTATTTATGTGGCCACTGAAACACCAAGGCCAACTTTATCCCGCCCACCCCCTTGAAATTTCCACCGAGAAGATAGAATCTCTGAGAAGAGTTAAGACACAAATCGATTTCATTTCACACATTACAGATGCCTGTCACTGAGTCCTGTTGCCGACTGCAGTGGGATATCAAACTGAAGTCGGCAACAGAGATCTGCTGCAGTTCAAGGTCACAGGATATGGATAGTAAAAGATAACGATTATCACTTTTTGGATTTACAGAAGACCTCGCTTGAATACGTGGAAGCCAGTGCGAGCAAACAGGCGAAAGAAAGTGCTTCCGAAATGAGCCATCGAGGAAACGATCAGCAGGCCAACGCCCAAGGATATGGCTTTTTCGTGGTATCTTTCCAGCCAGATGAGCAGTTCTCGAGCTGGCTCCGCCATCAGCTTAACCTGCCGCTCCATTTCGTATTCTTTGCAGCTTTGGCCATACAATAGTAGATACGACACCTGCATGGTGTTCGCATCTTTGATGATCACTTGCTTCCTATCGCGGCTGGTTTCATTGTCCTGGAAGACGAACTCCACCAAAGCCACACATCGCAGGATCGATCCGCAACGGGAGCCACCCACACCAGCCTGGGGCTTACTCCTGGCCAGGGCCTCATTGATGTCGCAGGTTAGCTCCAGATACTTTCCATTGTCCATGGAATCCTGGGAATTCAGAAGCGAATAGACCTTCTCCAGCTTGCAGCCATAGAAGCCCAGGCGAACGGATTCCTTGTTCTCCTGCCGCAAACGGGCATATGCCTCCCCCTTCTCGTTGCCCTTGCCCGTTCGCACCTCAAAGATCTGGGTGGGTGACCGCTTGGGAGGCGACATGCCCAGGTGAGCGTACAGCTCCTCGAATTCGCAGGGTCGCAGGGAGCTCAGGGACACGCGATCGGCCTGATCCACCAGGATGTCCGTCAGCAAACGAACCACGTTGGGGGAGCAGGCCTGATAGTCGCAGTGCATGAGCTGCTGCTGCAGCACCTCCAGTCTGGGTGCATCAGCCAGCGTACTAAAAACCAAATCTATGGTATTCCAGTGGCTGGGCAATGGTCTCAGCCGCGTTCTGTAGCGATAACTCCAGGCGGCTGCCACAAAAATCGTCCACAGAGCCTCACAGCCTAGAAAATCCTCCTGGAGGCGGCGCTGGACGAGATGTAGGTCCCTCAAATGAGGCGTCACCGGTTTTAATGACAGACCTATGGAATTCGGCAGTAGTGCCGCCAAACGCCGCCAGCTGATCCTTTTCGCCGGCATTTGACTGGGATACCCCACCGAGGTGGCGCTCGATAGCCGAGTCATTTCCCCTGGATTTCGATTTCCTTCCCGAGACTGAAATTTGGAAATTGTAGTTCTGCAGAGTTTTCGGCAAGCCGTCGGGCATCAATCTAAGCCTCCGAAAATCTCGACAATCGAATGAAGTGTGTCGCTCAGGTCGCAGGTCGGATGATTGCCCCGGACTGGTTGCAGGAGATTGAATTTCGTCCTCGAATGCACTCGAAAAAATAACAATGGGATTTTGTATTTCACTTTAGCTGTAAATAATATTGGAAAAATAAACTTATACAGCTAATTTTGACAATAAAGTCTTTTTTATAGTACTCACTTCGAAGTCATTCAAGAAACTTCGCTTCGATATACTGATATAATGAGTATTTTTTTCGAGTGCATGCATAGTAACAGTTGGCAAGTGTGATCTCTGGATGGGTTATGGTTGGGTGGCTGGCTGGTTGGTCTGTAATTGATTAATGGAGCCTGATGTCGAATGCCTGATGCCTGCTGTCTGCCGCTTGATGGCTGACGCTCACCTTATGTCGGGGGTGACTTAACCTGGGTCGACCCGAGATGAGATGGGACACCCACCACCCACCCACCAGCTACCGACCAACAACCCCACTGCCTCGCCAACGGAGCAGAGATGGAATGGTCAAAGTTGCATCATAGCTACGCAGTTAATTGGATACTTTTTCAATACTTTTATCTCCGGCAGCAACCCCATTGGTTGGGTTGGCTACTCCACCTGCTGCTGCATGCGTAATTTATTGATATACTCGGGCTAAATTATGAGTCTCCTGGGGGGCGCGAGAAGGAAATAATTTTTTGTTTTACCCGCTCCGCTTCTCGCGCCGCCCGGAAAAGCGGAAAAGCGCGAGCCGGCTGCAGGTGTGGGTCTGTGTGGAAATCAGTTAACCGAAAAAGTTTGCAACTTTTTGCCGTGCTCGCTGCCTGTGAAATCAAAGTTGGAGTTTATTCAAATAAACGCCGACATTAAGAGAGTTGCAACTGTTGCGTTGCGCCGTTGAAGGCGTCTCCTGGCATTCGGCGGCATAAATCAGGGCCAACAGCCGTGGCAACTTTTTTCGCAGATAAACTTTTGACGTCATTTAACCCTCTTGTTTTTGCCTGCCTTTTCGGGGATGCCTGCAATGTTATTAATATGCCCAAGTTTCTTTTGGCGTTGTCAATTCCCCGGAGGCCCTCGAGCTTGCTGCTAAATAATTCCACTTCCCATCGATTTCCCGCCACCAGGACAAACGAATGTCTTTAAAGGATTCCCCTTCCGTTTATTACACACTAAATGGGGGCACATTTTCATATGCTCGTGGTGGGCAAAAAGTGGCAGATAAACGGGACACTCAGTGATAACATACTTACCAAATTGTTAGTCAACACAATTAGGGTGAAATGATAATTTAAAGTATATTCAGTAGGTCATATTCTTGAGTTAGTTTGTCTAATTCATACAGTTTATTTGCCACATTTAAGACTTAGGCAAACTAAAAACTGGAGATGGATAGATACGATTTTACGGACTCCACAATCCGCTCCACATAGATACTGTTGTTGTGCAGGACAAATAGCAGATTTCGCAGCGGCATTGAGTTCTGAAATGAAGAGAATGAGTCGTGAATCAGTGCGGCGAAATCAATTATCAGAAACACTCTCCATCGGAATGGCTGATAAATATATATGGTTACGGGGCTGGGAAAAATAAATATAAATTGCCTGCTGGCTGTCGATTTGATTTCATAAATATGTGCCTCACGTAGGCCAGCTCAATTGCCAATTAGAAGCGAGGCGAAAGGAAAAGAAAGCACTGGGAAAAGCGGCCGAAAAAAGCATAAAAAGAAAAGGCGGTGGCACTTGAAAATTCGTAGGCATCAACGGAAGTTGATTTGTATACGGAATCGCATATAAAGGTTGCCCACTTTTAACCTATACCTTTCTGGCCAAAACTCAATAAAGCAATCGGGAATTTTTCTCACGTCCCTCTTGGAAATTATTATGGTGCTGGCAGTCGAATGGCATTCCTTTAAACAATTTTCCCCCAACACACGCGTAGCCAGGAGTGGGGCCAGCGAGCAAACAAAGCGTGTCCCCTGGCTGAAATACAATTACCACATGGTGGACCCGGGATTTCCCAGCTCACCTGCAAACCGCTCAAAATCTTGGCAAACTTTGGACTGCTAATGCTGTCGACAAATGCTGCGAACTGTTTGTTGCTCTCAAACTCGTCGAAGAATAGGGCGTACAGTTGGTCCTGCGGCAGAATTTCCAGGACCCTCTCCACCATTCCATGCAGGCCAGTTTGTGCCTCTCCAGCGGCGGAGCTGCCATCTTCGGTGGTTGTGGCTTTGGTTGGCTCTGAAAAATGCGGAAATAGTACTCATTAAATTTCAGACAATAAGATAAATGGTTATTAAATATTTAATAGAAAATACAGGTTTCATTGTAAACTATCGTATTCATTTTCTCTTTTGTTGATGATGTGGAC
Organism: Drosophila sechellia; assembly: GCF_004382195.2. Classification (NCBI taxonomy): domain Eukaryota; kingdom Metazoa; phylum Arthropoda; class Insecta; order Diptera; family Drosophilidae; genus Drosophila; species Drosophila sechellia. The sequence continues at coordinate 12,524,676 of NC_045950.1, read as the reverse complement.
TTTAAACAGACAAACATTAATACTCATACGCACCGTTGACCGCTGCGGAGCTCAGAATGGACGGTTTGAACACCCCTGCCACCGAATGCATCACCTTGACCACATCTAGACCATTGGTACGCAGATAGTTGGTGAACTCCAGCACTTCCGGCAGCTGAAGTATTTTCCGCTTGATGTCCGCAAAATCGCTGCTGGCGAGAAAGGCATAGGCCCTTTGAAACTCCGCATCGTGGTGATAATAGTGGGCAGCAATGGACTGGACTTCTTGCAGGGGAATCAGTGCCACAAAGGCGCTCAAATCGACGGAATTGTTGGCCGGATTTGGCTTTTGGCGACTCAAAAATATCAAATCATCGGACGCATTGCCTTGGTCGCTTTCGTCACTCTCTTCGCTGGCGGTTCCGTCGAGCGTAACGAAGCCAATGCCACTCACGTCCGATTCGTCACTACTCGGCTTAATTAGATCGTCCTGGGGAAACCCCATCGAAAGGGAAATTGCAGTGGCAAAAATGGCCAAAACTAACAGCTGGCCGGGATTCATACTGGCGATGTGAGCTTCTGTACCGATTCCGAACTTCTGACAGTCTCTTCTCACGGTACTTTTTTCGCCCGCAGATTTGTGGAGACTTTGGAGACCATTCCAGACTGTGACAATCGTTTTGTCCGAGCGATTATTTAATTTAATCAGTAACGTTCAACGAAAACACTCAGTTGTTTGGGGGAATTCATGACCGAGGTGCAGCTAAGTGAGGTCACAACACTCGGAAAATAATATTCAAAAAATGTGAGTGCGTGTAGTTTAAAGTTATGAAACGAAATAACATTTAATTTATAAAAGCTAACAGAGGGAAAGTGCAAACATAATTAACTTTTTAATGTATTTTTTACTGCTACCAAATGTAATGTTACTTGCAATTTTTTAAGTGCATGCTATAGCTTAAGTATATAAAATATTGATTTATGTGGCTTATCGTTCGCTTCGAATAGGCCATAAAACACGACTGGCTGCCTTAGGAGCCCGCGGACTCGTAAATTATGGAAATGGGCGGGAATCCTGTGGGCGGTTTGGACCACTGCATTTCCGCCGATGCAAATCAAAGAAAAGCGCACCCGAAACACACCCCTATTTAGCGGGTGTTTGAGTGTGATACTACTCACACTTTGACAGCTGGCGGGAATGTCACCCGGTTAGTCACTGTGTGTGTGTGTGTCACTCAGTCATTTTGTCATTCAGCCAACCAGCCAGTCAGCCAGTCAGTCAGTCAATCGCTCATTCAGGCGCCCATTCAGGTCTCGTTTCCAGCTCGCTCGCTTGTCAAACTGTGCATAAAATATGTGAATACATGCATATGTGCCCGCACACTCACATTCCGGCTGATGTATTCATTTGCTCATTCAGCAAGTTAAGTAGGAATAAAATTGTCAATTTTCATGTCATTATTTCATGTCGTCGTCGCCGTTTGCCGTATGTGTCAACTGTGACACACTCTCCACACTCGTCGCAACGCGTTTTCAGATATGATTTATTCACTTGGCTTGATTTATTACAACCATCCCATCCCAACAGCCGCAGCCTGTAAATTGTTCTGCCTACAAACCATAATTGTATCCCATCGTCGTCAACGTCAGCCGGCCGAACTTTAGTTGCACCGCAATTTTTTACATAAATTATTTGACTAAGCCGCCAACTTGATTAAAACTTGGCCCAGACTAAGGCACTCCACCGACTCCACCGTAACGTATGACACTTTATGAATTTGGAGCGCAAAGTTTCGAGGGCTCAAACTTTGCCGGTGTCGGTTTGTCGGTGGGAGCCGTAAACAATTGGCCATGCCAGTTATCCTGCACTCCGAGAAATTGCAGCTAATTCGATTTAAGTCGCTCATAATTGTTTAATTAGTCGAGACCATGTGATCGTGATCTAATCCAATATGCTCCACCTGAGCTAGTGAAAAGTTGCATGAATAAATATAAATCAGTACAATTCAATAAGCATTCACAGGAAAGCACATATCTTTATTATCGCTTAACTATTTCATGTTAAGTTAATTTATGTATTATTTTTGATTTTTTAATCATCCCTTAAAATCCCAAATTCCTTGCTGATAAAATGTTTTGCTGGCTAAAATGTTAATTGGCTTAAAGAGGCTTTGTAAACGATAAATGCTGTTTTAAATTTATTAGGCACAGAATGTTTTTCCAAATTTAAGGCAATAAAAACCGATTTAAAAGACAATGCCATTTTAAGAGCTAACGTATTTATCTGCTAAATTGCACATATATGTATATATCCTAGCCACTTTAATAGAGTTTTTCCCAAGTGTGTCGAGCGGACCGAACTTATAAATTAATTTTGGCCCAACCAGAATACTTCAGCGAGCTCCTGGCATACCTCAGCTGCCATAAAGGTGGCTTCGGCCCAAGTTGGCGGCGACTTAATTAACTGCAGTCCGGCGAAGTCAGCGGTACACACGCACCTGGGGCCGTCGCAGAGGACGATGGGTATGGGTATATGGGCAAGGGTGCAGTGCATCCTGGCAGGACGCGGAGGCCAGTTAATTTCATGCTGCCTGGCTTTAGCCCCCCGACGCCATGTGTTTTAAAGTGATTTTCTTGGCCAGGCGCCCTTTGTTTATGTTGCGGCATAAGAGCGCCGCTTTACCGCAAGTGTCAACATTTATTTCCAACTTAACACTTTTGGCGTAACATGGCGCTTAATCCGCAGCGCCAAGTCGACTTGGCCGCGCCAAGAACTTGACTAATTTTGTGCAAAGTTCAGCATTAACATTACCGCAAATTAGCAAAAGTTTTCGCACAAACAGCCGCAGCGCAGGAAAACAAAAAACAAAAAATGAAATAAAATCGTGGAGCAGGGAAGAGTGGCGGGGCAAAGTGGTAAATCCGATTGCAGGGATTGCATGGTGGGAAGGCCCAAGGAAAATGGAGGGGAGCCAACCGGGCTGCAGGGAGCACTTTGAGTTGTGGCATCAGCAGACGTTGCCTGTAGTATCTGGGATGGTTCACTGACTGCCATAAATTAACTTGTCTAGGCCCGATTCCTTGCCGGGCGGCGGCCTGTCCCCAAAACTTCTTGCCACATTCAGCAGCTGGAGCAGCCGCATGCCTCTTTTATTTTGGGCGCCTTGTAATCTGTTTCACACTTAATGTTTTCGTTTGCCAGCTTGGCTTCCACTTTTGTTGCACGTCGCAAAAAGCGTTGTTTAATTGGGTACATGTCCCCGAAATCGAAACGTCAGCAGTTTAGTAAGATACTTAAAGCAAGATAAAGATACATAGATACAGTCGAATACCAATGCTCTTTCAATCTTACATAATTGCCTCTAGTAAGTTAAGTAAATGTCAGTAAATTTAATAATGTCAAAATAAGGAAGAGTTCATTATTATTCATATGCTTTGTGATGCATATGAATAACAGAGTTCATGCTACTTAAACTCCACCACCAATTGCATTAATTGATTTATTTTCTTGCGCGGTAGCTAACTTTAATAAATGCCTATTTATCTGTGACATTTTTCCCCGCACCGTGACGTTTTGATTACGATATTGGTTATTTATAGACGGACAGATCAATCGATATGCGCTTTATCCGCGCTTGTCCCACCGTCACTTGTCAATCAATATTTCGGGCTTGGCTTTGATTTCCATCTCCTGTCCCAGCGAAGGATGTCAGTAAACCGTAACAAAAACAGAAATTATGTCCTTACACACAGATCATCGGCGACTGATGACTGCTGACTGCTGCCCCCGCCTGCGCAACCTTCAATCAATTGGGGTTTTCGCTATTTTCGGTGGTAGTGGGCTATGCCAAAGTGGATAACTGGGGATGCCCCCATGCCATTCCATGCCATCCCAGTACGGTCCGGTCAGGTCCTTCGAAGTGGAGAGCAGAGTGTTCCGGCGCTTTTGACACGTTTGGCAAATATTTGAGCACGTCTAAAAGCGCGTTTCGGTCTCCAGAGCGCAGGCAGGCGTTCAATATTTTCCACGACAAGCGCCGCAGCCTCAGATGACCGATTTCCACCGCTTGCCACCGCCACAGCCAACTCAACCCCCCGCCCCCTGATTTTCCCCAACCCCTTCCATCGCGTGGCAGTGCGTGCTTTGCCCTTGGCCTGTGGCTTAATTAATTTTCGCTTCCGTTAACAATTTTTATGCGGACTTGGCTCCTTGGAAGCGCTTGGCATGCGCTGATTCCGTGTTTATGGGTCCTTTAATTCGCCACTAATGCGGCTCCGTTTGCGGCGGAATTATTTGCCGGATACATGCGATTAGTTTTGCCCAGATTGCGAATAGTTTTCGCTCTCCATTTTGCAAGCGTGCAACAAGTTAATTACATAATTCAGCCTGCACTCGCCTTTCCTGCTTTCACCCGCAATATTTATGGCGCGGGCATTGGGACTTCCGATATAAACCAAATAAACACTAAATTCCGTCTAAATAGGCAACGATAGCCGGCCACTCGGTTGCAGCGGAAACTTGGCCAAAAGAAGTATATAAAATAAAATAAAATGAAATAAAATAGCAGAAGCAGAAGCGGTAGCAGCAGCATCGAAAAGAAAGAGGGGACTTAAAAAATAAGCTAAAAGTCTTTTGAAGTTGCCAAAGTAAAAGCAGGGGTAAAAATGGGAAAGGAGGTTGGGAAAAGCGGGCATATAGCGCGATATAAAGTTGGGCTTTTTGGCTTTGACGCACGTAGCTCCCAATTTGAAAGTTTGTCGTGTGTGCTGCGTATATGTTTATATACACACACACATATATATATATATATATACATATATAGGAACAACAAGGAATCGACAGAAATTCGCAGCACTGCGCGCCGAGCATCGGAGTTTGCTGCATCGCTTTTATTAAGCTTATAAATTTTTTATTTAAGACTTTTCACTTTGAGCCGTTTGGTGCGAGTCCTGGGGGCCCAAAGGCAAACAGGAGCAGCAGCAGCGACAGTCATGTGACATTTATTTGAGTGTTGCGCCAGGAGCATTTCAATTTCGCATTTTAGTTAAATGATTTAAGCGCCAGACTTTAAGCCAACGCTTGCGACTGCCAACCCGTCGAGGCCCATAAATTATCCAAATTGTTAATGCCGAAATTGTGAAATAGTGTGACACATTCATTAAATGCCCAGAGCGCTGGATAAATGGGAATTTCAATAAAAATGCCAAAATGCACTGGCCACGACATGCGATGCGAAAACATTTGATAAACTGCAACAATTTTCCCAAGGGCTTACCACTTTTTTCTCCTCCCACTTTTTTCTGTTTTTTTTTTTTTTTTTTGCCTGTATTAGGTTGGCGAATATTTTAGCTGGAAATGCGACTAAATCCATATGGAGTTTATTCGATTTGATTTGTGGCCTGCTAAAGTTTTCAAAGTAAAAATTTTACCGATTTCGACCATTTCGATAATAAGATGCCGGCCAGCTTTTGTTTGTGTGCAAACACACGGAGAGAAAATTATAGCTGATTCAATATTAAATGGCATTAAAATTAAGATAGATAATAGAAGTTTACTTAATAAGTTTATGGAAATAAATATAAATATTATCAAGTATATATGCCACACTTTGAAGACTATTCATAAAGTCATTACCTAAAATGAATCATATAATATATATGTAATATATATTTTCAATTAGTTTCTAATATATTTTTATTTGTATTCTTTTTTGGTTAATAATTTGAAATAACCATTTTTTTTTGTGCATTTTGTGAGCTAGTGGGTCTCTAAAAAAGCGCCACGTGGTGCATATAAATTGCCAGGTCTCGCAACTTTTTCGTAGAGGTGCAAATTACTTTTGTTCTTTTTTGTTTGCTCTCGGCGTATATTTGCCTTTTTTCTATTTGGCTGACAACTGTCAAGCGTCGAATTGACCAGAGTTTTTGGCATTGCCTAAGCGTGCGTGTGAATGACCAAAAACTGGACATGGACATGGAAATGGACGCACAAGTATTTATAGCAGGACTATCGACTATCGCATGCACGGGTACTACGGGTATGTATGGTCAAAGGAAATCAATTTCCATATGCAAAACTTTTTTAGTGCACGTACTGGACGAGAGGGAGCCGAAATCGAATTTTGTCCATAAAATATTCAAATTGTTCGGTATAAACGACGCATAAACATTCTTTGTGCAGGACCTGCACCTGCAGCCCCACTCCCCACATCCCCACATCCCAAGTCCCCAAACTCACACCCACATTCACCGACCATTCCCATTTCGATCCCGCTCGAATCGCATAAATTTTTATGTTCAAATGCCAAAGGCCGTAGGCAGGCGATCGCTTAATGTGTCCCGCGGCAGAAATTCAATTTGTAGCACATCCGTGGCCGAAAGCGGAGGGATAAAAAAAAAACAAGCCACTGGAACTGCAAATGAGAAAAAAGTGCAAATGTCCGACTGGCCAAAGGACCAAGGACGCAGGAAGCAGAAGGACGAAGGAGCAAGGAGCAGGCAGTCAAATAAACCAATACAAGCCAGGAGCAAACGAATCCCCCAGGAGAGCTGGGAAGAACACAACCTGGCTGCTGCTGCTCCTGCTACTTTCCAATGCGAACGATTGATTGAAAATTGATTTCATTATGAACTTGTGATGCACATTCATTTACCCACCCAAGCCACCAAAGCCACCAGAGCCACCCCCAACCTCCGGCCCAACCACATATCCTTCAACACCAGCCGGCTTTCCTTTCCTTTCCCACAGAGTTTTGTGCATCTCAGTAGATAATTGGATTTCGGAAGGACTCCAGTCCGTAGTGTGTATTGTGCTTTTCCACTTCCAATTAGTTATGGAATTTTGCTGTATTTAAATTTTTGTATTCCCCCCAGTTAGTCTTATCGGAATGTGGAAGTGGGGTGTGGTGAATAGGGGAATGGGTGGCAACTGGGTGGCTGGACAACCCCAGATCCAGACATTTTCCCAGGAAATTAAGCCGCTTATGGCCGGGCCATTCGGTTCCTTTTGTTTTTTAATGCTCAGCCATGCTCCCCAGCTCGGTTTCTGTTCAAAACCCCCTCCCTCTTTCCGTTTGGGGCCAAAAAATATTACTCGGTTGCCATTCCACTTAAGATTCCGCTGGCCAAGTGCACTTCTGATGCCCACAAATGGCAATGGCTGTGTTGTCTGTCGCGCGTATTTAGCATAAAAGGTGCGGCCAAGACTTTGGCACGGTCTGCGGGCTTTTGATGTTACCCCAAACCCCTCCTCACCTCCCCAAAGCCCACGACATTGTTGATATTTTGCATCAAAATTCTGACAAACTTGTCCGTCACAGGGAAGGGGAGTGGCAAAGGGATGGGGGTCTAGATCCGAAGCGGAAGTGGCGACATTTTAGGATGTCACTCCGAGTTTGAGGTCGCCGCAAAGTGCGCAACACAATTTGCATAATGCCCGGTGGGTCGGATGGATGTGGCTGCGGATGTGGATGTGAATTTGGATGTGGATGCGGATGTGGATGTGGACGTGGATGCGGCGAAGCGCGGGAATGACGATGCTGGATGCGGTCTAGAATTCGGTCTACGTTTCGGGTTGCTGCACTGGGGGAAAATATAAATTAATTACATTTAAAGTGGTGATTCCATTACGAGCGTGCATTATTAAATCTTTCATTTGTAAAGTATGTTGATTGCACTTAATCTAGCTTTAAATAATTCATATTGCTAAGAAGATAATTAACTCAAAAGCTGTAATAATCTCAACTACAATAGGATTAGTTTGACTAACAAACTTTTGAAATGAAACTTTTAAAACTGAACTATTTCTGTTATTTTTAAAATAATATCCCTCCGCATAAGGACATTCTGGAATACCTTTGATTAGAAATGCTGACACCCGAAGGCACTGCAAAATACTTTGTACATTTATTTGCTCAGTGTATGCAAATGAGCGGGTGTTGAACAAGCAGGCGACCCTATCTTAGTCAGTATTGGTTCAGGTCTTGTTCGGACAGTAATAACCCACACGCAGACACCTCCCCGTTTTCGCTGGAGCCTAAATATCCAATAACACATCCCAGCCTAAAACATCGTCCTGCCCAAGGACACCATGCAGAAGTCGCCCAGGATGAGCCGCCTGTCGGACGAAAAAAAGAAAATGAAGGAGGATGAAAAGAAGGAGGAGGCGGAAGTAGACTTGGAGAAGAACAAGGAGCTAAAGTGCGTGAGCAACTATGACAAGACCGAGATACTCGACTATATGCCCCGATATATGGACACCTTCTGGAAAATGGACACCCGGCTGAGCGGATCGAAGGTGAATGGTCTATGGATGCTCAACCAGTCCAACTACAACAAGGGACTGGCCTTCACGCTGAACGAAAGACGTGTGCTGTCCATTCACGGACTACTTCCGGTGGCAGTGCGAACAATGGGTGAACAGGTGCAGGTCTGCAAAAATCTCCTCGCGACATTTACCGATAACGTGCAACAGTATATATATCTGACCTATCTGTCTCGTCGAAATAGGCGACTATTCTACTTCCTTTTGCTGTCCGATCCCGATCGCTATGTGCCCATGACGGATGCCTCGGGCTCGTTAGATCTGCTAACGGTCCACAGGATGCTCCACTCGATGGGTCAGGGTCTGTACATTTGCATTAAGGATCTGGGGCACGTGTCGCAAATCCTGTGCAATTGGCCACACCGCTGCGTTCGCTGCCTGCTGGTGAGCAATGGTGCCTCTGTTCTGAGTGTGGGTGACTTGGGTGTCGATGAGATGCCCATACTGTTCTCCAACTTGCACCAGAATGTGGTCTATGGCGGCATTCATCCGGCTTATTGTTTGGCCGTAATGTTGGATGTGGGCACCAACAACGAGGAACTGTTGCAAGATCCGATGTATACGGGCCTGAAGGAGCGCCGTTGCTCAGAGAAACTGTACGACCAGCTGTTCGAGGAATTCACACTGTCCGTGATGCAGCAGTATGGACCACGTGCCCTGATCCTGTGCAAGGACTTTGAGGCCCAGAAGGCCAAGAAGCAATTGGAGCTGTACCGCGCACGCCAGTGCATCGTGGACGTGGACTTTCAGTGCTTCGCTGCAGTTGCTCTGGCCGGCGTGATTGTCTGCAACCGATTGAAGAGAGTCTTCTTCTCCTCCAACGTATTCCTGTTCTACGGCGCCGAAGCCATAAACATTGGCATGGCTCGATTGTGTATGGTCCTGCTGAAACGTGAGGGTCTCATCGAAATGAAGGCCAGGGAGAAGATTTGGTTCTTCGATGCCAACGGATTGATAGTACTGGGCAGGAAGGACATACCGGAAGAGCTGCTGGAATTTGCCAACCAAAGGGATCCGATCCTCGATCTGGTTGAGGCCATTCAGGAGCTGAAGCCCAACATACTGGTGGGTGGGTCATCACTGCCGAATACTTTTACCCCCGATGTCCTGCGTGCCATGGAGAAGAGCGCCGATCAACCTGTGATATTTGCATTATCAAGACCCCTAGAGCAAGCCGAGTGCTCTGCGGAGGATGCCTTCTCCTACACGAAGGGTCATTGCATCTTCATCTCGGGTTCGAAGCTTCCCCCGCTGAAGTATGCCAACAAATGGTATCAGCCGGGTCATTGCACTAGTAGCTATTTGGTAGCTGGAATAAGTTGCGGCGTGATCTTGGCCGGATTCACCACCATTCCGGATGAGGCATTCTGCGTGGCCGCCGAGCGTTTGGCCAGCTTGGTCTGGCCCTGTGACCTGGAGAAGCGGAATGTGTATCCGCCGATGAGGAAGATCCAGTGCATCAGCCTGCAGATTGCCGAGGCCATATTCACGTACGCCTTTGGACGCGGCCTGGCCACTTTGTATCCGCAGCCGGAAAACCCAATGGAATACATCAAGAACTCGATGTACAACCCGGAGTACCGAATGAACATCGTTGACGTTTACTGCATGCAAAACCGTAGTATCGCCACCACGGAATCCCGCAAGTACTACACGCTTGATATCTAGGACCTGTACTTACGTTTAGGCCATTATTAAATGAACTAAACCATAGGGCTGAAGGCTGGGATTATGGGCCAGTAACTGGGGGTCAAATTGCATGGCATATCATGTCTAATAACAGTTGTTTGCCCTGTCTGCATATTGATTTCGATTCGAACCAAAGTCGGAGTACAAGTACGCCAGCGGGCAATTAATTGCATGCAATTTTCATGTGTCAACTCATGCTGTGTGACTAAACTCGCATATACTACGTACATACATATATGTATGTACGTATGCACGTACATGGTCTACGGTTGCATGTGTGGGTGGTGTTTCGGGATGGGTTTCAGAATTCTCGGGGGAGTGCATTCGAAACTATCGCAGTACGACAATAAAATAATTGAAACAACCACCATGAAATGGCAGGAAACATAGCCACAGCAAAAATGCAGACAAATTAAATTGCACGAGTGTGTGCGTCTGGCTTTGACAGGTGTGCGTCTGAGCGAAAGCAGCGATATTCCATTCCATTTATCAATACGGAAAATGAAATGCAACCCGGCATTGTATCGGTTTGCTCTTTGTCATATTGAATGATTTGCTTAGGTTTTTTACTGCACTTTCCGGCTAACGTTTATCAGTTGGCCCTTTGGCCAGAACGGAGCTCAGCTGGAGTTTTGGATAGCCACATATACATATAGTTTTTGTACTAGCCAATAGAACTGGACCGTTCCCAAGTCGTTTTAGCTTCACCGCAAAGTTTTATTGGCCTTAACTCGAAGGGAATTTCTCACACTATGTTCGGACCCCACGAGATGACTTCGTAGCCAATGGTTTTCAGATCCTGGGCATCGATGGAATGTCGCGAGAGTTCTTGAACGACGCTCTGTACATTGCTGGTTTTCTAAAATAAGGAAAATGAAGGAATTTTTAAAAAAATACTTCCAAAAAGAAGACATTCTTAAAGCTCATACAAGCAATATCTTATTTATATTATCTCATCTTACCCATGCCGCTTCGGATTTCGCCTTGAACTCTGCACTTTTCAATGCCTGATAGAACTTGGCGAATAAAGCACTCTTCTGCCGCTTTTCATTTATCAGGGCGACAAATCGATCACGGGGCAAATGCGTCAGTATTTCCTGCACGAAACTGGTGAACGAACTCAACTGTCTGACCTCTGAACCCGATTCGAAAAGCACCAAGACAATCTGCTCCCTAAGGTCGTGATAAAGCGACCTGCGAAGCCTGTTGTATGTATTATTACGAAACCAGTACTTCTCCACAGTTCTTTGGGTCGTGTCATTGAGGTGCACGAAATTAATTAGATCCACAACTTCTGGCAGAGATTCAATGCGCTGTTGCAGCCTCTTGAAATCGGAGCTGCGCAAAAACTTAATGGCCTTGCGGAATCCGGAATCCGTGATCATATGCTCGGCGACCACTTCGTCGATGGTAACCGTGGGAATCAGCTTTTCGAAGTCTTTCAGTTCGGCTATCAGCTCCGGGGAGTATTTGTATCTCCGGTGATAGAGAAACTTTCCCGAAACCAGCACCAAACTGAGCAGCAGGAATTGCAGCACCAGTCTCAAAGTACTCATATTTGTGGCCTTTTTACTTGTACAGCGGTTTGTTTAATACTACACAGTAATATTGAAAATGAGATTAAAATTTGTATACGGCATGCATATGTTATAGTATTGCTCTTACTCGTTGAAGTTTGGATTAGCCTACTATAATGAAGCGTTTGTCGCATTGGATACTACATTTTATAAACTGTCTAATAATTTTTATTCTTAATTTTAATCAACTTAATATTATATGATATATGAGCAAATGCAATGCTTGTTGAAATGGTTGCGCTAGTAGTCTCTTTAAAATCCTTTGACTGTTACTTACCAATGGAATCTATATTTGTAAAAGGGTATCAGAAAGTCGACTAGTGAAACACAATGTTCATTTCAAGACTCTCTTGTTATCGCTGTGACTTACTGCTCTCCAGAAAACATTGCTCGTTCGAAATGAATAAATGCTGTGTTTTATGAGCATTCGAAGTCGAATTCGACTAAGAACAGTTTCCCTTGCTTCCCCTTCTACAGTCGCCTCCCGAAATAAAAGTCCACACCAGTTTCAGTTTTGCTTATTAAAGAATCTTATCACATTTATTTACTGCATTTTACTTTTTATGTGTTTACACCTAATTTGTTTTCATAATTTCTTTCATTTTTTCTGATTTGTGGTTCTCCGAAATTATTTCAATAGTTCGGGAATCTGCGTTTGAAATGATTCAAATGGAACCTTGAACTTGGTATATTCGAATGATGGTTAAGCGCAAATCTTCTTTTATTGTATGAATACTTTGTAAAAGTCGTTTATCTATTTATGTATATATATATTTACCGCGAATATTTATTTACTTTGTTTTAATATTTTTACAGTGAATGTTTCGTTAAGTACTCAATTAATATTTATTTTCATTCTTAATTGCGCACTGGCAATTGGATTCATATTTTTTCCGTGTTTTTTTCATTTGTTTTTAGAGTTTTCATTCAATTTCCTCATTTGCTTTGTTTTTGTTATATTTTTTACTCAACATCATGTGATTGTCATACAAAACATTTCACATAATCTTTAAATTATTTACAATAATCGTCCAAACCAAAAAAACACTACTAAAGGCAACGCAAAAACATTTCATCCATTAAAGTTAGAAGCTCAGAGCCTTAGTAGCTTTTAAATATCTGTTGTTTAATAGTTATTTTTCTGTGGTTTCCGTTTAGTTCATTTACAATGGCAATGCCAGTTTGCAATGCTAAAATGTTTATTTTTTTCCTTTTGTTGTCCTAAGATGAAAACATTAAAAACTTTTGCAGAGAAAATCCTTAGAAAAATATTTAGAGTGTGTGTGGGTGAGAATAATGCTTAAGATTTTCGTTCCATTATTCCCCATGTTTTTATTTAATTTTATTTTTCTGTTGAACAAACCTATTTTAGATTCGGGCTGAGTGAAGCGTTTGGGTTTTCCTTGATTTTTGCTTTATTATGGCAGTTTTCGCGGATATAAATATGTTTACTAAATGCAACGAGTCGTGTTTGAGTTTTTTCAATTTTTCTTTTTGTTTCGTGAGAATGAATTTCTGCAATATTACTAAAAAAAAATTACGCGCCACACCAACTTACCTACGCTAAGTACGGGTAAGTAACCATGAGCATGTTGGTCTCAATGCAGTAACTTCATGTGTCCTATATTTATTTATAATTACGCATATGCATATATAACTATGTATTGCTTATCGTAAACATTAGGCCAACGCACAATCTATACAAGAGCGAGTTAATGCCGAATAGAGAATTCCAAATCATAATCGGAGCCAAGTAAAAATCAAAACTAACGCTGGTTCATACTTATCGTCTAAAGCTCTTCTATGTACAAGTCGCCCTAAGTTAATTAGTTTCATATCCATATAGCCGTTCATGCTGTGCGTCATTTGTTTTCCGAAACTTTATTTCCGTTTCTGGTTTTGGCTATCGTATTAAGTTGGTTCGGTACTTGTCTATGACCTAAACAGGGACTGCTAATCGTGTATATGTATATCTTAGGCTAGTTTAGTCGAACAAATATGGCTAAGTAATATACAAATTCGTTTAAGATCTTCCCAACCCCAAACCCGAAATGGCCAAGCGACGAGTTGCCGGAAACTGAACCAAATGGAAAACATAATCGAATCGTTGCGTTGCGCCTCATGAGCTTGGTAAATACATTGCCTTAGGTCAGATTCTCACTTAGGTGGTTGCAGTTCCATCTGTGTCTGTATCTCAATCTGTATCTGTATCTTTTTTCGCTTTCTGTATGCGTATCCATATCCATATCCATATCTGTATCCGTATCGTTAGATTAGCTTAACCTTAGCTCGAAATAGAAATAGTTTCTTCTGTAGGTGTGTCTTTGTGTGAGTGTAAAACCGTAATTTCCATTTGACTTATGGCAGGATCCTTTTGCTAGTAACTTTTCTCGTTTACTCCATCTTTGTATATCAGTTAGTTAATGTCGAAAATTATTCAGTTTGACGCTGACAACATCTCAAAACGAAACGAAAGCATGACCAAAAAACGCATCGAAATTATCAGAAATATTGTCGATTTTAAAAGCTTAAAAATTTCAGTCTTTGTAGTGGTTGTTTTTCCATTCCATAATTATTTTCTTTACTCATAGTTTTTCCTCAGCCCGGCTCTTGTCCCATTTTCATACTTGTTTTTCACATTTTTCTCGGTTGCTTACTGCTTTTCAGCGCCTGCAATCAGAATAAGCCTAAATAAAGCAAATATGTTTAGATATATGGAAAGTGAGATCGGAAAGTGGAGGAAAGGGAGGTTCGTGTGGGTTGTCTTACATGGGCACTCAACTTACATTTACATTTTAACTAGAAACTTTAGAAGCGAGCAAATATGGTAAGCACGAACACGAAAATGTACAATTTGCGGTGGGCGCTGGCCACGCCCTCCGTCGCCGACGACAAGAACTCAAAGCTGTACAAGTACTCTGGGCAGCGGCAACAACAACAAGTTGTGGGGCGCATCATCAGCAGGAGCAGCGGCCGAAGAGGGGTGGCGGGGGGGATGGACAAAGGACATTTTTGGTTAGATTTCGTCAGGGTCTACTACTGCTAGAACTACAACTACTGGTTGGTTATGCGGGGACAGTCGATGATGGGTGGGTGTACTGCGAAAAAACACTGCTAATATCAAGATTTTCAAAAATTATGTATGTAAAATATATTTACTTTCATTTAGAAATTTAAACAATAATTGTCTTTTAGTAAATTTAATATTTAAATGATTTAAAATGTTTCGAAAAGAGTGTCTAAACGTATGCAGTGCATATTTTGGAAGTATTCATTTTATCTCGAAATGCAAAATTCGGTTATTGATTTTTTACCTTACATCTTAAAAGAACTTATTCTTGATTTAGAAATGTTTTTTCCAGTACTCTGATTATGCAGGGACCAAAGATAGCATGTGTTGTCCTATTTTCTGTGACTCAAGGATACTCACTTCTGGGTCAGACCAAAGCATCGTTGCTGAACACATCATTCACATGCTTTCCATTGCTGCTGATTGGTCCTGTTTTGTCCTTGAGGCCGCATTGCTAGTAAGGCGCAAATCGAAAGAGAGCGAGAGGAAGGGGAAAAAACACTTAGATCTCTGCCAGCGAATTACAAAATAATTAAAACTCAAAAGGCACCCCCGCACCTGACGCCGAAAAATTAATTAAAACAATTAACGGCAGCTGGCGCCCAAGCCCAAAATATATATATATATATATATATTCCCAGGATACTCACCTCCTGTTTGGCCTGCCACTGCTTCATGGCCGATTTGTATTTCTCGAACTCGTTGCACCAGTGCGAGTAGATTTTCTGGTAGTCCTGCTTCTGCGACGGCGGCGAGCATCTGAATGGGAAAAGCGAACAATAAGTTTCTGACATTTCGCGGAAATTAGGCTTGGAGATGGGAGTGGGAAATCACGTGTCGGAAGGGTTGCCAAGTTGGATATTTTCCTTTCCGAACATAGCTTTATTCTAATATTAATATGGTTAAAAGTGCCTAGAATATGGTAAATCAATTCTGTGACTCTATTCATTCACTTTTTATACAACTAAAAGCAAGTGAATGAATTTGAATATTCAAATATTCATGATATCAAGATAGGGCTAATTTATTATTGTTTATAACTATCTTGTTATAAAATAAATTGTATTGAAGTAGTTCACAAGTAGATATTTTTACTGTTTTTATACTAGAAAGATATAGTTCAACTATATTTAATGTAAGCTGGTAATATGTCATTAGAACTCATGAATTTGTTAGTTTCTCCAAAGTATCTTATCATTGGCATTTCCAACCCCGTCTTGGCCAGCCCCAGTTGGCACCACTGGCCACCTCACTAGCGATTCCCGAGCTGACTCACCTGTGGGCGTCCACGGTGACGCCGTAGCTGCAGAGCAGGGTGCCGTCCAAGTAGCTGTCGTATCGCCCGCCGTCGCCCTCGTTCACCGCCAGGAGGACCAGACCGCCCTCGTTGGTGTCGATGTACTTGGTGGGGGTGTAGCGCACCTCGTAGCTGCCACAGAGAGAAAAAGAGATGGGAGACAAGAGATAGAGACAGATGTAGAGAGATGGCTTTTCAGATGGCTGCTGCGATAGCGCAGGGGATTTTCCAATTTCTATTCGCATTGAGAGGACGCACAATAAAAATCAATATAAAGTGTGTGCGCGAGACACACAGACTTCGACTTCAACTTCGACTGCGTCGACAATTCAGTTGGAAAGTTGAAAGTTTTTCCATTACTTGGGCACCGGCAGCGGCGAAAACGCCAAAAAGCAGACTTCGAGCGCATTTTAAAGTGTCAATTTACCGCAGCATTGGCGCGGCTAAGTGAGATGAAGCGGCGTATCGCTTACACATTTTCCCCGCCGTTATTCGCTTTCAATTTTCCCAGAGATCTGCGATTCGGATAAGCGCGAATGGTGTAGGGTTCCCCCAAAAATAGCTCCAAATACGATGGTCTTCGCGCTTTAAAGTTATTTGTGTTTGAAATGTTCCCTATTGTTGAAACTAATGGGCTTGCACGTCATGAAACAGTGTTATATTTGTCTCATATCATATTTCTAAAAAATGTTAGTGTTAAACAGATATCAATAGATATCAAAGAATGTGCCCCAAATAACATAGATCCTATTTAGATAGTGGAAATCCTGTGTAATCTTTAATAGCCATATACATTTATATATATATAGTACCAATACTATATGAAAGATGCTATTCCGCAATACTCACCGTCCTTTTTCGGTGGAGTGATGGTACCAGCGTGTCTGCTTCTTCCGCAGCACTTCCGGCATTTTGACAAAGCAGGAGAGGTGCAGGGTTTGGCCGTAGGAGGAGGTGACCTTCTTGCGCAGCACACTGGTGTCGCAGATCCCGGACGTCTCGTTGGCCACATCCTGCAGCAGACCCAGCTGGTAGGGTCGGCAGGCATTGACGTCCTTGTCCCAGCCGCAGTAGGGATCCGAGACGCAGCGGAAGCAGCTGTCGTAGCGGCGGGCGCACATGGCAATGTCGATCTGCTTCACCTGGTGATCGGTGGCCACGTACAGGGATCCTGTCTTGTGGCTGAGGGTCATCTCCCGGATGGGTTCGTTGTGCGGCGAGGCCTCGAATATGTCCACTAGGTTCGAGTGCCGCTGGCCGTAGTGCATGAACTGCACTATCTTGTAGATGTGGCCAGACGTCGTGGCCACAAAGTACACTAGGAACTCCTGGTTCAGCTTGTCGATCCGTATCCTGCGGCGAAAAAGAGCGAGGCGAAAAAAAGAAGACAAGAATGGCAGCGTCAGTGGAAAGCGCTTAGCTGAAAACGCATCCTGCGGCACTTTGTTCACAAGTTCCGGCCAAGACAAAACATTTTTCGCTGCCAGAACAACTGACAGCACACAGCCAGCCCAGGATGCTGTGCACTGAGAGAAAAACAAATGAAGTTTTAACATGTCGAGCTAAATAAATCTGCCAGAAGCTCAGTATCTTGCTAAGTATCTTTTAGATCATTTTGAATTTTTAACTGTTATATTTTGGATAAATAAACAAGGCAATAACTTCATTCAATTTTTGTGAAATGTTAAGCCTTACTGGCTCATGCTCCTTATGAGCAAATTATTATTACTTTTTTAATGAATTGATTTTTTTTGCTGTCAGTGCACACATACATTGGTCGGACGAATGTCAACAAGGATACGGAGTAGCCGTGCTCCTGGCTCCTTGCCAGACCGACCGACAGTCAACTGGCAACTGGCTGGCGGCGCTAATGAATACAGTTCTCACTTACTTGTCCACCACCAGCTTGGTGAGTATGACGTCCCGCTTGAAGAAGACCGGATTGCCAAATTCATGATCGACCGCCTTGTCCATTAGCGGATGCTTGCGAATGAAATTCAGTACGGAGTCCGGCAGCGTGGCGGTGTCGTTGTGGCAAGTGCCAGGACGTGGCTCCGGCACTTTGGAGTTCAGCACGGGCAGCCAGGCGCTGTTCGAGGTGGCCTGCTCCTTGAATTTGCCTGGATGGGGAGTGGAATATACGGAGAATGGAGATGGGCGCATCAGTACGGAGTTGAGTGCCGGGGAATGCTGCTCTTAATTTATGTGTGTCAGTACTGCGCGCCAGCTGATTTGTGGCACTCGCACTCGCAGTCGGTAAATAAAAATACAATTTAAGAGACACGAACAGTGCTTTAATGTTCATGCAACAACGCGGCAATCGGATTGTAATATTTAAAAACTTTTTCTGCCGCACATACGGAACAAAGTTTTTTTATAAACTTTCTTAGCTATAAAAACATGAGAATTTGATATATTATAGACAGCCCATTTACATAAATAAAATCAAAAAGAAAACGATTTTTTTTCCTACTGCACTACAAGTTCACATTTTTTCGTTAAATCTCGCAGTGTTTCCCTGTGAATATTTGCATATTATTATTTTCAGATTCCCGCAAGAGCATGATTACGCGGCAAGCATGGAATACAATTTAAGAATCACATTCTGGCCTTCGAGAGCGGCTCCATAATCGTTTGTGGCCATAATTAATTGCTGTGGCTTTCCACATTTTTTTTTATCACACTCGCCGTTGTCTGTACAACATGCCCGCAAACTTTTCGTAATGAATTTTAAGTGTATGCCAGATTTTTTGCACCACTTTGCCCGGTGGCAGTGTCTGTGTGGCAGGATCTGTCTGCCCGATTGTCTGCATGTCAGTCTTGGCACCGCTCCACACTTGCAGCCAGAGCCCGACTTTATGGTGTTAATGAACTTTCCGGGGCAAGTTGGGCTGGGCAGAGAGTGTTGACTGTACTCATTACTTGGACCGGAGGTCCTGCAGTTAAAGAAACTCAGCTGCCAGGCTGTTTCCATGAAAGAAGTGGGCGAGGGTGGGCGTTTGCGACTGCCACCATCAATTCAATGCGCACCATTTAACGCTCAAATTCCAGGGAAAGGCCTCCACCTGTGCGCGTAATTCCATCCGCATCCGTCGCCGGAGAAAAGGAATCCCGCCGGAGAATTATGGACACTGCAATAAATCACACGAGCATCCCACACACCCCACACACACACACACAGACACCGACCTATATCTACAGTGAATACTCACCGTCGAAGGCCGCATTGATATCCCGGATGTCGTAGCTGCACACAGCCGATCCAATCAGACCATTCGTATTCGTTGTGAACGTGGCATAGAACTTGGTATCGTCCGTTGGCATCTTGTAGACGGATTGTATCTCGTTGAAGTAGAAGGGAAATTCGCTGGAGATGCTGCAGTTCATCCGCGCCTTCAGATACGTGGCCCAATTCTGGCTCATCATGTACTTGCCACCGCGGTCGTTCTTGCACACCCGAGCCACGCGGGAGTAGACTGCTTTTCCGCAATTTATATACTCAACGGCATGTTCGCGGAAGAAGAAGTACACAAATTCACCAATCTCAAAGGAGCCGACGAAGTTGGGCTCTGAAAATGAAGCGAATAATGTGTGAGATTTGTTACATATTATTTGAATTTCATTTAAAAGTACTCTTAACAATATATGATTTATGACCACTACTTACTGTCCAGCAGCTTGGAGTCGTACTTCACGGTTCTCTTGAAGTTGGCCTCCTTGCGTCCATTCGTCAGGTTATACAGGTCCGAGCGGAATATGACGGAATCCGCTTTGGTGAACTCGGCATTTGTGCCGGCGTACTGCATTTTGGGTTAAGGCGGGGGAGAGAAATGACACAGACATTGTTAGCAAGGGGGCAACTGTTGATAAGGCTCGAACATCACGCATACGCCCAGTAAGCCAGGGCACGCACGCACACAATTACGCATAAAGTGTACGCACGTGCCTCCCTCTCTGAGTGAACTCATCTGCTCATGTGTATGTGTATGTGTGTGTGTGTGCCTTGTGCTCTAATTTAATTTGAGCTGCTTTATTGCTGCCTTTCTCTGTTTTTGCCGTCTTTAAAATTTTCTTGCCTCGTCCCAAACACAACTTTGCCAACTTCCTTCGTCTTTGGGCCCCGCTTTACTTTTGTAATTTTATTACAATTGACATTTTTCTTTTTATTTGCGCCTTCCTTTATCCGTACTTTTATTCCACTTCCGCTTTTCGGGTCGAACTTACCAGGGCGGGCAGGCCGAAGGGATTTCCGTTCTCCACATAGACGGCGGTTGAGTTGTCAGCAGGATCGTAGGGACACTTGCCAATGCCCAGGCCAATGCCGGGCACGTACTGGGATCTGGGTAAATGTGTTAAGTTTGCCTGCGGGTCAAATGAGCCGGTGGTTCAGTAGCGGGTGGATTGGGGAGAGAGAAAAAGCAAACGAACGAAAAGCGCATTAGTTGACTTTAATTTTGGTCGCCCGCTGGGCTGAAATGAACTTCAAAAACTTGACTGACATTCCCAATTAGGCACATTGATGAAGTCGCTGGAAAACCCCTTTTTCCCACATCGCGAAAAAAGGATTTTTAATTTATGCCAAAGGACTCAGAATGCCCCCAAGGTTTGAAATTCATTTCTTGACTATTTAAGCAGTCTTTAATGGAACATTATATCCATCTTTTCTGTGTACTTACGTTTATTACGTAATCCTTGGGATTGTGGGCGTTGGTCCCGCAAACATATAGCTTCTGGCCATTGAAGTTCATCGGCTGGATAACCCTTATGTGATTTCGGCATTCCACCTTCTTGTCAAGCGCCAGAAAATGCAATTGCATTCGATTTGTAGTTTTTTTGTTTTGTTTTGTTTTGTGTAATTGTAATAAATGTTAGAAAATAATAGCCGTAAGGAAATCATATGGTGGTTTTTGTGGAAATGCAAATGGAAATAAAGTGGGAAGGACGGTGGCATGAGTTAAGTTCACAAATTCGTTGATATCGATAGAAAATTTTGCACATGCTTTGAAAGGATTTTAATGGTTATAGAAATTGACGACGAGCCACTCACCTCCCGTTTTCCTTTTGACACACAATTCAGGATATCCGATCCGGTGGGCTCCAGTATGAGGACATCGCGCTGGAAGCATGAGAAATGGCATTCGGTTTAAATTTATGTTGGCCAAGTTTATTGAAAGCGTGCTGGAATGCGTCCCCGGCAATGGAGCATGTTCAACTGAGAGCACGCGCCACAATTTTTTGGTATACCCGCATGTCGCGTTTTCATCCCGATTGTATTGTGTATGTGGCTCACGTTGGACATTTGTTTATTTAATTCGATTCTTTCTTCCTTTTTTTATTTATTTTTTTTTTGGTCGGCACTTGAATCGACAAGGAATCTGCTTTCTGTGTTTGTATTGCTGCACATACTTTTGCCTAAGTGAAAGCCACAAATCAATGGCGGAAAAGCAAAAGCCATCGACTGACAATTTTTATGCTTGACATATAGACACAATATCCGGTGGCTCTGTGAATGCACTTTCCACTTTTATTTCCACTTGCCCCAAGTGTCAGTTCCTTTTGGCCGGCGTATAAGGTCTAAGTGCTGGGAATCGACTTGAAATGGCCCTCCTTTTTGCCCGCCGCTCGCCCAGAAGTCAGCACAAATAATTGCTGTTAAAAGCATTTGCTACGTCTCAGGAGGTGGCGATAGTGCACTGGGCTCCATCCTGGACTGCAGCTTCCAAGGACAAAAAAAAAAACGGCGGAAAACGGTTGAACGGACAGAGGCGGATATTGATAGTTGAAGATGGAATCATTAAAGAGCAATTGCGAGCTGTCAGTGACAAGTTGGTCACTCAGAAATGCAAAGGGTGGGTTTCAAGGCGTTTCTTCTTTTATCTCCCATCAATGGCCCGCGAATTTATCGATTTTAATATTTAAATGTAAGCAGGCTAAGTAAGTGTTCATTTATGGAAAAGTTTCTTTACTACCAACAAATTGACTAGCATTATATAAATTTGCACCTTCCTAAATACTTTTGTAGCAAGATTTCTATTTAGCTCCACATTTTAAATATGTATATTTTTAGTTAAATGCAGCATTTCTTACCTCACAAATCGATTGACTGATGTTGCGCAGATTGAGCCGAAATATGCGATCCCTGGAAGAGAAGGGGCAAATAAATGAATTAGCATGGTAAAGAGGAAAACTTTGTCATCCCCCGGCACTCGAGTTAATCCCCGAGTCGTGCCCCCTCATGCGATAAGTTAATGCCACACCAGTTGCCAGTTGCCAGCTGTCTGGCCCCGGTAAACTTCAGCTCATTGACATTTTTTCTGTGCCCGTCTCTGTGTTCTTCTGGCTTGAAAAATCGTTGTCAGCCGCACACACCTGCTGTGCACTGAGCTGTCAGGGGGCCTGCCAGCGTACTTATTGCAGTCAGTGTGCCTTGATTGATTGATACGTCGAATGTGGCAATAATGCCTGCCACACAGACAGAACACAACTGAAAAGAACAGAACGGAACTTTAAGCGGCCCAACGGCGGCACATCTCTCGCCATTTTCCGGCCACTCGAAACTTTTGTGGCGCCGTGGAAAACAAAAGGAAAACGCAAAGGGGCAGCGGCGGTCTAAAGTGTGTTTTATGTAGTTACTGGCAGAGTTTTTGGTAGCTTTCCCTCGACAACTGCGAGACCATTAATCTTCATTTCCCTGCCGGCTCTAGGAGCCCCACAATCGCTGACGAGAGCCGCCAGCTGTGGTTGCGTGGGGTCGTCGTCGTTGCTGGATTGCCGGTGGTTCGCCGGTTCGTTGGGATCGGTGCCTCTCAAGTCAAGTGGTAATTTTGGTTACTTTGTTTGCCCGCTTTTAGGCGCACCCCCGAATTTTCCTTGCGTTTTTCCGAAACTCCTCTCCCGGCAGCCGCAAAACTGTAAAAATGCGGCCGTGTTCAACTTGCCGCAGACAAATGAGCAGACGGGTGCGCTCCCTGTCAAATTGCAGAGCCCAGAACCTTCAGACTTTGCCCCCTCGTCGGTGGCATTAATTCATAATTATGTATGCCGACAGTGTGGCCAAGAGCTTGCTGGAAAAATGAAATATGCAGCCCCCAAATGCGTTCGGGTTGCCAAGTAGGGAGCCACATGCTGCCCCAAGCGGAACTTTCTAATTGTCTGCAACCGGAAAAGAAAGTTTCCCCAAATTATGGGATATTTCTCAACATTAAAAAGGTCTCACTAAGCCCTAAATATTTATTGCGGCCAGCTGAAAACTATTTGTGTTAATAATACATGGACTTGTTTCAAGATAAATGCCTTACAACTGAAGTGAACTGAAGTGAACTGAAACAAAGTGTAACTTTCAAATTCATTTTCATTTTATGAGCCATTTTAAAAGATTTCGTGAGTTACTTATTCTTTAGGGTTTATAAATATTTCATATATTTTCGAGTTTCCCAAAAACTCTAGATGTACTTACATGGCACCCACATACAGCGCATTGTTGCGCTCATCCATGTAGAAAGTCTTGTAGTGCAGCGGCCCGCAACTGAAGTCCTGCACATGTTCTGCAAAAGATGAGGAAAGAGACGATATTGAGTATACGCAACGTGTACTTTGTACATTGATTAACAAAAGTTGAGACAGTTAATTAAAGCCTAATGAAACTGTCAGCAGCAGTTGGATGGGCCAAAAAAGCGAAATGAACTAATTAAACTATTATAATTTCGGCTCAACAAACACAAAGTTAATTTATGGGGGCCTGAGTAAATACAACAGAGCATAAGGACACGGCATCTCGTCCTCATTCTCATCCATGTCCTTGCACATTTGACACTGACAGTGTCACGTACTCCAGCCAGCGATGTCACGTGCTCAAAGCCGGAGCTTGGACCCCAAAAAAAAAGAAGAAAAAAAAAAACAAAAACAAGTCGAAAAAGTTGCACCGCTGTCAATGTCATTAACAAAAGATTGAGGCATTTAGCTGAAATTTTTACGACATTAAGTTGTCAACTAATTTGGCACAATTAGTGAAACAACAAGAACACAGTGCACACAAACAAACCCAGTGAGACACACAAACACAGAGGCATACACTCACACACACACACACACAAACATTAGGACAAAGGAAAGGACAGTGGGCAAGGACAAGTTTTTATTTTTGGGCCAAAGCCCGAGCAAATCCTTTGATGGCCGCGCTAAGAGTCATTTGTGCTGACTTGGCCCGCTCCTTTGTCCTTCGGCCTCTCGCTCTGGTCATTGACAACCCTAATGGCCGGCCAACAACAATAGCAGTTACAAAAGTGATTTCCATAATAATGCATAATGAGTGATAGATACGGAACTGCCTGTGACCTCATGCAAATTAGCCCAGTGTCGCTTTTTTGGCGCAATTTACCCCGAAATAGCCAGGAGTTTTGTTGTTTTGTTTTTTGTTTCCTAAACACAAATTATTCCATTAGTTTTAATGGCTGTTTTATCTGGTGTATCTGCTGCTTTAAGGAGGTCACATCTAAAGAATTAAAATTAATTATTGCCATAGCTAAAAATACCAAAAGCGGCTGTGAATCAAAAATCATTTAATTTTCTGAAACTAAACTACCTGTAATTTTATTAAATTTGTAGTCCCTTTCAAGATGAGTCTCTTCAGGTTATTGAACTTTGGCATTTCACGAGGAACTTCGATGTCGAAGACACATCAATCAAATTGCGAGTGTAGTCCCAATTTAATTAAAATTCGTCCGTCATCATCCCACGACACAATCCGAGTTCCCATAGAGGTGGTGTTTTCCGACAAGTGCAATAAGGTAATTTATGCTGAGTTCCATGCTGACTAAGTCATGACAATAGCTCCTGATAGGCCTTGGCCTTCACTTTGGAGGAACGCCAGCGTTTGTGTATCCATGGACTCATGCCGGCCTGCGTGCGAACCTACGATGAGCAGATGCTGGCCATCGAGTCCAACTTTCACTCCTTCGAATCGAATGTGAGCAGATATCGCTATTTGAGGGCCCTGCGCCAGGGTTACGAGAGGCTGTACTTTCAATTCGTGTCGAAGAACGTTAACGCGGTGCTGCCCATTATCTACACGCCCACTGTGGGCTTGGCCTGCACGGTGTACGGCATGTTGTACCGCGGCATGACCGGGATTCACATTACCAAGCATGATCGAGGACACATGAAGCAGATCCTGTTCAACTGGCCGATGCGGAGATCGGTTAAAGCCATCTGTGTGACCGACGGCCAACGTATCCTGGGATTGGGCGACCTGGGAGCCAATGGCATGGGCATAGCAGTGGGAAAAATGGAACTGTACACAGCCCTGGCCGGAATTCCCCCGAGTATGTTGTTGCCAATTTGCCTGGATGTGGGCACAAACAACAAAGCGCTCCACGAGGATCCCCTGTACATCGGTCTAAGGGATGAGCGCTTAAAGGGCGATGAGTACGTGTGCTTTGTGGATGAGTTCATGGAGGCAGTGGTATCCACCTTTGGAGATCAAACGCTCATCCACTTCGAGGACTTTGCGACACCCAATGCCTTTATGTTTCTGAATAGGTATCAGAATTGCTACTGCCATTTCAATGACGACATTCAGGGCACTGCCGCTGTGGGCTTGGGTGGATTGCTGGGCATTCAGAGGATCACCAAGAAGCCGCTGGAGGAGCATGTCATTCTCTTCGCCGGAGCGGGAAGCGCTGCCATGGGCATCGCCTATTTGCTTAAAATGGAGCTGATGTCCAGGGGTCTCTCCGAGGCTGATGCTGCCAAAAACATATATTTTTACGATCAAGACGGGGTATTGACCACAACCAGGAAGAGCATACCGGACATTCTGTGCGTTTTCGCCAAGAACATGAAGGAAACCAAGTCCCTGGAGACGTTGGTCGAGCAAGTGAAGCCCTCAATTATTATGGGTGCCACCTCGGCACCAGGACTTTTCTCAGAGAAAATAATACGCACGATGGCGGCGAGTCACGAGCGTCCTGGCATCTTTGCCTTCTCAAATCCCACCATCAAATCTGAGTGCACTGCCGAACAGGCCTACAAATTCTCAGATGTAAGTGTTCTAAATACTTGCGGAATATTTCCCATTTTATTTTCGGCATTTGTCTAGGGAAAGGCTATATTTTCGGCAGGATCTCCTTTCCCGCCCGTGGAGTTCAATGGCAAGAGGCTAACTCCTGGTCAAGCTAACAACTGTTTTGCTTTTCCCGCTTTGGTTTTGGCCACCATGACTGTTTTGGCCACTCGAATGCCAGACGAGATATTCCTTTTAGCCGCCCACGAGCTCGCTGAGTTCCCAACAAATGAGGAGATACAGAGTGGACGTATCTATCCTCTGGTGAAGCAGGCCAATGAAGTGGCCTACAAAATAGGCGTGAAAGTGGCCAAGTTTCTGATAGAAAACGGTGAGAGCCTACACTTACATGTATGCCCATATTAATATCTTAATATGGTTAATTTAGGTTATGCTAAGCGCGCTTTAGAGCCAGAAGATGTTGAGGAGTATATCGAAAAGAATAGCTATGAGCTGACCTATGGAAGTTCGCTGGCTGAGACTTGGGCGTATCCAAAGATGAAACCGCATCCAAGTACAGCGGGTCATGAGAATAAAGATCAAAAGAAAAAGTAGGCGTTTCGGTGAAAATTTAACATCTCAAAATACCCAAATGAAAAAGTATCCATAAAAAATTCGGAGTTGCAAAAAAAATTTTAGCCATGGAATTTCGCCGGTTGCATCCATTGCTGCGCCTTGCATCCCGTCCCCTTTTGGGTTCGTGCAGGCGGGCCAGCGTCTATGATGACGAAATGGATCAAATAACAAGACCTGACTGGCATGTTGTTATGAATGGAAAGTATAATAAGGTGGGTAAGGATCCCTATGCCATGGAATGCCCAAAACTAATTGTATATATATGCCTTCTAGGGCCTTGCGTTCACCATTAAGGAACGGCAACGTTTGGGCATCATGGGATTGATGCCCTGCTCCGTGCGCTCCATGGATGACCAGATGAATGCCGCCCTGACGAATTTTGAGGCCAGACCCACCGATATCGCCCGATTTACATACTTGAGCGCTGTCCACCATCGACACCGGCGACTGTACTACCGGTTTATCAAGGAGAACATCGAGAAATCGCTACCCATTGTTTATACACCAACGGTGGGCGATGTGGTGGCCACCTATGGGCTGAACTTCCAGCAGGCCACCAGCCTGTTCATCAGCATTCACGACAAGGGACACATCCGGGATCTCATGCACAACTGGGTGGACGAGGGCGTTAAGGCCATCTGTGTGACGGATGGCGGAAGGGTCCTGGGTCTCGGGGACATGGGTGCCAATGCGATGGGCATTAGTTTGGGCAAAATGATCCTGTATACGGCTTTGGGTAGCATTCCGCCGAGCACACTAATGCCCGTTTGCCTGGACGTGGGTACCGATAATCAGGCCCTACTGCAGGATCCCCTTTATGTTGGATCACGAATACCGCGGGTCACGGGACCGGAATACGATGAACTGGTGGATGAATTTATGGAGTCGGCGGTTAAATGCTTCGGAAACAACACCTTTATCCACTTCGAAGACTTTGCCACTCCAAATGCCTTGAAGTTCTTGGAAAAATACCAGTACAAGTACTGTTGCTTCAACGATGATATCCAGGGAACGGGAGCCACTGGTCTGGCCGCGTTCATCAATGTGGAACGCATCACTGGCCGTAAATTGGAGGACACCGTATTCCTCTTCGTGGGAGCTGGGAGTGCGGCATTGGGTATCGCCAATATGCTGGAAATGGAACTGGAGGTACGCGGCATTCCTGCCGAGGAGGCAACCAAAAACATCTACCTAATGGATGTCAATGGTATTTTGACCCCGGAGTCACCTAATCCACCGGAGATGGGTAAAATATTTATAAAGCCCATGGAGCCCATGAAGGATATTATGGCCGTGCTGGAGAAACTTAAGCCATCCGTACTTGTTGGAGCCACTGGCGTGGGTGGTATTTTCAACGAAGAAGTACTGAAAACCATGGCAAAAAATCACGAACGTCCTGCAGTTTTTCCGCTCTCGAATCCAACTGCCAACTCGGAATGCACCGCCGAACAGGCCTTCACACACACTGAGGTTAGATTGAGTATCTGGGTGATGTGTCCTTTAATTATGTAAGACCTATGTTTTGTATTTCATACAGGGTCGCGTGCTCTTCGGTTCCGGATCGCCCTTTCCACCAGTGGTCATCAATGGCAAAAGATATCGCCCCGCCCAGGCCAACAACTGTCTGACTTTTCCGGGCATCGCATTGGCCGCCATTACGGCCAAGGCGCGATATCTGCCAAACGAAGTATTTTCCGTAGTGTCGCACGAGCTGGCCAGGAATACACCTCAGGAACTGCTCGACGAGGGCACTCTGTTTCCGCCCATCAAGGATGCAAACAGAGTGGCCTTCAATGTGGGCGTTGCCATGACTCAGTATCTAATTGATAATGGTAAGATATCTTTGGTCCTACAAACTGCGCCTAAATGTCCTTACTTATCCTCTGATTGCTAACTGTGCTCTCGCAGATCTTTCAAATATTTACCCAAAGCCCGATGATATCTGTGAGTTTGTCAAGAGAAGTCTGTATAGTTTCGATTACAGAAACTCCCTGCCAACTACTTGGGATTATCCCGAGGAACCGCCAGCGCCGAAACCCAAACCCAAATCGAAGCCGAAGGAATAAAGCACGAAGTGAACTTGGCCGGGATTCATTTTCATCGAACCCTTTTGACCTGATTCTCAGCCGAGAATGGAGTCCTGCGTATAATTAGTTGCAGATGCAAGCGTACAAAGACCTACATACACAAAGACATATACAAGCTGGCACGATAAATGCCCGACATTTTAACGTTATTATTGTCCTGTCAACGGGAAGCCAGTTGACATGCTCGTGCGCCTGTGTGTGTGTTTGTGTATCCAGCTGATTTGCATATAAAATAGGACGAAATGTCTGCTCACCAAAAATGTCAATCAATTTCTTAGCCTCCTTTGCGCTCCTTTTAGACATTTTTTCTCCTTTTTTTTGGGTGGTGAGGGGGAGTGATGGGGGCAGGACGAGAGAACGTGCATGCATTAAAAAGCAATTGGTGTTAAAAGAGCAGTCAGGCGGGAGTCGCACGTTGTCTGCCTGTCTATCAGTTTGGCATTGGCATGTGCCCCACCCATTCCTTCGGCTCCTCCTCGATTCTCCCTACGAGCTGAGAGCTTTTCCTCGGGAAACTTGCCCCTAGCCGCCGCTTTCCCCATGCAAAGAAGCCCCGGGAAAAAGTGGAAGCAACAGAAATGCGAAATCATTTCCCTCGACTGACAGCTGTCAAAATATTTGCTCTCTGTCGATGGCTGCGTGGCTTCTGCCGCTGCGTGTGTCCTTGTCCTCTGTAAATTTCATTTTAATATTCATTACTTCACACTTAACACTCGGCAAAGGAAATCCATGTTGACCACATTCGACTCTTTAATCGATGGCAGCGGGAAAACTTAAGGCTAAAACGAGATCTTGAGGCGACGGTCGGTTTCGTTACGGTTAGCCTGGCTTATGGAATTTAATTGGCCATAAAAATGTATGCGGCTTGTTGAACGTGGCAAGCTGTAGCCGTAAATCGTAAATTTCCCTCCTGCCAGTTTTCCGCATCGATTTACGCCCCACGATAGGGCTCTAAATTTAAATGCCAGCGGCAAAGGTTAAGGGTTTTCCTGCTTTTTTTTCCCCCTCAACTCTGGGATAAAGATTATATGATGCGTCACCATATAAATTATAGGGCAGATAAGCCAGATAAAAGGCAGCTAAACAAAGTCAGTTGAAGGGAAACTTAAGGTTTTTATGTTTTATGTTTATAAGCACGTTTAACTCGGTTATAAAATGACAAATAAATTGCACAAGGCAATGAATAATATTTGATATCGAGAGATTTACAGCTGAACAACAAAATAAATATTTATTTGCCATGCTTTCATTGTAATCATTGACCTCAAAATATTTGCTTGGCTTTTCCTGATAAGTGCAAACCTAGTTTAGTTCAATAAACGTTTTCAATGCCTTTCTTTGCGGTTAATTGAAGGTTTGTTTTTTTGCTCAGGCCTCCATTTGAATTGGTTTTGCCTAAGCCTCAGTGTTATCTATCTGGCCAAGACTAGGACCCAAATGGGTCAAAGTTGGGGGCCAAAGCTCACTTGACTGTGCTCAGTCGATAAGTAGCCCCAATAAACACAAAAGTCTACTCAGCTCGGCCTCTGTTGCTTTTCGCCGACCGCTACTTCATCTTTTTGAAGATTTTCATTTATCTGCTGGCCAAGATAAAACAGGCAGGCAGGCCAGAAATAAAAGTAAGGCAAGAAAAAAAAAATCGGCAGAAAGCACAAAAAAAATGGGAAGAGAAAGCGGCACTTAAATCCATTTAAGCGAATTTTTCAAGCATTAAATTTGCGTTTACGTTACGTATACTTAACTTCCAATGGCAACGGCAAATGGTGGGGTGGCAAGGATGCAAGGTGGAGGGGAGGGGATGCTGGGGCAAGGACGAAGGACGAAAGTCTGAGCCTGGCAGCAGGTAAATGAAAAATTTGCCTCAATTTTCGTGGTGCGCGGTGTCCAAATGTATTTTGCATCATTTGTCTTAGCCAGGCCAAAGATCTCCTTTCCTATCTCACCCACACCAAACACACAGCCACCCACCCACCCACACACACACATACATAAGCACATACATACGCAGAAAACACCTGCCTTTATGCATATGGTCACAGTTTTCGGTTTAACTTCTGTTTCACACTACCCATATGAAAATTGTGGTTGTACTCTCCCCCCTCACACACGCACACAGTGAAACGTTTTGTTTGGCTGCGACTTCCATTGTTGTGTTTTGCGGCCATGTAAATGCCCTGCCACGCCCACCTCCCGCCCACGCCCCGTGACGCCGCCGCATTGTTGTTGTTCTTGTGAAGCATTTTTTCTTATCTCCACTTTGCATGCCGCACACTGTTTTGCCTCCGTTTCCTTTTCTCTTTTTTTTCCAGACGAACTGAGTCAGCACTTAATTTTTATTTGATTCTGTCTCAGTTGCGTTGCGGTTGCTGTACTTGGCTTCACTGTACTGCGCTACACTTCACTTCACTCCACCGTAGATGGAAGCCGAGTGGCAGGCAGTGCGTAATTTTTTATGGCGTTAATTTAACAATGATTGGCTTTTCAACAGCCGAAAGGAAAGCAAATCTGTGCTGCTATGTCAGTTGTTTTCTGCTCTTGAGACAAATGAAATATACTTCTTATTTACGTTCGAGAAAGAACTAGCATCCTTCTTCAAAGGCAAAATAATCATCAGGAAGTACGTTAAATTTCGTTCGTGTGCATTATGTAGTTTTGTGGATCCGGAAATGTAAAGCTCGGGGTCGTGGCCATGCATCAAGCTTATCTCGCTTCCAGCAGCAGAAACTGTCGCACAAATCTCGAAGCCATTTGCCAATGTCCTGGCCGCAGCACCTGCATCCTGGCTACATATAAATATGTGTTCGATATTTAACAGCTTCCAGTTGAATGCGCCGGCCAAGCAGACTGCGACTGCTACTGCCGGCGGAGAAGTAGAAGGAGATCCCGGAGTCGCCGATGCAGACGAGACATATGTATGCAAAGTGAACTGCCGCCGCTGTTGGCCAGGCTTAAATTTGGCTCAGGCTTTAGGGCAAGTTTGCGCACAGAACTCGCCCAAAGGCCACGAACAAATAGCAGGCGCACTGAGCGAAAAAGTATAGCAAGTTAAGTGAATTTGCTTATTATTAGTTGTAAGGTATCATACTTTCTGGCATCATTCTGTTTGAGTGTTCAGCTAGCACACATATTTTTCTGTTTTTGGTTAAGCAGCCATGCTTAATAAGCTTACCAAAATAAACAATGCAATTACCACGTAGGTTGCCAGCCGCATTAATGCTACTGCACTACTACCATAGTTTTTTGTTCGGTGTGGGCTGTAAAAACCCAATAAGGTAAACGGCAAACAGCCTGCCATGCCACAGTGTGTGTGTGTGTGTGTTTGTGTAAGCACCTGGCATTTGTGTTGAGCACGTTCGTACCTTATGTGGGATTTAGCTTAGACTTCATTTTACTGGGCTGCGCTTTTGGTTTCATTCCGTGTGTCTCTTCAGGCCCTTCTTTATGCCAGTTTATGATGGCAGCGCCGTAAAAAAGCGAGAAAGAAATTGGGCACCGCGAAAGAGACAGAGAAAGAAAAAGAGAGAGAGAAGAAAGCGCGACACATATAGTACGGTGTGGTATAGTAAAAATAAAGCCATAGACATGGCTGGCACCGGCACTTGAGTCCCCTGCAGGCTCACCAGGACTCTCCGATGTCCTGGATAGCCAGACAATGCTGTAATCTAGAAACACAAACGTGCAATTCTCTGCTCACTGCAAATGTGGTTGAGCACACAGTACGTATACGTAATGTGCATGTGTGTGTGCACACTCTCGACCCGAAATGGCGTGGGAATATATTACAAGTTGGTTTACAAGGGAAGTGTGTCAGTGGCTTCGGGAGAAGCGAAGGGAAAAGCAAGGATATACCAACTTAAAGCACTCAACGAGCTACCATTTTTAAAGCCAAATCCCAGGGATATGCTCTGGGATGCCGAAGCTGGTCAAAAATTGAGGCAACATAATTCAGCGGATGAGTTTTACGACTCCATCGGAAGCTGCATGTTGCAACTGCAGCAGCGAGAGGAAACATTAGCAAGTCTAGACACCTACGTCATGCGTCAGCAACACTGGCAAGTGCGGCAGCGAAGTGCAGGCGGTGCGGCGGGGAAGGCCGAAAAAACGTGCAGCAGGACCAAAAGGATATGTACTCGAACGAAAGGAGCCGGAAAACTGAGAAAACTGGGAAAAAATGAGACGTCAAGCAGACGATGAAGTCGACGTGGTCTGACAGCCCGGCAGACAGCCAGCGAACTCCCAAAAGGATCTGAGCCAAAAAAGGAGCAGAAACAGGACCACGACCATCAGGAGCATTTGAACCTCTTGGCTTGTTTAATATGCTGAAAAATACGCGTCTCGACTTACTTCTGCCCGAATTTTCACCGCCTTCCCCTTGGCCCGCGCCACTTTCCTTCCACTTGGAATGCATTTCCGAGTTTTACATTTCCATTTCAATGTAACGACACATGTATTTGTGGTAAAAGCTTATGGGGAAAACCGTGAGAGGGCGTGTGGAGTAGCGGAAAATGGCGAGAAAAGCCGAAGAGTGGGCGCACTAAAATTTCCCTAGAATTCATCAAGCGATCTGCGCTTTGAAGCGTTTTTAATTACAGCGCATAATTGGAATTCGATATCTAACAACGTCGGGGTCACCACCTGAAATAACAACAAATACCAGTGCTACACCCCGGGGCTTGTGGTTCGAGTGTGTGGCAAAACTTTCCACCGCCATGATAAAAATTTTCCAATTACCAATTTTCCATATTTCAAAGCGCCCGCATAAATATTTATGGCGAAAATTTATGAAAACTAAACGTGAGAGCCACACAAAGTGTGGGTGCCTGGCATTCGCATAGCTGCAAGTCACACACGTCTAAGTACACTGAAACACAAAATGATAATGATGATATGTAAGGTATACTATATAAGGAAGTATTTATATATACCAAAATAAACAAATCTTCATTTAAACTTGAGTCTAAAATGCAGTTTTAATCTACTTTAGTACTTGATTAGATAAACCAAAATTGAAATTGTAGCGAACTGAATATTTTGTGCAGTGCTCAAATATATTTACATTAAGCTGCGAGTGCAGTGGATAAGCTTTTACTATGTACATGGGATGGAGGATAAATCTCTTGCATATTTTTTAGGTGATTTGAATTTTTTAAAGAGGGAAGGGGAATGGCACTAAATTTTGCCCAGCTTATCCCCGGGGCTGTGTGTCAGCGTGTTGAGCAAGCTTCCAGCTGAATATCTCTGGCCATGAATGTGGCCCAGAGAGCACTTTCCCTGCTGCCCACCAAATCCCTGCGGCCACGTGACATTGGAAGGCAATGCCACGTTTGCATGCCGAGCCAAAGGACGCCATGTGAGCTGGATGAGTGAAACGGGCGGGTGGGAATAAAAAAAGGAAAGCTGAAAGTAACCAGAGCGGCGGCACTTTACCTTGATTTCCCCAAAGCTCAGGCCAAGCCGCCCAGCAGCCCCGCCCATCACTCACCCACTGCGCAATTGGCCGCAATTTGTTTTCAGCTGCTAAACAAGTCGGCGGATTTGGGTCTAAAGGGGGCTTTTCCTCGACACCTTCGGTGCGTTGCAAGTGCCAATTAATCTTAGGCCAGGTACTACTACTACTTCAGCGATATGAAGTGACTGGAAGTGACTGAAGTGAGTGCTCACACCCCCGGCGTTCAGGATACAGGACTACTACCCCTTGCCCTGATGGCCATTAATTAAATTACGCAGAGGAAAAAGTTCAAAAACACATAAATCAGTCTGAATCATTGGGGCTGTCTCTACGCGTTCATGTCCTTTGGGCCAGATGGCTTTTTAGTGCCCTTGCGGGACTCAACATAAATATTTGTACTACTTTCCACTTTCCACACCCCACTTCCCGCTTCGCGCATCCCATTTGCGATCGCACACGCACTGATAAACTCATTTAAATGTTAATGCAGCGTCAAAAGTTTCTCGAAACGTAGGAAATTGCATGCATTTTATTGGCCATTATGTGTAGTCCGTATTGAGACGTGGTGGTGGCTCCGCATTTGGGTGGTGGTGCACTCTCACCCGGTTTGAAGTGCTTCCCATCTTGGTTTAATAACTGCAACATTGTTGCCTTAACCCCTGTCGTTGGTGTGGCAAGAGGCAAGCGGACGTGGGTCACGAGTTTGTAGAACGGGTGTGTGCCTGTCTGCATGTTAATTATGTGGCGAAAAGGAAAAACTAAACAACAACACACGACGAGCTGGATTTTCCACAGGGTCGTGTGCCAATAGAGATGTGCCAATGGGGGTCGGAAATGTGGGACAGGTGAGTAATTTCGTTACAGTTACGTATATACATTTAATATAATTTATACCATAACAAAATTCTTCTGCTATTGGCACTAGTGAGACCATGTAAATGTAAACTTTGTCCTTATTATATTTATTTATGCGACTTTAGCCTCTTTTGCACACAAATTTATAAACTATCCACTTACTAAGCGCACGTGAAAGTTTTGCTAATTAGTTGAACGAATGCAGATGCGGTTGAAACTTCACCCGGAAAGAACCGACAGAGCACCCTGCTCAATCCTTTTCACAATGTCCCGTGTGGCCCACTTCATGTTACTGTTTATAACACATTTGCTCATCATAATAGGCAACATTTTCGTAAAAACATGCCAAGACAGTGGCGGCGCCATTAACCCTGTTAATGCTGCAATTATGCGGCAAGAATTATGTTCGGGTAGCAGGTGAGCTGCCAGGTGAGGTGGCAGTTACCGGGGCCGCACTGTTACAGTGGGTAACAGCCATAAATCCACACCGCCTTGCCGAAACTTCGAGCGTCCTTTAGTGTGTGTGGCATAATGATAGCTGTCTGGGAGGAGCACTTGCAAAAGGAGTGAGCTCTCCTGCTGGCAACACAAATACAAAGTGAGGATGGAGATGAAGCTGGAGCTGGAACTGGAGCCTTAGATGGGCACTATATACATACAATGGCACCAAGTTGTAAGTTTAATTACCCACATAACTGAGACATGAAGTCGCAGGAGGGAGGCGGGGGTTAGCAGCTCTCGTCTAATTAGACAGACACGCTCTGACACAGTTGGTCCGCCGGCTTGATATATAGAAGTCCGATTCTCCTTTACGATCGTTTTATTGTGTTCGGTGTCCGTGCGTGCACTATAATTGCATTCGGAGCACCGAACTACTTCCACTGGCTGTGCTGCTACTGCTGCTCCAGCTGCTCCGGCTACTACCATCATATAAATCGTAAAAATGTTGAAAAATAATCATCATAAAAGACAAACAAGAAGCCATTCGGCACGCAAGGTGAGCTCCTCCACCTCTGTATCGTAGATATTATTTAAGTTTTTATGTCCTTTCTTCGGCTGGCGGGTCCTTCGTGTCCTTTGCCGGGTGAGCACATAAATCATTTGACTTGTTTGCCCTGCCCAGCACGGCCCTCTCTTCATTTACTCATTAGATTTGGGCCATTCGCACAGTGTCTCTGTTGGCGCCCGGCTCTCTCTCGCTTTCATAACACAAAGGACATAATAATATGCTTATTTCCAGGCTACACCTTTTGTGTCAACAATGTCCCCTGATTCGGTTACTCTCCTCCTGCGTCAGCACAATTTTCTCCGGCCAAATGGAAGCAACAGCAACTGGCCTCGACGTTGATTGGCAGCTTGAATTTGGGGGTTTTTTCGGCTGGTTGCCTGCTATTTTCTTAATTTTCAACACGTTCGCCGCTTTCCCTTTGAGGCATTTCTTTTCCGGACACGCCTTTCCCTTCGGGTGCTCCGACAAAGGAGTATCTATTTCGTGACAAAAGGCAACTTTAACTTTCCCCACTATAACTTCACTTTGGACCAAGACGACTACGACTACCTGGCAAAAAAAAAGGAGGAAAAAAGTATGCTAACGCCATGCAGCACGCACATGTCGTGGAGTGTTAAGGACGAAGTGGAGTATCCTTTGAGCCTTTTTGCGTTTCGTATGCGCATAACTTTGCACCTCGACCAGACGCCGCCAAAGTGCGTGCGACACACATTTTTACAGAGTGAAAAAATATCATACAAAAGGGTTGGCAATTCGATTTTATGGCCGTGTGACGTATATCGCAAAACGATTAAATAATAACAGAGAATTTTAATAAATTGCTTTATACATATAAATATTTGTTTTTATAAATATTATTTATGGTTTTATCGAACAATGTAATGAACTTAAAGCTACACTACACCGTGTTCGTTCTCATTTTGCTCAGATCTTTTTCTTCCTGTTGAACAGGACTCAAAGAATTTCCTTAAAGCAATCACACGCAGCTTCCTTTGGGCCTTCATCTTTTTCTCGGAATAAGGAGGATGAATTGGAAGCATTTCTTTGACGACGCGTGGCCTAAATTGTTTCAAATTACAGAACAGCACCTTGCTGCCCTAATCCGCAACTGTGCCGTGTGTATATGTGTGCGCTTGTGTCTGTATCTCTGCCTGTATATGTGTGTGTGTGTGTAGGTTTGCCGTTTCCGGCAGCTCATTTCCGTTTCACCTCAATTGGGTAGACCAGAAAAAATAAAAGCTTCTTCTATAAAACTCGTGTAGCACTAAAAAATCGTATAAAGGCAACTCCGAGGGGAGCACATGCAACGCAGCAGGTTGCGCCGTTGCTTTCAGAAGGGTGCATAAATTAGAGAGTTAGACGAGGGGGTGGAATGGGAATGGGGAAATGGGTGGTTTCTGTGTAATGGCAAGGTTGCAGTTGACCGTAGACAGCTGGCAGCAAGGCAGAAGGGCAGCAGGAGAAAACAGACCGGCGGAATCCACCCCCTGGGAGGAATATCGGCCAACACCTCAGCACTTATTTATGGTGGGGCATTTTAAATTCTACCCACCTTCGCTGCACACAGCGCAACACCGCGCCACTGCCTCCCCTTGTATCTCGCCTAATTCGAAAGTGTGGCAAATTGCACGGCGGAAAGAGACGGCCTCCGCTCCTCTGGCCCACAGAAAACGCGCAGCACCCCTGAAGGAAATTTGGCCCAAAAATTGCACGGTAATTGTAGCCGCTAAATTTCACTTTTGCTCGGGCTTTGCGCCAAAAGGTAGCAGCCAGCAATTGAGCGGTTACCACGGCGGGAAGCAACAAAAACAACGCACACACAAAAAGTGAATTATGCGGCAGACTGAAGTTTTCCCTCCCCCTCCACCCTTGTTGGAAAACCCCCATCCCACGGCCGCATCTCATGACAGCCTGGCCGGCAGTTTTCATTTTTAAATTGGCGGTTTTATGTGCAATTCGAAATGGCAATGTATGCAGGATGGCTCGTGTGGGTGTGTGCGCTGTGGCATGACTAATATTTGCACACACCCGCAAACACACCACTACAGAGGCATACGCACACTCACAGCCACAGACAGTCTGCTTGTTGTACGCATTAGCCAAATTTTATTGCATACTTTTGTGCGCTATTGCAATTTAATGTGCCCCCACCCATGTCCTTTTTGCCATCTGCGCTCCGTGTACGGTTTTATGCTCCACGCATAATTTTTGCGTAACAATTGAAATACTCGCAATGCGAATGCAAAATATCCACGAACCGAGTTGAGATTTATATTTTGCTATTAAGCCACATTTGCCGGGCCAAACAAGGCGCGTCGCGCGTCCCTTTCCCCCCCAGCAAACACACACACCTCTGCTCACCGCAGAGGGAAAGTTCATTTTTCATGGAAATGACTTTATATGATTATATGTGTCGGTCCTTATAAGCGAACGGTGCGCCACGCCGCATTGAGACGCTTTCAGTGCCAGCGGTCGATGGGTGCTTACTGAATTATTGGAATGGTTGTGAAGTTCTCCAAAAATTGAAGTATAAATCGGAAAGTCTTTTAACTTGTGAGGGTGGATATTATTCTGTGTTACTAATTTATATTTAAAGATATCAATCCGCTTTCCATAAATTTACGTCATGTGCAGTACATATAAGAACTTATAAATGTCCCATTTCATTAGAAGCCTGCCGCAGAAAATGTGAAAAGTATTTGTTTATCATAAATACTTTGTCTTTCTCTTTTGCGCTCGCTATCTCGTGCTCTCTCTTTCTCTCCGCTGCAAGTGCTGTATATACAGATGAAGTGTATATTTTCTCGCATTGATTTCAAATAGCGTGACTGCAGGACGCCACAGTACCACACGGCGTATGCGTAATAAATATTGAATATCCATATGAAGAAGTTGTTGTTTGGCCATAACTTTCCTTTGTCTGCTGCTTTGTGCGTGCGAGTGTGTGTGTGTGAGTCCTTTGTTTCAGGTTTATTATTTATTATAAATGACTGCACACACGGACAGGGCAGAGAATACCGCTTAAATACCGTTATTGAGTTGGGATCCGACTCCGTTTCAGAACCTTCAGTTAGGATTATCTGTAGCTGTATCTGTAAGGGAAACAGGTCAATCGATTCCATTCTTTTTTCCTGCCTGGTGCTCCCGTTTCTGTCTTCTCTGCCACTTCGTAGGCGTTTCATTGTGAACACAATTTTCAAACACAAACGCACGGACAAGCTGTGCTATCTGAGCATTAATTAGAAATGGGCTTTCCACCCACATACCCCTGCAGTGAAACTTCATCCGTCTGATTGCTTTGTTATCGCTTTCCATTGTGCGTCGATTAAATGATGTGTTAATTTTTCACCCCTCCCTGGCATTCCATCCGGAATACACATATATATCATGCAAAAAAGCTCCGATACATCCATTTAAATCAGACAATTCCCATGCAAGTCGAGTCCGAAAGGGAGAAAGGCTGCACTTAATGCAATTATTTGGCATGGCACAAAGTTATTTCTGTGTCATAAAAATGGACAATAAACCAATTTAACTTTTGCAATATGCTGGACAGCAGCAACCCCCGGGAAAATGCCGTCAGACCGCCCAGTCCCCCAAACTTTTACCAGCCTTATGCTTTCGGTCAAAATAGTTCGGTGTCCACTCTAAAAATCCAGCACAAACGAACTCGTGCGGCGGGTCTTCCCCCAATTTCACGCTATTCCATATATAAATTCCCCAGAAAACAGAAAAGGGGGCAACTCGACCAACCACCACCACCAGACCACCACATGTGCCCGGGGGTCAGGCCATAACTTTAATATATTTCACTACGAATTATTTCTGACGGACACACACACACACCCTCATCCCTTCTTTCTCTCTTAATGAATGAACATATTTCGGCTGTTCATATTATTTCTCGATGCCTTTGCCTTTTCCCTTGTTGTTATCCTTGTGGTTGGTGTATCTAAAAACGAGCAGATAATTGAAATCGAGTGTAAGTAAGTGCACGGAGAGGTGTTCGTGTGTGTTCGAGTGTGTACAGTGCTTAGCGAAACGTTAATGCCATGCCTGAAGATCAAAGTTTGCAATTTATGTCTAGTTTTAATGATTATTTATGTTCATAACATCCTGGCGAGGACTGAAGTTTCCAGTATGCTTGTAATGGCCATCACTAATGAGTGAAGGTCCTCGGGCGATACTTGTTGAGGTCATGCGAGGTCAAGATGCATCATGATAATAGCCAAAAATTGGGTCTAACTTAACCATTAAATGTTCAAGAGTGTAATTCTGTTCTATGCTAATACAAAGCATAATAATTACATTGGCAAGCCAGAATAGTTAGAGTTTCTGCTTAATAATTGCACTTTGAGATAGGCTCTTCTGTTAATTCTTTATAATTAAAAGCTGTTTAAGCCTCGTCCTTGCGGTTTAAAGTGTTTAATTAAAAACACACGGCTGACAACAATAGCGGCGTAATATTGTCAGGTCTGGTGTTATGGCCATCGGGCTTTCGCCCATCATGTGTCACCCGCAGCAGCA
Organism: Drosophila sechellia; assembly: GCF_004382195.2. Lineage (NCBI taxonomy): Eukaryota > Metazoa > Arthropoda > Insecta > Diptera > Drosophilidae > Drosophila > Drosophila sechellia. Next base: position 12,484,178 of record NC_045950.1, on the reverse strand, counting down.
GCAGCAACAGCGCAAGTTGCAGCTGCAGCTGCAGCAGCAACAGCCACGGGAGCAACGTCGGTCGCTGCAGCAACATGGTGCATGCAACAAAAGCCGCAACGGTCATGTAAAGTTAATTAAATCAAGCGACATGTGTTTTAAATAAATTGAATAAACTCGGCATTAACATAAAACGAAATTAATTTTAATAGGCTTGCCGTAAGTTGTTAAACCAAAACTATAAACAAGTTGCCATTGTCGTTTGAAAGGCCCCAAAGAAAAGTTGAAAGGCCAAAGTTTTAATGCGTATTTGTTTGTTTGCTGTTTTTTTTTTCTTTTGTGTGTTAATGCGTACAAGTATAGCATCATTATGTTAACGAATTTATGGCAAAAGCCACACACTCAGCCACAGTCGGAGGGAAATTGGAATGGAAAACGTAAACTTTTATAATCAAATTTAGTGGCGCAGACATTTCTGGTTTAATTAATTTGTCGTCATTAACTCGAGTCGAAATGAGAGTGGCTTTGAAACGTGAGGAGAGCTGGCCGGAAAAGTCCTCGAGTAGGCGCATCCTTGGCTCCTCCTTTCGTTTGCGGTCGAGGAGCCCTATCCTTCGAGGTGTCGATTCACACACAAACAGAAACACATAAACACACACACACACTCGTCTGGCTTTTGTTCGTAGGGAACAAGAGACCGCAACCCGTGTGGGTGCTGGTGTATTTATATCCGCACCATTGTATCTTTGTATCTGGTTCTGCCGCATCTGATCCTTGGGAAGGTCACAGGCGCTACGACTCTGCTTTTTGCATTAAGATAAATTACACACTCTGTGTGTCAAACAAGCATTTGTACTTGCGGCCAAGCGAACTGAATTATGGCACTTGGAGTTGCAGTTACAGTTGGCACTGGCTGGCTAATGAATCCTCAGGTCGGAAATCAGGTCAATGCGATTGTAAATTATGGCTTAGTCGGCTTTGGATTTGGCCCAAAAACCCAAACACACAGGTGAATCTGCTATTTATGGCAGCTACACACATGAAAGGGAGCACAGACCTGTATTGATTTTCTTAAATTCCGGCCCCGAGCTAAATCATCCCCCCAAATTGCGTATACGCCCTGTTGGTGGCACATTCATTGATTGTGCTTGCGTGTGTGCTTTTCGTTCGCTTTTGGCCAATTGTACCTTCGACTTGACTTCAATTGTGTGAATTTGCTGATGGACTTATGAAATGCCTGGCAAGAAATCTTGCCAAAAACTTTTAGCCCTCCTTTGGCGCTTACAGCTGAAAATTGCTGCTTAATTGCTGAGCTGGGTTGGCTAATTTAGCCGACGATGGCTGCCCTCAGCTCAGAGTACTACATCCACCTGCTGGTCGAACGTAAAAGTTTCCTCGTTTTCGGCCCCAAAACAGAAAAAAAAGGGAAGTGCTGGGTGAAACAACAAAGTTTTGTTGGCTGCCAGCGCTAAATGCTCGAAATTCTTTAAGTTTACGAGAGGAATGAACATTTGTGAACAGTTTTCATTTCCCTGCTTTACGGCTCCCCCGGCCATTTTCCTGTTTTCCCGCTTTTCCTGTTTTTTGTGCTTTTTTTTCGGCTTTGCGTGCGTGAGGAATATAAGGAGCAAAGTTTCTGTGTGTGTGTGTGTGCCTTTGCACCCCTTTTGTGCTGTTTCTATTTACGCAATGTCCGCAACTTTGGTCCAAAAACCAGGTGGATATCGAGGTTGCGTCTGGGGGCTTTTCTGGTGGTCATTTCAGCGGGGGAGCGCTAATATTCGCCATTAAACTTTTGCTTGTTTTTCTTTAATTAACAACGCAAACATCTGATATGCTATCCCAACGCTTTTCGCCTCGTACTTTCCTTCTTGTTTTCCCTTTTCGGTTTTTTTTATTTGGTCTGGTTTTTGTTGCTTACTTTGGCGTCTCGGAAAACCTTTATGAAGTTGAAAATATCCCTCTTTCCCTTTTTTTTTATTTTTGTGGGTCGCCGGAAAAGTTTGAGCGCTTAAAACTCGTTTCTGTTTACATTTCTGCGGTTGGAAAATCCCTACCCAGATTGCAATAATTGTAAGGATGAGAATCTTTGCGTAAGCCCAAATTGTTTATGTAAATAAAAATGCGAGACAAAGGCGAATTTTCACACATAATAGCCCCGGCTAATCATAATTTCTGATGAGCATTAAAAAGTTTTGCATTGCTGCTGCGAATAGTATTTCCTGCACTTTGTTGGTTAAAGCGGATTACTTACTCACATTCATCCGATATGCGAAATGAGTTTTAATTATTCAGCGACAGCTCAGTAAAACGGGAATCTGTGTTGGGCTTAGCTCGGCTTTCAGTCCATAAAAAGTCCACTTGAAAACTAATTAAACACTAATAGTTGGGGTGCAGAAAAAAAAAACGCCGCACAGCTCGGGTAAAATAAAACACATCTTAAGTGGCGGAAGTGACGGTCAAGATGGGGGTAAGTCGGGCGGTGGGGCGTTGGGTCGGTTGAGAGGTCCTGCCGTTGAACAAACAACGAAACGAAGTCCGTGCAGCCGGGCAAAAGTTTTTAATTTTGCTCGAGTACTGGCGGAAAAGTAAAGTACAAGGAAGCACAGGCTGCTGCGCGCGAATGAGTCTATAAGTTCTGGAAAAAAACCCCCCCTACCTCGCCGATTCCCTGAAAGCCCCTATCGACTTCACACAATGCGGAAGAGAAATGTCTTGCCGATGAAATAAAACAATGGCAAAACAATAGCAATGCGAACGAGTTCTGGATGCCAAATGGCCAGAGAGCCGGGTGAAAAAGGATAACAGACGTCGCCGACGGAAGTGGACCGAAATGGCAAATCAAGAAAAGGAGCATGGGGCGTGGGCGGCAAATCCGCTTAAAGTGAAAATTATTCCTTTCGGCCATAAAAAGGGAAACCCCCGCGTCCCACACACACACACATACACACACAGACACTCGCAGCCACATCTATTTCGGCTTCTTGGCATTCGCGGCTATGTAAGCTGTTGACTTATTTCCCAAAACTTCGATTTCGGCCCTCAGCCCATTGTTGTGAATAGTTTTGTTTGCCGGGGCTTAGCTGGCTGGGAATTCGAGGCCGAACAAAGTGAGGAAAACGTTTAAGCCATTCTATTTGTATTTCGTATATCTTTGGACGAGGGCACTAGAAAAAATATCTCATTTTAACGCTCCTACAAGATTTTTTTTAAGGAAAATTGCTTGTTTGATGTTGCATTCTTTTTTGCTATGGTATGGTATAGACCACCTTGCACTATACAGAATAGCTTAAAAAAACACTGCCTAGTAATATATTATATTATATAAACTATGATCTGGAGAACCAAACACTCAGCACAGAGACTGTCTTTATCTCGCAGTGCAGCACGCAGTCAAAGTGAATTTAGTTGCCATATAAACCCACCCTAATCCGGCAACAAATTAGTCGGTACTCCTTAGCCTTGGCCACCACTTAGACTTACCTTGACTGAAACAGCGGGTTGAGATGGGTGAAGGAGGATGGCACTGAGTTACTGGAGGGACTTACCTTTGTGGTGGCGCAGATGATGGGCAGCAGATGAGCCCGTGCAGCAGGGCGGCTCGTAATATAGATTCCAGGTGTTCTCATAATCCGCCCCGGCGTATTCCACGTGCACTGTTTGGGCGACCAGGACGAGGAGCAGGACACTGAGGCTACAGAGCCTGTGCTTACCCTTCCCCGTGGCACACATGCTGCCTGCCTGCCTTTTGGCCTGGCTAAAGTCGGCAATAGAGTATTTTTGTTGTTTTTTAGCACAGCAGTTTGAGTCACTGACTTTCGCGGATTTCACTTTGTTCACTGATTGAGCAATCTTTAACTGGGCATTGAGCGGCATTGGCTGCGATCTATACGATCTATTCTAGATTCGGGGAGCAGAGATCTTCCCGTCACACACACATGTTCCTTCGCTTCCGTTTCCGCTATCGCTTGCGACGCACTCGTTTCCGTTTCCGCTTTCCCTCTTCACTGTGGCGCGCACTTCGCGAGCAGCAGACACGAACTGAAGGCTTTCGCCACGAGGAAGTGTGTTAAATAAACACACTCGCTTTGGGCTTCGCTCGTCTTGGCAGCGATGGTTCGGCTGTGAGTTCGGTAAAAACCTGAAAGAGCGAGAATGTCGAGAGCATTATTAGTTGGGCAATGCGACGCCGGCGCAGTGGGAAATGTACCGCGCGATGAGTGGATTTCCCAGTAATGTTTGTGTTTATGCCAAGTGTATTGAACTCATTTGCAACGGGCAATGTGCAACGTGCAACGTGCAGCGGAGTCTGCAGCGGCTACATTTTCAAGGGTAAATGCAGCAGACACTTTTGAGCGAGCAACTGAAGTGCATACAAGCCACCCACTGCCCAACTCCTGGAAAAACCGGACAGCCCAAAGCGAGAGCAGACGGCTAGACGAGTGAAGGGTTTTCAGATGGAAAGGGCACCGGGATCGGGAGTGGAAATGGGAATGGGTATGGGCTTGGTAACTTCAACCGGAATATAACAGAGAATCGGGGCTTTGAGCCTAGCAGACGCCTGCACTTAAAGTATGCTCGTGCATTATTATTTATGCATATGCCCGTAGTTCCGTGTGTTTGTGTGTGTGTCTGGGAAATTCTCTTCTTTTTTTCCCAATGCTCCGCATCGCGTAGCGTCGCGTGTTTCAATTTGCAATGCAACATTGTATGCTGCAAAAAGTTCTCTAAAGCCAGACATAAGTCACTCAGACAGGCCCTGAGGGGGCGGGGCGAATCGGTGCTGTGCGGGAAAAGCGGAAAATAGGGGGGCGGCGGTGGGGCAGGGGCCGTCGGCCAGACAGAGTCGAGCCCAAAGACAATTAGGCATTGTGTGAGTGTGCGGTAACCTTCAGACAGTCGGCTCTTTGGAATGTCTTGCAGCTTACTTTTGCTGTCCCAGCCCTTCGACTTGGTTCCACTGGCAGAGCAGTATAAATAGGAGTTAGCAGGGGAGGGAGTTGGAAACCAGAACTCTTGTCAGTTCTCAGGGAACGAGAAAGTTTTCAGGAATTTTCGGAGACTTTTGTTTGACAGGTTTGTCCAGCTGCACTGTGGCAAAGAATTAGCTTAACGGGAAGTCAAATATAGAATCATTGGAGTAGTAAATGTATTTGGGCTTACAAAACTATCGATTTAGTAATAAAAGAGATTTTAAACTTCCAAAATCCACATAGTACAACATTACATTTACTATTCAATGAATCACCACCCTGTAAAATAATGAAAGTATATTCTAAGTTGTAAAATGGGAAGGGCTCTTTAACTTTCCCACAACTCTTTTGATGTATTTGTTGAAAAACTAGCTAATATTCATTATGCCTTATACCTTCCTCTTTTCTTATCGCGCTCCTGAATGTAAGGCCACAATGCCATATGGCTTCAATGTCCAATGCAGCCGTCAAAGAAACGGGCCAAGTAGCCGGCACCCACACACACCTGTCGTGGCCAACGAAACGAGCTCCACAATTGCCTTATAAATGCCCTCAAACTTCGGCTAAGCCCGGCGAAAAACTTTGATTAATGTGCGCTTAAAGAGGAACCAAATACGTGGAAAAACCTGAACAGCGAGGTGGAGAAACATAGCGGCAAAAGAAAAGGCGGGCAGGAAAAACAACGACAAAAGTTTTCATAACTTAAAGCCAGAAAGCTGGAGGTGGAGTAGGAGTAGGAGCTGGTCTAAACGGCGTGCAGCCAGCGGCTTCTTAGCCAAAGCGCAGTACAAAAACTTCTGCAATCAAGACGGGTTAGCAGGGGGTGGCTGTGTGCCACGGGTTGGGGATTGCGGCTTGGATGGAGAATGCGGGGCTCAAGGACCAGGGACTGCAAAAGGTTCAAGGCGCCGCACAACAATGTCAGGGACCCGATGGCAGGACGAAGGAATCACAGCGCGAAAGCGTTAAAAAAGCGAATTGTAAAACAAGCAGCAAACAAACGAGCAGCATTCGCTCAGGGCTGGCACAACAGGACCCCCATTTAGCCTCAAGCCCTCTCCCCCTTTTCCACACACAAAGTAGCCACACGATCCCAAACAACCAGCCCGCCCCTCTTAAAGTTGGTTAATAGAAAATGTAATTCGATGCATTTAATGTTGGCAACGGTTGCTGAATGGAAATCAGTCTATGGCAACTGGTCGGGGAGTTTGCTCAACTTGCCACCGCACCCCATACGCCCCTGCTATCATTTTCCCACTGAAAATTGGCAGGCCATGTCTTTGTCTATTTTTATGAGTTCGCATTGCATCCTGGCTGGCTGGATGTCCTGGGCGCTCGCTCTTGTTTGAGTTGCTTACCTAATCCTTGCAAACAAGTTAAAAACGTTGTAAAACAAACAGCAGTACAAAGTGGGTGGGTTTGGTGGGTGGTATGGTGCATACTTTTTTGGGGTTACGAATGGAATGGGTTTACAGTCACAGTTCCCTAAGTTGAATTCTCTGCAGCTCTAACGAAAATTGTGTGGCAATAGCGTTTTATAGTTAAACTTTACAGACTTTTTTCACAGCATATAGATGTCCTTTAAACGTAATTTAAGTGGAAAGCTTGTGATCCATTTATTCCATTTAATGAAATTTCAAATGGATATGATCAAATGAATTATCTTTGAGTAAAAAAAGAATTTCAAAAATAATGTTTTTCGTAGAATTAGCTTTGTAACTCCCTAATCCAATGTGGTTCGATCTGTGCCAGCTTGACTGTTTTGAAAGTGGGGGAAAACGAAGCGATTTTGACTGACATCGAGTGCCATGAGAAATACAAACAATCAAGCAGGGCAGACAGTTGCATTCCCTCAGCGTTCCCCGGTCACCTTGCCACCTAGCCACCCCTCACCCACTAATTCACCCCTGCAGCAACTTTCGCAACCCCGTCCAACCCTTGGGTAACCTCAGCAACCTGCGGAGCGTGCCGCAGCAATGAAAACGAAGCGACAGCAATGCTAATAGAAATTAAGCGAATGTTTGTGGGACCAGAGAGGGGCGAGGAGAGAGGGTTTTCCCAGCAACCAACCAACCAACCAGCCACCAACCACCCCCACCCCGCCCAATGCAACCACCTGCACCACACTGCTGAAGGTCGCATTTGCAACGCTTGCTTTCATTTCGTTTAGCTGCTTTTTATTTGCGACTATTTACATTTGCTTTTATTAATCATAAAAAAAAGCATGGCTACAGAAGAACGAGAGCAATATTTCGCCGAAATTGCCAAAAACGTTGACGCGGCTCGTGACCTCCGTCGCTTCGCCACCCCGCTGCCCATTCCATACCCTCTCCACCCGATTTTCCGGCTTAGTATCCTGGCCTGTGCTGCACGAAAGTGCAATTTGATTTTAATGGCGGCAAAATGTTGAATTCTAGTCGCATAGCCAGACAGACGAAGAAACCCCTTTATCCCCGGTCCAACCGCCACATCCCCTTAGCTGTTGCTTCCTGCCTGCAATCAGGAGACATTTGTGTTTGTCGTTGATCCTCCTGGTGCAAGGCTCACGCACGTGCACTGAGAGAAAAGGATCAGGGAGTAAGGAGATGCACTACGACATGAAGTTCTTGTTGAAATTAAAGCCAAGAGCTTGAGCTGAGCTACTTCTAAGTTCTAATCAAGTGCACTCCAACATGCAAAGTTATAACTATAACTTGTACACAATTTTTCTTGCAGTGTACCTACACACACATGCATACACGGAGTCTTTCCCCATGGAGTGTCGTCTGCCTGGTTCCGTTTTGCATTTTGATTGTTTTTTATGAGTGAGTGTGAGTGTGCGTCGCACGGCGTACGTGCGTGCATTTGTTTGTTTGTTTGTTTGCGCCGAATGTTTGGTCGAGAACTGAAGCAAACAACCGCTCGTCACTGTCATTAACGTCATTGTGGCTCCGGTCAGGAGCAGGACTCCAGAGCCCACCGCCCACCATGCACCGCCCGGTGTCCTGTGCTCCTGATGTTCCGATGTCCTGTGTCCTGCGTCTGGCAATCGAACGGCGAGCGCGTCTAACAGTTTAAATTATTCAAATGACATTCTTCCACTGGCTGTGCCGTCGACTCTTCCCCTAATTACATTTGGCCAAGGTTTAGTTCAAGTTGTACGAGAGCCATGAAAACTATCAATAATTCATTTATTTTCATTTAATTGACTGAAATTTCAGGCGACACACGCACAAATGCCATTTGCATTGGATACTCCCATTTTTTTGAAGGCACGCCCTCAAATGAAATTTATTGCCAAAGCATTGACCTTTAGTTGGGGGTATAAAAATCAAATAATAGGTAACGCATAAGAGTGAAGTTGAAAGAGGGTGAACATATATTATTCTATTATTAAAAAGTGTAAAGGTTTCCATTCTTGCAAATTGTTCGACCACATTAAAGGATTTGCCCCACTGTCCAAGGAAAAATCCTAAGAGTGAGGTGTTGGAGTGAGCCTTCCGCTTTTGTTTGCTGATGTTTGCAGAAAGTCAAGTCGGGGTTGGACCTGCCTGGCGCTGTTGGTGAGTCCTTGATAAGGGTTTCCCAGCGGCACGCACATTTGCCCAAAGGACAGCGACCACCGACAGCCACCCAGCCACCCAGCCACCCAACAACCCAACCGCCCAACCACCCAACCACCCAACCACCCACCACCCCATCACAATGCAATGCTGTGTGTGCATGGACTGAGCTCTAGTTTATTTGTTAATGGTTTATTTATTAATTCCTGCGGATTATCACATCAGACAGACATTGCCAATGGCAATGAGATAAGGCACGAACGGACAACGGAAATCCATATGCCATTTAGTCGAAGTTGGAGGGTGAAATTGGCGAAGGGAAATGCTTATCGGGCTGGCCGGGCTAATTCACTCCCCCACCCCGCCACCCAGCGAATCTTGAGCAAATTGCAAATTTGTGTTGAACACTTTGGGCCGTGTATTAATAATGGATAAGGAGCAGACTTAGCTGGCGGAATAGTTTCCCACATATACTATATCCGCTTAAAAGTGCCAGAAACATGCGTAGACAATTTCCTTCGGTGCGGCGGAGTGGGCGGGCCGGAAATTTGAAAATTTTCAGCCAACTTCGAAAGGGAAAACTGCAAGGGGATTTTCCAGCAGTGCGTGTGACAGGCTCTGAGTGTTCAGGCGTGTGTGAACTTCCGCACATGCACACACACACACACACTCGCACGGGCACTCATTGAAGAGAAACTAATTTCCCCAAAATATGTACGCACATATACAGCAAATTCTGAGCAATTAGTAAATAAAATGTTTCAACTAGAATTTTACCAACCCCAGAAATCCACAAAGGACCCGGGAAACAGGACTGAAAATTGAGAAAGATTCGAATTTTCGGAACTGTATGGGGTGAAGGGGGAGGGTTAGTCGAAAAACCTTTTAAAGTATTCAATAACATGAAAATGCCAACCCTGCTCCACAAAATAACTCCCGCCACTTTCATTTTAACCTGATGGACGTGACAACAAATTGAATTTCTCACGCCTTCTCATTCGGTTGCTACAATTTTTTCGGTATTTTTAAACTCGATATGAACCCGGCGGCGAACCCCCTTAAAAGCATATAAATGTCATCAAGTTCATGTTAAGCGAAAGGTTATCGCAGGAATTTCATAAAATGAAAAGACATCCTAGAACTCGATTTTTGTGAGCGCATCGAATTACTGGAACTTCGGACTTAATCTTGAAATGGTTGGAATTTTGAATATTTAAACCCTGTCCCCAGCCATAATCATCAAAAATAAAGCCACTTAGCCCACGATCCTTTCCCCCCAACTCATAAAAAACAAAATTGAATGTCAAATTCATACTCGAGTTCAAATTCAAATTCAGACTGAGTCTGACATTGAAATTTGCATATGCCATGGCGGCGCTTACGTGTTTTGTTTGCTCTTTGTTTCTCTGTGCTCCCCATCCTCACCCACACCCCACTTCCCACCCCCAAATATTTTGCGATGGAAAAGCGTGGCGGCCTTTGAAGTGTGCCAGCATGGCGCTTAGCTGCTGATAATCCTTTTTAAATAAATTTGTTGGCACAAATCGTTATGCCAGCCCACTCAGAGGGGGGTTCACAGAACGCACCTTTTCTGGTTTTCAATTTTTGCAACCCCTTTTTCATATCTGCAATGCGTTTTGTAGCTTATTCGCTTCTCTCTGTTGTGCTAAGCATGTTAATACACAGGAAATTAAACACTTATGCGGAAGTCATTGAGGAGGTAACTCCTACACATATGCACAGAGAAAAATGAGGTAGTGAGTTAACATAGCTAACTTTGCCTTGTTTTAGATAATAATAGAATGTTCTATTGAATATATTTTACTATGCCGTATATAGATAGCTGATTTTTCACAATGTAACCATACATATTGCACCCCGGGAATTAAGTGGAATTTGAAAAGCGTCTGAGCATTCAATTATGCACAGGACAATGGCAATGGGGCCAAGGTAACGGCGGCAAGTACAACTACAACTACAAATGCAGCCACCACACCGATGGTAATGATGATCACAAGGACGTAACGATGATGAGAATGATGTCTGTCCTGATGTACATGTAGCACCCTTAATAGACACCCCCAAACACATTAACACACAGCCGACACAGAGCCATGAAAAACGTGGGGGGAAAAACAAAAACCCACAAAGCTAGAGCATGAAGAAAATTTCATTTAGTTTCCACTAACACGCTGTCAACAAAAAGGGGCGGCTGCTTTGGGGGGGCGGGGCAGCTGTGTGCTTCCCCTGCCGGCGAACTTAAGCGATTTTGCATTTCATTACGGCTTTCTATTTTTTTGCCCCTTTTTTTGTGGTAAGCTCTCTCTCTTTCGCAGCAGCGGCAGCAAAACAGAGCAGACAAAAACTGAAGATAAACACAAATACATAATCCAGGAGGGCAAACAAAAAGGGTTAACCCCGTCCCCACCTCTGGTCCAATCCCGAGCTACCAAATCCCATAGCCACTATCCGTTCTCCTTCAGCCAAATCTGTTTTGTTGGTAACGGCTTGAGTTACTTAAATACTTTGTGCGGCGCATTCGAGCGCAAAATGAGGCACGGATTGACCCCCACAGGATTGTGTTATAAGATAATTGCTTAAAAGGATCAAAATCCTTGGGCGGAGTGAGTCGCAATCTCCGCTCCGAACGACACCACCAGCAGCCCCATCAAGATGGACAGGCAGCGCATGTACATACATATATATGGAGCACTTCTGATTGCCGGCTGAATAAAGTTTCATTAAATCGCAAATTGCCATAATTCAACGCTTTACATTAGCCGCTCTTTAAAATCAGGGATCAGGAAACGGGGTGAAGTGTAGTGGCGTGGAGTGGAGTAGCGCAGTCAGCCCAGCAGCCAGACATCGATTAAATTGCGCAACAGAATGAACAGAATGAAGCAATAAACATTTAGGGGGCTCAGGACTCGGAGCTCGGGACTCAGGACTCAGGGCCCAGGACCCAGGACGATGTGAACTGGAGCCATGAGCAAAGCCAGGGCACACGACAAAGCAGAAAAATTATCGCAGAGTGTGTGTGCTGCTCACTAAAGTACACTGCTAGAAAATAAGCACACAAACTGCAATCTTGGCGAAAGCTATACCGAAACTTACATACCGTATATACGTATACGTATATGGACTAGACTACCTTTTGTTAATTATCAGGAATTTCTATAACTCGAAATAAAAGTTTTTTCATTTTAAGAAGTATCTTTTTTAAGCCATTTAAGCTGTTTTTATTGAGATACATTAATATCGAATAGTTTAAGTTTTTGAAAGTTCCAGATAAGTTCAGTTTCGAATGTTATAGTTTTTGAGGTATTTTCAGCCTGCAGCTAAAATTGACAGTCTGCGATTGAAAAGGTTTACAAAATGATAATATATATTTCCCATTTTTGATTCCTTATCTCTTGCACAATCTTTTTTTTCCGAGTGCTCCGTTTGTGTGAATACTTGCCAGTGGGTTAAACGTGTGCACATCGATGTCCGCATCAAATGGCCAAGCGACGTTTGGCAGTCGATAAAGTCATTCGGTGCAGCACGTGAATGCCGGCTAAGTTATGCATGTGTGCGTTAGCGTTTGTGTGTGTGTGTTAGTCCTCTGCCGTTCGGCCCCTCATTTTACGCTTTTGTGATAAAGTAATCAGCTGATGCCGTCGGCCAAAGTCCAGAGTCCAGAGTGCGATAGCCATCGATGGATGTCAACTGGGGCCACGACACTGACCGTCGGTAACCGCAAAATGTTTATTGATTATTTACGACACACACGCACGCACGCACACACACACACAGAGCGATGTGAAATGCATTTTATGTGGTTAAATATTGACGAAAATTGTATGGAAACTTTTAGATTTTATTTACCCAACAAATGGCAAATAGAAAAAATATGTAAAATAAATCAAACCGAAAGCAGTCATGCCGAATTGGCCAAAACAAAACCGACTGTAGCCAAATAATAGGAAAAATAGGAACATCAAACGATTGGTTCGGGCTGTTGGGCTGGCCCCCGAAAAGCCTCTCACTGGACAAACGCGGCGTCTAGACGGTATTGCATTTCGGCCATGGCCAATAAAGCAAATGCGAACATTCGTCCTACACTAAAAATTAACAACAGCGACGACACGTTTTGGCCAAAAACCGGGGGGAAAAATGTGGGAAAAATGGAAAAAGTGAGAGAAAGCAAAAGGCATAAACCAAAAGACAGACAACTGACAGACGGCCAAATGGAATAAGAAATGGCAATGAAAATAATAAAAGTCCCGAATGAAAGAACACGGTCGAAAAAGGATGAAACGGGAAACGGTGCGGCTATGAATGAAAATCGGAAAATGCTAAGCAAACAGACACTCACACATACAAGCACAGAAAAAAAGGCATAACTCCAAGTGGATTTGTCTGTGTGTGTGTGTGCGTGTGAACAGGTTGTGCACTGAAATAAAAACGCAACAATGCGCAATCATCATTATCGTTAAAAGAGGCGCTTACAGAACTAGACAAATTGCCACTTTAGAGAGCTGGACCAGGCCAAAAGCCAAAAGGCTCAAAGTGGCAACAGCAACAGCAACAGCAACATCAGCAACACTTGCAGATGCCACAACAGCAACATCAAGAGCAACAAGACCGGAAGTTGGCGGCCACAACGTGCCGAGCGGACCAAGGAAGCGTCTATAATGACCTCTGGGCAAATGGGCCAACACGCACACTCACACTCGCACTCGCACACACACACACTGGCACCGACCCCGCATAAAACCAAAATGGCGCACATTAGAGACCCTCGGCGCACAGAAGTATGCTACGCTCGGCCATTTCAGGCTATGTTGGCTAACCGAAAACGACCAAAGAGCAAAAGAGCAACAAGCCAGCTCGCAAAAACAGCCAGCAAATAGCAAATAGAAACACGAAACAAAAAGCAAAAAAATAACACTCATAATCAACTGCCGCCGAGTGAACAATGAATAGAATCAAACAAACCCAAATAGCAACCGAGTTCAGCAGCACCATCCACATCAGCGGCGGCAAGTTCAAGGTTCAGCGTCTCATTGCTGGCTTTTGTTTAGACGGTGGCATAGCTTAGGCCAGCACTTTTTTCCATTTCGCCTTTTTGGCCTTAATTATAGACACGCACACGAGCACACTCAGTCGCAAACATGAAGCGAACAATTATGCTGCCTTCTGCACAGCAGCAACAGTCGAGCGCAGCAGAAACATGAGCCTCAAATTTGTTGTAATGCACAGAAAGAAAAAAATATTTAATTTCAATTATAAAATAATGCATTTTGTGTAATATGTGTAAATAGCTATAATTGATTATTCAAAAAGTCAGGGCTTTGGAAAGTCTCAAACTGTGACAAAACTCTTTAGATTCAAAAATCCCAAGTATCTAAGTATCTTTTAAGTTTATAATATTTAAGTAATATCAGTAATTTTGGGACATTGATTTTAGGTAAACTTTTAAGTTGATTATTTTTTGAATATTTAAAGAAAAGTGCCTACAAGGCATTCATGAAATAGAAATCAGTACGCCATTTATTTATGTTTTTCAATCTACAAGAAACCATGATAAATGATTAGTTAAAAAACGTGAAAGAATTCCAAAAACGCATATTTCTGATTATTTTGCCAATTTATATCACATAAATACCCATTTTCCTTATATATAAAAACATTTTTCCCTACTGTATGAGTGCCTGGCAATTTGCAGAGGCATCTAAATGATTTCCAAGAGCTCTCATTAATAGGATGGTCACATGCCTACCCCCCGGCCATTTTCACCCTTCTTAAGGGCTCTGATTGCTGCTGCTGCCACTGCTGTTCATGCAATGGCGACGGCAATTATTGTTACAATTAAAAAACCATTAGGCGTAATTTGGTTGCTTTGTGTGGCTCCTTTTTCTCGGCCATGTTTTTTTTCTCTCGGAGTATGAGGATTTGTTTGATTGGGCCACACGACACTTCCGTTGGACAGGCGGCGGAGCACGGAAAACGCAATGAAAACATTAATTTGCCGCCTAAGAATCAATAAGAATAAAAGTGCGCAAGTAAAGTCAGGGCATAACTAATCCCCTGGCTTAGGTATTTGCCTCCGATTTCAAATATTTATGGTAATAACGCAGAAATTGCTTAATTCCATTTAATAAGCTGAAAATGTCTCTCTCTATCCGGCAATTGAGTGTGTGTACACACGGTGTGTGTAATTTACTGACTTTTCCTCGGAGAATGTAACCAACTTTGAAGTTAACTATTTATGAAATTGAACTTTGGCTGCCATTAGCGCATAATTTCCTCATTGCCTGGCCCAAAAGGGAAGTTCGAAGCGATTTCTGAAAACGTTTTCCCTCTTCTATTTTCCTTTTTCGATTTTCTCGTGGCTTTTGTTTTATTTATCCGTTTATTTTATCGATTGTAACACACATGCAACATGCCACACGAGGCAAAATGGCCGCAAAGTGATGGGCCTAGTCTGCCATTGATTGGCAGCTGTCTCACATGACCCACCAATCTCCTAATCCAGAAGACCATGCCCCCTTTTTGTGCCACCAGCTGAGTGTCAAAGGCGCTTAAACGCTTTGAGCCTGCCGCCTGCCCCGCTTCTTCTTTGGCCAACGAGGCACTTTCTTCTTTTTGGTCAGGTTCTTTGGCCACTTTTTTTGGCTCTGGCCAATCTTCTCAGGTTCCATTGTGCGCCGCGAAACGAGCTGAAACGCTTTTTGTGACCCCTGCATTTAATACCCTAACTGACTGCGGCAGAAATTCCATTGCGTTTTTAACCCTTTGAAAAATAATTACGCCTCTGTCTTAAACGGGGAATTTCATAAAAAAAAGTTTTGATAGTAGCACACTCTTTAAAAAGGCGCCACTCTTTAATTATATGCAATTACAAAATAAATAAATAAAATAATGCGGAATGTTTAATTGAGACACTCAAACATTATGAAAATAAGACATTCTATAAGTCTCTACGTTTTTTAATGGCGTCTTACCGATTACCTAGTAAATTGTCTGTATATAAATAGCTTAACTATATTTAGAACCAGCTTAAAGTATTTAGATCCGATAAACTATTAGTATATTAAATATATGAAAACATAAAGAACCACAATGAGTCAACCTAACAATTTTTTTTAGTATTTCAAGATATTTTGCTTTCAAAATGTTAGGTCATCCAACTGGCGACTTGGCTGCACTTTTTCTTGACCCTATGCTGCAGTTCTGCGCTCATAATCACCAAAAAACAGACGGAGGGTCGGAGTGCTTTTGAAGTTCTTTCTGTTCGCATTGTTGCTGGGCTCTTGGGCAACCCAAGGGGGGTATGCAGAGGCGTGGTGGGTCATGGAGGGGGCGGTGGAGGGGCAAGGGCATGCGAAACAACCTCGACATGCGATGCAATCGCCAGCACTTTTTTCAACCAGCTTTTGTGTCTTGGTGGTTCTCAATTTTATTTTTTTTTCTGTTGGTAGCCGCGAGTCGCAAATCGCGAATCGCTTGCTGCAAGTTGCGACCAGGTGGCTACTGTTACGGCCAAGATATTGCACACTTTGCTCGGAACGAAAAAAAGGCGAGAGAATTGCGCTTAGAGCTGTTCTAAGTGGCAATAACAATTTGGCCGTTTGCATTCGCAATTTATGTGCTGAATGGGCCAACTTGGCTGGCTGCACAAATGCAAATGGCAAACTGATGGCCAAAAATAACTCCTTTGTCTTCTTTCCACACGCTGCACTCCGCATTCCGCATCCGCACTCTTTTCTGCAGCCACGAAAGAGAACGGGTTGCAAACAAGTTGGGATCAACTGGTCAGCGCGGGTAATGCAAAGTGAAACACGCTTGGCAGGTAGCGCTCAGCTCAGGTGGGATTCTGATTGGATTCGGATTGGAGGAGAGCGTTGCACAGTCGTTTTGGGGATCGAGATTTGTATATTCACCTCACTGCTGCCGAGAGTTATGTTGCACACTTGTTCACTGAAACTGAAGCCTGTGTTTTTTATAAATATTTCGCATTTATTCTTCTTGTTTGTTGTTTCTGGGCACTGCTAGCGAGTTGCACGAGTTTTCTCAGCTGGGTTTTTCTGACTGCGCTTTTCCGCTTTTCCACTTTCCGGCTCAACATCCGCACACGATAACCGTTCGAGTCGCGATTTCAAGACAAACTGAACAATCCGTCGCTGTTGCTTCGCCGCCGCCGAAGTTTTCTCGAACTTCGTAACTTCGGCTTATTGGGCTTTCGGCTTCGCTCTCATTCGTTTGGCAGTCGCTGAAGTTCGTAGAAACAACGAGTTTCGAGCTGGCAATGCCGTTGCAACTGTTACTGGGAACACTTCTCAGCGCCTACCGGCATTTTTAACAGTTTGTTTTGCTGTTGAGCCTACAGACATGCACTGTGGGAACAGTCTAAAAAATGTTAACATTGTCCCTGAAAAATTGTTGGTTTCAAGATGAATTTGTTTGTAAAATATTTTTAAGCTTATTGTACAAAAATAAAATGAATATCAAAGAGGGGATTTTTAAAATAATGTTTTCTGACCATATTTTAGTTATTTTCTCAATTTATTATTGATTCTATGTTTGTAAGCTGTTAACAACTTTTTATCTAGACTAATACTTTTAGTGCTGATTTATCTCAAACTTGAATAATTGCAACTTAAACATTGATTTTAACAGTATACTTTGTTTTTAGCAGTTTTTATTTGAAATATACATATATATTGCGAATGCTGCTTAAAACGTATTTCATGTACACGGATAATTTCGAGTCAAAATCCAAATTGCAATCCACAAGGAAAAATGACAACTGCCGCACATTCGCAATTAGCCCTGGTTAGTAATTGATGTGGTGAGCTGCAAGAGTCCTTTCTCCAACACCTTCTTTGGCGATTATAGAACTTTCACTTAATTGACATAAATTGGAAGTGCCAATACGTGTTGCATTAAACTTTCAGATCCATTCGTTGAGCGGCCAGCCAATCAAGTGATTGACCACAGATTGTGCGGGGGCGGGGGGTGGTAAAATCGTTTGGAATTAGGGCATGTGGAATAATTTATGCTCGAATTAATAATGGCACGTAGCCAATCATTTGAATGCGATTTAATTAATTTCCCATGCCGACATTCACCTGAAACTGGTATCGTTCCGTAATGACAGGACGGCAAGGACTTAAGCCACTCGTTGGCCGAGATGGATATGCACTACTTACGCCCGCTTGTATATCAATAAAATCAAATAAATATATCGTTTGAGGCCAGGGCCATCCACCTGAGATCCGCACGCATATAAATAACCAATGATGCGGCATTTATCTGCCCGCCACTCCCACTCCTGCCACCAGCTCCTCGTATTCCACTGCTGGCCATCAGTCTCGGCTTACGTTCCATTTAAAATGGTTTTCGGTCCGTCGTGGGGCCCATTGAAACTAAAGACGAAGAAATTGTTCTTTCAGTGCACTGGAAAAAATCCGAGGCACTGCAAAATATAACTAAATATTTCTGTATCTTGTAGCCAAGTTGTTTCGAAACAACAAATATTCCAGAATAACTCACTTTCCTAATCTACTTCAACTTCTCTTTACGGTCTAATAAGAATAAGGATTTTACTTTATTTTTCTCAGTGTCTCGCCGCCATTGTTCTGCGGGAGCTGGCAGGACTCCTCCAGAGCCGAACTTGGGGCTAAAAGGGATAAACGTTTTTAGCATGGCCTGCACGATTTTTATGCAAGGAACGTGTTGTTGCTGCCCCAGCCCCTTTTGGCTCAGAGGCTCTTGGCCATGTCCGTGCGACTGTTTCGCGTCATTTGCTCTCTGCTGGATCGTAATTTTATGGCTGCCAGCAGCTTCTTGGGTCTCCAATTGCCGGGGTGGCCAAGTGAAGGCATAGCAGGCAGTCAAAGCAAACGGAAGTAAGCTGAAGCCAAAAATTCTCGTTTTTATTTGACGAAGCGTTCAGTTCACAGAGCATTCCTCCAGAAGTTGTCAAAACAAAGCGAGCGAAACTAACAATAAGTGAGTGGAGAGGCAGACATCTACGGCTGGCAAAGATGGAGTCGGTTTGGCCAAGGTGGGTTCGGGCCAACAATGGCCCAACTGCATCACCTGGCATCGGACCAAACGGCAGGCGGAGCCGAGAATATCGCTTACCAACTCGTTTGGCAATTTTTCTCAATTTTCACATTGAAAACTAAGCGCCGGAGGAACGATAGAGCCGCCCCTCAATAGTATCATCCGTCCCTAGCCAAACCCTTTTAAACCCCCTCCCCCCTACACACTTTTCGACTTCATATTTGGGCTTCCAATTTGAGTGGGGCCACGGGGAGAGGGGATGTGGGATGGTGCCTCCGGTGGGAGGTGTCAGCGGCACAAAGCCAACTGGATTTCCGCAGGCCAACTCGGTTTCGCTGGGCACTGGAATAATAGGTATTAGTGTTGTGTGCCACAAAAAGAGTGTTGAGTAGTTCAATGTTACTGAAATATTTCATTTTGATATCTGAGTTCCTAGGTACAAAGTAATTGTTGTACTTTTTGCCTTGAGTTCCTTGTGATTTCTTCGAGTGCATTTACAGTATCCACCTCCATCTTGATTCCGCTGGCCATGTTGCTGCTCCACGATTGCTCTTTGGTGACTTGGATTCCCTGCCACGCACACACACACGCGGCCAAACAAAGCACAAATTGTTGTATGTAATTGTGCGTTGGCACACACGCACACACACACACTCACGCTTGTTCGCATTAACACAACAACAAGTGGAGCAGCCACACGAGCTCACCTGCCGCTGCGTGCGCCGAATTCCATCGCATACTTGGCGGCGCCTGCTCCGGCATTCCTTCCCCTGCCACGCCCACCGCTGCAGGGTTACCTTTCGCCCAGAAAACTACGACCCTGTGCAAATAAAAAGTGATATACGCGCGACACTGAATGAATATTAATCGCTTTCTTTTTGCAGCTCCCATTCCGTTTGGGGGCACCTTTCTCTCGCTGCTCCCTGGCCTTTTGTTTGGACCATCTGGCCGGCTGATTTGGCAGCTTAAATGATTTCCGCTTCGACTCGACTGCGTGCGGAATTCACGGGAATTTATTAGTTAAGTCTAGCTGATTGTTCCTGGTCCGCCGTTTGGAATAACTCGGGCTTCCTTGATTTTCCGTCTGGGTTTCATTTCCTTTTTTTTAGGGGGAAAATTCATATTGTTTTTTTGCGTGGTCGCACTTCTGCAAAACAAAACACCAAGCGAATTAATATAACTAAGAACGCTATAGCCGTTACTCCTGGACAGATCTTCTCGGATATTGATCCTTATCAAGAATATATATATTTTACATGGCCGAAAACGCTTCTTCATTACCTGTTACATACTTTTCACCAAATCTAGTATAAACTTTTACTCTACCGGTAAGGGGTATAAAAATGCCTGTCCTTGCTCATTGGGTACACTCAAGAAAATTAATGAATGCTCAAGCATTGTTCAACATCATTGCCTCTAATACTTATTAACAAAGTTTTATCTTCTACTTTTATTTAAAATATTAATGTTCTAAACTAGTTTGTTTTTTTTTTGAGTGCACAATCCCCTTGAGCTCCAACTTGTCATAAAGGTTAACACCCTGGCTTGTTTTTTTTTGTCTCCCCTTGTATGTACTTAGCACCTTTGAAGGGCTTCACTGTACAGCCGAAAAAAAAACAATCACAAATTTTGGGCGATTCAATTTGGGTTCCCGGTGGATTCAAAGTTTGTTTGCTTTTTTTATTTTAATGAGTTTTTCGCATTAAATTTCGCAACAATGAATCGCTTTGTGTGGAGGGTTCGATGTCACCAAGGTGTTTGCAACGCTTGACACCTCGGCTGCTCGATTGTGCCCCTCCCCTGCCACCTCACCTGATCTTTCTGCACCGAAACCCCCACCCCCTGGTTTGACCCTCCTGAGTCTGTCAGGTATTTCCGCAAACATTTTTCCATGTTTTGCCACACAGAATTTATAGTTAATTTTCAATTTTGTTCAACAAGCTGCACAGACACTAACGCTCACAGGCTCACATAGATTTGAATGAATGGATTCCATTTTGCCGGCATGCCAGGTGGCTGAGGATGGGGATTGGGGTTCCAAAAGGGGGCGGATCTGGCACCCAGTGTCAAAGGCAAACTTTGCAGACAACAAAAGCCCATCGCAGACTGGGAGGGAAGATGCAAGGATCTGAGGACAAGAACACGACACAGGAGCTGAGAAGGGGAGGACATTCAAACTTTACGCTCTCCATTCTAATTGCCAGTGCTCCACACCCCTTTTTTAGGTGTCACTGACTACGCCCATGCGGCTTTTGATTCTCTGTGGTTGGTGCGTCTGCAAAAAAAGGCAACTAAATAATACAAAAATAAAACTCAAAAACATACTCGCAACGAAACTAATCTGCTAGTGAGCCCCAGCATGACACGCTCACTGGAAAAACCAAAGTTGCTCAATAAATGTAAGTTTAAAAAATGTTTTTTTTTTATAAGTTGAATTGATTTGGGTACCAAATCCAGAAAAGCTTATCAAAGTTTACGTATGCGTATTATCAATTAAGACTTTTTTTTTAAAGTTTTATGAAATTTATAAATCAAATAAATAATAAATATTAATCCCTCGTGAATGCGATTACTACCAATTAGCTTAAAAATAAACAATTGCGTTGTTGTGGAATAAATACAATATTATAACATTATTACTAATATTTTCTTACTTAAATGATTAATTTCATTCACAAAATAGATTGATAATGCTAGATTTTAAATATCTTGTTCTTGTATTTTGTATCTTGTTATTTATGATATATAACTTATTTTTCCCCTGTGCACTCAGCTCCCTGTACTCCAGTGTATACATAGAAAAGCAATTTGTTTGCGGCTCTCACTATTGTTGCATGATTATTGTTTGTTTGGATGCGTCTGTTTCCCAACCGAATCGCGCGACTCGAGTCGCCTCCCCAAATATCCGCCCATTTCCCGCCAGTTTTCCCCACCATCTTTGTCACACTTTTTTCCAGCAGCCGCACTGTATGTGTGTGTGTGTGTGTGTGAGTCTGTCCTTGCGGTGTATTTAACCTGTCTGCTTGTTGGATTACGACAACCAGTCCACAGACAGGCGGAGAAGGGGCTTGTGGGATGGCAAACAGAACAAAACGGGCAACAAAACATGTATCTATTCATACGCCACTTTGTGCCAAAGGGGGTGGGCCAATGGGTTGGGGGTGGTTTGTTGGTTGGGGACCGGAGACGGGTAATGCAATACGCATGCAACGATACCGCAAAAGCCCCAGAAGAGACCCGGAACCCATACCCACACTCCACCGACCAGTCTTCCACTGGGTTAGCAGACATTTTAACGCTTATTTTACTTTTGGCTACGAAAGCACACCCCGCAGCAAACACCATGTTCACACTTAGTTGCCCCATACACTCGGCTCAACTGCTTTTCACTGGGCTAGAAAAAAAGACAAACGCACTAATATTCCGTTTGCAACGACTCCATTATGGCGATGGTTCGATGCGATTGAGTGTGCATTTGAAGAAAGTCCCGGAAGACATCGTACATGAAATAGGACCAGAAACCTAATTAAAAACAGATTCCATAAACAGAAAAATTCTTTGTGAAAAGCCATAGGAAAAGTACCTGCAATGGATTGAAACAGGGGAACCACGAATAACACTCTGCCCTCCAGATTGTAGAAGTACACGATGGATTTGTACAATAGCGTGTAGATAAATATGCATGCTGCCAGCAGCCAGGGCAGGAAAAGCCAGTGATTACGCTGCAATTTTATTTAGTATTTTATTATTATTATTAAACTTATTATTTTAATAAAGAAATGTCATACCTTTTATAACCTTTTATAAAATAAGGTATTTGCCTTACCTTTGAGGAGCCCACGAATAGAAATATTCCACCGACGATCTGCAGCAGGCAAACATGAGGCCACACAATGAATCCCCAGCACTTATGAATCTCCACCCAGGTGGTGGTGAAGCCCGATATGAGGAGCGAAACAACTACGGAGGAGCCAGCAATGACCATCCGCACGTAGTTGGCATTCAGCGATCCGAACATTTCTCCAGCTCAACAGAACGCGACGAGCAAACCAGGAACACTGATCAAACCTCCAATTACAAAACACTCACAACTGGAAAAGGCTTATCTATAAGCTTATTCAAAGAAAATATAATAAATCGATAAGGGGTATATCGAATTCTACAAACAGAAGCCACATACCCTTGCGGCTTACATATAAAAAAAATATTTTATTTTATATTTTTAAACAGACAACTTATGAGAGATAACTTAAAGAGATAACTTATATTAACTTAAAATATTTGTGTGGACTGGAATCAGCTTGCAAACAATTTATGAGGTCATCGCAAACATTTACTTATCTGCATATTATTTTTATTTTCAGTACACTAGTGCTTCTATTTCAATTCTTTTGTGTCGTTGAATTACCGTGAGAGCTGCTGATGAGAAACTTTAACCAGAGTGGAGGTTATGGGGCTTGGGCCGCGATGAATGTTCCTCTTAAGTAGCTGAAGCTTTTCGCGTAAATTAGCGAAGTGTAGACTTCATTAAGTTGGGCCAGTAAATTAAGTGCTAATGTCGAAAGTTTTGACCGACAAAGTGCGCAATGAAACGGGCTGTAGTTGTTGCTGCCATCCGAGGCGATGTTGTTGTGCCTGATATTTTTGCGCCACTCCTGCTGCGGAAACAGCCAGCGGCGATGGGAAAGCAAAAGCAGGAGCAGCTTCATCCGAATCCTCATCCGCATCGGCAGCCTCATACCCATGAAACCGCAACAACAACAGCGGGAGCAACACCAGATATTAGGGTCAACTTCTGGCATCGAATGGTGCAATACCCTTTAAAGTGATTAATATCAAATAGCAGGAAAAAACCACAATACTGCTCAGTGAGTCAAACTTCAGTTAATCAAACTTCTGTAGTTACAACATGCTTTATATTATTCATTTAATATAAATTAAACTTACGATTGCTAACATTGTAAATCATCATCTATTTCCAGGGTATGCGAAATGGAGAAGTGGTTAGAAGGCTAAATTGATGATGTAGACCAGCGAAGGAAAATTGCACTCACTTTCCACGGCTGCCCCGGCCATCCCCTTACCCCCTTCTCGACCAAAAAATGAGAGGGCAGCTGCCACGCCCCCCAACCACCCACTAATTCTGCCCGTAATGTCTGCGTGAGGCAAAAACAGTCTGCAAATTTTTAATGCTTTAATCTTGATGCTAATAAATCTTGAAGTTCCCTGGCACTTTTACATTACTTTTGGGGCGCCAAAGGGTTGCCGAGGCGCTGGTGGCAAATACAATTAGACAGCTGCACGCTTAACGTTCTTAGTTTAAGCCAATTTGAATGCACTTTGGACCCCTTCCAGCCCACGCCCCTGGGTAATTGCAAGTGACACTTGAGGCGAGCGAGCGCCTTGCTGACATCGCCTCTAATCGAATTCCGAGCTGTTCGGTGCGTGCGGCCTGGCCATTGATTAACCCTACCAGTTTTCCATCAATCTATGTAGGTATGTATGTGGAGGGGGTAGGGTGGAAGAACTTTGGGCATAATTTTCCCTGGCAAAAGTTGGCCACAATGTCATCAGCGGCACTTGCCAGTTTTATTTTGCGGCAGAGGGATGGATGGATCACAGACTTACATACTTCCGGTGACACAGAACTGTCAGGATGGCGTGTGACAAATTTTCGTTATTAGAAGAGGGCAAAACTCGTTTTATTAACTTGAAATTTATGGCCAGCCATTTGGCAAAGACAAATTAATCAAAAAAAAAAGGCGCTGCTTGGCTTTTATTTCCGTGTACATAAATTTGTATTTAAAAATGAGTTAGACGCGGAGCTTTGGCTCAATTTCACGCCAACTCAGCGTCCCAGATTCTCCCACCTGCCAAATGCCAAATGGAGCCCATTTCTCTTCGCCCTTCCAGACTTTTCTTATTATGTACGAATTTGTCATTTCCCCGAGCTGAAATGCAATTTAAATGCTGCCGGTTAGCGAAAAGGAATTTTAATGTTCTCCATCTTAATGGCAAGACTTTCCAGTTAAACAATCCCGATGTCCTTGGAGTAACCAGCAAACAGCAACCAGTGCGCCTCCTCATCATCTCTCTCTTTTGTATTTGTCCAGCAGATGGAGCATATGTTGACCACTTTGGCTTCTGCTGGCCCTTCTTTATGAGGTGGACGCTTAGTTGCCTCACTTTATGCTGCAAAGGGCGGGGAAAAAAGTGCAAAAATATGTTGCACATAAATTCGTATTAAGTTTGGCCCGCTGTCACTTTTTCTTCGGCCGCCTAAGCAATGCGGGCAGACAG
The DNA here is from genome assembly GCF_004382195.2 of Drosophila sechellia. NCBI lineage: Eukaryota > Metazoa > Arthropoda > Insecta > Diptera > Drosophilidae > Drosophila > Drosophila sechellia. Next base: position 12,459,328 of record NC_045950.1, on the reverse strand, counting down.
AATAACGACATAATCATAAATTTAAATATGCAACCCAGTGTTCCTGCCCCTTACATCTCTGCCAAAAAAAAAAAGAAAACAGAGCGGAAAAGAAAGGCGGCTGGGTAGAAAAAACGCAGAGGAAAACCTTGTCAGTGACAGTTTCACTTTGGCTGGCATAAGGAATTTCCCCGGCTTGCCAGGCACACATGTTGCCCCAGCTTTATGCGTCCTAAATGGAGTTGTTTTCCAGCCGTCGAGTTGGGAAACTGGGGACTGGGAAATCGGAAGCGGCACTCTTCGCTGAAAAAGGTCTTTATTACCCAAAGATGGAACTAACCTGGAGTCAGATTAAGATGGCCACTTGGGGTTCAAGTGTCACCCCTAATGTGCAAAAGGCAATGCCATTATTATATGTGTATATACATGATTTAAATTTTATGGAAAAAGTTATTCAATTTATTTGAAGCCTCTAATTCCTTTATGTTCATGCAAATAGTTTCTCAGTGCAGGATCTTAAAATTAATGATCTGAAATATACTGAGGAGAAACTTAGTCATCCTGCTAGGCTCCAAAATTCTATCTAGCTATGAATTAAATATTTAAGCAGCCCCTAAGTTGACAATACGCAATCGTAGATCTTGAATTATGGCCAACTGTGGCACTATTAGGCACTATTCCCTGTTCAATCAAGTAATTTCAAGCGATTTACCCAAGAAAAATGGCAGGAAAATCGCACGGAAAAGTTGGAGAAATCCAACACCTGGACACCCTTTTTTTAGTCCTTTTTTCCCCCGCCGACAAACCCACGACCCCCATCATCATCTTCATGCCGAGTCCCCAAAATCTGACGCAAACATTTTCGAGTAATCCGAGTGAGAAGGAGCTGGGCAGAAACGACAAATAAAATGTTTCGCAAAGCAAACTGTGGGCCAAACTGTGTGGATCTGGGACTGCTAGCATTGCCACTGGGAGGGGCACAGAAAGGAGTTGGCCCCAAAGGAGGGACATTAGTTTATTAGAGTGTGCGAGAAGCTTTAATGCCCCAAAACCTAAACATGAGATAAGGAGAGCGGGTATATGGGAATATCCTTGGCAGGACGAGACAGGTCAGAGAACAGAGAACAGAGCGAGTGACATGGCAAATGCATGTTATTGTGTGTACTTAAAAATAAGAGAGAGAGAATGAAATCTACTTAAATGGTGAAAAGTTGCGGACATGGAAGGTGCTTCCGGCTCAAGGATATACGCAAATAATGTTTGTAAACAATTTTTATTGCTTTCTGGTTGAGATGCGCCCCGTATTTGCTTACAAAAGTAAAAGTTGTTGATAGAAATCACAGAACATAAACACAACAGAGAGATGCCAGCAATAGATTGAGATACAGATACAGATCGGGGGGTGTGTGCACACAATAACATAAATTGCAGAATGTGACAAAGGGTTGTCCTTTGGCCCCGGCTACCCACTACCCACTTCCCACTTTCACAATCGGTTCTTTAAGTTGAGTGGGTCAGCAGCCCGAGGAATATAAATAACAAAGGCCGGAGAAATTCCCCCGCACTTCTGTCGATGACATCCGCAAACATTCGAAGAAATTGAAAATCCAATCCGAGTTGGCCACATACACGAGTAGTTCCCCAGCCACAACAGCGACTGACATGGCCAAAACCAAAGACAGCGCCGAAACCAGCCAACCAATTCGCCGGCAAAGTTGGGACTTTAAAGTTAAAGCCAAATCGGAAAGGGGAATTAGATGGTGTGGGTATACTCGTATGCACACACACACACACTCACTCACCTAGAGAGCAAGCCAGAAAGCAGACGAGGAGGAAATTGCTTGCCTTTCCTAACTAAAACTTGGGGAAATTATGAAATTCATACAGGAAGACAATTTTCTTCAACATCTAATTCGCTTGCTGCAGCCCCAAATATGGCTACAGTCAAAATAGTGAATAAACTACATAATTCAAGCTGCACAAGTAAATGTGCAAAATATTTAATCAGATCAGCGAGCTGATTACAGTACTATATAAAAGCTTATCCCAGGGCTTAAATAGTAATCGAACAATAAAAGTGATAAATTACCAAAATATTAAGTTGCTCTAATTCTTATAAAACAAATATTCAGATGTATACAATTTCAAAAAATATTTCCTTTTAATATTGATTTAACCCATATAGAAGATGTCCAGCTTAGCGAAGTTGCACCGTACAACTTTAGCTACATTGCATCAGCCCGAAATTTGTTTGCGGTCTTAGCCATAAGTTTGTCCGTCGACAGGCAACTTGTGGCGGCTGCTGGCTGTTGGCTGCTGCTCCTTGCGAGCTTTTGACTTTTGACAGCGGTAGCTATCCAATCCCGAATCCTGAATCCGGAATCCTCACGCTTTTCCCCACCGCCCCAAGGATTCCCTGCGCGAAATCTTCGGAAAGCCTTGGTAGTGAACACACTTTAGGGACGCGGTTGATGTGCTCAAGGGCTAAACTCGTTGCATTTATATACTTCACCTCCATTTAGCCTCGCCCGCGGCAGGATTTGCTTGTAAATAGATATGAAATCCTGGCGAAAGGATAACCAGAGTTCGTTGCGTGCTCTTGGCCTGGCTGTGTGGCAGTTTTGACGGAAATCCTTTACCGCTTGCCTTCCGCAATCCTGACCAATTCGGTTGGCTTTATTTAAGTTGCAATTTGCCAACAACTGATAGGTAGCCAACCGCCAGTTGGCCAAGCTCCGACATCTTGACTTTCATTAAGATTCTGCATATTTGGCAGTGTCTCAGTTTCAGTTTCAGTTGCAGTTCAGATAGCTGGCCGGGCTGCCTGGTGGTTGGCTATCCAGGCAACAGGTTTAATTCATTTTGGTTTTCCTTATTTTTTATGCCAACCATGGATTTCACTACGGCCAATGAGCAGGAGAAGGAAATCTAAAAATTACATAAGGGATCAGGGGAATTTTCGCTGGCACGGCCTTGTCGCACGCCAAAAGGAACAGGAGCCACAAAGCTCCTCGGCTAGATTCATTTGTTATTGTGCTCCGGCATCAGCATCAGCTCCAATTGCGACTCCATCTAGTGCTCCGGCTCCAGCTCCTGCTCCTGTGTTTAGCTGCCGGCCGATTCCCAATGCAATAACTTAAAAAACACGAAGACAGCCTGACAGCCGTGCTCCTCCAGCTCCTCGGGATTCTGCTCAGGATTCAGCATCCATTCCCTCCACGACTCCTGCAACAATGGACGGCTGGCAGCGCCTTTGGGCCGGAAGTGCCGCCATGACGAGCATAATTTAACAAGGCCAACGCAGCAGCCGTTGCCAGTTGCCATTTGGCCAACAAAAGGGCCAAAAGCAATAGCAGCACCGCCCAAATGGCCAATGCCAGTGGACACAACGGCCCAGGTCGCCGAGCTGGCAAAAAAAATCATATTTTCCCCCAGCTATTGACAGCGTAATCAGCAGAGTTGTAATAAAAATCCAAATACAATTTATTGTTGTACAGAACCAGGTAATTCATTACTTTATCGCTGCGAGTAGTTCACAATGCAGCAGCTGCGACCACACACTGAGCGAAAAAATTGCTATTTAAGGGTTAATAAATCAAGCACTCAAGCTTATTTTCAAATTCATCAAATATTAAGTTGATTCATCGCTATAAATTCCATCATGTTTACCTTGGGGCTCAAATAACTTAAATATTTGTAATTAATTTGCGGGTAATGTTATAATAGTTATTATTGCTTTTTTTTATTATTGCATTATTGCTTGTAATCCATATATGATTTATGCCAAAGGGATTATTTTCAATTTAATTTTGTAATATTTATGCTAGTGATTGATTCAGTTTTTGATTTAGGAATTCCGCTCAGTGTCCCCGACTTGCAGACTCCCACTAAAGCCGGAAATTTATGGTCTCTAGCCGGGCTTGTGTATAAGATGGTCTAGATTGTCGCAACCGGGGCGATGCAAATGGTAGTATTTCGATATTTTCCTTAGGCTCCGGCCGCAGACAAAGCTAAGACAAACAATCAACAAGCCAACAAACGGTGGACAGTGTCAACAGTCGTGTTTGGAGAAGATCAATAAACACCTCTGAGCAAATAATAATAATGGAATTTCTGGGCCCAGCTCTTTGTGAACAAATTATTGCTGATACCGAACATGTATATATTTTATATATAAATATCCGCATCCCGCCAAACAACGAGCACGTACCAGTTTCCTCATTTTCCTCGCTCTGTGCATGTGTGTGTGTGTTGGGTGCTGCCCGCAAAAGTATGCTACGGAAATGCGAGTGGGCGAAAATAAATAAGCATAAATGGTCAACCAAGCGAGGGAATAACAATAATGCCAGCCATAATAACAAAAGGCCAAGCAGCTTATGCGACAACCAAATCAAGTTAAAACACAAGCGGCCACAGCTGGTGAAAAAGGCCTGCGCGAGAAGTCTCAACTCAACTCGGTGAATATTTTAAAAATAATGTCGCCCGGCGGCCAATTGAAAATTAAACGAAAAACTTAAAAATAACTATGAAAACAAAAAAAAAATGAAAATTATTTGGGCCAAGGAAAAGTTGCACAGCTCGCCGCTGACCCCAAATTGTAGGCACAGGCGGTATTTTCCATTTGCCAGTTGGCTGTTGGCTGTTGTGCAAGTGTTGCCAACTTAATAAAATGAAGCTCAAACATGAAAAGTTGACCAGGCCAAGAGCGCGCGGTCCGCCGTTCGGGCAACAAGAACAACCCGCGGCCAACAAACGCGGCAAGTGCATGTAGAAGTTGTGCCAAAAAATATATTTTCCCTCTGTTGTTTTTCTTATTTTTGGGGACTTTTCCTGCTGTCACTAAGTTTTCCCTTACCCCTGTAAGTAGTCTCTGAGGTAAACAGATGCGGTAAATAATATATAATTAATTATAATATTTGTTTTATTTTGATTATTATGGTGCTACTTAATTAAAGTATTTTAAAGTCAATATTTGATTCAATGTCATAATTTTAAAATTATTTAAATTTAGTTAAATTAGTTCAAAACATTTAAAGAATGATTAAAGGGTCAAGTATTTGTGTTTATGCTACCATAATTTGTATTTCAGATTTTCCATTGGTACAAACGAACAATTTGCTTGTAAAGCAGCTATTATTTTGACCACAACTGTTGGCGTGAACACTGCCTACGTGGGTCAGGTCATATTTTTCAGTGGCTGCCTCCATTGTGAGTGCGCGAATGTGTGGAGCTGGAGGCTGGAGGCTTAGTGCCAGAAGTCTCAGCGGAGTGCCTAAATTGAATATCATCAAGGCTCAAATTAATGTCTTCAACAGCCAAAACTTTGCCACTTGGACCACCGGCCCATGGATCCGAGGACCACAAGGATTCGGCGGCTACTCGCCCGAGAAGTTTTCCACTTTTTCCCTTTGCGCTTTTCTTTTCTTTTCTATTCTTTTTATTCTTTTCTTTTTGCTTTAGGTTTTCTTCGTTCTTTTTCGCTTTTCCTGCTGTCCGCACATTTTGCGTTATTCCAAAGTTTTCGGGTGAGTTCTGACGCTCCGAAGCCGGAGCTTCTGGCTCCTGGTTGGTTGCCTCTTCCCGGAAAGTTTTATGCGCCTCAAATTGAAATATTTCCATAGAGCTTTGCACACACTAACGTTATGGGGGTACTTTCCACAAATGACCCATCCTGGAGTTAGAAAACAAATGCCAGCATATGATAGTTTTGGATGGCAGCTCTTTAATTGGAGGAAATTTTGTAGGTGTGTTCAAAGAAGTGTTAGTTTGGAAATTAATTCCTTAGAAAATTCTTTTGTATTCCTTAAGTCAAACTGTTGCCTTGAGTATTCATTAAAAGTGATTCTTTATGATAATTTATATTATGCCCCCATCTGAACGCAGTTACCCCACGCCTCGCATCATTCGTTAGAGTATCCCAAACTCATCCTCCATTAGCCAGATTCCCTTCCATCACTCTTGGCTAATTGCACGCATTGCCACCGCCGCCAATTTGGTCAGAGATTTGCCCCCTATACCCCCTAAGCCCCCATATATCCTCCACCGATTTCCGATTTCCAGGGGCACGCGTCGAGGCGTAAACCGCGCAATGTGTTATGCATCCCTTGGGCCGACCAAGGAAACCAAAACTAAAACCCAATACCTGCGGTCACCCCCTGGACCCCATTAGCCCCTGTACTATCCGGGTCGTCTATATGGGCGAATGCGTGTGTTATTAATCCCAGGCAATCTATTAAAAATGTAAAATGCATGAAGCCCGCCGAGACAATTGCAGTGCAGGGCGAGCGGGCAAAAGTCTGCTCACCAGGGAAATGTCTGAATGTCTGGCGCACCGCACGTAGTCTTTAAACAGGGTGGAACACTAGACCCACAATACACTGGCGGAAACATGGAATTAAACTATCTAGAACCCATCTAATCGTAATAGGGAATCAAATATACTTGTTTCGGACTTACAATGTAACAAAAAACCGGTCTTGTATAACTGGAAAACTATAATGGATTGTGTTAGAATAGTTTTGTATAAACTTCAATAATCGAAACATTTAAATATTTTGCTATTTTGAGTTTTAAGTAGTTCCATTGGAGTCAAGAAGATCTGCTTTAAAATGATGCTTTAGTGCATTTACATTCCTGAATGCCTTCATAGTTTGAAATGCATGATAAGGATGGGTATTTTTGGGCAGTGCATAGATGACTTCTCGGGGTTCCGGAGACGATCCGTGCGTGCTCGGTGACTGGTGACTTTCGGCGGGCGAACAGGCAAGTCAGTCGAACTGAGCAGCGTCTCCGGGTGCTGCATTATTTACGCGACGGTTCTTGTTTATTGATGTTTGTCTGTCTCGGTCGGTGGGTCGGGTGATTCTGGTGTGGTGCCACCACTATATCTTCGGTGCAGGCTGGTCTTGCTTGGCTGGGCAAAGCCCACCCCGAGCTAACGGGCTTAACGTTACTCCAAAGGTTGCCTGCCCACCTGGACGGATCTTCGTGGGGACGGCGTCACAGCGAGTGCTTACATATTCATGAGGGTTGCGGCAACAAAGTAGCCAAAAAACGTGGGGCAAAAGGAATGTTTTGGGGAAAAACGGAAATGTCTTAGCATGTATTGCCAAATAAAAATTGCGGTTCAAGTTCGTTGGCTGCGTTGTTGAGTCCTCTCGTTACCCTTGTTATCCCTCGGTGATGCAGCCACTCTGGGGAATTGAGCTCCTTCTTTGTTATTTTCCCTTTAGCTTTTCCCTTTAACCATTTTTTTTTTTTGGGTTTTGGTGGCGTCGAACCGTGTACATATTTGCCAATTGCGATGCAGCAATTTCATGTTTAAATATGCCCACTTAATTGAGTTTAATTGTGTGTGCGCTAAGCGGGCGGAAATATTTTACAAAAATTGCAAATGCCCGCTCGCATTAATTCTCTAGGAATCGATATCAAATAACAGGCTTACTTACGCCGCTGGTCGGCAACAAAAGGGCAGAAAAGAGCTTATTAAAATTTATACATTTAAATAGCATTTACCGCCCACCCCCACTCATAACCCCCTGTTATCCAATCCTCGAATCCCTTGCAATTTGCTGTGGCCCAAGGCGGCATAGATGAAAGTTTTCCAACTGCCCCCTCTCACACTTACCAGCGCTTTTTGCACATACTTCAGCGCTGAAATTGACAAAGGGGTAGTTGACACACACACAAGCACACACGCACACTTATGTACTTTGCAAGGGGCGGGCTAGACAGAAAAAACAATTTCACGGTTATTCCTGGCAAATATGAAAAGTAAAATGTAATAGCCCCAACCTCTGACAAACATGACAACAACTTCAACTCTAACTTTTGTGGGTTGTGGAGTGTTTGGTGGGTGACGAGGGGAGTGGAGGGGCGGAAGCCAACCCCCAGCGGGATATGGCAGCATCGTAGCTTGTCAAGCGGAAACGGAAGTCAGACACTTACATATGCGCGCGTAACTTTACGCCCATCGTCGTCGATGAGTTGTTGCTGCTGATTTGCCATTTCTCGTTTCTCCTTTGTGCTGATACCCTGAAGTAGAAGGGTAATCAGGATTTTGATGGAGCTATCACTGATCAGTTCTCAATCAAGTGTTATCAGCTCGAAATCAAAGCAGTATTTTATGAACTACGATGCTACGTTATATTCTTTTCCTCTTAAACTTCTAAAGTAACTAAGTTGTTTATTTAATTTTTGAACATTTCATATACATACATAAAAAACTCCCGAAAACTCAAAAATTGCATTTCAATTTCATTTGTGTTTATTTTCTTAAGTTAGATTACAGCACAATTTCCAAACTCCCCCAAAGCTGAAACTTCGAAAGGGTATTTCCCACTAAGCATTTCCAAAAACTTATTTCTCCATTGAAATTTTTTCGATTCCGTTTTCGGTTCTCGTGGCCCAGGGCATATTTCAACAGTTGCCAGTTATGTTGCTGCTGTCATAATATTGGCATGCATATATCATTCTGACGGTCTATAAAAGTATCCACACCCCGCCGAAGGAGGCCAAGGGTTGATTCCAGTTGTCGTCGCACTGTTGCACTTGTCATAGATATGCTATTTCAAAAGGGGCTGGGAAAATGGGGGTTCGCTCGTTTCATTCCCGCTCTTTGGAATCTAATAAGCCTCGATGGACTATCGCTTATTCCGATCCTAAGTGGTTGATAATAAATTGTTAGTGAAAAATGCGCACATTTCCCATTTTGGGGGTGCAAAATATGAGGGGTAGTCATCCCTTTCTCGCGTTTCGAAGTCATTCCAAGGATTAGAAAATCGGGACTAGAATGCCGACAAATCACGATGGATATTGGCGGGGCAGGCATTTTATTAGGCACGTTCTCAAGCCAGAGACACCTCCAAATCCACCGCAGACGTGCAGTTACCTGCAAGTCCCCGAGGTAGCGTTTTTATTAATATTTAATGCGAGTCTTGGCAACTTTCTCCTAATCCCCGCACATCAACCCTCATAAAACGCAACTTTTCGCACAACTGACAACTCAATTCAGCATCACTTGGAGCGCAAAAGCCCCCCATCCCCCAGCACGTGCCAAGTATTTTGGCCAATCTCTCAGTGATGCCCCATCCCCTCATGCAAAATTTGCGGACTCTATTAGATGTCACTCCTCTTTGGGTTTTTACTTCAACTGCCTTGCTTATTGCGTTGACTGCATAGCTGTGTAATGAAAAATTTTCCAGCATTCGCCATGGCCACGCCCACCCCGTGCCCAAGCCCATCGCGCCCACGGACCACAGAATTTTCGGGGGTGTCCTGCGATTCCTGCGATCTCGTGTCCTTGTGTCACCCCCAGCAGTCCAAAGGAAACTAAACATAAATCATAAATATTTTAAAGTTTCAAATTACCAGTGGCAAAAACAATCAATGCAGCCAAACCACCCACAGCCCCACCCACACATCCGTGTGCCCAAGGCCTTTTTAAGGGCGTTCCCCAAGCGCTGTCACACAGCTGTCAGCATTTGGCGAAAAACCCCCTTTGTAGCTGGCTGACTCAGTGGTTTGGGTGGCTTGGGGGGTTGGGCGGTGCGATGAGGTCGAGTGGTTGCGCAATCAGCGCTAATCTAATGAGTGTCACTGTTGCAAGCGCGGCAAGTGTGACTAGTACATTGTTCGCCATTGTTCAGCAGGTGTTTGGTGGCACCCAAATGGGGAAGCATTGCAGTACGCACTAGTTGTTAAACATACAAAATATAAGTAAATTTAAGTATGACATTACCATTGACATTACCATTTACATTGCTAGAAATTTGCAACTCTACTTTAAATATCTTAAAGATACTTTCAGAAATAATGTCATAATTGGGGTATCTCTTTTTATATGATTTGAAACTTAAATATTTAAAGAAGCTAGCTGTATATTTAACTACAATATTAGTAATGATTAAGCGAAATAATACTTATTGAATGAAAATTACCACCCATTTTTTAGCAGTGTGCTCGAGGCAGTTATGAATATTGCAGGATGCCGAAATGACATCTTGTAACTTCTCAAGTATGTAACGGGGCTTTTATGTGCAGTTACCGTTACCGCTGGCAACCGGGCAAGAAGAAGCAGCGCAAAAGGACGAAGACGCAGTTGGAGCTGGAGAATTCTGCAGAAGAGCGGCAAAGAGACAGCCGCCTGTCGCAGTCAGCAGTCATATAAAAATAATTGTTTGCCAGCGCATTCATTACCCATGACAGTCAGCGATCCTTGCCAAGGATATTAAAAATGCAATTTCTGGCCGAAAAAAAAAAGTGGGGAATGCAGAACAAAAGTAAAAATGAGTAAAAGAAATATATAAAATAAGGAATATGAGCAAGGGAAAAGTGCGTCGTCCACCGCAATTCGTGTGCATTTGCAAATTGGTTCGCCGGACGGATAAGGACAGCTCGAGTTGCAATTCCATTTAACGTCTCATCATTTGGCAACTTGGACGCGGACATCAAATTAAACGCTCGAAATGCAATAAACATTAATAAGAGCGAGAATCAAGGTGCTGCAGCCAGATCCAGATGGGCATGCCATTCGAATGGCATGGAAATGGCTCATAAACAAGTCCATCAAATAAAGTGCACACAGACGGGCCAAATTTTTTCGCTTCGCGTCGTCGTCCATCGGTGACTTTTGGCGTAAAAACCGCAGCACAATATTAACAATGACGCATGGAGCACACACGCACACACAGACATACACCCACACACAAGTAAAAAAAAACACAACAACAGACACACATGCACACGGAGCAGACTATCAAATTTTAATACGCCATCGTGGATGTGCCTTTATTTCATAAATTTTTAATGAAATTAAGCGGCAAAGCTTTTTGGGTTTTCGGGTTTTCTGCCGCTGGTGTCTGAATGTGGCCAGAGTATTTCGAAATAAATCATAAAGAGTGAAATACATAAGTAAGACCAAACATCCAGACATCCCGACATCCGGACAGCCAGAAACCCAGACGGACAAACATTGTTTGCATACCTTTTTAAATGGTTTTTCAACTTTCGGCTCTCGTTTTGCCAACCAGCCGCAACTAAAAGTGCGCCCAGTTAAATTATGAATTAAGCGGTTTTGTGCGTCTATATATATGTATATGCACACAGCACACATTCAGGATTTAATCTTTTGTTTTTAATGAGAGCGACTGCAGGCGCTTGAATTTTTAAAAAGGTCAACTAGAACACAATGGGCACTTCCGGCAAATCCCACTAGTGGTGAACAAAAACTACAAATTTCACTTGGCATTTGCCTAATGTGGTCTGTACATAACTTAAAATGCAGTTTGTTAAGAATAACAAAGGATTGGAATTTTTCTGCATATTATTATGTGGTTAACTGGGTTAGCTTTTAAGTTGCATACATTTCAACTGGTGGCCAAGTAAATATTGTAAAGTTACTGAGGAATCAAGCTTTTACAAGTATCAACAACCCTAGATGAAAATTCGTCTGAATAAAGAAAAAACTCCTTCGTGTCACGACCGCCGCGATCACGACTCACGCACCCCTCTCTAAGCCGATCCCCAAATGCACCCCAAAAAGTATGCAACGCCGAGCACAAAAAGGAAAATATAAAAAATAAGACACAACCCCCCAGAAACCGGAGGACATGACTGCCATATGCGAAATCAAAAGTTGTTTATGACTCAATTTGTAGTTTTGAACATGAATTATTGCAGCTGTGTGCGAGGGGCGAACGAAAAAAAAGAGACTTATACAGTGAAAACGAGAGAGAGGGGGAAGAAAGGAACGAAAAGGAGAAAATATCGACAATCACGAATATGTGGTGCACACAAATTTCGGATGAGGAAAAACTAATTTCGCAAAGAGGAAATTAAATATGGCAAAGTTTGACATATGACAGATTTCTCGTTGTTGTTGCAGCTGCTTCTGCCGCTTGTTTCGATTTTATATTCATTTTAGCATGCGAATAATTGAAACATTTCTGGTGGCAAACATGCAAATTTCAATTTCAATTTGCAGCCAAACAAAGACTCAACTCGGCTATCTGGATATATTCTCAGCAGGACAACTCAGGTGGATAGCACTTTTTGGCAGTTCAAAGTGAAGGTATTTGTATTTGAACTGTTGTCATCCGATATAATGCCAACTGAGCCAAAACCCCTCTCCATTTCATTTGGCTACGGTCTCATTTCATTTCATTTCGTTTCATTTCAATTCATTTGGATTCGCATAGTTTGCTTTGTGTTTCGTCTGCTCGTCTGCTGCTGGCCAATTTCGCATATTTTTACAACTTTAGCTTGCCACTTAATTTAGTCAATAACATGCAAATGATTCGCCCAGAGTCTAATTGGAAACGCAACTCAGCAGTCTGCGAAGTCGCTAGACTGCAACTTTTTCCACAGTTCCCGAGTCCTTCGGTTCTAGTCGCGGTATCCACATTAAAGGCTGCGGTGCGTCAAACTTATAATCAAGAGGGGATTTCCGCCGAAGGACTTCTGACGACTCGGCGGTGGCCAGATGGGCGGGGATTGGGAGTCGCACTACCCGAAGACTGATGAGCTACAGCATTTCTGCATTTCATCACTGCCATTTGACTAGGGACTCGGTTTGCCCACTCTGGGAATACATCAAACAAAAGTGCGTCGTACAATAGTTTTTGGTTTTATGAAGTGTAATAGTTACGCATTTACTTTTCTATTATACGTTTTGGAGTCCCACCTATGATATTTTGATTTATATAAAGAATTGTCAGTATCTCTGCTTAATTTATTTGAGGAAAATTCAACTCTAGCTTGTCACTTACCTATTGTCTGAAGGTGCGCGGTATTTTTCTCAGTGCCTCAAGTGGCATGTGCAGGCGCTGCCAAGGATGCTCACATTCTTCATCATCAAGTGCTGCTCAGTTGCACGTCTGTGATATGACTCGGTTATTCGGTTGCGGTTACGATTCCCTCCCTGAGTTTTCCCTGTTTGCCTGCCAGTCTGTCTGTCAGCCTTGGGTTTTCCTTTCGGGCGTTTCGCCTCTTATTTCCCAGCCCAAACTCACATACACAGACACAGAGTGCCGCGGCACTGTTGACACTTTCCACTGACAAATGGCCATAAGTGTATAATTGGATAAGAACTCGGAAGCGAGAGGCCATTGGAATTGGGAATCGGGAATGGGGTATCCTCCATTGCTCCTATTTAAGCTGCCAGGCGAACTCTTTTATGCATACCCTTCCAGTCGGCGCCCATTCAATCAAATTAGCGAGCAGTGCAATCACCGGGCGAACAAACTAATATCTGTGGCCAAAATGCTTCATGGCTGACTACTTATCGCTTAATCACATCAATGGAACCATGGCCTGCTATCGGCGCATCTGCATAAAACATTTAGCAACATCAAATCGTTACTCGCCCATCCATCCATCCACACACATCAAAGCCAATCAAAATGGCATTTCAATAATATCAGAGCCGTACAATCGCGTCGACAGGGGGCTTTCCGGGATGGGTGGGAATGGCATGGTATGGTATGTCATGTCATGGTATGGGGGTTCTGTTGTAATGGAGCGCGCATATTTCGGCTCGAATCTGTGTGGGTGAGCTTATGAGTCAGTGAGCAGCTGAACGCATATGTGTGAGTGTGTGTGTGTGTGAATACATCAATGAATCCTTCGCCAATATTACAAGCCTGAGCACACAAGCACACACAGCTAGAAAGAGAGCGAGATAGCGGAGTAGACGGAGACAGAAGCTGGCGGAAATTGTGTCAAAGGATACTTTCGCTTTCCCCCAAAATGTGTCCTTGCCCAAATGTACATACACCCATGTCGTTGGGCGGGTGGGCGCGTCATAAAGATATTGACAGGCCCATAAAGATAACCGTAGTGGATTGCGAATGACATGTCATGGAAGAAATTAGGCGATGTTTCTCTGAAACATTTTGCCAAGGGCCAAATCTTATCTAATAAGAAAAGATACATGGTGTTATCTGGTTAGCCCATTTTAATGACTATAACATTAGATCTTAGCGTATAATAGTACGACTCTTGGACGATGTGCGCAACTAACTATTTTAACTGGTTTTTAAAGCAGGCCACGATTGGTCAGTTTTGGTTTTTTGGCTACACAAACCCGTCGACTTCGAAATTCCAAATTTGACCCCGGTTTCGTTGACTCGGTGATCCTTCTATCGATGATCATGTTGGTGGCCACCTTGCAGCCAGAATATGTGCCTGTTGGTATTACGCCACTCTTGAACTGGACAGAGCCATCAAGTCTAAAGCACTGTGATGAGGATTATCTGATCGTTGTCCTGGCATTGTCCATGTGCACCCAGTTCTTACTGATGACCTATGTGAGCTTCGCAATCATGCAACCGTGTTCCATGCGAAGGAAGCAGTTGATTGAGCGCCAGCAAAAGACCTTCGCTAGCTTCATTTTCCGAAGGCTACTCTTTCAGTTGGACGAGGCATTACACCCTTCGTTGGGGGCGGAGCGATTGGACTGCTGCTTGAGGTCTAGTGAAAAGGTTATCCAGGCCATTCAACTGTTCCGGCGAGATGCTCTCAAGGTCCTTCAGCCAGTACATAATCTCTCATCCGCACTGGCCAGCGATTTGTACTATGTGCTGGACGAGGAAGAGGATGAACTGGATTCCAACGGCTATGGGTGCTCCCACTCAAATGTCGAGGTCACCGAGGAGCTATTGGTGTGCCTGCTATATCCGGAACGAAAAGTGTCCGGGAAGAAGTAATACGTCGGACTGGGGAACCTAACTTTTTGGCTCAAATTGATTTGTATTTTTGTATACCCCTCCGCAAAGTGCACTAAATTCATTAACTAAGTAACTGATTATTCGGATGCAACTTTTTAGATAATTTTCAATACTTAATAAAGAAAAAACGTCACTGTCCTTGCAGGTTTTAGTTTAAAAGTACTCCAAATAAAAATACTTTTTATTCAAAAGCACCACAAATTTGACACACTTAAATTTAGTTTCAGTTCACTTGGCCTTCGCATGTTCTTCCAGGGCATTGATCCATAGGTGAAGTGGATCTATTCCCCATCCTCCTTTTCGTCGCAGTTGCAGCATTTGTTCTTCTTGTTGGTCGCATCAGATGCTCGTTTCGGTGGACAAGCGTCGAAGTTGCTCACAGGATCCGCCAGTGGGAACTGCTTGTTGAATAGGGGCTTTGGTCCCTGGCCAGCCGGAAAATCTGCGGTCACGTGAGCCTTGCACGGAGCACACTCGGCACCGGCACCGCCGGCAGCCACCTTGCTGTGACCACTCTGTATACCCTTGCTGGCAAGCCCACCTAGTGGCTGACCCGCTGCTCCACAGTCGTTCTGCGGCCCCATGGTTCGATTGGTGCCTATTGTGTGGGTGGAAAGGAACGCTTCGGATGTTACGCCTCCACAATGTGGGCATATAAAGGTGGGCGGTGGTGCGACTGAAGCGGCTTTGCTCTGACTCTTACCCACCGCGCAACTGCAATCATCGGGTGCTGCAGGCAGCGGCGCTTTCGTCTGAGGAGCACATTCGGCGATGGGTGTCTGCTGTGGCTTAGCTACGGGACCGCAACCGCAGTCTTCCTGCGGAGGATCCGGGCAATCATCCCTGCCACAACCGTCGCATCCCGACTCCCTTTGTGGCGATTTGCTCTCCTGTTGATAGGCGTCATCCGAGTCCTTGTCGGCCACTGGAAAATAGTGTCCAGTTAGCGCGTCGTGCCGATCCTCATCGTCGTCATCCATGCATCCACAGCCTCCACTGGACTTCTTCAGATGCTGGGAGCAGTCCTGCGTCTGTGGCTTGGTGGTGCCACAGTCCTGTTGCTGTTCAGATTGGAGCTGTTGCTGCCGCTTCTGGTGCTCCTGTTGCTGCTGCTGCTGCTGCCGCATGCAGTCCTGTTGCTTCTGCTGCTGTTCCATCTGCTGCTTCTGTCGTTCGTCCATGGAGCACTCGCAGTCGGGATCGGTATCCGGCACTTGCCCTTGAACGACAATAAGTCCTGCTCCTTTTTGCTGTTGTCCGGCACATGGACAATCTGGATCGTGCTGTATCCCCAGGGTTCTCTGATTTTGCGATTGAGATTGCTGTAGTACTTCTTTCCTAGAGCAAGTACACTGGTCGTCGTCCACTTTTTGCTGAGATCTCTGCATTTGAGCTTGTGATGGCTGCTGTTTCTGGGATCCACATATTCCACAACTGGGGGCATCCTTTGGCTGCATTTGCTGCTGGGACTTTTGTGGCGCTCCTGCGCCACATGAACATTTGCCATCCTCTCCTGGTTGCGTCTGTGACCGTTGTTTCTGGGCAATGCCACATGAGCAAGCATTCGGCTCCTGCGGCTGTGTCTGCTGAGCAAAGTCGCTGGTTGCAGTTGTGGCAGTCGACTTGTGCGACATGGTTCCCACCGTGGAAGGAGCGCCACATACGCACCGCCTATTGGATGGCTGATCGTCCATATTGGCCTCACTGGTAATGATGTATTCGTATTTTCCGGATGGCTTTGATCCTCTGGATTTGCTCTTGCTGCCCTCGTCGCTGGTGTCGGCCAAGCTTATCTCCTTGCCGTACTTGCAGAGAAACTCGATAATCACGCCGTTTGTCCAGCCGTAACCCAGCGGAGTGTTTTCCGGCGAAGCTCCGCCGGAAGTGCCGAAGTCCTCGCAGTAGTACTGCAATAAGGTGGTAAAAACCGGATTAGGAAACTGCCATGTTCGTGCGAAATATGTTTTAAGGCCGATTGTTCACTGTCAGGTGTTAGAACCTGTATGACAATCTAGTAAAAGTTAAACTTGATGCTTGGGTCCTTAAATATATTTTTAAAAACAACGATACCAACACGAATATATAGTAACTTACCTTCTCGAACATAAAGCTCTCGTACTTGTATGCCGCATAGTTGGACTTGACCCATCGATGCGCCCATCGCTTGGACATGGCTTTGGCCGGCGGAGTGCCCAGATTCTCCAGTCCCTCGATGATCAGGAACATCATGGGCGGAAAGACATTGGGGTGATCCCAGTTCTGGCCCGACTCCTTATTCATCGTGTACGGCACCCCACCGTATTGCGCATCTAAGTCGTTGGTCTTGATGTACTCCATCACTCCCTTGGACACCTTCTCGGTGTCCACCAAGGGAAAGGCTCTGGCCCACAGCGGAGCAAAGTTTGTGCAGCAGAAGTAGTTGCGTGGCTTGTTGTTCACCAGATCGTAGTCCAACCAAATGCCGGCTTGGGCGTTCCACAAATTATCCCGAATGGCTTTCACTAGGACACATGCTCTATCTTGATACTCAACGGCTTTTTTGGTATTACCCGCTTTGCGATTGAATTCGGCCAGGATCTTGCCACTCCGGAAAACGATGCAGTTCAGCTCGACGGGCACAATGGCAGAGGTTTTGATGTCTCGAAAGGATCCTTTATTGGAACCATCGACGGTTACATACCAGCGGGAACTGAAGTTCGTACCCGATTCAGCAGCCGACTTGAGTTCGGTGTACATAACCTCTCGGACCACAGGACTCTTGATGCTTGCCACACACTCCAGATCTTCTCGGTAGGCCTCGGGCCTGGGTCCTGCCGAGGA
The DNA here is from genome assembly GCF_004382195.2 of Drosophila sechellia. NCBI lineage: Eukaryota > Metazoa > Arthropoda > Insecta > Diptera > Drosophilidae > Drosophila > Drosophila sechellia. Next base: position 12,441,803 of record NC_045950.1, on the reverse strand, counting down.
ATCCCGATACTGATACATGGTCCTGCCCTTCACCTGCACCGAGTGCTTGCTGATGAAGGTATCGTACTCGGTTTCCAGCAGCGGCAGTGCTTCGAGGGCGTACTGCTCGTCCTTGGTCACCTCCACATAAGCCTTTACCATCATGATCAAGAGTGGAGGGTTCGATCGACCCGAGCAGTATATCCGGCCACAACCAGGCACAAAGCCATACTGCTTAACCAATTCCAAATAGTTATCGATCATGCCACGGGCTGTTTGATGCATGCCACACTGCAGCAAGCCGCGAATGATCCAAAATGATTCCCAGTAGCGATACTCGCGGCAATTCGAGGAGGGAACAATAAAGGGATTCGGTACGTAGATTATGGAATACTGATCAGGCTTCTCCTTGACCTCATCCTTAATCCGCCGACCCAACTCCTTCCAAAGTCCATTGACATCCGAACCGAACTGCTTGATTTCCGGGTCACAGATCCTGGCAAGAAACGAAGGCTGTGCTTTCCAATCCGCCGGTGTCCAGTGTTCCAGCTCCGAGCCAGGATCATTGAAGTGCTTCTGCAGTAAGAAAATATTTCTAAAATTATATCTATCTTATAGTCAAATTATCTTTTCTTAGGGTTTTTTCACATTTTACCTCCACAAACATTTGCAGGAACCTTAGAGATCCATCGTTCCTGCGGCAATTGCTGAACATATCGAAGTCGGCCAAAGTTTGTTCGGGTGTAAAAATGCAGCTCATGTCCACAAAGTGTTTGCAGTCGGGAAACATTTTCGATCTCTGGACAGCATCCAGCAAGGGACCCTCGCAGAAAACACCTCTATCTCAGGCGGAATAGAACCAATCAGTAGAAATTCCAAGTACCAGGATCTGCCTCCAGGACTCACCTGTTTTCTCCGCCCAGGACCTCAGCACCGCAGCGGCACTTATTCGCCATCTTCGACGAGTTGTTGGGTTTTTTTTATACCGAGCGATGTTCAGGCTGAGTGACTGATAACCGGTCCAAATTCGGGTTTCAGCCTAGATGTGAATCCCAGGCGACTGTGTTTTTGGGGCATAAATCAAAAAACCGAGCAGCAGCAGCCTCTGTTATATTGACCATTAAAGCAAATTTGTCGACATTTGCCATTAAGAGTCAACAATGCTCGGCCATAAATCAGCGTAAATAGACAGGAAGCGCCTGCGAATCCTCAGCTCTCCTTCCCGGCCACACATTTATTTTAAATTACCATAAATGCCCCTGACCGAAAACGAAACCAAAACAAGAGCAGCGTGGCGAACTTTGCCTAAAAGCTATTGGCCCCTGTGTCCATTTGTAATTTCCAGACAATTTATCAAACCAGCAAAAGCAGTGAAAGCAGCAAAGGAACAGCAAAAGGCAAGGGGATGCCAAGTGCCGAAGGCCAGAAGTCGGAATGGAAATGGCGCAGAAAATGCGCTTCAAGTGGCCATGGCCATGACCATCGACTGGATGGCTAGATGGATGGATGGATGGATGGAAAACCGGGGGGCAGCGAGTTCAAATAAAGTAAAAATTCTTCGATTCCTGGACAATCAAATTGGGATGGTGGAAAATGGAATAGTGGACAATCAGCCGAGGGCGGGTACTTCATAAATTTCTTCGACCGATCCACTTTAATGCAAGTTTTTGGCATCGGCATCTGTGTGGAAACTTCTTCAAGTACGAGAATTCGAAGGAGTACGGAAATTAGCCTTGTCGCAATCGCATTCTCTGTCGTCTGCAAAGTTTCAATTGAATTTTCGTCCGGCATAAAAATGCCAGCAACTTGAACATTTCGCCGTGTTCGAGAAGCGATCATCCACCAAGTAATTAATTTTGCATATGTGAAAGTGCAGCCAAAGGATGGGCATGGATGGAAGTCCTGACACTTGTCGCTACCCCTTGACCCCTCGGCAATGTGATCAACTTAACGAGGTGCCGCCAGTGAGGAGTCATGGAGCCAGTGCACCGACAAAAAGTTAATAGAGGTGAAGGTAGAAGAAGATCCTGAATGCAATCTTTTCTCATCATCATCGTCATCCGCATTCGCAGCTAATTGAGTATTCTTCCCTTAAGTGGACACAGCCGCCGCTGGCGCCTTTCAGCCTCATTTGCAGGCACGCACATAAATCAATAAGTTGCATTCGGCCTTAAATTAATTAAAAGGAAAATTCGCAAAGAGCAGTTGGTGTAGTTTTCCGAGTTTACTTTACTTCCGGCTGGCAAATACGTTGCAGTCCTTGCACTTGCAGTCTGTGCTTAAACACTCCGCCAGCTGACAGCAATCAATCAAAAATTGCACTGGCCTTAGCGCGACGGGTGGCGCCGGATGTATCACGTCCCAGCACCACCCAACCAGCACCACCCAACCAGCACCACCCACTGACCACCCACTTCCAACTTCGACGGAGCAGGAGCATGATAAATTGTCAACACGCTGACGTTTGTCTGCAGCGATTTAAAAACTACTTAAAATGTAAATGTTGTTTCCCTGTTGCTGCTGCTGTGTTTCGGTTTTATGCACACGTCGCGCAGCGTAGACTGCGAAAATCATGTTGTTGACTTTGAAAAAATATGTGTAAAAATGCGCTATTGTAAATAACAGGAGCATAAGCCCCCGGGGTGAGTCAGGATGCGGATAGGGGCGCCCGGCGAAGTGCCTCCAACTTGACTGACTGTCTGAGCGAGAGTGATGACATGGCAATGTCAACGTTAGCTGGGGCAGCAACATGGGTGGCAACATTCGTGGCAGTAACACCACGCGTACAGCGACTCCATGAAGATGCCTCGCCTCTGTGATTGCATTTTTACACTTGTCATGGCGATTTGGACCCGTGTTGCCTTTGCTTTGTCAGCTCGAGTGTTTGCAGCTTACACTGTGCAACACACAAGCAGCAGCCGCAGCAACATCCTGCTTCCACTTTGGAACTGCTGCTCCCCAAATGAGTTATAAATTCAGCTGTCAAGTATTTTGACAATTGATTAATTGAAATCGACTTGGAAAGTTACTACAGTTGATAAGCGGGCGCACACACACACACACTCGCACTCAACCGCCGCCGGAGGAAACGGAAGTGGGCTGTCAATCACTCCGCTCACCCCGCAGCCAGCAGCAACATCCATGGATCATTTGTTGATGAGCTAAACTTTGACCCGGTCAGAGATCAAACAAAAGGGGCTAGGGACTACGGGGCAAGCCGCAGACGCTCAAATTAAGCAAGAGTCTAGTTAAACAGAAAAGTTTTGCACCACCCCACCCCACGATAGACATCTCCGGCTGCCCTTCGAGTTGACAACCTAAATTGTTAGTTGGCTGATAAGCCGCCAGTCGACTGCCGACTGCCCCGCCCCCCATTCGCCGGAGTGGGCGTATATAACATTTTTATTTATATCACTATTTTTTATACAGTGGGCCAGGGGGTGGAACCAAAACCGAACGGAACACGCGCCACATGCCAACGACAAACAAATAAATAAAATTCCTCTTTCGGTATGAATGCCACCACCCCGCTGTAACCAAGGTTTTTTTTTCCAGGGGTCAACACTGCAGAGAAGTGTGTGTGTTTTACAAGTCTATTAACTTGTGGCGCTTATCTAATGCTGACAGCAAGTTTTTCACTTTGCCAAAGTTTTGCCCCGGAAAACGCAACTTCCCCTTCGGCTGCGGGGAGTGGGAAAATTGTGGGAGGAACTGGAGGAGTTTCGAGGCAGCTCTGATGTCAATCATTTGTTGATCATTTTTCTTTTTAGCCCATGCATAATATATGGCCGGCATTTGCAGATGACCACAAACATCTCCTCGCTGCACTGCGAGGAAAATTATGTAAGAAGAGTTTATGAAAAAATAAAAATAATAAATATTTCCAAATGTAACGATGTACGAGTAACTACAAATTCTGTTTAATTAAAGTTTTTTTAATCTTAATCTTATTATTTCCTTGTAGACAACTTAGAAACCTCTATTCTCCAGCGGCGAAAGGAAAAGTGCCAGACTGTCGGAGGGAAACTTTTGCTTCGGAAAACTCTTGATTTCCTTGGCCATAAGGACAGGGAATTGGTCAAGCTAGTGGCCGCTTCATTAAATGCGACGCTAAAAAGTTGCATCCGTGGAGCTGCTGGAAATATTTATGAACTGTCCGACTGCTGCCGTGTCATATACTATATGGTATGTTGGTGTGCGCGGTGAAGCATAGTTCTGGCCAAGTTCGAGTGTCACACCCCACCTGGCCACCTTTTTTCAATAAACGTTAAGCATTACTGTTATTAGTTTCCGGACGGGCACATAAAAACTTCAAGCCAAGTCGAGAGGAGACACCAGACACGAGACTCTGTTGCCCGGCGAACGGGGACAACAACTTTGTGTTGCTACTTTGCCGATGCTATCGACTCATGCTGTTGCTGTTGCTGTTGCAGTTGCCACTCTGTAGCAGCAACATGTTGCAGATGGCGATAGGGGCTGCGTTGACTAGTTGACTATGTTGCCATTCTGGAAATGGCTGAATGGGACCTATGGAAATTACGGAAACCGTGATAATTCCAAGTGCATTACATCCAAAGTCCTTGCGGCAGTGACAACAGAAGCAGGAGCACCAGGAGCAGCAGTTGCAACAGCAGTACAACAGCAACTTATTAACGCGCAATCTGAGCTCTGCAATTGACCGCAATGGAATGGAGCGGGGTGCTCTTTGGGGGCCAGTGGCGGATTCTGAAGCAGCGGCGATGACGGCCACGACGACAGACGGAAGCGGAAACGGCAAATAAACGCACGAGCGCTGACGTGCGGGCACCAGCGTGTCAGCGTCCGTGTCTTTGTGTTGCCGCTGCATGTACGTGTGTGTGTGTGTGTGTGTGTATTTGCTGCACTTGTTTGCATGCAACGTGGCAACATGGCAACGACAATGGCAGGAACAACAGCAGCAACAGCAGCAGCAACGGGCATTTATCTGGCTGCCCAGACCTGCCACGCCCCTCGTAATACATTGCGGTCGGGATGTTGCATGTTTGTGGGCGCTCGCCTGCGTTTGTATTTTTTTAATACCCATGCATTTTTAGGCTGAAGGGCATGCCCTTTTTATAAATGCTTTTCTAGAGTATATTTCAAGTTATGACATATAAAGAGTAAATAGAAAGTATAAGCTTATTAATGGTCTGATAACATTTTAATACTCATTGGGTTATTATTAGCAAACATTACAGCTCTCGTTTAATGTACGTAAATTGAACATATTATTCACTTTAATCAACTTTTGTTTATATTTTTAAAAATAACCTCCCTTATCAACGCACTGTTTGTTTATAAAAGTTCTTAGGAAATAGTGACTTTTCTGTTTTTTTTTACTGCTCTTTTTGAGCATTCGACTTTTCGTTGAAATAAATCTTACAAAGTGAATTCAGTTTTGCTCCGCTGTTTCAATTGAGATGACGCCTGCGGTCGTTCTGCTGACTTTTTTAGTAATCCTAAGCTTCGGATCTTATGGATATTCGCAGCTATTGGATTCAAATTGCATTGCATCGCACCGAATGAGAATAATTGGTGGTCAGGATGCTCAAAGGACTCCATGGATGGCTTACTTGATACGAGATAACACTTTCGCATGTGGCGGCTCACTGATTGCCCACCGTTCGTACTTGCAACTTATTAAGTATTGTATTTATAATGGTTTTTTTATAACTTTTTTATTTATTTCAGGCTTTGTTTTAACCGCCGCCCATTGCACGAAAGTCAACGACAACTTGTACGTTCTTAACATTCTTTCCTTAACTTTCTGTTTACTAATATTGTTTTTTTTTTTTTTTTTTTGCAGATTTGTTAGATTGGGTGAATACGATTCTTCGAGGACAACGGATGGCCAGACTAGACACTACAGAGTTGTTTCAATATATCGGCATGAGAACTACATAGATTTTCGGAATCATGATATTGCTGTGCTCAAACTGAGTCGGAAAGTCGTCTACGATGGTAACTTACTACATTTCTATACATATACTCTATACTCAATCTATATCTATACTTAATTTACAGCTTTTATCCGACCAATTTGCATTTTTTTTAATTCCGGCTATCAGTCCTTTGCAAACAGCATACAGGACTTTATTTTAACTGGCTGGGGTCAGATGGCCCACAACAAGATGCCCACTACACTGCAGAAAATGTCCCTGCGTCGTGTTAGTAATGAATATTGTGGTGTTCCAGGTCTTTCCATATGTTGCTGGAATCCCTTGCAGTACGCCTGCTTTGGAGATTCGGGTAGTCCATTGATGTCAGTTGTGAAATACGGACAGAGTACCATATATGTTCAGTTTGGGGTCACTAGCTCCGTTACCGGAAATTGCGATGGCTTCAGCTCATATTTGGATCTCACGAGCTATATCCCTTGGCTTTCCCAAACCTTGTCAAGAAACTGGGCCTAAATAGATCTAGATTGAAAGTTGGAAAGTCTTATTTCTATTTTTAATGGGTAGTAACTTAGTCTATAGGGCAAGTTGCTGATTTTGTTGGAATTTTCCACAGGCGCCATCGTTCGCATGCACGGCAAGGATTTCTCTGCTTAATTTGTGGTTTTCAACCAAACAGAGAAACGATGGTAGCAATGGACGATGGACATTGGACATTGGACGTTGGCAGATGGCGGAAAAGTGGCGGACGAGTCCACAGCTAACCAACTGTTCAACGGCAATTGCAATTGCAATTGAGGTTGCAGTCGCACGAATGTTCCAGGAAACCCTTAAATATGATTATGGCATACGAAAGGCCTACGAGCAGAGCGTCACTTTTCATGGTGGCGCTGATTTTTGCTTTTGGCCATCTTCGCTGGAATCTTTGCGGCATTCGCTCGGTAGCTTTTTGGCCAAGAGATTTCCACGAACTGGATTTAATTGTCACACATTACGGAACCACAATTACATAGAAAAATGCGCCAGCCAGCCAGCGGAAATGGCAACAATGCAAATGCAGCCACTGCAGCAAATAATAACCACCGACTGTGGCCAGCAAGGACCTTCACCTCCTCCTCCTCCTCCTCCTCCTCGTCCAGCCCTCAAATAAAATGCGCCATTTGCAATTGTAGTTTATTTTAATACCGCAATTAGTGTTGTTCTCCGGGCGGAGTGGTGGAGTGCTGGAGTATTTGTGGTTCGGTGGGTTGAGCACGCAATTGTTGGAAAGGTGGAATATCCTGGCGGATCCTGCCACGTTGCCATGTTGCCACACCATTTGAGGTGGTCGCATAAATATATATATGTATATGATGTACGTATATAATACAAGGTATGCAAAGTTTTTCCGGTATAAATGTACGATTACCAGTCTTTTTGCACTAACGCAATTGAAAAGCTGTCCATTTGGAAGCTCGGCCATTTGGAATTATTTGTGCCGCAGCCGCTGTTAATTGATTTTTAAGTGCCAACTGCAATCAGGTACTTCGATATGCATCAGGTGACACATGCAGGCTCAAATTATTTTCATCCAGCCTCGGAAAAAAGCATTAATGTAATCAGCGAAGAAAAAAATGTTTGCACAATACCCTTTTTAAGCAAAAACGAGGTGAAAAACCTTAACGCTTAGCAAATGAAACCACTTTGTTATTAATCTCCACTAACATTAACTATTCAGTAATAGCTTTTTATGCTAAATAGATTTTTTAATCATGATATGAAATGCATAAAAATTAAGTAAAATGCTTAAAGTTAAACACAGCCCACATCTAAATTCTCTCTAAATTCTTACTATGATTTTCTTGTATTTTTTAAGTTACAAAGTTGGCTTAAAATTAATTATTAATTTTTCAGTGGTATATAAAAATCTCTTAGGATTTTGTAGCACTCCATATCATGAGGCATATCAATCCGATTGAAAGTTAATTGCTCACCTCGCTGATCCCCTCGATTGGTTTTCCCCTTCTCTTTTTTCCTGTTTCTATGTGCAACGGGTGTAATCACATTTTATGTTGAACGCACTTAATTTTTTGCCCCAACTAAATGCCAATTAAAATACGTAATTATTTTTTAATGGCATTTTGTGGTCAATATCGGGCGATTGACGATGATTGCACAGCGGTGGATCTGCGGAGTTGTGGAACTCCACTACGATGACGGGATGCCGTCGTGACAATCCACATTTATGACGAGCAAATGGCCAGTATCCATATCAATTACATGACTTGTCAAAGCGGCGCCCGCCTAAAAGAAAAGTGCCTCACATGGGGTCGCATGTGTGTGAAGGGGAAGGGTAATATCGCCAGCAATTGCAGTTCAAGCAAGAATTCGCAATAAGGACTTCGATGTCCTGCAGCCATGTTCCCTGGCAAATGAAATTCGAGCAATCATCGCCATCAACATTTCGCTTTACTTCAAAAGGGACACGGCAGCAACATGCCGCAAGTGACAATCATTTATATTTAATAAACAACTAACGCATGCAGGACACACAGCATCGGCCAAGAAAATAACACTCAAGACGTGAACGAACAAGTTCAGTTTAAGTTCAATTCACTATTTTAACGATAATATTTATATTCCATTTGGAAACGATTGGTTTTTATATCTTTTAGTGATAAAATTGAATAATTATGGCAAATTTATAGACTGTTGGTTTTCTTAAAAAAATATTTGTATATAAAATATTTTTCAATATATTTATTTCCCAATATGCTTTGTATTTTTATGGCTACTTGCAATTACAAAATAAAGGTAGTGAATTGTGAAGCACTTATTATTTTCCTTTGTTTTTAAGCTAAATAAATTCAAATTCCAATTGCTTGCGAGTTGCTGTAAGACCTGCGATTGATGGCGGCGGGAAAGTGGGGAAAAGCCGGTCGGAAAAACAACAGCAAGATGACGAGACTAAGCGGCCATTGTCTCCGCCCCCCTTCGACCCCCGCCCCCCTTTGCAATGGAAATTGTTTACCATGCATTTTGTTCGATTCCGAGTCGAGGCGTCTGAATAATGCAGCAGGTAGTATCCTCTGATGGAAAAGCGGAAAAGCGGGCGTGGAAATTGGGGGGCGGTCAAGTAAATAAGCGAGCATGAAAGCGAAGACGAAAACAAAATGGGGCAGATAACAACAACAACAAGAACAACAACAACGCCAAAAGGACAACAATGCTGCATACACAAAACCGCTTGGAATCGCTTTGGGCGGCATTCAAATTGAATATTGAAAGCATCGAGCACAAAACTGCCAAACGCTTGAATTATGCATTAATGATGTCTGCCACACTGGACAATATAGTGGGTGGGGGGAGGAGTAAAGGGGCAAGGATTGAGGGGCGTTTGCAGGACACAAGGGTTTTTTTTTTTGATGCCAGGACAAGAACAACGGCAATGCGTCGTCCTCGTCGACTGACCACCGCTTATTAATTTTTTATGCGTCTGCTATTTTTATGGTCGACATGAAAGCGTTGGCCGCAAGCCTTTTATTTTCCTGGCCATTTTCGTCTAGCTTTCAATAGTTTTTCACCGAAATTTCCATTTCAACCAGACACGAGTTTGCGTTGGAAAAGTTACTAAAACTTATCTTAGATGGGAGGTTTTATTAAAAGAGATATACTAGAGTTTAATGTCAAAAGCTTAGCAGCAAAGATAAGAATTAATCATGTATAATATTTATTACTTTATTTCTAGAATCATTAATATAGAAATGTCATAAAAGTTCTATAGTTACTTCTATAAATGACAGTCAAATACATACATGTACACATCCAATTAAAGCAATTCGAAATCGCATGGTGTGCTATTATTGCCATGTCGCGTACTGTCAATATGCATTGTTCGCTAATGTTTCGCCAACTAAGTATTACGCTTTTTGTCGCCAGATTTTCCCTTTGGCTTAATTCCGTTTGAACGACGAACGTTGCGTTGGACAGGATTTCGTCCTGCAAATAAAACGCGCCCTTGACAATGGCCGTCAATATGCCGATATCGGTGGACAGAAAGACGTTAATTACCAACATTACCTCGCGCCCAATTATCAACCGCACAAATCAGCGGTGATGTAGGTACGGGTTACCTGATGCACCGTGTGCGGGGCAATGGAAAACTCATTACATGCCACAGGAGCCATCATCCGGGATTCGAAAGATAGCACATAGTGGGAGAGGAGAACTTGGAGCACGGGGGCGGGTGGCCAGGCGCCACGCCCACCAGGAGCGACCGCAACATGCTGTAATGCGTGGCTCCATCAGCATTTGCATGTGCAGCTGGAGCTGGAGCTGGAGCTAAATGCGCCCGATACTTAAAGCCAACTAAAGGCCATATGTTAGCCTACACTGCCAAAGGACAAACTTAATGTCAACACGCTAATCTGTCAGTCGGCAGGAGTCGCAGCGCAGGATGCGTTATGCGGGATGCTGGGCGGGGGAATGGGGGAATCTGTCATGGCGGGGAGTTCGGTCGGGGAGTGCGACTGCAAAGGATCTGCCACAATGTCGGGCCACTTAAGGAGCGCTGAATCGCAGCGCCTCGCTGCACAGGAACTCGAGGATATTGGAAGTGGGTGGTGAATGGGCGGGGAACACTCCTAGAAAATGCAGCGATTCTTAGACGAACTTCAATCCTTGGAACTTGATTTACTATTATTACTTAAGGCACTGTAAAACAATAAAAAATGATTCTTCTTAAAGGATTTATAGAAAGATATAAGGATACCATGGTCACTTAATCTCAAGTCAACAGCTCTTAAAATGAAAGATATTCTTATTTAATATAGTTTACTTTAAATTAATTTAGTACTGAATATAATATCTTAAAGGCCTTGAAAAGCATATAATACATTCAAGAATAGTGCGTACTTGTTAAATATTTTAATTTCGCAATCTTTTGAGGAAATACCAACAACCCAACTTCCCGCTGCTTAAAATTAATAATAATAAGGATGTTTAATATTTATAGAAAATTATTTGCTAGTGTATCGCCGCCTGGATGGCGCAACAATAATGCTGGACCCTTTGAAATGACAAAAATTGGTTGCTCTCCGTGCGGCTTGACGCTTGACTTGCCAGGAGACACTCGAGGGCACCACAAATGCCAAGCCGTCACCCGGCTACCCCGCTATCCAAGCACCCAACTAAACACCCACTGCTCCAACAACCAACTCCCACCCCCCGCGAAGGACGCGTCTTATCAACTATGCAGGGCTTTGTCTCTAAGCGATTGCAGCCGCCCCCCTTTTTTCCCATCCCACCTGCCCCTGCCCCCTTTTCGTCCTCGTAGCCAGCGTCTTTTGTTGCGCTTAATGAATTTTACGTAAATTTTACGAGCGCTGATTTCTGGCAGCAGCAGCACCACCCCAGCTATTAATCCACACTTTGGCGAGAGCACCACCCCCAGTGGATGGGTAAATTAGTGGGTGGTTGGGTGGTTAGTGGGTGGATGGATGAGACTGGTGCTCCCCTGGTTGTGCGTGTGTAATGACAAGTTCAACAACAACTCGACATTGTCGACTGGTGACGAGAACGACGTGCTCCGACATTTGTTTGCCCAAGTTATGCAAATATTTTTCCAGTCAAGAAGTTTTTGTTTAATTGCATATTTTGACTCGCATTACGCGTGTCATAAAGCAGGGATCCGGAGCTTACCACAATGCCAGAAGTTGGGCGGGGATTAGGGGCACTCGAAAGACATGTTCCTGCATTTTAGAATTCAAAGTTCAAAGACGAACCCATCGCCAAACTAAACAATCAGTTTTACGAGTATAGATCTCATTATGCCCAGACTTGCAATTGAACTATAGCAATCTTCCTTAGAAATAATTCTGAACACTGACAAAATCATGGAGGAGCCTTCAATATTGTCCATAAAATATAATTTATACTTTGAAGCTGACTTCATTTATACAGCAAGCTGTTTAAAAATTAAATTAAACAGGATTTATAGAATGGATGAAACTTTCTGCTTTAGACAGTAAAAATGGGTGAAGATTGTTTGCTTAATTGGTTACACGAAATGATGGCTAAGTATATTACCACCTCATATATGGTAAACCAAATAAAACTTTTACTTTTTTCGGAAAAAAGCGATGGATTCGATTTTCATTGCCTGGACAAATTCAAAAAGTTCACATTTTTGAGGCATACTTATCGCGTATACGCTTTCCTTCTTTTCCAGCCCTGACAGTTTCCGAATATCGGGTATCGAGTATTACTTTCTACCTTTCAATGACAATGACCGGCGACTTTCTCACTTTCTTCGTACGCTTCTTACTGTCGGAACACAAGAGCTCACAAAGGATTATGACAAGTGCTGGCGACTGGATCGAGGAGCTGGAACAAGCTACTCTACTGTCGATTCAGGAGGATAATGGTATTGTTACCAAGGTGTACGTAGCGCCCTGTTTGCAGCCGAGAATAAAAAAGAATGTTTTCCCGGTGGACAACACGCAACTCTTCCACTGTCCGTTTTGCTCTATTGCGATTCGCACGGCCGGTCCCTACAAGGTCCATCTGATGGCCTGCAAAAGACGCTGGGCACGCATGATGAAGGATGCGCCGGACGTGTCCCAGCAGCCGTGCAGCATTTGCAAGAAAACCTTCTCATCGGTGGATGCCCTGGTCAGCCACAGGCTCCTGCATGGAATTCCATCATTGAATCGCACCTGTGCAGCCTGCAATGTCGAGTTCGAGACGGATCTGGAGTATCGCACCCATTTGGAGAGCCATCTAATACCGTCCGAGTCCACGGATGAGTCCGACGAAGGGACGTACACCATCACCAAGACCTTCACTTGCATTTTCTGTCGCACGGAATTCGAGGCCAGCTTTAAGCCTGGCCAAGTGACCCGCCGATACGGGTGCGACGCATGTGTCGTAAGGCTGAAGGCCCAGGAGGAGGAGAAAAAGATCTTTGGGAAGAGAAGGGCCCAGTTAAGCTGTGATCGTTGTGGGAAAAAGTACAAATATGAGGGTTTCCTTCACCGTCATCTGAAGATTTGCCAGATGCCGGATAAATCCAAAAGAAAGCGTGAGATTGAAATCAACGAAGCCAGTTAACCTACAGAGAATTTATACAAAGTTTTAATAATTGATTATACACATTTGCACATTTTAATTTTAAACTAAATAAATATATTTTTAAAATATAATATTTTTAATAATTTTCAAATTATGGCGCCCGTCCCACCGATATCTATTCCGATTTACTTTCGATGTGGTCACACTTATCGATAATTCCACCGTGGCGTGGTATTTTTGATTTAAAGCGTTAATCGATTTCCCACCCAGCTGCACGTGTAAATTTTTTTGCAGTCTACAGAAAAGTTCGTAAATAAACGAATTTTAGTGCATTTCCAGCGAACACGATGAGTTCAGACGAGTCCAGCGATGGATTTGAGGAGCTGCAGAGTCTAAAGGCTCTCTACGGCCAGCAGGAGAAAGAGAAACCGAAAAATATCAAAAGGGAACGCTATATCCCAAAGGCCTCGCAGGCCAAAGAGCTGAACTATGTGGAGGTGCCCATGGAAAAGGTGCTCTTCGGCGACAGGCAGCGACTGCTCACCAATCTAGCCAAGTCCGTGGGACACAAGTTACCGAACCATGACGAGGATGAGCAGGAGGGAAATCCCGGCCAGGCAAAGGCAGGCGACAAGCGAAAAGCCGCCTGGTCGGATTCCGATGACGAGGACCTGCAGGTGGGCGATGTCAAGAAGGCCACGAAGCACACGGGTCCACTGAATCACCTGCGAAAGGATAAATCGTACAAGGAGTACCTTACGGCGCGATTCCAGCGCACGCTCAACCAACCCAAGTGGGCCGAGAAGAAGGTCAAAAACGAGGACGACGAGGACGAATCCTCCGACGAAGAACTGCTGCGGACGGTTGGCTTCATCGATCGCAAAGCCCGGAACAGTGATCTGCCCCAGAAGACTCTGAATTTTAAACGGGTCAAAGACCTCAACAGGGCCACATATTCCGAGGGTAATACCACCAGCATTCAGTTTCATCCAACCAGTACTGCTGCTCTAGTGGCGGGCATGGACGGCCTAGCCACCATCTACGCTGTGGACGGGCAAAAGAACGAGAAGTTACACAATATGCGCTTCAAGAAGTTCCCGCTGGCCTGCTCGAGGATTGCTCCATGCGGCACAAGGGCGTTCTTCGGTTCCGTGAAACCATACTACTACTCCTACGACTTGCTGGAGGCCAAGGAATCCAAGCTGAAGGTGCCGGGTGCAATGTCGTTTATGCACCGCTTTGAGGTGTCTCCATGTGGCAAATATATCGTCACTGCTGGCAAGTATGGAGCCATTCACCTGCTCACGGCCAAAACAAATGAGCTGCTGCACAGCTTTAAGCAGGAGGGCAAAGTGAAGGGATTCACTTGGTCTGGTGACTCCAAGAGGATCCTCGTCTGCGGTTCCACTTGCAATGTCACCGTGCTAAACCTGCGCCAGAACCTCATCGAGCACACCTTCATGGACGACGGCTGTATACATGGAGAGTCCATTCAACTGTCTCCCAACCAACGCCTACTGGCCACCGGCACTCAAGAGGGCGTGGTCAACATCTACGACTACGAGAGCGTTTTCGCCTCCAAGGCCCCACAACCCGAGAAGCGCTTCATGAACCTGCGGACTGCCATCACGGATCTACAGTTCAATCACTCATCTGAACTGCTGGCTATGTGCTCCAGTGAGGCGCCAAATGCTTTTAAGCTGGGCCATTTCCCCAGCGCTACTGTGTACTCCAATTTCCCGGCACAGAACGAGAATGTTGGCTTTGTGACCTCCATGGCCTTTTCGCCGCACAGCAGCTTCCTGGCCTTTGCCACTAGGGGCAAACAGGTGCCGCTCTTTAGGCTTAAATACTTCAAGGGTTATTAATTGAAGGCGATATGATGTTTACAATAAATTCTTATATAAAATCATTACTCTTTATGTCGTTACAATAGAACCATCTTTATTTAAGTTAACAATTTAAAGGGACTTATTTTTAGAAAGGAGCTCGGAAAATATCGCGTTTCTGGGAGTCTTGAATCTTGCCAATGTCTTCCAGCTTCTTGCTGATGTTCGTCGACTGCGATTCGATCCACTGCAACGAATTCATATGGGCATTAAGGATTTTTCCGATCTGTATGATGGGATCTGTGGTGTCCTGGCCCTTGTTGGCCTCGTTCAAGTTGTCTATGATCTCCTTTAGGTCCTCGGACATCTGCTTCAGTTGCGTGTCCAGATTCTCCACCATCAGGTAGGTTTGGCTGCGTTCCATGTCCACTCTCGGGAGATTAACGAATTCCTTCTCAAGCGGTCCCAGGCTGTCCTCAAGCTCTTTTTGCTGCGTGGCTATAAACTCCAGCTCCTGGTCCAGCACTTGCTGATCGGTTTTCACTTTTTTGACGGCATCGTTAAGCTCGACGATCTTCTGGTTATTGCTGATGAGCAGTTTGTCCCAGGCGTTGATCTGAGTGGCCTGTTCGGTGAATACCTTTTCCTGTTCCTCGAACTCCAGAGTCCACTTGTTGATATGCTCCTCCAGTTGGTGGTAGGACAATTGGGATGCCGCGGAAACGGCCGATGAGTCTGTGGTCTTGGTCTCGGTAGTGAGATTGGCAAAAGCACCGCCAGTACTTAAAGTTGGGGCCGGTGCAGCTCCTTGCGTCGGCGCTATGGCCGCCGGAGCTGCAGTCAGAGTTGTGGGCGCAGCGGCAGTGGTCTTAGGAGCTCCCAATCCAGACCCGCCCAGCAATCCAGTTGTGGTAGCTGCGGTGTTCGGTGCACTGGTTGCTATAGTTGGCACCACAGATGCCGCTGGCTGAGCCGTAAAGCCTCCGAAGGCGGCAGGAGCAGCAGAGGTTCCAGTCGCGGTCGCAGAAGTGGTGGAAGCTGGATTTGCGGCTTGAGTGCCCAGCGTGAGGGGAGCTGAAGCAGTGCCGGATGCCAGGCCAAATCCAAAGGCCGGTGGAGCCTGCGCCTTGGCGTTGTCTGCATCTCCGCCACCGATACAAGCAGCAGTTGCCGGTGTTCCGAACGAAAATGTGGTTTTTGTGGCGGGAACCGTGGTTGCTGCTCCTGCAGCTGGTGCTGCGGCTGGTGTTCCTGTGCTGAGGCCGAACGAAAACGACGATGATGCGCCTCCGGTCGGGGCGGCGGTTGTTGTTGGCAACTGGAATGCCATGCTTTAACTTAAGACAAAAAATATAATTTCAATCAAACGAAAATAACACGCCAAAATCAACTAGTGTGACCCTTCCTTGGAGTTCTGCAATGTTGTCGGTGTTGGAAATCAACTAAATTTGAGATCAAGTTAGCTATTTTCAAGCCAAACTATTTGTAGTTTAAAGATTGGGCGGCAAAATTAAATTTTAAAATTCTTTGAAATGGGAATACAAGTGAAGTTCTTTGCTGAGTCAGCGATACATTTAAACTAAAACATGCTAGAAACCAAAACATTTCTGTTATTCTAACGTTTTCAATTACCTTTTACACTTTTAAAATATATTTAAGTCTGTGTCCGTTTTTTTTAACCAGCGATCAGCTAACTTGGGAAATCGACAAACAACACTGGTCGTGAGCTATGTTTTAGCTCCAGTTTTAGTCGTACATGGAAAATTCATTGCGTGCAACTTAAATAAGAAAACTAATGAAAATCAAATCAGAAAGAAAACGGAGTCAAACGTACAAACAAGTTGAGGACAAAATCAATAACGAAACACCGGCTTTAATTAGTCATATTTTGCTATCTGTAAGTGGAAAGGCGATAAGGTAACATTTGGGTCAAAAGAATTCAATTACAAGCCCAAAGTGCAGCGGCACTCAGTTCAGTAATTGCATTTTGCTAAATCAGCTAAACACATGTGTTCTTCCTATCAGAAGGTTCGTTCTGCGTACCTGTGTAGGTTCTCTTCAGAGCTGCGCCAGCCACAAAAGTAGAAAAAGTACCTAAGGTACAAACGACTTGCCGTACAACAATTACAGCTCGTCTTTAACCTTCGTTTTTTTGTTTTAAATTAAATTCTTTATACGATTTTTATAAGATCTAAGATCTGATCCTTAAAAACAGAAATTTTAAATTATTTTTAAAAACCAGTTCGAAATTTCTTAATCAAAAGACCATAGTTCTAATATTATGTTAGTATTTCCCATCACTCCAGTCTACTAGGCTCCCAAATATTTCCTTAACTTTGTAGGCCAGTGTAGCTGGCAAACAGCAGCAGAATTGAACAACAAAAGCATATCAGAATCAGAAGCCACTATTCTCGGTCTCTCCTCGATTTTCGCTGTTTGCTCCCTGTGATCGCTGTGAACTTGGCGTGATAAGGGGCTCCGGCTCCTCCTGCAATCGAGAAAGCCCGCTGTTTGCGCCACCCGGCGAACACCAATCAGTCGATGGGAGTGCTCCGCTGCAATAGCAATTAGCCACTAACCTTCTGCCAGCTCTTCAGGTGCCATTCCCCTTCCTCCAGCTCCTCAGGTGCCCCGCGCAAACAGAGTTATCTGGAGTGCCGCCCGCTGGAGAATATAAATTCCCTGGGTGCCCAAAGGCCAGGATTCAGTCGGTGCCACTAGCTCGCCATGTACGGAACGTGGGGCGTCTTTCTGGGCGGGATTCTCCTGCTGCAGGTTCTGCAATTATCCATGGGCCTCGATAATGGCCTGGCACTAAAGTGAGTATTAAATTTTGATTGGATTCTTGGCCACTTAATTGAAATTGTATCGATTTTAGGCCACCTATGGGCTGGATGTCCTGGGAACGGTGAGTAATCTTTATCAGCATCTCTCAACTAGATTAGATCATAAAGAATTATCATTACGTCTAACATTTAAAATGAAATTAAAGTAAAAATTAGGCCTTGGCATGAACTTTTACACGCGACCTGCACTAACGCATTAGTTTACTCAATTTCACTCACTAATATAAATATAGTCTATTTATAGTTTCTTTGAATTTTTCATTACACGTGTTTTACTTACAGCTTCCGTTGCATTACCGACTGTAAACTGTATCCGGATGAGTGCATCAGGTAAATACCCAAACCCAACTTAGCTCCTTAAGTGTTCCATTACTCCTTGTTCATTTCACCTGTTTCAGTGAAAAACTATTCCGAAGACATGCGGATCTTCTGGTTTCTGAAGGATATGCGGATGCTGGCTACGAGTACGTCATCATAGATGACTGCTGGCTGGAGAAGAATCGCGACAACGATACCCAGAAGCTGGTTCCGGACAGAAAGCGCTTTCCCAACGGCCTAAATGCTTTATCCGATCATGTAATTTATAATATATAACTCTAGCCCTCCAGGCTGCCATACTAACACAAATGACTTGCAGATCCACTACCAGGGTCTGAAGTTTGGCTTGTACCAGGATTACGGCACCAACACCTGCGCTGGCTATCCCGGAGTGATCAAGCACATGAAGCTGGACGCCCAGACCTTTGCGGATTGGGACGTGGACTACGTGAAGCTGGACGGCTGCTATGCGAATATCAGCGACATGGCCACGGGCTATCCGGAGTTCGGACGCCTGCTCAATGAAACTGGTCGTCCGATGGTGTACTCCTGCAGTTGGCCCGCGTATCAGGAGGATGCAGGAGAAATGCCCGACTATGAGTCACTCAAGCAGCACTGTAATATGTGGCGCAACTGGGACGACATCGAAGACTCGCTCGAGTCCCTCATGCAGATCATGGACTACTTTGCTAAGAATCAGGACAGGATTCAGCCGCATGGCGGACCAGGACACTGGAACGATCCCGATATGCTGCTGTTGGGAAACTACGGCTTGAGTTACGATCAAAGCAAGCTGCAGATGGCCATTTGGGCCATTATGGCGGCACCTCTAATTATGTCCAATGATCTGGCTGCAGTTCGTCCCGAGATCAAGGCTATACTGCAGAATCGGTTGGTTCAGCTTCGATATCTTATCTTTTTAGACTCATTGGTAAACTATTGCTCATTGCAGTGCGGTTATTGCTGTGGACCAGGATGAGCTGGGAATCCAGGGCCGTCGTGTTTTGTCCCGCAACCAAATCGAAGTCTGGAAACGTCCCATTACGCCAGTAACCAGGAGTGGACATCACTCCTATGCCGTCGCCTTCGTCAGTCGCCGAGATGATGGCGCTCCCTACAGGATCCCCTTCACGGTCAAGGAGTTCGGACTGACGAATCCAAATGGTTATAGTGTGCAGGATCTATACGATGTCAGCAACAAGTTGGGCATCTTCCAGTCGGAGAGTCAGTTCATCACACGCGTCAATCCCAATGGTAAAATCCGTTGCAAAACCTTATCTAGCCCTGACTTACTTAATTTTCCCCACCCCCAGGCGTAACTTTCTACAAGTTTACAGCGTTGTAAGCCCAAGATATGCAAATCAGCCGCTGCCATTAAATCGAATATGCTCTTATATACACACTATTTCCACATTGTCCAAGGACGTTGCATCGATGATCTGTGTAATAAGTTAATCCCGACAATAAATAACAGGTAATCACAGAAGAGTTCGACTTTGTTGATTTTTATTGTTTGTTAAACAATTGATTGTGTGCATTACACACAGGTATAAGTATTGTACAATTATAGGCATAGATTGCAGTACCGACGCTAGTTAAGACTTGTTCCATTATATAAATAAGGTCTGATTGGATGAAAGAGTTAATTCGCAAGCTTGTATAAATAAGAAGTGTAGTAGTATATACGCGACAAGGACCCGGATAAGAGCAAAAGGAATGCGATCCATTGGGATCACACCAGTTATAAATAGATACCATCTACAGCTACAGCTTACATGGGTTTGGTCGAGAGAGTTAGAGTTATTGTCAAGTTGTAGGCGAAACCGAAACCAAACCGAAGGAACCATAGCCCGGGGTTAGTGCACCCCATTGCTGATGGTCGGCGTGCGCTCGTAGGTGCGTCGATGCAGCGCATCCACATCCTTCAGATAGTAGGTACCGGGAAACAGTGCAGAGATGCTGCCCGTAGGCGTGTAGGGCGCCGCATGGTTGTTCTTCTCCCGCACCTCCATCAACGCGGAGAACTGCTCGGGCGCAACCTTCTCCCGTGAATTCAGCAATGGCTGCACGTATTCCAGCTTCGAGACAAACTTTTCGAAAGCAGCCGCATCCTGGGTCACGCTTATCGAGTACATGGAAGCAGCCAGTCCGGATCCGTAGGAGAACAAACCAATGCGCTTTCCGACCAGCTCATTGGCTGGTCCGCCAATCAACAGAGACACCAAGCCGGAGTACACCGAGGGGGTGTACATATTGCCCACTTGGTTGGCCAGCAGCAGCGATTTCTTGGTCTTGCTAGCAAAGATGTCGGCGGACTGCGTCATGAAGGCCTTCTCCACATCGCGATCGAAGTAGGTGCTCTCCAGGGTGGCGGTATTGAAGCGTTCCAATTCGGGAAACTGCTTTGTTCGCTCCTCCTCACTGCTCAGCAGGAAATCGTTGAAGCTCAGGCGACCCACAGATTTTTGCACCAACTTGCAAAAGGGTGTGTGGAATAGGATAGCATCGAAGGTGCTCAGGCTGGCCGGCTGCTTGGAACTATCCTTCTGCTGCTGGTCGAACTTCTTGCGATACAGCCTGTAGCAGGTGTCCAGAGCAGAAAGGTAGCACTGAATAGAGAGCTTTCCATCTACCGTGGGATATTCGGAGCTGAGGTCCGGCTTGTAAAAGTCGTAGGCGTGCTCCATGTGCGTGGCGCGTAGTCCACGATCGAGGATAAGCGGCGCATTTGGACCCACCAGCATAGCCACAGCACCCGCACCGCCAGTTGGGCGCGCTGCACCCTTGGCGTACACGGCGATATCAGCACAAACGGCCAAAGCCAGGCGGCCGTCCCAGCTGGAAGATTCCACCCAGTTGACGGCATTGAAGAGCGCCGCCGTGCCGCCGTAACAGGCGTTTGTGGTGTCGATGCCCTCGATGTCCGTGTTTCCGCTCTCGGCGAACAGCTGCATCAGCACGGACTTCACCGACTTGGACTTGTCCACAATGGTCTCGGTACCCACCTCCAGTCGTCCGATCTCCGAGTGGTTCACATGGTGTCGCTCCAGCAGGCGACTCACAACCGTCAGGCAGAGAGAGTTAACATCCTCGCGGTCCGAGCAGAAGCCCATCTTGGCCTGGCCCAGGCCAATTGTGTACTTGCCCGCGGAGGCACCATCGAAGGTCTCCAGCTCCGTCTGGTCCACGTACTGGGAGGGGAAGAGAATCTCGATGGCGCGTATGCCAACGTTCTCGGGCCAGTGGGATGCCATGATTGTATCCGGTTATCTATTTAATCCTGAGCTCTGTAAGAGAGACAATCGGGATACTTTTAGTGGAAGCTTTGGTATGAGATTAAATATTTAATTCAATATCTTTGTTATTAACAACTATAACAATCACTATTTGCGTTTCGAAATTGCTGCAGTAAGTTGAAGCTAAGGCCTTGTTTAATTTAATTTAAGCAGAGTTCTCGATGTGGCCCGAATTCCACTGCCAATTGGCATTGGGAAACTTTCTCCCCGCGCAATCACGGCGTATTTATAATGCTTACAAATTGTACGAGGCAGAGACAACCTGTTGCACGCTCGAGCTGCGTTGGACGTGTGTAAGCCAGTGACTTTGGCTGCGGCTGAAGAAGTCATCAAAGTCTGCCAGCCAGAGGCCCCCGTCTTGGGGGCCAACTGATTTCCCTGGCTGAGAAACTGAGCAGAGAGAGAGAGAGAGAGCCGCCGGAGCGGAGAAAGTTTCCCCCGCTCAGGCGAGCTCCACAAAAGAGAACACTAAACCGCTGTGAAGTAAGCCAAAACACACGCATCGCAATAAATGTAAGCCAACAAGACAAGCCTAAAGAGCCAAAGGGACAGGGGCGTGGATGCTGCGGCTACACGCAGAGAATTTATGATGAAATATATAGATTTTACAATAGATAATCATTTCTATTAAACTTCTGTTGTCGGAGAACAAGCTACAAAATATGTTTCCTTCAAGAGAAACATCTTAATAATTATTACTTTAGCACAATAACTCGTTTTTCAAAACCGCTTCCCTTGAAACTTCTAAATTTTCACACATTTTAATTTCAGTTAGCCGCAAATTCTAATTAAAGCAAAATTATAATCTATTACTATTATAAAACTATTATGTTTTTCAATCGAAATAGAATGGAATTTTGCTCGGTGGAGCATTGTGGGACAGCCTGGGAGCGTCTTCACCCATAAGTGGGTCATGCCCACCAAGCACCAAGCACCAAGCACCAACCACCACTCTCCCTCAATCACACGCGTCCATATTGTATAACCGATAAGAGGTGCGAGTGTGGCCCAAACCCGAAAAGCGGTTGACATGTTTACCGTTACGTTTAGCACCTGCGACTACTGGCCTATTGACTATAGGTTTTCACTTTTCGGCCCGGAACTTAGTGGATTTGTGGAAAAAAGGCTGGGTAGCGCGAAGCTCACTCGATCGGATCTCTCCGCGGACTGACGGCACTCGAGGCGCTGCACTGGCATATGAATATGACCATGACGACGGAATTGGCAGTGGAGAAGCCACCTAGCCACCGAGCAAACACAGAGGCAAGAACTTCGGGGGAATAGGCGCTGTAAGTCAATGCCAATTGCTGAAAGCGCTCGGCGAACAAATAGCGATCGTGCATAATTACGGGAAATATTTATCGCACAGATACGGCCAGCGAGCACGAAACACAATCGTCGGGGGCTAAGAAGCCGCCGGACTATATATGTAGATATGCACATGGATGGCCTGTTGCGATGGGGTAAAGATCAAAGGCTGACTGACCATCGCTGATAAGGCCGGAACAAAGCGGCTTCCTTAAAAATGCCACCGAATGGATGGGACACTATTTCCATTTCAGTGACAAAAGCTGGGAAGTGACTTCCACTAGCTTTTCTCGATTCATTACTTAAGGCATGCCTTTAGGAATTAACAACAGAATTATATTTATAATTAAAATCTACTAATTTTCTTACTGGTATAACCTAAATTGGATTATCATCTTTTGCGAACACTATCTTCAAACGTGATTCCAAAGCACATAAACCCAATTGGTAATTGATAAAATATTCCATAGAAATCACTTAAAATAAGTTCATAACAAGAAGTAATTGTGATATTACTTGAGTGGTAGTTAAGTTAATTAATACCGTTTAGTTAAAGTAAGCAAAATTAACAAATAAGAGAATATTTTGTCCTATTGTGCAAGAGTATGAATCATTATCTAAAGTCATGAAACTCTAATTTCAAGCAATTTGAGCCATTTAAGTCATTAATTCCTCGAGTGCCTGCGTGGAATAAAGCCCACCCGGTGTTCCTAAGCAGCCCGTGGATTTAAGTATGGAAATGGATGCACTGTTTATGCGGAAAAGGAGCCATCGAGGGGATGAGTAAGGGGCACTGTTGTGGTTTTGTGCTCTTATTTTTAGCACTTCGGTAATGGGAAATCTTTGAATAAACATTTCCTGGAACTGCTGCGCACTTGGCTAATTGTTTACTCTTGAGTCATTCTTTTTTTTTCGGCTGCAGGAGGGTGTGGAGGTGGGGGAGGAGGAGGTCAAAGGTCGGGATGCGCCCGACAGAAATACACGTGTATTTGAGAGCCGGGAGATAAGCATAGTTTAGGGGTCAGGATTATGAAACTGGTCTATGGGGCGAAACATATCACTGGAAGTTGATAATTTCCAGATCTACACTATTACACACGGCTGGAAAAACACTGTGAAACAGCTTTTCTCGATTTACAATAACCAATCCTAGTTGCACACATATTATGTTCCTCCGACTTCTGGTTACATCAGCGTCCAAGCTGACCACCTGCCACGCCCACAGCCCTTATCCAGCGCAACACGAACAGTACTCGCACTCGCAATTAACTTACTTGCTAATATCAATGGTCCAGGGCGGGCGATATGTTTAAAACTAAACTAATCTGGAATAAAAGTAAGCAATGAAACTGCGGCACCTTAGCCGCAGGCAGTGTTGGAGAGCGCGCGGCTCTGGAACAGCTGCTGGCGGAGTCAGCTGTTTGGCTCGCTGGCTAAGCAACACTGGCGCCATCACGTGAATCTCGTGGGCATTGTGAACTGTCACTTTTTTCGCCAGCGCTTTTCTCACCACACAATTTCGTTCGCATTTGTGGGTGGCGGCGGTCGATTTGCGCTGATTTTTTGGCAAAGAAAAACGCACTTGCTGTTTTCAGATAGCACAAAAAGCACACCAGTTTCGTTTGCAATCAACCAGAGTCGCTGAAAAGTAAGTGCCAACCGTAAGGAATAGTTAACTCGGCGGGTTTTCCACGTCGCCGTGAAAAGTGCAAAAGTTACCCCCCTGACTAAAAAAGACCGATTACTACATCGCAGTAGGTCTGCTGACCAGGGAAAGTGCGCAAATCTCTTGTAGATTATTGAAGATAGTGAGAAAATTAGTTTTTGCAATGTGGCTATGATTTTTTGTCGAAGCAGTGTGACCCTGAAAATAAGAGTTCGCCAGTTTGTTGCGATTCGTTCCACGGCAGATTGTCGCAAGGTCTGCGGATGTATCTGGAAATATCCAGCTGATGATCGTGTGGGCTAAGGGCGGGGAGTCGGGAAAATGTGTGAAAAGTGTTTTGGTTTTTGTGCTTAAATGAAAAACCCGTGAGCAGCGGAAAATTATCGATCGAAAAACTGTCATGTGACTGTCAACGAACAGCTGACATTGCGAGAGCAACTCACCACAGCAAGTGGTGAAAAGAGCGCAAGAGTCGATTGGTAATTTGAAAGAGAACACAAAATTCTCTTTCGCTCTTTGGGTAAACAAAATAAGTTGGAAAATTTTGTTTAAAAATTGAAATACTTTTCGGTTATTTTGCCACAAGGCACGTATTTCGCTGATTAATAGATCGTGTTGTGCGAAAACAAGCAAATACACTTTGATGCGCTGCACGAGGATTAATAAATAATCATATTGCGTGCAACAAGGACCTTGATGAAAACCAAGCACATTTATTCTACATGATATATATACTCTACGAAACTGTAGGCAAAACTCAAACACGGCCAATGGCCAATAAGGCGGAAATTCAAATGGCCAAACAGCTGCTGGAATTCCAGCGCGTGCTTATCTGTATGTCTGTGTGCAAGGTCTCCCGAGCCACCCACTTTCACCCACCCGTTGCCAGCCACCCACCCACATTCCACCCCCCGGCAAGCACATTATTATTAATTAATTTGGGCGCACACCCACTGCGGCGAGGATATCGTCAAAACTTTGTTTTCCTCCTTTGTTCCATTTTTTATTGTCTTTTGTTTTCGTCGCTGCAATTTCCTGTATTGGATTTGGACTACCCCAACTGGATGTGTATCTAGATTTGGATATGGGTATGAGTATGGGCTTGGGATCGGGATATGGATTAGGTCCTGGACCCCAGGCCCTCTCCATTAGCGCCAGCCGTTGGCCAGTCAGACTGTCTCCATTCGCCTGGCGACGCGTTGGCTGGAGCCCTCCGCTCATCGTCCCTCAGTCCTCTATCTTCGCATTTCCCTGGGACTCGGGCCAATCCACGTCATCAGTTCAACATGAACATGGCAGCATAACAGTCGGTAACTCCTGCTCGTCGTCCTCCCTATCGGCCCATATATCTATCTATCTATCTATATGTGCTTCCCTTTTGGCTCGCAGAAACTTGACTTGCGCTGCTAAAAATAAACATATGTATGTAGTTGTGCACTGGAAACAAAACGTGCCTAGTTGTCTGTCATTGCAATTCCGCAAGTCACCTTATGGAGTACGAGTATAATGAGCATATGTTACAACCTAAACATGAGGGGTTAATTATCATGGGCTACATTCTGCCATTAGATCATCACTACAGCCATTACTAAAATCTGAACTTTTATACCTAGATAAATTAGATAATAATATTCACATATCAATTTCGTATCATTTTACATGTCACTGAATATCCAGTTTGAAAGCATTTGGACCTTTGATTACGCTGAAAAGGATGCACCACATATATATATATGTTTATCTCCGAATTGAGCATATAAATTTATTTTTAATACATGTACCAAATGATCTTGCAAAAATGAACTTTTAATTTGACTGATCACCTGGTTATGTCATTCTTAACCTTCGTTTTGATCCCAAATTATACTTTATAGCCTCGGGTGATATTTTTTCTTTGCGTGTTTCCATATCCCATTTACCATTCCTCGTTGTCTGTTGCCAGGATTGTTGCTGTTGTCACTCCCGCCCCCTCCAGTTGTTGTCCTTGTTGCTACTCCCGACGCTTCCTGGGCGAGGACAATGCACTGCCTTGACTTTTGATGGGGCAGGAGGAGGAAGGCGGATCTGGAGACGGAGCCGGGGAGCTGGGCTGTTGTCACTCCTTGGGCTCGTGTTTTGTTTTCGTGTCTCTTTATGAAGGCCATCATGGTGGTTATGTAATAACAGTGCCGACCATAGGCCGAAATTGGGTAAAGTTAGATTTATATCTCGTGGCGTTTGCTGTGTGATTACTCATACGCCCTGTGGCAGGAGCAAACAGAGGAGTAGCGACGCTAGGAGTCAGCGACACTTGCCCAAATTGAGCACTCGTTTTGGTTTTGGGCCTTGGCGCCTTTTTCCTTTACTGCTTTCCGTGCCTTCCGTGCGGCTTCGTCATCACAACCGGACGGATTCGTGTTCGGCTGACGAACCGGATCGCAGATACTTCGGCCGTTGGTTTTTTCGACTTTCATGGCATCTGGTCGTTAGGCCAGCCGTCATTCGGCAACGAACCCCCGACATAGAAGCACGTCAGCATGTGGCACAACCGGAGAAAGTAGGAAAAACAAACGGAGTAGAGGAAAAGCCCAAAAAAACGAACGACGGCCAGGGAAAAATGCCAAAAAACCTGGTGGAAAAGTTCCTAACCATTCTGTTGAGACGCAAGGAGTGCTAGGATCAAGTGTTTGTGTAAGCAACGAGGCCTGTACAGTGTACACATGTACATATACACCATCGAAACATAGACAAACTGGCGCTGGACTGTCTGGCGCCAGAGTTTGGGGTTGTGATGGTTTCATTCGGGGAAATGGTTCCTTTGTCTGGGGAAAGTGCACTTTTCAGGGCTCGATCACATATACATATATGTACGATTCAGTTGCCCGATGGACAGTGTTAATTAAATTTTCATCGGCAGAAACTTTCGAGTCATTCAATCGATAGGAGGAGTTACATAAATTGGGAGGGGGTAATCGATTTAGCAAGGTCACAGACAAATTGACTCCGACTTTTACTCACTCCCCAATTTATTCACCCCTCAAATAGCCATCAAGATGATGTCTGAATACTGGATTATCTCGGCCCCTGGCGACAAGACCTGCCAGCAGACATACGACACGATGAACAACCTGACCAGCAAGCAACACAACCTGTGCAACAACTACAAGTTCCATATTCCAGATCTTAAGGTAAGTTCATTGCATAATTACGTAACGGTTGTGGAATATATTTGGATGTACTCAACATCTAACCATTATTATTAAATCATTAAAGGTGGGCACCCTCGACCAACTGGTGGGCCTCTCCGACGATCTGGGCAAACTGGACACCTATGTGGAGCAGATCACCCGCAAGGTGGCCAACTACCTGGGCGAGGTGCTCGAGGATCAGCGGGACAAGCTGCACGAGAACCTGATGGCCAACAACAGTAAGTCGTCTGCCTGCCACCACTTAAGTTGTATTAGCCTAGCTTAGTCTAGCTTAGCTTAGTTCCGTTTAGTTTAGTTTATATCGAATCTATATCGTTTTGGTTCTTTAGTTATTTCTAAGCAGTTCTTCTGACCGTAGTCACTTTTGAATCGGAATGCTCAGATATAATCGTACCATGTGTATTGCCCACATCTATTGTTTACCCACAACTATTCTGTACTAACTAACAAACAAAAGTGAGACCTTAATCGAAATCCTCCTTTCCCAGCCATCGAGGGGCTGCAAAGAACTCGGTTACTATGGAATGTTTTGATCTATCTATGTCTCCATGTGAGAAAAGCTCAACCTGACTAACACGAATACCGTCTATTTCAATCATAATAATATACCTTTCCAGTAGTTCAAGATTATGCGAGAAACAGATTTAAAAACTAATCGATTTTCAGCCGAAGCCCTTCGGCCCTACATTTATTTGGTTCGAGTTTCTAGTTTCTAGGCCTTTTACTTTTTTCGTTCCCTAACATTTATTTTCCTTTACACTCCTGGGTTTCTTTTGATTTTGATTTGATCCGTTTCGTTTATGTTATCTTTTGATTTCTATTGAACTCATGCGCACAATCATCACCACTGAAAAAAAGAAGGATATTTCTTAGGCATCTAGCTCAAGTTGATTGAAAAAGATACAGTGCCATCAAACAACAATGGAATTAAACTTTGCGGCCAACAAAAAACTACAAAATAGTTGAAATTGAAACGAAAGAAAAAAAAAGAGAAATGTTGAAATTAGCCGAATGGGAATTTGCGTTGTTTATTTTGTGTTGCGTTTGTTGTACAATTTAATGCGCACCGACCTCACACACTATATAAATCTAAAACTATTCTATACTATGCCAGCTAAACAACACACACAGATACACACACAGCGTAATTTTGACCCCACTCAAGGGCGCCCAAATCCCCGGTCAACTACTCGATGCGTTGGTCGAAGGTTGCCCCTGAAAATGAAATATATACATATATAATATATCAAAAACCATGACAAACAATAGAAATACACTCACTCACACACGCTGAAGGAGTACAGTGAACACTTTGTATATTTTACATGAATTGTTGTACGTTTCTTTTCGGTTTTCGATACGATTGAGTTGGACAAGTTATTTGTGGTTTTCCGTCATTTGAAAGCCCATTAGTTTTTAAATCATTCACCGCAAAAAATAGAACGATAAAAACGATACAATGAAGATGAAGGAAAGCTAATGTGTAAAGATATAGACCCATAAACTGCATATATAAAAATCTATATATATATATAAATACTTGACTATGAACTTTTGCGCGAGTGTCGTTCCCTCATACATATTTCTTAATTTTTATTTCGAGTTTATGATTTGTATAAATAACTTTGTAAGTGCGAGCGTCTTAAAGATGCCCGACTTTTGTACTGTACATATATGTTTTAACTATATAGACTGTTGTAATTGTTGTCTGTGTGTGTGCGCGTGTGTGCCTGCAGTGTGTGCGTGTGTGTATCTGTGTTGTCTCATTTCCTCACCTGCATCGAATCGCTTGGAAAAACGCTTATTTCTGTACCATTTTCCACCCGAAAAACCCACTCACACACACAGCCAAAGTGCGGAGATGCACCTCAAAGGACCTTTTTTCCGCCGAACAAGTGTGTGTGTGTGCGGGCGTCAGTGTGTCTGTGTGTGTGTACCCCTGCACCTCTTCATACGCCTTTCACATCCACCGCAATTCGCTAATTGGGAAAGATGGGAGATACTCGCAATTAGAGCTAATTGGTAAAGTGTGGAGCACACGAAAAAGTTGACA
The DNA here is from genome assembly GCF_004382195.2 of Drosophila sechellia. Classification (NCBI taxonomy): domain Eukaryota; kingdom Metazoa; phylum Arthropoda; class Insecta; order Diptera; family Drosophilidae; genus Drosophila; species Drosophila sechellia. The sequence continues at coordinate 12,412,355 of NC_045950.1, read as the reverse complement.
AAGAAACGCTTTTACACTGCAAACAAAATAATCGAGTACCAGAAAACGCCCAAAATGAAAGCACAAAATGAGACGCAAACATCTATCAGCCCTGGGATCACTGAATTCCCCCAATTACATTTTTTTTGTTCCACTGTTGTTCATGGGATGCCATTCACTTCCGTTTCCGTTTCGCACACATATATACATCTCCAAGAAAACCAAAACCCAATAAGCACACATGAGTTTCAAGTTATTTACATTTTTCTCATATGATTTTCCTTATTTATTTATACGATATTTACAAAACGATAAGTATAATTTTGGTTTCGCTTTTGGTTGATGGATCGTAACGATCGTAGCGATGATTACCCAGATATCTTCGATTTTAGAGTTATGTTAGCAGTTGATCGTGATATTAGATAGGCAGAGCGTGAGGTTTAGCCCCTAAATGTATGCTACATAGTTTTACTTATAATTTATTTCGACCGTCCCGCCCGAAAAATGAGCCGAACCAATCGGAAGGGAAACCCTAACTAAGACTAAGTCTGCAACCAAATCTAAATGCCTTGTGTTGTATTGTCTGTATCGGTAATCGAATCGCCAACAAAAAAATAAACGACACCCAAACATCATCTCAAACCGAAACCCGATCGCCATCCGAATGAATCCTGTGAACCGCCCCGAATTCCGGCACGCGAATCCCGAACGAATCTTGCGCGGATGCAGGTCCTGGGCCACCCGACGACAGCATGCCGTGTCGCCACCACCAGCGCATCAAGCATCTCAGCCTGCGACACCAGCGAAAACACCAGCACACGCACCACCAAAACAAACCCCAACACTACCATCACCACCACCATCACCACCAGCTGCCGCAGGATCTCAAGGGTAAATCCGCAGCCACCTGTTCTCCCGGCACTCCTCCTGCGCCTGCGTCTGCACCACCCAATCTTCCGCCTGCCTGTGCCTGCGATGTCCTTGCGCCAGGATCCCTAACCGGCGGCAGCCTGACTAACCTGTCCACGGGTCACGAGCCGGAGACGGAGCCGGAGTTCGACGCCTGTCCGTGCGATGAGTGCTTCGCCTGTGCCCCGCCCAGCACAAGTGCCACGGCCAGCACGCTGCTGGCGGATGAGTGCTACTCCCAGACGGCCTCCTCCATGCTCAGTGCCACCCGGTGTGCACTGTCCACGGTGGCGGCGATAGCCACTGGGAGCGGTTTGGGCAATGGCCCGAGCACCAGTGCCGCGGCCGCTGCAGCTGCATCCAACTCCTCCGGCGGCGGCGGTGGAGGAGGTCCCGCCTCCTGCTCGACGCTCTGCTCCTCGGCATACTTCTCCACGTCGGCGCCCACGACCAGCAGCTCGGTGCACAGCAGCATGTCCCGCTCTAACAGCAAGCGGCTGAATAACAACACTTGCAGCATCAACAATAACAAGCTCAGCTTCCGCAGCGGCAGCCATGTGAGCCAGCTGCATTTGGCCACGCAGCAAACGCAGCATCATCATTCGCATTCGCATCAGCAACCGCATACCAATCCGCTGCAGTCGCCCGCACAAAAGTCCATGTCGGAGGACGAGGGCGATGCGTCAAATGCCCCCGAAGATGGGGAAACGGACGAGGACCCCAAGAGTCCGCACAGTGTGCAGTCCGATCTGTCGGACGCCTTCGACTGGTGGTTCAATAAGCCCAAGCGTAACTCTAAGAAGAGCAGGTATCTTATCATCGCATTACCTACTTTGTAGAACGTTGCCAAATCGCCAGCACCCCAGACAAAAAAAAAAAAAACAAAAAACCAAACCAAAACCAGAATATGTAAAAGCCAGTCACCCGCTGTCATCCCGCTAAAGCTAAGCCAAATGAACACCACCTTCACAACCAACACCCAACTTATACAAAAGCCTCACACCAAACACCCTGTAAAAACACAAGATACAACACCACACACACACTGAAAACAATGGCGCACCCGCTTTGCCTGCCCTCATCCAAAAACTAAAAAACCAAACACCACACCACACCAGCAATATGAAACCCAGAAAATCCATATATGTTTGAGTTGATTAAGAACCAAGAACCGAGTCAAGTGCAATAATAATGTATTTCTTTTTTAAATCACTCCCCATCGACCATCGCACATTCGCATTTGCCTACCCATGATCACCATCACCATCGCCATCGCCATTTCGCCACTCGCAATCCACATTGACAGTGCACAACAGCAACACGAGACAGCACAGCTGCAACACCAACAGACGACACAGCAACATGCAACACCACTGACCCCACAGAACCACAATCAATACCAAAACCAATACCAAAACCAACACCTATCCAAAGCAATGACATTTTGGCATCAAGCATCGACCACACCGCGCTCTAGTTATCGCTCTTTCTTCAATTCTCTTGCCGATCAAATTTATAGCAAACGTTCTACACCGAGTCAATTAAATATAAACAATGGATTTAATTTAACACCAACACATAGATCGTCTCCAGTGAGTAGTTGTTGTGGCAGTAGTAGCCAGGGGCGATCCAGTCCGGACACGGATCCCGCCGAGCCGCCCGAGTTTCCGCTGAGTCCAGGTTAGCATGCCCCGGGTTGGTCTCGTTCCCATCCGAACCGAACCGACCCAATCCCTCTTCTAGTTACATATATCGTCTATGCAGATCTCTTGATCTCGACGTTGACATATACCTACTATGTGTGTACATGTTGATGTTGCCGTTGCTCTTCCGTTTCCGTTTCCTTTTAGTTCATCCTTATTTTCTCTGATTATGATTATGATCTGAACTGATTCTGATTTCTACTTATTGTTTGTTGAGCAACTTGATGTTTCCCGACACCACCACCTATCTGAACCACTCCACCTTCTTTGATCGTCGTCCACTGTCGGAAGTTAACTGCAAACGCAGACGAGTTCTCGTTTCCGTTTCCGTTTCAGTTTCGATCTTTTTGTTAAAGCAACTATTTCTCCCAGTGATCGTATCGAAGTTCTTCCTTCTTTCGCCACTTTTGATTTGCCTTTCTCTACTTTCTCTGTGGTATTTGCAAACGCCTTTTGTTTGCGCTTTCGTTTTGCTTTCCCGCGATTTGACTATGAATATTTCAGTATATATGAACACACGGATCTGTTGATTATTTGTACCAGTGTAAAAGTGTAAAAGCGATTATGTTGTTCTTTCAGTGTACGCTCACCAAATCACCAAATGTTGTTCTGCGCTCCACATCATAACAGCCACGACTAACGCCGATTCCCATTAAGCTATATATTATACTCAGTCAGCTATGTCACCTCAAAAACAAAATAAAAATCACGATAATAATTTCTAAAACTGCAGCTTTGCCCAGCGCCAATTGTTGATCAATCTCTGAGTTCCTGTTCGTTTTGTTTTTGCATTATACTTTTGTCTCTTGAGTGTCTATATACATATATATATATACTTGTCACAAAGCATTATGTTTTCAAAGTCCAGCTAACGTGTTGTGCCGTATGACACGCAAGGTATTTCCAATTGCGACTAATATGCGTAGTCCAAAATTCCCCGTAACCTCGTAGCCTATGTAAATGCATCCAAAAATTGCTCGTTCCTTGTTACTATAATCCTTATATGTATCCTGTACGTGTGTGTGTATGTGTGTGCCTGTGTGTCTGAGTAAATTAATGTATTTTATGTGTGCGTAATAACTAACTAATCTGCATTTTTCAGTTACCTTATTTACTTTACTTATACTTGTATAACTCTAATTTAAAATAGCTTTCGAGCCTAGTTTCCTTCAAACTAATTCAATACGATTTTTAGATCAATTACTATTACTATGTATTTTTTCAATTTCGTTTTGTACTTAAACATTAATTGAACAACCCGTTTGTTCAGCTAGTCAATTAAGAAAATTAGCGTTCTTTGTGCCAGTCAGACTTAACTAATACCGATTTCCCATCGCATCGATCATCAATAGCCGAACTACCCCAGTACTTGACCCGCTTCCAATGGGACATGGCCAAGTATCCGATTAAGCAGTCGCTGCGCAACATCGCTGACATTATCTCCAAGCAGATCGGTCAGATCGATGGCGATTTGAAGACCAAGTCGCAGGCCTATAACAACCTCAAGGGAAATCTGCAGAACCTGGAAAAGAAGAAGACGTAAGTGGCGATAAATAAGTACATAAACTTTATGTATATTATATTAATATCCGCGCTTTATAGTGGCAGTCTGCTGACCAGGAATCTGGCTGATTTGGTGAAGAAGGAGCACTTCATCCTGGACTCGGAGTACCTGACCACCCTGCTGGTCATTGTACCCAAGTGAGTGTCATACATATCACTCCATTATAAACTGATGATATTTATCACTAATTCACGCACAGGGTCATGGCTAATGACTGGCTGACCAACTACGAGAAGATCACCGACATGATCGTGCCCCGCTCGTCGCAGCTCATCCAGGAGGACGCCGACTACTGCCTGTTCAACGTGACGCTCTTCAAGAAGGTGGCTGAGGAGTTCAAGCTGCACGCCCGCGAGCGCAAGTTCATTGTGCGCGACTTTGTATACAATGAGGAGGAGCTGGCTGCTGGCAAGAACGAGATGACCAAGCTGATGACGGACAAGAAGAAGCAGTTTGTGCGTAGCCCACTGGGAGTGTGTGCCATGGGAAATCTGTTCTAATCTCGAATCCATTGCAGGGTCCTCTGGTTCGTTGGCTGAAGGTGAACTTCAGCGAGGCCTTCTGCGCCCTCATCCACGTCAAGGCGCTGCGCGTGTTTGTGGAATCCGTGCTGAGGTATATCATCGAGTTATAGCCATATTGCAATGATTTATATGTAATTTGTGAACCCACAGATACGGACTGCCTGTTAACTTCCAGGCCATCTTGATCGAGCCCAACAAGAAGAGCGTGAAGCGTCTGCGCGATGTGCTCAACCAGCTGTATGGTCACTTGGATGGCGCCTCCGCCGGCGGTGCTGTCAGCAGTGCTGATGTGGGTTACACTCGATACCCATTATTATCAGCTAAACTGACAAGATTTTATTCCATTCTCTCCACAGAACGTAGACATCCCCGGCCTGGGCTTTGGCCAGTCCGAATACTTCCCCTATGTGTTCTACAAGGTCAACATCGATATGGTGGAGCAGGCCAAGGTCTAAGATCGCCCGTCGCCCCCAACATTGCATACATCCAGCCACACAAAATACACTTTAATACAAAAAAAAAAACAACCAACTTAAAAATCAGCTGAACCATTCGCAGACATCTAATGAAACAAAATTAATAGATTACTTTAAATAATTTTAGTCATTGTTATCTAATTATTGTTGTTATTTATGTTGCGCGTTGCCGATATCTGTTTGAAATCTACTTCCGGTTCGAGAAAGCGAGGCGCGCCTAAATCAACCGAAATAAGTCCTTAAAGAAAAAAAAGAAAACTTTTGCAATAATCCCAGATCTTGTGGAACTTTCCGATTGTTCTTTTGTCCCCCCTTCAGTTAGCAAAGCAGTATTTTATGTTTTTCTTATGCCTTATATATGTTTATGATATGATGGAAGACCAGAGTGTTTAACCCGCAGCCAAATTTACATGCATTCTCCTTTTTTGTTCGTTTTTTGGTAGCTATACAATAAACATTTGAGTTACATTTTGTTTTACAACATTTTCGTCTCGTTTCGTGCTTGTGCTCCACCACTTGGTATCTGTATCCGTGACTAACAGCCAACATACAAACAACATGCCCAAAATAAATTTAAGCCCAAAAATGGTGTCGCAAATCGCAAACCGAACGTGCCCACGGAGCTAATTGTGCTAACAAATTTCCGATGCTATGGTACGTTTCGACTAAAGACAAACTAATAACCAACGGAAGTATTGTATTTATATAAATGTTGCCTAGAGATATCGATCGAAAATCTATAAGCAAAAAAATCTGCGCGCTGTTTGCATACATTAATCGCTGAGAAGATCCGCTCGAGCCTGTTTGGTTAACCCGGCGTGTGCGTTAGTTAACCCCATAAAACCCAAAAAAAAAAAAAAAACAAAAACCATCAGCAGCGATTGAGGGTCTACCACATGAGATATGAACAATAATATTCTATGCGTATGTAAAGTTTTTCAATAATTCCTATTGCTAAATCGAGAATTGTGTACCGAGTTGTAGGCGAAACGTGAGAGAGATACAGTATCTATATATAAATATTTTAAAGTTATGCATATTATGTGTAAAAATGAAACGAATGAAACCATGTAAATGTCATTGCGTTATATAAGGTGCAATTAAGCCATCCTTGTAAATAATTATAAAGAAAGAAAGACATTCCCAACTTTGTTTTGTTATCAATTATTTGGATCGGAGACGAGTCCAGTTCGCATTTATTATTTAAATACTTTCAGCTTAGGACTAAGGTACAAAACGCCCTTTGAATATCAACTTTCACAGATTTCATTCGAAAGAGATGGTTTATACAATACGTTTAACTCTACGTTTTATAGACAAATAATTAAAAACTGTTGTGCGAATGTGTCATAATTTATAATATTGGACAATTTGAATTCAACTCGAGCTAATTCTGTGAAAGTGAAGAAAGGCGTTCGAATATTTTAAGCAATTCTCTTTCGGTGCTAGATCTCCTGTTTCGGCTTGTTTTGCGTCGAGGCGTTGCGCGAAATTTTCAGGATGTTGGGTGGCTTGGGCTGGTTTTTGTCCGCCTCGTATTGGGCGCGATGCAATCGCTGGCGATGCTTGTACATGTTGGCGGAGCAGAAGAATGTCATCGGGCAGTTGGGACAGGTGTAGAGTACTTCACCCGTATGAGTGGATGTGTGTTCCTACAAGAGGGTTTATACAAGTTTATCAAATCCCTTCAACAGGTCATGAGTTTCGAACTTACCTTGAGTTCCTGCGGCCGCTTGAAAGCCTTTTCGCACATGGTGCACTTGAACTTGCGCTCGCACTCGTGATTGTGGTAGATGTGACGCCGGAGAGCCCTTGCATTTGGGGACACCTTGGCGCATATGTGGCAGCGATGCTCGCCGGCACTCTCTACGTGTATGCTCTTCATGTGCTGCTTCAGGCCGGTCATGCCCTTTAGCCAAGCGCCGCATATCTGGCACTGTTGCAGCTCCGGTTCCGGACGTGGCTTATCCGAGTGCATCAGCTCCTGATGCTTCTTCAGGATGATCTTGGTGCGCATCTGCTTGCCGCACTTGTCGCAGATTATAGTACTCTCTGGGTCGTGCATAGAGCTCATGTGGTTTTTCAGCTTGCGCTCGGTGAGGAATCTGTTGTGGAACAGTAAACAAAAGGTGAAAAAGACGTATACACGCTGAATGGATAAACCCACTTTTTGTTGCACTCGGAACAGGTGAACTTGAACTCGGACTTGGGCACATGCTTGTTAAGCTTGTGGTAGTCTATGGCCGTCTTGCTGAGGAAGGTCTTCGAGCAGAGGTCGCAGCTAAAGGTAAGTTTGACGGCGGGATCCATGTGCACCTGCTGGTGCGACTCCAGGTGACGAGAATTTTGGAATGACTTCTCACAGACGCTGCACTTAAAGTGATCAGGATTCCAGTGGACGAGTACATGCTCGGCCAGAACTTTGCGCTGCGTGAACTTGCGGCCGCAGCACATCATGTAGCCGGGATCCACTTGATGGGTCAGTCGGTGATGACGCTGCATCTCGGTGAAGTTGTGCACCAGCAGATTGCAGATGGCACACGGCAGTACGCTGGTAAAGAACTTAGCGATGATGACGTCGTATTCTTCCTGCTGCTTTTTGCGCTGCTCCAGCAGCTCGCGGGACATGCGGACTTTCGGCTCCGCCGGTTTCGTCCGCTTCTTGTATTTCTTGGGGCGTACTACTGTTCTTTTCGGCAGCACGGCAAACTCTTGCTTTCCATTGTCTAGTTCAAAGTCTGAGTCTGAGTCGAAGCCATCGCTGCCTCCATCGTCCTCGGAGGAGTTATCGCTAGGCACCAGGCATGAGAAGTCAGGGTCCGTCTCCTCATCTCCGAACTCGTCAAGCTCTTCTGCCTTAAGGTCAAGTTGAATGTCTTCTTTAGGTTTTTGGGGCGGGGCAACGGCAGCATCTGATTTCCTTGGGCGACCACGTCGCTTTTTAGGCGGCGCAGGTTCTGCAGTCTCTTCTAATCCATCCTCGTCCTTATCCTTGTCTACACTGGATCCATCCTCTGCCTTCAAACGCTTCCTAAGGCGTCTGGCTGCGCCCTCAAGTTGGTCCTGGTTTTCCTGGGTGTTGGCCGAAGTCTCCAGGATCTCAATGCGGGGAAGAGTATCCAGTTCATGTTCCTCAATCTTAATCTCTGGGTAAAAGAAGTTCCGACCGCCAATTTCCGGTGGTTCCGGTACCCCTTCCTCCTCCTGAGTTGCTAGTTTTAGAATCTCCGGAAAGGACGTAGTTTCCTGTGTTAGGGGATCATCCTCCATGAGCGCCACTTTTGTTTCCTGCAAAGAGCTCTGCGCTGCACTGACGAACTCGTGTAAAGTGTGGAAGTCGGAGACGGTTTTCCAGCAGCGGCCGCATATCCTTTCGTCGCTTTCCTTGGAGATCTGGACGGGGAAGTGTTGGTTGACGATCGTAGTCACCTCCAATTGGTCGCCGCGCGCGGAGTGTACATCTATATAGTCCCCCATCATGGCCGTATACTCGCACATGCAGAGTAAACAGCTAGGAGAGCAATCTATTATAAGAGAAACAAAAAGTTTAACAATTAGGACCACCAGCTTTAGGGGGAAATTCGATGCGGTCCAGTCGATTCCTTCACTGCCGCTAGCTTACCCATTGCGATTTGTAGACTTTGTTACAGGTAATAAAAATCCATCTAAGTGTTTGGGCGTAAAATGCTGTTTTTATTTACTTTAATAATTTGTTTAAAGCCGCAGTGCAATCAAAACGCCAGCTGTTTTGCAGTTCACAATATCAGTGCAAGCTGCGGGGCCTTTACCAACACTGCCGATAACGATAGGCGATATCGAATCGGATTGTGGTCACACTAAGCGTTCAGCATTAAAAGTTATTGTTATTATTTACAATTTCAAAGAAAAATGAACTGTTAATGAAGTGAGATTAAGTTTTTCCAACATAAATTATCAAAGAAAACCATTCTTAATCAATACAACACAAGAAGAGGGTGAGAAGTAGTACATGCTATGAAATAAACGAATCGACCATTTGTTTACGTTTTACTTTCTTATTTGCAGAATATCCGAATTCCAGCATGTCGGATTTGGGGAAAGATGTGGTAAGAATACTACAAACCGAATGAAAACAACTTGTAAGTCCTTCGTATCCTTAGGCGAGCGAAGAAGGCTCCAATGGAAGCAGGGAAACCATTTGGTACACCATCGGAGAGCTTGTGGAAATGGTCGAGTGTCCAGGTTGCGGAATATCTATGGTATCGTTCAAGAACCGTTTCGCCCACATCAAGAAGTGCTTCAGCATCAAGAGACGAGGTCCTTTGTACAGGATCCACGGATATGCGGAGTGCAAGTGCGGTTTCCTCATAGCAGACACGGAAAAAGCCCGGAAACTGCATTGTTGTTCGGTAAAAAAGCAGAGTGCATTCAACGTTAATAAGTAATATAAGGTATCTGTTCATTTAGGGAAAACTTCGCCCTTGCAAGCCAATCATACCAACTGAGCCAAAACTCCCCGCGACAAAACATGCCGAAGAAGTAACTACAACTAATAGGGAACAGGCTTTGCAGCCGTTGATTCTCAATTTTATCAGCCCCATCAAACAACAGGAGTTTCCATCTCTGGATATATCACATTCCAGCAATCCTAATCCTAAACCAACATCAAGGCCACGCGTCCGTAACTTTGATAGACCACATAGAAGTCAAGCTCCAAGGGAAGTCTGTGTGTACTCTATTATTCGGAAGAATGGGGCTATCTTAGTGACAGGAAGATCCATCGTTAGGTACCGTGGGGGCAACGAAAACGTTGCCTTACTTAAAAGGCGAGAGTTGAAAATGAAAAGCGTATAACATAGTTATGTATAAGTAAACTAAGCTGTAGATAAGTCTGAATATTATGAATGTAAATTAAGTCTCTTTTCTTTTTTTTGCCTTTATTCAATCTTACTGGTTACCTTATCTTATAGATAAGACTTATAGATAGACTTATAGATAAGTAATTTTCTTGATTCATTTAAACAAAAAAAAATTAATTTTGTAAATCAGAAGCATATAATATGTAATGGTTGAAAGAAACAAAGTAATAAGAAAGGAGTAGCACTTAGAGATAGAGTAATAATAAAAGTCTAAATGAAATTAGATAAAGAAGGCCATAATTTATGAAAGTTCTATTGCATTTTAAATTAAGCGCCACATTTCAGTTGAATTAAATTAGTTGGGTTAGGTTACAGTCACTTTTCACACCTGGCCACACTGCACTGCGAGCAAAACAAAATAATCCACGTAAAAAACGTAATATCCCGGCGTTCATTTTTAAAATATCCGATGTCAGCCGCCAGGACCCAGGAATACGATTGCACCGTCAAGTGCAGACACCGCCAGCATGGAAACGCCATTACAGCCGCGCTGACAAAGCGCTCCATTGACTACCAGAAGCTGGCGGCTTTTATTTTCAAGACTTGCGGAAATTTCGCCAATATTTTAGACGATCTGGTGGGTGGTGAAATTGGACAAGACCTAGAAGGCAATTCATATGTTATCTGCATCTCGAAATTCTAGGGCCGCTCGGCGGTGCACATGTCCGCCTCCACGGGCCGGTACGAGATTCTGGAGTGGTTGCTCAACCACGGAGCCTACATCAATGGCCAGGACTACGAATCGGGAAGCAGTCCGTTACACAGAGCCCTCTACTACGGCTCTATAGATTGCGCCGTACTGTTGCTTCGTTACGGGGCTAGTTTGGAACTGCTGGACGAGGACACAAGGTGTCCACTGCAGGCAATCTGCCGGAAGTGCGATGACGATGACCTCGCGACGGATTCACAGTGAGTGGGGTGCACGACGCTTTTGATTTCACCCACTTAACTTATGTATCTTCCCATAGAAACGATGTCCTAGTGTGGGGCTCGAACAAAAACTACAATCTGGGCATTGGCAACGAGCAGAACACCAATACACCGCAGGCGGTAGACTTCTTTCGAAAGTCTATCCTTTGGCTGGAACAGGTGGCACTTGGAGCTTACCACAGTCTGTTCTGCGACAAGAAGGGTCACCTGTATGCTGTGGGTCATGGAAAAGGCGGTCGCCTGGGGATCGGAGTGGAAAACAGTCTTCCAGCGCCCAAGAGGGTAAAGGTTTCGTCCAAGCTGAGCGGCGACTCCATTCAATGCATCAGCGTGTCCCGCCAGCACTCACTGGTGCTCACACATCACTCGCTGGTATTCGCCTGCGGCCTTAACACAGACCATCAACTGGGCGTGCGTGATGCCGCCGAGCAGCTCACGCAGTTTAAGGAAGTGGTCGCGTTGCGTGACAAAGGTGCCAGCGATCTGGTGCGCGTGATCGCCTGCGATCAGCACTCTATCGCCTACGGCAGCAGGTGTGTCTACGTCTGGGGGGCCAACCAGGGCCAGTTTGGCATCAGTTCCAACACGCCATCCATCACGGTGCCCACATTGGTGAGTTTTTAATATTGCTATACGTAGTCTCTAACCTATTTTTTTTAGATCAAGCTTCCTGCGAAAACTACAATACGCTTTGTAGAAGCCAACAATGCAGCCACGGTAATTTACAACGAGGAAAAGATCATTACCCTTTACTATGCAGACAAAACTAGATACATAAAGACACCCAAGTGAGTTTACTAAATTATAGAAAATTATATCACAACCATTTGTTGCACACCAGCTACGAAGATCTCAAGAGCATATCGGTGATGGGCGGCAATCTTAAGAACTCCACGAAGGGCTCCGCGGCAGCGCTCAAGCTGTTGATGCTCACTGAAACCAATGTGGTGTATTTATGGTACGAGAACACTCAGCAATTTTACAGGTAAGCCATTCCCGCCTGTTTTTTCGGTTATACTCTTTTCATATACTCTTTTGCAGATGTAATTTTTCACCCATTCGTTTGCCTCAGATTAAGAAAATACTCTACAAGTGCAATCAGGTTATGGTGCTTTCCGAGGATGGTTACGTTTATCGGGGAAAGTGCAATCAGATCGCCTTGCCAGCCTCAGCACTGCAGGAGAAGTCTCGGAGCAGCCTGGACAACTGGCAGGACAACGATCAAAACAAAACGGAAATCTCCCGGGAACACGTTATCCGGATCGAGCTGCAGCGAGTTCCGAACATCGACCGTGCCACAGACATATTTTGCGATGAGGGCTTCTCGTCCTTTGCCGTTCTGCAGGAGTCACACACCAAGTACTTTCGGAAGCCAACACTGCCACGCAGGGAGCACAGCTTCAAGAAGCTGCTGCACGAGACTAGCGACTGTGATGCTGTCCACGATGTGGTTTTCCATGTGGACGGAGAGAAGTTCGCGGCCCACAAGTTTATCATTTACAGTCGGGCGCCAGGTCTCAGAGATCTTATACGTTGTTATCTGGACAAGGATATATATTTAAATTTGAGCCATTTGACGGGAAAGATGTTTGAATTGATATTAAATCATATCTACTCGAGCTACTGGCCAACAGAGGATGGTGAGAAAAAAATAGTGTTAAAAAGTGATTTTCTTAAATAACTCCATAAATATCTTATTTAGATATTGACTGTATACAGCAAAGTTTGGGACCTGCGAATCCTCAACAGCGAACTCGCACCTGCGAGATGTTCCTACCTCACCTGGAAAAGTTTCAACTAGTCGAGCTGGCCAAGTACGTACAGAGCTACGTGCGTGACCATCAATTTCCACTGCCCAATGTTCGCAAACTTTTCAATCGCTTGTATCGCTCCGATCATCCAGAGTTGTACGATGTGCGAATTGTCTGCAACGACGGAAAGGTACTAGGGGCTCATAAATGTATGTTAGTGGCACGGTTGGAGTACTTTGAGATGATGTTTATGCACTCGTGGGCGGAACGCTCGTCTGTCACCATGGAAGGTGTACCCGCGGAGTATATGGAGCCGGTTCTTGATTACTTGTACAGTCTGGACAACGATGCTTTTTGCAAGCAGGGCTATCTGGAGACGTTCCTCTACAATATGATAACCATTTGCGACCAGTACTTTATTGAGTCGCTGCAGAATGTGTGCGAGTCTCTAATCCTGGACAAAATCAGCATAAGAAAGTGCGGCGAAATGCTCGAGTTTGCCGCCATGTACAACTGCAAAATACTACAGAAGGGCTGCATGGATTTTGTTTGCCAAAACTTGACCCGGGTACTTTGCTATCGCAGCATTGAACAATGCGATGGTGAGACTCTGAAATGCCTAAATGAGCACTATCGAAAGATGTTCAAGAGGGTGTTTGACTACAGACAAATAACTCCATTCTCAGAGGCTATAGAAGATGAGTTGCTGCTCAGCTTTGTGGACGGATGTGATGTGGACTTAAATTATAGAATGGATGCGGTTTGTGCTCAACAATTCTATCATTGATCTCGGTTTAAAGACAGTTTGTTTCTTTGTAGGAATCCAAGCTTCAGCAGGCCGCCAAACACAAACAAAAGGATATGCGCAAGCAAGATGCCCGGCACCAGTATGAACAGCAGGCCATATCAAGCATGATGAGAACTCTTAGCATAAGCGAATCGGCTCCAGGGGCAGAAGTGCCATCATCGCCCCAGGATAGCGCTCGCAGCGAGGACAAAAACTGGTCTCGTGTGGTGGACAAAAAAGATCAAAAGCGAAAACTAGCCGAAACCGCATTAAAAGTGAACAACACACTTAAACATGAGGATCCACCGACCCAAGTTCTGGTACCCATTGAAAGGAAGCCCCTGAAGGAGCAAACACCTCCGCCGCCATCACATGAAACTGAGCCCACTACACCATTGAGCAAAAGCTACAACCTCGATTTTAGCTCCTTGACTCCTCAGTCGCAGAAACTTTCCCAGAAGCAACGGAAGCGTCTTTCTTCCGAGTCAAAGAGTTGGCGGACTAATAACGCACCCCTGGTGGAACAATCCCCCACTCCAGTGGCCGTTCCGAATGCCTGGGGAGTAACAACCACTCCATCGGGTTCATTCAATGACTCATTTACTTCTCCATCCACTGGAAGCATCACGGATCCCACTTCATTTGCCAATATGATGAGGGGGCATTCAACCTCTTTCACCACACCCACGGACCAAGGCCAAAGCTTCTCGCGCATCTTGGCGGATGAAAAAAGACAGAGGGAATCCTATGAGCGCATGCGAAACAAATCTTTGGTACACACGCAGATTGAAGAGACGGCAATCGCCGAATTGAGGGAGTTCTACAACGTGGACAACATTGATGATGAGACTATAACCATTGCCCGAGTGTCCAGGCCCAGTGATATAAACTTTAGCATATGGCTAAGGCAGTAAATTGGTACAGGTAGCTTATTAGTGTGGAGTATTTGTCCTATAGTTTTTGTTTTTATTAGAGTGTCCGGACTGTTTGTGATTTTAAAGCGATTTACTGCGACCGGGTCATCAAATGTAGAACTCGGAGCCGCCTGCAAAGAAGCTCTTGCTATATATTTATATTCAAAACCAAATGCAATAGGATATTGGACGGCACATTGGGTAACAAAGTTTATTGCATGAGCATATAGATTATACAGATAGATATAGATATTTACAAGCTGGGGACACACTCAACAATGAGGCAACAAGACAAGTGACGAATAAATAGCCATCTAAGCTAAGCTAAACCGAACCGAACCCGAAATAAACCCGTTGCTTATGCAAATGAGAACACGATGAACGAAGGGGATTGACACAGAGCGAGTGGTGTGGAGATGAAACTGGACGAGAAGATGTGGGCGATGGATGTGGCGGCTTGTTCAGAAACACTCCTTACGAAAGGCAAATCCGTACTGATCGCACTTGTATCTCAACGTTTTGGCCAACTGTGGTGGGCCGCAGTAGAAGACGGTGACCTTCCCCTTTTGCTGGGCCTGTAGCTGCTTGAACACCTTATCCCAGTTGGGTCTGCCGGCATTGGTGCGGGTTTTCAGACCCGTGATCAGATCCCGCTTGCCCTGGTAAGGAAATTTAAGATTTTAGAATAGCACCGATATTGAGGCGTATGTTTTGGGCCTACCTTCTCGTGCAGTAAGTCCAAAGCTAGTTGAAGACCCACTGCCTTCATGTCGGTTCTTTGCAGCGCACTTGTTATGTACATGTGCATGTCCAGGAATCTGTGGATAATCCATTGACAAACTCGACACAATAGATACTTTCAGCTGACACTCACCGCTCCATGGCACCGCCCAGCTCTGCCTGCTCGATCTCCAGTTGGGACAGCAGATTGACGAACCACTCGAAGGATCTTTGATCCCTGTTGATCCAGAAGAAGTCTACCTTCCGCAGATTCATCACAGACTTGGGTATCTCGCTGGCCCATTCGAATTGGCATCTCGGGCAACTGTGCCGGGCTTTCCAGTACCGATGCATGATGGACTATTTAGGATTACACTGTTAGATGCGTTCATGGACTACACAAGATCTATTATACCTGCAGAATGGAGGCAAATGGTGTGACTCCAATGCCCGTGCCAATTAGCACCGCGTGCTGAGCGCCAAAGATGTGACTCGACGGTGCTCCATATGGGCCATCAATAAAAATCTGTGTGGAGAATCAGAAAGTTAGCATTAGGATTAGGTTAGTGGGTTAGCCCTTGTTGGCTTTTGGTATGTGTGTTGGTGTAACCCGCACCTCCATGACTCCCGCATCAAGTGTCACTTTGCCACCGCTGTTAGTTGTAGAGCTACCAGTTGATCCCCCACCACCTCCTCCGGTTCTGTTATTTATGGAGGCGGACAGGGAGCGCAGGAATGTGGGTCGTCGCAGAATAGATTTTCTGCTAGGCGATCCCGTCTGTGTTTGGTCCTTCGGTTGGAGCAATTAATGGTTTAGAAGAGTTAGTTGGTAGGTCAGTCACCGAGTACTTACCTCCAATGGCTTGGATGCCCCCTCGGCGGACAAGCTTAGCCTGGCCACCTGCAACTTGTCCGCTGAATCCATCTTCGAACCCAGTTGACCCTGTTCGGCTCGGCTAGCTGGACTTGATCCGTTGACTTCTCCTGCCGCCACCTGATGCTCCCGCTCCTCAATGCTGGGCGTCTTGAAGGCGATGATAGTGGGCTTGGTACGCATGTATCGGAAACTCTGCGCCAGCGACTTGTTTTGCGGACTGAGGTAGGCCAATCCCACGCTGTTGTTCCTGGCGCGGCGCACACGCTTCTCATCAAAGGCAGACTCCGATTCAGAACGACCCAAAGCTCGAAGTCTGTGGATTAGGATGTGAGTCTAGAAAATGTACCATATCTAAAGCATATACTTACGCCTTGAGGCGACTCCGCTTTTTGGTCTTCACACTGATGTCCGGCAGAGAAATGCTCTTCTCCAGCGGCCTCTGCTTCAAGTTGGAGTCCTCCCGCTCGCCATCAGCAATGAAAGCTCCGTTTGGGATGCCCTTCTTTGGGTCCACTGCCTCCTTTCTGGAGAATGTCCGCTGCAGGCTCTTCTTGATGCTGCGTATGCGGTTAACACCCGTGGCTGGAGTATCGGTAGGAGCTCCTGGCGCGGGCTTGCGGTTCTGGCGGGGCGGACGCACTGGCGGCACAGCCTGCACGCCCAAATTCTTGGCCAGGAAATCAGTTTGCGGCGTAGCTGATCTTTCTCCGGCTATCGCAGGGTTGCGAGCTTCGTTGAGAAGCATGAAACTGGGCGTGGGAATGGCGTGCATGTGCTGGGGAATCTCTTGCGAGGAGCCACTTTGCTGCAGCTTTTGCTGCTCCCGCTCAAAGTAGCGGTACAAGCGATTGGTCCACTCGCCCACGGTGCGTATGTGTAACCACATGTAGTCCTCCTGCTCGGGCGCAGAACTAATGGTAAAAGGATGCCACTCATAGTTGGCAATGGCCGGTATGTTCACGAAGACATAATCGCCGGGACGGAAGTTAAAGTGATGTGGTCGCTTGATCACCAGATGCACCACCTTGGAAGGCAGAAGCAGCCCGGAGCTGATGTACGTCTTGCCATGCTCTCCCCTCATCCAAATGAAGCGAAGTGCCCTTTCCACTATGTACACGAGTCCTGGGAGCATGAACCACTTCCAGAAGTTGGGTCCATGGAAGAGGCACAGTATCCAGAAAGGCACATAAAGCAGATGCGTCCAATAGAAGACTTCGAAGCTGCCTTTCCGCCGCACAAAGGGCTGTGAACACACGAACATCACCACCAGGATGGCCAGTAGCGCTACTCCCGTGGGATTGGCACATCCTGGTATCAGGCCAAACAAACCCGGACGATCTGTGAGTAGCCATTCCCCTATGGTGTAATGACCCGCGTTGATGTTTGGATCGTTGATCACGATGATGGAAAAGTTGAACAGATGCATTATCGTATGAACCAAGCTCAGTACGGAGATGGTGATGCCCGTCAGTTTGTGCAGATAGACGTGGTGATCCAGTGGCAGGTACGAGGACAACCCACGACCCCTGAGGTAAGTCAGTGAGTGCCGCAGCATTAGTACAAGGACCCAGGCACAGTTGAAGTTCAGGCATTGTCCTAAAAGTAAATTAGTAAGTGTAGTTAATTATATCTTCCTATCAAATATTTCCAGATCAGTACTCACCACAAGCTCTAGCTATGATGACGAAACCATTACTGGCACGATACTGGATAGCGCGGGATATGAACAAGCACAGGTTGACCGTGATGTAGAAGAAGAGGTATGTGACGAACACCTGGTTGTTCTTCATGTAGGCCAGCGAGAACTGATGTGGCAGGGAGTTCCAGAAGCCGCTCTTGGCTGCTCCTCCCGCCTGCCGATCCTCTGCGATGGGCACCAACCAGCGATCGATACTACGAAATGGAATTTAGTTAGTTAAAAGATATTGTATCTTCAGGCAGATCTCACGTTATGCTCAGATTCTCCAGTAGGCCACCGTGCTTATGGAGCTGGTTCTTTAGTGCCTCGTACGTGATTTCACCGCTGTTGTGCGGATCAGCATCCTCGAACATGGCGCTGGTGAGATCCTCGATCTGGTCCTCGGAGAACTCCATGCCGTTCTCCTTGATGCAGTGCCTTATAACATCGTGCAGCTCCTTGTGCTGAATGAGCCCGTCACCTGGTAGATTGAAGATGGATGGTTCAGTAGAGATTCTCTAGTTTATTCTGCAAACCCACCATCTATATCATAGACCTTGAACAGAAAGCGAATCTTGTCATCTGCCGACTGACCAGAGAACTGGTGTATGGCATCAATGAACTCCTGCAGCGAAATGGAACCCGAGTTGTCCTTATCGAAGATTTGGAAAACCCGCTCTGTGAAGAAAGGCTAAATAAAATGAAAATGGCATTAGTATTAACAATAAGCATTACTGTTAAAATTCATTTCAAATCACTTTTACATTGACTTGTTTTGCTAACTTACATTCTTTGAGGTAACTATCTTCTGGAACTCCTCCCGCCGAATCTCCTGCTCGTTGCCCACGGTAGTACGGAAAAGCTGTTCCAGCCGGGCCAGCGAGCTCTTGTCGAATCCGGTCCTTGGCCGGGAGTTGGTCAGGTGAGAGATGAACTCCATTACCTGGTTGGTGGATACCAAGTTGCTTCCATCCAACTCAATCAGGCGGTACAGCTTGTCAAGGATCTTGTCGGTGAATTTGGGAAAGGATCACAATAAATTCCGAGTATTGTGGAAACTACTTACCCCTCTGGTATGCCAGATGTCGCGGAAGTTCTTGAAGGAAACCCTCTTGTTCTCACCGCAGATCACATAGGCCACCGATTCAATTTGCTCGGCAAAGTCCATCTGGCGATCGTCCCTGCAAGATCCACAAGATATGTATACCTCAATATGGGTAAATATACATTGGTACTCCCACATATCTTGGCACTGCTACACAGAAAAAACATTTACCCAGAATACGATATTCTGAAAATCCATCAAAGATCATTTTGAGTCATCCTACTGGTTAATTGGTTTTCAAAACAATTAATGCTTTCATTGATAAGAAGCATATTAAACTGAATCACTCAATGAGATATTATCGAAAATATTACCGAGAGAACTGGATTTCACATTAAATTGTCTTCGCATTCAATTGCCTCCTTCCACTGATACATATTTTCCACCTATTTTCCATCTTTACTGATTCCATTTGCTGATTTACATGTGTACTCCATCAGCACTTGGCAGTCGCGAATGCCAAATTATTTTGATTAGTGTTTGCGTTGAAAAAATTAATATATTTACAAAGTGCGATGATGTTATTCACTTCGATGATGTCGTATTGGGCTCTTAATTGTTTAAAGCACTTGATAAAAATCCGTGTCAGCGGTTTCGTTATTTTCTGTGCACAAGATACGTCGGCTCCCGATCCCGATACCGATCCCCATTCCGATACCGATCCCTAACCCGCATCCCCAGATATCGCTGCTGCTCGCACTATATTTGTATTTGAATGACTTCATTACGACAGGCAGCCAATGACAGTTTCTGGCTGCAGAGCCGTCCAGGTGCCCAGTTCCGATCCAGAGCCAACTTTAGAGGCTGTCGAGGCACGCGGACTATGTTAGCTGTTGTATATGTTAACACACGGCGCAGATAGCATCGCCATGGGCAACGTACATCGGCATCGTCTGGGAACGGAGCTGGCATCTGGCATCTTGGCCTGCGATGTGATGTGGCATGGGGCTTCTGGTCGGCGCAGCTGGAATGGAATGCCTGGAGCACGCCAGCCAGGTGCGTGTGTGGATCGGACTGGATCGTATGGCTATTTTTTCATTATTTTTTTTTGCTCTTCCGAAGGCGAGCTAATTGTTTTGGCACCGTCGCAACATCATCAGCAGCGATCTCAGAGGAGCAGGAGGATACCAAGGAAGCAACTCCACCTCCGCCACCAAGCAACCCACACTTACGTTAGCCGACCCTTGAGGTGCTCGATCCAGCGATCTTGCAGGAGATAGCCATTCCGCTCGAGATCAAACAGCTGGAAGAGCTTCTGCTGGAATTCCTGTAAGCAAGACCGAAAAACAAGTTGTAAACCGCTGGGATTTATGCGTCTCCCGTTTCTGGGCAAGTGTTAATTAATTTACGTTCGCATTGTTTGTAGAAGCATTTGTTTATGCCCCGCACCAAAGATTTATATACATACATGTGCACGGAGCACAGTGTTTACCCAGTGGCTGACCCACGTAATGAGCATAATCAAGAGTGTTCTGGTCCCACGACTGGGAACTATGGGATTCGAACTATGGGAATCGAACTATGCGGCAGTGATGAAGACGAATGGCATAAATTAGCCGCTTATTAATATCTTAATGGCATTCGAGCTCACGATCATGAGCGCCCAGCATTGTCTGCAAATCGAAGCGCAGCACTGGGTCTTTTGCATTTGGTCACAGTTGTTGTGGCGATCTCCCATCTTCCATCCCCCGGCGATGATGAAAAATGTGCATATTTAACGGATGAGCCCTGACTGGTTAAACGGCTTTCGGGAAGCCCATAAAAACAAAATAAACACCAGCTCACCAGCCAAAGCTGAGCCCATCAAGCAACCCAAAACGGGTTTGGCGATCGACCAGCGATCGGGTAAAGGACCACAAAATAAGTGGCACAAGGTCAGGGCGCTCCAGAGCGTCACTTTCCGAGACCCATATCCATTACCATTCCCATAAACTTGCATCCATTCGATGATGTAATTAATGGCGGAGCACACGAAACCAAGTTGCCCCAAATGCTTTTCAGCAACAGAACATAAATTTAATTAAAATGGTAAAAGGAAACAGAAAGTATCAACACCATAATTTTGACTCGAAAGGACTCACCTCGTCCAGGAATAGCTTGCGGAAGGCCTCCCTGGTGTGTTTGCCCTCGCCCTCGTCGAAAAGTGCACTGCACTCGGATATGAGGAGCCAGCGCTGCTTCTCCCGGCGCGCCTCCAGCTCCATGGAGCTGCAGTTCTTATCTAAATTGAGGTTGTATCGTTCCATGTACAAATTTGATTGCCGCTGATTCGGATTCGCATTTCCATTTCCATTTCCATTTGCACTGCCAATCGCTTCCTGCTTGCCAACGCTGGCAACTAGAATACTTGGCGAGCTGGACACGATTGGGCCAGCATTTGCCGCCGGTTCATCAGCACTTGCATCCAGTGCATCCAAATCGAGAACGGCCGCTTCGCTGGTATCGCTGCTATCTCTGATATCAGCTCTCTCACCATCTGGCTGCACTTCCTCCGTCTTTTCCTCGACGGAATCGCGTGCTCCATGCAAACGCTCCAGATACTGGGCAGCCTGCTGGAGCACGTGACTCACAACCGTGGACGCTGGCTGCTGGTTAATGGGTTGCTGGGCAGGAGTTTGCGACTGGGGCAGCTCATCTGAGAAGGACACTTTTTTGGGCGAACGCGAGGGCGTGGCGGGAATCTCCAGGGAACGACTGGACGACACTGAACCGCGATGGTTGTTCGACTCCTGGTCCGCGTCCATGTTTTTCGAGGGGGGGAAATAAGCTAGCCAAAGGGGAATCACCTGAATCACGTGACACGCACTTTTAACACATGCCAATGAAAAGGGCTACTTATAAGGACACACGATTACATAGGAGCAACACCGCGATGAGATTTGGGTAAGTAGCAACTCCAACTTGGCACTCAAGTACTCCACCAGCCAAAGGAGAGGCAACTATATAATCTAGACACTGCTTCTAGGTGTTATCCTCGCGTCGGGTTTTAAGATATAGCAAGGAGAGTATCGCACTTCACTTTCCAGCTCACCACATGCCAAAGGTGTGGGAGTGTTCACTAATGGGTGGGTGATCCTTGCGTCGGAGTTCGAAACACGGCGGCAACACGACGACGCGACACAGGTAAGAAGCAACACCAATCGGCGGCAGCGGCGAGCAGCAACTGAAAGCGAAAGCCAGGCAGGTGAGGTGAGGGCCTCGGATCGGATCGGAGCGCTGTGGCTATGGGTCCGCTGTATTGGTGAGCGGGACTGATCGCTCGGATCGGACTGAGCCGATCGGTGGTGGTCGACGCTTTGGAAAACGCGTTTGCCCAATATCGGTTCAATATTTCAGGCTTCTGCCAGCCAGCCAGCCAGCCAGCCAGCGAGTTTTAGAATGGACATGCAATGTCCCAGCCGACACAGTACGCACTATGTGCGAGTGTGTATCTTTGCATCTGTATCTCCATCTTCGTACGACTCATAAAATGGCTGCTCAGATAGATGATTGCCCCGAGTGTTTGCCAGTGTGTGTGTGTTCGTATGCGATTGATATTCTAATTTGGTTTTTGCGACTCATACCGCGAGTTGTGTGTACTTATTCGATAAGGGCTGCAAATAATTCAGGTGTCGCGATCTCGACGTCTTCATTTTTTAATTTCAATGCCCGTGTTTCGTAACAATCAAACTTGTTTATGTGCCGCAGCTGTCGAACGTGTCTATTTCCGAATTCCCGCCCAGAGTGCACGGCACATACCGCCGCTTGTGTTACGAACTGCAATCGGAATTGGGTTTAAGTTGGGCTTGCGACTTGGGATTTGGCACTCCTCATCGCATAATGGGTCAATGGCAATGGGTCACGCCAGTCGGTTGGCCAGGAAGTGATTGCGTGATTGGGCCAACGTAGCCAGCCACTTGTGGCCAATTCAATCGAATTCGAGTGCTCTACGCGGTCAATCCGGCCCAAGGTCGGGCCAACACTTCCCCACCCGACGAATATTGGATACTTTCAACATCTTATTGTTATCGAGTCGTTGAACTGCCTCCTCCCTTCCCACCGATTCCCCCACCCACAGCGATTGCAGCGCCTTGAACGCTAGTAAAGTTGAAGTTGAAGTTGATGCTGGAGCTGTGAAGTCTCCGCCAAAGGGCAATAATATAGATACTTTGTAGAGCAACAGCTATGACTCGTGTCTTGTTTTCCTAAATGTTGCTACTTTGTTGCCACACCGAGAGAAAAGTTGAATAGCTGGCATATGAATGGTTTCTGGAAGCCTTTCAGTTGGAAAATATACTATAATAAAGCTCGTAAATGAATTAAGATATGTATTTTTCGAACCTAATTCAATATTACTGAATATAACTACCTAAAGGTTAACTAATAGTTATTTTGGTAGCAGTAAGCCATAATTCAACCGAACTTAATTTTTGCTGGCACTTGAAGTTTTCTGTGTTCTCTTATCTGTTTATTGAATGCTGTTGGAGCATCTTCAACAAAATTATAGCACAGCAATTGTTATAAATCATAAAGCCCATAAAACTGATGACTAATTAGGCAATATATTTTTCTGCGTGCATTAAGCGGGTCGATCTGCTGATTAATGTTCGACAGCGGCCTTTGGCTTTTGTTTACGGGTTAGTGCCCCACACTGAATCGGATTGAGATACATATTTAGCATCGAATTCGGATACGGACTCAGATTCAGATCGTTTCCGCCTCCGCTTCACACTCTGCTAATCCACGGTGTGCTGCATGTGTAAGCCCCATGTATGCGGTATCTGGTATCTGGTATCTGGTATCTGGCGAGTGCTATCTGGTATCTGAGATACTTAGTATCGCACATCCGCTGCGCTTAAGACGGCTTTACTCACCTGTCGGCCAGGCTTTTATGGCCATTGTTAATTGCTGAAATTGGCATTCCCAATCACAGCGGGCGACACTCTTGGTCAGCAAGTCGCATTCGATGCCCGCTGGTGGCCAGGGAATTGGCCACTGGCCATTAGACATTAGACACTATCCACTGCCATCCACTAACCACTTCCAGCCACTACTGGTCATTGGTCCCTCATTGTGATGGCAGTGGTGGCGCTGCAATTGACACCGCGGCGGCCAATTAAGCCCGCAGTTACAGCTGCAAAAGATACAAAGACAGAGACAGGAATAGAAACAGAGATAGAGACGGAGACAGAGACAGAGACATCCGCGAATTCGTGCGCCGGGTGGTCCATCTGCAAAACGAATCCCCGACTGCTGGCATGCAGATTGATTTGCTCGGCAAACGTTCGCCGCTTGTGGGCAATTTTCCAAGTGGCCGGCGACGAGAGCAGTGTCATCAATTTAAATTAAGTTCCAGCTTTTTATCGCCACTCGGCGGACCAGTCTCCACGCCATTCTCCAACTCCAACTCCAGTTGCCCAGGTCTTTTGCAGACTCCTTCTCCAGCACCGTCATCATTATCCAAAACATGTCATTAGGCGGCCGCAAGATGCCCGAGTACCAGAATCCTGTTCTGCCGGCGACTGTCTTCGCTATCAACTTGGAATTCCAGCTCCCAGCTCCGTGGCAGCGACGCCAGCGGCGGAGCAGCAGCGCAGCAGAGCGTTGCGTGCAGCGGAAATTGGCCAGATACAGATACACTTCAACTCGGTTTCAGACTCCGCAGAGCCGCAGACGCGCTTACATCGATCGGTTTCGCCTAATAAAGCGACCGCGATCGCCACGCTAATTAAAATAATTGAAATTTCTCACGGGAAACGCGCATCGCGACACTTGCAGGGCATCCTATGTCCACTCTATATATCCCCATACCCATTCCCCATACCCCATACCCCATTCGCCATCCCAATGCCAATTCCCATCCCCATTCTATATCCCCATCCTCTGCGATATCCGTTGCTAGTGCGGCTAATTGCAAATTGCAACATGGACATGTGGACATGTCCAACAATCGAATTGACAGCTGCTTTACCCCTGGCACATTTGATGGACATTAACATGGATCATCGTCCGTTGTCCCATTCGTGCTCCTCCGCTTGCTGGCGCTGGCGAGGATTCCAGCATAAATGCATAAATTTCATTAGTCGCTGACAGGACGGTTCCCGCTAGTGTTGAGTCCCTAAATTAAGTGGACGGGTCAACTGAGTTATTCCTAGCGCTGATTTATACCATTAACCCATTATTGGCCATATTCCTGGGCATACTTATGCATTTAATATATTTAAACTTTCATTTAATATTTTAAATGGCGCTATTTATTTATGTCAGTAAAAGATTATTTTGAATCAATTGGGGTTGAGGAAAGTCTTAGTTTCTTCTATATCCTGTGAATATATAAATAACAATAAATATAAATCAAAAGTACCATTTTCTGTCACTTCCATTAAAAATATAAAAAAATATATATGGATAGTAAAAATGTTAATTAAAATATTCCTAATAATCTTTTTTGATTTTTCTCGAAAGAAATTCTGAACATAATAATAACATAATATTATTATTAACGAAAAGTGAGCATTAGTATATTGTAAAGGAAGAATTGGTAGTGGAATATTGTTCAAATAGGCTTCAAGGATTATTCTACTTCAGTGTGTTTGTTTTGAAACCAAATCTCTTTAGTTCTTCCCTCAGAAAATGGGTTAATGGTGCCACAGGAAATGGCGACCACAAATAAAAGTAACTAGCGCAGAGTTCCACAAAATATTGTTGCCTGCGATCGTGGATAGTGGCATGCGCACTCTGATCGAGATCGCAGCGACAGATAGCGGAGCAAAGTTACGATCATACATATGCATATAGAGTGGTGCCTCGATGCCCCAAAAACCCCACCACCTCCTCCATATCCACGCCTCTGGGGCCGTAAAGTTGTCGAAAATGATTTGCAGATCAAGATTTGTGCGCACAATTTATGTGATAACCCACTAAGAGCAGTGGAGTAAGAAAAAAAAAGTTGCAATACCATGGTCCAGATCGGTCCACTCCCGAGCCAGGTCCTGCTCCTTCCCATCCTCCGACAGCGTCCAATTAGTGCGCGGACACCAGCTTCATTCGAAATTCATGGACAATTGTTAGTGCCTCCGTGTAGCCGCTAATAATGACGCCTTTAAATGTGCAATAACAATTTTTGAGGCGCGCAAAAAGTGACTACTATATATATTATTATATATTATACACTGCATTCGTGTGCGTGAGCTTAAGTACCGCCCATAGGCCGGCAAACCAGCTACTGCTGCAGTGACTCCCCCTCAAAACCCCCCAACTTCGCGTTCCAGGCGATCTACAAAAAAGTTGCTCATGAGCTACGTGAGTTTTTTACTGATCAGCTAGCCGAGACCAGAAGATTAACTTTGATCTGTTGGTGGTAATGGGTAATGGGTAATGGATAATGGGCCAGCCTGAGTGCACTTTTCACTTAGCCTGGCCAATTGGCATCCCAAATATGACTCATAAAGTGTGGTATCTACAAAGTCGCTTAAGTCACGTTACGTATACGCACCGTGTGCCCACAAACATCTCAGCGGAATTCAATGATAATATGATAATGAGCACGTTGATAGATTGCCTTGACATTTTATCATCGACTCAACTTCAAATGGAGCTGTTAAGGAGAGAACTTCATTTACTCGAGATTTTGTTAGCAGATTGCAAAATCAGGGGGAAATCCATGCAACAACATTCAATGTAATGCAGTGGGTGGAGTAAACATGGGCTGTCATGGGAATCACACCACCCACGACTATTGATAAAAGTTATCTGCGATAATGATGAATCCCATAGGAAATTTCTTTGTTCCCTGCTCACATTAATGGGAATGTAGTTAAGTCATTGATTGAACCTTTCAGCATTGCTAAACAGAGAAAAAGTACAAGAATATGTGACGTTAAGTAGTAAGCATAATTAAACAATATCATGCTGTTGTAGCTTTATAAAAAAAAAAACGGAAAATGAAAGGTAAATAAATTTGTATAAAATTGTTGTAACCTTTTCTTCGCCCTGAAAGATTTATGACCGTGCTCCAGTCAAATGAACTGCCAATCTTGCGGTCGTAATCATTAATCAATTTAATGCACTGCGTTTGGCTGATTAAAATTGGGTGCATGTCGCCTACAGTCAACCAAATTAAGCCCTTGGGAGTGGCCCCAGCCGCCCAATTGAAATGCCAACTCATGTCCGGGGACATGGGATTTGGAGTTGGAGCTGGACCACGAGCTTGGAGGTTGGAGCTGAAAAGCCAAGACCGCCCGGTCGACAGGCGAACAAAGTGTGTGTCAGTTGCAGTCAAGTGGAGCCATAAAGCTCCACGATCCCACAGATCGACGGTGGCGATGTCAGCTACTGGCGATCAGTCACCGGCGAACGGGAATTGGATTGGGATTTGGATATGGATATGATTGTGGATTTGGTTTTGGATTTGGATTCGGTTGTGGGCGGTTGTTCGGTTTTGGATTTATGGCCTGCCCAACGTCAGCCTAATGAGCAGCCTGCATCCATAATGCCGGCCCAAAGAGACGTGAGCATTGGAAAAATAGAGTAAAAAATATATGGTTAAAATAAAGAAAAATAAAGAAAAATAGAGAAAAAGTCAATTGGATTAGATTAGACGGCGCAGCTGTCGTGACAGGTTGAGCGCTGAGTTTGGAGCTCGGAGCTTGGAGCTTGGAGTTTGGGAAACGGGCACGAATGAGAATTTATGGCCAATGCCAGCCGAGCTGGATCTTGGCCAGATTCAGAGCTCTGGCTGCGTGCAGGGAACGCAATATGTTATAATGACTTCATTACACACAAAAAATAAGCAACAGGAGTCGCAACGGAACGCTGGCTGGAAAATTGCAATAAAAAACGCGGCTCTATTTTGACTTTTTCCCTGCCAAATTTGGCCGCCTTGATTCGTCGCATAATTGGCAATTATCGTGGCAGATCGAGACGTGGGCGATATACCCGCTATCCTCCATTTCAATAGCTCTTTTTTTTTGCAGCTTTTCCCTCGATATAGGTGGCACGCAATCCCTGCGGGTTGTCTTTGTATCTGTCAGGATTTATGCACTAATGCACTACATTTCGGCTCATTGTTTATTGTGGCTGTGGGCATGGTCAGGTGCGGTTAGCGGCCATTTATTAATTGCAAAACCCATTCACTTTGCCTCCAGTTGCGCCGATTTAGCTTTAGGCCTCCAAGTGAATGGGGCCGAAAAAGAAAAAAATATGCAACCAAACTCCTGCACGCACATTTGCATTTTATGGCTGAAATTAGCGTCTAATTGGAGTTTACACGCTGCATATTTTATTCGCAAATAAATTGTGTTTTTGCAGCGCCCGCTTTTTGGGGATTCGATTCGATTTGATTTGATTTGATTTTTCTATTTCGCTGCTTTTTGCCTTTGCCAATTGCCATTTGCCGAATTTGTGAGCGTTTCTCGCTCTCTCTCAATCTGAATAGGCCCCAAGTCAAGTGCTGCGGTCCGTTCACCACGCACCAATATTACTAAATCACAGCGCAAACACCTGCAATGGCTGCTCGACTTTGGCCTATGCGGCGTATGCGTGATTTATAATTGCGAGCCACTAACACCACTGCGACGCACACACTCGCGTGCATTTGCACACACTCACACACACACCTGCACAGGTGCACGCAGGTAGGCGTGTTCATTAGACGGCCTTAAAACGCACACACTCCAAAATGGCGACCATATCGCCATCGTACCCCACAGCCAACTTATGAATTGAGCAACCAAGAGCCAATCTCGCAAGTGACACAAATCGCACGGGGCGCAGGTGGCTATTGCCCAGATTCATTCGATGAGATCACCACAAGTTCCCAGGAGTCCAATCGGATTCGCATTCCATTTAAACTTTATTGAATGATGATCTTAAATAGGTAAAGAAAGATTTAAGTCTAGCCTAAGTCTACTAATAGAGTTTTCAAGATAAAGATCAGCAAAAGCAGATTTTCGAACGAACTTAATTGTTTAATATTATTTAAAAATATCATACTAAAAGTATAAGTATTTAATGATCCTAAAATTCGTGATATACAACCGAAATCCAATGCAAGAGACTATTTAGTTTAAACTTTTTGTATTGTATTAAATGTTAATTGGTTAGCACATTAAATCCATTCAATTCTTAGCATTCCTTTTCGCTGTTTTGAAAGATATATTATTTAAAGTTTTTTTTATTGAAAATTGCCAGGGCTTGCAAAGTATCTAGCTGGAATCTGGAATCTCAGTTGGTTTCATGAGCACTACAGTTATTTGTGAAATTCAAACTCAGCTACAAGATACAAAGATACATTTATGGAATTCGCACCTGCACAACGTGGATGTATTTCAGAGATATTCCCCCGAAATCGGATACGTGGCATGTCGCCAGCAGATGGAGGCATCTTAAGCATCTCCAGTTACTGCTGCTCCTGCTTCGCTTGCTGCATGTTGAACAAGTACTTGGGATTCGCAGTGAAGTGAAGTGGAGTGCATTGGAGTTATCTCTGAGCTGTGCTTTCGGTGGCTTCAGTTCCACTGGCGAGTGACAGGCGGTGGCTACCAGCGGGCAGCTGGAAATTCGATACGCCATTTGCTGCTCCGACTAATCCCGACGCGATTCGGGATGCACTGCCCACTCTGGGCTGGCATTTTCCAATTAACTTCGCATTAGCCACCGCCCAAAGATGGGTTCCTCGCAAATATTCATATTCCACTGCTGCCGGCTGTCAGTCGGAGACATGTAACGTCATCCGGGAACATGACAGACGCGGGCTAATCCCGCATCCGCGCCAGCGTTTGACCAGCAAAATTATTAACGCCATTAACGGCAATAGAAATATTTGTGCAGGCCACTCGTAAACCCCCAGCCCCCCATTCATCGCAGACCCCCCCGCTTAATAATATCCAAACGAGTTCCTCGGAGGAAGGAGGAGAAAATTACAAGTCATGGCTACAAGCGCCTGCGACTGTGGCCCACAAATGTGACTAATGGCATTTCTGAATGCAGATTCAGCCGGGGGATATTCGATGGTCGCCAAGGGGGTCGGTGCAGCCAACTCCTTTGCAGTTCTTTAAGTTTATAGGCAACAATTTTTAACGCCTTGCCAGGGAGACCAAGGTTACACTTGCAAAAAACTATGGAACTTGCAATGTTGTAGAAAATGCAGATAGACCGGAAAGACTTGAAGAGGTTCTTAGGTGACCAACCAAAATATTCGACTTTATCCTTTGAAACCAATCATCAAATACAACTCACTCATTTAGCATACTTAAATTCATATATTCATTAAGGTCAAGTAGTTTCTCCCAGTGCAGCGGAATCCGTGTGCGTGTGCTTTTCTGCAGCGTCATTAATTTTGCCATGAATTGACAAAAACATCATAAACTACTTGTTGAACAGAAAATCCACTTCGGGCGACAGCATCCCAGCATCTCGGCAATCCAGCCCACGCGCCAATGGAGCCAATATATAGGCCGGCGAAGCCAGAGATCGGGAGTTGGGAGTTGGAAGTTGGGATTTGGGAGGTGGAGATGGGAGATGGAAGATGCAAGATTGGAGACTGTTGCCGCCCGGCAGGCTCATGTTCGACGCTCCGTCTGTGGGGAGCGGCTGGCTCATAAATATGCCAATGACTTGGCCCCCATCCGCCGACTCCTCCGATCTCCGCCAAGTGACCTGCAGCTGGAGGGCTTATGCCAAATTAATGAGTCCAAAGAATGCAATCTCCGCCAGATCATCGTGCTGTGTTTCAGGGAAGGAGTGGAGCAGATTGCGGTAGTAAATTGGGCGAACCTATAAATGTAACTTACAGTCTTACTTACAAATAAGTATTTTGAATCTTTGTATCTTTAGCTTTTACTATTTAAGGACTGAAAAGAACACACTGCCTTAAAAAACCCTATCTATGAATACCATAACATATAACTGAGTATTTACATTTCGAAAACCATTTGAGATAACCTATCTATAACATAACTTTTTATACTTCGATCCATTAGATTTAAGATGCAAATTTCACTGTTTTATGGCAGTTGATTAGAAATATTAGTGCTATTTTAATGTGACTTCATTCGCTTTGCACAAAATAAACCATTAAAAACAAACGCTTAGATTAATGTGCTCTAATTTGCATAACTCGAGGATCCAGAAGATGACCACTTGGCCGAGCCACACGATCCTGCTGACCCACACGGCGTATGCTCAACGTTAATTAACGTAATGATGGCTGGGGAAACAAACGCAGCACAATTTAAGCCAACAAACATTTACAAACAGGCAACAGCAATTGGATGTTTAATGGATAGCGAGCTGCGATCAATACCCTTGTCCCCCAGCACCAAATCCACCGGCGGATCCCCAAATCGCATCTCGAAAAACAAGTAGCCGACAGAGAGTCGGGCAAAAGGTAAATCGAAGCCGAGATTAATAGCGATAAGGCTATTGATTAGCATTTTAGCCACCGCCATTAGGAGGAGGAGCTCTGCCAGCGGAGGCAGCACAAAATCTGTGGCCGTTGTAGATGCTATCTGCTCCTGGACGAGAGGAGGCGGGATCGGTATCGCTGCATCGCTGGATCGTTGGATCGTAAGGTGTTGCAGGCATGCGATGTGGAGATAATTCAAGCGGATGCTACATAGTCCAAAAACCCGACTCCCTGGCTGATCGCAAAATTAAGCGCATGCCGGCAATTTGCATAAAAGCAGTATAATGTTTAAATGTTTTATTGAATCGGGGCTCGATTACAAGATCAGGGGGAGAAAGCAGCAATGGAGGCGACTCTAATTTGCAATGCAAATACAGTGTTGGTGCTGCAACTAAACCATTTGAACCGAGCCCAATCCAATGAGATCCTCCAGTCGCGATGGCTATTTGTAAGGAGCCATCGCAAGCCGGTTTTTTAATTATGAAAAAAAACAGATAAGTTATCATGGGGAGAACGTGCATGCACCAAAAGTGGGAAACGTTGCTCCAAAACGCTGATCAGTTGTCAATCAAAGGGGACGCTGATGCTTCACACTCGAATCTGGAGGAGATCGGCGGGGAGGGTTGGTGGTCGGAGGACATGGAACCATCATCATTAGTCGCTGCCGGAGACATTGAGACACGT
The DNA here is from genome assembly GCF_004382195.2 of Drosophila sechellia. Classification (NCBI taxonomy): domain Eukaryota; kingdom Metazoa; phylum Arthropoda; class Insecta; order Diptera; family Drosophilidae; genus Drosophila; species Drosophila sechellia. Next base: position 12,380,471 of record NC_045950.1, on the reverse strand, counting down.
TTGATAGCAGCCGACGTGCAGCAGCAACAGATGCAGGAACAGCTCTAATTGCGGAATGGCAGCTGCGATCTGGAGTCTAAAGTCTGGAGTTCGGAGCTCACAGAGCGCGCTGCTCCAACTCCAGCTCCACATCGCAGTCGAAACCTTATCCAACTGTCAGTGGCAGTCAGCGGCGCAAAGTGACGCCTGATCTTGAACTGGTTCTGCTGGCCGAACGCTACGCGGTGGTCCACGGCCATCAGAATCCCAGACAGCCAGCCGCATATGCAAGTGGCTCCCGTCGCCGCACGATCATATCCAATCCATATCCATATCCATTCGCATTTCCATTCCCTCTTGGCCATTCCAATTCTGATATTTCGTTACCAATTTTTCTGGCCCTGCTGTGACCAATTGCGTATCGAGTGATCACCAGATATCCAGAGATTCGGGGTCCGCCGGGGTCTACCACATGCAGTGTCATTACTCGATTGGCGCAGGAAATCATAAATTAAATTCGATTGTTTGACAAGGCTCGCGAAATGTTTCCATTTGAGCCATAAGCGTCGCCCCACTCCAATGCGTTTATCTACACCGAGGAAAATCTATTACCATTAGTTGGGAATTTAACAGAATTATTACTCATGTACATATAATGGATATGGGCAGGCATATAACGTTATCAACTGATAAGTGTACCACCATTCACACGATATCTATCTATCTATCTATCTATCTATCTATCTATCTATCTATCTATCTATCTATCTATCTATCTATCTATCTATCTATCTATCTATCTATCTATCTATCTATCTATCTATCTATCTATCTATCTATTCTATCTATCTATCTATCTATCTATCTATCTATCTATCTATCTATCTATCTATCTATCTATCTATCTATCTATCTATCTATCTATCTATCTATCTATCTATCTATCTATCTATCTATCTATCTATCTATCTATCTATCTATCTATCTATCTATCTATCTATCTATCTATCTATCTATCTATCTATCTATCTATCTATCTATCTATCTATCTATCTATCTATCTATCTATCTATCTATCTATCCATCTATCTATCTATCTATCTATCTATCTATCTATCTATCTATCTATCTATCTATCTATCTATCTATCTATCTATCTATCTATCTATCTATCTATCTATCTATCTATCTATCTATCTATTATCTATCTATCTATCTATCTATCTATCTATCTATCTATCTATCTATCTATCTATCTATCTATCTATCTATCTATCTATCTATCTATCTATCTATCTATCTATCTATCTATCTATCTATCTATTATCTATCTATCTATCTATCTATCTATCTATCTATCTATCTATCTATCTATCTATCTATCTATCTATCTATCTATATGTCAATCTATCCATCCATCTACGAATCTATTATCTTATCAATTGTCGAACTTATGGTTAGACTATTTCAATATTCTTCAAAACGATGATACATTTTTTCTCTCTGCCGGATCGGATATCGCGGGCTCTACAATTAGTACTACATGCAACTGCAACTGCATCTCCAACGTCCATCGGACTGCGAGAGTCGGAGGATGGATCCAAAACGGGCAAGTGGCCGTCTAGCAGCTCGTACATTCGTGTAATGTTGGCCAATGCTCCCCCCAAAATTGGCGTGCAGCGGAAAAATGAGACAACGTGATCCAAAGGCTCTCCAGCGATCCAGCCTCAGATTCCAGCCAGAGCTACAGCTCCAACTCCAGCTCCATGCAGCACGCACATAATTCATAAATGTTGCCACAGCTGGCGGGGATCGGCGGTATCTGCATCTGTATCGGTGTCTGCCGGCTTCGGAGCTTCATAGCCACGCACTTGGTCGGTCCACTCTGTGCGCCCCGATCTCCTCCAGTCTTTGGTCTCTGCTCGCCCCATTGGCCATCAACACCAATCGCCAAATGGCGTTCGTGTGTGGCAAGTGACACACGAGGCGCTGCAGCACAGCTGGATGCGTTCTCCACAGCCACTCGCATCTGGATCTCTGGACCAGGTGGATGTGGTGTGCCAACAATGCCTACAAATGGGGACCATCCATCAGTGCTGATGGAGCTGGCATTCCCACATCCCGGAGAGCTAAGATCGGGATAAGCCGTAAAGCCATTAAATATAATCTTCACAATGAAAATGGAATTCTTTATGGTGTCTCCTTTCAGTTGTTGTATACAGGATACACAACGGATGCAATTTCAGATTTACAAACCATTTTGGATAAACCTTGAAGATAAAGTAAGTAAATAGTTTATATATATAATGGGTAATCCATTTACACACTAATAGATTTAGTAAAAATCTAGCGAAATTTCCTTTGAAATAATAAAGCTGATCAATAATGCATTTATGTTTATTGCTTCTCGTTTAGTTTAGCTTAGTTTCAGATTAGTTTAGCTACGCACTAGACGACGTCGTTCGCTCGTTCGTTCGTTTACACTTTAAAACTTAGGTTAATCACTAATAGCAGAATGGGTGGTCCTTAGCTCTACAAGTGGTTAGATCCACTCTGGCCGCTGCTATGAGCGGATGCTACCCAAAAGCGGCGTGCTCTCGGCAGCCTTTGAGGTAATCACGGTATGGCGGGAGCCGGAGCCAGCAGCAGCCGACGGAGCAGCCGGTGGTCGCGGTGGCCAATGGCTCGGACCCGGACGCTCGTCCTCGGCCTCGTCGATGCGAGACTGACGCGCTTGGCGCTTCTGCTGGTTCAGCTCGTGCAGATAGAGGGCACTCAGGCACATGTCGGCCACGCCCACGTTCAAGGGAGTGCTGCCCACGCGCGGGTCCACTCCACAGAGTCCGTAGAGCAGTGTATCCGTCGGTCCTTCCAAGCGGCCTTCAGCCCGGCTGAGGCGCAAGCGGCGCATACTGTCCAGCGGGCCGACGCTGGCGGACAGATTCTGCTGCAACATCTGGCGGAAGTCGCTGGCTGCGACGGGGAATCCTCCAGATACCGGTCCAAGACCCGGACGCAGCGACTGCGAGATCTCCAGTTGATGGGGCGTCACCTGAGCGGTCAGCACAGAGTTCGCAATGGAACAGTAGTCCGCTCCCATGGTACCAAATGAGATGAGGCTGTTGGTCAGCGGGTTCTCCTGCACCATCGACGTCTTGGCCTGGACTAGTTCACCCACGGCGTGCTCCCTGACGCCGCGCAGGAACTGCTTTGCCTCCTTCGGCATCTGCCACTCGGGATTGTTCAGGGTGAAGCGGAGAAGCGACATCTCTGTTTTTCCGCCGGCCAAGCTTTGCTGCTGTGGCTCCTGCTGCGGCTGTTGAGCTGTAGCCCGGGTCATCTCCTCCAGCTCGCTGGTTAGCTGCCAGTCGGGATTGCCGTGCTTGCGAACATCCATCTGGGCAAAGGAGCATACGTTGCCCACTCCTCGCACGGATACGGTGAACGTCCTGAAGAAACGCACCAGCTCTATGGCCTTTGGCCTGAACACAAAGATCAGCACGAAGGGTGTGACGAAGGGACTGAAGATTTCGCTGAGTAGGTAGCCAGCCTTAAACTGAAAGAAGTTGCTAAACTCCTGGCGTACCTTTGTCGTGTGCGCCTGCTGCCGCCATTCGGAGGGCAGGTAGTGAACGTGCGCCAGAATGGCGGTCATTAGCTGCTCCGGGCACCAAACGAGATTCTCATCCGGTATTAGAGTTCTGCAGACCACACCTATGGCACCGAGGCCTGCAAGGATGACAAGCAAATGCTCCACTTGGAAGACGTGCTCCTCGTAAATGCCCAATGCAAGGATTAGAAGTAGTAGACCTCCACTGATAAAAAGCAGGTTTTTGGCTATCACAGCGGCCAGTGGCGAGAAAAAGGAGTTAAGGTAGCGGTCCGCGTAGTCATATGCCCGATTCAGCCTGGCATCTAGTTCGTGGTCCAGCTCATTAAAGTGGCGCAGGTAGAGGCGTCCGTAATTGGACCATGTACGCAGGCCAAGGGCACCAGGCTCCTTACGAAGAATGTTCGCATAGGAGAAACTGAAGTAGATAAGCTGCCATACGAAGATCACAGGCGCCAGGACCAAATTTAACAACGCCACTCCCAATATCAGTTTGGAGAGTCGCTGCGCCAGCTCCGTTTGGTTGCTCCTTACCGCAAACTCATCGCGCAGCTGCCAGTTGTTCTGGAAGGGAGATCCCGGGCCGCGAAAAAGGATGAAGTCAATGTTGAACAACATACCTCTACTCAGCGAAACTACTTCGCCATACAGCGGTATGTGGAACCTTACAGGCAGCAGTTGCTTGTTCATCAGTGCCACTAAGTAGTTCTTGAAGCGCAGAACTCGGTGATAGATGTCCAATTCCGTGAGCGACTCCTTGTCGATGCACATATGCTGTTCAGCCTGGACGCGACGAATCCGCTGTTGCACCTCGTGCCACGTAAAGTTGTCCAGATCCGAATCCTCGATATGAAGCGCAGAGTTGTAGAATCTCCTTATATCGGCGTACTGGGTAATATGGTACACCATTTTCAGCAGCCTTATGCCCAAGTAGATAGCGGCTATGAACACAACCAGGTACGTAACCCAAGTAAAGTTGGCTAAGCACTCCCCTGTGGGGTACATCACATCGGATAGAGTTGTCTTGTTGGGATTAGGTCCCCCTGGAGGGGTATCCCCAAAGAGCACGTCAAAGCGGACGCAGTGCATTACAAAGGCAAGTAGCCAGACGACAAAGCCAAACTCCAGAACCTGTAGCATTTCGTCCACTACAATCACTGTGAATCCGTGCTTCTGCTGGTACTGATACATTCGCGAGAAGAACGAGTCAAGGTCCTCGATGTGGTTCCACCGCGCACGCCCCGTCTCCGGAACCATGTGGATCATGACGCCACTGTTTCGAGGCGTGTCCTCGCCCTCATGTTCGGTGTCGTGCTCATCCAGCGGCTGCTCCAGCCCGTGTTCACCGAGGGGGTCTAAATGCGCAGCAGCTGCGTTCGCTTTTGCGTCTTGTGTTTTGGATGGGCCTTGGCCTGTGGAGGGATGGTGCTCCAGGAACGGGCTGGCCGCCTCCTCGGCCAGGGAGCGGTAGTTGATATGTGGGCTAGACATCGCCCAACGTCAAGGTCAAGCGTTCTGACTATTTATATCGCTGTATAGTATAAGTTGGAAAATTCTTTGTTGTTTGATTCTGCTGAACCTTCTCAGCAAACAGCTGACTCTCCTAAGAGAAGTGTTGGCCAACGTCAAAATACTGGTTAATGAATAAGTAAGGCGGACCTCTGGCAGTGCCCAAAGTGCAGTGTTCACACTTGCAGCGCATCACTATATAACACATGTAGGTGAAACAGAGGTACTTTACATATGAGACTGGATTTATAAATAATTAAATTAGCATTTTTCTTGTTTTTTCGTAATTATATATTCGTTTATAACTTTTTGAAATACTCGATACTTTTGCGCGAAGTGTGAACAGCCTAGATATCATTCAACATATATCTGCACAGAGTTGGCAGTTCCCTACCGCATTTGTAAACAAACTATTTGTAGCTCTTACTTTATTGCAAATTAAATTAAAAAAAAAAAACAGTCAAGATGGGTAAAAGGCAGCATCAAAAGGATAAAATGTAAGTATTTAGCACATCCAGCGGGTTATAGAAACAAAGTCTACCCATTGCTTTCACAGGTACCTCACGTACACGGAGTGGAGTGAGCTGTATGGCGGTAAAAAAGTGGAATCCTTGGAGAACGACCATGTCAAGTTCAAGCGGCTGCCATTCGAGCACTGCTGCATTACGATGGCGCCATACGAGATGCCCTACTGCGATCTACAGGGCAATGTGTTCGAGTACGAGGCCATTCTTAAGTTTCTCAAGACCTTTAAGGTGAACCCCATCACCGGGCAGAAGATGGACTCCAAGTCATTGGTAAAGCTGAATTTCCACAGGAATGCCAACGATGAGTACCACTGCCCCGCCTTGTTCAAGCCCTTCAGCAAGAATTCGCACATTGTGGCGGTGGCCACAACTGGAAATGTATACTGCTGGGAGGCAATCGACCAGCTGAACATCAAGACAAAGAACTGGAAAGATCTGGTGGATGACACGCCATTCCAGCGTAAGGACATCATCACCATACAAGACCCTCAGAAGCTGGAAAAGTACGACATCTCGACCTTCCATCACATTAAGAAGAACCTACGAGTTCTGACGGAAGAAGAGCAGCAAGAGAGAAAGAATCCAGCCAGCGGGCGCATTAAGACTATGAATCTGGAGACCAAGGAGACGCTGGAACAGCTGCAGCAGGACTATCAGCCAGCGGAAGAGGAGGCCTCCACTTCGAAGCGTACAGCCGACAAGTTCAACGCAGCTCACTATTCAACTGGAGCGGTGGCGGCCAGTTTTACGTCTACCGCCATGGTGCCCGTTTCCCAAATAGAGGCGGCAATCATAGATGATGATTTGGTCAAGTACGAGCGGGTAAAAAAGAAGGGCTACGTTCGTTTAAATACGAACCTTGGCCCTCTCAACCTGGAGCTATTCTGCGATCAAACTCCTCGAGCCTGCGATAACTTCATCAAACATTGTGCCAATGGTTACTACAATAATGTTATGTTTCACCGGTCCATAAGGAATTTTATTGTGAGTACGATCTCTGTTGAGGAAAACCTTAATTTATTATGGTTTTTGCTGCAGGTGCAAGGAGGTGATCCCACTGGAAGTGGTTCTGGTGGCGAGTCCATTTGGGGCAAGAAGTTTGAGGACGAGTTTAAGCCAAATCTTACGCACACGGGCCGAGGAGTGCTATCCATGGCCAATTCGGGACCAAATACCAACGGCTCTCAGTTGTAAGTACCAAGAAGTATAATTTTTTCAATGCTTTTGCAAGTATACAATATTTTGTAGCTTTATCACCTACCGCTCTTGCAAACATCTCGACGGCAAACACACCATCTTCGGAAAGCTTGTCGGTGGATTAGACACTCTTCAAAAAATGGAGAACATCGAGGTGGATAACAAGGACAGACCAATTGAGGACATCATCATTGAGTCCTCACAGGTATTTGTGAATCCATTTGCTGAGGCAGCTGAACAGTTGGCCAAGGAGCGCGAGGAGGAGGCGGCCGGCAAGGAGGAGATTGTCAAGAAGGAGGAGCAGCAAAAGCGAATGAAGGAGCCACTGAAGGTGTACAGAGAGGGCGTGGGCAAGTACCTGAAACTTCAGACAGTGGCTAAAAAGCCAGAGGCGCCACTTACATCCGCTCAAGGAGCCAAGAAGAAGAAACTGGCGAATGGTTTTGGAGATTTCTCCAGTTGGTAAACCCTTGTTCTCCAAAAATAAAAGTTTAAAAGACAGTTTTAGAAGTAAAAGTAATTCATAATCACTCTTTATCGGTAGATTTGGTTCCCCCATCTGTGCGCTCTCTATCCTGCCAGCTTTTCTTCATTTCCTGCAGCTTTTCCTGCCGCCGCCGCCGCTCAGTGGACTTTCTCTGCTCTTGTGCCTTGATTTGCGCGGCAATCGAATGCTCCCCGTTTAGATGCACGTCCAGTTTTTCCAGTAGAAGTTTACGAGCCTCCACTCGATTCTTTGATGCTAGACGATGTGTGTGACACTTGACCGTGATATTGGTGGGTAGATGGCGCAAGAACACGCAGTTGGAGGTCTTGTTTACAGCCTGGCCGCCAGGACCACTGCCGCGCATGAAGGTCTCCTCGATATCGGACTCCTGTAGTGCGGGAAAGCGGGAGTAGTCCAGATTGGACTTGCAGCGCACAGCGGGCGGAGGCAGAGCCAGGAATCGCACCAGAACTCGCAGCATTCCTACAGAATGCGTCCCTTCTTCAGCAGGGTCTCTCCGCGCTGAAATATAAGCCCATTTTGTTATCTGTTATGAAATATGAAGGTGGTACTTACCTTAAAGCTGAATTCCACTTCCACCGGATTTGTAAGGGAACGGTTGTCCCGAAACTCGTGGCGAACTCTTCCCAGAAAGTAGTTCTTGTCGGTCAGCTTTAGGTGATTGCCGTAACGAATTAAATGCTTGTATAAACGCAAGATTTGCTGCCGCGAAGGTTGAACCATTTTCATATTTTACTCTCACATGTGTGGCAGTGTTTGTTAACGCAGAACTATAACAGGTTGGCAGTTCAGCAAAAACACAATCAGCTGTGGCTTTGTGCGATCAAAACAAAAGCAAAAGTTATAAAAATAACATTTGAAAAAACGCAATGATAAGATTAAAAATCTCAAGTGGCCCACAATTTAAGCTCCCCGCACAACTGTTAAAAATTCCTAGTCACGGTTATACAGTGTATTAATCTCTAAATAAGTAATGCATGTCATTTTGACATATCTACTTTATTATCTACGGTTACGCTATACCTGAAATGCCTGATTACTTTTACATCCACGGTTAGAATATCAATTGATTACTCCTTGGGCAACTTGTCCAGATCAATGCCGTCATCAATGGACACCCCTGTCGCCTGGCTCAGCTCCAGCATTTCCTTAACCTGGTGGGCAACCTCCCTGTCCACTACTTCTCCGCCTTGATTCATGGAACGTTCGATGATCTCCTCGTCAGACCATTGCAAGGCGAACATCTCCTCGGGCGAGATGTCCAAGGGATCCACCAAAGTCATGAGGAAACTGGCCGATATCGATAAGCTGTACGGCAGGAAACGCACGTACTCCTTCAGAAGCTCACCGCGACTAAAAATTAGCATAATTAATATCATAAAAGATAATGTTTTGGCAGTATAAAGCTCTACAGGATTATCTTATCTTATCATTTCGAGCAACTAATGAGCATTTTTAGATTTATGAATTGCATTCATATCGCTTGTTTGACGAAACATTACATTAGAGTAAACTAATTTTAAAACTCACCTTAGGAAATCCGGAACCTCCTCCTTGGCATGCTCCCTATAGCTATTATGAAGCGCCAAAGTATATTCACAGAAGATGGCCTCGAAGTTTGGATCGCGCACCTCGGCATAAATGGACACGGCCAGGAAGACGTTGAGATCGACCATGGGAGAGGAGACTCGCAATGTCTGGTAGTCGAACATCATGATCTCCTGCGGCTCCTCCTTGTCATCGTACCTGTAGGCCACATTATTCCTCACATAATCGCCGTGGCACAGAGTGGCCAGTGGCTCTCTGGGCGCCACCCGTTGCCTACCGTAGTGCGTGTAGTCCCAGATCATGAAGCAGAACTTCTTTACAAACTCCTCGTCGATCTGTGGCTGATAGGTGGCCACCGCCTTGGCCGCTCGATCGATGCTCGCTTTCATAATCAGCTTCCATTCCGGTTGAATGTTATCATTGGCATAGCGAGATTCCTTCAGATTGTCGGTCAGCTGGGCAAACTTCTCCGGGTTCTTGTGCTTCATGGCGTACGCAAAGCCATGGAACCTTCCCAGGTAACCTACGGCAATCAGGGCGTGCTGCAGACTCAGACCCACACGATCCTTGGTGACCCGCCATCCCTGCTCCACGAAATTCTCCAGAATGGCCACAGCCGAATGCTGGTTCAACTCACTGTAGTAGTACTTGGGAGCGGCAAACTTGCCATCGGTGAACTTCTGAATCTCTGGCAGAATTTCCGTATAGAAATTGATCTCGTTGGTAAAAAGGGCCCCAAACTGTATGGATTCATAAATTTCTGGTGGCATCGCTGGTGTTTTCTACAAAAAACAATTAAGTATTGGTTTTCTGGCATGTCAAGGTAAGCTTCATCATTAGATGTGATCTATTTTGGATTCAAAATCAATTCCCTTTGTTCGTGTGTTGAGATGCCTCCCCTTATTTCACAATGTTTGCCATGAAACCCCCACTCTTGACTAAGCTATCTGAGTTTGCCGGAAAACCAAACTGGTTAGTAGTACGCAGTTACGGCAGTTATATAATATAATTTAAATTCCGCGACTATAGTTAATCTTCTCGTTATGTTTTAGGTAGCTTTTCTAACATTTAGTTATACTATGTGAATGGTATACACGTACCTTAACCACCATTTTTCGCTGGAACTTTTGGCCGTCGTATTCAAAGTTAATGGTTGTCCGATAGCAAAAAGTCAGCATAAAGGCCTCCGAGTGGCCAATTACATCAATGTCGATGTCGCCTACATGGAATGAGTTCACCTTGGACTCGCTGTAGTTGTCCACCAGACGCCCGTTGCTCAGAATCGACGGAAGAACCGTGTATCTCAGCCACTGCTTCTCAGCCTCGATCTTCTCCATTCCGTCGCTACACTGGATTGCTTGACGATAACAACCGCTTCGCTTCTGGATAGCGAATGAGCATAAACAAGTTCATATAGCGTATTTTGTACTCTCCGAAAGCTCATTCGTTGTTAGAGATTACACGATAAGAGTGAATTGTAAATGAAAAGCTTTCTAATCATTAAAAGCGCTTTATGGTTTATAGAGAAACAATATCTAATGATTAGCATGATGCAATTTGGTATGTTAGAATGATATGATATGATATGATATCTTGACCCAATGATAGGGATACCTTAATTTTGTATAGGGAGTTTTAATTTGTTTTTTCTTTTTCTGTTTATTGTGTGTTATCTTCCATGTACATATACTAAAATGATTCCTTTGGAATAAGTTCAATTTCCCATAATCACAGGTATCGATATATTTTTAGTCAAAATTTCCAGTTTTCGAAAAAGTTATCCTACCGTTGCAGTTCGACTAACGACCAACTACCAATGGGCCTCAACTGGTATTTACTAAAAACGACCGGGTCAATGACCAGGGTCAACACATACGTTCGAAGGTTCACGAATGGATCGCAGCGAAGCCGAGATCTCAACATGGTATCCAAAGTGCCAAAGAGGACAGATGCCCCGATAAGAATCACGGATTTGGATACCATGTCATATATGTCCTCTTCTTCACGAAAGGCCAAAATAACGAGCGGCCGACCGTCGAAGAATGCTCAAGACGACGATGTCGTCTGTCCAATGCAAACCAGTAGGAAGCCCATCGAGGAGCCCGCTGTTCGGGACTCGCCACAAATGCGCGAGTTCTTCGAGGAAGTGCGTCGGCGAAACCTCAAGGATTACTATCTTCAGATGAAGGCTGCTCAAAGAAATACAGCGATGTCCCATATGTGTCCGGATTGTGGTTTTGTGAAGCGGGATAAGAAGGATCTCAGCAAGAATATTTACTGCACGGGGGATAAAAGATTGAGGATAAAAGATTGTGATCGGCATGGGGATCTCACCTGGCTGTGGAACTCCTCCGCCGCATATCCATACTCTGCACTGAGTTGTGGATGCAGCAGAGGTGTCTCCAGCCACTTGGAAATTTTATTCAAGCTGCACAATATAAAATGTTTAATTTAAAATTTGTAATTCTTGATATCTAGTTGCCAAGGAGTTTGCTGATAATCCATCCGTTTTTCTCCGAGCTTCAGTTTCATTTTGCAATCCAAATCGTTCGTACCTTTTTGATTTGAACCCCATTCTTTCCACAATGTTTTCCGATCCCGCCCAGGAGTCGGTTGCCACGCAGACGGAGGCACAACCGATTCCGTCGCCCATCTGCACCCCACTGCTGATGGTGGACGAGGATGGACGGAAGCGGTACTGCTACCATGGTGGAAAATGCAAGTGCGCCACTTGCGCACAAATTCGTGCAGAGCAGGCAGTGAAACTGGACCAGGAGCTGCTGTCCTACATACCACACTCGAAGCTCCACCTTGAAGTTCCGATGCGCATGGCCAAGCCGAAGCAGTATCGCCTGGAAGCTCGACGGGCTACTCCCGAGCTGGCTAAATTTTTGCGGGAGGACCACGAGAGGCTCAGGGCGGAGTATCCAGCGTACTACCTTCCGGATCGGTACTTTGGTGTGAAATTCTACGAGTTGCCAGGACCGCAGCACAAGGAGACCCAGACGGACATCCCGATTGGGCGATACGGCATCGATGGTTGTCCCTGTCCCAACAAATCGCTCTGCTATGACTTGTAATCCTGGGCAGGACTCAATTGGGCATAGAGGGTTCAATAAAAGTTCGGAATGTGAGAAGTATTCGTATGTTTTACATGTAACTTATGATAATAGTTATGATACTCCTATTTCTTGGGTAATTTGGAGTAGAAATCCTCCAGGAATTCCTTTAATATCAACTTGAACTTTTCGCCGTGCCTGGCCAATAGCAACTTGGTCTCACTGTCCTCGTTGTCCAGCATCTCATCCGCATTCTCCAGCACTTGGAGGTAGTGCAGCCAAGCCGTTTCCAATCCCATCACCTGCTCAAATGTTTCCTCGCTAAGCTGCACCTGATATTTGTGCAGCAGAACGAAGAGTTCCAACATCGGAGTAAATGCAGACTGCTTCACTGGCACATCCTTCAGGAGTCGTTCAAGGAGCTGTTTGGCAGCCACCGTTTCACGGATGGTACGAGGAACCTTCATCACATTTCGCTCGTTGCGTTGCATGTATCGGTAAACAGCTAAATTTAGATGAAATATAAAATAGATCCCAGTATGTTGTTGATGTACTTACCACTCATCAAATTGCTACCATGATCCAGCAGCATTTTAATATTGAGAGCCTGCCACTTATCGATCCAATCCAGCATGGTGCTCTTCAGCGCATTCTGATTGATCAGGATAAAGTAAACGTTGGTGATGGCATCCTCGAAGATGACCTCGTCCGCCAGGGCACTGTAGTGTTCGATCCCGCCTTCAAAGACGCCAGCCGTCCGAGACTTGGACATAAGGCGTTGCCGGAATTCCTCCTCTGTCGTTTCCCAAAGGACACGATTCTTATTCCACACCGATTCGTACTTAGCAAGTTCCTCCCGCTGAATGCCAATCTCCGCTTGAATGCTTCTCATCAATTCAGAGCACTCCTGATCCTCCCGGAAAACGCTAGCGAATCCCTGGCGTTGCTGCTTCTTTGGGAGCTTTAGTTTATAACCCAATCGCGGAAACTGATCCAACATGCTGCGTATACTATCCACAATTCCATTGATCATATCGCCAATGGCATCCATGTCGGGAGTAAAGACAATCCGACCATCTTTCACATCCGATTCGACGACAATAATGGGAGCGGATGCCATATCCGCATCGCAATGAAGGGCCTCATAGAGCTTGTTTAATGATCCACGAGCACTGGTCATCAAGGAACTGGCTAGCATGTCATCCATATCGTTCACATAAGCAATCCACTCCGCAGACATCTGGCATATAACTAAGTTGATAAAGATATTCAATTTTACTATATTTAAAGCCACTGACCTCGTCATCCACTGATTGAAATTGCCGACTAAAGGCTGAAAGTAGCTCCACTACATGGCTGTAGTACCTCCTTAAGATGTCACCGGAGGAGCTCAGCCTGCTGGACAACTGCTGCTGGAACACAGATATATCCACGGAGCCGGAAAATGCAAAGTGCAGCAGGCAAGTGCCGCAGATCTTCTCACAAATCCTGGCCACGCCGCGATTAGCTCGCTTGAATATAAGAACTAACTCCTGGAACTCCGCAATGAACTCTGTGCCATCTTCAAAAAATTCCTCGTTGAACTCGGAGCCATAGGTGATCTTAAATACCCCAGGAGCGAGCTGGCGATCACACGCTTGGATCAGAGGACGAAAGAGTTTCCGTTCCCTATCGCTCAGAACAGCCAGAATGCGATTGTGACTTAGGGCCAGTTTGATTATACCATTGTATAAGGATCTTATAGTATCGTATCTTTCGTAAAGTTTTTTCATTGTGCTGGGAATGGCGAAGCCCATTCGCTCAAAATGCTGGGCTTGCTTACACAGTTCCAGAACGGAGGCATCGATATTGCACTCCAAGAGTCCCTTGAATTTCTTACTTCGTACCACTAGATAGCGATCCAAACGCTGGCAAAGGTCTCCCGAGAAGCCACAGCACTTGGCCACCCAGTCATCGTAGGCCAGTCGAATTTCCTTTTGAAATTCGAAACGCAGTGCATCAAATTTGGCCAAGGCCGGAGATGATTCCTTTACAGCCGGCAACCATTCGGAGTTCTTCAACCGATCTCTTAGCCATGTCAGGCGTTCAAGATTAATCCGATAGCCGAGAGCTATGGATACGTGTTTTGATAACCAAGATTCCCGGCTTTGCTCCTCTAGCAATTTTCTCGACGTGGCATCCATTTCCTTGGAGAACATCCTCCACAGACTGCTTGTTTCCTTTAGGTATGTTTTTCTCAGGGTTCCCCTCTGGCGGTAGGAGTAGAATAGCATGGCCTGCAGAGCCTCCAACATTTCCTCAACATTGGACACTTGCTGGAATACATTGAAGATCAGCCTCTGGACAGTCTCCTCCAGTTTCTGCATGTTTTTGCGAAAGGTTGCCACATCCGCATACCAATCCGAACGATGTACATTCAGGATATATGCCTGCGAATTTTGCTGAAGCTTGTTCAAGGTGTCCAAAAACTGCTCCTCCACACTTTCCGCAATCTTCTCCAGCTCCTCGCCACAGGTCCCGCCAAAAACGGGCTTGGATATGCTTCCGTTTTCATCCAGTCGGCCAAACACAATCATGGACTCACAAATGTCAATCACATCATTGAGACGTTCCACAAAGGCGTCGATGTGGTTGAAGATTAGTCCCTCATCCAGCTCCCACGGCATTTGTGTGTGTTTCTGGGCAAGATCCTTGGAAATTGTATCATAGATTCCCCTGTAAGTCAGGCAGCACTCGATAGCCACGTTGCATATCCTAATGCCGAAACGTGGTTTGCCCGAGAGGATCTCCTCCACTTTGGTTTGCTCTGTGCAGAATCTGTAAGGAGCAATAATGTATATATTATCCACTTGTGTGATTCTTGTTATACTCACCTTATGATCTGATTACTCAAATTCCGAAACAATGCAGCAATTAGCCTAGTTGTATTGTAGTATTCCGAATTCAGCCAAATGAAACGTATGAGGTGGATAATGCCAGGTAAAAGTTTCGTCAAGTCCGCCGGGCTTGTGGCCGCATCGATTTTGGAGCAGGGCTCAATCAGCAGATGAAGGAACCTAATGTTCGACAGAGATTTGAGAAGCTCCTCCCTGGCCCTCTCAATAAGTCCATCCATTTGTGGCATGTGCACGGATTGGGCATTGTGCAAGAGCAACAAAACCTTCTGGACATCCGAATGAGCCAATTGATAATTGATTCCTTGAAGGACTTCATCTAAATTGGAGAACATGGATGAATAATTACGAAAGTTAAGTGGATTTACTTGTTTGAGACCACCTTCAATTTATATACAGATATACACTTACAGCGATATTCCCAGAACTCAAACTCATCCCGCACAGTGGCCAGATCATGTGGAACCGTCAACGTATCGTCTGCCAGCAAAGTTCGAATCTGTGTGGTCCAGTAGAGAGCGATGCCCTCAAGGCTGCCGACCAAGTACCTATCAACGGGACCAGCCGTCAACTCCTTGATGACAAAGGGGACGTACATCACGGACATCCCAGCGATTTGATGGTGCATTCCGCTGAGAAATGCCAGGAATCTGTCCATGCTGGAACAGAAACGGTTCCGCACCGTGGCATTCCATTCGAGATAGTTCCGGAAGAAGGGGACGTACAATCGATCGAGTAGCTCCATCAAGCAGCCATCCACATCGCTCGTCAAGGTGCCGAAGTTGATCTCATCGTGAAATCCCTCCACGCTGAAAATCTCATTCGGTTCGCGGCGAAAGTAACTTAGATCCGAGACACACATGGTGGGCGGCATGCCCAAGCAGGCGGCTAGGCCATCCCTGTCGTAGTAAATGGTTAGCAGGGGCTCGTGAACCTCCAGTAGCCAGGCGCGGATGATGTCCAGAGTTCCCTCCTGCCAGTCCCTGTGATCCAAGCAGCTCAACACACTCATCCGCTGAATGTAGCAAACCAGTTGGTTCAGTTCCTCGTCGCTATACGATGGCTTTGGGGTCTCCGGACGGAGCTCCTCCTGACGAGGTTCAACGCTGCGCTCTGGGATCTAGGATTAAGAGGAGTTCTAGGGGAAATACTGACACAAACTCACCCTCATCGTCGGTTAAATCGGAATCCGTTAGATGCTCATCTTCTACAGCGCTGGAGGAGGCCATTTCACGGAGTTTTCACTCACCAAACGTATAGAAAACTTTATGAAAATCCATGGCAACCGGAAGCCGGCCTTACCGTTACTTTTAGTTTGAGCTGAACAACTGCATTTCCGGCGGGCTTTTTAAAAATATAATGAATATTGCAGTTTAAAATACATTTGCAATGATTCTTTTATGGTCTTAAAAAATGTTTAATTCAAAAATGTAGATTTTGAAAACTTTTCTACATCATTTTACATAGCCACCGGGCTATGGCCACATAAGTTCGGTGGTGGAATCTTAGGCGATTTTTGGGGTAGAAAGCCCTGGTCACACCAATCTGATACGAAAGCGGCGCTTAGTTCAAAAACAAGAGAGAATGATAAAGTCGAGTGCATCGACTATCAGATACCCGTTACTCAGCTGAAAAATAGCAATAAAAATTGCATTCTTTGAATCTAATTTAGGAATAGGCTCTCTAAATATTTGTGTATACAGTTGCGGGGGCGATTTGTGTCACTTAACAGATAGATACATTCTTAGGATTCATCTTTAAAACAATGCTGAGATGCCCAAAAGTGACCCAGTCGATGCTGGCCAGGATCAGCATCCGTCACTTCGCAGACGATATCCACGGCAGCGTGCGAGCGGCCTACGCAAAGGGAGACGCTCGAGCTGATCCGGTCAATGTGCTGCCGAAGTCCAAGTACGGTGGAATCAATACGGTCTCCCTGGTCACGGGCACCACCATCATTGGCCAGCAGGGAGCCCAATTCGTGTCATCCCTGCTTTCGAGCAGCCGCGTCCCTGTGGAGGTCCAAGTAATAGAAGCTGGCCAGGATGACGAGTACTTCCACTCGGTGCTCCGGAACAGAACTGCCGTTCATGTGGACAATCAGGCGGACGCGGAAGCCAAGCAGAAGGCGCTCAAGATCTGCAATGATCTGGACTTGTACGTCTTCAAGACCCGGACACGCAGCTTTCCCGGCTTCAAGTGCCGCTTTCCGGACGTGGATATCCAGTTAATCGGTCAGAACAACATGGGCATTTTCAACGAGCTGGAATATTCACCCGTGGAGGGAGTGGTGGAGGCACTGTCCGTCGTCTCCCAAAAAGCCAATGACAAGTACCTGCAGTACGCCTTTAAGGCGGCTGCAAAGGCGGGTCGGAAACGGGTGACGCTGATCAACAAGGCCAAGGAGTGGGCCATTAGCGATGGCTCACTGGTGGAAGCCGCCAAGCGAATGCACTGCCACTACAAGGATTGCCTGGAGCTGGAGCTCATGGAGGTGGAGGAGGCCATCAGCCGGCTGGTGACGGAGCCCACCTACTTTGACTGCCTCTTCGCCAGCGAGCGCTATGCCACATTCCTATCCGCCATCTGCAGTGGAGTCTGTGGCGGGGCTAATCTCTTCAGTGCGGTGGAGATCGGAGATCACCATGCCGTTTTCAAGCCCCTCCAGACGAAACTATCGCTGACCAACTATGCCAATCTAAGTGCCTACGGCATCGTGTCCACCATTGTGGATCTCTTCGAGCATCTGGGCCACGATAAGTGCGCCGATGCTCTGTGGTGCGAGTTGAAGCGCACCATGGACGAGGGCATTCGCACCAAGGAGTTCGGTGGCCAGGACACCGGCGAGTACGTCATTTGCAACATCATCAACCAGCTGCGATGCCGAGCATTGGGTAAATAGAGATCCTGCCATAAAATATATGAACGAAAGCACAAAAGTGTTCTAAGAATCTTATTAAATTGCCTGTGACCATTATTTTTCGAAAATAAAAACCAACATTTTTAAACGTTTCGCTCGAAATACTTTTTACCAATACATAACAATTTATTTGCTTACAACGAACAATAATTTGAAGGGGAATTGTCAGTAGTTGCGATATTTTTGGGAGTTCTTCAGCTAAAATTTAAGATTAAGTGAATAATTAGATTGTAATATAACACACTGAAAATATAACTAAGAATAAATCTGATGCATTGGAAAACGTATCAAAAAGTTAAAGGCCGCATTTTATTTAAATTGTTCTAGTGAAACTAAAATTTTTGATAGGCTTGTTCAAATGCATCAGAAATACGTGGTGCCCGAGTATCGGAAATTGGACCTTAGCATCCGTAACCACACCTGCTCATCCTCCGACCGGAGCCTGCTCTCGCTCATCTTCATCTTCCAGTTTTCCGAATAGGTAACCAGCTCCACCACCGCCTTGAAGGTGACACTTTTCAGTGGTTTAACGCATTTCAGGAGTTTTGCCTTCTCTTTGTTGCTGGGGTACTTCATGTAATCGTACTCAGCCGCCTGATCCGCTACCTCATCGATGATATCCTTTTTGAACTCGACCTTTTGAGTTCCCTGATCTTCGTCCAGCTTGGATTGGTCCAGGTTCTTGGGTTTCCGGTGCTGTTTTACTGGGCTGTCCATGTTCAGAGGAGAATTTGGTATGATTTTGTTGTTCAGCTATCAAAAATTGATCAAAACTTGAGTTGTGCTTGCTAAATATCAAATTTTAAGTGCCTGCTGCGGGTGTGTGTAATAAACATGATGTCCTCCCATTTGCACGTACAATTTGAATGGATTTATGTTCCATGCCGGCGGCTGTAAACAACTACATAAATACCGGAGCAGGACCTATGAAATGGATGGGGGGGGGGGCAATAAAAAGGAGCATATTTGCAGGCGCCAAAAACAAAAGCCCCAACACACAATTGCCCAGCATGTGGGCATGGAAGGCCCCCAGTCGATACTTTATCATCATGCAAATGGGCATTGTACTACTACCCATATAATCCCCTCCAGGGCTAATAAGTACCATGAACGGAGTCCGCCGCACAAAAACAAAATCCCACAATGAAAGCTGAAGGATAAACAGCAGCAAAAATTCCTGCCAGCCCCTTTGGCCACATCCGTGCCGTGGGCCATCTTGAGTTATGGCTCAATTCCAATGGGCCAACCAACGGGAGGAAAAGACAATCCTTTACACGCACATATGAGTTGTAATTTATTCGCCACTAGAAAAGTTGCCTTTATTAAATTTTACACACCCACACCCACACACACACACACGCGCGCATCCTTTTAGCAGCACTCCTGGTGTCCTGGTCATTGCTCGAGCTCGTTGGTGGGTCCGTGTGACAGCTTGGCCCTCATGGAGCCGCAGACCATCATGCAGGCGAACAGGGACAGCTCCAGGACACGGCACATGCAGTAGGCCACCACATCCAGCAGGTGCTCCACCACTCCCAAGTACAGACACATCCGTGGCTGGGTGCTTCGCTAGACCAGTGATTCCCTTGCTTATTTCAGTTACTTCCGCTCCTAACTGAGCTATCCACCAATGTGTAAGCTGGGTGCACTCCTATATCCTGATAAGCTTAAACCTCTTATGCTTAAGTTCACCGTGTTCACAGGCGACCAACTCTTTTCTTCAAATGATAACACTGCGCTGCTCGGTTCACCATATATATTTAATCCTGTTGCTGTATCGTCCGCGTCTCGTGTTTACCCATAAAACCGAATGGGAGCCGAACACAAGCCGCCGAGAGAGAGAGATTTCCATGCAAGGAGTGTAAGGATAACATGGAGATGGGGTTCTGCCACAGACAATTGCCTATGCTTTAAATATATTCAAACTATAAAAAACACTTAAAAATATATTTTCATTTTAAATAACAAGCCGCTATTTTTTGAATGAGTGTTGAGTTGAAAAACTACAGTCAAAAGTAAGTTTAAGTTTATCATTTAAGATAAGCTTAACTGATCTTAGCAACACCTTTAATTACAATCATTTAATCTTTGCATAATCAAAATGTTAAGTAAGCATTTTTAAAATAAGAGTTTATGCCAAAAAAACTTAGTTTCGCTCAATGTGCAGTGTTGGTACATGCGCAAACTGGTTTTCAATCCACAGAAAAGAGCCAGAGATAAGGATTAAAATTAAAGGATATTGAGAGCAGAGAAATATCATATTTAAGATTTTCGGCCAGCAAACAATAGAAATTACTTTGTACTAATCATACATACTCGTTTTCACATAAAGGTTATAAGTATTTGTATAATTTTGGCGCACATATGTAAAAGTTTTGGAAAAACTCACTTTTTAATTAATGCAATAATATAAAGTTGCCTTTCGAAATTAATTTTATTCGACATATGTACGAAGCATGTATTACAATCAATAATTGACAATTCTTTTAAAGAAGAAACAGAAGATAATATATATGGTATTATTATATTATCCATAGCCACTTAAAAGTTATAGTAAGATCTGTTTGGTCGTCAAACATAAGGCAATTATCAAACGCATCTATGGAATATTTTTCATAGCCACTTAATAGTAATGGTAAGATCTGTTCAATTCGAATTAATAGTTTGATTCGACAATTGGCTAGACGGCAAATGTCGTGTGCCTGCCAAGGACTCCGAATTTCCAGGACCAAAGGCAACCACTGAGTGCCATGGGCATCGACCATATGTTGGTTCCTAACCGAAGTCGAAGTCGGGTCGGTGCAGCACTGCACAGCACAGCAGAGCAGAGTACAGCATATGGTCACTAGACGCGAGCCACAATGCAGTTCGCCAGCGGGTTAATTGATGGCCCATGCCGACCAGTACAGTAGCTCATCCTCGCGAGAGCCGAGCCCCCCACCCCTCCACTCGCTCGTGTGCCGTTGAGCGTGAAAGTCACAAATTATGGGCGACAGAGAGAGAGGGGAAGATCCCATGGCATGATAGTACCAATTTGGCAAGATATGACGCGTGCCTGGCGCGAAAGAGATGGCAACAGGCGAAGTGTAGGCGTTTCACCACCGAGCGAAAGGGAGGGAAACACATCTAACCCCTAAGTCACCCCAGCTCCTCGAGGAGATCCTTTGGCCGGGCCATGGTAATAGCTGCGAGGATCCTGGGGCCAGGGGTCATTTGCGGGCCATTTACACAAACTTGGTCAGAACGGCGGTGAAAATATTTGTAGAATGCATCTCGCGGGGGTTGACCGTAGTCAAGTCTGGATCCGATCGGATCGTTTCAGTTGCATCGAAACTTTCAAGCCGCGCGGATCTGCCATGAGCTACTACTACTCGTCTGCCTCCGAGGAGGATGGCAGTTCCCAGTACCTGGGCAGCCCCAACTACAACTTGACCCAGCTGCCAGTTTCTGGCCAGGATTACGGACAGGGGGCTTTCTTATCGCCGGAATGGCAATTCCTGGATGCCGCAGGCGGAACTCAAACGGAACTAGGACCCATCATGGCGGTGCAAGGACAGCACACCCAGCCGCAGACCAAACGGCGGAGTAACAGCTCCACGGGATCGGACGGAAGGAAGAGCAGTCCAGAGCAGACCAATCTCAGTCCCACGGTCCAGAAGAGGAGACGACAGGCCGCCAATGCGCGGGAAAGGAAGCGGATGAACGGATTGAATGCGGCTTTCGAGCGGCTAAGGGAAGTGGTGCCCACTCCGTCCATCGACCAGAAGTTGTCCAAGTTCGAGACTCTCCAAATGGCCCAGTCCTACATCCTGGCACTGTGCGATCTCCTCAACAATGGGGACGTGGAGGTGGATGCCGCTGCATACACCATCTTCGGCGACAGCGATAGTGGATTTGGATTGAGCGGAGGATCCTTGTCATAGATGGATGATACTAGACTAAAGTTATGTGATTTTCTTCTTACTGTAGATTAAGTTAAATATGTAATGAAATAAATGGAATATTAAACAAAATTGGTCAAGTTAATTGAATGCAAAAATAATTTCAATTTCAAAGGCATTATTCATGAAATGCATCGCTTGATTATGAACCAAGTGATAATTCCAAAATGAGATACTCATTTAAACCTTTCTAGCAATTATAACCAGCCCACTATTCCCAGATCCCCAGATTCAATTGGCCATCGGATCGTTTGGCTACGCCTCAATGGTTTCGAAAACGATCATAAATTAATTACTCAACAGTTCATTGATAGGCGTACGTCAAGTTTTGGTCTAACCCCGAACAATTCCGAAACTGCGAAGCCACCACAGTGGGCGGTGAAGCGTGACACCCCTGAACTCCTGGCCAGAACTCCTCTCATTGAATAAAAAAGGCAGCTGAGTCCTTCGGCTCCGGTTGGGTGCTGTTTTTTATATGACGAGCGGGCAAGTTTGTGTGAGGACATTACAGCTATGGATTGATCACCGATGTCCTTTTGGGTTTTGTGGGCGGCGTGGGAGGCATGGGCTTCACAACGGTGTCTTCGTTGGGCACTGTGATGTGCTGCACCTCCACTTCGCCCTTGCTGAAGGAGTTTTTCGAGGGTCGAAATCCGGGATCCGGCGGATGCAGGACAATAACATCACGATTGTGATCGCTGAAGCTTAGGTTTTGAAAGGGATTGTTGGTGAGCAGCAGGGTCCTGTTCTCCTGCAGGATGGGAGCATTAGCTTTGTGGGATGGACGAAGTACTGGTCTTCTTGGCCTTGAAATCGGTCTGGTCATAAGAATGCGACGCATCCGTTTGGGTGGATATACCGCTTCTCTTTCTCTGGCATCTGGATTTTGAAGAACGGTATTCCTGTGCAGATGATCTTTGATGATGCCCAGCGCTGTGCTGGCCAGCACTGGTGGAATCCTAAAGGAGCCCAGTATGGAAAGGCCTCCACTCGCCTGGGATTGCAGAGGTGGCTGGGATCGGGTTGCGGTCACCGAATCGTCCCAGGACAAGCTCTGAAAGCCGGAGCACTGCCTTGGGCAGTGTAGCTGCTTCACAGACTCCTGTCCTGGGGCCTTCCGGTGGCCATCGGGTGTTTCAATCGGCTTCTTGGGCACCACGAGCAGGTACTGATGGTTGTTACCTTCATCCTGTAACTTGCAAATAAAATAGGCGGCAGAATTTAGATCAAAGGGCAACTTGCTGTTGGCAGCTGCATGAGTTTCCATGGTTCTCTTGGCGGCGTTCTGGACAGGACTTCTATTCGTCGCTCGTCTCTTGATCGGCTCTCCTGGCTGGATCTTCGGAGCTCCTGCTTGGCGAACGGGACTGGTGGATCTCGATTGCACTCTGGGGGATATTCCAGTTTTGGCGCGGAGATTCTTCTTGGCGGAGGACGACTGATTTTCACTGGTGGATACTAGCTTTGTCTTGCCCTCCTTTTGTTCCCTCAATCTGTTGGAGGCAACTAAAGATTTAGGTGCCATAACCGTTGGTTCTGCAGTTTTCTTGGCTTTTCCAAATGACTCCGTCTTATGTCCTTTGTCTTCCACTGATGTGCTTAGATTTATGCATATACTGCCAGCCTGATTTCGTTTTTCCGGCCCGGTTGACTTCGGATCTTTCGGATCACTTTCCACGTCGCAAATACAATCATCGTCAGGGACTGGGCTCACGATACCTTTATGATTGAAGTCCCTGTTGTCGTTCTTGGAATATTCACCTATGTCGTATGCATTATTAGGATTTTTTATTTTTTTTATATCCCTATTCGAAGGAAGAGATTCCGGGGCCCTGTCACTATCCCTTGGTTCATTTCTTTGGGATTCGATAGTTTCGGATCTTCTGGATCTATCTTGTTTTCCATTTTTGGCAGGACCAGATGACCTGCGATCATTTCTACTCGACCGAGAGCTCCTATTTTGTGTTGCGTGGGGGATTTCCTCATCACTGCAGAAGCAGCCATCCTCTGAATTGTACGGATCAGTTTCTCTGGAATAGGATGGATTCCTTTTCTGGGTTATATTGTCTGTATTATGATTTCGATTAGTATTTTTGCCATTTGACTTAATGTAAGGCACATCCTCGCTCTCCGAGTTATCATACTTCGAGGGCCGTTTGGGTCTTCTAGAAGATTCTTCCCTATTGTACTCCATTGGTGCATTTCGGTTTCGATTAGCGTTCTCCCTTCTAGGATAGGCATCATATGGATTATTGGCACCATATTCATCAGATTCAAAATCGTCACAATAACAATCGTCTAAAGTATGGTATTCACCTCGGTAATCTTCACGAGGTCTTTCAGCATATCTAGGAGCTGAATTTCTGTCCTCCCGTGTGGAATTCTTGTTTCGCTTTTCTATAGAAGTACGATATTCAGGTTGATTATCACTATAGCGATTTATATATCTTCTCTGTCCATATTCCTTGTAATCTGAATCATTATCAGGATCTCCATTTTCAGCCGGCTCTTCTCTTCTTGGTTTCCTATATTTATCGCTTTCTCTTCTATAGCTTTTTGCGGAATCTTCATAATCATCGTTTTCCTGCCTTCTTGATGAGGATTCACTCCTATATCTCCTTGCTATTTTTTCCTCCTCGTCATTCTCTTTAGAATAAGATCGATCGATATGTTTTCTCGTCCTGGCCATGTTAATTTCCAAGGAATCGGCATATGGACAAGTGTCATCATTGCACGGATCTTCATTATCTCTTCCTTTGGAACGCAGATTCGTTCCATTGCCGTATCTAGAGTACTCCCTTTCCCCACTATTTCTTGTTCGACGTTCGGATCGGTTTTTATTTTGCCTAGAGGAAAAGGCCGCAAATTGACACGTTTCGTCATTGCAGGTTTCATCGGATCTTCTTTTCGATCTTTTAGTTTCTTCATTTGATTTTCTCTTTGTCCTAAAATTATCCTCCCGACCATGACTACTGGATCTTTCCCTGGGACCCTGCTGCTCTTCTTCATCGTAAGTATTTCTCAAAGGACTGCTCCTCCTAGACTTGGAGGTTGGTTCATTATTCTCCTCGGAGTAGCGATTTCTTGAGTTCCGAGCTGTTCTTTCTTGTCGGTGTCTTGGACTAGGACATTTTAAATGGGGACATTCCTTGGGATTACGACGATCATACGCTGGACATGCCATTAACTGGGAGTCATCTGTTTGAAGTTGGAAAACTTTTTGATTTTTTGCTTCATCGGCATAACCTTTGCTTCGTCGTGGGGGAGGTGCATCTTCATAATTGGAATTACGGTTACTACCAACTTTATCATCGTTGCGAGATCGCCTTTCTGAAGGACGCTCCTCGTTTTGACGCCGTTTATTAACTGGGCAATTATCATCTTCACATACATATTTCTTCTGGTCAGGGCGATCAGGATCGTCCCTGCGAGATCGTTCCTCATTTTGAATCCTTCTTTGGTTGTAATTGCCATTTTCGGATCCGTAAGATTTTCTTCCCACGTTAGATCGTTCTCCTTGATCATTCGATTTTTGCACGATCCTTGATTGAAATTCCTCTGGCATCGATTTAGTTCGCTCAGTTGAGATAAGATTCTGTCCAGACTGCTCATGCTTTTCTAATGCACTAGCTCTTGAAGGATATGTCTTCACTGGATCCTGAGGTGGCGGTGCTGTGCCACTGCCTTTTTTGGCTGGCTGAAGCGGCCGAGTTGCCGTTTCCTGATTCCAAGACTTTGAGAGCGGAGCCATGGGCATCTGGGATGGGTTATTAGAGGCATCTGGAGACTGCGTCTGTGCCCACACATCTGTGGGCACATTCTCTGCATTGATGCAGTACACATGCTGTTGCTCCGGATACATAGATCGTCCGTAGTCATTCAGGTAAACCGTTTCATCATATGGAGCGTCTGGTGAAGCTGATCGAGAATAGTTTCTGGCATTCTGATCGACATGCTGCGGTTGGTAGTAGTTACCGTGGGCAGGAGGCACAATTTGATTGCAGTAAATGCACTGGCATCCATGGATATTGCAGCGCTGTACTTCTTGATTTACTTGGTTATAAGTGCAGTAACAACAGTTTGGAACTGGATGGCTAGTGTTATAGTAAGTTTGATCCGACATCGGTTGAGTGTTGCTGTATTGATCGGTGGTAGGATTGTTTGCATTATTCGAAAAATTCCGATCCCTGTACTTCTTCTGCAACAGCATCACGTTTAACTGATCCTCGCCAGACTGGCGGCGATTCTTCGTACAGCCGCAGTTTCGGTTCCGAACGGAGTCTCCATCGTCGGAGTAACTGCCGGGTTGGTTCTGTTGCTTGGCCAACTGGTCTAGAAGCCTCTGGCACACGGCATTGTTATTTCGCTTCCAGCTGTCGCAGCACGACTTCCGATATTCCTCGCCTATTACTTTACGGTATCTGGGCTTCCACTCTCCGCGTTTTTGGGAACATAGTCTGGGACCTGGCCACCCATCGCTACGTAAGCCATTGCCGATGGACTCGTCACCATCCCAGTTGTCAGCACCCATGTACACACCATTTTGTTGTGTTTGCGATGAACGCTTTTCTGGATTGCCTTTCGAGGGGCATGAACATGGTTTCCCAGTTAAATACTGGTTGCTATCACGTTTTTGGAATTTCTTTGACTGATCCTGTTCCTGATACTGATTAGATATCCTTGGGTTGGTACTGCTGCTTTCTCTGCCTTCTAAAGAGCTCTTACTTCCGGATTGGGGACGACTGCTTTGACCTCTTAGCTCGCACGCTTCACAGGGATCTTCGTCTTCCTCGGGCTTGCACCGAACACAGTACGCAGTGGGATACCAGCGATCATTGCCGGAAGTAGATCTTTCCTTATGTCCTTCTAAGTACTCTTCATTTGGTGGCTCAGGTTCTAGAATCATTTTGTAGAAGGTGTACCCGCACTTGGTTTCGCTGCAGCAGGGACTCAAGAAAGCTAGCGGAGATATGAATGTGCCATCAGAAAAATTGGGTGGGAAATGTCCTTCCTTCATGGCACAGTTATCTTCCTCCTGTGTGAAAATAGTAGTTAATGGCTTACTATTCAATATCTAGTGCAAAAACCATCCACTCACCTCCAAGTTTCCCAAAAAATGCAAGTCCTCGAAGTAGGAGTATCTTGGATTGTAACTATAGCCCTCAAGTTGACTATTTCGGATGGCGGCCAATTCCTTGGAGTAGTAGTGCCGCAGACCGAGCACCTGTAGCTTCACCTGGTCAGGAGTCAGGCCGCAGTTCATCCGCCGGGTGATTCGTCGCCAGGCGTCATCCTTCGCAGAACCACTGTGGAATCCAGGTGACTTCGGATTCCAAAGGCACTCGTTCGATCGATAAAGTCGGATGAGCTTCTGCGTCTTCTTCAATCGCTCCAAATTCAAATAGGACGTAATATCCTTCTGTGCCATCTTGCCCCTCACTTCTCCACAATCCTTTCCAGTGACTCGGTGATCAATCTTCCATAGCGTTTTCCTATTGAACCTACAGAGGTTGTATGCCCAGTTTGGAGCTATATATTGCACCCAAGCCGAAATATTTGGACAGGAAAAACAAAACTGACAACAAACAATCAATTTTGAATAATTTTTGAATGATTTTTAAACGGTATTAGTTAATTAAGAATTTTATATGCCGTTACCATTTATAAGATCTGCAGGGTGTCTCATGCAAGAGAAGCTTTTGAAAGTATTAATTCGGTATTATTGTGCAGTGAAATTGCGATTGGTATTTGGCTGGAAGAGAAGAACGGCCACACTGGCGCCCAGTAGCGAAAATAATAGTCGAATAATAAAATAGTTTTGAGTGCATCTAATTCCGACCCACTAACGTATGCGAGTGCATTTAGCGGCTGCACTTAATCATTCCGGGCAAAAAAGTGCAAACAAAACGACGCGGAGCAGCCAGAATCGAGATTGCGCTCCAGCGATATCGCCATTTGACCAATTCGACTTTTGTGTCTGGTATAACCACAAAATTTTCACTGCATCTTCTTATTTGAGCCGCCCCCAACCCAATTTTCGCGAGTGTGTCGGAATCAGCAGAGAATCGGAACAAAAGGAGCCAAACGGAGTACCAGAATCGACACAAGCACACAGTGAGCAGCAGATAGTGCGGACGATAGTGAGTCGTTGATTATCCACGTAAACAGAGAGCTGCATGCGCAGAGGTCGCGCCCAGAGCTGCAGAAATCCAACAATCTCCGCCAGAAAGATCCATCTCCGCCCCCGTAAGCAATGTCCGCGGAACGAGAGATTCCCGCCGAGGACAGCATCAAAGTGGTCTGCCGATTCCGACCGCTGAACGACAGCGAGGAGAAGGCCGGCTCCAAGTTCGTGGTCAAGTTCCCCAACAATGTGGAGGAGAACTGCATATCCATAGCGGTATGTGTTCCAGATCTATAGTTTTCGCCAGACCCCACTGCCTTTTCCCTATGTGTTATGCATTAATCTCGGCATGCCGCGCCATGACGTCATGCCTATTAGCGTACATTACCCTTCCCCAAAATTGCCGACCAATTGGAATGCTAGGCGATAAAAAGAGAGAGGCACTAAAGTTACCCATGAATAATTGCACAAAACAAAACTAGATGTACATATACATATGTACGTATGATGAAACCAACTAACTTTACTCCAAATCAATATTGCTTTGCACCAAATTGATTTTCCCCCAGTCGGAAAAGAATAGGGTGTGTGAATCGAAAGAAGCGCGTTGACGGGGTGGAGAAATGCCACCCACTAGACGGTTTTCTGCTAAAAGCGGGTGTTCCATTCTTTTGGGCCGCATAAATATGCGCTTTTCTAGAGTTTCCAGTCCGCCTTCAGTGCTTACCTCACTTACATTTCCACACAAACACATACACACTTTGACGGTAGCCCCCGCTCCACTTCCACTCCTCTGCCCGCGCGCCAATGAGTCATGCACGCAAAGCATACAAAAAAAAATGAAGGAAAACAATAAGAGCAACTTTGGAGGCAATGGAATTTGGCTGTATTGCCTTTATGCCACATGAAATGTTATTGCTTTGTATGCTATGCTGAGTTTCCCGCTTTTCCGCCAGGTCTAATCCGTCATTTTCCTGGTAAAGCTTGGGCAATTGAACCAGTTCCAAAAAAGTCAGCACTAATATAGTGCCTCCATACACAGACATTATCATTGCGCTCTGCCTCTCCCTCTCTCTCTCTCTGACTAACTCTATCTATCTCTCTTTCGCTGTGGCTTTCTTCTGGCGCTCGTTATTCACTATTCTTCCCCCTTCCACTTAACATGTCTTAATGCTCATAATTACAATCTGCTTCGCGGCCATGCGTTGAAAATGATTCAAAGGCAGTCAGCGGGAAAAGATCGGGGACAGGGGGAATGAATCTCCGAAAGAAATTTCACCGCAACTGACACTAGTTTATAGCTATGTACTACAAGAAACACATTATACTAACCCTAATCTCCACCGTCTGCAGGGCAAGGTGTATTTGTTCGACAAGGTCTTCAAGCCGAATGCATCCCAGGAAAAGGTATACAATGAGGCGGCCAAGTCCATTGTTACGGATGTCCTGGCCGGGTACAATGGAACGATATTCGCATATGGTCAGACGTCCTCCGGAAAAACGCATACGATGGAGGGCGTGATCGGGGACTCCGTAAAACAGGGTATCATACCGCGTATCGTCAACGACATTTTCAATCACATCTACGCCATGGAGGTGAACCTGGAGTTCCACATCAAGGTCTCCTACTACGAGATCTACATGGACAAGATTCGCGATCTGTTGGACGTCTCCAAGGTGAACCTTAGCGTGCACGAGGATAAGAACCGGGTGCCGTACGTCAAGGGGGCCACGGAACGGTTCGTCTCGTCGCCGGAGGATGTTTTCGAGGTGATCGAGGAGGGCAAATCCAATCGTCACATCGCGGTGACAAGTGAGTTCTAATTGAAATCGATGGTCAGGACAAGTTCAGCCAAACATGAAATCTCAAAACCATATATCAAGAGTTATTCCTGCCTTCGCTCTGACCTCGATTGTAGTTTCATCTTCCAGATCACCTTTTATAACGATTTATCCATCCTTTCAGACATGAACGAGCATTCTTCGCGATCACACTCAGTATTCCTTATCAATGTGAAGCAGGAGAATCTGGAGAACCAGAAGAAACTATCCGGCAAACTCTACCTGGTGGATTTGGCCGGTTCCGAAAAGGTTTCCAAGACTGGAGCTGAGGGAACCGTCCTTGATGAAGCCAAGAACATCAACAAGTCGCTGTCGGCCTTGGGCAACGTAATCTCTGCACTGGCGGACGGAAACAAAACGCACATCCCCTACCGTGATTCAAAGCTCACGCGAATCCTTCAGGAGTCGCTGGGAGGTAACGCACGCACAACCATCGTCATCTGCTGCTCTCCAGCCAGCTTCAACGAATCTGAAACGAAGTCAACGCTGGACTTCGGTCGTAGAGCCAAGACAGTGAAGAACGTGGTCTGCGTTAACGAGGAGCTTACTGCCGAGGAATGGAAGCGACGCTATGAGAAGGAGAAGGAAAAGAACGCCCGACTAAAGGGTAAGGTGGAAAAGCTGGAGATCGAGCTTGCGCGCTGGAGAGCTGGTGAAACCGTTAAGGCGGAGGAGCAAATTAACATGGAGGATCTCATGGAGGCCAGCACGCCCAACCTGGAAGTGGAGGCAGCACAGACGGCGGCGGCCGAGGCCGCTTTGGCCGCCCAGCGAACGGCTCTCGCCAATATGTCCGCATCGGTTGCCGGGAACGAGCAGGCAAGGCTGGCTTCAGAGTGCGAACGCCTCTACCAGCAGCTGGACGACAAGGATGAGGAGATCAACCAGCAGAGCCAGTACGCCGAGCAGCTCAAGGAGCAGGTGATGGAGCAGGAGGAACTCATCGCTAACGCTCGACGTGAGTATGAGACTTTGCAGTCGGAGATGGCGCGAATCCAACAGGAGAACGAGTCCGCCAAGGAAGAGGTTAAGGAGGTGCTCCAAGCTCTCGAAGAGCTGGCTGTAAACTACGACCAGAAATCACAGGAGATCGATAACAAGAACAAGGATATCGATGCCCTCAACGAGGAGCTGCAGCAGAAGCAGTCTGTGTTCAACGCCGCCTCCACGGAGCTACAGCAGCTCAAGGACATGTCCTCACACCAGAAGAAGCGCATCACGGAAATGCTAACCAACCTACTGCGCGACCTCGGCGAAGTCGGCCAGGCCATTGCCCCCGGTGAGTCCAGCATCGACCTCAAGATGAGTGCTCTGGCTGGCACGGATGCCAGCAAGGTGGAGGAAGATTTCACCATGGCGCGTTTGTTTATCAGCAAGATGAAGACGGAGGCCAAGAACATTGCCCAGCGTTGCTCTAACATGGAATCACAGCAGGCTGACTCCAACAAGAAGATCTCCGAATATGAGAAAGACTTGGGCGAATACCGGCTACTCATCTCACAGCACGAGGCTCGCATGAAGTCGCTGCAGGAGTCGATGCGGGAGGCAGAGAACAAGAAGCGCACGCTTGAGGAGCAAATCGATTCGCTGCGGGAGGAATGCGCCAAGCTCAAGGCCGCCGAGCACGTTTCCGCCGTTAACGCCGAGGAGAAACAGCGGGCTGAGGAGCTGCGCTCCATGTTCGATTCTCAGATGGACGAGCTACGCGAAGCCCACACCCGCCAGGTGTCCGAGCTCAGGGACGAGATTGCCGCCAAGCAGCACGAAATGGACGAGATGAAGGATGTCCATCAAAAGCTTCTCTTGGCGCACCAACAGATGACGGCCGACTACGAGAAGGTGCGCCAGGAGGATGCCGAGAAGTCCAGCGAGCTTCAGAACATCATCCTCACCAACGAGCGACGAGAACAAGCGCGCAAAGACCTCAAGGGCCTGGAGGACACGGTGGCCAAGGAGTTGCAGACGCTACACAACCTGCGAAAACTTTTCGTTCAGGATCTACAGGTAAAGTTTAAGCAATCTTTCTATTGTTGCTTAAGACCCTAAAATGTATTTCACTTGTGCCAACAGCAACGAATCCGAAAGAATGTCGTAAACGAGGAAAGCGAGGAGGACGGTGGATCACTCGCGCAGAAGCAGAAGATTTCCTTCTTGGAGAACAACCTCGACCAGCTGACCAAGGTGCACAAGCAGTTGGTGCGGGACAACGCCGATCTGCGGTGCGAGCTGCCCAAGCTGGAGAAGCGTCTACGCTGTACCATGGAGCGGGTGAAGGCTCTGGAAACAGCGCTCAAGGAAGCGAAGGAGGGCGCAATGCGGGATCGCAAGCGCTACCAATACGAGGTGGACCGCATCAAGGAGGCGGTGCGACAGAAGCACCTGGGCAGACGTGGCCCACAGGCACAGATCGCCAAGCCGATCCGCTCCGGCCAGGGTGCAATTGCCATTCGTGGTGGTGGCGCCGTTGGCGGACCATCCCCGCTGGCCCAGGTTAATCCTGTCAACTCGTAGATCCAATCACCACCTGTCGCCGCCCAGTTCAGCTCCGCTTTAAACTAAACTAAATGGATTACGTTATACATACTTAACATAACTGATAATTGCCTTCGCTTAGATGAGATGTGTCGCGATCATGTGCAGCGCTTTAAATATACATACATATAATTTAATTAAATAAATGAAAGGAAACCGGAAATTAACTAAATTTTACAAACCGAAAATAATAAAACCCACAGATATGTAAGGACATCTATATACGTTAAGAGTATTTATAAACTTTTCAAACATAAACCTAAATAAAAGTCGCAGACAAATTAAGGTCTCTTTAGTTTGATTCTATTTGCAATTCAAAAAAAATTTGACAATTATTTGGCTATTGGTTGTTGTTACATCGTCTGCTGTTACAATCGCATGTTGTAACCTGTCCCGCCTGTGTTATGGTGCTCCCAATCGTCTGGAGAATTGACCACCTGCCATTCGTACCACACTTTGGTTGCATCCACGCATCGCCAAAACTTGATGGATATAGTCTGTCCCTCCCTCAGAGTTCGTGGACGCTGAGTAGTAAAAGTATATATTAATGTAGCAGTTATCAAAGGCAAACTAATCACTTCACACTTACCGTTGGGAAGAACATGGGGAACCAGGAGAACATGCCAGGCGTATGGGTCAGCGGATTGATGCTCAGGCAGATGTCCTTGTACAAATGGGTATCAAAGTATCCGCCGATTCCGTGCAGCACACAATCTTTTTTGACTTGAAATGAAATCGCCTTGCAGCGGGTATTGTCAATATTTTCCGCTCGATTAGGATGTTCGAAATCAAACAGAGCCTGCGGCTCATCAATATGGTAAATATTCTTTAGCAGCGACACATAGCCGTAGTCGAAGGCAGACTCGGTTGGTAACGCTTGGCAGACATTTTGGTGCAGCACTGTTGACATCAGTGGATTAATGTAGGAGGTGGATTTGTAGGGTATGCTGATTCCATCCGGTTTGAGCAGTTTCAGTGCACCATCAAGGCACTCGGGCGAAAGTTCATTATCGCCAAAGGAACCAAGTAACTCCGAAACCATGATGTCTGCCAGCTCTGGAGGGGAAAAGTCTCGCATGTCCTTCGAAAAAATGTGAACATCTGAAGAATATGTTCCGGATTAGGACTGGTTCATGGAAGTTATTTTTGTCATTCTTACCCTTATCGGCCCAAAGCATCTTAACCATATTGGAGAGGGTACGAATGGCATTGGGATTTTTTTCGATGATGTATAGGCGAACTTTGCGCTTCGACAACTCGGCAGCATTGAATACAGCCCTCGCTAAAGGACCTCGTCCTCCACCCAGTAGCATTACAACTGTCTGTAGGTTTGAACATACAAATGTTAATATATATCTTATAGGTGGAGAAGAGCACCTTACCAGTTTCGTTTTAGCCTCCGCAGCGCTCACTCGATCCAACAAGGCCGCCTGTACGGCATCCTGGTAGAGTCTGTACTTAACAGGATCGTTTTCGAATACCTCATAGGTATACGAGTCCAGATTTTCGCAAAGAGGCTGCAGTGGAATTTCCAGCATGTTTTCATAGCTAATGGAACAATTTATATTGGATAATTCACGAATCTAATGCATTGAACCAACCTTTTTAGCGCGTGCTTGTCGCAATTCTCATTAATTAGCTTATTAACGTAATCCGCGTACTGGCACAAAGCCTTATCGTTGGGGTTCGTGGAGATGATGATGTTGGCTCGCACCGAGATGAAGTGCCCGACGATGATCTGCCACTCCTTCTTCAGCACACAGTAGTTGGAGCGGTTCCTGACGAACAGGGACGATGGAATGATGATTGCCTCGATGGGTTCGCCCAACCAGCGACGCACTGTTTCCTTGCAGGGTCGATCCGCATCGTTTAGCTCTACCACAACTTTCAATTTGGTGCTGTGTTTGGTGACCATGCGCAGGTTATTCCACCAGTTCCACGGGTCATTGGATTCCGTTTCAGACACCTCCTCGGCGGTGGCATCCTTTCGGTGCTCGAATGTGGCCAGCTCTGGATTGGTGATGGGCACTTGGATTAACCATCGCCCTAAAGGAAAATCATCTAATAACAAATTTGAGAATCCACTTCTTAATTTAGATGCCTACCCTTTGTTTTGGCCAGCACGATGGAGGCTAGATTCTCGTTTTCCGGACCGCGCAGTCGTACCATCACATTGCCCATATTCTGCAGGTGCTCCGCCCAGGTCACGTCCCGCATAAGTACCTCCTTTGCGTGTTCGCGCAGTTTGGCATTCGGCGAGTCCACATTCACGTCGGACAAGGTAAATACCACCTTGGAATTCCAGTCGCTGGCGCTCAAAATTGTGGCCGGATATGTGGGATCCGATTCGTGTGCTTCGAAGGGCAACATATTGGCGTTAATAGAGGTGGACACTGCATTATAGTTGTTTGCGAAGGCCTTTTCGATAAACTTGGGTATACTACTAACACCCTCCTGGTGCAGACAGACGTAGTAATTCATCTTTCAATGCAAACACCACCTCTTCAAAAAGTCCAAAAAATGCGGTGACCGGCAGCAGTGTGACCGTATGCGGGGGCAATTCAAATGGACCGATTGGTGTGAACGCAAGGTAATTGCCGAAAAATCACACATTTTAGCCAATGTTGTTGACAATTTTTGTGTCGCTTGCCAATTTTTGTGTTTTCCCGACTTTGTAAGATAAGCAATAGCTTCCGGGCCTTTAATAGCATGTAATTGTGATTGTTCATGGCTAACCGCGATGTATTCTCAAAGATCCTGCCAAATGTCAAGTTGGGCACCCGCTACGACGAGGATGGGCGTGAAGTTCAGGTGAGTGCATCCCATCCTGCTGGGAATTCCCAGCTCAATTTGATTTCCATTGCAGGTGGAACGTCGCGAGGACTCGGATGCCACGGCCAAGGAGCAGGACACCTTCGACATTCTAGTGGCAGCCGGATATTATCGTGCCCGCATCAAGGGCTTATCCGCGTTCGATAAGGTGGTGGGCGGTATGACCTGGTGCATCGAGTGTTGCGACTACGATGTGGACGTGGACCTCCTGTTCCATGAGAGCCTCTCCATTGGGCAGAAGATGTAATGTATTTCACTGTAAGCTTAAGCATATCATTATTTATATGTCCCCATATCTACAGTGCCTTGGTGGAGAAGATCGTAGCCGTTCTGATTGACATGAAGTGCCCACACAGCCTGGAACCCCATCAAGTGCAGGGTCTTGAATTCCTGGCCATATATCCCGTCATCCAGTGGCTAGTTAAGACCTCTGTGAGTAGTCGGAATAACGTACACTTCGGACGATATAATGGAAACTCCTTATTTAGGTGGAAAACCGAGCGGAGCGTGGGCAGCGCTTGAAAAGATTTGCCATCGGCCAGTTCCATAATCACTATCAGTACAAAAGCGACAAGGACAATCTCACTAAAATACGCCTGGCCTCCACAAACATTAAGGCTATACAGGATCTGTACGGCCCCAGGAGGCTGTACGAGCGCCAAGAAGCTCCTGGTGATGATGATGTGTCCAGGGTGCGTCTTACTCTTTTAGAATACGGAGATCCAGGACCGACCTTTAAACGCAGCGCCGAAAAAAAAGCGGAACGGGGTCCTGGAGAAAAAGATGAGGTGGGTCTTAGTTTAAGGTGCGCAATATGCATATACATATGTAAAAGCATTCTTAATTTTCAGCTCGATCTGGAGGAGTATCTTCGCAGCTTATCCCTCATCAAAGATGACCCAACGGGCACTCAAAAGCGCATTGATCTCGATCCTACAGCACGGCAAGAGCTTCAACAGCACTATGCTGAATTCAAGCTGGAAATGGAGACGGATGCCCAAGAGCTGAAATCACAAAACCAACAAAAACGTCTCGAGGCGGCCAAAATTGCTCTGGAACATAAGATAAGACGTTACTGCAAGGAAAACGAACAGCTGCAAGATGCTGAAAATGAGCAGAACCAAAAGACCAAGGAAGTGGAGGACCAATTGAATACCTTAAATACTGAGCTCAAAGCACACAAAGATACACAGGATAAAGCCGATCCACAGTGAGTTGATTACAACAAGATATAGTACAGTCTTTTAATTTAATGTATATTTTAAGGCTCCTAGAAAAAATACAAAGTTTGCTCCAGCAACATGAAGAGCTGAAGAAAAGCGAGGCAGAATTCAAGGAATCCTGTCGCACCGATTTGGCCAACCTACAGCTGCAAATCGAGTAAGTTTGCAATATTTACGTAACAACTAATTATATATAACTAATTATTATTCTCTTGTTTTTCAAAGCGACCTGGAAGCATTTAGTGCCCAAGACGCGGAAGCACAAGCTGCGGCATTGGCCGGTGAGGAGCAACGTCTGAAGGAGCTGCGCCTGCAATTGGCCAAGAGAAATCGCGGAATTGTGGCCATTGAACGAAAACTTGATGCCATTCCTGATCGCACAGAGCTGGCCCAATACCAGCGACGCTTCCACGAACTGCACAACGAGATGAGCGGCAAGCATCTGGAGACCAAGCAATATTACACCCTGTACAACACACTCAACGACAAAAAGCGCTACATGGAAAAGGAACTGGCCCTACTGAACTCCATCTGCGAAGCGTACAACGAGGGCATGATGAGTCCGCACGGTCGCGAGGACTTTATCCGCCAGTTCGAGTCCATCGTGGACGGCGTAAAGAGTGCCCAGGACAAGGTGCGTCACAAGTACAACGAGGAGCGGATGCGGCGTGACGAGCTGAACGAGGAGCTGCAGTCGCTGCTGGAACTGCAGCGCCAGTATGCTCTGGCTGTCAAGCAGCTAACCCGCGAGTGCCAGCGCTGCGAGCAGCTGCAACTGCAGCTCAGGTCAATTAGGGGCAGGACCCAGTCCTAGCCCGTTTTAACTATTGATTACTAAACACGAAACACTCTTAGCGAATTCGTTCAATAAATTATAACGCTCCAAATAGCCGTGCAATTATCCGGGAATCCAATCAAGCAATCTAAGGTTAGCCAAGGATTTCCTTCGAGCTCGATTCAAGTGCGCACATTTGTCAAGCTCAAGTTCGACCTTTAGCTCTCTTTTGACTCTCATATATTTCACGTTCCAACATATTCGAGTATTTATGGAATTCCTGTCAGTGCGCTGGGTCAGCAGTTTATTTCCATATAGCGCATGCACATGGTACTCCCACTGGCACCTAGAGAAATTTGCATATTTGCGTTGCTGGCGGCAGCACACTATATTCCATTCCATTTGGTGCTCTAATTAATATGCGGCCCGCTTAGTGGCATGCCGAGCAATCAGAGCCACTTCAGGATCCCCATGGTCCAGGGGACTGCAGCTGCTGCTTGCGGTTAATTAATGTCCTTGCACCTTAACATTGAATTCAAGCTGAGCCAATGCAATTACTTTTTATTGCGTGGCAATCAATTCCATTCAACAAGTGACATTGAGACGGGTAGCATCAGCATGAGCATGAAAAAAGCGTTGGAATTGCGGCCCACTTCCTGTCTCCATTCGTCCACTCAGCCTTCGTCCATTCGGCCAAGATGAATTTGCACCGTATGACAAATACTTAAAGCGCTAGACCTTCGGCAAAGGTTAAACCGCAGTCCTTGACAGACATTTCACAACTAAGTTTATGAGAACTCTGCTCCCGGCTGCCAATGCCTGCTCATTCCACGACCGAATCGGCCTTATCGAACTGGAAACAGACCCATATAGAGCCAGTCAGGCATTCCGCCCATCTACTATATAGCCAGTATAAATATGTGTAAAGTGGGTGTTGGTGGGTTGGGTGGTTCGTAGGTTGGGATTCCCCGACTCTGGATAAAAGTGAAAGCCCATATCCCCGTATCCCGCGTTTCCTCATTTGTATTTGCTTTGGCATTTGCGCCCCTG
This sequence comes from Drosophila sechellia, assembly GCF_004382195.2. NCBI lineage: Eukaryota > Metazoa > Arthropoda > Insecta > Diptera > Drosophilidae > Drosophila > Drosophila sechellia. Next base: position 12,342,401 of record NC_045950.1, on the reverse strand, counting down.
CAGCACCCAAAGGATGAATGGGAATGGAAATGGGATCGAATGGGGATTGATTGGGGATGCGACAAAGGGGCCACGCACATGAGCCTTGACAAAAGTCAATCAGCATATTTGCTCGATTGGAGGGAGCATGCCAAGCGTATAATCGATTCGCAATGTGTTTGAATAACAAATTACTGGAAATTGTGAATGCGAGAGTCATTGTAGCGACCCCAGGCACCTAAATATGTAGTTCCATCGAACATGGAGTACTTTTTCGGCGAAATCGAGGGATTAAAATGTATATGCAGCTGTCAGTGTCGCCGGATTTCGATTCCCAGCAGCCCGACATCCCAACATCCTGTCATCTTGGAAATCCCGATGCCACTTGTTGGCCTCTGCCATCTTGTTTGGTGAGTGAACTTGCGACTCGAACTATTGAACTTTGGGCTCAAACAATGAACTTTCCTTACTATTTGCTCCTTCCAGACTCTTCAGCATACACTTGAAAAAACTTTCGAAATTTTAGTTTTATAATAGAACTGTTGGAAATAGTAGTTGGAAATATTGAAGGAATTTGATAAAGCTTAACTTTATTGTACTTATTAAAATTAAAACATCGAGCTGTTATAAAATTCATATTTTAATAAAAACTTTTCTAAAAATTCTAAGATTATTTCCCAATAATTTTCATATTTAAGAGTGCTAGTAAATAAAATGAGCTCATAAAAATTTTAAATTAGGAATCATCCAAGTTCCATCATATTTTATACTAGTTTCCCCAGTTTTCAAAGCATTACTTGATATTAAACATTTTAGATATCTCTAACCTGCCCACCCAAGAATTCGCTGAGTGTAATAACACCAAATGCAATAAACTGTGAATCCACAGATGTTCGAGCAAAAACTTTATCCCCCAAGTTTTTAAGTGAGGGGAGCAAGCCAATGGGGCAAGCTCGACCAAATAATGTTCTGGCCGAGTTTAATCTAATTTCTGTGGCATGTGTATAATCGTGCCGAATTAGTTGTGTTCGATTTGGTCAGATGTCAGTGCACCTACATATAGTGTCAACAAAGAAAGTGCCCCATCCACATGGTCGCATCCTTCTGCTTGGAGGACAACATGTGTGGCAGACAAGTTTAAATCACGGCAGAACAAAAAGCGAGCACTGCATGCATTAATCAACTTCAGCAAATGAACTAAGCTAGCTCCGGGGCCGAAACCCAAAACGGCACTAGGAATCAATGACCCTGACCCCAGAAGAGCCCATTCCCACATCACCCACGACCCTCAATTTGTCAATGTGTCACATGATCAACCGAAACGAGCATCGGAGCATTGATTTAATTAATTTATGTTTCACGGGCCCCACGGGCCTGGCAACAGTCGTCTCTGCGAAACTCTGGCCAGGATGCCGGCCAGTTGGCGTCCTGCTCGCCACCCAGGACATATTCAACAGGTTGGCCAGCTTCCGTGGCGCGTGGAGCATGAAGCGTTGAGCTTTTATGCGGGAAAAGCTCAGCCGAGCCGATGGCAGCACACTCATGAATGAAAAGCAGACGGACGCGGACTCGGCTGCGAGCAGCTTCAGTTTTAGTGGTCGCCTCTGGTTCTCGTACTCGTTTTCTCGTTCTGGTTGTGCTTCTGTTTTCAGTTTCCGGAGCTCTCATTGCGCCGCCAACCGGGCTAGCGAACGTACACGGCGCGGACTCCTCCGTCGAGATCCCCAAGCACATAGGATAGAACACGAAATCCTCTCGAGATCCCGTGCGCGGCTACGGCACCATTCAAATCGTGGCACACCGAACCGAAAAGGGACAGCCGTCACATTTGATTTGAATTTTAATTCAATAAAAAAAAGTGCAAAGTCAAAAAAAGAAAAAAAGTAATAATAATCGTATAAAAAAGGATATCGCAGCAGGCAGCAACAAATGTAAATGCCTGTCATTTCGAGTCCTCCCCCAAGTTTTCTGTGCGTTGTTCCTCTGCCGTGCGGTGTTTTGTGAAGTCGCGAGGCGTAAAAAATATTCAAATTTCATGTTGAAATTACTGCACGCATTCTTAAATAATCCAATGCCAACACAAGTGTGCAAAAAGTAAGGAGACTCGACTCAAAAGGCGACGCCAAGCGTTTGCTAATAGGATTACGCATCATCAACTCCCCAGCTGACAGGGTCCAGGATTAGCAGGATCCACTCGCGGCAGAGCGGAGAACACCCATACCAAAGGATAGAAAAGGTACAGCCGACGGGCAACAGGCTGTAATAACAATTACCGAACTCCAATCCAAGCCACATCACATCACCACACGGCGTATGCGTGATTTCCATGCCCATTCCGATACTGATATCGGTCTGCCTAATTGTTAACTACAGCCATAGGACACACACAGAGCGGCGAATTAATAACGAACTTGGTGCCATATTAATTGGCATCCACGGGGGAGGAGCAGCGATTGGTTGGGGGGTTGCTTCGAGAGGAGCAGTAAACTCCATAAATATCACATTTTATTAAACAAAGCCCGAATCCATTTGCGTTATTGCCTTTACGTGCACGAATGTTAATTGAAGTCACCTCACCTTTTCGGGATGGTGCCAGGTCCACCTGTGCCCCCCGCCCCGCCAGCCACTCCATAGCCCCCTCTCCTTACGTTTTAGCCCCCCACTTGGAACACTTATCATCATGGCAGCAAAACCACCAAAACAGATTAGATAAGTCGATGGTTGCGGGAATGATTAGCGAACAAAGGGGCTTTGCTTGGATTTGGTTGGGCCTGTGGATGTGGAGGTGCCTCTGCAGGATGGGAGGAGGAGCACTTGTATGCGGGAAATGAATATTCATAATGAGGCGCCAGTTACACATTTCCCGTCGAAGCATGAAAAGCAAATTACGCACAAAATAATTGACATTAGCATATTTTGTGCATCGCGTACATTGAGTGTATGTATCTGTATCTGTGTGCGTGCGTCTACATCCTGTTTTAGAACATTTCTTTCAACTTGGTTTTTTATTTTCTATACTGTTCCGTTCTGTTCTGTGCTCCTCCTTTCGGATTGCCCCATCGTTTTGATTGAACTTGAAATGCTCCCCTGCCGCAGCCACATGGCGTATACGTGATGCGTCTGAGAGGATTAAACTCAGCTAGCTGGCGAATGGCAAACAGGGGGTGCACAATATATAATACAGCGCTAAGTGTTCGGAGTGGGAGCACCGCTTCGCTATACATATTGAATAAACATTTTTATTCGTTTTTTTTTTTTGTGCTCTGTGGGAAGCTCCTTTTCTAATTGATACCCCCAGCTGACAGGCGGAAATGGACAGAAGAGGAACGCAGCGAAATTTGTTTTCAATACGGACATGTGTTTACTTATTTAGGGCTCTTGGTCCCTTGCATCCTCGTCTCCAGCCACTCGGACAATATCATAATCCTGCGCCAGGGGAGCCGGGAGCGAGTGCCCACGATTCCATGGGGCGTAAACTTCACACGTTCCCTCAGTTTCGCTTTACTCGCCCCCATGGTGCCACTAAATCATTTCAAATAAGACACATCGATGCAGAGGGAGAAATGGTACAAATTGGCTGGAAATTTGGATTAGAAATGTGAAAAATGGGTAGAGCCTTCAAAGTACTCAAAATTCCAAAAAACGCATTTATGTCTAATGTATTTAATAGAAAAAAACTTAATTCCATATGGATTGCTCTTAAATGAATTAATGCTAAAAGTAAATAAAATATACTTATGATTTCCATTTATTTCTTTCTAAACAAGCTTAATGACCTTTTATGTGAATAAACTTTGCGCTCAATCTGTTTTGATTACAATTAATTTGGTTGTAAAATACTTTAATGCTTTTTTTTCCGTGTGCACACACAGTAGGCGAAATTTATGGCTCGTTAGCAATTTATCCCTTGGAGGAGTCGGAGATCGGGGAAAATTATGCCAAGGGCAGGACGAAAAGTTTGCCTAATTTTGAAGTTGCTGCCAATGCGGTTGCGTTTGACTTTGAGGTTCATGGGTTAATTGCCAAGATATTTTGCTGCAGGACGAGATCCCCTCTTCATCCTGCCACATTTGATTCGCTGGCAGAGGAGCAAAAGGATGATGCAAACATCTAAAGTGGCTTTCCAGCCACATTTTATCAAAGTCAATTCTTATCTGCACGAAAAATTGTTTGCAGCTGAAGTTGATAAATGGATTTACTTTGATTTCATGGCTAAAAATCGATGCAGCCCGGTTGGGTAGCCAGCTGCCACGGTACAAAGTACTTGTGCTATTTGAATCCCTTTTGGCCAGAGTCAAATTCGAGACAATGGACCACCAAACTGGCGGTCAAAGACAGTGGGACACCCCTACCCTACTCTGACTCATCGAAGGATGCCACTTGTGCTGGCCAAAAACCAAAATTGCACTTAAAATTGAATGCTTGGCTGGAGGAGCGTGCAGCTCGCAGATAATCTATGACATAAAATCACGCGACAGTAAGCGCTCCGTAATGCCAGACAAAGGAAAAGGACAAAGGATCAAGTGCAGCTTGTCTATGTCCATGTGGATACATACCTTCTTTGTGGCAGCCACTCGACTGGAAATTACATAAAAAAAAATGTTCGCATTGCCGCTACGTTTTTGCGCTCGTTTTGATTATCAGCCATTGCATTTGCATTTGCATTTTCATTTGCAGTCGCGTTTGAATTTCCATTTCCATATTCAGTGCGAAAAACCCCCATTCGTTTTTTTTCATCTTTTCGTGACTCACAGCTGCAATTTATCCGCAAATGTTGAAAATCTCGCTAGTATTTATCATTTGCGCATCATTAGCTCGCCTTTAAACGGAATTCCTTTTATTCTTATTTATTTGCCTTCGTTTGCCGAGTGAGAACTTTCTTTACTTGGACAGCTGCTGCTGCTGTCCTTTGAATCCTTGCAGCTTCTCAATTAACACTAGTTGAAGTGCCACGAGTTTGGTGCTAAGGCATTCAGCTTGATTCGTATTTGTATTCGATTTTCTACGAAACAAATTTAAGTTTTTCCTAGAAAAATAGTTACTGGGCACTTTAAATGCATCTTTTAATGTTTGGAGAGTTGATTTGAAAATATATTTTATGTATAAAAATGAGCAATATTTCAATTTACTTTTTACTTTACACACGTAAAACTTGTTTTAATTTTATTACATTTATGTAGTTTCAAAAAGCTGTTTATTTAAACGTCATGAACATAATTAAGCCAGGGCTTCCCCAATTTATTCCCAACTTGCATGTGAACTGAGTACATACCTAAGTACTGTTGCCAATTAACACTTTACGCAACTAATTCAAAAAGTTGCCCATATTGAATGGGTTTCCCAAAGGGTCGAAAGTTTTCCAGAACAACAAAAAAAAGCCAGCAGCACACGAGTCCCTTGAGTATTTAAAATGTGTAAAACAAGTAGTTCCCTAAGCATTGCCCATCAGCATTTGGGGCTCCTCTCTGATTACCTGCGGATAAAGTTTTATGCATCAAGCAGCTTTGCCAGGCAATCCTATATCCTTGTTGCTTACCAAATCCTTGCTCTGCAACTTTTGCACATAAGCTACGAGCAGGAGGCGTCCATTGAAAAATTTCTGTTGCCTATCTCGAGGGGCAATGTTGAAATTGGGAACCACAGGCTGTGTGTTTCGTAAGCCAACAATTTTGCATTTAATTGCTTAATTACTGCAGCACGGCAGACATCCCAGAGGCACAGCCCCGAAGCCCAGAATCCGACTCCTTCTGCTGCTCCTCCTCCTTCTCCTCCTCCTCTTGGCCACTAAGCGGCTGGCATTTATGTTAACGTCTCTCCAAGTGTTTTATGGCCGTGCAGAAAGAAACATTTATGACTGCTCCGGTCCCCGGAGGTGCTGCCTTGGGCCTTTTTCCAGCTGGAGTGGGCGTGGCCAGACCACAATTGCCGCCAAGTGGGCGTTTAGGCACTGGGGCCACAAAAACAACTTAAATTCTCGGCCGGATATGAGTGCAAAAGTTGAACTCCTCCTCCTCTGTCCTCCTTGCAGAATCCACCACTTCCTTCGCGTCCGCTGCTCGTGGTGATGATGGTAGTGATGGGCTCGTGCCTTGCGTAGCTGCATTCCCATCCATCCCAAGTCCAGACGTCGCTCCAAGCCAGCTATGTGGACCTACATGATGGCTGCCGCCCGCGGAGATCGGGTCAACACGATGATGTCCAACAGGCGACGCCCCGAAACCGAGTCTCCAAAATATGGCTACAAGTAAGTGGGATTCCATTTGCATGGAACTGTTCTGGGAGAATTACATATTCATTGAAACCATGTTACCTACAAATTCTATACCTTACTTTAGAACTCCTACTTTCTTTTATTTAACACATTCCAAGAACCTATAGCATTAGCATAGTTAAACATTTAGAGTAGATAGTATTCAAAGATGCTTCTAGGAACTACTTTATTTCGATACTTAGTACGTTTTCATTTATTCCCCTCATGGAATGCAGTAAGCTTTTACTATTGTTAAACGACATTTCATCTAATTTTACTCGACACTTATCCCTATTAGCCTCTCCAACCGTCCCATGTACCGCACCACCCGATTGGTGGGCCCCGCCTCCTCGGCGCCCGCCCAGCTGCAGTTGCCCTGCGGCTCCCACCAGGCGGCGTTGGGCGTGGCACCACCGCCGCTGGAGGAGATTAGTGGCGGTCTGTTCGCACCCTTCGCGCCCACGGCAACAATAACGGTGGAGCAGGCGGCCACCTCGATTCCAATGGCAGTGGATGGCGAGGTGCATCACCTGCACTATCCGCGTCGCAGTTGGCAGCGAAAATATCGCCAGGGGATTCATCGCCAGCCAGGTGGAGGAGCCGAGGAGGATGAGGACGAGGAGGAGGACGACGACGACAACGTCGACGACGAGGATGACGAGGATGAGTTCGGTGCTTCCGTTTGCGAGGATAACCCGGAGGAGGCCATTGCACGCGCTGACCACGGCACGCAGCAAAAACAGCACTACCAGCCAAATGCCAGCGATTCCAGTTATGTGGAAAATGGCAGGAAGCTGATACAGGTGAGATTGCTAAACGGTGGCCAGCTAAACTTTTCAGCAGATGAGTTCATTTGGACCAGGTAATATCCCTTTAGTTTTTTAAAGCCATCACATTACTGTGAAAATAAAGTACTCTTTTTAAGGATATTAAAATATTCATTACAAATATAATAAAGCGATAGTGTCGCGTCTGCAAATCAATTTACCTGCGCGGCCAACGTGGCGTATGCGTAATTTGATACAAATTTGATAAGCTCGCCGATAAACTATGGCCAATAACTGATACATTATGCTCTGGCCGTGCTGTCTCCGCTGTCCCTGGCCACATTTCAATTATGTGGAAATGAAATTAAGTAATTGCTCTAATTGATTGACGCGCCGTCCGTCCTCTGGAGGCGGAATTGGCCCAGTTTTTTCCGAGCTGCGGGCCATGGCAGCTCCGCATTGTCTGCATAGCTCCCCGCAGACTTGGCCATTCCAGGCCATTCTATTCCGCTCCAGACAAATGCAAATGAACTGGGCGGACCTTCATAAACTTGACCTTGCCGTAAATCGCGTTTTAATTACTTCCTCTATTGTCACGTAGCCGTGCCATCGCCCCAATAAGCCCTTGGGCCCCCCAACCAGCTGAATGAATGCCATTTTTGGCTACCCGCAGAAATTTTTATTAGCACGTGTCAATCGACTTAAAATACGCACAACAAAAAAGCGAAGGGAGGCTTTATATGGAGTTGGGGTATTCATTTTGTGGTCTAAACAGAGCTTGGAGTGATAAGATTTGTGTGGTTTAATTTAGCAAAGTTCATTGTTCTTTTTAATGGTTTCAAAGCATTTTTTTAAGCATTTTTAAGACATTTTAAATTTAATTAAGTGCTCTCTGCGTTGGGATTGAATATTTAATAAGGCAAAACTAATTTTAGTTGATATAAAGTTGGCTCAAAATGAAGGCATTATCTCAATCAAGCTGTCACAACTGATAAATATTATTAGAGCAGCTTTATGCAAATTCCTAATAGGCATTTCCATTTTCCACTTTGAAATGCAAAGCTTTTGGAACAACAAGCAGCTGAGCTGGTGTCCTTTGACTTCCGTATCTTTAATCTCCAACTAGCTCCAACTCTCGCCTTTCAAATCCACTCCCTCTCTCTTAAGTTTTGCTGCACTTCTCGCTTCCTCTGCAATCCTCATCCTCATCAGCAAGTCGGAGATCTCTCATGTCCTGTCGAGGATAATGGCATTACTTAGGTTTCCTTATAAAAAGCAAAGAGAGAAGGAAACCAGACTTATTCCGACCCGCAGGGCTATAAATAAGTGAGTGTGTATTTCGGTCAGGGGAGTTGGGTGCGCTTAGCCGGTATGTTGGGGGGAACTCATCCTCCGCCATCGACAGTTGGCCAGCTGGAGCACCCACTAGTGGTGCAAATGGAGGGGAACCGGAGCGCCAAGGGCGCCAACCAATTTGATAGATAAGAGACTCGAACTCGAGAGTTCCTTTCGCCTCCGCTCAAAGTGAATGAAACCGAGGGCAGAAAAACCAGCAACACAGCACTGTTTCAATGTCATTTCATAAATGACAAGAGCAACAGCAATACCAATACCAGTACCGAAAGAAAAAAACAATGAAATAAATACAAATGAAAGGCCCTCGAAAAGCCCCAACCCCCCCAGTAGTGTGCCCTCCATTTCCCGGACTTTTCCACTTTCATTCCATGCCCGCATATCGTTGTGGTTGACAATGTCGATGGCGATGGCGATGGCCATGGCGTCCAAATATTGGCTTGGTCGCTTGTTGTTAATGCTTTTGAGGTGTGTTCCGAGTGTTTGTCCAGCAGCAGCGGCACAAAAAACAGCACAAACAACACAAACAGCTGAGGAAAAGCTAAAGGAAACCCCAAACTGCTGGCATAGTCATTATATAAACGTCCATTACTCAAAAATTGGGCTGGCAGGGGGCGGGGGGGCAAAACTTTATAGAATTGGCATTGAAAATATGGCAAGTCTCGTGCCAATCCAAAATAGTTACAAGACCTCGAGTTGAACAGCCCCGATGGAACGGCGCTGTGTATCCTTGTCAGCTGGTTCGTCCAGTCATTCAGTCATCCAGTCGTGCCATTAAACCGATTAATGAACTCTATTTGCCTGGCCATACCTGCGTACGTACACTGCGCGAAATGGCTTAACGAGAAGCAGTTCATTCAATTCGAAGACTAAAATGAAACAAAACATTTACATACATATGTACTTCTACTTCAATAAAAAAGAATACTGAATGCGAATACTTAATATTTAAATAAAAAACCATGCCACTGAATGGGTATCTCCTCGTTTGCCTACACTGTAAATACATTAATTGTTAAATTAGTCAACGATTTTTCTGCCAGTGTCGATGTTGGTTCGATTGTCTTTGTCGCTGTGCAATTTGAGAAGGCGGCAGGACACTCAACACGATGATAATGGCAATTGGAGAAAGTGCGGGCGGGATGGGAAATGGATAAAGTCAGGGAAACGGGGGGTGGAGAAGGGCGAATGGTGAGCGGAGAAAGGAGAAAGGAGCGAGAACAAACAGCGAAAGTGCGGTCTGTCTGCGGACTTTCCGCTTATTCAAATTTTTTTGCGCCATCGGCAGTTACGAAAAAAACGCGTTCGCAGGCGGCAGCTCAGCTCGCAGGCAGTAACTTTGCAATAAATAAATTTAGTAAAGACAAAATAAAAAAACAGAAACAATGCTCGTCAACTAATGCGTTCGGTAAACAATCCAAAAACAAGGCTTAAAAATTGAAGCGGCAATAACGGAAAATAAAGCAAAGAAAAACCCAACAACGACAATTGGGTTTCCATGTTGATAAGGGTCACTCCCTATTCCCCTCATCTAACTTTTGAGGCTAAAACACAACAATCAGGACAACGGATTACACATTTTGGCCAGCATTAGTCAGTTTATTAAACGGACCCTGTTGTTTTCGTTTGGTCCCCCGATAAACAGCCAGCTTATGGTCATCGTCATCCAATCTGCGCCGCAATTTGCATAATTTCCCACGATCCCATCGAAATCACAATCAATATGAACAAATATACAACTAACGGCTGTATCAATAACAAACTAGTAGTGATAAAGTGCAGGGGTTTCGAAAAAAGCAATGGAGTTAAGACCATTGAATCCATCAAGTGATAAGATATCGATTTGCTGTTGTTCATCCCAACGCGTATTGAATTTCAACCATTTTATCCCCGGAAATAACTACAAAGCGTTTGCTTTTAGTTTAGTAGAAAGTACACTAACGATTGGATTTCGTAATAACATAAGCTAATCAAGTAATTTGATAGCAACAAGCTTGAATGCAGATCCTAAGTGGAAAGTTGCCTTACAAGTGATATAGTGGGCTAAAACCCATCAAAAAGCTCTTTTCCATTAAAATTTCCTTTAAAAGTAACTTCCAAACGAAGCGTAACCCTTTAATAACACACGTTTTACAACACTGCAGCTTGATTTCCTCGATTACGGGTCAGTTATTTGGCCGTTTCCAACTCGATTTTTATGGTGCAACACCTTGGCTAAGCAATGCTCATATGGGCCGAGCATAAAACGCCGTGGCGCGTGTCATAAACGTTTGATTTGCTTAGCGTGGAGAGCAGCTACCTGGTCAGGTGTTAAATTCCAGTGGAATGGGAGATTTCGGCCTAACGGACTTGCAATTATGGAAATTTATTGTGAGTTCCACGCGGCGCCATGCCACATGAATGCCAATCAGGGCGATGGTTGGATGATAATGCCAATGCTGCTTCGCTGGTTCAGTGTTTCGATTTCAAGTACAAGCGAAAAGTAAAAAAAAAAATAATATATAAATAAATAAATACGCCGAAAAGCCGTTCGAATTTTGTGCATAACCTTGCAACTGGTGAATCGCAATCTGCTGATGATGAGCTCATTGAAAATCAAAACTATCGACTGGCTATCAGCAGAACTAAACGATCTAACGCACCGGCTATCCGTCAAATTAATTGCAATTAATTTATGGCCAACGGTAGGAGCAATGCGTCGCCTATCAGCCTAATTGAAACCGCGTTGCCATGGCCAATTAAAAAGCGTTTAGACCAAAAAACGACAAACGCCGGCCGGCATCATCAATCTTGTCGATTCAGTTTGCCACCAACAGCTGAGGCAGCTGAAGGACCAAAGTCACTTGAGATTTCAACTTCATCCGCGGCGTCGACGGTGCAAGTTAATTAATTAAAAAGCGGCAGCGCGATGAGCGGCGATGCAAATTAAGAAAATTGCAAAACAGCATTCCGAATTGAATTGACAACGCCAGCTAGCAAACAAGCCACACGCTTTTAACTATTGTGCGGTACAGTGGAACTTGCGCAACACGAACTCATTACTTTGCTCGCATTTCATTTATAAATATAATGAATATAAGAAAATTCGTCTAAAAACGATTCTCTTAAATTGTCAGTTTCCCCAATCACTCGTCACAGTTCGTGCTACGCAGTTTTCACTGTACTTTATTGTGTATGGATGTCGTGGTTTGGTCAGTGGCGACTGCGCTGCCGGCGTCGCTGCTTCGCCTTGGCCAAGTCGAGTGTTTTGGCGGCAGTTATCAGTGCGGGCAGTGTGAACAGTTTGAGAAGTCCGTTCGACGCAACGCAGCGCATGCGCGACGCTGTTGACCAAAAAAACTAACCGTTATTGCCGCCCGTTATTGTTATTTGCCGCAGGCCAAAATCGGAGGTTCTAAGGTGCAAGTGAGAGGGAAGAAAGCAAAGAGCGCAGCGAACGCAACTCGATTTGTATGCGACATTTCAAAGTCAAAGCCATGGTGCAGTCGCTGGATATATCCGCCATAACGGGACAGCAAACAGATGCGGTAAATCCACCTACTCACACACACACACAAGCACATAAGTATGTGGCCTTCGAACCTACTCACATACTTGTATACACACACACACACACACATACGCAGCGGGGGGCGTGGCATTGCATTGTCATTTGCCATTCGCCGCTCAACGAGGCGTATGCGTCATATTTTACCCGCTTTTCCCATCCCCTTTCCACCGCATTTTCCCTTTTTTTTTCTCGAACTAAAGATGGCTTAATGGATTAACCGCTGCCGGCAACTGATAAGCGTTTATTAGACTGTCAAGCACACGCCCTTAATGCACAGAAAGTGGGTGGGAAACTGGAGCGCAGGCATCTTGGAACGTTTAGACTAGTTACACTCCTGGGGAGCATTTTTACATTTTATCTGATGTGTCCTTCAATGCGATCAGTTCTCTTTAAAACCAGCAAGAAGAACCAAAAAATATTGAAGCAATTTATCCCACAAACTAGATATACTTTATAACTTATAATCAATTTGCATGTTTTTTAGGATAGTTGAGTGAAAACCTTAAGGTAGTTACTAAACTTTTAGTACTGATTTCAAGTGAATACTATGAGTGCTAGTGCATTCCATTAATTTCCTTTGCAAACAGCATGAAATCTGTACATTATTGGTTTTCCAGTTGGCTTTAAATACTATTGCCACTGGCAGACATAACATAACAAAATTTAAGCACCAAACTTGGATGCTGACCAAGTTTTAATGCGGTTAGAGGTTAAGAAGAGCCAGAAAAAAAGAGAGAGATACCCATAACCCGAGCACTAAAACGCTTCAATTAGCGAACGTTCGGCGAAAGTTTTCGCCAAACTTATGCCAGAACGGCACGCCCTTAAACTACACACGAGTACACAGAGAGAAATTCCGAGGGCATTATGCAAGTCTCAAAATAAAGAATAAATACTAATATATTTTCATAAATATCCCTAATTGTCATACATATTTTAAATTTTGTAATTACCTTTATTTTTGAAATATTTTTCACCGTGTAGGAGCCAAGCAAACGGAGCAAACCCTCCGCTTTAAGACGCACTCTGCAGGCACTGCGCCAGCGTCTGACTAAAAGGAATCGCCCCAAACCGCCGGACTGGTTCCTCGAGAAGTTCTCCAATACCACCAACACGGACAAGATTGGCAAGGGTTGTCCGGCGATGGAGGATGCGGCGCTATCCAGCGAAATACGTGGCTCCAGTGTCCTGTGCAACCGACTGTCCGTCGATCCCACCCTGCAGTCGCATTACAGAGTGAGTGGAGCTTCGGCACAAATAAAAACTTACTACATTGCCATGCTTGATTCCTTTCTCGTAGTCGTAGGTAATTGAGAAAGTTGGCATGCAAAATATAGTAAATATATAAAAAAAAAAAACATTAAATAGCTTGAGTTCAATATAATTACAGTTTTATACGTTCTCTTTAAGTAAGTAAAGGCTAGAATTAGCCCCAAACTAACTTTAAACTCGCCTAAGTGCATGCAACGAAATATTTCCCTTCCAGACATTTTAATTAGTTATTTCTAGTCTCTAGACACTTTAATTATAAATGTATATATTAAGTCATTATTTTTAAATGCACATCTTATTTTAGTGGCTGGCCATCGTTTCACTGGCTGTGCTTTACAACATCATCTTTGTGGTGGGACGTGCGGTCTTCTGGGAGATCAATAAGAGTGCTCCCGCCGTTTGGTACACGCTGGACTACCTGTGCGACTTTATCTATCTGCTGGATACGCTCGTCCACATGCACGAGGGTGAGCCACTGACATCCACATCCACATCCCTCCAACCCCTTCCCCCGTTTCCCCGCTAAGGGATCTAGATTTTTGCGCTTTACCTATGCAAATGAGACCCGCAGTAAGCCGCCTTCAGACAATAGCAAGCAATGCTGTCGACAAAGCCATTTGGCACGCATGCGAGTCCCATATCTGTCCATGATTCCACACACACACAAACGCACACATACTCACACTTACACACACATATGCTGGTGAGCTCTGGATTGTGGGTGTGGTCGTGCTGCCAAATGCAGGGGATAAGCCAACCTTGACATTTTGTACAATAGCAACAAACGCTCTGGTACCGCTTAGTTTCATACGCTACTCCAGCATGGTGCTCCTCATCTTGGCAGGGGTATGTGACAGGATGAAGGATATATGGGGATTTATTACATCATGCTACAAGGAGTTGAAGCTAGTTGTCCCAAACTTTTGCGGATGGTGGTGGTAGCAAACTAACTTGGGCAACTGAAATCAATACAAGCAAATCATCTGAAGATATAATCTGCTATGATTTTGACAGTTCTATACAGTAATTTATGCTTTTCAAACAGAAATAACATTTGTATCTGCTACGTAGATATATCAAGATATCAAGCCAGTGATTTCTTATATAGGGTACTCCTGTTCTGGCCAGCAACCCGTTTAAAATCCAAAGAGCAAAAAATAAACGGTCGCCAAATGGCGTAGCCAAAAGCCACCACTGAGACAAAGCCGTAGTCGCCACACGGAGCAAATCTCTAGGTCACCTCACAGCCATAGAACTATGTAAATCTCATTGTTTCCGCTCTCATGCTCCGCAGGCTTTCTGGACCAGGGTCTGCTCGTGCGGGATGCCTTTCGGCTGCGCCGGCACTACTTCCACACCAAGGGCTGGTACCTGGACGTGCTGTCCATGCTGCCCACGGACTTGGCCTACATCTGGTGGCCGCCGGAGACCTGCTCCAGCCTGTACCTGCCGTGTCCCGTGATAGTGCGTCTAAATCGTCTGCTCAGGATCAATCGGCTGTGGGAGTGGTTCGATCGAACGGAGACGGCCACAGGATATCCGAATGCCTTCCGCATCTGCAAGGTGGTGCTGGCCATTCTGGTGCTGATCCACTGGAATGCCTGCATGTACTTCGCCATCAGCTACGAAATCGGCTTCAGCTCGGACTCGTGGGTGTATAATCTGAATGGAACAAGGAACAATACGTTGCAGCGGCAGTACATCTATAGTTTCTACTGGTCGACGCTAACGCTGACCACCATTGGCGAGACTCCAACGCCGGAGAACGATGTGGAGTATCTGTTCGTGGTGGCCGATTTCCTGGCCGGCGTCCTAATCTTCGCCACCATTGTGGGTGAGTTGTGAATGGAATGGGTCAATTAACTGGGTTGATAACCTAGAAAATCCCTTTCGGGCTCCCTCAGTTTGCTCGTGTTTACGCAAATATTTCGCCTGATCGTTTAATTGGTTCCAGAGTGACATCTGTGACATCAATGGGTATTAATTTACAGCCACGCACGTCAAGGACCCACACGTACACCCCGACCTTCGCCGACCCACCGACCCACATTATTCATTACGCCTTCAGTTGTGTCCTCTTCGGTGGTTCCATGCCATTTTGTTTTGTTTTGCCGGGTTGATTTGTAGCCGTCACCCGCCATCCCTGGAATCATCATCTCCCGCCCATTCTGCTTCTGTTTTTTTTTTTTTTTTTTTTTTTGGCAAACGTGCCTTTTTATCATTTTTGTCGTCCTCCTTATCGCCGCCATTACCGCCGCCCAAATGGGCTAGCGATGTCAAGGAGTAAGGCACATTCCCGCATTCCCAGCAGCTGCTAGACTCCCCAGATCCCCATCATTTAACTGCCCCATCCCATCGACCTTTCTCTGGAAACAAATTTACTTACTGTGATGAATGCCGAGTTCGTTTGGACAGGACAATTTGACGGGCACACTCGAAGAAATAGATTAATAATACCAGGAAATTAGGCAGGAAATCACAGAAAAAAAGTATTAGCTGATATGTGAATTACATAGGCACAAATCTATTATTAAATCTATTTTAAATCAAAACAACTTTCTTAGTACATTTGAATTCCAAATAATTTTTGTTGTGCTAAGTAAAGCCGTTCATAGCAGACGATTTTGCTTTTAATAGCTCCTTATGTTACTCATTATTTTATTTTATCATGCCAAACATTTATGCAAGTCAAAAATATGACTCAATTAATTAGAGCCTTAAAGTCGACAAAGTGAGATTGAAATTATCTTGAGCTAGGGATTTGTTTTTCGCTGAGTGCCCCTAGGCATCTCCGCCATTTCGTGGAATCGGGCATGTGTGTGTGTGTGTGTGCATTTGACTCCGGCACCGGAAGTGCCGCCATTAGTCGCCTTTGTGCCACGTTATCCGCACGCCGGAATCCATGAGTGAAGCTCCGGCCAGCTTCGGTTTCACTGCGTACCAAGTGGGCGGGCGAACCGGTTATGAAATGGCCAAGATGAATTGCTGCCGCTCCGCTCGTTCATTAACCAAGTTTCCCTAACACACTGCGCCCATTTCCAGGTAACATTGGCTCCATGATCTCCAACATGAATGTGGCCCGCGTGGAGTTCCAGAATCGCATGGACGGGGTCAAGCAGTACATGGCCTTCCGGCGAGTGGGTCACGAGCTGGAGGCCCGGGTGATCCGCTGGTTCGCCTACACGTGGTCGCAAAGTGGTGCGCTGGACGAGGAGCGTGTGCTGGCCGCCCTGCCGGACAAGCTGAAGGCGGAGATCGCCATCCAGGTGCACATGGACACGCTGAAGCAGGTGCGCATCTTCCACGACACCGAACCGGGTCTCCTCGAGGCACTGGTGCTGAAGCTCAAGCTGCAGGTCTTCAGTCCCGGCGACTACATCTGTCGCAAGGGTGACGTGGGTAAGGAGATGTACATCGTGAAGCGGGGCAAGCTGTCCGTCGTCGGCGATGATGGCATCACCGTGCTGGCCACCTTGGGCGCCGGTTCGGTGTTCGGCGAGGTTTCCGTGCTCGAGATTGCGGGCAATCGAACGGGCAATCGGCGCACGGCCAATGTGAGATCCCTGGGCTACTCGGATCTCTTCTGTCTGGCGAAACGGGATTTGTGGGAGACCCTGTCCGACTATCCGGAGGCCAGATCCACGCTCACTCAGCGAGGATGCCAGCTGCTGCGCAAGGATGGCTTACTGGATGAGCAAATATTCGCTGGTAAGTTCGATTGCCACATGTATGTATCAAATATTACGTATACGTCATGTTGTTCAGAATGTAAATAGAAGGTACTTTAGACTCCTGATTGTTTCTGTTTACACTGCAATTCGATTGTTTAAATTACAATCTTAAAATTATCACAAACACTTTTATCCTTTAAGATTCAACATAAGCTTAAATATTATTTAACTTTAAGATACCTGAAGATTAATATAAATTCCAACCGATTCCACTTCCAGATTCGCAAAGGGTACACGACAGCATCGAGGGTGGCATCGAAAAGCTGGAACTCTCAGTGGAGAACCTCAACATGCGGCTGGCCCGCCTCCTGGCTGAGTACACGGCCAGCCAGGCCAAGATCAAGCAGCGCCTCGCGAAGCTGGAGATGAAGTGAGTATCTATGGCCATCCTCGCACCTTAAACTTTATCCCTCCAACCTTAACCCACCCCCTCTCCCCCCTTTGCAGTGGCGGCCCTGGCACGTGGCGATTGGAGTGTGAGCCCCAAAGTCGGGCTCGCAGCGGACGACTCTATTCGCTGCAGCCCAAGCGGCGCCCACGTTCGCGACCCGACGCGACTGCCAAAAGCACCGATGCTGCCAAGCAGAACACGCTGTAAGTCGCCGGAAAACGCGCTGGAAAAGGCTCCGAACCAGTTGCCTACCCCCGCCGCCGCCAGTTCATATCTCCAGCCGAGGCCGGAAAATAGTGATAAATGCATTAAACTTGCAGGAGTTGTCTGGGCGGGGAGATAACCCTTTTGGCCCGCAGCCAGCAGTTTTTTGGGCTACAAAAAGCGGGTAAATCAATTTTTAATTTTTACAATTAGTCTATAGAGCTATAAAGCTGGGAATGAAAATGGGGTGTGGAAGTGGTGCGAGGGAGTTGTTTGTTGCAAACTTTATAAATTTATTAGATGATTCAAAACTGAATGTGCCTCAAAAAGTGTGTGCGTGTGTAAGAGTAAATGGGGTAAATTGGTAAATTGGAGCAGCAGCAGATTATCCCCAACTGCGATTCAGTGTATGTACATAAGTTAAGCATAGTCCAATTTTACATACCTAGGCTAGGTTGATTTTTACACACACCGAACCATGACCATGGATTTGGCGCACCACGATGCAACCAACTGACCGATCCGACGAGTAACATTTCACCTTAACTGACCAAGAACCGATGGACATTGCTGAAATAATTGAATAATGGGCGCGGGTGATGCACACCACAAATCGAGAATCGAAGAAAGAAAACGTTAACAACCAAGCTTCCAAAGCTTCCAAACAAAATGCAGAACGCGAAACACAAGGAAACAAATTCAAGAAACAAATGAAATGTATTTTTATATTAGTCCTAGACATTGAGTGTACGATGTATTGTCTATGTGTAAGAAAATCTAAAGCTAACGCAACAGAATAAACGAGAATCGAGTCAAATTATTCGGAGCACTTGTGTCAGCGAAATTCGTATCCGCCGCAAGACTTTGCCCATTTCCACATTTTTCCAGGCGGCGCTTTAATGCAAATCGCCCACCGGCTCCGGCCACGCGTGTTTCTTTCCAAAGGATTCTCTTCACAGGATTCCTTTTACTGGCTCTAATGACATCTTCGAGGGCGTTCGGAAAAACATATACCGAATGGGAACCAGCACCAGCAACAAAGTCAATAAGTGCAGACGCATTGGGGAGAATGACAGCGACACGCGTTGGCTTTTTAGGTGCGACTTGCCTTTCTTTGTGCGTACAACGCGGCGTATGAGCAATGCCAGTGCCAGTGTTAAAAAGGTAAAATGGGGCAGCAGAGGTGTTACGTGGCTGATTTTACACAGAGAAGTATGTGCCAATACTTAAGTATTACATATTGCTTAGCATTTTTAAATAAATTATATTTTGTTAGAAGATTCTAATGCATTTAAATGGTTTGAATTTGACTTTGCTCGCATTAAATGCTTATTTGATCTGATATTATATATAATAATATTAAGTTGCTCGCATTCTAAGCTTCCCACTGTGTATGGGGCACACGGAAGCATGTGGAGCCATGTGGAACCCCAAAACGGTCGCATCATGCCGTAAGTGCAGTAAAAAATCAATTTTGACAAAATGTTGAAAAACACACTCAAAGCATTAAAAAAAAAAATGGAAATAAGTGTAGGCGAAGTTTGGCCCCTGATGAAAATCATTTGGGCGTTGGGATAAGGGGGCGTGGCACGTGAACGAAACCGATTGTGCGGATGAAGGGGACGGCGGGGGGTGTCGGAAAATGACTGACAATAAAATGTTGACGCAGCCAAAGAGCATTATGGATACAGGGTGCTCGAAGGCGATTTGATTAAGTCGACAAGTCCACGGTTGGGTGGCTCAAGTGGCCCCACTCCAAAGATTCCATTTCACAATAGCACTGGGGATACCTGCTGTTCTCTGCTGGTCTTTATTGAAGGCGGGAGAACCCATATACCATATACATTGGCTTAAGCTGATTGATGCCGAGGGTTTTTCAATTCACACATCTGCATAAAATAAATCCTAATGCGTGTGTGCGCCGATGTTGGTTTTAAGTTTATGGAAAACGAGTGAGTGAGCAGTTTTCCTTCAAGGATTCTCGCATCAAAAAAATAATGATAACAGTAACAAAACCCATTCGTCGTCTAATGTTTTCCACTGTTGTAAAAGTATCTCTAGAGTTATAAAGCGAATAGGGCCATGTCCCAGACAAATCCGAAACCAAGTGATACGCAATCACTGCGTTGTTTGCACTGCATGAAGGTGATCCGTTGCTCCCGCTACGACACCAGTGAACTGGTGCGCCACATCGAACAGGATCATCCGGAGATATACGCAGTAACCACGGATAAAATCAAGAATCTGCACAAGCTGGCCGCGGATCACGGCATCAGTGAGGAGCGGCTCTCGAAGATTAGCAAGATGACGGGTCTGTCCGAGTCCCAAATGGCCGAAAAGGCGGAGAAATGTGAGAGTTCTTTGCATTTGCCTATGATTGTCATTCAGTAACTTCTCCATCGATAGATATGGCCAAAAAGAAGAGTTCTGGTCGCAGTGGTGGGTCTGTCGCCGGTGACCCTGCTGCCGGCAGTGAAGCCTCTTACAAAGCTGAGAAGCCCAGCTGCTCGTGTTCACGGCCGGTGGAGAAGTCGATGGCGCATCGAAGGAGCTGCTATCGCGCCTCCATCGAACGCTGGACTCCGGCGGAGGGGCGCATCTTTTGTCCGTGCTGCGCGAGCAGCAGGCGGCCGCTCATCAAGGCTGCCACGGAGATCTCGAACAACGGCTGCTGTGCCGCCTGGGTGGTCTCCTGCTGGCCTCTGTGCTTCCTGCCCTGCCTCATTTCCGCGGACAACAATGAGTACCTGTACTGCTCCAATTGCCGCGCCTTTCTGGGCATCTACGATCGCGAGAAAAGCTGTGTCCAGCCCAGCAAGGAGTTTGTGTCCTGCAGCAAGTCGGTCACGGCACCGCTCAAGAGTCCCACTGAACACCTGTGAAAGGACTTTGAGTGGGCGTAGTACTTATTAAATTGTTTGTGTATACATTTGGCTATGTTTTTTTAATAAAAACAAGTTATTCGATAATATCTACGTCTTAGTATGCGTGGTTTTTTATAGAAAATTAAACTGAAAACCAAACTTCATTTGGGAACATCTGAAAAGTCGATGAAATTGTTGAACAGCCGCCAAATTCAAGTAAATTAGCCAATTCACCAACCATACCATCGTCATCGACCACGCATTTTGTTAATCGAAGCTTTCATCGCCACAACATCTGGCAACGCTTGCCTTCTCTTCCTCTTGCTTCTGCGCGAAGAATTTTCTTTAAATTGTTTTCGTGTTAAATTGTTTGTTTAACATGAATCTAGAGGACATTTCGATGATAATGAAACTGTTTGATAGCAACATGCACAAGCTTCAGGGGAATCTACGCTCCTATCAAACCGAAGTCCATCAAATTCACACGGAGCTCACAGAAAAATTGTCGCATGCAGATCCGCAGTACAGGAGTCTCATTCCGCTGCACGATCACTTGGTGGCCAGTCTGAGCGAAGTGAATGCACACGTAATGAAGCTGAATCTGCAACTACACATCAACCGCCAGTCTGCCAGATTGGGGGACCATGAATATTCCGAGAAATCCATCGACAATCCAGATTCGAAGATTCGCTCAG
Source organism: Drosophila sechellia (assembly GCF_004382195.2). NCBI lineage: Eukaryota > Metazoa > Arthropoda > Insecta > Diptera > Drosophilidae > Drosophila > Drosophila sechellia. The sequence continues at coordinate 12,321,345 of NC_045950.1, read as the reverse complement.
GTTTACAAGCGGATTGTCAGTCCTCGAAGCCGGCCTTCGTGGAATGTCTGCCCTCCTCCGCTTCGGAGGACTGCGTGACTGTGCAGGAAGCCTCTTCGACAACCCAGCTCGACGCGATTACAGTAGTCAATGAAAACCTCTCAAAAGAGTGTAAGGCTGCTACTCCGCAGCCTTTGGAAAGTTCCAAGAACATGGAACTACAAGTAAAGGAGACTATGCCTTTTCACAAACAGCTTGATGAGGGTCGTGGTGGTTCCCAGTCTATTGAATGTGATCTCCTCCAACTACAAAAAGAAGAGATCCCAGTGGGCTCGAAGATTGTCGTGGAAACTTTAAAGACTAACAATACAGTGCGTCCCGAAGCTTCCGCTTCAGAAACTTTTGACAATCAGTCCCTTCTGGCTGCGAAACAAAGAACTCAAAAGATTGGAACTGGTATCTGCAACAAGGTCCCCAAGAACACCACTAACAGCAATCCTCCTGAGGTCCCTGCTGCAGCCATCGAAAAAGTTCACGAGCAGCTCCCAAAAACTCAGAAAAACCTATTCCTATTGCCTCCCAAAGGCGGCACTGAGACGACCAGTCGTGGTATCTACAATCAAATCTTGAAGAACACGGCTGCATTTCCAGAGAATACTGTAGTTAATGCCGTTTTAGTGCACGTGGACGAAACGGATAATTGCGTCTATGTGGCTAAATGGGATTCCACTTGTGAAAGGATTAAGAAGCTGCTCCAGCGACAACGGCCATTGAAGGCGTTGGACCAGCTGCCCGACTACGGAGACATTTTTGCTGTTTACGACAGTACCGACAACATCATTTTACGGATCACCATCAACTCAAGTAATGCGGGTGGAGGATATGATGCGTACCTTATCGACTTTGGCAATCACATTCACCTTGTCGGCAACGAAACAATATATAAACTGCCGAACGACATCAAGCAGTGGCCGGCACTGGCCATTAGATGCGATTTAATCAACTGTGATATCGACAATATGCATCGCTTCGTTAACACGTTTATTAAGATTCGAGTGCACGAAAACAATGATAATACACTAGTGGCCGAAATGGTCATGGATAGATTATGCAGACCTACAAAAACAACCACCACTAAATATCGCGCTGGAATAACCGAGGAAGACATAGCCATGCTGAATGAAATCGATGAGAGCACCAGTGATCCTCTGAAGGCAGTTCTTGGATTTCGTCCCAAGGACGAGCAACGCATTTGCCGGCACTACGATCCCAAGCTGAATGGCTGCTTTAAGGGTAAGTTACAGATAATGAAATGAAAATTTGGTTTAAAAGGTGAAGGTTTAATTATTTGCTTATTTGCAAGGTAACAATTGTCGTTTGGCTCATGAGCCCTTTGCTCCAAATGGCGCCACCAAGGATGTGGAACTAGCTAGAGCTCTTCCGGAGACAATCTTTGATACACCAGTGCCTGTTGAAATCGGCAGCACTGTCAGCATCCAGATCACCTTCATTAATGGACCCACCGAGGTTTATGGCCAGTTTTTTGACGGATCTCCGCCGTTGGTGTGGGACAGAAAGGATGTGCCAGTTAACAAACGGACCTTCAAGTCGAAACCGCGTCTTCTCGACACTGTACTTGCTCTCTACAGTGATGGTTGCTACTATCGCGCCCAAATAATCAATGAATTTCCCAATGAGTACATGATCTTCTATGTGGATTACGGCAACACGGAGTTCCTGCCCCTGATCTGCTTGGCTCCATGTGAAAACGTGGACAGCTTGAAGCCCCACCGCAGCGTTAGTTTTCACATTGAGGGAATTGTAAGGTCAAAGTATCTGACACACCAAACGACAATGGATTCCATTGAGTATCTCAAGTTAAAGCTGCTAAACATGGTGTTGAATGTACACCTGGTACAGCGCCTGCCGGATGGCTTCCTAATTCGCTTCCTGGACGATTGGAAAGATATACCTAAACAGCTAGTGCGACGCAACTACGCCCAGGCTAGCAAATAAGTCGTGACGATAATGTTAATAAAATGTAATAAAATTTTGAATTATCGCTACTTCGGAGCGATCCCAATAAACTGACTATGTTCCAACATGTTATCCAGATGTCACATGGCTTGATTAATGTCCTATCTTGGGGCTGGTTCAATTATGAGCGCGGAACAGCCATTGGCAAATGACAAACACAAAACTGTCTCGGAACTAAAACAATAAAAATAATTGCCTTTAATGTGCAAAAGCAAAAAATCAAGGGACACCGTTTTTTACGTGGAAGCGCGGATCTGTCGGGTGGGGTGCTAATAGATTATGCCGCAACGATTAGAGAGGCAATAAATACCACCTGGCCGGGATCCCATGCGTGTTTGCTTCGCGGGCGCATATGCAGACTGCGATGACGACAGGTCCTCCTTGTGTCCTCCATTGTCCTGGTGTTGACAATCTAAACGGTTCGGCCAAAAGGGTAATGGGCCTGACCAAGGGTCACTTTGGAGCACAGTTCGTCGGGGATGTACTCCAGATCACAAACAGGGATAGTTGGCCTTCACAATGGTAATACTGAAATCAGTTTCGGAAGCATTTCCCCTATAAACACCTGCGACATTCCAACCCCTGACAATAATTAGCCTGGTTAAGTGTCAAAAGGATGGCAGACCCCGCGACATGTGTTCCCAACATAATGATGATTATGACCACCCGTACTCAACTACCCCGAAACTTGGATTTGTAAGCATTTTACTAGACGATTACAATTTGGAAGAAGTGTGGACTGTGTGTAGCGCGTTACTCTGCTGATCTGTAAGGAACTGAACTCAATAAACGAAATGGTGAACACAACAAACAGCGAAATCATTTAGTAGTTGGCTCCGCGCTGGGTGCAGAGTCCGCTGGAGATGGATCCCGCCTCCAGGCTCGGACAGTTGACCTTCTGCAGCTCGGCAATGCGCTGCCAGGTCATGTTAAAGTGGCGCGTTGAACGGGCATTGGAGAGCTTGGCGATGGGTCCCAGTGTGCGGTATCCATTGGTAATGAAGCGTATGAATCCCTTGGCCGTTAGGTCCAGCAGAGCGGTCTTCACCTGCGACTCCAGATCGCCACAGGCGAAGGGTCTATTTAGATGATTAGCATTACCATTACCATTAAGTGCATTACTCGATCTGTCTTACTCCTTTTCCAGCATCTCCAGGATGTGCTCCTCGTGGATACCATTGCTGTACTTGGGATGATCCTGGAAGATGCGCACCATGTCCAAAATATAAAGTGGCAAATTGATGTGGTAGCTGTTGAAAGGAAGCCGCAAGGTGGTGGGCTCACATTCCCTGATCGATCCTTCGTCACACATTTCTTTGCTTATAAACATACGATTTCTTTGTACGGTGAATACTTGTTAGGTGAATTCTATTCCGGGACAGGCTGAGCGAAGCCTATTCCTATGACTGTATGATGGGGCAGGGCCCACTTGGTCATGCCCCAGGCCCTGGGTGCTAATGTCATCCAATTAAAGGTGTCATTAACGGTTTGTCCACCGCGAGTCCCCGAGGTTTGCTCCTCAATTACTGACCAAACAAACATCGAAGCAATAACGTTTTCTACTGTCTAGATTACCCGGTAATTTGTCTAACGCATAAATAGCCTGTGTCCAAAACGATCCTCCCAATGCATTATGGGTCCCCAGGGTGGGTCAAAAGAAGTTGTAGTTTGGTGGTTTGGTAATGCAAACTAATTCAAACCGATTCCAAAACGTACTGCTTGTACATATGTACAATGTATTCCGAATCCATCCCACTCGACCCTTTGATGGATATTAGACTGCCTCTAATTCTCCAGACATGTCACTCCGGCACGCAATCCATTATGTCCGGGCTCAGCTCTCAGTTGGGCCAAAACACCATAAACGACAACGGTGGCATGACAGTCAAAGGGTTAACTATGTATGGCCCAAACTTTTGCCAACAGATAATAAATTAGCGCATACATTATGAAGCGCCATAAGGATGCGACTTCCGGTTGCCGGAGACGGCAAGGACTCCGTGACCCAAACTGCCAATTTGCCCCCGGCAAACAAACAGGTGACACTTTCTCAACCAGAAACGGAACGGAACGGGTTGAAGACGACACACGGAGTTCATTTACATGTCGATGGTTGTTGGCTGTGCGGGTTCTTGGATGTCGTGAGTGGGCATATTTGGAAATTTTACGATTTTGAAGAATCATGCTTGATCAAAATAAAGTTGGTAACAACTTTTTGATGTCTTAATAATAGCGGATTAGGCAAATTGCAACTTTCTGACACTGCGGTTTTTTTGCAGTTTTAGCAAATTAAATGCAAGAGTAATACTCGAATGATTTTATAGAGATAACCTTTGAAAATTGATAATAATAATATGATAATATTAAAACATCTTGGGCTGAAGGACAGAGAGAGAGAGAAAGATAGTCGTATTTAAGTCATGGGATCTACATAACAAGAATTTAGGTTAGGTTACAAATATTGAATAATATTTTTATACATTCTTATGTAAATTTTCTGTGCACACTCTGAATATACATTTGATTCACAGTTAGCTTATTATACTTTGTCTTTAGCACAACTTAAAATCGTTTTTTAATTCATCTCATATCAGCAATTTTGCAATGCATGTCGACGCCTGTGACGTTCATCTTACGCCATCCGGCGGTATCGATACTTTTGGGACACCGATAGATTCCTCCAGGCAGCAGCTGCCTCGGAAATGACAACTCTTGGATTTAAGCCAGGATATTTTTCACGATAATATGCTAAAAAAAAAGGAGGGGAACCTATTCCTCTGAGGACTACTGAAATCGATTGGTACACGCTGGAAAAATCCTTTAAGACTGAAAATCCTTGGAAATAAAAAGTTCATATAGATCAATTGAAGATATGGCTAGAATAACTGATCACGTGCATTGAAGTGATTGGAATTGACAAGAACTAACAGTTTAAGGATCAAGGATAAGTAATAGAATATCTATAAATCAATTTATTGGTTAAATTTGGATCGATTCATTTTTATGTAATGACTAAAAATGGTATATCCTATGTTTAGCTATATAGTAAGATATTCTAAAGGATTACTTTCAGTGAGTGCAATTACTTTTGGGCCTTCCACCACGCCTATTTCAGACTATAACCGCTGTTATCGTGGAACATTCGTCCACAAAATGCCGGTCGATAGCCAGGGTCACTCTCATTGGTCAGCGCATGGACAATAGGTAAGCCTTACTATCTCCGCCCCACCACATAACAGTTGGCCAACTCCAAGGGCCAAGAAGTGGGCGGCTGGCGGGGTGAGGGAGACTGGACTGGGCTGGGGCATGTAATCTGGCTAACCAGTTATATGAAGTCCTTGTAACCGGGCAGCACAAATAAATGCCATGCGGCCCCGGCCAAGTGTCATGTATTTGACGAATAATTACAGTCAACATTGCGTGATTGGTTGAATCAGCCGGCGATGGAGGGCTGTGGCTTGCTTAGAATTAGCCCCAAAATGGGGGTGTGTGTGTGTGTGTACGTGGGGGGGGAGTTGTGTGACAAGAACCTATAATTACCGCGGCAGGAAGGTGGTCGCCAGTAGCGGGCTCCTTAGCCAGGAGCTGGATTCAGATATAGCCCGGCCGTCGGCGCGAACGGAAGTCACCGATAAAGGATGCACTCGCCCGCCCAGTCGCCCATCCTGGATGTCACCGAGACCATATCGATGCACTCTGAACTGGATGCGGAACTGGAGTCCAAGAACAGTCCGTCCTACTCCATTTCCATTCCCCAGAATCTCCGATTGACCGGTCTGGGCTTTCCTGGCATGATCGGTGCCAAGAGATCGTCGGAATCTTTACCCGCTTTTGAGTACATCGCACCACCAAGTCACGCTCTCCAGGCCCTGGAATTTCCGCTGATGGAGCTCAATCGTGTGGGCGTGATTGGAGGCGGCATGTTTCCGGGTTTTGTGCACCGTCGCGTCCGCGGCGAAAAGCGACCCATTCCGGAGGCTCAAAAGGATGCCAAGTACTTTGAACGGCGCAAGCGAAACAACGAGGCGGCCAAGAAGTCCAGGGATGCTCGTAAAATCCGCGAGGATAGGATAGCATTCCGAGCGGCGCTGCTGGAGCAGGAGAACTCCATTCTGCGGGCGCAGGTCTTGGCGCTTCGCGATGAGCTGCAAACGGTGCGCCAGCTCCTCGGAGCCACAACAGCCGGCGGCATGTTGTCCATGGCCAGGCAGGTGTGACTTGTCGGATAAGTTACCAGGTTGCGGGGGCAGATGGAAAAGTGTACATATCAATGAGGGAAGCTAGTGAGATTATTTAGTTTGATGTTAATAAATGTTTAAAATAAATACTAAGGATATTCTGATAATATAGTCATATGTGTATATATGTATACTCATATATGTATATGCAAGTGCCCCTTGAAAAAATATGTTATTCAGATATATAAATATTGGCCCATCTACTAAGTTAAGGAATATATTCCTAAATCACAATAGTGCTATAAATTCATATATATATCATTTATATATCACAAATTGTGCAATAGAAACCATTAAAATTGATTAAAAGTGAGTAGGACTAGTTCGAGTTTATTTCATTTTAGAAAAGTTTTCAACAAACACATACAAATAATTAGAAAATATTTAACAAGCTAGTAGTCCAGAGTGCGCGACTGCACCTTTCCAGCCGAGTCCAGGATGAGCAGAACCTGTTCCTGTCCAGAACTGCGAGCACCGGCAATGTCCGTCACCTTGAGGCGAGTGTCCATTGGCTCCTCCACGGGTAACTCCCTGTCGCGATAGAAATCGTAGTGACGCACAGTGCCATTGGTGAGGGCAGAAAGCTGCCAGCCGTCGCTGGAGAGGATCAGGGCCTGGACGAGATGCTGGCGCAGACCGCTGCCGCTTAGGAGCAGCTGCTGGTCAAAGACCCTCATTTCGTAGGATCGTCTGGGTCGCTCAATCAGCTCCAGAGCTGTGTTGGGTCGGGCATCGTACGATGGATTGTGATCCATCTGCTGGTCAAATGATCTTCGCTCGTTGAGTATGATGTTTTGAATAGCACACGATTTGCCCGTCTCGGGATCGGGCTCATCCGTGGCCGGCGGAAGTCCGGTCTTGGGCCTCTGCTGATTCCTCTGTCGCTGCCGCAGCCGCTGATTGCAGTTGAGTATCATCACAGATCCATTGGACAGACCCACGGCCACATAGTTCTCATTGGAGAGCACACACAACGAGGTGGGGAACAGGAAACGACTTTCGTTCACAGCGATCCTCGAGAAGCGCTCCGTCTTTAAACTACGGGTGCAGCAGAGCACAAAGTTCCGATTGGTGCACACGTAGATGAGCTCACTGCCCGTATCGATGCTGGTGAAGCGCAGGCCCTGCAATCCCTGTCCCTGGAGCGCCGTGGTCAGCGTTTGCGTCTCATTCAGCTCGCGCAGCACATCATCGCTGTATATGTTGCCCTGGAACAGGGACTTGGTCTTCTCGTACGCACTCTGATGGCTCTTCAGGAGGCGTCGCTCCAGATAGCTCCTCAGATCACAGCTGCCACTCTGCAGGAGCTTCACCCGTGCCCATGGCGAACTGAACTCGTTGCTGTTGCTGGACAAGGCGCCCTCCACCAGGGTCCACATGGTCAGCAGGCCGGAGTCATTCAGCGAGGCGTACTGTCAAAGGATTGCATATATGATTAAATTTATGTATCCATATAGATCTTTATAGTTGTTGCAATATATATATATGTATTTAGTTAATTGGAAGAATAAATTAATAAATGTATACTAAATTAAAACCTACCTGAACTTCCTTGTACGTCGTCTGCAAACCACTAGTTGCAGCTACTCCTCCAGTAGTCAAGTGTGATCTAAAGCTGCGCACATCCACCACAGCGCCCAGATCCATGGCATTTACCTCCTTGTCCTGCTGCTCCGGCATGGGAACCACCGATTGTGTGGCTGCAAAATGGGTTAGATGGCCATCCAACTTGGAACAGTAGCTGTGCGTCTCGCGCAGATCCCACATAGCCACACTGCCATCTCTCAGTCCGGCCACCACGATATCCTGGGCCTGTCCAGAGAGTGCCACACGACTGACTTCCGCCCAGGTGGAGAGCAGGCGCAACGGCTGGCCGGGATTGGCCAGTGACCACACCATTAGCAGGCTGGCAAAGTCCTCCTTATAGACATTGCTGTCCGGAGGACACTCATGCACGGTGACCACCAGGTGTCCATTTCCGGCACTCCCAAAGATTCGGCGCACAGGCAGAGCGTTCAGCAGTCCAGTCTGAAGTGGTACATTTCGAGGACAGTTCCCCTGGCCGTGGTTTTTATTGGCCTCCAAAACCAGTCCCACGAATCTGCCGGCCTTGTGAAGAAACGAATTCAGTCGCTCCAGATCCGTGCTCTTGGCCAATCTCTTTTGCTGCAGTTGCTGGGAGCGCGTCTGCTCCAGGCGATGCAGTTGCTCCAATTGAGAAATGCTAGCTTCGTATTCATCTGCAGGTTGCTTGCTCCATGTTTCATCCAGCTCTGCATCGACACTGCAGCTGAGGACGCATTGCCCACCATAGTGCGGTGGATGCTGGGTCCAACTGCTCCGACTGTGCACCTCCAGCGTCTGGCACTCGCCGTCCATTTGGGGTGACTGCGTCTGCGTGGCCACTTGACTGGCATTCAGCTTTCCATAACTCTGCATGAATCCCTCGTAGCTGAGCGGTTTCATCTCGAACAGGTGGTAGTTCAGTTGGTCGAAACGCAATTTGGCCATCAGCTCTTCGCCGCGACGACTGATCACGGGATGGGAAACGAATCCCGAGTAGCCACCGTAGTACACGTTAGCCTCTCCACTCCGGGGCTTTTCCAAGCCAGTGGTGCTAATGCCGGAGTCCAGTTGCTCTGAGTTGGCCATCGAATTGGTATCGAAGCTATCATACTGATTCTGAGTGGACAGACTGCTCAAGGGATTCCTGCGCAAATGCATGTCATAATGACCTGAGTCCAATTTCCGCTCATGATCCTTGTCGCGTTGGATCACCGTGATGGGATTTTGGGTGGGCTCCGAATCCTCTTCCTCCCGCTCCTCCTCCACTTCCGCATCGGAGGATGAGGTTTCCTGCGCTTCATCGGATTCCTCCTCCTCGGGCGTGCTGGCATCGGTTTCGAAATCCGATTCATAGGACTCAAAGTCATCGGAGTAGTGATCGGACTCTGGTTCTGTCTTTTTGGCTTCATCGAACTTGACTTCAAAGGCCACTGGCTGTTTTACAGGCTCTGATTCCTTCGTCTCCACTTCGCTCCTTTGCTTGGCGGATTCACGCTTAAGGATAACCACTTCCTCGGGATCCAAGGTGCGGGTGTAAGTTCTGGATCTTGCTGGAACAACACGAGCATCTCCCTTGGAAGGAGACGGGGGCTTGTGCTCCTTTTTAGCCTGTGCAACAGGGGAATATTCTTTTGATGAAGGCGTGGGCGATTCCTTCTCCTGCTCCCCCTGTCCTCTGCGCTTTTGCGGTGGCGAGGCGACGGTAACACTGTGATACGTGTCCAGAACTGCATTGGGCTTCGATTTGGCCACGGGCTTCGCGGTCTTGGTGGTCTTGGACTGCAGGGGTGGGTTTGTGGTCGTGGCTGTGTGTCTGGTGGTGGCACGCAATGCACCTGGGGACGGAGTGGTCCTCTTGCTAAAGGACTCCCTTTCCTTGTTTTTCCCCGTGGCTAATGGCTTTTTGCTGGCGGTCGTAGTTTGCGCTGCTGTTGTGGTTTTCCTCGCAATTTTTTCACCTTCCAAGCTATCCGGTTGTTTGGCCAGTGACCTTCGCTCCTTCGATTCCCTTGTGGTGGCCGGTACACTTGTTGCTGGTGATTTGGTGACCTTCCTTGAAACTTCCGTTTTGACCTGCAATTCGAAAAGATTTTTGAAATCATAACAGCTTGTCGGGGTGCTCAGCACTGTTCCTTAGCATTTTACAACACTGACCCAATCCTAAATTTTTTTTTTTGTGTGTGGCGATCGGTTCGTTTATTAGTTTTAATTGAATGCTATTACATATGTGCTGCGCTATTAAAATGCTAAGGTGTGTGCTATTGGGCAATAAGGCTTTTATTGCCATTAACTCGAAAACTAAGCTGTAAATCTAACAGTGCGCCAGGTGTAAATGGTAAAAAGTACGTTTGTTTGGTTTTGTGAGCGAGTGAAATTGATGTGCAAATAAGTGAAATCGCTGTTGGCTGCCAATCAATGGAAAGGTGTATATATTTGTGCTTTTAATATATATATTTTCTGCCGTTTTTAAGTGCCTTTCTCTGGGCTTACGTTTTTGCTGCTGGTTCGCCCAGCATTTTTTGACATTTTAGAAGGAATAAATGCTGTTTAATGTGCTTAAATACACTGCGAATTAATAGAAGGAAATGCCGTGTGCCACGTAAATTTAATCAATCGTAATGCAGCTCAGTTGTGACATTTTTTCCTGTTTCCCTGGCAACCAAATCCTTGTACATAGCAACAACAAAGAGGCCAGCAATAACACAATCAGCTGATCCGCCAGTGCTGAAAAGAGCTGGCATGCTTAAATGCAACTGGTAGGTATTAAAAAAAGATTTCATTAAATTTAGTTATTTCTTTTCAACGTTCATTACAATGTGATGCTTTAATTAAGAGCGTATAACTCTGAACTGTTTAAATGCATTTTAAACTTAAACCACCTTTGATTAGCTAATGTTATCGATTCTTCATCCGATATTTTTCTATCGACAATAACCGCCCTTTTTCAAATTTAAAAAGTACGTTTGGGTGATAAAGCTCGGTTTGAAGCCATTGTTATTCTTAACTTAAGTTTAGCGTAATATCACAATAAATAAGATTAGTGTTGAGCTCAGGACTAGGCAAACAGCTGACCCACTACAAATAATAAGCAGGCAAGCAATTTCCCCAAGTTATGACTGGATTTCGTGGCTCCACTCTCGTCGAAATTCCTGTAGTACTGGGTATTGGCATACCGATCGTAGATGTGCTCCATCACGCGCTTGGCATTGTCGCGGTGCAGCTCCTGGAGGCCCAGAAGCCCATCGGTGTCGTCCCGGAACAGCACATTGTTCCTTTTATCAAAGATGCCGTAGAGGGTAAATGGACGCGTCTCACTCTTGTACTTCCTACCAAACAACTGATCCATATCGCGCAAAGAGTTATAGATCTCATTGCGTCGCGTCAGCGAGGAGTTGTGCGTCATCAGGTGGCCACGGGTGGTCCAATGAAGATAGCAGTACTCAAAGTGGGAGCGCTTCTCAATGCCGCCGTATGGGCACAACACCCGGAAATCCTTGTGATTACCAGGAGTCAACCAATTCGAGGTGAGGTTGCCGGCCACATACTTCTTGTACACATCCGAGCTGAGAAAGGCCACGTCGGCGCCCTCGGAAAGGCAACGCAGGGCACCTTCGTCGCCCTGGTAGTGAAGAGGACACTTGCGGCCGCTCTGGGGATTCCACAAACAGGAGTCGCGGTTGAAGAAAGAGTGCAGCGATTGCACCTTGCCAGTGGCATTGACAATAGTCTCCTGAACGGACAAATGGGCAGCTCCCTCGAAGGATGGCAAGCAGGCTCTGGCTCCTTTGAGATCCTTAAAGCTCTCGAGCTTGGCATCCTTGTGTACGAGCGCAATGGTCACATACCGATCATGCATATCCGCTGCGAACTCGTATAGCAATGGCACTAGATTGTAATCCCGCTGAGCTTTCATGCGCATTTCCTGATCCACCAACACCACATCTGTTTCCTTGAACTTGGTATTATCCAGGCACTGTTTCTCATCTATGGTGCGGACGCACTGAATGTTCGGTTGCACACCATAAACTTGAGAAGCCTCCTGCAGCCAGGAGCACTTGATGTGCTGGATGATGGAAGTGGTGCAGAAGACAATGGAACGCGGCGGATTGCATTCCGGGAAGCTGTAGGCGGACTGGAATGCGGTGGCCTGGTCCAGGTAGTCATCAATAGCTATGACATTATCCAGTGGCACAGTGAAAACGTGGTAAGTCTCCAGCAGGCTGAGCAGCGCATGCTGCCAACTATCTGGCTCGTCGTGACTGAGTCCAGTGACCAGACGCTGTACTTGGGCGGCATGGGTACGACGGGCAGCCACCACGGGCCACGGCTTGGCCACCCAAACGCATGGTTGACTGGCGTTCAATGGCTGCAGATGACCATTCGGGCAGAGATAGCTGAAGTCCGAGGGATTCGACTGGGCCGGAATGCCAGAGAACTACAAGAAGTCAAGATGTTTTTTCAGAAATATTTAAAGCAAAGATTGCATGCATCAAACTCACTCCAAAATGACTGCGCACATCATCCAGACGAGCCCAGGCCACGTTGCCGCCACCACTGGTCAGACAATAGAGAGCTCCGCGGCGTCCCCAGTGCTTGTCGGTCTGGTCACAGCTATCCGGTTCGTAGCACATCTCGCACAGCGATGGATATCGGTTCTTTAGGATGCGGTCCTGCTTGGGATCGGGCACCCAAGGACCAGCCTTGCAACTGGGACCGAAGTACTTGGCTGTGGATGCTATCCGATCTTCCGTGACGGTCATTTCGGGATCACAGGTCTTTGAGACGATGGCAGCTTCAAAGTACTGTAAAGGAGTCATACACAATCAGAACTGGAGTATTTTTATGAGTTAGCCATTAAGGTGACCTACATTAGCCAGGACCTCTGTCCAGTGATTGCCCAGACCGTAGCCAGGATGGCACAGCCTTGCACCCCGAAGATCATGAACTGTATGGATATTGGCGTTGTTGTCCACCACCGCCACAATTTCGTACTCAAAGTGCGACTCGTGGGAGCGCAACTCGCTGGCCACCAGGATCTCCACGCTGGCCCAGCGGGCGGCCACCAGATCCTCCGAGGTGAGCACTCCAAAGTGGGCGGTGCCCTTGTGGATACGCCTCACGCAATCCAATCGATCCACGCCAATGACGCACTCGATGTTGCTCTTCGCCTCCAGCAGCGGACAGAACTTGGGGGTTTTCCGATAAACGCCACGCGATTCCACCACACAAACACGCACTGCGGGAGGAGGTGGAGGAGGAGCAAGTTAATCTTTGTATAAAGTTTGGACATCTGCTTAGTATACGAGCGGCGAAAAACCAGTTACCAGCCGCGGCATTAATTATGATTGTGTTTATTTTGAAGTATCTTTCGCATGCAGTTTTTCGGAAAAGATTATTATCTGAGCGGGGTATTTCACCTGTCTGTTTTAAATTAAAAATTCCCCTCAGGGAATTTTTTTTTTTTTAAACGCAGTTGTCGGGGAAAACCTGATTAAGTCGCTGCATTCGCAGAATTCGCTTAGTGGTGCAAACTGGAGACAAGTCAGTTCTGCCCGGACGCTTTTTTGGGCAGTGGATCACGAGCTCCAAGGTCGGGACAGGTTTTTTGAACGGCTGTCTCTAGCGGATTTTGATTACACCCGGTGGAGTGCCGAAGGTCGTATGCTCTCCCGCATTGCATTTCGATTTAAAGATACATGATTGGTGGTTTTTGAAACGGTTTTTATGAACCTGACTGTGTAGGAATTGCAATTAAAAGTTTGTTTTTACTCTAAACCACTTTTTAGACTGACTAACATTGTTGCTTGAGAAGATAGCATATATATTTGAAATATAATCAGCTGCTGTCAGCCTTTACAGCTTCTTATTTCATAGTTTAATGCCTTAGATGATTGGTATACTTCTTGCTAATAATTGAGATACATCTTAGTTAAGCTTTAACAATAATTTTAATTACAATCACAAGCTCATCTATCACTTATCGCCATCAGTTCGTTTACTAATTTCGCCCAGTTTGCATACTTTTTTATTTGTATTTCCAGACAAAAGGCAATACGCCCCTCATCTTTGATTGACTTACATTTTCCATCATCGGGCGGTTGCACAGCCACGCACATTGATTTTGATAAGAACGAGGCAAACAGCACCACCAAAATAAGTGTAAGCCACTGCATTCTGAGCTTCGATTGCGTCAACTGCTCGTTAATTGTTAATTCTCACTGGAGATCGGCTAATAGTCGGGATTAGGTTAGTTACTCAATGACTAGTTGGCTTCAAGCCCGAACCACTCGCATTGGAAGATCGACGGCGACTGAAGCCCCAGCCCTCTCCCAGATGCCAGCAAGTAAAACCAGATCCGAGCAAGCTCCAAGCTCCGGCTGCAGAGCGAGATCGCCAGTGGATAATAATGGAATACAAAGCAGCTACGCACAGCTGATGATGAGTCAGGCGGGGTTTTTTGGATAGCTCTCTGATTGATTAGCGCCTTTTGGGAGAGAATCTAAGCGGGGATTACCTGTTTACCTGTATAAACAAAATCATTAATCCTATCCATTAAGCAGCTGACCAGTCTGCGCTTTATCAATTATGGTTGGTATGTATATACCCACCATATGATTGACGGACGCCTTATCGGCCAACTTGACTTATCAGTTTCCATACGAACTGCATGCCTTTCGGCATTGTTTGCTTGCCTCAGTCTCTGACCGCAGCTCTTGGCGTCCATATACTCGTACAACTTGATCTCAGGGAAATCGTCACTTGTGGGTGGATTATTTTAATCTAATGAACCTAATTGCTCGACAGATAATCAATACACTTAATTAAAACTGTACACAGTCGTGCAATTTCATTGTATTCAAAACTTTTGCTCATCACAACTAAACGTAGTCAAGTGAAGCACTTCTATGGCTTCCCGGTTAAAACTTGAGTTAGCATCATTCACGCACCTTGGGTTTTTTTCCGTAACTCCCCTGCTATTTCTACGGATTTCCAAATTGTGTTTGATTAATGATCAATCTACGAAAGTTGAAAGTTGGTGCCAACGATTATTATTATTTCGGGTTTGGCAAATGAGCAATTTTTTCTGTGTCAAGTTTACAAGTCATTTGGTTTTTTTTAACAAAGTATATATAAGTTATATGGAACTTACACAACGCGCGCAATAACTAATTGAGTTGAATGGCACAAGTGGGGATCCTGGATCTTGGGCATGCCTCAAAGGCATATTTATTATGGCAGGCCCTAAAATCTTTATCGCACATACGGTCTTAATCAAGATAAGATTCGTTGTTCCGGAGTGTTATGCTCCTTTGGCTATCTCAATAGAACTTTTATGCAGCCGACTACAGACTTCTATATAGTCTGGACTAGCATCTTATCGCGATGTGATTAGATATAGTTTAGCATTCTCTGATTTACATCCATATGGCTGTGACTATTTAAACACTCTCACCACCAGACGACAGATCCCTTAAGAACTTCGAACGGCGAACGGCAGACGTGCGAAAATTATGATCTTAACTGGGTAGAAGGCACCTCCTCACCCGGCATAACCAGAGGATTGCATGGAGAAATCCGAACTGTGATACACTAGCCATAACTAACAGACTGGACAATGGTGCGATTGAACAGGCGCCTGCTGCCCATCAAGGCACATTTCTTCTTTTTCATGGCGGGTGAGTGTAAAGTTATATCTTAACAATCCAAAATTAGAGCCGATTTCGCAATTCTTGTTATACTTTCGAATCAAAATCTTCTTATCGCTGAAATTATCGAATATACGATGGTAGAATCTGCTGCAATTTTAGGAAAATTTCTTGGAAATCAGTCGAAACATTTATAAACTTATCTGCAAATTGTCTACTTTTAGCCATGGGACCCATACTGCCGCAACTGTCGGTGATCGGCAAGCAGATCGGTGTTCCACCGGATGTTATGGGCTATATTACGGCCGCCTTGCCCCTACTCTATGTTTTAGCCAAACCCTTGGTGGGTTTCCTAGCCGATTATTTCACGGTGAGCTTAATATGCATAGTAACTTATAATATAAATACTAAAACTAAAATCTCCCTTGCAGAGCCTGCGCAAGTTCATCTTCATCGCCCTTATCCTCATCATGACACTGGCCTTCGCCGGCTTCTATTTCCTGCCCGACAACTCACATTTCATTCCATTGGACGAGGGAAGTGCCCAATGGAATGTAACTTTATTGGGGAATCCAAACGATTGCAATGCCATTATCCAATCCTCCAACGCATTTTGTCAAACCACGCACCAGGCAAAATGCATTCAGGAAAAGGAAGCAGGCGAATTCTTCGCTCTTATCGTAGCCAACGAGTCGGGCCTTAATCTCAACCAGAATCTGCTTCATGGCAAAGAGAGTTACCACATCTGCCTCACGCAACCTGCAACCATCGATTGGATCAATGCATCCTGCGAGGTGCGCCACGTAAATAGCTGCATCTATGGAGCTGGCAAATTCTGGCTATTCGTATGCCTGCTCTGCATTGGAATCGTTGGCTTCAACGTGACGAACTCCATATCCGATGCCTGTTGCTTCGACCTTCTGGGCGATGAGGAGCAGGAAAAGTATGGAGCACAACGAGTGTGGGGCACCATTGGTTTTGGAGCCACTGCCATGCTAGCTGGAATCGTCGTGAACTGGTGGACCACGGATGCGGTCAAAAGTCTGACACCTGCCTTGATCATCATGTGCGTGTTCAGTTTGCTTGACCTGTTCAGTGTGTCCAAGCTGAAGCTGCCGAAACTGGGTGGATCCGAGTCCATCTGGAGCGATGTTTGGCAATTGGTACGCAAGCCACCCATTCTGGTCTTCCTGTTCTTCGCCACGATGGCGGGCATCATTGACTCCTTCATCATATACTTCATGTTCTGGCACTTGGAGCAGGTGGCTGAGGCCACTGGTTACATGCACCAGATCAAGTTGATCGAAGGTCTGGTGGTGGCCGCCGAGTGCCTAGCCGGCGAGGTGCCCTTCTTCTTCTACAGCGGAAAGATCATCAAGAAACTGGGCTATGTGCACTGCATGAGCATGTGCTTTTTCTTCTACGCTGTGCGACTGTCGCTGATTTCGTGGATTCCCAATCCCTGGTATCTGGTGGGCGTGGAGCTCTTTTTCCAGGGCATTACCTATGCCTTGTGCTACACGTGCATCGTGGCCTACGCCTCGGCGGTGGCTCCTCCGGGAACATCGGCCACCGTTCAGGGATTGATGGCCGGCATGGACGATGGACTTGGCTTCTCCATCGGATCCCTAATCGGCGGACTCATGTTCAAGAGCCTGGGAGGACGAGAGAGCTTCAAATACTTTGCCATAGCTGCCATTTGCACATGCGTAGCCCACATCGTTATACGTCCCACCTCCAGGAAGAGGCAATTCCTGCCGAAACAGGGATATGCACCGCCCACGGAACAGGAGATCAAGCAGCCGCCCGCTCAGGAAATGGAGGAGATTCGTTTGGGATAGACATAGTAACATCACATGCCATTTTTGTTGCATATTTTTGTACGCATTTTTTACGAGAAAAAAAAAAAGAAAGACAAGTTGTCCAAAAGTTGAATGACTTTGCTCTCGGTTTTTGTTTGTTCGATTCGATTGTTGGCGCACACGCGATCTCAAGTGCTCCGGCCCCTCCAGCTGTCAATATGGTTATATAATACCCGAGCATCGCACAAAAGAACCCATTGAAAGTGAATCTTGGGCCAGGCAGATGCCTCGCTTAAATGGCGAGTGATTCCCACTCCATATATTAACGAAACTGGCCCGATCGGCCTGTTCCAATGATCGAGAATTGAAAGTCTGTTACGGGTTTGACACTCATCTGCATGCTTGGGATTTCAGTTAAGTTATAGAATTATAGTTCTAGATTAACAACTTAAAATATACATATTTCTACTGATTTCTCAAAGAAACCTTTCCGAAATAGCTAAAAAAAAATGAGAGGAATTAAAGATTGTTTTGGCTTCCAATCTTTGTCGCCTAGTGTTCATTATTTATGCTCGAGTGTGGGCCACACTTCAGAGCTGTCCAAATGAGTGCTTGTAAAAATTAGATTGGTCCAAGTCGAGTTCCGAATCTCACAGCAAACTCGATGGCTATATAAGCTTCGAGTTACCATTATAAGCCTGCATTGTTTCTAGAAGATGTGGCCCATTTGGCTGCTGGTGCTATTATCGCTATCACTGGCCACTGGCCGCCAGGTGGGCAGATGCAGTTTGGCCCGGCAGCTCTATCGCTATGGAATGGCCTACAACGAGCTGCCCGACTGGCTGTGCCTCGTGGAGGGCGAGAGCTCCTTCAACACGAAAGCCATCAATCCTTCGAACGTGGATGGATCCGTAGACTGGGGTCTCTTCCAGATCAACGATCGCTACTGGTGCAAGCCGGCGGATGGGCGTCCCTCCAACGATCTCTGTCGCTTGCCCTGCCGCCTGCTGTTGAGCGACGATATCCGGTATTCCATTGCCTGTGCGAAGTACATAAGGAAACAGCAAGGATTCTCCGCCTGGGTGGCTTGGAACAATAGATGTCAGGGTGTTAAGCCCAATGTGAATAACTGCTTCCGGCGGCGCCACAGAAATTCGGGTTGAGCATCGGTAATTAGGATATTAATTTGGTTAACCATGGTTAAACACATTTATTTACTAAGCTTTTAAGTTGATCCAATAAAGGGATTTAAAAAAATACTCATGTTCTTTATAAGTTTATATATATTAAATATTTTAAAAGCTAATACAGCATTCAAGGAAATAGACGAGCAATATTTTTTAAAACGAAGCTTAAGAACCTAAATACAGAATAAAATATTATAATATTAAAGAGCGATATATTTAAGAGCATTAAAAGAGCGTGCAAATGTGGTGCGATATATCACTTGTTAAACAAAAACAGAAGAAACCAGCCAATTTTCTTATTAAAAAGGTACCTTTAATTTGTATTCAAAACTAACTGCCAAGTTTTTAAAATTAAATGTAAGTCGACATGTAGAAAACATATCCAAAGGGGTGTAGCTAAACGTTATCTTATCGATAAAATTTTTGAATTTCAGCTCGGAACCAGTTCGATTGGCAGAGCTAGTTGCTCCCCTACCTGGGTCAAATCGATAGGCAGGCGACTGGTAGTTGTCGCTGCGCTTTATCGCTTAGGGGAAACAGCTGTGGGAAAAGCGCGCTTGGCCAAAAGCAAAGTAGCGGTTGAATTTTTTGGTTCTCAACCAACGAGCGCGCGGATGTGTGCAGATTGACGGGTAATAAAGTGCAGTTAAATACTAAATTCCAAGTACTAAATACTGCTAAAGAAAACAAAAATAGCCGAAGCAATAAATAGAAATACAAAAAAGTGAAGTTGACATTGAAGTCGCATCGTATGTGTGTCTGTGCGTGAGTGCTTAAAACTTGTGCTGGTGTGCGAAATTCTTTTGTGCTCCGTTTTGTTGTGCATTAAATAATCTCGAAATACGCTGGAAGTCGAGTTTCAAATGCAAACGGCACGATTCGTATCCGAATAGTTGTTTTGTAAAAAATCAATAAAGCGCCGTAATTGTCGCCGTTCTGTAGTTGTTGTTGCTGCGACAGGAGTTTCCGCCAACAACTCGCGTCGTTCTCGCTCTCACCGACAGCTCCTCTCTCTCTTTCCCCACGCGGTGTTGCTTATCTTATTTGCTCACACTTTACTATATCTCGTGTTGGATTCGCATTTGTTGGATACTTCTAATGAAATTAATTGTTCGCTTGTTCGCAGCAAATGAAGGAGATCATTTCCAGCTAAACAACCAACGCAAAAGGGTAAGCGCAATACCAAATAATAAACAATCTAAGCACCGAACGCAAACAGAGAAATGCGGAATTTAACAAGTTCAATAATCGAAAGTGCCTCTATTGTGCTCTCTGTTGCACGCACGCACGCGGCCGTATGCTAATTACAACGGTTCAGTGCTCCGCTCATCGAGATTTTGACATATTGTTGCTGTCCCCCTTTGACATGTGGCGGCGTGCTTCCTCAAAAGATAATGCAGCTGCCTCTGCGATACCGTTAAACCCGTTTCTGACTCAAAATGCCAATTGTTTTTCGTTAACGCTTACTTTAGTTTGTCTTTTTTGGCCAACTCGCAATTTGCCTGTCCCGGAGCTCTCTCAAATTTGTTGCAATTAAAAATTGATTTTCCGTTTGCCAAGTCAGCTTGTAAATAACAACGATAACAGCCAAAAAATTGGTTACTGCAACAATGAAAAAGCAATTTTCCGTATCTACTATAAAAAAAAAGAAACTGAAAAAACGTTCAAAACTCAGTCAAGGCATTGTGCCCGTTTTATTGTTGCTGCTTTTCGCTTGCCACACGTTTTGCGGCAGGCTATTGTCGTTGTTGCTGTTGCTTCCAGTACATGTTGCAATTCTGGGCATGCCTAATTTTCGGTTTAACAAAAGTTAAGTACTCTGGCTCTTTGAGCTTTTGCCCGTCGTTAACAAAACCGTTTTTCCCTCCTTTTTCTTTTCTTTTATTTCTTTCTACATAAGCACAAACATCAACAATTGACAACTTGGGGCAACGAAAAGCAACGGCAATAAAAAAGTCTCGAATTATTTCGTAGCGTGTCCGATTGGCATCAATTGGTGGCGCTAGGCAATTGCAAAAAAATAAAACACACTAGAAAAGCAAAAACAAACATAAATACAGAATTACCGATTGCAATAGACTGCTCAAAATAATTCAATTATTTTCCCGGGCTGAACGCCAATTTGAAGCAGTAAACAAATATAAAAAAAAAGTACTCTTCCCATACCGGGAATCGAACCCGGGCCTTCTGGGTGAAAGCCAGATATCCTAGCCACTAGACCATATGGGAGGCTGTCTGTGTCGTAGCAAAGACTCGTTTTGTTCGCCAACATTTGTATGAATTGAATGCTTGCGTTTATTTGTTCCATTATTTTGCTTAACCCAGGAAAACTATAAAAAAAAAACGACAAAATTGAGATATGGAATGAATACATATGTAATGATCAGTCAATAAGTATACCAACCCCTTTAACAAAGCCTTAAATTATTAACCCTATGATGGTAACAAACAAAAAAAAAGCAAAATTAGGCAAAAAAGTTTCCCATACCGGGAATCGAACCCGGGCCTTCCGGGTGAGAGCCGGATATCCTAACCACTAGACAATATGGGACTTGTGTGAACGGTGGCTAAAGTCTGTCCTTAGTCTGCCTCTTAGGACATGTTGTAAAGTCACCAGAGTATATTTTCTATTTATAAATTCAAAAATTAACAAGGCATAAAATTCCTTATAAAGTACACGTACCAATTTTAACAAGGAAAATATACAAGAACCATTACATAACTAGGAAGAATATAAAACATATCCCATATGGTCTAGTGGCTAGGATATCTGGCTTTCACCCAGAAGGCCCGGGTT
This sequence comes from Drosophila sechellia, assembly GCF_004382195.2. Lineage (NCBI taxonomy): Eukaryota > Metazoa > Arthropoda > Insecta > Diptera > Drosophilidae > Drosophila > Drosophila sechellia. Next base: position 12,300,093 of record NC_045950.1, on the reverse strand, counting down.
CGATTCCCGGTATGGGAAGTAATTTTTTTTTTATTTAAATAAATCAATTACCCCGTTTGATAATCCCCATCGATCAAGCTCCTCCAGCCACTTTCCTCCAATAGCATCACACAAAGGCATCAACTGGCTTGGACTTGAAAATCAGACAACAACTCCACTTATTGACCTGCACTTAGAGGCGGTATAACACGAATCGTGGTTCAAGTGGTGTTTTAATGAGTCTCAGCTGGGTATGATCCGGCTCAACGAACTTCCTCTCGCTCCCTGCCAACCATTTCCATCAAAAGCTGCAGCTGCAACTCAATTTTCCAAACCCCGACACTCGATGGAAAAAACGGCTAATTCATCAAAAGTGTGGCAAAGCCGAGAGCCAAAAAACAGTGAGCCATTGTTGTTGCCCATCACGCCCACTTTTCGCTGGGGCTCGCCCCCCTTTGAGGCATGCTGGCAGTCGCTTGCCACTTTCCAAGTCAATTGAAAAACTCGTGTAGCTTTTTATATGCCATCATCTTGAACGAGCTTATGTATCGTATCCAGACATTAGAAGCGCGTGTGAGACATACGATTGAGCAAGAAGCGGAGAAAAAGGCAAAGCGTACAAATTACCATTTTTTATAGTTTCTAAGTGAGTTTGTATATTTTTTCCCTCAAAGAAAGCCAAGCCCCGACAATCGATGGCAGCGCATGAGAGAAGCAACAAAAAGACGGTAACTTTTTCGTTTCTGTTGAACGTTCAAGCAACGCCAACGCCGCCTGAGCTTTGTTTTTATTGTTAAACCAGTTGATCAGTTGAGCGACAGCAAGAACGAAAGACGCCAGCTGCTGCTGGCTATATGGCATGGGTATATGGGTATACATCTTCGACTTGCCAGCTACGCTGGCTGCATATTAAGCGCCCCCGCTGCGCGCCTGCGCGTCCAACGACCGCATTGTTGTGAGTTGTCTAAGCTCTGTTTGTTTTGTTTTCAATCCGCATCAGCCAGCCGGACTAGCAGGTAGGAACCAAGTCGTCTCCGCTCGGGCTCGATCGTTCAGATGTGCAGGAGGAGCCAACTTAATTGAATTGTTGGGTCAGCCTCGATCGTTTTTGTTCCGCTTCCAGAGGATTTGATTGCTTAACACTCTGAAAAAGAATTTTCAATGAAAGCAGTTTAGTATAAAGATTGTATTAATATCTTATCCACTTTGTTTTTAATCCCTTACATTATATTTGCTTTAGTTCCATTGTCTTCGCCAGGCTGAGAGTCACAAGCTAGTAATGTTAATTTGTAGAAAATGAGACGGCGACACGACTGATAAAAAAGAAAATTCCAATGAACTCAGTAATGGGGTTTTAGACTTTTAAGTGTGCTTTGTCGTCTATCGCCACCATAAAGGCAATTAACATGCAAACTTTGGCAAACAATCAATCAGCTAAAGGAGCCTCACGCACTCCCCATTTCTTTGTTCAAGTCTCGACTATTTCGTGAGTTGCAGCTGGAAAGAAAAACGTGTAAATTTCGTTTAACAGTTGACAGTAGGAGAAGAAAAAGCTGAAAACAGGCAATGCTCTTTTGGGCAGATGGTCAATGCTCTCGACAGTCCGAAATCGCAGTCGTAGTTTCACTTCACCCATTTAGCATGACAATCAGGAGGCCATAGGATGGGACACTAATACGCGGGGTCATCCATGCATGGTCTGCAGTTGGAATCGACGAACACACCTCTTTTGCTTTGTGTGCTGCAAAAAAAATCGCAGGGTTGGGGAAAAAAGACAGAAACTCAAAACGTTTTCACTCTTAATTTTCATTTTAGTGAAAATCCGCTTGGGACACGCCCCAGTCTTTGTATCCCCGCCCCAGTCTTTGTATCCCCGCCCCAAATAAAAATGAAAGAAGGGCCCCCCCAAAGGCCATTGACACACATTTTGGCACGGCTTTGCGTGCTTGTGAGTCCAAGTCCAAGACCGAGGCCAATATACTGGCGATTTCTGGTCACAACACGACACATGTTGCTATATCTTCCTGAAGTTCGGGCAACGAATATAAAGAAAGTGTTCGAAAAACGATACGATGCCGAAGACGCATGACCAATAAATAAATTGAAATATTTACGCTTCGAAGGAAAGAAAGAATCGTCTGGGAAGACGAACTGGTTTCGGGGAAGGCTTAGTCCCAAGTCTGGGTCCCTATAATCGCTTCGTTTGCCTCGGTGAGCCGCAGGCTCCACTACAGATCCACAGCTGCAGCTGTGACCCACTCCCAGTTGTGTCCATTTAAAGCGGCCAGACGACGCGACGCGGTCTGTAACGTATCTGCGCACATTTATCGCCATGGCAAGCTGGTCAGCTAGCCAGCTAGCCAGGCCGGCACTTTTTAGGCATTTTGCGGCAGTGGTTCGCGGGTCTAATGCCAAAAATCAGAAATAAAAATTTCACCTCCGGTCACACGCTTGAGAAGACACACTCGACAGCAACGGCAACGCAAACTGGCGGAATGAAAAGAGCCAAAAGGTATTGTGAAAATTGCAGGCTGGTTAATTAAACAAACTGCGCCCATGGCACATGAAATTGACTGGAGCACGGTGAAAATGGGAACGGATGAAATAAAGCAGTCGATTTGTTACTGAGATCTAGTCTAGAAAAATATGGGCTTAACCAATTGAGCAGAGTAAAATTTATTTAAATAACAACTAAGTTAACAAAGTACTTCAAGTTTGTTATAACAAGCCGCTTTCTCTTAATCAAAAATCTATCAAAACGCACACACCTTTAAGCAATTATTGTACATAAATGAGATCGACTGGAAATTAGACAATAAGCCAGAAAGGAAATGAATTTTAAACAATGAGAAATTTCCAGCCTCTTTGAAACTCGACTGAAGCGCGTAGGCTTTTCTTAAGTGAAAAGCAGGCATTCAAGTCGATTCCACCATATCGCAAATAATGCATTACCTTATTGGGCTTAATTCGACGTGGTGCCGTCGATTATTATTAGCTTTTAGCTAATCCAACAGCAATTCAAGCCGCTCCATTTACTTGGCTGCGCATTTTGCGGCTGATGAGTTTTCATTAATTACCAAAACGGGTATTTGGCCATTGAGGCGATTTTGTTCAAGTCGTTGTGGCTTCTTTTCATCGAGCCCATGAAGATAAATGAATGAATGTCCGGATGCACTTGATGCGCACATAAAAATTGTTGCCTGTCAGCGTCATTGAAACTGTGGATCGGATCCACCTAGTGGTGGTTGGTCAGTGGAAATCGTCTCTTGTAAACTTCAGTTCGTTTAGCTTACTAACTGTATGTGGTAAATCAATCATTGAGTCTGCTTAGCTTCAGTTTCAGTCTCGTCTTCGTCTCCCCGGCTATTTAAATTAACCGGTTCGCCTTGTTTGCTGTCCGCCTAATGAGCGGCACTTGTTGTCCGCTCAAGAGTTTTTTGAGAGATTGCATCCACTAAGCCGCAGACATGGTCTCGCGGCCAGATACAGCTATCAGCATAATCATATCCCGTGTCCATCTTCATGTTACCGAGCTAGCAATGCTTTCTCTACGGGGATTGTGTGGGAAAGCCTAGGGCCTATCGAATGATTAGTGTGTTATCGCTTACACGTGTCGCGGAACGCACAAAATTTAATTTATTAATTGTGTTAAGTGCCGATGGTGGTACAGCTCGTTAGGCCTTTATAAAAGCAGCGGGAGTGAGGAACTAGATCGATCAAATTTAAAGATGAAAGAAGATATCTTAAGATCTTTACACGTGCGAGAATAATATTAGAGATTTTGGGAGTGGAGCTTTTCAATTATAATGTAGTTTCAAGTACTTCAAACCATTAGCTAAACACGTTAAAAAGTTAACAATAATATTGGCATAGGTTCCTGGAGATTCGCAATAAGCAGCTTCTAGTTTTTGGTACCAACTGCTTCTTAACAACTGAAAATGATGTCATTAAAAGACTTTGTGCTTATGTAGCTCTTTTTAAAGCTCCGCTCATTTGTGTATAGAGCTCGATTCTTCCCTTGAAATTCGAAAGAATTTGGCATTGCAACCTGATGATTACGGCAATCGTATTTCCAGTGGACTTGGCTCATTAGCAGCCTTGCTTTGCGATCGAATTCATTTGCAGCTATCCACTAAATTTAACCTTAGCACGATATCGCTGTACTTCGTATTTATGGAGAGTTAAATGCTGGCGCGTGTTACGCATCCAATGGATACATATGTGTACTGATACATGAATTGGATTCGTTTCGATTCGATTTCCGAGTGAAGCCAAGACGAAGACCGAAGGTTTTCAATGAGGCGCGGCAATTTGACCAAGACTGAGAGTTTCCATTGCTCAATGTATCTACATATCTGTAGCTCTATCTCTAGCTGTATCTATTTCCATTAATTAGAGGCAAGCGATGATGCGTCAGTCGGGTATCTTTTGTTTGAAACGGGCTTCGAGGCAATAAGCAGCTGGCAGGAGATATTATAATAATTTATATGATTTCGCATTGTTCTGTTGGCCGCTTCTTCGCATTGTTTTTTTTTTAATTTGCCAACTCAACTTTTTCGCTCCGATTTGCGTGTCATTTCTGAGATGCTTTTACCCCTGACTCACGTTCAATGTCGCGGTGTGCTAGCCGTGCTTCTTCATTGCAAATTGGCCAGCACAAAAGTAAGAAAAAAACTCAATGTGGCTAAAAAGCATTTTGCACCATCACTTAACGTTGCAGATTCCACTTAAAGTGGCAGTATGGACGCCTATCAACATTGTGGATTAAATAAAATTACCTTTCAGTGCGACAAGCAATTACTTCTCAATTACAAATTTACTATCTTGACTTGACGCTCTCCTTACTTTTTATGATTATTGCATTCAATTAAACTAAATTGCTTTGGAAATTGGTCTCGTTTGGCCACTTGCAAGTCGTTTCACTGCGGGCGCCATCACTCCGCTTTCATTTCGCTGGATGGCTTTAATTCCCAACTATTTATAATAATTACTAAAGCAAATAAACCCACACAAAACGCAGTCGTAACTATAAAAAGACTTCGTTCAGCGTGAGCGGCAGAGATCATTGGGGCAGGGTCTCAAACTGGGACGCCTGTGACCATTTCCAACTGACCAAGTCCGCGAAGACGAAAAATAAAAACTGCCTACGAAGACGCGGCGTCTGCCTCGAATTTTTCATTCCAGCTGAGCAAGCAACTCGCAGAGTCATCGCCACCGCCAGTTGACCCCAAAGTTTGTTGTACCCCAAGTGCTTGGAAATTCAAAATTCAAATGGGTGAAAGGGGTGCCCAGAAGTGCTTCCAAAGTTTTGATGAAGTAATAAAGAGAAGAGGAAACTGTAGGAGTTGCTGATGTGCTAATGGAAAACTTTGAAATTGTTTTAAAGTCGTCATCGAAAGGCACAAATTTACGTTTAATGTATGAGATATTGTATAAGATTTAATTAAAGAGCTAGTATTCACTTAAGTTGAAGCCATAAAACAAGAGTTCTGATGAATGAGCTTCTTTGGATAAGAACTCTTTCAATTAAAGAAACTCATCTGAAGCTTTAGTTAATGAGAAATATAGAATTTCAAGTGCTTAAATCAAACATTTTATTAAGCTCACAAATTATGTTAAGATGATCTTAAACCAAAATTGGCAATTAACTCCTATAAGTAATGTCATCCGGCGAACTCCAGACGTTGAAATCTCTTTACGTGACTGGCGGCTCTTAAGTCAGCAGAACATTGAACACCTGTGGCTATACACACACATTGGATTAACTAAACCCATCTTCTTGGGCCAACACTTTTTGCCCGGCTAATTGGAAAAATGTTGGCAATCTGCACGTTAACTAAATCCATTGAGCTACTTGCTACAAATTGGGCAACTCAAGTCGAAACAACTCGCCAATTAAGGCGATCCATCATGCTGCCCTTCAATTTCGGCGCTGAATTGTGTTGATGGGGGATTCCAAGTGAATTTCTACTTTCGCTAATAAAAAGTTGGTTTAGTATCAGGTGGATTTATGGAGTGAACTGGTAAGACGTCTATTTTGACGAGCGGAGTACGTTTTTTATTTCACCCAGTGCCTAGTGCAAGCTAATCACATGTTTCCGTTGCTGAAAAAGAAAAATAACCTCAGGTGGTGGTTGGCTGCGGTTTTGCGCTTTAATAACTTTATTGTCAATGCAACAAACGCTCCACAAAAAAAAAAAAAACAAAAGCAGGCAGCCAGGCTTGACTTCTCGCTGTGGCATCCAGTGGAAGTCCATTGTCGTCCAGCGGATTTGATCTAGATGCACCATGTGCAGTGTCCAAGTACACAGAAGAAAATCACAAGAGTTAATGGTGCCTAAATAACCATAAAACATATAGTAGTTTTGTTAATAATATTTGGAAAGTTCTAACATGATTATAGGTATTTTTCTTTGTTGCTATGTTTAATCATTAAGTTTTGAACTATAATTGATGGGAGAAAACTGTAATCTAGTCCAATTTCTTTTGGTTCACGCGCTGCACAGTAGCTCGGGATGGCCGAAGGAGATGGCTATCAATTGTGGCTTAGATTTATGGGTATTGTACATATATATGTACATATCGCCTTAGGAAGCGTTGAACCCGCGAACAGAGAAGTCGGGCGTTTAAGATCTTCTTAGTTGCTGCGATGATTCCACAAATCAGACGTCGTCGTCGGGCACATTGAGATCATCACCACCAGCTGTCTGTTTGATCGGACTACAGGTTTATTTCTCGATCGATGGTGGGTAGTTTTTATGTGACCGAACATCGGGGGAGGGGTTGGGGGGTGGTTTTGGAATTAAACTTGACTTGCCTTATTTAGTTTTTGGTGTTTTATGACTGCATGACTCGGACACGACCGTTTTTTACACCCGCACAAGTGCGGTGAGTTGAATTTGCACATTAAGGCTTGATTATATTAGATCACAGTGCGCCTCAGCTTCTTGACTGTCGGCAAATATTTATCTGAGCACATATAAACAAAGTGGATGCTTGTCTGCAAAATATTTACATATTCTTCCGAGTATCTTTTCGTTGAGAGTCTGCTATATACGTATCTATGTATCTATTGTGCTCTATGAAAACAGGGTATTTCTCGGAAACGAGTCCTATGAATATGCAGCGCAGCAGTATAGTTACTAATAAGTTCGTTGTACATTTAATGTTTATCCCCTTTTTTATGTCGGTCGCGTCACAAGTGTTTTTCCCAAATGAGCAAACGAAATGCTCTCTACGGACATAAAACAAACATGACCACATAACCACGCCCATAGAACATATCCGTAACGCCTTCTTTTTCGGTTTGGAACCGCAGCAATCTAACAGCGGCCACAAAAATTACACAGATCTTTTCGAAATTTACATTGAAATGATTTTTTATTTATGCGGGGCGAACAAACAAAGGAAGGGTGTTGGAAAGGGGCATTTGATTAGATATGGTGCACTGTACCCCGCCCCCCGACTGCTCAAGACTAGAGGGCAAGCCCCCCTTGGGCTGTAGATCCAATAGATCTGATGATATTACAACAGTTCCAAGTCTATTAAAAATCATTTGGCCAGCGGGAAACCGCCAGCTGCGGATGAATCAGCATTGGGCATTCGAATGTTTGTTGCTTTGCTTGTAACACTTACAACACTTTTTCATGTTTGTTTCGTGTGGTGGGGGAGCTGCGGGCATGGAACCTATATACCTATATCTATCTATCTATCTATATATAGATGGATTCCCACGCCCACGTGTCTATTTCTATGTCTTGGGTGTGTGGCTTTTCTCAGGTCTTTTGTCGATTGCTTCACATGGCTGCTGGCATTGCATTGTGGATGCTGCTTTTCGCTCTTTTTCCTTGAATTGTGCAATTTGGCGAGTTTCCACCTTGGCTTTCCTTTTGTTTGACTCGCTGTTTCGCCTGCTTTCCAATTGTTTTCCCTGCCTGCCTGCCTAATTTGTGTTATTTTCCCCTAATAATTACTGACCGTTTATCCGCTGTTCCAATTTCGCCCAGTTTGCTTGCGATTTCTTTGCACGTCAATGTTTTGGCTTTTTCGCTGCTCTGCATTAATATTTTCCTTCCGCAATACTTATGACCAATTCGCTCTTTCCACCCAACTAAAAATATATTCCCACACATCGAAAATGTGTTGTGTTTTGTGTGGTGCTATATAAAAGTTGCAATTTATAAACTTTTCAACATTTTTCGCAAAACAATTTGCGCACCTCCCTCGGTTCTCATCCACCACCTGCTGTTGTGTCCGCACAGTGGGCTGAAATTGTGAGAGCTGTGCCTCTGGAAAATGTGCTAAACCGCTCATTTCTGTTACATGATTTTCTCTGTTGAAATCAACTCATTTAAAAAGTTTATACTGTGTTTGTATAATATTTTGTTAGCTTTGAAACATTGATTTCGACCACTGTTGAACGGCCTAAACGACTCGTGGTGAGAGTTCTAAAATTAAATATTTAAATTTGTCGTTACATTTTTGGCTTCGCTCCGTCGTCTTGAGCGTTATAAACTTTGGCCATAAAACTCATCTTTATTCAAATTAACATGGCTCGCTATTTGGATTTGGAATCAAAGCGGGAATGAGTATAAGTCTAGGTGAAGGAGAAACGATTTCGGCGGAAACTGGAAGATGAATCACGTTGGTCAAAAAGGGGACTCAAACCGTTGGTACAATCGGCCTCTAATATACGGCACTCGCTGATAACGAAAGTACCCGAAAGATAAATGATAGCGGCGAGATAGCGCTTCAGGAATCGGCGTAACAACTTCCGGTGAGACACAACAATAACAATGAGTCTCGATTAGTTGCAAAAACTGAGAATCTCTCCGCAAAAATCACTCTCCTTTTTCTCTCTGCGGTTGTTCCCCCACCACAACACAGAAAATGATGCATGGCAATGCCGTCAGCTGGTTTCTCGCTCTCTCTCTCTTTTGATCACCGAGTTGCTTCGTTTCTTGTGCTTTGCATTCAATTCTCAACGATTCATTGCCGCGTACGGCTGCAAAAGTTTTTTTCGTTCATTTTAACATTTCTTGGCTCGCTGCGTTTTCCGTGTTTTTGTTTTATAATGTGCAGCTTCGAGTCCGCGTATAAACGTAGCATTAAGTTAAAAACGAGATTGGCCTTTGCTGGTTAACGACAACAACAACAACATCGAAAAAGCGAGCGATGTAAATATAAATGCATTTATAAAAAGTACGAGTGCATCGCTCATTGCGTGACTTTCCATCGAGCTCAATTAAAATATAAATGCGCAGCGTTTTCTTATCGCACGCTTGATTGTGCCACTGTGTGTGTGTGTGTGATTGTGTGCGATTGCAGCAGAAGTACAAGTGTGTATGTAGGTTATGGCAAAATTAGCACCGAAACCATTTACCATTTCAAAAAAAAAAAACTAATAGAAAAGAAAAGAAAATAAAAAGAGAGCGAGGCAGACAACACGCAAGCAACTGTTGATGCTTCCTCTTGCCGCTTCTTCCCACCTTTATCCAACTTTATCGCTGTTTCCCCGCCTTCTTGTTTGCTTATCATCGATGCGGTGTGACACAATTCAAGTTTAATCGCAGCGTCAACAAATCGTATCCAATAAGTGAATAGTGTGTGTGTGGAAAATCTTGGCTGCAATTCGATGGTGATGTAATTTGCATAAACAACAATATCCAAGCTGCGAAAACAACAAACATTCGGCTTTCTGCAGACCGCAGACTAAACGCATACATAATTTTTGGAGTCACTTCAGGTTTCAAACTGCGCCATGTAGGCAGCAGCTCCATGTGTGTGTTGTTTTTGCTCTCTGGCAAACACACTTGTTGAATGTGTGGAGTCCCCTGAGTTTGTGATTAAAGCTGCTTGAATGCGATACGACTAAATAAATGAATAAACACTGGGTGGTAAATATTGTGGGGTATAGATACACCGAAAATAACCACTCAGTACGCACATAAAGCTGCACTGAGCACTCTTTAAAATGTTTAAATGAAATGCGATTGAAACTGCTAAATGTTTACTCTCTTAACAATATATTCGTCACTTAGAATTCTTATCTTTCGTCTTCTTGGCAAAGGAAATTACAATCTAAATTAAAGGAGCTCAGGGCTAGCTAATACCAATATTTGCAGTAATTATATTTAACACGCAGAATAATGAGTGAATCAGCTTAATACATTTCTCTAAACTGACTTCGTATTGAGCAATATTTAAGCAGTGATTTTCTTATTTATCACTGGCGTGACCTTGCACTTATGACTTCGTTCTGTAAAGAACAATCTGAAACGGAATGTCTCAGACTGTGAATCATTCCCTCGATGAAATGGGTTTGATATTTAAAAACCAGTTACGATTAACGTATTCGTATGTAGCTGCGTTAATTTCCTCATTTGTGTCTGGAAGTCTCGTAAAATTGTTACATCTTCTTTTTTTGTATGTAAATCGAAATGTTATAATGTCAAATTAACATCATATCCTCCTAAAATCGAACATTTCATGCCAGACTAACGCTGTTTTTTTGGGGTTTAATGTAGTCGTTAAGCAAGCCATTAAAATTAGGCAATTGCTTTGTCGTGCAATCTGATTTTTACCCTTTTTTTTAAGACGCTTCTTTTACTCTTTATGGGGTTTTAAAAATCTGAAAGTTAAGTCTATAAAACCATATGCTTCAGCTAAGGCATTTGTCTGCTTAGAGGAAAAAGCGATCTTCGGATCACTAGCCAACTGAAAGATCAGCTGAATGCCTTAAATGCCACAGACGCCCACAAACCGATGGCAAGGTGCTGAGTGCTGAATTCTGATTTCTGACTGACTGCCACGAGATATGGTCTCGCAGCTAGCCACTGCTTCCAATCCGACTTGAGCCAGTGAAATCCAAGCCAGAGCGAGCCGGTCTTCTGCTGCCTCATTACCCATTACCTGCCCCTGGGCAGCCCGTCCATCCTGCTCACCTGGTGACCGGGCTCCTCCTATCTCGACTCCTCCGCTGACGTGTGTGTCATGCGGATGGCTGGCCAACCAACCAGCCAGTCAGCCAGCTAGCTAGCCAGCCATCAGAAACGTCAGCGGCAGTCGCGGCGTCGTCGTCGTCATTTGCTGCTTTTAGACAATGCTACGAGTTCCTACACCTACGACCTAGAATTTGCCGAATATGTCAACAGGTATATACTCTATAGCTATAGCCGCAAAGCGTACAAACTACGCGCACACACTCACACAAGCCGGCAATATCTCTATTTCCCTATATACGCTATATAGATAGCTCAATGTTCGTACATGTTTGTATAAATAAAGGGGGAATTCATTCAAATGTATATATATATTATTTTGTTCTTTTCCCGCAAAATTCATTTTCGATTTGTATTTATAATCGGGGGTGTTCTTAAACCTATTGCCACATGTAAGAAGACTAATCCCAAAGAATCATAAGATATACACACCTATTTGTAGAATAGGAAATGCAGCAAGTGAAACGGAAAGTGTCAAATGTTTCGATTCGAACTTGCATGGGAAATTGCGCGCAACGGAAGTTCAATTGTCTGTGTAACGGTTAACAGAAAGTCCTTACAGCGCTAGCCATCCCTTTCGCACCAGTTTGCAGCATGCGCAGTGCAAATTTCCCGCGCAGAAAAAGGAAAATGGCCCAGGACCAATACGGTGGTTCCATGGTGTAATGGTTAGCACTCTGGACTCTGAATCCAGCGATCCGAGTTCAAATCTCGGTGGAACCTGAGCCTGACCTCTTTCGGTGTCCTTATTTTATCACAGGTCATCAAAGGATGTTTAAAATTTAAATTATCCTGGGAATTTACTTTAGTTCATGAACTTTTAATCCTGTTATTAATAGATTAGTGGTTTTGACGGTTAAAAGTGCACAGAAACTATTGAATGCCTTTTCGCAATTTATACAAAGCTTAATTGCAGTTAATGTGTCACAGATAAATAGTTTTAATTGCTACTATTTTAACAAATTAAATACTTAAATGTTAAGCTATTCAGTTTTTAGATGCATTGTAGCTATTCGACCGCTGCGCTCTTTAAATAATTTGCACTAGTGTATATTTAAATACGTAAAGTATATATCTTTAATCCATTTTGCTCCAACACTTGTATTTTCGTGTTAATAGACAAATTTATATGACGCCACGTACACGCAACCCATCGAAAACCATAAATTAGATCTCTGAAAAAATGTGAGAAAAATCTGAGAACACGATCAACTTGGGTGAACCGCCCATAAGAACCAAATCTCGATATTTTCAGCCCACATCAAGAGCAACATAAACACAGCCCATCGATGTTGGTCAGTCGAACAACAAGTTTTCAAGTTTTGAAGTTCGGTTCAGTTCAGTTCGGTTTGAGATTGTGTAAATGCAAATTGTCATGTCACTTGGCCGCAGGGCTAATTTATCCCAAGCACTTTCCTCTTGCAACAACAGCAAAAAAAAAACGTAAAATAAAGGCAATTGGCCGCTGTAATGTGTTTGATGAAAAACACTCGCGCATGAAATCAAGCCAAATTGTGTCAAGGGGGCTGCATGACAACGGGCGGCAGCAACAATACAAATTAAATAAAATTAGCGACTATTTTGCACGGGAATTAGGGGGGATGGGGGGTAACTGAGGTTCGAGATCCGAGATCCAAGAGGGGCGCAAAACGCTTGAGCAACTTTGCCCCAAAAGTTGATGGACGGCTAACTGAGCGCCCTACACATGCGCCATATATATACCCCTCTCGCTCTGTCTACACGGAGAGAAATTGGCACTTCTAACACTATATTATGGCATATACGAAAGGTTCCATTTTACTTAGATTGTTGGTATAACTTTACCTTCTAATAAATGTAAATAATTGCAATATTCCAATATATATTGGGTAATCTTCGCTTTTTAATCTTTTTTTATCGCCGTGTACTTTTTCGGTTTATCTTGTTCACAGTTTGCGTGTGTGGGCGATGGCATAATGGGGTTTTCGAACGACATTGAACTCGAAAAAATTGAAAAGTGTCGGCGGCCCATGCGAACCAAGCTGTCTTTGACTTTGCTTTACACGAAATCTAGTTTGTCTGTGTTTGTGAGTGTGCTCCTCTATTTGTTTATGTTTTCCATTTCGCCTTTGCTTTTTCAGCAACAACATTCCAAATTCAGTTCTGTCTAAATCCGATTCTAAAGGTAGACATTTCTCAAATATTCCCACATTTTCGGCTCTAATCCCTTGACTAATCATATTCTGTTCCCGTTTTTGTTCATCTTTTGCAGAAACAGAAGCCGGAACAGGATTCGACCAAAAAGTAAACGCATTAGATTGCAATTCGTGCTGAAACGATAAACAGCGAATAGAGACCACCAAGAACTCGAAGACACATCGCCAACATGGTTGACTACTATAAAGTTTTGGACGTGGCGCGATCCGCCACCGATAGTGAAGTGAAGAAGGCGTAAGTAACCCATATCCGTTCTATAGCTGTGCTTCACCACAACATTCACCACCCGCAGATATCGAAAACTGGCACTAAAATGGCACCCAGACAAGAATCCCGACAACCTGGATGAGGCCAACAAGCGCTTCCGCGAGCTGTCCGAAGCTTACGAAGTTCTCTCCGATGGTAAGTGCCGTGCTCAAGCGCAGATTTCTTCGATCCTTAAAAACAATGAAATGTGGGTTGGGGATCACGTGATCCGGGTTCTGTGATCCAGGCTGCCTGGCGGTGTCAATGCTAAGTCTTTATTGTGTATTTAGCACGTAAGCGCAGGATCTACGATGCCCGGGCCACGCTGCACAAATCCTCGAACAGCGGAAGCAGCAACAGCAGCTCCTATACCCGCTACCGCAGCGGCGGCAGCGGTGGATCCTCGTCCTATGGACGTGACTACGACTACGACTACTATTCGGGCTCGGGGTATGGGTCTGGTGCCGGGCGGCGTTCCGGCAACCGCTACCAGGCCTTCACGTTCCGCAACATTTTCGAGGGCACTCCGTTCCACAAGATGTTCGGTAAAGGCGAGAGGCTAAAGCGTTGCAATTGTTTTGTTACTATGCTGACTGACATCCTGGCGCACGTCGTTTTGTTTTCGTTCCATTCAATCTGCAACTAAACGCTGTTTTTGTACAGTGATGGGGGAGCATTCATAAGCGTTCATAACCTTTCCCACCACTGTTTCCATGCTAATCCTCGCAGTTCGAGCGTTTATTACTAATTGCATTTACCTTCCTCTTATTTCGCATTCCAACTTACCATTTACTCCCATTTCTTCACAGAGAAAAAGCGCCGCATATACGATGAGTATGGCAAAGATGGACTGGGCGATCGTGGTCAGAGTCGCTCGCATACCCGCCACCACTACAGCACACACGATTTCGATGACTTTGATATTATGGGCGGCTTTCAGTTTGCATTCCGCCCGCCCGAGGAAGTGTTCCGTGAGTTTTTCGGCATCCACTCGCCCTTCGCCGACTTATTCCGAGGTAAGTGATTAGATGGGATGGGGCAACGTGTGTAGAGAGTGCTGACTTTTGTGATTATCGTTTTGCAGATGCCAACGGTTATTCGAATGTCAGCACGAGCGGCTCGAGTGGCAGTCGACGCAATGGCGGCAGCAGTGGATCATCTCGCCACCATCATCATCACCACCAGCACAAAGTGGCCAGTCCGTTCGGGGCACCAATGCTTAACTACTCAATGATGGACTTCTTTATGCCCACCAGCGGCTTCACCTCGTTCTCGTCGATGACCAACGGCAATGGCAGCAGCGGTGTCACCCACATCTCCAGCGGACCCGGTGCCAGTGTCAAGCGCACCTCCACTTCGACGGTGTTTGTGGATGGCAAGAAACTGATGACCAAACGGTATGATAACCTCTATTTGGCCATCATAGAATCGTTCCTTATCGATCTGCATTTGCATTTTCAGGGTCGTCGAAAACGGCAAGGAAACTGTCTTTTCATATGAAAATGATGTCCTGAAATCAAAGACTGTGATGGGCTCCCTTCAATAGCTAATTAATTAAATTCACACATAATATATATATAAATATCAACATAAATCAACAAAGGAAAAGTCATAAATGTAAAGCCGAATGAATATTAACTAACAAGCCCAAGAAGAACTCGGAATTCGTTACCGCTTCGAAATATGATACGTTTAACCACTTTGTTCTACACTACAATTTAGTTACTTTTAATGGACCGAACAGCAGCATAAATGAATCAATCAGCCAGCGAAGGACCAAGCAAAAGTTAATCAACAGCAGAAACACTACCAGCAGCGATATCCACACCAAAAATATTGAACTGGAACGGCCATTAAATTAAATCATAAATCAAAATTCCCCGTAATAGCGAAGTATCGAAATTAATTTATTAAGCATTTTTGCATACAGCTGCTCTATTACAAAATTGGACCGGTGGAATAAAGCCAGCACCATCGACACGAGAATCAATTGAAGACCCATACTGAAAATTTAGCCAATAAGTTCTAGGGGCCAGACTTTAAATGCTGTTCGGAGCGAGTGTGCTTGGGTGTATATCTTTTGGGGGGGGATAATTATGTATTCTTCGTGTATGTATCGTTAGTCTCTTAAGTTGCCACAATACTTACTAGGAAATCGAAAGCTGAGAAATGCAATCTAAGCAATGAAGCGGAATTAAAATAGGCTTTGCGTTAATATTTCTTTTACATTGTAAGGGATATGAATATGAATATTCTAAACGATGACATTTAATTTTTATAAAAATTTCATAACCTAGATTTCTCTATTAATTTCGATGCTGTATGCTAGCGTATAGTCGTTCTTTTAATGCTTAAGACTATTCTCACATAACCTGCAGAGCGAAAAGAAAATTAATCGTAACATAATCGCCAATAATTTAATACTTTGTTAAGTTAAAAATTTATAATGAGAATAAAAGAAAACACATGAGAATGAAAATATACAACAGAAGCGAAACAATTAACTCAAGTGTTTTATTACTACTTCAAATATAGTTTCATTTAATTAATTCGTTGATTTTCTGCGATGCAAGCTGATCGATGATAATTCTAAAATAATATTAAATATATATAGGTGTTTTTATATAAACAATTATAATCACTTATGCGAGCATTTATATTGATTCATCAGTTCAAAGTTGAATCGAACTCGCTTTTAAGTTAATGAAATCATGAAATTTTAAATTTTCCCGCCAACTTGATCTCTCATTGGTTGGCAACGCGACTCAGCGAACCCACTGGCAGTGCTGCCAACTCTTTAGCGTGAAAAATGAAAGAAATTCGGGATTCCACAAGTAAAAAAGCCAGAATCAAGTGGAACCAAGCTAAATTGGCAACACTGATCTCTGGCGGTATTTTCCTGCGATCCAACAACGATCACACTTACCCAAAATTATTAACAAAACGCAGCAGGATCGGAGCAAATGGCCCAAAAATGAGTCGCGATTGTGATCCCATGAAATGGTACCACGGCAACCTGTCCCGCGAGGCAGCCGACGATCTGCTCAAGCAGGGTAAGTGCTGGCGCAGGGCGCCAATTGGCCTGTCATCAGTGATGATCGCTGGGATGTGGGCGTGGTGGAGCACAATGATGGGTAATTGGTATGGCAATCAATCAACAGGTTACGAGGACGGAACATTTCTGGTGCGCGAGAGCAGCACAGCGGCCGGGGACTTTGTGCTGAGCCTGCTCTGCCAGGGTGAGGTGTGTCACTACCAGGTGCGGCGACATGGTGGCGAAGACGCATTCTTCTCCATCGACGACAAGGTGCAGACGAAGATCCTGCACGGCCTGGACACGCTCGTGGACTACTATCAGCAGGCGGCCAATGGTCTGCCCACCAAGCTGATAGTGCCCTTGATCCGCGATCTGCCGCCGCACAACACTCGCAGCCACGGAGTGACCAATCTGCTGCATCGCGCCACAAGCAAAAACGAGAGCAAGGTGGTCTTCGAACTGCTCAAGTGCGGCTATCGGAATTTCGATGCCAAGAATCAGGATGGGCAGACGGCACTGCATCTGGCGGCCCTGCACTCGGACGAGGATATACTGAAGCACCTGTTGAATGCCAAGGTCCAGGTCAACAGCTCCGACTCCTTTGGCTGCCAGCCATTGCACGTAGGTTAACCAACGCACAACTATGCATAATGCTCTCTATAACCATTTACTTTCATTCGCAGTACGCCGCTCGCTCCAAGCCGACCAGTTTCATACGCACACTCATCTCGGCACAGGCCAATGTCCAGGGCAGAAACATCGATAATGGCTATGTTCCGCTGCATGAGGCTGCCAAGCACGGCAACCTGGAGGCTGTGCAAGAGCTGCTCCTGGCTGAAGCTCCGCCGTTGCCAAGAACAAGTTCGGGTGAATTTCCATTCGATCTGGCCAAGGAAGCGGGCCAAACGGCAGTGGAGGAATTCCTGCTCAACTACAAGCTCCCACCGGCAAATACCACAAGAGATCAGTGGTACCATGGCACTCTGACCAGAGACGAGGCCGTAGCCATACTAAAAAAACATGCCAAGGAGTTATTAGCCAAACAACCGGAAGTGGATACCTCCGGTTGCTTTCTGGTTCGCTATTCCGAATCGCCGGCGGCCTCGGGATTGGTTCTAACGTTGCTTAGTGATCAGGTGGTCAAGAATTTTCGTATTTCGCAAGCGGATCTCTATCAGAATGGTGTCAAGGTGCAGTCCGGCGGGGTAAGTTATCACCGTACTTTAAATGTTCTCTTTAAAGAAACGTCTGTTTGCAGTCCAAGTTTCTGTACATTGATGACGGTCCCTACTGGCCAAGCGTGGAACATCTAATAGCCCACTTCATGCGCTTCTCTTACGGGTTGCCAGTGAGCCTCAAGTATCCGGTTCCGCCACAGCCCAAGCCAGAGGTGCCCTCGTTTGCCACAATACCTCGATCATCGGTGAAGCCAAAAGCTACCCCGCCCACTCCAGTATCGCCACATTCGCATCATCAACACTCGCACGTTCCCGCCCTGACCATAACGAAAAAAAAGCAGAAGGAGAACAGTAGCTCAATGTTCAACACTCTGCGACTGACGAGTCCGAAGAAATCGCTGTTCGACATGAACAGCCTGCGCAAAAGCAAGTCCAAGGGCAAACGCAGTGAGTCCGAGAGCACTGTTAGTGGTTCTCTGGCCAGAACGGAGCAGGAGCTGCAGGCAGCGGCACCCATGCTGAAGAGCCTGTCGTTCTCGACGGAGTTCTCAACGTTTAACGCGGATGGCGGAGCTGGTGCTGGCGAAGTGTACAACGTGCCCAGGAACAACACGCCCATTGAGATTGACCTGCCACCGATTGCCCAAAAGACTGAAGCCGAAGTTGAGTACTTCACGAAGAGTGATGTGGCCATAGAGCGCGAGCGAGCAGGCCAGTGGATTGCCAACGGTTACCAGCCCACAGTGGACGTGCTCTCCCTGTTGGATCAGCAGATCAAGGCGCCCGCCGTGGCACGACTAAACTCGGTTGGTCCGACCGCATCGACGGAAAGTGAGATGGCCAGCTATCTGCATCGCAAGTGCAGCGGTACGCCCAGCACACCAAGCGCCACTGAGGTGGAGGCCGCCAAGCTGAGGTTCTTTATTGAACCAGATAATCTAGTGCTGGATAGAGAGATCGGGCACGGGGAATTCGGTTCAGTGCACAGTGGATGGCTGCTGAGGAAGAGTGGTGCTGGCGAGGAATCCCGCATGGAGGTGGCCATTAAGATGCTTAGCGACGAGCACAGCAACAAGCAGGAGTTCCTGCGCGAAGCATCAGTTATGATGCGGCTGGAGCACAAGTGTATTGTGCGATTGATTGGCATTTCGAAGGGTGAAATGCTCATGATGGTTCAGGAGCTAGCTCCGCTCGGCTCCATGCTGCAGTACATACTGGATCATGGTCATGAGATCACGGCCAATTCGGAGCTGAAAGTTTGGGCGTCACAGATTGCGTGTGGTAAGTCAAACTCAAGACAGTTGGATTCCATTTAATTAATAAATTAATGTTTGTACCAGGCATGCATTATCTGGAATCTCAGCATTTTGTGCACCGCGATCTGGCCGCCAGAAATATATTGCTGACCGCACGCCACCAGGCGAAGATCAGTGACTTCGGCATGTCGCGATCCCTGAGGCCCGGTAGCACGGAATACCAATTCACCCAGGGCGGACGTTGGCCCATTCGCTGGTACGCACCGGAAAGCTTCAACCTGGGCATCTTCTCGCACGCCAGTGATGTGTGGTCTTTTGGCGTGACCATCTGGGAGATGTTTTCCTTGGGCGCACCGCCATATGGGGAAATATCTAATGTCGATGCCATCAAGTTGGTGGACAGTGGCGAACGCCTGCCGCAGCCCAATCTCTGTCCAGCTTACATCTATGCCGTGATGCAGAGCTGCTGGAAGGAACGACCCAAGGATCGGCCGACCTTCGTCTATCTCACCGAGTTTTTCGCCCGCGATCCTGATTACCAAAACCTGCCGGAATTGGTGCAAACGGTTCACATTTAAGCCAGTTTCCATTTTCGACTTCTTCCGTTCTGAGTGCAATTTTCTGTAGCTATTTCTGTAATAACTTCTATTCCGTTTTTAACGTATTAACGATCTGGAAACCACAGATCACTATTGTTGTCCCCTATCCTAGTATTCATGTTTATAGCTTGTAATATATTTTTTAATCATATGTGTACAACCAATTTGTGTCAAAAGAAAGCGAACAAGTGCCTTAAAAGATTTAGCATATAAACTTTGTATTCATTTTTACAAATTCATTTTGTTTCATTGGTTATACAAAATAAAAAATATTTTTATACACACTGCGCTTTTAAAATGGTTTTTTATAGTCTTAAATAATACGGCAGTTTGAATTAATATTCAATGTTTAAACATTTAATGCAGTTCTTTTATATAAAACGTGGTAACAAAAGTAAATAGTTTGTTTGTAAAACGCTTAAATACTAGGTTAGTAATATGGTTTCTTGGAAAGATTATATCTACGTTAGCGTGGTTAGTGCTCTAAAAAGGATTATATATTTTTTTTGTTAATTTTTCGAGGTAGCACAACAGTAATCAAGCTGATCCATTTATTGCCTGCTTCACATTCGATGCGCTGACGAGCTTAAGGGCGCCAAGTATTCCGTTCAGGTTCTCCTCGTTGTAGGGCTTGCCCTGGAGCGGAGTGACCACCGGGACGAGCTGATCGCTCTGCGGCAGCTGGATGCCGATCTCCTTCATTAATCCCTACAAATTTGGTAAAATCATAAGTGATAATTCTCTAAAACAAGGCAAAACAAAACATACCGCCTCCACTTCCACGCTTAGTTTCAGTTTCATGTCCTGCTCATCGCCCTTCACCTCCAGTTCCTTCTGCACGGTGAACTTGGGAGTCTTGCCGATGACCCAGTCCCAAGAGCTGTAGTTGGAGCGCAGTTCCTCAATGCCGGGGAACCATTTCTCTGTGGGATTGACCAGCTGAAAGCCGCGCTGCTGCATCGTCTGTTTGCTGCCGCCGTCTTCCAGTGTGGTTGCAGCCGTCCTCAAGTACTCGTAGCCCACGGCGGAGCGCAGCTGTGCAACGTTCACTGTGCGATTGACATCAACCAGGTTGCGGATGGGCGACGGCACCGAAGCCGTGGCCTTGCTTATGTAATTGACCGGCTCCCGCACCAGAGATTCGCCCAAGTGCAATTTGTTGGCGCTGGCCAGAATAGTGCAATGATGGTACGAGTTCGGGTGTCCCAGCTTGGCCGCAGTACCGGAAATCTGTAATTGAACAAGGGCATACTCGTTGAGTGGGCAAATAAAGACCAGATGCACAGCCCCAGCTGTTGGTTATATGGGCTGACGCCAATGTGAGGGATCAGCCGGGGTCGCATCATTCCTTGATAAGAGCCACCGCTCCTCCTCACCTTCTTATTCATCACTACAATGTCGTCGCGCTCATTTATCTCCGCCTTGATGGCCCACTCGCGGAACAAGGCCCTGGTCACGATGTTCAGGTTGTACTTGCGATCGTAGCGCTCTCGGGGCGAGAAAAAGGTGCAGTTGAGGTTCCCAAGATCATGGTACACCGCTCCACCGCCACTATTGCGGCGAGCAAGTGTAATGCCGCGTTCCACCAGCCGCGAAACATTGGCCTCGGTGAAGGGATTCTGGTGGCGACCAATGACCACGCACGGATCGTTGGCCCACAGCAGCAGCACATGGTGGCGGCTGAAGTCAAAGTTTTTGTACAGCCAATCCTCCAGAGCGAGGTTGGTGAACACATCGCTGGACTGCGAGATGAACACAGACTTCTTGATCTCCGAATCGGGCACTACGGGCGGTGGCTGGCGTCTCTGCTTCCTAATCTCCTGCTGTCCAGCAGATGGTGGCTCCACTCCGCTGGATGCCAGGCGCGTGGCCTGAGCGGCGGAGGAGAGGAGCAGCCGCAGCTGGCTGGAATTGCGTCGCAACAGCATGCTCATGGCTTACACAAGGAAGTGGGGCGTGTACGGGTGTGTGATTTCTGTTGCCAGGTGATCTGAGACACAATGCGCTTGCAAGCGAAACAAGGTCAATGGTGTCGAAAAAAGCTCTTGACGGGTTGATTGGTTGGTTGGTTTCTACGGTTGTCGTCTGCCCGGTTCTATGTGGTCTCTGTGTGCGCTCTTCTTTAGGTTATGTATGGTCTACTATCTACGCTATGTATTCGTTTTGGTCTTTAAATGGCTTTGGTCGCTCTGGACTTTAGACTGTGGCGTTCTTAGTGGTTCGGGATGTGTTTGCAGCCACGGAGCTGGCCGAGATGAGGTATTCGTGCAGGTCGGGCGTCTGATGCAGCCACTTCCAGGTTTGATGCAGACCACAGACACGCTTACGGAGACCCAGGCAGTCCTTGTTGGCACAGTTCACTGGCATACTCACACCCATCCAGGTGGGGGATACAACGAATCCGGTGTTTACGGGGGGCCGCAGCGTTACGGGGCCCAAATAAGATGGCTAAAGGGTTTCCTTTTCAGCTGACACCAAAATTTTCCACTCTTTGTTCGCGGCGCACGGGAACTGCGGGGGCGGGGGCAAGGCGGATGATCGCAGTGGGCGGGGGTAGCAGTTATAGCACAAACAAACGAACGAACACAGAGCCGATTGAAAAGCAGCTGCGCGTGTGAGAATATCACGACCGATTGGCTTTCGTTTCAGATGAGCAGTGGTGCTCGCTGCTCTTGTTCTTCCTCGACGGTCCCCAAATGCCATTCGCAGCGAACGACGAAAGCTCCGGTCATTACAAAAACAACAACGGCACTCTGGCGCCGCAATTAATTTATTTTAATCTTTTTAATTCGAACTTGTATAATTTACGCTAAACATGTGTGATAATCCGAGACGTCTACAACAGCTGTGACATTAACATGTGTTATATTTTATGAGCAGCACACTTTGGGAGCCCCTTCACTTTGGAATACCCCCATTATTGATGTACGCCGCCTCTTCGGCATCAATTGGCTTGCGGGCAAAACGTGCCGGCAGCTCGTAGTCCTCAATTGCTGGTCCACCGGCCAACTAAACGTAGAAGAGACAAGTACGAAGTTTAGTTATGATGCACAGAAGAAGCCGTGGTATTGTGTAGTAATGAAATGGGCTGGGTTAACCTTTCTGCCTCCTGCTGCCTGGGAACTTGCCTTCTGGTTTGCTGTCTGGGCGCCCGGCACTCCTGCTCCACCCTTGCGGAAGTGTATGAGCGGTACGCGCTTAGCCAGCGCAACTAGTGTTGGTCGAACCATAGCAACAGCAATTGAATTTCTACCAAAAAGCCAAGAGAAAAGTTAAAGTTACGTGAATAACAGCTGACTGTAAACTCAAACAAACGCTACCAGATCGTTGAAGTTGTATGCCATTCGCCGCGCACCGGCTGAATATCGTTGTTGAAATTTACGTGGCCTTGTGAATGGCAAATGCAGATAAGAGGAAGCGCAAAAAACTATTTTGTTCCAAATAGGCAATATTTTTATATTTAAAATGAATTGGGGACAAAAGACAACCTGCAGCCGACGGGCCTAACTTGCGGACGGTTATCGCCAGTATATGGCTTGCTCCGAAAACTAGAAAACCAACGTCCTTATGCTCTATGCAACAATAAATGTTAGCTGCCGCATACGAAAACAAACAATTGAAGACGTTTTTATGAGTATAACCGGTAACTATTTAATTTGTTTATTATATTATTGCCAAAAACAAACATACGTTAAGATTTCTTTGATAGATTTTTATGTGTATTTCCTTCTCAGTGCACAAAAACGAAATTAAAGTAGCATCTATAGCAATTGTATAAGCCATACAAATATGAACGCTGCTGGAGGAGGTAGTGGCGCCCAGGCGGCCGGAGTTGCGGCAGGCAACATCAGTCTCAGCCACAATGCGCTACTTTCCACGGCTTCAGGAGCTACGACCATGCCTATGGCCCAACTGGCGGACGGTTGGTTGGAGCTGGAGTCCGACCCAGGTCTCTTCACACTACTTCTCAAGGATTTTGGCTGTAATCTATTGGAATATGTTTTGTTCCACACATCCTATTAAGATACCTACCATCCTCAGGTCACGATGTACAGGTGGAGGAGGTGTACGACCTACAGAAACCCATCGAGAGTCCATATGGCTTCATATTTCTCTTCCGCTGGATCGAAGAGCGACGTGCCAGACGCAAAATTGTGGAGACAACAGCTGAGATATTCGTCAAGGATGAGGAGGCCATTTCCAGCATTTTCTTCGCCCAGCAGGTAGTCCCCAATAGCTGTGCCACACACGCCTTGCTTTCGGTGCTCCTGAACTGCAACGAGAACAATCTTCAGCTGGGCGACACCCTGAGTCGACTAAAAACTCACACCAAAGGCATGAGTCCGGAGAATAAGGGACTGGCTATTGGCAACACTCCGGAGCTGGCTTGCGCGCACAACTCCCATGCAATGCCGCAGGCTCGGCGCCGACTGGAACGGACAGGAGCTGGCGTCTCAAGCTGCCGCTTCACCGGTGAGGCGTTTCACTTCGTTAGCTTTGTGCCTATTAATGGACAACTTTTTGAGCTGGATGGCTTGAAACCGTATCCCATGAATCACGGCGGTTGGGAGGATAGCGAGGATTGGACAGATAAGTTCCGACGTGTGATGGCTGAGCGACTGGGAATAGCGACCGGCGAACAGGACATACGCTTCAATCTCATGGCCGTTGTGCCAGACAGGCGGATTGCCATAACACATAAACTTAAGATGCTGCGCACCAACCAAGCAATCGTGTCCGGGACACTGCAGAAGCTTCTAAAGGCCGACGAGCAGGGCGAATCGGGTAACGGAGACTCACAACGTCCGGACACACCCACCACATTATTGGAGCCGAGTGCTTTCACCGCACGTGATCTGCAATCGCTTCTCAAGAACCTGGACACGGAAATAGCCATCAATGAGCAGCACCTGACCGACGAAAACGATCGGAGGCACATGTTTAAGGTGGACGCCAGTCGACGCACTCACAACTACGATAAGTTCATCTGCACTTTCCTCTCTATGCTGGCCCACCAGGGCGTCCTAGGCGAGCTGGTTAGCCAGCATTTGCTTCCATCGAAGAAGGTCAGTGGTCAGGGTGCAGCCAATCGGATCAGCAAGCAGAGCAACACCGCGAGTGCGGGCGGAAGCACCACAGGAGCCAGTGCATCTACGCCCAAGACTCAGCAACAGCAGGCTGCGGCCGCTAAGAATGGCAAGTCGCCAAGCAAAACGCCAGGCAGGAGGCGGAAGGGACGCAACAAGTGCAGAAAACGGAAGTAGGCGTACAGCATGTACATGTTTTTAAGAATACAGTTTGCATTTTTAAGACCATTCATTCCAGTATTGTTTTTCTAAAATTTCCCCACCAAGAAGCACCAATTTACCCATAAGATCGGATAAGTTTAGTTTTAGTGACATTCACAAATGCGTTTCTTTTAAATACGAAATCAACTTGGCAGCTTCATTTTTATTTGATCGCACTTCGACCTTTTCAATAATAAAAAACCATTTTGTTCGTACGAATCGATTTTCTTGTGGTCCTTGATAGACTAAGGACCCAAATGTGTATGCATTACATATGAATAATATATATATATTCTGATATATATCTATATGATAGTTGTATAACAAAAACGTAATCCTTCAATAATTCCTCGGGTTTCTTTTTTCCAATCGGGTGAATCCTAACGTTATTGTAAAATATTTAGTCGCACTCGTTGTAAAGTTGATTCAACAAAAACAATGCATAAAACAAGAGAACGCTATAGTCGATTTGCTCGACTATCATATACCCGTTACTCAACTAGTTGGAGCCGCTAGGAAGATATCTCTGAAATTTATTGGCATAGCGGGGAATATTGTAAAATAGTATAGAATGTTTTAAAATAACTAAGCGTGACAAGAAGCTAGTTTCTAGACAGACGGACGTGGCTGGTAATCCTGATCGAGAATATATTTTCCTGCTACAAACTTTTCAACGAATCATCTAGTAACTAAGAGTAACGGATGTGATTACGTGCAATTGATTACAAACTATAAAAGGCATTTGACGGATTTGCAAATGGTTTGGCAAAACATACATGTGTTAGAGCTAGACGACGTTTTGCTTTCAAAAACAAGTCAACTTTTAGTTAGAGCTGATTTTTGGGTGATATCGGGCTGTAGGTGTTGGATAGGATGCTTAATAGTGTTGCTGATAGTTTGCTTGACTAAGTCTAAAAGTACTTTATTGACCTATGCCATAAATGGTTATAGGACGTTCTATGCGTATTCCTAAATACGACGCGATGCGATGTGTGTGAGCAGTACAAGAGCAGCCTTTAAGAAAAACATATACAATTATGTTTTATTACGATGTTGGTACTTTTTGGTGGTAGGTCATTGCTGTAGTAGTTCAAACATGAATGCATTCATTTTGCTCAGTCCCAAAATACGATTAACGATACGGCAATGCAATGAACAGGCGGCAAATTTTGTGACTTGTTGGGATTTTCGATTTCTTTTTGTTAAACATCGCCCCTGGGGAGCGTTCAACTTGAAGTCGCCTCAGTGGCTGCCGCCTTGTCGCCATTTGTTAGCTGCTTGCATGCTTCTGGCTGCTCCTTGACATCCTTGGGGACCGAATCCTCGACTTCACCATTGTTGTTAGCAGCAGCCACAATGGAGTTGATAGCATCATCCACCTCGTTCTCAGTGCTATCGGTCTTGAAATGCTTTTCAATTTCACTGCGCACCTTGACAATGTCTTTTCGGCTATGATTACAAATTAGAATGCAAGTTAGAAAATCCCCTGTGAAAAGGCAACCCATTGAAATTCTCACCTAATCTTTACGAACAGAATGCCATTGATGGTGTTCAACATGTCCAGGACCGAGCCCATCGACGGTGGTGTGATGTGGATGGGCGGCAGGTCACTGGTCAGTTTGCCACTGGAATAGATATCGTTCATCTTGCGCTGCAGCAGCACAGCTTGCTGGGTCAAGAGACGCAGGCACTCGGCCGAGTCCCTGGTCTTCTCGTGGTTCTCGCCAAACTGTTTAAAAAGTATAGTATTCAGCTTGATTTCTCGAGAACTAGCTTAGTGTGCACCCACCTGAGACTTGTAGAAAGAGTACGTTTCCTTCTCGTTATTCAACGCTGAGCGGAAGTCGCCCATGCAGGACTGTGTGCGGGCCATCAGGTGATAGCTGAGGGCCACGTGCATATCCTTGTCGCCAAAGTATTTCAGGTTCAGCTTGAGGGCATGCTCGATAAAACGCAGCGACAACTCGTATTCGCCCAGCGCATGCAAAATCAAACTGATGTTGCTCTGAAAATAAAGGTAAGTCGGTTGGATTTTAATCAAATTTTCAATTAACTTGGTAAACTTACATCGATCAGTGCCACTTCCGGATGATCTTCACCACAGATGAGCACCATCAAATAGCGAGCTCTGTATAGCAGCTTAAGGGACATTCCCACGTGTCCGTTAGCAAACGAATAGAGTGATAGGTGTGTCTAAAGAAGGAGGAATACAGATATTAATTGAACTTAGAAGGGGCAGCAAAGGCACATACGTATTCCAATATGGTCGATGGGTGGTCCATGCCGTTCACCCGCTCGCTCATGATCACTGCTCGCTGTTGGATCGCTAGAGCATCTTGGGCATCGCCCAAAAGGTAGCTGAGCCTGGCCAGCATGCGCAGGCAGGATCCGTTTTCCTGGTGCAATGCGCCAAATACGTTGTTCAGCAGGTTGAGTGCTCCGCTGATTAGTTCATAGCCCTCCTTAAACAAGCCCTGTTGGATCTTGGCCTGGCCCGTGGTGTAGAAGTTATAGGCGTCGGTTGCCCGGGGACTAATGTGCTTCACAATTGGGAACACATTGACGATGTCGTCGTCGCCAAAGGTTGGCTTGTGCTTGGACTCGAAGTTGTACTCTCGCAGCAGTACCTGAATACCAACCTTCAAGCAGAAGGCGCGCATCAGACTGATACGCTGGATGCCGAACTTGGAGACCGCAGTCTCAATCGAGTCACAGTCCAATTCCCAGTCCCAGTAGACCTTGGCCTCCTTACGAATTTGCTGCCACAGGGATCGGGGCGTCATCAGAGTCCAATCGGATGCGGATGAACCATTGGAGGAGCCAGACGAGCTGCCATTCTGATTGCCTGTCGCCTGCTGTTGCTGCTGACCCTTACCGCCCTTGGAGGACTTGTGCTTGTTGTGCTTACCGCCGTTCCCGCGTTTCTTGTGCGCCTCCTCGCTGCTCACGGCCGGGTTGACGGGTCCATTGGTCAGCAGACAGTTGAGGAAGTGGCTGATGGCGGCAGAGAGGTGCAGCGGCTCTGTATTCTGCATGTACGTATAGTAGATGTGCTTGGTGGCCCGTACGATCAGCTCGAGGACAGCGATCCTATGTAGGTAATCCATGCGAGGCATATCTTTTAAAATTTTAATAACCTTGCCCAAATAACGCACGTTGATGCCGTGACTGTGCAAGGATTCCGTTAGACTCTGGCCATCGATTGGTGACGATGAATGGGACATATGTTCCTTGATAAAGGCGGGTATCTGCGTAAGGACGAGGAACTGAGCTGCTTCCTGCACGAGCACCTTTTGTTTGGCCAGCGAGCTGACGGTGCCCTCCTCGCCATCCACGTGACGAATGCCGGGCGAGAATACGTCGGGGTTGAAGCGGAAGTCGAACTCTTTCTCCTTCAGCGATCCAACAGCGGCGCAAGCCCGTTTAACTACCTCGGAAGCTTGCACCTCATTCGAAGAAGCTACGTTGCACTGTGCCTCCCGAATGGCATTAACCATGGCGGCGGTCCTGGTCTCGCCAGAAGTGGACCTATCCTTCTTCTCCGTATCTTCGGTTTTCTTGTCCTTGTCATCGGGTTTTTCAGCTCCGTTTACTTTAATTGCCGCCTCTGCTCCTTCTAAGGCTGGAGCTGGATTCGCCTCCGATTTTTCAGACTGCTTTATGGTAGTAAGCTGCTGAAGGTGCGCAGCGGCAATTCGGATAAAGTTAACATGTCGATCCTCGATAAAAGCTTCCAGCAGCTCTTGGCGCAGGCAGCACAACTTGTGCCTGTGCTCGATGGGGAAGCCCATATTAACTAATTCCTTGCACAGCTGCACGTCCTGAAGCTTCAGGAAGTTCACGTCTGGCGGGAACGTGCGCAATAAGTCAAGGATGTAGTGCCGGCCATCGTTTCCAATAATGCCCTTGCACTCTACCGAGGAGCACAACTCCACGGGTTCATCCCGCTCGTTAAGCACTACGTGTGGCAAGATCTTCAGATGCTTACCGGCTTGTCTAAGAAGCTCCAAGTACTTGGGATGGCTGAGCACCGTCTTTCCAAAGTCAATGGAGCCGTAGACGACGCTTTGCTCCTGCTCCCGCTCCAGAATTCCGGGAATAATAGATTGGGCGGTAACACGGTAGCCGCGATAATCAACTACGACGGTTCCCAGGGTGTATAATCCTTCAATATCAACGGCATTGTAGACACGCACGCCGTGCAGATCGTATCGAGGGGCAACAAAGGCGGCTGCATCGCCGCCCAGTTCCTTGTAATGGTCTCTTACGTCGAAACCCATCGAGAAGAAGATATTGTTCCAAATGAACATTTGCATCTTGGTGTCCTCGCCGGGATTAATGGCCAGCACATTGCCGTCGATAACGGCCATGGCGCCCCTTGTGGCGGCAGTCACGAAGTCTCCGTGCACCTTGAAGATGGCGCGCTCGCGCAGCAAGCGCTCCGGCAGTGTCTTACGTGGCAGTTCCCGCGTCGTCTGCAGCTCTTCGTTCCAGTCGCGTGTCTGTCCGGGGATGTGCTCTTCGTAGCTGTGACATGGAAGGATCAGGTGTACAAATTAATAATTAGTATTACTTTGTCAACATATATGTAGGTATACTATTAAAATCTTTTTGCTCAACCTACCCCAATTTTGAGCTGAATGCATCCTCGGCGCGAATAGCGTCCACTGTGTGCTCCAGGATGGGAGATGCCCACTGGTACACTTGATAGGGCGTGGCTACCCGCTCGAATGCATGACGCATGGTGCGTCGCTTCTGGATGGTCTGGAAGGCACGTCGGAACGATGGTGATATGTGGGAAAGCAGATCGATCAGCGAGTGGCTGAGGTGGCTGGGATTGTCGGGCTTCGGGTTAAAGGTGTCGTCTGTCGACTGGTTGATGTAGAAGCCCTTGGAACAGGCTGAGATGTGGAATCGTTTATCCTCCATGGTGACAACGTACAGATACATGAGGTCACCATGCAGCTTGCGAGGACCGGGTGGCGGGTTCCAGGCGGATGTCGTCAGTACCTTGAGAGCCTGCGGTCCCTTGGCGTTCTTCACATTTGGATGCAATGGCAGAATTGGCGGATCACTTACACCCGGAGTCACATACTCCGGCGGAGTGCAATCCACAGAGTCCGGTCGCGTCCTCTTCTTGTCCAACAAATCACCCTGAGTGATCGTGTTTAAGTAGGTCAGCGAAGTACAGTCAATGCCATTGTAGGCGTCGGCCGGGTCAAGGTTTTTGAGAAGATCACGGACATGGCGCACATGGATACGGGCCTCTCGCATGGTGTACGGCTCCTCTACCACCTTGATGGTCGAGCCCTGCTCCAGGTTACTGATTGCCTTGAGCTCGGCGAAATTGTCGAGCGTCACGTTGTCCAGCTGCAGCGAGAAGCATGTACGATGGCACGTCTCCTCGCGGTCCATCAGCAGCTGGTGGATTTCCTGCACCAGCTCCATGCTAGACAGCTGCACGCAAAGCAGATCGGCGCCGGGACTGCTGATGTTCACCGTGATGCCAATGTCCTGCAGGGCGTCCAGGTCAATGTCATCACCATCAGCCTCAGCATCCGGTGCTCCTCCATCCTGCGGTTTCTCAACATTGGCATTGGCATCGGCATTGTCCTCAACTGCATCCACCGCTGTGGGCTTCTCGACGTGTCCGTTGCTCAGAGCGGCTTCGGTTGTGGGTTCAGGTGGGCTTTTGTTGCGGTTCTTCTTGCCTGCATGGGGCGATGAAAAAGTAATTTGTTAGTCATTATTGGGAAAGGCATGTGGAGCATTGTGTAACCTATTCGATGTATGCGGAGGAACGTGAACTTTGGACCGACTTTTCTTTCCATGTCCCCCAGAAGAATCTTGTATGAATATATTATTTAGACTACCGACCTGATCTTGAGTCGCTCGCAAAGGTTTTGTAAGGGTTTTGATAAATCTACTTGTTCAAAGACAATTTGTTATAACACAAGTAGGGTTTTTTATTATGTTTTTATTGTGTTTAAGATAAGATTATTATTAAGATTATTCTCAAGAATTTAAATTTCCAAGCATTGCTTCCATGTTTATGTTAGAATTTAATGTTAACCATTCTTAATTTATAAATAGTGGCTTTAATGATTAAATCTTGCTATTATTTGAAAAATGTTGTTAGTTAGCAATCAGGGAATTAAAGGTAATGCAAATAAGATTTCTGTTCTATAATTTTCTGACAGTATATAATAATAATTTAAGAAAGAGGTGCGTATTCGTCTCTATCTCCTGGTTCCGATTTTTACATAACAATACTGTTCGCATACTTTCGCCGCTCAGTGTGACTGTGTTCGCCGGCAAGCTGTGTTCTTGCATATACATATGAAGGTATATGTAAATACATACATTTACAACAAAACAGCAGAAAAACAAACAGAAAGAGACAAGCGAGCTGATAAGGCCAAAGGGGCCGGGTTCGTTCGGAGTCCGTACGAACAGTCCACCGAATAATCCAATCTCCTTTCGATCTCTCAGGAAAACGGAATGGGTTTAACACGACCATGCTAATTTCAACAGCCGTATACTAAATTACAGCACTGTGAGATACACAGGGATAGAGCTAGAGAGAGGGAGAGATAGTGAGAGAGGCAAAGAGAGTGAGAGAGGAGAAAGCAAAAGTGATAAGTACAATGTTCATTAACCGCAAGGAAATCGGAGAGAAAGAGACATAGTGTAGAGCGATGCGTCTACGGATAGAAAACATGATTTACATAATTGTCGAACAATTTGCGTGTGTTAAGTGCATGCATTTCGGGCCGCGCACGTGTTAATTGTAGGTTAAACGCAACAAGAAATCCGCCCGGGGGGTTAATGAACATTTCGCCGTCGTTGCCGGGTTAATAACATGTGCGTTGCCATGCCAAGAGGAAGAGAGAGAGTGAGAGAGGTAGGGAACCTACACTTGCAGTTCTCACGCACGCACTTAACTCCAATACACACACACACATTTACGATTGCAATTGTAACACACGCGGTTTCTGGGGAGGGGGAGGGCTCGTAAAAGGGGGCGGAGGGGCAAGCATAGACAACGGGCGCCGCTTTTAAGGCATTATAGGGGAGAAAAAGCCCATTACGTAATGTTAAAAATGTTATGTGATTGGCTTTTGTGGCAAATAAAATATTGAGGCAGTTTCCAAGGCAGCAAAACTAAGGGGAGGTGGTGATGGGTTGGTGAGTGGGTGGGTGGTCGGTTGGTTGGTTGGACGTGGGCGTAGGCGGAAAGTTAAACGCACCTTTCTTCTTCGCAGCCGGCCCGTCGGCAGCCGTGCCATTGCCATTGACCAAGTTCTGATTCGAATTCTGCTGATTCGAATTCGGATTCAGGTTCTTTTTGCCGCCGGCCGTGTTGTTGTTCTCCTTGGCCTTGCCGCTGGCCTTTGTTGCTGTTGCTTTTGCATCGCCCGTGGCCGTTGCATTTGAATTCTTCGCCTCCGTTTCAAGCGCCATGCTTCTGCTTCACCTGCTCGCCAAAAACTCAACAAAACCAGCGGAGAAGACACAGAGTTCTAGTTCACGTTTTTTTTTTGGGCCCGTCCGTCCGTGTTACACAACTCTAACAGCTCGCCGAGCTCGGGGTGATTTCGGTTCGATTTTCAGTGTCTTTCTGGTCGATAGCGAACGTGATTGTTGTTTCGTTAACGATCTCGTACGCATTTATGACAAGTGGGTCTTTGCTAGTTCTGTTCTTTTCAGCACATTACTTGTCGAGGATATAAATCGGCCGATTCGCTAGAAAATAACGCGTTATGTTGTTAACGGCTGAGAGTGTGGCCACCGGCTGAAAATTTAAATATACCGCTGGCAGTGGCCTGGTTGCAGTATTTAGTATTTAGTTATTTGCTATGTACAATTGGAGATGGTCAACAACTAGTGATGGGGATGCACATGCCAACACGATACCAATATATATAATTACATTTATTTAAAGGTAACAGGAGTTAACAATACCAACTTATCTTTATTCAAAACTAAATTTTAAGTCTTTTTATAAAGTGCGTCATTTTAGCGTCGATGAGGAACGGTGGAATGTGGAACATGGGAGGGTTTTCCATTTTTTCGTTATTTGGAGGTGAATTCCAATGCAAAAATGTTAAGAAACTGTCACTGTTATGCCATTATCTCAATAATTAAAGTTTTCCTGAAATTCCATCGTTTCGCCATCGCCGCCAACTTATCGACGCTAATTTGACGCACATCATATTATAGAACAAGCATAGTCCCCTTTTATTTTTTTTTTTTTAATTCAGCGTGCATTTTTTACGACTTGCAATACAGCCACACATAAAATACTGTTTTTAACTAAACAAACATGTCGCTTATAAAGAATTTGGTAAAAGAGCCCGAACAGAAGGCAAAGAAAAAGAAAAAGGATGCGGGATCTGGAGAAAGCGATTCCGATGAGAAGGACAAGCCTCTGCGGCCATTCATCAAAACCGCCACAGATCTACAGAGGCTGAAGCTGGAGAAGCTCATGAAGAATCCGGTATGTGTTTGCATTGGATAGCTAGCTGGGTGGACATTCGCATTAATCAACCATTTATTGCCAGGATAAGCCCGTGGTCATACCGGAGCAGCGCCGCGAACGGGACTTCATGTCCTCGGTGCCCACGTTCGTGCGGAATGTGATGGGAAGCAGTGCTGGAGCGGGTTCCGGCGAGTTCCATGTGTACCGCCACTTGCGACGCAAAGAGTACGCCCGCCAGAAGAACATCCAGAACCAGAGTGCCCGCGAAGCAGCAGATGAAGCCTACCAGCAGAAGTTGGACGACAACAAGCGCGCGGCCGAGGAAAAGACGGCTAAGAAACGAGCCAAACGCTTGAAGAGAAAACAGAGGGCGAAAAAGCCGCGGGAGGACAAGAAGCCACTGGCTAAGGAAGCCTTAGAAGATAGTAACACAGAATCCGAGGAAGAGCCCACGGAAGAAAAGGCAGAAAGTAACCCCGAGGAAGGACAACAGGTGGCCTCCAAGGAATCCGACGACAATAGCACCCAGGGAACTCCGAATGAAGAGGCAGTGAATTCAAATACAGAAGCAAGCAGCGCAGAGTCTACTGCCAACAGCTCAGAGGACACAAATCCAGTGGAATCAGTTAGCACTGAAGCTACAAAAGAATCCCAAGATGTGGACCAAGATCAAGACAAGGCTGTGCCGTAGTACCTCCTGTTCTATTCCTATAAATAAACCTATCTAGAGTAATAAAACACAGTGCGGTTTTATTTATAGTACTTTTGTAATATATATATTAAGCGATTTCTATATATCGCCAGTATCTAGGGGTTTTCATCTGAGGCCATCTTTTATCTTTCTAAAGCAGTTTGGTTGAGAAGAAAGCGTTTTGCGAATTATGCATTGAGTTGTCGTGGCTTTAGTGCGCATTTTGTTTTTTGCTGTCTTACATAAGGTGCATCAAATGTTGCATTTTCGAGTATAATAAATGCTTTCAAAATTTGACATCGAAGGCAATACAAAGTCAATACATTAATTATACCCTTGACAGAAATCCACCGTTTTAAGTTCTGGGTATATACATATTTTTTTCTGGCTTCTTGAAGAAGCAAGTTTTTATTGTTTTCAATAATTAGATTTCTTTGAATCCGAAAAATCGTTTCTTCTAATTGATGGATTTTTCTGCGTTTCGTTTTTGTTTTCTCAAATACATCTATATGATTTCTCGGTTTTCCACAAATAATTATTTATAGTATATTTATATATAGGTATATTTCTTGCTGTTGCTCTTAAATAAACAATTACAAATACATTTGCAGCATTTTTCTACTATGTAAACCGTAAAAGTAAATTATATTTTGAACTTAAAGCCAACTTAAATTTGTAAGCATTTTGAAAGATATTTGTTTTTGTTGAAGATCCTTTCGCGAAAAAGAACACAAAACAGGAATTGTGTAAAGTGAATACGGTTAAAAGAAGCAAACTGTTATCGTAAAAACTACCTCAATTATGATAAAAAGCATGTTGCACTCCTCCAAGTAATTCTCATTAACAAACTTCTCTTTGTGAGTACAAGTTTTCTTAGATGTTCAAATACTTTCTTGCTTATATATTTTTTCAGCGAATTTAGCTATTATTATGCATACATTGCAAACACTAAAACACATCAACGTCATTGAATTTTTTTCAAGTGAGTGCGAGTGCTCGGGTACATTTGTGGATGAAAAAACATTTCTGCGCCACATGGTACACATGGTACTAGCCGTCGAATGAAATACATTTTACCATTGTAAATACGTTTCATTCTCATCGAATTCTACGACAAATTCAAGTTAGGATGCATGTTTGTTTAGCGAGCCAGTGCTGGTTTATAGTGGAGGGGACGTCTTTAACTTTAAACGATAATCGTATGTACGTATTTTTTGGGCATTATGTTTATGTACTTTGTATAGTAGGTAGGTAGTTAGTTTAGTTAGAAGGTCGTACAATTAAATAAATAATTCGTTTTCGCCAGTTTCATTCAGTTTTAAAATACAATATGTTCATTTCACGCTGACACAGAAAGCGTCTGGAAAATAAACTTCCGCGGAGGTGGCCGAGACTGCTCGTGTGTGTGTGGGTATGTGATTTAATATATTAGCTTTATTTATGTTTAAATTGAGAAGTAAGCAGAACCCTTGCCGAGTCTTCCTTAATTTAACGACATTCCCAGACCTTAACTGTTTGATCTACGCTACCGCTAATTACGTACGGATGCGCTTTGTGAAAATCTGCAAGGAAACGACGGATGGCAATTAAAATATATAGTTAATATAAACAATTGCTTGTGTGAACCCACCTATGGAGGTGCAGAAATGCTGATGCGCGTATAGCGTCTTCATGCATCGCTTGTTGCGCAAGTCCCAGACCCGAATGGTCTTGTCATCGCTGGCCGACACCAAGTATTTGCCACCAGGATGGAATGCCAGGCCACGCACCCAGTTGTCATGGCCACTCAGGGTAAGCAGGCACAGGCCGACGCTCACGTCCCAAATGCGAATGGTTTTGTCGCGAGAGCCGGAGGCCAGGAACGGGCCCTGGTGATGGCCCTTCTTGTTGTCTGCTCCGGCTGCCTCGTTTATCGCAGAGGCTGCGGCTTCCGGCGCCCAGGCAATGCACTCCACAGTATGCTCATGATCGCGTAATTCAACCTGCAGAAGAATCAAACCGTCGTTAGACTCTTCATTGCCAGCAGAAGCTGCACACGGCAGTGCTCACCTTGCAGTCTTTTGAATTCGTCAACCAAACACGTATTGTCTGATCATTTGAGCATGTGGCAAAGATGCTGCCTTCGATGTGCACTCGCACCATTCGCACCCACTCTCGATGGCCTGTGTAGGTTTTCACACAGTAGCTGAGGATGAAAATCACATGTTGGTCATGTTATCCCTTAAACAAAACGTCCTTTTTTCAACTCACCCTGTGGCCACCTCCCACATTTTAATGGTGCGGTCCCGTGATGCAGAGAGTACATAATCTCCGGCCGGCACAAAGGCCACCGACGAGACATTGTGATCGTGACCATGCATGGTTTTGATACACTCATAACTCTGCTGGAAATCCCACAATTTTATGGACAAGTCTGCGCTGCAGGAGGCTGTTGCAATTAAAGCAAAATTTAATGGGTTTTCTTTATATTTTACTATGGCATAATCTTACCCAAAAGCTTGCCCTGGGCATCGAATGCCACATCCTGCACCGAGTCCGTGTGTCCCTTCAGGCTGCGCTCGTACTCGCCAGTTTCGAAGTCCCAAATCCTAATGGTGGCGTCTTCGGATGCGGAAACCATTAGAGCAAAGATGGGGTGGAAAATTACCTGCAATTATAAAATATATGTATATTAATTTGTTAACTTCGTAATCTATTTGACGCGAACTTACCCTCGTTATGCTGGCACGATGACCGGTTAGGGAGAACTTCTCTGGCGGCCGAGGTATCCACTCGCCAGGCGTCCGTTTGTTCTTTGTCGGCGCGCCCTCGATGACCTCCTTCTCAGCTTCAGTGAGCTTAGCCTCTAATTCCATTACTTTCTTCTGCAGCCGAATGACGGACGTCCACTTCTTCTCCAGCAGTCCGCCAAACTTCTTTTCCACTTCTGTGCTGAGATCGGCCTCCTTGCGGAAGGTCTCCAATGAGTCGGCGTAGCCATTTGAGCCCAGATAATCGGCAATCGCTTGGTTACTGATGGCGAAACAATTAGAAGGATTAGTTTATAGAGTATTGGTTATATAAGAGGACTTGGACTTACAGCTCCTCGCGCTGCCGCTGCGACAACACCATTTTCATACTGTTTTCCGATTTGGCTTGTTTTGCTTCTCTCGTTCGATTCGATTTTCCGCCTTCAACTCGTGCAATTCTGCAATGGAAAAGGTAGACATTCAATATGTGTACAGCAGTTCTTCCCACAGTCAGATACAAGATATATTTCCTATATACATATCTCGCAATCCATTTCATTAGACCGAGCAATGTATAATTTGTGGTTCATCTATCGAACTTCTACTGTATAATCTTATGATGAATTGCTGTACCGGGGACAGGAAATTGGTTTCGCAAAACTTAAATGCCAAAAATGCCAGCAAGTTTCGTTTGAGTTCTCATGGAGGGCAGGCAAGTCACCCACATTTTCTTGGATTTTTTTGGCAGCAGTATTTCTGTTTCCTATGCTCACCTTTCGTCTAGTCATTATACTGTTTCATTCTCCTCTCTACTCCCAAAACCCAAAGCGGAGCATCATCATTATCATCGTCTTTGGTTTCTGGCACACATTTTTGTGTTGCCCGTGTCTCGAATAAGTGGGCAAAAAAAAAAAATAATCGAAACTTTGGTAAAGCTTAAAGCGAACAAGCAGCAGCATTTGGTAACCCGGCAATCGAACTGCACTCGTCATCAGTGAGTTCAAGGTTCGATTTCATATGGAATTGGTCACTAATCATACGGGTGCCCGTGTTTTTTTGGACTGCAAAACCTATTCAATCAACTCAAGGTGGCCAAATCACAGGTATAGCACGCAATAAAACATAGCAGCAATCGGAAACAAATAGCAAACGCATATCTCGCGTACTTGATAACGATGGACAACTGACGCGTTACCAACGAATACTAGCGAAGGAAAATCCACAAGGCAAAGCCAATTAGCCGGACTTAACGGTAGTTCAAGCAACTTCTTATAGGTAAATAAGGCTGCGAAAGAGCGTGCGAGCGAAGAAGCAGAACAAACACGGACACCAGAGGTGCAATTGATAGCATCAAACAAAATTCAACTTTCGTTTCAACTGTTTCGTTTATTTGTGCTAAATAGTTATTGGCTATTTATTATACGATCATGAATGAAAACATAAACAAGACCTAAATATCTCGAATTGATTACTACTTTCATAGTCCCACCTGTGAGAGACACGCTCACACATCACGGTCTAGGAAATGACGTTTCCAAATTATTTTTGGCCAAATGATATTTAACGATTTTTTTGAACTAGCAAATATGGCAAAAAAGACAAGCAAAAACTGACCAAACGGGTTCGCAGCCGAATCCGATTCGGAACCGCCACTCAATATAGCCGTGAGTCATGCGACTGGACGCGACTTGAACTACTCCTATAGGGCTTATCAGCTGTATTCGAGCACTTGGCGCTCATCATTTGAATATTGTGGGTGGATGTTTGGCTTCTCGCTAACTGCGCATCTAAATATATCCCAGGAAAATCGATGAAAAGCGTTGCGAACGTCATGAGTATTAATGGAAAAGTGGAGCGTGGGCAGCAAAGTGGGGTTAAGATAGTGGGGGGTCCCTTAAACCGCCGGAGCACCGAACGAAGTCAACACTGCTTGTGTTGTGGCAACCAGGCATTCCGAAACACAAAGCCCATGCGCATTGTAACCGTAAAGCTGTGGGTGTGTGCCACATGGGGGAAAGAAAACAATGGGAAGGGGGCGTTTGGGTCGCACGCCACACCAGAAATGTTACTAAATCAGTGAAAAAAATATGCGATTCTCATTGTTGCACTTGCTCAAGTTAATTTAATATTTGAATTTTAAATGGTTTCGGGTGGGCGTGAGAGCGAGATAGTTGGCAAGGGGAATATACCAGGGCTACACAACGTACACACACATTAAGGTCTTGCATTTTAAGGATCCTTTCTCTTCCTCTCACACCCCCTTTCGTTTGGATTCGCTTGCTTATTCTCTCCCTCCCGCTCTGGCAAACAGACCTTGCACTTGCCTTTGCTTGTTTATTTGCGTGTTTCATTGATTAGCACACACTCACACACGCGCCGGCGAGCAAATGCAACTGCAATTTCAAGTGCAAAAAGAGAGAGGGAAAAGGAAAACAATAGCCAAAAAAGCTTTGAACTCCAGCTTTAACCCCACGACGGGCATCGAATGCAGGGAGTAACCGTTAAGTGCCGAGACTTTTTGCTTTGCCTTTCTTTAACCCACTGCTGGGAAGGTGCAAAAAGCTCGTCACTAGATAATAGAAACAATTTGCAGTGTCAGGAGCGCTTTCCACACATTCTGGGAAATCGCAACGGGTCTTGAATACCTAAAAGAATGCCGCAGCAAAAAAGCCCAAAACGGAAAACTGTAAAAAAAAAAAAAAAAAAAAAAAAAAAAAAAAAAAAACACAAGCTCAACGAAGAAAATAAAACGAGATTTCTTGTGCATTGGCAGAACTGGTTTGCCCAGTAATAGGTGTTGTTGGCCTATGGGGGAACGGGAAGTACATATATGCAAGGAATCGGCCAGTTCGGGGACTCGACTTGGCTAAAAATCGATCAATTCTACTTTTGGCGAGGGGGAGGACTCCAACACATGCGCGAAAATCCACAGACATCGTCACTGGCACACACACACACACTCGCGCACGCACACCAACGCACGCGATGTGTCATCGCTTTCTGGTGGTTGTAAATAAAATGTAATCATAGTTCGTTTCTCCACTTATTTACTGATCGCCTTTTTGTTCAACACACTACTTTTGTGTGCATAATTTGCATAACTCTTTCGCTTGTTTTTTCATTCTCTTTTCAATAACAAACACAATAACAACAACAGTTTGAACGAAAATACTGTTACGACGGCCATCTTGGATAGAGGGGGCCAAGAGAAAGAAATGTCCCAAAGGCACTATGCATAATGGGGAAAAAGGACAAATATCCAATCGCACATATAGTATATTATATTTTCCGACTGCAACCGACAAGCTCGGTACATTATGCACGCACTAACACTCTGCCATTGCCAGTTTTGTACATATGACGTTTTTTTCTTCATTTTTCCCAGTTGCCCATTACACAGGTTGGTTGCGAAAAATCCATTTTGCTTGGGTGTTCTATTTACAACGCGACGACTCGGCGTTTGCTCTTATTAGGCAGCGGACGTTACTTACAACAATTTAGTATTTCATATATTTATAATTACGCTTATTTATTTATGTTTAATCGAAATATACGAAAAGAATTACGCAGAAAAGTGAAGAGCGGACGAAAATGCTTCGATTAGTGTGACCGCAGTGGAAGCAGCTCAAAAAACATCACAGGACTATCGATGACAGAGATTAGCTATCGATGTGAACTAAGAATGTAGAAAAATTTTAATAAGAATATGTATAATTACTTCTAAATACTTTTTATATCTTATATAAAGTTGAAGGACTGAAACCATTGAGTAACGAAGGAGATTCCATAACATAAGCCCTACTTCTTTGCAAGCGCAGTGTGAACAGCTTAAAAAATTGGCGCGCTATTTAAAATACTGATAAGGAAATGGACCTTCGTCAGCTTTTTTTTTGCGGAACCACAACGCTTATTCGTTAGTGAACAAAATGGATTTCCAACTATTTTTGCCATATAAGTACTGCCATTTATTTATAAAACTTCCCAATTCGATAGTCAACACTGCAGTTTGCTAATTGTAAACCGATTTTGTTGTTATCTTACACACACACATGCGATGGGAGTAAACTTTCCTTATCACCGCTCCACACAGCGCCAGAACAACACAACCGATTTGTGGAGTGCTCCCTTTGGCGCTCAGTGTTTGAGAATCGCTCAGCGGAAACGGTTATTAGTTTACTGATTTTCGGGCGATACACCACACATTCGTTATTCATAGTATTCCGCCCAAATATTCGCGAAACAGCAACAACAATTAGCAACCATCTGTCTTCTGTCACCTGTGAGTGCAGCGTATCGTACACAATCTCAACCGCTCATTGGGAAAATTGCCGAATAATGTAAATCATTTGCCAAATTTGGGCACTCGTCGTTGTGTGTTATCAGTGCTCGAGATTTAATCAGCCATTTGTACGCATTACATTATAGCAGTATATCGGTCAATTCTATGGCCATATAGATATTTGTGCATATGATTCAGTTTCGCAATGCTTGCGCTAATCCTGCGGTAGCCGATCCTGCTGGCCACATTAGCGTTTGACTGGCGAAATCGAAAGCCATTCATGAGCCAGCCATATGGGTGTTATCAGAACGACGACTCTGATTATATGCCGATGATAAAGGCCGCGCTTGTTCGTGTGTAACCGTTAAATTGTTATTATTGGCTTACTTGGTGTTTTGGAAAACCTCGGCGCGCTGCGATTTGTTTAAACAATCGGGCACAGACATTGGCAAATTGTCAACGTTCCATTGCCACACTTTCTGATAACCACACCGTGCGCCATTAATAATGATCGGAAAGTGTCATTTTTTTATTTGCTTTTAAGAAGAGCTGTCTTCTTCGCCTGCTTCCGTTGAAATTAGTAATTAGTGCTGCCAATTTCAGGGTTCGGAATTCTTTCGATTAGCGAGCTCTTCGATGACGCACTCAGCGAATCGACAATGTGGTATAGTCTATATATCTATATCTATTGCTATACCCATTCCATTTGCGACTGCGTGATGGGATTGCGAATGGAGCGGCGATTAATTGCATTCGAATTCGAGGATCGTCGGCGATTTTCAGCGAATATGTCGTTCGATTATTATTGGGTTGTCAAACAAGCCATATTACTATCTGTATCTATATCTGCTGGCCACTTCTCCAGCCTGTGAAGTGGCTTGATAAGATTCTAGGGATCCAAAAAATGAAAAAAAGGAGGCAATATTGCGACATGACATTGCTGGCTCCATTCCATTGAATTTCCGCTGCCTTCAAAGACCCAATACTCCACTTCATGGATTTGGGTGCAAGCCACGACATTGAGATAACCCCTTTTTTTTGGTATCTCGACCATTTCGTTTATTGTTTACATTTTCCAATTACGTGTGGTATTTGTGAAATTATCATAAATCGCTCGCTGGGAGTTTATGTATTGTATTTAATTTTTGTTGCGCTGGTCAGCAACTCGGAGATCCAGAATCGTTTCCCACATCGCGAGATTTGCAAAAGTTCGGCGGCCACTAATTGTTTATGACCAATCACCACGTCCAGTGAACTCTTATTTGTTGTGCTTTGTGTTTATAAACAAATGAACGGTGTGCAATTGGGCGAGGTTAATGCTTCGCGGAAAATCCCGCGCAGGAACCGGTTGCATTAGCTCCCCGCCGATAACCATTTGTTATTAATAATTAATAAAGCATTACTCACTCATAAACAGCAGCAGAAGCAATGAGGTCCTAAGATGGACGCCACAAATTGGAAGCAATCGTTCGGGATTCACGCACTAATCCTTGTACTGTGGATCGCTGGGGTCCAAGGACAAACCGATGGTTTCCTGGTGGCAGTGAGTGAGAGCCAGGAACTGGCGGAGAGTAAGTAGTACTATTTAGCTTTTAAAAATAAACATATAAGATACTGGTACAAGATACTTTTCAAATCCCAAGTGCATCCATTTTTGTATTAGCCTATAATAAGCTATATAACCAATATTCCAGAGGTGGATGTGACTGTGGTTTCTACGGTCTACACACTCGGCTTTAGCATCTCCAACGAGGCGGAGTACTCCATCGATAAGGTGACCTGTCGCAATGGATCAGGATCGGAAACCGAGGCCAACGCAGCGCACGTGT
This sequence comes from Drosophila sechellia, assembly GCF_004382195.2. NCBI lineage: Eukaryota > Metazoa > Arthropoda > Insecta > Diptera > Drosophilidae > Drosophila > Drosophila sechellia. The sequence continues at coordinate 12,257,304 of NC_045950.1, read as the reverse complement.
GGTTCGTAGAATGTTTTGGATACATTGATCTCCCGAACTAACATTATGCCTATGATTTCCAGCGAAAAGCTTAATCCTTGCACCTTCTACACGTCGGTGGTTTCATTCCGATCGAATGTCTCCGGCAAACCACCGCCTACTGACCAAACGATCTATGCCTACACTGAATATAAGCGTGAGTTAAAATAAATATGGAAATGCTAACTATGGATGTAACTCATATAATCTTTAACCGCAGAGCCCAAGACCACAGTGACCTCAGTGGTGGCCACAGCGAACACCATCAGGGTGACCTGGCAGACGACCGACCGCGCCTGTGTGGAGTCCTTTGGCATCACGGCAAAGGCGCCAGACTACACCAAATCCTTTCAGCTGCTGAACGACAAAAGTGATCAGACATTTGTGAGTTTGAGCGCCTGCCTGACGCACACGATCACCCTGGACACGCGGAACAATGCTAGCGTCGTGGTGGACACGGATGCCACCGATGTGGACACGCAGTACGCCGAGCCCGGCGATCTCGTCATGAACGTAACGAATCTAGCCAGTGGCATCACGATGATCACGTGGGGAGATCCCTCCGAGAAGAATTGCATCAGCAACTATGTCTTCAAGTGGCAAAGCAACGATTGCGGAACGGATCAAAACCAGGATACCACCACGGAAGAGCCCAGTACGGAAACCACGAACGACATTGACTACGTTACCACCACGCCAATGGAGACCACACCAGAACCGCCCAGTGACGGAGGTAGACTCTGGGGTTCCCCTTATAACCTCTTTTGAAACACATATGTGTTTTATTCTTCCCAACAGTTGAGTGCGAGTGGACCGATGTCTCCTCCGATGGCAAGCTGAGGGAGTACCTCCTGACCGATCTTCAAGGATGTGAGCTGTACACCTTTCAGGTTTTCATCAACGAGAACAGCACTGCCAAGGCTTCTCAGAACTTTACTTCGGCGGAAAAGTGTGGGTACAACTAGATAACCACCTGTCCAAGTAACCCATAAATCCCTTCAAATGTTTAGTGGTCAGTGCCGTCAATGAACCCAGTCCCATCGCCTATCCCACCCAGTTGCATTGGACTTGGTCCTCTCCCCGAAATCATCCCAAATGTGTGGCGAATTACAAAGTAACGCTGACCGGACCCATCCAACGATCGGAAAACAAAACTATGAATGTGATCACAGAGGAGACGTTCGCTATTTTCGACGACCTTGATCCGTGTGGGATATACTTGGTGGAGATTGTGCCCAATCAGCTAAATGGAAGCGCTGGCACCAAGTACCAGGAGCAGAGCACCGTGGGCGAGGATCGTAAGTACAAGAGCTTGAATGAGTATTCAACATCTATCAATCTACTGTGATTATCTTCTTGTAGAGCCCTCTGTGATTCAAGATCCCGTCGTGGAACCAGAAGCCTACTCCATGGAGGTTAGCTGGAAGACACCCGAGTACGCAGATCTCTGCATCGATGGCTACCGTTTGTCCGGCTGGATGGAGTACGATAAGCTGATTGAGGTTGAAGCACTTAGTGTTACCACCCAGAACACGTCGGTGGTTTTCGACAAGAATCTGTTGGCCTGTCAGGTGTACATCATCCAGATAATCCCATACACCAAGGAGAGCCTCGATGGCCAGCTTAGACAGGTCGGGGTGGAGACTAAAGCAGCTATAGTCGATTACACTAAGGTACTAGGGATTATTTGTACCTATTTGTCCATTTTTTGCTGACTGCAAGCATTTTGTTGAAGGTCAAGCTGGAAAAGACGAAAGCTGGCTCCGAATTCATCGATTTAACCGCCTTCAATGCGGACTACAACAACTCCTGTCCAACGATCTTTGCGCTCTTCACCTGCAATGCCACCACCCAGGTGCGGAATCCATACGCGGAGCGTTATGTGGAGGGACATAGCAAACAAGGTGGGTACTGGCTCCATTCGGTATCCATTTAGCTATGCTAATCTTCCTCCATCCTCAGGTTTTAATGCCAGTCTCAGTCCACTTTCGCCCTACGCCACCTACGTCTGCAGAGTAATACTCTACAATGTGGCAGGACCTTCCGAGGCAGCTGTCGTTGCTGATGTGCACACGACAACCTATTGTAAGACCTGCATATATATACGAAGTCCATATGTTAGTTGAATTCCATTTGCAGTTCCCGAGCAGCCGGAGAATGTGATGCTGGAGAAGAGCACTGTCAGCAGCCTGCTGTTCAACTGGCAACCGCCCACCTACACAAACGGACCCATCAAGTACTACCAGGCATTCCTGATGCGCCACGAGGCCAGCTACTTTGTGCCAGCGGAGTGCGCCGAGGTGGAGCAGGACACCAAGTCGGAGACCAAGGGCGATCCTAGTGTGAACTTCACGGGTCTAGCTCCAGCGGTGCGGTACGTGATGCAGGTTGCGGCACAGAATGACTTCGGAATGGGCATCTATACAGCACCCGTAATTGGAATCACTTTGCCCGCAGGTGAGTTAAGATGAAGATTAGTTGCAAGTCCATATAGTAATGTCAATATATCGAACCTTGTAGTATCCGACATCGTGACCCAGTTGACCGTACTGTCCCAGGGTCCGGTGAACAACAACGCCGTGTACGGAGCGAACGTGACTATCACGTGGAAGGTGCCCTGCAAGTCCAATGGCGATATAGAGTATTTCCAGCTGGCCTTCAATGGCACACGAAAGAACTTCGCTCCAGTCTCATTTGAGCGGCAGGTGGAACTGGACACGGGTAATAAGCAGGGACGGATGTCCTACACGGAAACGGAAATGCAGCCGCAGTTCGACTATACGGTTGAGGTGTCCGTGAAGAATCGCAATGTGGAACAGTTGAGCAGCAGCGTACCGGGTAGCTGGCAGTCGCCACCGGGACGTAAGTATCGGAATTTGGGGCACAAGCTTAACGGATAAGTAATCCATTGATTCGTGTATCTTCTCTTTCAGTGCCCACCATTCCGAGTGAAGAGCTTATCAAGCAAATGCGTGCTAATGTCGAGGAGACGTCTAATCCAACGAAAACGGCCATTGTCCGCCTTCCAGCCGACATCATGACATCCGAATCCGGCGACATCAAGTGGGTGGCACTGATGGTCTCGCAAAAGAACTGTGCTGGAGTCCCACATCTCAGATACGATGTTAGCAGCGATTGGCCAAAGGTTCTATCCTACCAAGAGGCCGGAGCTGACGGCACAGGCGACTGCAGTCTGGAGTACCAAACCACCGAGGAGCGCTGGCATCCCCAGCCCGTCCAACGTCAGCGAAGGGATGGAAAGCTGACATCCGATGAGGAAATTGTTTTTACCATCGGAGTGGACAAGTGCTCGGAGATCAAGAAAACGTACTGCAATGGACCTCTGCTACCCGACACGGACTACAACGTTGTGGTGAGACTGTTCACCGCGTCTGGTTATAGCGATGCCGCCGTACTGAACTTCAAGACCAAGGCGGCCATCAAGGTGACCCTGATCCTGGTGAGCGTTTGCAGCTGCCTGCTGCTGGCCTTCGTACTTGGTTTGACGGTTCTCTGGGTGCGCAAGCGATTGGCCTGGTAAGTCAACGATGACAATCTTCTCCAGAAAAAAAACGGCTGAACTTCCTTTGTTGCAGGAAACGTGATTCTGGTCAGGGTATCGAGGACCCATTCGGCAATGTCATTGCCAAGAACTTTGCCATCTTTTATACCGAGGTTGCCAAGCCGGAGAAACTGGCCAGGGAGTTCAAGGAGATCACCGTTGTGGCCTTGGAGCTCAGCTATTCCGCCTCCGAATTGGGTTGCCACAAGAATCGCTATGCGGACATATATCCTTGTGAGTCACTTCAACTTTAGTTCAACAAATAGTAAAAAACATTATGGTAAACCAATTTTTTTTTTCTATTTAATAGATGACAAGAATCGCGTGATTCTGGACATCGATGCGGAGGGATCGGACTATATCAATGCCTCCTTCATAGATGTAAGTAGTTGTTATAGCTAATCTTTAAGGAAGATCATCTCAAGTGGACCTACTTCGCAGGGTCACACGCGTAAGAAGGAGTACATAGCCACCCAGGGACCAAAACCAGAGAGTGTGATGGACTTCTGGCGCATGATCCTGCAGTACAACGTGCGGGTTATTGTTCAAGTTACCCAGTTTCGCGAGGGCAATACGGTAAGAATGCACATGATTGGGTACTCGAAATGGAAGCTAAACCTTCATCTTCAACAGATCAAGTGTCACGAGTACTATCCGTATAATGTGCGTGGATTGACTGTGACTATCAAGTCCAAGGAGGTTCTGGAGCTATACGATCGAACTGAGTTGACTGTTGTGCACGACAAGTACGGACTGAAGGAGAAGGTGATCCACTACTATTTCAAAAAGTGGCCCGATCACGGCGTGCCCGAGGATCCCATGCATTTGATTATGTTCGTTAAGAAGGTGAAGGCGGAGAAGCGACCCAGTTACTCGCCCATCGTCGTCCATTGCAGTGCGGGAGTGGGCAGGACGGGCACCTTTATTGGTCTGGATCTGATCATGCAGCGATTGAAGAGCGAGTCGAAAATCAACATTTTCGAAACGGTCAAGAAACTGCGATTCCAGGTGGGTTTTTTTTCAGTGGTTAGTTGTATACATTGTGGATATATCTTATTACTTCTCCAACTAACAGCGCATGAAAATGGTGCAAACGCAGCAGCAGTACACGTTCCTCTACGCCTGCACCTATGAGCTGGTCAAGCACAAGATTCCCAGAGCTGCCTTGAAAATGGAGGGGCGTCCCAAGTCCGTGACCGAGCCCGACATTCCCGCTCCCAAAAAGGTGAGCTTTCCGGACGTGGATGTCGGCAGTGAGTATGTGTCATCCGCACCGATGATCGATGCGGAGAACGGTGTGCCCATTCTGCAGCTGCCTGCTCGGTTCTCCGGACAGCGGAGGAGTAGTCCACCGGGCGAAAACGATGGTCAAACTACGAGCAGCAATATGTGAGATGAGCTGTGTTTTTGTAACTTTTGTATTAACGATGTGTTGACAACGCAGCAGCAATAATAGCCAAAGAAATATGTGTCTAATGTGTATATTAAGCGGGAAACGTGGATATCAATTTGGTAATTGCATTTGAAAAACTGTTTTTGTACATAAATGTTATTTATAAAGAAGCGCATGTATAGCAGAAAACTATAATTTATTGAACTTATTGAATTTATTTGTTAAAATGAGCAATGAGTAATGAATTTACAAAAAAGATGTCGTGTATAACAGTTTATAAGTGTTTTTATTAAATTCAAATTAGGCGGTAAACGCAACTAGAAAAGCGAAAGAGCGAGACGACTATATTTTCAGAACGTCGGAGTTCGCCTTACAGCACTGTTTACTGCACACATTTTACAGCACTGTTAGACAGATAAATAAATTTTATTTATTTTAGTAAGAAATAAATCGTAGTCTTCAAAATGTCCGAGCGAAAGGTCTTAAACGTAAGTAAAAACATCTTAAGCTAATAGATCGCCAACTGACCGACTCGTCTGCAGAAATACTATCCCCCGGACTTCGATCCGTCGAAGATTCCGCGCATGAAACTGGCCAAAAACCGGCAGTACACGGTGAGATTGATGGCTCCATTTAATATGCGCTGCAAAACATGTGGGGAATACATATACAAGGGCAAGAAGTTCAACGCTCGCAAGGAGGACGTGGAGAACGAAACATACCTGGGCATCAGGATCTATCGGTTCTACATCAAGTGCACGCGCTGCCTGCAGGAGATCTCCTTCAAGACAGATCCGCAGAACACGGATTACGAGATTGAGGCGGGGGCCACCAGGAATTTCATGGCCCTCAAATTGGCCGAGGAGCAGGCACGTCGCGAGGAGCAGGAATTGCGCGATGAGGAGGCCAACAATCCGATGAAGCTGCTCGAGAACCGCACCCAACAGTCGCGCAACGAGATCGAAACGATCGAGAGCCTGGAGGAGTTGCGTGACCTCAACCGGCGCCAGCAGACAGTGGACTACAACACACTGCTGCAGCAGTACAACACGACGGAGACGGAGAGAGAGCGCCAGGAGCGGGAGGAGCGCGAAGACGAGGATTTCATCAAGTGGGTTCATTGCTAAATATTCTATTTAGTCGGTGTATTTAACGCATAACATTTCCCTAGGTCCGTAAACTTTAAGAACAAACCAGAAGGAAGCTCCCGTGTTGTCGCTGAGGAAATCATTGAGGAGATCAAGGATGAACCGTTGGACACACTGCCAGCTCCACCACCAGCCAAACAGGCCAAGCCCAGCGCGCTTAGTGTTTCCGCCACATCGTCCAGCAAAGTAACCGCAGCGCAGTCCCTGGTTAAAAGGAAGACACCATTGGTGTTGGTTAAACCCAAGGCAACAGCAGTAGCAAAGCCCACGGTAGCCACTGGAACGACGCAAGTTGAATCCAAACCAGCCGCAACCAAGCCCTCAGTTTTATCTGCTCCACCGGAAACTAAAGCTACAAATCAGCCAGCTGCCGCTCCAGCTGGACTTTCCCTTTTGGCTGCCTACAGTGACAGCTCAGAGGATTCCAACTGACCAAGCATTTACCTGATGACACATCTTAGAACTCTAAGACAGATTAAAGGAAGTCCAAATAATAAAAGCAATCGATGGTTTTATTTTACTGAACTTGAAATATGCGCAGCATTCCACCAAATACCCATTGACTGAAAATTCCGAAAAGTATTGGAATAATGCGTAATTTTATTAAATATTTTGACTTTGTTTCATTTTGTATTCTTTCAAATTTTGTCAAGGCCAATCAATCATAAGGCAAACAACTAATTTCAAATTCACACAGAAAATTAATCAAAGCAAAAGGTAACTGCAAACTATTCTATGGTACACTCCCACTCATTTGGAGCTGTCATAGCCGATTTACTGGCAACCATTTGATATCGACTACAATTAAAGGCTAAGTGATATATACAGTGGTGAATGTATTACGTCTAAAACTCGGGCAATCAAAATAATAAATAATATCACAAGCGAAAGAAAATTATAAATATTCATATACGATAATTAAATATTATGCATTACAAGTTAATGATAATCGATTCTAACGATTAATTTCATAAATTACGAAGACACTGGTATGTTTCTCTAGCTGTCCTATTTCCATAGCAAAGGCATCAATAAGGCCGCCTACCCTATGGTCGTGGCCAGTCCAAAAGTCTGGACCACCATCTACGAATTATAATTACGAGTTAAACAGTCTTTGTGTTCGTTTTGGGGGCGGACTGCAGTTGGGGTTACGGTGCAGCCTCCAGTTTTTGGTATATGATCCTGATGTCATCATGCTCATTTGGTTAAGCTTCCGCTCAAATGTCCACTGTTGTCCACTTTTGGATGGAGTTGTAGTTGCTGCCGCTGTCACCAGCGCTGCATTTGCGGAGCATCGCCTTGGGCACAATTTTGTTGACCCCACCTTCATCGCCACCCCCGCCACCGTCGTAGTTGTGATTGTTGTTCTGCAGAAAGTGCTCCTGCTCGGCTGCAGCATGATTCACCTCGTACAGCTCTATGTACTGTAGGTCGTTTTCTCCATCCACCTCCACCTCCTCCTGCTCGTCGTCGGTGTGATGCTTATGACTGGGCATGGCCACCGCAAAGTCCTCCAGACTGCGTTTCACAGCCGAATCCGAACCGGTGCCCGAGTCCTTGCTGGACAAATGATCCTGCTGGGCCTCCGGGACCGTCTGAAGCAGATAGCTTAGGGTCAGTCCCTGCTCCAGGCAGCGCTGTTCGTAGGAGGGCGTTGTCGTCACGATGAGGCGACTGTGGTTCGCCTCGCCATCGTCCAAGTCCGCACGGCTTCGCGGGCGTAACTGCGTTTGCTGCTGCGTGGGAAGTCCATCTAGGACCAGCTGCGATTGGTGTGGTCTAAGCTGCGTACGATTAAGCGTAGTCAGCTGCGTCTGATCCTTGTCGAGAGTAGAATGTAGACTAGCGTGCGTACGAGCCGCCAGCCTCTCGGCAGCCATGCTCATGCGTAGTTTCTTTTTCTGATAGCGCAGAGTGCACCAAATGATACAGCAGTCCACCACAACACAGATGACGGTTACTGTGATTATGCCCATCAGCAAGACGTCCCAGTTAAGGTTCTCCTTGACCACTACCAGCTCCGACTGCAGCGTAAACGTTCGCGAGTTGTCCGTTATCTCACAGCGAAAGTGTCCAGCATCGTTGGACTGAGCATTCAGGATCACAAGCAGTTCCTTGTTGTTGGAAAAATAATAACGATCGCCGTCCGGAGCTGTTGGCGAAATGTGTATCGGTTTGTTCTCCTTAAACCACTCGCGGTGCGGATGTTCTAGCTCAAAATCAGCATTGGCCGTTTCGCTAAGACACTGCAATACACATGTGCGACCCACAACAACCTCCTGGTGCACCAAGGGAATACTAGGCTGCGGTTTGTCTGCATTGAAAAGAAGAAACATTAGTGAAGAACGAAGAAAAAGGCTTAAAGGAACCTACCATTTACCACCAGCGTTGCATTGACCTTAATCTCGCCCGCAGCACTTAACGCTGTGCACGTGTAAATTCCAGAATCGCTGGGCTTAGCGTTGGTTATCAAAAACGCGTTCTCCTCGCGGATTACTTGCAGCCGACGCTCGGTTGCCGCTGGAAACTCACTGCCGCCGAACTTTTGCAGCGCTATCTCAGGTGTGGGATCACCGCTCGCCGAGCAGACCAATCGAGCCATTTCGCCAGCGTCTAACGTTAGATTCGACGGCACTTGCAAAAAGGTGGGATGAACTGGGGATGTAAGGATAATTATTAATATAAATATATATGGCAAAGGCGATGTGTGTGCGTACTTCCTATAGATATCTTAAACTTCTGTGCATAGGTGGTTCCAAAGGCATTCGATACCACGCACTGATAGCGTCCAGCGCTTTCGTAAGTCACATTCGTGAGCCTCAGATAGCCATAGATGGAGGTCTGATTGGTGCTCAGATCATGGCGGATCTGCGTTTCCGTGCTAGAGCCGTCGTGCACAGCCGGTCGCTCCTGGACATGCTGATTGTCGTGGCGCCATTTGATCTTCAGCTCATCGGCGGCGGCCAGTGAGGCCGCTGTCGGAGAACTGGCAATGCATTCCAGAGTGATGTTAGCTCCATTCACGGCCAGCATGTCGTCCGGTTCTTGTTCCATTCTCGGTTTCGGGGAGTCCACTTGAGGAAATAATTAACAGCGTTAGTAATCCAAACATTAAACATTACAATATCACACTTACCGCACACCAACTCAGAACTGCTTAGTGACTTTAGATGCCGATCTAGTAGATGCTCCGGATAGCCACACACCGCGTGCTCGGCCTGCTGGGGAAAACGATTCTTCAGCCACTGTTGGAACCAGATCAAATCGCAGTCGCAGATGAAGTTGAGCGATTTAAAAACCAATTTATTTAGGCGAAGCATGTGCTCAAAAGCGTTGACCTGAATGCTGGCCAGGGCATTGGAACCGAGATTGAGTATCTCCAGGTTGTTGAGACCACTCATCGCCTTAGTGCTGATCTGCTTTAGATTATTGCCATGCAAGTCCAGGCGTCGCAATTTTCGGAGCGCTTTGAACGGAGCCGCCGCACTCTGATCCTCGATGATCCAGGACAGACGATTGCGCCGCAGGTTCAACTCCTCAAGATTCTTCACACAATCAAAGGTGTTATCCTGCAGATATTGCAATCGGTTGTGGGCTAGGTTGAGCGTTTTCAGGCGATGAAGACAGTCCAAATGCTGTGGCTTGAACTCATTGATGGCATTGTTCGACAGATCCAGCACTTCCAGCGACTGAGTGAACTCCCAAGTGTCAACCTCAATGCGTGAAATGGCATTAAACGACAGGTTGAGGTGGCGCAACTTTGTCAGATTGAAGAGACCCTGGCGGGAAAGGGAACTGATCTGGTTCATGGCCAGATCAATGGTCTCGATTTTATGCATCACATAGAAAACGCCGTCCTGCAGCGCACGGATTTTGTTGGACTTCAGTTGAAGATTTTTCATCGACTCCAGGCCACGGAACGTGGACCAGTTGATCTCCAGTTGGTTAAAGTTGAGAGCTCTGTGGTAAAGTGAAATATAAACATTGTAAGTCGTGTTCCATATGCAGTATTTTAATAACTTACAGCTTCTTCAGTTGGTTAAGATTTTTGAACACCCTTATGGGCAGAGTGCTTAGGCGATTATTACTCAGCTCCAGGTCTGTTAAGTTGTTTAGAGTCGCAAACGAGTGCTCATTCACATTGGTTATCTCGTTAAAACTGAGTATTCTGTGGGCGAAAAGAGAATGCGACGTTAATATTTGCCTAAATCAAGGAACATTCAGGCGACTCACAAGTGAACCAGGTTATTTGACTTCGGAAACGAGTTAAGCTCGATGGTGTGCAGCTGATTCCTGGACAGATCCAGCGTTCTCAGCAGTGGCAAAGCTGCCAGCGCCTCGCTGGAGATGCTGGTAATATGGTTGTTGGCCAATACCAAGTGCTTCAGACCGCTGAGGCCCACAAATTTCGGGATTACCTCCAATAAATTTCGTTTTAATGAACTAAAATAGATGTAAAATATGATAAGTTTATAGTATTCTATGGATAAGCTTCTGCTTCACTTACACTTTAGTCAAATTCAACAGATTACGTATCTCCAGGACGGTGGTGTCGTTCAGTTTGTTGTTAGCCAGATGCCTGCGAAAAAGATAAAAGTTAATTTACGCCATTTGTAAAGTCCTTGGCTAGCTCAATGCACCTCAATTATGTCGCAATTATCGATGCAAAGCTACTGATAAAAACCGAACGACGTTTGCATAATTTTGGCATGCATTAAATTGATTAAAAGCGCAACGATAAAATCGCAACCCCCCAAAAAAAAAAAAATAATGCTAAAATTGAGGCCAAATGTCGATGTGGAGGGTTGTGCCACTCTGTAATTTATATTCGCAGAGAATATCTGATGGGGGTGGCTCGCCATTTCATCCCCCAGGAATTTATGGATTTGAATAATGTCGAATGTTTCAAACCCCCCGTATAGCGACTCTATTTTTCTCAATTTGAAAGTTTTTGAAGAAGAAAAACCACAATGACCTTAAGTTAATGGGAAGCTGATCAAATAGGTTTAAAATTCAAAAGTTTTTGAAGCTCTGCCTAAATATTCCTCCTCTATTTCTATCTATATACTTACAAAGTTTGCACGTAGCTGGGCAAGACGGGCACCCGTTCCAGATGCAGCTTATCGCAGTCGAAGAGAACATTGAGGCACTTGCAGTCCTTGGGGCAGTCGATGTTGTACTTATTACTGGCCTTGGCCGCCGCCGCAGCAGCCTCCAGTGCTTTCTGGGCATGCTCGTACTGTCCACCATCGTCGGCCACGAAACCGTTTGTCTCCAACGAGCCGGATTGTATGGAAATGCCGGAGGAGGAGGAGGATCCCTGAACGCCAGCCGGTGGATGTGAGGCAGACAGCGGGTAGTGCAATGCAGCCATATCCTCCTCATCCACATCCGCATCCGAGTAATCCTCGCTGAGGGCCATGAAGTGCTGCCTGGCGCTGGTGTAGCCTCTGTTGCCGCCACTCGATCCCGGGCCCGACGATCCACCTCCATTCCTGGTCAGCATGGCGAAGAGCTGCTGTTGCGGCAACTGTTGATTGTAGGAGGCGCCACCGGATTTGAGCAGCGCACTCAGGGGGGATCCCCCAGTGGAACCGGATCCTCCAACTCCACCGGCATTCGATGATGACGGCGACTGGGCGGCGCTTTGACAAATTGTGGCCGCTGTTATCAGCAGCATGTACGTAATTAGCAGCAATTTATTGATTTTATTGAAATCATTGGTTGTAAAATAATTGCAATTATCATTACTGCGACTTTCAGATGCCGCATTGTTTTTGCTGCTGCTGCTGTTGTTGTTGTTGCGCCGCCGACGCCGACTCCACGACATTAAATATTTGCCATTGCCACTCGTTTTGATGTCGCAGATTCGATAATTACTAATGACCATAGGGCTATCATCATTTGACTCCCTCGGCGGCTGTCGGCCTTTTATGGCTGAAACGTGCATTTTGCGACTTTTGTTAAATTCGTTGAGTTTCAAGCGGCGGTAAGAAAGCGCCGTTATTTCCAGTGAACATCACTCGCCGTCGGCCAGTGTTGGAAAGCCCCTTTCGCCAGCCAAGCATTCTGGTATTCCTTGCATAGTTCCTTTGAAATGAATGGAAATGAAATAGAAGATCAGATTTCGGCTTATACTTCCTCTACAAATATTTGAAAAAAATAGATACTTAAAGTTAAATGGAAATTAAATGGGAATAATACCTAATCTAAGTCACACTAGTTTCTTTAATAAAAAAAATACATGAAAGAAAACCATTTAAAACATTTTATGCTTTTATATACCGACTGTATATATTTGCCCAATGCCTTTTAAATATATATAAATAATAATTGTGCAGAAAGTGCCAGTGTCTCTGGCCGAGCAGAGAATTTATACTCATTAAATTAAAATACGACCGGATGTTTTGTGCGAAAAGAAAAAAAACTCGCAGAGCCAACGATTTTATAATGAAAACAAAAAAGCAACCGAGCACCGCGCACTGCCGTGGTTGCAAAAACAGCAAAACATATCATCTCATCATCATTTCTGTGGCGACGACCACGAGTACGAGTGTCTACTGCCAGACGGAGGCCCCCGGAGGCATTCGGAATGCAGAATTCAAAAACTCAGACGTAATGTCTTCATCTTGCTCCAGAACTGTGCAGCGTGCGCTGGATTTATTTATTTTGTATACATAAATGCGGAGGGCGTTGCGCTGGGACCAAAAAGCTCGCCAAATTCGGTGACAGTACGGCGGAGAGATAAAGTACGTTTGTATGCTGCACAGTTTGTGGTCGCTGCTATCACCTTTTTGGTGGCCCCCGGATGCGAGCAGAAATGATGCTGGAGCACTTTCCCACCAGGCCATATAGACACACACACAAACACCACCCACAGAAAAAGGACAGCTGGAAACGAATTAAAGAAAATAGTCGGCAATTACCGCAGTTGAGCAGAGCTGGCATACAATGCCATACCATATAGTATGCTACATATATGGACAGGCTACTAAGAATGGTGTGGTACGAACACAGCTACAGATACAGATACATTTAGACACTCGCGTAGAAATGCCCAGACAACCAAATTTAGTAACACACCAGCGGAGGCAACTAAAAAAAAAAAAAAACCAAACAAAACGAGCAGAAACAACCGCTTACTTTGGTCTCAAGATTTTCTTCAAAGACTTTTCTCCACATTTCTCACAGCTCCATGCCTATATATAGTTATATATATGTATATATAGCTACATACTAGCTGGCCAGGGAAAACCTCAAGTGTCCGAAGTGAAGAGGCTTTGATTAGTAGTTCTGTCGAAGACTTGGCCCCGATTCCGTGGAGGAGTTACTCCTATCTTCCTATCTGTATCTCCAAAGATTGTCGCACGTTTCCCGCTCTACATTTAGTGGGTTTTTTTTTATTTCTTATTATTTAGAGCCCTCTGCAATTATCTAATCAATAGGTTTGCACTGTCTTCGATCGCGGTATCTACAGAGGAAAATGTTTATATTTGTTGATATTTGTACAGATCGGGGCAAATACACACTTCTTGGTGGGGCTGCAAGTGCTTGCTTGGTTTTATTTGAGGTGGTAAAAACTGGAGCTAATCAAAGGGTTTACCTTGGGATTGAGGAAATTGGCCCTATTAACTATGTACATATTAGCTGGCATAGGGGTTCCAAGGGTAAAAATGATTACAGAGATAGGAAACTTAACTATTGCATACTTCACATTGCTCTCAATGAAGTGTTGCAATACTTTTTTCCAAATCAGATACATTTAGGTTCCAAAGATCATCATTTGGCATTAACTAAGCTATTTTGCAATAAACTGTATCCAAAGTAAGCTGCCAAAGTTGGCAGTTCAAGCGGGCTTATGGCTATCGATCATCATCCGAACAATATGTCCGTTTTCGCACCTATCGATCGGCAGCACTTTGATGAAGGCCGAACCGGAGCATCCTAAGCATGATGCGGGCCATTAAATCACTATCTTTGGGGGCTATCTGGCGATCTGGTGGATCAATTTTCACACACCAATCAGCAGAGAGCGCTAATTTCCTCTGCCCACCGATGTGTGCCACCATTTTGAATCGATTTGCATGCATAATCATTGGCTAATTCGCATATTGATAAGCCGCAGAGTTCTGTTTACACCGAAAAAGGTTAAAGTCGGGGGATTTGAGGGAAAAACCCAAATATTTTTTTTTTTTTTTTTTTTTTTGGAAGGGAAGTGGGCTTTCACTCTGAACTCATTTTCGGACAGCTTACAGACAACAACAATATTTATGACCAAATGCAGATTTCCTACACCGTTTCTTGTTTAATTTTTTAGTCTTCAGTCGGTTTTATGTTTTCTGCTTTTTTTTTTTTTTGTTCTTTTGTCAACTCCCTCACAATTTATTAGATAACGTTCGAATTCGGCCCCGGGTATTGTCTTCTTATAAAAACGACAAAATGTCCACGTTGTCGCCTGTCCGCTGGCGATGATGATATGATAATACACGCCCATTGATATATGTACACAATGCTCCCAGTTGGAACTGTGTGGATGGATCCACACATATGTTTATGCTACACGCATGTGCCACACATATCCCAAACACAGCGCAGTCATGATCAACGTGTGTATCTTGCGATGATCATTAGGAACGACATCGGCAATCAGTTTTCGTTGTTTATATAATTATCGTATCTGTGCAGTCGGGTATAGCGTACACACAGTATCTACTTCTTTATTAGCATTTTTACTTCACTAAGTGCCTGGGCTGCATTTTTATTTGGCTTAGTTTTTAGTGGCTTTTCGCTCAGCCGTCGTCGATACGGATTTTAGCATTTAAATTGGTAATTTTGTCTTGGCCTTTTTTTTTCACTCATGACTTGTTGTTGTCGCCCACAGCTTTTTGTCATGATTTGTTTTCGGTTTTCGATTTTCGGCTCTCTGCTTTTTATTTTTATTTTTTATTTTTCTTTGCGAAAGCATTTTGGTTCGCCCAAATGATTTTGTCTGCCGTGTATTTTGTTTTTCTATCTGATGTTTATTACTTTTGCCAAACGAATAAAAATATACCATACACAATATCACTGTGAATAAGCTGACTGTTGTATTTGTTCAAGTGTTTTTTTTTATCTTCTCGCTGTCGTTGGCGTGTGTATAAAAAAGTCAGGGCAAAAAAAAAAAAAAATAAAAAAATAAAAAAAATAAAATGAAAATAACAGAGTCAAAAAGCAAAAGGAGAATAAACCAAAACGCTGCCAGTGGGCGGTCGGAAAATTGAGGTGAAAAATGGGAGTGGGGGCGGAGGTGGCGGTGTGGCAAGCAGTGGGTGGGGTGGGGTGAGGTGGGGTCGTCGAGCAGCTGCAACTCAAGCGATGCGATGCTGCCAAAACCCACGGCACAGTGGAACAAGCACGTTGGTTATTGGGCACATATTGCGGATGGCCAGTATAAAACAATAATAAAAAAATAAAAGACAGCTGTAAAACTAGATTTAATATAAAAAAAATAGTAAATATGCAGTCCCAACACTGGTTCTTTTACCAAAATGCAAATAAAATAGCGACTAAATAGTTTTATTCTTTTAAATCTTTTTTTTTTTTTATAAATTTAAAACTTATTAATAACTAATCTCTTATAAATTCTCGTTAATAAATTCAATTCACGTTACTTTATAAGAAACTTGACTATTTTGCCCCACTGTGACCGTTAGCAAGACAAAGCCAAATGCAGAAGCAAGAGGAAGACAAAACGTTGAAGCTGCACTTTGTCGCGTGTTTATTTGCGGTCTTTGCATTTGTATCTTTCTGCTAAGTTTTCTCTATCGTCGCTGCCGCTGCCTCTGCTTACGGCGCTGCTGCAGCGCTGCCTCCGCAGTGGTGATGTGTGCAATATGCATGTGCGTGGGCAGAGAACGGAAATCGAATGCAGTCGCCGTCGACGTCGCTGCCCGTTTGTCGTAATGTGTTACGTCAAAGCGACCGCACACCACTATAAATACGTAAACTGTAAATGTGTTTGTGTACGTGTAGCGCTAAAAGGTAAAAACGTCGCGCTGTCTGCGGCTACTAATTAGTTAACGTGCCAGCAGCCAACTAGAAACAAGAACAACAACCACATCGGGCAGAACCCATGATAACAGTGGGCAGCGACGCAAATAGCAACATAAATTTCGCACACTTACGTTAACGCACACACACACACACGCTCGCAAGCTCGAATAAAAATCCAATAAGAAACAAAATTGCCAGGCTGTCTGGCAGCCCAGGTCCGTTGCTCTTGTTGTTGTTTTTGCCTCTCTTCTGCCTTTTCCCTCGTTTTTTTTTTGTTCAAAAATAAATTTAATTTTGTAGCCATTAATTTTCCACTCTAGATACGAGAGACGTCGTTCGTATTATTTCAGCCTCTCCGCTTGGGTCCGCTAATTAAATAACTTAAAAAAAATAGAGTTCATAATTGCGCGCTTTGTTCATTTCACAGGCCAACTTTTCTGCTGTTAATCCGACCAAAATGAGCAGAGTTGCCGGAGTTAACTCGACCGCAAATCGGTAGTCACTTGAACTTTCGTTCTGGCGGAAAATCACTTGAATTTAGTAATTAAATTAAAATGGAAACAAGCCTTTATTATGAGTGAGCAAATGAACATAATATAATTAATTTAATAATATATTCCATGTGGTAATCTGGTAACATTTAAAATTTTAATATTACATTTATTCGTTTTTAATAAAATGCTTATCAATTTCTCGGATATTTCCTTTGATATCAACTATAATCTTTAAGTTCAATAGCGTTTTTTACTGGGCAAACAGACCAAGAACTCACTCCATAAGTTTGTTGACTTGCGTATTTACACATTTCACATTTTCAAGTTCAATTTTGCGCAATTAGTAAACATTTATTGTTATTATTATTATTTTCTTTGGCTCCGAACCGTTTCTTCAACACAAATGTGAGTGCTTTTCTCGGTGTGTGTGCATAATAAATTAACGTATTTTTTATCGCTTCAATGATAAACCGTTTTGCTTGATTGGTCTAAGGCGCATAAATAAAGAGTAAATAAAGCGCAACAACTGCTTGTTGTGTTGTTGTTGTTGCTCCATTGTTGTTCGTGTTCTTTGATAAGCGTGAGGCGTGTGATATCAGTGATATCATATGCCAAATATCGTATCCTAACCGTATCTACCTTATTTTGGGTGTGGTGGCCAGCAGTCAGGTGAATTTGCGTTTTCCCTTAAGCTCAGCTGGTCATGAAAATACGCTTAAATGTTTACTCCATGGAAATAGTTTGTATCTTCATCTTTCAGCTTTTATATTCGTTTCGAAATTGCTTAGCCAACATTGAAAAACAAAGATAGTATTTAGGATACAACTCAGTAGCTATTTAAATAAGCTTCACAACCACAAACAGACTAGGGGCTCATATCAAAATATACTTCAGTGCGTTGATACACAAATCACACAACAAAGTAAAAAACAATTAATTTATAGCAACAGCTTTGTAAACAAATGTGTAAGCAGCAGAATTGTCTTTAGAAGAGCTGAGGTAAGTCTACAGTAGAATTGCTCGATTGCTGCATTTTGAATATAACTGAAGACCTCTCCTCCAAATATTCCAGTTCTTTCAAGAAGTCAAATACACATACCATACAAATGAATCTAAGGAAGTATAACTGTCCAAACACTA
Organism: Drosophila sechellia; assembly: GCF_004382195.2. Taxonomy (NCBI): domain Eukaryota; kingdom Metazoa; phylum Arthropoda; class Insecta; order Diptera; family Drosophilidae; genus Drosophila; species Drosophila sechellia. The sequence continues at coordinate 12,239,517 of NC_045950.1, read as the reverse complement.
TATATAATAAGTGTCGCACTTTAAATTGTGATAAATTGAGACCAGAAAATCAGTACTTGAATTGCGTTGATGTTAGTGGCAAGCTTTATAGCCTATACAACCTTTGTGAGGACATTGAAGCTGTGAAATCGCCAAAAAAGAATCAGTCCAAACGAAATAAGCGTCTTAGAATTAGACCTCTTCGATCCAAAAAGGATACAAAAATATCGAACCTGATAAATCCGAATATATTTGAACGCAAATCGCGAAGGCAATTAGCTAAGAATACTTCTGATAAGGGGCTAATGAGTTCTGACGTAGATATGGAACCTCCACTATGTGTGGATCCAATGGAAAGGATCAGCGAAGCCGAGCCTAGTCTGGAAACTGAGAAACCACGACGACCGCGCGGAAGGCCCAAAAAGGTTGTGAAATCCTCTAGTCTTATTGCTTTAGACCATGGCAAGGAGAATTCTATGGAAATAGATGATGAGCAGGTGTCTCTCGCAAGGATATTTAAGGAAGTAAAGCACAAGGTCAGCAAATATTTTGAGGACATGGAAATGGCTGCTGGTTTACGGAAGCACAAGAAAAAGTCGCAGCAACACGGTTATCACCGAAAATTAGGATTAGCTAAGCAGCGTCAACCAGGACGAATCAAAAAGGATTCGAGTAAAAGAAGTACTGATTGCTCAACAACACTGGTATTACGTCGAAGTGCGGGGATTCCAGCAGCAAAACTCAAAAAGGAGCAGCAGCTATTGGAAAGAAACTTGCAGGAGGATAAGAAGAAACAGAATTCCAGAATGGCAGTAGATTGGAAACATTTAGATAGGCCAGAAAAGGTCAAAGAACCAACCATTGTATTACGTCGCAGTGCCCGGATTCAAGCAGCCAAACTCAAGAAAGAGGCATTGGAGGCAGCCAATTTGAGAGAAAGCAAACAGGAGAAACCCAGTACTAGAAAGGTATCATCGAAACCTAGAATCAATCAACTAGTAATGTGTCGTTCATGTTCTAATTGCAACTCGATTACCTATCCTATGCCGCAGTATTTGAACACCATCTTTGAGTGCGCCGATATAAACGGGCGGCTCTATAAACTAAATTAAAATTATTAATGATATTGGATATGGGCACTGATATTCGAAGGAAACATAAGAAAGTAGAAGAAACATCTTTTCGGTGAGGATCTAAACAATATGGTTCATATAATACAAAATTTTCGTGAACAAAATGCATCTTCTTATCTTTGAGATTTTTATATGTGTCCATATTGGTTATTTATAATATAAATTCATAAGTAAAACAAGAAATCGAGTTTTTGTATGTTTTTTTCGGTACTTTGCCCGTTTTGGGCGGCGCTAATCTTATCCTGCACCAGCTGATTTCCCAGAAAAACCTTTGCAAAGTGTGTTCGGCGGTGATATCACGCCTGAGTACGACGAGTGAAAGAATTGCACCGTTTTTACACAAACAGTCAGGCCTTCCGAAATGCGCGGTTATCAGGCAGATGATAAACAAATCGCCCCCTGATATCGCGCTTTTTTACGCTTTATGGTGTTTGTCAAACTGGGAAGGCCTCGTCGCCCAAGCGGAGTACACCTTGGTATCGCCAGTTAGTTTAAGAGACATTGGAAGACTGACGTCTAAAGCTGGATCGCTCACCTTGAACCAAAACGACGACTTGTAATCCCCGCGACTTAAGCTGCTCGTATATTCGAGTATCTGTATCTGTATCTGTGCATCAGATAAAAGCAGAAAAGCCGCAGGAGGAGAGCTCAAGCAGCGCGTTCAAAATTAATCTGCGGCGGCAATAATTTCCGATTTTTGTGCTCTCATGAAAATCCGAAGCATGTCAAATTGTATTCCATTCAAGATGCAAAATAAAGAAAGAGAATAAAAAAACTAAAGCTGGCGCGAAAGACAGAAAAATGCTCACATTGAGCCGACTGTCAAGGGATCTTAACGCAGCGAAGGAAAAAGTAAAGAACCGATCCTGCTTAAGCAGTCTTATGTTGGTATGGAACATGACATCGACTATCTGATGACCTGTACAGAACATACTTACAGATACAGTTTAGGATCTTATACTAAGCTGGTACTAAGCTGGGTGTAGTTTGTAGTTTATGTGCTCAGTAGCTCATAATACTTTACTTTTTTGCTTTATATTCTTACTTTTTTATAAATAATATTTAGATGAAGCTACCGCATACCCTCGTTTTCTTCAAGTTCCTGCTATGAAGTTTCAAAAACTTTGAAGCTGTCAGTCGCTGTGGTCCCAGAATCGCGGCCCACGAAATACAAAAGGCCAGCCAGCTTCGGATCGGGCCAAGTGAGAAAACCAAGCGCGACACCAACACCAAAAACCGGCTGTGGGAAGAATATACCCCCATCCCCATTCCCCACCATCTCATGTCGCGCTCTCGCTCTGCCGCCTTCGGCCATCTCGCTCGCACACTATACAGTGCATTGGGGGCCGCCATTGGGAATTGAATTGGATTTGCAGTCAACGTTGAAATTTCAGTTTGGCTGCCCCTTGCCTTCTTCTCGAAGGTGTGAAGAAAAAATAAAAACACAAAAGGCAAAATAACAACAGCAACAACAACAATAACAACAAAAAAGCGGCCCAGGCACAGCACAAAATTCTGAAAAACTCCAGGAACCAAAAGCCAAAACGAAATCAACTCAAGATCTGCAGGCAGCTACGGAGCAGAAAAACAGAGAACAGAAAACTGGATTGGGCCTCGTTTTCCAAAGACGGCGCAACAACAACTGCACAACTGGGCTGAAAGAGGAAGGGATTCTGGGATTTCACTTGCATTGTTACTGGATATGATCGGTCAAATATACGTATATATATATATATATATATACATGTGTAGGGACTCTATTCCAATGTGTGCGTGTTAGAACGGAGCATCTGTTTCTCGCAAAGAAGGGTCTTTTGATTGGGATTCGCTTCGGGTTTTTCCTCTCAATTCTTTCGAGCGGATTGGGTTGCCCTCTTTTTCTGGAGTTTCTGCCACTTTGGAAATTAAGAATTCAGTGTTAGAAGGGTGTGTGTGTGTGTTTGAGTGTGGGAAAGGTAAAAAGTACTTGGGGTAAATAATAATAATAGAATAATAGACCATGAGCTTGACTTTTTGGGAATGTCCTTTAATCCCTGCTATTGTGCATTCATAAAATCGAAATGCATCGTATAACAATAAACTATTCAACGATGCAGTTTGTTTTCAATGAATGAGAGTTACTGAATAAGCGTGACACAAAGGATATTTAGAGAATATAACATATTTTACATTTACTAGCTTTGAGTTTCAATGGTATAGAGTGAACTTGTTTAAATGGATATTTCCCATACCGATCTTATCTTTGGGATCTCTTAAATGGCATCCCTTTTGAATCAAAACTATTTCCCATTTGCATATAAGCCGAAAAACCCTTAACCCAAAATTGACTTTGACATGTTTGGTACATGGTTCTTATGCTTTTCTTCTCTGGAAAGTGATCCAAGACCAAAGACACATATCCCTAATTCAAGTTACAGCTGTGTAGGTTGCACACTCAACCGCACAGACAAGTAGATAGTGCCAGCATAGATCGTTGCAGTGACAAAGATACGCCGCACGTAGCTACAAGATATACATATGTATGTACGTACGTACGTACACATAATTCCGAGCACCAGAACTATTCAACTTCGAACCGAATCTGATTTCTGAAACTGATTGTGTGTATGCGTTGCCTTCGTTGTTGTTGTGGCCCTTTCTGTGGTGTTCGGGACGTCAGTTAAACGAAAGCCGACAAGAAGGTAGACCCACGAGGAATCCTCCGCTCGCCACACCATATGTACACTGGGGAAAAATCCCTACGTAGTATATGTATATGCTGATCACTTTTAGTACAGATTGTTTCATCATATAAATGCAGCATTTCTTGCTTCTTTTGCTCTTTGCATACCAAATATAATAACTATAAGACTAATTTCTTTGTTTATAATGTAAATGGAAGTTGTAAAATCCCAAATAAGAAGACTTTACTCGTTGAGTTTTTGTAAGAAACTGATTTTATTTGGAAATATCTTCGGTTTAACTAGGTGACATGAGAATCGCATCTTAAAGTAAATGGCCTACGCAGAGGCCTAAGTAAATAGTCCCGGCCTTATCGAGGTCCCACGCTCGGGCACATCTGCCTATCTTGAGCGGCGAGGACCTTATCTGTGGTCTCCCACTAAGGGACTATTTTAGGAGGCGGGGAACGATCTCAAGTGACTGACTCATGTGGTGTGCACATGTTTTTGAGCAATGCACCCATGTCGCCTTAGATAACAAAATCCTAAATATAATTTATCGCTCTCGATTCATTTACATAAGATATGAACGGAGCCCAAAATTGTAAGTCTTTAAATATATTCGTGTTCATGTGTGAACATTCTGCCAAAGGGCCAGCAAAGCTGAGATGTACATTAGTATATTAGTTGCATTTATAACAGTAGTGGACTGTATTTATTTGATATATGTTCATTTATTTTGCAACTAAGATTTCAATGGGCCTAGTTTTTCTGGCTTTTAATTTTATTGGATTACAATTATGGTTTATATTATTTTTAATTCAACAATTTGTACTCAATTAACTTATTTTAAACATTTTGCTTTTTCTATGTAGAAGTACATTTTCTATTAAACAACGATATAGTGGACTGTATATTTTTATTTGTTATATTATTTTATTGTTTATTTACTATTGATATTTATAGTACTGGCAACGGACCTGCAAAGGTTATTGCTTGCATTCTTTGTTGCACAGCACATTTCCGTATGAAATATATTATTAATACTATCATTAGTATTAAAGCAATAATTAATCCAGCATGTCCGGAAATATGATGGAAATGTAAATCTTTCAATTTTTGATGGTTCTCTTTCATAAATTTAATTTCATTATTCAATCGTTCAAATTCCTCAGTATGATTTAATATTGATAGTTTCAGCGGATCCCAAATAATCTTCGGCACTTCACTAACTTCTCCTATATAAGGTGTTGATAATAATTCTTCACTTTCGGACTGAATGTTATGGTGGGCAACTAGAATTTTATCGTCGGTTCTTGCCGTACAATATGGCGCAATGCTTAAAACTCCTTGCTGAGGCAAATCAAACAATTCAATTTGAGAGCCAGTACATTGCAGACGGACTTTTGAATTCGCAGGAACCTTAAACAACCAACTACTTTTCTTTTCTAACTCTACCCAGCAATCTTTCTTCATTTTTTGGATAAGTCTCCACCTATCCAAATTTCCGATTTTTTCATCTTCCATTGGTTCGACTATTTCTAAAGGTGGTCTTCCAATTAAAAAATGACCTGGTGTTAAAACTTCTTGTTGGTCCTTCTCACTAACTATAGTGTATAATGGCCTTGAATTTAAGCATGCTTCTATTTGACATAAAAGAGTTGACATTTCTTCGTAAGTCAAAATAGTGTCGCCGATTATACGCTTTAAATGGTATTTCATTGACTTAACTCCAGCTTCCCAAATACCTCCGAAGTGAGGTCCTGCCGGGGGAATAAAATGCCAATCAATCCTGTCCTTTTCAAGCTGCGCTGCAATCGTTATATTTTCTTGTATTGCATTAATATTCTTGTTATTATTAATCATTTTCTTTACAGGTTTTACTTCCTGTGAGAATGATGATATAGAATTGAGCCTTTGCTCTAAAAAGTCCATGACATCAGAAAGTGCCTGTATTTCTTTTGTCTTTTTAACATGGCTTTCATATAAATTGAGTGATTCTTTATTGAATTTCCGAAGAATTATGTGAGCGAAAATTGCATCCACATCTTCTGGTAATTGTGCCTTTAATTTTATAATATAAATTGACTCGTTAATCGTGTCAATAAATGTCTTTATTTGCTTATTGGATTCTAAATTTAAATTTGGCATATCCATAAGCCTATTCATATGATCTGAGAATATGTTTCTTTTATTCTCATATCGCTTGGTCAAAAACTCCCAAGTGGCTTCATAATTTTCTCCAGAGCCGAGCAGTAAATGAGTAACCACATTTCTGGCTTCTCCTTTTAATGCTGACTTTAGATAATTAAATTTGAGAGAAGGACTGAGATCCTCTCTCACATGTATGAGCTCTGTAAAGAGTTCATTAAAAAGATCCCATTCTTTGGAATCACCAAAGAAAGTGGGAATCTGTATTTTAGGCAGGGTTGGTAACTCCTCCGCCTTAACAACCGTCGACATTTCAGCTTTATTTATTGTGCCACTGAGTCGACTATTAATGGCTGTAAGAATATTTTGTTTGTCAAATTCAAGTTCGCTAATTTCTTCTTCGAATAGCGAGCTCTCAAAATGACTATTCACCTGTTCAATCAGGTTATCTATTTTATGCCATAAAAATTCAATTTTATTTTTCCTTATTTTAAGGAAATCTGGACTACTGTCTATTAGTTTAGACGTATCTTCTAGATATACTCGAAATTGGCCAACATTATTTCGAAATGCCTGCTCTACTTTTAAAGCGTTGTTTTGTGCTATACCCTCTTTTTCAGGGTGACCACACATTTCAAGGTTTAATGTAGGGGGAGGGTTTGATTTAGGGACAGTGTTTGATTTAGGGAAAGTGTTTTCTACCGACTCGCCCTTAATTTTTTCATTTTTATTTTTAATTTTTTCTAACACCATCATTATTAAATCATACTGCTTCGCGTTAAAATATTCATGATCGACAACGCCGATCTTTAACAAATTGCTATGATTAGCAATGAAACATTTTTGAAGCTCATTTAATTTTAGAATTTCTACATCTGCTAATGTTGGTTTTACTTCCAACTTTCTAATTTCCAAAATAATTTCGGACTGCTTCTTAAGGAATTGAATAGTCTTTTCTGACATCATTTTGAAAATTTTTTGTAATTTCTTAATATATATAGTACGTGTATATGTATTTTATATGTATTTATATATATATGTGTGTTTGGATAAACAGAAAATTCTTGTTTTGACTTAGCTGATGTCGTTGTTGTTGCTGCTGCTGTTGCTGCTGTTGTTGCTGCTGTTGCTACTGCTGTTGCTGCTTCTGCTGCTGCTGTTGTTGCTGCTTCTGCTGCTGGTAGAGGCTCCTTTGAATTTGACTTCCTTCTCTTCTTTAAGGCTCCGTCGATGTTTAAAGATGATTTTTTTTTTTTTTTTATTTGGCACGTTTTATTATTTTTGTAGTCCAGTCAGATTTTTTGTTTTTTAGCCATTTATTTCGGCATTTATGCTCTTTTGGCATATACACTGCACTCTATTTATGAGCTGATTTAATGCTATTAGAGCATTTATAAGGCACTGTTTTCAGGCACTTTTTATTTAATTTATGCTCTTATGGCATATACACTGCACTCTATTTATGAGCTGATTTAATGCTATTAGAGCATTTATAAGGCACTTTTGTTATGCACTTTTTAATTTCACAATTGCTGATGTATGGCCTCAAGCACGCCTTACCACAATTTATAATGGTACACAAAGCAACCTTTAGCTATAGACTATAAGGTGCTTGTTTTAAAACATAAAAGATTCTTTTGTATCTTTTTGCTTTTTATATTTATACTCTGTTCCTTACCTTTGGTAGGGGGAAACAAGAGTCACTTATTTTTGCTACCTTTAGCTGTAAGATGCTTAAAGGAGCTGGCCTTTCTCTGAGTTCCTTACCTTTGGTAGGGGGAAACTGCAGAGTCGATTAAAGGCTCGAAGGACCAAATGTAAAATCCCAAATAAGAAGACTTTACTCGTTGAGTTTTTGTAAGAAACTGATTTTATTTGGAAATATCTTCGGTTTAACTAGGTGACATGAGAATCGCATCTTAAAGTAAATGGCCTACGCAGAGGCCTAAGTAAATAGTCCCGGCCTTATCGAGGTCCCACGCTCGGGCACATCTGCCTATCTTGAGCGGCGAGGACCTTATCTGTGGTCTCCCACTAAGGGACTATTTTAGGAGGCGGGGAACGATCTCAAGTGACTGACTCATGTGGTGTGCACATGTTTTTGAGCAATGCACCCATGTCGCCTTAGATAACAAAATCCTAAATATAATTTATCGCTCTCGATTCATTTACATAAGATATGAACGGAGCCCAAAATTGTAAGTCTTTAAATATATTCGTGTTCATGTGTGAACAGAAGTTATACTCCCTTTTCTGATAATTAAACCTATAAGATAGATGCAATTGCTCTTTCCATACCAAATTTCATATCTATCAAATCTGTTACTAAGTTGCATACGATGCCAAGAAGATGGGTCTCATCTCTCGATCGGTGTGTTTTTCTCTCTGTACGGCATGGTGCATGCCCCACACTCCTGCCACACACTTTAAGCCGCCTGCTTGAACGTCGGCTTAAATTGGTTTTTATTGTTGTTGCACATGATGTCCATTGTTGGTGGTGTTGGCCCTCGTAGCTTCGTTTTGACCATATTTCTTGTCCGTGCTCCGCTTGCCGTTTTACCTTTCTTTGAAGTCGCATTTAATTCTTTGAGTTTCTTATTCTGTTTAGTTTTTTTTATGTTTTTTTGTTTCGTTTATTTCTTATTTTTTTCATGCCAGACCTTTGAGGATTGAAGACGACGACGACGACGTTGGGTTGTCTGGTCGAGGTGTGAAGAAAAGAATTTTTCTGCGCAATAATCTTGATGCCTTTTTAAGATTTGTTGCTGCCGTGGAGCTGTGCTCCTCTCCTTTTTGGAGGAGACTTGCGGCATCCGAGGGGAGCTGGGCGAACTGCATACGTTATTCTGCTTGGGTTTCTTTTTTGGTGCGATTCGTTTCAGTTGAATAATGGTTTGAGTTTAAGGAAATTTACGCCATAAAATGCTGAAATAATTGGATACACTCGCACAGCCCCGGCATCTCCGATCTCGCACCACACTTCGAGTGCATTTCAAATTGCTAATGATGAGGAGCCGGGCAATGGCCATAGCTTGCCTCCATCATTGCGAGATGCTTTCGTGAGACAAGCGACATGCCATGGTCAAGTCTTTGGCCAGTTCCCCAGGGCCAGCGCACCACCATCAGCCCATCATCCATCCAGACCATCCAACCCAAGCAGATCCAGAGCCAACCCAGGAACCCCATTCACTCCATGCGACCCAGCGGAGCATTAAATGCATTTATTTATGAGACCACCTGATGCAATCTACGACTGAAATTGCACAGCACATATGCATATGATGCGATGGTGATACTGAATTTAGCTAGAATTCACACCTCGCTTTGACCAGGCGGTTGCATAATAATATATTATGCTCAGGTACTGAATCTAAGCTCCTACCTCTTCTGCTACTTGCAACTTGTGGGCTGAAATGCCATAAATCTTCAAAAGAAGTTTTGCAAAAGCTGACAGATTCTTAGAAAATCTAAACCATTTGTTTGAATTTTAAAGGATATTTTTTGCTTAATGTGAGCTTTTATATATTAAAACATTTGCCAACTAAAAACTGTACGTTTAGCATGCCTCATTCTCTATTAAATACATTATGCAAAGTAGAATCTGAAGAGCCATTAGTGCAAAAATGATGGGGAGAACCGCCTTATGACCAAATAATCTCGATATTTCCCTTTTCCAGGGGCCATGGAACCCAAAATGCAGAGTTGGGGAAATTCCTGCTGCTTGGACTTGCTTATCGGGCCAAGTAGAATCTTACAAATACAAATTGCATCGACGCCTTGCTGTCCGATGGGGCTTTTGTGTACCTAATCGCTTTGCCCGCCCCGCCTCCTCCTCCTCCTACCCCCATCCCACCTTCTCCATCAGATTTTAGACGGCCCTTGTAACAGAAAGAGCAGTCAGATGCAACAACACGAACTAGTTGCACTAATCATAAAATCCCCCATCAATGTTAAAATGTATAAATGCAAAAATGGAAACGGCACGAACAGCCATCTGAGGAGCTCACGAATGTGGGCACAGAAACAGAACCTCATAACTAAATTGCATTAAGTGTAATTATAACTAATTAGAAAACGGCAGAAAGCGGAATCTATATAAAAAAAAAACAAGAGAGAATGCTATAGTCGAGTTCCCCGACTATCAGATACCCGTTACCGTCATGCGGACAGATGGACATATCCATATCGACACGGCTATTGATCCTGATCAATAATGTATATACTTTATATATACATACACGGATAAAGTCGGAAAGTCCTTCAGCTTGTTACATACTTTCCAACGAATCTAGTATACCCTTTTATTCTACAAGTAATGGGCATAATAACTCAATAGCCAACCAACTGGGCGTAGAATAACTGGCACAGCGCTAAAAACAATAAGGTATGTAGAATGTGGAAAAAACATTTTTTTGTTTTTAGAAATTGCCACTGGAAAGTTATTAGAAGCAGTGGAAATGATTATTCCACGATTAGTTCCAGCGAAAAACAAACGTACACGAATGCGAATGCCATTAAAATCAATCTGCGAACTTTTCGTGTTATTGAGGAAATGTCAGTTGACTCAGCATGTGAATCGCTTGTGGATAATAATGCAATAAAAACATTGGGCATATCCGCTAGATATTAATTATATTATATTTTCGGAAAATTGTGAAACTATAGAAACAGAGCACAAGTAAATAATATAGTATATAATATAGAAAGCTTAGGTAACTTTAATTGAACCTTTTCGGGACTGGAAGTAGACAAAGATCACATCACATCGTTTCCTCAACGTGTTCTTGATCAATTCCACAGTGTTTTGCTCATGTTTTCAAATTGATTGATGGAATTTAGCTGCCCATTTCCAGTCTTAAATTGTCCGGGCTCTTTTATTGCGATCTCTGTGGCTTTTTAGGCGGCTGGTTTGGCCTGCCAGCCATTTACTCTATTCAACGTATTCAGCATTTACCTCCGACCCCAATCTGCGCCACAAATCTGAATGTGAGATACCGCAGATTAGCGATCGAGGGGGGCGAACTGGGTGGAAGAGGGGTGTGGGCACAATGAACTCGGGGGATCCAGCGAAATAAATCATTTAATATAGCGCGCCATTTATCATCTAACATGGCCATACCCGGTATATCGGTGTGAACCCAACTTTTTCTGGAGCCTATTTCTGGATACTTGAAACATTGGACTGGACTCTGCTTGAGTTCTTTTAATAACTTGAAAATTGTATAGGGAACTTAGTTATATGTTGTCTCTGTTTAACTTACTACATATGAGTATTTACATATTTTAATAATAATATATAATAAACCTATTTAAGCTGCACTGCAACAATTAAAATCAATTATATTATAGAATAATAGCCAACTAAACAGGAATTAACAAAGTGAACGTAGAAATCGGCGAAACTCAATTGGTAACTTAATTAGGCGGCGGAATGCGGCATTTACTTACCTATTCAAAGTGACGGCGAACGGTGAACGGTGGGCGGGGGGTGTGGGCGTTTGTGTAAACAAGCGGGCGTGAGCGAAAGAGAGGGACAGCTAGCGAAAGAGACAGAACAGAGCCCTAGTGTCTGCGGCGGCAAACTATTACGTACGTCGCGCTTATACACACATTTGCGGCGATGTGCGAAGGAAATGTACAAATGTTTGGCTGTCTGTTTTGTTTGTCTATCTCTTGCGTCGATGATGTTGATGATGATTCCCGATTCTGATTCCTATTGCTATTCCGAGAGTCCAAATCCAAATCCGAATCCCGCTTGTTGTTTATTCGTCACTTTTAACACGTTCGATTCTAAACGACGACGTCACTGCGCGCACACGCACACATGCACAGCTTATTTTTATTTGCCGCCCATGTATTGGTGTATTTTTCCTCAATTGCGGTGGCGGCAAGCTCACACACACACACACGCATACACGTGCACGCACACCCGAGCACTCATTGACGAGAACAACAACAGTGGACGTAATGCGTGATTTTCGATGGAGTAGAGAGACGGAGGCGGGGGGGCCTATTTGTTGCTACTTTGTTTGCTGCCTCTCTCAGTTTTGTTCTAAAACCGCGATTTGTTCACTTATCAGGCAAAGGCTCGTTGGCGTTTTAATCGTTGCCACAAGCATATGTATGTTGTTTTCTTTATATTTTGGTTTTTTTTTTTTGTTATTGCCGTGATTTTATGTTCACACACGCTATCTCCGTCGCTCGCACGCAAGAACTTCTGTGGATTTGAGCAGCGCACTTGCAATTGGCGCACGGAAACCGATTCGTATTGGCTTTGTGGCGGCGCACGCTTTGATCATTTACCAAAGTTATTTACCCCGATCTTGTTTTCAATTAATTGATTGCAGCAGCGACGCGCACGAACGAACTGCTTGCCGTGAAAATTGAACACAGAGTGACCGTGATTACAGAGTGGAGAAATACGTAGCGGTGGAAACGTGCTATAAATAACCACACATAACGCACTAAATAATCACTACAAATTGAAACACTTACTTTAAAACTGCAACTACATAGAACATAAATAATTTTATTTATTTTATTAATGCAGTATTTTTAATTTTTAAGTAATATTTAAGCCTTAAGCACTTTATATACAGTGCTGTAAAATACGCCCCTTTTGCCGGCACGTAATGTAACGGTACTTTAATTACATTATGTTTATATACATTTTCGTTACATTTCGTTTCAAGATGCTGCGCTATCTCATCATAAAGTTGTTAACACACTACAGCGCAATAATTGTCAAATAAAGCTGATTTTATGTAATAAGTTAAGCAAAATGAAGTTTAAATACGAAAACGTTTTAATTCTTTCCAAATTGACAAACTGGTATCCCACAACATAGTGTTGCAAAACAACGGACTGGCTCAGCTGTTCCGCCCATCGCCAAAATGTTATTAAATAAGCTGCCCAGGATAACGCAACTACTCGCCAGGGATCCCAAGGATCAGCGAGGCATCTGGGGCTATGTGGCTGTCGCCTTCAACCAGGTGGACGCGGAGCGGCTATCAAAAGTGGGCGCCAACCGCCTGTGCGCCGAGTGGATTATTAAAAACGGAGGCGGAGTGCGCTTTGTGGAGAGTCCCTCCAGGCTGTGGAAGGATTACAACTCGTTGCCGGGAGAGAATACACAGTTCTGCATCAAAGTGGTGGACGCGTCAAATTCGTCAATCATGAAAATAGGACTTGAGCACTTAAAGGACTGCCAGAGCATCGACACAGTCATCTTCCACAATTGCAAGCACTTGGAGAACGATGGCTTGGAGGGTCTTCATCACATCAGCAGCTCCCTGCAGCGACTCCAGGTCTCCGGTTGTTACAACATCACAGACTCCGGCCTTGCTGTGATTGGGGAGCTCAAGAATCTGCGACAACTGCTCATATTCGATATGATTTTCGTGAAGAACATGGAGGCTGTAGCCGCCTCTCTGAAGAAACAGCTTCCCAGCTGTGATATCAAGGCTACCAAGATGGGCCTAACTCTGAAGCCCAAAGAATAATCCTCAGCAGAACACGAACTTATTGGTTTGGTCCAATGTTGTCAATAAGTCCTTTTGCAGTGTTGAGAAAAGATGAAAAGCTATGGCTTGCACAGTGGGTAAAAATTGGCAATATGTTCTATAAGTTTAATAGTCATAAAACTCAAATAAAATGTTATTGAATAGAATTAACTCCTTTAATTCATAAATATATTTATTGACACATGAGCTATACTTTAAATATATAGGCTTATTGCTATTATTATATTATTGGTCAATAGCCAACACTGTCATATCAGTATTTTTGGTTGACCGTTATACGGTCATGTTATCTTTGGAATAAGAGGAAAAGGACAATATGTGAAAATAGCAGTAAAATGACAAAAATAAAGAATCTGCTGAGTTTTGTGACCCAGTCACGGGCCATATCGCACACCAATCCCAGGGAACATTTACTTAACTGCCTGACCTACGGGCTACTGGTGATTGTAGCGCTCTGCGCGGGTTTTCTGCTTTGGGATCTCTCCAGCAGCCCACGGGATGCATTTTTCCATGGGAAAAGGGACTCGCACACGTTGATTCTCGACCTGGAGCACATCCAGGAGGTCGGCGTAAATCCGGAGGCCGAACAGCGGGCACGGAATGTAAACTGCACCTTCTGGGACTGCCTGAACATCTACAAATGCGAGCACGACCGCCTAAAGGTCTACATCTATCCGCTGCAGGAGTTTGTTGACGAGCAGAGCGACAAAACGGCCACCACCCTGTCCAGCGAGTACTTCCAAATATTGGAGGCGGTGCTCAAAAGTCGCTACTACACGTCCAATCCGAACGAAGCGTGCCTGTTTCTGCCCAGTTTGGATCTGCTGAACCAGAATGTCTTCGACAAGCACTTGGCGGGCTCTGCCTTGGCTTCCCTGGACTTCTGGGATCGTGGTGCCAACCACCTCATCTTTAACATGCTGCCCGGCGGTGCTCCATCCTATAACACTGTGCTGGACGTGAATACGGATAATGCCATCATTTTTGGCGGTGGCTTTGACTCTTGGTCTTATCGCCCGGGCTTTGATGTCGCCATTCCAGTCTGGAGTCCACGATTGGTGCGGCAACATGCACATGCGACGGCTCAGAGGAAGTTCCTATTGGTAGTAGCCCAGCTGAACATCCTTCCGCGCTTTGTGAGGACTCTGAGGGAGTTATCACTGGCCCACAGCGAGCAGTTGCTTCTTTTGGGTGCCTGCGAAAACTTGGATCTCACAATGCGCTGCCCTTTGTCGCAGCACCACAAATCGCTGGAGTATCCTCGGCTGCTGTCACGCGGTAAATTTTGCCTGCTAGGTCGCAGTCTTCGCATGGGTCAACCCGATCTAGTGGAGATTATGTCTCAGCACTGTATTCCCGTAATTGCCGTGGACAACTATGTGCTACCCTTCGAGGATGTGATTGACTGGTCTCTGGCCTCCGTTCGTGTACGCGAAAACGAGCTGCATTCCGTAATGCAAAAGCTAAAAGCAATATCGAGTGTTAAGATAGTTGAAATGCAAAAGCAAGTGCAGTGGTTGTTCTCCAAGTACTTCAAGGATCTGAAGACTGTGACACTGACTGCTCTTGAGGTGCTGGAGAGTAGGATCTTTCCGCTGCGAGCCCGTAGCAGTCGCCAGTGGAATACCATTGACACCAACGCTCGTTCCACTTTCAATCCTCTTTTCCTTCCCTCGCTGGCACCAAAGTCACAGGGCTTTACCGCCGTCATCCTCACCTACGACCGCGTGGAGAGTCTGTTCCTGCTGATTCAGAAGCTCGCTGTGGTGCCATCATTGCAAAGCATCTTAGTCATTTGGAATAATCAGAAAAAGTCCCCCCCGCACTGTGAGTTCTTTAAAAGTCCTCAACTAGAACATAAGTAATAATCCCTTATATTTCTTGATTAGTATCCACCTTTCCATCTATATCGAAACCTCTGAAAATTCGGCAAACCAAGGAGAACAAGCTATCCAATCGTTTCTATCCATATCCAGAAATAGAAACGGAAGCTATCTTAACCATAGACGATGACATCATAATGCTGACCACTGATGAGTTGGATTTTGGGTAAATATGAGTTGTATTTCAAGATAATTCGCGACTAATCATTATTATTTTGCAGCTATGAAGTTTGGCGAGAGTTTCCTGATCACATTGTGGGCTTTCCCAGTCGAATTCATGTTTGGGAAAATGTCACGATGCGCTGGCACTACGAATCGGAGTGGACAAACCAGATATCAATGGTTCTTACCGGCGCTGCCTTCCATCACAAGTACTGGAGTCACATGTATACACATGCCATGCCGGGAGATATCAAGGATTGGGTGGATGAGCATATGAACTGCGAGGACATTGCCATGAACTTTCTGGTGGCCAACATCACCAACAATCCGCCCATTAAGGTTACTCCTCGAAAGAAGTTTAAGTGCCCGGAGTGCACCAATACGGAAATGCTTTCCGCCGATCTGAACCACATGCGTGAACGTTCGGCTTGCATTGATCGCTTCTCCAAAATCTACGGCCGCATGCCACTTCGCACGGTGGAGTTCCGAGCGGACCCTGTGTTGTTCCGGGACAATTTCCCGGACAAGTTGAAGCGCTACAATGATATTGGTAGCTTATAAGGGTTCTTAGCTTTGAGGCCAACATTCCAGAGGAACCTATGCAGATATACCAAAGACTTCTGAGGATACCGCTTATATCTAATGGAAATCTAATGTTCGATTATATCATAGCAATACCTTAACGGATAAAGAGGCCAACTTATTTGGATCTCGCTTAGAAAATCAATTTGGTCATTGAGATGTGATAGATGTGACTATTGGAGGCAGGTCCGGTTTTATGTTTGACTTCTCATTGGTACTCAAAAATCCAAGTGTTCAATTTGGATTCTCACATAATTATCAAAATAGTTTGAATATTCTTTAGAACAATTAATTGAATTAACGTCCGTTCTTTGGACTTACTTTAAGTTATTATTATTGTAGTTGTAGGTCGTTATATTGGCAGCTTATATCTAGACTTTATTTTGATTTCAAATCAATAATTTAAAAAACTAAAACTGGTCTGTAAATAAAAATTAAAATAATCATATCATAGAAAAACTATTTTATTAGATGGATTGCTTCAAGCTGGGAACTGAAATCTCTTGCATTAACTAAATGGTACGAAGGTTTTGAATCGGATAAATGCTAATATCATTAACATGGTGGCTCTGATCTTAGGTCTCAGGCTTTCTCAATTGATGCCAAATACTCTTTGTAGCGCTGTTCCTGCTGCTGTTGGAGTTTCTGCAGCTTCTTGATCTGTCCTTTGCTGACCTCTTTGCCCTCCTTGTCGTGAGTGGGAAGGCCCTACAAAAAATTGTGTAAAATGCTATCATATTTTGAACTTGGGTTTTAATATTGCATGGCTTACATTTTCGTCGAACGCTGAGTACTTTTCGGTTTCGCCCAGGAACATTTCCTTGGGATTGACACGTCGCTGGGCTTCTTTGGCCGCAGCAGCCTCCGCAGCCGCCTGCTTTTTGCGCTCCTTTTCTGCTGCCTTCTCCGCTTCGGCAGCCAGCTTTGCCTCCCGTTCTCGTAAAAGTGAGTCGCGATCGACCAGCTTCACGGCGTACTTTCCAATATCCTTGTCCTCCAGTCGCACGCCCAAATTTGGCAGCACATTGTCGCGTAGATCATCGCAGAGCTTCAGGATGTCAAAGGCCTTAAGGGTTTTGGCTTGCTCCCGCACCAAGTAACGGAATTCAGCCAGCGATTGAACGTAAGGCAAAACCGTAGTTTCCAAATCTGCCCCGGCAGCTTGTGCTCCTGAGCCACCACTGACGGGGAAGCCAATGCCACCGCGAGGACCAGATATTGCGCCAAACACGTGCAACAGATCCGTGATATATGTGGCCACGTTTCGGAGCAGCAGACAGTTGAGTCTAGTCTTGTTGTCGCGAATGTAGACATTGGACACAGTTACCAGATCCCGAATGGCGTCAAGGGCGCTGCGAGTATCAATGTTGTCTGCGAGAATAGATTGAACAATATTATATATTTAAGGGCGATTTAATCCATTGATTACTCACCGCACAAGCTAGCATGTACTAGGACCTGAGCATTGGAGAATTTCTTCTGCAAAGCCGCCTCAACTTCTGTCCAGGCATCAAACTGCCGGCGGGGCTCTTCGGAGAGCACATGCCTAGTCAGATCCTTGACATTCAGGAAGAACTCCTGCAACAAATACAGGTTAAATCAAAAACATAAACTCAAAATTACTTCGTCTTACATTGAGGAACTTTTCGTATTGGGTGGCCATTTCCATGGTGTTTTCTGAGTAGTCAAGCGTATCCTTCCATGAGTGCAGCAGGAATGCCAGTCGCAGCTGAGTGGCGGAGTGTTTCTTTAGAGCTTCCTGGATGGTGACAAAGTTCTTCAGCGATTTGGACATCTTGCAGCCAGCGATGGTGAGGTGACCCGTATGCAGGAAGTACTTAACCCACTCCGACTCATTAAAAGCGGCCTCTGATTGGGCCAGCTCGTTGTCGTGATGGGGGAACTTTAAGTCCACACCGCCAGTGTGTATATCAAACGTGGACCCAAAGATATCCGAGGCCATGGCCGAGCATTCAATGTGCCAGCCTGGACGGCCCTTGCCCCACGGGCTATCCCACCAGGGTTCGCCGGCTTTGCTCGCCTTCCACAAGGCAAAGTCATTGGCAGAACGCTTCTCAGAGAGCCGGTCCTCCGCGACGGACAGATCGCCTTCACCTTCCTGCAGGGACTTGGTGTCGCCATATGCTTCTGGCACCAGCTTAGCATAATGATGCTTTTCCCTCTTGTCGAAGCCATTTACATCGAAGTAAACGGAGTTGTTGGCTGCATAAGCCAAGCCGTTGTCGATAATCTTTTGAATGAAGGTGACGATTTGTGGCACGTACTCCGAAACTCGAGTTAAAACATCTGGCGGGAGAATCTTTAAACATGGAATTAGCAAATGATTCAACTTTGTTAGTGCTGCGATGACTCACATTCAGCGATTTCATGTCGTTGTGGAACTGATCTTCCCAGTAGCGCGGCAGTGCCTCAAATACTGCATTATCATTGATCTGAGCGCCCTTTAGCGAGTCCAACCAGTCGGAGATTGGATCCTTGGCTTCGTTAAGGTAGAGCAGCCGCTTCTCGGAGATCTCCCGCTCATCGCCCTTGCCAACCGCCTTGGTCAGCGCCTCCACTGCATCGTTCATCCGCTGCAGTGTCTTGTCGAGCATAATCTTCTTGTCGGGATCTGTATTCTTGGCGCATGTATCCTGAAACCGCTGCAGTACCTCCTTTTGCTGACCCAGCAGCTCATCCAGGGGCAACTTTTGCGCCTCAGCAGCGTACTCCTCGAAGAGATGATTCTGCCGCGCACGCCTTATGATCTTGTCGTCGATGTCCGTAATGTTCATCACATAGTGGATGTTGTAGCCAAAATAGTCGGACAGAATGCGCCGCAGAATGTCGAAGGAAATGTAAGATCTGTGTAGTACGTCGGGGGAAGATAAGATTAAATGTACAGATGGTGATGTGGCGACCAAACCTACCTGGCATGCCCCATGTGGGAGGCATCGTAGACGGTGGGTCCGCAGCTATACCACGTTACATTATTTCCGTCCAGCGGCACGAAGTCCTCCTTCTGTCGCGTGAGGCTGTTGAACAGCTTCAGTTTCGGCCGATCCACCGCCTCGGGAGCTTGCCACGCCGGTTGCCCACGTTTCGACATTATCTTTCCGTTCTATATATGCGCACGTATAAACAGTCAGTCGCTTCTGCACTTGCAAATGCGGCAAAGTTTCATCAGCTTGTGAGCAACAGCTGGTTGTTGCCAGGTGGCAGCGCCGCAGGGAGTTGCCACACTGGCTATGTATTGAATGGATTTCTAACGGTTTTTATTTTATTTTAATAACCCAGGCATGCTCTGCTACGTCAGTTTCAGGAGGAGATTACTAGTCCTCGAAGGCAGGCGTTTAAGGATGTGCAGTCCAGTTTCGTAGGAAAGGAGGATGCGGAAGCGATTATCTGAGCAAAAAGGATGGTAACAATAAGAATATCAGAATAAATTGAACACGATACTGATATTATTTATAACACCTTTGAGAACATTGGATTTTTAAGGATTTAATAAACTAACGTAATCAGACTCCTTTCTATTTTGCGTTCTTTTTTTTGGAACCCCCGCCGGTGGCTTTTTGAGTGCGTCCCAACTGCATTTCCTTTAACTTAGCATCCAGCCGCTTTTTCGCATTCTTCACATCCTCCTCCTGCCTGATGGTTTTTGCAGGCTTCGGGTGCAGGAACTTCTTGCGCTCGTCCCGCTTGATCTCCTCGCCACATCCGTGCACCTCTGGCAGTCCGTGCTTGAAGCAGAATCTCTTCTTGCAATGCTGACAGTCCTGGCCCATCAGGCTGGTTTTGGTCTTGCAGCGCGGATAGTCGCAGAGGTTATCCACTTCCTTGACGGCTGTCAGCACATCGTCCAGCTTGAGATCCACCACCTGGCTGGGAATCCGCTCCAGCAGCTCCAATGTGTTGTTTGTCCCATAGTCAACTCGTTTTCCTGGTTTTGCGGGCGGGAACAGGGGAGCATCTTCAGTTTTCGACGAGGTAGAGGGTTTGTTTGGATCGTCTGCGAAAAATCATCTCATTAATGACCAAAACTTAAGCATTTATTGCGACAGTTAGCACCTGCCATTGAAAAATCTCTCAAATTCGCCTAATATTTATGATGTTTTGCTAATTTCGTTTAATTTACATTTAAAGTCTAGAGATGAGAGTTGCAAGTCGTAAACAGCTGACTGCTAATCGATAGATCGATTGAGACCAAGCAGTGCAAGCAGGTGAATTTTAATTATTTGACATCTTTTAAAGATATTGCAAAGCTACTATTTAAAATAAATCATGATAAGCTTTAGAAACATGTTTTTAATGTGAAATTATTTTCCCACTTTAATACGATCCACAAAAGGAATTAAACACCCCACAGATTAAATACTTCAGTAATGTTATTGTCGATTTATCTAGTTACTACACGCAGGTCAATAAACTTTATAAAGCTTAAATTATTTAACCAATCTTCGACGGCTTTCAATAGTGCGTAATTTTTGTAAACTTTTTACTTTAATGTGGAACATTCATTTCCGGTGTATAATATGTGTATATCCATCTAAAAGCCGCGTATATACGTTTAGTAATTGCAATTGTTGTTGGTTTGATTTAAATGCCAATGGTGCAGACATCTGTGATCCAGCTTCGGGATTCCTAAATCGCATGCCCAATATATGTACATAGCTAGTCGTTGTACGTATCTATCCAATGGTACGTTCTATGGTACGATTACAATTTGTTGTCACAAGGACAAGCTGCGCTTTCTCCTGCTCCGGTGATCGCGGCATGGATCGCCTTGGCCACATATTCAACGTTGCCCGTATTCAGGCCACTCATGCTGATGCGTCCCGTCTTTAGCAGGTAAATGTGGTACCGGTCGATCAGCACGCGAACGTGGCTCTCGTTCAGACCGGTGTAGGAGAACATGCCGATCTGGTTGACAATGTGATCCCAGGTGCCGGGTGTGCCCAAGGCCACCAGCTTGTCACGCAGAGCCGTACGCATCTCGCGGATGCGGCTCGACATAGCCTGGATGGAGGCCATCCACTCCTTGCGCAGCTCCGGTGTGTTTAGGACTTTGGAAACGATGCGAGCTCCATACGCGGGCGGATTCGAGTACTGTCCACGAATGAGCAGCGTCAGCTGAGAGTGAACCGCTGCCTTGGTAGCGCCATTCTTTTGCACCACCGTCAGGTTGCCGGCACGTTCGCAGTAGAGACCAAAGTTCTTGGCGAACGACTGGCAGGCGAAGAGCTCGAAGCCACGCTGCACGAAAAACCTAACGGCCCAGGCATCGCGATCGGGATCACCACTGGCAAAGCCTTGGTAAGCCGAGTCGAATAGCGGGAACAACTTCTTCTTCTCCATCAGATCGGCCAGCTCGGTCCACTGCTCCTGGGTGGGATCAATGCCGGTGGGATTGTGGGCACAGGCGTGCAGAATGATCACAGCACCGGGCGGAGCATCGTTCAGATCGGCCAGCATGTTCTTGAAGTCCAACTGGCGTTTATTTTGGTCCCAGTAGCGGTACGATTTCACGGTCGTAAAGCCGGCATCGCAAAAGATCTTGTGGTGATTCTCCCACGTGGGGTTCGAGTAGTAAACCACATTGCGATTCAGTTGTGTGTGCAGGAAATCGGCGGCAATGCGCAGGGCACCCGTGCCGGAAATGGTCTGCACTCCAAAGGCCTACAAGAATAAATCAGTCTAATAAAAGAGTACATATTTTTAGGATGAGCCCCAACTTACGCGATTCTCCTTGATGGCAGGGGAATCAGCACCCAGAACCAATTCAGTGGCCGCATTGGTGAATGTCTCGAGTCCTGCAAAACAGAATCATTGTGTTTACTGATTTACTATGATGAAATGCTTGCATTTACTCACCAGTCACTGGCAAATACTCGTGGTTAACCTGCTCATCGCTGGCAATGCAGATTTCCGTCTTGCGCACCACAGGCAAAACCCAGGGAACTCCAGCATCTGTCCTGTAAGCTGTGAACGAAGGAAACCACAGATCCAATGAGTAACCCAAATCATTTAAAGTCCACTGATTGCTCAAGAGTTTAGGGAAATACATAGGTCAAAGTTCTAAAATCCGTACAATACCTGTATATCTGAGTGCTCTTAACAAGCCTAATCAATCCGCATTGCTATAGGCCATTTGATAGTGTTTTCATGCTTTGTTTCTAGGCCAATTTATTTATTTATTGGCGCAACTGAAAAACACTGGCGTTGTGTTATTCGAAACCAATTGAATGAATTGGTCTGGTAATGTTTATACTGTTGCAGCATTGTAAATAAAAGCGAAAGCGTGATAAACAAGCCATAACGACAATCAATTGACGGAAATGAGAAGAATGAGTATATGAGCTCATTTAAACATCAATTTGCTTGAATTAATAATATACCACGATCGAATCTAAGTTTAAAGATGCCTTTTGTAAATCAGCTGATTTATGTACTGAATATACATATTTATTAATTCTAATGCTACTAAAATAAAAATACTTTGAATTAATTGGCATAATGATTTACACGAGCAAGGGTTAATGACTCTTGGCTTCGCGAGCAAAACAAAAATACAATAATCAGCAACTCTGCTGGTGGGAATTGTTATTCAAATTATGCAATAACATACATAAATATAGAAAAGGTGAAGTGGCCACCGTTCAAATCAGCAAAATTGCTCTTGGACGACCCGGCGGCAACATTGTTATTGTCGTTCCTTCAGATTGCCGCTGGTTAGGCCAAGTGGAGGAATTGGATGAATGTGGTGTACCTGCCAAGAGCACCAAACACGAGTGGCTTATCATTATCCGCCACACAAAAACATACATGGGCAATAAATAAATACTGTGTTAGCTGACGTCAGAAGAAAATTTTGAACAAAGAAAGTCGCAGGAGAAATTCTCTACTAAGAAAATTGGATTCCGAATTAAAACATTCAAAATTGTATTGAGCATCTGATACAAAATAGCATATGCAAAATTTGTAAATAAGTAATTTACAAACGTGTCGCAATATTTAACCACAGAGTAGAGTATTTGACTTGTTTACACACACAAAATCCATAATTGGTTATAAGCCAACTAATTGGAAAGCAAGAAGGATGGAAAAATCTGTGCAATTCATATGTCACATTGACTTCCAAATGACCTCCAGCAGAGTGGCCTGTTGGGTGGGAACGGAAACGGGCGTTCCAGCGGTGCGGGGGGTGGAGAAATGCAAGGGCGAGCCAACTAACAAATGATAGCAAATTGAGCCGCACACAAATACAGCCGGCTAAGTAATACACATACTTATTATATACATATGCACATACACATATGTACTTCATTCTGCGAGGGGGGGTGTAAAAGAACTTTAGAACTTACCGCCCACCGACAAATTGACCTTGTTGGGATTGCTGTCGTCCTTGAAGGCCTGCGTCAGGGCGAAGACCTCGATGGCGGGTCCTTTTGGAACGTCGGCGTAGATGGACATCGCGGATTGCTTGGGAAACAGGTCCAAACGGAGCGACAATAACAAATAAATTAATTTGGAATATTGTCGGTAAAGACGGCCAAAAAAAGTGTGGCTGCACTTGTCTAAATCAAATTGGCTAACAAAAAGCTCAGTCGATGTAAGTAATCGAAATTATCGATATTTATACTAAAAAATCACTGAAAAAAATTATGACACGGAACTTAAAAAAAAAATTATGAATGCATGAATTTTAATTTAATGGCTAAATAAAATGCAGTTAAAATTTTAGCAAAATCGATTTTCACGTTTCGGGGCTAATGCACTGACTTCAAAGAGCTGCTCCTACCTGCAAGTTCTGTAATAAACAGGGATAATTAAGTCGTCTTAAAATAATAAACATTTTTGAACGTTTTGCTTAAAATTTTGAAGCAACAATCTCAGAAGCAGTAAAATGAGTATATGAGCTCATTTAAACATCAATTTGCTTGAATTAATAATATACCACGATCGAATCTAAGTTTAAAGATGCCTTTTGTAAATCAGCTGATTTATGTACTGAATATACATATTTATTAATTCTAATGCTACTAAAATAAAAATACTTTGAATTAATTGGCATAATGATTTACACGAGCAAGGGTTAATGACTCTTGGCTTCGCGAGCAAAACAAAAATACAATAATCAGCAACTCTGCTGGTGGGAATTGTTATTCAAATTATGCAATAACATACATAAATATAGAAAAGGTGAAGTGGCCACCGTTCAAATCAGCAAAATTGCTCTTGGACGACCCGGCGGCAACATTGTTATTGTCGTTCCTTCAGATTGCCGCTGGTTAGGCCAAGTGGAGGAATTGGATGAATGTGGTGTACCTGCCAAGAGCACCAAACACGAGTGGCTTATCATTATCCGCCACACAAAAACATACATGGGCAATAAATAAATACTGTGTTAGCTGACGTCAGAAGAAAATTTTGAACAAAGAAAGTCGCAGGAGAAATTCTCTACTAAGAAAATTGGATTCCGAATTAAAACATTCAAAATTGTATTGAGCATCTGATACAAAATAGCATATGCAAAATTTGTAAATAAGTAATTTACAAACGTGTCGCAATATTTAACCACAGAGTAGAGTATTTGACTTGTTTACACACACAAAATCCATAATTGGTTATAAGCCAACTAATTGGAAAGCAAGAAGGATGGAAAAATCTGTGCAATTCATATGTCACATTGACTTCCAAATGACCTCCAGCAGAGTGGCCTGTTGGGTGGGAACGGAAACGGGCGTTCCAGCGGTGCGGGGGGTGGAGAAATGCAAGGGCGAGCCAACTAACAAATGATAGCAAATTGAGCCGCACACAAATACAGCCGGCTAAGTAATACACATACTTATTATATACATATGCACATACACATATGTACTTCATTCTGCGAGGGGGGGTGTAAAAGAACTTTAGAACTTACCGCCCACCGACAAATTGACCTTGTTGGGATTGCTGTCGTCCTTGAAGGCCTGCGTCAGGGCGAAGACCTCGATGGCGGGTCCTTTTGGAACGTCGGCGTAGATGGACATCGCGGATTGCTTGGGAAACAGGTCCAAACGGAGCGACAATAACAAATAAATTAATTTGGAATATTGTCGGTAAAGACGGCCAAAAAAAGTGTGGCTGCACTTGTCTAAATCAAATTGGCTAACAAAAAGCTCAGTCGATGTAAGTAATCGAAATTATCGATATTTATACTAAAAAATCACTGAAAAAAATTATGACACGGAACTTAAAAAAAAAATTATGAATGCATGAATTTTAATTTAATGGCTAAATAAAATGCAGTTAAAATTTTAGCAAAATCGATTTTCACGTTTCGGGGCTAATGCACTGACTTCAAAGAGCTGCTCCTACCTGCAAGTTCTGTAATAAACAGGGATAATTAAGTCGTCTTAAAATAATAAACATTTTTGAACGTTTTGCTTAAAATTTTGAAGCAACAATCTCAGAAGCAGTAAAATAACAAATAACTTAAAACGAAAATATCAAGGCGCCTTTAAAAAAGGTTCGTTCCGTTCCCAAAAAAATCGAACGAAATAAAGGAAAGTGATTTTAAATGTTTCTTTATTGCCCCGGATGATTTCCTTAGTTGCTAAACAATTAGTTTGGTTTATTCTTAGCCAAATATCGATGGACCAATATTTGATTGCTCGCAGTCTTTATGTCTTCGCTTTCAATTTGCGTTCCAATTAGGCTAGCATTCGATTGAGATTCAACAAATAAAAAAAGCAAACTCGAGGACTGATTGGTGTTGGTTTTGATTCAAAATAGTTTTGCTGTAATATTCAGTAATTGCTGAGGGTGCACACATTTCTCCAATTCGTTACACAACTAACTAAAGCTATGATTAAAATTATGTTCAGTGTAAAACTAAGGCGTTATGATAAAATTGATTAAATAGACTACGCACTTATACAATGGCCCGGTGCTTATCTATATTTACAATTCATATTAAATATACATTCGTTAATATAAATATCCAAACTGCACGACCCACGCATTCGATGCCTGAGATAATCTATTTACATTATCCGATCTGAGGGAGCACTTCTTCGAATGCGAGTGCGCTTGAAACTCTTGCTAACTTTGATTTAATCTAAAATACCAGAGCTAGACCTATCTACGACTACGTGGATGAAGCAAGGTATCCTGGGTACCCAAGACCTTTGACGTTTACAAGTAAAATGATCTGTGTAATGTTATGACTTGGTGAGTGATTGAGTGCCTGGGTGAGAGTTTTTGATTTTGTTTGTATATATATCTACAAATCGGTGTGGCGTGCTTGAACGTGTTGGCATGGTGGTCCTTTCCCCCATTTCCTCCTTCCTCCGATCCTTCCCAATAGGAACATTAACATCGGGGACTTGTTAGCCCAACTGAGCAAGGTGTCCCCATCCCCGTAAGCTCCCAGTACGATCCGATGCGGGATGTGCGTGGTGCGAGTGACCGTAAATTAAATTAAAGATGGTTTTCAGTCAGTATCAGTTCACCCGGCATGCCATCGGAGCTCTGAGCGCGCAGCATCACCTCCAGAATCGGCTGGTATTAGGCAATCTGACCGCGCTCATCCCGCTGCTGTTGCTGAGCCGTGGTATCTAAAAGGTACAATCAATACACATCCATTAGAACCATGTTCCGCCAAACGAAGCACACAGAAAGCCATGAAGAACAGGGTATGGGTTAGGGTCAAGTAACTGAGATTAGTACAACGCAACTATGGAACGCACGCAGAACAGAACGGTTTAACGAAATTTAGAGCATTCCACCTACCGGGAACTGGGCCAAAATAAAGTAATCATTTGGTGCCGCGCACCAGAATACATATTTCATATTTTGAGCTATCACGTGCGTTCGCGCAGCGCGATGTCAGTGCACAGGACCAGGCAGTCCGAGTTGAAGGACTCGACGTCCTTTTGCCCGCTGGCCAAGGCAACTGACGATCGAACCGCCCGCGCTCCCTGGTCGCCTGGCAATATCAAACGGAAGACAGTTGAGCCAAAGAGTGGCAAATAAGACACCTTCTGATTAAAGAGTAGCCATTGTTCTAACAATTAACTTTTATCAATTTATATACATTTTAGCCATTGTTCTAACAATTAACTTTTATCAATTTATATACATTTTAGCTTGAAACCTAGCCAATAGACCTTTGTTTTCTTTAAACAAATTACATTTGCTCAGACTTTTTGGGTTACTTTTTAATCAGAAAGCTAATAGATAGTTGAGAAAGGGGCATTTAGAGCTCAATCCAACCCATTGTGCTTACCTTGCAGTCCTCGCGTGGCATTGTACTTGTCTTTGATGATGAAGCAGGCGGTGAATATGAAGAAAATGCCGCCCAGCACCTCCACAAAACTGGTGGAGAAGAGCGCATACTGCAGTCCCTCGAACTGCTCCACATCAGAGTACTAAAATAAGCAAAAACAGGGAGTTAGTCAAAGTGAACTCTAAGTTTAAGAGGATTTCACCTACTTCTTGAGAGGCTGCCGAGCGCGCTGTCTCGATCAAACTGGTGGTGGCTTCCGTGATCACCTGGGTGGCATTGCTGATCGCGGATCCTGCCACTTGGGACATGCTTCGCAGCTCGGTGGTCAGTCCAGAGTCGCTGGGGTTCTTGTGCAGGTGCTTCATGATGGCCTCGGAGATCTATGGAAATGGGTTATTTAGTAACTACTACTTTTGGAGTATAGCAATCCTTTGAATACTTACTGCGCCCACCAAATACGGACTGCCGGCATCGCCCAGTGCGTGTGAGATGAGGATTTGGAAGGCCTCGGCTGTAGAACGCCGCGTGGGAACCACCACATACTATGTAACAAAAATGAAAGGGTTATTAAGGTTTTGCTTAAATTCTGGCGCCAAAGTGCAAGAGCAACAACAAAATGGAAAGCAAATAATGAAAGCAAAAGCCACAACCGATTCTTAAGCTACGACTATCGATGAAACCATCTATCGGTGCAGTTGAAGATACATTCTTGGGGCGACTAGGTGTTAAAGCCTTATAGGTTCGCTCCAGAAAGTATTCTACATTGCGACCGAAACTAAAGTAATTGATTAAAAACGAATTAAAACAAAGTGATTAAAGCGATAATGCGTGTGTAGGTGTAGGTGTGTGTGCCAACAGCAGATTCAAATTTGCCAAAAGCTCGCCAGAGATGGAGCCACTCAAGAATTTCGGGAGCAAACAAAGAACAGGTTCCCAAAAGAAAAGCCACATTTGCATTGCGTTCTCAGGTTGGAGTCTAACCAGATGGGAACAGTTGGCGAGCCTGGCTGGGAACACTGTCAGAGCACTCTGCTTAGCGAGGGTGGATCGGTAAGTAGTGAGCTGATATATTTAAATTGAATCTGTGGCAATTTGTTGTCTGCTTAACTGTTGTTGGCCACATTAAGTTTTTACTGTTATAACTACAGGTAATACGATGCGTGTGTGTGTCAGGCAGTGTGTTTTGTGTATAATGCGGAAAAGCGAAAAAAGTTACGCAAAATACGTATGACATTACAGCAGTTCCCTTTTACCTTGTGCTGATCTTGTGGAGCTGCAAAAACAATGGCTACAAAAGTGCCCAGATAATGGCAATCTCTAATCACGGTACCGCTTATCGTCGGCACCAATTAATATAACGCCACCAAGGTGGGCCGATCGCCCCGTTTTTTTTTTTTTTTGGGTTAGATAATCGAGTGAGTTTTTGGGTGGCAAGCCAAATCCGATTGCTTATTTCTGTCACGGAATCGTTTGCAATGGCACACAATGGTCACAAAAAAAAAAAAAAAAAAAAAAAAAAAAAAAAAAAAAAAAAACAGAAGAGGAACCAAGTGCGTGGTCAAAAAGAAATGCATTAAAGGGGGCGTGAGTTGGGGCACTATATGCATATATACTTATATATGTATATCCGCACGTATGTGTATATACTGCCTGCTCTGACGTACTACCAAATTTAGAACAGCCCCTCGTACGTACAAAATACGTACGTATCTATCGAAAGGAATTACGTCCACGTCCATTTCCATATCCACTATCTATATCTAGTCATGAGCTGCTTCTATATATGTGAGATATGGTATAACTTCCAGCTACTTACAGGGTTTACCCAACATTCCGTATCTTGAGAAACCTTCGCAATTGAATGGGGTCATTCTATCAATCTGGGTTACTTAATCAGTTCATTCCTTTTTTTAATGACATAAGCTGTGTATTATAAACCCTATTTGTTCTAGCGTGGAAACTAATTCAATTTAAAAGCTTTTCATCTTTTAGTTTATGATTTGTTTATACTTTCTCAAGTTTACCCCAAAAATCCTGTCTAAATGCGATAGTACAAATATATATGAATCACTGTTTTGGTTTTTTAATTTCCTTATCACTTATCACTGGCTTATCTCCGCGAAACCGACAAACGTGACTACCCCGGAAGATAACCCCCGAAATTATGTGAACCAGACAAGAGAATCCCATATGAATACGAATATTTTGACACTACGTCTCGTGAAATGGGACTGAAGATGAAGTGCGGGTTGGTTTCCACTGCAATTTGGGGAAGTGCGATGGTTTAATAAGAATATACGACCTCCACTGGGGGTTGAGTGTGGAATTATTTGCACACTGCAAGTGTTTTCGGGGGTTGGACACTCCCTCCCCCCTTTGCCACCCCAAAAAGTGGGGTCCATGAGGGATGAAGTAACATTGATAAGATGACAAACTCTACGTTGATTACATTTACAAAAAGCAATAAGGCGATATAATTTGGTCTTATCTCGTGGGATTACATGACTTGTAAGGAATGATAATCTACGGGGGCCTTCGGAACTTTAAGACATGTAACTGCCCTTAAAGTTCTTCGGTTTACTAAACTCAAAAAACCGCACCCAAAAATAATGAAACAACCACAAAATGGAGTATCAGATGACCACCACCAGTTGTAAAAGATGCGGGTAAAGACAACATAAATAATTTAAGTAAACTAAAGTTAAGGCAATTGTGAGTAGGCAAGCTGTGTGTGTGTGTTGCTGGGTGTGTTGTGTGTGTGTGTGTTACTCATTATAACAGTAAAAAGTTAATGCTATAACTAAGGTTTTTCTGTGTGTAGTTACAGTTACGATACTCAAACAATACGTGTGGGTGCAAAATTACAGAAAGCATTTTATATCCGGGACTACAGGTGTCTCCCGTTCTGAGGAACTTGGCTTACCAGCAGTATGTCCGCAACAATTGCCCAATTCAAATTTAAAGCTAACTGCCCGAAAAATATGAGTGCATAGGTGCCAACCGAATTGCTGTTGACCAGGAGACAGGCGCCCGTCAGCAGCGGCGCACTCACGAGCAGACCAAAGGCGCAGATCACCGGATCCGCCGTGGGATAACGCTTAACCAGGTACTGGGACAGGAACGAGCCCAGCGGCACGCCCAGCAGGCCCGCCAACATGGTGATGACTCCGAAGTTAAACGCAACACTAAGGGCGGGGTTTGGAATTTCGGGGTACATTCGGTTAGTTATGCCAAAGCTTAAGAGCCCCGACATACACAACAACGTTCTTATCCATCGCATGGAGCTCCTAATCATTGGGAACACTAGCTCCAAATGGATAACAACGCTTTCGTGCATTCTGGGCATTAACAATTAAACGAGCGTTGGGGGGTTAGGGCAAGTTTTGGGGTCTAACGTAGAGCTCCCCTTTCAAGAATGGCTTTCAATAATCGGCTGGCTGGCTTTTAGCATTTGATTTCTGCGCTTTCATTGCTTCTGCTGCAGCTGCTGCATCTTGTTTCTGCCATCTTACCAGTAGGATGTCGGCCACAATGGACCAGCACAGGTTCAGTGCCACCTGGGCCACGAAAACGAAGAAAAAGCACAGGCTCTCGCTCGTCTGCGGCACCACGAGAGCAGCGAAGACCATCGGAGCCGAGATGAAGAGTCCCACCGCACAGATGTACGGATCACAGTTCTCGTAGCGACCCCTCAGTCGCTGGGCCAGAAAGGAGCCCATAGGAACTCCGATGAGTCCGGCCAACATGGCCACCAGACCAAACTTGTACGAGATGCTTGACGACGGATCGGAAATCATTGTAAGGCGCACAGCTCGATATTTGGGGGTTGGAGGATTTTTGGGGGCTCGGTGTCAAAAGCATGGGCACAAGCCCCATTTTCACGATTAATTTGTTTACAGACATTCAAGGCATCGAAACAAGGTTTTTTATATGGATCAAAGTCGTGAAAATGGGGCTTTGGGTTACCAAGGGCGGGTACACTTACTCGTCCTGGACAATGTTCTCGTTGCCGGGCTGCATCTTCATGCCTAGATAGATGAAGGAAGGTCCCCACCAGGCCAGAGCTCCGGCCACGAAGGCAACGCACGTGAATCCAGCCGTGGAGAGCATGAAGGAACGGTTCTTGACCAACGCCTTGATGTCCTGCTTGTAGGTAGTGGCCTCCAGATTGTGCGATCCCTCGCTGTGACCCCGCACCGGATCCTTGATGAGCAAGATGAGGAAAACGGCCACAATGCCCAGAATGGGCGTGACCCTCAGAGCCCAGCGCCAATCGTTGGCCAGGTGCGCCGTCTTGGATCCCACAATGTATCTATGTTTGGAGAACAAAACAAAGGGGTAATTGATGAGACCGATCCTGATGAATTGACTCTTGGTCCGCGCGCTGCATTGGCACCCAATTAGACGTTGCATAATTTCCAATCAACCCGCTCAATTGACCCAGCACTCTAATTGAATTAGAGAACCTTCAATTGTCGGCATTCCAAAAGTAAATCAATTTCAATTCCAATTTACAAAAGCATGCAGTCACGTGTCTCCTCTCACGCTTCGCCAGTGAAAATTGCTGATTATCATCCGTCCTCAAACTTTGGCCCCCATCGCCTGTTGCCGGCAGATGATAAGGCGCATTCGTAGACGGATGATAAGGGCCCATCCTCCCGGACTGTTGATCATTGACCTGGACATTGGCCGGCAATGTCAAGAGGGGTACACTCACCCCAGACCGGATCCCACAGGTATGGCAAAGTAGAACAGTGCCAGCATCTTGGAGCGCATGTCGTGCACGAACAGATCCGAGATGATCGTCGGTGCGATGGTGCTGTACGATGCCTCGCCGATCCCGACCAGCGCCCTGAAGGCGATGAACCAGCCAAACTGCTTCATGAACGACCCCAGTAGGGTGGTGGTGCTCCACAGACCCACGCCCACCGCCATTATCCAGGGGCGGGAGTAGCGATCGCCCAGATAGCCGAAGATGGGGGCGCACACCATGTACGAGATAACGAAGACCGTCTGGAGAAGTCCGGCACTGTCATTTCCAATATCGAAATCAGTTCGGACATCTGTGAGGACTCCTGGAAGATGAAAGGATAAAGCGGGTTAGATCCTTTTCGAAATGTTCTTTTTAGAAAGGTGGTATCGGTGGAGATGTAAGGGAACTTATAGTATTTTGTATTCCTCGGTTATTAGCATTATGTATTAGGAATTCGCGTGATGTGTGATATACATTGTATACATTGTACTTCGTACATATCAGACCATCCTCAGCGGGAGTTGTTAATTGACAAACCAAATAAATCGTTAATACAAGTCTGCTACATTCGAGTGTTTTACGTAAGCCCCAAATTGTTCAGTTTAGCAGGGAGATGGATATATCTATAATTAGCACTCCCCAATCATTGTAGCCCCACCATGACGGCGAGAAAATTCCGGATATGTGGCGTGTGCTTTTATGGGTCATCATATTTTCCCCAGACGGCCATTAATTAACCCATCGATATCTATTAAAGAGCATCCTACATACGAGTATATATGAAAAGATAGTACCAACTTTAATTGATCAAAGCTGATACAACGCCCATTTTTGGCGTTATTTTTGTTCTGGTAATATCTGCAACCGATAATCAAGGGTGTGACAATCTGTTGGATTTCAGTGTCATTATTTATCTTAAAATAACATTGACAATGTAAATATATCATAATCATGCTGTGAATAGTCTCGAATAGTAAGTACTGATAAGATCAGCAACTTTTTATCAGCTGAAGGATAGCTTTTCAATTGGTAACAATCGAAGTGTTGATCAATCTTACTATTTATCGCTACATATCGTTCTAGTTATTGCGTAGCTCCGATAATCAATGTATCGATCTAATGCATCGTCATTCAAATCTGTGTCATGATTTGAATATCGATCGCTGCGATCACCTTCGCACACATTTCCTCAGGTTTGTGGGTATGTATTTCCTGCACGTCTCGTCTTCAGCTTTTCGACGTTTAAAAATTCATTAACAAACGGATGTGCAACTAGCGAATTAATTGACAAACGACCTTCGTCAATAACTGTTAGCCGATATAACGCTACTTCCTACATTCTACATGCAGCTCAAAATAAAAACAAACACCGCTATTAAGCTCCTATTTCTATGCGTCTCTCTTCGTACATTGGCCTTTGCGGAATAGCCAAAATAAAATAACTACCTAAAGTGCTTGAGTACCCAAAAATAAACAACGGCCCACAAAATCAAGTGGGCGAGGGAGAGAGTGGGAAGAGAGAGAGAAAGAGTGTGTCTGAGATCAGAAGCCGGCAAATGCAGCAGCAACAACAATGACACACAGAAAGCTCAACAAGTTGTGCCCCAAAAAGAGAGAGCGAGAGAGAGAGAGCCGCAGAGAGACCTCAAGAGACAGAGAGCCGAAACTCCACGAACCCCCGCGAACCGAAGCGAAACGTGGCACGAAGCAGCCAAGTTGCAGTGAATCAGCCTTTGCTTTTTAATTATTCCATTTTCTGGGTCTTTTGCTTATTTCGCTTTGAGAAATTTATCGTACGATGTTTTTCGACCAATCAGCGTGTTTGTTTGCCTTGCCTAGTGACGTAACGGTTGGGGGACGCCACGCGATAAGTCTGTGTGCGTGTGTGTGTGCGTCTGTGTATGCACTGCATTGCGATTGTGGGCTGAGAGTGGAGAGCGGATGGTGGTGGAGAGGGGGGCACAGTGGGGCTGGTCTGGGTGAGGCATTCCTTATGCATATACATATATATAAATATATATATTGCTATCTCGTACACTCAACGGGTAATCTCATTCCACGCAAGGAATTCCGTTTGTTTATGGGCAATTCTTGGTCAAAAACAAAAAAAGGGAAAAAGTCAAAGCCACTAGGAATACGTAGGTACATACCTCCCTCCCTTTACCAATTTACAAGTTTCGTCAACGTATTTAGTATTTGCCGGCTGTCGCATTTTTAGAACCTGTTTATCTCTCTGTCCGCATTCTCTCTTTGGTTTGTTCTCTCTTGTGCCCAATAAACGCGACAGTGGAATTCGCAATGTTAGGTTTTATTACAAATAATATTTGGACTTCCCCAAAAGTCGAACTTTCTGGAAACCAGACAATGTCAAGTGGCAATTACTATAAACTGAAAATAATTTCTATTACTTGAGCAATACAAATTCCAGAAGTCCAAATTCTGAAGTACTAGTTATGTAAATCCGTTTTGAAGACGGAAAATTTTATATTATTACTATGTTATACATATGTTTTTAAAGAATAAACTTCGGGTTGAAATAAGTGTTTTATTTTCCGATTTCAACGAAGCTTATCACTATCAGAACGCACTGTACTATGGCCAGAGAAATCTGTAGAACGTTGATCCGTTTAAAATGCCAATATTTATAACCAGGCAACTGCAAAAGCCACAACAACAAAGCCGGGACTCTCATTACCATGAATGAAAAAGTTGTTTGCGTCCGAAAGTGACTGTTCTCAGTCACTCTCTCCCTCTCTTTCGGCACAACAGCAGTCTATCTCGCTCTGCCCCCCATGTTCTGTGGCGTCTGATGACGTCGGCCTTGAAAAATCGCGCGATATGCAGCGTAAGCTTTAAAATCGGACGATGAATAAACGATGACAGATATTTCGGCCACGAGTCGCAGTCAAAAACTAAAGAAAACCAAAACCAAAAAAGATAAAAACTCACTGAGGCTGTGACTTTCGCTTGGAATGCATTTGAATGCTTAGCGGAGCACTCGAATTGTGTTTAGAGAAAAGCTTTCTTGCTTTCTTTTCGGCGGGCCAGGTGGAAATCAATTGTGAAAGCGGCGGCGCCCATAGAAAAGTGTTCCAACCATCGCGTTCCAGACATTCCCAACCTCAACCTTTTTTCTACTATTCTACGGATAGTTTTTTATGTGTTTCATTTTACATTTGCCTTTGGTTAATTCAATTTGTTGCGGCAAAAAGTGTGCACTGCACTTTGCGTAGGTCGTTGACCAAAAAATATACATATGCACACGAGGATGTACATATAAACGTATCTTGAATGCAGAATAGAACCATTGACGTTGAATGTGCGCGCAAACCTCAAACAAAAATGCAAAATACGCTAAGCAAATGCATTTGTTACATCCAAGCGTTTTGTGTAACCAAAGAGCCTATTCAAATTTGTGGCATACGTAAGTAAACGATCCACACAAGTTTGTTCCATATTTATATATAAATTTGCTGTGGAATTGATTCAGTAAAGTCATTGTGAGTAATTTCACTCAGTTGGCGATTATTTTCCAAGGGTATTGACAATTTCGATTTGTCAAGGCGGCATATTTTATATTTTCCTTTCATTGTTATTTCTTTCCCCAACTGCGATGGCAACAAAATGGAAAGTTTTTATGTATCTTTAATAGGAAAAAAAAGAAACATTTAAAGCGAATATATAAAAAAACCGAACTCAGTGACTTTTGGGTTTAAACAAATGCAAAATATGCACAAAACAAACGTTGAAAAAATGGCACAAAAAAACAAGAAGTAAAAGTGATTGCAAAAGACTTGAAAATAGCCAAAAACAGATATATGCCACCAAAATCTCAATTCGATCAATTGACATAGACCATTATTGTGATCGCTTGCTTTGGATGCGGGCCAAGAAAATTACGTCGGAAGCATAGCAGAACGGCAACTTGGTCTATATATCTCAGCCCACATATCTGTTGACCAAAATAAATGCCAGTTCTCGGCCCGATGATCAAAGTTCGCTGTCGGTGCAGAAATTCAATTTACTGTCAACAACAGAATACGATCACGATCATGAATGAAGAGGGGGGCACATCCCATTGTTTTTTTTTTTTTTTTTTTGACCAAACGAGGTGGTTATAAAACATCACAACACTACCACGTCAGTCGGTTGGTTTTAGCTTAAAAACCCAGGCGAATTTCAGCAAAGTCGGAGGTCGAAGCCAAAGGCCGAGACGCACTTAAAATTATAATTAAATGCATTCCATTAGGTTGGCCAGACATCAGCTGATACACGTCTATGTGCGCCAAATAAATACATGCATATGTATGTGTATGTACATATGTTCGCTTGTATATAGGACGCAAACGCAAACGTGGCAAATGTCGAAATTCGCATTAAATACAAAAAGGGTCCCAAGCAATCAGAGCAGTCAGAAGCTAAACAAATAATCGCCAAGTAATCTAATCACTGCAAAAAGTGGCCCAAAACTCCACGTGCACTGCAGCTGGTGATCCAATGCAATTGATTGCGCAGCGCGCGTCTGGTTTCAACCACTTCTTGATAAGGCCCAAAAAAGTGTGGGGAGGGGGTTGATAATGATAACAATGCCACTAGCAGAAATGCCAAAACAAAAACCTTGAGCCACCGACCATTGTTTATATTAGTTTTCTATTTCGCCTTGCGCTCGCAGTTTTCTCAAAATAAACAATCAATTAGGCGCCCATGGAAATTATGAAAATATCCGAGTGCGAGGAGCAATATATGTTTATATTAAATTTAATATGGAAACAGCGATTTTGTTTGGCTCGGTATGTATGTGTTATTATCAACCCTTTTGGGTGAGTAATTCCGCTTCCTGTTCTGTTGGAAAAAAGTCGTATGATGTTTTTTTTAGTCACTATATCCGCTGGCTTTACGCGAATCAAAAGCTTATGATTTGTAGCCGCAAAAAAAAAAGGGTGTAAGATCGATTTCCAATTGCCGCTGAGGCAATCAACTGATAACTAATAGCCAGTGATTTATAATTGCAAATTAATTGCAAGTGCACATACAGTAAAAGACATTAACACATGGCCTTGAGTGGAAAAGTTCGGCTGACTCAGGAAGAACTGGCTGTTCAGGTTCACGAAGAAAATGGAAAACTATAGCTATAAATATACAATTATTTATAAATGCATATTAAACGATCGTCTGAGGCGGACTGGTACATATAATAATCAGTCACAACTTGTTTCGCCATGTAACCCGAAACAAGTTTCCAATCGATTTGCACCGCGTTTTGTGTAACTGAGATGTCGCCAGTCGAAGTGCAAGTGCAATCTGTAGTCATCTCATTTTCCAGACACAAGTAAACAGTGAAAAGAACTTCTACAATCAACAAGTGTCCAATGAAAAGCCGCCCGCATGAATTAAGATCCATTTGCTTCGCTAATGTTCTTAATAATAATAAACGCACTAATTATGTGGGCAGTGTGTGTTGTATACCCGTCTGTATTTAATTTATGGGCTGAAACATGAGAATACCCTGTAATTGTCACGCGGACGGGTGACTTTCTGATCGCCGATCGCAATTACCATTACTAAGCTAAGCAGGTCAGGTGCCACCACCGCCGGGCTCACTCACTCCATTTTATCGCACCTGAGTGCTAGAAATAATATACATATGTTTAGGTTTAGGCGAAATGGGTCTTGATTGATTACCACCCAGTGGAAATGTCCCGAGTTTCCGTGCAAAGCGTAGCGAATGATAAAATGCTCTGTTTTGAATATTTTTGGATCGCGTGATTCACTTGTAAGCCGATTAGTCACTAAAGAATGGGGACGACTCGCATTGTCGACGATGAGGTAGTAATTTTTAGTATTGTTGATTAGCAGCTGCTAATTAATAACATTATGATTTTGTCACCACATTTTGTGCAATTTAAGTTTTTTCATTTTTAACAATGCGCGAAAATTCTAAATAAAGTGCTTTCTATGGTTCTTATCTAATTTTATAGATAATTTTATAAATTTTGGCCTGCCTAATCTTTTGGTCACATAAAAGTTGAGATTTTTACAGCGGTCTATAGCAATCTTCTTCAATAGTGTCAACAAATATTCCTATCTACTGCGGCAACAAGCCCCCAAAAACATATGGAATGCTAAAGGAGACCCAACGAAGGATAACCGAACTCACCTGCGATCGTGAAGCGATCCATGTAGTTGATGAGGTTGACGAAGCATAGCACTGTGACGGTGAACCACTGCGATCTGCCCACGCTGGAGAGACGCGATGGCACAGCGGCGGATGGTGGTATGCCCGGGATGTGGTGGTGCTCGCCCAGTGGGTGGTGGTGATGGTGGTGGGGACGCAGGCGGTGGCGCTCCTCCTCCATGCTGTCCGTATCCGAGGGCATCAATTGCTGTGACGAGTAGGTCGTAGGCAGTCCGAGCGGCGAGAGATTGGCCACATCCTCGCGACTGCCGCCCTCCTCGGAGGAGCTGCTCCCACTGCTACCGCTGCTCTGGATCATCGCCGGGTTGTCCATGGCGGCCGCCGTTGGGAGCGGTTGGTAGGATTGCTTCTGGTGTTTCAGCGACATTCACCCGATCACTCGATCCTCTCTTCGCGCGCTCTCGCTGTCCTCTTTTGGTTGGAAATTCGCAGCAGGCGGACAACGCGGCAAAAAGTTATTTGCACACGCTCTTTGCTCACGCACACAGAGAAACGGCAACTCGCGATGAAAGCGGTTCAAAGCGAATGCAAAAGAATTTGCTCTTGGCACACCTCCGCGCTTCTCTTTTATAACACTATTGCCAACTTGTAAGGCCAATTCGAATGTCTACTGAGACACTTCCTCTAATCGCGGTTGTACTTCAAATGTAATCAATGCATTTGCAGTGCTTCTCGCTGTTTTTCTTTCTTGTTTCTTCCGCGACGCGAACACTGTTGCCCTTCCAATTGGAATAAGTGCAATAAGTGTGACCGTCCCGCGACCGCTAATATATACCTGTATCCAATTGGCGATAAAAATATCGATTGTGCTATCGATAAGCTAAGACCAGCTGTGTGCCTATCGACTAAAATTGTCGATAAATACATTTAAAACAATTTGAAATATAATTTTATCACATTTGATGCATAAAAATAAACAAGAACCTATATTAACAAGCTAAGCTGCGTTCTATTATTAATTAAAGAATTTTTATTTTGCCATAATATTCTGAGCGTTATCGATATCACTTATCTCTAGAAAACGGTTTCCAACCGAATTTTAATTCAAATTTAAACGATGATTTTCTGGTTATGATTGTGATGAGTAAAATGCGTGCGTTACGAAAGTATATAATGATGAAGAGTGATTTCTATTCAATATCCATATCATCTAAGCGCCCACGAACGCGATTCTTGCGCTTGTGTTTTTTAGTGGGCGGCGGCAGGAAACTCTCCAGAAATTCAATGGTATTCATAATCGTTTCCGAACTAACGTTTCCAATGTAATTTTTATCAAAGTAGACGACCGGTACTGGTGGCTCCGTTGAGAGCAGCAATTTGTCACAATTGCAACTCTGTCCCTGAATTTTCGCATCAAGCGTTTCCACTTCAACATCTGTGTTATTTGATTTGTCTGGAAAGAGGTGCTTAAATAGGTCATTCTATTTCTGAACTCCATAATGAGTTGCAACCCACCGAATAAGGGACGAAAGCACTCCTTCACCTGAATCCACTTGGTGCAAAACTGTTTGATGAAACTGTCGTTCTGGTTAAAAAAGCTTCGAGCTGCATTATCAACTCGGTATTTCATGAATCCTGGCACATACGGCCACTTGCCCTTCGCGGCATAGAAGCAAATGATGTCTGAAATATAAAAATTTAAACAATTTGTTATAACACAAAGTTTAATAATGCTAATGCGGTTTGTTTATTGTTTCCTTGCAACATAGGATAAACTTTTAAACTTTAAAAAAGTATAGCATACTTTCAGGCTTAACAGTATTCGTCGATGATCTCTTTTAAACTTGAAAAGAAATAGCTTAAAAAATATATCACATAAAACATCAAATCCAAATCCTAGTTCAAAATACAGAGATTTTGATATGGAACATTCTGGTTAAGTGGAATTGCAAAAAGGATTGCTCAACTCACAGGGCACATGAAAGAGGTGAAGAAAAGTGCGCTGATGCTCCAGACTGGAAATGAGATGAATACCACTGGACCGCCGATTGGCCAGGACCTTTCTTCCGGCAAAGGGAATCTCATCCACGCGGACACTCTTCAGATACGCCTCGCCCATGGTGAATAGAAATATGGCTAAAAATAGGGGCAGAATATGCAGAGTGATTTTCCGACGCAGCTCCATGGTCGAACTTTTCACTAGCCAGCAATAAATGCGACTGACGAATGTCCTGCAGGAATTGTCAGACACCTGAATGATTTCACTGTGCTCTCTATTGATTTTAATTGTGCTCGAGGTTGACATAAATCCAGGCAATGGGGATACATTGCATGTGCTAACCCAATTTGCCAGTCGCAAAAAGTTCATTGCACTCAAAGCTACATATGTACATGTGGAAAATATCATATGAATTCTACACAACAAAATTAAGTCACAGGAAATGCATTATGCAAATAGACAGTCATTAGCTAATATGTAGATTACTCAATATAGACAAGATAATAATCAGCAATTCACTTGATCTATGAATAATCAATCGATTTACAATTGCAATCCATCTGAGCGAGGAAGAACTACTGAACTATTACGAACTGATTTCTCATTGCCGCCACGCGGCGTATACTTAATTTGCGAAACCTGCTTTTATTGCACGCTTTTTCCCCCATCAAAACATTTTTCGAATGCCGTAATATAGATATAACCCACGTGTTGCAAATTCATTCTATGGCTTATCAAGTTTGACACGCTTCGAAATAGGAAAGCGCGGCGAATTTCCAAACAACTATTAAAGGTAGAGGTATTTTTTAGAATTATGTAACCAAAAACGCTAGATCCAAAATAGCAAAAAAAAAACAAATAACTAACTAAAACATTGAAATGTTTGTTCTTAAGTATTGGTAGTAGTTTATTTCCTTACAATAGCTGCATTCTAGCTTACTTTCTACGACTTTTTTCAGTACCAACCGTGCATATATGTACATTATTTAATCGGTTGAGCATAGTTAAGATCTATTTTACTTTTCGTTGAGTATATGCGACCATAGATTCACCCTATTCGTCTGGAATTCGCTGGCCACGTGAACCTCGAAGCCTTGGAAGGCATCTGGTGCATTTGCGAATTCGTGATAGTCGCATATTCCGTCGGGACGTGACTGGAGCACCTCAATGGAACAGGGGGTCAGTGACTCGGAATTCCTGGGTTTCCTGCGAAATGTGTTGATTCATTATAGTGCCCAAACAATCCATACTATCAAACTTAGACTCACCCAAACTTGGCGAAGTGCACGAAGTAATCCACGAAGGAATGTATCACCTTCGCCTCCGTGGAGAATCGATCAAAGTCGGCAAAGAGCAGTGGACTACGGAACAGATAGAGCAGATCATCGCAGTGCACCACTCCGTATTTTCCGGTCACGTTCGCGGATGTATAGGCGGAGGCATAGCTCAGAGGACCACGATAGTTGAAACTATATAAGTAGATGGGATTCGGCGTGTGGCAAACATTTTTGCGAATGGTATTGAATAGGGGCTGCTTGAAACCCCTGTCAGATATTAACTGGAAACCAAGAAAATATTTATAAATAAACTACGTATAAAAATAGAAAAAAAATCTAGAGATTAAATTAAGCTATGATTAATGAGAAACTGATACAAATTCATAAATTAAAATGTAGTTAACTTGATCATATTAGCTTAGTTAACTGATTAGCATGAGCCCCATCGACTTACATTCATAAATCCCTGAACGGTCAGCTCGTTGACTTCATGCTGTCCCTGGAAATACACTTCCACTAGCAGTTCCACCATCTTTTCGCGCCTATCCTGGCTAAAGTTGGGCGGGAATTCCATCATCTCCTGCAGCAGCTCGTCGAATCGCGAGTTGAAGCTCTGGCGTAGCGTCTCATTGCCCAGGATGTTCACCACCCTGACTGCACCCTCACCCGGAACAGTGCCCAGAAGCAGGGGAACGGATGTGGGCATTCCTTGGGCCAGCATATCCATGGGATGCTCGTTGAGAAAGGCATCGCTTTCCAATCCCTCCTCGACCACTGGGCGGAAATTGGTAATGTGATCCACATCCCAGTACTTGAGACCATCGCCGGCATTCAGCAGTTTGGTGGCATTTATTCGACGCAGTGCCTTGGTTAGCTTTACCGTACTCAGATTCCTGGCATCTGGCACGTCTGCAAACTCCGCCAGAAGGCGAGCCTGCTCCAGAGGCTTCTCCGCAATGGCGAAGGGCACATTGGCCGTGCCGCTCATGCTGATCACTCGATGGAAGAGGCCCTGGGATCTGGGACTCAGCAGGTGCATATGGGCAGCCACTCCGCCGGCACTTTGGCCGAAAATGGTCACCCGCTGAGGATCGCCGCCAAAGAAACGAATGTTGCGCTGCACCCAACGCAGTGCCAAGTTCTGATCCTTTAGGCCAAAGTTACCAGACATCACAGCATCCTGCGTCGATAGGAATCCTTTGTGTTGAACGAGAAACTCAGGAGTTACACTGCTTACACTTTGTTAGTTATTTTCGAACTCACCAAAGGGTCCTAGTCTGTAGGCCATGGTCACCAGAATCACTTCACCCGAGTCCATAAAGTATTCGGGGCCAGTTACTCCTGGTCCTGCAGAGCCGCCAAAGAAGCCGCCGCCATGGATATAGACCATTACAGGTAGTGCGGGTTTTCGAACCTAAATAAGGCAATCATTTAAGCTGGACAGGATTTCACAAAGCCGGGGATCATCACTACTGACCCTGTACTTTCTTAGATCATCCCTAGGAATTCGATTTTATCTCACCTCTGGCCTGTAGACATTCAAGTAGAGGCAATTCTCATCGCCGTAGACAACTGGCGTCGGCAGCAGATAGTTCTTCTGGATGCAGTCCATCTTGGGCGCACTGGCATCGTACATCCCCAGCAACTTGGGCATTACCTTGGGATTCTGGAGAAGAAGTAGCTGGTTCATAGATGGAGTCTCTTTATCCAAAGATGCACAATTCACTTACACTGAATCTCAGATCTCCAATGGGGGGCAGGGCATAGGGAATGCCCATGAAGGCCTCGAATCTCTCGGACTGATAGCCCTGGAGGTAGGTGCCCTTCAGGCAGCCCACGCTCGGCGGGCACACGGTGAGCTGGTCCACAGTGGCCAAGGCCGCGCCGAAGGGTCCAGGGCCAGCCAAGAGCTGTCCAAGAAGCAGCAGCTGTAGCATGCGTTGTTGAATCATCGCCGGCGGTCCACGAAATCACTGAAAATAGAGCTAATGGATCGTTAATTATGCAAAACGATTGGTTATTTATGATCAATTTCGGGGGGCTTCCTATGCTGCGCGTTAACTGGCTCAAGATGATGTCAACTTTAATTCGGTCTTTAAATGGATTAGCTGACCATTCAGCCATTAGGCCCACTATCCTGGTGGAAAAGCTCACTCACTCACTTAATCCCTCACTGGCTGGGGGAAAATCGCTGGAAGAACCTACCGCGACAGAGGCCCAAATCGATCTGACGATTTGTTCAGTTGACTCGTGAAGAAAACTTTTGCTCCGTACCAAGTGGCTCTCTGCCCACAATCTTGACAAAATGTGCGGTGGAAAATTTATAGAGA
This sequence comes from Drosophila sechellia, assembly GCF_004382195.2. Classification (NCBI taxonomy): domain Eukaryota; kingdom Metazoa; phylum Arthropoda; class Insecta; order Diptera; family Drosophilidae; genus Drosophila; species Drosophila sechellia. The sequence continues at coordinate 12,195,677 of NC_045950.1, read as the reverse complement.
TCAACGCGATTTAGCCAGCTGGTTGGGATCGTTTGGAGAACGGTTCACACGGCGTATGCTTGATCGCTCCGAATAGGAATTGATCTGGAAATGCAACTGGCATCTTACCAGCGACCTCAACCGAATCGGGTTAGGGTAATTTGAAACACGCGCCAGAACGAGTAGAAAGTGGCAATGGATTACTTATACCCCGATCCGTCAGAGTTGGCGACTTGCGATCAACTGCGATCGCTTCGTATCGAAATGTTCGCTTTTATCCTGCTTTTTTAATGCATTCACACAGAAAATAAATCATGGTGCAGATGTCACTGGAAAAAGTAAGCTACTATTGTTGCTCCCACAGATCAATAGCTAGCACTAACTAGTTGGAGCAACTAATAAATACACAATTGTGTTATAACAACACAGCTTATACAACTTGAATGTATTTAAAGATGATGCACGCACACTTTTACTTTCTATCTTAACATCTGAAACCTGGATATTATTTACTCACTTTCGCTTTTATCCACAGCAACCCCACAGAACGTCACGGTTTTCACTCTCATGGATCGTGCTCCACCTTAAGATAGCCGATCTTGAGAAGTCTCCAAGTCGCCAGAGGTTTCCCCTATCGGGCGAGTTTTACTGCGCTACGGATCGACGGCAATCTTATCTCATCGCATGTCGTCGGGCCTTTTATTCGCACTTAATCTCATTTCTTGCACATTCTGCATATGTAAATTGACCTTCGAATCACAACTGGGGGATTGGATGGAAAATGGGATGTGATGCGATGGGTTGGCTCCAGCCCAGCAGGCATTTATGAAAATGGAACGCACTTACAATGCCTCAATGAAAATCTGGGGTATCTGCCATGGTTCCCATTACACATTCTGTTCCATTTCGCAAATTAATGGGTTTTATTTATCGCGGGTTCATTCTTAAATTAACCCAAAGTAGACATAATCGGATTGAGGGAGCTATGCCAACAGCTTCTTCCATATGGGATATGCGGTGAGCGTTATGCTGTTTCGAATATCTTCCAGATACTTTTCTTTGTTGCCACCAAAGTGGAGATACTTGCACATTCCCTGATCATTGAAATCCGAAGCTTTACAGGTGGATTCTTCGTGGAAAACACTATAGAGATATAAAAAGTAATAAATATAATATAAAGACATCTTGTTATCTTGTTCCTAGCTTACCCCGTTTTGGCGAAATCCGTCATCAGCGAAGTCAATCGTTGGATAACCTTGGCATCTTCGGAGTCCTTGGGAAAATCATCGAAGCTAATCGGAATGCGTATGGTGTGCAGACCGTCATCCATGTGAACTGCTCCAAGCCCATAGTCGTCAGTGGTGCCAGCAAAAAACTTAGTTATAGAGCTTAATCCGACAAACTCAAAGATATAGATGGACAGTGGATTCTCTTCGAGATTGGCATAGGTGACGTACGACGAAATAGTTTCATAGATCGGATAATAAAAGTTGAAGTCACCAGAGATCTCCGCCAATTTCCACATGGTATCGTTGTTAAGACTGTCTCCTTTGAAGTCGTACGCATCCAATATTTCGCTGACCATCTGGACGGGAGTTCCCTCGGGCAAGTTAAGCAGCAGAGCCATATGTTCCAGGAAGTTTTCATTGAACTCTGCCCGTAGCTTGGGATTAATGAAGGCACGCATTAGGAACAGGGAACCTTCTCCAGCTCGCGAACTTAGGCTTAGGATCCAGGGCACCTCGTGAATGCGACCTGCCCGATGGGCATCTAGCGGATCCTCGACCAGGAAGGCGTCAGGAGATGGAGCCTCCACCACTGGGAGACTGGTGACGTGGGGCATGTTATCCCAGACCTTTAAGCTGTCCACACTGATAAGAAGTTTTTTATGACACACTTTACGTAGCGCTTCCGCCAGATCCTGGGTACTGAGAGTCTCCGCTTGATCAATGGACAACTCCTTGCCCAGACGCCTTGCCTGACTTAGGGGATCTTTGAGGGTCTTCATGGCCGACAGAAACATGGTGCCAGTCAAGGACATGGAGTTTTGGAAAAGTCCTGGAAACAAGCGAATGACTTATGTGCGATCAAAATTTATCCATGAAAACTAACCCTTTGAATTTGGACTAATCATGTGCAAGTGTGTAGATATTCCTCCAGCGCTGTGACCAAGGATCGTGACCTTTTTGGGATCTCCTCCGAATGTGGCTATGTGTTTTTGTATCCACTGCAGCGCCAATCGCTGATCCTTGAATCCGAAATTCCCTGGCATGTGCTCATCGCCAGTGCTTAGAAAACCTGCAACATTTGAACTCGATGTGAGTGGTGTATTGGATAATCCCTACAATTTACCGAAGGGACCAAGGCGATAGCTCATTGCTACCATGACCACCTTGCCGGTATCCATCAGATACTCTGGTCCACTAACCATGGGATGGGCAGAGCCGCTAAAGAAACCGCCTCCATGTATGTAAACCATTACGGGCAACTTATCCTCAGCCCGATTCTATAAAACCAAACCCATCAGGACTATCTAAGGATGCTTGCAAATCTTGTAACCTTCGGTCTGTAGACGTTCAGATAGAGGCAGTCCTCCACTCCCATCAAACCCCATTCCTTCGCAAAGTAGCTTCTCTGCACGCAGCTGTCCTTCGCCGTTCCAGCATCGAGTACTCCCTCCCAAGGTTCATTCGGCACAGGATTCTGAAAGCATTCAATATACGTAATCCTTCTAAAAGTATCAACGGCTAGAACAATCCACCTTAAGACGCAGCGGTCCAACTGGCGGCTGGGCAAAGGGAATGCCCATGAAGGCTTCGAACTGTCCGCTCTGATATCCTGGCATTACAGTGCCTCGCATGCAGCCCATATCCTCCAGGCACACATCCAGGGAATCTCCGACAGCAACAGCTACAAAAAATAGTACTCCAACTCCAACGAACAACATTTTTGTTATGATATCCATTGGGAAAACAATAGCTTACTTTTATACTCCATCTCTCAACCGAGAGCGGGATATTTGCAAATTCAGGTAATCATGGGTATAAAATAAAAACCACAATTATCGACTCCTAAAAGGTTTTATTTCTGTCACGTAGAAAAGCGAGGGTAAGCTGCCAGCCAACGCTAATCGTATATGATACACAGATGAATTGACGTCTACATAGCCTAAACACGCATTCAAACCGAACTTACGACTAAGAGGTATAATTACAATGTCTATACAACATGGCGATTTAACTAACAATGAACGATGCGATTTGGAGAAATTTAACTAAATTGCAGGCCTAGGAACCGGAACTATTAATAGAACTTAGAGATTCCCGGTCATATTGGTGTTAAACTGCGGCGCTGGGCGGCACTCAGTTGCGGATGCCACATATCCAGGATGAGCACTAGGCGTGGCTGGCTTCCGTTGTGCCACACCTCGTGTTCGAAGCTATCATCGAATATGAACAGTTCTCCCTCACGCCAGGTTCTAAAGCAAATGTGGTTAGTCAATGAAATTTTAAAGGTTTTCTCGTTTTTCCTCACCTTTCCTGCTCCGCCACGCGGAGTGAAGTTTTTTCCGGCTCCGGAGCAGCTAGCGTGAGGTGTGCCCTCAGTCGGCAATTGGTGGGTCCACAATGCGGCCACACATGTGTCTTGGACTCCATAACACTAAACTTCACTTGGCCACGTCGACAGCCGGCGGACTCGGGAAATTCCTCCAGCAGACTGCAGGTGATTGGAGCCCTGCGGCAGTTGTCCTTCACCCGACGACCCTGGGCATATAGCTCATACTGCTGCCACACTCCCTTGTCGCGCAGCAGTTCCGCTTCATCCTCGAAGAATCCACTTCTTCCCAGCAGCGCTAATCCCTCATCACGAATGGCACGCCAATTGAGCGTCAGCTTCTCCAGCTGCCTGTCATAGCCCGTTTCTTTGGGCTGCCAAAAGGGCTGTGCTCTCAACCTGGGCTCATTGTACAGCGATCTCTGATAGAGGCTGGCAAAGAAGCCTTTGGCAACACCTTTACTATACACCTCCAGAGCTTCTGATTTCATGGACAGGCGCTGCATAGTCTCGCCGAGCGACAAATAGAAGAAAGCCTCTTGCGTGCCCTCCTCTTCAGACTCCACGGCATATTTTAGATAGGGCAGCGCCTTGGGGTAGTCAGCATGGAACTGTCTGAGCGCCAGTCCATAATGAAGTTGAGCCACTGCATTGGTTGGCCAAAGTTTCAGGGTTTCCACAGCCACCTTTTCAACCTGCTGAAGACTGGGAGACAATCATAAAGTATTTCTAACTCAAAGTAGCCTGTCTTACCTACTTGTTTACCATAAGATAGGTGAGTGAGAGTTGGTTACGAAGCCGTGGATCCTCAGGCAAACGTTTGATGAGCAGCTCGTGGATGTTAGTTGCCTGTCGGTGGTGACCTAGAATTCAATAGGCAATGTAGAACGCGAAACAGATTAAAATATATGTTTAACTTACCCAAAAATCTCAAGTTCTCTATGCAGCTTTCGCCGGCGGTTTGAAATTCCTTATTGCTGGCTACAAGCTCACCAAAGGCCAAATATCTTTTGTAACCATCGATGGCTTCCCACAGGCGCTGATTGCTGCGCTCCTTCTTGGCTAGAAGTTCCAGAAGTCGGGCTCTTCCCAAATGGGCCGATGGCTCGTGGGCAAAGTTGGTGGTGAGCGTGTTAAAGGATCGCAGGGCTTGGGCATAATTCTTTGGGGTGGATATTAGTTCGCGATTCGCCAGCCAAAACACAAAAAAAAAAGGGTTAGACAAAGTACGAAAGCATGCAATTAGTATAAAATCATTCTCTCAAGAATTGAAACGCAGTTGACAGGAGTTCCAAGGATGAGCCCGCGACCAAAGTTTCCTCCAAGTGGGTGTGTAGTTTTTGGAGTAAGTGGTCGTGGGTTCATCCAAACCATATGTGTCTCCTGAAAAGAGCGTTTCTATAAATACATGAATAGGGTTAAATCCTATGGTTTGATTAATTATCATTTGTTGTTCTTACATCACTAAGCTGTTATATGATCTAATGAACTTGACAAGCAAACATAAACTAAAGCTTTGTGTTTTTTTGTTGTGATGTTCTTTAGTGATTGTTGAGCTAGAGATATATCGAAGATATATAGTTCACGGGTTAATCCAGGTGAAGGAGACACCTTTGGTTGCGACATACCTCCCTAATCATCTCCTCGTTCGCCTTGCGCAACTCTTGCTCGAAAGGATCCTCTTTCTCTGCGGGAGCAGCTGCAGCTTCTTTCGGCTTTATTTCTATTTGGAGATTAAGAATCTGAATTAGAACACTATTTCGAGCAAAACAATGGTGTGAAATTTTGAACGGTTACGGCCTAGATAGCTCCACCTTGTGTGAGGTGTCGGTTTGTATATCCTATGGCTAACACTTACGATCTGTTATGTGTAAAGCGATCGGTTTTTGGTCGTGTGTCTTAAAGTAGTGTTGGGCCTATGATTGCGATAGCTTATGTGATCGATCGAAAGTATGTTGGATGGAGAATGGAGTCGGGTGGTCATCGACAGACGTGGTGATTTGTGCGTTTAGTAATTACGTGTCCAGCTGGGGTCGTCAGAGTCCGGATCGCTCTCGAACTCCTTGACGGGCAGACGACCGTATTTGGCTTCCAGCCGGTTCATCAGATCGGCGTCGTCCACGTCGGAGATTTCGTCCTCCTCGTCGGTGATCTCCTCATCGCTATCTCCGTCATGCTCGAAATCCTCGATAGCCCCATCTTCGTATTCCACGTAGATATCGCTGTGACCTACTGGCTTTTCCGGTTCCTTTTCTTTCTGTTCGGGTTTGGGTTTGGCATCCTGTGCAGGCTCCTGGGCGTACTTGTACATGGCGCTCAGTTGCTCAAAGGTCTCGGGCACATAACTGGCCATGGAGGCGACGTTGTCGTCGCTATCGTGACGTACTTCTTCCTCCTCTTCATCAATGTCACTGATTTCCACCTCGATCTCCTCTTCGATTTCGATTTCCTCCTCGGAGTATTCTTTTTAGACAATGGGATATGACTGATGTTAATACTCTGGTCTTGGCCAGGCATATCATACAGCATAGGCTTCCAGATCACTTGTCAATCAAATGATTTGGAAGCAACTTCGGCTAGCCGAAGTTTGCAATTAATAACTCATATCTCCAACCATCGTCCAAAAGGGGCAGCTCCTCCACATCGTCCGGTATGTGATCCTCAGCAGTGGCAATCGTCAATCTTCGCCTGAATATAGTCTCTGGTGCGGGCTCATCCTCAGCTAAGCATTCACCACGGAAGATTCGAACGTTATTCGAGTTAAGAGATTATTAATCGAGCAAGAACAAAGCCATTCAACAATTTCCGTACATACATACATTGGTGGAATAATAATTGGAACAAAGCTGTGACTACAATCAGATTAAAGAAATAATATAAAATCATAATCAAAATAAGCTAACTGAAGAAAGTGCAAAATTTGGACTGGGCCCATGGATTCTCATTGTTGAAACCAAAAAGAGAGGCCATTGCCCAGAGTTTGTTTTAGTTTTTGTTAATACATCGAGAATAGATCACGAGACAATGAGGTCATTTGCTGATTTAACCAACTTAACTTGGTGGGTTAGAACGAAAAGCGGCGCTTAGTAATAGTTACTGAAAAGTTTCCCCGTCGTATGGATTATTTGATTAGCATAACATTTGGCGTGCTTGGCGGATATGATTGATAGAGATCAAGAGCAGAGAGCGGAATACAAAGAGCGGAGATTCGGGGAGCAGATCAGCATTGAAGACTCACTTGTATTTGGACTTTTCCTTATCAATACAAGGCGTGAAACTAAGGCAAGTGCAACGCCAACGCCAAATTTAACGGCAACTGTAAATGAGTCAGGTTTTAGTATGAGAAAACAAACAAATGCCTTTTGCACTTTCTTGTACAATTTCGGTTTCTAAGTTCTTGGTTGTGTGTGGTTGTGCATATTCTTTCAGTTTGGTAAGGTGGAGCATTTCAGTCGGTCAGTTCTTAAGGTTCTAAGCCTGCGAGATCCGTTAACCGTTCAACTATTCATTCCTTTGCTACTTACGTGATGCCAACCAAGAGGAGCCCTCTTCCTTGGGCTCCTCCTCATCAGCCTGGTCCTGATCCTGCTCCTCACTCTCTACTGCTTTGGCTGGCTCTGTATCCTCGGGATCATTTTCAAATTGCTGATCCAGGGACTCGAATTCGTCGTCATCCCCGTCATCTGCATCGTATTTGTCTTGATCCTGCAATAAACAAGTTATTTAACAACAAATACGAAGACCAATTAAACCCAAGAAGCAACTAGATATTTTACTAACATCATCATCGTCGTCGTCATCATTAGTATCTGTTGCGGGAGCCCTTTGTGTCGCAGATTGGGATCTTGGCGGCTCTACTGATTCTTCGACCTCCTGCTCTTCCCCATCCTCATCATCGTCTTCCTGCTGCGAACATAAAACATTAATTTTTGGAAATACACAATCTTTTCACAAACTATAGATCATACCTCCTCAGCTTTCGACAGCGGGGCTTCAGTGGATTCTACTGCTTCATCATCTGCTGCGGCTTCATCCTCATCATCCTCTTCATCTTCTTCAGCTTCATATTCGCCAGTGGCTTCCGTAGTGGCTTCAGTAGTAGCTTCCACAGTTGCCTCTACGGTGCCTTCATCATCGTTATCCTCCTCCTCTTCCTCCTCATCCGCATCCTCGGCAGTTATGTTTTCACCCGCATTGTTCTCCTCATCTTCATCCTCCTCATCATCATCTGCCGCTGCCTCATCCTCCTCAGTTGGCTGTTCCTCTTCCTCCAGTTCTTCTAATTCTTCTGAGAGTGGCTCTTCTTCTGAAATGTTTTTATTTATTTATAACAGTTTATATTAATTTATATTAACATACCTTCCTCTTCATGATCATCATGGTCGTCGTGTTCATCGTGATCATCTAACGCCTCTCCAGAGGGTTCCTGCACATCGTGACCATCATGCTCATCCCGATGTTCGTCTACCCAGCCATCAAAAACTTTCGAGAACCTAGACTCCGACAGAGGAGTGTCCACTGAAATAAACATGTATTAAGTACAATTTAAGTTTCTGAGAATTCTATAGCTTACGATCCTCCAGTCCGCGGTTCTCCATGATGATCAGACCCACCAAACTTAGAAGCACTGCCATCAGGGCGAAGAATATGATCTTGGCGCACCAGTGACCGCCAGTTCCGTGATCGTGGTGCACGTGCAGGTGGAGATCATCGTTTCCCATCTTTGTAATGTGAACGCCGTGCGAAGATTCGTCGTCATCTGAGATCCGACATTTGCATGATAGTGAATAATAAAAATAACACATGTGATTACAAGCAGTTTAATTGAATCCACCTTCGAGTGTTTTACTTGGATTTAGTAACTGAGCGAGACATTCAATTAATTTGGCAAAGCATTCCGGGGTGTGTTGGAATAACTACATATAGGGGGATCTATTTCTCTACCTTGAAAACTGGACTGACGCAGAACAGTCACATCGCCCTCGGACTTGCGATCATCTAGACGAAAAGTTAGTTACAATGAGACATACTATACCGGCATTACAAGCTGATAAGACGGCGCCGGGCGGGGGGAATTGTTTATGCCTAAATATGCGCAACGATAAACAAAGAAGCCGCCAGTCATGCTCTTGGGCAGTTGGCCAAGTGAAATTAAATGGCTTTACACATTTATATCTACATATATGCACCATCGTGGCTACTTATTTCGGTGCCGTGGGTGTAATGGCCCCAGAATCTTTACGGAAGCATCATCATCTGGTATCTAGTATCTACGTATGTAAATCTCGATCTCTGTTGCATTGGAATTAATTTGCCGACGAGGTGACGAGCTCTCCATTCTCCAATGAGAGAAAGATAACGCAGAGAAGAGAGCAACAAAAGAGAAAGAGTGGCAGAGGGAGATAGCAATAAGAGGATATCCCAGGGACAACGAAACATCTGTGTTTGCCTTGGGAAAAAGATAAATAAATCTGGGAAAACCACTCTCCTTGTTTTTTCTCGATTTTTGCACACTGATTCAATGCCCTTTTTTTTTGGCTCCCGATCGAAATACCCACTTTATGGTCTACCTCCCGCCTTCCCCGCCCGCACACTTGTCATGCATATATATTTTCCTGCTCGATCGGCACACGCATAGCGACAGAAAACAGGCGAGATGTATAATTTTATATAATAGGGCAAAGTTATTTTTAAAGGCACTCGACAATATTATTATGCTAATAAAAGAAATGAACTGCTTGCTACGCGGCAGCGGCGAAAAGACAAAACCGATTTTCACACCAAATAACGGTCCATTCGAGAATGATGGTAAGTAAAAGTACCGTAGCAGGGACTTACCGCGTTTTCGGCGCTTATCCTTGCGCTTACGCGGCTGCACATCGCCCGACATTTTGCTCGCTAAAGGCACTAAAACCTATTCCAATTCAATGGAGAGTGTTTGTTTTTCCTTTTCGAGCGGACCGGGCAAAACGGGCGATCTAGATCGACGAACAGCACGTTACTAAATGAAAATACCGCTCGCACCGTGGGAAAATTATTTATAAAGTGACACTGGTGTTGCCAGATCCGGCGGGAATGATGGAACTTAGAGATGACAGCTGGGCAGTAAAGGCAATTTTATTGTTTTGGATTAAAACTCATGACAGCTCTCCAAAAATAAATTTACATAATAAGTATTATTTATAAATTTATTTAATTCTCATATTTATGTTTTATTTTAAGTAGTGTTGTGCCAATAGATTGAATTTAATTTTAACAGTTCAGCAACGCAACAATTTAGAAAACACAAATGTAATTTTTTCTGTTACTCGTGGAATTTTCATATTGTATGTCTATGTAGCGCATAGACACAATCACAATCGTGTACAACTGAATTAATTTATTTCAAATGTATTTTCCTCAAGATATTAACTTTAAGTAAAGAAAAAAAAAATTAGAATATTAGCTTATTTTAAATATCGCATTCGTCACGCGCCCATCTCGAAGAGAACCAACCCCGACCAAGAAAAAAACAAGAAAATAATACACAATTGGCGACGGCGGTGCAGAGGTTCTCCGTGTGATCCGATCGAACGGGACTAGGACCGACACGGACCAGGTCTAAATCCGCGAGGTCAGCGGTATTATGGCCGGCGACATGTCCATCGGCTGTGCGGCCCTGAAGCGATCCAGCAAGCTGAGGTCCTGCACCAGTGCCGCCGACACGGACTCGATGCGGGTGCCCAGCGACCACAGGGACAACGGGAGCCTGGTCAAGCCGCCTCCGGTGCCGCCGCAGAATATGCGCGGCGGTCTGCGGGTCTACAAGATCGTCATCCTCGGCGACGGTGGCGTGGGAAAGTCAGGTGAGCTACTCTAGCAATGGATTAGCCAAAAGAAAATGCCGAGTTATCACTGCGCACTTTGATTGGGGCTGCGAAAAATCAATAAATTATCTCAATTTCTTTTACGCTTTGTTTTGACCCCCGCACCACCGACACCCACGAAACTCCAACAACCACCACTCCCAACGCCCTCTGAAAACGACGACGAAACCCGAACAGCTGTCACCCTTCAGTTCGTGAGCCACAGTTTCCTGGACTACCACGACCCCACAATTGGTGAGTAAGGCACAGGGTGCGCAAGGCGTCTAAGGCGAAGCCCCCACATCCCCACTAAATGTATACCGGTTATTTTTTTTCGCCGCAGAGGACTCCTACCAGCAACAGGCGGTCATCGACAATGAGGCCGCCCTGCTCGACATCCTTGACACCGCCGGCCAGGTGGAGTTCACGGCCATGCGGGACCAATACATGCGTTGCGGCGAAGGTTTCATCATTTGCTACTCGGTCACCGACCGCCACAGCTTCCAGGAGGCCTCCGAGTACAGGAAACTAATAACCCGTGTCCGCCTGTCCGAGGACATTCCGCTGGTTCTGATTGCCAACAAGGTGGACCTGGAGTCGCAGCGACGCGTGACCACCGAGGAGGGCCGGAATCTGGCCAACCAGTTCGGCTGCCCGTTTTTTGAGACATCGGCTGCACTGCGTCATTACATCGACGAGGCATTCTACACGCTGGTCCGCGAGATTCGGCGCAAGGAAATGCACAAGGCCCTGGGCACGGACTCCAATTCGGAAAAGATTCACACGGGGCGACGAAGTCGCTGGTGGCGCATCCGATCCATTTTCGCATTGGTTTTCCGGCGCAGACGAAACCTAAACTAGACCTGGATGCGGATTCCTTGAAACGAGTGCAATATTAACCACAAAACCAAGTAACTTTTGTTCGCTATATTTTGTATATAGCACATACCCATCAGATACAACATACAAGAGAGAAGTAACCGACCGATAACTAATTGTTAATGGCCACAGTGGTTTATTTATTATTTGTTACGGAAACTATTTAAAGTACTTGTTGTTGGCCGGAAAGGATAGCGAGGCAGTAGATCAGCGATAGAGTATATCAATACGTTTAAGCACCGATCCAAAAGATACATATTAACAATGCACGTACATATGTTTATGTAGTAAATATTACTAACGTTGATTCCTAGACGAGAGCGATTAAGCAAGTGTGGCAATTGGCTAAAGCTCAAAAGCATTTAAATTCAGCAAGATCGAGGGGCAGTTCCCCAACTAACAATCTGAACAACTCTGAATCCTAGCCAGGAGATTAACCCAACAGCCAATTGCCAGGTGCGAAGGGCAGAGAATTTGAGGATTTTTAAACTTATGTATGTACGTATTTACCCAGAATACACGCACATGACATACGCGACACGAGCCACACATTTAACCAATCGAATAAATGTTGAATTTAATGTATACTAATATTATAAATCGATCGATCGACCTAAGTATGTAAAACGCGGGAACATTGCAAATTATGAAATATGAATGAGAATGTGCGTTTGTTCAGATCCAAGCCCAAATTGATAATTTAAGTCCACGACAGTCGATGCATTTGTTGTTTAAGTTTGAGAAGAGTTTATTGTTTACATTGTTAAGTACACACGTGTTACGCCTAAGTTTATTTATTATTAGTTTAACGAAATCTGTTGATTACTTTTACCACAAGCAAACCACACATCACGTTCTCTAAGCATTCACCATGAGTTCCTCTCATCAATGTTAACTGCATCACCAGAAACAAAATACTAACACGGCTTTAATTACTCTGTTTGTTACATGATCCCAAAAACAGTTGAATGGACTACCCATAATTACTAATAATTAATTGTTATTGCGAATCCTGCAACCGTTCGAACCAAACAGATCGACTGACAAACAAAAAAACAACAGCTCCAACACGAAAACGAATCAAATGCGGGTAGAAATATAATAGAAATGCTTTCGCAGAAAGTTAAGCGATTAAAAAGTACGTTTTAAGAGAAAAGGCTTGGGAACTAGATGTTCAAAGCAATGTGTCGTGTCCATGTTGTTTCGAAAACGACATACCTGTTCGGGAATAATATTGAAACCTAATACCTAATCGATGAAAAACCAAAACATTTTGATTCATAATGTTATGTACATTTTAAATGTAAAAAAAAATGAAATACAAAAGCACAAAATAAACAAAAACAATACCCTCAATAAAGATTTTTTTAACCCCGTTAAAGATGTGTATTTTGACTTTAAAGGGCGGGTATTCCCCGAAAAAATCCATTATCTTACCAAGTCCCACGTTTATTTTTAAATCGCCAAATAAAACCAAGTTAGTTAAACCAAGAGTAGATCAAATGTACTGTTTATTCATAAGTATAATATAGTTTGGTTGTATCTGATGCATCTTCGAGTTTTTCAACTTCTGTGTGAGAATTACACGATTGACGGTACAAAATACAAAAAAGAGACATACACATATGTACTGTATAGTATAATTATATGTATAAGCGTATTTTATAAAATCATAAAATACTCTTCATATAGTTGTTTGGTTGTTTTGTAGTATCTTTTTTTTATGTTTTCCACTCGTTTTAATGCAAAGTACAAATATTAAAAACTCGCTTAATGCGCTCGAAATAGTTTTTCACTTCATCAAAAATTTTCCCTCTTAGCATCTCCCACGCGAAAACTGAATGCATCTCATTTGTGGCTTACGTTTAGTTAAATAAACATTTATCGTTTTTGTTTTGTTTTGTTTTGTGTTTAGTTCGGCTCTTGTAATATAGTTTCGCTTCCAACTCGTATTGGCGGCGTGGTCTCTCTGTATCTGATAGATTTAATGGGAACATAACTCTCATCTTGACGCCTACGACCTCCATGGACCCCTGGATCCAACTTCCGATTCTGTTTCTATTTCCACTGATTCACCTGACTCACTCACCCTCGCATACGACACAATCTCGTCCAGCCACAGCCGACTACACTTGACAACACAGTTAACGAAATAATAACATACATCTAGGAGGAGGGGGTGGACAGAAACGGACACAACTTGAATATGTTTACATATATCGATATATATTTCGCTTGCAGTGGCTGACTGATTGATCTGCTCTGCCCTAGTTTTACAAATAATAATGCCAGAGTTATTACTGTTGTTTACTTCGGTTTATAACTACACTAGACTGTATATAAAATCAAATCCGCATTTGACATTCTACTTGGTGCTGCCATCCCTTATATCTCGCTGCATCCCTCCTCCGCTGATCTTCTAGCTCAAGCTCTCTGTTTTCTGCTCATGTTGTTGTTGCTGTTGGGTGGTGGTGGTGCAGCTTCGTGTATCCGATGTTCTGGTTGTTCTTGATGTTGTTGTTGAGTGGTTGTTGTTCAGCTCGTTATTGTTGTAAAAGGTGTGTATGTGTGTGTGTGTGTTTATGCTGTTGTTGTTGCTGTGTGTGTGTGTGTGTGGTAAAGATTTTCATGTTGTTGATTTGCTCTTTTAGAGCAAAAGGCATCTGGTCTTCTTCCTCTTTTTGACTTGCAGCGCGGCCCTAGTTGCCGTCTCGAAAACATCTCGCACACCCTCCTTGGACTTAGCCGAACACTCCAAATAGGCAAAGGCATTAATCTTCTCGGCCATGGCGCGACCCTCCTGCGGCTTCACCGGCTCCTGCTTCATTTTTGCTAGATCCTGTAAAGTCAAGTTTCGATTAGTGCTGCGAGTTCAACTCGTTCAACAGTGCGTATACGTACCCGAATTGTGTTGGGATCATTTCGCAAATCTTTCTTATTTCCTACCAAAATGATTGGAACATTTGGACAAAAGTGTTTGACCTGGAAGTACGTAGTAAGGATTAGTATGTTTTCATATCAGATGCCATATAGTCGAATTGCAAAAACAAGTAATTCCTAATTGGGAACCCTTTTTCTTTATTCTTATCTACCATTATAAATTAAAAGCATTTATGAGAAGTAAGAAAGTGATTCAGAAAGTCAAAGGAAATTTGCTCATAGCAGACCATTTAATCACCAACTAGTAATAAGCTATAATTCTATCGATCTATCCTCGTTCTATACCAAATCCAGTCTTTGTCACTTTGATATTCAGATAGCTTCAATGACATAAACAACAACAAAGAGATGCGTTGTCTTAAAGATTCCATATCCTAAGCAAAAAAATTTCAAAATTTTTTTTTAATATATTTTAACTGGAGTTAAAAATTCTATACTATATCTGTTGTATACCTATCTATATATATACCTATCTGTTGTCTATATTTCTTAGTTCTGTATAGCATAGTACCATTACTTGTTTACGATCGACTGATAGAAACGGTTCTGTAATTGCATTTGAACTCACCTCTGGGGTCCATTTTTCAGGAATATTTTCTAGCGAATCGGGTGAATCCACTGAGAAACACATCAGTATGACGTCAGTGTCGGGATAGCTCAGCGGTCGTAGTCTGTCGTAGTCCTCCTGCCCGGCCGTATCCCACAAGGCCAGCTCCACCTGGAGAATCGGATGCGGATTTTGATTGAGAGTTACGCTTGCAGTTGCGGTGTCGTAAGGGTTATAGATAGATGGGGGCACGGGGCGGTGCGGTGCGGGTTCGGCGGGAGATGGGACAAGTTCGAGTTGAAGATAGCATGAGTGCGAGTACGAGAGTGTGAGCAAGGAACTTGACGGAAATGCCAAACGAATTAATCACATCGAAGCGAGGCGAAGTGGTATGACGTGAACTTGTGTGTATGTAAACGCTATCCAAACAGAAACTGAAAATTGAAAACCCGCCATATTGCGCAGCAAAGGCAAACACAGTGTTTATTTCGAAAAAAAGCGCCTGAAAATACTGTAGATCCCAAATGGAATATATGAACGAACATATAGCCAAATCATGACTTGATGCCCCAATGGAAATCGCACATTACATTCCGTAGAGTAAGGGAGTGCGCGGTGGAGCGGGAGAGCGCTCCCCCCCTTAGAAGAGAGTACAGGTAGGCAGGGAGAAAGAGTAAGAGTGAGAGCGCGCGAGAGCAGCAGCAGAAAGAGCGGGGGGCGGCGCAACGCATTAAACTGTATGTGCGCAACGGACTTGTATAAGACAAATACAAAATAAAAAGAAAAGAAAACGAGCGGAAGGGAGGGAGCAGCACTACTTGTGTGTGTGTGTGCTGCCAACTCTCCGTTGAGCATGTGTGCGTGTGTGTATGTAAGTGTGGGGAAATGTGGCCAAGTGTGACTTAATCACTGCTATCAAAACTTTAAATTCTTCGGAATAATCCAAATTTGCACTCTACTTAACCAAAAATGATCTTAATTTTTCTTTTGCTTTTCCAGACACCTTTATTTATGGCTGCGTCTGTTGGGCATCAGGCGATATTGACTCATTTCATTTTACAGGGGAATAAAAGGAAATACAACGACCAAGGTGTGGGTGAAGTTGTGGGTGGCACAATCAAGAGAACAATAAACACACACCCATGGGAACACACACCCGCACACACACTCACACACAGAGGCGGGTGGAAAGTGTAAGGAGGATACGCGCACTTGAAAAACGGAATGAATTGAGAATGCACACAAATTATAAAACGAGATCAGATGATTATCACTTGGGTGGCAGGGTGGTGTTATCAGGGGGAAGGGGGGTCAGCCGCCGGTTGGGGGTGGCATTCAGAGTGGTGGACGGGACGGGAAGTTAAAGGAGGGGCGGGGCTGTCCGGGAAAAGGGGCTTACCTGTTTACCATCCACCTCGATGTCGGCCACATAATTCTCGAATACGGTGGGCACATAGACCTCGGGGAACTGATCTTTGCTGAAGACAATCAGAAGGCAAGTTTTACCGCAGGCACCGTCGCCGACAATTACCAATTTCTTGCGAATCGTCGTCATTGGAAGTTCTGCAAAAGGCAAAATCAAACTGTAGCTAGATGCAATGCAAGTGCAGCGGATGCCCGAGGATTCCGAGTCCGATTCTGAATCCGAATACAATTGTCGATTCCGAACCCGAGTCAGCCGTTCTGTTTTATATATTCGCGAAAACTGAACGAGCGCCTGTTCAAAAAATTATCAAAATGAAAAAGGCACACACACACTCGCATACAGTCACACGCACACTGGTGGACACACAGACACAAATACACTCGCGCGCTCGCTCTTTTCCGAATGCCCTCTCCCGCTCGCGCACACACTTAGTCATACTTGCGGCTGGACGGCGATCTAATAGTATAAAGTGTGGGGTTCTTTCTTATCTGGCCATTGTCCATTGTCCGTTAGCCGAGTTTTTCCCGTTTTTCTTTACGGTTTTTCGCATTCGCATTTTCATTTTGGTCGCGTCATAGGGCCGCCCGCTTCTCCACCCCTCTCTCCAACACTCCAGGAAACTCCTCTCTCCGCGCCCCGTCCCGCTCGCACTTTATTCCAAAAACATCTCATCATCCACTCTCGGTACGTATGGCTGTGTGTGTGTGCGTGTGTCTGTGCGCCTCTGGCTGGGCGTGCGTGCATTTGTGTGCGTGCTGTGTGGAATTTTTTCACTTCTGCTCTTTCGGCCACTTACAATTTATATTGGTGATTTCACAACACTCAGCACGAATTCGACACTTAATTTGCTTACAAAATGGCACAAATTTGTTGATTCTTATGCGTCTACCGTTTAGCTATATCGTATAAAAGTTAATGCAATTACAAAAATTCGAATTGAACTCGACGATTTTTTCCCATGCAAAATGACGATGAACAATGTTCATCCGTTTCATTTCTCGGTAGCGGGATGAACGCTCGATGACCAACCAACGCCTTCGAGCGCAGGGCTGTTATTAACCCAATCGATAGTTCTCATCGATGGCAACTCTGTGCGCGTTATTCCCATAACCGACCACGACTGGTAACACCGCACATATGTTATTCTTCCTCTTCTTCTTAAATATGCGGTCGCATGGCCCGGGAATTAAGTGTTGGTAGTTCAAGCAAAAACTGAAAGGAATGCTTGACGAACATATTCTGAAAGAAATGCAGCTGAGCTTCCAGCTCACCGAACAGCGAGAAATAGCCTCTGGCCGCCGTAAGCCGGAAAACCCACAGCACCGACCTGCTGCTCCAAAGAAAAAAGTTATTTCAAAGGTGGCCAGCAAACCTGCAAAGATTTTGAAAGCAACGATTCAAAAAACACAGATGGAGTCGCCCAAAAAATCCAAGAAAAATAAGGCAGCCGGCACAAAGCGGCCTCTTTCCAATAATGTGTCGAAGCCAGACAGTTTTCCATCCCAGAAGAGGCTTAAAAAGGATGATACCCTACCTAAAAAGAATCCTTTAAATAAATCCTCAAATGTTGCAGCTAAAAAATCTGCTGCAAAAAGCAAAAGTGCTAAGCTTCCTCCTATTCCCAAGGTTCATAGGATAGGTATGCATTAGTTCTAGAATTACAACCTGAATTTATTTTAATATGTATATATTTTTCAGAATCAGTTCCTAAGAAAACCAAAGTTAAGACGTCAAATAACACAAAAAAAGCAAGTTTACCTAAGAAACAAAAGGTAAATGGAGCCAATAGCTCAATAAAGGTTGTACAAAATGGTAAAATAGTCGAGATAATTGACAAAGCGGAATTAAGTGACACTGAAATGAATTCATTAGATGATTGGAGGGAAGAAAACGATTATTTAATTGAAAGTGGTAAGCAAATTTTAATATCACACTTGTTTCTTAAATTAAACTATGTTCTTTAGACTCTGAAAACGATGTAGTTGAAGAAATAGACAAGACATTTCTTAAACACCCGAAGATTTTTAAGGCCAAAGGCAAAGGCCCCGAATACAAAGTATCAGATATTCTTCCTCCTTTTGAACACGAAGAATACCAAGGTCTGTTGTTGAATGGCGATGGCAGCGGAACAGTTCGAAAGATTGAGGTGTTTAAGAGAGCACAGGAAGGAACTGACAGCGACGAAGATTATGAGCCACGAGATAGCGACGACTCTGGATCTGAGGAATTTGACAGCCAGGTGTCTGACAGTAAAGACACAAGCAGCGCAGACTATGATAGTGATGGAGATTTCTACAGTGAAGATAGCGATATGGAGGATGTTAGTGACAGCGATAGTGAAGAATTCGGAAGCGATTTCTTCGACAGCGACGACCTCGATTCAACTTATGAGCCACCTGACATAGAGGGATTCTTTGATGATCAACCTGTGGAAAAAAAGCAAGAACTTATAAAACAGTCAAGTTCTGTGGAGATGGTTGTAGATCACTTAATCAGTGAGCCCTCAAAGAAGGAGTCTGAAGCTGCCATTGAAAACGAAGAGAATGTCGAGGTATCACTGCCTGAAGTTGTAACACCCGAAAAGAAAAATGATCTCAAACTAAGCGATGCCCCGTTTTACAGAAATACGCAAGCAACTCCCACTGAGCTTAGCGTCTTTGAGAACAGTCTGAAGAGCAATCATGTGCTGGCCGTGATTAAGGAGGACCTTGAAGTTTATGGCACACTAGTGCTGACTCTACTCTGCGGTCAAATATCAGTAAATGGTTACAGAGCACGCAGGCAGGAAGCAATCACCATTTATTCTCCTAAAGGCCTTAATTGGGTATCTATTTCGCCAACCAAGACTAAAAAACCTCTAAAAAATGAGGTGGATTGGGAAGAACTCAACAAGAACTTCACACGCGCCCAGCTAGACAGGATTAAGACCAGCTTTCAGCGTCAGACGAATGCAATAGTACTGCTCCACCGAAACACAAGTGCACAGCAGCTCGTCGACACCTTTGGCAAGCACATGGCGCAAAATGTGTTCCCACTGGTCAATTCTTCCAATCGACCATTTAGCCAAAGTGAAACCCTGTTGCACTGTCTGATTCAATCGAGCGATAAAATGCGGACTCTGCAAGTTCCGCAGGTTTGGAATAAGTTAAAGATGCATGCAACGAGCCGGATAATAATAGCCGGTGGTAAGGGCGTCGGAAAGTCTAGTTTATTGCGTTACCTCATCAACCGAAATCTGGGTCAGTTCCCATCCATGCTGCTCATCGACCTGGACATTGGTCAACCGGAAATATTTGTTCCCCAGACTATTTCTTGCACCCTAATTGATGAGCCCCTTTTGGGACCGGGCTTCCTGTACAACAGGCAGCCGGAACATGCCATTGTCGTGGGCCACACCAACATTGTCTTGTGCGCAGAGCAGTATGCCCGAGCAGTTATTCAGCTAGTCCAAAACATTCAGAACGATGCCAAGTATTCAAATATTCCTTGGCTGATAAATACGATGGGCTATAACAAGGGCTTTGGTATGGAATTGATGGCTCTGCTGGTGGATCGCATTCGTCCCACGGATCTTGTTCAGATTGCCAGTCCAATTCCAATCAATAACTTTGATTCTGCCCTCGACCATAGCAGTCTGTCGCAGATAAAACCAATTATATACTGTGCGGAGGAGTTCAAGATCAAGAAAATACCAAAATACACGCTCCATAAGCTGCTCAGTGCAGTGCCTGCAAAGGAAAAAGGAACTTGGAGTCTTAGCGCAAAGGACATGCGATACTCCAACCTTCTGGCACGTCTCAGTTCGTGCCTGACTGGAAATGCCAAATCTTTCACAGACTGCGAGCCGTTGGGAGTGTCTTTGGAATCCCTGCAGATCCAGCATCCCACCAGCAAGAGTTACTCGCGCGAGGAACTGATTCGAGGCATGGAGGCTAATGTAGTATATCTGTGCCATCACGGGGAAGGTCTGGCCCAATGTTTGGGAATAGGTTTGTATATATCCACGTTCTTTTGTGGCTTATTAATTGAATTCCTAAATTCTTCTAGGTGTGGTTCGCGCCATCGACTACGAGCGCAAGGAGTTATACCTGGTGCCAGCAATGCCGCTACAAAAGATGTCCCTGGTGGATTGTCTTATCCTCGGCGGAGAACAGGTCCTGCCGCAGGGTTTCCTCCGGGATCAAGGTCAAGGTGTGTCCAGCAGTGTTCCCTTCGTGTTCATACTTGAAGATTCGAAATCTTCGAAGAGTATCCAGCAGATCTACCATCGAGCGCCAGCCTTTCTGGGAGTACCAGCTAATCAACGAAACTAAAACTGAGCTTACTGAAGCAATCGCAATCGGATAACTTTGTAAATAAAGTTAGGTTTATTAACAGAAGTCTAGTGTGACAAATTGTGGCGTCCTTTGAGGATCCGGTTCATCAGCACTCGTCGTCCCTCGGGCGTCGACATCCTTGCATCCCAGCCGTGGACATTGATTCTCTTCACCTCCATGGGTTTCGGAAAATGGCAGCGTACTTTCGGTTTCAGCACCGCCCGATTGAAAGCGTGCTTATCCCGGACGATTAGAGTTTGTGCGGTGCTGACAACCGCCAGGCAGGTCCTGCAATGTCATTAATTGTTATTATACCACTCAAAATACATGGTTTATTCATTATTATTATTATTTACTTGCCTTTGGAGCATTCCCTGCAGCATGTTAAGTAATTTCCAGTTAGTATGACCGCACGAAGTCCGAAAAATACCGCCTGAACAGCCGGTAAGCCGCTTTAACGTTGCCAGATCAATGGGTTCGAAATTTCGAACTCAGCTGCAATGCCACTTTACATAAACATGTAAAATGCATTACATTACATTTATTGCAATTAAAATAAAAGTCATAATATTGGTCAAATGGAACAACAGCATACGAGGACAAATTAATTAAAACGTTTATTATTGAATGGATCGGAAAATGACTAAAAACAATTCAACTATGGAATGAATATGTACGGTTACATATATCGAATTGTGCCATCTCTAGCTACCCACGATGGTTGTGGCAGCGCAGCTGTTGCAAGTGAATCCGCAAGATACATTTCGGTATATTTTCCGCCACGGATTCTTTTCCACCCTCAGTTGCGGTCACACTGCCCAGCCAACAACAACCACAACTCGGTGCCGTTAGGGCTGCGTTTGTTTTCTGCTCCCATTCAGCTGCAAAGAAAAGAAAGAAAAGTGAAAAGCGTTCGGAAAACAGGCAGCATGTGAAGCACAATTACTCCACGCAATTACTATCTCAAACGATAAAGCTCTCGCCGTAAGGAAGTGCGTGAAAATCGCGAGTGAGTTCGTGAAAATAGAATAAAAAAGCGCTCTGCAATTGAAGAGAAACATTGCTGGAGTCGTGTGTGCGTGCGTGTGTTTGTGCGTGCGAGTGTGAGTGTCGCTCTCTGGACGCAATTTCCTTGGCCAAAAGGGAGGGGAAGTGGGGCAGGAGAGTCCCGAATCGAATCCCCCGAAACGGGGAATCCGAATCCGAATCCCCGAGTCCGGTGCATTAAAAATAGCGCAACGAGGTGAGTGAAGATGCAAACTGCAGCATTCAGTTCACGAGCTGATGCAACAAAAAGAACTCCAATTAGCCATGTCTGCAGCAAGCCAAAAAAATAATGAAAAACGGCACAAAAAATACAACAAGAAAATCGATTTTCCTGAACTTACAATTTTCTCCGCCTCACTGGGCAAAAAGGGGGGCGAAATGGAGCTTGGGGAGCCGGCTGCGACTCCATAAAGTATACATAAATTGAATTTCGAAACACGGAAGCGAAATGTATGCACTGAACGAAATAATGAATACATTTTTTTGATATCCAAAAAATATTATAGGTAGAACCATTTTTGCTGAGAGTCTCCAACGAAAACCATATTTTGTAGCCATTTAAAGCAAGAGGTTAAACAAAAATGCATTAAAATGTTTTTGGATTAAATTTCGAAAGGCTATACTTTATTTCTCTGCGTGTAAATGGAGGCAGGAGGCTGCACACGGCTGTTGTTCTTGTTTTGTTTGCTGGTGTGTATGATGATGGAAATACTTGCATATGTGTGTGCGTTCTGCACAGAGGGATATTTCAAAATTGAAAAATCTTACCAAAAACAGGACCCTCCGACTTTTGGGCCAGTTGTCATGGCCACCGCACTTAGCAAATGATTTTAGCGGCCACTTTTTCCCGGATGCGAATGGGGCAGCTGTCACTCCGTTTGCCTCCTCCTCCTTTTCTCCTTTTTCTGATTTCATCTGTCTGCCCCTTTCTATCTTGCTCTCTCCCCATGTTCTCCAATGTGTGTGTGTGTGTGCGTATTTTGATGACGGCACTCAGTTTCCGCCCGCACTGTGATTTTTGGCCATACACGGCACCAATGTTTCAGTACAGTGAAACCTGGTGCGCAGGAACCAAATGAAGTTAGGCTTAAAAATGCATTTACTGAGACCATTTAAGAAGTTATTTATATGAGTTACATTTTAGGTTCTTTTCAATTTGTTGCAATGTGAGTAAACAATTTCTATATATAAAATTTTCTATATGTAAAAGTCACATGTATATACAATTTTTGCTTGGCAAAGCAATAAAAACATATTACTACCATAAAAATAAATAGGTCGACATTTTCAGACTTAAGAACGCATAGAATGTGTGAACAATACGTACAATAGCTTATTTGCACAATATTTAGCATTTAGTGGATTAAGTCATCAACGTTGGTTTTTGATTGAATGTGATATTTTATCTATCTATGTATACTTTATTTCTCTGTATATTATATTATATATAAATTATATATAATTGCAATCAACAAAATTTATGCTTACCTGCTTTGGTTTATTATACGTTTTTTCCATTTTGCGAGTGCATACTGTAGAAAATCCCGGCATTAACACTCAGTTTTCGGCACTCTTTTGCGGATGCTGCGTACGCAAAAAGGGGACGACGGCTGTTCTAAGAGGACTAGATGTTTCCTTTTCACTTCCGCCAGCACCCCTAAATTACGTATCTCTGTGTTAGTGTCTCTGCACGTGTGTGCGTGTGTCTCGAGTGCAAGTGTGTGTGTGTTTGGGCCAACAAAATTACTTTTACGAGCGTTTAGCATAGGTTGTTGTCCCTTCGCCCATTTCCCGGTTTCCCTTCGCCATTAGTTGGTTTTATTTTGATGCGTTTTTAATCAGATTGCGTCAATTTGTTGCTGGCCCAACGATGAGGGCGGTCCCGGTTTCCCGTGGGAGGGTGTGGGGGGGTGGTGTTTGTCCTATTAGGGAGTGAGCGGCCATTTCCCGGGTTGCGTGTCAAGTGCAGACCGTTTTTCGCCCGCTTTTTTCACTAATTATAAGAATGTCTGTTTTTGCCTCGCATCTGGATGATGGCTCGTCATTGGGCTTACATTCTCGCTTTTGATGACTCAAAAGTGAACTTTTCACTTTTGCAATTCTCTTTGTGGCACCCACGCAATTAATTGGATTTATAAATTGAAAATTTTTTTTTTAGAATTTTAGCAAATTTAGTAATACTCGAATTATTTTATAGAGATAACCTTTGAAATTTGATAATAATAATATGATAATATTAAAACAACTTGGGCTGAAGGAGAGAGAGAGAGAGAAAGATAGTCGTATTTAAGTCATGGGATCTACATAACAAGAATTCATTGGAACTATGTTTTTTGTTAACAAGTTAGGTTACAAATATTGAATAATATTCTTATACATTCTTATGTAAAGTTTCGCCTTTTCTCTAAACTGTAATATCAGTTAAATTTCAAGTTTTTTATTCTCTTAGTAAGGGTATAAACACTTCGTTGTTCGCTCCCCCCTTGTTTTCTTTAGTACCAATTCTTTTTGCTTTTCGCTTCTCTGTGGCCCGTTAAAGTACAGAAATACTTGGCCAGGCCGGCCGCAGTACGAGTATCGTAGCTATCATGGCGGCAGCTGTCCAATTCTCCAACCAGCCGGCACTGGATCGCTGTTTGTTGTTGCTCTTGTATCTGCTGTCTGTCGTCTTCATCAACGCCTTAGTATCTGTGTTCGCTTGCTTGTTTGCTTGTGTGCGAGAGTGAGTAAGTGGCGCTCTGTGTGTGTGTGTGTGTGTGTGTGTGTGTGTGTGTTGGTTTGAACTTTATGGCATTGCGTTGTTTTATGTTTGTTTTTAGCATTGGCCTGTGTTGCCGTTTTTTTTCTGTTACTGCAAGCACACACATAGACAATTTAACGAAACATCGGCGACAGCGAGCAGATATACAACAGACGGCATCATTATGCATGCAACAGATCTTGGAGCGCATTTGATCGCCAACTGCGCGCTTGGCTCCCAACGCAGCAGCAGCAACAACAACTGTTGCAACTCCAACGCCGCCACCATTTGGCCAAAATGGCGGATGCCCTGCCTGTGCGTCCCGCTCCCCTTCCCCTTCTTGGCGGATGCCCTGCCCAAGACCTCAAGTCCCCAAGCATCAAGTATTAGCAGCAGACATCGGCCCCACGCAAAAATGTCCGCAACTCAGTGCACTGCGAGAAAAATGTGCACAGTTGAAGTTGTATAACTCGAAACTCCGTATGTCATCAAAGAAAGTCTAAATTTTGCAGTTCATATAAGCTAGTTTATATTGGCCATAAAAGAAGTTCGACTTCAACTTTTTGGCCAGTGTGGTGCAAAGTACTGGGGAGTGGAGCAATGCCCCCAACCTGTAGGTGCTCCCCTGGCACCACTCCACCACCGCCACTCCTTGGGCCACGGACTTCTGGGAACTTCTCCAGTTTCGCTGAAGCGATAATTGCCGCGTGATTTCTAATCAAATTACATTTAGACTACAATTACTTCGACTTTGTGCGCATTTAGATGTTATCCAATTTAGCCATCGTTTTGTCATGGTTTGTTTGTCTTAATTGGAAATCGGATTGCAATTGCCCCTTCTCCCTGGCGCCGTAACCCACTTCAATTATGCATATCACCAAATTGGTCTTCATCATCGTCATACCCTAATTACACTCAATTAAACTCTATGAATTACCGATACATATGTATATATGGGCGCATCTGTGTCAGCGACAACTGCCCCCCAGTGCATCACGTATGTACGTGGCGGGGATTTCGAATCGGCTTAACACCTTTTTGGGCCCGCTTTCCACGGATCATTGGGCTCTTGGGCAATGTGCCGGAAATTGGGTTACACCTTGATGGTTTTCTCAATTTTTTATTCGTTAGCCCCCCTTATCGGATATGCATATCAGCCTACTTACTAACCACTCTTATCATATCTTTTGGTTTTCGGGCCAGCGGAGCGCTATCTGTGAAAGCCATGCTAATGCTCACCATGTGTTGCGCTTCCAGTTGATTCTTCGGATTGTTTTTATTTACGCAGAAGAAACGCGTGAAGCGGACTGGAGAATATGGTAAAGTCATAAGATCCACGCATGACATCATAGGGTATTCTCAGTTGGGAAATCGAATGGATGGGTTTTCGGAATTCGGGAGACTATGCGTACTCTGCTGTCGTCAGATATATTCGCATGTGATAAAAGATCAGCGGAAGCGTTTTCGAAATAAATAGAAACTGCTTTAGATACTTTTTAGCAGCTGGAAATATCGGATACTGGAAGATAATGTACTAAGAAATGCTCTTTAAGTACTGAAAAACCGAATATGTTGCTGAGTTCCAGCTGGTTTTGTGTATCGTTAAATAGAATAAAACAACAAACATCTCTTTGGAAAGTGTTTTCAAAATCGCTCTTTCCACTAACGAAATTTGTTTTTCGAAATGCAAGGACTTACGAATTTTTAAAAAATAAACCCATACCTAAAATGGGTACATAAATGAACATTTTATGAATATTTTTGTTTATCATTAAAATGAAGGAAACAACAAACGAGGCATGGAAAAGTTTTTTCTGACGTATCGCTTTGTTTTTCATTTGAGTTTCCCTCGTTTGGGTTACAATTTTTTTGCTGAAGTCATTATAAAGTATTTTTTTCTTGCCTTTCGTTTGGTGTACTGGGCTTTTAATTTTTTTTTGGTTTTTCTTTTTTATAAAAAATCAGAATGCGACACGCCTTTCGTGACCAGCCCAGATATCCCATTGCATTGGTTTCCAATGGGCGGGAACCGAAAAAAAAAACTCATAGCCAATGTGCGTGGCGATGATTGAGTGGAGTCAAGAGACTTTGGGCTATTTTTGGTAATTGCATGGCCTGCTTTCCACTGTATAGAGTTGGGTATTTCCAACGCTCCCCAGCCAAATTTTTTAAGTTTCCAGTTCACTGGCGATGCGTGCAACAAAGCATATTTTCAATAAGACTATTTCCAACGACAAGATTGTGGGTCAAACGCCGGGCAAACGAGCATATGTGTACACAAAATTCGTACTCGTGTGCGTTTTCCTGTGTATAACAATTTTTCAATCGGCCAGCATCGTAAACAAAATACAAGCGGCAAACAATCCATTAGTCCAATGCCTGGCCATCTCCAACCCACACCACAACCCATCCCCCAAAGAATTCATCGTGCTCATCGTCGGAATTGTGCGCCCAGTGCGGCGAATCAAATTAATTAAGGCTGTTGTCCAGATCGAAGGGGTAACTTAACTGATGGTGAGGAAAAGAAAGCATGGAGGAAAGCTGGAACAATTGTGGTTTATTATTTCACAAGAAATCCAACCGAATTAATACGGGAAAGATGAAACCACACAGAAGACAATATTGAAAGCTAATTGAAGATGAAACACTCTTATTGTTCGAAAAGGGAAACATATATGGAGTATAGATTGGTTGAAAGGGGCTAGTTTCTTTCATGAGTCAGCAAAGGTCAGTTCTAAATGGTATAAAATCTTATCAGTCAGTTGTTCAATGTAACAAATTTCTAACTTTGTTTGTTATTTAAGTGAATAATAGTTTTTATTCTAGAAAAAGATTTCATAATGAAACCCTTGCATAAACCCAATAGGAAGTTAAAGTTAGGGAATACCATATAACATATCTTCAGTGCCAAAAAAATGTCATAAAAAACTTTGGGCCACCAAGTGAATGCGACCCAAAACCATGGGCTCGGATGAGTAATGCGTCTGGGTGCAGGGAGAATGAAAATAAATTTGTTTATGCGGTCGCTGCATTCTGTGATGAAAGAATTTCTTTGTTGCACTGCCACTGCCGCTGCAGAATCAACATCTTTTGTGTCACCTAGTTGCAATAAGATGATGATGCAGTGGAAGCCACCTTGTGTGTGTGTGTGTGTGTTAACCAAGGCTAATTGAACTGAACTGCACTGGGCGCAACCTCTGGAGACGATTAATTGCCCGCGGGAAGAGCTGAAACGATAACACAGAGTGGGGGGCATCTATCGCAAAGTGCCGGCTCTAAATGTAGGCCCTGTTCTCTAATCACATAAATGCCACAACAATGATGGCGATGCATAAAAGTCGGCCCACTTGAAAGGCTCGCGATGCGTGGGCGGTGGCTACACACTGGAAAAAAGGGTTCTATGGTCGAAGAACTGGTTTCGGAAATGAGATATTTTAAAGGTATCGCTTTAAGATTGATTGCTTCCCTAAAACGTGTGTTAACGAACCCAAAAATCCACTCGATGCGCATTAATAACGCATGTTATCTATATCATGAAATATAGTATCGTACCTTTGAGTGGATTTATTTTCTTGAAACTAAAGCTATAATTTATGTGTATCTTATGATTTTTGTTTGATTTTTCCCAGTGCAGCAGCATCAAGCACATCTTCATCCTCGCCATCATTATGGCTCTTTTCTATATTGTTCTTGTACCTTTATTAGTTTGCCTTTGTGTCGGCTCAATTTATGTGCTGACCCTCGAACCCCACTGGCGGCAGCAGTGAACCAGCATGGATGTGGCCATCATCCGTCCACTGGACATGCAGACGCCACATGCAGCTCCCATCTGAAGCGTTGCATTCACCAGGCTGAAACAACGGAGAAACTTGTTTTGTAATACCGCCTGTTAAGTTATGTTCTCTCATTGCTCCGGCACCCACTACGTATGTATGCCCTGCCCCCCAGCTCCTCCGGTGATTCTTTGGTTTTTGCATTTGGCGCAATGCTAATTCATTTGCATACCCAGCAAATACACTACACACTCGGCTCGAAGCCTCATTCTCATTCATGCCAAAGAGCAGGGAGCATGGAAGGGGTGATCCGGGGCATGGTGCTGTAGCTGGAGCTGGAGAGGAGCGGAGCGGAGCGGAGTGGAGTGTTCATGGGGTATAACGAACGACTGATGGCCCCGGCATGCTTGGCTGCATTTTAAGTTCATATATGGTGGCATATATATGGTGTTTGGCAGGGAGAGGACAAGAGGTCTGTATCGGTGGCATATTGCCGCCGCTTGACACTTGGGCCAGCTCCTCCAGCTCCTCCTTTTCCCATTTCTCATTTGCTATTCCAGCTGGGTCTCCACGGACGGAGGTCTTCAATTAAATTTAACTAGAAAGCAGGCAACACACAACACACAAATACGAATCGATGGAAAAACAAATGATATTTTAGTTGCGCATGCATAAGCAATTATAATTTCCATTATTTATGGCATTCAATAACTCAATAGTAGTAGTCGATGCTTGAAGAAGACATTCCTTTGATATCGATTGCAAGTGACGAACCCTATGCAGTATATGCAATATATTGCTTAGTGCTTTGTAGCATCGCACATTTAATGCCTCAATTAAGGCATTCCCATGCACTCCACTTCCCGATGCGTTCTTAAATGGCAAGTCACAAACGTTAACCCCATTCGGCCGGAATGCTGCAAATTGTGCAATGTTGCCCCAATTTCTGTCGTCTCCCCGCAAGTGCAACACATGGTCGCATCATTTGAACCCGGAGCGAAAATGGTATGGGGTTTTGTACGGCGATAATGCCTGCGTTGAATGATTATCGAAGAGTTATTTGGGGAGTGGTTGGTCGAATGCGTAGATGGTCGAAAAGCGTAGATGGGGATGCGTGTTCAATGAGGGGATTAACAATTTTATGGCGCGTACTCCATGAAGTGGACTGGAGCGACATGAAAGGGTTGTACTGATTCGTATAGGATGCTGCTCACTTTGGAGCAGAGTGCCATTGTTCCATTTGGGGCGCAATTGAATGGGTAGCTTCTATTAGTATTACGTAAATAATTCATAATAATAATTCATAATCAAAGAGCAATAGTCTTCGCCTTTTCGTCCATAGTTGTCATAAGTGGTGGCTTAATTAAAAGCCCCTTTCAAGTCGAACTTTCCATTTTCTTTGGCTGGTGTCTCTTCAATTATCGAAAAAGATCATGTGCATCACGTTAATTAAGCGTTAATTTTCCCCACAAATACCGGAAAAACAACAACATTTGACGGTTGTTTATGTTAATTACTCGTCGGGGGAAAAGTTGCAGCAACATAGACACAAATGCTCGAAGCACAAATTGGGTTTGGGTCACCGAACCCAGTCGACAATTAATTAGCATAGACCATGTTGGATGGCACCCTCCTCCCGCTACTGCTCCTCCTCCTCCCTAAAAGACCTTGCGCCATAAAATATGTCTAATAATTCCCCATAAATTCCACTTGCAGATGGTGAAGGCGCTGCTAACGAAGATGATGATTTAAATGCCGCATCGACGCATCCCCTTTCTCTTCTCTCTCCAAACGAAAGCGAAATCCCAGCTGGGAAACTGAAACCGAACCAGCAACCAAAACTCACGACTGCCGCCTTGGATTTCGTTGGACTGAAATCAAAACTGCATTCTTTGGACTCATATTTATACCACATAACGACACATATCGCCGACGGAACCGAACATGAGATTCCAGTGGTTCTTATCGGCCAGTGCCAGCCTGTCGCTGTTCCTCCTCCTGGATTTCGTCGCATGGATTCACGGCGAGCGGGACTTCAATGTCAACGACTCCCAGGTAAGTTGTTTACCATGTGGGTCACAAGTAATCAAATTGGCCTGGAAATTGCAAGAATTTTGATTAATGATGAATGGGTTCTTTTTTGGAAACTACTTAATAAGCTAGCCATTCTAGAAATTAGATTGCTGTCGGGTTTTCGGCTGTGCAATCTATATTGCTTACTTTCACCTTATCTCACCTTATCTTGCAACTGAAACTACAAATTCATTAATAAACACAACTGAATTTCCTTAATTTAATTTATTTTTGTTCATCATATGTAGCTTTATACATGAGTTATCTATGTATTATAGTTTGAAATACTTTTTCACACCCCTATCATTTTCCATTCAAGGTCCCCGTAATTGAGCCAAAGGATGTGCCCGCCTACAAACAGGATCCGTATGTTACAGAATTGATGAGTTGCCAAAATACTCCCAGTGAAATTGTGCTTTCACTTTTGCTGAAGAAGCACGACTGGAGTGAGCTGACGGCCACGAAACGAGCTCATGTCCAGGCCAAGTTGGCCAAGTTCTTTGCCATACCCAAGGTTTGTGCTGCCAAAAATGCTTTAAAAGGATTAGTTAAAGTATTTCCTTGTAGGAATTCATTTCCCTGGATTCGGTCTCTAAACGGGAACTGAGATCCATGCACAAGTTGGCCATGAGGAAAGGAGGCAAGGGCAACAAGAACATCGAGACCCTCAATCGTCGCCTGGGACGCGCCAGTTTCATGGTTTGTATTATATTTAAATGAATAAAAACATTTCCTTTTAATGATAATCTAATCTTATTTTATTCCTTTCTACAGATCGGCTGTGGTCCAAGCTACTTTGTGATGGGTGAACCGATAGCCAAGCAGATTGCCCACCAGATGAAGGATGGCACCATTGGCGCTTTGACGGAGGAGAACTTCGGGCTTTGGTTCATTTGGCGCAAGGAATTGAAATCAAGGTGAGAAAGAAGTCAATGATGCATCGGGCTTATTAAAGAGGAAGTTGTTTTGAAAAGTTAAGTTCTAAATATAGAATTTACTGATAACAAAGTCGTTAACCGCATATCTGATTTCCTGTTAATGTGGCTCACCAATCTCGTTCCTTCAACTCCAGATCAAACCGCAAGCGACGTCAATCCGAGGGCTCTGGTGCCGATGAAGATGACTACGACTATGGGGATGACGATGAGGAAGTTGCGTGAGTATCACCCGTTCACCCGAGTGTGGCACATAACTGATAATTTCGAATTTCTTTCGTATGCCATCGATGGATTGGTGCAGTGAGCCCAGTACGGAAGTGCCGCCAGTGACCACACATGCCCATCGACATCATCACGGAGCGGTGAGTGTGTTGAGGCCAATTGTTTTGGAGCCAATTCGCCATATTTGTTTCGGTTTATCTGGGTGTTTTCTTTATCTGATACATACGTCTAAATGAGAATACCCGCGGTTCATACTTGTTGGTTAACCACACATGCTGACATATGTATGTATTACGTGTATCATCTGTATGGATCTGTATGGATCGCGTTGGACTTATTGTCTAGATACGTTTTTGATTTCCGGAAGCTACATATTTGGTTCTGTTTGTTTTCACTGCACTTTGTTAATAACCGCAATTTGGAATAATATCCAAAAACCACACTGCACACACACCCACACATGCATCTAAATGGAACACACACAAACAAAAACACCCACATGCGTACACTGAAAATAACTATAATTCATCATACGGTGTTTATGTTTTTTCTTCTCTTTTTGCTATCTTCCTCTCGTTCTCTCACTCTGTGTATATCGATCTAATTGTGTGTTAATGTTATCAACCAATCAACCAAATATATTGTAAAATATGTAAACCATTTCGAAATCGCCTCGACAACTAACCAACTCGACTCATTCGCTGTGACTAACCCAAAAGTTGGAGGTGTCGGAGAAGATAGTGTCGCCCGAGTCCGTCTCTTCGTCGGCTGTTCCCCTGGTTCCGGACGTGGAGGAGGAGATCGAAGAGAGCGTCTCCAAGTTGGAGTCCGTCATCAGCAAGACGATTGAGAATACGAAGAATATCAAGGAGCTGCCCGTTCTGGGCGAAGCCGACGATGGTGAAGATGAGGAGGAAGTGGAACTACAGCAATTGGGAGTTCCACTGGCCGCGGAGATTGTGCCAGACGAAACCACCAGTGCGGCGGCCACACGTGCCACGGAAATGGTAAAGCCCGTTGATTTGGAGGTGCAAGAAATTTCGGTGGACTCCGGCGCTGTACCGGCTATCGATGTGGAGGCCTCGGCCACGCCCACGCCCTCGATGTCCGCTCGCGAAACACAGAAGCCCTTTTCACCCTATGACGCCACCTCTTCGGTGTCGTCCTCGTTCGCGCCCGTCGCATCGATTGCATCTGACAGCGAGGCTGGAGAAGATTCAACTTCGGTGTCGACCCCTCACCTGTCCCCAGCTAACTCACCCACGGTCATGCCCACAGAGCTAGACAGAAATGGCCTAGCCACCACATCCTCATCATCTCCATCTGCCTCACCTCCTCCATCGTCATCCGTTCCGACACAAGCCACTCAGCCAACCACATCTGCATCATCATTCTCACCATCAACAATAACAACAAGCACAACAGCAACAGTCTCAACAACAACAACAGCATCATCAACAGCAACAACAACTACAACAACAACACTGTCTGAATCGCCAAAGGTAATGATGTCGCTTCTGTGTGTGTGTATAATACGAACGAGTGTCCTTTTGCCTCGCCGTTGTACGTGTGCGTGCCTCATGTCCGTATGTCCTTGTTGTCCCCTGTGTTGTCACATGTAAAACGTTCTCTTCCACCTCTCTCCACCGGCGCTTTGTGTCAGGAGTTAGTTTAGCTCACGACTCTCTTTTTACATACATATATTGATATTGTGTTTTATTGTCTTTGTGCTGTGTAAACGTAGCGTCCCATAAAAAAAAAGCCAAACTCCACAAAATGACAGGACATTTACGTAACTGCCGTACAAGATTTTAGTGGAGTTGGCAAGTGCGAGAGCATAAATGTTAGACTGACTAGATAGCAAATAGTTATAAAGATAAGTGTACATAGTTTTTGTGTAGCTGCAGTTAGTTTTTTTTTGTAGTGAAGGATAGGAGGATGTATATATATGTAACTATTTATGGTGTAGCTTTTGTATGATAGTCTTAACAAACGTACGTAGTACATAAAGTAAGATGGTATGCAGGGTTTGATTTGCTCAGGGACTGCGTAGATACCCGCCCACCTTTCGCCCCTTGGAGAAAACCTACTCATATTTGTTACCAATTAAACACCAAAAAAAAACGCAGCCAAATACTGTGCTTAATGAGCTCGAGCTGAGCACACAGCTGCCCATCGACGATTTTGAGGGCACTGCTACTGCAACACAGCCAACTGCAACTGCAACTGCCGTTGCAAGCACAGCAGCAGCAGCAACAGCAGCAGCAGCAACCGCAACAGCCACAACTGCCAATGCCTCTGCAACAACAGCAGGCGAAAGCGAATTTCATATAAAGTCCACAACGCACCGCACGATTAGCTCTAAGGTGAAATCTCGCAATCGCAATCGCAATTTAGATGTTAAGCCATAGATTTGCACCTCCACCCGCTCTTGAAAGTACAATACCACCATTCCGGCTCTCAACAAAACCCATCTCCACCCGATTGTCTCACCGTATATCCCGAATCCAATTAGGGGAAATTGCTTCCAGCCAAACGCACTTAGCATGTAAGGGCAGGCAATTAGCGAACCAGAGCTCCTGCATGAGGTCCTTGGTAATTGCATGTCCACTATGGAGCACTTACTTGTATCCGTACCGTATCCGTATTGGTTGTACTAACACTAACACTCGCTAACACACTCACTCTGCCTGCCTCCTCAGCCGATGACTTTGCAGCATGACACTTAGCCAGCCATCTGTCGCCAATTAGCCATCTCACTGTTAATAATTTTCCTGTAATTCCCAGGAAGGAGAACCCGATGCCATCAGCAGCGGCAACAACAGCCTGGCCAATAATGAGGTAAAATCAGCCATATTCTCCTGGCAACGCTGGAATCCCCACTAATAACATTAAACTTGGATTTTTGCCAACAGCTGTCGACGCCCGCCACGCCCACATCTTCGGTGGCCACGACCACGGCAGCTACTCCGGAGTCGAGCAGCAGCAGCAGCACTTTCGTCTCCACCGACTACATGGAACCGCAGCCGGAGGAGAATAGCCCGCCCATTATTAAGACACGCCTGCAGAAGCTGGCTGTCACATCGGGCAAGGCCTTCACCTTCCATGTGCTCCCGGAAACGTTTTACGATGCCGAGGATCAGGGCAATCTCCGCCTGGCGCTCACCGACAAGGATGGCCACGAGCTAAAGGCGAACTCTTGGCTGCAGTTCAACGCCGACAAGAGGGAGCTATATGGCCTGTAAGTAGTTGGTTCACCGAAATGTATTAATACGGATTTCGATTTATAAAGCCCATTTAATTTATAGGCCTCTGGACGACACGGTATCCCGCTGGCAATATCGCCTGTCGGCCACGGATTCGGGCAATGCCAGTGTCACGGAAACCGTGGAGATAAGTGTGCAGCAGCATCGTGCGGTGAGGACCATTAACCACGAGATCAGCGTTTTCGTACGGATCAACGAGAAGCCGGGTCACAACATTGATTGGCAGTTGAAGCTTATTAATGCGGTGGCCAGAACCTTGGATGACTCCACCAACTCGGCGGTGGTGGTGCGTGAGATCGGACAGACGCCTCACGATCCGCACAGTGCTACCTTCGTTTATTTTAACGAAACGCTGCCCACCAGCGAGTGTCCTGAAAAGGAACTAAAGGATATTATTGCACGACTGGATGCCAATAGACTGAGTGATTTGGTTCAGCCACAGTTGGGAATCAAATCTATAACCGGACAGTTAATCGGATCCTGCCAGAAGGATTTAACTCAGGTGAAGCCCACACAGCATATGACCAAGAATGTGCCGCCAATGCCACGCAACCAGGTGGATCGCGTTAACGCCAGCTTGGGCCAGCTGCTGGTCTACAAAGTACCGGCGGATACCTTCTATGATGCGAACGACAATCAGTTGACTCTTACCTTGAAAACCAGGGATCACCTTGAGCTGAGCCCACGCCACTGGCTGCAGTTCGACTCCAAGAACGAAGAGTTCTACGGCATTCCGAAGAGCGGCGACATTGGTTCCGAGGAATATCTCTTGGTCGCCGAGGACAGTGGTGGCTTGAGTGCCCACGATGCCCTGGTCGTAGTGGTCAGTCCAGCGCCCAAGCGTGACTTTGGGTTCTTCTTCAAAGCGTATCTGTCCATCAAGCACGAGCGATTCAACGCCGATCTGCAGCGCAAGTTTGTAGAACGTGTGGCGAAGCTGAATGGAGATCCTACTACTGGCCAGATCCAGATCCGTTCGATAACCACACACCACGACTCCGATGGGACCATAGTAAACTTCTACAATACCACGCTGTACAGGAAGCACAACAGCTGTCGGGAGAAGGAAGTGGCCATGACCAGGAGTGTCTACCTAAACAGTGACCTCAGCCTGAGGGAGGCAGCCAAACGGGCTCTGGGACCTGAGCTTAATCTGACCAACTTTTCGGTGGTGCCCTTCAGTATTTGTCATCGTAAGAATTGCATAGGTTACCATTTGATTATTTTTAAAATTACAATATCATTATAGATACCGAGAACATAGACACCAACCAGCTTGATTACATACCTAGTCGCCCTGAGGAGCCTACTCATAAGTCCTCTTTCGGCGAGGATTACATGATCACGTTCGTATGGCCCATCGTGATCATTGTGGCGATGCTTGTGGCTGCCTCAATCATTGCCTGCTGCCTGCACTGGTGTCGCCAAAGGAGCGGCAAAATGGAGCTAGGTAGGCCGGCGAAACTGACTTAATTCATATTTCACTGCTTTACGAAATGGATCTCTCGATTTGCTTTCTAGGCGACGAAGAGGAGCGCAAGTCCTTCCGTGCCAAGGGTATTCCCGTCATCTTCCAGGACGAGTACGAGGAGAAGCCCGAGATCGGCAACAAGAGTCCTGTCATACTCAAGGACGAGAAGCCGCCACTGCTGCCACCATCCTACAATACCTCAAACATGAATGGTGCGCCCACATCGATCCGTTTTATTTATAATATGCTAATCGTGTACTCCTTGCAGGTGACAACGACGTGGACGATTATGTGCCACCACCGTCGGTGGTTGTGGGCGGCCGGGAAGTGCGTGGCAAGTCGCCAGCCACGCCCTCCTACCGCAAACCACCGCCATATGTGTCGCCATAAATCAGTGTCAAGAGCAGCAGGAAAGCAGCAAACCAGATTGGAAGCAACTGCAACAATAATAACAATCGCATCGTATTAACCACACAATCTACATAGACATATATATATATATTTAACCGATTTGGCACAAGTTATATGCAACTAAGCAAACTCTTTTGTATATATCCAAGTGCAAATTGGTTTCTTTGGACACCGTATTCGAATTGAGGGAAACTGGATCGCAGCCGAGAAGTATTCGCCAAGTCGATGGAGTTTTTTTGGATAACGTTTTGTATTAGCCGAGAATGGAGAAACAATCATGTGCTAAATTACTGGCAAACATACAGCCTACACCGTAGGACTATCGAGTATCACTAACACAAAACACAAATCGATGAACTATGCTGCATATTATTTATTTAGTATGTACTCTAATTTATATGTATACCACGCGAACACGAGCACATCCACAAGGACACAAATGGTGTTTGGTAGGAGACAAGCATCGGAGCTTGAAAAAACACACAGACACATGCACATGAGCCCATTTTAAGCATAGCATTTAAAACTCTTTGTACTAAAATTAAGTTAAACGCGAGAAAGTAGGCACACATGTCCTTCGTCTCACGTCCCTCAGCAGCTATTAGACTTTCAGCTTGATTTGCTTAAGCTGAATTGTTTGCATGTTTTTTTTTTAATCATTGGACCACTTTGCTGCATATTTCCATGAAAGGATCAGGGGAACCGCCGAGGCAGGCCGAGCACTTGCCGCTGGTTGGTGCCCAATTGAGTTTAGTATCTTAGTTGTTTTACCATTGGCTTAACTTAATGGGACGTCCAGCGAAGGACATGTCCACAAGGAGCTTGATTATTTTACATTCTAAGAAGCAATCGAACCCACAATAGTGCTGCCAATAATCCAGGTACTCGGATCGAACTAGCCGTTTGAATACCAATCGATTCCTAATTGCCCACAAGTGCTTCCCACAGACAGACAAACCAACAGACCATATCCACCAGACACACACAACATACAACACTCACACACACAAATATTTATACGAAAATGGATTACTTAAAGTAGAATCTAGTTTTAAATGATTTTCACACGCTCCCCTTTGGATACTTCTATGTGAAATGGTTAGATTAGTTTATAGCTGCTAGTTGGGCAGTACTTACTACACTACTACCTACTATCTACTATCTTCCCCACCCGTCCCTTATCCCTGAATCGAACTAACACGTAGTGAGTAATGCATTGATTTTATAT
Source organism: Drosophila sechellia (assembly GCF_004382195.2). Lineage (NCBI taxonomy): Eukaryota > Metazoa > Arthropoda > Insecta > Diptera > Drosophilidae > Drosophila > Drosophila sechellia. Next base: position 12,158,021 of record NC_045950.1, on the reverse strand, counting down.
GAACTTATCGAGGAAGTCCAGAGCCTAAGTTATATAGTAGTTGCATGAAGGGAAATGAAATTGAAATGCAAATTGAACTTGAAATTGAAATTGAATTACTTTACGAGAGGACACTGATTTTGTCGTGTGAAAAAAAACGTGCGCGAAAGTGCTACGCAATTGCCTATTAAACTAAGTATGATTAACTAATTTGTGTATTTGCATAAGCTCAACCGCTGAATTATTTACATTATGTAATTTGTAATCGAGCAAACAGCGGCCGCATTAGCAACAACAACAACAACAGCAATAACAACAAACGGTATCAATTTATTTTGAATAAAAAAATGCCAAAGATACGATTTTAGTTGCATTATTATTTGCCATTATTTGCGAATATTTTTTTAGACAAACAAAAACACAAACACACACAGACAAGTAAGTAAAGAGCTGGAAAATTGTAATTTTTCTCCAAATCAAATAAATAATTGTGCATATTTGTGAAAAATCGACCGACTGGCCATGGTCGAGTTGCACGTTTAATTAACATATATATATAGTATATATATATATATATATATTCAGTAAAAATCAGAGAAACTACTGTATATTTAATGCAATCTGTTTGCCATTTGATTGGCTTCAATTAAGCGAGCTGTACCCTCCACAAATACACAGGCAAACCAATAAACACATGCAATAATTATAATAATTATTGAGAATAACTAACTGCGTGAATATAGAGTTACATACATACGTGCGTACGTACGTATGTACATACATATGTCCGTATAGGATATACGTATGCATATATACATGGATTCTAATAAACATTTATATATTTTGATACAAAAGGAGCGAGTGTTTTATTTCCTAATTGCTGCGTCTCAACTTCCACGTTCCATTAGTAATATAATTTATGAAAAATTCAATTTATGGAAATTCCATAACGAATTATGGAATCAAAGTGAGCAGGAAATCGGGAGTGGGTGGTGGTGGGTGGTGGGTGGGTACTATGTATGGGATTTTGTATGGGCAAAAAAGTCAAATCAAAAGCATTGACATAATGAAGTAATACAAATTGGTTTTTCTTGTCGCTTTTGCCGCCTAATAAAGACATCCTTCCCCGGCCCCGCCCACTTTTCGAGCATCCTCGCAGGCTATTGATTCCCGTTACTTTGGCAACCAATACGCGCCGGATGCTGCCACACACACACACACACATACACACTTACTCCAACTCGCACATATTTGCTTGGCTTCGTTGACGCCAGCGGGGAATATTTTCTATCGCGTGTGTGTTTGTGTGGCTGCACTGCGAGAAAATGCGGCATGAAAGCGATTTCACAAATTAGCCTATATAGATGGGATATTCTGAAAGAATTTGCAATGTTTTTATACAAAATCGAGTAAAAATATATTAAACATTGCCCTTTTTAAGTTTGCAGGAAAATAATAGTACATAAACCAATATATATGATTGCTTTTAAAATTCAAATAAAAGGGAGCAGTATATTACTGGATTTTCTATTTTTAAGCAAAGATTTTAATGCTAAGTCACATTTTCAGCGGATTTCCATACCCTTAGCTAAACTGCCCACAAAGTATAAAATATAAAGCTAAACTGCCCACAAAGTATTTATGCTCCATAAATGTTACATAAGCTCACATCCGACTTAAACCCTGAAGCATTTGATTATGATGGATAATAATGAAAGCAATGATTCCAGGAAATTAGAAACATTTTTTTATTTAAAGAAGTCAAATTCAAGTAGCATTTTTCTGCGTGTAAGGACCCATTGGGTTGGTGGGTGGCATTATTGTTGCTGCTACGGTTATTGTTATTATTATGCAACGCAGTCATTTAATTGGTAACAAATTGTATTGTTTGCCTCGGCAGTCGAAACGACATTTCTTGCTTGTTTCGTTTGTACGCTTTTACGACTTTCCCAGGGAAACGTAAATAGCAGCACTTCTTCTTCTGCTCCGTGTGATCCTGCCCCCACATCTTCGGGTGTGTGTGGAAAATCCATGTGTTCCTCCATGGAGCTTTAATGCCGCCCCCCAGGACACGCCTGCTCGGAAAAACACCTTACACCTGGCTCGACTTTTCCGGCAGCGGTGGGAAAACAACAAAAAAAACTTTTGTTATACGGCGAATGTTTTGGCTTTTAAACTTTGCCCGCTGCGAATCATTTGGCTGCGCTGCTCCGGATTCAGGGGATATGCAAAATATACATATTAAGCGCTCGTATGACCCGCAATTACAAAGTTAAACCGCCAAAAGCGGCACTTGTAATGCATAAAATAATACAAACTACACATGTAACTAGATTAGTTACATTTTCACTAATTATTTTTACGGTTGCATATGAATGTTGTTTTGTCTATTACGAACTGCGGGAATAATTTTAGCATAATCAAGAAAAGAACTTAATGTTTCCACATAGGAGTATTTAAGCTCTAACCAACAGACTTTAGTCTCTGATTAACTTGTTTGGAGTATATTTATCATTTGCTAAACAGATTTGATTGTATAACTAGATTCAGTTTCATTCGCTGGAACTCTCTCTCTTTTGCGAGAGCCGAAGTCCTTTGTCACCAAACCAAACCAAACAGCTGCTGACATTGAGGTCCTTCCCCCCTCACCCTCCCCGCTCGCTCCGATTCCATTACATTGCGTTGCCATAACGCTCATTATCGCCACCGCCATTTGAGCCCCAAGCCCCAACTGCGCCGGCAAAATTTCTCTGTGATTGCTGAAAAGCCTTAGCCAAGTTGCCAAACAGGCCGTAATCAGTTGACCTTTTTTTTTGCTGTGTGTTTTAAGTTACCGTGCCCAGAAACAACAAAGTCTATAATTAACTTATAGTCTTACATGCTATCATCAAATGGGTGCAGCAGTGTCTATTCCACGTGCAGACGGTATGTTGTGTGGCACATTGTTTTGGAAAAGGCAAATCCATCAACTGCCTAAAATCTGAGCTCCAGTGGCACGTGCATTGCGCTTTGGCCTTTGTCTTTGGACTTGGAACTAAAACCATTTCCGTTTGGCATCCTGCGAGGAAGGGTTTGCCACGGCAAGTTTAAATGACATCAAATGCTTTGCCTTCTCGGAAGTGAAATCCACACCGCCATTCCCGAGAGAAATCTGTCGGCAAGTCGGCGTAAACAGCCAGGCATCTCAACAAATTGAGATTAATCACAAAACAAACCCGGGTCAAAAAGCTCAAAAGGTGACAAATGCCGGAACAAACAGCGGAATGCCGAGAAGGTAACAAATCGATGGGAAATATTTGTAATGCCTGGGCAAACCTCATGATTTGTATGTGTCCACATGTCCAGTTCTCTGCCTTTGCTACATGTGTGGCTCCACCCAAACAGGTTTAAGTTTCCTGCAATTGAACAACGGGCGGTGGCAACGTGGGCAACAAAGAGGAGTGGAGGAGCGGACAGGACACAAATCAATTATGTTGCCACGGGACAAAGGCGAGAGCGTCGAAAAAATAATGGCAATACAAAAGTGGAGTAGGAGGAGGAGGAGGTGGGGGTGGATGAGGAGGAGCAGGAGCAGGAGGAGGAGGAGGTGGAGTTGGAGGAGCTAGCAGAGCACAAAAAGAAACAATGGCCAACATTGGCAACCTGCTGCGCTAATGCCGGTCTCAGACAAACAAACCCCCCGCCGAATCACCCACATCTAGTGCCGGGAAAACATGCACTGAGAGAAATAAATTAGAGCCAGTATTTCGATTGATTCATAGTTAAATAGTTAAAGCCGGAAATCAACTTTTCATGTAATTAGAAAAAGCAGAAGAAAAAGCATCTTTAGTCCTTTTTTTTAGCACTCCTTTTAAGAACACACCAGATATTTTTGACAGTGTACACTTTGTGGCACACGTATGGCGACACGCAGGAGGTGATCTCAAAGGAGCCGAGCAGCCAGTCCTGTCAGCCAATTGAAAGAGCTGCGAGGGTCGGATACTCTGGACTATGGACTCTGGTCTATGGACTCTGGACTTTGGACTGTGGACACTCTATTGGGGGCTTTAGGTAAATTGCTTTTATTGCACACAGTTCGTGTCGGCGTTCGAATTGCACTTAATTTCAATCAGGCGCCCGCTGCTAAGCCACTTCGGCTAATTGTTTGGCTTTTTGGGCCTCGGAATAGAGGGGCTCCATTCCCTGTGTGTTTTTTTTGGGGTAATCATGCCAATCTGGTAGCGGGCATCTCCAGCACTTCAAATCTTGAGACGAGAGAGTGTGGAAGCGCAAGCTAATTTGCAAATGCTGTGCAAGCTGCTAGGAAACATGGCGTCCTCGAGATGGAGGACTCCAACATCTCTAGCCTGCTCAGCGCGACTTAAGCTGGCTTAAAAATCAACTAAAGCCGGGGGGTGGGTGGTGGTCCGCCACGAAGGTCGTGGGTAATAAGGAGCAGGACTTGCGTGCCATCCTGCAATGCTCCGAAATTAATTGTAGTGGCTGCTGCGCTCTTTATAATTTCACTCGACGCTAGTGTATATCATTAGCCTCGGAACACTCCCACTAATCCGTGGCTCTTCACCGACTCGAAAGTCAATCTTCTGCGGCTAATGGAAGTTGCTTGTTGTGGGAGTACTCAGCTCCTGCCTGCCTGCCACTCATCTTGCCCCAACTCCTTCAGATCTCTACTCCCCCACTGCCGCACAGTTGCATACTTTGAGGCGCGTGCCCTGGCAACGCATCAATAACGCGTATCCGCCCCGTATTCAGATTACGCTCGTCTCCTTCTGAAATCCAAAACGCGACGCTAAGAGTGCCGCGCCACTCCAGCACTTTTGGCCAGCACAAGCAGCTTGGGAGCTTCAAAGGCGGCGGCACGCAGTCAAACCCGATTCCCATATGGCTGGCGACTGGTGACCTCATTTTCAAATCGAAAACTCAGCCAGCGCAAAGCCCCAAAGGATGCTCGATCAACTTGGATTTAATAAAGTTACAAACGCAGCCAGCAACGTACAGCATATGGAGCCAGGCCAGGGGTTTTCGACTGGGCCAGACTGGCTCGGCCCAAGAGGTTTCCGGTCAGGGAGCGGAGGGAGTTCCCTCGGCTTCAGGTTGCCATTGAAGCGGCAACAATAAGTAAATTAAAACTAGAGCTAGAGCTGCATGCCGCACGCGCTTTGAATACGTTTAAAGGCGACTAAATTAAAATGAAGCATGGCGGAATGATTTTTACACTTGCCGCCCCTTCGACGAGGAGGTGGTGGAGTCCTGGTCCTGGTCCTGGGGTCACAGGCACATCCACTTGTCGTTCACGCATCCGCACGCACAGCTGGCGGAGCAGCAGACTGGCGCCAAAATTGTGGCTGACTTCACAGATTTCGCGCGACGATGACGGGCAAGCCGATGCTGTGACTTCAGTTTTACACTCGGAAAAAAGGGGAAGGAATATGTTAAGTAAATTGGAGTTATTTGGGAAAGATAATATATAATATATAATATACATATAATATACATAAATATCTAAAAGCTTGCTCTATTCTTTTAAATACATATAAAATGCCATTTTTCCAGACTCAAATGAACTATGTAATACAATATACAGATATGCTTCAGCGAGTGGAGGCGTTGGGCGCAGGAAGCTCCACATGAACTGGAAGCTGTGGCGGATGGGGGGCACTGGCACTGGAACCCGGCTGGCTGGACGTTCCTGCTCGTTAATGCCGCCAGAGCGTCGCAGGCGCAGTGTGGGATAGCTCCAACTATTCCTGTTCACCTCGATGGCGGTGTCGGGATGTGACCCACTGGGTGTGTGTAATTGTGTGTGTGTGTGTGGATGACATGTTTCTGTTCTCCGCTGCTGACATGCCGCAGTCATCGTTGGCGCCAGCTCATCAACTAGTCCTGTCCCGTCCCTCCACGGTTATCCTGGCAACGCGCTGATCCTTGGGGAGTGTAAGTGGGGGGTCCTGGCAAGTGTCATTTGGGGGTTGCTCCTGGCTGTTTTGTTTTCACTTGTCGCCGCATTAAAAAATAGAGAGCAGCCAACAGCAACATGCTCCATATGGAGGCTTTGGTGCCGCACAGCGCCATGCCACGACCCTTGTCAGCTGGAGGACTCCAGGCGGAGGATTGCAGGCGGGGTTGCTAGCTGGCACAGACGCTTGTGCCAACCCTCGCCCGCTGGTGAACTCTGCTCGTTTTCATAATCGGGCGGTAATTGTACACCAATTTGACTTATGAATATAAATTAACTGCGAAACGTGCGACAGAGTCATGTGCCACTGTCCTTATCCATCTCTTTCTATCTCCGTGAGTTCCTGGAGTTGGTTGAATGGATGAATGGACACATATATATATATATATATATAGACGGAACGGAGCTGTCTAGATCATTATACAATATTGTGGACAATTGAGATTATTGCTCTTTGACAGCGGGAAGTATTCAAAGGGCAAATCCCTTGCATGTCGGAATAGAAGCGAAAAGGACATAATAATTCTTCTGAATGAATTTGAAGGATTAGGGAAACACTTTCGGATAGGTACTGCAAAAGGAAGCTGTCAAATAAGCCAAGCTAAAATGTAATAGATTTATTTAATATTTGGGAACCAGCTTAATACCACTTTACAACTACAGTGATATGTGAATATTGACTAGGTATATTCCATATTAAGACTAAAGAGTCCATTTACATTCATGATTAGCAACTTCATTTTGGCATGACACATTTCACGACACAAATCCACCAGATTGTCACATCTTTTGTGGGCTAACTGCATTACGTATACGCCATGGGTGAACTAAGATAAAAGGAACCCATGAACGTAATTACACTCAGCCAGTTGTCCAATCGAACGACGAATATCTGGGCGGGATAACACATGTAATTGCCACAAATTGTCGCAGTGTCCATTTCTGGACACGCCGGCTAAGCTTCTCCAGTTCATCTAGCTGCAAACCGGCTTGGCCAAAAAGAAAATAGAATGGCGTGGAAATGGAAAAGTACGGACACACCGAGAGAGATTTGCATTCGTAACTCGATTTGCGGTGTGAGCTCTCATCGCCACTCTCAGTCGGTTGCCCAGGATCCTGTGGCATGCAAAATGACAGCATCAGATGGGGCAGAATGGAATGGCGGAGCAGGGAGGTTGGAGGATGAGCCGAGGCTGGGCAGGACATAGATAGATGTCCCTGGAAAAGAAGGAACAGCCAGCGAGTGTGCGTGTGAGTGTGTGCCATCGCTGCGAATAAATCAAGAAAGCCAATTTATATTTGGTATATGGCCCATTAAATGAAATCTTATGAAGTTCGGATGACAATTACATGAATAATTACATGAAAGGGTAGACGCGAGCGTGTCTGCTTAGATTTTCCGCCCCGCACATGGACTCGGGTGTGGGTTGAAGTGCCATCCAGCCATCCCCCCATCATGTGACCATGGAACCAAGTGGCAGTCTGAGCCCGAGTCTGGCTTTCTGTATTATTTATGTCGCGCACACGCATACCGCAAAAACCGAGCAAGGATATACAATTGCACTTAAAGCCTGCTCCATATGTGGCGGCACACCATTCGCCTTTTGGCCCCGGACACAAGCTGTAACTCAATCCGGTTGGGTGTGGGGTCGTCCTGTGCGGATACTGCTGGCTTGTCAGCGTTGCGTATACGCCCCGTTGCCAGCCTCTGGTTTGGCTTTACGCCCAGGATGCTTGCTGCTCCCTGTGCTCTCCGTGGCACCCTTGCTGCTTGCTAGCTTGTCCTTCTATTCCAGCAGCACTTGAAATGCGTTTCATTTACAATTTCCTTCCTCGTCTTATGCGTCCGCCGTGCGGCACACAATGGCACACAAAGTGCAGCGCCAGGAAGCGTGGGGTACGCTACCCTGTTCACTTTGGCTTTCATGTCATTGTTATATGCTTATTGTGCCCATTGATGCCATTTCTCCACCCGCCTGTTGCGCACTCCTGGCCATTTTTTTGTGCCATTTTTTTGTGCTATTTTTTTTGCAACGGCGGCTTCCCGTTTGCCGTTAAAACCATTTGGCTGCAATCGCAATCGAATCACGGCGGCTGTAAAAAGATGCAAATGGCAACAAACCAAAAGAAATGCACCCACCTAGACAGGAGTCACAACGGCATGCCCATGCCCATGCCCATGCCACCATCTGCATATCAAATCGACCGGGACACGCCAGCAGCGACACTGAAAAAAAACTCAATTTAGTAATATAATATAATATATCATTAAGGATATTGGCAAGCAAAGTTGAGTATCAGAAAACCTTTTATTAAAGTTAGGCAGTTGGTCTTACGACTATAGAATCAGCATGTGTAGTTCTCTTTAAAGGACACGAGTCCTTAAATCTCGGTGTATGCATATTAGAGCGATGGAGAGGAGAACGCAAAAGAGGAGCAGCTGTTGCCAGATGGGCGTGTAAATGTGTTTAATGCCAGACAGAGGCTGCCAGGGGAGTTCCCTTTCGTCCTCCTGCCACACTCCCCACTCCCCACGAATCGCGTCATAAACAAAGTGACGGCGATGGGAACGAATGGGTGGACCAGTGGGTGGTACTGGAGCCAGGGGGTGGCTATTGGCGGCGCGCAGCAGCGCACAAAAGTAGGCCAAACACTCACAGACAGAGCCGCACACACACACACACACACGTGTGCAGCAGCACACCCATACATGCATACATTCACCCACACCCAGGAACAATCGTGGATTTCTCGACTGGATCGAGTCCTGTTGCTTGTTGTTGTCTGCTTTGTCCGCCGCCTCAACGAGTTTATTTAATTTTTCCTGCGGCTCCGGACAAGGATTTGATTTATGATTGTGTTGAAGATTACCGAAAAGTCCTGCCTGTATCGTCGCTTGAGTCCTTGGAGAAAAGAAAGCCATAAGCTAAAAGACTTTCTCAGTTGAGGCAGCTCTTCTTTCAACGCAAAATGTTTCCTAAGTGAGGCAAAGCCACTGGAAACATTCTGCATTTAGCGCAATAGCTTCCATTCAATATTCTAAGATGCTTTATAGAAAATACATATTATATATATATATATATATATATATATATATATTCGAGCACATATCTAACATTTTCCAACTCGACATCCCATGTTTAATTCAAATTTATGGCTCATAAAACTCTATCTTTCTTTTAGTGTCGCGACTCTTGAGTATCATCAAGGAAATTCGCATGGCGGAAAAGCGCGTGAGATTGGAAAACAGGAGTGCAAGGTAATAGGATAACGAAAGATGGAGCTTCGATATGCACAAGTGTGAGTGGGAAATTGGATAACCAGCTATGTAACGACCCAATGCAGGAATCGGAAATATAAGTACTGGCACATGGCATAGAAGTATAATTACTTCTTTAAAAAGCAATCCATTTAGCTGAGAAAAGATCGCTTAAGGTTAATCGATCGTGGGTAATTATCCCTTCAGAACTTTACCCATCACTTGCCACTCCTGCAGCCGGCTAATTGCTTCTGCCGTAACTTCTTTTGCCACTCCATTGCGAAGATCCTGCAGCAGCTAGCAAACACTCCACCACCATGCCACCTCGCATCTCCGGTTGCAGCCACAAGTTGCGGCAAATTAAAGTCGCTTAGCAAACTTCGATGGCTTTGGCAGCAACAAGTTTTCGCAAGGACTCCACTGCGGAAAAACTAAACTCATTGCCGGATACATCCAAACAGATTGCATGGGTGTGGGTCCAGATGGCTTCTATGTGTCGCTTCGTTCGCAAAGTTATGCAGACTCGCCTCCAAAGCAGGCACAAACAATTGACTTTTGAGCATCGACTGTGTCGCTCGGTCTGTCTCCAGCTCCTCCAGTTCCTTCAGCTCCTTCCTCTGCTCCTTTCCCATCTTCTCGTTTTTTCCTGCATCCTTGAGGTCCTTGTAGTTGCGCTGCCTTTGGCCCGGCTAAGTAAAAGGCAGTGAGCCAACATATGAGACATACTTGTTACTATAGCTCAAAGACTCGCAACCACCTTGCCACCTTGCCACTTTGCCACCTTGCCACCTCTTACCTTGCACCACATACGTCTATGGTTTTTGGAGTGTGGGTGGAGCGACCGCACTTTAAATGCCAGCTCCGCCCCTCTTGTCTTGTTTTTTTTTCTGTTTTTTGTTTATACAGCTTCTTTAATATATGTTAAGGCAAAGCGAAGAAAAAATCTAAGGTAATATCTAGTCGTTGATAAGCGAAGTTAGGTATACACTTACAGTTTTTTATAACCTATGTTTAAATTATCAAAGATCACATTAAAAAGGATAACAGCACTAAACAGGTTATGTTTATATAGAAAAAGTGGTTAAGGAGTCTATAACTTGTATAAAACATCCTAATAAATCTTGCTTTTAATAAGTTATTATGCTAAAGTAATTGACTTTCCCATCGATTGATCGTGATAATGTGATTGTGAAGACCTAACTTATTTGATAACTAAGAAAAGTATGGATCATGTTCCTTGAAGCCCAAAAGACAATCCCCTCAGATGATGAATGTACTTCCATCTAGAGTATAATTAAGCATAATAATAAGTAGACGAGCGGCGACCAAAGCTCCTAACAGCTCCGAACACACCCGCAGGCACAGCCAAGCCAAAGCCAAGGCAGCAGATCCTACTCCGACTCCAGTCCACAGCTCCAGCTCCAGCTTCAGCTTCAGTTTCCAGCAAGTTGAGTTTTTTGCCAGAGCTGCAGAAGTTCGAGTAAAGCTGGGAAAAAAGCGTCGCCAGCTGCCCTGTATTTCGTATTATTATTACTCACAATCGCACTGCCATCGTGCCTCTCGCTCCCGCCGGCCAGTGCTCTCTCGCTCGCACTTGTTAGCCGACTGTTGCTTTTTCCTGCTGCTTGTTGCTTCACTTGTTGGCTAAAATCGCGCATGCGCCCTGTGGGCGGCGGCAATAACAGTTGGGTAAATGGAATCCACAACCCCGCCGCATATCCAATCCATACACACACATACACACGCAGTGCGGTTGTGTGTTGTGTGTGTTACAGGTGGGTGGCATTGGCGCCTGCAACAAATGCAAGCGGCTCGTTCCGATTTTTTGTGCCGCACAGGAGGTCAAGTGCTGCCCGCCCTCGATTTTCCATCAACTGGTTGCCGTTGTGGACTCCATTTTCCGGCAGCAGCTGCGACTGCGACCGAGGCAGCGACTGCGACAGAGACAGTGGCAGCGACTGCGGCAGCGGCAGCGGCAGCAGCCTCAACAGGCTGAAACGCTTTTCATCCCTTTTGGTGTACCGTCACCGCGCCCAAGTTACCATAGATACCAAGTGCTGGCGGGGGGCGGGGAGTGCCACCCACTGACATCCACCGCCATCCACCGCGCCCACAACTACCCCACTTTTGTACCGCCTGGCTTCGCCGGAAGGTGACGTCGACGGCGGCTGCGGCAGCGGCGGACCGGCGTTACCTAGACTTGCTGCCCGATAAATTATCAAACTTCATAACAGTCACAGTCTGACTGCCAACGGTTCTGGTTCCGCTCCTCCAAGCCAATAGTATTCCATATGAAAAGCCAGTGTCTCTCGCCCACAAAAGTATGCCTCAGATCGAAGTCAATCAGCGGTGGCCCATCGTTATAATATCCATTGAAAACCAAGTTCGAGAGTGACGCCAACCAAGTTCGCAAGTGGCAGCTGACAACGTGGCGTATACGCAACGCCAGTGCCATATGGAGTCGAGCCGTTTGGCAGCCAAGGCGCACATAGCAAGAGAAGCGGGTTGGACGAGATGGTGGCCCACCATATGGTCGGGTAAGTAGATAGTACTCACGTTATTGCCAACGCTTTTATCGTATTAAATAATAAATGCCAGCCCGCTTATCGCACCTCCGAAGGAAGCGGAAGTGGGCTGCCCCAAAAAAAAATAGAAGGGGTGAGGCACACAGAAAAAGCAGAAACACACAAAAATGCCAGCATATGGCAGTTGAATTTATGACACAAATGGGTGGAAGGAAAAGAGTGGAGCTAGCACACAAAAATGCCAAACAAATCAAGCTGCAAATTGAATTGCACCGAAACCTTGGCCACAAGCAATTTGACATGTCCTGCCTGCTCCTTCCGTTTCCCACATGTCCATGCAACAGTGCGAGTGTGTGTGTGTGATTGATCATAGTGATATATCGCCGACTGGCGGCAGTGCTAACACCTAGACGTCAACTTTAATTAATGTGCTCCGGAGGAGTGCGGCCAGGATTGGTCTTTGTCCCTGACATGGGTTGTGGTCGAATTTAATTTCGTTTAAATTAAAAAGAGACCAGCAGGCAGGGCTAGAGGGCAGAGCGGGTGGGTTTGGGCTGCCTCCGGTGTTGGTTTAGTGACAGATAAGCCATAAACAAGGAATTGAAACCCAACACCTGTTGATAACCCATACGACCGCCCAACCAGCCAACCAGCCAGCCAGTCAGCCTCGTCGGCCTCATTAATTGCGCTAAACAAACAGGAAAACGAAGGCAACGAATGTGCTGGAGGAGCATGAAGGTGGGTGAAGGTGCCAGTGGAGCAACTGGAGCCCAACGAAGGCCAGTTACTACTGGGTGCAGCAGTGACTGCTATTTGCCCTGGGCTGGCTTGGCAAAATTTATGACCAGCTCATATGCAGCCGGGTTGGCAAGGACGGAGGCGAAGAGTGTCTGGCACTGCAAGGACCAACAGGCAGAAGTGCAGCAGCAGATATTGACTTTTTATGCTGACTGCAGGGCAATAAAAAGAGGGAAATTATTTACCTCTCGGCTTATGCCACAGACAGCAAACACATGTGTGGGTGGGTCCCGGGGTGGAAAGCCATTCCGGCCAAGAGTCGAATCTAATCCCAAAATACAGCTTAGGTTTAATGGTCTCAAATTTAAATATTGAAGTTGGCAGGCAGCGATAAAGGGAGCTAGTGAGACGTCTAGGAAGTGCACATAATTCGTAATTGAACTGATGGTAAGTGATAGAAATCGTTGCTACGTGCCACGTAAATCCCTTGCGGAAGGAAGTCTTCACGTTGGAGTACAATAAAATTCCATTAAATGCCAGCCGCGCCGTACAGTAATCCGCCTCCAATTAACCGCGCTATCTATTCACAACCTTTTCCTAAACTGAGCATTAATTTCCATACAGCGGCGACTTTTGGCACCGCCGACAACGCTGCGTATGCGTAATCTGCGCCAGGCGATGTAAGTGAGCTGCTGCGCGTAAGTATTCCACCAAGATTATGGCTTATAAATACATATATATATATATATATACAGCCATATATATATGGCAATATCTATAAAGCCATCGATAGTTACTTTTTTCAACTTTACCCCATGATGACATGTGAAAACATCAAAATTGTTTAAAAAAAAAAAAAAAAGTATAGCTTTCAGCCAGTCAGTAACATTAAATGCCTTTAAGTGCCAATTAATGTTTGACTTACAAGGGAACGAAGGCGGCGGGACGATATGCTCGGATGAACGAAACATGGGCACAGCATTTGCCACTGGGGGGTTGCTACTCATCCATCGTTCTCGTCCTTGCATTGAGCACGATGGGTAATGTCCCAGCTGCCGGACTTATGACAAAAGTATGTAGTATATCGCCTGCGGCTCCATATTGTTGGCACATACTTATCGTAACTTTGGGAGCGCGCAGTAAGACTTTTTAAACATCAATTATATTTACGTATCGGAGCGTATTAATGCGACCAACCCATGGTGGTGATATATATATATATATATATGTATCTATATATGGAGTCTGGGTACTTTTGGCCTGCATGGACACACCTGATAAGCAGGCATCATCCTCCCTGGGCATTTACTGGCCAAACTCATTTATGACTGGAACTAATTAAACAAAGCCACCTCAGTCAGTCCTTTCACATGCGGATTTTCTCCTCCTCCTCCGCTCCTTTCATTTCGGGCACTTCGTTAGTCAAGGAGCTCAATTTGCTTACACTTGTTTCGCATTCGGTCTCGGTTTCAGTTTCAGTGCCACTGACATCTCCACTCGTAATTAAAAAGGAGTCAAGCTGGCATGGAGGAAGAACAAACTCTTGATTAAGTGGGTGCAAAGTGTCAACAAATTATTCATTTACTCTGTAGCTGCTGCACCCAAAAAAAAACCAAAAAAAGCAGCAAAGTATAAACAAAAGCGTGGGTAAGATAAAAAGTGGGCGAGTCTGGTGGGAAAACTGAATGGAGTTTTAATTAACAACACCACCGACAGGAGCAGACAAAGCTTTAAACTTAATCCCCTTTACTGTCTGCCGTACTGTGATTTCAATTTGCCATTAAAAAATGCACACAAATGTCGAATCCTAGTGGCTTTTATAACGCCCACTCCTCTGTTGGCCAACTTGAGTGGAATTCCCATGTGGAATTCTATGGGGCAATCAAAGTGGGCAACTGCTACTAACCCAACGCATCGACAGGGGTAAATATTTTAGGAAAAGATCAGAAAATTTCAACCCCGTCATATGCTATATATGGTATACCCACTTTTTTTTTTAAACCCCAAGCCCGTATGCGTATCCCTCAATCCCAACCAAACAAAATCAAAGTTCCTTTCTTTCACTTTTCCCACACTTTGTTTACATTTGCAACATATTTTCTCAATTTTTCATTTTTCTTTTTTTTTGTTGTCCATCGGCGCTGTTATTGTTGGGCCAGCAATTTTGTTTGCATACATAAATTTGGAATGAAATCATGTGTCACATTAGCAGCGGCATCTATGCGCCGCCATTGCCATCAGGACCTCCATTATTTCGCACATAGCGATGCGATACTGTTGACACACAGCCATCTATCCATCCAGTTTGATTATTATCATTGGTGCGGCGCGGTCTGGTGTGGTCTTGTGGCCATCTAATGTCATTTTCCAGCGCGCAATTTGATTAAAAATCGAAATTAATAATGCTGCGAATGCATTTTTCATGTACTCTGTTTTTTTTTTTTTTTTTTTTTTGTGGCTGCCAGGACATTGCTTAATTAAGTTCAGCAAATGATTTTTCAATTAACACTGACGCCGGGGCAAAAGAAATGGAAGCGGAATGAAAATATTTATATTTACACAACACAGGAGGGGCAAGCGCACAAGGCGGCTTTTCCTCCTCGGGGTCCGGGATTCTGGATTCAGGATCCAAGGACCTGGTCCACTTGCAGTCCGCCCACGAAGGAGGCACGGAATGGAACGGAAACGGATGCGCCGCTGTCAATGTTGGCACAAATTGTTTGTCACGCAGTGCAAATACTTCGTGCTGTTGCTCTGGTATGCGGTATTATGCGCGATTTATTTCTCTGTCTGTGTGGCAGCAACAGCAGCAACAGCAGCAACAACAGCAACAGGAGGAGCAGCAACAGCACAACACAAGGAGCAAGACGAAGACAGCGGCGGCAGCAGCAACATCTGAGAACAACAGTGCCCCGCAGCAATGCCAGCACACAGCAAATTTGATATTTGTTGATTTTTCCGTTTTCCTACGCATTTGACCCAACCCAGGCACTCCCCCCTTCCCCTCCCTCAACAGCACAATTAAAACCAGAAAAATGTGTAATATTAGACTTAAATGGTGAATAATGTTATAAGCTTCGAGGGAAATCTGTCAGCTTATTAACTCAACTTTACCTGGCTTCGAAAATGAACAAAAAAAAGGAAAGCAAAGCACAACTTTTAATGCATTTTTATGAAGTTTTAGTAGAGAACGCTACCCATGGCAGGGGACTTCATTTTATTTACATTTCGCATTTTGCGCTCTAAAGTTTGCCAAAGTAGTTGATTGGCTTTGCCTGCCACCAAATTGCAAAATAATTGCCACGGCAAAGAGGCAGACGAGGCAGTGGCGCTAGGTGGCAAGAACGATTGCGAAACAAGCTAATTTCATTGAAAGTGATGCTCGTTTGTGGCCTGCCACCACATGGGTGGTGGTCCATTACAAACACCACCCAACACCCACCCCAAACTCACTTGCAACTTGCAACAACCAGCGCAACAAAAGCAACAAAACCCGCTTGTGATGACGGCAAGTTTGTGTAATGTAATTAATTAATTACGGCGAAACAAGGTAGTTACATGTACAGTTATGGCAGCAGGGAAAGTGGCTGGTCGGGGTCACCACCCACCGGAGAACCTCAACAGAGCGGCGATATTACTTCCGTTTTATTAGCCAGCCAGCTAGCCAGCACAACCCTTTCCCCCACCCCCTCCCCCTCGACATTCCGGCACGCGTAGTTTTGGTGTCTGCCCGGTGACTTAATTACAAATTATAGTGCAATTAATTCTGCTTCCTGGCATTATTAGGCGCATCGGACGCGGGCGTAACACAAAACCAAAGGAGCAGCGAAATGCCAAAAACACCAGGAATACCTTTGGTGAGTAGATGAATATTAAGTGGAATCTGAAAACGGGTGCAGAAGTGACCGACCGTCTCCGATTACGGCCAGTGAAAGTGGCAGCTGCTCCAAGTGGATTACGATGGCGTCGCCAATCTCCAATGGCCACGTGTATGCTCGTAGCTATAACCTGAAATCCAAATGTTATTGCTTGAGAATACACGTAGTTCACCGAGATTTGTTCAGCAATCAAAAGCGAGGAACCCGGTTAAATGAGCTGGAAAATGTTGGTGGCTAAAAGTTAATTAATTTAACAGGTTATTTGTTTTATGCAATTAATTGCACAGGGGCCTTAATTAAAGCGATTTTCTTTCTAACTATTGCAGCGAAATACTATATTTTAATTAAAGTCATATTGCTATTTATTTGGTAAATACCATTTAAGCTTATTTGCTCTTCGCGGGAAGTTCTTAAAAAAAGGATGCTGATATAATCATTTTTTTTCTTAATTATGCATTGCGTATTTTTTATTTTGCTTTTTAAACCGATTAATGCCAATTAAGGTTGCAGGTCAATTGAAGTTGAAGAAAGTGAATTGAATGCTCGTGAAAAATGCCACTTAAGTAAGTATTTGTATCTCAATATAAAAAGAATTTAACTACAAGTGATTTCTCACTCAAAAGGACTCAAAACAGTTGAAAGTAAGTACAAGGACATATCAAAAGCTTGATTTCTTTGAACTGTCAGTTGTAGTTTGTACCATTTTAATTGCGATTCTCGAGTATATCAGAACTTCCCGCAGGCGAAAGGTAATTGATTTAGTAAATAGGTGTATATATAGCTTAGGTTTCTGGTCAGAGCCTTGAGGAAATATTTGCCGAGAATATATGTACATAAATACCCAATTAAAATGTTGTGCTAGCAATCACAGCTGAAAAGTAGGCAACACTTTGTTTGACTTCTGATTAACAACATCCTTGGGGCTTTTCGGTGGGATAAAAGGGGTTGGGACGCATAAGGATGACGCCGCGGGGTTGGCTCTCATTCCCCCGACTGCGAATGGGAATTGACAAGCCTTTTAAAACATGAAACACAACGTGGAGGAGTAGATATATACATAGATATGGGTATCTATGTAGGTATGTGTGTGATTTGCATTAATGAGATGCAAATGATTTGTTTATTTTTTTTTTACTTATTTTTCGCTGTCAGTTGCCAGCTTCTTTATTGAAAAGTTGCCGGGCGCCCCGCCCACTCCAGTCGGATGAAATGAGCAAATAATAAGAAAATATTGATAAAGATGTTAATCAAAGAAAGCTCACGTTGCTCATATAGGCAGTCGTCGAGTACTTGCGACATAATAAATATGTATGTTTTTTCCCCCCCATCCCCGCCAGCGTCGACCATCGGCATCTACTGATGCTATCGCTCCATGTCCCCTTATCCATCCAGCTCCGCATACAAGAAGTGCTCCACGGCTGTCAGGGCTGTCTGGCCCGGCACACCGCCACTCCGTCATCGTCGTCGTGATGTCCCTGCTCCTGTCTGAAGTCGGCAGTCGGCACATGCTGTTTATTATTGTAAGTCACTTGGCTTGGCTCACATCAGCGAGCTGGAAGATATGCGCAGCGACAGCACAAGTTGCCACCACCAGGAGCCGCATCAGCAGGAGCAACTTCACCGGGAGCAGCAGGCGAAGGTGGAAGTTGTTCAGACCATTTGCATTGTTTTATTAGCATATTGTAGCTTCAAAGTTTTGGCACTGCTCACAGTAGCATAGCCATGTCCTTGCGAGTTGATGACACAGGACATTTTGACGTTAATTTGGACAAGGATTACCATCCACAGATTAACATTCGCGTTCATTTTATTTATTCATTCACTTAAATTAATTTTAATGTAATCAGCGCGTGCTTTTTAATTGCTAAAATCATAAGCATAACTTATAAAGAGATTTTATATCCATTCAACCCCAATTTGAAAATCCTGTTCCGGAAAAATGATATCCATTATATGACTACCCCGAATTGGTTTCGCTCAGTTTGTTTATAAGGCGGAAATATGCAAATCGAGCTGCTACTTCTGATGTTGCATAATTTGTTTGTGTTCCAGTCAAATTAAATTGCCATCGCTATTAACATTTATGTAAATTGCACAACCATTTTCGGATTCATTAGACCCAAAAACCAAGTCCAGCTGGAGATGTTCCCCGCCCATAAATGAAAGCGTGCACTTAATTTATGTCGTATATATATTTATACACATTTAGAAATAACATTTTTTTTGTTTGTTTAGCAATAGCAAAGAGTCATAGCTACTAGTTTTAGTATTTAGTACGTATAATTAAGAGTTATAAACCGTTCGCGAACTTCGATTCCGACCGCCATTGCTTACCAAATAGTTCTAGAAACACGTCGCCACATTCACTCAATCGCATCTCAGATTAATTACCATGTACAAAGTAGGAGTACGCTTAAAAACATAAATGAAAGCAATAAAATTACAATAAAGAATTTTACATTTTTTTTTTTTTTTGGCCAACAACAGGCAAACGTTCAACGACAATTTCTTATGAATATTCACAGTGTGTTTCCTTTGTGATGGCTTTTTTCGGCCCGTTTTTTCTTTCTTTTTTGTTAAAATGATGTTTCGACAAACAAAATATATTACAGTTGACAATCCTATGGTATTCCATAAAGCTAAAGCAAAGAGCTTGGGCAAACAGTAGAAGCATCAGCGCAGGCATCGGATCGGGCTTGGTTATCGGCCGGAAGGGCTTACGGCTGTTTGTCCGTCCGTTTTCGGAGGCGGAGTCCAAAACGATGAGGCGGCTGGCGCTTCGTGGGTTGAAGGCAGCTCGGAACGGAAAGTTAATTAAAAATGTTCAACGCATTTTTCTCAATAAAGGCGCAAACAAGGATGGGCAAAAAAAGTTAAGTTTAAAACGCGACTAGCTTGTGTGTGTGTGTGTGTATTCGTACATGTGTGGCTGCTTCTCACGTATTTGGCTAATTAAAAAGCCGTGCAACATTATTAATATATATGTATATGTATGTATATCCTGACTTTTACCTGCAGGTGCAAGCAGGTCAACTACGCGTTTCCGTCACTCCTTTCCTGGTCGAAGCTCAAACACGCTCTCACACCCACTAACCTCCCCCACTCGGAAATCTACCATCTACCCAGCTAACCATACATCCATTCAGCTATCCATCCAACCATCCATCCATCTACCACCCATCCAACCCAGACACATTCACACGGCACAAGCACACATTCGAATCGGAGCGGGGGCGTCGTGAGTCGTGGTTGATCTCCGGACATAAGTACACCAGACAAATTATCTAAAATTTACTAGCTCCTTTATGTATGACATCTTGTTATGTGGGTAGCTACTTTCGGTTGGTTTGGGCTTGAGTTCGGATTCGGAATTGGGTTTGTGTTGTGTACGTTTCTGGAGGCTCGCCACTAATGCCTTGCTTATTCTGCTGATGTTTCTGCTGTTCCCATTGCCGCTGTTGCTCCCGTTGCTGGTGTTCCTGCTGCTGCTGCTCCTGTTGCTGCTGCTGTAGTTGTCACTTGGTTTGATGTATGTTGTGAAGTTTTCATTAGCTGCTGCTCCTGTGCCTTGTGGTTTGTGCCAGCATTGAGTTGGCAATTTGCTGCTGACGTTGGGCTGTCGCCTTCTATAAAATCAACTGTTTGCCTGTCATCCATCATTGGCCTGGCTGTTGCGTCGGCTCCTCCTGCCGCTCCTACCGCTCCCACCTCCGTTGCTCCTGGCCCAGAGGATTGTTTTGACGTGGCAACTGCTGATGTTGCTACCGTTGCTGTCGCGGGCTCGTCCGGTTTGTTTTTCTGCCTCTGCTGCTGCTGCTGGTCATTCATAATGCTGGGTGCTTGTAGTGGGCAGCTTTGCTTTTCACCTGATGCCGTTGCTGCGGATGCCCCCTCAGTTTTCAGCAACTCTGGCAAATTATTTTCTAATTGCCTCGCCTTCGGCTGAGTCTGATGGACATGGACGTGGGTGTGGATCAGGGTCTGATCTGGTTGTTGAGTGCCGTCCGTTGGGGGCGATGCTGCTACAGTAGTTTCATCCGACATATTTATAATATCCGCCGCAACGAAATTTAGATTTTCCAGCGTCTTGGACATGCCCGCTATTTGCCCATCCCCATCGCCATCGCCATGCTGTAGCTTTTCTTGCCCAGAATGCTCGACCACCTCCACTTTCTCCTGGCCGGGCTTGTCCTGAGCTCCTTCCGCTCCCGTTGCTACTGCATCATTTATGCTCGATGTTGTCGGCTGCTTGCGTCCCTGATTTGTTTCGACATCTGAAATATGCAGGGAATTTGAAGGCAGAGTGAAAATAAAACAGGAAATGACAAGCGAAACATTTACAGTGAACATTTTCCTGCGAATTGAGAAATAATTTCATGCATATTACGATTATTGTATACAGACAGAAAGACGTTAAGAGTGGCTTTGCTGCTCCACGACTATTGAAAATGCTTCAAAATCGAGGGTTCCTTGGTTCCTTGGATCCATTGCTCCACTAACTCCCACCACCACTCGTGCCAATCCGGCAGTGCTCTCGTTGGCATTTATTGCCACCGAATCTGTTATTTGCTTATTTGTATTGCTTGTTTGGTTGTTACCAACTCACACACGAGCTTCCGGAGGCGAAAGGGATTTCCCGTTTGTCGAGTGGAATTCAAATTTGAATTTATCTTCCAAACGATTTCACACACAGCCAAAAAGGACTTCGTGGCAACGAAAACAGCTCTGCCATCGCAAAAAAATGGGAAGGTACTGATGTAAGTCGAAGTTCGGATATTCTTTACACTCATATGACAGATTTACACAGGTGAAATCAGCAATCTGCTTAAATGCAATCATCATAATCGCATCAACTAATTACACAAATTCTTTGGCCTGGCTCATGATAATTGCACTTATTTGCGTAATATAACCCGAGGCTAATTGTTTTTCTAGCGAAAGGATGCAATTAAAAGCACCAATTGTTGCGGATTAAATGAAAAGAGTTCTTGTGAAAAAGCACTTTTGATGCACGCATTATGCCCACTGAAAAGGGTATGCAAATGGTTGCCACAAAAGTTAAGAGTTTAAGCCCTCGTTGCGAAAGTCAATGAAGTGTGCTGGCCCCACTCAATTAAGGCGAGGGAATGTCGCCAAAGCTCACCTGCTACATCGTCCGCTGCTGGCGTTGCTGTCGCGGCTGCTGTTGCTGCCACATCTGTAGTTGCAACATCGCCGCTGGTGGGTTCATCTGTTGCTGCGCTCTGGCCCCTTTGGGCGGCCCCCGCTGCTGCCATGGCCGCTGCCACCTGGTTGCGCAAGCCAGGTATGTCAGCGACGTTAATACGCTGCAGACGCACCTGCATCAGCCTTGCGTTGCCGCCGTGTCCCAGGAAGACGCGACGCACGGTGGCGAATTGCTCGCGGCCCTGCAGCCACTGGCCCACCACGGGCAGTCTTCTCAGGTTGGCCAAGGCCACGCCCACGGCGGCGGTGGGTCCTGGCGGGCGTGGTTGCTGCTGATTTTGTTGCTGCTGCTGCCCCTGGCGCTGTGCTGCAAGTTGGCTGAAGAGTCGCGTGACTATGAGACGGGCACGTTGCATAGACGCCTGCTGGCCAGCACCGATGCCGCCTGCTCCTGCCCCACCAGCTTCTTGCTGTCCTCCAGCTGCAGCATCTGCTCCTGCACCCCCTCCTGCTGCCTCTGCTCCGTCCGCGCCCGCTGCCGCTGCAGCCGCTGCTGCTGCTGCTCCCTGGTTGCGTGTTATGATGAAGACCTGGTGCTGGGCCATGATGGCTGGCAGCTCGAAGCGATGAAAGAAGAACACCATCGAGTGCTGGAAAAAAGAAGGGGCACGAGTGTGAATCTCAGACAGATATATGGAGCAGATAGGATGAGATGTTTTGCCACGGTCGCCGGGCACGTGAGACCGGTTTCGGTCTGCACGTGAGCCTCTGGCCCGACTGGAAACAATGCCACAATGCCACAAAAGGCCAGTGGAGAATGGCAATTTGTCATGCACTTGACAGGCGTAAACATGGCCGGAGTTCGTTTCCATCATTGTCGCAGCGTCGTTGCATAACGCATTCATTATTCGCCATGGTTACGCCATTTGGCCACGTATAGCACTACCCACCTGGGTGAATAGGTACGAGGAGAGCAGGGCCAGCGTCCTGTACTGTCCACTGAAGCGATAGTGATACGCATAGAACGCAAAATGGTACAGGTAGAAGAATCTGCAAGTGAACAAACGAAACGAGTTAGATCCAGACTCAAACAATTGTCACCCGAGAGGCAGTCACATCCGTTTCACAGTCAATTGTTGGAATAGGTACAGTCTAATAGATTAAATAGTCAGATCTTAGGCGAACTTTAAACCTAAAAAGATGGATAGATGGATGAATAACTAAATGGATTTTAACGAATTCATACCTTGAAACGAATCATTCATTCATGCTATATCTCAGTTTAAGTGAGTAAAACATTTACCCCATTTAAAAGTGGTGTCAAAAGTGTCAGGCACTTAAGAAAATCGAGACCCCATCCTTGGATAGAACATAATAGAAATAGCCAAACAATTTGCTCACATCCATTTTAAAGCTGCCAACAAAAAAAGAAAGAAATCGTGTCTGGGGCTTCGAAACCCACATCAAATATCGGCGATCATTGGGCGGAAAGCATGATTACCATTCCACCAAATGGTATTTAGTTGACAAAAATAAAGAGCAAAAACATATTGGTTTCTGTTTTTCTATTTTACTGCCATTCCAAGCATAAGCGGCGGAGAAATGGGTCAGACGTGTGGCGGATGGCGCACGGCGGATGGAGGAGGGAGGAGCGACCCTGGGAGTCCGGGCCATGACATAAGAGTAACAAGTAACCGTAGCCGGGGCGGGCAAATATCAAACTGCCAAGACAACAGCGGCGGCGGCGAGAAACCGAATGGAAACGGAAACAACAATGGCCCCATGGATGAAGGGGCAGGAGTAAGCGGGGGCAAAAAATAAAAAAATAACACTCAAGAGGATTTAATAATATAAATAATTGCTGGCGCTGTTAGCTGAATTGTAGCTGGCCCAAAGACAACAAATAAGAAACACAATGGATGGCCGTAACAACAACAGAAGCAACAATAATGACGGGCGAAGGCGACTCATTGATAAGCAATGGACAAGCGGACAAACAGCTTGACAACCGGACAGAGGACCTTTGGCGTGGCCAGCGGAATTCAACTTTAATTTATTTTTACAGCCATCGGGGGGTAGAATGGATACGAATCGGAAACGGAATGGGGATGGACATGGTGGTTTGGGGCATGGCCATGATTGAGTTATGTTATTGAATTTAATTCGAGTTGATTGTGTGCACACACACACACACACCGAGTAACCCAGAAGTATCCGCCATCTATATCAACAGCGACAAATGAAGACACACGACTCTTATTTAGCAAGCCTTTCCAGGGCATTGCGCAAGCTGAGGAGCACTGAGCGTTGAGCATTATGGACACATGCCCGCCGAACGCTTGCCAGCAATTTCCTCAATTTCCCTCGCACTGACACATGGCCACATGGACCCATACACACACACACACACACACACAGAGAAACACCCGAATCCTCGACGCCGGGTGGCTGAAAAGGAAGTGCGGGCTGCAGGCACGTAGACAACACTTATCGCCCGTTCGTTTCCGTTTCATTCGCTTTCCTAATGTAGCGTAGCGTTGACAAGCAGCAATGCCTCGTCCCCGCTTCCGCTCCTTACCCTTTCCTACAATGCCACCCGTAACCCGTACCCTTGCCCAGACAATGCTCCTCCTCCTCCTCATCCTCATCCCACTTGCACTGCCAGCGGACGCACAGTGCACTGTCGTCAGTGAGTATGTCTTGGAAATACTTCTTAAGGAGCAATATCGTGTGGACACTCAAAACATCATTGTCCGGACAAATCTCTCTTGAGCGGACAAGTCTTGAGAATGGAGAACATGTTGAAGTTCCATATTAGGGAAGGATGGTTTGAATGCAGGAATTTTCGATATAGATTTATATTGATATGAGTTTATAATTTGATTATGGTAACATAATTAGAATATTTTTTTTATTAAAGTGACTCAGTTATTATTTGTAAACCAGGTATACATCAATATTACGAACTCAACAATTGATTAGAAATACTTTCTCTAAACCAATACAATCACAGTCATACTACAAGACATGAATCTTAGAACTCTTTGCCTGCAACGAGCAATCAGTTTCGATTCACCATCGACCAAGGTGCGATGTGGCAGGACGGATGTGCGCCAGCAAATACTGTTGGCTTTCATATCCTTCGCACCAAAAGCGGAAGTGGGCGGGACAGTAGCAGGATGGCAAATAGGACAACTGTTGCATGTGTCTGGGGGGGGGTTAAATAAGCACCTCAGCTCAGCTCAACCTGATGGCAAGTGTGAAATGCTGCTGTTGGTTGTGTCAGTTTTTGCAGCAACGATGATCCGATCTGCGTCATAAGTGTTTATTTGTTGCAGGTAAACACCGAGGGGGCGAATTAGGACGAGCAGAAGGAGCCATGTGGGCAATTCGTAATAGTTAAAGTGCTCAATGAGCTTGTAAGCTCCTCTGTTGAAATGGCTGCTTTTAATAGCATTTGCATACACACATATGGGATTGCATATCTTTGAAGGGGTGGACGGGGAACTATGGTTCCCCACTATGGTTCACTATGGTGAACAGGAGAAAGGATATCTCTTTCAACAGATGTAAGTATGGGTTCAATGAGTTTTTGATTCGGAGGTAGAAACTCGAAAGCGGAGTGCCGGTGAGTGAATGCAACTCGAAACTTAATTGAAATATCACAAAAAGTGAAGTGTTTGCCATGCAAACACCACGCATTCCATTGCTCTAGCTTTCTCCTCCTGTTAAATGCGTGAAAACGACCCATTTTCGTGCATAAATTGGAACAGAGTTGTCGCATATGCAAACAGCAGACAAAGGCACGTTGCGCATACGCCATGTTAACAAACAAAACAAGCTGAAACTGAAACAAACAGAGTACAAACACACACACATCAACTGGCACACACAACAATGAAGCGATTTTGCCTCGTTATGAGCACTCATCAACAGCACCTTTGAACAACACCCGCCCAGCGAGTATACGCCCAGTTGCCACCCATCCAACCATCCACCCAGCAAAGCACCCCCCTTTTTGAGCCACTTCTGTTGATGGGGGTCGCCGCCCGCGCGGTTGGACAAAAGTTATGGCAGAAAAACAAACTTGACGCAATTATACTTTGCGTAACATGATCTCAATCAACACGAAAACAGCCAAAGGAGTGCAAAGCGAAAGGAAAATGCCAGCCCATTTCCTTTCCCACCAGTTTTTCCGGGGGCTTCCTTCACCATGGTTGCCAATGCCGTTGACGTTGAGGCTAACCCGCCGACACCGTGGCCACCTATTCAGACCGTGAAGCGGCAACAATGGCAGGCGAATATATATGTTATATGCTCCCCACCTATCCCCTATATATATAAATATATATATATGTGTATATATTCGCTATGTTTGTTGGCGTAACAAGCGTGTAAACAAGAGGACGAAAGCGGAGACGAAGGCGGCTACTTGAGGCGCGCTACTGTAACCGACCTGAACCCATACCCCTTTGCCCAACCACTTTGGCCCCCGACTCCGGGTCCCTGGCATTTGCTCTTTGATGCTTGGGTCCTCAGCTTCGTCAGCTTCCTCGCTTTCAGCGTTCAGCTTTCGCAACGCGACAAACAATCTGCGCAAGACTTTGGATTCGTAGCCAGCAGCAGGCAGCAGGATGAAGTGGAGGCCAGCAATGGCAGGTGTTTCTTTTAGCTTTTCCTGTGCGTTTGCAGCTCATTTAATACGTGTCGTCTGCCCGTGCCTGGCAACCAGATTTAAGCACAAAAGAAGCATTACGCGCCGCAAGAAGCCACAGGGCAAAATAAGAAGGCCAAGTGAAAGGGCTGCCGGGGGATTGGGGGTAAAGTCCGGGTGTCAGGGGCTTATTATGCTCCTTCCGTGCGAATATATACGTATAGTGTAGTCAGGGGTGGTAGGTGGTAGGTGGGGTCGGGGTAGCCTCGTTAAACGGCGATTAAGAAGAGCCGAGACAGCCGCTCCTTTGATGACTTTAAAGTCAATTAGAATGAATTGAAGGCAATTGACAGGAAGTTCGCAAGGTTAGAGTTGGGCTGGATGGCTAAAATGAATGGAGATGGAATGGAGGCCGGAGCAGCAGCTGAAGCAGCAGCTGAAGCCCGAGGTTTGCCACTTGACAGTTTTAAGCTTCCGACTGCCATCTGCAATTGCCATTTGCAATTCACGTTGATTGCAACTTTTAGCAAAGTTTAAGTACACAAATTAGTCTATGCAATGAAATTAATACCATTTGGCGGACTGCAAGGGGCGGCGCTTGAATTGGAACGGCTGTAGTAGTTGCTAAAAAGCAAAAAGCGCCGCCAGCTTGTTTGTGTTCTATGCTAACTTCAATGCCAGCCGGCTTGCTTCTTAGCCGACTTGACTGCCTGCCTTTCGCAGACCAAGTTAACCGCAAAAACAGGCGAGCAAATACGGAAGCAAGAGGAGCAGAAGGATCGGGCCAGTAAGCCCCACCACCTCGGGCACGAAGGAAGGAAGTCAGGAAGGAAGCAGGAAGCAGCAGCACAAGCAATCCCGGCCCTGTAACCCATAACCGCAGGACCCACAACAGCGGCGCCAGCAAGAACAAGAAAGAATTCCTAACTCGCCATAATGAAATTTGTAATACCCTAGCAAATAAGTGGACTTATAGCCAAGTTGTTTACAATATATTGTAATTATGTTCATTTAACAAATGTAATCATTTACAATAGATTTCTTTTCTAATTATAATATCACTCAAAAACAGTTGCCTTACGCATGTTGTTTAAATTTCGTTATCAAAAGCCGCTTTCTACGAATTATACACCCCCATGCAGCTAGGGTACAAATATACTGTTCCGGAAACCCCTTTCACCGCTTGGGGCAGTCAATAACAGCAAAATTAAACCGTAGGAAAGCACACACACTCGAACCTGCCCCTCCCCAACCAGAAAACACACCCTCCAGACACACAAAACACTCACAAACATGCTGTTATGGTTCCGGTGGAGCGTCCTGGCCATATGGCATATGGATGTGCCAGGATTCCGCACTGAATTAATTTCACTTAAAGCGAGGAAGGACCCAAGACGAAAGCTCCTTGGACTTGGACTTAGACCAATACCCATGCCCATACCCAATCATTGTCCTTTATAGAGCTACCTATGCGAAGCAACATCAGATATTGTTTGCCATTCAATTGCACAGAAAAGGATTCGCCCGGTACGATGCAATTGGATATTTTTTCATTCAAAAGTTTTGCAAAAAGTTTGACAATCTGGGCGAGCAAATGATGAGTTATGCGAAACTCGAAGGAGCGCATCAGACACAAAAGATATTCCATTTGGCCAGGTGCACATCACAACCTAACAGATTAGTAGCGTCGTTGTGGTCTCGCAGAGGAACTATCATCGCAATCTGGACTGCCTTTTCATCTGTGCTGGGAGAAATGCGAGACAAAACGATGCCTTATGCCTGCTTCCCATGAATTTTTAATTTGTGCCCCAGTAAATTCACGTAAGGTGTAATCTTGTCCAAGTTATGCTTTTCGTCTGGCCGCTTTCCCAGCTGCCATTTCCATAGGAATCCACAGGACAAGCTGTGAAGCTGTGGGCAAACGAGGCGAGCACATTTAAAATCATTCGCGGCAATGAATCTTTAATGAATATAAATATACGACAAGTGGCCCTCGAGGAGGCGACGACGAGACTCTTCACTTGCCAAAATTTTCGGGAGCACTGATAGCCTTTTAATTCGGCGCAAATTACGCAAAATCAACACCGCAAGGCGGTGGCGTGGCCAGTGATTGAGGCTGGATGCAGGCACATGAATTCATAATCAAGGCGTGCGGACCTTGGCCCTCGCCGAAAAGGGAATTTTCGAGTGTCTTCTTGAATTATTGATGGTCCGTTCAGCGCATCGTGGAAATTGATGTCCGGAAAAGTGGCCGAAAAAAAAAGATGGAAATAATTTCTTGCGGCGGCCGCTCTCAATTATGCAAAGTGCGCGTAATAAACCGCAAAGTAGCTCTGTTTCTGGCAAGGATGGGGTTGTCCGCTGTCCTGACGTGCATGGTCATTAATGTCGATCGAACAACGGGAATGAGCAGCTCTAAATTTCCATAGCTTTTTTTCTTCGAATTTTCCCCCTTTTTTTCGTTTTCCGCTATGGGGGCAGCGTGTTTATTTAAATGTTTGCTAATGGTGCGGCTCAGTTGCTTGGGCCAGTTGGTCAGGAGCTATATGCATGATGGCTATATGGAGAAACGGCGCTTGGGTTACGCTTGTTGACTTAAGTGATGAAATTCTCTGTTTGCCGGTGTCTGTGTGTTTGAGTGGGTGGATGGATGAGAGGGTAGAGGGAAGGACGTGGAGGTTGGCGAGGGAGGGGCCTGCCCCGCCCCCTGGCGAAGGGGTGGCGGCCACTGGTCGATTTGTTCCGGCCCCGGGGGAGGCTTGCGCAAGCCAAGTTAATTTTCAAATAACAACCGGGACGCCGGCGGTTGGATTGGGAGAAGAGTGCAAAATACCCGGACTGAGACCAAAGAGAAGGAAAATCTGCGAACCGAACGAAATGAACTGTTAAGTGCTGATGACTGAGGTGGGTTGGGATGGCCAAGATGCCGGGTGGAAGCTATTATCTATGGCCGGGCAGCGGTAACACATAGATGCTGGAAAGGATTGCAGACTTAATGTAATTGAATTTGTCATTTGTCCGGGGCACGGACGATTTCACAGTAAAAACAAAAATAAACATGGCCAGAATGGGGATACTCTGTTGGTCTGGATACGTTTGGGAAAAGTAACGATATCGAACTGGTACGCACCTGAGCCAATGACGCTTGGTGATGCTCGTGTGACAGCAGATGGCATCGTATTGATCCGCGATCCAGACAATCAGTATGATGTAGAAGGCCGTGGTGGTGTCATTAAAGAACTCCGACATGATGGCTTCCATTCCTGAAGAAAAAATACAAATACAAGCGTTAATGGGAATGCAAATGAATCATTAGGCAGAGTCTTCCACACCTACGAGCGCCAATATGACAGTGAGCAACGGTGCGATTGGGAACCGGGCGGACACATTGTACTCCAGCATCTGCAGCAGGTCGACTGAAAGAGAAAAAAATGTCCTTAAAGTATATTAAAGCTTGGGTGGGTTGTGTGAATTTAGTACCTATAAACACAAAGATCTGGTGGTGTGAGTAGCGCAGCAACATCGACACTGAGAAGGTCTGAAACACAAACTTATTTTAGTAACTATATAATCCCCGTGATTTCAGTTGACTTACGAATAGTAACATCACACAGAAGGCAGCCGGGTAACTGCTCCAGGCTGCCCACCACATGGAGACGAAGCGATAATGTTCGCCGGTTATAACATTGCGCAGGTAGCCCTTATTCTCTTCCTGCTCGGCTATAGTTCGTACGGATGCCATTAGTAAGTCATCATAGCTATAAACGAAGGGAACATAGTTACAAAATGCAGCTGAGCCTTAAACGAAAGGTTATTTCTTACCCTAGCAAACGTTTGAGCAAATAACGCGTCAAACTGTCCCCAAAACACTTGTCCGTATTGGGATCCAATTGGACAGTGAGCACGGGAATGCGTAGACGCTTTCGCGTGGATGAAGACAAGCGGAGGTGGCCATACTCCAATGAATACTCCACAATGTACTGCTCTTCTACAATAGAATATGCTCATTAGGAAAAACTATATAATTTATATTTAGAATTTCCAACCATCATCCTCTTCGTTCTTGAGCTGTATTGCATTGGGATGGTCGTAGGTGTCCAGGATGTTGATGGCATCAAAGTAGTAGTACAGGGATTCGTTACTGTAAGCGAAGGTTGGTCGGACGGGCAGACCCAGTTTTCCCAGAATGGACTCGTACCGTTTAAGCGTGTCTTGATTTTGCCGAGTTTGGGGTCCAATGCCATAGTAGCTGAAACAAATTAGTATACATGAATGTACCCCTTTATTAAGGAATGTTTTGTATGCTCACTAGGAATCCTTTAGGGAGCGCACTATTTCTTGGTCCCTCTTGATTCCCTGCCAAATTGCTCGCTTCTCCGCCAGGTGAGGAATGATCTCCACTCTGCAAAGAAGTACTGGCTTAACAATGATTGAAAATATGTTCCAAAGGTAATCCATGCCTGATGACGCCTTCGCGCGGCCAGTTCTTAACCTCCTGCAGGCAAGTGCAGGGATTCTTGATGAAGGAGTTGTGCACGTAGATGAGCGTAAAGAAGAACAGCAACGCCTTGGCCAGCAGCAGGAACTCAATGGTCAACTGCACCTTCCTGGAAATGGAAAATCATATGCGGGTGATAAGGGTGGGCAGATAAGGGGGCCAATGACTCTTACCTTGGAACCAACTCCGCATAGGTGGCCGCCGCCCGAAAATATATGGCATGGAACAGTCGATCCCGCATATTCATCATGTTGTTCTGCAAGTCGGGAAAAAGATAAGAGTGTTGTGTTCTAAACAATCCATGGGTAATTACATACCTGTCCACCACCACCTAATCCGCCAGGTAGCACCCGATTGCGCCCGTTCCCATTTCCATTCCCGTTGATGTTATTGATTGCATTGGCCACCGCGATCTCGGCCGCGTTTTCCGGCAGCACAGCGGCCATGGCTGGAGTTGAAGGTTGTTACTTCCGCGTCTGGTTGGTTGGCCCCTCTTCCGCAGTCCGATCTGATCTCAGTCTACGGATATTTCTCAATCTTGATCTCAGAGAGTTGGCTAAAATTCACTTGGCGGACCACAACAACAACAACCAGGTCCGCAGCAGAGGTGACCAGCGAGCGATAGTAATTATCGATATTTTAGTGAAATATTCATGTTTTGGGGAACAGTAACGGTTCAGCTGATGAAAATATATTACATTACCAAGAACTTTATTTATAATAAATATGAATACACTTTACCATTATATCAGGTCCTTTTATTTCGTTTTCTAAAAATTTCCTTATAATAAATCGTATAATGGAAACATTAACGTGATTTAAAACTAAAAACACT
Organism: Drosophila sechellia; assembly: GCF_004382195.2. Lineage (NCBI taxonomy): Eukaryota > Metazoa > Arthropoda > Insecta > Diptera > Drosophilidae > Drosophila > Drosophila sechellia. Next base: position 12,126,533 of record NC_045950.1, on the reverse strand, counting down.
TTAGAACTAGTTCTATCGGCTGACCGCTAAACGGAATAAAGCTCAATTCGGAACCAGCGTTGGCAACAGTCCACAGATGAACCAGCTCAACCGGTTAACCGGTTGCTAAATAGCGGGAAGTTCAAATTTGATAGGCCGCATCAGTTTAACCAAAAGCAAGAAAACAACATTTATAATCCTTTTTTAATTTATTTTCTGCAAACCAATGTACGAAATTAAATATCTCAATGCCGCGATCTTCATTTGTTATATAAATAAGCTACATTGAATGTCGTTTAATTTAGTTTTACATTGATTGGTGGTTGTGATTTCTTTATTCATTTTACGCCATTGTTTCTATAGTTTCTCATAGTCATATATAGTTACGCATATGTGTTTATGATGTATATATAACTACATACGTGGTTGTTATCTCATTAAGCTACAAAATTATATTCATAAGACGAATACAAACGATTCCACCTCCTTAGTTAGTTATTTTTATTTACCATTTACCATATACCATACTTTGTTCGCTCTTTTACAATTGTTTCAACAGGCTATTCGGATTAGTTGTTTGTCTCGCATTTAAAAATTTCGCTATGGGATTGTTAAATTGCTTTGCGTTCGTTTTTTGTTTGGTTTCCATTAGCTAGTTGTTCTTGTTGTTTTTGTTTTTGTCTGTTGTTTGTGGTTGTTGTGAGTGTTTTATTGTATAGTATAAATTGTTAAAAATCGCCCACTAGTTTCAATTCTGACTCAGCGCTTTTTCAAGTGTTTAAATAGTGTGTTTGTTTTGGTGTTCTTACGTATGTCTTAAGTATCTTTGGTGTCTTTAGTATCTTACGATTTTGATATAAAAGTTAATATAGGCAGGCGTGTGTTTGTGAGTGTGTTTCGTTCGTGTGTGTGTGTGTGTGTGTGTTAGTGTGCCGACTTACAAGCTAGTACACGCTACACATTTATTAACTTACCACTTAATATGTTTGTTTCCTCATCTCATCGCATCCCACTTCCACCTACATATCGCGATTTATCTCGTTTCCGGTCTTTGATTCGTTCGTTTTTGGACTGGACCTTCCAAGAAGTGCCACATAGTACAGAATGTACAGTTATACAGTTTACAGTTTATAGTTTAAGGTACAGCTATGCGAAAAACGAAAGAATTGCCAATTTGCATTTGTAACCGTGTTAGTTCTTCTGTGCTTGTAGTGTGTGTGTGTGTGAGTAGTCGTTGTGTGTATATGTGGTACAAAAAGATGGCAGCTCTGCATGTAAAGCGTAACGGTTCGTTCAAAAAAAGCGACCACACACTAAAGTATCTCTTACGCCATTCGTTAATTCGTTAATCGTTTGTCGTTAATTTCGTTAAGTTCGCAAATCGCTCCAAATGGACAGCTCGGTTACTCCGATTTTTCCGATCTTGTTTCATATTCTATATGAACTACGCCTCCGATATAAATCCTTTGCTAAAGTTATATATAAACTATTCCGATCTGAAGTATTGACAGTCACAGGCTCTATAAGAAGCGTGCCTTGGTTTTTCGAATTGTTTTCCTCTGCTTTAAATATATATGTATATATATATATATCTATGTATGCCCATTTGTATATACTCAATATGCGTGTATATAATATGTAGTATGTTTCCCATCTAGATTTAGTTCGTCTCTCCTCCGTATCGTGGTGTAAAAAAATGTTCCTCATCCTAACTCTGCAATTTCGATTTCTCTCTGTTTTTTTTTTGGTTTTAAAAGCGTATTTGTACAAACACAAATCGACGAAGGACATTTGTGTGGTTTAACATATAATTTAAACTAGTCGATATCAAAAGTCTTGAGGCGTGCGTGCAGCGTTTCATAGGAGGCCCGTCTCCACATTGTGCTCCGTTCCCAGCGTATTTGGATCGAAGTTGAGTTTCATTTCGCCGGCCAGGACGATTTCCGAGATGCAGCCGACAATGCCGCTGAAGTAGCGCTGGTGCGTGAAGTAACCCACATCGGGCATTCCACCTGTAACAAGGACATCCCTTAGTATACCGCATAGAACTATCATGTCTCATAGATACTCACCCACGTACAGACCGGTGTCCGTGTTAAGCTGGCGGAGTTTACCAGGCGCCCGCAAAGTGACTGTCTTTCTGCCATCCACCTCCAGATAGCCCTCTTGAGAGTTTCTAGAAGTGTAAGGGGTTTGGTTAGGACTAGTAAGTTTCAGGTATCAACGTCAAGGCTTTTATCCTTTTAGTTCTTAGAACCTATAAGATTTAGTGCTCACCTTATGGCTCTCACGCGATGCCACAGACCATCGCTGACCTTGGTGCCATTGAAGCGGATATCAACCTCACCAGATCCCAAGTCATAGCGGAAGTGTAAGTACCTGTTCGGAATATATATTGTATAAGTACATGCGGAATGGAGATCCCACCCTTCCACTCACCCCTGTTCGATGCCCAGCGAGAGGTAGTCGTCGTGTTCCTCCGTCGTTCCCTGGCGTCCTGTCCACAGAATCACGCCGTTCTCCGAGTGCGTCTTGATGCGCAGATTGAGATCGATGCTGTAGCTGATTACCTGGCTCATGGTGTCCGCGTCATTGTAGTGGAAATAGCTGTCGCTGCCGGCGAAACAAGCTCCGAAATTCTTGCGTACGCCCTGAACCTGCGACTGGTGCTCGGCGGACAGGTCGAACTTCTTCAGAAGACTCCAGTCGGTGTGGGTCTGCGGTGTGCTGGAGGCATGCGGTTCCAGCTTGACTTCCTCACCGCCCTGCATAACTGGCGTCAAAAGCTCATCATCGTTGTAGTCGTCGCTGTACTGAGAGGTGTCTTCGTTGGGGGAAACCACTTCTTGACTACCTTGAGGTGGAAACTGGACCTCTGCCTTCTTGTGACTAGAGTGCGCATTCGAATTTGACATGATGCGCTTCATGTCCTGGGCCAGTTGCTTGCGCTGGTACTCCTCCGTTCCATCGGAGGCGTCAAAAAGAGACTCATCGAACACAAAGGCGTTCTCGTCATCTTCGTTGTTGTCACTCGACCTGGGAGTACCGGGGCTTCCATCCTCAAAGGCCAATGGCACCTGACTGGCCGCCATGGCATCGTCGTACTCCTGCTGCTGCAGACTGGTCACCCAGTCATTGTTGTCCTCGAAGGTGAGGATATCGCTGTCGGGGTTCGTCTGGAAACTCTCGTAGTGGGTGGGCAGGCGACTCAGCTTGCGGGTGAAGGCAGCATTGGGCTTCTGATGGTGCTCGTGCTTGCTGGCATGGTGCTTCCCTGAAAGCCTGGGCTTTGCTTTAGGTGGACCACTGGATGTGGCTGAGGTGGCTGGGGCAGTAGTAGTCGTCTGCTGATGCTGCTTCTTGAGCTCTTTCTGCTGCTGTTGCTGCTGCACAAGACGGAATATAATATCATCTTCGATTTCCTCGTTGCTTAGCGCCCCCGCAGTGGCTTCCTCTGTCCTCTCAGAAGGCGCTTCAGTGGTCGTGGTGGTGGTTGAGGTGGTGCTTGTGGTCGTGCTCTTGGCAGGGGTTGGCTTATGCAAATTCCTGTGCTTTTTGGAATGCTTCTTGTGCGCCAATCCAGACACCTTCTTCGCCGCCTCCCCATTGTCCTTCGCCTCGAGGACCTTGGACTTGTGGAGAGCCAGCACGGGCAGCTGCTCGGGCGGCACCTCGGCGGCCTTGTTGCAGCGCTCATTGTGGATGCTGCAGCGGCACTCGTAGCTCTCCATTTGAGGCACGCACTCCGCCAGGGGGCCGCAGGGTCGTGCCACACAGGCGTGGGGGCAGTTGCCGATGTTGCTGCCACCCAATGCCTCCGCCACAATGCCCAGCGAGTGGCCATTGATGTCGATCTGTGAGTGGTGAACAATGGTAGACAATGGGATTGAAAGCGGAAACGGGATGTGTACCACTCACCCTCTGGATGCAGCCAACGAAGAAGGGTTTGTACTTGAGGTCCAAAGGCAGACGATCCACGTGGTTAACGCCACCCACAAAGAGATTCTGGTCCAGCGACAAGTGCCAGAAACCGTTCGAAGAAATGGTTAAGACCTCCTGATGTTTATCCACCTAAGGAATGGGATATAAAGAATGGGTAACGGAAGTTGAAGGACAGTAAAGACTTCCTACCTTGAGCACCGCCAGTCGAGCTGTTCGCGAGATCTTGATGGTGTGCCATTGACCCAGACTGAGGGAATGTTCGCTCCTGGAAAGAAAACCCGTATAGTTAATAACAAATGTCTCATAAATGTGACCCAGTTTGGGTGTTATGCTCACCGCACTAAAGCTGGACCACTGCCGAGATCAAAGGCGAACTCCACAAAGCCGTCGTTGAGGTAGAGGGCTATAAAGTCACCTCGATGCTCTGGACCCGAGTACAGGATCAAGCCATCTGCTTGCTCGGGCTTAAGGGTAACCTTTAGCTCCAACCAAATGAGGGCACTATCGCCCAGTGGAGCGTAGCGCAGGAAAGATGAGCCATTGAAGGCGGGAACCTGAGAGATGGTAAGTACATGAATAACCGAAAGCCTGTAAGATCTTTCAGAGAACACCCACCTGTAGATCCATTCGAATCTCACACAGATCTCCAACAAAGCCTATTGGACATAGGCATATGGCGCCTTGGTCTGAAGGCAGGCACTTGCCACCATGCTGGCAAGGATACCTCACACACTTGTCGGTGGAACAGTCCTCTGTGGGAAGTTATCAATATATTACTCTGTTTGAAACTTCATAAGTCACATCTTACGTATATCGAATCCATTGATGACATCGCCCAGGGGATGGTCTGTGAACTTGTAGTCATGTTCGTTGGCCACAAAACGACGAATGCAGCCGGCGAATCCCTCGGCCAGAGGTAGACGCTTGGCCAATCCAGTTATGTTGCCAATTCCACCCAGAAAAACTGGTTCCCGGAAAGTGATGCGTGAGAACAATCCCTGAAAGAGTTTAACTCATTTATAAAAAGTTTTCCTAACTCTAAACAGCGAACTTACATTCGATCTTCCCTGGACCTTGGTTCCATGATTGAGTACCAGCCAGGCATCCCATCGATGCCGGTAGATGATCACCGAGTTCCATTCGTTCAGCAGGATGGTCTCCCGGGATCGAACGCTGCCCACGCCGGAACCACAGTCAAACCAGAACTCCACGAAGCCCTTGTTTAGTAGCAGGGCCATAAAGTCACCGGTGAGGTCATCGCGCTCTCCGCTCAGCAGGATAATGCCGTCAAAGGACTCTGGACGGAATTCGATGCGCAGTTGGACGTGCTTGTAGGCGCCATGGAGCGCCGGAAATGCTAGCCAGGATCGCTTGGCGAAACGCGGCACATGGGCTCGAATATCTGCGCGTTTATAAAGTAACCATGTTAAGTTCTCTACGAGTTGGTCCTTTGAGTCAAACACTTACCTTCCTGACAGCCAGTGCCCGTTTTGCCAAAGGGACAAAGACAACGAGAACTGGCGGCAGTTGCCTCCAAGGCACAGATTCCATCGGAACCGCAATCCAGATTGCATGTGGGAGTGCTCCTGCAGTGGGATAAGTTGATTAAAGTACATTAAATTAGTTTTAAAGTACTTTTCCTGCTTTGGCAACCATCATGTACGCATCTGCATACCTGAGTTCGTTCGACATGACCAGCAAAGAGATCCTTTTCCAAAGGCCAAAGGATTTCGCCCATCCAAATTGGATGAGGAATTCAACAACCCCCCCAAGCAATACGTTTGTGTGACCCACCTGTCTGTTGTCATGGCTGCTCCCACGACAGCCGGTTCCGCTGCTGATATGTTCTCAAGTCGGTTGGTCTCCCTCGTGATATGCATTTGGACCTTGTTGCTGGTTACGTTGGGGTACTTCCTGCGGTTCTTGGCCGTGTTGGTATTGCTTGTCTTCTGATATGTTTGCGATTTGCTGTTGCGTCTTAAGTTTAATTGATTATTGTTGACATCGTCGTAGACGGACATGTCCGACTTATAGCTGTAGCTATAGTCATCGCTGCCATCGCCCTCGCCATAGTCCACATCCACGCGCTGCTTGGGCGCCCTGGTGGGGGATCGCCTTGTGGTCGTGGTCGTCGTGGTTGTGCTGGCGGTTGCCCTTGTCGTGCTTCTGCTGGGCGTGGAGGGCACTGAGCTGGGCAGCATCGTGCTGGCCGCCTTGAAGTCGACCACATCCTGCTGCTCCTGGCCCTCGGACTCCGAATTGAAGTTGATGCTCTCCGCTGATATGTAGTAATCGTTTGAATTGACTTTCTGTTGCTGTTGCTGCTGAAGATTCAGCAATTGCTGCTTCTGTTCCTGTGTCTCCGAGTTGCTGTCCTCCAGCTCGCCGTAATCGTAGCTGTCGCCCTCGGATCCGGACTCATCCTCTCCGTTTTCGTTGCCCGCCGGCGAGGCGGATAGGGTGAACGTGGACTTGGCCATCGCCTTGCCACCATCGTCGTTCGCCAACTTGGCGCTGAACGAGGCGCCCTTCTGGTAGAGCACATCCTCGTCCGACTTGCCACGCCCATCCAAACTGTTGGAAGTGGCGTTAATTACTGGAAAATCGAAATGGATCCGGTTACGAAATGCAACCATTTTAATTAAATTCAGCGAGTGAGCGGGCAAAATTAATGATATTTAATACTTTAATTCCCCTATTAACAAAGAAAAAATTTCGCAAAAATTAAATATTCCCAACTCAAAAGTTACGGATGAGTGGAATAAAAACGTGATCTATATTATTTTAAATTAGAACTAACTGATTGTATGCCATGTAATTTTTTCAACACATTGTCGAAAATAACACAAATTACATGCAAAACATAGGCACATATATAAATAATACGGAGTAACAAACACAAAAATATCAATTTGTCTACCAGCCGGGGGACCACAAAATTTCGAAGCTTAACAATTGCAAAATTTCAAATTCCCCAAACAAGTCGTTGCCAAAAATAAATAACACCAGAGTATGGGGCATTCCACATGTAATCGGGTGGCTCATCCCGCCCACTTTGCGATGCCAGTGCCATCCATTACACGTGATTTCCAAATAATAACCGAAATGCCAAATCACTTTTGTGGCCTGGCGTTAGTGAGCTGCATCTATGCATTCACACATATGTATGTATCTCCAATCCCAACCCCAAACCCAAACCCAATCCCAATCCCAATCCCATCCTGAACGCACCTTGACAGCTGTAACCGTTCTTGTTCAGCTCGTAGCCCTCGATGCAGTCGCACTCGTACATTCCATCGTGGATCTCGTAGCATAGTTGTTCGCAGGGGCTGGTGTGTCCACAGTGGCCTGTTTTTTGTTGGGCGGAGCGGGAGGAGGTAGTGGGTTTTTAGTGCGATTGTTCAGTTAGCATTGTAGCATATAGATGGGAGATAAGGGGGCTAAGAGAGGGTGAAAGGGGGACTAAAAGGGGACTATAAGGGGGAGATAAGGGGACTAAAAGGGGGCTAAAAGGGGACTATGAGGGAGCAATAAGGGGCAAGGCAACTTTCGGTCGAGCCGAGACGTTTCAGTTCGGTTCATAATTTCAGTTCACTTCAGTTGAGTTTAGTTGAGTGTACCCGTCTGTCTACGTCCATGTCTCCTCCGTTCATGTCCGTAACGAAGTGTGTGTGTGTGTGTGAGTGTTCCTGGGTGTGACCGACGTGTCCGCAATAAATTCTAATAAGCTTTAAGGACTTTGGGCCTGGTTTCGTTTCCTTACGTTCCGGTCTGCTCCTGACTTCGGTCATACGTTTTCCGTAATTTACTGCTGGCCATGGCAGCATTTCAAATGCACCACTCCACCCCACCTCTCCTCGTCCTCCACCGCACAAAATCATAATTACTACTTAAATAACTCGGTTGGCCGATAGTTCTGCTTGGCTGTTTTTAGTCGACGTTAATGGAAAAGTTGTTCGTACCCAGTTCGATGGCAATTTAAATGCAAATTCCATAGGCAGGCCGGCGGAGGTGAATCAAAATCACAGCCCATTCGTGCCTGTGCATTCTGGTGCCGGCTCACTTGACACCGAAATTTTGTGCCCGAGCAGAAGGAGGAAATGGCTGGGAAAACGAAAACATTCGAAAAGGGAAAGGAGAAAAGTAAAACATTACAGGCATTACGCATACGCCCGAGTGGCCCGGCACTTACGTCACACATTGTATTAAATGGAACGAACGCAGTGGCACTTTCTGAAGATGGAGACACGAACACGTCAGCTACTCTGTTAAAGTGCCATCAAAAGGAGGAGGATGGAGAGGGGACACGGGGCGTACATGGCAGGATTCGCCGCTCTGGACATAGCTTGTGCATGCATGCAGGCTTGCTAGTTGATTAAGCAACTGTGTGGGAACGATTAAAGTGCACCGGACACAGAGGACGCCAGCACACAAGCCCATTTGCATATGCACACACAAGAGAGCTGGCTGCCACCCAGGACCTAACCATTCCCATTCGTTGAAAACTCCTTTGCCCGCCGGCCATGCGTTGCGTATTCAAATTGAAATTGAAAAATCGCATTTTGTATGCAATTGAAATCGAAGTGTCAGCAGCACACACATCAGCATCGTCGCCAATGACAGATTCGCCCCCTCATTGGTACTGGAAATTTGACAACAGCCATTGCATAACTTCCGAGCCCTCGGCCCCGCTCTCGCCCTCGCCCTCATCATCCGTCGTTCGTTTGGGCTCGGTTTTTCTGGTTTACTGGTTTCCTGGTTTTTGGCCCCTACGCTCACGCATAATTAAGTCGCTCATTAATGTCAAATGCCGCACAATAGTGCCTCGTTTATTGATATGTCAAAAGGGATGGGTGGTGGTGGGCCGGGATAGGTAGGACACTTCAAAGTTGAAATGCCCGTGCCAAATATCGAACTTGAAAGTGCCCGAAATTTTCAAAATTAGGCACTTGGCACAGTCACAGGGGGAGGGATTCATTGGGGGGAAGGGGGGGTTTGGTTTCTGTCAAACGCACCTTGAAAGGCCGCCTCCTCCGGCTCCGGGATTGCACCCACAGCGATGCTGGCCGACGATAGTGATGATAGCACCAGGAGAAGCCACACGCAGACGACTCGGCAATGGTGTTGGTGATGCTTTGAAGTTGACATGCTGCACTCTGTCCACAGGTGGGCGCAATGGGGCGTATACTTGATGCGGCGCAGTGTTCCCTCCGCTTTCTTTCGGCGCTCAATTCAGTTGATTTCGTCGACAGACGGTAGTGGTGCTCTGCTCTCTGGCGTTCCAGTTCCGATTGCGATTGCGATTCCGAGTCCTTTGGCCATCAGCCAGCGGCGAGCATGGAGCGTGCATGCGTCTCGACGTTGCCACCGCGACTGTTGCTCCTAGTCCTGCCGCCAGTCCTTGTGCCCGAGTTCCAGCACCTGAAAGTACCAGAGCACACACACATACAAACACATACACGCACAGGAACGCGACACAAGCGCGCAATTAGTAGGCGGCAAAAGCGGAGGCAAGAGAGCTCAAGCCGACGCAAACGCAAATCAAGTGGTCATTATAATATAACCACAAATTGCTAAACACGCAGTGGCCAACAAATGGAGCACCGCCGGGGAACCAGGTTTCGTGGATTTGGGTGTATGGGGTAAGCAATGAGTGTACACTAAAAAAAAATGATAGGAAAGTGGAGTTTAAAGCAGTCGAGGTATTTTAGGGAGTTACGAAAGCCTAGTTCCCAAGCGGCATTTATAAATTATGAGATTTAATAAGCTATTATGATATTATTTTATATGGTTATGTTGTTAGTAAATGGTGTAATATTGCATGGATATAAACAAAATATAAAATAGAAAATAGGAGGCATTCGAATTATGCTAAATATCTCTCAGTGTAGCCAGTGTAGGCTTGAGCTTTGGCATGATTCATGGCGTTAGTAAAATCAATAGGAGCCACCATGGCAACGCCGCCACAACAAACAGACAAAGCCCCACATCAAGCGTGGCCACTCCTACACATTATCCAAAAACAGCCCCACCACCCATCAGGCAGCACCCATTCCGCCCACTTCAGTCAGCCCACCTGCCAACTGGCGTCCTACCTTAAGCCAAATACTGTGTGGCCAAGTAATTAGAAATCAATACGAGCACAATTCGGCAACGTGTCTACCTTGCATAGCAAAAAGACTGGGCAGGGGCATGGGCATGGGCATAGATACTTGCCACAGGCAGCAGTAGTTGATGGAAAAATCGAAGACGCAAAGAAAATCCAAGTTTTCTTTGCCCATTTTCGGGCCTTTTCGTTGGCCAATTTTAAATTGAAATGTCAGATGTCTGCAAGATGGAAGGAAAATGCGTGCAAATGTTGTTAGGCTTTGGTGCCACACACACACACATGCAAGCACACACACACACATCTCTTTTCTCACTCTCGTTTCCCCTCTCCTGTCTCACTCTGCCCCCGTATGGCTATCTCTTTCGCTGGCATCGCACTTAACTCGTGCTCGAGAAATGTGTAGCATACTTACTGGGGCAAACATTGCAACCGCAGCATCTCCGCTGTTTCGGTTTTTGCTCTGCTGCTCTGTTATGTTCTGTTCTGTTCTGTTCTACTCTGTCCTATTCCTTTCGCCTCACTCTTTGTTTTTCCGACGTTATTTATTTATACTATTTGGTGGCCCACTGGGGCGTGAGGCATCCAGATTCAGGAAGTCCCCCAGACGACCGGATGTTTGATTTGATAAATTAAGCTAAACCAACTGGAAGTTGCTTCTATTAACTGTTTGTGCTGATGTTGCTTTATTTCGGTGTTTGATTTATTTACAATGTACTCGGTGCTAGATAAAAATAGATACTAATAGATGCATGTGATGCATTGCTTTTTAGGAAGATTGGGTTTTCTTTAGTTAATCATTCAGAAGATACAAGTTTCATGACCCAAAAACTTGGAAAGCGTTTACTTTAGGGCCTATTCTATATATAGTCATTACCAGTTTGATAAATTTTGAAATTATATTATAATTAATATATTATATTTTCATTATTATAAATATGTTGTGAACATATAGTATAAAATAGATACTATAGCTAGGATAGATATTATAGCCAGTGTACGAAAAGGTCAAGAAATCAATAGAACCACCTTACTTATGCATATCCTATATGAATTCCAAATACCTGCAACCAAAAAAAAAAAACAAAAGGTAGTGTAAGCCTGCAATCGCTGTTGGAAACCCCTTGTAAGCGTACTATATATTTTTATGGCAATTTTCATATGCCTGCGCTTAAAATCGCGTTGACTGCCAGCGGCCTCGGGAGGTTTTCCCCAACCTCCACCTACCCCCTATCTACCCCGCCCACCAGCCGCTCCTTTCCCTTTGGGGCTTTCCTTTGCTGCATTAGTGTGTGTGTGCGTATGAGTGGGTAAGCACTCGCAATGGTTGTGCGTGCAAGAAAACTTTTCGCTTTTTTTTTATAAGTTTGACGTATGGGCTAAAAAACCCATCGCCATTCCGCACTGTCTCAAGTTGAGTCAGTCGAGGTTTCGTTTTTCGCATTTTATTTATTTACTTTTTTTTTTTGTTTTTCGGGGGCGACCAAATGTTGCCGTATTCATTTATATCGATTTTTCCACCTTGGCTATTTACCCACACTCCCCTCACACACACACACAGACAGCCGCACACACAAACACACACGCAGACGGTGCAGAGAGGTTGACATACTAGCCACATACTTCTTTTCTTTTTGTACGTTTGTATATGCACACTCTGTACGTTATATTTTCGCATTTCTTTCATTCGGGATTTCCCCACTGCCAACCCGTTTTTGTAGTGGTTTCTCCATTTTCAATTTTTTTTATTTATTTTTTTTTTTTTTGCATTTTTATTGCGTTTTTAATGGCATTTCTTTCCGGTACAACGCCTCCGAATGGCCAGCAATGTAGAATGTGGAAGCCCGTCGCCCAGAATTCGCTTTTGTGTGTGGTACTGGGTATTCCCCGCTATCCGTGCGCCGCTTTTCCCATTCGAGAGCTCGAAATGCATGCCGTCGATGTGTGGATGGGAAAACTCATTATTCAGGTAAGCAGCGGCGGCACAAAAACGTGAGCTCATTTGCCTGGAAAATGCGACCTCAGGAACTAATTAGAACGCATGGATATCGAAGTTCATAATGGGCAATCGTTCGAGAACGAGTGGCGCCCAACGTTCTCGACAATCGTCAATATCCATTGTTAGGTTTCTCGTTTTGAGAATAAGTTGATCCACCCAATTAGCCTAATGGACAAAGATGAGTGCTCCAAGTGGCAGTGATTTAATTACACAATTAAAAGCTCATTGGGCAGCGGCCTTTCATCGTCGATTTCTGATATCTGATAGCCGATAGTTGGCTGGAATCCATATTCGTTGCGCGGCTCATTTATCACAGATTACCGACGACTTTCATTCGAGTCGAGTGAAAGCTGCGGCATAAAGTTTATGCCTCGTAAATTCAAAACTTTCGCCCACTAGATACTACGTGACCACCAAGTGATGCGGAATTTTTCGTCTGTGGGAATACCAGAGTTTCAACCAGACCATAACAAATGATCAAATTGCTCTGGAGAGTCGCAAACTTTTGTCCACAGATATGGCCGAAAACTATGGCGTTTGCAGTGAAAGTGAGCCGGATAAGTGGTAAGCGAATTATTTGCATGCACATAAAGTGTTGCCTGCTTTTGAGCGTTCCGGCCAAGTGTCCTTTGTGGCTAGAAAAGAAAACAAAAAGGCAGGGGATAAACCTAAGCTCCCGCTGCTTTTCAATTATTAAGGAGCTCTGCTCTCGATGCCATGGCTAGTTTATTGATTCAAAAGGCAAACAAGGCCAAACAAAATGGCTTCCAGCGGAATAATATCCATGGCTGATGTCACGCAAAAACTTTATACAGCAAGCCAATAAAGGGGAAGTCCCCGAGCGCACAGAATCGCAATCGGAATCAGAATCACAACCTCAGAGCGGAAAAGTTAAGTTGGAAATGAAACGAGACGAAATAAAACAAAGCAAAACGAAAACTGAAACTGAAACTAAAACTAAAAACAGCAACAGCGAAATACAATAAAAACCTGGCCCAAAAGAAATGGAAACAGGAGCGGAAAACAGAAAACAGAACCCGATTCCTATACAGCAGCCAAACACAAAGGGAAAACGTTGGTCCGGCAATAAATTGTGTTTTTATAAGGCAGGTAAATAGAGCACAAAATCCGTGGAGGGCCAATTGGGTGGCCAGCAACCACAGAATACACGGGATAACACACAGAAAAAACAAAGGCGCTTCTTAAGGGTAGCAACTCGAATCAACTCGATTCACGCATGCCACACTTCCGATTCCCCGAAACTGGCCAAAATGACAGGCAAGAGACAGCCGAGCGACCACAGTGGAGACACGCTAATTGGGCAAATCATCGTCGCTATTCCTGCGCACGGAGGCGGTTTTATGGGGAAGCCCTAAGGGTACAAACCATTTAAAGGGGGGGTGGCAGAGGGGGTACAGGTAAATTACTCTGTAATTTTATTTTAACACGAAATCTGATAAAGGCGACCTTCTTAACAAGCTTTTTTTACAAAAAAAAAATATTACTTAAAAGCACGAAGTCTTATGACCATTAACTCTAGCCCAAGAAATTATATGGCATTCATAAAAAAATAGTACTAAATTCATTGCAATGTCAAATATTGAGTATTCGATTCGTTTTTGTTGAGTTTCGAGCAATTAGCGAATAAATTCAAACCAATTGCATTCAAAAGTTGCGCGACTAGCAATATAAACTAATTGACAACTTTTGAACGACATGGAGCATTCGTTTTTTATTAACTTGAGCTACTATCTGCAATGGGTGGCTTAATTAAGCTAAAAAATTCGATTACTAGAAGCAAATATATTCATGAATAGCTCGCATATATTGATTTTTTGTAAAAAGTTCTTACGCTTTTTACTAATCAAATAAAAGCTATCCATAAAATCAAACCAAAATCATCGAGAATTTTGTGCCATGTTGCTAAAAACGAACATGATGTTTTAGAAGTATTAAATAAATATGATTGTATGATGATTCACTAGCCGTGTAAACAATATCGGTTTTGATAAGCAAGCCATGTTTGCAAAACAACAAAAATATAAATGGAAAAACAGAATTTCTGTTTTCTGAGAGTAAAAACAAAATATTTTAAGTCAGCCTGCCCCACACACATGAATCAAATATGTTTCAAAAACATAAATAAAATGAATATTTGTTTCGTTTTTCAGATGCATGAAAAATCAATAAAACGACATGTGTTAGTTAAAAATTGATAAGAATGTTTGCCTTTTTTGGCTGTCGTTTTTCTTAAGCTTAAGCTTTCTTTCGTGCCAATAAAATAAAAGTTGGTTTTAGTTTTGAGAAATGTGTGGCTTGGAGCGCACTATCCCTAGTATCCACTGTAATAGCCTTGAGGTTTGGCGCGTTTTTTTCCATGGGGCTTATCCTGCCTGCGCTTTGAGTGCTTAGACATCGGCCCATCGTCGCATAAATATATATCCTCCTATATATCCTGCTATATGCGGGACGCGGGCCTAATTTATGGCGAATTTGCAGGTGCGCGTTTTACTTGAGAGCTGTCAAAGACCGCGTTCCTTGCCACAACGACAACAAAGCCAACAGCAACAACAAAGTAATTTTCCCCGCAAGGACCCAAGGACTAAAACAAAAGCACACACATACACACACTCAACTCAACTCGAGGGCGCGTGTGTGTGTGTTTGTGTGCGAGTGGGCGATTTTATGTGAGTGCTTCTGTGTGCGTGTGGGTGGAAAAGGGGAACTCCCCCAAAGACTTTTGAACTGCTGGCGATGTGAACGAACTGGTAATTATCAACATCATCATTGCAACTTTAGTTTGACCCAAAAATCGCAATAAATAAATAGAAGTGCTGCATGTACATATGAGTGCGTGAGTGTTTGTGCTTGTGGTTGTGTATGTACATATGTGGGTGTGAGGGCAGTGAAGTGGCCACTTGAAGTTCGCTAGCCACATAAATTTCCATTATTTCATTTCGCAATTTTACGTCTCCTTAAAGTACACTCACACACGCACACACACACATGCACAGATGAAATCCTTACGCTTGCTGTTGCTCCTGCTGTTCCTCTTCTTCTTGCTCAACTGCCTCTGGCTTCGTCCTCGCTGATTTCTGATTCCCTCTCCTCTCCACTCCTCCTGCGCCTCTTCTTCCACTGGCCTGTGCTTTATTTTTCGGCGTTCAGCGATTTTCGTGGTATTTACATTTACACACTCCTGCACACCCACACACCCTCTCACTCGCTGGGGAGACTCACTCACACTCACACTGACACATTCAGCTGTCGTATAAGCTGACTTTCACATTGCACTTACGATTTTTCGATCGGAGCACATGAAAATCGAGAATTATGGTGGAATTTCGACGCTTTGGCTAGTTTCCTGCAATGGCTATATGGCTTATTCGTTGTGCGACGGTGTGTATATGTATTATTTTGGTTGTATCCTGCGAGCGGATGTCTGATGACGGCGGATACGGATGATTTCTGGCGTTTCTAGCGATTCCGTTTGTTTTTCGTGGGAGCGTAACGTTTTTACACTCTAATTGACGGGAGACTACTGAGCGTATGACTGTCGATTCGGAATGGAAAAGCCACTTGCCAAACGGAAGAGAGATTGAGAACCAGAGAGTGCGAGAGAGCGTCTAGCTGTCGCAGGAAAAGAAAAAAAAAACAAACCCACGCAGACATCGCAGAGAGCGCCGGACACGGAGTCCTTGGTCCTCGTTGTTGTTTTTATATCCGCTGTCCGATTATCCGGCCATGTAAAGAGGCGCCAATTCAATTCACGCAGTTAGCTCAGCGAATAGGGTTGCAAGGATGTCTTCTTTCGAAAAGGGTTCTTTATTAAAAACGTCAAGTTTTTTACGTTATTACAGTTATTTTTAAAGATAGTTTGTAAGCCAAAGTTTTTGCACTAAAGATATATATTTAAACTTAAAATAAACTTAAAATACATTTTAAAATCAAGCAATTGCTATCTAAAAATGTTAATAATATAGACGGCAAACTGCAAAAACCTTTATTTATTAATATTTCTATTCTTTTGGAAACATTTAATTGTTTATTCCAGGAGAAAGGATTTCTATGCCCACCTGGCAACTCTAAAGCAGCTCCAAAAGCTCCCTCTTTCCCTTACTCACCACCCCATCAAAGTCCAGCCTGGTGGGCGCTCTCGCAGGTGCCCTGCCACGCACGCATGCGCCGCATGAGAGCGAGAGAGGCAAAACAAAACGAGCGCAGACAAACATTCCGGGCTCGCATTACAACAACAGACAGGCGAGAAGCTAACGGTGAAAGATGTGTGGCGCTGGAGAGCCGGAGAGAAATTTAAACAACATTTTGTTGTTGCCGCTGCCAGCGAGCTAACAGTTAACAGCACAATAAACACCTCCGGAGAGCCACATAGCCACACTTTAAGAGACATAAGCCCATAATGAACTCGACGACACGCGTGTACAAAAACAACCCGTGACGCCTGCTACTTGCGGGGAGTGGGCGGGTAGTTTGTTGTTATTTGTGCAGTGGCCAGTAAGTCAGCTGATCAGGTTGCAAGGGTTGACGAAGGGTTGATGTCGCTGCTCGCCCCTGCCGAAAGGAATGATAAAAAATAGGAAAGCATACTGGAGAAGGAGCAGGCATGTCCAACGGGGCCCAGGACCCAGCCAGTGCCCAACACCCCGCATCCTCAGCCCACGATGGTAACCGAGACTTGGCAAGTCTGTTGTCGGCGTTGTTGCTGCATTGACAAGTCGACGTTACTAATGACCCATCGCTATTCATGACCCCCGACAAAGGGAACGACATATGACATGGTTGTTTGTGTGTCTGGCTGCACCTGGAGAAATGCCTGCTTTAAAATGGAACATAAATCGATAACAAGATTTAGATATAGCTGGTATACAGTGAGCAAAGGAACAACAGGTAAAGAACAAAGTACGCCTGTGATTAGGGAGTAGGAAGGATATAGAACCTTTGCCAAAGGTATTAATTTTTCGCTCAGTGCAGGCTTGTTGCAGCCTTGTTGGCTGCATTCCCCTACCTCCTTGTGCAGTGCCACCCTCGACAACATTCAGCAAATGAGGCATTAATATCCAGCCGGGGACCTCCTGAACCCAGAACCCAGAAGCCAGAGCCCAAAAGCCAGGCGGCAACCCCTTTTCCTTCCGATGGCCTCCGGGCTTCGCAGCTCCGGCTTCCATGTTTTCGAGTATGTCAGGGCAAATATTAGTATTCCACTTCAGAGTGAGCATTTTGTAATGGAAAGTGTTGTCGTCGCAGCTCTCGTCCTGCTGCATATCCATCAGGCGAGCAACCAAGCGCAAGTAATGTGTCACATTACAAATGTTGTTTCCGTTCCAAGCGAAGTGCACCACCACCACCACCCCTCCCCTCATCACTTCACCACGATGCAGTTCAATAACAAAAGTATTAACCACGCCACTTGCTGAAATCGACACAACCATAAAGCAATAAGCGCCACTTTATTAACTTATCAAGCAGAAGCAGAAATTATGGATGGGCTTGGTATTGGGGTTGGGGGAATGTTCCATAGATTAGTGCAGCAGCAGCAGTGCATTTGTGTAGAAGACCAAGGCCAAATCGCTTATGTGCTGACTATCGCCGTCATCAGCCAATACATCCATATCCTTCGGCAAATCCCCCTCCAGCCAGCTGCCAATTTCCATTACGTTGCGCCAGTTGACAAACTCATTGTAGCCAAACAGGCCACAGATGGTGGCTGCGATGTCAGAGATATGTGGCAAGGCAAAGATATATGTCAGCGATAGCCCAGCAAGGATAGCCCATAGAACAGCAGTAGCTGCAACAGCGATAGCAGCATCACCATCACCGCCATCACCGGCCCACTGAACCCTGCTCACCTTGCTCCAGATACAGATCGCGATATGCGACTGGCAGCCCCAGGCTCCGGATGGCGTTCTGCTCGCGTTCCACCTCATCGCACTGACTCCTGGCCAGCAGTTCGTACACCTGCGGTGGGCTGAGGTGGGGAGCACATGCCTGATGCTGCAACACGTAGAGCAGCAGGACCCTAGATGGAGTTATCGTCTACCTTTAGATGTCTTAAGCAGTAGTTATGTATATGTACGCTTACTGATGGGTTCTCTGGTATCCGTAGGCTGGTGCATCACTGGCCAGGAGTTCCAAACATTCGCCGGAGAGCAGCTTGCAGTGGGGTGGCTTCAGTTCCACAATGTCCCGAAGGCAGAGATCTATACACAAAGGTAAATCAAAGGTATTATTATTATATATACTATACTATATTGACTATATATAATATATGACCCCAAACTCACCGGACTGCGTCCTGTTCAGCTGTCCCTCGTTGACCACTTTCGGGTAGACCTCGGCCAGCTGCTCGTACTCCCCATTGGCATTCAGTTCGCCCAGTTTCAGCGAGGGAGGCAACAGCAACACATTCGCCTGAAAGGCAATGCTGAGAACTAACCAGAAATTAGCATAAACAATAATACGTTAGTTAGTTTTGTAGCAAGCATACTCTCCCCTTGGACACCATGCGCCCTGGACACCAGACCCGATGCCCTCCTGATGTGCTCCATCCTGTGCAGCAGATGGTAGTAGAGCTGGCGCTCGTAACGTGTGGGCGCCACGTAGCGCAGTTTCTCTGCAATGGACGGGGCATAAATAAATACGCACATCCGTCATCCGTATCGCGAGTGTACGGTTCATTGGGCTCACGTTTTATCAGGAACTGCGAGAGCAGCAGGCCGAATGTGGAGCTGGCACTCAGGCGGCGTCCTCCGGAGAGGCCGTCCAGTAGATGGTAGATGCGCTGCGGCAGGACCTGGTCAGTATCCGATCCTGCTCCATGGATTGGCAGCAGGAAACAGCCGGTAATGGCCAGTAGAAGAGCGCATTTCAGGCCCACGAGCAACATGTTGTCGGCTTACCAGCCCGGAGTCGTCTACACCACAGCTCCATCCTGGCCATCTAAAAGTCACATCGGACCGCGTCTTTGATTTCGCCACTTCATGAAGATTAATTGAGCCGCATTTGTTTCGCTGGCTGTGCGGAGGCTCTTTTATTCGTCCCCGGGGTGCGGAGTATAAAGTTTCTCATATTAATCACAATTTACAGCTGAATACATTTCGCAGATTGAAGGATTGGCTTTCAGTTTTTGTGGGAATTCAGACTTTTCTTTGCGTGGGCAGCTCATATCCTTTGAGTTCTGATGTGGCAAGTTTTCCCGCCTTTCATTTTGAATTTAACATGACTGCAAGCGAGTTAACAGAGATGTATGTACCAGCTGCAATTGTATGGAAAGTAAATGCTATCCGATTGTCAGTGTTTTATTTGTCGTCCAAATTAATCAATTTCCAATGAGCATAGGTTGAAAAAATTTAAAAAAAAGTAGATGAATATAAAAAAGGTTTGAACAAATTTAATTCAAAGTGCTGTTAGCAGCAGTAGCGCTTCTGCGCATAAATCGCTTACTCTCAACTGGCCACACTGACTAGCCACTTTTTTCTTTGTGTAATTTTTTTTAGTGAAAATCAGTAGAGTTTAAAGAAGAGTTTATCGGCCAAACAAAGCGAACCACAAGCGTTTCCAATGTCGGAGAACAAGCAAGAGACCTTGACCAGTTTTCAGGTAATGCTCTTCATAGATCTCCCCCGAAATCACCCTCAATTTCGATGCGCACATTGCGATGCGTGTGCGTTTTTGGTGTATGGGTGACTTTGGCAGATAGCTCCAATATCGAACTATATGGTACTAAATGGTTTTTATGCTCATCCGCAGAGCATTACGGGCATCGACGATGTGGGCGAAGCCTTTTCCCACTTGGAGGCCGCTGACTGGAACCTGGTGGTGAGTGTGCAGATTCTTTGTTCAATTGCTCTGTTTTGAATCCCCCAACTCCGCAAATGCCTTGTCATAACACTACGTTGTCTCTTTGTAGGAGGCTCTGAGTCGGGTGATCCCGCACGAGGATGCGCCGCTGACCAGTCCCCATCCTATCCTATTGCCAGAGCAACCGGTCAGGAATCCCGTAGTGAGCACGAACGGCTTCCGTCCGCCTGGCTATGATGAGATGCCCGGGACCTCGAACGCGTCCGCTTTCTTTGCGGCCGCCTTGCAAAACCAGAACCAAAACCTAAATCAGCCGCACATCCAGCAAAGATTTCCAAGTGAGTTGAACATGATAGCGCCGCTTTTGTCCCTTGACTTGAAACGTATCTACTATAGCGTCACAATTGCTAGCCCAGCTGACGTCCAGTATCAACCTGGACCCCGCGTCCAGCCAAAACAACAACCAGAACGTGATCACCTTCAACATCCACTTTAACCAGCAGCTCTACCAGCTCCGTTTACCATCGGAGGCCACAGTTGGTAAGGATTTCTACTGGATCTTGATCTCGCGCCACCTGAGTCAACTAACCAATACATTTCTCTATTAGAACAACTTAAACGCAAAATCTTTGCCGAGACAAGTGTGCCTGTGTGCAGGCAAGCCATTCGCGGCTGGCCACCCTCCAAAGCCAGCGATGCACAGCAGCTGGGCACGCGTTTATGCAACCTAGATCTCTCCCCGGAGAACGAACTGATCCTGGTGGACCTCACCGAGGACGGTTTCATGGACACCGAACAGTGAGTCCGCTCGAAAATACTCCTCAAAACATTGTACTCACAAATCTTGTATAGGGATGAAGTGGCGCAGCGCGTGGACAAGGACTTCACCATTTTCATACAGTTCGAATCGGACCCGCCACTCACTCTTAGCCTGCCAGGACGTATGACAGTGCAAGAGGTAAAGATGAACGTGTTCGACATCAAGAGCATACCAGTGCGCCACCAGGAGTGGACCGGCTGGCCCAACGGTTGTGACAATGACACCACTCTGGCGGTACGTCGATATAAGTAATGTCTGATGCTAGCTTAATCCTATCTGTTCCTGCAAACCCTTTAGCAATCTGGCATTGGACTGTCGCATAGATTCGCTGTTCGCAGCACGGAGCGTGTAGCGCCAACAAATTCCAACCAGCACAACGCATTCGATGTGGTGACCGTGGACAGTGAGAGCTCGACAGATGAGTTCGAGGATGCCACAGACTTCAACAACGCCGAGTACATATTCACTGACTCGCCACCCGCTCAGCCCCCCAACAGACACTTAAGTGAGCATTATAAATACCTTCTATCTAATGCAGTAGGTAAAGTTATTTACTTTTCCAGTACCAAACGACACGGATGATGAGATAAGTGGCTCCACGCAGTTTGTCGAGAACTACAAGGCGCGTTATGGCGAGCCCTGTCCGGAATTTTTTGTGGGCAGCCTTGAAAACGCCAAGCAGCTGGCCTGCCTTCGATCCGCCAAGGAGGTAAATTTTGACTAATTCGTCTTATAAATTATATTACCAATTGGCATGTGATTTTAGCGCAAGCTGTTGGCCATTTACTTGCATCACGGCAAGAGCATTCTCATCAACGTTTTCTGTGATCAACTGATGAAACATGAGAGCATTATCCAAACTTTCAAAGAGAAGTTCGTTCTATATGGCTGGGATATGACCTACGAGAGCAACAAGGACATGTGAGCCGTTATTGGTGTATTTCATGGTTATTTTATTGACAAGTTATGTGTGCTGCAGGTTTCTCTCCTCGTTGACGGCCTGCGTTAGCAGCAACGCCTCTCTGACGGCCAGAAACATTAAATTGGACAAGCTGCCAGCCATCATGTTGGTGGGAAAAAGCCGCCAGCTGGGCAGCAATTGCGAAGTTTTATCTGTGATTCATGGTATGCCCACTGAAAACTTTAAAAAAATATTGTTTACGTATTACAATTCCATACTTTATAGGTAACATTGGTCTGGATGACTTGCTGTCGAGGCTCATTGAAACCTGCGAAATGTTTGAAGAGCAGCTGCAGGTGGAAATACGTCAAGAGGACGAACGCGCTGCCCGTGATCAGGTGAAGGCAGAGCAGGACATGGCCTATCAGGAAACTTTGCAAGCCGACATGGCTAAGGATGCGGCAAAGAGGCAGAAGGAGGCTGCCCAATTGGCCGAGCGAAAACGAATGGAGTCCGAGCGGGCCGAAGAAGATGCTAGACGCGAGTCCATTAGATTAGTTGTAAGATCATTCTGTTTTTTCTTTCTTCGCGACAAACCGCTTATAAAAACATATTTCGCCCAGGCTCAACAATCCCTACCTCAGGAGCCGTCCGAACAGGAAACGGGGACTTCAAAGATTCGAGTGCGTAAGCCCACTGGTGATTTCCTGGAGCGGCGCTTCTTCACCAACAACAACCTACAGGTAAGTATTGCCAAGCCACACTTGAATTGACTGTTGACTGTTCTCTGTTTGACCAGGATCTGCTCAACTTTGTGACGGCCAATGGTTTCCTCATCGAGGAGTACAAACTAATCAGCAGCTGGCCGCGGCGGGATCTCACGGCCAT
Source organism: Drosophila sechellia (assembly GCF_004382195.2). Taxonomy (NCBI): domain Eukaryota; kingdom Metazoa; phylum Arthropoda; class Insecta; order Diptera; family Drosophilidae; genus Drosophila; species Drosophila sechellia. The sequence continues at coordinate 12,104,083 of NC_045950.1, read as the reverse complement.
CGAGAGTAGCCAAACATTGGAGTCGCTCAAGCTGTATCCGCAGGAAACGGTCATCCTGGAGGAGCGATGATTCCGCTCGTAGTAACTTTAAGGCCGTTTCGTTCGATTGGATTTAGTTTTTGCATTAATATCTGAAAATTGTAGATCTACCTATAATTTACGTACTTTAATTAAGCGGAGCAAGAAGCAACAAGTTTACGAAAGCATACACACCACATACATACATATATCCCTATATCTAAAGATAATGATCATTTCTAGCTGCAATTAAGAGTCAAGGTTTTATACAAATCCATACTAAACATAGGATAATCCAACGCAATCCGATCGATCAGCACTCACCAGCACCAGATACTACCGGTAAAACATATATGCATGTAGTGCAGCAGATAGAAATTGAGCATAGCAGCAAAGAAGAGAAAGAAAGTACTGCATTTATGTTGGCTTGTTTTATTTTATTAATAATAAATTATATAACATGTACTGAACGCTCCGCCCCAGGTTACACATGCGCCTAATTACACTTAACAACACAAAGCTGAATGGGAAACGGATGGGGATTTGGGTGGTGGGCAGGGCAGAGCCGTGGGCGGAAGGGGTTAAACAATGAGCACACAAAACTGACACGAGTATTGGAAGGGGACAGGTTACAGGACATCCGAATTAGGGGGCCTAGGATTTTCCCAGGAATTGTTCGATGGGCGCCAGCACCACCAGCAGGATCAGCACCGCCACGAAGAGAAACAGCACCACGCCGTAAACTCCAAGCAATCCCTTGCGCATGCCCGCATACTGAAATTGGGAAGTCACAGGATGAAGAATATGGACAATATAGATCACTACTTACCGGCGCATCCATCTTCCGCTCCATGCTCATGCCATTCCGCATGGCGTGCTGCTGATGATGGGACATGTCGCCCATTTGGAAGGTGTTCGCCCGCTGGCTGAGATGACGCTCCGAGGCCATGCCGCCAATCTGCCAATGATTCAAACACAAGCCGATCTACACATTAAGGGACGTAGCCACCAATTCTCGAGCGGATGATGGGTGACAGATGAATTAGTATGGAATGAATGAACGTTTAGGGACACAACTAGAACCACTGTACAGGCAGGCAGGCGATGCTGGGTCTAATCTTTATACACTTCGGGGTCACATGAGAGGGGAGAAACACCCAACCACTGCAGTACGGATCACTTACGGAGAATATCAGGTGGACGAGCACATGCACCACCACGAAGCTGACCAGGATCCAGTCCATCCACTCGGGCAGCTCGGCCTTTGGTAGTTTTACAGAAAAGAAGATGGTAACAACTGCAAGAAAATTCGGGAATAAGACATATATATTTGGATGATCTCCGACTGCTGAACTCACTTCCCAGAATATGGGCCAGGTTACCGCCCAGCCAATGACCCCAGTTGAAGTATGGCCGCTTCTTGTCATTGGGTCCCGGTCGGAACAGAGCTCCAATGGGTTGAATGAAGCACAATATCACTGTGATCAGACCGATTATCGAATGAGCATGCCACACAGCCCGCTTCAGCTCCACCCAGATGAGCACGTAAGCGGCCACGGTGAGCGACCAGGTGGTGACCATGAGAAGGCGATGCCAGGCGAACCATTGATCCTTGCCGCAGCTCTGGCTGCCAACCCACGTCTGCTTAAAGTAGCGCGCAAAGATAATGCCCAGCGAAGTGGTTCCAATCCAAGCGGCAATCATGAAGGCACCATGGAGCTGGATGAGCAGCTTGCTAGATCCGCTCAAGTCTTGCACCTCCGCCAGATTGATCGGTTGTGCCGAGGGCAGTCGTCCAATGTCGTGGTAGCCCACGCTGTTCTCCTTAAGGCTGCTGCCGGATGCAACCAGCAGGTGGTACTTGCCACTGCGAAGATCAAAGGTGCGTCCCTGGACATTGGTCACTGCATCCCTTTGCACACGGCAGTAGATCACTCCGTCCACAATGGAGGCGTCCAGCAGGCGGGCGGAGTTTTGGTTCTAGAAAGAGACGTATCCATTAAGAGGTAAATTCTGCATTTGATATGTGAGTCAAACTTACCACATTGGATCTCACTGCCGAGTAAGGAGAGGCCGAAGTCAAGGAGGAATACAGGTTAACCCGGCCATTCTCTGGTACACACTCAGTGGTCAAGTCGTCACCCATCTTGGCGTCATCGGAAAGACCAACTGCCACGTAAGCAGCATTGGTTCCTAGAAACGGCGATGAAAATGAAGCCCAATTTGGTGAAAAAGATACACGAATGACTCACCTTTGCCGGACTGAATCTCAAACTCGAAGACATCTCCCCGCACCGTGACCACAGTGATGGATGTACAGCTCTTCGTCGCCACACAACCGTCGGGGAATCCAAAGCAGTTTTTGCTCTGTCCACAGCCATTATAGATGGGATCCGTGGAAACGGCAATCACGTTGTTTGGCGCCACATAGCTGGGCGGCACATAGGGAGCACGGGTGGTGCCCGCAGTGGCAGATGGACTCAGTGTGGGCAGTGGTGGAGCAGCGGACAGATCGCGACGTACTATCTGAACGGGCTGAGAGGGCACGCCCACCCAGAATTCATTGTAGCTCTGGGCAATGGTGGCACTGTGATGGGTATACAAATGAAAGATAGAGTTATTGATCCCTGGCAATTAATTTCCCCGCTACTCACTTGAAGACCACCTCGCCGAGGAAGTCCACTGGCGATTGCCACTCCAGGATAACCTGCTGCTTGTTCCCGGCATTGCTATGCGTGGCTGAATTATTCACGGAGTTCTCGCAGTTCATTAGCTTAATGGTGCCATCGCGGGCGGGTCCAAATTGTCCGATGATCTGATGCGGTGGATTCCGATTACGGGCCTGGATCATGTAGCCACCGAAGCTCAGGCCCGCCGGCACACCCGTCAGATCCACGCGAAGCGTCTGACCCTGGCCAAGTGTCGAGGAGGAGGTCTCCACGCTGAAGGGCGACACACTGTTCTGGGGCAGCACACTGCCGCCGGAGTGGAACGGCAGCATGGTGTCGCACACGGTTTCCGGAGCACCTTGCGGCAAACTCTGGCCCGGATCCGGCCAGATGACCACCGCCAGCAGCGCCGTCACCAGCATCGCCAGCCAACTCCGCATCGTCAGCGGCTGCATCATCTATGGAGGGAGAACCTGTCGTGGTAGACAATGCCGCTTAGAGTTTTGCTTTTCGCTATCGAATGGTAATTGAGTGATCAGTAGCGAACCGTGTCCCGACTTCCGTTCCCCTTTGCTTCCTCCTGACCCCACAGAGAAACCGTATATATGTATGCATACGGTATCTGTATATGTACGTAGCTATCTGAAACCCTCGTCAAACATTCGTCATTTCCATCTTCTGTCGTCTGTTTAATTACCATGGCATAAATAATTGCTTTCCCGCTTATCGGGGGCACGTTTTCAGCGAACCCGCAAACAAGTGAATTGCGAATCTATCTGTGCATCTACATATTTGATAACGATCGAAGTATCTACAGCTACTGAGTGGATGGTACTTCAAGTTGCAACGTTGGTTCCATGATGATATAAATGTTACATACTCTATAGGTAGCTCTCCGAAAATTTGTGGTTAAATGTTTTTGTGCAAGAAGTTATAATATATATGTATCTTTGTGTAATTTCGCTTGTATTTAGGATTATAGTATAAAATACAATTAGCCAAAAACCTAAAAGTTAAAGTTAAACAACCAAAACATATCCAAGCTTCTCATTATGTTAAGTTTTTCATTTGCTGAAAGTAATACTAACTAATTGGTTACTATTCATAATGCCCAGACTCCAAAACGAAATGCTGTCATTTAATTACGAAGGCGACCGATTGTGGTCGAGATTGTGTTACCCCGATATGGATATAACATATTTGCCGCGGACGTATCGTTTAACACCGTTTAGCTTTCAGATTGCCCGGCCACTCGGCGCTTATCACTTGGGGAATATCGCGGGTCGTCAGGCATCGCTGCGTATGCGTAATATTCCACCTGACTGCAAATATATATTACGAATACGCCTATGAGTCGAGCTAATTACTCGCCAGCTGGGCTATAAATCAACGTTTATTGTACTTAAGCAAATCGGCACACTAGCTGGGATTTACGGGTTACGGGTGCCACTTTTATTCACACACTCGCAGGGTTAAGAAAACATTAACGAGGTCAGTACCCCCGCGAGTCACCAGATGACTTTTGCTTTCGTTAAAACCAAGATCAAGATCAATGAGGAAGTGAGTGGGTAGAATATGTTATGGGCCTGGGACTTTCCCATGTGCGGTGGTGGGAATACAGACAGCAGTGATTCATCGACAGCAGCATGGTTGTTTGTATCTGTATCTGTAAGTCCTCTATATTTTTATCCCGCTTCGTGTCAAGAATTCGAATTGAACTTGAATTTGAAAGCGTTTACGATTGACCTTGGCGGGTTTTATAGCGCATGTATCTCACAAAATGCTGGCTTACTTGTTTTTATACATTTGCCTTTCTTTGAGGTGCCAGCTAAATGTTAATTAAAGCGCGGCTTTAGCTCGATACAGTCATTGTTTACACCAAATTTTGGCAGCTGGTTTTGGCTGAACCTCTGACCACTTCGAAGTCTTTCAAGAACCGCACAATGGGTGTTCGCATTTGGTTAGACCTTGAAAGTCAAATATCAATACATTTGTGAGTGATTTATCTAAAAAAAAAAAAAACATTCACCCAGACCTTCGCAAAGGTATCGCTGCACATATCTACATCGTTGGGGTATCTACCCAATATATAATATATACATATGTATCTGGTAGTACGCAATACGTCTGTAGAAGGCGAAGTGAAAACCGAAAGAAATTTCACCTGCCGCCGTGGCACAAAAGTAACGATAAATGCTTTCCATTAAATTCTTGGCACATTAATAAGCGTTTCGCGCCATATAGCCATTGGCCTACCCATACGACTATAGCCCTATAACCACGACTCGACAACCAAACTCAACTGGAACTCGGCTTTTGTTTTCTGTGAACGTGGGACAAAACTGATTAGCGACTTTTCCGACAGCAACAATGAGCCATTATGTGGGCCCCCTTACCTCCATTGTAACTCCATTGTAAGGGGCATATATCACACATATATATATATATATATATATATATAGTATATAGTATATACTGTACATAAGCTTGTCGTGCCCTTGCTAAAAAGCCAGTTTTAAAACTCGTACACAAAATAATCGCAATTTGAATGCTATCGGTGTGTAGATACTGCACGAAACATATCCACTTATACGTTTTTGACACACCAACTCTAATTGCTTCGATCAATGCGAATGGTATGTAGATCGCCGCCATCAGAAAGGTAAACGACTTGGTAAAACCCACCTTCTTGGACTCGATGTCACTTAAGATCGGTTGTGCTGAATCACCCACTTCTAAAGTTGCGTAACGCGATCATAATTGGCATATGCCTGTAAGTCGATAATATTGCACTTGACTTTTGCTAGTCCGTTAGATTATGGCCCAATCAGGCGGAGAAGTAGGTCTATATCTACTTATTTGTTCGTCGTATCATCCATTAGACATGTTGGGTTGACTATTCCGAAGTAGTTTGTGTAGCACACGCCAACTATTGGCTTTTGACCCCATCCAATGAGTTCAAAGGGGTTGGTGGAGTGACCAGGGGGATGGGGTCTGGTCAAGGTGGTCGCCCAATTTCCTTGCACCGCAACAATCTTGGCCGGACATCGCGTGCCAGAACCTGTGTAAACTGGGTTAACTACCTGGGCCTGTGGTGCGCATTTCCAGGCAACCGAGTACTAGACCCTTCCACCCATTCGGTTGGTTTTTTGGAAAGGAAGCATGGATACTGAATTTTCAGGCTAGCTCTGTGCATACCGAATACGATTGATCAACATTTGCACTTGGAACTTGAGTGGCATGTGTCAAAGACGGGGGCCTAAATTAATGTTTAACCAGGCGATAGACAACAGGTCGTACGACTATAGATCGATTTTAACTACTAATGGTTAGGAATAATAATGAAATGTACTATCTATAGCATAACCACCCATCATATGTCTATGTATTATTAGTAACCAATACAATCCCTTACAGTAACTTCCCTCCAAACTAAGTGCAAATTAATTGATTGAGATCCGAACAGGTGTTCACTGTAAACTCTAAGTAGAATGCGTAAACTGTGCCACAGTCGCGGGGCCGAGAAAAAGGCCTTAACGACTCGAATATTGATTCGATGTATTCACATCGAATGCCCATTAGATGACATCACATCGCGCACAGATCGAGGAAATCGCCTCGCCAAGTGGGGGCAAAAACTGTAGCAAACTGTACTGTCTGTCGTCATTAGTTGAGCGACACTTATGCATGGAAGTGCATTTGTGGAAAGTGACAGTCGCCGCTGATTAATCAGCCATCGAATTGCGCAAGCCACTGAGCTCGTGGCCGCGAGTGTGCCAATTCCTATAAAGGGACCAGGGCACGTCCCGAGATAAACCCGAATAAGTTGGTTAACATAGTTGCGACTTGTTTACATCACCATCTACTTTGCGCAGGCGCGACGCTTGACATCACTCACTAGCTTTTGTTTCTATTTTCGAGTGCCTAATTAATTTATTATTATTAGCCATTGTGATCGTAACTAGAAGACTTGCAGTGCGTCTTGCCATTGAAATGTTGTGTGCGAAAAAGAAAGATAAATCTATGCAAGCGTTGAATTGAATGAGTGATGGGAGGGGGGCGGCGGAGGTAGGGGTTTGTGTGATCTCAGCATCATTAACATTTCTGAAACCGGTTTCACTGTACATGCGACACAGTTCAAGTGGATTGGATACAAAAACACAGCAGTAACTTTGGAATTTTTATGTGCTAATTAGGGGATCGGTCTCAGATTTGATCCAACGTTCATCCCATTGACATTGCCCAAAAACCACAACAAAGTTAAGATTGCGCTTCAGGCTGAACTTGATGTGTGGCCTGTTGCACGCTGCATGTTGCAAGCGCGGCATGTGGCACTTATTGGCCATGGGCACACCTGCACGCCCAGTAGAACGCGAACGCCGTCGCCATTCATCGCGAATAACTCAAAACCCGTTTGTCAAAGCACGCACTAACCTAAAATCGCCGTCAACAATATTCGAAAAACACTCCGAGCAGCGTTAGCTCCGTACTTCTTGTCCAATCGACAGAGTGGATATGGCAAACCGAACGCAACGAAATGCCGCCAACGACTGAAAAGTCCGCGGAGAGCGCTCGAAAAGTGCTGTGAAGCATTTGAAGTGGGTTTTCAGACGTGTATCGATAGTAAGCCAAACCGCCGATACCGCCAGCTACTGAGCTTTTTGGTTTTAAGTCAGCGAAACTGGTTTTCAAAATCAGTTTGATAACAACATTTAAAGAAGGCCCCATTTTGGGAGGTTTATTCTTTAAAGCTAACATCCATTGTGACATCTTAGGCATTGCAACATCTAGGGGTCTGCGCTTTTAAGCTTTATATAAAAAAAGGTACATTGAAATATCGGTTCATTGAAGTTCACAAATCATTTTCATAATTATAAGCAATTTTGATCTGCGCATTTCGGACCAAGCATTTCAATGATATAATAAATGCAATATTCCATCTAATTATAACATATTTGGGGAGGTTTTGCCTGCCGATTGTCTTCGCATCGATTGGAATGCTATATTAAAGGTTTCTCAAACATATTCTGTAAATATTTCAGCAAATTTATGTAAGACATGTTTCTTTCATTGCTTACACACATTTAAATTTCCCGCGTTGCCGTAACATTTGCGGAAAATTGTTGCCAGCCCTGTTATTGGATTTTACACAATCTCACAAGCGGTCACATAATCGGCTGACAATTGGAAAATTGGAGAAAAAATTTACTTTGACCCGAATAATGTGCTTAAAGTTATTTGTTTTTACGGCCCTTCTGGCCATTGTCAGCTGTGAGGTTATCATTGGCCAGGACGAACTGGTGGACGAGGTGTCTGGCCTGTACACCATCGAAGGACGCGTCTCCCCGCCAGATTCCATTTTTCCACCTACTCAAGGAGGCGGACGAAGTGCTCCGGTGAACAAGAATGCGCCGAAGTGGCACACGGAGATCACGCTGTCCATCAACGACGGCGAATTTAAGGGATTCGTCCGCGAGGATGGGCAGTTCATGATCAGCGGAGTGCCATCCGGCAGCTATATCCTGGATGTCCACCACCCGGATGTGTTCTATGAGCCGGTCAGTTAAGGAAATCCATTCAAGATGATGCCAGAAGCACTAAACGTTTCTTCAATTGCAGGTGCGCGTCGAGATCAATCCCAAGGGAAAGTTCCGCGCCCGCAAAGTGAACTTTGTGCAGCCCGCCCAAATTATGCAGGTGGCATATCCACTACGCGTGAAGCCACTGATGCCCTTTAAATACTTCCAGACCAGAGAGCAGTGGAAGGTCATTATTATGTTGTCTCAAACATAAGAATCACAAAACTTACTTTTGCTCTTGACCCACACAGATCACCGACTTCCTGTTCAGCCCCATGGTCCTGATGATGGTGCTGCCTCTGCTCCTTATGCTGGTGCTGCCCAAGATGATCAACGATCCCGAGACAAAGAAGGAGATCGACAATCTGCAGTTCCCCAAGGTAAGCCGTGAGGATCACGTATAGCACTTTGGTATTATATAAAGCATGCTCTCCACAGATGGGCAACGATATGCCCGAGATCAGCGAAATGCTGACTTCACTGCTAACGGGCAAGCAGCCCGAGCCCAAGGAGAAGAAGCCTGCTCCGGCCGTCAGGCAGGCGAAGAAGCGCAAGGACCAGTAGTAGTTGGCCACCAGATAGCTTTTAGTATTAAGCCTAATTGGAGCGATTAAATAGTAAATTTTCATTATAAGACTTTGCCGCTTTATTTAAGAAATCCTACTATTTGCGGCCGCTTGAGTCCGACGCGCTCCTGCTCCAGATTTAGCATTTTAGTGAGCAGCCGGTCCAGTTGCTCACCAATGGCCAGACCCAGCTCCAGACAGTTACGCATGGTGTCCCGGTGCATGGCCCCGCCGCCGGTTAAGTGTGTACCCGAAAGGAATGCCTGTCCATTCCGCATGGAAACTGACACAACCATGCTCACTGTGCTGCAGACCTCCTCCTCCGCCGAAGGATCCACTAGGACATAGTCACCGATCTTGCAAACTGTGACCAACAGCGGAACCGTCTCAATGCCGATGCGTGTGCAGTCATAAGGATTGTCCGATATGATGAGGTCTGTGATGCCGGCATCCAACATGGTGGCCGTCACCCTGGGCAACTTTGTGTTGAACAGAGCCGCTTTGGCGGCAAGCGACACTGCGTCGTGTAGATTGCCGCCACACTCTAGAATCTGCAAGAACAGGCATTAGCATGTTGGGCATACTTAGGCACACTAGAGTCTAACCAAGATGTCTATGTACAGCTTCCAGCACTGCTGACCCGGAATGAGGCACAACGTGCGGTAGTTGAAGGCCAATGGCGATTCGTAGGCGTTCTTTAGGGAGAGAATAAGTTCTTGGGCCAGATCCGAACCCCCGCGTCCCTCAAACTCCGGGGTGGCATTAGCAGAGCTGAAATGTATATGTTATGGCATATTCTTCGAACTTCAGTTGCATCATTACCAATCCACAAAGAACTCCAGTTTACCAAACTCGGGCGTCAGCGGGTTGGGTACATCAATCTCGGTTTTCACGCCCACCAGTATGTCTGTGTTCGCCAGCCGAAGGCGGGCGGATCCACTGGCATTGCTAACCAGTCCGGTTTCCAGGTCCATGGGCCGGTAATCCCGTCGAGAACGCCCATCGCAACGAAAGTCATCCTGGAAACGCATCGATTAAGGAACACTCTATATTTCTTGCATATCCTTTCAACACACCTCCACGCCGTGTAAAATATATGTTTTTTCAGCATCGCTCAGTGCAACGTATGCCATTTTTAACTTAATTTAAGAAAACAAATATTCAAAACAAATTCAACATGTGCAATGAACCCACATCGATACTATCGATATACCGCATACCAGGGAGAACCAGGGCTGCTGGCATTTCGTTTTTACTCTACACAACAGTTCAGTGCGAAAGGTGTATTTTTTTTATTTGGAGCACAGTCATTTCGCCTCGCCATCTGGTAACACTTATCCAAAACAAGCCAGTCATTTCGTGTTCGTGCGGCTTTTCAACCAAACATCAATTGTAAATTGTAAATTGTAACAAATTTAAAGATCAAAATGCAACCCGACTTTGATTTCACCGACACACCGGTCAGCACTGGTGTAAGTATGAAGAGCATCAACCACATAACTGCGTACTAAGAGCACAATCCTACCTATTTTCAGACCACCATTATGGCCGTAGAGTTCGATGGCGGAGTGGTCATTGGAGCGGATTCGCGCACCAGCTCGGGCGCCTATGTGGCCAACAGGGTCACCGACAAGCTGACCCGCATCACGGACAAAGTGTACTGCTGCCGCAGCGGATCGGCCGCCGACACCCAGGCAATTGCCGACATTGTGGCCTACTCGCTGAACTATCACGAGAACCAGACCAACAAGGATGCTCTGGTGTTCGAGGCCGCCTCAGAGTTCCGTAACTACTGCTACAGCTACCGCGAGTCCCTGCTCGCCGGCATCATTGTGGCTGGGTGGGATGAGCAGCGCGGCGGCCAGGTGTACAGCATCCCGTTGGGCGGCATGCTGACCCGCGAGGCCTGCACCATCGGCGGATCGGGATCCAGTTTTATCTACGGATTTGTTAGGGAGCACTACCGCCCCAATATGGCGCTGGAGGATTGCGTTACATTTGTCAAGAAGGGTGGGTAATCCCAAATAACAAAAAACAGTTTCCTTTCAAACTAATCCCATTTAAACCTTCTCCAACAGCTGTCCAGCACGCTATTTACCACGACGGCAGCTCTGGTGGTGTGGTGCGCATTGGCATCATCACCAAGGATGGCATCGAGCGCCGCATCTTCTACAACACGGAATCGGGCTCATCGACTGTTTCCAGCACTCCCAGCTTCATTTCGTCAGAATAAATAGTATACCTACCCAAATAAGATCGATGGAGAAAGAGTTGCAAACTCGTCTCATGGTAATAAACCTGGTTTTTGTAATATGGATACTTAAATTTGTATTTTGGCTCTTATGGCAGTACAAAAGTTAGGTCTAGGGGCTAAAATGGTAATAAATAATCGAAAACCTAAGCCTAAGATGCAGTCATAAAGATAGTGCTATTCCTGACACTGGTCCTTCCTCACAACTCAGATAACTACTGCGGCGAGAGTGGAATGTTCCCCACAGGGAAGTCATTCCACCGCCTATCACATGACAGTCAGTACCGATATCCCTCGCTTAAACTCTAATCCAGTCAAGTAGTGAACAGAGATTTAGGAGTTGAGTTTGGCCACTTCAGCTGCGTCTATAGACTGCGTCTCCATGGACTTGTTGGTGGCACATCGCTGCCTGCGGTGGCGGTACAATATCTCCGGTGTCCAAACAAGAACCACCACCAGCAGAATAGCTCCTTGAGCATACAGGCATATTAGGTAGGAATCGGCGTAGTCTCGCACCAATCCCAGGAGCTGACCGACTGTGATTACAATAACGCCCTTGGACATCATGCTCAGTCCCAGGCCGCCGGCCAGTTTTTCCGAGCGGCAATGCGCGGATATGGTGAGATTGTTGTTGATTACAGTGGCTGATTTCATCATGCCTGTCAACACAGACATGGTGATGATCACGGGCAGCGCTTGATTCTCGGCAAGCACACAACGGGCGACAAAGAGTCCAACAATGCCGATCAGGAACACTACACGATAGGGGATTCTAAGGTGATCTGTGACGATGGGTAGCAGCAAACGGCACACAATGTCGGCTCCAGCGACAAGGGACATGCAGAAGGCCACCATTTGGCTGTTAAGCTGTGCTGTTTGTCCAAGAAAACCAGGAAAGATCATCGTAAAGTTTATGGTCGCCGTATAGACTAGAGCCATGCCCACAATGATGCTCCAAAACACTAAATCTTTGAGCAGCTCCAGATCCATTGCCTGTACCAGCCGCTGTCCCATTCGGCTGCACAGAGTATCCACATTTGGCGGGCTACGCTCGATCTTGCTTTGGTTAGTTGGAACAACCACTACTTGCAGGGGACTAGTCTTCTCGCCATCGGCCTCGGTCAGGAGTCGAATGTGTTTGCGGTTGTTGTGCTTGGCAGGTGGGTTTAGCGGTTTCAGGAAGGCAGCACCAAAAAGCTGTAAAGTACTCAGGCTGTAATCATTGGGTCAACATAATATTATATTCTTAACTTACCCCAAATAGTGATAGGGAAGACATGGATAGGACTGCGTAGCGAAAGCCGTGGTTATCCAAGAGGTACCGCACTAGGTGAGGGATAAGCACCTGGCCAAGGCCAGCGCCTGCCAATGAGACACCCACAGCCCGTCCTCGTTTAGTGGTAAAGTACGAGTTAATGGCCATAAATGTGGAGGGCGAGATGAGGCCCAGTCCAAAACCCACGAAGAAACTGTAGCCCAGAATGAAGTGCCAGCTTTCAGTGGCAAAGGCGCACAGAGCCAGGCCCAGGGCGACTAGGATGCAGCCTGTAGCGGCTACATTTCGGGGCTTAAAGCTCTTGATCGCGGGTCCAATAAAGAGGCCAGAGAAATTGAGAGCCAGGCTGTTTAGATTCGTGATCAGGGCCGTCGTAAATGTGTCCTCTTGCATTTTCTGCAGCTCACCCACAAAGAGCTGGCCGAACACTGACAAAATGGATTGGTTGGTCATCTGGATGCCGGCATATGCAATAAATATGTTTAGGTTTGGGTATTCATTTCAAGAGTATTGAACACTCACATTAATCAAGGCCACGGCGGCCACCACAATCCATCCGTAGCCACCATCGGGGACAACGCGACTCGATTGCACATCCATGACTGTGCTCTGCGGGTTTCTCGTCGAGATTAAGCTGTCTAAAAATATGTAAACAGCGATAAGTGGACTGTTATTAAAACGTCTGGATTTGTTTATGGCGTCTAAAGACAGGTGTAAAAGTGCGTTCCGATAAGCCTGGCGAAATGGCATTTACCCAGCGGAGACGAGGTGAACGGCTCGTCTGTGAGATTTCCCCAAACTGCGTGGCCATTTCGTAAGCAACGTTTTAACAAATTAAGGCGAATTAAAGCCTAAATTAAAATAAATTAATCCCAAAGTCACAAAACTTTGAATCAGTATGACCTCTCTGAGAATGCCATAAAATGTATATTCTGAACTATTGCGCACTTCTAGAGACTGCGATATGCACCTTCTTATTAAGTGCGAAACTGTCAGTACAGATTCCTTTAATAAAATATTTAGGGTTTACTTTTCAAGATAGTGCTTATCTAAGCTTATTATATGCAAATGAAAACAAATGACCCCAAGTTGTTAATTAAAAAACACGACTATGGTCCCACTATTCTGGCGCCGCTTATCGATTGCCGGTAGCGATGACAGTAATCAGCTGTGCTTTGCCCTGTTTTTATTTGTAAAATAACACGCATTTTTAATAATTTCGTTTGTATATATTCGCGCGTCTCTCTCACAAATGCCTTGTTTCCTGTGCACTCAGAGTGTGGATGATGCGGTGGGTAATATAGAGTTTGCCTCGGAGGAAGCCGATTCACTGGGCCTGCGGTGCATCATCGAGAAACACTTCTGGCTCCAGGTAAACAAACAAATCTAACCTGTATTATAATTATTGTTATTGAAGAGCGGCCTTTTTTCAGATCCCTGCCTCAAGAGCCGGCTATGTGTGCGGCCCCTGCTGGGAACAGCTTCTGCTCTTTCACAACTTTTACCTCAATGTGGAACAAGCCCACAAAGCGCTGGAGCAAACTGTTTTGAAGGAGACATCTCCGCCAGAAGTGGTTGCTTCCGCTCTAGAAGAGCACATCGTGAAAAGCGAGCATGACGAGAGCGTAGCCGCTGCCGTCAAACGCCGACGTGGACGTCCTCGAAAAGTCGCTCAACAGGATGCACGCGAGGAGTTGAAGACCGTGCTGGAGCAAATCAATTTAAACGAAATAAAAATCGAGTTCCCCGAAGCTGACTTGACAATTGCCGATGTGCTTGAGGATCAGGAGGAGCAGGATTTCCTACCCGACGACTGCATCAGCAAGGAGGGAGCAGAGGAGCCAGAGGATTTGGAGAAGAAACCGCCGACGCTTAAGCGAAAGGTTAGCGAACGTTCAAGAGGTCGTAGACGTGTGCAATTTGCAGAACGGGCCAATACAAGCTGTCTGCCTAAAATCCAGAAATCACAAGAGTTCAATGAATATATTCGCGAGCACTATAAAGTTCAGTGCCACATCTGTAACTTGCCAATGGAGGGCTTCTCCGAGATGCTGGCCCATGTACGACGGGAGCACAAGCAGCGCGGCTATGCAATGTGTTGCAACCGAAAGTTCTTTAAGCGGGGCGTTCTGGTGGACCACTTGCGCCGCCACCAGGACCCTGAAACCTTTAAGTGCTCCATTTGCGAACGCGTGATGGGCCACCGTCGAAGTCTTGAACTGCACATGCGCATGCATGAGATTAAGACGCGCGGACGACTATACCACTGCGAACAGTGCTCCAAGAGCTTTTACAGCGCCGTCGTCTATGAGCGCCACAAGCTGACTCACATTCCTCGAGAGCAGTGGCAGGTCAAGTGCACGCACTGCGAGAAAACGTGAGTGACCGAAAGATTGGCTCTTTCTCAGATTGTTACATTTGTATTGGTATTTTTCAGTTATCCCAGTCAGTATACGATGCAGCAACATGTTAAGCTGGTCCATTTGAATTTATATGCCAAGATCTGTGATGTGTGTGGAAAATCGATCAGAGGACGCGAAGCCTTGGCCAGGCACATGGAGGAGCACACGGGAGGACCGCAGGCAGCAATCAAATGCCACTTGTGCGACTCAATGCTAACCACCAAATATGGACTGGCCCGCCACATAAAAATGATGCATACCGCTGAGAACCTGCAGCCGATGCAGTGCGAATTTTGTCTTAAGATTTCCCCCAGTCTACAGGCACACCAGCACCACATCAAGTACACCCACAACACAGCGCGTAGTCATCAGTGTCCGATGTGCGAAAAGGCCTTCAAGAGACCAAACGAACTAAAGGTAATTAGTGAAGTTAGTGACTGAAGAAAGCAATTGGTTTTGAACTGTTCTTGCAGGAACACATGACAACCCATACTGGAGAGGTTTTGTACACATGCCCCCATTGCCCGCAGACCTTTAACTCAAATGCCAACATGCATGCGCACCGCAAGAAGGTGCATCGCAAGGAGTGGGAGGAGAACCGACACAAGCGACTGAATCGTCCTCGCAAATCAGACACCATCATCGCCGTCAGTGTTCGCAAGACCACAGAGACCAGGCAGGATGGAGGAGGAATGGTAACTGCAGAAGCGATAGTAACTACCAGCAGCCCTCGAGCAGAATGCTAGCCCTAGGTGACCTTTTGACGCAATAAAAACCAAATGGGACACCGTACCCCTATTGTGATGATTACAGCGGCGAGCGGGTTAAATAAATTATGTGATTATTAATTGAAATCCCTGCGTCGATGGGAACAACAGGCTGAAACTGGTTTGTCCATCTGCTCCCCGATCATCTCGAACTGGTAAAACGGACATCGGAGCTGGCGTTATCAGCCATTAAGGTCGAATCTGGTAATTCATAACACATATAGACGCATATAGCACATCGAAGACCAACCCGGGATGCTTCAGCGGCTCAGGCAGACGGAGAAACCAGTTTGAGTCGGTTTAGAAAAGTGGATTCAATCCTTATCAGCGAATTGGCATTATCATGGTATCAGTTCAAAGGTATCATCAATCGGCGTGTGTGTCTGTACACATTCTAGTCTTCTGCGGAATCCTGAATCTGTACCAAAGAAATGACTATGCAAGTTACGAAGTTTTGTTTTTCCATCTGTGGCAACATCTTATTTACCAATGGAATATTTGGAATGTTTTGCAAGCCACACATGTTGCGACGCAAATCTGCCATGATCTATTGACCTTTTTTATTTTTCCATCACCTCTTTGTGGGCTGTGATTCCCATTGGTTTAAGTGATTCCCACTGATCTATACCTAACTTATATTTATGAGTAGCTATTAATTTAAATCAAGAAATGTAATCTTCACATTTTTGAAATAAGGTAAATAACATTTATTTTGCTGCAAAATTAATGAAGGCCTTCTAAGAGTATCAAGCAATATTATTTGAACTCAAAGAAAACCTTTACTTAAAATCTAGTAACAAATATTGCATTCGACTTGTAATTTCGCAATGTTTTTGAAAGTCAAATATTATCTCACATCAAAATTAAGACACTCACTTGATGTAATTAGGTAGTTCAAATATTCACAGTCAATGGAGCCAAATTGTTTGCCTTTTGAGACTTTGTTTAATTTCACACTATCACCGTGCCGGCTCGGTTCTTTTAGATTTAGATTTGATGCTTATCGCTCGACTAGCGAATCTTATTTAAACAATTTGCTACTCCAGTCCCGCCTTATATTACGAGTAGTGGGCAGTGTTGCCAACATCTTTCATAGGATCCGACCAGATGATTGTATTTTGTTCTTTTCGTTTTTTACAAATTCATTGTTTACTCTGCTCTCAGATGCGCTTGGCTATATAGAGTTTGCCTTGGAGGAATACTTTTGGCTCTAGTTACACAAACTTTATGGGAAGTTCCCATGTTCATAATGTGGAACGAGCCCATACAGTGCTGGAGATTGATCCTTATATCGGGCTACGTAGAAATATACAAAACACTGTCCTACATAGAAATAATTCGCAAGTTCTTTTTTATACTTAAGCCCATCAGCTGCCAAACTCAAGGCCCTCAACATGAATTTATTTCGAGAATAAATGGTACTGACAGTGGCTTCATTAAATTCGACCATGGGTGTTAATTGTGTCGAGAGAGAGGAAGCCGAGAGCCCTGTGCCTGTTACATGTTTTTTTTTTACTATTTTAGTAACGTACTGAAGAAGTTGGTAGAAATTACATAATGTTATGTCGCGAGACTTCATTTCGAAAACTAAGTTGGGCGCCAAACTATCGATAGGCAACTCAACAGTTGTTTTACCCACACAATCCGAACACTTAAGAAACGGCTTACTACGCCACTGTCTGCACCTCGCTCAGCTGTTTCACTTGTCTCTCTCGCACACCTAATCGTGAACGTGTCAAGCGAAGGCTTTTGTTTTCGTTCCGCATTTTCCTTACTTTTGGCCATTTTCCGGACGAGATGGTGGACGACAGCACCCGAAAAACGTTGAGCAACATTCCCCTGCTGCAGATTCGCGCTGGTCCGCGCGAAAAGGATGTGTGGGTGCAGCGGCTCAAGGAGGAGTACCAGGCACTAATTAAGGTACATACATCCATAAACAGATTGCGATGAAGTTGGGGTCCATGGAAATAGTAATGTTTTTTTGTTTGCAGTATGTGGAGAACAACAAACAGTCCGGCAGCGACTGGTTCCGACTGGAATCCAACAAGGAGGGCACCAAGTGGTTCGGAAAGTGTTGGTACATGCACAACCTGTTAAAGTACGAGTTCGAGGTGGAGTTCGACATTCCAGTGACGTACCCAACCACTGCGCCCGAGATTGCCCTACCGGAACTTGACGGCAAGACAGCGAAGATGTACCGCGGAGGCAAGATCTGTCTGACGGATCACTTTAAGCCACTGTGGGCACGCAATGTTCCCAAGTTTGGAATCGCCCACGCTATGGCTCTGGGTGTAAGTACTCTAAATATACCACCGCCTTCGTTGGATCTTCTTCATTAATCCTTTGTTACAGCTTGCTCCCTGGCTGGCCGTAGAGATTCCGGATCTCATCGAGAAGGGAATCATTACGTACAAGGAAAAGTAGCTAACTCAACTAGATAAAATTACTGACAAGAAAACAATGAACAAAGTTTGATACGAAAGTCAATTATCTTTGCGTTTATTAGTCAAAAGTCAAATTGGAAAAGATCATTCAGCGTTCCTCCATCGTCGCGTATCCTAGGTGTCTAAGTGGTAAGAATTTCATTTGGTTGATTCGTTTTGATCAGTGAGCTTGCTCCTCGTCATTCCCTTAGTTCATGTGGTTATGGTTATGGTTGTTGCGCTGTGATGACTGACGCCACGTATCCGACCAGATTGAGCTTGGCGAGGTAAAAGGATCGTACTGCGTGGGTAGGCTTTCGCCGGGTAGTGCAGCTCCAGTTCCAGATGTCGGTCCCGCTGAGACCGGTTGTTGTGCAAGGTTGTGCGTCTGACGTGCGCTCTGCTCCAGGCCTGGAGGAGGACGCATGACACCGATGCCGGCTGTGGCGTTGGGCCAGTTGGAGTATCCTAGTGGTGACCAGTTTGTGGCCCAGTTGCTCGGATCCATATTCGCCAGCAGCGAAATCTTCTCCTGCTGCCTTTGCTGAAACTCCAGTTTCTGGTTCTGCTGAAGAAGTAGTTGCTGTCGCATGACCAAGTCGCTCCGCTGTTCCCACTGCGGCTTTTCCCGCTTCCTTTGTTCGTAGATAGCTGTTCGAGTAGAAATACATTAGGGAGTTGTGAGCTTATAATCTTTATAGCGACTTACCATCTGGTGTTATGAAATCCACCTCGGTGTTGGCGAACAGCGAATTACTGGCCGTAGCTGAAAGTGGCTCCCACAGCGATGTCACCATCGGCGGCGTGGCGTTCTTGCGGTTGTCTCCGATCGGTCCGAGATCACTCGAAGACGTCGCATGGTTCCAATCGAAACCATTATCCGTGGGCGCCATTTGAGGAGTCCGAAGCACATCCCGGAAGGAGACGCGACTGCTCGTCTCCCAAGGATTGCTAATGCATTTAAGCGCATCTGGCGACTCTGGCGGCGAGGTGCTATTCGTGGTCTGCCCAAAATTCAACTTCTGGCGCTGTTTTCGCTCTGGCTTTCTGAATCCCACTCCAGCCCCCGTGCCATTGGTCAACTTTTGATCCTTCGAGCGGCGTTCTCTTTCCCGTTCTCTGCCTGGTGTTTTTCCCATTTTCTTGGCCGATCCGTTCTGTTCCTTAAGCACACGCGGTTCTGGTTGCTTGTTGGGCTTGGGCGATATATTCTCCTGCTGTGGTGGACTCGATTTGGCCAACGACTTTTCTTGCTGCTCCACAACGGGGGTCGATGCTTCCGGCTTGGATTTGGTTGTCCCAAGGACCACTGCAGGTGTGGGTTTTACTTTCTTCTGGGGCCGAACCAGAACTGATATAGGAACACCTTGAGGCGATGGCGTCGAAGATTTCTTAAGGGGCTTTGCCTCTGGCAAGGGGACAGGAGCAGCAGCAGGAGCACTAGCAGCAGGAGGGGTAACTGGAGTGCTTACCACTGTCTTTGGTTTGGCTTTTTGTAGATGCTTGCTTAGCGCATTCATGTCCATGCTCCATGGTGACCATGAGGACTTCGACTTTGACTTTGAATTCGTGGAATTCACTACTGTTCGCTTTCGCAGCTCCTTCAGTTGGCCATTTTTGACCTTCTGCTGTTGCTGCACAGTCTCTGCTTTAGCTGCTGCCTCCTCCGCCTGCAGTTTTACTATATTCCGTAAATTAAACGTAGGCTGCAAAGGACCCTTGTTTCTGGCCGCATCGTAGGCATTCTGTTGAACCATTATGGCTTTTGCATCAAAGACAGCCGCTACCAAAACCAGTCCAAAGCTGGCCAGTAGCACTACAAGGGCGGCGTTTTTTAGGGAGGATTCCCAACCAGGTCGAACCAAAAGCGAGGCACATAGTTCCACACTTTCCGCTGGCATTTGTGCTAGAAGCATATAGCTTATATCGTAGGTAAGGTTCGTTATCAGCGTAAGAGATCGTTTTACCCTCGAGGTAGTAAAGTCTGCGCTAAACGCTATCTCCACTTTTCTAGTTTCATTCTCGCCCAGATCGAATCCCGCGCAATCCATCACCTTAAAGCCGAAATCCTCACACGGCAGCGAGCCAACGAGGAAGCCCTCGATCCTTATTGGGATGACACCCGAGTTGCGGGCCGTAAAACTTCGAGTTACTACCACTGCTTCATTGCCAGACTGACAGCCCTGAAATTGATCGGTGGCCATCTCAAAGAGCAACGGCGAGGCGGCTCCCGGGCGCCGATTTCCAAAACGGAACTGCGACTGCACGGCACGAGCCTGTAGCCACACAGCCTCATACAGCGTAAGATTGCTTCTCACATGCAGCAGGGTACAGTACTTCTCCGGCAGCTGGGCACTGAAAGTGATGGGGATGGTTAAGCTGGCGCCTCCAGGCAACAGAATGGGATCCCCGGCTTCAGGCAGGGAAAAAACCGCTCTATCTGTCAGATAGCAACTTGTTGAGCTCACGTCAATGACTTCGTGGGGTAACGATAGCTGGGTACGTCGTGCAAAAGCCGGATCCGATAGAAAGTAATCAAGCAGGAGCGGACTCTGCGAAGGATTCGTCAGCGTTATCCACTGGCGCTGCACCTGGCCAACCTCAATAGCCGGAGTGGGCGGAATAGGCTGAAACTGCACCAGTTTCGGCCACTCAATCGTTATGGAAAAGTCCAACTCCAACGGCGGTAGCTCTTCGCTGTGCAGCGTGAGGGACATAGATGACAATTGGCGTCGCAACTGCCTAAAGAGTTCCGTGCGTTGTCTCAACTCCACTCCGTCATAGAGGAGATTATTGTTGATAACGCCACCGTTGCCATTCCCTCCACCTGGAACGCTGGGGAAGATGGCTAGATCATTGGTGGACTCTCGTATATAGCAATTATTTCGACACACGGACGCAGGGTCAAAGTAAATGCGTCCAACCTTGGTCAGCGTTTGCGGAGCAATCGTAGTGCCCTTCGCATTAAAGTCCTTAAAGCGCAGTCCCACCGGAAGTGCAAAGGATATACCCTTCACGTGCACCGGGTGTGTGAAGCTTGACCGGATGCTCAGAACGGCAGTGCACATTTTGCCAGGAAAGCAGTTCTTAAAGCTGAGCTGCTCCTGCTCAATCTCTAAGTGGCCCACAGAGGCTTCGAACTTAACGCGTACGCGAATCACTTCGTATGGCGTCCAGACCTTGAGGGTTCCAAACGTTGCATCCGCTTCGTACGTCTGAATGGCCACTTTAAATACGGCGCTCTCACCGGCACGAATCTCTCTGCATAAATGCCATCCCATAGTCTCGTTCTCGACACTTACCGGATGTCCGATGGCCGTGGCGCGGCAACCCAGGAAGGTGCTTTGCGAGTATACAGTTTTTGGATGCTTGAAGAACCAATTCGTTATTCTAACGGGCACTGGATTGTCGTTCCTCAGGATCACGAATCCGTCGCGCGACATCTCAGCGAATGGCACAGTTCCCAGATCTAGCTCCAGGTTATATGCCGCTTTCTCCAGCGATTCCTGGCGAAAGTTAAGCACAATTGGCTGCGTGGAAACGTGTAAACGTCCACTGCATGATACCAATGGAAGTTTAAAGACCGTGACGTTCGTCTCAATCCTCAGAAAGGATTTAAACGCCACCTGGTCGTTTAGCAGGTTTAGGCGCAGGAGCTCAACAGATTCGCCCGGCTGAAGTAGTATTCTTGGATCGCCCACTAGGGCTACTTCCAAAATGGATTCATCAATGGGCTCTGTGAGACTCACGTTAAACAGAATGAGGGGCATTGCGAATTTGTTCCGCACCACCAGCGAGCGTTTTCTTTCCAGCGGTTCACCCTCACCGCCTTCTTGCGAATTGGTCACAAATCTGGTGGCATTCCTGTCGAAGGAGAGCCCTCCATGGAAGATTTCTGCTCGCACCAGCACTGTAAACGGCTGATCCGCACCAGGACTGGAACTGGACTGGTTACTGTTGATCACCAGCAGATCGTTGATGGTTTCGTCGCCTTCGAATAGGCTGGCATTCAACACTATACTTGTGTTGTTTGCGTCAAACGAAAGACCCGGAATCTGGCGAAGGTAACTGCCGAAGAGTTGGCGGCTCTCGTCGTCTCGAACATCCAGCTTGAACTGTAATGCATCCGGAGCATTTAAAGTGGCCACACGGCCAAAGTCTGCCAGTGGATTGCGGGCGTACGCAGAATGCCGTGGCAGGATCTCAAATTCGACAGGAATAACCAGGACGTTCTCCTGGCCGAGATCCAGTTCCTGTTCTGCGATCTTGATGCGTATATAGGCGCTGTGATTGCCAGCTGTGCGGCCGTGAAAAGATATCCTAATGACCGGCTTTAAAGTGTGTGGCGGAATCTCCCACAGATTTTGTGGGCCCTCCGAGCCACCGCTGGGCAACTCTAATTGAAACTCGCCGCCGCTGCTGTATATCTAAAAGACATGGTTATGAGTATTATAACTAAAGAGTGTTGATTAAACAATACCTCAAGTATCTGCAGCGGCCGCTCGTGCGGGTTGTACATGTGAATCTCTGGCGTGAGTGTCGCATTCATGGGCGCTTTGATGCCCACCAATGGCTTTAGGCGGTACGGGCACTCACTGCCCTCGCCCTGTACCGCCAACTCGGCCTGGCCGAAGGAGGTGTGAATGAGAAGGTCGGCGGCAATGGCGCCCAGTTGCCGCGGTAGGAACACCACGTTGAAAGTGGTATTGCCTTGCGGCGGCACCTCTCTCGTGCCCAGGAAGCTGCTGTAGAACGCCGAACTTGGTCCGGCCACCGCGTTCAGCTGGAGCGTTCGATTGGAGTGCTGATTGAACAGTGTCACCGTCTGAGAACGCGCCTGGCCGACGGACCACGTTCCAAAGTCTAGACGGGACGGCACAAGCCGAAGGTCCCCCAAATCGTGGATTGGTGCCTCGTGCAACCCAAGGAAAGTCTCCTGCAGGACCTTTTCACCTTTGGCGCCCAAAGTGAGAAGGCAGATTAGGATGAGCAGGATGGGTTCTGCGAATACTCGCAAAAGCGGCCTCATCTGGACTTGTGTGGGCATGGCGTGCGTTCCCTTGATCCTGGGATGCTGTGTGTGTGTGTGTTCGTGTGGGCGGCGATGACGCTGCTCCTTGTAACCGACTTTCTGTCCAGCTGCTAATCTAAATTGGAGTTTCCTTGGTGCTGGGCTTTATTTATATTATCCAATATCGCTGGCCAAAAATTATTATCGCTATTCGGTGTGACCGGCGTGGAATAGATAAAACATACCATCCGGCACTCCGAAATACTAATCATATGATCATTTTAAAAATATACCATTAATGCAGAGAATCCTTTTTTAAGGCGCATCAGGTGGCTACATAAATTGTTTGATTTCTTTTTTAATTTTTATTAATGGAATCGCGTGATAGTTTCGACATGATCTGCCCATGATTATTCGATTTCAGTTGTCTTGCTAGTAGTTTTATTTAATGGCATGATATTAAATAAAACATTGTTTTTTAGCAGATTATTAAAATAATGATATATATATATATATCAGAAACGAGATATATTCAATTTGTGTACCATAAAAGTTATTAATACTGGGAGCCTAATATTCAGAGCCTCCCGCATCCTTTAATATGACATACTGTTGCGCAGTATTTTAAAACGCGCCAAAAAGTATGCTGGAAATAAAATGAATAACAAAATGTATCGCCATGTATTCGAGGGAAAACAGTGAAAGAGCTATCGAAACTTGGCCATCGCTAGCTAAAGAAACGACAACCAAAAGAAAGTTGCAGTTTAGTTTACGTGTTAAAATTAATCGCAGGTCGTGAAGCTGATTTAACTAAAGTGAGTGCCCCCGTCGCCCGTCAATATACCCGCGTATATACACCCACAATTTCATTGAAAAGTGACGAGTACAACGGAAAACATGACCAAATGAAATTTCGCACAGATCGTTCGGCTTGCTCCACGCACTTACACACACTTGCATTCGCTCACAAACACACACACACTCACACACTAAAATCACATATTCGCTGAATATTGCAGAAATATTAATGCGAAGATTAACAGCTATTTGACCCACGAACGGTGATGCAACAGCCCTATTGATTTTGCCCACTTTCACCGCTTACAACATTTTAGTTTGGGGTCGGTATCGGTTTCGCATTTAGTTTTTTAGTTTCACCAGCAGGACAGCCAATTTGCATACGCATCGGCAAGGCGTGAACTTCGTTTCCAGATGTAAATTAGATCGTGTGTACTTGCAAAGTCATCAGCCCCCTTTAAAGTGCGCTCTTTATCGAATTAGATTCCCTGGCATTTCCGATTTGCTTAGCCATTGGCTCTTTATGTATTTTTGGGAGAAAGTTCGGCCCTCAGCCAAAGTGACCCACTGACTTGACTAACTAGGCTTGATGTCCAAGCTGCAATGATATGTTGATAACCGGTTCTGCACAAGGTGCTTCCCCCCAGCCAACGCAGGGTCCAGGGCCAGATCCCGTTGCAGACCTAATCTCTGGGAAACAACCATCTGGTTGAGCGAGAGCCATGTACACATACTATCAACACACAAGCCGAAAATTCTAAAGACCCGAAGCCGTTGGAGTCGCGAAGCTTGAAAGCCGAGGCTGCGCAACGAAATCGAAAACAGAATACGCCTGTTGCTGGCTCATTTTCATGGCTGGTGCTGTCGCGCATTCGATTTCAGTTTACTCCCAGACCCGACGACGTGCAGGTTGATTAGCTAGCTGCCCAGCCTGTAGCTACCCAAAAGCTGAAGCCGCCCAGCACGCACACTTTGAAACGTACTCGAAACCTATTGCACCTGCACACAGTCGCGCTCTAATCAATTCTAAGTAAATAAATCAAAGTTTGAAAGTACAGGCAAAGTCAAACGGTACGCGCGAACACACGAGACCCTCCTTTATTTGTTCTTGAAAGAAGGCTGTATTAAATCTTAATTGATTTGTTTCTTATGTTTTTTTATATATATTTTGTAGCTTCATCATGTCGGCGAAAGCAATCACCGAGGCCTCCGGCAAGGACATCCTGAACCGCCATCTCAACACCCATGGCGCCGACGCGGCCACTTGCCGTTTTGCCACAGTAAACTCCACGACAGATTGGTCCAAGCTCGCTGTTGACCATCCCTGGCTGCTGACCACGGTGAGTGCCAGTTAAAAATAGCCGCGGAACTCGACGATTGCGAATCAGCCGATATGTAGGAACAACAATTGGGCCAGCAACAACAAACGCTCGGCGGGATTGTCATTGAACTTGACCTCGTGGTGGACGCTTCAACCACCACGCCGATGCCGAATGACTAAGCGCGGCTCCTGATAAGAGCGAATTGTGCGCCAGTCGGTCGCGCGAGTTGATCGCTGGAATCTGCGGAGTAGACGGACGGACGCGGGCGCAGACAGACAGCTCACCCCATGGCGCACTCTGGTTTTTATCAGATTGCCGGAGCCCCAGTCGTAGGTCGCGTGGCATGGCGTGGTCTTGGCCCGTTTGGTTATCCGCCGGCGGATCAGGCTCACCTCATTTGCGAACACGATAAGCGTGCGTGGAGATTGGGATTCTCGATCACGCAGCTATCTCTGATTGACCTTCCGATCGATAGTGGAAAGTTTGGCTGTAGCCATGTACTTATCTTGAGCACTTATTCAGGTTGAGTGGGCAATACGAGGAAGCAAAATTGTTCCGCGTTTTATTTAGGAAACCTTTATCATCGAAATCCATATGTTCGAAATCTTATCATCAAGTTATATGTTGATTTTGGAGCGTCCCAATTTATGGGCCTTACCTAGCATTGTTGCGCCGCCTGAATTTCTAAAGAATAATTTCAATTCAGATTTGCACGTACTGCAGGAGTTTTTAAAGTGGCGAAGTGTGGTTGAGTCGAGTGGGGGATTCAGGGACTACTCTACCATCTTTCAAACAATTTTCGCAAAATAATATGTTCCATTGAAATGCGATTAGTT
Organism: Drosophila sechellia; assembly: GCF_004382195.2. Taxonomy (NCBI): domain Eukaryota; kingdom Metazoa; phylum Arthropoda; class Insecta; order Diptera; family Drosophilidae; genus Drosophila; species Drosophila sechellia. The sequence goes on along the minus strand of NC_045950.1, from coordinate 12,078,165 downwards.
AACACTTATCTATAAGTTGTTTGTTGACTTTAGAGGGAGCGTCCCTATACTAAGTCATAGTATTCTAAAGGTAGGATTGTGAAACTGTCATCATCAGGAAGGTGTTTTAATTTATGCCATGTAGATAGAAAGTTTTAGCTTTTTTATTTATAAATTCTTCGTTTCTGATTTATAGTTTATTAATAGCCTTATTGTCTTGTTGTCACCTTTTTTGTTTGAAGTGCATAATACTTTTATTGCGTTACTGATTAAGATGTTTACCCCACTGAATCCAACAATCACACACAATATAACTACCTATATATACATAAGTAAATGCAGATTAGTTGCCTGGATTTCACTTAGCTATTTAGTTTAATATTATTTACTCGTAGTTTTTTATGCAATTATGATAGAGCCAAAATTCAGTGAGCAATAATAGGAGTTCTTTCGACTTTAATTACACGACAAAGTGAATCGCCTGATGGACGTCTCGGATGATATTTCGTAGTCGGACTGTTTGCTCAATTTACACTCGTACGATCTTCTAATAAGCATATGAGATGTGTTTTTGTGTGGGCTTAAGTACAAGTTCGGGTAAGGGTACGAGCACTGGCATTGGCATTGTCATTGCCAATGACGCGGGAACGACCCCTGATGTTATCGGCTGATCTTTTCGACAGATGCTGATCGTTGGAACCGGCTTTTTTACTGACGCGCCGAGATCAGAAGGCACAAGTTCAACGATTTGTCGCTTATTTCATTTATATTTAGCATACATTTAATTATCACCATCCTTTGTTGCAGCCGCTGGTGTGCAAGCCCGATCAACTTATCAAGCGCCGTGGAAAGCTGGGACTAATTGGCGTCAAGAAGAATTTCGAGCAGGTGAAGCAGTGGATTGGCGAGCGCCTCAACAAGGACCAGAAGATCGGAAATGCCGTGGGAAAGCTTAGGAACTTTATCATCGAGCCTTTTGTGCCCCACACGGATGTGAGTTCTTAAATGGTATATTTTGTGTATATATGTATACTTAACAGAATTACATCTCATCCAATAGGCTGAGGAGATGTACGTGTGTATTTACTCGCACCGCGCCGCAGACACTATTCTTTTCTACCACCAGGGTGGCGTGGATATTGGCGATGTGGACGCTAAGGCCGTGAAGTTGGACGTACCTGTGAACTCGTCTCTGTCGTTAGCCGACGTGAAGAGCAAGCTGTTGAAGGAGGTCAAGGACGCGGGCACCAAGGAGCGCATTGCCAAGTTTGTCAGCGCCTTGTACACGACCTATGTAGACCTGTACTTCACATATCTGGAGATTAACCCTCTGGTGGTGACAGCCGACAATTTGTACATCTTGGATTTGGCGGCAAAATTGGATTCGACAGCTGATTTCATCTGCCGTCCCAAATGGGGCGAAATTGACTATCCCCCTCCGTTTGGTCGAGATGCATATCCCGAGGAGGCCTACATCGCCGACCTGGACGCCAAGAGCGGAGCTTCGCTGAAGCTGACGATCCTTAATCGTAATGGTCGCATCTGGACGATGGTGGCGGGCGGTGGCGCCAGTGTCATTTACTCGGACACCATCTGCGATTTGGGTGGAGCCTCCGAGCTGGCCAATTATGGCGAATACAGTGGAGCTCCATCGGAACAGCAGACGTACGAGTACGCAAAGACGATTCTCAACCTGATGACCTCCTCGCCAAAGCATCCCGATGGCAAAGTGCTGATTACCGGAGGTGGCATTGCGAACTTTACCAATGTGGCTGCGACCTTCCAAGGTGAGAGATTGATACCGTATCTTATCAGCGATCAATCTAAATGTAATACTCTGTGCAGGCATCATCACCGCCCTGCGCGAATTCCAGCCGAAGCTAGTCGAACACAATGTATCGATCTTTGTGCGACGCGCTGGACCCAACTATCAGGAGGGTCTTCGAAAGATGCGCGACTTTGGCAGCACCCTGGGAATCCCACTGCACGTTTTCGGACCCGAGACCCACATGACCGCTATTTGTGGAATGGCTCTGGGCAAACGACCCATTCCTAAAACGGCAAGTGTTGAGTTCTCGACGGCAAACTTCCTGCTGCCCGGTGGACAGCAGGCGCAGGCCGATCTCAAGGCGGCCAGCGATGCCTCTGAGGCGTTGGGCTCCGGTTCCGGTAAGTAGAGCGGAATGAATTGTGAAGTAGTTGGGTGATGTATAAGTTTGTGTGCGGCTAACCTGGGATTTCACTAGTACATTTTAGCTGTAATTCAATGAACTTTTTGTATCCCGCTAGGAATTGCAATGCATAGATCGACCTCACTTATCTGATCTCTCTCTTTTCTCTCTTTGTATTTTGTATGTTTGCATTGCTCGCCCTCGACTACAACGACAACGAAATTTGTCGCCACACTCACCAAAAAATTATAAAAATATCCACATAACCTCCACCAAATTATTAACAAAACCAAATATAAAACAAATTTGAAATGCTCGTTTGGCCAACCGATCTGCACTTGATCTGATCCGATTCTGCACGGTCTGATCCTTCATAACCCCGTGTTCGTGTAATGTGTGTGTTTGTGTATCGTACTGGTTTGTCAAACTTCTACACGTCCTGATCTCGCTCTCTGCTCCTCCATCATCATCCAATCGATTCCCGACATCGATCTCGACTCGTTTTTCGACTCGTTCCATTTGGGATAGCTCTGAGCCCGACCGCAGCTAAACCGATTAAACTACCACCTATCTCAGCAGATGAGGCCGACAGCGCGGGCATTTCCGGTGCTCAGCGCAACGGATCTAGTCTGAACCGAAAGTTCTTCTCCAACACCACCAAGGCGATTGTGTGGGGCATGCAGCAGCGGGCGGTGCAGTCGATGCTCGACTTTGACTTTATCTGCAGGTTGGTCAAATTCTCGTTATAAATAACAAGCCCCCATACCATATACTTATAATTGCTTATTCTCTCAGACGCGATGAGCCTTCTGTGGTGGCAATGGTATATCCTTTCACCGGCGATCATAAGCAGAAGTACTACTGGGGTCACAAGGAAATTCTGATTCCTGTCTATAAGAAAATGTCGGACGCCATTCATAAGCACAAGGAGGTTGACGTTATGGTCAACTTTGCTTCCATGCGCAGTGCATACGAATCGACGCTAGAGGTGCTCGAATTCCCCCAGATCCGGACGGTGGCCATCATCGCTGAGGGAATTCCGGAAAACATGACTCGCAAGCTTATTATTGAGGCGGATAAGAAGGGAGTGGCAATCATTGGACCAGCAACCGTGGGTGGCGTTAAGCCCGGTTGCTTTAAGATTGGCAACACCGGCGGTATGCTGGACAACATCCTGCACTCTAAGCTCTACCGTCCAGGCAGTGTTGCGTACGTTTCGCGATCCGGAGGAATGTCCAATGAGCTGAACAATATTATCTCAAAGGCAACCGACGGCGTGATTGAAGGCATTGCCATTGGAGGAGATAGGTACCCAGGCTCCACCTTTATGGATCACATTCTGCGGTATCAAGCCGATCCGGAGACCAAGCTGATCGTCCTTCTGGGAGAGGTTGGTGGAACCGAGGAGTACGACGTTTGTGCCGCTCTGAAGGACGGACGTGTTACAAAGCCTCTGGTGGCCTGGTGCATTGGTACCTGCGCCAGCATGTTTACTTCGGAAGTCCAGTTTGGACATGCCGGATCCTGCGCAAACTCCGATCGAGAGACGGCAACAGCCAAGAACAAGGGCCTGCGAGATGCCGGTGCCTACGTTCCAGATTCGTTCGACACGCTGGGTGAACTCATCCACCACGTGTACGGCGAGCTGGTAAAGACTGGTCGAGTAGTGCCGAAGGAGGAGGTGCCACCACCAACTGTGCCCATGGATTACTCGTGGGCCCGCGAGCTGGGTCTTATTCGCAAGCCCGCGTCATTCATGACGTCGATCTGCGACGAGCGCGGCCAGGAACTGATCTACGCAGGAATGCCGATCAGCGAGGTCCTTAGCAAGGACGTCGGTATTGGCGGAGTGATTTCACTGCTATGGTTCCAGCGCTGCCTGCCTTCCTACGTGTGCAAGTTCTTCGAGATGTGCCTGATGGTCACTGCGGATCACGGTCCCGCAGTTTCTGGGGCTCACAACACCATTGTGTGCGCCCGTGCTGGAAAGGACCTAGTGTCCTCAGTCGTTAGCGGTCTCCTGACCATCGTAAGTTAATTCATCCACATTTCCATTTGCAAGTAAGACCAACTCTGCTTTAACCTTTAGGGGGATCGATTTGGAGGCGCTCTGGACGGATCGGCTCGACAGTTCTCTGAGGCATACGACACCAACCTGCACCCAATGGAGTTCGTAAACAAGATGCGCAAAGAGGGCAAGCTTATCCTGGGTATTGGCCACCGTGTAAAGTCCATTAATAACCCCGATGTGCGTGTGAAGATCATTAAGGAATTCGTGCTGGAGAACTTCCCGGCGTGTCCACTTCTCAAATACGCCTTGGAGGTGGAGAAGATTACCACCAACAAGAAACCGAATCTTATCCTCAATGTGGACGGTGTGATAGCCACCGCATTCGTGGACATGCTGCGTAACAGCGGCTCATTTACCAGGTGAGCGAACGGCGCGTGTATTGAACTTAAGAACAGCAACTAACTAACTGCTAACTTACTTGCACTTTCAGTGAGGAAGCACAGGAGTACATAAATGTCGGCGCAATCAACTCGTTGTTCGTTCTGGGCCGCAGCATAGGATTTATTGGCCACTACATGGACCAGAAACGTCTCAAACAGGGTCTGTACCGTCATCCGTGGGACGACATCTCATACGTCATTCCCGAGCAGTACAACTAAGGCGTGCAGATGGAGCCGCGAAGATGTTATATATATATTTACGTACATACAAGCATATATATTATTCGGAAATGATGTTAGGCAAAGTGGTCACCCGCTCCACTGGCTGGAAGGATCCATTGCGGTCTATCCGCTCATGTGACTCTCCCCAGATCCCTTTCCCTCTCACTTAACCTGCATTTAAAGTTCTTAAGTTACCATCATTACCCCCGTTGTTTTTGTAAGTGCTGCGTGTCCGGAGCCCTTTGGGGTTTTGGAATCTAGACCTAGTGAAATCTAGTGCTCCGAGCCGCGCAACACACCAGTACCCCCGGCATAACATTATTTGATACTTTTATACTTTAGTTTGGATGCTCACAATTGTCTAGACAACAAGAGAATAAATTGTTGCAAAAGCTTATTTTTATTTTCGTCACCCTTCCTTTACTATTTGTTCTTTAAATCCCACGCTTCCTTTGCCAGCATCTCGAAGAGAAACGGACACTGCACTAGTTCCTGCAGCACTGAAGCACATTTATTTATAAACAATTACACGAATATTTACAATGCACAAAAAATGAGAGGCAGCCTTGAGGAAATGCAATTTCCCTCGCAAAGTTTGCGTCTTTAAAAATTCACCGCAATTAAATCGCACAAATGCTTTGACTAACTAAAACAATGAATTGTCTTTTGTCTCGAGCAGTTTAATTTACTGAACAATTAACAAATTGGAAACGCACACACAACTAAGCGTAGAATCTCATTAAAACCAGGAACCCCTTAACCACCAGACCACCTCGGAAAGTGGCTTCTATCTCATGCGACGCATTCTGCGATCCATCTTTTTTTGCTTTTTCTCGTCCACCTGGGGATTATCGTCCTGGGCGTTGCGCTGCGACAGCCACGGCTGGATGATGGAGCCCCAGAGCATCCATCCAGCTCGGACGGGCGCCAAAAGCAGCACCAACCAGAAGTAGTTTGAGATGAGGGCCAGCAGCAGGGTGCCGGAAGTAAGGATGATCAAATCCTTGACGTTTCTGCAGGGAGAATCATGTGTAAGTGGATTGCTTCAAAGCATCAGTGGGTGCACTTACTCCGCGATGCCGCCTTCCATATTTAAGTCGTTGCCGGAGTCCAAAAGAGCACCGCTCTCAGAGTATTTGGCCTGCGACATGAACGCCATAAACTGGTAGGAGCTCCCCAGGATCAGCAACGACAGAATGTGCATAAACTAATAAAGAACGAGAACCTGATGATTGAGTTCATTGAGGGGGGTTTTCGGCGGCCTACCACTGAGGTTTTGGTGACTTCAAAGACAAGGAAACTGAGGAGCAGAGCGGGTGCAGCGCATCCAATGGCCATGTTCCGGTAGAAAGTCAGTGTAGTTTTGTTTTCCTCCACGATTTGCTTGGCGCCCTTCGTGCCTTGTTTACCCTTTTGTTGGGGCTGGAAGTTGGAAAGCGGTTTTATGTAATCCTCGAGAGCGTTATCCCTGTGCTAGTTACACTTACAGCCATGGTGGGATTGCCAGTTGTGTGTCAGCTATTTCAAAATCTAAAATCGGACCACTATTTACGTGGCGACGTCTTCAACTGAACAAAAAGGTGTTGAAACGACAGTGTTGTGAAACGTGCGCATCATTTATGATAAGCATGGCCGTAGATAGAAAGTGGTATAAAGGGTATTGCCTTTAAAACTGTAATGAAAAGGTGCTTAAGCTATTTAATTATTTTAATTTGCTCGTACATTATTTATTACAAATTGTTGCACATACAATATATTCAATCTACGCCCATGGTGCTGGCTAATTTAAAATATAACTTGCCATTCACAGCGAAACGGCAAAACTGCTGCTGGGCCCTCAGCCAAACAATCGACCTTTGGATTTTGGATTTGGCTTAATTTCGTGTTTTAGCTGCCCCACGAGCTGTGCGGTCACAACATGAATATGGATCAACTGGTGCAGTTGAACAATCAGGCTGGCGGACGGGACAAGATCGCCCGACTCATTCAGTATGCCTCGCGTGCAATGTGGGACTCGCTGGAGTCCGCCAATTCCAGTCCCGCGCTTGTGGACAACTTCAAGACGATTGAATACATCCTGAGCACATTCCGAAAATGTAGGTATTCTAATGCACCCCACGAACACGAAGCTAATCGCATTTCAACTTAGTACTCCGCTTTGGCAAGTGCGTTGATGTATTCTACGGCGCTCTGAAGACCATTCACCATCCGGATCTTAACATCCGTGTGACGCTCACCTTGAGCAAGCTGTCACAATCGCTGTTCCTCTTCGCCGACCACTTCCTCTGGCTGGCCAGGACGGGACTGACGGCGGTGAACGCCAAGCGCTGGTCCAACATCGCCAATAAGTACTGGCTCTTCTCGATCATCATGAACCTATGCCGGGACTTCTACGAGATCCTGAGAGTACTGGACCTGCATCGATCTGGTTGCAAGGGCGGCATCTCACGCTGCCGCATCCCTACGAGCATCAACTCGCCGGAGGACTTCAAGCGCCTTGCCCTGCAGTCCTACGTGCTAATGCAGGGACACAAAGATATTGTCGTGGACACGGTGAAGAATGTGTGCGACTTCTTCATTCCGCTGACCGCTCTGGGTTACACAAGTCTCACGCCCCGGACAATAGGACTCCTGGGGGCAATTTCATCGCTGGCCGGACTCTGGGCTCTGCTGGAACCGAGGGCCAAGCTAACGCCTGCATAACACCTGATATTGAAAACCTTGTAGATAAGGGACTGTATTTCCTTGCATCTATTTTAAGTGTTGTATGTATTGTATTTGTATTTGTATTTGTGCTTGGATTAAGCTGAATGATAAACGAACGATTTTATTAAACCGCCACCTTGCTTATCCTCACTCTGTCAGCGCCCCTGGGCGAATGGCAAACAGCTGACGCCATCTCCGCGGACGCGAATGGCATATTGCTAGAGTAGTGTTTTTTTGCTACGCGTTTGCTGTTTATCAAACGCCTTTTGGCTAATGGTCCGCAGTCCGGTGGCGTTATCACGGAATTGACGAGACCGATGCGTCACCTGAGCGTGGGCTGCATACGGACACCATGAACTACTCGTACTCCGCGCTGTCTCCCGGCGGTAGCGGAGGATTCGGTGGCGTCGACCAGCACAACCGATGTTGCGGAAACAAGGCCTGGTGCGTCAAGGACATCTGCGGCATTGTGTGCGTGATCATGACCTGGCTGCTTATCCTGTTCGCCGAATTCGTGGTCATGCGGCTGATCCTCCTGCCTAGCAACTATACCGTCTTCAGCACCATCAACATGATCATATTCCAGGCACTCGCCTTCCTGGCCTTCGCCTCGCACATACGCACAATGCTCTCGGATCCGGTGAGTTGCTGGCCAGTCTGGCCATGTACTTCATATTGCCTTATCTATGTATGTAGGTGGCAAAAGTGCCTAATGAGCATGAGCTTCGAACATTATTTTTCCTATATTTTCGGTATATATGTACAAATACATACATATATTTATAAAAAGTATAAGATTTATATATTTATTTATAAATTATTATATCTTAATTATCATGTGCTCCATTAATTATAGGGCGCTGTACCGCGCGGAAATGCCACCAAGGAGATAATCGAGCAGATGGGCTACCGTGAGGGTCAGATGTTCTACAAGTGCCCCAAGTGCTGCAGCATCAAGCCGGAGCGGGCTCATCACTGTTCCGTCTGCCAGCGCTGCATCCGCAAGATGGATCACCACTGTCCGTGGGTGAACAATTGCGTGGGCGAGAACAATCAAAAGTACTTTGTGCTCTTCACCGTAAGTACATCTCTTTTACCTCTTTCAATCGCCCAGTTAATGCCTCTTCTTTGGCTGTCGACTTGCAGTTCTATATCGCTTCGATCTCCGTGCACACGCTCTTCCTGGTTCTCACCCAGTTCGCGGAGTGCGTGAAAAACGACTGGCGCACCTGCTCGCCGTACTCTCCGCCGGCTACTATATTCCTGCTGCTCTTTCTCACCTTCGAGGGCCTTATGTTCGGCATATTCACCATCATCATGCTGGCCACTCAGCTGACGGCTATCCTAAACGATCAGACGGTGGGTGCTTTGCTGGCTCTCTCTCTGCACGTAATTGTACGGATAACATACTCGCATTCCTCTCTCCAACAGGGTATCGAACAGCTGAAGAAGGAGGAGGCTCGCTGGGCGAAGAAATCGCGCCTCAAGAGCATCCAGTCGGTGTTTGGACGCTTCTCGTTGGCCTGGTTTTCACCATTCACGGAGCCCTCGTGCCGCACAAGATTCAACTCGCACTTCTATTCGGTCTGAGGAATGCGATTGGAATGCGGATTAGCTTAATCGAACAATACTAACCAACTAACAAACGTACAAGGCAACAAGTTATTGCTACTTGTTGCGCATCTGAGTGCAATTTTGTATTTTGCAATTGCTATTTTTCGATCAATTGTCAACTATATATTTACTACAAATCGTACATATGTTTGTGTGTGTTTAGGCCTAAGCGAAGGAATTAAATATCCATTTCCGTGGCCGGGTGAAGATGTGTACTTACCTGACAGCCCTACTAAATGCCTTGTGTACATTTTGTATTTATTATCAAGTGAGAGTCGCCGTGCCAGAAGACATGCGCCGCATCTCTGATCATCCTCAGGAGAGCTTGCTCTTTCTCGGGGCAGCCAAAATTATACGACATGGACAGGCGAGGCTACTGCTGCTGCTGCCGGTGCTGGTGCTGATCTGTCTGCTCAGTTCAGTTCGGTTCAGTCTGAGAAAAACGATCGGAGATCCAGGAGGTGTCTGCTGGACGTGGTGTGCGCCATTCGAACCGAACGCCGATGCTGTGTTGTACATATTGTTTATATATAGAAAGATAGAACATCGCTGTGTTCCCAAAGTGTGAGTGTGTGTGTGCGAGTGTCTGGTGGATTTCAAATTGGAATTGGAAGAGGAATACGTGTGTATATGCGCTGCACCATCAGCAGCAGTTTCAAATAATGCCACTGGCTGAATATATGAATATATCCTAATTACACATTTTCCGATCCATTGTGCCCGACGAATACGCGTAATTACCAGCGGAAAATTTCATTTCAGTGAATCGGAAACGGAAAAAATTCAAATTTTTACCGTCGTTTGTGTGCGGCGTTTGTTCTAAATATAAATAATAAAAATAAAAAAAAAATAAATCGCTTTCGGCTAATGCCGCCTCGAAAATACCCATCCGACAATACTGCGCCCTAATCCTACACAGCAAGTCCTGCCAGTCCCATGCCAAAGTGGCCCGGTTTCGGCTAATCGGCTAATTATATAGTGAGACCTGAGACCCGAGCATGGAGAGATCGCCAGCAGCCAATGCCGCGGGTAAGCATCATCCGTCCAAGTGCCCAGTTCTTGGTGCCCCGGCGCCGGGAAAGTGAGAGAATCTCCTTTTTTTTTGTAGCTCCCGGTTCCCGGTTCCGAACCGAGTACTTAATGGCTATTTGTGGTGCCATGTATTTTTATGGCCAGGCACGGGCTCCGTCTCCGTTTTTCTCCCCATCTCCTTCATGGGCTCTTGTACGGCCACAGTGCGGTTACGTAATTGTGAAATGTGTATGAGAAATTTTCATAATTGTACATTGGAATATGCGCTGGTCGGGTGTCACTATCGTGTCCGCATCCCGGCGAGAAGCGAGCCATTCCCAATTGCCTGAATACTATTCGTGAATCACATTTGATTAGGGCTTGCCCATGCAGAAAGATTCGACATGCTCGCAAGTAGCGACTGCCGCTGGCGCGTATGAATAATATTTGGAACTATTTTTAGTGAATATTCCGAATACTCGATGTTTTTGTGCAGGGTATGGGCGATGTGCACGGGACAAACGAGCTCTTCAGTGTAAACACAAACTTTATTAATACAGGAATTATGGTGTTTATGGCATTTGAATTTATAATCAGCGATTGTTGATATATGAGTTAAAGATTTTGGGATGTTTGCTTTGAGTAGTATCTTCGGTTTATGAATCAAATTTAACTAAGAGTTCAGTCTTATTATTTTTAAAAATTAAACCAAGTTTCAAAACATGTTTGCTAGTAATTTTGTATTATAAATTATATTTTCCAATGACCAAGAAAGTTGATTGAACTATCGAAAGACAAAATTTGTGGCGTAGGAAACATTTATTTGTATAAACAGAACCACTTAATATCACAAATTAAAAAACATATATATTTCAAAAGCGATTTAAAATAAATGTTTTTGATGTGAGAATAGGATATGTTTGGCTGTGGGTAATCATCGGGTGTTATGTCTGTGCAGTCAGTTGATTACATATGTACTCTGCTTAGGGTATCCTGAATGCGAGTTCACTTTAAAGTTCCGACTCTTTGCCTTCCCTGCCGGCATAACTACATATGTGTGCTCATGTCTGCCCGCGGATGCGGGGCCATTCTTGACATTTCGCAAATATTTATGATTATTTGTTTGGCGGACGGTTTCCTGCGGCATCGTAACTTATAAAGCGATTACTCATGCTTATAATTAACGCACCGTGTTACCCACTTTGCAGAGCCTCCTGGCGAGGATGAGGTGCCAGCAGCGGGCCACCGACCACCGCCTCGCATCACGTTCAGCGAGAACTCTAGTTCCCTGATCCGCTGCATCCCCAACGAACGGGCCACGTTCTTCGTGAAGATCGACTGCGCCGAAGAGGATGAGCCCGAGCTGCTGCCCTTCAAATTCGAGTGGTAAGTCATAAATCTGTCGAGTGAAAATTTATATATATATTTTCCTTGGCTCACCTGTGCACTCGTTCGCGGGTGTGTGAATCACCGTCCTTGCTCCGCGCGTTCTGCCGTGCATAATGCCAAAAATTTGCGCATTAACATATGACTTCTGCGCCAAGGAGACCGATTTGCTCAATTGAGCGGACCGAGAGCACAGATCCACCAAAGAGCAGACCAGCAGCATTAGATGTTTAGGTTCCCAGTTTTCGCTTGTTGCTCTGAGTATTCCGCCGCCATGGGCCATCCAAAAACTCTTGAGCGGCCAGTTCCACATCGACGATCGGCGCATTAACATATCCGTTGCCCAGCGGGCGGACATCAAGAATTGTAGCAGCGGCGGCAGTGCTATACGAAAGTTCTATATATACTCGTACACCACTGCGTATACGTACTGGTTCGTGGAATTCGGGGGTGTGCACGCGGCGTATACTCAATAAATCACCTGCATATCGAAATCAATCAATTGTGCGCGAGCATTCCTGAGGGATGTGGCACCTGGTAGTTGGAGGTGTCCGATCCGCTGGCCGAGTTCTGTAACGAACGTCTAATTATAGCCACATTAACAAATCGCTGGCTGTCGCGTCCGCGGAACTTTCGTCTGCCTTGGATTTCGTTGTTTTTTGGGGGGCAGTGCAGGGTATGGAATATCGGCGATGTGCGTCAAAAACGTTTCCATTTAATGCCCTAAAAGTGTTGAAAATAGTTTTTCTCAAACGAAAACGAAAATTACATAATGCCTACACATAGGTGGAGAGTGCGATCGGATCGGATTGAATCGGTTCAGATGTTTGGCAATATCCGAGCGTGAGCAACAGACAAATAAATAAACCGATACTACTGGGCTACACAAAGGAAACAAGAAACAATTTGAAAATTCTCGAACTCGGGGAAAACGACAGCGAAACAACAAGTTATTAGCGCTCAACATCAAAAACACACGCATCCCAAAAATAAATTGGCAATCGCGTTGTTGTCTAGCTAGCGTTTGAATTATTGCAGTCCGCGGTTTTCGGCTTCGGCTTTTAGTCTATTCGAATAGCTAAGCAAGTTCAAGCATTTATTTATAAACATTCGAAAATATTTTTGTCAATTTTCGCTTTCGCATAGTTCCGATTATTGTTTGTTTTCGGTTTATTGGTTTATTATTGCGGCACATAAACAAATAACTCTTGAGCAGCAAAATGTTTGCACGTGCAAGCTGAGTAATTTGGAAAACGCTTTCGAAAACAGAGAAACGTATGTGGTTTTTTTTATATTTATATATCCCAGAATTTTGACATACATATTCTTGGCGAAGACAGGTGGTAGATTAATGACAATAGGTTAAAATCTTATATTAGTTTTTCTTTATTTATTTCAAAGTATCCACTTTGACGTTTTTGTATTTTTTTGAAACAGAACGATTATTCATATAAAATTAAAGCTGGAGCATCTGAAATGAGTATAACATTCCGAGGGGCTTAAATTGAAAATTATAGTAAATTCAAACGAGTTCTAGCAATCGAAACGAATTTCGGTTAGTGAAATTTGCCTTTAACCGCAACCGATTGCAGTATCGGTTTTAGATTAAACAAAACAAAACGCCATGGGCAACGGATGTTCCAAATGCTGCCAGTGCAATGAGCACAAACAACTCAACGGCACACTCTCCTCGGCCTCGTCGGTCTACAGGAAAAGGTGATCTATTAACTGCAATGGTTTACATAGGGATTCAAGTGCTTCATTTGGGCGCCCTTTTGGGTGATTTAACCCTAATCCTCCATACTTCCAGGAGCCGAGGTGAGATTCCCATTGAGAACTCCGACCGCTTCCGCATCACGGCCACCAGCAATGCCGTCCAACTGGCCGTGGAGCATGTGCAGCGGGAGGACGCCGGCCACTACACGCTGTTCGCCCGGACGAAGAGCCAGGATGTGGTGCGCAGGCACGTCGAGCTCATCGTGGAGGACAGATCCACAGGCGACGATCCGCCGGTGTTCCTGCGCCGCCTGCCCGATCTATCCGTTAAAGTGGGCACCCGGACACGCCTCCTAACCGAAATACGCAGCTCAACAGATCTTAAGGTGAGCATGGAGTCTATTAGGTTTCAAATTATTCAATTACTTAGAACTGCTTGTTATTGTAACCCATATAATAATTGTATTTTAAATTGTTTTATTAATTTATTTATAACTATTTTATTGTTTTCTAGCTCACCTGGTACAGAAATGACCGGAGAGTGTGCGCAAACGACCGCATCACGGAGGTCAATGAGGGCACCTTTCACTACTTGGAGATTAGTCCCGTGACGCTGGACGACGGCGGTCAGTGGATGCTAATGGCGGAGAACTTTGGTGGACGCAACTCCTGCCTGGGAACGCTGAATGTCCTGGTGCCGAAGGCCTACAAAACACCCGAATTCGTGGAGGAACTGCGTGCGGTGCTCACGGAGCAGGGAACCGTCTCGCTGGAGTGCAAGGTGGTGGGTGTGCCCACACCTCATTTGCGCTGGTTCAAGGACTCCAAGGAGATCAAGGCCGGTGACATGTTCGCGCTGACCGCCAACGCAGATGACCCCACCTCGCTGGGCACGTACACGTGTGAGGCGCGCAACTGCATGGGCGTCACCTACTCCAGTTCCAAGGTGCATGTGGTGGGACGTGGAAGTCGCGAGGGATCTCTCAAGCCAGCGGACAGGTGAGCAAGGTTTTCATTACTCATACGCACTGTTGCCGTTAATTTTTTGTTTCTCTTACATTTATTTATTGATATGAATGGCTTATTTAAAAGAGCATTTAATGAGATTCTCATGTTGTACGGATGTTTCTATCTTTCCGCAGCGTGGCAGGCAATGCTCCGCCTCCGATATTCACGAACGAACTGCGAGACATGAGCCTGCTCATCGGGGAGACCATCATTCTCGGCTGTCAAGGTGAGCACTCGGAGTCTAGTGAATCTAGCGAAGATCTCCTGCTGGCACCGGGCCAACGTATTTTTTTTTTTGTTTATCTTCTCTCGGGCACTTGGGCGTGCTGGCGAAAATTGGTCCAATTCTCGCCGGCGCTTGTTGTTTTTAGATCGTGCTCTAGAAACTTGAACTCGATCGCACGGTTCGGAATGCCTCGAATGTTGAGGTGGGTCATCAACATTTGCGATCAAAACAAAACCGCTAATTGCCCGCCAGAGAGAAGAAAAATAAAGACGAAAAAAAGTAATACATATAACGAGAAGCAGAGATCGGCGTTCGAGCAGATTGTTTACATGATCTCACACCTGATCTTTCCTCCATTCCCGCAGTGGTGGTGCCGCCGTGGCCGAAAAGCGTCTGCTGGTACAACGCGAGCGGAAGAGTGGAGACCGCCGAGCGGTACAAGCTGATCGAGGACGGCCTGGGCGTCTACATGATCGAGGTGAAGCCGTCGGAATCCTGCGATGCCGGCGAATGGAAATGCGTGGTGACCAGTTTCGACGGCAGCATGGGCATTTCGACATGTTCCGTAGCCATGGACAGTGAGTGGAGTGCAATGATCCTATATTACTGGACCAGACCTTAACAAAACCTTTATTTTTTTAGTACCTAGGAACTATCGCAAGCCCAGGTTCATGGAGAGTCTGCGCGCCGTGCTCACCGAGGAGGGACTGGTGTCCTTCGAGTGCAAGGTGGTTGGCTTTCCCACGCCCGTGCTCAAGTGGTTCAAGGATGGCCACGAACTGAAGCCGGGTGATGTCTACCAGCTGACGGGCACCAACTCACTGGGCACCTACTGCTGCATTGCGCGCAATTGCATGGGTGAAACCAGCAGCACTGCCGTCCTCACCGTGGAGGACATTCAGAACCAGCTGACCGACGAGGAGAGACTTGTCTTCACTCAACAGAATCAGAACCAAGCGCCAAAGTTTCTAACTGGACTGAAAAGCACGGATGCTAAGATCAACGAACCCTTTCAGTTCAAGGTGGTGGTGAAGGCCACTCCGGATCCAATACTCTCCTGGTTCCGGGACGAGCTGCCCATTGATCCGAACGAAAGATATAACCATTATCGGGGTGAAAACGAAGACTGGCTGCTGGACATCAAGTCCGTGGAGTTTGTGGATCAAGCGGAGTGGAAGTGCGTGGCCGTGAATGATTTCGGCACCAGCATCACTTCCTGTTTCCTAAAGCTGCAGATACCGCGGCACTACAAGAAACCCCGCTTCCTGGAATCCCTGCGAGCTGTGCTCACTGAAGAGGGAGCCGTAAATCTGGAGTGCAAGGTCATCGGAGTTCCTCAGCCCGCGCTCAAGTGGTACAAGGATGGGGTGGAGCTGAAGCCGGGCGATATTCACCGGATTATTTCTGGCCAGGATGGCACCTGCTGCCTGGGCACTTACACGTGTGAAGCGAAGAACTGCATGGGTATCGTGGCCAGTTCGGCCTCGCTTCTGGGCTTCGAGGATGCCCAAAGAAGTCAGCAGCAAAAGAGCGAGCAACATCACGAGAATGAGCTACAAAGGAATTATTCCCTGTCTACTATCCAGGAGGAGCGCACCTCTCAGCTGTACGAGACGCCAGTCGGTGATATAACCATCGATGAAAAGGGCGACGTGTCCTTCTCCTTCGACGGCAAGGAGGTATCGGTTTCACTCTACGAGACTCCCGATCTCACGGAGGAGGAAGCCCTGAAGATTGTGGAGATGTATGCCGATCAAATTTCGGAGCATGTTACTGAGCACAACATCGTCGAGCTGCCACCACTGCGGTTCGTCAAGGAGACCTCGCAATCGGGAAAACTCCTGATGGAAGCGGTGGTCATCGACATTTCACCTGAATACTTTACAGTCGAGGACGATATGCGAACTGAGGCTGATATGGATGACATTTCCATAAACGAGATTACGGTACACGGCTCTTCCGGAAGAGAAGGCCGAGTGGACAGAGAGACCGAGCAGTATGTTCAGCAGTCCTTTGACAAAATGGAGGAAGAACTGTCGCTATCAGCTCCAATTCGAAAGCGAAAAAAGTCCAAGCCCACGGAAACGGATGAGTTCTTTAGCTTATCCAAAGCCTCCGGCAGCCAAGGTGAGGAGGAGACATCCGATTTGCAAACCTTTGCCAGTGCCCAGATGTCCGCATCACAAAAAGCCGCCTCTGGTGCACAGACAAGTCCGGAGAAGGACAAGGATTCAGTGGCACCGCCAAAGCGCAAGAAGTCCAAAAAACCCACAGACACCGATTCCTCCAAGACAACAGAGGATGATGCTCGTCTGCAGGATATTTCGGGAGCAGTGGGAGACGGACTGATGGTAACAACATCCTCCCATGCAAAGGTTGTTTCCGATGAGAATGAGATCAATAAAAATCTGATTGCCCTCGTTCCGCTCGCAAAGTTGCTAAAGGTTATCGACAATCATTTGAGTGCCGTCGAGAATGAGGTGATGGAACAGTCCACCATGATGATGACCCCGTCGGCAGCGGATCAGAGCATAGCCATCATCCGCAACATAATCGAGCCCATCAAGCAAATCGAATCGAAATTAAGGGTATACTCTGGTGAGACCCAAATCGACGCCCTCATCCAATCGATGGATGAGGATATCCGACGACTGCACATGGGTCTCCAGGTCATTGAAAAGTGCGTGGAGATCGACGAGACTGGAGCCACGCTCATCCAACGCACCAGTGTCTGCATCATTGACAGCGTGGCGGAGCAAATGAAGAGAGCCCTGGAAGAGCTGAAAATCGTTAGCAGGAAGTTCGAATCGGAGTGTCTACGAGCCCAAATCGAACTGACTGCCGATGACATCCAACAGGGATTAGAGATCACGCAGGGCACGATTAAATCGCAGGCTCTTCTGCAGGAGGCGCAAGAACTGGAGGCAGCAAAGCATTTTTCGGAAACGGTTGAAAAAATGCAAGAAGTGCCCGATTCCATGTCCTTCGCCACCATATCGGAGGCCAATCTGCCCAGCGAAGCAAGCGCTCTAAAGGACATTTGTCAGCCGGTGGCAAAGATACAGGAAGCCCTGGAGCGTGTCGAAATGGAACTATCGCTGGAGGAGTCCGAGGAGCAAATCTACAAGAAGGTGCACCAAAAGGTGCTGGAGAGCATTGTGGAGCCGATTAAGCAGCTACAATCCACTCTGCAGTCCATTGAAGATAAGACTGAGTCCCTCGCAGGATCCGAGTCAATTGAGCAAAAAATAAACATGGCCATTCTGGATATCGTTACGCCCCCTCTTTTCGAGCTCAAAAAGGGTCTAGAAGTAATCCTTAGTGAAAAATCAGGAAGTGTGGAGGGAGGAATGCTGACAGTTAGCACTGTGGAATCGATGGTGCCCCCCTTGCAGGAGATTCAAAACGGCCTGGCGCAACTGGGCCAAGAACTGGAAAGTGGTCAGGACTCCGTGCCTCAGGAGCAACTGCGATCTGAGCCAGTAATGGGTGTTGCTGATACCCAGAAACTCTTACAATCATTTGCCCAGGCTGTCTTACATTTTGAGACGAACATCGAGAGGATCTCTGGCCGACTCTCCCCCAACGTTAAAATTCGCTTGCTGAACCTAAAAGATGAACTCTCTGCTCTAATTGGCTCAATTTTGGAAAGGGAAATTACCGGACATCATGTTGAATTGCTGGACAGACTAAAGCGACCCGTCGACGAGCTAAACTACTGCTTCCGTCAGACAGAGGTCAAGAATATGACTGGGTCCTTAGCCGACCTGATTGAACCACTGAGTATGCTACAGGAGAACACCCAAAAAGGTCACCAACGTTTGCTAGTCGCTCGGGAACCCGATCAGCAGGCTCTTCAGACGCTGGACAACATACGCAGTCTCATTCGCAACGTGGTCATCGATATAGAAGAGCACGAGTTTAAGATCCTACAGCAAGAGATTCAACAGGATGAGGAGCAAGCGTCACAGCAGCAGGACAAATCTTTTAGCGCACTGCGAAAAGTGCTGGAGACCAAGGTGTCCCTGGAGGAAGCAGTTGGGAACATAGAAACGCTGCAGGAAGCCTTAAACAAAATCAGTGAAAGCCCCAAGGCTTCTGAAAGAGTGAAGAGCTCCTCAAACGAAGCACAAGTTTACCTTCTTCGCATCCTGCAAATTGCTAAAGGACTGGCGACATTTAGTGAGGCAGAGACAACACTCGACGTCAACGAGGCCAATACGACTAGAATTCTCTTCGAGTGTGGCAAAAGTTTTGCTGACTTGGCTAAAGCCCTACACAGTCCCGAATCCCTGACTGAGAGTGAGTTCATAAATGCACTGAATCAGTTTGGTGACATTGTTGGCCAACAAAAGGAGTCTATGGATGAAAAGCTATCCATTGCCAGTCCGCTTTCCAGTCTGATTCATGTGCTCCAAAATCTGAAGCCCCCGCGAGCTTCAATGGAGGACTTATCCACCTTGGATGATGTGTCAGTGCTTAAGTCAGTCGAAGAGTCTTTGCCCACTGATCCGGAAGCGGAAGTGCCTAAAGGTCCCGAGAAACCATCGACTGTTGCTGTCCTACTGTCCGACTTGAACCAGGGAATCACATCGGTTCTTTCGCATAGCGAAGATCCTGACGTTGTTTCCCTATCGGGAACAGCTGCACAGCAGGTACAGGCAGCCCTCGTTAAGATGCAAGAGCTGCAAAGTAGCTTGGCGGTGGTTCAGGAAACCAACTTGGTGGAAGCGGCTCACTCGATGTCAGAGGCCAGTCAACAGGGAACCTTCGCCGAGGCACTCTGCAGCTTGGAGCGCTGTGTTCTTCAGGTGGAGGAGTGCTTGGCCCACAGTGGCGTCGAGAGTTTGACCGATCTTGAATTGTCCAAGCTTAAGACTTTGGCCACTCCATTGCACGATGTGAGGCAATACTGCGAGCAGATCGATGTGCAACTCTTGGAAAATGTCATTGATATATCTACTCAGGGAGATATCTCTGAACTTAAGAGCAGTGGTCATCAGCAAACCGTATCAGATCACATCCAGGAAGTAGCCGTTGTGGAGGAAGAGCCGCAAGTGGAGGTTTTCGATATACAACAAGGTGTCGCCAGTGGCATCAAGCAATTAGAAGCCTGTCTGGAAGTTACCCAGACAGATGCCAATAAAGAGCTACAGCAAGTTGGCAAAATAATGGAGCAACTGAAGTCAGATCTGGAGAACATACAGATCGCCCTTGTCACTGATACCGTGCAACAGGAAACCGTTCTGGCCCAAGCGCAAATAGCTCGCACCATGTTCAGATTGAAGGAGTGCTTGGTGCACACCTATGAATCTGGCTTGGTGGACTCCTTGGAGAACGTAGAGAGTGCCTTTGAAGACATACTGCTTTCGTTACCAATTCTGGAAACTCAGTTGGCCGAGGAAATGTTCGCCAAAATCGAAAAGGCATTCGCCAACTTTGTTGCGTACTGTGAGCGCCCAGAAGCTGTGGACTATCAAAAATTAAAGACTCTAAAGCAACCTATTGAGAATCTAGTAGGTTCCATTGGAGCTGTAGCCGCCCAGCCCACCGTAGATGTCGACAAATCATCTTCGGTTGTTGTTCAGCTTCAGACTAGTCTAATGGCTGCTTTCCGTAGCATAAACGATGCCAGCGAGCAGATTAGTAACGAAGTCTTAGGTGGTCTTTTGAAGACGCAAAGCAGCTTAGTAGCTGTCTTTGATTTTATTGAGGGCAATGACAATACAATTCGTGTCATCGAACTTTTACAGGAAATGGATTCGATCACTGCGGAATTAAAGGCATTGTCCGAAATTCATGTTGAACCCACGGTGCCAATCGATATAGGCATAATTATTGAAAACGTTTCGTCTGGAAAGGCGTTCCTTACCGAAATCGTGGAAGGACTTCGAGCCAATAACCCGACATGTATTCTTTTGCTAGATGAAAATACGGATGACATTGCTCAGTTAGAGGCAACTCTTGTGCAAATAGAGAATGAAATCCTTTCTCAACCTCAACTCACTCAGATAACCACTAAGCAGTTTGCTCTCATAGATGCACTGCAGCTGCAGATCAGTAATCTTCAGGAAAAACTTAACAAACTGAACGTGTTTCTTTCCGAACTTCAAAGTCAATCGGATGTCTCTTCTCCTGAATCTGCGCTGGATACTGACATAGATATTAAAGAAGGATCAGGAAGCCAGGAAGACATTGAGCCCGAGGCTAAAAGACCCAAAATGCTGGAATCCGAGCAACAACTGGATTCTTACAAACAAACCGAAACTCAACAAGAAGTGCCTAAGGAAACGGATGATGAAACCAAGAAGGAGATTGAACCTGAATCAAAACTACAAAACCAAAAAGAGTTGGTTACTAAAAAAGATGAACAGAAGGCAGATAAAGTATCTGAACCTCAAGACAGGGAACAGCAATTGGAAAAAGAGGTGGATGATGCACAAAAACCAACTGAAGTTGTGTCTCAAAAGGCATCCCCTGAAAATATTTTGGAAGCCCTAACGGAAAAATTATCCCAATCTCCTAACAATGCATCGCAAAATGATGAAATTAAAACAATCATGACAGAATGCCAAGATATTTTGGATAATATTGATAATATCGAAAAAGTCTCAAAGTCTATATTTAAGTTAAGAGAGCACATTGTTCATACCTATGATGGCAAACCACCAGAGGAACAGACCGAGAAGGAACTTGTTGAAGAACTTATTGAATCCCTCTTTGAATCCTGTCCAGAAGCCACTGAGCTCGTTATTCAAACCTACATTAAAGAAATTAAAACCAACATTATTTTAACAAAAGCGGCAATTCAACTTATTGACGATAGCAACATGTTCACAAAGCCGTCTCTGCTAGTTCCCAAAATGGTAAATCTCGAAAAACTTTCAGAATTAACTCAAGGGGTGAAACTTGTTGATAAGTCATCGAAAGAAATGATTGACTTGCAACAGAATTTAATGAATATATTTATTATACTTGATGACCTTCTGGATGAAAGAACAGAAAAAATTAATCCGAAAATAGAGGAAATAAAAAAAATATTACTGAGTGAATATGACTATATTGAGAAAAAAGATGGACAACTTCATACTGCTGTGGTTAATGGAAAAATAAAATTAATTACTGAAAAGATTCTTGATATTTGTGAAGAGTTCAAACAAATTATTGAAAGTCAAAACCAAAATAAGGATGCAGCAGGAGATATCAAAAAGTCTGAAACTGAAGATGTCGTTGACCATTCAATACAAAGGAAGATTGAAGAATCCAAGATATCTGAAAAAAAGGACTTGGATAAGCAAGTCCTGGAAGAAAAAGAACTAGAGGCACGTGCTCAAAAACAAGGTGATCAGGATGTCGAAAAGAAGTCCGAGAAGCCAGAAGTATCTGAGGTCGTAGCTGAGAAGATATCTGAAGAAAAGGTTGAAGAACCAAAGAAACCTGAAGTAAAGGACACTGAAGTTAAATCAGAGACAGCCACAGCCTTGGATAAGCAAGTCCTGGAAGAAAAAGAACTAGAGGCACGTGCTCAAAAACAAGGTGATCAGGATGTCGAAAAGAAGTCCGAGAAGCCAGAAGTATCTGAGGTCGTAGCTGAGAAGATATCTGAAGAAAAGATTGAAGAACCAAAGAAACCTGAAGTAAAGGACACTGAAGTTAAATCAGAGACAGCCACAGCCTTGGATAAGCAAGTCCTGGAAGAAAAAGAACTAGAGGCACGTGCTCAAAAACAAGGTGATCAGGATGTCGAAAAGAAGTCCGAGAAGCCAGAAGTATCTGAGGTCGTAGCTGAGAAGATATCTGAAGAAAAGATTGAAGAACCAAAGAAACCTGAAGTAAAGGACACTGAAGTTAAATCAGAGAAAGCCACAGCCTTGGATAAGCAAGTCCTGGAAGAAAAAGAACTAGAGGCTAGTGCACAAAAACAAGGTGATCAGGATGTGGAACAGAAGTCCCAGAAGCCAGAAGTATCTGAGGTCGTAGCTGAGAAGATATCTGAAGAAAAGATTGAAGAACCAAAGAAACCTGAAGTAAAGGACACTGAAGTTAAATCAGAGACAGCCACAGCCTTGGATAAGCAAGTCCTGGAAGAAAAAGAACTAGAGGCACGTGCTCAAAAACAAGGTGATCAGGATGTCGAAAAGAAGTCCGAGAAGCCAGAAGTATCTGAGGTCGTAGCTGAGAAGATATCTGAAGAAAAGATTGAAGAACCAAAGAAAACTGAAGTAAAGGACACTGAAGTTAAATCAGAGAAAGCCACAGCCTTGGATAAGCAAGTCCTGGAAGAAAAAGAACTAGAGGCTAGTGCACAAAAACAAGGTGATCAGGATGTGGAACAGAAGTCCCAGAAGCCAGAAGTATCTGAGGTCGTAGCTGAGAAGATATCTGAAGAAAAGATTGAAGAACCAAAGAAACCTGAAGTAAAGGACACTGAAGTTAAATCAGAGACAGCCACAGCCTTGGATAAGCAAGTCCTGGAAGAAAAAGAACTAGAGGCTAGAGCACAAAAACAAGGTGATCAGGATGTGGAACAGAAGTCCCAGAAACCAGAAGTATCTGAGGTCGTAGCTGAGAAGATAACCGAAGAAAAGATTGAAGAACCAAAGAAACCTGAAGTAAAGGACACTGAAGTTAAATCAGAGAAAGCCACAGCCTTGGATAAGCAAGTCTTGGAAGAAAAAGAACTAGAGGCTAGAGCACAAAAACAAGGTGATCAGGATGTGGAACAGAAGTCCCAGAAACCAGAAGTATCTGAGGTCGTAGCTGAGAAGATATCTGAAGAAAAGATTGAAGAACCAAATAAACCTGAAGTAAAGGACACTGAAGTTAAATCAGAGACAGCCACAGCTTTGGATAAGCAAGTCCTGGAAGAAAAAGATCTAGAGTTTAGTCCACAAAAGCAAGGTGATCAGGATGTCGAACAGAAGTCCCAGAAACCAGAAGTATCTGAGGTCGTAGCTGAGAAGATATCTGAAGAAAAGATTGAAGAACCAAATAAACCTGAAGTAAAGGACACTGAAGTTAAATCAGAGACAGCCACAGCCTTGGATAAGCAAGTCCTGGAAGAAAAAGATCTAGAGGCTAGTTCACAAAAGCAGGGTGATCAGGATGTGGAACAGAAGTCCCAGAAACCAGAAGTATCTGAGGTCGTAGCTGAGAAGATATCTGAAGAAAAGATTGAAGAACCAAAGAAACCTGAAGTAAAGGACACTGAAGTTAAATCAGAGACAGCCACAGCCTTGGATAAGCAAGTCCTGGAAGAAAAAGAACTAGAGGCTAGAGCACAAAAACAAGGTGATCAGGATGTGGAACAGAAGTCCCAGAAACCAGAAGTATCTGAGGTCGTAGCTGAGAAAATATCTGAAGAAAAGGTTGAAGAACCAAAGAAACCT
The DNA here is from genome assembly GCF_004382195.2 of Drosophila sechellia. Classification (NCBI taxonomy): domain Eukaryota; kingdom Metazoa; phylum Arthropoda; class Insecta; order Diptera; family Drosophilidae; genus Drosophila; species Drosophila sechellia. The sequence goes on along the minus strand of NC_045950.1, from coordinate 12,054,286 downwards.
GAAGTAAAGGACACTGAAGTTAAATCAGAGACAGACACAGCCTTGGATAAGCAAGTCCTGGAAGAAAAAGATCTAGAGGCTAGTTCACAAAAGCAGGGTGATCAGGATGTCGAAAAGAAGTCCCAGAAACCAGAAGTATCTGAGGTCGTAGCTGAGAAGATAACCGAAGAAAAGATTGAAGAACCAACGAAACCTGAAGTAAAGGACACTGAAGTTAAATCAGAGACAGCCACAGCCTTGGATAAGCAAGTCCTGGAAGAAAAAGAACTAGAGGCTAGAGAACAAAAACAAGGTGATCAGGATGTGGAACAGAAGTCCCAGAAACCAGAAGTATCTGAGGTCGTAGCTGAGAAGATAACCGAAGAAAAGATTGAAGAACCAAAGAAACCTGAAGTAAAGGACACTGAAGTTAAATCAGAGAAAGCCACAGCCTTGGATAAGCAAGTCCTGGAAGAAAAAGAACTAGAGGCTAGAGCACAAAAACAAGGTGATCAGGATGTGGAACAGAAGTCCCAGAAACCAGAAGTATCTGAGGTCGTAGCTGAGAAGATAACCGAAGAAAAGATTGAAGAACCAAATAAACCTGAAGTAAAGGACACTGAAGTTAAATCAGAGAAAGCCACAGCCTTGGATAAGCAAGTCCTGGAAGAAAAAGAACTAGAGGTTACTGCACAAAAGCAAGGTGATCAGGATGTGGAACAGAAGTCCCAGAAACCAAAAGTATCTGAGGTCGTAGCTGAGAAGATATCTGAAGAAAAGATTGAAGAACCAAATAAACCTGAAGTAAAGGACACTGAAGTTAAATCAGAGAAAGCCACAGCCTTGGATAAGCAAGTCCTGGAAGAAAAAGATCTAGAGGCTAGTTCACAAAAGCAGGGTGATCAGGATGTGGAACAGAAGTCCCAGAAACCAGAAGTATCTGAGGTCGTAGCTGAGAAGATATCTGAAGAAAAGATTGAAGAACCAAAGAAAACTGAAGTAAAGGACACTGAAGTTAAATCAGAGAAAGCCACAGCCTTGGATAAGCAAGTCCTGGAAGAAAAAGAACTAGAGGCTAGAGCACAAAAACAAGGTGATCAGGATGTGGAACAGAAGTCCCAGAAACCAGAAGTATCTGAGGTCGTAGCTGAGAAAATATGTGAAGAAAAGGTTGAAGAACCAAAGAAACCTGAAGTAAAGGACACTGAAGTTAAATCAGAGACAGACACAGCCTTGGATAAGCAAGTCCTGGAAGAAAAAGATCTAGAGGCTAGTTCACAAAAGCAGGGTGATCAGGATGTCGAAAAGAAGTCCCAGAAACCAGAAGTATCTGAGGTCGTAGCTGAGAAGATAACCGAAGAAAAGATTGAAGAACCAACGAAACCTGAAGTAAAGGACACTGAAGTTAAATCAGAGACAGCCACAGCCTTGGATAAGCAAGTCCTGGAAGAAAAAGAACTAGAGGCTAGAGCACAAAAACAAGGTGATCAGGATGTGGAACAGAAGTCCCAGAAACCAGAAGTATCTGAGGTCGTAGCTGAGAAGATAACCGAAGAAAAGATTGAAGAACCAAAGAAACCTGAAGTAAAGGACACTGAAGTTAAATCAGAGAAAGCCACAGCCTTGGATAAGCAAGTCCTGGAAGAAAAAGAACTAGAGGCTAGAGCACAAAAACAAGGTGATCAGGATGTGAAACAGAAGTCCCAGAAACCAGAAGTATCTGAGGTCGTAGCTGAGAAGATAACCGAAGAAAAGATTGAAGAACCAAATAAACCTGAAGTAAAGGACACTGAAGTTAAATCAGAGAAAGTCACAGCCTTGGATAAGCAAGTCCTGGAAGAAAAAGAACTAGAGGCTAGTGCACAAAAGCAAGGAGATCAAGATGGAAAATCTCGAGAAGTTATTATTATGACATTGAAAGATAGGCTCACAGAATTATCTAAAGCATTAGGCTCTAGTGCCGATGAAATTTTGACAGAAAGTCGGGAAATTGTGAATAACCTTGAAGATGATGAAGTAGTGGCAAAACTTTTATTCAAATTAAGAGACCATATAGTTCACACCTATGATGGAAAAAGAGGAAAAGATAATAAAGAAAAAAAACTCTTCGAATCCTTTATTGAATCGCTGTGTGAGGCCTCAACTGAAGCAGCTGAGCAAGTAAAACTCAACTATCTTAAGGAAATTAAAACCAATATGATTTTAACAAAAGCTACTATTCAACTAATCGACGACTCTAATATGTTCACCAAACTGTCCTTATTAATCCCCAAAATTTTAAATTTGGAGAGAGTTGCTGTTAAAATTCAATCAGAAACATATGTTGATAAGTCATCGGAAAAAATGATTAGTTTGCAACAGAGTCTTATGGATATTTTCGTAATTCTGGATGACTTTTTAGATGAGGAGACGGAAGTTTTAAAACCAAAAATTGAAAATATTAAAACTACGTTGCTCAGTGACTATGATTATATTGAAAAAAAAGATGGACCCCTCTTAACGGCTGTAATAAATGGAAAGATTAAAGTTGTTTCCCACAATATCTTAACTATTATTGAAGAAGTGAAACAATTGACTGAAGGACACGCCCAAAAGGATCAAGACGAGAAGCGAGAAGAAAGCCAAGAGGAGGAGGTTAAGGACTCTGAGGCCAAGCCCAAGAAAGCGAAGGTTTTGGAGAAGAAATCAATCGAAGAGGAGAAACTTGGAGACAAGAAAGAAAAACAGACGGAGTCCGCTATTGATAAAAAATCTCAAAAGGCTGAGGTGTCCGAAACTGTCTCCAAAAAGATTACTGATGAGACGGCAGAAGAAAGCCAAAAGGAGGAGGTTAAGGAATCTAAGGCCAAGCCCAAGAAAGCGAAGGTTTTGGAGAAGAAATCAATCGAAGAGGAGAAACTTGAAGACAAGAAAGAAAAACAGACGGAGTCCGCTATTGATAAAAAATCCCAAAAGGCTGAGGTGTCCGAAACTGTCTCCGAAAAGATTACTGATGAGACGGCAGAAGAAAGCCAAGAGGAGGAGGTTAAGGAATCTGAAGCCAAGCCCAAGAAAGCGAAGGTTTTGGAGAAGAAATCTATCGAAGAGGAGAAACTTGAAGACAAGAAAGAAAAACAGACGGAGTCCGCTATTGATAAAAAATCCCAAAAGGCTGAGGTGTCCGAAACTGTCTCCGAAAAGATTACTGATGAGACGGCAGAAGAAAGCCAAAAGGAGGAGGTTAAGAAATCTGAAGCCAAGGCCAAGAAAGCGAAGGTTTTGGAGAAGAAATCAATCGAAGAGGAGAAACTTGGAGACAAGAAAGAAAAACAGACGGAGTCCGCTATTGATAAAAAATCCCAAAAGGCTGAGGTGTCCGAAACTGTCTCCGAAAAGATTACTGATGAGAAGGCACAAGAAAGCCAAAAGGAGGAGGTTAAGGACTCTGAAGCCAAACCAAAGAAATCGAAGATTTTGGAGAAAAAATCAGTCGAAGAAGAGAAACTTGAAGACAAGAAAGAAAAACAGACGGAATCCGCTATTGATAAAAAATCCCAAAAGGCTGAGGTGTCCGAAACTGTCTCCGAAAAGATTACTGATGAGAAGGCACAAGAAAGCCAAAAGGAGAAGGTTAAGGACTCTGAAGCCAAACCAAAGAAATCGAAGATTTTGGAGAAAAAATCAGTCGAAGAAGAGGAACTTGAAACAGTCTCCGAAAAGATTACTGATGTGAAGGCAGAAGAAAGCCAAAAGGAGGAGGTTAAGGAATCTGAAGCCAAGCCCAAGAAAGCGAAGGTTTTGGAGAAGAAATCAATCGAAGAGGAGAAACTTCAAGACAAGAAAGAAAAACAGACGGAGTCCGCTATTGATAAAAAATCCCAAAAGGCTGAGGTGTCCGAAACTGCCCCCGAAAAGATTACTGATGAGAAGGCACAAGAAAGCCAAAAGGAGGAGGTTAAGGACTCTGAAGCCAAACCAAAGAAATCGAAGATTTTGGAGAAAAAATCAGTCGAAGAAGAGAAACTTGAAGACAAGAAAGAAAAACAGACGGAGTCCGCCATTGATAAAAAATCCCAAAAGGCTGAGGTGTCCGAAACTGTCTCCGAAAAGATTACTGATGAGACGGCAGAAGAAAGCAAAAAGGAGGAGGTTAAGGACGCTGAAGCCAAGCCTAAGAAACCTAAGCTTTCAGAGAAGAAATCAATCGAAGAAGAGAAATTGGATGAAAAGAAAGAAAAGCAGACGGAGACTAAGGAAGTTACTCATACCAAATCCCAAACGGCTGAGGTTTCTGAATTCGTTTTGGAAAAGATATCGAAAGAGAACACAGAAGAAAGCCTAAAGGTTGAACTTAAGGACTCTGAGGCCAAATCAAAAAAGACGAAGGTCCTGGAGAAGAAGTCAACCTTCAAAGTGGAACTTAATGAGAATAACCAAAAACAGAAGGAGGACGGTGCTACTAACAAATCCCAAGAGAAGGTTGCCGAAATAAAAACTCCCGAGTCTAAGGACTCAAAGGCTAAATCTAAAAATTCGGCTGCACTGAAGAAGAAATCAGTTGATGAAGAGATACGTGGTTCAAAGGAGCCAAAACCAGATGGAATTCCTGCCGATGAAAAGAGTCACGGGGCTAAGATTCTGGATTCTGTAAAGAATGAAGCTGAGAAAACAGATCAACTTGCAGCAAAGAAACCAAGTGTTCTGGATGAGGATCTAGTTGTTCCAAAACGAAAGCCATATGAGGCTGAACAAATGGCAGATTCTGTTAGCCTGCAAACGTACAAGTCCATGGACTCCGAGTACAAGGACCGAAAGGAATCCCGAAGTGCCAAGCGGAAGCCCACTGTTGACATCCAACTAACCAATCGAAACACCGCGTCTGGCAGCGACCTCAAGCTGACTTGTGGGCTATCGGGTCACGAGATGAATGTGCAATGGTTCAAGGATAACTGCCCCATCGAGAATGGTGCCAAGTACAGGAGAACATTGAACGACGGACTGTCGTGCCTTGAAATCAAATCGGCCGAACTGGGTGACTCTGGCATTTACCGATGCATAGCGTCCAATCAAAATGGAGAAGTCGAAACTAGCTGTCTTGTGACTATATACGAAGCACCTTCAAGTAAATTTGGCACTCCGCCCATATTTACACGCAACATTAGAGGTAAGTGCCAATTGTGCCCCATCTACCTAGTGATCCAATGCCCGAATTTCAAACTTAATTAGTGCTGCATTGCTTTGAATTCGCATTGTGCACCTTGCATTTGCATCTCTAACTATATATGTATATATATAGTATATTTTCGTAGTATATAGCTAGTATATAGGAAACTAGTTCGTAAGGCTAGAATAAGTCGCGTACTTTATGATATGTCGGGCTAGTAGCAATACTTGACTAACAAATCGGTTCGCACTTTCGGTTCGCAAATATGGCAAGTGATCAATGATTAAGGTAAGCGATGCACTTTATCATCGCATTTAAATAGAACCGCCCATTAAAAATAGCTGATTGAATTCGAATGGATGCGGTGCTCACACTTATATAACTTCGTTTACTGACTGCATTCAATTAAAAAGTGCCTGCTACTTAAATAGAATCGCATTTTGGCAATCAATGTTGCATGCGTGTGTGTGTGCGACGTCGGCAGCGAACAAAACAGAATTCGTAAAATTGTTTTTAGCATTAACAATCGATTTTGGGGGACTAGGGATCGATCGATTCGAGAAGAAGGAATGTGTTTTCGAAATTTTCACCACGTTCGGTGACAGTCGTGAATCTTCTTTTGCATCGAACGGACGTCTCACGTCCTAAAAAAAATCTCGATCGAACCGTTGCGGGCTATATATATTGATTATCACAGTCATACATATACGACTCGGACGGATAAAATTCTTTTCGGTTCTCATTTACGAATTATATCCTTCCAAAACCGAAAGAGACCGTACGAAAACGATCCGAAATGGGAGAAACCGAGAACGGAGATATCGAGCCACGGGCCTCCGCCGAACCGGAGGCGGCATCCGCCCAGGATACGCTGCAGGTGCCAACGCAAAAGAAGCGCAAGCTTAAGTCCCCAACCCCAGGAAGCCTTCGCGGACGCAGTGCCACGCCCATTCACGGCCGGAGCCAAACCCCGTTTACGCTGTACATGACGCGGCGCAGTGCCACGCCCTCGACATGGCGCAGCATTACTCCGTTCCTGAAGCGCGAGGAGAAGGAGAAGACACCATTCGAGCTGGGAAGGGATATCAAGAGCCAGACCACCTGCAACATCGCCGTCTTCGATCGCGCCCTCGTTATGGATATTTCCGAGCCGTTGGATGTGCAAAAGCCCGTGCGTTACATAACTTCCGATTTGTCGGTGATCGATCGCGCTGCCGTAATGGATGTGTCCAACGTTGAGGTTATCTACGTTGTGGAGGAATACGAGGAGGTCGAGGAGGAGGAAATCATTGAGGAGGTCAAGCCAAAGAAGAAGGAGAAGAAGGCTAGGAAGCCGCGCGCCCAGCGCAAGTCCATTGACAAGGACATGAGTCCTTCCGCAGCCGAAGATGGCGACGATCTGGGTGACTTTGGCGGCGATGACAGGGAGGACAGCGTTGACCTGGACGACGGCGATGAGCCGGTGAAGAAGGGCAAGAAGAAGGCACCGCCCAAAAAGAAGGAGAAGAAAGAGAAGTCGCCCAGTCCGAAATTGACCTTGAAACTGGAGATCGGCGGTGGCCAGAAGGCCAGCAAGAAGATGTTTGAGCAACAGCAGCAGCAGGCCAAGCCGCCGCCAAAGAAGAGCAAGATGGTGCTCCAGATGGAGGAGCAAGCAAAGGCGGCTGCCAAGGCCGCCGAGGAGGCAGCTGCGAGGGCCAAGCCCAAGGGCGAGACCTTTGAGGAGCGCCAGAAGCGTTTGCAAGCCGAAAAGGAGGAGCAGGAGCGCCTGGAGGCCGAGCAACGGGCCCAGGAAGAGGCTGAGGCGGAGGCAGAAGCGGAGGCCGAGGAAGACGAGGAGGATCCATCTGCCGTCGGCGAGGAGGGTGATGAAGGCACTGAGGCCGGATACGGAGATGAGGATCAGGAACAGGAATATCCTGATGACGAAATCGAAGCCGAGCCTGAAGAGGATACCAAGAAGAAGGAAAAACGTCGCGGCAGCGACTCCTCGGACGACTTTGTCCGCCCCGATCCCCACGAGGAGGAGCGCTGGCAGCGCATTGCCGCCGTCGAGGGCGAGGAGTTCATGCAGCAGATGCGCAAATATAGCCAGGCCAAGCGGATCAGTGAGAAGGAGCGCGACGCCGACTGGCAGCGTCGCCGGGAGCAGGCCCGCAACCCCAAGTTCATCAACTTCCTGTCTGACCGAGCCGTTGAAGCCGGGCAAAGTGTGCGCCTGGCCTGCGCCGTGGATGGTCCGGAGTTGTCGGTTAAGTGGTACCACAATCGCAAGCAGCTGGAGCGCGATGGATGCCATCGCATCATCAATAACAATAACATTCTGGTGCTGGAGGTGCTTAACACCACCATCTTGGACTCCGGCGAATACTCGTGCGTGATCTCGAACCAGAACGATGAGACGAGCTCGTCTTGCATTGTGACCATCTATGAAATTTTCAAGGACGAACCCAAGCCCCCCTCCATTCAGTATATCAAAGGTATTTGTCGGGATTTGTCGCGATTGCTGACCTCCCTAAGTGCTTAAAATTGACCATTTCAGAGTACTATCATCTGCGCGACGATGAGCTGACCATCGAGTGTCACGTGCACGGCTATCCCCGTCCTGTGATCACGTGGTGGCGCGGCTGCTTCCAGGTGAAGCCCAGCTACAAGTTCACCATGCTGGAGGAGGCGCACGGTGTGTGCAAGTTGCTCATCTACAAGCCGGGCAACAAGGATGGCGGTATCTACACGATGAAAGCCATCAATTCCAGTGGCGAGGTGCAGATCAACCACACGGTTGAGGTGGCACGTAACCTGCACTACCACGTACCCGGCATCTTCCATGCCCGCGACAACATCCAGCTAGACAGTTTGAAGCAGGCCAAGAAGGCCATGGAGGCGGCCCTCAAGTCGAAGGCCGACTCCGACCAGAGGCGTGCGGAGGCGGAGGAGGAGCAGGCGCGCCTGCATCCTGTGAAGGCCACGCCGGAGAGATTGGTGCCCGCCAAGCAGAAGCTGGCCTTTGCCACTCAGCTGCGCGATCGCATGGCGCTCGAGGGCTCGACTATTAAGTTTGTGGCCACTGTGATTGGACCCGATCCCAATACCCGCTGGATGAAGGACGACAAGTGGGTAGTTGTTGGTGGCAATATCAAGAACCTGTCCGAGGAGGGCAAGGCCATCCTGGAGGTGGGCAACGTAACATCCGCCGACTCCGGCGTCTACAAGTGTGTGGCCAAAAACGATCTCAGCGAGATCGAGACCTCCTGCTACTTCAAGGTGTACGCGGCACAGGCGGATGGTGATGAATCTGAACCCATTTTCGCCCTACCCCTGCGAGGTATTTCAACCCAATTCTGTAGATATGTGTGTGCTCTGTGGCCAAGTGTTATCGGTTACACGATCCTCAAAAAGACCCCCGTACTTCTGTGTGTCCGACGTTCGGTGTTTTGTTGCAATTGAGGTCGATCGCGTACGAAAATAGCCAAATTGATTGATTGACTTTGTTCTCAGATGTGTATCATGCCTCGCAGAACGATCTGATTCTCGATACGAAGGTTCGCGGCAACCCCCGCCCTGAAATCTCGTGGACCAAGGACCAGATACCCGTGGTGCTCGACGATCGTGTAGTTCAGATTGAGCACTTGGACGGCATTTGCGAGCTGATCATCAACAAGCCGACGATCAATGACAACGGAATCTATGTCTGCACCGCCAAGAACAAACTGGGCAGTCAGTCGACCACCCACACGGTTGTCGTCGACACCACCCACACCTCGCGCAGATCGAGCATCCTGTCCGCCATTGCCATGCAGGAAGGAGGAGGAGGCGGAGAGTCAGTCGATGCCAAGGCCAAGGGCAAGAAGAAGAAGAAGGAGGATGAGCCGGAAGGTGGCGATGGTGGCTACGAGCGACGCAGCCGGATGCCGGATCCTTCGCCGAAACAGATGTTGTACTTCACGGTCAACCTGTCCAATCGCTACGTGGCCGAGGGATCCAAGGTCAAGTTGCAGGCTGTGATCGGTGGACCCCAGCCGATGATCAAGTGGTTCAAGGACGACCAGAATGTAACGTATGGACCCAACATTCGCAACATGAACCGCGACAGCCTGGCGGTGCTGGAGTTCACCAATGCCAAGGTGGAGGACTCTGGAACCTACTCCATTGTAGCCCAGAATGAGTCGTGCAAGATCACCACCTCTGCCATGCTGCATGTGTACGAGACCAAGGTCAATACGGATGTGCAACCCGTCTTTATTCGCTCTCTGAAAGGTAAGATATTGGGTATCGGATGAGTGTCCGTGATCGATCGAATCATCTATAATTAGCAATGTGTATAATTGTGCAGTGCCATTGACTGCATTCGTTATGCAATGTTATTTTGGCAACGTTTTTATGTAACCAGTCTCGGTGTTTCTCTCTCTCAGAGACCTATCACCTGAACACCAACGAACTGATCCTGGAGACAGCTGTGCGGGGTCAACCTACACCGGCGGTCCAGTGGTTTAAGGACAGCATTGAAATCCAGAGCGGTGGGCGCTTCCAGATCATCGAGCACCAGGACGGCACCTGTGAGCTCATCATCGATCGGCCGGACAACAAGGACTCCGGCAAGTATGTTGTCAAGGCGGAAAGTCGCGCCGGCAAGATGGAGATCTCGCACTACGTGCTCTTTGAAGGTCAATCCCATCACATTGCCGAAAATATCCATGGTGTGTTCCATGCGGACAAGAGCCTGTTGCGTCCGAAGGAGGTGGAGAAACCGGTGGAGAAGAAGCCGGCTCCTGCTGCCGAACCGGAATCCGAGGCTGAGGACGGCAAGGCGAAGAGACGTGCCAAAAAGGAGGAGGACGATGGAGCATCCTCGGCCTATGCCACCGACTACGCCTCCGATACCGCCAGCTTGTCAAGCAAGCGTCGCGAGAAGAACATTGCGATCCACTTCAGCACCTCGATGAGAGATCGCGTGGTGGCCGAGGGATCCAAGGTTAAGATTTCATGCTTCCTGGAGGCCAAAGAGCCGCAGGTCAAGTGGTTCAAGGACGGCGAGCAGATCCAAAACTCACCCAAGATCAGGGGTAGGTACAGTGAGGGTCTGTGTCTGTTGGAGGTCATGAGCGCCACAGCGGAGGACAACGGCGAGTACAAATGCTGGGGTCGCGACGAGACTGGAGAAGCATCCACCTCATGCCGACTGGAGGTTTACGAGAATCCCGGCACTGGTGATGTTCCACCCACCTTTACGCGCAACATCAAGGACACGATGCACGGCAAGATCAACGAGCTGCAGCTGGACGTCCATGTGCGCGGTCTGCCCACGCCCGCAGTTACGTGGGTGAAGGATGGCGTCAAGATTGAGAACAGCGACAAGTACCAGCAGGTTGACCACGATGACGGCACCTGTGAGCTCTTCATCAGTCGCCCGAAGGCTTCGGACAGCGGCAAGTACGTGTGCCAGGCGGAGAATCGCGAGGGCAAGACCGAGATTGTCCACATGATCACAGTGGAGCCACGTGTGAGGGCACCTCGCATCTCGCCGACCAGGGAGGGCAGACCTCCACGTCCGACCGGCGATGAGGAAGCACCCGCTGCTGGAGAGGAAGGAGCCGAAGGCGCCGCTGAAGGTGAGGGTGGCGAGAAGCGCCGCAAGAAGCCCAAACCGGATGAGGAGGAGCAAACGAGCTCCAGACGCGAGGTACCACCGCCTCCGGATCTAAGAAAGCGCTTGTACTTCCGCAACTTCCTGTCCAACCGAACCGTGAAATCGGGCAGCAATGTCAAGTGGATGGTGAACATCGATGGGCCGGAGCCAACTGCCAAGTGGTTCTTTGGTGACCAACCGATCGCCTTCGGACCGAGGAGCAAGATGTCCATGCAGGACGGCATCGCCTGGTTGAACCTCGTGGGCGTCACTGAGGAAGATGCCGGAGAATACACTTTGCGGGTCAGGGGTAGCGAAAACGAAATCGTGAGCACTTGCAATTTGTTTGTGTACAGCACGGGCAAACCGGAGGTGATTCCGCCCACATTTGTAGTGGGCATCAAAGGTAGGATTCTCTATGTGCTGGCGGGAACTGTCTAACTGAGTGCGTACAGGTGAATGTCCTTGTATCTATGAGCTAAGTGTATCCGTATTCGTAGTCCTAGGATTACTTTAAGAGAACTAACCACCTTGTAAGCCAACTTCCTAAACCTCTTATAGTGTTTTGTCTTATGTGTCTTGGGTTGTGTCTCTCTATCTCTGTCCATGTTCCAGATGCATATCATTCCCAGGGTAACCAGCTCACATTGGAGTGCAAGGTATCTGGCAGTCCAAAGCCACATATTTACTGGCAGAGGGATAATACCCTACTGCCCATTGAGGGCACCAAGTACCAGTATGAGGAGCAAAGCGACGGAGTGAAACTCCTGACCATTAACAACTTTGGCAGCAATGATTCCGGCTTGTATACTTGCTATGCGGAGAGTGAAAATGGCCAAATGAAGATCAGCAAATTCGTGCAGGCCTCTGATTATGTTAGAGAGAGAAATGTCGATAAGAAACCGATTGACAAGGTCATCCAGGAGATCAAACGGGATGAATCCTCCAGTGCCGCAGCGAACGACACTGCAGCCGCCAAGGCCAAGGCTCGTGAGGCAAAGTTGCGACTGAATCTGGAGACCAGCTTAAAGACCATGACCATCGGAAGTAGTAATAAGGCTCAGCTCATCTGCTATGTGACTGGCATCATCGAGGATGTTCACTGGCTAAGGAACGATGAGCGGGTGACGAAGGATGCCCGCCACAAGATCTACAACATAAACGGAGCCATCAGCCTAGAAATCTATGATGCCCGGGTGGAAGACAGTGGCCACTACCGATGTGTGGTGAAGAACAGCCGGCAGACGGTGGAAAGTGCTGGTCAGCTAAGTGTGCTGGATCAGTCCACGGGAAAGTTGCCGGAAAGCTTCTCCAGTGGTATTATAGGTAATTACTAAGACATCCTTAACCATACATCCTCTAACCTTTTTATTTGGTTCCTTTTAGAATCCTACGATGATCAGCGTAATGAGATCGTTCTTAGTTGCCAGGTGATTGGACGCCCGAGTGTCAGCTGGATGCGTGATGATCACTCCATATGCAACAACCGGTACAGGACAATAGAAGAACCAGGTGGTGTAAGAAAGCTGGTAATACGCAATCCCATATCCTCCGATTGTGGCATCTTCGCCTGCTATGCAGAGCACGAGGATCGGATTGACTCCATTAGCGTCACCATCAAGGCGGCCGATCTTAAGCGCCTGATTAACGTCAGTAAGGAGGAGATTCCAAGCATCGGCGATCATGAGAGCACGCCTTGGTCACGTAGCCAGTCGCATTTGAGTTCCGGAAGCCAGGTTAACGGCAATGGAGAACTTCATCGAGCCGGAGATCGTGTCCTGCGCAGCGTGGGCAAGGGAAAGCCACTCTTCCACACTCTACTGCACGATCGCACTGTTTCGGAGGGAGCCAATCTCCGGCTGCTCTGCGCCGTATCCGGAGACGAGAATACCCATATCGAGTGGTTAAAGAACCACAAGCCTCTGCCCAGGAGCGACAATCGCTATCAGACACTCTACCTGAATGGAGAAGCCTCGTTGGAGATCTTTGCTGCGGTGGCCGATGATAGTGGCAACTATACCTGCTGTGCCACCAACGATTTTGGAGAGAGTTTAACCCATGCCCAGCTGCGGGTATACAAACACTTCAAGGAAGCCCCATTGCCAAGTACTTTTACGCAGCCAATCCGAGGTATTACCCGTCTAGAAGGAGCTACGGATTCCATCTTCGCTTGCACATCCTTAATGTTTTAACCGCTTCTGTTGGCCCCAATTTAAATTTAAAGAAACCTACTTACTAATCCTTACCCTTTGCAGACACATATTCTCTCAACGAGAATGAGTTGGTTCTGGATTGCCGCGTACGTGGCCAGCCGCGTCCCGAAATCCAATGGATCAAGGGCACGGAGCCCATCGAGGCCAGCGAGAAGTTCAAGCTGAGCGATCAGGCCGATGGCTATGCCAAGCTGGTCATCGTGAATCCCACAGAGAAGGATTCGGGCATCTATTGGTGTGTGGCCCGCAACGAGGGTGCGGAGAACAAGATCTCCCATCAGGTGGACTTCAAGGGACGCCAGCACTACTCGCTGGAGAAGACGCACGGATTCTTCCATCGCGATCCCAACAAGCCGCACTTCCTGCTGCCATTGGGCAACCAGACGGTCTGCAACGGTGGCACCGTGGCCATTTCCGCCGAATTCATGGAGACCAGCACACCCATCGAGGTCAAGTGGCTTCGCGATCGCAGGGTGGTGGATGGACCCAATGTCAAGGCCCTGGCCGATCGCGGTGTCTACACGCTGACCATCATGAATGCCGGTCCCGAGGTGGAGGGCACCTATACCTGCCGCGCCTCCAATGCCTTTGGTCGCATCGAATCCAATGTCAACGTCGATGTGGCCGTCGGAGCCGAGAAGGATGAGCGTCCTCCGCTGTTCCTCTCGCGACCGGACACCGAAATGAAGATCGCCGTCGGTGATCCCTTCTCGCTGTCCTTCCGCATTGCCGGCGATCCGAAACCAAAACGTAAGCCGGATATACCAACGATGGTGTGGAGGTAACCTCTGATGTACGATCCTTGTTTTGCAGTGACCTTCATGAAGGGCACGAAGGACATTACCCAGTCGGATCGGGTCAGCAAAGAGGTGTCTGATGACTACACAAGATTCTCAGTGCAGCAAGCCCAGATCTCCGATTCTGGCACCTACTTCGTGGTAGCCCGCAACAACTTTGGCACCGACAGGATATTCGTCACTGTGACGGTAGGCTGCGTGTCTATATCTGTGTCCTTATGCGATCTATACACTATATGCTATATGCCATATATACCAGTTGATCTGTTGCTTGTGGCTGTCCCTCTATCGCTTTCGCTCACTAACCACTGCAATTCGTTCTCTCTTCTCTGCTTCTCTTTTTCCAGATTAAAATACCCAAAAAGAAAGAAGAATAAAGCTTATTAATACAATACAATTTATTTTGCAAATTTCGAACGCCTCCCTCTCCAGCAAAGCACCAAATACAATTACAATTATATCATACTTAGCCATCCTTAATCTTCTTTCCTGACTGACCCTATGTGTTCACTCCAACCAATACAATATATCGTTCTGACTACAAAACTTATAGGTAAATCCGCGCGCTCGATCCGCGACGCCAACGCAACCACGCTGGGGTCTTCCCCTGGACAGCTATAGCGACACCTCGTACTTCAGAGGTAAGGTTATAAGATACCCCGTACCATGTGTAGAGTCCTTCCATGTCCGTTGCGTTCCGTGTTGTCCGTCGTAGTGTCCGTATGTGTCACTCAAGACTAAGCCCAATCCTCATTTGCAGATCGGTTCAAACGCCCCAACAAAACCTCAAGCTACAAAAGAAATTTCCTGCGAGATCGTAGATACCCAACAGATACCCATGAACTATTCCTGTATTTATCTTTTGTTAGTATTTCTGAACGATTGACTTAATTACTTTTATTATAAATAATGTATTATATAAAGCACAGCAATCCAGCTTATACATTTACGTAGTGGAAACAAGAAAATAAAAAATATTTCTCCGGGGCGTAAAGAGTTTTACTTGAGGTCACCTAACTATCCACGCCCATTTGAGCCTCGTTCATTTATCAGTTTTCTCTCATCCATCCCTCAGATCCACCGGGTTGCATTTCCACCGAGCCACTGGTCGTGGATTCCGGACACACCCACATCTCGTTGTCGTGGGGCAAGCCGGTTAGTGCCAACTCTGCTCCGGTGATGGCCTACAAGGTTGAGGCCTGGGTGGTGGGTCACGAGGGCGGCGCCTACTGGCGGGAGTTGGGTCTAACGCCCATTAACTCCTTCGACGCCTTCAATCTGAAGCCCAACGTTGAGTACCACTTCCGAGTGACGCCCAAGAACCGATATGGCTGGGGACCCACCGTCCAGACCAGCAGTCCTCTCCAAGTGGGCGGTGTCGAGTGCCTGCCGGAGTTCGTCAAGATCCTGCCTGGTCAGGCCAAGGCACTCTTAGGTTCCTCCTTCACGCTGCAGTGCAATATGCGTGGAGCGCCAAGGCCCCAGGTCACCTGGTTCAAGGATGGCATTCAGCTGAGCAGCAGTTCGGAACGCGTCAAGATCCGGCAGATCGGTTCGACCTGCGCCCTCACCATTGCCACCGTCAGCGAACTGGACTCGGGTCGTTACACCTGCGAGGCAACCAACTCGAAGGGCAGGGTTTCCACATTTGCCCGCCTCCAAGTCGTCTCTGATTCGAGAATCTATGAGGCAGATTCACGTCTGAAGGAGATCGCCCATGGTCGCAACGTAGCCGATGTCGGGGACTCCCTCCCTATCTTCACCATGCGCCTAAGGGATCGACGCGTCCAGGTGACCTACCCGGTACGACTCACCTGCCAGATCGTGGGCTATCCCGTACCAGAGATCTTGTGGTACAAGGACGATGAGCTCATCCACACTGATAGAAAGCATCTGATCAGCGCCGAGGGACAGTTCTTCACGCTGGAAATTACTGCAACCACGCTGGACGACAGCGGCACGTACACCTGCCTGGCGAGAAACGAGCTGGGTTCCGTATCCTGCCACTGCACCCTGGTGGTGGACAAGGGCATTCGAGCGTACATCTCACCCGATTTCTATGTACCCCTGGATCCCTTCTATATATTCCGCGAGGGATCCGAAATCCGCCTGTCCACAAAGGTCGAGGCCTATCCATCCGTAGGTGTCACCTGGCATCGCAACGGAATGCGCCTGCGACCCAGCCGTCGTCTGACCGCTACCTTGGATTCCAATGGTTATGTGGAGCTCATCATTGCCGAGGCCACGGTGCGCGATGCCGGAATCTATGTGTGCGTTGCATCCAATGTCGTGGGCAAAGTGGAGACCATCTGCCGTGTAGCCATTGAGGAGGAGGAGAACAAGGCGGTGGCTCCGCAGCGATCCCTGGAAATTCCCAGCATTAAGACTGATGATCTGCCGTGAGTATTGCATTCGGCATTGCAGTTAGAAAGCTTCATCTGATAATCCTTTTTCCCCCCTAGTTATTCCAAGGAGCCCCTGTTTGTGGTCAAGCCCCGATCCAGCGAGGCCTACGAGGGTGACAACGTCATCATATTCTGCGAGGTGGTCGGCGATCCCAAGCCCGAAGTCGTTTGGCTGCGCGATTTTCTAAATGTGAGTATTTGGTGACGTATGGCGAGACTGGCTTGTTGCACATGCGCAGCTCGATGTTAGTCAGTTGCATTCGCGGCGTCAGCAAATGTGGGTCGTTCCATCCACAACCTTCTCTCGATTGCAAACCCGTTGCTTTATCAGCGCCTCAAGTTTAGGTGAACCAGCAACGTGGGCCCTACCGGCATCAGGAAGTTCGAATTTAACTTCCGCTCGCGTTAACTATAAATAGGTAACTCCCAGTGGGCCAGACACTTTAGTAGAACGTTTTTTTTTCGAGTTGCTTCAGTTGCTCGCGCGGATAGAATTCGTTTTTGATTGATCCGCGAGCGCGAACAAAGTGTCCAAACAAGCGGAGCATCGCATCCCTCTCAGAGGTAACCAGGCGGACAGAAACCGATCCGCAAGCAAAGTGGCTACAAAAGCACGTGAAGAATAGAGTGAATAGGGTGCTGGGGCAGCTGGCTCGGATTACGGACAAGTGCGTCATACTGAAACGGTGCAACGGCGTTATACAAGACCACTGGCACTCAGACAGATCTTACAAATCCGATTCGCTGTCAAACTAATTCAAGTTCAACCCATATCAAATAACAGGCTTGTTCGCACAAAAAACAATTACGCAAGCCAAAAAGGAAAAAAATACAAAAAAATATTATTAGCCACTGTCGCGCACGAAGTCGACCAAGGAAGCGAGCGAGCAGGCAGGCAGGAGGAGTAGGAGGTCAGGGTGGGCAACGTATACCCATTACCAGTTTTCCTATTCGACAGTCTCGAAACTGAATTTTGTGCTTATATGGCCATAAGCTTAACACAATAATAACAACGTCGGTCGAGTCAGCGTCAACGGCATCGACATTTGTATAAAGACAGTCGTGATTCATGATCTGCGACAGCCGCACAACAAGTCCTTATAGTCCAAGCACATCGCGACGTGACCTTGAGCAATTCGACCCACTGATCGCCGAACGTTTTCTTTCGCCCGCAGCCGGAGTACTACAAGGACGCGCCACACTTCCGGCGAATTGGAGGCGGACCCGAGTACAGGCTGGAGATACCCAGCGCCAAATTGGATTTCACCGGCACCTATTCCGTGATAGCCAGCAATTGCCATGGCGAGGCCAAGGCTGTAATATCGCTACAAATATTCGCTAAAGGTAAGCAGCACAATGCATTTATTTATTGACCTGGGCACTGGGGGTAGATATTCAATAGGCGGGGAAAGACCACGTCACGCCAGAAGTCTTCGGCCATGCTCAGCAAACTGCTCACGAATTCCGGATCCGCTTGTACCCAAACGTAGTGTAGAGCTCCATTGCTCTCGAACGTGGGACTTAGAACGCAGTAGAGCGCCTTTTTTACATTCGCCGCAAACATCTGGATTTGTATTTGGGCCATGTACTTGGGTGCAATAGATTCGCGTGCCTCGAGGTACTTCTCAAAGTCCTCGTCAGTCTTGGGCGATTTGATTTCGACAATGTGATCGTCCGTGATGCCATCAGGGGCGGCGCACAGGAAGGGGAAGCTCTCGTGCAGGATCAGACCGCATTCTAAGTAGTTCTTGTTCTCCAGCTTCTCAGTCTGTTTCAATATGAAGCGCTTGTGTTCCTTTTGCTGCACCCGATCCTCGTTATTCTTGTCACGTCCTTTGCAAAACATCATATTGAAGATTTGATCGTCATCCTCGGAAGTTTTGCGGTTTATGATCATTTGCATCATGGAGCAACGGATGCGCATATACTGCACCTCCACCCACAATCGGGATTTGTATTTGTTTCGTGTTGCCTCGTACAGAGTTTCGATAATTCCCGTATGTGCCTGTGCCTCCATGTGTTGCACATAGCTGGGCGGATCGACGACATTGTACTCATTCGCTCGGAGCAGCACATGGTGTACGAACATGGGCTCGAACTCATCGGTGGTCTCCACACATTGCCGGTAGAGCGCCGAGTCCCTGCCACAGTCGGCCAGTTCATTTAGAATGGTCACTAGGAAAGCCTCTCCCTCGCTGGCGCTAAGTTCCTTCGAGTTTAGCTCGCTCTCCATTCGCACCTCATCCTTGGGTATTATATCACATATTCGAGTAGCAGTTGTGGGCTCCGGTTGCACCAGATTTTCCAACTCGTGGCCCCAAAACTCCACCACAGCCGAGGGATTTCGATCTGTGCTCTTGTTTAGCAGCCAGAAGGTGAAGGCCACGATGTGGGCACAAGTACCTGTAATAAACTACAGATTAGCAACTAGACAATTGTGGCCAATAAAGTCATTCTCACATGCTGCGGTGCACAGGCTGCATTGCCCGTCCATGATCATCTGCGCACTTTCAACGACCTTGAGCGCCACATTGGCGTGCGTTACCGTGTTGGCGAAGTCGGTGGCAGAAAACACGAGTGCCTTGAGTTCGCACACGTCGCCATGTCTGCGCACCTGGACGTAATCCGTCAGGAGATCATTTCTATCCGTTTGTCTGTTGGCAGAAAATCATTTTTTAATAGAATACACAGTAGATATATGTGCGAAAGGGATGGCACTCACATTTGTTTTGATTTCTCAGAGGCGCCGGATAGGCAAAAATTGTACACCATTCCGCTGTTCAGAGCAGGTATATTGTGTATGTCTGCTTTGCGGAAGCCGGGTTCCAGGTCCATGGGCACAATGATCATGCCCCTCATTTAATTTTAATCAAAATTTGAGTACAGAAAGATGAAAATTCTATGGTGTGCTAAAAATAAACATTAGGCCACAGCTGGTATCGATTATCGATAGATTCTTATATTCTTGACAGAACTAGCCAAGACACGTACGACTACTGCTTGGCAAGCAGTTTAATGGGCGCCAATTTCGAAATGCAATATTTATTTACTCAGTCAAATTGCTCAAGTATATTATCTTGTTTTCAACAGATATACTTAACAAAAGCCGCATGGATAAAGTGCATACGAGACATGGGTAAGTTCAAGCTTATTATCAAGATATGTTGTCATTAACAAGCATTAACAATTAATCAGCAACATCGAGACCCTTCCCCGATTCGTTCGCAACTTGCGAAACCTGCGCTGTTGCGATGGGGATGCGATATCGCTGGAATGCCACGTTGAGGCCGATCCGGAGCCATTCATCATCTGGGAAAAGGATGGGCATGTTGTGCCCAGCGATCGAGACTACGTGATGTCCTTCGATGGGACAAAGGCCACGCTGAGCATACCGCGCGTGTATCCGGAGGATGAGGGCGAGTACACGTGCGTGGCCAAGAACTCGGTGGGTCGCAGTCTCTCCTCCGCCTGCATTATTGTGGATGTGCCCGAGGAGAAGGAGAATATGCTGAGCAGTCAGCTAGCGCGACCCAGTGGCCTGCTATCCGCCCACTCCACTCCCCGTTCCACGCCAAGATCCACGCCCGCCAGAAGTTTCTCTCCCCTGCGCCTCTCATACCGCACCAGCAGCATCGATCTATCCGGCGTGGCGGAACGCAGGCGTAGTGATGCCCGGAACGCCATTACGGCGCCCAAGTTTCTCGCCATTCCCTACAATCGCGTCGTCGAGGAGGGCGACAGTGTGCGCTTCCAGTGCGCCATCTCCGGACATCCCACACCGTGGGCGACATGGGACAAGGATGGCCTGATTGTGACACCCACGCCGCGCATTGCCGTCAAGGAAATCGATGACCTACGCATCATAGAGATCGATGAGGTGACCTTCGACGATGCGGGCCTGTATCGCGTCACGCTGGAGAACGATTTCGGGCGTATTGAGGCCACCGCTCGCTTGGACGTTATCCGCAGCTCCCGCTACTCCAAATCGCCTTCGGTGCGCAGCGTGCGTGCCTCATCCTCCCGCCGCAATGCCCACTTGTATAGGCGCATCATGGGTCCATCCACAGGTGGGTGCTGCTCCTTGCCCAATTTTCAGCTTAACTAATTCATTTGATACCTTGGCACCCACAGCAATTGGCGGACGCATGGCTCTGGCAAGTGGCTATCGGGGTTCCTCGGTGCCCTCGGTGAGATTCTATCACAACGACGTGGAGCTGGACGCCTCGGAACGAGTTCACATCCTGCTGCAGGACTCGATGGCCCTGCTCATAGTGGACAATGTGACGCACGAGGATGAGGGCCAGTACACGTGCATCATAAGCGGCGACCACGATCCCCTCATCACTTCCACCACAGTCACCTTCCACGACTCGAATACGGAGATTCCCAGGCGTCGTGCTGTCATCACGGAACCACTGCCCGAGATTACAAAATCGCTGGAGGGCGAGGTGATCGATCTGTGCTGCTCCATCGATTGCGATGAGCCCTACACCTACGTTTGGTTGCGAAATGGCGAGATTCTGCCGGACAGCGATGAGTTCAAGTGAGTATCTGATGGATGCATCTTCACTACTTTTAAATGATCTCAATCTTTCGTTCATTGAAGCATATTAAGTTGTAATAACTTGAGTTCATAATTAGTTATAAAAACATTATTAAATTGTTTTATAAGCACTCAATTTCCAGCGTTCAGCTTGGATTGAATAACAAAAGCGCATGGGTTCCCTTTGTTTCCACCAAAATGCGAACTATGCCCATACTTATGGCACTTTCATTGCTCACTGCAGTTACATTGATCACGGCAATGGACGCCTCTGCCTGCGTATCAACGACGTCTTCGACATTGACTCCGGCACCTACAGCTGTCAGGTGTTTACCAGCGACATCAACGACTCCAACTCCGACGCCACCTTCGACTACCATTCGATCTGCAGCGCCATCAACAGCGGATGCGATTGCAGCAGCAGCGGTGAGCTGTGCGTCCTGGAGCGGGATCTTCGTGGCCAGGACGAGGAGTGTGTCCAGCTGCTGAAGACGCCACTTCCGGTGGTCTGCGCATCCGGCGATGAAGCTCTCTTCTACGCCCGTGTTTTTCCCTGCGATGCGGAAGCCGACTGGTATCTCAATGGCCAGCTTTTAGCCCAGCCGGATGACTCACTTAACATGACGGTGCGTATGCGTAATAAACGTAATAAACTTCGGAACGGTGTCTTTTTTGGCCCCAAAAAAAACCGAAGCCGAAAGCAAAAACAGTGCTCTTCATTTTCACCGCTTGCCTTGCCGCAGGCTGCTTGTTCGCACTTTTGGCGGCGAAAACAATAATAATAATTGTGCATATATATATTTATGTACATTTCGACCCGAATCTGGGAGAGAGCATGCTCATTTGCATAAGCCGCACATAGGAGGAGCTGCCAAAAGATGCGAGCTGCATGCCAACGAAGTTGCTGCCCGGGATTCATTCGTTCATCGGCGCTCGAGCGGTGCACATCGCGGTGCCATCGGTATCTCAGCCACACACACCCCACCACCCCATCCAGATGATAGGGCAATCGCAGAGCCCGGCTCAAACCGAATCAGAATCCCAATCGATCGGCACAAGGGCGTGACAAGATGTCACAGGTAGGCGATGGCGAGCCAAATGGATTGCAAGTATCAATATCGCTGGCGTTCGGTTTATGATAAGCCCCCATAGCTATTCCCATTCCCATTCGATAAGGAACGCCGCGTCGTTTGTGCTCCAATGAAAATGAGAGCGGGCGTGAAAGTGTCATTGTCACGATCACCCCGCTTCGTCCGCTCATGGAATTCCGCTCGTGGCGTAGTTTGTAGCTCCCATCCGTTCCCGCTTCTCGCTTAATTGGTGCGTGCCACGGAGAGGGTCGCTCAGTTCTATAGCAACCTCAGTCCGATCCGCGTCGCGTCACCAGCACTAGCACCTTGCTCCGGACTCGGTTCGCCCGGATTCGAATTCGGATTCGGATCGCTCCCCCTCTCCAGACACTTGTGCACACAGTATATAATTGTTTACCCATGCGAGCGAGGCGTACACCGCGAGAAAAGTAACCAGTAGTTCGTGAAAAAGTTGAAAGTTTTGTTGGTTAATAAGTCATCAGCTCAAAGTAGCTACATGGAATATATTTAGATATATATATATATATAATACCATATAATCCAAAGCATAGCTATTTTTTTTTGTATGTTGCACTTTTAGCTTAATAAGCAACAAATGGAAATAATTTAGCTTTTCAAATGGTTTTTAATATCATCTCTATGAAGAACAAAAAGTTTATCAGAAGATTTCAATCAACAATGTTTATGTTCCAATAAAATTTCAATTAACAAAGCTTTCGAGAGTGCACAATAATTTGGCTCACTTAAAAAACAATAATTCTTGAATTGAAACGTAATTACAAAAATAAGTGGCAAGCTTTTGTCTCAGTGCATGTGCGATTTTCAGCTAATTTTGCACATATATCCTCCCTCTTTTTTTCCAGTTGGAGTCTTATCCCGAGAACGGCATTCGGCTTCTGCGCATGCGTGACGTGACCGCATCGAGAAGCGGCGAGATCTGTCTGCAGGTGAAGCATCCCCAGGCGGAGTCCCGTCGAATCCCGACCACACGAACCTACACCAGCCTCCTGGTACTGCCCGCCATCCGGGGCAACAGCTCCAGTTCCTCGCTGGCGGCCAGAAGCTGCATTTTGACACGCCCCGAGGACTGCACCGCCCTGATCGGTGGACATGTTCGGCTGAGCGTTCGCTACGAGCCATTCCCGGGCACCAAAGTCATCTGGTACAAGGCGGTGAGTACAAACATAATACCCTGTATATATAAATAGCCACACATCTCGATGAGGCGGTACTCGGCTTATGGTATAACTGGTCTGCTGGTGTTGTGCAATCTTGACCTAATTTGGATGAAGCAGGCAGCAGGCAGCTCAGAGGATTACGGATCCATATTCCATATACCACATTCTTTATCTGCCATAAGCCCACTTGGCACCCTATCTCGATAGCCCCCACTGTGTCGCCTTTGGGCATTTTTTGGGCAGAGCCCAGGTCTCTCGCTCCACGGTGACTGTGTCACGATCAGTTTGCGGTGTTGTTCGCTTGGGTTTGCTGGGCCAGTTGGGTTGCTCGGGTGGTGCTTGGGTTGCTTCGATTGCC
Source organism: Drosophila sechellia (assembly GCF_004382195.2). Taxonomy (NCBI): domain Eukaryota; kingdom Metazoa; phylum Arthropoda; class Insecta; order Diptera; family Drosophilidae; genus Drosophila; species Drosophila sechellia. The sequence continues at coordinate 12,030,953 of NC_045950.1, read as the reverse complement.
TAGCCAGTCTACGTAATGGTTGCAAACCGCAAATGCTGGGCGAGTCGCACCAACGAAGGTTGACTACGTCGATGCACGCGAAACAAATCAGCACCAAATTGAGCTATACGTCATTCATAACTTAATCTTGAAGAGACAGCCGAATTTATCTTGTTTTCACACTTCAGGCTACGTAAACAATAAGATATACCATTTGTATATTTCCAAAAATGTATTGAGGAAACTTAGGCTTATACCTGTTTCCCAGTGTAATCTATGCACTTCTCACACAAATCTCTTTCTTCGCTTCACAGTGTCATCCCATTGTGGAGAGCTCCAATGTGACGATCCGGACGACGAGCCAACAGTCGACGCTCTACATCACGGACATCTCGGCGGACGACAGCGGCAAGTACACGGTTGAGGTGATGAACGACTATGGCGTGGAGGCAGCCGCTGCCTCGGTGGCAGTGGAAGGTCCTCCGGAGCCACCAAGTGGCCAGCCCAGTGTATCGCTGGGTCCAGATCGCGTGGCAGTGGCCTGGTGTGGTCCACCCTACGACGGTGGCTGTATGATCACAGGTTTTATGTGAGTATCAACTGTTTACACTTCCACTCAAATTGCTAATACAAGCCGCCTTCCTTCAGCATTGAGATGCAGACCATTGGCGATGAGAACTGCGATGAGGACAGCTGGCAGCAGGTGACCCGAGTGGTGGACAGCTTAGCGTACACCGTCAAGAACCTCCAGCCGCAGAGGCAGTACCGATTCAGAGTGCGTGCCGAGAATATCCATGGACGCAGTGCACCCGGCCAGGCCAGCGAACTGGTACAGATAACCAATACGCCACAGAGGAGCACATCATCTGATGCCAGCGATCGTTTCGGACAGGCGACAGTTAGCGTGCAGTCTGGTGGAGATTTCAAATCCCGCTTCGAGATCATCGAGGAGCTGGGCAAGGGACGATTTGGCATCGTTTACAAGGTGCAGGAACGCGGTCAGCCGGAACAGCTGCTGGCCGCCAAGGTGATCAAGTGCATCAAGTCGCAGGATCGGCAGAAGGTGCTCGAGGAGATCTCCATCATGCGCGCACTGCAGCATCCCAAGCTTCTCCAGCTGGCTGCCTCCTTCGAAAGTCCCAGGGAGATTGTCATGGTGATGGAGTAGTGAGTATAACTACACATATCTTTAGAGGATCACCATTGACCAGTTTTCGAATTCCTTAGCATCACTGGCGGAGAACTATTCGAACGTGTGGTGGCTGATGACTTCACCTTGACCGAAATGGACTGCATCCTGTTCCTGCGCCAGGTTTGCGATGGCGTGGCCTACATGCACGGCCAGAGTGTGGTGCATCTCGATCTGAAGCCGGAGAACATAATGTGCCATACGCGCACTAGCCACCAGATCAAGATCATTGACTTTGGTCTGGCCCAACGACTGGATACGAAAGCACCCGTCCGGGTTCTCTTTGGAACGCCCGAGTTTATACCACCAGAGATCATTAGCTACGAGCCCATAGGTTTCAAGTCCGACATGTGGAGTGTGGGCGTCATTTGCTACGTGCTGTAAGTGGAGCATTTGGAGCATATTATCTCTATGGGATTAACTTTAACTTTATTTTTGTAGACTCTCGGGTCTGTCGCCTTTCATGGGCGATACCGATGTGGAAACCTTCTCGAATATAACTAGAGCGGATTACGACTACGATGACGAGGCCTTCGACTGCGTGTAAGTTGGTATATCTTTATCCAAGATTCCTTAATCCTAAATACACTTCACGTAGTTCGCAAGAGGCCAAGGATTTCATCTCGCAGCTACTGGTCCACCGGAAGGAGGACCGCCTGACCGCCCAGCAATGCCTGGAGTCCAAGTGGCTGAGCCAACGACCAGACGATAGTCTCAGCAACAACAAGATCTGCACGGATAAGCTGAAGAAGTTCATCATTCGGCGCAAGTGGCAGGTTAGTAAATGCTTCAAGATCGCTGCTCCCAAAGATCTTAACCCTGCTCCTGCTGCTTCTGCTGCTCCTCCTGCTGCTCCTGCTTCTGATAATCCAGAAAACCGGAAATGCCATCCGTGCTCTGGGTCGCATGGCCAATCTGTCGGTGTCGCGAAGGAACTCAGCCATTGCTATGGGAGTACTGAGCAGTCCAAGGCCATCGATATCAGGTCTGGGCATGCTGACCGCCAGTGCCATTGGGGGTGGAACCAGCTCCCAGATGACATCGCTTCACGAAGAGGAGGATGACTTCAGCGGCGAGATGCCGCCAGTGGAGAAGCGCACCGTTCTCAAGCTGCGAGATAAATCCCAGTGCAGTGAACGCAGTGATTCAGGCTACAGTGAGTGTTCCAACTGCAGTGGAGCCCAGGAGACGCTGCTACTCTCGCTGGCCAAATCCAAACTGGAGGCTATAGCGAAGGCGAGCACCTTGCCCACGGTGGTGCACGATACGGAGCAACCCGTTAGCCTGGAGCTGCCCACCAAGGGCGAGGCCATCATGCGCTCCGACTTTACCAACACCATCAAGATGCGCAAGAAGTCACTGGAGGACAGCGCTGCGCGGGAGAAACCCAGGTCCAAGCCCCAGGTCAAGCCGCTCCTATGTGAGTCCAAGCTGAAGGTGTCCCAGCTGAAGGACAGGTTCCAGGTGTCCCCTGCTCCTGCTTCTGCATCTGCATCCGCTGCTAACAAACCTCCGCTTGCCTTTGGGCCCTTCAAAATAGCCAAGGTGGCGAGTGTGGGACGCATCAGTAGAAGTAATCTTTGCTTGTGACCCCAAACGGATCTTGAAGTCTTGCTAGGATTCTTTGAACTATAATTAAAAACATTAAAATAATCTTAAAGTTACTTAAACTTAGCGAAATTCATAGAACGCTCAACTAAAACCAACTGATTTTAGCTTTCTAATCAAACGATCTCTATGAATTTAACTTAACTAAAGCTCAGCTATCTGAAATAACACCTATTTAAACAATTAATCTAAGGATATTTTAGCATGATAGGATAACCAAAGTCCTGCCAACTGAAACCTAACTCTCCATATATGATCATAAATATGACTTTAGGATCCGTTTAGGGCTTGTTCTTGAAAACAAACGTTTGACTAACCGCCTGATTGTTTTCCCCTTTGCAGCAGAGGAGTCGGGAAGGAGCGGTAGAGGCACACCCAGTGGATCTGGCAAAGGCAAGCCACCCCAGGTGCGTTCCATGCCCAGCTCTCCGCTGCCCCAGCGATCCGCCACGCCGACGCGGCTGATGAGCCAACGTGTCCGCGAGGCGGCCGAGCGTCTTGCCCAACAGCACACGGTGGTCAGTGCTCAGCGGCACTTGGGCAATGGGAGGGGCACCGGCACTGGCAATGGAAATGGCAACAGCAATGGCAATGGCAATAGTAATGGCAATAGTAATGGCAATGGTAATGGGAACACGGCGGAGACGAATCGCGAATCACGCGCGCGACGTCTCATCAAGCGATTCAATAGCGAAACGCAGCATATCACGTCCTAGTTTAAGTCGGTTAAATGCCGACGAGCATAACTTTATTACAGATAAAGCAGATATAGCAGATATAGCATTGTTTAAGTAAAAAATATATATATACCCCAGAGAAACTCTACGAAACACTCGAATATGAATGCGACTGCGGATCAGCATCCCACCCACCCAGCAACCTGGATCGCGGATCCATAATCCACAGACCCGCACACACACACACCCACTCACAGTAGGATACATATGTATGTCTGCATTCAAGCGGATGCACTCCCTCCGGTCAGAGGGAACTGTACTTAGGCTAGAGGAAGCTAAGTGTTTAAATTATTGTATCGATTTATATACATATTTACCATACTAATTAAAGTTAATGTTACGAAACGCAGGATCAGTAATCTTAGTTCAATGGGAATCAATGTTCGATTAGCGGATGATCGCGCTCCTTGAGGCGCACCCACAGTCCGCCGGAGGCTCTCAGCGTGATCCGGAAGGTGGCCGCAACGGTGGTCTTTCCGGTTACGGGAAGCAGCTGGTAGCTACGCAGCAGGCGCGACACTATGGTCTTGATCTCCATGATGGCGAATCGATTGCCAATGCAGTATCTGGGTCCAGCGCTGAAGGGTAAGAAGGCGTAGGGATGACGGTTCTCGGAGTTCTCGGGCGAAAATCGCTCCGGCTGGAACTTCTCCGGATCGGGATAGATGTGGGCAAGACGATGGGTGGCATAGGGGCAGATGAAAACGTTGCTGCCGGCGGGCAATGTGTGCTTCGCCAGGCGAACCTCCTCGCCCAGTTTACGGGCAATAAGCGGGACACTGGGATACAGACGCAGTGCCTCCTTGATGCACATCTCCATGTAACGCATCTCGTGCAGATCCGTCATCGTGGGAGCTCTATTGCTGTCCTCAAATATGGTCGCCAGCTCCAGGACACAGCGATCTTGGCACTCGGGATTCTGGGTCAGCAGGAAGAGAGTGAAGGCCACGGCGGCACCCACCGAATCCTGGCCAGCCAGCATGAAGGTACAGGCCTCGTTGACGATATCCTCCTCGGTGAAGTCCGGATTGCTCTCGGAGATCTCGATCATATGGTCCAGCAGACACTTCCGCTCGCTATTACCATTATTATTGTTCTGGATTTGGCGACGTCGCTGGATCATTTTGCGTGTGAAGTCGTTGAGGCGCTTCTTCTGGTTAAGCTCATCGTTGGCCATCTTGGTCCAGTGGTAGATCCCGTCCAGCAGCAGCCAGGGCTGCGTGAACCGCGCAGGCATCATGATCTTGCCCTGGCGGAACGGCGAGTCCTCCATCATGGCCACATCCTGACCCCTTTTCTTGATCGGCACACCCAAAACGGCCTCTGCAAGTCGTTCAGGGATTAAGTGAGGAATTATGGCTTGCTAATCCCCTAAAGACTCACCATTTAGTATGTCCAGTACGCAGTTGTTCACGTACTTGGCAATATTTATCTCCGTGCCCACGGCTTCGGCATCCAGATTCTCGTACAACGACTGCGAGGCATCCACAAAGGTGTCAATGAACTTCTCCAGCAGATTGTGATGAAACGCTGGCTGGATGAGCCGACGATGGTTGCTCCACTTGGAGCCACTGCTGGTTATCAGACCATCACCCAGGAAATTGTGCATCAGCCGGTAGAAGAAGACCTTGTTGGTGTGCTTCTTCGAGGAGAGTATCACCTGCAGATCCTCCGGCTCCAAGACAGCAAAGAAGGGAAACAGCAGCACCCAGATCCGCACCAGAGATCCATATAGATCGAAGGCCTTGCCGGCACATCTGCGCATCACTGTGAAATGGGATTCATATTTAACTTGAAAGATATCCTTCACGAAAAGGTTTCTCCAAGGATCTTACAGTCCTTATCCGTTACCAGCATGCAGTTGCCCAGAAATGGCAGCGATGGCGGACCCGTGAGCCTCAGCGAGAGGAGCACCGATCTCAAGTAGGTGTTCAGGGTGGCGTAGAATGTGTAGATGCTCAGGCTGATCACCAGGAGGATCAGAATGGAGCACAGCTCCAAATTGGTGGTGCGCTCCAGCTGTGGGGACGAAAGCAAACGCAGATGCATTGGGTCAAGTCGCGTGGATAATTGCCCGCCTAGGTCAATATTTGGTTTGCTGTCGAGAACGCGGAGCTCTTGAACGCACTTCATCAGCTACGCACTGCGCTCACATGGAGTCTAATTAACTGGGGGATCTTGGAGCACTTAGGCATTCGAACTTGGATGCGAGCACTTGCCCTTGCCGCGTGTCGCAAGTTTTCGGCAAACACACGTTATCGTAATCGCAACGAAAGTATAAGTTATGTATCTAACTGCGGTGTGAATTGCTTGGGCCAACACGGCGTATGGGCGATGCTATAGGTACGTGTGTGTATCCATAAGATCGATTAAAGCACCACACCGTCCATGTGTACGTGTTGCTTTGCTTTTTTTTCTTTTTTGGGCCATTCGCGTCGATGTTTCGTGGTGCAACAGGTTACACGATGAGCACAAAACATGACAAATGATGATCACCGGCCAAAAATCCAGGGACAGCCTTTTGTTGCCCACTTCCCACACCCTTCCTCCACTTACCCCCCCAAAAAAAACCCCTTTGTTTGGTTCTGGACGAGAGTGAGAGCCCCAACACCATTAGCCAAATGCGACTGGCTTCAGGGCCAAGTGAAACCACCGGCTGGTTAACTGACTCAGATCTCAATGATTAATTTATTACGGGCAAGGAATCGGCAGACGATCGCAGTTGGTCATCATAAAGTTTATCCAAAAATCTATGGGGGACATGCCATTTAGTGGGAACTAGCAGCAGGAATGATCTTACCATCGGTTCCTAGTAAACTAAGTTAAAGAGTAAAATAATAGGTAATGGGCGCTGCTAATCCTCCTCAGCAACCTCATCCTCGTAGCCCTCGGGCAGGGCATTCACCTCGGCGTTGTGGAACAAACTGCGATTGCCATCTCCCCATGGGAATCGCTTGGTCCGGCGCCTCAAGTACTCGTACTTGGCGAACGGCTCCCGATCCACGTGCTTGTGTCCGGTGAAGGCGTTCGCGGCGCACAGGACGATGGCCGGCAGGGCCAGCAGGAAGGTGACACGCTTCCACAGACCAGCGGTATTGGCGGGCATATTGCCCATGAGCCGGATATCAAAGTTTGGCATGTATCCGCACAATAACTCGACTTATTCTGATGCCTGGCTGGATGGCTAGCTAGCTTGAATTTGAATACTCGTACTGTGGCGATTTGAATCTGATCCGTAACACCCACGCCTGCTGCCCGAAACTATTGTCGCAATTAGGAACTCTCAAGGGGATCCGAGCCAGCGCCACAAGGTCCAACAACCCGCGTATCTTTGTTTAATCAGCCCAATATTTGACCAGAAACCGCTGAAGCGTCCAGAAGGCTTGCGCTCCGCTCCAAGCGGCTACTTCTACTTTTTTTTTTCCTCTTCATCGAATATTTCTTAGTTTCTATAGCTTTTTTTTGGACACGGCGTATCCATCCATCCATGGTGCGAGGTGTGCAGAACCCGCGCCGTGTTTGCTTGCCAATTGGCACCTGGCCACTAATAGATATACATCATGATAATTTCCCACTAATTCCATAAGTTATCATAATGGTCTTCCCAAACGAGAGGCTGCTTGTCGAGGCACCAAGACCGCCCAAATCCAACGATCCATTGAGATTGCGGTTAAAAATGATTCAAATGCAAGCAAAGTTACTAAAATTGGTGAGCAAATCTAGTTCAAAACTTGAACTTGAAAATGTGATTTTCATTAAATTATTCAAATTGGTGGGTTAATATAATTGAAAACTTGCACTTGAAGCTGAAGATTTTATATATTTACTTAAAATGCTTCATTGCTCATTGATAGATAAATGATAATTAAATAAAAAGTTATAAACCTAAATCATTTCACTTTAGTAATGAATGAATATGAATGAATGAATGAATGAATAGGTAATAAAATTTAGGTTCAAAAATTCTCTAATATTTGCGATCCTTTAGGAAATACACGTTATAAACTCTATAAAAATTCTTTAAAAAATCAGAAACGTAATAAACACCATATTACATATTACTTAAAAGTTTTTCCTTTTCGTTTTTTAACTTTAGCTGTGAGTAATCCTTTTTATTCACAACAAATTGCGTTTAAAAATTTTTATATTTTTTTCACTCACCACTTTTTCCACAAACATTTTAGTCACGTATTTGTATTTTTTATCTTTAATCGTTCACACAAGAGTCCTTGCCACAAGCAACACATAGACCAAGTTAGTGAGCTCCACTTCGATTTGGAGTATATCCGTATTTTGGTCTTATTGGCCAGAGTCACATCCGGCGACTGATGAGCTACGAGTGCGGGACCTCCGCCGGTTGGCGTCTATTTATAACCGATTTGGCCCGATCAAGCTCGGCTTGAACGCCGCCGAAAATGATGTACGTGCTAGCTACGTCGCTGGAGTCCCCGGATACCCGCATCCCCGAATCACCAAATCGGTATCGGCTAGATGCCCGAGTGTATCGAGTATAGGTAGTAATTGCCAACTAGTCGGCACTCGAAGTGCTAAGTAGCTAGAAGTGGAGATGGTGCTGGATGCTGGATGCCCCCTGTCAAGTGGCATGGCAATCAATTATCCGTTTGCTGCTTGTTTGATGTATCCAACGCACCTCTCCTCCTCCATGGAATGGCAGACCCTTTGGGTTGCCAGTGGCACTTCGCGCTCAACGATCGGAGTGGTGGGAATGGGGGAAGTCAGCGGGAGATCTTCAGACGCGTGCCAGTGGATCGAACTTTGAGCGGATATTCAAATGGCGCAGACGGGCCTCTTCACGTTGTTGATTACATCAATCATTTATGTTTACAGTGTAGTCGTCATATTTTGCACATTTACATTTACTGGTGCTTTTAACGTCATCATAAATTCTACAAAATATATTCGGGATTTATTTCCGCGAAATTTTAACCTTTGCTAATCTTCAATTGTTTACTGAACACAAACGAATAAGGTTTCTTATTCATTCATTCATCATTCAGTTAAGATCGTTTGCGTTATAGGTTTAGAAATCTTAGAAATCCAATAGCGCATTGGTTACTGATTAAGAGTTATTATCAGTAAGAATATTATTAGTAATTATTATTATGCCAATCAGCACGATTAGACTACCACTTCTTGTACTTTTGCTGCGGGTTCTCGTGCACCACCGATTAATATGGTAAATAAATCCCAGACTGCTTTTCCGACACCACTTATCTGAAGACACGATTCCATGGAGCTTCGACTAGACGTCTTCGTCATTCGGGACGAGTAAAGTTCAGTGGCAAATGAAATAGAGTCGATCGATGACTCAACGGATCGCTTTGCTGATAATCCCCATTTGGGTTCACCTTAGCTGTCCAGTTGGCTTTCTGTCCAGTTGGGTCTTTAGAAGACCACCGCCCAGTTTATAATGGATATAAAACGAATTGAGCTGCGAGTCGTATAAACTTTACGATATCATTGCAGAAGTTTATGAAAATCCAAAATACCAATCATGGATGATCGCTAGATTCGCCATTTTGGTGATAAGTGATAAGCTGGCTACTCCAGCCCTATATAAGAGGCCCAAATCGAACCACATTTCAAGTTTAACCATGTCGCTACGTTTGGGTTTGTGTCTTTTGGCTGCACTTGGTGTGGTAATCCCCACGGATTCCGCCTCCATAAGCACCCACATTGTTGGTGGCGATCAGGCGGACATCGCTGACTATCCGTACCAGGTGTCCGTTCGCCTGGAGACCTACATGCTGCTCCACATCTGCGGTGGTAGCATCTATGCACCACGGGTCGTCATCACTGCCGCCCACTGCATCAAGGGACGCTATGCCTCGTACATCCGGATCGTGGCTGGTCAGAACTCGATTGCCGATCTGGAGGAGCAGGGCGTTAAGGTCAGCAAGCTGATCCCCCATGCCGGTTACAATAAGAAAACGTATGTGAATGATATCGGTTTGATCATCACTCGCGAGCCATTGGAGTACTCCGCCCTGGTGCAACCCATTGCTGTGGCCCTGGAGGCTCCGCCGTCGGGTGCCCACGCCGTCGTGAGTGGTTGGGGCAAGCGGGCCGAAGAGGATGAAGCTCTGCCCGCCATGCTGCGCGCCGTTGAGCTGCAGATCGTCGAGAAGAGCACCTGCGGTGCCCAATATCTGACGAAGGACTACACGGTGACCGATGAGATGCTCTGCGCCGGCTATCTGGAGGGCGGCAAGGACACCTGCAAAGGAGATTCCGGTGGACCCTTGGCCGTGGACGGAGTCCTGGTGGGTGTGGTGTCCTGGGGCGTGGGCTGCGGCAGGGAAGGATTCCCGGGTGTCTACACCAGCGTCAATTCCCATATCGATTGGATCGAGGAGCAGGCGGAGGCATATCTCTAAAAATGTGGATAGCTTCACAAGCACAAGGCGAACAAATTAATCAAACAAATTATTATTTTACCACAATAATAAATATCAAAAGAGCATTTAGAAAACATAGTTTATAAAATATTTACTAATTAATATACGGCGTTTAACTCTTCATTTCAACTTGTTTTTCTAATCAAAAACATTTTTTATCTGACCATTACATTGGAATCTATAAGCCATTCTCGATGATTTATTTAAAAATAAAATTATTATCTAATTGCCATAGGTAAAGGTAGTTTATCTGGAGGTAGGGAAAACGTACAACTAACCATACATTTTATACTTTACGAAGTCGTTTGATTGCATCATTTTAGAATAACTCAATGCAGAAATTAAGATTTTGAAATATAAGTAAGTGTGGCTTGAAGTATCAAAATTATTTATTTGTGACATTTATATTTGGATTTATCCAATTAAATATCCACAATATTAGTAATTTACCGTTTGCATATAGTTTAACGTATTCAAGTTACATTTGTTTAAATCTTAAAAAATTCAAATAAATAAGAAGATACTGTTTTTAAATATTAACGGCATGTGGTATTTTTCAGAGCTAGTATGTACTTTGGTGGTAGACGTCTCTGGTATTTAAGCCAGTAAGATTCAGCCACACTGACAAAGAAAATATTCGTGAAAATTCTGCATACGGAAAGAAGAAAATTCGAGCAACAGAAAGCCAGCACAAGCCACAAAAATGTCTTTATTCGGAGCGTTGATGGGCGATTTCGACGACGATCTCGGCCTTATGAAGTAAGTACCAAATGGTGTAAAAAAAAACTAAATAAATGCGGCTCGCCCCGCAGAAGCCCCATTTATTTCCATACGTGTGCAGCTAACGAAGCCCTTTTGGGGCGTGCCAAATAATCGCAAAAAAAGGTGTAAATCAATAATCGGCGCATAGGCACACAATTAGGCCAATTAAACATATTTACGTGCCCAAAAATTAGCAATAAATAGCGTGCCAAAATTAACAGTAACCATCGGAGTGTGCGGTTTGTGTGTGTGTGTGTGTGCAGCATGCGTGAAGTGAAGACGTAATAATCGATAATTTGAATCGAGCGACCGCAGGGAAATGGAATTGGGGAAAATCCACTAGCAGACGTTATTTCAAAGGTTTCGCACTGTCACTGGGCCTTTAGATAAGGCCCAACCGCAAAGTGGCCCATGTATAGGCTATCAGACCCTATTTTATGTATATACGTAGGCTACGCTGCCTTTATCACTGTGCTTCAATATCTTGCCACAAGTCATTCAGTTTGGATTTGTTTGAAACTTAATTTCGGCTCAGTTTAAAATGAAACGAAAACGTAAAAGCAAATCAGTCAGTACCCGTGCACAAATGGAGCTCCAGTAACTCGCGCATCAGTCAAGTATCACTAAGTTACTCATCTCTCGTTTGCAGCAACCACATGAACCACACTATGAACGCGATGAACATGCAGATGCGCTCGATGAATCGCCTGATGAACAGCTTCATGCCCGATCCCTTCATGCAGGTCTCGCCCTTTGACCAGGGATTCCAGCAGAACGCTCTCATGGAGCGTCCGCAGATGCCGGCCATGCCAGCCATGGGACTCTTTGGTATGCCCATGATGCCAAACTTTAATCGCCTGTTGAATGCTGGTAAGTATTCAATGGTCTTTTGACGTTAAGAGCACCATGCAAAACAATTGTATTTCAGATATTGGTGCCAATTCAGGCGCATCCTTCTGCCAGAGCACCGTGATGACCATGTCATCGGGTCCCGATGGGCGTCCTCAGATCTACCAGGCCAGCACTAGTACCAAGACGGGACCGGGAGGCGTTCGTGAGACCCGCAAGACGGTGCAGGACTCGCGCACTGGAGTGAAGAAGATGGCCATTGGTCACCACATTGGCGAGCGGGCACACATTATTGAGAAAGAGCAGGACATGCGCTCAGGACAACTGGAGGAGCGCCAGGAGTTCATTAATCTGGAGGAGGAAGAAGCCGAGCAGTTTGACAGGGAGTTTACATCGCGCGCTTCTCGCGGGGCTGTGCAGTCCAGACATCATGGTGGTGGCATGCAGGCCATTATGCCCGCCCGTCCAGCGGCACACACCTCGACGTTGACCATTGAGCCGGTGGAGGACGACGACGATGATGATGACTGTGTAATCCAGGAGCAGCAACCGGTTCGCTCCGCCGCGGGACGCCATTATTCCACTGCACCAACGGCACCGCAGAACAGGTGAGTGAGAAGGGATTAACGTCACATCCACACCCGAGTCCCTGTTCCGTGCGCGTGATTGTGTAGGATTAGCCGACTAGCATTTGCTGAAGCCCGCCCGATCCGAAGATTCCCCCAACTAACCACACCTCCTCATACACAACTGTTGCTAAATTGAAACGTTTGTATTTACTTGCAGATATAATTACTAAATCTAAAGTCAATACAGTATATTTTACTAACTATCCGATAAAACAGAAACAGAATTGCATACTATAAATTTCTGCTAATTACATTCCCAACTGCGTTCAAACGAAACGAATATCGAATCGAAATCATAAAATGCACAGAGGTAGGCGGCAACTTAAGCTCTCAACATCTTTCGTTTGTTCAGTTTTCGTTTTGCCCACGACTCCTTTCGTTCGCCATGATCTCACCCACTCACGACGTACAAATGCTTCGCGTTGATTGAACTGGATCGCCAACTAGCATAGTCCCGATCCCCAAAAGTATTGTTGTAATCTTTTTCAACTTTTCTTCGACTCGATTCCATACTACGACAACTACCTACGACATCGACGCAGTGGCAACATTGCAACAGCAGCAGCACCAACATCCTCGCCAACAACCTACGATACAAGCAACGGAAACAACAATAACTACGTGAGCTCTCGTCGTTCGTACCTGCGAAATGGGCATGGGCATAGCCTGGCCACGCCGCGCCGCCCACTAAGGACACCCCCATCATCGCCGCTGGCTACGGTGTCCACTTCTCCAAGGTTTGTTCAGTTGGGATCGGCAGGAGCCGGCAATGCGGGATTAACCTAGTTACATAGACTATGTCAGCTTCGAACCTCATTTCTATCTGCTTGTATAGTCCTAACCGAAAAACGTCTTCGGACAGCCGAAGTTTGATGCCGGGGTTTTGTGGTCCGACAAATGGTTGACCATGCTTTTGTAACAACGACGTTCATGATTTATTGAAACCAATACTGCTTATTCTTTTCGAACTCTACATAGACTTCATGGTTAGCAACGATCTTGATCTTGTAATATACCATTTACCCAAGTGTATTAACGACATATCGCTCTCTCTTCTCTTCTCCATCAACATTTTGTACTTTCCAAATCATGCAGAGATTGGCGTATTTATAATTCGCGGTACCACCGCAAGTAGAAGCGGATACAGTACCAAATACATAAAATGAAACCTATGCTAATCCAGTTAAATATCATAAGTAATCAAGTCAACAACGAGAAACACTCGACATTCGGCTGTCTTCGACGTAACTACATGCACTCTACTAACCGAAGGCGCCACCAACGCTACGATCCGCTCCGCTCAGCTCAGCTCCGCTTCATCGCCACAAGTACTTCGAACTTCGAACAGCAGCAACACCACATCTACGTGCCGTGCCGGCAGCTCAAGACTACGGCCGCTAGCTACGTGTAAGGCCGCACCTTCCCATACACATCTAAATCTCTGTCTGCATACTCGCATTTTGACCCGCCCGAAAGAGCATCGCCTGCCTATCCGTATAGCATGTAGACCACAATCTGCGAGAGCCACACTCGACGATTTACCATCACACTACGCGACGCCCAATTGGCCATCGACGATAATCAAAATTTGAACTATGTTGCTGCTGCTGTTGCTGCGCCACCACTAAACGACACAATGCGCGAATCCTACGAATCCATCACTCGCTTGCCCACATCATCCATCAATGCTCCCTTTGACCTTCTCTTCCTGTTAATAAATTTTCACTTGCGTTCGAATTGGCCTTGTACGAATGATTATTATGTGTACCTTTTGTTTTGTATTATGCCTATTCTAATGAATCGTTTCTGTTAATTAATGAACATTTGTTTCTGCTCCGCCAGCAGCATACATCCACATCCCTATGCCGCCAATCCGAGGCGCCAACAACGTGCCGTAAAACATAATCACACGGAGGACGAAGCGGCCAGCTCCTACAAGGCGGGCAAGCGCGGCAAGAAGAAGTAGTAGAAGCGTGATCATCTGTATGCCAACATCTTCCGCATCGCACACTCAAAAACACTAGGAAGCAAGCGTTTGGCACTGTTCCATAGCAGAAAAAATAATTTAAATATTTTTAACACACACAATTCTTTACCAGTTCTGTCTTATCCTGCGTGAGTCGACCACAACGCAACACTAAAAAATGTACAACTTCAAGATGCTATTGATGTGCACGCAGGATACAGAACAATTTGCTTAAACTTGCTTAAAACAAATGTGACTATTCAACGCCGGAATCATTAAAACACACTCTCTCACACCTAATCGAAAAATTCAATGAAAGTAATGGAATATATATGAAATCGTAATCATAAGTTTGAATTATTTGATTAATTCTCAAGTTTTTAGATTTTGTTAGCCACTAAGCTTTAAATTATGGATGCCAGTTAGTGTGCAAATGAACACAATTGATTTGAAGGCTCCGAACGATAGAAAACAACAATTACCAATTCCCCAAATACATGTAATTCGTAAGGCCTAAGTAAATGTTAACGTGAATTTAATTAAATGGTAATTACATTATAATAGTAAATCCAGTGTTCTACCTATGCGACTTATAGAGAATTAAACGTATTAACTGACTAGTCCACCATCTCCATGTGCGTCTCCTCGGATTCCCGCCAATTGCGCTGCACCATCTCCACCAGCTGCTTCCAGAGCGCCGTCTGACGCAGGAAGTTGGCAAGGCAGACGAGAATAAAGGCCCAAGCCAAGCCTAAATAGTAATCCGTCTGCACAATGGGATTATTAGACAGCGGCTCCATCTCTGCGCGGGTGAGGATGATCGGATCAATAGCCTGCGGATTCACAGTCTTCATATTGGTGTGACTCATTATGAAACTGGCAAAGCTGCGCTTCGAGTCCTTCCACCCGGGTTCGAATTTGATTAGCGGCCTGCCCTGGTGGAATAGCATCAGCGTCGGCAGCGAAACGATGCCGAATTCTGCATTGAAACGACCAAACTCATAGGCATCCACATAGGCGATGGGTAGCGTGGGAAAGAAATGGGGCAGCACGTTCACCATCGAAGCCACACGAGCGCACTCCAAGCTGGATGCGGTGCAGAAATGGACAAGTACACAGTTGCCCGGCTCGTGGCGCTTGGTGGCATTGCCTATGGGCTTGAGCAGATTCACTATATCCTTGGCACTGCGCATTATCAGCAGTTCCGGCTCGGATGCTGTCTCATTCTCCATATCCCGCTGCAGGCACTTCATCATGAAAGGTGGCTTTCGAACCGGAGGCAGCTGGTTCAGGTGCAAGATGTGCTCGTCATCCGGGGCACATGTGTGTCGCTCCTCCAGCAAGGTTTCGAAGCTATAATGGCACTGGCCCCGCGAAACTCCCAGGGAATGCACCGTCAAATTTGAGAACAGTCCGAAATACTGGAGGGCACTTAGTAGTCCGGAGAGTTCCGCCTGGCCCTGCGCGGCGCAGAGCACTGTGTAAGTAGTACAATGTTACTGCTTGAAGAACTCGATATAAATAAATAACGTACAAAATACAAACAAGAGATTTTTGTTCATTTTATCCGTTGGTTGGACAGCTGTTGAAATAGTTGGCTGTTATATGGCACTCGTTAAATACCTGGAAACTTCTTGGGATTGGATATACCGAATAGCAACGTAAACTGCTTGCCTTGGTTTTTGTAAGCAGTGCCCATTAGGTTGGTATTTTATCGATGAAACATTGACGATGTATCGAAAATCATCGATGCTTATTTTTACATCGCTACAATAAGTTTATATTTTTACCTTACCTTATTTTCTTTTTCGTCTGCGTTCGCTGGTGATTCCCTTGGTGGCATTACATCATTGGTGGATCCATTCGGATCCAAATCAAACGCGCCACGATGACGGAGCTGTGCATGGAGCTGGAGAGCGTTCGCCTGGCGACTTTTGGGGAATGGCCTCTGAATGCCCCCGTTTCCGCGGAGGATCTGGTCGCCAATGGTTTCTTTGCCACGGGAAACTGGCTGGAGGCCGAGTGCCATTTCTGCCACGTGCGCATCGACCGCTGGGAGTACGGCGATCAGGTGGCAGAGCGCCATCGCCGCTCCTCGCCCATCTGCTCAATGGTTCTGGCTCCCAATCACTGCGGCAATGTTCCCAGGAGCCAGGAGAGCGACAACGAGGGAAACAGCGTAGTGGACAGCCCGGAGTCCTGCTCTTGTCCCGATCTCTTGTTGGAGGCCAATCGCTTGGTAACTTTCAAGGACTGGCCGGTGAGTACCCTGAGCTGGTGTCGCTCGCTTCTGGTGATTCACCAAAGCGGGTCTTTGTAATCACTATAGTTTCAGTTCCAAGATCACTATAAGTACATATGTAAGTACATATGTTTGCGTAGTTAAAAAGTAGCGTAAATGAGGCCAGGGAAATCCCGGTCGAAAGTATCACTGATATTTTTGTATACAAACAAGAAATTTCTTGTCTTGCCTCAATTCAGCTGAATGTTAATTGAAAATCAATCCTACGAAATTAAGCTTAAATTAAGATATACAAATGTCATTATGAACTTCAAATGAAGTTATTGCATTGTATAATTTCAAATGTTTTTAATGACTGAATAAGCTAGTTCAACTTTAAGCTAAAACGTCTTCCTTTGTAGAATCCCAACATCACGCCGCAGGCTCTGGCGAAGGCAGGTTTCTACTACCTGAAGCGTCTGGATCACGTGAAGTGTGTTTGGTGCAACGGAGTGATTGCCAAGTGGGAGAAGAACGACAACGCCTTTGAAGAGCACAAGCGCTTCTTTCCCCAATGCCCTCGTGTGCAAATGGGCCCCCTTATAGAGTTTGCCACCGGGAAGAACCTGGATGAGCTGGGCATCCAGCCCACCACTCTGCCACTGCGTCCCAAGTACGCCTGCGTGGACGCCAGATTGAGAACCTTCGACGATTGGCCCATTTCCAATATTCAGCCCGCTTCGGCTTTGGCGCAGGCTGGCCTATATTATCAGAAAATAGGCGACCAGGTGCGCTGCTTCCACTGCAACATTGGATTGCGCTCCTGGCAGAAGGAGGACGAGCCGTGGTTCGAACACGCCAAGTGGTCGCCAAAGTGTCAGTTCGTTTTGCTGGCCAAGGGTCCAGCCTATGTTAGAGAAGTGCTCGCGACAACAGCTGCCAACGCCAGATCCCCGCCAGCAACTGCTCCGGCTCCAACGCTCCAAGCAGACGTACTGATGGATGAAGCGCCGGCCAAGGAGGCCCTAGCCTTGGGTATCGATGGAGGAGTTGTGCGCAATGCCATCCAGCGCAAGCTCTTGAGTTCCGGCTCCGCTTTCTCTACGTTGGACGAACTATTGCATGACATCTTCGACGATGCCGGCGCAGGAGCTGCACTGGAGGTGCGCGAGCCGCCGGAGCCAAGTGCTCCTTTTATTGAACCATGTCAGGCCACCACCAGCAAGGCGGCATCTGTACCAATACCGGTGGCCGATTCCATCCCAGCCAAACCACAGGCAGCTGAAGCAGTGGCGAATATATCGAAAATCACAGACGAAATACAAAAGATGTCGGTGGCCACGCCGAACGGAAACCTGTCGCTGGAGGAGGAAAACCGCCAGCTGAAGGATGCACGCTTATGCAAGGTATGCTTGGACGAGGAGGTTGGCGTAGTGTTCCTGCCCTGTGGCCACTTGGGTAAGTCCCTGAACCATACCTTGATTGCCTTGAGCTGTAGCTAACTTCCTGTTAACCCGACAGCCACCTGCAATCAGTGCGCCCCCAGTGTAGCCAATTGTCCCATGTGCCGCGCAGACATCAAGGGATTTGTGCGCACGTTCCTTTCGTGAAGAGCATATCGACATCATTGAGAGTTCACCAGCTAGTTAGCAGTTAAGCAAATCGATTGATTGCACCCACACAAACTACTACAGCGAAGTTCAAATTATCCGGTGATTAGCTAATATAATCGTCTACTAATCGTCTACTAAGTAATTGGCCAACTGCAGCTATTCGTTTTTACATTAGCTACGGTTGTGAGTTGTCGTTACTAACTATCGCATTGTGTCCGAGCGCATCCCTTATAGACCATACATTACGCACGCTGAAATGACCTTATATAAATGAGCAGCTCCATTTCCCACTGAAAAGGGTATCAATGCTCCGGCACGACCGCAGATCACATAGATATCTTGTTATAGTACTCTTATTAACACATGTATGTATTTTTGTTGATCATGTTTATAGGCCGCTGATAGTATGGTTTACACACAACTATATGCATTCTCCAATAAATGTATATTTAAATGTTAAAAATTTGTGTTTCAATTGCAAAGATTCTTTAAAATAATTTATTTATTTAGCTAAGTTTTAAATCCAAACGGTTTTCAAGTGATGTGCCCCGAGAGATTAGCCTATTAGCTAGCGACAGTCTGTTTCCACTGCTCACAACTATCTCGATATCATCGCCATTCACGGTTCGATACTATCGATAGTAGCATCGATGTTTTGACGGCTCTACTCAAAACTACCAAAATATTGGTATCCAAGCAATCGTTTTCTGCTCTCCGCGTGAATTCGTGTGCGCTGCTCGAACGGCGGCTCCAATGAGTTCTGGTCGCGAAAAACTCGCAAGCTCCAACGCCAAGAAGTGCAGAAGATAGTGAACAAAGTTTAGAAGAACCGAACCGAAGCTACGGGAAATTTTATGTGTGAAATCGAAATTTCCAAACGCGCGCTCGTGTGAGTATATTCTGCGAGTATTTCGAAGGAAGAGTTCAAGTGTGTGTGTGTGTGTGTGTGGTGCTGCTGCTGCATTTTATGGAGTGTGGGTGCTTTATGCACTTTATAGTGTGGTTTGGCAAGCAGTGGCCATTTCCACCCGCTTCACCAGAAAACCCTTCCAGTCCGCTACCTTTCCATTTTGGAATCTTCTTCGAAAAACACTTTTTCGTACGGTGAGAAACAAAGCGACGCACGCACACACACGTTCAGCGAGCGTTGCTTAGCTAGATTGTGAGAGGGAGGGCGGGGAGAGAGAGCGCGACACGTATCTGAAAATATCAATCTCACAAGTACACACCGTAATTTCGGTTGTCGAGCGTGCTGCGCATACGCGCTTGGCTTGATACCATTTCTCACATTTTCCATTCGGGTCAGTCGCTGGAAACAGCTGTGGGCTGTCCCCCCACCCCTTACCATTCCCTTTTAAAGAAAATGACCAATCCACCCATTAAGGTATTCCCCAGCGAACCGCAAAAGCCCAATCAGCGTTTATTTTTTTATTCGGAACGATTATTCATTTAAAACTCTGGATTACCTGTATGTATGGATGCGTGTGAGTGTGTGTTGGCAATGTTTTGCAAATACATACAATTTCAACAGCGCATAAAAAAAAAGAAAAACAAAAGCAGGGCGGGCTTTTTACCGTTCTCTTTCTCTTTCTTCCGCCTGCCAGTGGAGAATGCAAAAATAAACAAATAACGAATTCCCGCTATCTGGACTGCGAATGTGTTCAGAATTTCTATATCCATATATGTATCTGTACCCAACGTTTGTTTAGCAATTGACCCAGTGCTTCCCTTAAATATTGAACTCAATTGGAGGCGCAGTTGCACGCGGTGGGCACTTTATTGACTGCATTACTCATATTCAAGTCCCGAAATGGGGGGATCGAATGCGAATGCCGCACCCGTACTTGCTGCACTTATCTGTCTACGAAGAAATTGCATAAAAACGTGCCGATCTCAACGTTTGATGTTTTACAAGAGTAGCTGGCATGGTGGTAGATAGCTGAAGTACAGTGAACTGGCGCTAAGCGAGTCTTTGCTTGACCCACAGAAGTTACTGACAAAACTTTGCTTATAGATTTTCATTAATCACTCGTAAAGTTCATTAAACCCATTTAGGCTCATTACAAGTGAATAAGGTTTTAAGTGCCCTTTTAGCTTAACTCATATGCCTAATACATTTTGTACATCATTAAATCACAAAGTGGTCCGAATTATGTTTTGAGCTACTTGATTAAAGAGAGTAATCCCTGTGTTATTATGTAGTTTTTATTAATGCCAGTTACTGTTAGCCGGTTTTCACTGTGCCAGGGCTGCGGCACCTGCACGCATCGCAGATCGAACCGTTGGAAGCCTCTCATCTCGCGATCAGCATAAGTTGCAACCCTAGTCGCTCACTAACATACACACACAGGCAGACATGCTGCTCACGCACAATGAAGCCAGCTCCGCAGTTTGCGCTCTCGTGTGTGTGTGTGTGCATATGCATACGTGTATGTGCGTGTGGCAGCATTAACTAGTTTTATTTGCCTGGTGAATGTCAATTTCATTGTAATTGCACACTCCGAGTCTCTCCACGAATAGAAAAGGAAAACAAGTTGGCCAGCGGGCAGCGATGTTTGGTGATTAGTGCACCACACCTGGGAGTTGCCATTTTAGCCCCAACATTTGGCGAGGTGACCTTCGCCAGAGTTGCCGATCGATTGTGAGTTGCACTTGCTGCTGCTGCGGCGGCAGCTCTAATTGTTTTGTTTACATTTCTGTGTGCGATGCGAAAATGCGAGAAATGCCAGAAAACGAGAGCGCCAGCGAAATTTAACGGTACGTGTTTGCCTGCTATATACGTACGTACGTTTGTATGTATGTAGATGTATCGGTTTGTGTACATATGTGAATTTGCGATCAATGGCGCTGCTTCGCTAAATAATTTGACCTCTGGGCCACAAATTAATGTGTGGATGCTGCCCATTCTATTACCACCACACCGCACCATCTGCCCATATCACATTCGCATATATTACCAAAAGGTATTACCGAAAAGAAGTGCAAGACTGGTTGTGCGCGTGCGTGAGTTTCGGAGATTTTATGGCGGCTACGAAGGTCACGGCTAAGCGTATGCAAATTAAAATCAAAGCTAAACCAGACTCAACAGACTCTGTGATTCAACGAGATCGCAGACCAGCAACTGATAAGGCAAGTTGGCCAAGTCGAAGCTCAGATGCTCTAGTATCTAATAATTTTATCACATAGCCCACAATGTACTTTCACTTGATCAGCACACATCTACTTTCATAGAATCCTTAAAATCACAAAAGTTTGCTTAGATGTATAACCGCTTTACAGATTACAAACTGCATAAACTTATGCAAGTTAAGTTTGCCGGTTTCTATGGCAACTATGTGCTGCTTTTGATTAAACACAACATTTCCACGTGCAATAAAAAAAAAACCACCACCGTTTGCCACATTTTATTTGCTATCCTGGCCACAGGACTACGTTTATATCGAATCACTGGCTGATACCGCCGACAAGTCGGAAATGTCTTCTTAAATACTAAATAAACTCCATAATTCAAGGGTATTCATACAGGTAACAAAAAAACGGCGAATATAAAACAATATTGACGTGAATCGAGGTAACGTGCCAACGATCTCCCCCCTTTAAGGCCTAGACACCAGCACTCCCTTTCCGAAATGATTGTTTATATCGTGCCTTAAAAAATTATTAACGGAAGTACATTCACCTGATCAGTTGAATGAACATGAGCTCTGCTCTTTCCTACTGTTTTATTTATTCGCTTTTTTTTCTACTATTCAACATTTTTTCCATATTTTTTCTCGACCATTTGACAGCAGCTGGCGTAGATTGTTTTTTTTTTTTTCATTTTTTATAGACGCGATTCACTCACGTGCAAACAATCGTAAAAACGCCAGAGCACGCGCTTGTTTGCATTTGATTGCATTTTAACGCAGAATGAAAAGTGATCTTTCCACTGACCTGTCCCAATCGGTGGTTCTGATTTGATTGTGTTTTTCCCGGGCCGGGTTTCATCCGAAGGAGGGCATTGTTATCATCGCTGAACGAAACTCGGATTTCCCGAAAAAATAAACAACATATTTGATTTGACGCAATCTGTACTTTAATTGGTGCAAGCCTTATCATTTTCGTGGTATAATTTAAATTCTATAAAGCTTTGAAGTCCGCGAGAAGGTTGGATTACTCATAAAGACAATTTGAATTTTTCTGAATTTGAATTTCATTTGAGAATCATCGCTTTATTTAGCACAATTTTATTGAGATTCTTGTTCGCTAATTATCGTTTACCGATTCGGTTATTAACTTGTATACTTTCAACGAAATAACTCGTTTGAA
Organism: Drosophila sechellia; assembly: GCF_004382195.2. Taxonomy (NCBI): domain Eukaryota; kingdom Metazoa; phylum Arthropoda; class Insecta; order Diptera; family Drosophilidae; genus Drosophila; species Drosophila sechellia. The sequence continues at coordinate 12,008,673 of NC_045950.1, read as the reverse complement.
TTAGTACTAGCTAGTTTGACCGTTTTAGTAGGTGCCTATATTTGTTAGTTATTTAACTAAATTGAGAAATCCGTTCAATCAATCGGTTAATTTAATGCAGATTAGTCATTCTCAAATTAGTCACCATTTAAGGAAATTTCTCAATGTGACACAGTTTTTAAGTGGTTCCTTGTTAGCAATTGGGCAACTTTCACTGTTAAAATATTCCTTATGCCTTTTATAATTTACCAGAATATTTCGTTTTATTTTAAACGAATTTAAATTCATATGGCTTGAAAGATTTCATGAGCTAAACTTTATGACATAACTTTTTGTATAAGGTTTAATCAGATTAATATATTAATATATTCTAGTTAAAATTTAATTCTGTTAACCTTTTCACACTTTTCAAACTTTTACCTGAAAAATGTTTTGCAATTAACCGGTCGGTTAAAATGCTGATTTCACCTTCACAGTTTCCTATTTAATTCTTAATGCAATTAAATAAATCAGAACTACACAGCTTTTTTGTAAGATTCAACTTAGTAAGAAAACTAGCAAAGCAAAGAGACAATGAGTTAATTGCCACTTTAAACCAACTGACTACCTTTATACTTTTTCTCCAGATTTTTGGATCTTTATTCTTTACTTCAATTTTCTTTATGTGTACCCTTTGCAAATTTTTGGCCTTAATCAACACCATTCATATCCATTGCAGGAACGACTTAGAAGCTTTTCAACACTGCCGGCAGGACAAATCAGCTGCGAAATCCGGCAATGCACCAAGATGAGCAGCAAGGAGCAGCAAGCAGCAGGCCGGGATTTTAAGCGCAATTCAAATGCCTACTCCAGTCTGCCGCCTTCTGGAACGGGAGCGGCATGCTCCGGAGCAGCACTGGGATCGGGAACGGGAACTGGCAAAAGAGCTCGCAGCAAACAGCATCAGTTGGAGCATGAGCAGTTTGGACTCTCGAACAGCCTGTCCAGCGAATCGATACGGCAGGCCTGTGCCTACTACGACGACGAGTTGAGCGACGAGGATCTCATCGAGATTCAGCAGACGCCCCAAGCCTTCCACCAGCAAACAAAACAACCCCTCCAGCTGCAGCCAATCAGCTTCAGACTGGGAGATGAGCTGGGCGACGAACGAAGTGCCTTTTGTGGCAGCCAGGAGATGCAGCAGGCACCATTGAGCACGCCAATCAAACAAGCTGCTGAAACAGATGAAGCATTATGTGTGCTCAGCGAACTGGATGCTATTCTGGATGTCCACGATGTCTCGCAGCTGAATGGCACCTGCTCGAGCGGATCTGTGAATTCCGCCATTGACGATGACAAGGTAGAGGACTATCTAATGGATCTGGACAACTATCTGGAGGAGATGGATAATGCCTTAAATCGCGAAGATTCACTCATCATCATAGACGGCCACACCAGCTTAAAACGAGAGCCGAGAACTAGAACTCTGCCTTTAAGTAGGAAAAATAAGTCAAATAAGAAAAAGAGCGAGGATCAGGAGACGGCACAAGGTGATTTCCAAAGAGAACATCAAATAAGGAAGACGTTCAGCTGTTCATTAAGGCCCACAAGCCAAATAGGTTGGTAATCTCTTAGCTGATAAAAATATAATAAACAATATACTAAACTTTTCTGATTTCTAGCTTCCTCTTCCGGATCATTGGAAACTTCCACGGAGCCCGCGATGGACGTTTGGAGGCGACAGTCCATGCGTCGAGCCCTCGAGCAGGAAGACACCAAAGCTACAGTGGCGACGGAAAGAGAGGAAGACGATATACCGACCTTATTGGTGGAGTTGCCACCGAGACGCGATGCGGAAATGCGTCGCTGTTTCTCCCAAGGCGATTGCCAAGCTTCGGCCGCACCATCGGGTGGCTCTCAGATGCTTACAGAGGCGCACATCTTCGACAACCTCCTGCAAACAAACGCACGAGCATCGAGCGAAGAGCCGCGACCCCGGCAGTATGGTCGCCGCTTGGAGGGACCTCCTACCCCAGTTCGCTCCTTGATTCTAGCCCAGAGTCGGCCACAGAGCGCTCCGACGCGCGTGCAGATGAGGGAACCACAGCTGCAGGAAACGCCCACGCACCCAATTATGTCCACATGCTCGGAACTCAGCTCGGCGCGCTCGTCACGAATGCCCAGCCCAGTTTCCCTGCCCTCGGACAGCAGCAGCAGCGGAAGCAGCTCTGCTGAACACGATCAGGAACCGGATCCCGTGCAAACCACGACCATGTGCAGCGCCAGCAGTACGACGCCCCTAGAATCGCTGCACCAACTGCAATTGCTGCTGCGCGAGAAGTGCGGTTTCAATAGTCAATGGCCCCATGCCGGGAGTCGTACTCTTGCACTGATCGGATGCACTTTGGGTGTCTTTAATATGTGCCGATTTGCCGTGCTCACCATTAACTTTGGTGGCAACTTTCTGCTACAGTTTCTTCTGCTCTCGGTAATCTTTGGAATCCCACTTCTTTGGCTGCAAATGTGCTTGGGTGCCAAAATTCGTGCTGGTCCCGTTTCCATGTGGAAGATCAGTCCGATATGCGCAGGAGTGGGCATAGCTCTGGTGATGGAGCAGTGCTTCCTGGCCTTGTACTCAACGGTATCGGTGGCCTGGATTTTAGTCTACCTTAGGGACGTATTCCCGACAGCAGCACGCAGTGGATATCGCTGGCAAGAGATGGCATTCCCCTATCGCTATGATGCATCGAATGCAACGGGGAATCTCACGCAAACAGTGGCCGAGTACTTCAACGTGGTGGTGTTGCAGCGACTGCATTTGGCCAATCATCCTGATGCCAGCGGAATACGATTCCACGTTAATGATCGGGTAAGTTCCACCTTCCCCACTATCCCGCTTCTCATCTAACTGACTCACATCCAATTCCTTCAGCAGCTGGCCTTCTATCTGGCCCTCATCTGGGCGGCAGTGTTCCTCATCCTCTGTAAGGGTCTCAAGTCCTTGGGGAAGTTGGCTTACATTATCTACACTCTGCCGCTGGTAGCTCTGGCGGTAGTGACCGCTAAGTTTGTCTATGTCGTGGATCCCAGTAGGATACAGGTGAATTTGTTACCAGACAACAAAAAACTCTTTAAACCATCGATATTCTGGAATTTTTGTAGAACATCTTTGCTGCCAGCGATTTCGACGACTTTCTGGTGAACTCAAATAGCTGGACGGCAGCCACGCAGGAAACGTTCCTTACTTGGGGTCTCCTAGGCGCCTCCGTAATCGCTATTACGAGCAGAAGTCACAACAATGCCAACAAGGCCGCTTTGAGGAGGGATGCGATTCTCCTGGTATTGTTTACCCTCATCGGATTGGGTTTAATGGCACTGCTAGCGCTGTGTTGTGCACAGATTCTTTGGCAGCATGGATACGCTTATGTGCCAGGATCGTTTGGTGAGTTTTAAACCATGTCTCTTTTTTAGTTTCAAACTAATTCTATTATGCTTTGCAGAGAATCCCGATTGCTACACGTCCATTTACTCGCTGCAATCAAACACCAATCCTTATCTGCTTTCCTATCCGCGCTCGCTGATTCCGCACTACTCCTCGTTCATTGGCGAGACTTACAGGAGGAATCGCACCATGATTCACGTGGAAAGCGGATTCCAGGCACTGCGCTTCATCTCAGAAATCTTTCCGGCCGTGCTCTCGCTGGCCAGTGATAGCATATCGTGGGCTTGGGCTGCAGTGGCCTTTGCAACGTTCGCCGGATTCGGTCTAGCGCAGCTGTGTGTGATGTGGAAACCCATCTCAAGTGCCTTAGGTAATTCCACGAGCTCGGTTTTATTGAGCTGCGTGACTGGTCTGCTCCTCAGCATTCCATTCGCCACAGAGATGGGCATTTCGATCCTGTACTATGTAGATTTTCTACTGGGCGGCTCCTGGTTCATTCCGATCATCTGGACCGCTCAGATTTTCGGCGTGTTTCTAATACGGGGGCGTCCGTACAACGGAGATGACCTGGTGAATGACCTAAGGCTTTGTGGGTCCATGTCGGCATTCCTGGCATTGTCTTGGAACGTTTTGCTGCCCATTGGCCTGATCACATTGTCAGTCGTGGACTATAAGGCTTCGTTGTCGAATCAATTTTACTATTGGCGTGGAAAGTCATACTTCACGTATTGGTCCAGGAAGATGGGCAGTCTTATCCAAATTGGAGTGCTGTTAGTCATTCCCGTGACTGCTATTATTCAAATCTACCGGTATCTGGCGCACGGACCTCCCGATATCTTGGAGGTGAGTCTATAATAATATTTGCCTTATTGTTTGGCACTTTCAATAATATTATTTCGGTTTTGCCTTTTAGCGCATTCAACTGCTGTACCGACCGCCCGAGGAGGGAGAGGAACCACGTCGTCCATCCGCTCGACAAACGGGGTCCCAAAGTCGCCGTAATGCTTTTGGCCAGGCCGCGGAGGGCGGCCAACACGATGCACAGAACGATGCTCCGCCAAAGTACACACCACCTCCGTCCTACACAACGGCCACTGGAGCCCGCCTTGCCAAGCTTCTGCGCCAGAGCATTCGACGCAGCGTGAGAAGGTACATAAAAACCATCCCTTAATAAAATCAAAAATTTATTTATGACCAATTTATCCACACAGGGTTCTGGGAGACTCCAGTCGAACGCGACCCGTGCTCTCCCTCGATGCGGAGTCCGCTTCGCCAGCGGCGCCGCCTGATTACCTAACCATACTGACCAATCCGGCTGGCAGTAGTTTCAACGCGGATCCTTCGCCAGCTTCCAGCAGCAGTCCCGAGTCCATAGAGATCGACCAGCGACCCGTTGGCTACGCCCAACGCTCGCAATCGCTGGGCAGGAAGCTGCATCGATCGGGGGCTTCGACACTGGAGAGGCGGCCCTATACGGCGGAGGATGTGGTGACCATACTACGCTCCTCGGTGCGACATCGCCAGTCGCAGGGAGGCGGAAATATGGTCACTGCCAGCACCCTGCCTCGCCCCCCAACCGCCGCCATGTCCACGCACTTGGAGGACGCCTCATTCCGATCCATAGAGAATCTCGTGCTGAATGCCGAGCCACCGGACAGGACGCCCGGCGTGGAGCCGGAGCTCGAATTGGAGGCTGGACAGGCGGAGGAGTGCGCGCGAAATAATACATCTGTGATTTAACTGACTAATATCGTACCGTACATAGCGTAACTCTTATGCGATCCACATATCCGCTTGCTTTCTTAGACTTGATTAGCGCTAGTTATCTAAATACGAATATTAACTTGTAGTTATGCGAATAATAACGAAAACAACTAGTTGGTACTCCCAAGTGTGAGCTCTTTTGATCCCTACAACCGGTATTCCCAGTTCGATCCAACCCACCCCATTGCATTCCATTTCACATATTTTAGGCTTACGGATCGCGCCTGTCTGCGCAGTTGCCCTAAAAATTATCCCAACAAAGGAGGAGGCCTACGTGCCCAGCTCTCGAGGGCCAGCTTTTTAAGGGAAAACGTACTTGGCCCTAAGCCGATTAACAAACGTGACCAGTTGAATATAAAAAAAAGTGAAAATAAGCGGAAGTCCAGGATGGCGTAGCCAACAAAGGCGCCTAATGCGGCGGGCCAGGAAGTTGCTGCATATTTCGATTAAAATGTCACGGCATTTCTTGTGTTTTCTTTGTGACTTGCATATTCCAAAGGGATTGGCCTGCAAAAAAGTTAATCCGCGGAATTTTTAAATCAGCACGAATTGGCGGTTAATATTTTAATATCTGGCAGCGCTGTTACAAAGATCTAGTTCAAATGGGTTGAGTCTCGACTAGAACTTTTGTGAAGTTCAAACAAAAATTGATCCGAGATACCGTTATTTTAACTTATAATTAGTAATTTTAATGCTAGAAATACCTTAATAACAATGGAGACGTATATAAAGGCAAGTGAAATGGTTTGTTAAACAAACCAATGTTTGTAGTAAAACTACTCTATAATTTGGGATGATAGTTATATAGTATTAAATAAATAAATATTTTCACGAAAATATTATCCACACTTCAATAGTGAATGAGTATTATGAGTCTTATTAACCATAATGTTTGAAATTTAAGTTGGAACCAGAAACTTTTAAACTGATTATGAATGCGGTATTTTTTAGGCCCTTCTTGCTAGGTGAAGTTACTTCTGCATCTGGTAACACTGCTCGACAGCGAAACAGAAACATAAAAAATTCGAACGGCGACGAAAGCGGTCGGACGCACGCATCACATTCAACCGCGTCGCGTAGAGCGTCCAAAAAGAATTATAGTAAAAACCAAGAGTGAAGATTCCGGAGAGCGAAGAATTTGCAATTGCCAAACTTAAGCAAAAACCATAACTTGTGCATTGACAATTCGAGTCGCGCGTCCACATTTGCACGGCCATTTTAAAGCCAAGTTAAGGCCAAAGTTTTCTGCCGCGCCGCCTTCGTAAGTCGCAGGTCGAAAAGTGCTCAAACGAGATTTCCACTTGAAATTCCTGAATTTCGTTTGTCTGCGCGAATCGCATCGAATCGAATTGAAGCACAAATCGCAAATCGCAGCAGCAGCTGAAAAGCGCAAAAGTCGAATTTAAATTCCGTCTGCAAAGTGCCGAAAATTAGTGTCCTTGTTGTGTTAGTGTTTTGTTCCTTTGTCTGTGTGGGTGTTACGATTACGATTGGATTAGCGGTGTTTTCGCCTGATTAAAACGGTAAGTGTCCTTGCAATAATCCTGCGCGCAAAGTTAGTTTGCTGGTGCCAAGTTCGCCACTCACACACTTCCACCGCCGCCACTCGCAACTTATTTTGCCACAATTTGCTCTAGTGTTTTGTATTAGCATTTTTATGTCCCGCCTCGCCAAAGTTGACAAACAAAAACGTACACACACACACACACACACACACACGCACCGACACGTAAGCGCACGCACACAAAGGATTTCATTACATTTTGGGTGGACCTAACGGTAACGTTGAAGTGTAACGTATAACCCTCCCCTCGTTCTATCTCTTTCCCGCCCAAAGCCCCGAATGCTGTGCTACCGAATTTGTTTTCGCCTTCGCTCAGCTCTGTTCTCTCCTGTTTTTATTTATTTTGATGGCGTATTTTGCCATTCCGCTTTGTTCGAATTGCGTAGCCTGTCGCCTGCGCTATCCTTCTACAGTCCCATCTGGCTAAAAGGAACTATCGTGTGTCTCACTCACGTGAAAAATAACAAACTTAACTAGGTATTTGCTTTTTGAATGTATAAAGTCCCCTTCAAATTGCTAATTGAAAAATATATACAGTCATGTATTTAATCTTATTATATCATCAATTAGAACCACAACATCTTTATTTTCCAATTAGCATTTATAGTAACGTTTTCTGAGCCCAGTGTATCCTGTTCGTCCCAGTTTCACTGTACATTTCTCGCTGTCAGCTTTTCTTCCTAGTTTCTGCCAGCATTGAAATGAGTTCGCAATAAATATTGCCCAATGTCAAATAAAAGGGCGATGAGCCAGCCTTTTTCCGCCATGTCCCCTTTCCACCACGGACCGGCCTATCTCCTCCATTCGCTCTAATCTCGGGGGACACTAATGCTTTACGACAATTCCTATGCCGTGTGCCGCCCAGTACAAACTTAATGCACACATCAATGGCAAATTAGATATACTCCACAGCAAATGTACTAATAACAATCATCGAGTGTGCGGGCGGGCTTCCGATTCATCCCATACCATGCCATAAGATACGATACCATCCCGAACCATACCATCCCACACATACGTCCTCTCAAGACGATTGTTTTGTTGATTTGGCTGTTACTTCCAATACATTGGCATTTAAGGGGCAGAATTGGGATCCACTTATGTGCCTGCCTTATGTCTCATTTGTCGTCGGGCAAATGGAAATCGTTTTGTTTTTGCCTTGTCAAGTGACAAATTTTCATTGTCTCCCGCCACTAATCGCTTACTTAAAACAAAAAAAAAAAAAAACCAAAAAAATAAAGAAGATACCACGCCGAATACTCCAAACAAGAAATAAGACATAAGACAAGTGTAAATAAACACTTGAGGAGGGAGCGTGGGATCGGGGGTCACGACTAACCGATATCCTCTGTACAGTGTGGGCGGGGGCTTATACGCAATGACATTATCATAAAAGGTGCACATGCCAGAAGTTAAGTCGCGACAACTTTCCGTTATAACTTTCAATAACCTTTGTTGATTGCTCCAATAAAAGCATTTTAATCGATACTCTCGACTTGTGTCAATCCATTCGGATTTGTTTTTGGTTACTAATGGATGTAATGTATGGAGTTATTGGGGCGGCATAAATTAAGAACTTATTTCCTTTGTGAATTTCACGTTACTAAACAGTTGGTGATGTGACGCAAATGAATTCCTCATATAGTTCTAACAAAAGGATATTTATATATGTGGTATTCTTTTGCCTAACTATTTATATATAGGTTTTCATATTTATAAAAAGACTAAAAGGCCATTCATAATTTATATGGCGTGAAGGCTAATTAGAATTTATTAGAGAGAATATAATTAGCCGTTAAACATTCCTCTCCTCCATCGCACATACCTTTCGATACCCTGTAAATTCCAGTGTATGTACTTAGAGTACGCACACGTACTTGCCTCTTTTGCTGACATTGCCCGCGGCACCTTCACTTGGCGCAGCTTGCCTTAATTTCCAGCGGACAAACCACTTTGTTATCGCCACGCCGAGGGCCCTTTAATCTCTGGTAGTCCCTGGTTGGCTGGCCAGACCCACCTCCTTCTCCGTCGCCCTGTCCATTGATTTACGTCTCTATTTTCCGAATGTAGTGCAATCGATTTAGATTGATTTTGTTTAAACAAACTGCACAGCGCAGCAGAAGCAGCAGCAGCAGCATAAAAGGCACCAGAAAGTGTAATAAATAATTGGAAACGGAATCGTTGGGCTGATTTTAATGCCAGCGTTAATTGCGAGAGCCACCCAATTTCATTTCCATTTCCATGCCCAATCGAAATCCAAATGCCATTCCCCAACCCTCCCCATACCTTCAACATTTTCATCGCCGATGTAGCGATGCCCTATGCCAATTCCAATTCCAAATCCAATTCCTATTCCTATTCCTATTCCATCGATGCTTTGGTAATTAGTTGTGAATTGGATTGGGGATCACATAAAAGTGTTGATTACACACTCCGATGGCTGCGCCCCCTGCCACGCCCCCTTCCCGGCTGGGTGCCAAGTGTTTTGTTTGTGTTTATCTCGTCTTCGACGTGTCTTTTTGGGTTTTTCGGAGGAATTAGGGTTAGCCGTGCGTAGTGAAAGTCGCTGGGACTGCAGCAGGTGTTGGGTCCAGCAAATAAAGTTGGTCAGCAGGAAGCGCTCCAATTAATCGCATTTATCGCACGGAATTTCAACTACGCAGCCAATTAATTGGAGCAGTTTGAGATGCCAGATACTATAGATACAGATACAGATACAGATACAGAAATTCCCACAGTTAAGCGACTGTAATTGAAATTGCACTTGGCCACACATTCAAATTATACAAATGCCTCTCAGCAGATTTGATTAGCAGCGCAGTGAATTCTGGACAGCGTAGGGAACCCCAAACATAAACCATTTTGTCAATTACAAAAATGCTGAGCATTTTCCTTGCAAGTCATGGTCGGGGGTGACCCCAGCGGGAAACATCTTCGCATAGTTGCAGCAGCAAAAACATCAAAGTCATTTCATGTCTTTATAAATTCGCCCACCAAAAGGGCAAACAAAAATGTTTTTAAAAAAAAATGTAAGGCGAGGAAGACCTCAGCTATCTTTTGCTGCTGCCTGTCCCTTTCTCGCTATTTCCATCACTTTTGGCTAAGTGAAATGACCTGCCATTTTGTAAAAGGCTAAAAGAAAAACACGACAACCCCAAAACAAAAAGCTCAAGTCACAACTAATAAGATTGAGTTAAAAAGAGGGGACTGTGCGGAAGAGAGAGAGAGAGAGCGATCAGCGAGGGAAGGTTAATGTCTTATCGACATGCTGCAATCTATGTATTTAATTGACTCGACTGCAATTATAGGGTACACTATATATATATATAGTGTAGTGTCTTCTTCCTGCAGATAAAACGTCGTAAAATGAAAGAGAAATACTTGCCCATAATGATTTCGCATAAATCGTGACTACTCGCCAAAATGAAAGGCGAGAATTTATACTAACAGTGTACGAGGTTGTATTTGTTGGAGCTACAACAAGTTACAATGTAGGCAACGCTCCATTCGCAATTCAGCGTGGAGTGGAGTGTCGGTCGATGTCAGAGGCTAGTACCCCCAGTGCCCCCCAACCCCCAAATCGGCTCCTCCGACTCCACTTCGCATGCCAATCGTTCGACGTTTCCCGAGAGTCAGATGCTGAAACTGAAGCTGATGCTGGATTTTTCGCCGGGCTCTGATGCCTTTGGTCAGCCAAAGTCAGGCAACAAAAATCCGAGCCAAAAAATAAAATAAGCGAAAGACAACAGATCAAGTTGAGCTAGTCAAGCCGAAGACTAGATACACTACAACTAAGAAAAGTAATCGTAACATACAGAAAAAGTGTATACCGTTTAAAGTGCATACCTCTTTAAAATGCCATATTACAAGTATTTGTTTACTCCCAACTTTTGAGCAGAACAGTTATACCCTATAGTAGGGTATATTTATATATAAAAGAAAAGGCAACGAAACCTGTAAGCGGCCACAATTCGCGGCCAGCTTCTAGAGATGCGCACGTGACTTGGTCATCCCAAAGATTCCCTTTCTCCTCGCAGTTCGACTGACTCCCCCTCCCCCTCCCTCCACAACCGATCACGTTTGCCAACAAATTGAAATTTATTTGTGTTGTGCCACAGCAGTTAATGCTTATTTATAACGCCAATTAATCGCCCGACATAGATAAAGCGAAGGGTATGGCTGAAAAAATCAGGGCAAGAGGAGAGTTGTTTTATTTTTTTTTCGTGGAATTTAACAACGAAATTAAAAGCAAATATAAAATATGACAAACTATTTGCATATTTAATTTGTTGTAAGAAAATCCCCGCGCCCAGTGCATGAAATACATGACAAGTTTATTGGGGCCCATAAACTGGGCTAAGTTATGATTTATGAGGGTGGATTAGGTCATATATGTACGAGTATATAGTAGGAGTGTCATTTCCCACGCTCACGCCACCATCTCTAGGAATCAAAAGCTGCAAAAACATTTAGCCACGTTGGGTTAGGGACACTCAGGCCACCAGACAGACAGACAGACGGACGGACGGACAGATGGATCCACAGACGAGGCACAATGTCTCTGGCCATTGCCAAATCGTTAGCACTTGGCACTCTTGGCATCGCATCCGCCAGATACTCGCTGCCTCATCATCGCCAACGTCATCGTCATCATTGAAATCCCCGGCTCTCGAGACACGGTTCGTTTCGGGGCTTAGACTTTCAAGTGTGTAATGAAATAAAAATATGTATTTAAACTTTATTTGATTGTCGTTGATTTCGGACGACAGCTCCCCGTTCCCGTTCCCATTCCCAATTCCCGTTCCTAATGAAAGAATGTAATAAACCAATTTGGTTTCTCTTTTCCCCCGCCATTTGCATTCTTCCGGCCATCCAGAGGAGGCGTTCTTCTATAAATTTTGGAAGCTAACCAGACGCGACATTTCCCCGGGGTCCACTACCACTACCACGTCCACTGCCCATCATTAGGCCTGACAAAAGTTGTTCTTCCAACTCATTTGTACAATGGAAAATCTTCCCATAATTAACGGCAGTGCTTGGACGGACAACTGAATCCGGAGCAGGGGGGAGTCGGACTTGGAATTTCTATGCCTCGCTGCACACAAATGGAGGGAAGATGGCCGGATCCAGGGGGGTTCACGGGCAGCTCAGACGAGGGACACTCAGACGACGGGCATTGCAATTGGATTGCCTGGAGTATATTCCTATTGTTATAGTTTGTCATTCCGATTGCCGTTGTGTGTAGGTGACCATCCGTTCTCCGGTCCCTCGGGGCGCAATTATTAAAAGTGAGCCAGACAAAACACCGAGAGTCGCCGGGGGTGGGGGGTGTTAGTGCGCGGATTCACTATAGGGAAACAGAGCGGGACAGATGCAATGGCCAGTTCGAGACTCCCGACTCCCGTTTGATATATTGCAGGCATCCGGTAGACAACGTTGACGTAGACGTGATGCTGCAATAAAATCTGCGCCGACTCCTCATTATACATAAATACCTATGACCTATAAGCAGGGTATGTTCATTAACGCAAAGAAGAACTTTTAAGGCGCAGTTTATATTCAAAATATACATTGTAACATATCTTAATTATGTAAATATTTCCAGCTTGAAGTTGTTAAAATTAAATCATTTTATCTCTTAAATGAATAAAAATGAAAAAGATTTGAATACCAAACAAAAGAAAGTGAAACAAATGGGCCAAAAAATGATATATGGGCACTTTACCATGCCCATTTGATAGTTGTAGAAAAGCCAGATATATCCTTTTGTATTTTCCCATCCATAGGGTATTTCCACTTCGATTCGAATGCTTTGGGAACATTACTCTCTTTGCAGCAGCCCTGTCATTGTTGTGGTTGTCACATTGTCGCCATCATTGTCTCCATCTCATCGTTTGAAGCCTACACACAAACTCACAAACAAACCAATAAAAATAGTTTGGGCCCCATACCCCCGTCCGTTTTGGCCACGGAACAGCTTCTTTTTCTCTAATTTTCGTTGCAACCAAATATTTGAGCCGCAAACAGTTAAAGACACCCAACAACATGCTACAGCAGACATCAGCCCACGTTGAAAGCCTGGAAAGTTGGGCATTTCTGGGGCTCCTCACCTTCCGCCTCATTTTCCCGATATGTGTCGTATCGTTTTAATTAAATATTTTCAATTTTATGGCCTTGTTTGCATTTGCATTTAATTTTCGTCTCGGTTTTGGTTTAGTTTTATTTTCCCTGTGGTCCACAAAAATGTTTCTATTTATTTGTTGTTGATTTGATTTCGGTTTATTTTTTTCCGGATTTGGTCAGCAGAAGCAGCGACCAAGAAACAACAATGGGAAACCGTGAGACGGTGACACCTGGTGGTCTACTCCCAATCTTGGGACTGAGACTGGCCTGATCTGCATTTACATTCCCATTCCCATTCGGGCAGCACATTTTCCATTTTTCATGTTCATCTTCTGTGTCGGTTCATTAGTTAGGATTACTGGACAATTATGTCGCATTTTGGTGCCGCTAATAGTTGTTTATTTATACAATTATAAAATTGAAAGCTCACATAAATTTTGATTTTCTTGTGGTGGGTGTGGGGTATTAACATCATCAGAATTTTCATTGTTGGAAAGTCTTTCTTGGCAACGAGTGAAAGTTCTCAAAATTGTAAATTCTTTTAATATGAGGGAAGACTTCCTTTTGAATTCACATTTTTGGAAGGGGGGATTGAATCGACTTGGAGATCGGGGATGCCCGCTAATGGCCCCCAATCGGGTCTTATAGCGGTGGCTTAAATCGAATTATGTCTTTCATTTGCTTTGTATGCCTCTGTGCCGCATTTGAATTGATTTCAATTTGGCTTCATTTAAAAGTGATTTTAAATTGTGAGTCCTCGGCATTCGGCGGCATCCATTTGCGCGGTAAATTAGATGGAAATGTGAATTAAATTATTCAACATATTGCATTTGGTCGGCTTTAATTGTAGAATTTCCCAGTTTGTCATCGAAGATTAGAATATTTACCATTCCCATTCAATTGCACCCAGATAAGTTATCAATTCCCATGCAGGATTAAATGCCGCATTTTTCGATAAAACTGCTGGCCAAACTGATGCACGATCCTTTAGATAGGCAAATTGTTTGCAAAGCTCACAGAATTCCCATAAAATATGACTGCATATAGGCAACCTACTATTATATCTATTCGTTTACTTTGGCTATCAGAAATTAAGTTTCCCAAGCTCTCTATTAGATTCCTCCACCCTTTTGTGTTTGTGTGTTCAGAACTTTAATAATGTCAGGCTATCGAACAAAAAACAAACACCGGAAACGTGGGCAATATTAATCGGTTCCCTCCCAAAGTTTTATATGTGCACTATATATATATTATGAACTTTATCGAAACCCCAAATCAATTTATTTATGTGCGTCGTGCGCTTTTGGTGGAGCAATCCAATGGGAAAAGCTTGGGCTTATCTTCAACACGGTCTTTAGCGTCTGATAAGCTACTCCCACCACTTGGCCCTTGAGATGCATTCAGTCGAAACCAGCTCAGCTCGCAAGACTGAAACCCAACCGAGCGTGTTCCCTACTCCTCAACAATTGAACTCTACCCCCATCCGTTTCTCAGGCTTTCTCCGCTTTGCTTGTCGGTTGTTGTTGATGGTGGTGGTTCTCCGCGATCCCGGTGCAATAAAAGTACAAAAAGCAAATAGGTTCGACCCATGGGTAAATATATACACATCTATACGGTTATGGGTTATGGGGTACTATCGTACTATGTTATACTCGGTGTACAGACGAACGCAATGAATGAATGAAATGTGTTTCCGCTTCGCCTTGCAATAATAGTTGGGAAATTGGTAAAATTGTGCCTGTCCTCCGTGGGTTGGGGGGATCCGATGTTAAATGTGTCTCATTAGGCGGCTGTCGGAATGTGGGCGTGGCCGGGCTAAGGGCTTCACCGCCAACGACCCCTCACAGCCAGCCCGCACGCAGATCACTTTTCAGAATTTTCAGCGAGTGCGTGCCATGAATTGTCGTTTAAATTAAATTAAAGCCAGTTGACTAGGCGCAGGAATACAATATATGTATAAAAGGCAAAGGGGACAGCCCACGGAAATTGCAACTGCAACCCACCACCACCGCCGGGTGGAAAACGACGATGAGGATGAGGATGAGCTTGAGGATGCGGATGAGCCACCCCATCCTTGGGTTCACGGATAAAAACAATCTGTTTGCTGCCTGTCACAAGGCAAACACGGCGTGTATGTAATAGGGGGAAAATCGGAGGAAGGCTGCGAAGGAAACTCATAAAAATCCACAACGATTTGTTGTCGTTACGGGCAGGAGACTGATGACGAAAGACGACCGACGATTCACCGTTATGTGGTGAACCTGATGGCACAGTGGGCCCAACTCCCAAGTCCCGAGGGATGAATCCCATAGATCGTATTGCTAAGGCCCAAAGGGTTGCGGGGAATTATTATTTCTTTAATTAATTATTTGTATACATACCAGTATATTTGCACACGCAGTATCCCATTTCAGGCAGTTGTTGTATTATAACCATAATTGCTAGGCACATGATCTGTAGCCGAATTACATGGGGTTCTAAGAGATTCATCCATACCAAAGGAATCGGTCACCAAGGTAGTTTTGGATTTCACATCAGTTGCTTAGTTGTAATAACTACTCAAAAGTAAATAAACTAATTTTGTGTTCACCATAGCATATCGTCGCGATCGAACACTCAACGAGTGCAGACGTGCCTGCGGGCCGCGAGTTATCTGTGTTGTTCACATAGAGCCCGCATTTTAGCAATTTAACACAGCAGCACCCACGTGCAGTGGTTGGTACCGACCAGCTGTACCCAGACACCGTCCCCCCCCTCCCCCCCCCACGATCCATCCCCCCTCATCATGGATTGGCAGGCCACCCCCTGCGCCCACAAGCCAGGGAAATCAACCCCCTGCAAGAAGGCCCGCAGAGTAAGGGAATCCAGCCCGAGCAGCGACTCCAGCACCTCGCATTCGGAGCCTGGCAAGCGCAAACCTGTGAGCAAACCCACGCCCAACATCAGCGCAGCCTATCGTCGAAGGTTGGCAAACAGATTTGCCATTCTCTCGAACGAAGAGGACGGCAATGACGACGACGAACAAGGCATCCAAGACGGAGAACCTGGACCTGCTGCCACCAAAACCCAGGGCAAACCCAAGACTACTCTCAGGACTTTCAAGCCACCACCAATCTTCATACCGGATGTGACCAATATCAAGGCTCTCACTAATAGCATTGCTGGAGTACTTGGCAATGATGTGGAGTTCACACTGAAAATGGCAAGCAACAACAACGTTCGCGTGATGACCCCGGACAAGGAAAGCTTCTCCGCCCTGAAGGACTTCTTGGCCAAGTCCAATAAAAGGTTTCAAACCTTCCAGCCCCGAGACGAACGTGCCTATAGAGTAGTCATCAAAGGTCTTCACTACTCAACGGACCCAGAGGAAATTCGGGATGGGCTAAACCGTCACGGACACAAGGTCAGAGACCTCTACAACCCCACCCAAAGAAGTACCAAAAAGCCACTTAACATATTTTTCGCCAATCTCGAGCCGGCCAAGAACAACAAGGAGGCCTATAAAGTTACGCGACTTTGCAGATCAGTGGTGACAATCGAGCCACCGATAAAGTTTAATGACGTGCCGCAATGCTATCGCTGTCAGGCATTTGGACATACCCAACGGTACTGCCACCTAGAACACAGGTGTGTCAAGTGCGGAGACAGCCACCCAACCGTTGAGTGTAAAAATAATAATAAGCCGGCCCATTGCTTGCACTGCGAAGGACCGCATGCAGCCTCATATAAAGGTTGTCCCGCATATAAGAAGGCCAAAAGCATGCTCGCTCCAAAGCTGGCTTCAGCCCCACGCGCCCATTACACTGTGAGCAGCAGCAAGGTTACTCCTAACGTTAGTTTTGCCAACGCTGTCAAGCAGGCAACTGATGAGACACATGCCATCCCTCATACTCAGGCCAATTTTGACAACCTGATGGAAACAATAATGGGCAGAATGGAAGCCATGTTTGAAAAAATGATGGAGAAGGCGATGAGTCAAACGAATCAGATGATGGAGAAGGTAATGAGTCAAATGAATCAGATGATGGCAACCGTCTGTAAGTCCCTATGCAATCAGCACTAGACATAACCATCTGGAACGCAAACGGCCTGATCAACAACAGGCCAGAGGTCGAGCTTTATTGCAAGACCAACCAAGCAGATATTCTCCTCATATCCGAAACCCATTTTTCAGACAGGTCCTACTTCACCTTAAGGGGGTATGACCTCGTGTCAGCCATCCACCCTAATGGTTCAGCACGCGGCGGCGCCGCCATCCTTATTCGCAGCAGCATCAAATTCGACACCCAACCACCAATTCAAGAGGATTGGGTGCAATGCGCCCGAATATCGGTAAGCACCACCCACGGAGACATTACCTTAGCTGCTGCCTACTGCCCACCCAGATTTAGAGCCACGGACGATTGCTTCTCTTCGCTTTTGGACAGCCTCGGCCCCAAATTCGTCATAGGAGGTGACTTTAACGCCAAGCACACTTGGTGGGGTTCCAGAGTATGCAATCCAAAAGGACGCGCGCTATGCAGGCAGGTTCTCTCCCGCAACCTCAATTGCCACGGAACTGGGACGCCAACATACTGGCCCACTGACCCTGCAAAAACTCCAGACATCTTGGACTTTGCGATCTCTGGCGGCCTGGACCCGGCAAGAATCCAGACCAGGGAGGTGGAAGACCTTCTCTCGGACCATAGTGCCATTGCCGTTTCGGTCTACGCCTCAGCCATGTTGAGATCCGCGGGTAAAAAGTTAATCTTCAAAACGTCCGACATCAGCAAATACCACCACTGGCTGAACAACTCGACAGTCACTAATCCACCATTGGATACCCCTGAACTTATAGATGCGGCCGTTGTGAACCTCACCTCGCAAATTCAGGAGGCAGCAACTTATGCTGCTCCAAGGTTCTCTAACCAAACGAGGGACAGAAGTAGAGACGTCCACTTTTGGAATCCTCGGGTTAATGAGCTCAAGTCAGAGAAAAGGCGTCTCCGACGGGTTTGGTTCCTCTCCAGGAACCCTAGAGACAAAACAGCTCTCAACAGAGCCACCAAGGAGCTGAAGGAAACTCTGGTCAGGCTAAGGAAGGAGGCCCTCGACAGCTTTGTTGGTAATCTCGCGCCGGGTGATCCCCACCACAACCTGTGGAATGTTACCAAGCGCATCAAGAGGCCACTGAAGAGGATCCCGCCCATCAGAAGACAAGACAACTCATGGTGCAGAACTGAGACCGAAAGAGCCAACGCATTCGCCGAGCACTTGGAGGAAGTCTTCACACCAGCCAATCGATGTTCCCCAAATGAAGCAGCCGAAACAGCCAGGCTCCTGTCAGAACCTCTCTTTGACTCCGAGTCGATACCCCAGGCCACGGAAGAGGAAATCAGCAATTTAATAGCGGCAATGGGTAACCACAAGGCTCCAGGCGATGATGCCATCAATGCCATTGCTTTAAAGCTCCTCCCCCCTATTAGCAAGTCACTAATCACGACCATAATAAATAAGTGCTTGCAATTGGGGCACTTCCCTTCATCATGGAAACGCGCCGAAGTAGTTATGATCCTGAAGCCTGGTAAACACGAAGCCAATCCCGCCTCCTACCGCCCGATCAGCCTACTACCAGTACTCTCCAAGATACTCGAAAGAGTATTTTTGACCAGAGTATTGCCGGTGATTGAGGAGGCTGGTCTGATCCCTGATCACCAGTTTGGCTTTAGGCGCCGCCACGGGACACCAGAGCAAGGCCACCGAGTAGCGCAATATATCCTGGACGCCTTTGAGAATAAGAAATACTGCCTAGCAGTAATGCTGGACATTAAGCAAGCCTTTGATCGTGTTTGGCACCCCGGTCTCCTCCTAAAGCTCAAAAACGGCCTGCCCCAGCCATATTTCAAGTTCTTAAAATCGTTCCTGGAGGGCAGAAGATTCGCCGTCAGGTGTGGAGAAACGCGCTCAGAAGTCAAAGAAGCCCGTGCAGGAGTTCCCCAAGGAAGCGTTCTCGGTCCGCTCCTCTACAACGCGTATACGGCTGACCTGCCGGTGATACCGAGCCAGTACATTATGGCAGCCACTTACGCCGATGATACTGCGTTCCTAACAACAGCAGATACCCCAGCAGAGGCCTCCCAGACTATGCAGGAGCAACTAGATCTACTGAACACGTGGCACACGAGATGGAATATATCGGTAAACAGCGACAAGTCAACCGCTACCACCTTCGCAACTAGACGCGGCACTTGCCCACCAGTTAGTTTCAACGGGTTCCCAATCCCAGAGGTAGCCAATCCAAATTATCTTGGCTTTACACTGGACAGGAGACTTACATGGAGACCACACCTGCTAAAGAAGCGGAAACAGGCGGAGAACCGAGTCCGTGAATTCTACTGGCTGATGGGCAGACAATCTAAGCTACCGACTTCCACTAAGCTCCTTATCTACAAAGCGATCATAAGGCCAATCTGGACGTATGGCATTCAACTGTGGGGCACTGCATCGAAAAGTAACATCAACATTATCCAGACATTCGAAAACAAAACGCTCCGCACAGTCACAAACGCTCACCCTTTCCACGATAATGCCACTATACACGAGGTCCTCAGCTTCCCCTGGGTGAAGGATGAGATTAAGAAAAGCAGCAGGCAGTACATGCAGAGGCTTCAAGACCACCCAAACAACCTGGCACAAGACCTGATGGACACCAGTCAACGCACCAGGAGGCTGCACCGATCACACCCTTTGGACCTCTCTGGGATTAGACACGCAAATTAAATTAAATTATACACATACATTATTATATACTTCATACATACAATATCGACAGTTATTGTATAGTTTCGCAACAATTTATGTAATCAATTAATTCTCTACCGTTAAGTTTAGTCATCAAATTTAATGATTGTCCGCGAAGGACAGTTTTAAATTAATATATCCAAAAAAAAAAAAAAATCTTTACGGTAGTTATAGATGTAGATAGATACAGATGAATACGGTAGTTATAGATACAGATAGATGCAGATCTATACAGTAGTTATAGATATAGATAGTTATAGATTTATTAGTCATGAAGACCAACTTTTATGGAACCAACATAACTAACATGTTTATTTTATTAACCCAATCAGCCCGTTGTCGAGTAAAGAGTTATGGCATCAGTTTAACATCCTTGAACCCGAGAACCACAACGCAAATCCCTCGTGTTCCACTGTACCACCGTGGTTGATGTGTTTTTTGTGGGTTTTAATTTTTTCCCTTTCGCCCTCCGCCTTTTTTTCCGGGCAAGGTTATTGCAATCGCAACACCTCAGCCGCCGGCATGGAACGTCCTCCCCGACCCAGGAGCTCCGTGCAACAGCCCAGCCCACGCGGACCAGCCCATCTCATCCAATCTATATATCCCGAACCCCCTTCTCTGGGCATTTTTAATGCTTTTAATTTTTGCTGCGCCAACGAACAGGGAAGCACGGAATGAGCACTAAAAGTAAGCCCAAAAAACAAGAAGCCGTGGAATATATGCTGGATATAACGCTTTTCGCTTTTCGGGGGTAAGATGTTCAGTTCAGTTCGGTTAGGGGTTGCAAATGTCCTGGAGAGTGTCGAAGTCGGTGTGTCCGTGTGTGTGTGAGGGTGTGCATCCTTTGATTGCGTGTGTGAGTGGGTGAGGGCAACCGAAAATGTGCAAAAAATGGGCGTTGCTCGACGCGATATATCTAATGGCTTTGTTTCCGAGAGTTGTCGCCCCAACTCCGCGCACTTCTTGTTGCTGCTGTTTAATGCATGTTGGCAAATGTTGAAATGATGTACTTGCCACCACTCTGCACCAACCTCCCCCTGCACCTCCCCCCGCGGTGCGGCGGCATATGCCCGACTGCTAAATATGCAGCTGTTAATGGCTCAAAAATTAAAACATTAAGGCAGAGCACTCCTCATCGTCGTCATCATCATCACAGTCAACTCGACTTTGATTGGAAATGTGTTCGGGCTTTCATTTAACCACCCGAACCTGAACCATAAAAACCACCCACCGCCCACCGCCCTGCTCATTTTCCTGGAAAAGCGCTGAGTAATGGGAAAAGTGCACCTTGCATGGGAAAGATTTGGACGAGCAGATAGAGCTGGCATTGGAAAAAAGGGAACCCGTTGGCTGACTAAATAATTACACACGTGCCTCGTACTTCCAAAAATATTTCATTAGTGCATGTAAGCAATTATTTTACATTTATGTAAAGATATGATTTGTAAATATAGTTGATATATAGTTCTCACGCTCTGATAATAGTAAAAAAAGAGTAGATGACAGATCAGCGTGATTAGTTTCCTTGCCCTTCAGTCTTTTCATTTGTTTTTCTATTTTTGTAAAGGGTCTGGAATCTTCGTTGTGGCCTACTTTGATTTTCTTATTGTGTTCTTCGGTTCACCTTTGTTTTGGTTATTCTTTTGAAAAGGGTTTTTGTGGGTCACTTGCCCCCCAGTACAAAGGGTTACGTTTGTGGAATGGTAGGGAAAACGGAAAAAAATGGTAAAATATGTTAATTGAAGTAGACCCACCAAGTTCATAGCGACTGGCGTTAGAATCCATTTACTTTGTGTGGTGAAAGTTCAATTACCTTTATCCGATCTGAAGTTTGACAGCCGGTCGAGCACTAAATATAGTTTTCTGTGCTCATTTGAGAGATAAAAAAATCAATTGAAGGGGGTTCGGGGTGGAAATATTAATTAAATGTTGTTTGAGAAATAAAGTCCATGGGCAGCAAACTCAAAAATTAATTTCCGTTCATACCGAACCGATGTTTCTGACTGATTTCCTCTCAATGGCCAGACATCCGAGGGAAATTTCCTTGAGAAAATTTTGTTCTATTGTGGCATTTTCTCTCTCTCAGCTTTTCCCCTATTCCCACCCCCCCCCCCCCCCCCCCCCCCCCCCCCTTCGTTTACTCTGGGCAAGCAAATTCATCCTTTTCATTTTCGGGTAACTTTTCTTGGACTTGACTCAATTCCCCAATTTTGTTCCATACACAAAGGCACACACACAGAAACACAATTCCCTTGGCTAACATTTCCGAGAAGCAACAATGCACCACCCACCACCAGCAGCCACCCAATTTCCCCCCTTTTCCCCGACTTTCCTAGCATTTTCCGGGGGCAGACAATAACAACGTTAAACAACATTGAGGCATAGACAAAGGCAGGCTACTTACAAGCCGCCAGCCGCCGCAAGATGGCCAGAACTCCCTGCCTCACTCCCTGGATGCCCAACTCCACCTCCTCCTCCAATGGCTCCCCCCGCTCCAAGCACCAAACTCCAAACCACTCCTCACCTGGCACATCTTATCTTATCGCGCAGGTGCAGGTGCACGCCACACGGCTCAAAAAGCGACAAGGCAGCGACAGTCGAGCCGAAAGAAAAAGAGCAATTGCCCTGTCCCCAGCACCTTGGTCCCCCCTATACAAACCCCCCACCCCTCTGAGAACGCTGCCCATGCGCACAGTGCACGACATGAATGGCAATTCTTTGGGCAGCGGATATTTATGAGGCGGCCTCTAAGAACAACCTCAAAGATTCCTCAAAGCGACAGAGACATACTCGTAAATGAGAACCACATAATTAGTCATTAGTGCGGTTTGTTGCCTCGCGATGTCTATATATTTTTGAACTTAACTTAAGAAATGCCATATTGCAGCAGTCTGTAATATAAAGTTATGCAATATAGGAAGTCGCACCTTTCACCACACACAACTTTTCAAAGTGAACGAGATTAATTGCTATCTTTTTTGGTCGCTCCATTTTAAAGTTCATGTTGAAACCTCTATGGATTTGTATACTCAAGCCAATCAACCAGTTTTCCCCCGTGCAGAAACAGAATCAGAGTTTGGATCATTGATGGGGAATGGGAATGCAAATCACTTGAAGTGAAAACGAAAATGCCTGGCATGGAAAGCACTGCTATGCACTATATATATGGATGTGGGGTATATAAATTAGCGTGGCCGATGGAGAACATCAAAGGCCGAGACAGTCTAATGAGGAAAATGCATTATTTGACCCCTGGCCTCACCGAATTAGCCTACTCCGCTGCTCGCGTGCTCCGTGTGGACCTATGTTTCTTGGCAAATGGGGGGGGGAATCGCTTTCAACGGTGTGGGTGATTGCGAGGGAACCAGAACACCAGGATGAGGCGAATTTATCAAGCATATTTCAACATGCGCCGGAAAATGTGTTTCTGATGATGCTGATGGGTGGAAGGGAAAGCCAGCAGCGGCAGCTAATTAAAATGGCTTATAATTTTCATGATTTACACTTGCTGGCTGGTTTTCACCGCCCCCTTTTTTTTTGCTTTTTTAAATCTTATGTTTGTGTTTTGGGTTAAAAAGCTCATAAAATTAAAGGCCCTACCAAAAAACATGGCGTGGGCCAAAAGGGAGAATCTTTAGAGATGTGAATGAAGGAAATTTTTATTTCAGAACAATGGAAATAAGATGGAAATAAAATGTGCGAATGAAATGATGTTGAAATGGTTAAAGAATGTTTTTATTTACCTAAAGTTCGCCACTATTTTGATTCAAGTGAAGGAATCAAGTCGCAAATAAAGCTATCGAGGCATGTTTTTGGGGCTGGGTCTTAGGTACAAATGTCCATGAATTTCCATAAATTAATTATAAATTCAGTTAAGTAATTTATAATCGCCTGACTTCTTCTGGCATTATTTAGTGTCACGATTTCCATTCCTAGCAAAAACTTACTTAAGCTTTTTGATTGTGAAAAGGCAACAAGAACTTAACTGAAGTCAAAAAAAAAATAATTTCTAGGCGCACATTTGGTTTTTATGCTATCCGGTGCACAAAATATAATTCAATCAACGCCAAGTGCCACGCCCCCATTGCCGCCACTCCATCGCCAGTGAGGGAATTCATTTTCTATTTTTTAGTTATTTTTGACTCTTGCATGCCGCACGTCAGGCGTTGGATGGCGTGAGGGGGTGCGGGGGCATGGTGAAGGTAGGTGGCGGAAGAGAAATGTTCCTCAAGATAGTATATATCGTCGTATATATGAAAAATATGGCATATGAGCTGCTGGTACCCGACCCCCAAGACCAGATGATGGTCTTCCGACGACTTCACCTCGTGCCGCTGCTGCCCCTTTTTTTTGTGAGTGGTAGGGTGACGGGGTGAGGAGGTGCTGGTTGGTGGTGCCCCTTGTATGAAGCATGAGGATGTAGGGGCATTCCAGGGGTGCTAGTGGTGCTGCTTTCGGTTCTGGGGTTCCGGAGTTCTGGGGCTGTCAGCTCACGGCGCGCGCAGCAGCATAAATCAACTTATTTCATTGGAATTTATGTTTTGTTGTTGCGCCTGTCGTTGATGCAGTTGCAGTTGCTGTTGTTGTTGTTGTTGTTGCACTGCGTCGGCTGCGGCATTGGCATAGCCCCGTGCAACAAACACTCTGACGACTGACGCCACCATCATCATCCTCCAGCGATCCGGCAATCCAGCAAATCCACGAGGGGATTACACTTGCTTCCTTCTAGAATACCCTTTCCAACAGCTGATTTGTTGTTGCTGCAGCGAGGATTTCAATTTGTTAGAGATAACAAGATATTTTATTCAAAGTTTAAGTCTCTTCAATATAAACTCTTTAACATGCAACTAAAAATTGTTGGTTCTTGTCTATGAAATCTTATGTGAATGCATTATATTTTATTGAATGAGTTTTAAAATTATAAAATAGTGTAAATGTAATTATTTTTGGCCCAGAGTATTTAGACTTCGATTAGATGTCAAGTGTATTTTCCATGAGTATTTCATGCTTGTTGGCTGGTTGTGTGTGCAATTGCTTCATTTGCGGCAATGTCTTCGAGCGAAATGGAGGTCTCGGTGGGAAAGTGAAGTGAGAGGAGCACGGAGGAGGTGGTGCTGCTGGTGGAGTGGTAGCAGATTCAGAAAAGTAGGAGTTGAACGAGGAGGCGCAGGCCGCGTGTTAAAATGTACACTTTGCATTTAAATCATTCCGGGAAGTTGGGTTCGTTATATTTATCTGTTGCCATTGCCCTACACACACCATTCCAACCTCCCTGAGCAAGTGCTCCATGTGCAACTGGCGGAGCCTTCGGCAGGAACTCAATCAGCAGGGCCAGTCAAATAAGCAGAATTGAAAAGCTAAGCACTTTCTTTCCTCGCTCATATTCTTATCCGACTCTTGCTGTTGCTGAAGCTCAAAGTGCTTAGAATGCGGCCGACTTGTGGCAGGAATATCCACTCTATAATCCGGAGAGTGAGGCATTAAAGGCTCGTACTAAAGCTGCCACATAAATTAAACCTACTGAGCAGTTCTGAGGCATCTTTGGCCTTGGCAAAAGTTGAATTTTTTTCACATTTCCATGATTTATAACTGAGACTAAAATTTTTATTACCCTTTATTTATTTGCAGGTATGTTGAAGATTGTGGCCATAAATACGACTGGGTTGAGTTGGCAGAAGTTTTTCAAGAAAAGTGAGTTCTATGCTACCATATGGAAATTGAGTTTTGCCATTCTAACTGCTGGCTTTAAGTTATGTCTTGGGTTGAAAAGTGGTCACTGTGACCCAGATTGATATAACAAGTTACTCAATTCGTGACATTTGATGGATGAGTCGAATAATGTGATATATATAATTCCTTGGTAACCCTACTGCTGAATATTTCGAATAGAGTTGTAGCCATATTTTTCAACTCTGCATTATTCACTCTACACATCATTTCGTTTTTCCAAGAGTGCTGCACTTATTCCAGACATTTTTCCTGGGAATATTTCCCTTTGACTGCATAAATGACTTTGTCCGGTAATTTGCCCCCCGATGTTGTGCAGTTCCCAGTCTCATTACTTGTGCTCTTTTCTTTTTTAGGGGATTCCCACACCCCCGGTTTTTTCCACCGTGTAGCGGATAATTATGCCATGCTAAACATTGTCTCACACTCCGTCGTTTTGCTCGCCCACACTTGGATTTATGGAATACTTGGCGAACAAAGTTGTGAATACAAAAAGCGTTTCCCCTTCCAGCAATTAGACGCCATTTCCATTAGCGTTTAACCATTTAATATTTTTCTTCTTTATGACCACGTTTTTCTTTTGCTTTTTCGTTTTGGTTTGCCTAACAAGTCTTCACACCTGCCCATATCCTAAGCAAATATATTCGAGTTGCGGGAAAAGGAAGAGTAGTTGTTTAGGAACAAAAAAAAATCTTGTCACTTGTTGCCAATTAAGAGGCAAAACAACGAGCATACCGATGATCGTACGTACATCAAGTGGTGGTGCCTCCATATATGTCCGTCTGTCTGGGCTCCCCAGTTCTCCACATCGTGAGCTACTCAGTTCTTGGGAGGACCAGAGGCGGTCAACGTCTGACGCTGGCGGCGCAGCTGCTTCAATTAGCTCAGTCTGTTTATTTGCAGATTTTTTTTTGCAGCTTTTGTTTTGATTTTCCCTTTTTCTCTTTTTTTTGTTTTGAATGTGCAGATTTTTTGCCTGGCTTGGCACATGTGAAAAAAAGCAGAGATGGCGATCCGAAAAGAATCATTTCTTTAACTGTTTAATTGCAGTTGCCTCTGCTTGATGTTGTTGTTGTCTGGCTGCCTGGCTTTTGCATTTAATTACTTTGTTTATGGCCCCGGCAGCAACAATAAAACTTCAATTTATGTGTGTTTCTCTTTGGCACCCAGCCCCACCCCATTTTCCTTAGCCCCCTCCCCCACTCCACCCCCTTCCCGCTGTTGTAGTCGAATTCCAATGCACCAATTGACAGGCATCCACCCGCCACCAACCCCAGCTACTCCTTCTCCTGCTCCTTTTCGCTGGCCTTTGTTATGTAAACAACGCGAACTTTAAATTTTTTGTGTCGACGCTGCAATACTAAAACCAACTTAACTCAACTCGCCGCCCTGCCACCCAAAAATGAGGGAGGGGGACGGGGAAATGGGTTGGCGAGGGGAGTGGAAAAGAAAGGGAAAACCACCCACAATTCGCATTCTAACTGAAGGCAAAAGTTTTTCCTTGCACAAATAACTCGACTTCTGCGACTCAACTCGCTTTGAATGCTTTGCAATTTCCGCTCTTCTAAATTTGTTGAAAATATTTCTTTCCTACCCACCTCCTCCCCCCCGTTGCCCGCCAACCCCCTCGAAAAGCGAGAAAAACTTTTCTGCTTTGGGAATAACAACAACAACAACAGCAACAACAGGGTAGCACAACCCATGACTGACTGCCCAACCTTGCGTAATATTTTAATAAATTTTTGTCGCCAGGCATTCGGCTGACCATTTTCGCATTGGAGCGAGTGAGCTAGATAGCAGGGGGGTGCGAGCGAGAGAGCTCCACACAATAGCAACTCTGATTGCTGCCACTAACCTTTGTCCGATTTCCGTTCGCCATTCCTGTTGTGCGGCGCCTGCGTCCTAATTAAAAACGCTGGCAAAATGTAGGATAAAAGCGGCAAAAGTGCGTCGAACCTGTCAAGCCAAAACGGGAATAAAACACGGAAAGAAACAGGTGAAATTTCAAAACTATTCACTACACTGCTCTTAACTTTCTAGAGGCAAGGTTGGATATGCCAACTCCACAAGGAATTTATCATTTCAAACTGCAGGCACAAATCTAGACTAATTTGAGTTTAAATATTGGATTAACCATTAAACGTGACATGGTTAATTCAATAAAAATGAGTTTATAATGATTGCAAAATTGTATATACCCACTTATATATGCTTACTTCACTCAAAAGCTAATAAAAGCGATAAAAACTAATTTTGGTTAAACAAAATGACAGAATTGTGATTAAGATGTCGGATGTCTATATTCTATATTCTACTTCCTTCGTAATATGCTTTTCCCGCTGTGCAAGGATCAGCTAAGCAGCAGGACATGGCCTGTCACTTGATTCCTGCGACGGAGTGGAGTGTGCACCGGTGGAATTTCCATGTCAAAGCAGATTTTCTAACTGATTTCATGTCCAGCGATTTGAGGCGCTCAACAATTTTCAGTTTGCCATCCAACTTGCGGCATCCCGCTCGCTCCGATGTCCTGTGTTCCGCTGTTTCTACATATTCCTTTGGCCGTTGTTGTTGGTCCTGTTCCTGGGCGTACTGGCTGATGGCTGATGGCGTTGGCGGCGGCGCCCACTGATGTGGTAATAAACACCCCTTGTGCAGTCTAATGGACCGTAATTAACTCGTGCGCCGACTGCGACTGCGACGGCAGCGACAACGGCGACAGCGACGTCGTCGTTGTACAAGCGATGAATAATAATTTTTTGCCAAAGCCACAGAGCCGTAGAGTCGTCCAATCCGTGGACAACAACAGGACCCATTCCCAAGCCATGCCACCACACCACACCACCCTCTTCCCATGCCCCACCCCCAACCCCCAGTTGTACTATATGGCCAGGCACAGTGGTAACGATTGCCGATTTAATGGCCAATAATTTTCGGGCGCCCGATCGCCGACTGCATCGCATTTACATATGTAACTAAACTGGCCAAGAGGCGAACCCTGTCCAGATGTTGGAAATTACTTATCGCCTGTCATTTCGGGTAATCGCTGTCCCACATATTAGGTTCGATTATGATTGTGTGTTAGCAAGTTGTTGATTGTGTGTCGATTTGATCCATATAGTGTCCATAATATCAGGATGAGATATGAGTGGGTTTTATGGCGCAACAACAGATGTGTACTAAACTGAGAAGGTAATTTGAGCAAAGGACGTGCGATTAACAGATCAGTTTGTCGACTTTTTATGGATTGCACACATTTGTCCAAATATCGTATTAATAGCTGTTGCAATGGGATGAGCCTATGGTATAGGAGTTGGTCCAAAAAAAAAAAGGCTTCGAACAATGGAATAGTTTCGAGAGCAATCGAACTCAATTATACCGCCACTTGTTGTCATTTTCCGCTCCTTAGAAACCCTTTGAGATAGCACTACTACTCATTGAGTTTTTTAAAAACTTGGCGTGTCATAACCCTTTTCGGAGACAATTGGCTCTTCTCGCGGAATCGTTTCCTACCCATTGTACCCTGTGGCTCCAGATTACCATTGTTGTTGCTGCTGGTCAGGGTGTTGCTGTTGCTGCTGCTGTTGCTGCTGCTGCTGCTGCTGCTGCTGCTGCTGCTGCTGCTGTTGTTGTTTGCGTGACGGATATTGCCTTGTCACTTGCATGTACGAGCAATGTTAAAACGTGGAGCCGCTTGGCTTGGGTTTCATCGGCTTTTGCCTTTTTTCCTAGCTCTTTAGCCCCGCACATCGGTGCGGTCCACTCCAGGTCCTCCGCTCGCCGCTCCCCACGACCCACCGCTTGTTACCCCCTTTTTTTTTTCCAACCAGCGACCGCAGCAACCGCAGAGCGGCAATCAACGCACAGCTACATTCAACCAGCCAGTGCTGAGTTTTTGTACCGTTCGAAAGTTGTGCTAAAATTTAATTAATTTCGCAATTTGCCTAGACGCTGTCGATTGTAGATTGTCAATTGCAGGCTCGTCGACCAATTTCTATCTTTCCAGCTCACCCCATCGATGTTTCGTCGATTTGCGCTTTTTGTGCTTCTCCTCCAGTGGAGCTGCCGAAAAATTATGATGATTGCCATCATCATCATCATCATACTCATACTCATGCCGCTCGCTGCGTTGCAGTGCTTGCACGTAATACCCATAGACGAACTCGAAATACTCCAGAGTAAGCGAGGGGCGTGGCAAATGGGCGGCGATTTAGCCAGGGCCATTATAAATACCAATTTAATGAGCGCAACATATGCAACGGGCGCAATACAGGAGCGCGCTGGCCACCCGGAAAAAGGGGGGTGTGAAGCAACAGCAGCGAACGTTTAATGCGATTACATGGCAGCGGCACATTTGTCATCGGGGGTAGAGTCGCCCAGTAACGGGCGTACACTGAGCCAAATTCGAAACGGGGATTAATCGCGGCGATAACTCAATAAGAAATTATTAATGGGCTTAACTTTGAATAAGTTGCGGTTGAAACTGAACTTTTGGTTATGCTGTAGTATTAACAGGGTTTTAAAAACAATCTTTCTAAATTGAAGGAAAGTATTTCGTATCCTGTCAGCGTTAAAATGCATTATTGATTTATAGAATCAGGTTATTATGCTATATATATTAAAATTATTCTTGATAATATTGCTTAAGAAGTTGAAAAAGGCGTTTGAGTTAGAAGAATACGATTGTTTTCTAACGAATCCTATAAATATCTAAAAGGATTATGCACCTATTTTCTGCAAGTGTTGTAACTACTGCAGTGAATTTTATGTGCATTGCACTGTGTGTTACATTTTGATTTATGTAAGTTTTGTTCATTTATGATGTTACATTTCATGCACTTTTTATGGGCAGATTTTTAAGGAGATTAAAGGCATGTTTCTTTTGACGAGATTAATTGACTGTTTATGTAAGTTGAACCGATTGAAAAGTGATAAGTGGCTCCAAGTGGCGCCCAGAGTTGAATGCAATAATGGCTTAATCCGTGAAAGAGTTCTCCTAATAGGCGTATAATTGCGCAAGTGCAGTGGCCCCCCGTGAACTTCAACTTCAACTTGAACTGCAACGAATGCAACTTGCATCAGCATCAGCATCATCATCATCAGCATCTGTGTCCGTGTGTCAGCTTAAACAAATCAAGTCAAATTACTGCAGTGCTAAACAACAGCGAGTAGAGGAAGCAGAAGTAGAATATGTGGCACAAACAGGCAACGAAACGAAATGTAACGAAGCAAAACAAAGTGAAACTGGCGTACCAGCCGCAAGGTTTCGCATCCGAAAGATAGATTTTGCTATAGCAGATGCTACTGCCGCTACTACAGCTACTGCTGCTGCTGCCACGCCAATTGCATGGCCATCGTGCATAACTCCAGCTGGATTGTCTCTGGTCTGGGGTTCTCTGGTCTGCAGTCGTCCCTGGTACCTTGTCCGTCCCAATCTCTCTGGTTTTCGTCCGGCATGCGGGCCACTGCAGTAACAGTAGCACATCACCACACCGCACCGCAGCGCACCACGCAGCAGAGCAGCGGTGGAAATGGCAGTAAGAGGAGCTCCAGTCGCCGCTCATTAAGTGCCACTCCACGACAGTTGTCGCTAATGCCGCCGCACCGTCCCAGTTCCCCGGGTCAACGTAAATTTGCAAATATTTGCTGGAATCAGACGAGTGGAGCAAGTGCCACCATGTGAAGCTGCTTCTACGGCTGCCGCTGCAAAAAGGTCTGAAAAATTCCAGGCATATTTGCCCTGCGCGAGCGCAACTTGAGTGTTAGACGAACGATGCAGATGCAGATGGGGGGCAGGGGGCTTTGCAAATAGGTCTGCCCTTCATCCCCTTGAAAACCCTTGCTCCACGAAGAAGTTTGGCACTTTAAATGCCAAATGCCAGCCGGGAAACCACTCGCCACTAATCCAGTCGCAGTCGCAGTCGCAGTACCAGTGCCAGTTCCACAACCAGAGTCCATCATTCTCCAAACAGTCCGATGCAATTATCCCCGCCTTGCAAACCCACCTGAGGCCATCGGTGAATCTCTTTTTCATTTCCTTTATGGGCAACCGCATATGGTATGGCCGTAGCATATAGTTAGTGCCGCCGCCCGCCCTCTTTGGAAAATTTCCAACAATTGTCATATTATACTATTAGGTTCTATTCACATGGTTCACTCCATTGTCCTCCTGCGTTCAAGTGGCCACTCCCTGGTTTCCCTTTTGATAACCATGTCGGCGACGGGCGCCACTTGCACCCTGTGTACCTGCAGCTGCAACCTGAAAGGTTCCACGGCGAGGAGTGCTCAAAAGATATGGGAAATCTGAACAAGACAAAAATATGGTTTATTTTCGGACTAGTAATGTTCATTTAAAAAAAAAAACATCTTAAATTTTTACCTATTTAGGAGCATTCGTTTGGAAATCAATACCAAACACTCCATATTCTAAATTTATATAAAGTGCTCTACAGTTCCAGTTCCAGAAAATATGCATATGGATCCTCCTGAACTTCTGAGTAATTTGATAACTTCTCGGCGTTTCACTTTTGAGAAGGGTGGCCACCAAATTGGGGTCACCTTTTCAGGGTGGCATCCTTATATTGCAAGTCTTCGTTTGCCATGATCAATTTTATAAGCAGCTAATTGGGTCTTTCACTTCGTTATGGAGGTCAGGTTAGATCAATTTTTAAAAGGGGCTTTCCTTCTCCTTTCTTGTTCCACCGCATATGAGAACATTTGAGTTGGTTGACAGCCAAGTGTGAGAACTTTTTATGGCCTCGACGGGGGGGCGACCACGATGAATAGAATATATTCTACCACTTAGGATGGGGTCATCTCGTGGAGGGAAAAGTCTGGCCACTTGGCTAACTGTTAAGGTGTCACCACATGGCGGGGTCACCCCACAAATGGGGTCACCAGCCAGCACCAACAGATATTTCTTTTAGACATTTAAAGGTGTCAACTCACTTGACTTGCCCGAAAAATGTAAAAAAAGAACATTCCAATCCATGCCGAAATGTGAAATCATCCCCGCTTCTTGAGCAACCCTCGCATGGACTAGGATCAAAACTGCCAGGGTTTTCCCTTCGAAGCAGGGCGGTTAATGACCATTCATTGTCTTACCTGACCCACTTGTTCCACTGCCACCCGAGTTACGAGTTACGAGTTCCTTGGCGCTCGGTGAGTCAGAGCCTTGGTGTATAATTTGTATTTAAAATGCAACAAACCACAATTTTAAAGTTGCCGCTGTGCGTGCAGTTTGTCAAAAAGGCAGGATGGCCGGTCTGGCATGATGATAAAGTAGCTCAAAGAAGCTGGGTTCGGAAAAATCGAATTTTTGAAATTTAAAAGCTGGAATCGTTTGCCCATTTTTTGCCCATGTTTGCCCACCAATTAGTTTTTTTTGCCCACGTCCAGTTTTTGAGATATGAATTTTCGAACAAGTTCGAAAATTTTCGAAGATCAAAAATTTCACTTTTTTCAAAATTTTTTTTTTTTAATCGCAATAACTTCGTTTGCCCACGTTTGCCCACCCTTTAGAATTTTGAAATTTTCGAAAATTTTCGAAGATCAAAAATTTCACTTTTTTCAATTTTTTTTTTTTTAAATCGCAATAACATCGTTTGCCCACGTTTGCCCACCCTTTAGAATTTTGAAAAAATTTATACTTTAGAAAATATAAGACATTCAAGTTTACCTCGGTCTACTTTGCCCACCCTTCGAAATTATTTTTTTTCGTTTGCCCACTCTTAAAAATAAAAAATTTCGATTGCCCACCTCTTAAAACTAAATAATTTCGTTTGCCCATCCTTTAAAATTAGTTTATTTCGTTTGCCCACCCTTTAAAATTAGTTTTTTTCGTTTGCCCACCCTTCGAAATTAGTTTTTTTCGTTTGCCCACTCTTAAAAATAAAAAATTTCGATTGCCCACCTCTTAAAACTAAATAATTTCGTTTGCCCATCCTTTAAAATTAGTTTATTTCGTTTGCCCACCCTTTAAAATTAGTTTATAATGTTTGCCCATCGTTTAAACTTAGTTTTTTCATTAGCCCACCGGATCGGCGGACCAATTATCAAATTTTCTTAATCATTAATAAATTTCATGCAAGTGTTGATGAACATACATATATATAGTTTTTTGTATATATACATATATATTTATGTACATACATACATATATGTGTTCATCATAATCAAATAATATTAGTGCTTCTGTCCGCCGATCCTAAGATACATATGTAAATTGGCGCCACAACTTACAGTTATTACATACATCTGTACAAATTTGGTTTTATAGATGGAAAATCGAAAAAACCATTTTTAAGGGGTGGGCAAACGCTTTTAACTGAAAATATATATTTTAAAGAGGTGGGCTAATGAAAAAACTAAGTTTAAACGATGGGCAAACATTATAAACTAATTTTAAAGGGTGGGCAAACGAAATAAACTAATTTTAAAGGATGGGCAAACGAAATTATTTAGTTTTAAGAGGTGGGCAATCGAAATTTTTTATTTTTAAGAGTGGGCAAACGAAAAAAAATAATTTCGAAGGGTGGGCAAAGTAGACCGAGGTAAACTTGAATGTCTTATATTTTCTAAAGTATAAATTTTTTCAAAATTCTAAAGGGTGGGCAAACGTGGGCAAACGATTTTATTGCGATTTAAAAAAAAAAAATTGAAAAAAGTGAAATTTTTGATCTTCGAAAATTTTAGAAATTTTCAAACTTCTAAAGGGTGGGCAAACGTGGGCAAACGAAGTTATTGCGATTAAAAAAAAAAAATTTTGAAAAAAGTGAAATTTTTGATCTTCGAAAATTTTCGAACTTGTTCGAAAATTCATATCTCAAAAACTGGACGTGGGCAAAAAAAACTAATTGGTGGGCAAACATGGGCAAAAAATGGGCAAACGATTCCAGCTTTTAAATTTCAAAAATTCGATTTTTCCGAACCCAGCTTCATTGAGCTTGATAAAGTGGAGGCAGGAGGCAACCTGCGGTGCGACTGAAGAAACGGAATGAAATTATTAAGTATTTGCCTGGCCCCGGCAGTTGGAGAGACAAAGGCCAAAGCTTTTAAATATTTAATAAGTATACAAAAATGGAGGAGCACGAACGGAGAGCGAATCGCAGGGACATTCGCCTGTTGTTGAGTCATGTCAATTGACTGACTGAGTGCCCCGCTGTGGCGGGAGAAATGGATGTGGGAAGTGGGAAGTGGGAATTGGGTATGGGAATGGAAATGGAAGTGGAGGTGGAAGTGGAATCAATACCATGGATGGCCGCCTGCAGGGTTCCCGAGTACTTGTAAGGATATACACACACTCTCTGACGTACTCTAACGGTGACAATAAATGAGTAAAAATGACTTCAACGAAACGAAAATGAAACGACACAGCGACGAACGGACAGACGGACAAAATCTGTCATCAACACGCCGCCAGTGAAGAGCAAAAGATATGAAACGAACCTGGATACGACGAGGCACTCACAGATACCCACGCACACCCATGCGGCAGCCATGAAATTTGATACGATGCGTGTGCGTCACTTGGTGTGTAAACGAAGGGGGGGGTGGTGGTGCTGGGGCAGAAGGACACGGGGACAGACCGAAGAAATTTCCATTTAACAATATCGGTCGCATGTTCTTGGGCATTTTCCGAAAATAGTAATTTAGACTTTTAAATTGAAGTTGAGAAATATGTCTTCTTAATGCGCTTGATTTTATATCAAAGTTTGAGTGTGCTTTCTTCTGAGTTCTGTTTAGGATATTTAGTAAAAACCATTGGATTTGAAAATACCTTTAAAATATTTCTAAGGCATCGCTGCAAGTGTCCAAAAGAGGGGTGGTTCGATGGGTTATGACCTCCAGATTAATAGAGAGAAATTTATGTTTGTTTTGCTGCGTCTGCCAGTTCTCGAAGATATTTACTTTATGCTTCGCCTAAGAATTAATAAAGAATAACTTGATTTATGTACAGCCATGGGCGTTGGTTGGGGGGCCTAAACTTACGCTTTATTGGCCAGACATATGACGGAATGAACGTACTTCGTGGTTATGTTTCATTTATGCTGTTGTTTTTATTGAGCCTGGCAAAGTATGAACCATTGATGGCATTTTATTGTTATTAGCAGATAAACTCCGGGGTTTCCTTACTTTTGGCAAATTTAACCATAATTTTAGTGCGTTGCTATGTCACAAGGTATGGGAAATTATGATGGTTTCATTATGATATTGGTTGGTTATGTCATTATGACGTTTTGTTATGTTATTAATTTGGTGAATTTATGCATTTTTCTTGACGATTTGTTTACCCTCCTTGTGAGATTACTTGAGGGCTATAATTTTTTGGTATACCCTTATTCCTTGCTGGAACTCGGGTTTCCACATTTACTCGTCAACCTTTTGACTCCCGGGGGCGACTCCCGTGGCTGGTGAAATTTACAACCTTACCTGTCCTAATCCCGGTGATGCAGCTACATGCTCACAGCAACATATTTCACTTCTCCTGGCGAGAACAATGCGAAGGCTTTTAGGGGCGACGCTCTACCTGACCCGAAATGCGGAAAACAAAAGCCGGAGCAGAAACAAAACAACAACATCGCAGAGAGCTCAACTGCAACACGCATTGCACCTGGGATTCTGGTGGCATGGCATGGAATGGAGTAGAGTGGAATGGCATGGGATTGGACAGGGGATTGGGTGGACCTAAGCGCACGCCTCAGATTCTTTACCTTTCGGTTTTTTTTTATGGATTTGTGAAACATTTTATAACTTTACATGGAAATGATGTGTGTGCGCGAATGGCGCAGGTGGGGCTGTTTATTATGGTAACCTCGAAAACAAGTTGAAACCGGAGACATGGCGACAAACTAAATAATGCCCAGCTTTTGTGTTTGTCCATTTCGAAGATGAGCCCACACAGTCGAGATAGAGATAAATACGAGATAAATGAAGATTGCGTTTCGGCACTCGAGGCGCCATTGTAATAATAAAGCCACCAAAAGTATAATAATAAAATCCAAGCCTAAATCAAATAGAGCATAATCCGCTGCAGGGGCCGTACACTTGATCGTCATCATCACTTGTTGTGATCAAGAAAACGAAAATGAAAACGAATGCGTGGCACAAATTGAATCTGATTGTTCAAGTAGTCCCCGAGTCTCGGTCTCTGTATCAAATGTAAATCAGTGACTGGCAACCGCCACCAGCCCCTGCACTCGCTCTTTATTCAAATTCAACTCAAAAACAGCTGCTATACTTCATTACCATAAGGTTCGCCTTGGCCAGCACACTCCCAATCACCTTCAGTTCCAACATCACCGAAACAAACCAAACCAAACCAAACCGACCCGAGCGCCCCTCTCTGGCCCGACATGCAATTTGATGTGTGATTATGCCTTTTTGTTGCTTATCAAAATGAAAATTCAAATTCAACTATAACAGCACATTGTTTACAACGCCCCCGAACCCCTTTCGCTGGGACACTCGAATGGCATCCCAAACAAAACCCGGGGCACAGGCAACATCAACGGCAGCAACACTTGGAGAGCTGCAAAAGTGACACTTCCAAGAGATTAAAGTGACATGTAGTGGTCCGTATATTCAGGCTATATAGCGACGGATGGCGGCGGATAGCGACGGACTGTCTGACGAGGAGACGGACCCGCTGCCAACACCTTCCACCACTCGAGAGTGGGGAAAGTTGGGGGCGGGCAGGGGCATTGCGAGTCGAGTACGAGTATTTGTTGGGCTCTATGCATAGATTAATAAATTATAAGCCGCTTCTCTGAATGGAGTCGCTCTGATTACACTCAAAGAAATTTGGTGCACAGCTAACTTTAATGTTGAATAAGTCGTAAAGCCTATGTATTTTAATGTATAAAAAATGTTCCAATGAAGTCAATTAGATTTCCAAATTGTAAATACATTTTAATTGATTTGATATGAATTACATGATAAAAGCATACTAGTATTAGCCTAGAGCCACGCAATTGAAAATTAGTTTGAGCGTGATCACCGATGATTTAGGATGTATACAAAGCTTTTGCTTACTTTCTGGCTAACCATGCAATTTGTCAGCAAAGTAAGTAGATATGCACTTAAATCAACACTAAATGGTATTTATGAGAAAACTTACATTTTAGACAACTGCCATGCTTGAGTTTAAAAACATAAAGTGTGAGTCTGTGGATAAGGAATTTTCCGAGTTTGAATACTGCTATCTAAAGTCTGTGAACAGGACATACAAGTATATTTCGGTTAAAATTAAATTGCTACAATTGCCAATAACCAATGTTAAGGTATGCAAAAATTGAATGCCTCTTTCAAAAAACTTTAGAGTTGTGACTTAGGTTAATGGAGCACTGTACCAACGACTCAATGGATACAAGCCCTTTCTGTACAACATAACAGTGGATTGTTGCAAGTTCCTCAAGAATCAGAAGTACAGTCCCATTGCTAGCTTCTTATTCGACACCTTCAAAGGATTTTCGAACATAAATCATTCCTGTCCCTTCAATGTAAGTAAATTTTTGAAACTTTGAGAGCAGTAAAGAAACTTATATTCCCGATATTGGTTTAATATTTGATTTAAGCATGACATAATACTGGATAAACTAACTGCAGAGTCGGTATATCACCGTTTTACTAATATTCTACCTTTTCCCGAAGGGGACTATATGCTTCAATTAAACTGGTTTACATCTGGCATCAATCGAGGCATATTTAAAGTTTTTGTGTCACTCAAAATTTGAATATTTCAACGATAATTATAATGTAGAGAACTTGTGGATTTCAATTATACGTTTAATCCTTTGGATGCTACACTAATAAAAAACATCAGTTTTGAAACATGTGAGTTTGATTATTATTTGAATAATTCAACTTGGCTTTCTTTCAGTGCACCTTTCGCTTTCTTTTCCACTCAAATCCTGGGGGAATACGACAGTCAGTCCCCAGAGCATATGTACGCCTCCTCCTTCTCCTCCTCCTGGATCCCCATCCATCCATCTGATTTTCCTACCCCGCCTCCGCATCAGAATGTGAACGTGAATGTGAATGTGGAGCAATTAATGTTTGTGTTTTGTCATTTCAAGCCCGACATTGCCCGCTGCTCCATCGTCTTGATGGGGATGCTGTTTTTGTTGTTCTTACATTTTATGCGCATAATTAAGCCGGTGTATCCGTAAAAGTATGCGACACTTCCGGCTTGGACAACTGTCGACGAGGAGTCCCTATTGGAACTGGGCTTTGTACGGTCTTTTCCTCTGATTTTATTATTATTATTTTTACTTTTGCCCCACGGCTTGTAATACAATTCATTGACCATTGAGCATTGAAGCACGGAACTCTTTCTTTCTTTGCGACATATACCTCAGCATGGTATTCTTTGGGAGCGGGAAGAAAAGAAGCTGCGGAAATGCCAAAGCACAAATGGGAAAAGATGATGATGATCAGATCATCGGCGTGGAGAAAGGCTGAGAAGGAAATTGGGAAAATATTTTGATGTGCTGTAAATTGTCGATTATATCGCGCCGGTCCCACATCAAGAGATACAATCTCGATTATCTACGCTTGAAATTACCATTTACATTTGACAGATATTTCCTGTTCTCAGCCCGTAATTGATATTCGCCTCTTGTATCTTCTTTGTTTTAATGATAATTATCATTTAGAGTCTACGAGTAGTATAATTATGGGTCTGCTCATTTTTTGACATTTCGTCTCTGTTTTGTTTCATCGTTCAGCATTTTATAGATCTATAATCGTTGGATACTTGAGCACTAATTGAGGGTCTCATGTCGGGGCTTTGAAATTGGCTTGCCCCACAAAAGCTGCCCATCGAACAGTTTATGTTTTTTGGTGAACCTGTTTTGGGGAGTGGGCACACATTCCGAATCGTTGTCTGGGTCTTCATCTCCGGCTCCATCTGATATATTGATTGTTTGCACTTTGTTTCTCCGTTTCTGCTTTGTCAACTGTTTTCCCCGTACTCATTGTGATTTTTTGTGCTCCCATTGATTAAGACCCCACGACATTTACTCCATCTGCAGCCCGACATGTTTGACTTTGGCCACGCTGACTTCAGCCTAATCCCTCGGATGGGTGGGGGTCGGTAGAACTTTGATATGGCTTATCTCTGTGTCTCGAGATGGGAGTACAAGAGCAGAGCGATTTTGACACATGTCATAGGCAATGGACAAACAGAGACTACCTCCCCAAGTGGGATTCGCTTCCAACTAGCTTACTGCTCGTGTAAGCCACAAAAAAACAAATCACTTGGGGGCAACCCCACCATCTGGTCGGGGGCGACGGGTGGTGGTGGCTCCCTCAGACGACTTCCCTCCCAGTGGCATTATTTGAATTAAGTGCATACTTAAGCGTAATTTATTGGAAAATCCACAAGAGCCTCCGGGCGGCTCACTCGGCGGATTGAGCTGGGCGCCTCCTCCATCTACCATAAATCTATTGTTTCAGTTGGTGCGAGGTCGCGTCATTAATCTGCAGACGACTCTCTTAGTCCAGTCGGAGATTTCTGAGCGGCAGATGACATTCTATCTATGTGTCTCGGGTTTATTTGTCCTCTGCTGCTGGCCAGCTCTATTTGAATAGTTCTCTGGCAAACTCCACACTCCGCGCTTCATCCACACATCTTATCGCCTGGTGTCAGGCCAAATGGCAGTAAAAAGAGTGGAAAGTGGGAGGTAGTGTGGGTGATGGGCAGGAAAATCGTTGGTTCGGGTACAATGTGCGGATGGAATGTTTATTGGGATCGGGATTTCTGCAAACGACATCGATGTCATTAAATATGCCAAGTAGCCATTCTAAAATCGTGTTAACGGTCATTGCTTATGCATTAAAGAAATAATTTC
The DNA here is from genome assembly GCF_004382195.2 of Drosophila sechellia. Classification (NCBI taxonomy): domain Eukaryota; kingdom Metazoa; phylum Arthropoda; class Insecta; order Diptera; family Drosophilidae; genus Drosophila; species Drosophila sechellia. The sequence continues at coordinate 11,968,466 of NC_045950.1, read as the reverse complement.
GGCTCACAACAAATGGAATAATCATAAAATCACTGAAATGGGCCGCCACCATTAGTGTGTTCAATGAGAAATTAAATTTAATTCAGAACATATTTTAATTATTTCTAAACAAATATCTAAAGCGAATGCGAGTATGCATTAGTTTACATTTTGTGATTGAGAGAGAAAAATGGGGTTATATTTCAATCTTGTGTGAAATTTGCTCAGCATTAATGGTCGAAAATTCAGGCATTGTGTAGAGTTTAGTCATTCTGATATTGTTTCAAGACAAAACATTAGCTTATGACTCTTGTTAATATGGAATTTATGTGCATTAGGCATCCTCACTTGTTTATTTAGCTCGTTTCTAACTGGAAATTTCCCAAATTGCGTTGCCCATTTAATTTGCAAACACAAATCACTTTCCTGTTATAACTCTCAACTAAATTGATATTGAGTGCTTTGGATTCTTCTTGGTATCAAATTATTGTTGTTTTCCTACCTAAGCTTAATTCGTCGGCACTCTAGACCAACTCTAGTCCACTTGCCATTTCCAGTTTGGAGCGACTTGGAGGCAGGCTTCTTACTGCGACCACTCCACCGGATTCTTAGGCTTCCACATCTTGGGCACAAGAAGAACGAGTTATTGGCATGCATTGAATTTGCTTCGGAATTTGTTGGGCTAGGGGGGGGGGGGGGTTGGGGGCGTAGGGATTGGGGGCTGTAGTATGGAGGAGTAGTCGAGCAAAAGAGTAGACAATCAGTGGCATGTATAGAATTTCACTGATTTATGTTTCATATGAGCCGACTATGAGGCAGAGATTCCCTCAAGGCATGAGCGTGGCATAGCCAGGGACTGAGCAGGATGAGCTGCAGGATGGAGGAGCAATTCTTCGGCCGGGTGACAATGCAGTGATTACATCTTTTGAGCATACATATAATATATACACACATACGTACGTACACCCCCGCAATTTCCGTGATGGGGGAAAGGCATGCCTTTGCTGCCGTTCAAAAAATATTTTCTCCAGAGCTTTCCAGTTCCGTGAGAAAACGGTTGGAGAGGGGCGAAGAGGGGGCTATATGATAAATTTTTGATTAAAGGCCCCCATGCCTGGTCTTGATAGGTTCTCTACTCGTACTTTTTCATGTGTGTATAATGTGCATTACGTTTGTATGGAGCAAGGCTTGCTCAAATTACGTTTGACATTCAATTGAGTTTAAGTTGATTGCCAGTTAAGTGAAACAGAGGAAGATATATCTCGGCGAAAGCGATTTTTGACAGTCCAACGCTGATTACTCCAGTTATCCAATAACTGAATATGCCTCCTGCATTCGGAATCAATCGCGGCTGTCATTTATCCAAATGTTAATTTAAACAATTAACATCAGAAGCAAGCGAGCGAGCGGGATGGAGTGCCTTAACATGTCAATTTGCAAATTAAGTACACAACATGACAGACCAGCAGCGGCGAAAGAGATGCCACGATAGCGAGCGAAAGAGATAGTGAGATAGCCAAATATAGATCGAATCTGAATAGTGTTAGCCTGGGGAATGTACATATATGAAGACTGGCACTTGAGCGGAGAGCAGGAACGGCGGGCGGCGGCGGAGGAGTCGGGTCATTAGAAGAAACCAGAGATTTAATTGGGCCAGAGTGCTCTTAAATATGATTTGTGAGTTCCCCAGAGGAATCGAACAGCGGAAGCCCAGAGATTACAGATGCGAGTAATTACTAGATGAGCTTCCAGATAGCATAGTTCCTCAGTTCTGTGGTAGGTTGGGGCAATGTAGTCATTTTAAATGGAAAACGAGGTCAAAGAACACTCTTATTTCCATATCAATTTTGGCCTACAGAAGAATGTAATTTTGAGTTTGTAAGAGGATTTTTAGATTCATATAATTATTGCACTTCTTGATTGTGATCAGGTAGGAACTCATAGCACTGAAAGTTTTGAGTAGCCTAATCATTCAAAATAAAATGTTTATCCAAAAGAAAACTCTTTTCTTAAAATTCCCATGTTTGCTTGTTGATAGGGAGTTTTCCCCAGGGAAAACATACCATATGCTATTCAAACAACTGATAATTGTAGTTTTCTGGAGGTGATTAGTGGTAGTTGCTACCGCTCAATCCGACAGGTGTTTCGAGGGATGGTTTTTTTTCATTGAAAATAAAAAAGAGAAGCTAATTTGTGGCCAGGCAATATATCATGGCGTTACAGACGACAGTTGAGTTTTATATGTATGAATGTTCATGCCACTTCTGCCACTCAACTTCCTCGGGTATATCTACCATATATATTTTAAGTTTTAAGTAAAATAAATATACATCGTAAAGCGCATAGGTTTATATTTAAACGCTCAGTCAATGGCAATTTCCTGCGGTTGCCGCTGCGATGTCTTGCCGAATTTATAGATAATTTTTCATGATTTTCCCGACACATTCTTCTTTCCCAATCTCGTTGCAGATGCGCTCAGCAGGTCGCTGCGATGCCTTCGAGCTGGTGCTGCCGCCTGTGCTGATGATGATGATGAAGTTGCTGCCGCTCCCGGTCCGCTGCTTTAGCTGCTGACAGCCAAGTGCAGTATCCGAAAGATACCAGATACCAGATACCCGAGACAAAGGAAAGGAAAAGTGCATTTCCTGCTACCTAACTTGTGCGTGCCGTTCTACCTACATAGCCGGATTCTACCTACGATTTCGGTAGGGAGTTGAAAAAGAGAGTAACTCGCCGCCGATACTCTCTCGCTGCTCGCTGCTCGGATACTCGTTACTTTTGTCGAACGCTCGACGGACAGACATCTGCTCAGCCGGGCCACTCAGTTTGGTCAAGAAGAGCGTTCGCGACGGCTGCAAAAAAACGTACCGCCGTAGGAAAACCCCGAGAGAAAAGTGCGCCGTGGAGCGCGGGCGGACATTCCTCCAACCCAAAACGTCTCGAACTCGATATCGAATCGAAAGGATTAATCCAGTGAAATCAGTGAAGTGAAAGTGCCTGCGAACGCATCATCAATCCTTTATCCTTTCTCCCTCAAATATTTACCCAGTGGTGATTGCTGTTGACAAAGTGGATTGGCATACGGGGGACACTTTCAATTAGGCACGTTGCCGCTGCTTCATAAATGTGCCACAATGGCCGCGCCGTCCAGGACGACGTTGATGCCACCACCCTTCCGGCTCCAGCTGCGGCTACTGATACTACCCATCCTGCTACTCCTGCTCCTGCGCCATGATGCGGTCCACGCGGAACCGTACTCCGGCGGATTCGGCAGCTCAGCGGTATCCAGCGGTGGACTAGGGTCAGTGGGCATTCACATACCCGGCGGCGGAGTGGGCGTCATCACGGAGGCCCGCTGCCCGAGGGTGTGCTCCTGCACCGGATTAAATGTGGATTGCTCGCATCGAGGACTCACCTCCGTTCCCAGGAAAATCTCAGCGGACGTGGAGCGACTGTGAGTATTTTATTGATATAAATACATTCGAATGCGGATTACCCTTTTGTGCGATTGAGGTGCTTGAATGGGCCAGAGGCTTCTAACAGCTGTATCTATTTGTCATATTCTGTCTATGGCTCCCCTTATAGATTTCTATTTAAAAATCACTTTGCTAGCTCCAGCATTCAATTACCACTCCCATTCTTAATGCAGTCATAAATCAATATTAAATTCACAATTTTATTAAAATGCCATTATGCAAACAATCTGAGCAGACATAAAACCAACAGAGAGACACTTCCCCCATGGCACAACAAAGACTTCCGACAAGTCCCGCACCAATGCCATATCGATACTTTGCCATTTCCATCCGTTTAGTTAGGATCTCCATTCAGATACTTCCTTCTGCTGGGCAGTCGGGAAAACTGCATGACAAATTCCAATTATGGAATGGGCCATTCTTTCGCCATTTGCCCATTGCCAATTGTTCAAACATTGAGCACACTCTATTAAAATAATAAAGCCGGACCCGGGTCCGGACGCACACGACCCGCTGCTGGCCGGGATTGGTCGGTACGATTTGTATTTATTTAAAAATCAGCATAGGCAAACAACAGCAGCGGTTCATAGGGTAGTTGGATTGTGGAGTGCGGGGAAATAAATAAAGCCGTGACCATGTCGTCGTGTCGATAGCGATAAAGGAAAAGGGTCTCCAGGGTCCAGAAACCAGGAACAGAAACAGGACCAACCAGCCGGACAGCCAGGCTACCACCGTACCCCAAGCCCCAAGCCAACTTGCAGCGAGCTGCTTACATTAAATCGCCATTAAGTTTATTAATTGTCGCCGAAGGAGCCGCATAAGCGCATCAGTGGCAAGGCGGCAATAATTGTTGCATGTTGCGCAGAGTCGAATGCATTAAGCCATTGTGGCTGTGAATGTGACTGTGGTTGCGATTCCAATTCCGCTTGCCATTGCGACTCCTTCATCTCCAGCTCCATCGTCTGTCCTCTGTCCATCGCTCACAGTCGCCACATAAATTAACGCGCCGGCAATTAGCAAGTGTATGCAAAATACCACCTCCCAGCCACCCAGCCATCCAAGCTCGGCATCCTCCAGCACTCAACTCCAACCTCAGCGGCCTCAAAAGCCTGCTGTCGTGGCGGCAGTTTTTCTACATAAATTAATAACAGATATCAGCAGCGGCAGTGGCAGCATTAACGTTATAGCATTATAGCCCAGTTATAAGCAGTCGGTCGGTCGGGCCAACTCGGTTGCAAGTTGGCTGGCTGACTGGCTGGTTGGCTGGCGACTGTGCTCAGGGACACATTTGGCTGCTGTTATTTGCGCTCTTTTTTATTTGTGTTTTTATTTTTTTCTTATTTTGTATTTATTCGTTTTTAATGCTGCATACAGAGAGTAATATAAAACACAGAAACCAGCCAGCCAGCAGTGAGCCAACAGAAACAGAAAACATATCAACATGCACGACATATTTGCATTTTAAAATAGAGAACCGAACCGAACCGATGCGAACCCAACTGAACTGGGCACGATATATATGCCGTACTATACTATACTATATTGTATTATGCACAGGGTGCCTCAGGGCCCACGGATCAAATAGATATATGTCCCATTTTTGTGAGTGACATTCCATGGGGAGAGATGAGGTTCCGGGTGTCAAAGTGTGTGTGTGTGCGGGAGAATGTGTCAAGAGTCTTAAGCTGAGCTTAAGTGGGGCAGCGAAAGAAGCAAAATACCATAAGCGACTGGCAACCAGGTGAGGATGTGATGGAAAGGCTCTTGGGGGAATTATGATTTCAACAGATTATATAGTAGAAGCGGGGGAATTAATTCCCAAAGCCATCGGAGGGGGGGGAACTCTAAAGGTGAAAAGTACTTTTGTTTCAATGAAATTGAATACAGTCTAAGTCGCATTGTCTGTGGCACGTTTGAGTTTAAGTGACTTACCTAGCTCACATTTCATTATCTTATACTCCAGCATGGTAAGCAACTTAAATGCTGGAAAGCGGAAATCCAGCTACCTAAAAATTGCTAAATACTTTTAGGTATTTTATGGTAAAACAAGCATAGTTCCAGTCTTTTGAATTTGATTTTAATAGCCACAGTAATTAAAAAGCTTCCATGACCAAACTTGTGGCACCCTAATGCTGAGCTGGGCAGAACCTTCTAACCCGGCGCACAAGCATATATCAAATATTGAACATGCCCACAACTATTGGCCCCATGTCCATGTGCACCGAACGGGATGGCCAACATTGGAGCTCAGATGTACGTATGTATGTATATTCATGGGAGAACGAACAAAAAACAATGCCAAATGCAAACTGGGGCTCTCTGGCAAATTGTGTTCTTCAACCTCCCCCATCTCCTCGCTTTCGACGCCCATGTCCATGTCATTGCCATTTAATTACAAAGCCCCCGGGCGAAGAAAGGTGGGGTGGTCTGGGTGAAGACCTCGAAGAGGAGAGCTCGAATGGAAGAGTTCTGAGCTGACAGGCTGCCAGTCACCCACACAGTTGATTCAATTGACACGACAGCATTTTTGCATATCTAATTTGTGGAAAACGGGTGTCTTGGCTGCTCGGCTTGGTGGCCCTTCACACCTGAGAACGACTAATTTATAGCTGAGGTAAACGAGGTGGCAAATGCTTTTGATGTTCCATGGTTACTCGGTTTCTCGGTACCTCTGCTCCTCGTTTCCGAAATGGAGAAAAGGGCACCTGGCCAGGCCACAAAAGAGCAAACCCCAAGATGGCATCTAATTGGCAGCGGAGGGCGAAAACCAACAGAATGCTTTTATATCGGGCGGCCCCACCACACGCATCTAATGAAGTTAAATGCTTAATTATAAGCCAGTGGAAAACGGCAAAAATTATGCATACGGCCATTCCAACCAAAAGTGATTTAAACAAATTACTAAAAACCAGCGCCAGAAGCGTTTGAAAAATGTTTGGCAATTAGACGGCGACGAGCAAGACTTTTGTTTTTATTTTTCAGCCAACAAAAGCAAAACAAAGCATATTGAAAATCTTGCTCGACCATCTGATATCGCTGAGCTACACAGAAAAAAAACAAGGGTACTTAACTTTAAAAGAAAATGTTTTTCTCGTGCAATGCAAATCCCAGCTGAATTATAATGTAAATCTGTTTTGATAGCGAAGAGAGTTTTCAGATTGATAATCCCGCTTAGACAAGGAATATAGTTATGTTTTTTTTTGCCGTGCAGTTACTATGGCCAGTCTGCTGTAATCAGTGGGATCTGAGCAAGAGTTGCCCACATCTCGAAGAGACATTAAGCTCATTAAAAAGACATGTGTGTGTGTGAGTGTAGAGAGCATGGATGGACTGAGGAGCAGCAGGCTACACATGTCTGTTTGTATGTGAATGGCCACCGCCTCATCATCGGCAACTTGATGCGAGATTCATTAAGGCTTAAGCCGCACAGAAAATATCTTACGTCTGGGTTGCCGAAGGTCTTACTACCTGTTGTTTGGGCCCACAAGACCAAAAACCCAGAGACTCCTCCTCCAGCTCGAACCTTACTCAAAAAGTGAGCAGCTGAGACCAACTTGTTGTTTGTAGATGGTTGCGCGCATGCGCACTCGGTTAACTGAAGTCTTTTGTATCTCTCTCGGTTGCATTTCATTGTTATGACATCTGCAGGTAACAAATTTTTTGTTTCTGGCCAAGAAACGAGTTCTGGCCTCGTTGGCGGGTCTCCGTGCTCCGTGCTCAATGATTAAATATCATATTTTCGTTATCAGCAACGAGGAGCAGAAAAAATCTCCGTCTTACTCCTACCCGGTGGATCCCCCTTTCGATTTTCCCCTTGCCAGCTGCATTCATATCTCAGATTGCTGTTGTCCTCTTGTCTTACAAGCAATTAAAAAAAATTATCGCCCTGTCTGTATGAATGCCTCTTGGGTTGCATCCACACCGCAGCGACTTGCAACATAATTAATGCAATTTCTGTAATCGTAATTTCTTTATCTATATTTTCGCAGCGAGCTGCAGGGAAACAATTTGACCGTGATATACGAGACGGATTTCCAGCGGCTGACCAAGCTGCGAATGCTGTAAGTTAAATTATGGAACATTAAATCGAAATTGCCCGATTAACTCAACTCTTCGAACTTTGAATTTCCACAGCCAACTCACTGACAATCAGATCCACACGATCGAGAGGAACTCCTTCCAAGATTTGGTCTCACTCGAGCGACTGTGAGTAGTCCTTAACTATGGAGTATAACTTGTTTTGCAGTAATGCTAGTTGCATGAAATACTTTTGAATATTGAATTTGAGCTCACTACTAACCAATTTTTGATGATCTCCACACTGGATCCTAATCTTAATTAATCAATTGATATATTTTCTTAGACTTAGAATATAGCTAGCTAGCGTGCAAATTGAATTTAGCTTGATGCCAAATTTAGTTTGAATTATTAACATTTTGTATCTGATTCCCGTTTTTGTTCTTGTTTATTTTTATTGCATATCTCTACCGTTCTTTGTCTCTCTCTGCTTTCGTTACGTTTCGTTTTGCGTACCTAAAATGTTCGTCTCTACACCAAAAACCAAACCAAAATCAAATCAAATCAAAAACCAATATCGAAATCGAAACACCAAAAACCAAAAAACCAAATCCAACACTGTAATCAAACAGACGCCTAAACAACAATCGACTAAAGGCAATTCCTGAAAACTTTGTGACAAGTTCAGCGAGTCTTTTGCGATTGTAAGTAAACTCCAAAGTAGCCGATAGTAGTCGACACTTGTACTCAGATCGCACTCGATATCGGATCATTTAACCATAACGTCTGATAATCCTGCAGGGACATCTCCAACAATGTCATCACGACCGTGGGAAGGCGCGTCTTCAAGGGAGCCCAATCGTTGCGTAGTCTTCAGCTGGACAATAACCAAATCACCTGTCTGGATGAGCACGCCTTTAAGGGATTGGTGGAGCTGGAGATACTGTGAGTACCACTGACCAGATTTAGCCAAAGTGAAGGGAGAATTGACCAAATTTGCTAGCAAATCAATGGAGCTTCGTGCCATTGCGGTCGAGTAATTAATCAATGATTTAGTGCCTTTTGTTAATCAATCAAATGGGAATTAGTGAATGAATTAAAAATCAATCAGTTAATGCTCTGGCTAAATTACATAATAAATGGTTAGGCTTTATGGCCAGATAAGCCAATCGCAGCCGAAATGGAGCTCATATATCAAGTGATTAGAAGGGAGCGAGAGGACCAAATTGATAAATGGCAAGTTGCCATTTGGCCAAGCTAAGAACGAACAGTTTGGCCACATAATGTGTAAATCGAGTGTAATTCAACTTATTGTAATTTGTTGACAATAAACTAGAATTTGATGTAAAACCAAATCATAATAAACCAATTTTGATGAATAATTAATTAGCTGCACGAAGCACACTTTTTATGAAAGTAAAGTTTACTAAGAAATCGATAAACCAAGTCCGTTGAAAACAAATTGGCAAGTGCCCTTAACTTTCTATTAAAAGGGGATTTCAAATTAGTGGCCTTTAGAAGATAGAAGGCGATTCCACATGTAGGATTTCACCAGGAAGCTCGATAGTTGCTAACCATTTTAATTAAATTTTGATCGGCACCCGATTTGTGCTCTTTTGGCCAGGCCAAACCCTTGCTGCCATAACCATAACTAGCCAATAGATATAGTTGCTTGATAAGGCCGGATCATCTGCTCCACTCACTGACCATTTCCTTCTCTCCACTTGTATTTTGCAGCACGCTGAACAACAACAACCTGACTTCCCTGCCGCACAACATCTTCGGCGGACTGGGACGTTTGCGGGCACTCCGGCTGTCGGACAATCCGTTCGCCTGCGACTGCCATCTGTCCTGGCTGTCGCGGTTCCTTCGCAGTGCCACCCGCCTGGCGCCCTACACCCGCTGCCAGTCGCCATCGCAGCTGAAGGGCCAAAACGTGGCGGACCTGCACGACCAGGAGTTCAAATGCTCGGGTATGTAATGGCCAATGGCCAATGGCCCGGTGCTTTGTGCAACATGTTGTGGCAGCTTCCACTCCCTGAATGCTACCAAAAATGGGCAACATTTGGCCCCTCCTACCCCCGTCACAATTCGTAGTCGAAATTAATTAGTTTTTTATGCGAAAGCGAGGAAAACAAAGCATTGCGGGTATAAATCATAAGCAGTCATATGGGCACACCCCCACTGCCCACGAAACAACCCGCACCAAGCGTCAGCAGCTCAATATCTGGCAAGAACCACTTGGTGCTTTGGTGGCTTCATCCATTCGGTTATATCCCCCGTTTCCTTCTGCAGCGCGGTCGTGTGTTTGCCAAAACGTTTAACGCCGTCGAAATCATTGCCTGGTGTTTGTATTTTTTGGCTTCTCCTCTTACTGAAAGATGCCGATGCAGATGCTCGGATGCGAAGGCTTAAGACCTGAGCACGAGATGGAGATGAGGCTGCGGGCCAAGTGAATGGGAATGGGAAGTGGGCAAAACGAAAACCAAAGCTGAAGACTGAGCGTGAAGCGCTCAATGAAGCGGAAAATGCGCCCCAAAACGATGCAGCCATGAAACGAGTTTCTTGGCTCAACCATTTCTGCCGAATGGTTAGGGTATACCTCATTGTTTTGCGTTGTGGTTGGTTTTTCTGGGGAGCCTGTAATCGATATGAGTATGCAGATGAGCTGATATATCCCTGGATGACCCGTGTCAAGTTGGATAATACTTTAGTGCCTATAATATGATGGGAACTCTGGGGGCTCGGATTTCTAACGCTTTGTTATAAACGATATTTCGGGGAATTTTCCTAGGATAGGCAGATTAATGAATAGATTGATTCCTCTACGATGAATGATTCAAGTTCTCATGCTTGTTGTTTAACTTAATATTACATTTTCTTCTCAATCGTTCATTTCTCGGTTTCACTTTATTATAAATAATAAATGTTTATTATTTAGCTTGCGACTTAAGATTTTCGAATGGATCCATCCATCAACAAAGTGTATCTAGAGTTTCACATTCACCTCAAAGTGAACTATAATTCCGAGCTTGTTTGACTTTCGTTTTGTATGAAATGCTATGGAATTATGTGGGTAAACATTTATGACCAGCGGCTGGTTAGAGTTGCACCTCCCCAAAACCCATTTCCCCAGCTGCTGCTTCCCCTTTTGCCCCGCCATCGGAGGAGCGGCTGTGCAGTAGCATTGATAATTACGATACTGCTGGTTGCAAAGCAAGCCAGATCCAAATCGGATGCTCGTTTTCCCAGCTACCGGAGCTCGAACCGGAGCAAGACTAAATTCGCCAAGTACTTATCCCAATCTCCCAACCATATTGTTTGTCCATCAGGTCTGACGGAGCACGCACCGATGGAATGCGGGGCGGAGAACAGCTGTCCGCACCCATGTCGCTGTGCGGACGGGATCGTCGATTGCCGTGAGAAGAGTCTGACCAGCGTGCCCGTCACCTTGCCCGACGACACCACCGAGCTGTAAGTGGTGCATCTTTGGATTTGAATGGCGGTGCTTCCCTCTCACTTGGCATCACTAACCCTCTGATTTTTTTTTTTTCAGCCGCCTCGAGCAGAATTTCATTACGGAACTCCCGCCGAAATCGTTCTCCAGCTTTCGACGACTGCGACGCATCGACCTGTCCAACAACAACATCTCCCGAATTGCCCACGATGCACTAAGCGGCCTAAAGCAGTTAACCACTCTGTAAGTAGATAATACCCGGTGGTGGAGGTGTTGTTGCCACTTTACTGCAGTGCAACAAGTAGCCTTTGCAGAACAAAATGTGCACTCACTTGAGCTGCCCTGCGGCTGCTCCCGCACTCGGGTAAACCCACCTGAACCATCTTAAATGAGGGGAATGGGCTAACAGTTGCCTCTGGGCCAGGCCAGAAGCGAGCTAATCGACCCACGCTTAGCGTTCCTGCCAGCTTACAACGCAAGGCATCGGGCCGGGCATCGGCTTACCTTACCCATGTGTGGTATCCTCCTTCGCCCTGTCACCCAGCTCCTGCTCCACCTCCTCCTCGTCGACGAGCACGTGTGTGATGGAGCTGAGAACGTGACACGCACTTAATTACTGGTAGCCACATTAAAGGGGTTTTATTTTCTGCATTTTTAATTATGTTTTTGGGGCTGTGCTTTTTCCAATTAGAACTCCTGCATGAGAGAGTATGGTACTTTTTGTGTCAAATGAATCGAAATTAAATGAGTGCTTCATTAAAAAGTAACTTAAACTAAGGCACCAGATTAAAGAGATTTAGTTATTTTTCAGTTCGCGTTTGTATGTTATGAGTGCAAATTATTAATTGTAGTATTACTAAGATTATTTAAATGAATTTTAAGAGTTAGATGGAACAGCTTTTCAAACTTTAGCATTACTTTTTACCCAGAACATTTTTGCGTGTCACGACTCAGTTTTTGATCGGGGCTAAGGGAACCAGTTGCCGCCCGCAACAGCAACATCAACAGCGACATCCACATCCATATCAACAAAAAAGAATGACAGCGGCAACAAGAACTTAACCACTTTGTCTTTGCCCGCAGAGTGATTTTGTATTTTTTGTAATTTTTTGTGCCACCTCCTGGCGGGGCTTGTGTTTTCTTTAAGCTTTTTTCTCTTCTTTTCTTTTCGAGCTTTGTTAACATTCGTCGTGTGTTCTATTTGTGTTCTTTTCCATGTCGGCTCCACCCATCGTCAACGTGGCCATTGTACCATCGTGGCATCATCCCATCAGCGTGCTGTACGGCAATAAAATAAAGGATTTACCCTCGGGCGTGTTCAAAGGACTCGGCTCGCTGCAGCTGCTGCTGCTGAACGCCAACGAGATCTCGTGCATACGCAAGGATGCCTTCCGCGACCTGCACAGTTTGAGCCTGCTCTCGCTGTACGACAACAACATCCAGTCGCTGGCTAATGGCACATTCGACGCCATGAAGAGCATCAAAACGGTGTAAGTACATGGAGACCCACTCCTCCATTCCTCCACTGCCTTACTCCTCGACCTCTCCACGTCCGCTGAACGCCGCCTGCTCAACGCCCACCAAGCACTCGAGTGGGGAACAGGCCCATGTCGGGATCCCATCTTGAATGGAGCAGGCACTTTGGTGTTAAACCTCTGAAGTGCATTTAGTAGTTGCCTTTGACTCAGCCCCGCCTCCCTCGCCCACCACGCCTTCTCGTCTTGAGTCCGCTTCAGAGTTCGCGTTGACATTTGTTTAGCAGCAAACAAGAAGCATCTCCCGCCCCCTGACACATCATCCAGTACCCAGCACCCAGCACCTACTATTCAGCATCCATCCCCTTCTCTGTGAACCGTGAAGACTTTCGGCCTTTCCAGCGAACAAAAGACGAAGGCTCCGAGAAGAATTCTCCGTTTGGCATCGATAAATGTACGCTCGGCTATGGAGCTGCAAAAAAAAGGGAAAAACTGAATCTTGAATGGTCTACAAGATTTGGTTTGGGTGGGGGGTGCCATAAGTACGGCTGCCAGAGGGATTTGTATGCTTGAGTGGGTTAAGTATTTGCCAGGGTTGTCGGCTTTCCGGTTAGTTGCTCACGCATAATTCAGTGGATACTTAAGAGATCTTTCGGTCCTACGCAGCGTTGATATGCTAATGATCATGTTAATAAATGGGCATACCGAATTGGTGCATATGTTACTCTTTAAATAATTAAAAGATCATCAAAATGAGAGCAAATTTAAGTTGTTACCATATGGATTTTATACAAACCGTAAAAATACTATATATATAATGGAATAAACTCTTATGGGCCACAACCTGCTCCATCCCAGAATGCATAAAAAGCATTTTAAATAGTAGCCAATAAAATCGATTGAGTTGCAACTAGCTAACAAGCTAACCTATTCCTTGCGGACCTGCCTCCCTAACTCAATTGAAATACTAAAAACATTTACTATTTGCGCAGTCCAAAGGCGTTTGGCAACCCTGTCGGGAATCGCTTTTAAATAGTTGCAGAACAACAACGGCGAGCGAGGGAGAACAACAACGGAAATGTCGTAGCCACAAGGCTGGTGCACTTTTAAGACGTCTCAAGACTCCACGGTAGCCCCATCCCTTCGGTTGCCCGGGCAACAACGTCTTGGTGCCCCAATACCCTCCTCAGAAGTCCTGCCGCATAACCGTTTCAGCCATTCAGTCGAATGCTCAATGCTACTTTCTTTGCTTACTTTCTTTCCATTTGGGCACGCACACTCGCACACCCGTACACAGACATCTGGCCAAGAATCCTTTCATCTGCGACTGCAATCTGCGCTGGCTGGCCGACTATTTGCACAAAAATCCCATAGAGACGAGTGGAGCCCGCTGCGAGTCACCGAAGCGGATGCATCGTCGTCGGATTGAATCGCTGCGCGAGGAGAAATTCAAATGTAAGACTGCTGCTAGCGTCCTTGTACTTAACCAGCCAACTGAAGCGATCCCCCTCTTCCGCATTTCAGGCTCCTGGGATGAATTGCGGATGAAGCTGTCCGGCGAGTGCCGCATGGACTCCGACTGTCCGGCCATGTGCCACTGCGAGGGCACCACCGTGGATTGCACGGGCCGGGGCCTGAAGGAGATTCCGCGCGACATTCCCCTGCACACAACTGAGCTGTAAGTCCACTTCCGGATTCCATGTCCCTGCATCCTGCTCCCCGCATCCCTAACTCGCAATACATATTATTTCATTTGGCAGTTTGCTCAACGACAACGAACTGGGACGCATCAGTTCCGATGGCCTCTTTGGTCGCCTGCCGCACTTGGTGAAGCTGGAACTGAAGCGCAACCAGCTGACCGGCATCGAGCCCAACGCCTTCGAGGGAGCATCCCACATCCAGGAGCTGCAGTTGGGCGAGAACAAGATCAAGGAGATATCGAACAAGATGTTCCTGGGACTTCACCAACTAAAAACGCTGTAAGTCCATTTAAATTGTAATGGGATTGCTAGAATTGGGAGGAGTATAATTTGGTATGTTTGTTTTTGACTTTATTGTGTCGTATAACTATAAAGTATGGATTTCTTAGCTTCAACAATGAAAGAAACAAGTTTTTACGATAAAAAAATCTTTAATTGCAAACATATTACCATTTAATTTCCTATTCAAGCGCCATAAAAACTTGATTGCCCTCTAATTAGCGTATCCACAACCTGTAAACGAGTACCTGACATTACGTAAACTCTTTCCGTTGCAGCAATCTGTACGACAATCAAATCTCATGCGTTATGCCCGGTTCCTTTGAGCATCTCAACTCTCTGACGTCGCTGTAAGTAACCAGATTCCCGGAATCCCAGATTCTCTGCTTGGCAATGCTTGGCAATTAAAACTGTGCCAAGTGCTCGGGATGCACTTCAATAGATAAATGATTTGGCTTAAGCATTAATTGGCCAGCGGATGGATTGATGAGGGGCAGCAGCATCTCGCTCGTAAAATGAGGTTAATGGTTCTGATTGTTCTCCAGTTGAACTCTGTCTGATGTGGCTGCTTTGGTCTGCTCCATGTGCTTCGTCTGCTGCCATCAAATCAGTTTTGCTTCTTGATGCCAGCCACCAAAAGCACAGCAAACTATTGGATATAATTCAATTGAACTTCAATTTATAGCATGGCTTTCTGCTCCTCTGTGTGTGGGTTTCTGTCTGCACTGCTGCTGCGATAACAGATACCACTAGCTCCTCATTCTTTCCCGGCCATGTGCCCCATGCGCCCCATGTGCCCCGCCTTTGTTGCCTGTAAATCATCCCCCAAGCACACAAAGCCAAAACGGAGAATACACACTGCCATGTGTGTGTGTGCGCCTTCGATGATTTAATTAATTAAAATTGAGTTCAATGGAGAGCGCCCAAGCCAGTCAGCATGTAGGATGTAGGAGAGGTACATACATAGAGGTGCCGTGTGGTCCGCTGGGTCTGCTCGCAAATTATTGTAAAATTCATTTAAGTAGCTAATAAATAGCATCAATGAAATTCATTAAGTGCTGTGCACCACATGACACCCACCACCACATGCCGCCCCACAACCACCGCCCTCCCATTTTGCCACCTTCAAAGGTGTTGCGTGAAAGGAGCCCAAAGTGTTAGTTAGCTGCCTGCGGCCCACACACTCTGTTGCACTGAGAGAAATACTTCGAGGTTAATATTCAATGAATGAAAGATGGTCGATGGTGCTATATCCTCTTATGTTCATAACACTTGTAATCATGAATCATAAAACATGAAGGGTTCCTGCTTCATATTTTATATATTTATTTAGTAATGATTTGTTTCGAGTGTAGACCTTCTAACACATGCACATGTAATAGGGAGCTGGCATAGCTGGTGGCATGACAAAGCAGAATTGCTTATTAAATTAGTCTGGACTCGGCTGCAACTTTGGAATTGCCAATGTAATTTGTGCGCCATTGTTTCACTTACTCCGCTCCTAAAGCCCCTGGTCCGCATAATTAAAGTGCCTGGCATGGATTGGCCAGGGAAAGTGGAAAGGGGATCTGAAGGAGTAACATATGTATGCTGACTATGGCACCAAATGAATACGGAATTAATTTATCAAACGCCCATGCGGCTGGGCGGGTAAATTGAATTATAAGAACCCTTTATCAACGCCGTTATCGTAATCGTTTTTTGTGGCCCATGCTGTCACATTTTTTATGCCCTCGCAGGAACCTCGCATCGAATCCATTCAATTGCAATTGTCATTTGGCCTGGTTCGCGGAATGGCTGCGCAAAAAATCACTGAACGGTGGAGCGGCACGTTGTGGAGCCCCGTCGAAGGTACGTGACGTGCAGATCAAGGACCTGCCCCACTCGGAATTCAAGTGTAGCAGCGAGAACAGCGAGGGCTGCCTGGGCGATGGCTACTGTCCGCCATCTTGCACCTGCACCGGCACCGTGGTCCGCTGTTCGCGTAACCAGCTGAAGGAGATACCGCGTGGCATTCCCGCCGAGACATCGGAGTTGTATCTGGAGTCCAATGAGATCGAGCAGATTCACTACGAACGCATACGTCATCTGCGCTCCCTCACCCGACTGTGAGTATCTACATTGTGCAGCCCAAAGGCGTTTGCTAATTCGCCACTTGGCATTCCATTCGCAGCGATCTCAGCAACAACCAGATCACCATTCTCTCCAACTACACCTTCGCCAATCTGACCAAGCTGTCCACGCTGTAAGTGCAACTAGGCCTAATGACTTTTTAATTGCTCCGTCGCAGCACGGAAACCACGAAATAACAGCAAAAGCAACGCAAATCGAAGGCACAAGAGGGCTTGACACAATTCTGCGGCAATTGCATCGTTTGTCGACCTGGCCATTGCATTGGGAGTGGGATTGGGATTGGGTCTATGGCCTGGTCTTTGGCTCGAGGTCTGCCCCTATGTCCAGAAGGCAGTCACCAACAAAGCAATGGAAGCCTAGGGAGCGCAGGCACGAAAATCATTCCGAGACGTAAAGTCGAAATCGTGAATCGTGCTTAAGCATTAGTCGTTGACGCGGACTTCGACGCCAGCTACAGTGGTTCCTCGTCGAACAAATGGCTACAAAAATGCTATTACAATCATAATTCGTTCGTTTTTGTTCATAGAACACCATCTTGGATGCTGTTCGTCCAATGTGAGCCCACTGTCTTCGTTGATGTGCGCTATCCACAATCAAAGCTTAGCCGTTATTTCTGGTGTTTCTCCTCCGTTTGCGAATGGAAAACGTTTTGCAATTACTTTCATTTCTTCATCAATTGCCGCATGTGTCTGTTTTGTGCTGTGTGCAATTTGTAAACGTTTCTTCGGTCTTTCTGCCCTTTGCAGCATCATCTCATACAACAAGCTGCAGTGTCTGCAGCGGCATGCGTTGTCTGGCCTGAATAACCTGCGCGTGCTTTCGCTGCACGGTAACCGCATCTCGATGCTGCCGGAAGGCTCCTTCGAGGACCTCAAGTCGTTGACCCACATGTGAGTAGATAGAGACATTAGCAACCAAATTGGACAGTCCATTGAACCCCTTATTTCTTATACAGCGCACTGGGCAGCAATCCCTTGTACTGCGACTGCGGTCTGAAGTGGTTCTCCGACTGGATCAAGCTGGACTACGTGGAGCCGGGAATTGCACGTTGCGCCGAACCGGAACAGATGAAGGATAAGCTGATCCTGTCCACACCCTCGTCGAGCTTCGTATGCCGCGGACGCGTGCGCAACGATATTCTGGCCAAGTGCAACGCCTGTTTCGAGCAGCCGTGCCAGAATCAGGCTCAGTGCGTTGCCCTTCCGCAGCGAGAGTACCAGTGCCTCTGCCAGCCGGGCTATCATGGCAAACACTGTGAGTTTATGATCGATGCTTGCTACGGAAATCCGTGCCGCAACAATGCCACCTGCACGGTGCTGGAGGAGGGTCGATTCAGCTGTCAGTGCGCTCCGGGATACACAGGTGCCCGCTGCGAGACGAATATCGATGACTGCCTGGGCGAGATCAAGTGCCAGAACAATGCAACTTGTATCGACGGAGTGGAGTCGTACAAATGTGAGTGCCAGCCGGGATTCAGTGGCGAGTTCTGCGACACCAAAATCCAGTTCTGCAGTCCAGAGTTCAATCCCTGCGCGAATGGAGCCAAGTGCATGGACCACTTTACCCACTACAGCTGCGATTGTCAGGCAGGTTTCCATGGCACCAACTGCACGGACAATATTGACGACTGCCAGAACCACATGTGTCAGAACGGCGGAACGTGCGTGGACGGCATCAACGACTACCAATGCCGCTGTCCAGACGACTATACGGGCAAGTACTGTGAAGGCCACAACATGATATCGATGATGTATCCACAGACGTCGCCTTGCCAAAACCACGAGTGCAAGCACGGTGTCTGCTTCCAACCGAACGCTCAGGGTAGCGACTACTTATGCAGGTGTCATCCGGGTTACACTGGAAAGTGGTGCGAATACCTTACCAGCATCAGCTTCGTTCACAACAACTCGTTTGTGGAACTGGAGCCGCTGCGTACACGTCCGGAGGCGAACGTGACGATAGTCTTCAGCAGCGCGGAGCAGAATGGAATTCTCATGTACGACGGCCAGGATGCTCATCTCGCAGTGGAGCTGTTTAATGGGCGTATTCGAGTTAGCTACGATGTGGGTAATCACCCTGTGTCCACGATGTACAGCTTTGAGATGGTGGCCGATGGAAAGTACCATGCCGTGGAGCTTCTGGCCATCAAGAAGAATTTCACGCTGCGCGTGGATCGCGGATTGGCCCGTTCCATCATCAACGAGGGCTCCAACGACTACCTGAAACTCACGACGCCCATGTTCCTGGGCGGCCTACCCGTGGATCCTGCACAGCAGGCGTACAAGAACTGGCAAATCCGCAACCTTACCAGTTTCAAGGGCTGCATGAAGGAGGTGTGGATCAACCACAAGCTGGTCGACTTTGGCAATGCCCAGCGCCAGCAAAAGATCACACCGGGATGTGCCCTGCTCGAAGGGGAGCAGCAGGAGGAGGAAGACGACGAGCAGGATTTCATGGACGAGACACCGCACATCAAAGAGGTGGGTTACCCTGTAATCACCCCTGGACAGGGCTTTAGCTAAACAATTTTGTCCGCTTTCAGGAGCCGGTGGATCCTTGCCTGGAGAACAAATGCCGTCGGGGCAGTCGCTGTTTGCCGAATTCCAGTGCCAGGGACGGCTATCAGTGCAAGTGCAAGCACGGCCAGCGCGGCCGCTACTGCGATCAAGGTGAGGGCAGCACTGAGCCCCCAACAGTCACCGGTACATACATCTATCATGCTTTTGCTACTCACAACTCACACCCGGGTGTACATCATTCTCTACTAACCATAAAAATATGACATATAGCTTTTGAAATCTATATAGGTGATCATAAAAAAAGGTGTTTCGGTCCCTTTTTTATTTTGACTGTGAATATGTGGTAAAAATAGATGGGTATTCAGCTTAATTTTTTAAAAGGAAAGGCTTAAACGTTGAAAGAAAACAAAACCAAACAACCTAATTTCAAAAAACTTAGCATTTAGGTACTATCAGAATCGCAATTTCATAAATAGCCATGAAACACGGAGGAGGTGTTCACCACACTCTTAAGCGTTAATCATATGGTGGCACATGCTAAATATTAATACTGTACCAGCAAGCTTTAATTATTGACACATATAAGCACACGCATATTCATGACATTCGCTCTTCACGCTACTCATCCATCAAAGGAAAACATCGTGGGGTTTTCGGGGAGGCGGAGGCGCCACTGTGCACTTTGTTAGTTCTAATTATCCGACCGCAACTCACGTTGCAGCCACTGCCTTAGCTCGCCGACTAATTGCGTTCTGTTGACTCTTTCACACACAGCGGCGTCCACCTGTCGCAAGGAGCAGGTGCGCGAGTACTACACGGAGAACGACTGTCGCTCCAGGCAGCCGTTGAAGTACGCCAAGTGCGTGGGCGGCTGCGGCAACCAGTGCTGCGCGGCCAAGATTGTGAGACGGCGCAAGGTGAGTGAATCTGGAAATAGAATATGGCCTGGTGTTCAAAACTAATCAATCTGACCGTTTTGCCTACAGGTGCGCATGGTGTGCAGCAACAACCGCAAGTACATCAAGAACTTGGACATCGTGCGCAAGTGCGGATGCACCAAGAAATGCTACTGACTGAAAGATGCGACTACCCAATTGCTCGAACGGAGCAATAGCAGCTTAGATGTTAGTTTAGGAACAGGTTTAAATCTAACTTATAGTAGTAATAGTAACGATAGTCTTAGCCATAGCACTAGGGATAGCACGGATGTTAGGGGGACGAAGGATGAAGTGGAGGAGAGTGCTGACGCGGGGGAGACAACAGAGGAGGTCAGGGAGGAGAGTGATGATTACCCCACGGACGGCATGCAGTCCGATCTCTACGACGACACCATCGACGACGACGATGACGATGGTCTCGATGATGATTATTCAGACGAGGAGGATGGGGAGGAGGACCCAGAGCAGCTTCCCGATCCCAAGGGTCTAGTAAGTGTGCCAGATGAAGAGGAAGACATGGGTTACGACGAGGATGACGAGCGTATCGCCATGGAGCGGCCAAGAACTGTTAGACCCAGGCCCGACGAGGAGCATTTCCTCAACGAAGAGGGCAGTGGCTTTGGCGGCTTTCGATCGCGATTCCGGCCGAGCAATAGCTTCCGCGAGACTCAGCTGGAGAATATCCGCAAGAAGCTGCTCACAGAAGCGCAGGCGGCTCCGGAAGCGGCTGTTGCGGTGGCCGTGCCAAGCACTGCGATAGATCTGCGCGAGAGCAGCGGCCACTTTGCCAACGATGACGAGGATGGCGAGGACGGCGATGACGGCGTCGACGACGAGTTCGCCGACACGGGGGAGAGCCAGGGGCGCGGCTTCTTTGGCTCCCAGCAGCAACAGCGCAAGAACGGTCCGTATCACCGCAAGAACAGCAACGATGCCATCAAAATCATCTCCACGCCGCTGGGCAAGGTGAGCATTGTGTACCAGCAGACGGACAAGGACCAAAGTCCGGACAAGGATGCGCAACAGCAGCAGCAAAAGAAGCCGGCGCTCACCGACTTCGACGCCCTGTCACCGGACCCCGAGAGCAGTCATCGCTTTCCGTCGCCCCACCCCAAGATTACACCTGTTCTGACGCCCGATGGCAAGGTGGCGCTGCTCTATCGCGGAGACTCGGAGAGCTCCAAGTACGAGCCCATACGCAACCTGACGCACAAGTTTTCGGGACAGCCGGCCAAGGAGTCAAAGCCTAAAGCCGAAGATTCCTCCTCGGCGGAGGACTCTGTCTACACGGACAGCGAGGATGCCGAGGACAGTAAAGGTGAAACGAGTGCTGGAAAGTCCCCACCAGTGGCTAGCACGCCCAAGCCACTGCAGCCAGAGATTATGGAGCCTCCAGATAACGTCCAGCCAGGAGGGTCCTTTATAATTCGGCCCACCTCCGACTCGCTTCTGCCCATGATCAACAGGCCACTGTCCGAAGTTCTGGGCATCAAGAAGAACCAGTTCCAGGAGACGCGGGTGCGTGACCAATTGCCCACGCAACAGCCTCCGCCTCCACTGCCGGAGGCCACGTCCCGTAGTCCCGCTTCCGGACATCAGTTCCTAGCCAAGGTGAACCTGGCTGAGTTCCCGACATCCGGAAGAACGCTCCAGACGCCGCTGATCCCCAGCACCCACGACTTCGATTTCAGCCGTGATAACACGATGCTGGACGAGCGGTCGCGGGTGCGTGAGTTGGAAAAGCAGCGGGAGCGGGACAAGGAGCACAACGAGGCCACCAGCAAGGGAGCCACCGAGGCACACACCATAGCAAACGAGCAGCTGCTCTCCAAGACGGAAGTCATCAATCTGGCCATTGTGCCACAGTTCGACGAGGACTTGGAGCGTCTACAGCGGCTGCAGGAGAATGGTGGTCGGCGCCACCATAGGGCGCGGCATCGTCATCGCCAACAGTCGGAGGAGGAACTGTCTGGCATCCATTGCATCATGCAGGTCATGATGGGCGTGGCCGCCGTGTCGACGGTCTTCGGCATGCTGGGCACCTTCTTCAAGCAACGCATCCTCGATCAGCTGCGCATGATGCACTGGTAGTACAACAAGGGGGATTCGATGTTCGGTGTCGAATGCCCCACATCCCCCCACCCAATCCCCGTTTCCTGCATCGTCATGATCATCATGCATTCTATGGAGGCTGGCTGCCTTCGGGATGCGAGGTCCTTCTTCTACTACTAGCACTCATATACTCGAATATATACTCGTACTCGTACCATATGCCATATATTAATCGCATAATCTATGTAACACAGCGGCATCGATTTGCTTTCGTCCCCTTCCGCTTCCTTATATATATTTATATATATACATTTATATATCTATCTTATCCTTCGGCATTGTGCCCGCAAATGTGGACACTTCCTTGCTACACATGTATTCTATATATTCGCATATATCAATTTACTAGTGCAAGCTACCCAGGCGATGTACATAATAACAGAACCATAATACGGCGATCGATCGATCCGGATATCTATGTATTTATGTGAGACGCAACTGTAGCCCCTGCCACACTCCGCCGGAAATTAGCTGACCCACGTCACTTCTTCCCCGTTCCTTCTTTCGCACGTTGTGTGCCCTTTTTCCCCCTCCCATGTAGGACATTCTCAATCACATCAGCGTATACAAGCTTTAAGCAAGTCATTGCATGTGCCACGCCCCCTCGAACTGAACTGAACTCAACGCCCAACCCGCCCAGCATGAGCCCCGCAGCAAATACATTCCCTCCATCCCCCACCATCCGTCATCCGCCATCCGCCAGAGGAACCAGTCGAGGAGCTCGGAAATTGAACGTAGAACAGATTCCTTTTGTAGATAGAAAACGAAACAGTTGTTGGGAGATGGTAACCAGACGAATGTCGCATGACAAACGATAAATAATGATAAACTAAACTAAAGTTCTAAACAAAACAAAACAAAACACAGTAAAATCGCACAGAAGCGCACGCATTACAAAATACAAAAGCCTGCAACGGTCGTTTTAAACGCTCCGTTCAGGGGTCTCAAAGAAACGAGTAAACGATAATAAGTGCATAACGAAAACCTTCTTTAGTCTAAGTTGCTCAAAGGATAAAGTATTTTAATAGAACCGGAAAGGATCGAGAAACAAACCAATAAACCACAAAGAATCGAATCGAATCGTAACGAAACAAAGGCCCCAAACGTGTAACGAATTTCCAACAAATTGTTGCAAGTGTTTTCCTAGAATTAGTCCTAATTAAACTAAATGTGTGCAAATCGAAGCGTAACTAATATTACAATTAATCTAAACTAATTGAGGAAACAGAAACCTAAACATAAATCGGATAACAACATCTAAGCTGGGTAGTCGCATGTAAATCTCTAACAATTAACAATTACCGACCTAAGTTAGACCTAAAAATCGAAACAAAATCGAATCGCATTTAAAGAAATATACATAATAATAATAATTTATACTAATCTATATATACTTATATGTATGCTGTATGTATGTATGACCCTATATGTATATGTAAAATGTTTTTGACTATTTTTCACTATTTATATTCATATATATTATATATGCATATACGATACATGTGTAATAGCCCCTTTTGGTCATTTTAGTTGTCTTTTATATATATTTAATACGTGTATTATTTTTATTAATTATTCAAGTATAACTATGCGCACCAATTACACGCATACCTTATGTATAACCTATTGACAAATATATATATATATTATGTGTAATAGCTGTTGCTAAACCAAGTTTAATTATCAGTTTTTTATTTTACCTTTTTCCGGCGAAGCTTTCGACGGTTCACAGCCGCAAAATTGTGTTCAGCTAATTAATTAGAAAGAGAACGTGTCCCGATCAATAATGGGGGAAATGACAATTATAATATTCATTTCTGTGTGTAACAATTATTTCCTAATAAAATTGACAAAGAAAAATGTTTAAAATTAAATGAATTCGTGTTTTGTAACTATGTAGATCCATAAAAGGTGCAGATTCCGTAGGATTTGAAATTCCACTTTTCGAATACTACTTTTTAGCTTGTAATTAAGGAGTAATGAAATGTTTAAAAATCCAATATCAAATTGAGTCTGGTTACAAGCTTATTTTCAAAAGAAAAACTGTAATTACGTAAACCAGTTGAGGAAGGCGGTTCTTGAGCTCTCCAATATAATTTTTATCTATAGGTTTTGCGTATTATAAAAATAATAAAAACGCTGTTGCTTTGTGATTTTGCCAGGATTTAAGATTTAAAGTATTTTTAACTTCCGGCGTTGCACAAGTCTGGCAACTCTGAGTTTCACAATTTTGGTAGTTTTGTACTGTCGACGATAAGTTATCGATGACATATCGCCCTACTTTTGCCACCTCTAGCCATTGCAATTCCCGCGCTTTTTTCTTCGGCCGTCTTTAAATCTGCGGGAAAATAACTTGTGGCGTTCGCAGGCGGAAGAAAAAAATATTATTAAATAAGCATATCAACCAGCGTACAAGCCATGGATATAGACTTCGGCGCGGAGGCGGGGCAGTCCTACCGCACGGTGCAGCTTTCCGCGAAAGAAGTGCTCGCCGCTGGCCGCCGTCAGCATTATTGCAACGTAAGTAGGGCACCCAATTGCAGCGCCAAGTATGTATCTTACTAGAGCCTCCGCCCCCCACCTATATTTCCATGTGCGCCACCAGATGATCGACTTGTTGGCCAGCAGCTGCAAAAGCTCCGGTTTGATAGCCACTTCCTTTACGGACGACGAACTGGTGGAGTTCTGGCTGGGTGACATCCTGCCGCTTATGTTCGATGCGGACCGAAAGATCCAGGACTGCGCCGTGGCAGCTCTTGCGGAGGCATTGGTGGCTCTTGACGTGTCTGCTATCCACTCGGCCAAGTGCTGGCCTCAGATCCGCGGTGAATTCGTCGACAAATACACCACCATCATCGGGGAGATGCGCGATGCTAAGAACTCGAACTGGCACAAAATATGGACGCTGCTGGTACAAATCATGGACGAGGATCTTCTCAGAGGCTGTGTATATATTAACAAATTCTTGGCTTTGGTTGAATTGGGCTTCCGCAACCCGGATAATGGTGTGCGGTCGGAGGCATTTCTTTGCTGGCGCGTGCTCATCAAGATCTTTGCCGCCTACGACGAACTGACATCAGCGAAGAGGCTTCGTTTGCTGCTGATCCCCCTGCGCACTTCACAATCGCGATCCTCCCATGTGAGTGGCATCAAGTTGCGAGTGTGGTGGTATCTGCTCACCTGCCTGGACCACGAGTTACCCAAGTCTTTCGACAGCGCCGTGGAGCACTTTTTGGCTTTTATGCTAGGTGGAGGTCCACGAAATCTGCCCACGGGTCTGGCGCACAACTACCAGACGGCTCGGGAGTTGGCCTTGCCCTGCCTTGTAGCCCTTTGGGGCGTGGAGTCCAGTGAACCGTTGCAGCGTCTCATGAGAGAGCTACGCTTGGAGACCTTGGTCCAGCCCTCGCCTCTGATGAGCGTAGAGGTATTCCAACAGCATTGGAAGCCACTTCTGGCCGCTGCCGTTTCCGGTTTGAAGTTGCTTACCGAGAACGATACCACAGAAGCGGAACAGCTCCTGCTGCAGTTGCTCGTGCGGAACCTGTGCCTTGCCATGTTTCGGTTGGCAGTGGCTCCCTTCAATGTGGCGTGCTGCAGTGAAATCGAGAAGATCCTGCAGACTGAAGATAACTCCGGTGGCCGAGTTGTACGCGCACTGTTTAATACCATAGCCGCTGATAACTTGGTAATGGAGCGTGTGTCTGGAAGCGACCATCTGGATGTTCTGGAAGCCTACTTAAAACTTGTACTGAAATCCAAGACAGAAGTTCCGGCAGCCATTCTGCAGCGGAGTATTGCATGCATTTTCGCAGTCGACCGTATCGAGGCGAGCAATCAGAACGAGTTCCGGATGCTGAGCTCTTTCGCTGAGCTTCTGATGCAGACCAACGACGAAGAGGACTTTGAGGGATTCGCTTTCAAGATGCAGGTGTGGCGACAGGTGTCGCACGCGTTGTCCAACTATCTACGAAACAATGCGCTTGAATACCGTGTGGCACACAACGCTTCCCTTTTGGACACTTGGCTCTTATGGCCACTTCAGACACTGGCTGCCTTTGCGGGACGGCGTGCTAGCAACTCCTTCGATGCCTCTTTTTGCGATCAGTGGCGCCAACTGGTAAACGCAGGTCAAAACGCGCCGGGAAGAAAGAAGTTCTTGACAGACCTGAAAGCCGCACTTACAGACCTTTTAAAGAGTAAAGACGAACCGCTCTTTGCAGAGCTCTTCGATGCTTATGTGACCTCCGTTATCAAGCTTGGACTCTGTAAGGAGGCACCTCTGTATAAGGACGTTTTTGGCCTACTTCAAACCATTTTCGAGCAGCCCTCCTCCCAGAAGACGCTCGAAGCCTGTTTAAACACCCTCCGCAACCTGGTGGTGGAGTTGCGGCAAAACGAACTAATGGTAGTGTTCGATTCGTTGAAACCAACGTTGTCTTCTGGCATCCAGTGCTGGAATAAGATGAAGTGCGAAGGAGGATTCTTAGAGGAGTGGAAGCGGGGAATTCAAGAAAAGTTTCGCAAGCTACCCATGAAGACGATGGCCAACCAGCTCAAAGAACTCTTTAAGACGGATGATCTCTTCGTGATCATCCCATCAGTGTGGAGTCTGAATCCAGAGAAGCTGACGGATCGTCAAAAGGAGCGCTTCGCTGAGAAGTCGGACATTCCAGCTCTGTACAATGATATGTCGCAGTCTCAGGACTCGGCTTCCATAAAGCCATGGACCCCTAAGAAGGTGGTTATCGCAAAGAGCAAACAGGGTGAACTGGCCTTAACGGGCAAGGATGACAACGACGAAGTTATCGATATAACGGCCAGTGAGGAGTCTGAGAAGGAACCAGTGAGAGTTGAGGTAGTTACACCCATCCGAAAGAAACCGGGACGTAAGTCCCAAGCTCAAAAAGAACTCGAGGCCGCTGCCAGAGCCGCTTCTCTTACGGAGGAGCCGCCAAAGCGTCAGACGCGAACACGGGCGGCTCAAAAAGAAACAGAACAGGCGGCGCCGCAGACAGCTGTTGAACCACAGCTCAGATCACCAAAGAAATTGCCACCGCCCCCGGTCGTTCAATCTACAGCAGGTAAGTGCAACAAGTAACAGGTGGGCTAGGGATGTTAATCCCAACACTTGAATTTTTGCAGCTGCCGGTAAGCAGACAAAGGTTGCAAAACCCACCCCCGTTGTTGTAATTGCGCAGAGCGAGGATCTTTTCCCGGAAGTCGCAGCTGAGGAAGAGCCTCAGCCAGAACCGGTTAAGAAACCCGACCCTGTTCCTGAAACAACACAACTGACCCCGCCTGATATACCCCTGGAAACTGTACCCTCTACCCAACTGCCGGGAAGCAGCGGAGATCCTGCCGCTTCTGCGGCTGCTGTGGCTGCCGGCGAGATGTCTCCAAAGAAATCCGGCTCACGAATATGCAATTTGGTAAGTAAATCGCATTGGAATTGGTTAAACTGGTTTCCACTTGATTACAATGCTTTTATGAACTTTTATGACTTCCGCCTTCTTTTCGCAGAGCTCTCCACCTGATCGCAAGCAGACAAACAACTCCTCAAGTCCAACTCTGCGGCCCAAACCCACGGGACATCTGACTGGACGCGGTGCCCAGCTGATCAACATGATCCGCAACAAGAAGCTGGACGCTGCTTCCGGCTCGCCTTATGCGTGCATGTCTACATCGCGCCTGGTCCACCAAGTAACGCCGGCCCGTGTCCAGGATCGCGCCGAGCAGGTGTCCACGCCCACCAGCGAGCTGAACGAGCTGACGGGCACGGATCATACTTCCACACCGATTCAGGCACCTCCCTCGAAGGATCTTCTGGTGTTTTCCAAACGACTGCCATCCCCATCGGCCAGTCCCTCGGTAAGCATCCTGAAGCGCAAGCTGCGATGCGAAAGTATCGATGATGTTACTCTGGAGTCGCCGGCTCTAAAGCGTAAGCGTGTTAGCTTCCACGACCCACCGGTGTCCGTCACCAAGGAGTACCTACGCGATGCTGAGGAGACGCGGAGCAACTTGAAGCCCAAGCGCTGCCTACTTATGGACAAGGTGGCCCAGACCACCGAGATGCGCCAGGCGCTGAGAAGGCGTGGTCGGTTAGACAGCATAATCGAAATAGAGCGTTTTGCCAGCGAACAGACGGCCAGAACAGCGACGACGGACAAGAGCCTGGACAAATCCACTGGGGAAGCACCCGAGGAGGATGCTTTCACCAGCTTGAAGTGGAACGACACAGGCAACGCGCACAACATTAGCATATCCGAAGAGGCCGTCAAGGCGATGGAAGTGGAGTCTGAACTCGAGCCAGCAAGCCAAGATCTAGCCATCATGGATCCACAAGCCGCTCTTGATCTGGCGGTGGCGCAATTACCGCTGGAGTCGGTTTTGCAGCGCTACTTTGACAAGAGTTCGCTGAAGAGCGCCGGCATATTGGCTAAGTTTCTGTCCGCCCAAATGGCGGCAAACGAGAAGCTTAAGACCAACGTGCTGGAAACTCTGTCGGAGAACCACTCCAAGGACTTTCTGGACCACGCTGTGCGCGAGAATCTGTCGACGGTGGTGTGCGACCGCCTGAACCCGAACTCTGTGCTGGAGTACGTATGCGCCAAGTCGAAGATCAGCGCAAGTTGCCGCAACGGGCTGCTGGCCCAGGTACCCGAAATACTGAAAAGCGGCCCACGCTCCGATTCTGAGCGCCTGGCCTTCGTGCAACAACTGATTGTGCAGTGCAGCCCCGGTGACGACCTGCTCCTCGATCTCATTGACCTTCTGATGCGTACGCGTCGTGAGCGGAACAACAGCTCCTCCAAGGGTGTATCCGCCGTTGGAAGCCCTGACAACGTGGCCGAGACTGCGGCCGACTCCTCATCAAACTTATGAATTGGACCTGACTTGAAATTATGAATGAAATATTAAGCACTTGGCCATTGAACTCGATAAAGCATGAGAGTTCGATTGTAACTAGTATGTTCTAGATAGTTAAGTTTAAATTGCATTATGTTTAAGATTTATATTATGCCCGTTGGTGTATCATGTTTCGCTGCAAAAACTTGCTTCATATTTTCACAATAAATTAAATATTTTATTATTATACAAAATAGAACGTCATCAATCTTTAAGATAATATGATAAAAGGTTTGGTTGATGGGAGAAATTATTTATTTTTAAGTGCATCGATCATAATTCCTATAGATAAAGGAAAACAAACAAAAGGGAACGAATGTGATAAGAAATCCCAAACGATAATTTGAACTTGCAGGCAGATATACTATTTGTATTCGAATTAAAATTAGTGTATTCAAGTCTGGGATTTTATATACTCAAAAGTCCACAGTGCAGACAATGTTACCTCACAACGTAATCGATTGCCATAAAAACTAGGGAAATCTTATCTATTCCATGATTGTGTTAATATTTCAATAAGTCAATAGTGACGTGACAGATACATTTCCCAACAGGCAGATAAATAATTAGGATTGTGATAACTTAGTGATTCAGCGAGTTCAATGGTAGTCATTGATTAAATTTTGTCAGGTTACCATGATGGAATTGAATCGCATATTCTGAGTGATAATGTGGTGTATTATACGTATTATTCATAAAATGCTTTTAAGGTAATCCAATTGGTATAGGGCATACCAAAGTCGTCGAGTTGCGCTTCATAGGTGCTTGTGATTATGCTGGATACTTTTTGGGGGTCAGGCAGTGGCACCTTCAGTGGAGGGCAAGCTCCACGTAGGAACCTCCACTGGTGCCGGCCCAACCCTATCTGGTTGATTTGTTGTTCTGGTCGCGGCAAAGTCAAATTACCCCGCCACGTCCGCCGCGTCCATTGATAATGTTCACGTGCTAGCAAACAACGCGTCGTCGCAGATAGAGATACGCATCGGCAGATAGAGATACGTCGACTGGCGACGCCGACGATCTTTAAAATATATATGTGTAGGAATACGTCTACCGCGACGTCTTTCGCTGACATTTGTGCAAATACTATAATATTATATTCCAGCGTGGGCGGAGCGCTCTGCACGCCGCGGATGCGTGTTAGGTGCTCCGTCGGTGCTCCCACAAAGACGTTGGATACTTTGTATCAGTTACAGGCGGCGTGATAAGTGCGCTTTCGGCACAATTAGCCAGACGTTTTAATTTGGGAATGCCAAGGTCGTTTGTAGGTCTGTACTTAACACTGCTGCTCGTAGGATCCCGATCGCCAAATCGGCGGGTCTGGCCGCCCATATATATATAAATAGCGATGTAAAGTTCATGCCCAATTGCGCAAGTGAAACTGACCTACCTAACCCAGGCCATCTCGTGTACGATGACGCAGTGCGTCCGTACTTGAGTCTTCTGCTCCGTCTGCTCTCAGTCTGCGGAATCAGGCAGCCAGTCAGCCAGTCAGCCGATCGAGAGCACAGTCAAATGTGCCTGACCCCCCTCGCAAAAAAGATACTACATATTCATACGCCCAGTGGACCGTTCGTATCCATACATATGTGATTCATTCATAAGCCGGGTGCCCTCGAAACGCGTAAGGTACTTGTTAAATGGCCTCTCTTATCAGGCGGTTAGTTCCTCAATCGATTTCGATGTCGCGCCGTGGAAATTCACGGAAGAACAGCCTTGTTGGCCCGCGTTTCCATCAGCAGCACTCACCGCATAATTGAATAATCTGAATCTGCCGAGCGAAGAGCGCGAAACAATAAAAATATCAGATACGCTGCCCGTCCGCCGCCAGTTACAGAACAAATTCGCTCCGAACACAACGTGGGCGTATCTCGCAGGTGCCAAAAACGAGGTAGAACGACGAAAGCCACCTACATAGAGATCGGTCTATATCCACATATGTACATATATCCGTCGGGTAGTTTGCTTAAGTTTCGATGAAACAATTTGTGACACGGAATAAGCTTTTATAAAAAACTAATGCTTATCGCATTCTTGGATAACACTTTCCAAAATAAAATACGGCATGTGTACAAAGTGTTGAAATGGCAAATTTTTGGCTGTGCTGACATAATTGCCTACATTAGACTACATTTATTTATGGTGAAGTGATAAAGGATTACATTGAATTAAGGCTGGTTAAGCCTTAAAAACTACTGTTTGCAAACAAAATAAAAAAGCACGATATTCAAAACCACTTGATACTTAAATCAAAACTAATTAAATGGATATATCACATATGCATTTTGAAACGAAGGATATTGCCGTGACACTTTGCGCTTGAAATTCAGTTGAGCATCTCCTACACATCTCATGCAAAAAAGCAAAATCGAGAACAAGTAGCTGCTGCAGCACGAGAGTCTAGCTAGCATCTTGAGATCTGCCAATTCGCCAATTAGCCGGGCCAAAACGGGGCGGATGGGTGGGCGGGCGTGGCCCAACAGCTGATGGCGCCGAGCACGAGCCACAACGAAATGCAGCAAAAGTTTTCTCGAGCGGAAAAAAAAGCTGCATGCAGTGCAGTTTTCGCAGAGCAACAGCAACTGGCGAACCAAACGGACGAGACTCGCTACCAGTTCTCAGGTCATCAGTTCCAGGCCCGGAATCGAATTCGGATTCGGAATCGGATCAGATAGCATCCAGAGCACTAGGTGAGCTCAATAACCGATTTGCCTTGGCCGAGTGCGGATGCGGGTAGCGGCGAAACGACGGCGAGTGTCGCGGAAAAGTGACTCAAACTCTGATGTAATCATTTTCACATGCCATTACGGCCGCCGCTAAAATCGTTCCGTTCGCATTGCCATTGGAATACTCATTCTAATTCTCGCTGGTCGGAAATCGGGTGACTTCGGCTTTTCTGTGTTTCGCATTCAGTCTGTTGCTGAGGCGCAAAGGTAAACATGGTCACGATTCTACTCGAATCGGGTTGGATTGGGATTGGCTCGAATCGAAACGAATCGGTTTGGAGTCACTCAAATAGTGCGTCCAGCACGCAGCTGTGCGGACTACGTTTTGTTTTGTGTCCAGTATTCCGGATCCCAAGTTTCGTATCTGCATCTTTATCTGGCCGCCGCAGTATTGATTTAACACACATTCGGATTCCTATAGAACGATAGTTGGCCAAAAGCTTTACGCAAAAGCTTGCATCAGCTGTAAAAAAGCGCGCCAGAGAGCCATTGGATATACAAACGAGACAGCAAATGAGAGAGAGCGCAAAATAATTCGGAACTTAATTTGCTGTTTAATGCCAGATTTTATGGTGTTTGTGATATCATCAAATTCCTAAAGACCAAAGAGAGATATTGGTAAAACAAGTTTTAAGTTGAAGATTCGCAACTATTTGTGTCACGACAATATCACAAGTGGAAACAGTGAATAGTGCTTATTTTATAGTGCTCTCAAATATGGAATCCTTCCTACAGAGCTAATTATTCAATTCCTTAGCATTCCGTCAAAGTTATTTTCATACAAGTGGTTTTATTTTAGAAAAAATGTATGTTTAATAATAGTAATTGTGCAATATTTAGGGCCATTGTTTAAAAACAATATTTTAAAACAATTTTAATATAAGAATACTGAAAATCTTGATATAAATATAAAATTCAAAAGGACAATAATTAGTATCTCGAATGAAAATGTTCCACCCTTTTGTAAACTAACGAATTGGTATCTCACCAAGTCAGTAATTGAATCTGTGCCATCATCCGTGTTCGTTTTTATTGCATACTTATGAGCTGGGGCGCACTAAAAATAAGTTAAATTGATTGCGATTGCTTTGTACCTTTGCAGCACAATATAATACTCGATCGTTTCAATATAGTTTCGTGAGAGATCACCGAGATGACCTCGCGAATGTTCAAGTTCGGCGTAACAGCCGCCAGCGCCTGTGTGGGTTCGGTTCTGGCCTCGTACACCCTTGACCGCTGGAACACCCCCCATGTGGTACGTAGTCCTTGAATGTCCTCTAAATGCACGTAAATCACTCTATTTCAATCCCGTATCCCTCGACCAGGTCAACAATGCCACCGTGCCACCGAAAAGGAAGCGCACGCTTCCCCCGCGAGCGGATCAGATCAAATCCTTGATGAGCGGCGAAGAGTTCGACGTGCTGATCATCGGCGGAGGAGCCACGGGAGCCGGATGTGCTCTCGACTCGGTCACAAGGGGTAAGTGGAAGAGGATTCTTTCCACCTGGAACTGCCTTTTAACAAACGCTTTGTCCTTTCTTTCCATTAAAGGTCTTAAGACCGCCCTGGTGGAGCTGGATGACTTTGCCAGCGGAACCTCTTCGCGCTCCACGAAGCTAATCCATGGCGGTGTGCGATACCTGCAGAAGGCCATTTTGGGCGTAAGTTATCAAACTCTAGACCTTCGGCTAGAACATCTCCCATTGTAGAGTGCTAACTATCGACTGCCATCTTAGCTTGATCTAGAGCAGTACCGCATGGTGAAGGAGGCGCTGGCTGAGCGCGCCACCATGCTCGAATCGGCGCCCCACTTGACCCACCCTCTGCCCATCATGCTGCCAGTTTACACGTAAATTGAAACATTACCTCTGTTCCATATCTGTGATTTTGCTAACCACATAATCCTGCATCTTTAGATGGTGGCAGGTTCCCTACTACTGGGTGGGCATTAAGGCCTACGATCTGGTGGCCGGCGATCGCAATGTGAAGAGCTCGTACTACCTCTCCAAGAAGGATGCCCTCGAACTGTTTCCCATGCTCAAGAAGGACAAGTTGTGCGGCGCCATCGTCTACTATGATGGCCAGCAGGATGATGCCAGGATGTGTCTGGCGGTGGCGCTGACTGCCGCTCGTCACGGTGCCACTGTGTGCAATCACGTGGAGGTGAAGGAGCTGCTGAAGAAGGACGACGGCACTGGCAAGCAGGTACTGTGCGGCGCCAAGGTCAAGGACCATATTTCCGGCAAGGAGTTCACCGTGAAGGCCAAGTGCATTGTTAATGCCGCCGGTCCCTTCACGGACTCCATCCGCAAGATGGACAATCCCACGGTGAAGAGCATCTGCTGCCCCAGTTCCGGAGTTCATATCGTACTGCCTGGCTACTATAGCCCCGATCAGATGGGTCTGCTGGATCCCTCCACCTCCGACGGCCGCGTCATCTTCTTCCTGCCCTGGCAGAGGCAGACGATTGCCGGCACCACCGACCTGCCCTGCGAAATCACCCACAACCCAACGCCCACCGAGGACGAGATCCAGTTCATCCTCAGCGAGATCAAGAACTATCTGAATGCGGACGTGGAGGTGCGCCGTGGCGATGTGCTCTCCGCCTGGAGCGGCATCCGCCCACTGGTCTCCGATCCCAACAAGGACGACACCCAGTCCCTGGCCCGCAACCACATTGTCCACATCAGCCCCTCCAATCTCATCACCATCGCTGGCGGCAAGTGGACCACCTACAGGGCCATGGCCGAGCACACCATCGACGCGGCAATCAAGGGTGAGTCCTCTAGATCACTTGAATTGACTAATTTTATGATGGCTGGATAAAGATGTCTGTTGATTTCTTTATAATCGGTTGCAAACATATCATGCCCTAACTTTGCAATTATGTTATCCACGTATGTTTAAATTGCAGCCTGCAACTTAAAGCCAGAGCGCGCCGAGGCAGTCACCTCCTATCTGAAGATCGAAGGCGGCCAGGGCTGGACCCCGACCATGTACATCCGTCTGGTGCAGGACTTCGGACTGGAGTGCGAGGTGGCCCAGCATCTGGCCAAGTCATACGGTGACCGCGCCTTCGCCGTGTCCAAAATGGCTTCGCTGACCGGCAAGCGTTGGCCCATCATTGGCAACCGCATCCACCCCGAGTTCCCATACATCGATGCCGAGATCCGGTACGGAGTGCGAGAGTACGCCTGTACCGCCGTCGATATGATTGCCCGTCGCCTGCGACTGGCCTTCCTCAATGTGCAGGCGGCCCAGGAGGCGCTGCCAGTGATCGTTGACATCATGGGCGAGGAGCTGGGCTGGTCCAAGGACGAGAAGGAGCGCCAGATCAAGCACGCCACCGAGTTCCTGGCCAACGAGATGGGACACACAGTGAACCGCACCTCCAAGGAGCGCATACCCATCAAGCTGTCCAAGGAGGAGATCCAGACGTACATCAAGCGCTTCCAGCTGATCGACAAGGACAAGAAGGGCTACGTTTCCATAAACGATATCCGTCGCGCTCTCAAGAGCTTCGGCGATGGCGACGTCTCCGGCGAGCAGCTGCACGAAATCCTGCGCGAGATCGATACCAACATGAACGGCCAAGTGGAACTGGACGAATACCTTCAGGTGAGCTAGGGAGAGAATATCTCACAGATTGGGAAACTTGGGAAGCATTCCCAGGACCAAAACATCTATTTAATGGCACAAAGTACATTTTTGGGTTTACCAAATTGGCAAAAAAGTTACACGTACACAATTTAAATTCATTTAAAATTCCAGATGATGTCGGCCATCAAAACGGGCGACGTGGCCTACTCCCGATTTGCGCGCATGGCGGAGCTGGAGGAGCAGAAGCACGAGGCGGCCAATCTGAAGCAGAAGATCAGCGTGGACCGATCCGGAGGCGGCCTGTAAAAGCACCAGCGACTTAACAACGACGACCACATCACCCGGCCATCGGAGGCAAGGACTAGACTTAAGATCGAACGTTTAAGATCAAACTTATTTTCATTTTGCTGTTAATAAAACTCTTTCAACTCACAGATGACCGCCAACACTTCCCCCTAAATGAGGGCGTAAGAGCCTGGGTCGGCCTTCGTCTTGGGCTCCGTACCATTCGCATCTGGATTGAAGTTATTTAGATCGGTACGCTTCTGTTTTGGTTAGGTCAAGCTTCTCCTGCTCAGTGGGATTTGGATTTGCTTGGTTACAAACAGCTGGCTTCTTTTCATAGGCAGCCTCCAAAGGCTTCTCTTGTTCATTAGGTTTTGTATTTGCTTTAGGTTGAGGATCGGAGCATGCGGCCACTTCGTTTATTGATCTTTAATAACAATTGTTACAATTTGAAATTATTTGTGGCGTTCATACTGAAGGAGCAGTGCACATTGTTTTCGGTGCAGTCATTCACATTTCCATCGTCTTTGCGGAAGGTGTACTCGCACTTCCTGAAGTGGTTGAACAAATCCGTTCGCTGGGAGTCGGTTAACTCGGCAAACATGTCTAGTTTGGGGTCCCAGAAAAAGGGCAGCTTGCCCTTCCTCGGCGTCAAAGCCAGGGAGTCCGCCAACTTGCCCAACATCTGTAATGATAGAACGTCAGCAGTGGACATCACACAATCATCAGTGTACGAAATTGTATTTATTATTCACCTCAATAAATATATCTTTTGGTGAATTACTCCAGTAAGTGGCATCCTGTTGGACAACCTGCCACAGGAATAACGTCTTGATGTGGTAGCTCTTCAGGTTGGCCTTATTTTTTACATTTCGGTTTTGCTTAAGCAGGCGGATGGCGGGCTTGAGGAACTGCTTCCCGAGGAGCAGACTGCGCTCTGCCTCATAAAAGGAGGCCCTGAAGGATGCGTTATCAGTTTTGGCTGGCTTCATGGGCTTCGGTATGGCATCCCAGTAGAGCGTGTCACCAAAATGTCTCCTTTGCTCCGGAGCCAAGACCACTTGTGCTGCTGAAAGCCTGATGGCCGGAACAAAGTCCACGGAGTACTCGCAAGGCCCCTTCACAAAGATCGTGTGAGCGGGGCCGCACTTTTTGTATTCAAGGCGCGAGATCCTGTCTGCCACCTCGATCTGATTGCCCATTTTGTTGAGCGTCTGGGTCATTATGCTCTGTAGTAAGCTGTTCAGCTTGTCCTCCAGCAGCTGCTTTTTCTTGTTCACGATTTTCTGAAGAAGATCAAACACTGGCTTGTTGTGCTCCTGACTCCCGATAATCTCCATCACCTTGGTCATGTCCAGAATGACATTGCCTATCCAAAATGGCATTGTTCCACTAAACGAGTAAAATTGTATCTCAGTATTCATCTCACCTTTCTTACTCGCATCGGCCTTGACAATGATTTTGTCATTTTCGGGAAACTCCAGATGGATCAACAAGTCGAACTCATCGGGCATTGATACCTTGAGCTTATCGCCATATCCACCTAAACAGTGTGTAGTCTTTCTTGCAATTAATGATTCTATCAACCAGCAAAGGTATACGTGAACTTTATTTACTGAAGGATTTCGAATACAGTTTGTATTCTAGGAAACTAGCGACGTAAGTCTGAAAAACCTAATACTCAAAACATTTGAGTATCTTGAGTATCATTGTATTGTATTTGTTTGTTTGTAATAGGAAGCTGAGAGTCTCGTTCATCTACGATGTAAGTACGAGAAATATGAATACACAGATCAAGGGAAATCGAAATATGAAGAAAGTGTAATACTACTATGGTCTGTGCTGACGTAAATGAATAATATTAATTGAATAGCACTTTCCGGTTGCAGTTTCTATACGCTGCTTCTTATCGCAGCTAATCAGTGACATCAGACACACATTACACATTACGCTTCCGAAATGTAGGTTTTTATTGCCGGTATTGACTTTGCTATGACTGACACTTTCGTTTTTTCACACATTACACGTGACAATGGAAATCGGAGGGCCAATAGGCGGGCATCACATACCGCAAAGTGTGCTTCCCTTTAGCAAGGTGCCTAGAACTCCTGATTCCTTCCACTTCGAGTACACCCTATCCCTCAAAGCGTTGTAGTGGACGGTGTACGGCTCGCGATGCTTATCAATTTTAACATATTGGGCATTGGCCTGATTAACCATATTTTCCAAATTCCTCGCCATAACTGAAAAGCTTCCGTCGTCGAACGCGGACGAATGATATCTGATCGAAAACATAGACGCCGCTCAATTCCAATGCCCACAAATCTACCAAAACTGTCACGTCTCCACTTCTGCACAATATTTTTTTGATATTTACTAGTATACTCACTAGTATACTCTCCACTTCTGCACAATATTTTTTTGATATTTACTAGTACTAGTCACTAGATTCGTTAAAAAGTATGTAACAGGCATAAGGAAGCGTCCACTAGGAAGACAGGATCGCAATATATATATGGATCAATCATATATTTATTAGTCTTGTAAATTTCTCTAATAACAATGAAAGAAAGCAATGGGAAAAGAATGAATAAAACGCTTTGTTTAAAATGCAATTTCAAGAATATTTTATTGATCGGTATTTTTAATTTATGTGGTATTCATATTGATTTTCCATTAGCGCTTCACATTTGCAGAATTGAGAGAACAATCATAATTCATTGATCCATAAATTGAATGTTGTTATTACACTTGGTTTGACATTGGTTTTGCTAGCTTGCTTTATGTATTCACGTATAAATACTAGGGAATTGCAAAAATATTTTACAATAACAATCAAAAGTTTGATCGATAGTTGGTACGTTAGATAATCGATAGTTAAATAGATTAACAAAGGCTTAGGCCAATAAAGCAAGGAATCTGTCGTAATCTTAGTTCTCAACTAATGTGTGCGGGAGGCATTTTGGAGGGTTTACGAAGAACAACCCATGGATTTGAAACCACTTGCAGCTAACGGGTTTGAAAGCGGATTCCGGATGGAGGAGGAAGATGAAGTGGTACTCTGTCCTGATCTGGCCTGCTATCGGAGGTTGACTTCCCTTTGCTTTCAGATGCATCTGAATCAAAGGCGGCTGCGGGTTACCATTGTTTGCGTTTATGCTCAGTTGTGATTTTGTTCAGTTAAATATAAATACTTATGTAAAAAAGAGTAAAAAGACGCTCAGTTTTCACGCTGGCGCCAAAACTTAATGATTAGCTTATAGCTATATATATATCTGCCCGTTAAATATCTATGTATTTTGCGCAAGATGCCCAATATTGTTAATATGCCATGTTATCGGGTGGTAGTAGAAAATTGGAAGAGAAAAAGAGTGGCGCATATGCTTAGTTGCACGATAAGTATGCTCTATCTATGTGTCTAATTATAATTGATTTTTACACACATAATGCAATCGCTTGCTTGGTGTTCCTTTTAGCGATAAACAATTGTCGATGGACGAAAGATTGCCATCGATAAATACAACTCATAAATATAAGTATCTATCTAATCGCCGATACTTTAAGAACATTGAGAAACGTTTCGAGTTTTTGGTTGTTTGCTATAGTTGTATAATTAAGAGTTTAGGTTTAACTTTGAGACTTTTGCACAGCATTTATTTTTATACATTCTCGTTTATGATCTAGATATTTAAATGTCTTTATGGTATACCACATACAAGTACAAATCGAGTAAAAACCTCTCTATACGAATCAAAAATCAATGTGTAAGCCAGAGAATCATAAATAAATGCGAGTTTCGTTAACTAATCCGAGTCTAAAGGTTGGAAGCCGAACAATAAACAATCGAAAAAAGTCTACAGGGACACTCGAGGGACTGGGAATTTATAAAACAGGAGGAGGCTTTTGAAGAGGAGCTGCAGCTACCGTAGGGCGTATAATGAATCAGTCTTTGCGCGTCACAAGTCATTAATCGAAGGGGAAACGATACGATAAGTATATCGAAATCAACGCTAAGCGGGGCTCGTATTTCCGGATCGGGTGTGGGTACTCTAATGTGGATTCGGCTGGGGATCCTCGGGCATACAAACCGTACAAAAACTAGCTAGATACAAACATACAATACAATACAATACATTATTAGTATTATCATCGATTCGATTCGATTAGCATCGATTTGCTTTCCGTTGTATACAAAGTAGATAATATTCGAATTACAATTATAATTGCGGTACGAGTACGTAATTAGTGTAAGTACGATAAAACAAGTTAACAAGCTTTAATGCAATTATCCGCCTCGAATTCGAATTCGATTTCAATTTCGCTTGGAGACGAGGCTAACGTGAGTTTTGAGTAGAGTGTAAGTTACAGTTAGGCGTGGGTTAGCTTTGAGCCTAGCCAAAAATGGAGTTACATAAACGAGAGCGTAGCGTAGTATGCAAAGTGGTAGTAGATCCACATCCATATATATGGTGGAACGGCGCATATGCGATCAGATTTCCGCCGGGCGCCTTGGTGCTTTTCCATTTCGCTTACGCTTAGAGTTACAAAAAGTACACGGAGGATATAACGAATAAAAATGTCGTCTCTGCCCTAGGCTATCATATATGTATGTGTGGTGGTTGCTTTATAAAATACAATACAATACGTACAATAAAAAATGTATAATTAGATTTATAATTTCTTTAGACTTGAAGTTTAATGCATATGAACGCCAAGAGCTGCGTGGCGCCAGCGTTTTAACCCTCTCCTGCACTTGATCTCTGTTAACCTGAATACAAAAATACATTATCATAAATATATTTATATGTTCGCGTGTATATGTATGTATGTATATGTATGCAATTGGTAATTAACTGTCTGGTAACGACAACGACAAAACGATTTCGATACGGATTTGTATTTGCATTTGGATGTGGTTGAGTTGTTGGATGCGTACTGCATCTGTGGGCTGTTGGATGCATCGAATGCACGATCCGGCACTCTAGATCCCCTATCCAGGATCCTCTGGCCCTCCATCTACTTGTTGTTCTGCGCCATCACATGTGGCGACTTGTAGAAGTTTTGCACGAACTCCGACAGGCTGTAGACTGCTCCTGGACCTTTTCCTGCACTCATGCAGATAAAGTCTCCTAGACAGTGCATGTTCGCTATTGGGAGAAACGCATATTAGTCGCACAACCATAAATGTTTAACCTAAATACGTACAATTGGAGAGTATAGGTGGATAGGAGGGCGGTGGCTTGATCCAACTGCCATCCGGTCGACGCATGTGACGCCGATCCGACGAGAACTCAATGAGATATGTGTCTGCGGGTATGACTCTAAAGAATCTGCTTAACAAATACACAAAACTGATGATCACGCTCTCTTCGGCATCCTTAAAGTGGCTCACCTGTGGTGCTCCGGACGCAGGGCCAGATCGGAGCGAAACGTCTCCGTCACGTACTTGTGAAAATATGTGGGAAAGGGCAGTGTGGTGTCCAGATCGAACACCAAACAGCGATTCAGCAAGGGATTGTGTATGAAGAAGACGTGGTAGTCCTAAAAGACAACGAGATTCCATAATTTGTAGATGAAATACAGAATAAATAATGCATCAGATACTACTTATAACTTTCTTACTTAATATTGTGGCAGCATTCAGATTGCTACGTTATGGTTCATCCACTTACCCATATCACAACTTGATCGTCGCCGCGTCCTGCTTTCTGGCGCCACAGGGGCACGGTGCGACCCTCGTTGGAGACGAAGACGGCGTAGCACTTGGACAGCTCCTCCGGCCGCGTCCGCTTAACCTGCTCGCAGAGCTTCCACACGTTCTCCTCGCTGCAGGGGAAAATCAAGGGGCTTACTAATCGATAGATGCAAGATGACTAAGAGCGAGATTAAGTCCTAGTCACAGTCCGAGTTCCAGTTCGGGGCTAATCCCTGCACGAAATGTCAAGTGGCTTAACTGATGCTAATCTTTATCAGCAACAGGCCGCCCCGTTGGCATTATAATAATCGATTTTGCTTGGCACGCGTCTGACTCTTGGCCCGTGATTCTTGC
Source organism: Drosophila sechellia (assembly GCF_004382195.2). Lineage (NCBI taxonomy): Eukaryota > Metazoa > Arthropoda > Insecta > Diptera > Drosophilidae > Drosophila > Drosophila sechellia. The sequence goes on along the minus strand of NC_045950.1, from coordinate 11,926,809 downwards.
CAGTTTAATGTTTATGGCTCTTTCGAATAAATTCCAATCAATTGCTGCCACACAATGTTGCTCGCATGTTGGCGGCCTCAGGTGCATGTGAGTGGGGCATTAAACTAGGTGGCACAACAAAGGCAGCCATATCAACAGTAACAGGTATAACAAGGACTCGAGGGGGTGGTGGATTGGGTGCTCTGAATTGTTCGCGTGGAAGGAGGCAAGAGGCAAGAGGCAGGTGGCACAGCCCACTCAAGTGGCGCGGTCAAAAGTCGAGACTGAAAGTGGCTCCCGGCAATATCGTGAGCTGGCGTTATTAATGCCGCCAGGCTGAGATTGCTTCAAAGTGCCGGAAAGGCAGGGGTTCTGTTGGTGGTGGGCGCTGGTTTAAGCCAAGGCCCAATTTGAGTGACTTGCTCAAACCCACACAGAAAGAAATCGCGCCATTGCCATTTTACCTGTGAATACTTTAGATAAGAAGGCAAGAAAAGGATATTTCGGCTGGAATTTTAAAGACCTCAGAACCCAACAAATTCCTAATAATATGTACAATCAAATTTCTTTAAATAATGTTTTCAAACTATCTATTCATGAGTGCGCAGTGGCGGAAATGCCAAAGGACAGTGTCTGAAACTTGCGAGCCGCTGCAACACGCGACCCACAGATGGCGCTGCTGTGGTTTATATGCCGAGGAAAGCGAGGCAAACGAGAGCGGTGGGTTTTCCAGAGTTTCCCTGGAAGGAGAGATGAATCTGAGTGCAAATGTGAGTGCGCGAGCAGTTACGAGTTAATCAATGAACATGTCCTGCGGGAGAAGGGGCAGGGTGCTGGCCGGATGGGCGGTTAGAAGGCTGAAAGTTGGGTGGTATGAGGTCAGAGAACGCAACGACATTTTATCTGGCCATGTAAATGGGTATGCGTGTGTAAAAACTTTTTTATGTTCTGCGCCTTTTACTTGTTATTTTTTGCCGCTTTTTTTTTACATTCGTGTGTGTGCGGGTGTGTGGGTGGCAGAACATAAAACTCATATCACGCGCCAGGATAAACAAGTCCCCGCCGCCAATTCATCGGGGGACCGCCTGCCAAGTTGCCATTACTTAGTTCTCGTCGCCGCCATTGCCGCCATTTTTGCAATTAGCATTTTAAATATTGCATCAACACAGGGAAATGCCACATAGCACATAAGTACATATACATATGTATGTCTGTATGTATAGTATGAAGTATTATAGTATGTACATACATATGTATATTGTTTAATTTTTGCTTTGGTTTTTCGAATGTTTTTGTTGTTGGTCGGTCGTTTGTTTTATAGTCGAAACGCGCCTCTCGCATGTGGCCATAAAAACGAACCCCCATCCTGCGCCCGTCCTACCGCACACTCACACAGATACAGCGACCACCAACACAGTGGCACGCTTTTCTTGTTGGCAGACATGACCGTTTGACCTAATTTCTAGAGCTGCGCATCGCCAAACGGCGCCGCATCAGGATTCTCAGAAGCAGGATTCGAATTCGGGAAGCCAGAGGTGGAAGGGAGGCGGCGCACGGATGCGGAGTCGCAGGACTCACAGGAGTGAGTGGGTAATGAGCGAATTTGAATGCAAAGCGGAGCACGCCGACGACCGAGGAGGAGGTGGAGCCACCAAATAAGCGATGGAATAATGAAAACCATCCGAAAAGGAGGCGGCACAGGACGAAGGACATAGCAGCGCCGAGCGGCGAATGTTGTTGCCAAAAGAGATAACGCACAAAAATAAAATATACATAATTAAAAGTAGAAACGCTCGTCCGCCGGGACTGGCCAGGCAGGCATGAGATAATCATTCACACAAGTGGGCAAGGCAGCTGGTATCATTTGCATCGGGCACTAAGTTCGCTTAATGCTACAAACAGTGGTCTCTCGCTAAGGTAACCGAGTTTAACTTTACGTACTAACAATTTTGCAAGGCTAATTTAACAAGATACTAGATACTAGATACTATTCACAGGCTGTGTTCAAATATTAAAGAAATTAGACATCATTGCTTATTTTATCTTTTATATTAATATATTAATATAGATTAATATAAACAAGTTTGGAAAGAGCTAATTCATTTTTTGATTATGCATTGCAAATATAATTTATTAGTGTATTTTATTTAATATTAGCGTACTTTTTTAGCATATTTGTTTTGAGTTTTTTTTTTTTTTCTTACGATTTTGAGATATTTGACTATAGTAATAAGACTCCACATGTAATTTTTTCTAGATCGAATGGAAGAACCTGATTAAACGTCCCACCTAGCGAGCGACCACTGTGCTCAGTTTATTAGGCTCAGGCGTATTCTCCGCAGCTTTGGAGTTCCCCTGGGAGGTAGCCTACATATCATGGCCATGAGCTGCGCTACCAGCGTGTTAATATTCAGGTGCTGAAGGCTGGGTGAATGATTTCGGCTGCCTAATGAAAAAGTTTTCCATCTCCGTGCGGTGCTCTTGTTCTTGTTCTTGTTTTCGTTTGTCGTTGGCTGTTGCTTTTGTTCCTGCCCATGGGCATGGGCATGGGTATGGGTATATACATTGGCATGAATGGCCATATACTCACCAGTAACAGGACACGTAGGAGCAGTCCGCTATTTTGGGGAAGAGGAAGTCCGTGGTCATCTTGATGCGCTTCGGGATCTGCGATGCTGGTCGCTTCTATTGGTATTGCGACTGTTGTTGTGGGTGCGGGTATCCTTGGGATATGGATATGGAGACGGAGATGGAGCTAATTGTCACTGGGGACTGGGAGAATGCACGAGACCTGAGCGGAGCAGTCACTAATCACTGCATTATGCGCCGCTGCCTGGACAAAAGCAGGGTGTGTGTATCCGTATCTGTAATCTGTATCTATGTCTATGCGGTGGCATCGGTGAATGGTGGACGCTGGCTAATCCTTATCCCGATCCTGCTCGTGGCACTGGCACCTGCTCAGCGACATTCCTCCATTCCCAGGGAGGCTGCGATGCGATGATGGCCCCTCTGCTATGTTTTTATATTTTTGTTATTTATCCTGTCTTTTTCTGGCTTCCAGGATGCTGCTCACCCACACACCGTCACATACACATACACATACACTGGGGCTCTCTCGCAAAGGAGCCGATTTCTCGCTTTCGTTTCGTTTCGTTTGGTTTCGTTTCGATTTTTGTGAATTAAATTATGCTAAGGAGCCAAGGAGCTAAGGATGCTGGAGCTTTTATCCCAGCCTGCTGCCTTGCAGCTCCTTTTCACTCGTTTCGGGATCGCACACCTGACCAAAAACAAACGCGCTCATCCCCCGCAGATTTTTCTGTTGCACTGCAGCGGGCGAGCGGGCGAGGATGTGGCGGCCTGACCAGGTTACTGAGCCTGGGGCAACACGCACTCAGCGACTCGTGGAGCTTGTATCTCGGCGGAACACTATGCTTGTAGTTCGATCTTAGCCAGACGTTGGTCTGGGCACAGGAATCCTTGGAGGCTGCAACCTGCGTGCGTTTTTCGTGGGCGCCTCTATCAGTTTTTCGTTTTCCCTTCCACGCTCTGGTGGTGGCTTTTCCGCTTTTTTTTTCTTTTCTTTTTTTTTTTGCTCGGCACACTCCGCTCCGTGTGTTGTGTACGCGTTCCCGAGTTCGCACAGTGTGACCCACGTTGGCGAGCGCCACAATTCCAGCACAAGTTCTGTGTTTGATGTGAAAAATGAACAAGTTCTGGTTTCCACTGAGCCGAAAGTAAAAGCGCGCGCGATTTGAAAAGCGTAAGAAACAGTTTGACGATTTAAAAAAGTAATGCTTAGCAGAAACAATACATGTACAAATATAAACTAAAGAGCGTCTTAAAATTACTAAATGAATTTTTAACTTGTACATAAATATAAAATAAATATTATTAAGGGCTGTTTTTTATTCCTGTTAAAAAGGGAAACGCATGATAATAATTTTAAATAAAAAAATATTTTCTTATCCAATAAGGAAATTCCAAGCTTTTATTTTCCAATAAGCATTTATTCTTACTAGAAATGAATCAATCAGAATCCGATTGAGCGAACAATGATGCCCATCGCATACGCACAAAAGCTTTTAGCTATGACGCACGCTGTGAGCTGCTCACTGCTGTGATGCTCCGAGCTAGCTGACAGCTGGTAATTGCTACAGCCAACGGTTTTTTGAAACACTTTAGATGCCACTAGCAAATATTTGTTGCTAACACCTCCGTTAATAATCGCTATCTAATCACACGTGATTGCTAATGCCCAATTGATGGCACACAATTTGGCAAAGCCAATTAGAATTGTCTCATTCTTACGGCACTTGACAAATATTGCGGCAGGCAAGACGAAAGACCTTTCGACCGATAAGATAAATCTGAAATCTGCGCAGTCTGTTGGGCCATTGTAAATGCCTCTTGAGAACGCTTCCTACACACCCAGGCGACGAACGCATCGCGAGTTAATCGGCGAAACTGATAAGCGGCATAATATCTGTACTATATATATGGCAGGTTGACTTAACCCACCCAGATTGGCCACAAATGACCCATCGGCAGCCTATGGGCTGTTTAATGGTTACTTAATGTTTCGTGCCCAACAAGCCGATAAGGACAAAGTGCATCGGCATATTGTCAACCCTTTGTCCATTCAGAAGTCCAAACCGATCAGCTGTATTCATTATCACCGATCAAACCGATCGTGACACACATAAAGGCAAATCTATCGGCCGGATGACGTTCCTAGATGGCAGTATTCCACCAGCACCCTATGCCGCTTTATCGCCTGTCTGTGTTCGTGAGAGAGAGTGCGCCGATGAAATCCGTATAGTTTGGGGACTCCAACGTGGCAAGCGGCATTCAGTTGGCTCCAGCGCTTTACCGTCGACGGGTTCGCTTGGCTCTGATCCGCACCGTGTTGTAGCACTTCAGATTTAAGCTCGTGGATCCACACTTCGAGTCACGACTTTTTTTTTGGTGAGCGTCGCAGAACCTGTTTTCCCCAGCCTCGTGGATTTTTGGGCAGCAGGTTCTCGAGCATCCAGTGAAAATCCAATCGAAAGATCTCCATACAGAAGTAAGTGTTCCCGAATGAAATTGTTTGCCATGCGGATTCATTGAATCGTAATTGGCATCGATTGATCAAAGCATTGCGCCCCAGACTTGCGATCCACAAACAAACGATCACACAGCCCCCATCAGCTGTGGCCCAGTCCCACTTTCCATCCCCAGTGGACATCGCGGGAGCAGGGTCAACAATCGCCGCACTTCTTATCGGCTACACTTCTATTTGTTGGTACGGGTATTAGCTACATAGCTGCCGATGGCAAGGCCATCTTCGAGGCACAATTATAAAAGTAATAAACAAGAAAACAGAAGAGGAACGTTAGATGGACGCACCGAACCGACAAATACCCTTCTAGAACACACGTGAATGTTGGATTCGACTAAACGAGGGTGTAATCCGGTTATGTTCGAATAGGAGAACAAGTTTATTTTCTTATCATCGGATGATGCTCACGCTTTTGTAATCCGCCGTAATATCCAGTGATAATAAACAAAATATATGTTTAATAGTCATGCATACTCATTGTTCTTTGATATGTTTGCATAATACTAGTTTGTTTTTGGGTTACCATGTCGTTTTGTGATTTAAAATCTAAATAGCCGGTGTCTTTAGTTACTTTTGATTATATTGCGCGAGCAGTCTGGCCGTAATCTATTGTTTAGTTATAAAGTTATAAAGCAGCTGAGCTAGTTAAATAATAAGTCCTAAAGTTTATACTAGTCTTGTAAAAACTAAGCTTTATGCAAAAGACAAGCAACGAATGAGTAATCAAAAATGATGAATTGTTTGTTTGCCTTTCCCGCAACTACGGCATTTCGAGGCAAATTTGCATTAGCCTTTGTTAGGGCGTGGGACATAATAATTCGCTTAGGGCCAGTTATCTGAGAATGCCAGCCCCGTGAGAATGCCAGCAAATGGCCGGGGTAAAAGAATTCAAAATATTGCCCATTGAAACTTGTCCTCTCTTTCAGCTGAGATAAGCCAAATCTTGCCCGCCAACAAACAAAATGGATGAGCAGCATCGGAACCTCAATCAAAATGGCAGCGAATCCAATGGTAAGCAGGCCAGGATCGTTTCGGGACTGGATCGACCGCTGAAGACTCCTCCGCCTGGCGAACAGACAAGGGCAGTGCGGCGTCAAGTGATCGCTGTTATCCTGGCCAACGTGGGTGTCTTCTCAACGGGTATGACCCTGGCCATGCCCACCGCCACTCTGCATCAGCTGAAGGACACCACGGAGCCAGTGCATCTGAACGATTCGCAGGCTTCCTGGTTCGCATCGGTCAACGCTCTGTCCGCTCCTCTGGGCGGCTTGCTGTCCGGTTTCTTGCTTGACAGGATTGGAAGGAAGAGATCCCTGATCGTGCTCAATGTACTAACTATTATTGCATGGATTCTGCTGGCAACACCCAGTGAGAGCGACCAAAATGCCTTCTTTTTGCAACTAATTGTCTCACGATTTTTGCTGGGTAAGTCTAACATCCGTTAACAATTATTACCTCTGTAGAAAAAGTATTATTTGATGCTTGAATATTTACAGGTGTTGGTATGGGACTGGCCAGTGCGCCACCAGGAGTCTATGCGGCCGAGATCAGTGTGCCCAAGACGAGGGGCAGTCTTATACTGGGCACATCCATTTCAGTGGCCGGTGGCATAACGATTCTCTACGGGATCGGTTACTGCATCCGCGATGATTTCCGACTGATTGCCCTCATCTGCTGTGGCTACCAGTTGGTGGCACTGCTCTGCGTGCTGCCACTTCCGGAAAGTCATTGCTGGCTTCTGTCCAAGAAGCGTGTGACGGAGGCGAAGAGATCACTTAACTACTTCCGTGGATTCAACAAATCGGGTGAGTTCTCTGCTGACGTTGAGCTTGATGGGAAACAAGATAATGCCTGTGGAATATTTATTACGTTCCTTCGGAGGTATACTTTTTTAATGACTTGTTGAATGGCAAAACAAATCAAAGTCAAGTAGAGCCTTTTATCAAATCGCGCGATCAAATTATGATAGTCCATGTGTGGGACCTCGTATAAAATTAAAATCGCTCAAGTGCTTGGAGTTCCCGCCTAAAGTCATTTCAATTAATGATTAATATACCTTATAGAACGGTTTGAATAATGTTATTATTTTTCCCACAGATGAAATCGCACATCCCCAAGTGCTCGAAGAGTTCCAGCTTCTGCAGAAATCCCTGCAGCAGAGGAACGCCGCGGTGAAGGAGTCCTTTTGGCGTAATCTGCGCGAACCGGAGGTCTACAAGCCATTGGTCATCCTGATGAGTTTGTTTGCCTTCCAGCAGCTAACCGGAATCTTTGTGGTCATCGTCTTCGCCGTGCAAATTTCCCTGGAGGCGGGCATCGAAATCGATCCCTTCATGTGCGCCGTGCTCATTGGTTTGGCTCGCTTGATCACCACCTGCCCCATGGGATACATCCTCGAGTTGTGGGGTCGCCGAAGGGCAGGGATTATCTCCACCTTGGGCATGTCCGTGTGCATGTTCCTTTTGGCGGGACACAGCCAAATCGAGTTCCTCAAGGAAGTCCCATATCTCCCGGTGGTAGCCATCGTGGGCTTCATTGTGCTGAGCACTCTGGGTCTTTACACCCTGCCATTCTTTATGATCTCCGAGCTTTTTCCGCAAAAGGTTCGAGGACCCGCTTCAGGACTCACCGTGGCCGTGGGCATGTTCATCTCGTTCGTGGTCCTTAAGACCTATCCCGGCATCAAGGAATACCTGGGAATGTCGAACTGCTTCATCATTTTCGGGGTCATGGCTCTGTTTGCCCTGATATTCGTTTATCTCGCCCTACCAGAGACACGTCGTCGAACTCTTTTGGAGATCGAGGAGCAGTTCCGATCGGGTCGCAGTCGCAAGTCTCAAAACCAGGCTGATGTTGAAATGAAGGAGGTTTTTGTTCGAAAGCCCGAGGAATAGTTTTTCGAATGAGATGAACTAACTTAAGTAGATCCCGTGAGGTGCTTAGTACTGTGATAGACAATAAGCAACCAGACAATAATAAAAATAAGTTTTTAACTTATGATGAACAGCTGAATTTTCCATTGGTGCTAGACTAAAAAAATCGTAAGAATCTACAAATAAGCGTTTGTTATGTTTCTTATATACATATAAGATATTAAATTAATTCTAATAAACGTATCAAATAAATGTTTCAACATTATAAATATAGAAAATGTTTGCTGACATAACATTAGATTTGTTAGCAACTCGAAATTAATTCTCGTTTGTATTTTAATAGATAATATTAAGTGTAGCATTCCTTGAGTATATTTTGTTTACTTTGAGTAAGCGGCGTGGAATCAAGTAGATTAAGTCAACCCAAACGAGGGCCGTTCGCTGATAAGAGACTGGTAGGCAATTTTACCTGCTCACAAACACATTCTCACTCACTCACTCACCTTAGCAGACCGATATTTTCAAGCACCTGCTCTCTCTATACGAAGTGATATAAATTAGTAGCACGCATTCCTATTTCGTCTCGATCTAAACTCTCAATCATACACGGAACTCAATCAGAACGCTGCTCACTGCGAAAGTCAAGTTCGTGTCCAACGTCATTCGTTTCACGATCGAAGAGACGGAGAATGGAAATCAACTTGAGTGCGAATGAGAGATAAATAAAAAGCGTAGCTGACTGTGTGATTTCGATTTCCATATTAAGACTAAACGAGTATGCAAACTTTTGTAGGCGCGTCCGATTTACACAGAAACGAATACAACATTTTAATTAGCTAGGAAAAGAAAAGTATTAATAAATAGTTTCAAGAACTTTGAAATCGAGGTGAGCTTTCAGTATTTTACAAACCAGTCTGCTTCGACGTCTGCCTCCCAATTGAAATGTTTAAGTTTAAGCTTTTGGCTGGTAATTAATTAAAGCGTAGCAGATGCAATTGCTATCAATTAAGTGCCGATCTGCTTTATGGTAATGTTAATGGTAATGGTAATGTCGATAATGACGACTGCTGCGGACAACTTGCTGCAAACTGGGCCTTAAAAACGAGCCATACATTATGCCACGGGCATTCAAGAAATGATGGAAAAATCTGTTCTGCTTTGCTCGTTAACGAGCAGGAGTTTCGGCAGATTCTTTGCGATGCGTGTGCCTCGAAATTCGAACTTGCTGCAAGGAGCGCGTTAAAAGCGCATTCTGCACAGGCATCCGCCTTCCAGTTCCTGCCCCTCTCTTTCCTTAGACCGATTCACATATCAACACTCGCAGAAAAACTGTGTCTACAAAGAGCAACAAGCATTTCAAAATTTAATCACTTGTGAGAACTATAGATGGGAAATTGTTGAAACGTAACATTTCGTTTGTTAAACTACATAATTCCGAATAAAAATATGATTCTAAAAGGATAAAAGCAGACGGAACTTGCAGAAACCGGAACTTTCCAGCTATCGAAAATTTTACGGCCGGACATGGAGATATGACTATATATGACTATATACAACAGATCTAGAATACCCCTTAACTCCACAAGTAGCTGCTACAAAAACAGAGTTAAGTTAGAATTTAATGTTTTTCTCAGTGCATCACGTGGTTTGCTTGAGGCGTCGAGGCGTACGTTTATGTAATTATAATAAGTTTTCAATTTTATGGCTTAATAATGCGGTGGGCAGCGGGCACCAGGCAGGCAGCAGTTCCACCTTCCCCTCCACCGCCATCATCTGTAGATGCCTGGTCAGGACGAGCAGCTCGAGGTGCATCCATCTCCGGTTGGAGCTGCCCCGTCATTAGGCGACAAGCGTTTAGGCCATGTCAGAAGCGGAGCAGCCGAAAAACGCACAAATTGTTTTGGGGCGATTAAGTCAACAAGACGGCGCTAACATGGACATGGACATGGCAGGAGGAAAGGTTGAATGAACTGATGCTGGACGGGATAATGCCGAAAATTGATGAGCTGCAAATGTGCGAACATTAAAGTTTCCGCTGGCGATGCGCGGCCCAACCTTCCGAGCTCGAGCTCTCGATCCCTTCCAGATTTCGCTCTCGTGGTAATCCAAACAACACCTGCCGTGAATTTCGCACTTGGACGCATCAATTATCGGCTGGCGCATAGATATGTCAGCAGTTAATGGCACGTAACAATTGCTGTGCCAACAAGGAATTGGACAATCGGTGGAGTGGAGTGGGGTGGAGTACCATTTCCAACCGCAGTGACATATGCGTAACTCGAAAACAACGGCAATCTGTGCGGTTTTCCGAGGATTCATGCTCATGGATATGCCATGGGCAGGGGTAGCCGGCTATTCAGCGATGTGTAAACCGCATCGGGATGGTGGTGTGATCATCCTGGGCATCCTTGACGATCATCCCATTGCTGGCTTCTCGGATCTGTCATCATTATCCTCACCGAACGCAGCGGGACGCGTGTTCGGGGTGGCGGCTTTGTTTTGTTTTGATTCGAATTTGATTATGTTTATAAGGCAATAAATTAGAAAATCAGCACCACAACCGCTCGCTCGGGCACAGTCCCAAAACTATGACTATAACCGCTTTGTAGCGCTTTGTTCGCAGCGACAATGCGTCGAGTCCATTAAACGGGTAATTTATGGTTGGCTCGGGTGCCGCAGTGCTCTTTTAGGCACTTGGGTGGGTCCTGATCTCTTGATCTACCCCTTAGCGGCCAGCACCACCTCCCCCTTCACTGTAAATGACATTGTTAAAACGCCCCAAGTGTCTGCAATTTGTTGCTGCACTTAATGTAGTTATAATTTTTAACAGCACTGCACTTTTATCCAGGATCCACTGCGAGCAATAAGCCCTAACCCTTCGCCTGATCACTGCGGCTGATTGCACACCTTGAGCGCCCAGCTCGTCAGCAAATTACAAGTACGCCAAAAGGGGATCGATTGGAGGTCCGTGGTATCTGCGGATCTGGGGTCTCAGCAGCTGCAAGTTCAGCGTAAAGTAAGTATCGCAAATTTGTAGACTGGTGAGTACCTGGTAATGTTACACTTTAGCAGAATTTTATGGTTCACAATATAGAGCAACAACTTAGCTTAAGTCGTTTGTATTACAGTTTAAAATATCACTTTTATAAAGTCTAAGAAACTGTTTTTAAAGGTCAACTAGAATATTTTAATCTTTAGCGAATGGTTTTTGCAGAGCAAAAGTAATTAATTTTAATTCTCTCGAGTGAAAACATTTTAAATAATAGATTAAATTTTGTTTGTTTGAATTAATATATATTCAAAGATTTATATGGCTATGAAAATTGTCATAAGTACATAATTTGTCTCAATTTTTGCGGCCGTATCATAACTCTAAATAAACATGACATACCCTTTTCGTTTGCCAGTTACCTGCTATAAAATATACACACTCCCAAAACCGATCATCGCACATCGATCAGCGAGGTGGGCAAAAACCAGAAGTGATTTTTGGCAGCATTACAAATTCGGCAAAGGGTCTTGGCCAGAACCGGTGTTTACCTTCGATCCGATAATCGCCTGGGCAGCCGGGAGGTTTGCCCACACTTTTTAAAGTGTTTGGCAAGGTGTGCGGACTGCCACATTAGCGGGTTTGGTATGGGCATCTTCAGCGGTGGAAGTCCACTGAAGGTGGTATGCGATCACACCTAGCCAACTCGGCAACTTGGTAACCTGGCAACCTGGCACCTAGTCACCTAGCTTAAGGTTACCCCATTTCGAAACAGATCGAAGGGGGGCGATGAGATGGACCTGGGAATGCCGGAAGATTTATGAACGAATGGGCGGTGGGCGTTTCCACCTCAACTGCTGCCCGGTGTAAGTACTTTGGCCAGACTTTAATTTTTCAATTAGTCGAGCTACCGTATTTGACTTTTGCTCCTCGCCAGCCAGCCGACTTAGCCATCCAGACGACCACCGCCAAAGGGGCCAACGAACTGAATGATCATCCTGGGCTTTTGGGATTGCGATCGTACCTCGGAATCGGACTTGGACCTCACTAACTCTGGGATTGACTGGACTGGGTCGTAAAAATATTGCATTTAGCAGGCAGAGCGGCGGACGCAAACGCTTTCCGCGTTTTACGATTACGATGCAGCAGCAACAGCAGATGCAGAAGCAAGAAAAGCAGGAACGGATTCGAAGTGCCAAAGTTTTATGGTTACTTTAACACTTTTGCTGGCCTGGTACTTGGGATATGGGAACTGGCATCCGACAACGGGCCATCAGGACCAGCAGTAGTTGAAGGAGCAGGAGCATCTGAATGAAGAAGTGGTGCGGAGGCCAGGAAACGGACGAAGCTCGATGGCCTAGACAAGCGTATAATTGATTTGGATTCTATGATGTGTGTTGGCCGATTTCCAGAGGCGTTGCGAGCCATAAAACCATAATTACAGTCACACACAAGTGGAAGAGGTGAGATCAAGGAGTTGCAGGAGATGGGTTTCGAATTGGGTACGTTCCTCTGCTGCTGGAAGTACATAAAAAGCCATGGAGTTCCTTTTAGGAACTTTCAACATGTTTTTGCACATACTACAGACAATCAGAACATTTCTCTCTGGCTAAAAAGAATGTTTAAACTTTCTAATGAATGAAAGAGCTTTAAATTTAAAGTCTAATATAGAAAACTTTTTAGTAAAAGATGCATTCTTTTCCACATCCCGAAGAAAAGAGTTCTGTTTCCAAGGTTCTTTGACTACGATTTGACTTCAAAGGGGTTTGCGATTGAGTCCTGGGATCTCAATTAAGTGAATATTTGGAGCACCCTGTTCCCGCATCGATTATAGTGGCTCAATCTATAATCTGTATGTCCTTTGGCACACATCCTATCATTAGCCTGTCAGCGGTTCGAGCTTCGCTGTTTGCCTTTGCCTCTGGCGTGTTTATTGTGTTTGATCAAATAATTTCTGTTTTTATGGCACAATAACTGTCCTGTCCCTCTGCCAGCAGAGTCCTTTAAGTGCCAAGTCTCCCTCTCCCCATCCCTTATGTATTTTGTAGCCAGCTCCTTGGTCTTCTTCTTGCCTTTTCAATTTAGCCATAATTATGTCAGACATTTAATTTATCGCAACCAAAGGTTTTCGTCCTTCCGCCGCCTCTTCTTGCACGCAAACTTTTGTAGCCAGGACTCACCCTCGGTGGATGCCTTTCTTGGCCGGGGCAGAATAACTCTCTCTCTCCGCCTTTCGCGTCGGCCATTTTGTGAGTGCGTCAGGGTTCAGTGGAGCGCAGGACGAGCAGGACGAGCAGGATCCGTCTCTTAATGTGAGAAAATGTTACAATTCCAGCGCCGCCAGCAAAGTCCTGTCAGAGTTTCTCCCGTAATTGCTCATTTTGCTTATCGGCCCGCCCAATCCAAGGGCTCTGCTCTGCAGGTGTGGAATGTCCTGCTCTAGGGGGATCAATAAAACCCTGTAAACTCTATAAAAATTTCGATTTGTGGAAATTGCGTTTTTATTAATTGGCTCTGACATGCCAGTCACTGGAGTGTCCCAGTTTTCCGTTTTCATTTTTATGGCACTCGAAAATCGCGTGCCCTTTGTCCACCTACACGTCGTCCTTTTGGATGGGGGCAGAAATTACTGCTGGTTGTGCGACTCCTGGAAAAGGTACATTATCCTTAGATCATTTTTATCTTATCGTTTGTCGGCAAGTGTTTACGAAATTGCCCGATTGTTTTTCGGTTTCGTTTTGGGCCACGCGCCTCCTTGAAGCAAGGTGCAACAGGATCGGAGAATGCGAGGATTCGGGGATTCGGGAATTGGGATTCAGGAGGCGAGGCTGCAATGCAACCTGCCTGGCTGCATCCATCATCGCGTGGCAGCAATGCTCATGATTTGAGGCACATGCGTAACCTGCGCCAATTTGGCGACCCGCACACACACTGAAATCGCCTTTGTCTTTATATATAAATATCTGTTCCTTTTTTATGTCCCTTCTTCGGACAATTTTCGGGACTTGGCTTGCATCTGCTGATTGCAAGGAACGGGTGCCCCGAAGCGAACCCTCAATTAGGCAGCCCCTGCAATTAGAAAATATATTCCATACCAGGCTCCGTTTTTTTTTACCCACTCAGCGTCTTAAAGAAATGCAAAAAGAAAAAAATAGCAGCAGCTAATTTGCCGCCGGTTTGGGGCAACTAATTTCATATTAGATGGGCGCCCACGCTACAAAATCGCAGTTTTTGCTCGTTTCCCAGGCGCATTCCTGCGGACACCGCTCATTAATGACCATGAAATCTAGACTCTGCCCCGGAGTCATTCCCGCAGACTGACCTCCAGGCACGAGCCGCCCAGAAACACGGCTAACAGCTAACAAATCGGGAGCAGCTTCTGTTCACCTCGTTTTTTTGTTAGCATGCCACCTAATGATTCGGTGGCACGCATCTTGGAATGCGACGCCTTCGGCTGGATGGGTTCGCCATAATTTGATTAGGCAAAAACTTGATGTGGGTGTCAGTCCGTCTAGCTGCCTCTCTTCCAGCTTCCCTCATTCCAGCGAAAACCGGACCCAAATCATACCCCAACTCGAACTGGATTCCATTTCAATTACAATATAAGCGAGTGTAAGTTCTGCGATTGCGATCGCATTTGGGCGCGTGGTAAACCAAGTCAATCGGAAGAAGTTAAGCCGATTGTCCCGCCCCTTTTCATTACAGCTCGTTTTTTGCACCCCTGGCACCCGTCTAATAAAACCAGAGCAAACCCACTTCCGTTGCTCATTTGAATGCCCTTTGATGGAGGGTATGATGAATTATTGCATAGACTGGTAACGTAAACTTTTACTTTAGAAACTGTCATGAAAAATGTATCTATAATGTATTTAATGTTTCAAAACGTGCTAAATTTATATAGCTATTAGTCTCACTGGGTATAGCTATTAGTCTTCAATTAGATATTGCCACAGTATTTGATAATACATAATTAGTTAAGTTTCATGTTTGGTTGGTTTAACGTTGATACTCGTAATTATTATATTTAAATAATTATTTTTAAATTAATTCCTTTTTTATAATTTATTGAGAGTTATGCATATTAGAGATCTATTTCCAACGAAAAATCCTTGACCTATTTGATTTATAGGGTACTTTCTCTTCGAGTTGTATCCTTCATCAGCTTTTTACAGCCCAGCTAAACGCACTTCCCACACAGATTTGTGTGTGTGCGCCTTAATTGGGGCGTAGTTGGCTTTTTGGGCGCGGACCCGGGGTTTGGGTAATTGCTGCCACTTGAAAGGCTCCGGGTCGCATAATCGCCTTGTCAGATAGGGCAAGACACACGTTGAAGGACCCGCGGAGGGGGTGGCCCATGAACAAGCTCACTGGGCGTTGGGCGTGGCGAGTTGGGTGGGCCAGAGGACTGAAGGACCAAGAGGACCAAAGGACTCTGTGCCAAAAGAGACCGATAGGTGTGTTTTGATGCCACCACGCACGGCTGACTCGCTTGATCTTATTACGCCGCGCTTGGTTGCCTGGGAAAAGTCAGAGGCAGCTGCTCGGATAGCTCGGTTGGCTGGTAAATGGCAAATGGTTACCGGCAACCCGGCCTTTGTGACAGTTTTATCTCTGGCCAGCAGAAGCTACAGCCAAGCTCTCGCCATCCTCCTGCCATAGGAAAGCCACCGCGCTGAGTGGGCCTAAGAATTTTGCATGTTTTCGCACAGGTTTTTGTGGTTTTTGGTGGCAAGTGGATTTGCATACGCCACGCGGCTCCAAAAACGGGTTAGGCTTTAGCCAGTCTTGGTGGATCAGGAGTTCCCCCCTGCTAGGGACCATTGATTTCCTAGTCATGGCAACTAATTTCCATTCATCATGTTCGGTGCCTCGAATGGATCAATAATCCGGACTCCTCCCTCGGAACAATCACAAACAATGTGACAGCTTTATCTTTCAGCACCAGTCGCCGTCGCAGTGGAAATCCATTTCCAATTGTGAATGCCGAGCGACAATTGTCGAATTCAATTAACGCTGGCGGCACCACCGAGCGTTACTTAACGCCGCCACCCACCCAACGACCTCCGCCTCCTGCCGCTCCTCCTACTCCTCCTTCTCCCTCCTGGGAGTTTCCAGCGGGTGGGCAAGGACGAGCCGTAGCTGTGGCCGTAGCTGTGGCTGTTTCGCCAGGGTAACGGCTATGCAGTGTCACAATGCGGATGTGGATGTGGATGGGGTCCTTGGAGTGGGGGAGATACATACACTATCAATATCTGTGAACCACACGATGAAGGACGTGGGCGGGGGCGGGAGTGAGAGCGTTTGCGTGCTGCGTTGCCTCCGCCGATTGGCCGGAACGCGGCTGCAACGGCAACGCATCGGCTGCGGAAACGGCCACGGATAAGGCTACGCTCTGCCGCAACGCTCTCTGCCCGGATATCGCCGACCATCCACACCGACTTCGACTACCCCCAGAGCGTTCAAAGAGCGAAGGCGGGCTGCACGGACGGCATGCAACCGCACAGTGGAGCAAAAGTTGCAAGCTGGGATGTATTGAAAACCAACTTGCTTTGTGTTTTTGCTCAATCCACATATCCCACATGCATTAAGTTTGTGTACACTAAACTACTAATTACTATTAGTTTTAGAGCAGGTGGCTCATTCTTCACATTAGAAAGTAGATTTAAAGAAAAAGTCCATTTAAAGAAAAAGTCCAGATTAGCAATGTTTATCTACAAACGTAACTTCATATTAGTCACTCTCTTAATATAGTAGCTTTACGTAATTACCCCTAACTTCAATGTGGTTTTCCATGATGTTGAAATCGACCTAACCCACTAGCCTCTTCGCACTTGACCCACTGTGCCCGTGTCGATTTCGCTCCCGGAGGACGTGTCACCTGACCCCAACCCTCCTGCCGACTCTGGCCAATGGCAGCTCACCGTCGGCGCAGCGTGCGACGCATGCGCACCGGGCCAGCTCGCTGATTGGCTCTCATTGGCTGGCGGTGGGCCAAATGGGGCTGGAACCGCTGCGGACGTCGCAGCCGTGAAAAACCGGTTACACCAGAAAAACGGTTCGTCCGTGAGTCCGTGAACGCTTCTGTCAGTGTGTGCGGGCCGCGAATTGCGAGTGTGTGAGTGAGCGGCGGCTTTTCGGTGGCGTTTTGGGCCGCTCTGCTTGGCGGTGCTTCAGTAGAAATTGTCGGCTGATGGACCGCGGGCGAGGCACGAAGCCAACTCTCAATTTCCACTGCTACCACCGCCACTGCCACTGCCACAAAAATTGATCGAATCGATGCGCCGGTCCCGCGATTCGCGTGCAGTTAGTCGAATTTTTGACGGTCGAGTGACAAGGTGCGTCGCGTTCCGAACTCCCAAATAAGAATCATACAGAAGCCATTAGCCGTCGCGCCTCTGAACTGAGTAATCGGCCATTATCCGCGGAATAAGCCACACGGGCATGCAAAACTGAAGCGGAAAGTGTTGTGCTCAAGTGATCAAAGGATTTGAATAAAGTTGTGGCCAAGTTATTGGATAGCCGGCGAATCAGTGCTCTAAGTTTAAGGTGAGCACACCTTTTGAATTATATATTTCAAAAGTATAACCATATAGGAAAGCTACTATTCATGGAAGATTATCCGTTTTAGTTCAGGCTTTTTTTTCCATCACGAAGTTACTAAATTGAACATCAGTTCAATTTTTAAAATTGGTAAAGTTCAAGTGACCATTTGCTATCTAGATTAAAAAAGATAGAACATTATTTGTAGATCGAAAAGTTTTGGAAGTACGTTTCTGATTCAAGGAGAATAGTTCAAGTATCTGTTATAATGTTCCAAAAACCGTTTATAAAGAATTGCCATTATTTTTGGCATAAATTAGTTAGTTCATTTGCTTGGATCTGTAAATAAATTCGAGCTTTTATTTGAATCTGCTTCATTAAATGAAATTAGATGACAACTTTATTGGTTCACTGACAAGCTTTCAGATTGCATATTTTGTTGGTTTGGATTTTACGCCAGATGTGCTATCTGGTTTTCTACTCGAGACCAGATAAGCTTAATTGAACTTGGTGAAAAGTGCACACATTGCATTTTGAGTGCAGACACATTCGAATCCGTAATATTATGCCAACACTTGACAAGAAGCTAACGACGATGACTTATCGGCGTCTTAATTAAGACCTGGTCGCATCCATCGACCTGCCCATAATGACCACCATAAACGATCGTAATCAATTTGTTTGCGCATAATTTGCTTTCTCAACAACTAAATCATTAAATCGAGTCGCTCCCGATCAGGTTGCGGCTTTTTTGAAAGACTTTAATAACGATATTTGCTTATCGTGTTCGACACATCGGTCTCAAGTCCGACCTCGTCCCCCCAGACCCAACGCCCTGCCATCGATCGGCTTATTTCTTAATGAACGACGATCTCGTCTAACGGATCGAGTCTGAACGGAACCAAACGGGGCGATCTCCATTCAACCGGCGACGTTAGTTTCGGCCAAGATTCGATTCCAATAATATTCGAATAATATTCATGTTGTGAATGAAGTGAAGGAAGATGCCACCGGATGGCCTGAATCAAATTTGCAATGCAAAACTACGGCCAATTGAACTTCCGCCGCACCGAGATAACTCATTTAAAGCGGTCCAATCGATCGTTGGCCAGATCGATGACTGCCTTTTTGGCCAGACTTTAGTTTCCCACGACCACGGCGAGCGACAAAAGTCAAAAATCGTATGCTAATTAATTCTTTGTCATGCCGTCGTTTCTGGCTGCCATTATGGCCCATTGATTTGGATGCTTTCTAAGCCAAAGTTAAAGCCACCGGGTTTCGGCTTTCGGCCATCGGCAACGAGGCAACGAGCCGTCGGACAACTTACTTAAGCGTGGTCCAGAAAGAGCAAGCTAATCATATTCAAATGGTGAAGCGTACGTTTTATTATAATTTTTTTATTTTAATTAGCGGCTGTTAATGCCCGGTTGGCTCTGGGGCTCCGATCGATCCATTGATCTGCGGGGGGGCAGCCAATGATAAAAAATAAAATCAAGGGAGAGGGTTCCGAAACAGAAGCTCGGCCAACCTGTCGGTTCCACTTTCGGTAATCGCACGAATTTAAATTATTGTATGTTTAACTAATTTCTATCGGTTTTTATGTCTGTTCCGCTTGACATGTGCACGGAGCTAATTGAGACTTACGAGTTGAGGACTGTGGAGAAATCGGTAGCACTTGGGGGAGATACTTATAATACTCGTATATTATCCCCACTGAAAACCAGAAAGCGGTTCTCGAGAACCCAGATTAGCAACATCCCTATATATAACTCGCAATTTGGCCTCAAGATCGCATTCAACATTTAAAATTGTAGCCGTTGTAGATGTGGAAAAAAACCTTTTCTATGCGTTTACATTTTATAAGTTCTCTTAAAATAAGAGGGGATTTTTTGGTCTCGCTTAAGTAGCAGATACTTTGGATCATTGGATCACTGCTTGTAAGTATATGAGATAGATTTCCAATAGTAATACCCCAAATTTAGCTTTTTATGTTCTGCAAGATACATTTTCCTGCATTCTTAGGCTGAATAGCACCCAATAATTGATAATTAATACGTATATAAAAGGCAAGGCAAGTGGAATCGTGGAATATTTCTGGGGGTTGCTACTTGTCCGGAACTATTTAGTTTTGACTGCTCACTGGCCTCGATTGGGCCACGAAAAATTCCAGAGAAATGGGCGAGTAGCACGCCAGAGGGGAAATTAACCCTTTCATTGCGGCCAAATTGGATTTGGCCGGAATGTCTATTTCACTTTCTACAAAACCGAGTGGATTGCAATCCTTATCGCACTGTCGGTCAAATCGTGGCCCCTGGCCAACTGCGAACTTTATGGCCTTAACGGCCAGCACGAGTTTCCCGTTCGCGGTGAGTGGTAACCGAAAAACTGAGACGGAGACTGAGAAGGTTCGAAAAAACCTAATGAACAACTTAATTTCGAGTTCTTTTTTTCTCGTTCTGTTTGGTGTTTTTTCTGTTTTTTTTTTTTCTTTTTTGAATTTTGAAGGGGAGTGTGTGGTGCGTGCGGTGGTTCGGTGGCTTAACACGCGCATTTCGGTGGTTTTACGAGCTGAAAAGCGGCAAGGGAGCTGGGCGAAGGACTCCCGGGCTCGGCAATTAAATCAAATGTGAATTCCATAATAACATGGCCATGACAAAGTGTGGACCGTCGGCCGGCAGTGGCAGTTACAGTTTTTGATTTATACGGTTCTTCAGCGCGTTTTCATGCCTCTGACAGGCTGGCGACAGGCTCAAATCCTGGCCGAAAAGCATTAAGTAGAAAAAAAAATAAAAACAGGAAGCGGAAACCACCGGCCGCAAGTTGGTGGTGCTGAAAGCCCATTTGCATATCTCTTTTGGGCCGGTTGCATATTTAACGAAATGAGCAATTGGCCAAAATTCATTTAATTGTTACCCCTGCCTGGCTAACTCTATACTTAGGACTATAGCGACCTGGCCTAAATGGAGGGGGCACCTTCTCGATAATGGGCCAGCAGTTCACGCTGCGCTCGGAATGTGCCTGATAAGCAGCTAATTTGAGATACTCCCTGGCACTGGGCGCTGGGCAATGGCCAGTGGTAACTGGTCACTGGTCACTGGACATGGCCATTGAGCACATAAACCACTGCACATTAAACCCTCGGCCGCGTAGTTTTATAAAATAATTAAGTTTTATGTATTTTCCTTACTAGATTTTCACTGGTTTTTGGTTTTGGTCTTGGATCGGATCGGTTCTTGCCGGGCCTGGACGCCGTCCGAATTCGTGGAAGCCGTAAAAAGTCTTCGGGGAGTGGGCCGCCAGCATCATCCAGCATCGGACATCAGTTCGAGCAACGCCATTCGGGCCTGAGACTGAGCATCCTAATAGCCCGGCGACCACGACGACATCCATCAAAGCGTTTTTATGACGTTCTTGCTTGAAATTTGATTAAAATTCAGCGATTAACTAAGCAGCAGCAGCAACGGGACGAAAGACAAAAAATAAAAGAATTAAGACAAACCAACCAACAGCAAATAAACCAAAATACTTTACGGAGGCTAAGCGACTGCAAGCGACTACCGATCGCATCGGATCGTATCGAATCACTTTCGGATTGAATTGGATTGGATTGGCTTGAATTGAATTGTTGATCACATTTCAGCCATGCCGCATACAGGTGAGTCCCGCTAATGAACTTCAAATGGAAATTAAACGAAAGCATCAGATGCCATCTGCAGTCCCAGTCCCCCATTTCACGTACTGCCCCCTGAAAACCCAAGATTCCGCCACGGTTATTACTGGCGCACTTTTGCCGCCTGCGTTTGCGACCGCCGGTTGGTAGGAGGTGGGGAAGGTGGGAGAGATTAGCCAAGTCAACAGGGCGGTTGCCAAACTGCGGGTATTTGGCCCAGACGCGTGTGCTCACTGTAAATTTTCTAGACTTTATTTGGGAAGCTTACGCGCTTTTAATTCCCACTAGAAGCTTCATTTGTCTAGCAAACTTTTCTTCCAAATATATGGCTCAACATTAACAGTTTAAGACAATACTTTCTAAGTATCTGTAAGGAAGCTGCAATTGCTGAAGTTGTTAATCTTGTTCAAAACGAACTTAAAGATCGTTCTTTTCAAAGCTCTTAAATGTATATTAAATGGGGTAGGAACTTAGTACTGGGTCTAAGATTTTCAATGCAGTGAAGATAGTTTATTAATATCTAAAAATATCCTTTTCCTTTCAATCCTTTAGGTCAAGCTGGTGTCAACCAACTGGGCGGAGTTTTTGTGAATGGCCGTCCTTTGCCGGACTGCGTCCGTCGGAGAATCGTCGACTTGGCTTTGTGCGGAGTGAGGCCCTGTGATATATCCCGCCAGCTTCTGGTTTCCCATGGTGAGTTTATTACATAGGACTTCCTCATAGTTCAGATAAAGTAATATAATTTGTGCTTTTCTCGCATAGGCTGCGTTTCTAAAATTTTAACTCGCTTCTATGAGACGGGCTCCATTCGACCGGGTTCCATTGGCGGCAGCAAGACCAAGGTAAGTGGGCTCCAAGCGGGAACGGTATTGTGAATGGGGGATGGTAACAAGATCTGGGGGGACGGGAAACCACATGTGGTCCGCTGTGGTGCATGAAATCAACAAACGATTATATAAAAATCAATCGCACAGCAGTAAATCCATAAAGTATCACAGATACACGGAAAGCAGATAGCCCAGATAAGCATTGTAACCAGCAGCTAGTTTACATGTTCTCGACATTCGATGACAGCCTTTATGGCCACGTGTGGGAGTGGAAGTTGGGTGGACGGTGGAGGAGTGGGCGTTCGAGTGCAGAGAGCGCAGCAAATCAATCTCGCCTGCCCAGGTCGAGGATGATAACCGGGAAGTGGGCTACCTGGATGGGGCTGGCTGGAGCCACCTGTGCGGTTCGCACGCCCAATCAGGTGTGCCTGCTACCGTTTAAGCCGCTGCTGCTCGCTTCACGGCCCCAAAAAGTGACGACAATGGCACGAGGATAGTGCTGATTGCACTGGGCCATGGAATCAGCGATTCCGTGCGGAGCCACGCGATAACACCGAATCACGACCCATACGCACCATACTAAACGCTTTTCAGAAGGGTATTGTACATATATATTGAAGCATTCTAAGCATTAGTTTTATTGAATATTATTATATTTTCTACAACCTTGCAAAAATGTAGTTCAGACACGGTACTATGTCCATTCGCTGCAGCGATCTTTTAAAGTAGTTATATAATCGGTGGTAGGCAAGTCAAGTGTGACTAGAATAAGATAGTTTTCAAGTGGGCCCGTCTCCAAAGTGATTACTATAAAGTAGATCTTGGGATCATAAAATCGATTAAGCTAAGGGAAATACATTTTCTTAAATTAGGTTGCCGGTTTTAATAGTTTGTTCTATATGGTTTTGAAGGGATATTGCATGGACAGTAAGGACATTTCTCCAGATAGAGTCCGTGAAACTACCCCATCCAATGCGACTCCCCCTCGATTGCGCAAACAGTTGTTCA
This sequence comes from Drosophila sechellia, assembly GCF_004382195.2. Taxonomy (NCBI): domain Eukaryota; kingdom Metazoa; phylum Arthropoda; class Insecta; order Diptera; family Drosophilidae; genus Drosophila; species Drosophila sechellia. Next base: position 11,903,822 of record NC_045950.1, on the reverse strand, counting down.
GGTGCGATATTTACCGACGGAACATAACGCCTAATTAACGGTAGTTGCACCGCCCACCAAGTGCACAATGTACCCGGCGGTAGGCGCCCCAACCCCAGCATGTCGGTTACCCACCGCTTACATGGTGATTCAATAAGCGCTCTGCACTCGCTCGAACAAAACGCGCATTTAACACCTACGCTGGGTCAATAAAGAAGTTGCCCCCGCCCCTGTCCCGTGTGCCCCTGTGGCATGCATAGGGAAAAAGGGGCGGGGCGGGTGCAAGGACAGTGGCCCGCAAAGAGCGAGCGCGCGTGTAGATTTCCGATAAGATCTGGCATGCAAGCTTGCCGCGATGGAGGGGCTTCCGACCCCTTGAAGTCCGCCCCACTACCATTCGATAAACCCCCTTAAGCGTATTTATGAATTTTTAATGAATTGCCGCGTCACACGTGAAAAGTGGGCGCCAGTGAAAACGGGAGGAAGGTCCTTCCTTTCAGTCACTCGTACAAATTAACATATGCAAAAGCAGCTACAACACGGATGTGGGTCCGATGCAAATCTTCCCGCGAACATGACAGCTTAAAGGGGGCGTGGCTGTGCTCGCTGTCGGCCGCTTTTGCAATTGTTGCGAGTGCGCCGTGGTTTATTTTAGTGCACAATTGAATTTCACGGCAATTAGTCGTCGTAGGCCACAAAACGGGGGTAACCAGAGACACCTGAGAATAAAGGGGTTTAAAGCACCTGGCTGGCTTATATAACCATAAATATACAGTCACGCAACAGGCCTGTAACGTTTATGTGATACCATTCGCAAGTCGTACGAAATATAAATTTAAATTTAGGAAAATGACTTTCTTTGTATGCACTTTATCATTAAATATTAGGAAATACATATATTCCGAAATCCATTAAAGTAAATTTGGAAACGGGCTGGTGCAAGCACTAGTATTTAATTAAGCTATATTCTTTGTTATCCACATAACATAAAAAGCACCTATAATTGCTAATTGAAGGGTTATCATATGGAAAAACTATAACTTTCAAAAAGAATTCAAAATTTCAAACAAATTTAAATCATATTTCTTCTCTTTCCAGCAAGTGGCCACGCCCACCGTGGTGAAGAAGATCATCCGGCTAAAGGAGGAGAACAGCGGCATGTTCGCATGGGAGATTCGCGAGCAGCTGCAGCAGCAGCGCGTCTGCGATCCCAGTTCGGTGCCCTCGATCAGCTCCATCAACCGGATTCTGCGCAACAGCGGTCTGTGGACCGATGAGATGACCTCCAGTCAGCAGAATGCCGCAGCTGCTGCAGCTGCGGCGGCGGCAGCGGCTCATCAGGCGGGCAGCGGTCCATCGAATGGATATGGCGCCCAAGCTCCGCCCCCTCCGGTGACCGTGGCCCCGCCCACACCGGCAGCCACGCCCTCCATCGCACGCTATGCCAAGCCGCCGGCGTTGATGATGACCTCCACCGGCGAGATGCCCATTAAACCCGCTCCCAAAATGCCGCCCAGCATGGGACATGGCCACAGTCACGGACTGAACCCAAATGTTTCGGGCCTGGACTTGAGTTACTCCGCTCTTCACAAGCACTGGCTGTGGAATCCCTCCCTGCTCTACTACACCCAGGCTCACATTCAGGCCCAGGCGGCTGCGTCGGGTGGTCAATTCCTGCCCTATGCCGGCGGCTATTTGCCCCATGCCATGGCAGCGGCGGCCGCATCTTCCACATCCGCCTTGGGTGGTTTCACCAAGTCGGAGAGCTCCATCGATCTTTCGACTCCCGGAGCGGCTGGTGATGCGCTTAGCGACTGTGACTCCGGTAAATCCTCCCCGGCGGCGCTTTCACTAACCGCTTCTGGAGGTGGAAATGGCGCCGGATCAGCTCCAGAGGCTTCACCAGGATCGACACTCAGCCACAGTCGCAAGCGGAATCCGTACTCCATCGAGGAACTGCTCAAGAAGCCGGAGAAGCGACTACGACTCGATAGCAACCGTCTGGAGTGCCTGGAGTCCAGTTCCTGCGAGAGCAGTCAGGATAGTCCAGTTGCTCCACCCTTGGAAACACCAGAGGATGAGGATCCCGCCGAGGGGGAGGAGGAGCAAGAAGAGGAAGACAGCGTTGAGGTAGTCAACTAAATCCACTGAGTGCGCCTTGCCACTGACCCAGTTTTGATCTGTGTATATATAGAAACGTAATTTAATCGTAAACGCCCCATTCAACCAGTACTAATTTAAGCTAAGTTGGAACTCGAATTGATGGAATTTCTGTGGTCACACTTTCTTCTCTCTTAAACTGGATCTCCGATAATGATGTCTTAAACTGAACATGCTGGATTTATATACCCGTGAAATTGTATTTATTCAAGTTCCATCCACATTGATTGCTATGAATAATGTTGCAAGGGGACGATAATATAATAAAATATTTAAATAAAACAATACGAATACGTGTGCTGAGTAAACCAGTGTGTTTTGCATTATGGTTCATGGGTTTAAAATACCATTTATGTTTTAAAAAGGTTCCAGAAATGCTGGAAATAACCAACGGATGCAAAAGTTCATGCTTCGAATTTCGTGTAATAATATACTTTATTATGCGAAATTTTCTGCTACGAAATTCGTGTAATTTGTACCCGAGATGACCATTTAAATGATAAATGAAGTGTTTTTCACCGACTCGCCGGTGGTCGTCGGCATCTGCGGCTCTCGTTCTTAATTAACTTGCGCGCCAATGAAGTGTCAACAAGTTGCCAACACGCTGGATCCGCCGGAGGGGGAATGGCGAAATTACAGGATGTCTGACACGACCATAACTATCGATCGCCCGCGGAGGAGGCAACGGAGGGATCGCCCCCAGAAGGAGGCGACAATGGTTGCCAACTGCAACTGCAAGTGAAGCGGCGACTGGAAGTGCGAAAATGGCATTGGAATCGGCATGGTGGCATTGTGGCATCGGTTGGCATGGTGTGGCGGCACCGGCAGCCAATGTGAGTGGAATTTTAAAGCAGGTGCCCGGGGGAGCTGGACATGGCCATCCTGGGCGAAGGTGTGAAGTTGTGAGAAACTTTCCCAAGACCACTACTCTGAATATGCCAACAATAAATCAGTGGCTAAAAATAATTGCCGCGACAATTGCGCGCAGTTAAATTATGCAAAGCGCGCAAAAAACGATGCGAAAAAACACGCTGCCATAATTGTATCACGTGCACGCCGCGATTCCGCATCCTGGCCAATATCGCCAATATCGCTCCTTGCCACTCCACTCGAAACCAATGCACTCCACTCCACACCACTCCACTTCATAAACAATGCTAAAAGGCGTTGAGGATGCGCGCAAGGAAACTGACGGCAAGGAATGCACAGCCAGCAGGGCATATGCCGGGGTATCGGCACAAGAAGCCTCCTGATCATGGCCAGATTGGAATGCCCTGGCATGACTATGACTGACAGCATCTCAGGTCACCACGCAAAAACTGGGCACGGAGAAAAAACACACAGGCATTTATGAGCTTTAGGAGTTTAGTGTTCGAAGGTTTATAGTAATTATGATGATTATAAAAAATTAATAATGTCATAAGCATTTAGCATCCTTGAAATATATTACCATCCATAACCAACTTAATCCTCTGTTTACACATAGTTCCTAAGAATGGTTTTAAATCAAAGATTTGCAAAGAAATATTAATATAAAATATTATTACAGGAATCACATTTAAATTTATTTGTTATATAGCTTATATATATTATTTCTCTCAGTGCATTCGACGAAAGTCGAAGAGCTCTGAATCGCCGGATCGATGATGATGATGACGATGATTTCTGCTGATCGCTGATCGCAGCGACGATCCCGCTCGGGCGACACTTTTAGGCCAGGCCAGGATTGGAATCAGAATCAGAATCGGAATCGGAATTGGAATCGGGATCTCGGGATCTTGGGCCGACAGAATATTTTTATACGCTCGCGCTCGAAATATCAATGAGGCTGGACATTCGGAGAGACACAGAGACGCGTTTTTGCTTAACACATTTGGCGCGGCAAAAAACGCGCGCGCCGCTCGCGTTTGGATTTCGCGCTCGCCTTTTGGCCTTTTTTGCAGTCCATGCTAGCATAGCCCAGCGCTTGGTTGCTCCTCTTGTTAGCCGGCATTCGTGGGCCGGAGCTGAACGAGTCGTATCTGGAGGAGCTGGTAGCAGTAGCAGCCGGAGCAGAGCGCTGGCATGGATTGTTGCAATGTTTCGTCGCGCTGTTTGCGTTTGATTTGTGTTTTTGGTTTTTGCCCAGCTCGCCTCTGCATTTTCGGCATAAATCAAAATCCAGTTGGGGCATTGGAAATTGGACTCGGACGTAGATGCGGAATGGGACAGAAGATGTCGTCGTGTACGTTTCACCGATCGGAGGCCCTTCTGTGCGACAGATATTATGGCAGAAAATTTATTTTATGGCGGTAATGGTGTTATGTTTTACGCGATTAGCAGATCCAAATGTTTGACATTGCGGCGACATCAGGCTGGGAATGGAATCGCCAAGCGGATTTGCCCAGCTGAGGATGGGAATGGTAATGGTAATGGTCATAGTGATGGCTTGACAGCAGCATGCACCATAATTAATGTCATTCAATTACGGATAAACTGTGTGGATTAAGATGGTGGACATGGAAACAAGCCGAAACAAGCAATACATATACGTATGTAAGTAATAAATGTGAATAGGATATGTCGTCTGCTAAAAAAGTTAATAAACGAAAATATATTACTCTTATTTATTACTATTTTATTATTTTATTTTACCAAAAAAGATTCGTCTGTGATTCATAAAATACGATTTTTCTTTTAAGACCTTAATAGCTACTTCTAATGAAGTTGTAGAGGAGCGGGCTGAGACTGTTCCTCAGCTTTATGAAGCCACATCTTCCGTTGTCGCCTGACTTCCTCTTTCTCAATTAGCCTGAAATAGTGGGTCCAGAGCTTCCGCTTTCTAGGCCAGAACCTCTGGCCCCCCCAACCCAAAGATGTGACCCAACGTCACTCTGGTTTTCTCCGGCTGCCTTTGGCATTTGGCTTCTTCTGCGTTGCGTTTGTACATTGTCTGGGTTGGTTTTTAGTGCCACACTGCCTTGTTAAATGAAGCAATTTTTTATGGTTAATTTCCTAAAGGTGCACTTAAATGCACCTCGGGGTTCGGGGGTTACTCTGACTCCTCGCAATCTCTGTGTGCTCTTCGGTCGGGGACCTGAAATCTCGAAATGCTCTTGGCCTGGCCTCACTTGTCAACGCATTTCGAGATTGATTTCTCTGTTTTGTCTCTGGTCGTGGGCACAATTAAACCGTAAAAAGCGGCAACACGGCGAAGGGCCATCACATGGCCACATGGTTGGGGAGGAAGGGGTTAATTGGCGGTGGCAACAGAAGCAGTTATGTTCTCATTTAGAACGCTCCCGACAACAGGTTAGGACCCAATGTGAACTAATAAAAATTGAAACGTTTCGAGACCATTAAATTGTGAGTTTTGAGCTCGTTTCGGAATCGGAATCGAAATCGAAATAGGAGTTGAAATACACATCACAGTGGGAATCGGTATGGGAATCGGGGTGGGAAATGGAAATGAAAATGGGAATGGGAATCGATGGTGGACAGTAGCAACTGTGTGACATTTACATAATTAACCTTTATTGTGACCATTGATTGGGGCCGCAGGGGCGGAAATGAACTGGCCCTGGGTGTGAACCGGCCGAATTCGAGAGATCTTTCGCAAACGAGGCAATCGATGGTTCCGTGAATCGCGGCCAAGTCGAAGCCAATGACCCTTCGGTGGTCCAGCCGCCGACTGTGCGGCAATAAAAGTCGAGTTAACAACTTACAGGAGCCAAACACGCCACACGTTGATGGATATCTTTGCGACTCCCTGCGCGGCTCTCCTTGGAACAGCGTGGCCGCTTCAGCTGGAACTAGCTACTTTTAACTATTCCAAACTGTTCAATCCAATATGTTTATTGATATTAAAGAACTTGCAACTTTCTCTTGCTCTTCAAAATATCTCATTGTCCTCCTGCCTTAGAAAACAGTACAATTCTTAACAGAATCTTTTTAAAACAATATAACATATGATTTTACATTTTCATTTGAGGGTGCTAGAATTGTGTCAGCACTGTCCTGCATCGCTGATTCTGCATCTCCTTGCGAAGCTGGGACGTCGCCCGCTGGGCCGCCGAAGTGGCACCCTCCGCTGGATGGATGGATGGATGGATAGATGGCAGATGAAACTGCTCCCTGCCCCGGAGATGCAAATGAGCCCCCGGTCGGATGGTGTCCGAATTTGGAATCACGGGCTCCTCCTCCGCTGGGCGACGCAGTTAATTGGGAGCTTGTGTTATGACATTCTTATCGCCGAATGCGCGTCGACCCCACCTGGCGGCTCATAAAAGCGAGGGGAGCGTTTGCGTTTGTGTTTAGGTGATTTAGAAGGCTTGGGCAATTCAGGCGATTCAGGTGATTCAAGCAGCTAAGCAGTTGAGCTGGGCAGCTGCCGAGAGGCATCCTAATTGGCAGCACTTGGGCGGGGGAAAGGCAAGTGCTCGTTTCGGACATTCTATCAAATGCGGATCGGATCGAAGGCGCTGCGAATCGGGCGAAATGCGCATACTTCCGCATTTTGTTGGCCGTTCAGCGATTCACCTGCTCGTCAGCCAGCTTGGCGCGTTCTGGCCACATTAACACGGCCCGCATTATCCTTGGCCATCATTAGTTGCCGGCTCGGCAATTACGCCACTCAATTGTCTTTGACTTGGCACAGGATCTCAGCGCAGGATCAGCAGCACCTTACCCGGCCAATGGGTTCTTGTTCCTGTTCCTGGTCCTGTTGCACCGCGGTAATGGAATTATAATTATAGCCTTGCTTCCTCCGCTGCTAATGTCGTCAGCGAGCACGAGTTTCTGCCCGATCCTAAGTTTCAGTTTCGGCACTGAGTAAGAGTTTTCAGTTTCGGAACTGCAGCTTGACGACTGTCGCCACATTAAATTGTCAAATTGTTTGGCCCCCTTATCGCGATGTCCTCATGGGCACGTGCCCGGCACTCCGGGCACATCATCCTTGTGTCCTTTGCCGCTCATAACGGCAAACATTAAGTAGCCGATCGATTTATCAGGTGAATGATATTGGAGCGAGTACCACAAAGTGCAAAACAACACATATTTAACAGGCTATTTCCTAATTCATTTTACACCATAACATAACAAATGACATAAATACATTTTCCTGCACACACATTTACTTGCAGAAACACATGCTACTATAAGTAACAAAAGTTTTAATTTAAGGTATTTATATTCTATTGGAAAATAGTATTATGAAATGTTATATGTAGTAAAAGATGCTCCGATCTAAATTCAAATTTATACATAATTTTGTATACAAATTTTAAAGGTTTGCGTTACTAGGCATCCAATGGATACACATTTGTTTAAATACATACTCGACCAACCAATATAATCTTCCATATTAATTTAGATTTAAATTACATTTAAATAAAATAGACTACTAGACTAGTTTGATTACTTTTGTCAATCATGGACATGTCCGAGCTATCGGAGTGTGGCAAATTTCACTGGTTCCAAACTATAAGCCACATTTGTAAAAATACTGTATACTAATCATACCTACATGTATTTTACAAATGGCTCTACATATTTATCGGAATGTTGTAAAACGTGTACCAAATGAAAGGCCCCCTTAGTTCATGTAATCACCGACAAGAGCGCCACTTGGAGTGTACATCTTTATTACACCCTTTACTTGTAAAGTAAAAGGGTATGCCAGACTCGCTAAAATCATGGAAAGGCAATAAGTTGACGTTACTGACCTTATGAAATATTTTTCTTTTGATTTTATTTTATTTTTTTCTAACAGTCGAGAAACTCTACTTGTTTCCCTTGTTTTATTTCTGCGTTTTCTGAAAAAAAGTTATATATTTTATAACATAAATATCTTTCCAGTTTTAGAAAATGTGTAGCATTGCTGATAAGGCACATCGGTGGTTTCGCTTGTATTTGAAAATAAAATATGTTCTTGATTCAGTCGTACAGGGTAATTCCATCGAGAACAATGTCTCATGTGCTCTCGTTAGCTCTGATCGGGTTGGTGATCTGTCAGGGTTTAGCACAACTTCTGGATGAAAAGTGTCACGATCCAAAAATTTCAAAGAATATCAATTTCAATCATGGTGCAATTGAGGCAGCACCCTGGATGGCACGCATTTACAATAATAACCAATTTATCTGCGAAGGAACGCTTGTTCACAAATGTTAGTAAGAAACCAATTACATAATTCCCAGCAGAAAGTTCCGCGAGTTGCATATTAAGAGATAGTCAACTGTAAGTAAACCTCCAGTGCTAGCTACATCGATTGAGTTTTATTTTTATGAAGGTACGTTCTTTTGGGGATGTACAACCAACAGAACAACGAATCGCATTTCTCTAACAACGAACAATATGGAGTGGCGGTGGCTATTCAAAATTCCATGTCCTATCCAAACAATGGCGTAAATGATATTGGTCTTTTAAGACTTTACGGCGAAGTGACGTATAATGGTAAGCCAACAAATGTTATTTAATTAATTTAATTTAACTATTCATTACTTTATATATTTATTCCACCTATAGCCCACATCCGCCCGATTTGTATAATATTAGATCATGTGGTAAGCTCAGCACCATTTGAAAGACTTAAGGCCTTTGGATGGCTACAACAGAGAAGTGAAGCATCCAGCCAAGTGAGGCAGACCGTATATCTCTCCCAGAAAAAGCCATTTGAGTGCCATCGAAATGGCCAGTTGTTGCCCATTAACGAGGGGCAATTCTGCGCCGGCAATAATGATATGAGTTTTTGTGAGTCTTTGACCTAGATATGTGCGACTAGGTGAGTACTATATATTGTGCAATGATCGGCAATGTTCTGACCGGAATTGGCTAGCTGTGGTCAAGGCCGTAATCCATGTGGACTTCAAATTAAGTAGAATGTTAAATGATATAGGTCTGTTACAACTGCAGAATGCAGTGAATTACAATGGTGAGAAAAAGGCACTCTGGATGGGATTTGCGGATTAATAATTGTGTTTGTATTTCCTTTCTGCTGATAGCCCACATTCGGCCCATCTGCATCGTTCTAGATGAGAAAATCAGTTCAGTAGGAATCGAAACATTCTCGGCATTCGGATGGGGCAGAACCCATCCAGATAATCTGGAATCAAGCCCAGTCCTAAACACTGTTTCCCTTGCACGCAGAAGTGCAATGCACTGCTTACAAAGAGGCGATATAAGGGAATTGTCTGACAAACTGATCTGCGCTGGAAGTAATGTAGGTGACACCTGTGGCGGCGACTCCGGCGGTCCTTTGGTGGCAAATTTACCATACCGCGGAGAATCAGTCGCCGTTCAAGTGGGGATCGTGAGCTACGGATCAATGGAGTGCAATAGTAATGGCGCCTACACCGATGTAATGCAATACAAAGACTGGATGCGAGCGATAATTGCACCAACGACAAAGATTCAACAACTTTTTTATGAGAAGTGCGGCAGCACTTGGAGCGGAGGAATCGATGTGCTCCACTTTGAAGTTCCCGTAATTAATCGTAATTTTACCGGCTCATTGATCACAGATCGTAAGTAATTCAAGTAAGTCAAGCATATAATTGGAATTTAATTTTCGAAGGATTTGTCATAACTGTTGCAAGCGCTTTTCTCAGAAATCCCATTGAAATGTAAGTAGTAGATCTAGCATTTACTTATAGTCTTCTTATCAGATATATATTAATAGTTATTTATTTACATTATTTTCAGAAAAGTAAAGTCCGTATATTTTACGAGCTTTGACGTTAAAGCGGTCATCAGGCACCGCGAATTCGGAACATCTCCAATGAAGGACAACATAGCTATAATGGAACTGTCTAAGCCTGTACCAATTTCACGTAAATACGAATATGTTTAGCCCATAAACTTTTTCTAACAATAGATTTGCACTATAGATTTCATAAGCACGATCTGTTTGGATCTAAATATGAATGCCAGAACGTCGCTGACTGCCATTCTCTACAGTACAAATAAAGACGTACTCGGTGCTCAAAAAGTACATTTTGATCAAATTAGCAGTTCTGAATGCTCCAAAATGATTCAACTGCAACTACAACCTTCTCAATTCTGTGTCACGAAGCCGAGAAGCGACTTTAAATTTCACTTACCGGGCTCTGTTTTGGGTACATATGATACTATCAACAAAGACAAAAAGTTCCTACTGCTCGGTATGATAAGCTTTATTAAGAACGATTTGATCGTTTTTACTAATGTTACGAGTTACAAAGATTGGATACGATTAGTAACTAAGACCCAACAATAACATATATTGAAGATAACCAACCCACCAAGGACTTTACCAACCCCACACAACCACACCACTAAGCATATAAAAAATTCTATAATTTCCAAACAACACAAACTTATATTATCGCATTTAAAGCTATTTTATCACAGCTACACCACAGGAATAAATATAAGCTTTAAAATAAAGCTTTAATAAATTATATAAATTAAATAAAAAGTTGCCAGCTAAAAATTTTGAATATTTGTTACCACTTTATGAATCATTAAAACAATTAAGAATGGTTAAATAACAAATAAGGAATAATTAACATCGATACATTATACCAGTATGAATGATAGGCCTTATATATGGTATTTATCACATTATATAGCAAAAAATCTGAAAAATAAATAAAAAAGAACCATAGTTGACCCTTAAAAAAAAATAAACCCAAGTCTGCTGTTTACATCTTGCTATTCAGTTAAAAAGATACTTTTGTTTTACTGTGAGATAAGTGTGCTACTCAATCCATAGCTTATAGCTGTGCCCGCATAGGTGGCGCTTCATTTGTGTAAAATTAATGTAAGCTATGAAGGTTCCGTAAGTCAACGCTAGGTGTCCAACACACAGTTTAAAACACAATTATGGAGCCCAGTATGTATAGTCTTGGGCCTAAATAAAAACTTAACTTAAATAAGCATTGTTAAAAAAGTGTTTTCAAGTTTTTTGGCTTATCCATAAATGTTTTTTTGAAATATTTGTAAATCGCTAAATAATAAATGAAAGCTGTTGCCATGATAATACATTTTGGCACACAAAATAACGGGTACTACCCTTAAGCAACAATACACATTTTCATGTCTTTTGCGGCTTATTCCCAGGCAATTTCTTTATTTAAGCGCTCATTAAATTGTAAAGCCAAGTGCGTCCCCCCACTAGATTATATAGTTGGCACATCCTCCTGGCCTCCTCGCACATCCTCAATGCAATTACGCGCATGCCGACAGCGCATGCGTGACATTTTCAGAGTGACTGGGCGATGTCGCTTCCTCTGGCCGGGTTCTGTTGGCCAGTCTGTCTGTCTGTCTTTGGGCCAGAAGTCCGTGGACGCCGTGGACTGATCAAACAAAATAGCTGGCAAATGATTTACTACCGCTCTCGCGTGCATTAGCCAAAGCCATGGGGCTAGCACTTTTAGTTTCTGTTTGTTTTTTTCACCTCCAGTTGCTGGGAGACGAGGTTTTGTTGGCCCGCTTCTCGCTCTTGGTCAACAATATCACTGCAAAGCAAAGGGCATGAAGCAGGCGATCTGCAAGTCGGCAACCGGTTTCGGCCAACTGCGCAGTTTGATCGCTTTTTTCATGTCTTTCTTTTTTTTTTTTGGGAGGAACTGCATTTGCTGAATTGTTGCCCTCACATAGGGTTTTTGCGATTTGGTAAGAAAGTTGCCAGTTTTTGATTTTTAAATTGAAAAATAATCATGTAATTTGAGGAGTATGTATTTTGTTTCGATATATAGATATGCTGTATAAATCAGCTTTGATAAGCAGATTAAGTTGGCTCATTGATTGCAAGAAAAATAACAAGTTTAAAAGGTTTAGAGGGTGTGCGAAAATCGCAGCTTTGTCGACTGTTTTGAATTTTTTTTTGGCGCTAAAAAGGAAAATCAGACTTTGTGCCCGTCCAGAATCAGGGTGTTGTGTTGGGGCCGCTGTTGTTTTGGGTTGTGTAGCCGTCACCCAGATTATCAGGAAACTGGAGGAACCAGTTTCGGTGCTATGTGGCATGCAACCTAAATATAGAATTGCAGCTCGCCAAAAGCCGCGCTATTTGCTGCAAATTAGCTTGCTCAAATTATTGATCCAGGCCAGTAAACTGAATTTATGGCTCGAATGCCATTGTCACTGGCTGCGAAATTCATGGCTTATGAGTGCGCCCGGTGTTTGTTTATATTTGCATTTGCTCTATTCGGCTTTTTCGGGCCTTATCTTATCAGCAAGTGCCGCACACGAGTGTCACACATGCACAGGTACAGATACAGATACACTGGCCGATACAGATACGGATACCGATACATTTGCGCACCTTTTGGCTAACCACTTACCTGTTGATTGAGCGGAGGAGAGAGAGAGTGAGAGCGCAGCGTGCGAATGTGTGGGTGAGCGGGAGTATCTGTGTGAGTCGCTCGTCTTACAGTGCGACTCCAAACAACCCGTCGTCGTCGAGATCCCGATCCCAGCCCTCATTCGCTCGAACGCAACGATCGCGCGCGGTTGTATCTCGCAGAACAACAGAACAGAAAGATATAAACCCGGAACGAAAGATATAAAACCAAGTAGTGTCGAGGAACTCAAACGTACTCACTCAAGTGCTCAAAACATCCAGAAACAACTCTCCCGGTCACGGTCCCCAAACGCTTTTCATTTTCGGAGATAGAGAACGTTACGAATCCGCTTGCGAATCCAACAAGTGCGAGTGAAGGAAGTGTAAGTGTCTTGGCCAGTTTCTTGGCGATTTGTTGTTTGTGGTTCGTTGTTTGTTGTTTGTGCTGGCCTCCTGCCAAAAAGTTTTCAAAAAAACGGCCGCGAAGAGCCGGTTTCGAGCCACAGGGCTCGATTGTGTGATTCATGGCTCCGAAAACTTGACCGTTGACTCAGCATCCCCGAATATCAAAGACAGATTTAAGCAATTAAACCGCATTGGTGTAAAAAGCAAAAGTTTTAACCGCAAGTTATTGTGTAACTAACCGTTGTCATCAAAACATAAAAAACGAAAGATCGTCGAGATGCGGTCTTTAAACTTAATTACGCCCGTATCTCGGTATTCCGTATCTTAATCGGCTCACCGAAATGCGTAATAAAAAACCGCAAGAACAGTGTTTTTTGTTAGTGATTTTGATTGAATTGCGCACAGCGCTAGATTCTTTATTATTATTTTTGCCACTCAACATGATTTAATTAAAAAGCCGAAATGTTTTTTTCGGCATAGTTAGGTGGCGGGCTGGGGTTTATTATTATTTGTTTACTTGTTTGCTGTTCTTGTTTAACCCGCCTGAGTTTTTTATGCCACCCGCAATGTGCTGCGATGTAGACACAAATACGCGCGGTATAAAAGATCCAAATATTATATTATATTATACATATTTATCTACATAGTTGGCCATGTTTTCCTGCGCCTTTTTTGTTTTTTGGTGGATTGTTTGCCTCGATTCGATTCAATTCGTTTCGTTTCATTTCGCTGCTTGATTGAGCACATCAGCGCTGGCAAAAACATATTTGCGTTTATTTTTGTAAGCGTTGCGCTATGGCTACATTTTAACATATTAATGCTTTATGGCTCACTTTTCATGCACTGGAAATTCAATTTAGGGAAATTTCGATTTAGCCAAAGTATGTTTTTGGACCTGCGATCTTTAAAAGCAGTATGAGCGATGTGTGACCCCGACGGAATGATTAATCGTTTATTGGGAAATGGATAATGGATCGGATGGATCGTAGCTCGGATGGAGTCACCACCGCTGATTCACGCACTCAGGATCTTTTGTGACCCAAATTCCCCAGATTATTCGGGGTTGTTGTTCCCATTAGTTAGACACTTTGTTGTGGTTTTGAGGAAAACAGATCACGGGAAATAGTTCAGCAGCAGAAACTGAATAGCACCTGCACTTGTATTCAACTTCAAAGAGACGTGCCAAATGTGCGTTTCATAAGCATAATTCATTCATGGCAAAAAACTATAATAGGAGATCTTTGAATCTTTAGGTACATATATACTTTATACTGTATATAATTTATTTATTCATTTGTTTTTGGGTTATTTAAGCCCTTTAATAAATTGTTTATCACATTTAACTAGATGTAATTATAGGATTATGAGTTGATGAGTTACAGCCCCGAAACGGACTGATTGCACATGGGCATTTGGCTGGCTGCGCCGTTAAAAGCTTGGCTATGAAAACAAAATACAAACAATTAGCCAAATAACAAAAAGTATAGCCCGCACTAGGAACAACAACAAAACAGTGGGCCACAAAAGCCAGACAGACATTGGCAGCCGTTGCCGTCGCCGTCGTCTGGCGTTTGTAGCTTTGCGGCTCTGCCGTCGAATCGGTTGGGAATTGAGAACCGACAATGTCTATATAGATGCTATATAGCCAGACTGTGCCACTGCCACTGCCTCTCGCACGGCCAAAAGGCAGCGACACCGGCAGCGACGTCGACTGCGACGGCAGCGATGTGGTTGAAAAGATTTTTGTATTCGAAAACGGCACAAAATGCACATAAAAATTTTCGGTTTCGGTTTTTGCTTTAGTTGAGAGAAAATCGTCGCTTAGTTAACGTCGCCCAAGAACTGAACTGGCAGTGCACCACAAACGCCACGAATATACGAAACCGAGATCCAAGTCCAAATCAGTAAAAATCTAATCAAATCGAAACCGTATCGAATCGAATCGAATCGAGTTCCAGCAGAAAGCCACCCGATCGGAATAAATCGGTCAGTACCAAGTCGCATGTGAAATCAGGGTAGAAATCAGCTGGTTATACAATAGCCTGCCGCAATCGATTCGCCAGGATCGCTGATGAATCAGAATCAATATCAGAGACAGCATCCCCCCTCTCATCATTTGTCCCCTAAATAGTGACTTGTGTGCATTTTGTGAAGGTTAACAACAAGTAAAATCCCTTACGAAACCGAAGACTCAGCGCGAATATAGGCGATTGGTAAATAATTTTCTTGGCACGCCGATCCAGGGAATTTCTTTTGACGCATATATCACATTTGTTGGCCAGAGTACAGATACAGAGATACAGATACGTCGTAGATCTTCGGCTCGTTGAAATTGAATAAAATTATATAGTCAAAAAGCGAGAAAATTTTTAGAAACTTTTCAAGGTGAGTTTATTTTTAGCTCCTCGAAATGGCTGCGCGGATTGGATTTGTTTCCGAATACTCTCGCTCAGTTAGTCAGTCAGCGCCGTTCGCCAGCAGCCATCCGCCAGATACAATATCTGTCAGATACAGATACACAAATTGCGAAAGTGCTGCGGATGTGGCGGCCACCACCTCCTGCGCCTCCTTCCTATGCTCGAATTGCTGCAATTTGGCGCCACGGATTCTGAGACATTTTCAAAACGTTTTGAGCGCTATATAGACTATATATCGGCGACAGCATAAAGCATCGCATATTAATGAAGCCAGACCAGATCTCTAGGTCGCCTCCGCGTAAAAGTGTCTTTCGTTATCTTGGCAATTTTCGTTTGCGATTTTCGTGGCTGCTCTTCGGATTTTCTCTTCGCCTGATCTATTTTCAGCGATTTTCAGCCATCGCTCTCTCCTTTTCTCTCGCTGCCTACCACGCCAGCTCTCGCTCACTCTCACTGTCGCTGACATCACGTATAAGCAGTGGTTGCTCTCCATTTCCATTTGCCATTTCCAATTCCTGCCAGGCCACCAGCAGTCCGCCTGTGATGTAATTTAGCCATGACCAAAACTTGTTGATACTCGCCCTGTTCTTGTGTCCGTTTATCTGCTGGGTTTCTTTTAGCCTGGGTTCAGTGAACCCCAAGAAAACTACGAAATCGATTAATCACCCACCTTGTTATCTAGCGATTAAACTAATGTTTGGTCACCTCACCAATAATAGCTGTAAAGCAATCCGCCACTTCGAGCGAATCAATCTTACAACGCCTCACAACATTCGTGAATCAATGCCCGATAAGATAGTGGTTCTATAAACTTGAATGAGCTAATGGCCATTGCCACTGACCACTTTTCCGATGAACGAAATGTCTTTGTTTACACTGGGGTTTATCAGTCCAGGGCGGAATTAATTACTCAGAGGATGATGGGTGCACTAGAAAATACATCGAAAACAAAGAGCTGACTGTTTGTTTAATTATTAAGGAAAAGTTTGATGAGTGTTTTTTTTTAGCAGTCTTCAAGATAATATTATGAAAATGTATAAGTCGGATATGCTATACTATTAGCAAACAGAATTGTATCTAAATTTTCTCTTACTGCTGAAAAATACCAGCAAATTCCTCCTCGACCGGGGATCGTATATTAAGGCCGTCGCGGAAATGTAGCTGAGCTC
The DNA here is from genome assembly GCF_004382195.2 of Drosophila sechellia. Lineage (NCBI taxonomy): Eukaryota > Metazoa > Arthropoda > Insecta > Diptera > Drosophilidae > Drosophila > Drosophila sechellia. The sequence continues at coordinate 11,887,394 of NC_045950.1, read as the reverse complement.
ATTAGAATGGCACTTCTCGTGCACATCCTATTCCTATCCTATTCCGTTCCTGGGTGCGTGACAATATTTCATGGCTTGGCTTCACTTGACTCGGATTCGTGCACATATTGCAACCATCGCCGGGGGGACAGGGCGATGGGGCGAAAAAGGGGAGACATGCTCTACAAATTTCAAACAGCTTTGCGTATATTTTAATTAGTTCGCTCTCTCATTGGCCATTTGCTTTTTGCTCTGCGGTCTTTACGCTTGCCACCAAATCATTTCTCAAGAATTTAACCTTCGTGAACTGTCATGGTAGATTGCATTCTCTTTCCTTTTGCTGAGACAAGCACTTCTCTCGTATCTTTGTATCTTTGTTGATTCTTCGGGGTTCGTATGTCACTCACAGCAAAAAAAAAATAGCTGGCGAAACAACGCGAAACCAGACCGATGATAATGATTCAAGAATATTTTAACAGACCTTAATGTGAGGTTCTTGCCTGGGAAAGGTTATGGGAGTAGACTGCGATATGACCCCTTTCGGCCTTCTATCTTGAATCTCATATGCTATATGGCTTTAAAAAGCACTTCTATAAAGAAATTTTATTTAGATAAATAGTTACAAACACATACAGTGCTTGGCTTTAAGAAAGAAGGTGTGCTATTTCAGCGGATGATATCATCTGAGCAAAGAAAACCATTTATCTAAATGTTTACTTCCAAATATTTCTGGTATCTTACTGCCTTAAATACATATAACACTTCATTGAATACATTTATTGGGTATAGTATACTATACTTCTATCGATTTACTAAGTTATAGTGCTCTATATTGCTCCCACTTAAAAAGCACTTGTGAGGTGCGCAACCCTGACCTTAACTTCTGCCAACAAGTTGATCACTTTCGCCTGGCCAACAACTGCGATGGCACACTTTCGCACAGATATGAAATCGCAAGTGGAGGAGGCGAGCGGAGTTGAGCGGAATTACACAATATTTATTCGAGCGGCAATTTGACTAAAAGTAATCACGTATCCGACGCCTCGCAATTACATAACCGCAGTGCGTTGAAAATAAACGCCCACAGACGCGAAATCTTCGACGAAGAAGTGCAGACTCAACGCAACTCGAATTGTTGAACTCCCCCCTATACCCCTTTTTTATACTCTGTGCTAAATGGGTAATGGGTACCACTGCTGCCATTGCTCTTTCTGCACCACAAACGTGACTGGCAAACAATTTTTGGTTTCATCGCCGCGGCAAAAGCCACAGAAGCCCATCGAGAGATTGCGATTGAGTCGGCACTTTGGGATAGGGTTTTAGTGGGGAAACCCGCATGGCATCCCATACCCATGCCATTCCATCCCATCCAACCCAGAGTTTTGTTTATGAATTTAACGAAGGGAAAATATTTATTTTGGCCATGCACGTTGCGCTGAACAAATTATAAAATCTCGTGCGGCGCGCGCTCATAAATCACAACAGCATTTACGTGCATCTCTTTTTCGGCATCGAGATCGGAAATTAATTGCCCGACATTTGGTGGCGTTTAAACGGGCGATTGGTGATTTTAAATATGTATGTAAGCCAAGACATTCCTCGCGAGTTTTCCTTGGAAAAATAGTTCAAAACGCTGGCCTTCCGCCCACCGACGAACCAATATTCGAGGGGCATTTCTGCGCCAAGTCTATTTCGATCGACAGCCCCTGCAGACAGACGTCAATGCCAAAGTCACAAATATCAAAAAAAATATATATGATTGGCGAAAGCGAAAGGTAGGGCGGCATCTCAATGAAAATTACTTTGCCTTAACCCCTGCTGACCAAACTGCAGCTCCAATTACCCCAAAAACGAGAAGAAAATAAAAGAATAAAACAGCCGTGTCCGTCCGTCACCGAAATAGTTGCCTCGGCCAAATGAATTATATACATTTCTGAAGTATTTTTAAAAGAAGAATCCGCCTGTGACACTTGCCTCTGTCCATTACGAAGGCTGACAAATTGTTTGTTGAAACGGGGTGAAATGCAAATGCTAAGCATTTTATTTAGTCTTTGATTAATTCATATCCAACAGATACTTGTTAGCTTGCCAGCCGAACGGGCTGGCGGCCAGGGGTCTTAACAAATTCATTCGGGTGTGTTCGCACAATGTTCCCAGCATCCAGGAGTCGAGGTGGCATCGAGCAGCCGAGAAGGAATCGAGGAGCCCAGGAGCCGGGCACTTTGTCAGCCCTAATTGCAGCACTTTGTAAACTGTCACCAGGGCAGGCCGTTCAAAGGGGGCGGGGCAGCAACAAGTGTGCCTCCTCCTGGAGTCCCCATTTTTTGATGGAGAATTATGGCCGACCGTCCTTTGTGTCGACTTTATCTGCCAGTTTCAATCTGCCGCCTGTCATTAGGCCAAGTGAATAGGGGATATATGCAGGCGAGATATGCTCTCCAATCATCCGAATGAGGAAAAATTTGCATTTCGCAATTGCATTTCGCTTAATCGCATTTTGTTAACCCATTAAAGCCCACCAATTATGCACAAAAGGTAATTACAAACAAAAAAAGGGGGGGAAAAACAAAGAGACAATGAAAATAGTTTTCAATTAATTTCATTTTGTTCATTAATGTTAAATCAAATGGCAAATCCATTCGCTGTCCGTCTGTTTCTGCAGTTTTCAGTCCGATAATCTTATTGACTGCATAATGCGTTCGGTCGATTGGATAGAACATATGTACATATGGTAGATATCTGCGAAGAGTGTCTTTAAAAATGACTACTTCTAAAATGAATGGTTCGATTTTTGGGCGAGAATTAAATTAAATTACCGCACAAACAGCAGCAGATTGACAAGCCTGTTAAATTGACATTATATATGCCACACACAATTTGTAGACAAATTGAAGAGGGCGATGGAGATGGGCGACTGATTGAGGGCTTTGTTCTGCGCACTTTGTGCGGCTAATTAAATAAATGCGTTGATAATTACGCTTTATTAGCTCAAAACAACTAATATGGCATTAACTATTCCAGTGACAGATTTAAAATTGCATTATTTTCACTACTTTTTTTCCCCCAGCAGATGCACTTTTTTTTTGTTTAGCTGTTATTTGTTCAATCGCCAAAGCCGTCAGTGCTTTATGCCGGGAGTTTAATTTATGGGATTTGCTTTTTTGATTGTTTCTATTATATCTATTATATCTATTATTGGCCATTGCCCTTAACAATCCCGCTTTTAAATCCGTTTACTTATCGATATCGAGACGGATAAAAACGAGAACTAAAAGCGGCAGTATTTGTATCTTGTGTATTCGCCCAAAAGCATCTGTTCTAAAATTTGTTCGGCTTCAGCTTTAAAAGCCGGTTTTTGACACACAATTTAATAAATATTTACCTGTCAAATATTTCATATGTCTATGTTGATTTACTCGAAAATCCTCCGAAAATAGGTGAACGCATGGAAATTAAATTTTTGGCTGACCGAAATGGCCATCGAATTATAATATCTCTGATTAAAATTTGCACTCGCATTGCATCTCACGTTTCTCATAGAAAGCATTCGGGAAATATTAATCAATTTTGTGCACAGCCATCGCACAATTATAAATCCCGTATCCAAGTAATCAAATTGCCGCATAAGCTCCCCCATTTGCCAGGGTATGCTGTGTGTTTGTATCTGCAGAATTTACATATTTTATTTGTGTAAATTTATGCAACTACAGGCAAATATTTGAAATTGCCAATTGAGAAAAAATGTCGATAAAAATTGCTCTGAATTAATACGCACATATGTAACCATAAATATTCGATTTATATAATGGAAAAAGAGTTTTTGGTTTATTAACGTGGGGTATTCCAGTGTGGTATTGAACTTTTTGGCAACTAAAAAATGCGACTGAAATCGTATCTGTACCTGTGTATCTGTATCTGTATCTGAATCTGAATCTGAATCTGTATCTGTGGGTGAGCGGGAGAGTTTTCCATGGCCGGCGGAAAATTGCCGCATTCAATGTCACTTGCACATCACTCTCTTTTTCTCTCGCACTTGAAAAGCAAAGAAAATAATCACAAAAGAAACGGCAACAATGCATGCAAAGTGTCACTTTTGTCAGCTTTTCCCTCGCTTCTTGTTTTGCCATTGCGCCTAGTGCAAAAATATTAAAAATATCATACAAGCACACACGCAGCACAAAGAGAAAAACTTTTCCCCTCCTGTTGTTTTTCCTCATTTTTTTTCCTACCACACGTTTTTTTTTTTTTTTTTTTTTTCAAATACTCAAGTGTTTTGATGCACTGACAGTTGCAGACGTGTGCTGGTGTGAGTGTGATTGTGAGTGAAAAACTTTTTTAGCTTTCAGCGCTTGATAAGCGCCGCGAGAAAATATAACAAAAAATACAGAATACGAGGGGAAAACGTGAAAAAAAGGAAAAAGTCGAGTCGTCGAGCCGTTGAGTTACGCCCATTTAGCACGCGCATTGCATTAGACAGACTGAAGAGCAACAGCGTCGTCATCATCAGCAGGGGATCGCGGGGCGGGCTTTTCCCGGTGGAGGGGGCGGGGCTTCCAGGCGGGAGGAAAACATGTCCTGTTAGCCGCAAGCACGAGCGCACACATGACGTCACGTCACGTCACATTGCATCAGTGCGGCAACGCTTAGTTGATAGGTTAAGCGACTAGGAGATACCCTGTAGCGCAATTAATATGGAGAGTGAACTACCCTACTTTAAATATTTGAGCTATAATACTGTATAATTCGATTATAACTCAATAGGTATATAAAAGTGCATTTAATTCCATATCATTGTGCTTTTTGCATGAAATATAATACTCTTTAGCTGGTAAATATAGACATGTACTGCAAATCAATAGATATTTGATTTAAATGTATACCATCAAAATGTTCTTTTATTTTTAGAAAAATCTTTCTTGAAAGCTATAAATTATACAAGAAACTATAGCAAAGATACCTTAAGTATATTAAATATATATACAAAGTTTGTATTTAATTCATAAAAGCTATTCTTTTAAATACATATTTGTGTTCCCACACCTTCGACCTCTTTGCTCAAAAACTATCCAATTAATGGTTGATCTCCACCTCGGTCACCCCGCTAATCCGATACGCCCGAGTTGGAGGCTGTCTGAAAGGTATTCAGAAATCACTCGGCCCCAGGCAGAATTTCTACTACTCGCCAGTTTCCCCGCACCCATTCGAATGTCCCCCCTGCATTTCCCCAACGGCAACTTCAGTTTCACTCAGCAAAGTTTAGTTTTGGCCCGGCCAACAAAAGCGCGTCTGTGGAAAAAGCCAAACAACGACAAAAAGAAGAAAAAAACGCCAAAAAAGAAGAACTTTAAGAGTTAGAGAGCGGGGGAGCCACGAAAAGAAAAAAAATAAAGACGAAAAAACGTTGAGCAGTTTGAAGTGTACGTGAAATTTGCATAAATGCGAAATCAACGCGTTCACTACTTGGCGCTGCCCTCCGCTTCGATTCCCCGGAGGAACTACCAAGCACTTTGCCACACATATGGATATGGATGTGGATGTGGATACGGGGACATGGGGATGCTGGGATACAGGGATACAGGAATGTGGAGGCCTGGCATGGCATTTGCATGGCTTGTTATTCCCCGACAGATGGGTCTGCTGACTGCGTTTTTCCACTCCTAATTTCAACCAACTTCTGCCAGTTAGTGGGTGAATATGTCGCTCCGGCTTCACTTTTGTTTGGCCCAAAGAGCCAGCACATCAACAGCAGAAGCAGGAGCAGCAACAGCAGGAGCAGCAAGATCTTTGGAGTAGTTTTCTTGGGCCTCGACCGACCACTTGACAGCCGGCAGTCAAATGGGAAATGGTATGTGGAAAATGGAAAATGGGATATGGGAAACGGAAAAAGCTGTTGCTGCCTCACTCGAGTGGCTTTTAATGAGCTGTTCCCTTATGCAGTTTATTAACGTGTTGAAATGGCCAGCTAACCAAATGCACAATGTTTGTCTGATTCCCGATTTGTTTAGAGTCTGCCGCACGTAATTAGTTGGCTCATTACAGATTGAAGCTGTTCCGTTTGATAAACAGATATGCCAGAATAAACACCACACCAGAATCTATGTTTCAAAAGCGATTCCAATTTCGATTCGTGCTGCACGGTGTTAGGATAGGCATTTGGAATTTGAGGAGAGTTGTACAAATATACGAAAATTTAAGAAAAATAATTCAATTGGATTATTTGCGTAGAATAAACAAGAAATTAACAGCATGGTTTAAGTAAAAAAAAGAAAATCTTTGTTTAAAAAGCGATAGTATATATCGAATATCTTAGGTTGAAAAGCTAGTGAGTTTCTTTGCTATTCTACTTCTAGCTACTTTCGCGCAGTGCATTTTAAAGCAACGTGCGAAATGGCCAAATCGAATTGTCGACCCCAAAAACCCCTGCTCCACCATTCCGCTTCGCTTTTTCCCGTACTATGCCCACCATAGCCACCATGACATCATCTGTGGCAGGCAGCAGCAGCATCATGATCACCACCATGGCCATCATCGCCATCGCCATCGCCATCGACTTTGACTGCTGATGGTTTCAGTTTGGCTTCGGTTTCGCCGTTTTTTCGCCGTTGTCTGCTTTCTACTCCACTCCACTCTCTGTTATTATTCTGGCTTTTATGGCGGGGGCCAAACTGCCAACTGCCAACTGCTAATGATGCTGTGTGCTCTGAAATCAATTTGATTCCTGCTCACTTTCTGCCTGGCAATGGGGTAATGGCAACTCATGAGCTGGCCGTGATTCCCATTATGCGGCTCTTTCGGCGACAGGAAATCGGCTTAGAGTGCCACGCAGAAGAACTCTTATAAATTTGGGATATTTTACAGTTTTTGCATACCAACCAGCAAACAAAACGAACACCACGCCCTCCGCTCGTTCCGCACAAAATGTTGGCCATAAATCTTTGGAATTACCGCATGCAAATTGATTTGTTGCTCTCACCCCGAATCAAATGCAAACTGCACTTCAAGGGGGGGAGGCCACCATCACCGGTCCATAAATAAATTGTAATTTGCCAATTGTGTGTGTAAAAGTTATGAGCGATAACTCGTTTTTTGACACTGCCCCAGCAATGGTTTAGTGTTTGCTCTCAATACCGACGTTTTACTGTACCCGGAAGCGGACTACATTGGTACGTGTCCCCACGGCTTTTCCAACCTCCCCGCACCCTCCCTTCAGAAACGCACCCATCCATCCACTGGCATTTGGTTATTAGTCATAAAGCTGCAATGGGATTGCCAACTGGACAACTTTGTTAATGATACATGGTTGACCAAGTTTGGATTTTGCTGGCGCTCGTTGTTGTTTGTGTGGCGTCAAGTTGATAAGTTGCTGGAGCAACTTGCCTGTTTGAGGATCAAATAATTTGTTTACAAATTGCTTGCATATGGAAAGTTTGCTCCGCTGATTGCCCAAGGCCGACCTAAAGTCCAAAAAGTGGGTCAGCTCCCCTGGCAGGATGAAGACGGAAAGGGTTTCAAGAAAAAGGAGCAACCTAATCCTGGGCCAAGCAAATTTCACCATTTGTTACAAGCTTCTCGAGTGGTTCTAAAATGAAAGTTTGTCAAAGAGATAATGTATGGTATGGAAAGTAAAATTGATATTGCCATAAGCAAACCAGAAGACCAATAACATTTTCTGAGAATTTTAAATATTACCAACTGCTACAACAGAAGCAAGTCTTTAAACTAGAAATATAAAATAGGTTTAAGGATTCTTAGAATCTATAAAAACTTGATATATATGAGGAATATAAGATTTTAATGATTTCTAACAGAAACCAATATGCGAAAACTCAAGTACCAAAATGGTGGGAAAACTTAGGCCATTTAATCTTACAGTGTGCCGAATCGTCGATGACGTTTTGTCAGCCGCATTGCATACTTGTGGCAAGAGCATTTGAGCCAGTAATTAGCCAGGACTCCAAACGGCGCCTTTCGCAGCGGAACTACCACGTTTCTCCTTCATTCCCATCGTTACGCTTTTAAACTGGAGGGAAGCATTGGTGTTTGCCTTCTCGTGTTGTTGCGCTTTTGCCCTCTTTCAGTCTGGCACTTTGAATCCGTGGTAGAGTTGGCCGCCTCCGCCTCCACCTCCGCCTCTACGCCGATCCACCTCACTCTACTCCACTCCGCATTTGTTTAATATTTTAATTAAATTATTCCCGTGCATGTGCAGTTGGTTTGTCGGGGCGTCTAATGGCCCAACTTCATGGCGTACAAAGTATTTACATGCAAATGCCGTCAACGTGTTACGGCCTGTGCTCTTGGCCCCTTACGCTTCTTGGCGGGAATTTGAGCCAGAAACCTGAATCCTGCAACCTGGACTCGAGATGGAGCCATTACCACCCGCACTTAACGTTAATTAAACTGCTGTGTGTGCTAAAATGTCTCTTTTCCATATGTGTGCGGATATCCCAGCTCCTCCGCCCCCTTGGAATACCCATTCCCCACCGCCAGCTGCTGTCGTTTTAATAGCTTAATGTAGTTACTTCCACTTTGAGTGTCTTCGGTGGGAAGAGAAAGGGAGCGAGCGAGAGAGGGCAGTTGCGGAGTGAAAGAGACGAAACGACACGGGGCAAATGTGTCTTTGCTAATAAAAAACACAACACTCAGCAAAATTGTTATGCAGCAAACTAAATCAACAGACTCCCATGTCCCGCCCACTTTTCCATTTTCGCCTGACCCCTTTTCTTTTCCCACCCCCTCCTGTGACGCACGTACAAATTACATAGCTATGACGGGGAAAAAAAAGTGCGGCAGGACATGGAGTAGGACAGGATAAAAGAGCATGGTGGGGGAGATGGGGGTAGTTGAGTACGGACGCACAGCAAGATGGGAACCCGTGTAAGCCACACTTACAACACGGCTCCATGTGCCGTTCAGGGTGCGTTTACAGCACTCACTGTGGCCAGGACGAGGGATGCAGCGGGTCCTTCGAAGTCCTGGTGCTACACTGAGTCTCCTCTCCGGGGTGTGAGTTTCTGTGTGTGCAAAAAAGGCGATATCTAACAAAGTTTAACTCGTTTTATGTCCAGCACCCTGCAGAAATGGCAGGCAAATGGGATATGATGGAATTGTTCGAAAGTTTGGTGGACACCCAACATTTATTGTGTGATATTCTTTAAAGGAAAAACGTTGGAAATACAACATATAATACATTTAAGTCCCTGTTCTGCTTATGTTAGATGTAAGTTTGAGAACTATATACGAAGATATCTGTCTTTACATTTCTATGCTCATGTTCTGTGCGCCTAAGTCCCCAGGATATCGCCCAGTTCGATCCTGCCCCTCAACTACTCTCCTGACTGCCTGCTGCATTCAGTCAGCCGAATATGTTGGCTCAGTTTGGCACACAAAACGACGCAGCAGCTTTTCCGCATGCAGCTGCATCTGGCAACCGGTTGTGGGTGGCACAAAAGTGGGGCAGGGCCGCTTTAGGGATTCCATGATTCGGGCTGGTAGGCAGGGTGTGGGGGGGTAACCAGGGAAGAGTCGTCTGACAGTTGGCAGGATTAGCCTGGACATGCCTGAATAATGTCTTTATTAGTGGCCTAAAAGGAGCAATCCGCACTCGTCTGTCTGCGTTGTTTTTCGTTGGTTTCGTGTGCGTCGGGGTTTTGATTTCATTAATTAGTCGCCTACGTGATATCAAGTATACGCCGTGTTATCATGATTATTACTTCTCGTTTCGTTACAGTCAGCGCTAAAAGAAGATGGCCCAACCACAGCTGCTGCAAGTCAAATTGTCACGTTTCGATGCCCAGCCCTGGGGATTCCGCCTTCAGGGGGGCACGGACTTCGCCCAGCCCCTGCTGGTGCAAAAGGTAAGTGCGGGGTAACTTGCCCCACCCACTTATATGAATATACGTATACATATACGTTTGCATTTCCCAACTGGCCGTCGAGTAAACATGTGGGAAAATCAGAAACAATTCGCTTATCGGACGATTGACAAATGGAATTTGCGTGTTCGGAAACGCTCTCCGAAAAATGAAATTAAATTTACGCTGGCAACAAACGCGAGAAGCGAATATTAGTTGGCCAGTTAATTTATTTATGTGTTTAAGTGCTTGCTGGTCTTCTTTTTTTTATGTTTTCATGTTAAAAATAAATCCGTTGATATAAGTTTCACTTTTTGTGGTGGCGTTTCCGTGCGATTTTTGCGCACGTTACCCAAAACAAATAAAAGTCGTATTTTTCCCAATTTTCAACAAATTTCCCCTCGCCATACAGCATATATACAACTATATATATACAGACACTCCGGTACATAAACACACACAAATGTATACAGCACTCACACACAGACAGGGACCAAACTAAAAATTTGTTAAACATTCATAACAGATCTCGAAACATTTTACATTTGTGGCGACACGCAACAACAAAATTTGCTAAATCATTTTGACAAATTTATGAGCGCTTGTGGCGCGAAAATGTCGAAGTAATAAATGAATACGCCTAGTTCTCTATTGATGTGCAGTGCGATTCGAAACTGTAAGGCTGTAATTAATTAATGCGATTTTAATGGATACATTTTCCATTTGGGCAAAAGTTATATACTTAGCAGGAACTGTACTTCTATCTAATCTAATTGTTGTTGGATCCGTTTAACGATAATATCGCTGAGAGTAACAAGCCCAACTCTTGATAAAGTAAGACATGAGCTAATATTTTAGTTAATCAAGTGGAAATGATATTCCCGAGACTTCGAAATGAAACAAATTGTGAATCATATAGCAAGGCCAAGGTGGCGACTTCGTTTGTGACTCAAACTCACTCTGATAAGAACCTTTGTTTGTGTGCGAGTCTAATCGGTAGCTAAACATCAGTTGAATTCTTATATGCTCGCATAAAGTCATAAAGAGAATTGCTTTACTTATTGGGACCAAAACAATGCCCCAATAATTCGGAATTATTGATTTGCGGCTTGATAGCTGAGGCAAAGTCCCCTGAAAAGAATTTGTAAATATTGTTGTTCGTTCGAAAATAACACGAATTCTGTGCGCTCTTTTTATCTGTTTGTTTTCGGCTTCGAGTGGGCGGTACGTGGGGGTGGGCGTGGCCAGCGCTAAATGCGCAATTTCTATTTAAACAGCTGTGGATTTGTGTCAATGCTATGCGGCTTCTCTCTTTTCCGAGCTGCACTGGGCTATTTAAAACAGAAAATAAATAAAACATCACACAGCCAGTGCGGATTATCACGGAATTGAGCTGTTTCGATTAATTTAAATGGGCTAAACTCGAGCACTTCTGTCAATTAACAATTATCAACACAGCCGCTTCTAGCCAAGATGAGTTGAGCCGCCTCGCGGCGGTGCGACATCTCCTGGCTGGATGCCTTTTGCCTTTCGAACACTTCAAGCCCAATTGAATTTGGAATGGCGCACTTAAGCCGCATCCTCGTCCGCAGGATTTTGCGTAAAAACTTTGCTCGTAATGAGCCACACAGGAAGAAACGTGTACATAAAAAGTTTAACTTTAATTAGTTATATTTATATAGTTCAAGCGAAACCTTAGCTTAAATCCAGTAAAAAGGGATTTGTCTTCTATTGCGTACCAATACATATACCACACCATTCATGATATTTTGAGGAAGCTAATGAAATCCCGAATATACGTAACATAGATCATTTTGCCCGTGAAAGAATGCCATGCTGATGAAACGTAGCTAGGCTATTTTTCGCCGTGCCGAGCTGAGCTCCTTGGCTGCCAGGACACAAGCTGTGCAGCGGAACTAAGCCCCGAACGAACTCGAATGAACTGCGCCACTCTGCCCAACTGAGCACTGGCAGTCGAGGGCTCTTCTACCTTGACAACGAATCATCATCTTAGTCATCGTCAGCATCCAATCATGTCAGCTTCCTGGCTCTTGAGCCAGTGCCAAACAAATTGGTCTCCTTTAAATGCTGCCGCAACTCATCAGGATGCAACACATGACATGGCCAGGAGTGAATCTACCACCGCTTTCATCGAGCAACAAAAACTGCTGGTTCGGAGTTGGTTGGCATAAAAATAAGCTACTGAGCTGCTTAAATCGGATTAATTTATGATTTCTCGCAGCGAGTTTCTGTGTTCAGTTCTCGCACCCCGTATACAGTATAAAGTCCTTTCCCTGTTTCTTCCCTGGTTGTCCGGAAGTCCTGCGCCCTATGTCCTGCATCCTGTGTGTGTTATAAGCCTTATGCCCACGGATTTTTACCCACTCTCGCATAGAACCCACGTTTATATATTTCATTATCAAGTGCAGGGTTCGTTTTGGGGCCACAAAAAGCGTCGCACAAAAGGCCAAAGTCAAATAAAAGCGAAAGCCAAGCAGCGCACAAATAATGGACCAAATAAGTAATACAAGAGCGCAAATTCGGTTGACTACAAATTTCCGGCTTTCTGACCAAAGCTCTCGGTCCACATACCATATCATAACAACCAAAGAGATAAAAAAAAAGCGCCAGTGTCGGCTATTAGCCAACTTAAAGTCTAGACAACCACGGGAACACTGGAGAGGACAGTGCATAACAAGCTACTGACGGCATCCAAGGCAACCGACGTGGCCGCCAGTCCCACACACATGATCCTCCAGCCCAGTATCCTTTTCCCGCCGAACTCCGCGTTTCGCTCATGCAAATCCGCTCATGACTCGCCTTTTTCGCTGCCCTTGCTAAAGGTATATCTGTTTTATTCCTTTAAGTTAATATATAACACTCACAACATTAACTTTGCTGTTTCGGGTGCGCTTCGTCACTACGTTAAATTTCACCAGCAGTGAAATCCTGCTAACAACCCTCAAATGATATTTAGATTTTATAAATACGTATTAAAAACAATCAACAAAAATCTTTTACCCAATTTGTGATTGTCTTGACATTTAATCGCTCATGAATGGAACTTTCTTTTCTGGAGAAGTGTATTCAAAACAGTTGACCTTCCTCTCGAGATTTTTTCTGCTTTCGGTTCGTTTCGGTTCAGTTTCTGTTGTGTTTTTGTTCGTTTTAAGCTTGTTTGTTTGCCTTCCCCGGTTGGCCATTAATTATTTGACTCCTGTCTGGGGGCAGCCTTTGTGTTGGTAGCCGTGTTTGCCTTTGTCTTTGACTCAAACGGAGGACTTTTCATAACTCGCAACTGCTCTTTCATTTCGAGGTATATCAGTGCCGTTTGCCATGTTCTACTTATTTTTTGGCGTACCTGTCGAAACAGGGTATCAATTGTTTGCTTTTGTAAATTCTCAAGGTCTTCGTTCTTAGTGATTTATGCAAGTGAAATAATAGAGGCAAATTTCCTTTGCTTTGATTACGGGCTCTTGTGTAATTGAATCAGGCGGAGGCGACACCCTGCTGTGGTCTCCACTCTCGATTCTTGACTCTCGATTGCAGTTTGCAGCTGCTGATTGAACTTGCACTTTTCTCGACCACATCGTCAACAGATGAGGGGCGAAAGTGGGGAAAGTGCATCTCGGTCTGCGGTTGCTTTCAATGCACTCGGACATTTTATTAATTGAACAATGCCTCAAGAGCAACTGTTGTGCCAGCCTATTAGAAGCCGAGACATGAAAATTGCATTTGTGCACTTGGCAGGCAATGTAACATTGTTTCAGAAAGTTACCTTGGTTTTGACCATGCCCAGGAACCACAGAAGTGTGCTGATTATGGGGCCATAAGCCGCACCTGATCCACACGCTTTTGACTTGAGTCGCCGGCTAATTCCACACCAATTGCCAGAGCAACGTTAATTGAATTAATAAAGAGATAGTCGGCCGTTGGGGTAAGCAACTTCTCTCGATGCATTGCTGATTTCCCGTGATTCATCTCTGTCAGTAGCCAAAAGGCGTAATTGATAAAAGTTAAGCCAGCGAAACAAAAAGGATAACCAGACAGTGATTAAGTGCCTGGCTGCGTCAGCGCCGCATTTGATTGATTATCAATTTTACCGGGCCCGCTTTAACGGACCCATGACTACTGACTCCGCACTGGACGCCATGGACATCGGTGCATGCCACTGCCACTGAAAGTGCAGCGCATTGCCAATTTAAGAGTGCTGAAATTTATTGAACGAACCCCATATACCCATAAACCTGGCTGCTTCCTCCGGTAGCCCCCATATCCACTTCCGCTCCAGGGAATCGAGTGGCACTTCCGTTTTGTTTGAAGGGAGTTCGAGGGGATATGAGTTCGTGAGCCAAGCCAGATCATTTTGTATCAAATGTTATTTACATTTTTGTGGGTTCAGTGATCCTCTAACTTTTGTTAGGTTATCAAACGATAAATATATTAAGAACTATCTTAATAGTGTTTGAATCGATTCACCTCTTTAATTGCATGTTGCACTTTTATAGATCACTGGTAATGTCTAATACTACCTTGCGTCATATCTTTTTATAAATGCACTTCAGTTGTGATTAGCTATAAATTCATTTTACAATAAAGCTTGGTATCAAAAATTTAATCTTTATAGTCTATCCAAATTGGGTGCTGTATAATTGCATTTAGTCGGTGGCTTAATAATGATTAGCAACTTGTGTTACTGTGATTCGTGTTTGGACTCCGCATTTTCATCCGCCTCACGTGCTCATCTCTCGTGTGGTCAGGTAGTTGGGAGTATCTTTAGTCCCTTTAAGTTCACTTGCACTTCATTGCACAAATTCTCTGGCTGATGTTGCATGCTCCAGCTACCTTGCTGCATAATAGAGAAGATGGAGGAGCAGGAGGAGCAGGAGGAGGAGGAGGAGCAGGAGGAGGAGGAGGAGCAGAAGGAGTAGGCCAGGCGGGAGTCGAAGCACGTCTTATTTAGATTTATCCTGCCTGCTACGCTTCAGTTGAGTTGTCGAATTCGTGCCTGCTGGTGTGCGCCTGTATCTGCCGGTTTTCCCTGCTCCTTGCCTTTTGTGTGATATCTCTTTCGGGTTGCTGGCTATATCTTTAATATATTATTGAATATTTTGTGGCCTGGACCGGAAATTGTACTAATGTCTAGCCAGTGCGAGCCACATTCTGCATCCTGATCCAGCCCACATGCAAAAGTCACATAAATTTCAGCTCCTTTCTGCTGCAGACTCCCATTCTCCTTGTGGCCTAATCCTTGCGCTCAGCATCGCCGATTGTTGTACCGACTGCACAAGAAAAGTATCCCGCATAAGAAAAGTTTGCCGCTGCTTGCGTCCGCATCCCTCTCCTCAACCCCCTTCATCTCATAGTGCTATCTCTCGCTGTTGTCCTTGCTTTTAAGTTGCATTTCAGCGAGCATAAATCCTTCAGTGGAAAATGCTCGCTTCGCTGCATCTGGAGCACACACATATCCCGACATTTAGCCTGGGTCCCAGTTATCGCAGAGCTGTAAGCGGAGAAATTATTGGCCAAGCTCAGCGCGCTGCATTATGTGCGCCATAAATATTTATAACTTCTAAGCGTAAAGAGCAAACGCTTAAAGCGGAATCGATTTTGGTCTGCTTCTGGAGTGGCACGGACTGGAGCGGCCACTCTTGAAGGCACCGATTAGTCAGCTAATGGTAATGCTTGGCGACCTCTTGTTACCTGCATGGAAACGATTGGGAATGATTCACTTCAGGTAGCCTTTGTCTTTGTTTCTGTCCTCCAATCCTCAAATTAATGCCTCTGAGTCACTCCTGCAGCGCGGACTTTGATTCGTCATATAAGAATGGATATTATACGACATTCCAAATCGATTCATGAAAACGTTTACTATTTTTAGTATAGTTTAACAGCATCTTCCGATAGTTGGTAAAGTTCGTAGACGATTCCTTACATTGTTTATGCTGCGTTCTATGCTTTTATCTTGCCGAGTTGCTCTCGAGAGTCTGTGATTTAATTGTTGCTTAGTGGATTTTCACAGCATCAGCGCTGGATAAGGGCAAACCAAGCGGAAACGGAAATTGCGCGCAGCGCACACTTATCTCTGGCCCTGGTGCTCGACCCGCACTCCCGGTGCTCCTGGATATCTCACTTCCTGTGCGTGTCCGTGTGCTTGAAAAGGATGTGCCCGGCGCAAATTGCGTGCTGCGGCGTAATCGAAATAAATTATGAGCTGCACTTACATTGCGGCTGGCTCTCGGGAGCCGTGAGATCCGGATTGAGGGCTTTTAGCACTCCAAGCGGCATTTGTTTGGCTTTAATTGGCGACCGGCTTAGGCGGCGACAGGAGAAGTTTGTCCGGCAATTAGCGGCAGGTAATGGCTCCGCCGACATATGCTATTATTCGGGTTATTACTTTATTCCAACCTATTATTTCCGTCCATGTGGCCCCGGCGGGCAAACGCATTTGCCGTAAATATATGTCATTGATTTGCAGTTAAGGAGACGGAGCTCCGGATCGATGTCATCCCCCTGACAGCCATTACGCATCAGTGTCCTTCGAAGCTGACTCTCCATCTTCGTGTCGTGTCGTCAGGCGCCTTGGGGCCATGATATATTATGGCCTGTCGCCTTGTCTTGTTTATTTGCCGCACTTTGGGGGAAAGTGCGGGAAATGGGATGCTTCTTTTTTTTTATTGTTATGACGCATATCTGCTCGGAGAAATTGAGACGCTCTTGATTTCCTGGTGATTTATTGTCCATCCAAATTGATTGAATATTTACTAAACGTCTACGGCATCGTCGGCTAAATGGTTTACAGCTGCGCCTGCTCTCCATCGATCCCAAATTGAAATCGATTGGCGAGAAGTCTGCAAAAAAGTCAATTTTGTTAATCAACACGAACGACTTAATCCAAATTGAATGAACTCGAACCTGGGAGCGTTGCCAAAGCGGATCAGCCGCTACACATCATCCGGGCCAAATGCGAAAAATAAAAGCGGGCGCAAATTTACACATTTTTCGCATTTCTGCACCAGATTCCGCCCCGTTTTTCCTCCGAATTTTCCTCCGTTTTTCAGCTACGAAACATTTGCCAATAAGTGACTGAAGCGACCGAACTGAACCAAACCAAACCAAACCAAACCATACCAAACCGAACCGAACCGAAACAAATGTGCTCAAGGTTCAGGGCTCAACGAGCTCAGGTGAGAGTTTGCAGGCCTAAAAAAGCGAAAATTGAAAAACGCAGCTGCCAGGGCCATAATAAAGCCCCAAAACACGCAGCAAAAACCGAGAAAAGGGGAGTCAGCTGCGGCCACTGAACTTCAGAATACTCTAGGCAGGTTGGAAATTTAAGTTTTATTTACTAAATCAATTTGGGGGAATATATTTAATTCAATAGTGATAAAGCCAGTGGTAAAAATATAATGAGATATCAACAGTTGGCTCTAGAAAACATTAGATTGGAACTCAATACTTAAGTTGAAATAATTCTTATTTCTTATTCTGTATAGTAGCTAATCTAATGTTTAATCAGATCAACTTGTGATATGCTTCATAAGATCAAATCTTTTAGGAATACATCTTCAAAGCAATGCCGACTTATACAACATAACATTAAAAGATGATGGTTCAGAATCATGCATACAGGTATAAAAGTGATCTGTTTACAGATTTCTAGATTTCAGATTAGTCCTAAGCTCCAAATTACTTATCATACTCATCATAAACCCTAAAAGGGCAACCTCTTTGGGAGATCTACTTTGCATTGCAGTATACAAAGCAGATGTAAGAATCGTAATATCCTTCGAAGGGAAGGGCATGTACACACACACACACACAGTTCCTTTGATAAAGAGAGAGGGAGAGAGTGAATTGCGTTTTGTGGACGGGCCAGTGTGTGTGCGGGTGGGCGTGGCACTGCCCACAGCCAGCTCAGCCACGCTTGAGGTGATAATGTAATAAGCACTTTTTATGACCCTGCCGGATTTAGACCTAAAATTCCACTCAACTCGGAATCCGAAGGGCATTGTTCTGTCTGTAAAGTTCGCTAGATTTTCGACGACCAACAGGCACATCCGGAAAGTTAGACCCCCCCACCCCGAAATCCCTCCATCATCACTCCACCATCCTCATCCGTTCTACTGTTTTTATTGGACGGCAAGGATTTAGATTCTAGCCTGCAGTTGTTTGGGCTCAGCTGAACATATTGTCTCGCCATTTCCATTTTTTTGGGGGAGCAGGTCTCTACTAATTGGTGGCATTCACCATGCTCCAAAAAAGGGGGCTCCAAATGGTCGTTCGTGCAGGTGCGAAGTACAAGGGCATATGGAAAATATGAAAATTTAAGACTTACCGCCTTTGATTTTGGTTTGTTGCTGGATTTTTGCCTACCTGTGGAGAAACTTTAAAGTTAATACTAGACTTATAAACATTATATGTGCCGTATTACCTGTCTTATCTGCTTCTTTGCTGATCAAATCACTGGTTACACTCACATCAATCACTTCCCGGTTTTGTTTTGAACTACTTGCATTTTACACTCACGAATTAAAGTTAATTTAACAAATATGCACTTATCCATTGAAGATTTGTCAACAAAACAAGATCAGTGATGAGCTTTTCTAATCCTAGCGATGACACGAATCAACTATCGGTTAAGCACTGAGCTGATTAAAATGCATGCTATTAATTTAAAATTGAAACCAAAAACACACGTTATCTATTTTGAACTAATTTTTGGTAATTGCGTTTTCAAATTAGCCAACTGCAATTCCGACACACGCTGCCGAAATTAACTTTTTCACCAGCATCGATTGCCACGCGATGCCTGCTCCCCCCATCGATAAATAATCGATGACTTGACTAATTAGTGCAATTTTCACGTTTCATGTTCGCAAATATTCAGAGTTGTATTTCCACGGGTATTAAATTGAACAAAACCGTGACATATTCCACCGACCAATTGGCCATTAAGTGTACCCATATGGCACAATGTGTTTTTTTTTTCGCATTTAAGAGTCTTAAGTGATTAAGCGAGCGAGACGGAGTTGTAAAGGGACATGCATCAAACATACTGTCATTAATATAAAAATGAAATTACCTTGTCCAGCACCAGATGCCATTAAAAAAGGAACGGCAGAAGGAAAAGCGCTCGGACGGGGAAAATAAGGACGAAAGTGCCGCCCACACGGTTGTTTGTTGTTGCTGTGCATCATCAAATTGAAAAATGTCAGCGATAGAGAGGAGGAA
Organism: Drosophila sechellia; assembly: GCF_004382195.2. Lineage (NCBI taxonomy): Eukaryota > Metazoa > Arthropoda > Insecta > Diptera > Drosophilidae > Drosophila > Drosophila sechellia. The sequence continues at coordinate 11,868,327 of NC_045950.1, read as the reverse complement.
AATGGGAAATCAGAGAACAATGCGGCACTGGACAGGTAAAACGCAAAGGTAAAGGTAAACTGCCACGCCCCGGGGGCGTTCTGTTCTGTTGTTGTCCCTGTTGCTGCATCAACTTGTTGTTGTTGCTATTCTGCTGCGGACGCGGCCCAGTTGCATTGACAATCGACAAATGAGGAAAGATAATGCAGGCATTAATCTTGCTACCAGCAATTTGTCAGCGTTGCTCCATCCCGCTCCATTCCGTATTGTCATCTCTTACCGTTCGAGATGTCAGCTGCAGTTCGAGTTACTCGATTCCAGGGGCTGCCTGTTAGGGGGGTCTAAAGTATCTCACAGTGAGAGTATTGCACAAGATGTTATATGAGTTTATGTTATGGGTTTACAATTTTGAGGTTAAGATCTAACAAATGTAATGTACCCTTCTGAAAACTTAAGATTTCCTTGCTATGTTATGTAGTTATTCATCTCTATATTGTCTGAATTATTCATTCTTCGCACAAATGAATAGCCCAATCCCTGTCGAATACTTCGAGCGACCGCCCTGACATTCCGAAGTCCGAGAGTTGGTCCCTGCCTCTTCTAAACGCTGGCTTCATCAATTAATTTACAATTTGCCAGACGTTCGTGTCCGCATGCACAGTCTCCAGCTTCAGCTCCATCTCCAGTTCCAGTTTCAGTGGCTCGTTCTCGTCCTGGCCTCTGTTATCCTGCGCTATGCGGTCAGCTTGGCATACTTTTTCTATTCCACTCGTGGCCCGTGGCCCACTAATGGCCATGTCCTTGCATCCTGGCACCCGTTCCACTTCACCCATTTCGTCGGGCTCTGCATCCGTAAATTGCATTGCTTGCCAACTTGTTGAAAGGCGGAGCGAACTTAAATGCTTTTCAATGTTTTTCCATGCCGTGGTACCCACTTAAGGTCACAGATAGTTCACTGGAAAAAAGGGAATTGAAATACTTGAGAAAATATATCGCACTCTTTAGTCACACCAACTGTACTTCGATGTTACTAATATATTATATACTAATATATTAACTTGCCTATCGAATGGAATCAGTTTTTCTTTATGTGTAAGGTAGACAGTGGCGTTGTGAACCCCATTTAATGGTCACAATTTAGCTTTTAATTAGATCGGCAAATTTGTTTTCGTACCATTTTGCTCGCTCGTGCGGAGGACGAATGCGGAATACGAATTCGAAGTTGTCGGGAAAGTGCCGCCCGTTTTCCGCCCGGAATTAGAGTGCTTACGGTTTTTCATTTTAATTGTTTTTGTGCGGCGAAGATGGGGCCCTTTGGACCCCCATCCTCCCCAGAGTTCCTCTGCCGTGTCGCTGATTTATTTATTTCTATTTGCTGTTATTTAGCTTGTTCTTGTTGCTTTTTGTTCTTTATATCATTTTATTCTATTTTGTTTTATTTTATTTTATTTTCTTTCACTTCATTTTATTTTCCGCCAAACCAAGCGAGCGCAATTGCGGCCGCTGAGCGTCTGCCCCCCTGTCCCGATTTTCCCCATTTTCCGCCCCGCGGAATGCCCCTCTGCAGCTGTCTGCGTGCCATGCTCTAGTTTTCTATTTTTGCTTTCCCGGCCGTAATGGCAACCTTAATCACGTAATGATTTTGAGCGAGTGAGCGAGCGGCGCGGGTGTCCAAATTCCGCCCAACCCGCAGCTTTTCCTACTCCACCCACGATTTTCCTGCGATTTTCCTCCAGCTCCTTGCTGTTTGCTCATTCATCGCGGGTCTTGTTTTTTTATTCCGCATTTCGCAATTGGCACAAATCTCGGCACTCGCCACGCTAATGGCCAAATGCTGTGGCGCTAATTGAAATTACATTTCTTAAAGTTAAATATTTAATTGAGAGCCGCCAAGCCGAGCGGACATCATCAGTCGTCCGGCGAAGGCTCAAAAGTTGCTCGAGTGCACACAAGAGTGTGGGAAATTGGGGAAAAGTTTTGGGGGTGTGGGTTTTGGCGATCATTTCCGAAAGCCTTCCATCTGGAAACTTGTGCATTTAATATGAAAAGCCTTTAAAAGTTTTATTGAGTACGCTTGTTTCAGGCGAAAGCGTAATAGAAACTAATGGAATACTGTGACCCAATTCCCATATTCAATATAAAAACCCTACATGGGTTTTATATAAAACAAGAACTCAAAATCCCTTATATTGGCAGATCTAGTCCTTTAAACAAGTATTTTCCATTTAGACAATGTGTTTACTGAATGACCCAATTAAGAGATTTCACTTGACTATGCCCTAAATGCTATGATACTTGGCCATACGTAATTTTAATGTCAGAATACTATTAGTTATTTATTTCATGATAAAGAATGTGTTTCGGTAAACATGAATGTGTGTTTAAAACTGTCCATTCCATAGTAGTTTCCCCTTCTGTTTGGGACAGTTTTGTGCAGTTCACTCCATCCTCTTGGATCGATATTTCGGCGCCTTTCATGTCAAATCCCCGGGGACAAACTTCATATCTGTGCCTCAGCCTGGGCTTGTTGCATTTTCCCCTGGGAAATGAGAGAGGGGACTCCGGCAGGCGGAGACCCGAAAAAGAATGACGATGTGGCATGCTTAGAATGCCCGACACGAAAGCGTCGCCAAATCCTAATTGCATTTGTCTGATTGCACCCGTTGCAGCTGCAACTTCTCCGATATCTGCAATGCTGCATTTCGAGAGGCCTATCCAAAGTGGAATAGCTGTAGCTGAAGAGCTCGAGCAGAAGCTGAAGCTGGAGCAGGAGCTGGCTGATGATGATGCTGATTCATTAAATTGGTTCCCTGCTCCCCTTTCGGCCTTATGACAGGAACATGTAAATGCCATTTACTGTTTCCATTTCGAATTCGGTTTCTGTTGCCCCGCCATTGTCTTGTCATCGTCATTGTCATTCCCAGATCGCAGGACTGGTGGACTGTTCGATTTGGGGGACTGGCGAGGGAGGGGCCCAATCGAAATTCCATTTAATGTAATTTGAGTGCCATCATTCATGCCTCGAATATCTGTGGCAGCAACGGTTGGTGGAGGTGGAGGGTGATTTTTGGTTAGCCTGAGATTACGTTTAACACGATTTCACGGCTGTCAGAACTGCGTCCAGGATTGATGGATGCCCGAAGAACATATCTGGCATTTCCAGGAACGAGATTCCCAAATATCTTCGCCGACCTGCTCCTCTTGGCACTATTAAGCCATCATGTGTAACTGAAACATCAAACAAGCAGGCATTTCCTGCGCTGCCATAGAGTTTATTTAAAGGCTGACCCAAATATGCCAGACTGCAGTCCAGTTGCAGTCATAGATACCAGATATGTACCATGTACACGAATGCAGATACTTTGGCAGCTGACTCACATGCCTCGCATTTCGACACGTCCGTCGGCAGTGCGTAAACAATGGCCCAAACCATTGGCCACCATCGCCGGGAAATTGGGCGAGTTGCTGCGTGGCGGGAAATGCGAAAACACATTGCGCCGCCCAGCAGGTAGCAGCAGCAGCAGGTTGGGAAAGTATCTCGTTCCCGAAAATTTCCCAATCCACTGTTAGCTTGGCTCTACCATCGTGTGGCCCACACGTCTTGGTTATTTCCCGCAGCCAATTTCGGGCTTCATTAGAAATTTCCCCGGACCCGCAGAAAATATAATTTATGCATGCTTCTGACACAATACACAAAGGGTTCAAGGCAACCGCAGCCACAGCCAGCTGAAGAAATAACAAACGGATTGGTTGGTGGTTCGGGAATCCCGAATTGAAAATACCCAGTACTTGTGATATGTCAGCTATTCAAAAAATCACGGACATTCCCAAACATAACAAACATACGTTTTTCCTGCATAAGCATTTTGATTTCAAAAAAGCATGCTAGTATCCTGCTTCATTTCAAATGAAACAGTAAAGATAGGGCATCATATTTACGAGCAGAAAGCGCACTTAATTCGCATTAATCTACTGCAATTACCAACAGCATACCCTTTTAATCTCAAATTACTGGGTGCAATCAGCAACAAACGACAACGTCGACGCTGACGACACTAATTAAAAATGTTGGCCAACCCTTCAAATGGCCCATGCGGCGACTGACAAGCGCAGAGCTCTCTGGTCAAAACCAGGAGCTGGAGAACGGTGAGGAGCAGGAGGAGGTGGGCAGGATCTGGAGCTGCGGCTGTGGCTGAAATTGAAAAGCTGGCTAAGCTCCTGGCCGCAGTCAGTAGAAATCCGCTAAATTCCCAAACAACAACCCGTCGCACAAAAACAAACAGCGCGGATTGTGGGTGGGGCAGGACACCTTTCGACCTTGCGAGCGGCGGCCCATTGATGATGTTGTTAATGGAAAAAATCTCAACACCCTTTCTCGCACACACACAAACACGCACACAGTCACAGCAGGATAGAGATGGAAATCTACTGGGGGACGCAGCCAGAGCGAGATGGAGCCAAACAATGGCGCGTAATTTTGCGAAATTTACATTCCTTAATTAATCTTGTTTGCGCTGCGGCAGTTGGCAGTTGTCTGCGAGCGACGAAAACCCCTTTCCACCGTCGCCCCTGCTGGGTTTTTGGGGTTTAATCCGCCGGTGGATTCGCCTCTGGGGGCAACTAACACCAAGCCACGCTAATGACATTCAAGGCACAAGATGTCAGCCGAGGTGGAACCAGCACACATCCTGTAGCTACTATATACATATATCCTGCCGCCTTATTAACCCACATATATATATTTGTGTGCGGGAACTGGATATCCCGTTGCCTAATGAACCCTTCTTGGCCCCGGTGTTCTGGATCAGGTTCAGGTCGCTCCACTCCACTCCGCTCCGCTCGCTTTAATCAACAATTTGCGTACGCAGGCAGCGCGGACATGTGACATTTATTGAAATTCTAGTTTATCCTGGCAAGAGGAACCCGCGGCATCAGCTGAGAGCAATTTAAACTCAATTTCCAGACTGAGACGGAAAGTAGAAACTGGTGCCGTAGTAAATTGCTCCACGTAGATGAGCCGCCAGATGAGCTTGTGTGAACAGCAAGTGGGGATGATTAAATTGGATCCGAGATGGGGGCCTGCTTAAGGAAACTATCTTAGCGAGCGCACCAACTGGTAGTTAGCGATAGAAATTAAAAGTAAGGGAAATCACAAACCTATTACATCAATTTGTTCGTGTACATTCTGAAAGTTGCAGTTGAACACTTTCCTCGACGGACCATAAAAAGTAGCAGAAATTACAGAAATGCCATGCGTGAGTGGGCATCGTTTAAATTGTATCTCGGACTGAAGGAAAACCTGTCCCCGAAGTAATCAGCGAATCTATCACAAGCTCGTGCGTGAGCGGCACTTTCACCTGGACTTATCTTAGCTTAGCTCCGCAAATGCAATTGGCAATTGCAATTTCTCACTCGTTTTTAGCCATTTTGCTGCTGTCACAACTCACAAGTGTCCAGTGTGCATGAGCTGTAGCCAAAGCCAAGCCCCTCAAGGCGATTGTCGTTTCTCGGGAGGTGTTGCCTTGGCTGTCCAGGAAATCCACACACGTCAGCCCCCAGATCCGCAGATACCAGATACAAAGATACATCCATCCTCGCCATACACATGTGTGTATCCGAATCTTTTTCTCAGACCTGCGAGCGAGGTCCGGCATTAGCGGTAGATTAATGATCGGCATACTGGCTGCGCCCACGCAGCGGACTAGAAAAATCCCTGGGATGTGAAGCGGAGAAACGGAATTGGATTCCGGCCGCCGGCAGTGAGTGCTCCACATGGGAATTCCTCCGCCGTTTGGCCAACATTCATTAGCCGGGAGCTGGCTGCCGCAAAATGCGCGGCATTGTGGCAATGTTTTTTCCCATTGCTCCTCGTTATGAATATGCAACATTTATATAAATTGTCACGTTTATTGCAGTCAGACTGTGTTTTACTCTCACGCTTTTTCCGCCTTTCGCCCATCAATTTTCTGGCTGTGTGTGAGTGCGACTGCATCTGTCGTTCTAGCAAATCAAAAAGCGGGATCTAGTTACAAAACACTTGCTTATGTTGTAATACCCTGACTGAAGTAGATTTGAAAAAATTTGAATTGCATATGTTTTGAAAGACTTGGCACTTGAGTACTTATAAGATACTTAGAAGAAGAAGTATCGAAGCTAGTTGAAAACAAACTCTTCAAGCTTCCCATCAATCAATTGACATTACAATTTTCGCAGTATTACAAACTATTATAAATTAGACTTGTCATATACTCAAATGATCAATCGAGTCTAAGCGTCTTATATTTTGTTTATGCGGAAAAGGGAAATGAAAGTATTCCCAATTGGGTTGCTAATACCCAAAAGTTATAGAGTATAACAACCAAGTTACAACGAAGCCAGCCTTCTGATGGTGGAACGCGCTTTTGTTGAACGTTGATTGCAATCATAATTTATAAATGTTGCCGACAGTTTGGCGGGTGCCACGATGTTGCAGTTGCTGCCGCCCATATTTCGCCATCAATAAATAAATATTATTTGTCTGTCCGTCTGTCTGTCCGCCTGGCTGACTGGTCAGCCCTGTAAAACGGAGCGATGATGATGGTTAGAGGAGCGACGTTCAAAGCCGAAGCCATTAGCAAGTGATTTGGTGACTTTTTCCAATCTAATTGAATGTGCATGGGCAGGGGACGCTACCATGTCGAGGGCTTAAAGCTGAAGTGTGGTCCAAATGGAGGGAGCAGACAGAGAGTGGAAAATGGCAAGGAGCACTTTAAACTGCCAGGCAGAGTGAATTGTTTCTGTAGCCGGTAGTTTGCTGTTATTCATTCACTCTTTGGCTTGTTTTAATCGCTGCCAGCTCAGTCTAGTTGCGAACTGTTTGCCCATCGGGATCCAGTTCCCAGTACCATAACCCATACCAAACCATACCATACCCATCCGCATTCGCGCTGGTCAAGTGTTGTGGTTGCCATTTGTTTGTGCCAGAAAGCGCAGTGCCGGAGTTCTCGGGGACTCCAGTGATTTACTAGCGGGCGAGGGCATCTGGAAGGAGGGGCGAACGTGGCGTATGAGTGATGCAGCATGCATATTCATACACATTGAGATTCATTGTATTTGCCCTGCATTTCCGCAGTATTTTGTATTTTATCTGCTTTGTTCATGTTCGCCCTACTTACGACTTTTCCGCAATTTCTCTTTTCGCCCTTTACGGCCCTCGAGGGGCAGAGTGATAGTAGAGGGGGCGTGTGTCGCTGTCATATTGCTCGCCTCAGCTGGGGCTTTAAGCAGATTTATTTTCAATTAAACAAGCTCATAACTTGGCCGACAACTTGGCAGAACTTGGCTGTTAGGCATCCACTTTAGAGTCCTGCACGTGTGTATCCTGGCTCTTGGTTCTGGCTTAATTTACGCCACAAATTCAATTTATTTGAGATACACCTAATCCACAAAAGCAAACTTGATTTATCAACATAAATATTTTGCATACAATGTGTGAGCTTGGCCCAATCTTCCCCCCCCTCCGTCAGCAGAATGCATTTCGGTTTGGTTTTTGTTCCATTGTTGTTGTTTTTGTCTCCGGTACATCGATGTGTGCGTGTGTGTGCTGAACGAAATTCAATTTTAATGCACTTGAATGGATTTGAGCAGCGCTTAGTTGACTTGATTACGGGCCTTTGGCTTTGGCTTTGGCTTCGGTTCGGTTCGGTCCACAGAATTTCATTTGCTTTATGGATTTTTGATGCTGGATGGCCGAAACCATTTTTCCCTCGACTCCGGCAAATCAAACACTTCAACAACTCAGCAACGAAACGAGACGAGATGAGACGAAATTCTTCATACTTTTGTGGAAATGTTTGTCAAGCTGCCAGCGCCAAGCCAACATTGCCACGATAGCCACTTCGACGAATCGGGGCGTATTTGTCATAACGCATATAATTTCAAGAGCTCCTCTCAAGTGGGACCGTCGAAAGAAGCAGAGAGCATACATATGCAGATGCCGAGTAAAATGCTAAATACACACAAGCCAGCAAAATGCTGATGATAATGCAAATGAAATTATTTTTACAACATTTACTCTCAAGCGGGCATGTATATGTATATGTATGTATCACCCTAGCTCTGTCCACTCGCTATATAAATCATCATTTGCCTGCTGCAGCTTTCCCCCTGGTGAGCACCCACACACATGTAATGTGCCAGGACACCACATTAATGTCCTGCTGAAAGAGGCGTGAGGATATGAGCTGTGTGCGGTGGGTCCCTAAAAACATGGCATTGCTTAGTGGGCGTGAAGTCCTAGCTTTTGGACTCTATGAGAAGCGCAGAGAAGACTTTAAGTGCAGAAAAGAGATTTTTTGTATTCCTGCATAAAAACTAACTTTATATTCTACTTTACTCTACACTTTACTATATGGAACTCAGATAAGGTCTCCGTGTGACAAATGCTCTTTGTCGGTTGATATACTCCACATGGGATATGTCGTCGTGGGTTTCTCATAACAAACAATGTCAAATGGGCAGCGAGCTCGACCTGAGGGACCTGTGGAAAGTGGCAGCAAAACTAATAATGCGACCCAGGGCGGGGCCAAAGCTCCTGGTAATGCCATTTGGGCCTTGTCCATCTACTCGTACATATGGTCCGCTCATAAGTCATTCGAAAGAGCAAAAACAAATGCTCCGTCAATTGTCGGCCTGCCGCAAATGCTATAAAGCTGACAAATGTCGAACGGGCGCACAGATAGATAGATAGATATTCGCATGGGTTGGGGGATACAAACACGGATCGCAGGTACTCATAAAACTGTCCAAATGTCAATATCCCAGAGACCCACGTTCCCAAAAACGAAAAAAAAATACTTTTCGAGCCGCGTTCGCTTTGATTTCGGTTGGCTGAATGATGAGGGCAGGGGAAAGGGGGTGATGAGCCTGGGCAGGACGAGGAGCCAGGACTTATTTGTTGCTGTCTGGAAAACACCTTGGCCAAGCAATTTCAATTTTACCCACAGCCGACAACAAGAAAATGAACATGTCAACGGCACACGTCGGATATGGACTTGGATTTGGCTTTAGTTTTGGTTTTGCCATTGGGATTGTGCGTGCACTGCAAAAAATTGCATATAAGTTGCAATCAACAGAATAATAGCTAACAACTAATTCAAAGTAATTATGTTATTTAGTATACATTTTTAATAGATTTTTAGACGAACTGAAATGTTATAAGAAAAATGTTGTATATTTCCTGTTACAAGACTTCACTTCAAAGATACGGAATTTACATCTACTTTATATAGACACAATCTTTTTCGTTTTTTTTCTCTGTGTACATTTTTGTGGCTCGGTTAACCTGTCGGCTCTGCTCGGCTGCCCCGATTCGCTGCGCTTCGATTCCATTCGATTCGGTTTCGGGGGGAGGTTCGGCGTTTTTTTGGCAACTTTGTAAATATTACAAAATTTAGGTGTCTCGCTTGGTGAGTGCGCCAATGAAATATTTATGCTCACACACACACCGATGCGGCGTATCTGTGTGCGAGTGTCTCTGTTTGTGTTTGTTTTTGCACGAGCGTCGCCCGTTTTGTGCAAATATAAACCGACCACAGTCAAAAGGGGGTTATGGGGGTTTTCAGGGGGGAGCAGGCTTTCAGGGGGCTGGCGAGCACTGACTGACTGGGCCTGCCAGTTGTCTGATAAACAGACAATTTGCCAAAGTGGATACGTGCATGGCGCGTATAATTTTGGGGCACACCTGAGCCCCCGTTCGGACCTCCTTTCGCATCAGGTCCCCCCAAGCTTTTGGCCTAGACCCCGAGTGGAGCAACAGGAGCAGTGGAGCCCCGCCCTCCGCGCTCCTCTGTGGCTGTATTTTGTGGTTGTGGACTTCAGCCTGATGAGTGTATCTATGTGTGCCAGGGATTGAGTGTGTGCTTAGTTGGTTAGTTTGGCTGATGAAGCGACATTGACAGGCCAAGTGACTTTCATACTAAGCGGCTTTAAATTTGCCCATCGAAGGCTGAGTTTAAATGGAGCTGAAGAGCTAAACCGACGCAATAATAAATGTTCAGCAAGGACTGTAATTACAATTTGTCTAAAAACATACATATTACAATTCATTTTCTGTAATTTATATACATTTACAAGCACTGTTTCCACAAACAAAACTTGGAAATGACTAGTTATTCGAAACCCTCCGTGCTTGAGTCACTGCCTGCCATTTCAATTTTAAGTTTGAAATTTGAAAATTCTCTGACGGCTGTATGCGTCAGTGCCGCCCACACAGCCGCTGGCCATATAGAAGAATCTCCGGCGTAACTTTTACGATTTTAATCGTGCAAATTTATGGCATTTTCCCGCACGATTTCCCCGTGGACGTCGAAGTGCCCGAAAACATGCATATATTCGGAAATAAATTAATGATGAAAACAAATGCCCAAAACGCACACAAAGCAGCGCCTATAAAACTAAACTTTGGCCAACAGTTGCGGGCCACAAAAAACACAGAAATATGCATATATATGTATATATCTTTATCTGCATGTTTCGATGGATATATGTAGTCGGCTAAAGTCAGCGCGAGTTCGGAACTCGGAGTGCCGCTCATAATTTTTGCAGTTGCAGCATAATAAATTTTAAGCCCAGTTCGGCCAACTAGGCATTTTCAGGGTAGTGAGTTATGGCCATGGCAAATCGATGTTGAGTTGAGTAATGGTTACTAACCGGTCTTGTTTTTCTCTGATTTTTTCCAGGTGAACGCCGGCAGCTTGTCCGAGCAGGCTGGCCTCCAGCCCGGCGATGCGGTGGTCAAGATCAATGACGTGGATGTCTTCAATCTGCGTCACAAGGATGCCCAGGACATTGTGGTGCGCTCCGGCAACAACTTTGTCATCACAGTGCAGCGGTAAGTAGATTGAACCATTTGCCAAAACAAACTGCTCAATATTATCGTAATTTTGCTTGTGATCCTTTAGCGGTGGCTCCACCTGGCGGCCGCATGTGACACCGACTGGCAATGTGCCGCAGCCCAACTCTCCGTATCTGCAGACGGTGACGAAGACCTCTCTGGCTCACAAACAACAGGACAGCCAGCACATCGGCTGTGGCTACAACAACGCGGCCCGTCCCTTCGTGAGTGTACTAATTTGCAATCACGCAGAGTATAGCCCCCTTCCCCTGCTCGCACCACATCATTTATAAAATTCATAAACTGGCAGCCCAAAGTTGGGAATGCGGAAAGTTTTAGTGGCCCAGCTGATGCCGACGTCCTGATGATGACCAATGATGTTGATAGTTAGTCCTTGACTGGCCGCACTCCACACCCCACACACGCCTCACACTTTGCGTTTATTTTGTTGTCTGTCTGTGGCTTTTCATATTCATTCATTTCATTTCCGGTTGTTGGGCTGGGATCTCTAACCCCTAACCCAAAAATCCCGTACACCCGTAGACCCGTTCACCCCGAATCCCGAATCCCGAATCCCGAACCCCCAAACGCTCAGTATGAGTTGACAACATTTGCATTTATACGATGTCTGTCTGTCTGACGCTCAGTTTGTTTGTGCGTAGTTTTGAAAAGTGTCAGAATGAGTAATGAATATGAGTGCTAGGATTATTTGCCTGGCAAGAATTAATGTGCAAAAGGTCTCTCTCACACACACATAGCCTCTCACACACCCACGCATCTGTATCTATGCCATGCCATGCATAGTAATGTCTCTTTTGGTGCGTCTGTGTGTGTGTGTGTGATATGCATACATTTACGTATATTTTATTTTTATGAATTTGTATAATAATAGCTGCAGCCAATGACAACGGACATGAAATTGATTTGGGATCATTTTATGTGCCAAGTTTCAGGAACAATATTATGGAAAGCATAGCAACCTAATTTGATTTAGGAGCATGTGAATGATCATAGTTGAAATGGTACGGAGATACTGCAAACACCAATGGCGTTAAAACATGGTGTTGTATTAAAGTTCCTTTTCACACACATATTTCAGTATTCAAGTTCCGAGGCAAACGGGTGCACAACTCAATCTGGCATAGAAATGTATTCCTACCAAAGACAATATGCTGATAATTGATTCTTTTATTTCGAATGCACCATTGATATTTTGAAATTTAATTAGTCAGGCTCTATTTCAGTTAGGTTCGCTTGGTGAGAAGTGCAGAGGAGGGCTCAAACATGAAGTACAATAACTTCCAATTACAATAAGTGCGTGGGCGGACTCCGCTTGTCTGTTCATTCATTTCACCAGTAACTTTGCTCATTTCACACTTTCTGAGCCTCATGTATTTCCTACAACTCACACATGTTTTTCAGTCCAACGGCGGCGATGGCGGCGTGAAGAGCATTGTCAATAAACAATACAACACCCCGGTTGGCATTTACAGCGATGAATCTATTGCGGAAACACTCTCGGCCCAGGCGGAGGTTTTGGCTGGCGGTGTGCTCGGGTAAGTTTTTCCGGGGAAAGTCTGGGCGAAAAGCTGGGCAAAAGGCAACAAACAATTGTCTGGGCCGCAGCCGTGACAGTGCAAAATATCAGGAAAAGTTTTACTTAAAAGTGTTCTTTCCCTGCTCTGCTTTGCGCCGAACCGCTGAAGAAGACGAAAAAAAATACAGACACAACAAATTTAGCAGACTGAGAAAGCAGAAAGCAGAGCGAGCGTGCGAGGAACCGCAGGCCGGTGGAAATGGAGAGTGCAATTTGGCAAATGATAGCCGTTGCTGCAGAAGTCGGGCCAAGTGCTTCGGCTTGTGCCAGTTGTCGACTTTTGCGGGCCAAAACGCACGCGTGGGACCGTGGCCCGCGCCTTTAGCGCTTAATTTCTTTGGGGGATTGCTGGCCAACGCGGCGGATGCGTAACAATCTTGTTGCCGGCACTCACTCACTTAGTGGAGCATACTTTCGGGCTGCGCTGTGTGCATGCCTGAAAGTATGCTACACGCTGAGCTCAAGGGCTCTTGGTTTCATTCACTCCTGCGTTTCGTGTTTTTATCCCAATCGTTAAGCTCACTTTGCTTGCTCTGAGATTCTGGTCTTTTTTGTTCATGTTCCAAGTGTTTTCGTACAGCATCCTGAGCATTCTTAGTAGAAGTTTAATAAATTTCCTCTGCTTTCAGCGTCAACTTCAAGAAGAACGAGAAGGAATACCAGGGCGATCGCTCCGAGGTGCTGAAGTTCCTGCGCGAGGAGGAGACCGGCCAGTCCACTCCAGGTAATGACGCCAACTATGAGCTGGCCCGCCTGCTGCTCATCCTGAACGACGGTGCCAATCCGTTCGTGAGCGATGTGTGGGGCGATTAGCAGGGAGGGCGAGGTGGGCGGGCAGTCTGCCAGATGCTAGCCAATGATTTTTTTAAAACGCCCAGCAGGGACCTTGAAATGGGTGATATTACGAGACACGAATCCAATGTAACTAAATTGTTCTGTTTTTTTGTCGTTTAACCCATCAGACCAGCAGAAGGAGATGGACTTTCGTTTTCTCTATGTGAAGACACATTTCTAGTGCCCACACACAGTCATGTCTATAAATATATAAATATTTATATTAACCAACAATTTCAAAGTCACCTGCACGGATTAAGTCGTAGATAATAAAGTATTATTTTTAGTGAGGAACAATAGGTTTTGTATGGGCAGTCCCTATGTAGTTGATCAATAGCAGGGGTCATGTAGTTTAGTTATCTGATTAGTTTCGATTAAAGCATGAGCTCTAATTTTGTGTCTTGCCAGCTGATTTCTGTCTTCCATTGACTGCTAAAGAAAACCCAAAGACACACCCATTGCAAATCTAACTTCTTTCTATCTTTCTGTCTAACTCATGTTTGTATTTAAACTGTTTTCCATACGCACCAATACAAACAACTATCGTCAACATGGCCAACACCAACACACACATCATCAACAGCATTCGGCAATAGCCACTACGAGCATGATGCACCACAGCAAGTGCAACAACAGCAACAGCCACAACAGCAATACAACCAACACCAGCAACACTATCACCAGCAACAACAACAACAGCAATCGAGCACTACTCGCCATGTCAGCGCCCCCGTGAACTCCCCCAAGCCCCCGAGCACCGGCGGACTCCCAACTGGCCAGAACATTTGCACCGAATGCGAGCGCCTCATTACGTAAGTGCCTCCGATTGGATATCACTACCTTGTGAAAAGAATACGGGGTATTAACCAGGACTGATGTGGTGATAAATGGTCGTATTCCAAGATCTAACAGATCTTTCGTAGAAGGAATTCTTTCAAGATTTCACCTTATTGGACCGATTTATCATAATACCCTCTCTTTTGTGTGTGTGTGTGTGTGTGTAACTAGCATTTGTGTATGCACATTGACTAACAGCAAGCAAAACAGCGATGCTATTGCATTATTAACTGATTTCCAGCAATTAGTGGGGTGCCTAGAGGGTTCGGTTTCCTGGAGCAGACTTTAGGCAGGTTGTTGCACATGATTAAACCAAATAACTCACTGAGCTTTTCCGCTTCAATCGAAATAATGATGCCCGGCTGATTGCGTAGAACCACACAGTCCCGCCAACTTTTACTGGACACAGAGCCACGCAATCGGCGGCAACGAGCGACGCACTCCATTGAACCACCAGCAGCCTCAGCAGGATGAGCGGATTGGTGTACCATTGCAGCCAAATTCACTGGCGCCGGAGGCGTCACACAGGCCCAGCTTGCCGGTGGCCCCGAAGGATAACGAGGAGCAGGCCAGACAGGATCAGCAGGAGCAGCCCGATCCGCGCATCATTGTGCTGCCCATCTGCCCCGGCCTCCAGGGGCCCGAGTACAAGGCCGAAATGGAGGCGGCAGAGGCGGCACTTGCCACCGACCAGGATGGACGACCACGTCCATTGGCCGCCAGCGGACATCCGGCCTGCCAGCTGTGCGGCGTGGGCATTGTGTAAGGATATGCGTTGTTCGCCGTTCAATGATAATTCATGCGTCTGCTGTTGCAAATCCAACCCCGCATCCCCACCCCGTGTGTCTGCACTTTAATTCGCATTTATTACACGAACTCACGGCGGCGAAGTCAATTGTTTGCCATTCACGCCATATACCCAAACAACACCTGGGCTCCAGCCTCAGTTGCAGCTTCAGCTCCCGCAGCAGCCAGGAATAAAGCTCATGTTCCAGACCAGATCCATGGGAACCATCATTTGTATTAATTTGTATGCCAATTTAATTGGCTCGCCGTTCGGGAGCTTAACTCAATAATGCATTATAGCTTTTTACATATTTCTCGCATTACCTGCAACACGGCTAACTGATTGCCTTTGGGGACTGTTGCGATGTACACACACAAATGCACAGAGAACTCTATCAGTAGTAATCCAGTTATCAAGTGCTTTTCGATCAATCATCGAGTTCAGTGTCTGCATTTGAGGGGCTCTTGTATGGGATTGATGTGAAAAAATTAAGTAGTCAAACTATCAGTAACAATAGTAACTATCTTCATGGCGATAATACTTGACATGAGTGAAAGGATACCTTTTTTTTTCTTGATAAATAAAACGAATCATTGTGTGTATTTTCATTGGAGATAAGACTATCATTGACCCATGAAGAGCTTCTCGAACCCACATCATTCTGAAACTCGCGCTAATAATCCCAATTTTTTCACACCAATTTTTTTTTAGTGGCGTTTTCGTGCGCATCAAGGATAAGAACCTGCACGTGGAGTGCTTCAAGTGTGCCACGTGTGGCACCTCGCTGAAGAACCAGGGCTACTACAACTTCAACAACAAGCTCTACTGCGACATCCACGCCAAACAGGCCGCCATCAACAATCCCCCCACCGGCACCGAGGGCTACGTCCCCGTTCCCATCAAGCCGTAAGTGATCGGAGTTATGCCCAATATTTTATCAGATTTTTTGTGGCATGCGCCTTTACACGGCCAATTGGTCGGTGGCGGGATAGGTGAAGTGGGCGGGGCGGGTAGAAGGTCCTGGGCTCACATGAAAATGAAATATAAATAAATTCAGCGTATTCGCATATGCCAAAATACAACTGACATGACGGCGACGAAAAATCGCCCATGCTCAACAGAGAGTATTTACAATGGGAAATACTCTTTTACGAGATATTTTGGATTGAAAGATGTAAATAGTATAGTTGGTATTAAAACATTCCTATATTTTCCTAACGTCTTGGATCTTTAAGGGGGCATAATATAGATAATGATCTAGTTTACATTAGTTGCACATCCATAGATAAATACTTGGTAGACTTATAGTTAGTTTTTCATTAGAACTTCCATTAGATTTTCAAGGCTGAAGACCCTTACAAAGTTCTATGGGTACGAAGGGTATTAGCTCTTCGGTTTCAACTATCCAAGCGTTTTCATTGCCTTTTTTTATTTTTGGCCAATCGCCGCTTTTGGAAATGAAAGAGGCGACACTGATTGCTCTGCTGACGTGTCATCGGCTGTGCCGCAAATTTTTAATAAATGAATTGGCAACATATGTGTGTGCCGCATACTTTGCATGCCAACTAAAACGACGGCAAAAGAGTTGGGAAATCGCTTTCCCCACTTTCCCAGCAATCGATTGGGGTTGTAGGTTGTAATATGAACACACATATATAGCATATGTGGGAAAAACGCCTGAGGAGGGTGTGCGATATTGCTGGTGTGTCAAAAATGCACAAACGACCAGTGACAGTTGCAATTTGCATTTGGCATTTGGAATTTGTTTCGGGTGGTTTTTGGTGGTTGTTTGCTTAATTTAAAACAATGTCGTTGGCCAAACCAAATTAAAGGTCTAGGCACTAGGGGGCCAATTAGGCGAGTGGCTGTTGACAGCCAATTACCGCTGGCAAATCTGATTTATGTGGCACTTGTCTAAGATATATTCTAACTTTTCTATTATTTTCCATTGCTCTCGTGCAGCAACACCAAGCTGAGTGCCTCCACCATCTCGTCGGCCTTGAACTCGCACGGATACGGTGGCAACTCGAACGGCTACTCCAATGGAAACTCCACCCCTGCTCCGGCACCGGTAAGTACCGATTCCGCCAGGTGGCATCAGAAGTCCCACCTGTCAGGTGTTAAGTGTTCCCTGCCGTGGCTAAAACAATGTCAGACACTCACCGGAAAACACAGTTGTATCGAGATAGAGACACAGCCAAACACACAATCAGAAGGCAAGAGCACGGGGTCGAAGGAAAATATTCAGAGGGTATTCCCCAACCCCCAACCCCAAAACCCCCTTCCACCTGAATCTCCTTTTGCAACATTCAATTCTATCATATTGCTAGGAAAAATGTTTGCTTAAACTCAGCACATTTCGCCGGAAGCGCCAGCATCCGACATATGCTAAAATGTTAAAAATCATCTGCAGAACGGAGGGGGCGGCAGAGAAAAATGCAATATAATGCAAAAAGTTTTTACCAGCAAAGAAGTTCAAGCATCTCGTGCAATTTTATCAAGAAACGCTTCTTGTTTACTGTTTTCTTTGGCTGCCGTTCCGCACTTTTCCACTTTTCTACTTTCCTGCCCACAAAGCGATCAAATGAAAACGCAAAAGTTGTATGCATTTGCTGGCAGAGAGCAAAACTATGTGTAGTTATTTCGGTAATTTATATTAAAACATCAAAAGCATAATTTGCACATGCCTTATCAACTGTTGTTCTCAAGTATTATTGATCAAATGGTTAATTCATTTAAACTGATTCGACACGTTGTCATGCCATTTTCCTTGTTTATCTGTGTGTTTGTCTGTGTTTCCATTTAGTTTCTCTGTATTTTTGCGTGAGTTCTCTGCTTGCCTTGCATGGATTTTGTGTTTATGTTTGTTGGATCGACCTACGGCTGATTGGGTGAGCAGATCAAGGGCTTGGAAATCGGGATGGGTGTGTTTTCATTGAGAGATTGAAGACTTCCCCCTTGGCACGGACTGTCGAATCAATCCGATCGACATGGCCAGATTGATTGCGCGGCGGTATAAATAGTGTACTATTTTTCTGTTTTTGCCGCGGCCAGCGCATTTCGCGAAAATGTGCAATGGCTGCTAGAAGCTAAATATATATGCCAAGCGCTGCTTTTTACTCATTCGTTCGCGGCTATTTATTTTATTTTTTGCCTTTTGGCCATCTATAAAAAACACATAGCTGCAGCGCGTTGGCAGCTTTTTGGCCGCCGTGGCCGCAGTTTCTTTGCGCCCTGTGCTCAGTGCGCATCTCGTTCCCAGCAACGGAGTCTGTGTGCGTGTCCGTGTCCGTGTCCGCGAAGTGTCCGTAACTGTGTCCGCAGCGAGCGGACAACGGAGAAGGGATCGCGGTGCCCACGGAAAGTGTCCAGAAATCGGTTTGCGTACAGCACTCCAACGATCGACGATTAGCGAATCAAGTGAAACGACTCTATTTCAGTGACTTCAGCAGAAGAACACACTTCTAGCGAATCGGATTTGCAAAGGTTGCATAATCACCCGAGTGGATTAACCAAGGAATATGGCTCTTTATTTTCAGCATTCCTCTATGGGAGTGATGCTTTTATTTAGCCCGCCCATTGACCTTGACCTATTAGCCATTTTTAGAACACCAATACAACCAAAAACACACACACAGAATAAAGTATACGCACTGGGGTTTTAGTTCATCAGCCGTAGGTTGTGCTCCACTTGCAACGCTCGCGCATTTTAATTAACCGCCTTTGTTAACCCCCCGCCTGCCCGCATTAACCCATTTAGCCTGAGTCTGAGAGCAGCCAGGAGTTGCCCCTGCCACCGCCCCCCTCGCCCACTCAGCTGCTGCAGTACGAGGCGGAGCAGCAGCAGCATCAGCAAGTCCTCCCGGAGCCACACATGTCCACCATCCAGCCGCCACAGCAGCAGCAGAAGCTGGAGCACACTCGCACCCACAGCAGCCTGTCATCCATTTCCAGTGGCTCTTCCTCCTCCGGAGTGGGCGGCAGCGGCAGTGGGAGTGGCAGCGGTAGCGGCGTGGGCCAGAGCCAGCAGAGTTACTCCTCAACTCTGTCCCTGGATCGCTTCGGTTCGCCCCTGCACTCGCGCCAGACATCCGGCTCCTCCACGTCACTGGAGGTGGCATTGGCTGCTTCTGGCGCTGGCCAGGGTGATAATTACATCATGACGCCGCCCTCCCCGCCGCCACCACCTCCTCCGCAGGCTCAGTCCGTGACGAATTACAGGCTGCAGGCTGCACAGAACGAGAACGACATGAATACGCAGAACAAGAGCCCCAATGCGTACAACCAGCTGCTGAAAGAGTACTCCAACAAGCTGCAGCAGCAACACCACCACAACACCACACAGCACACGACAGCGACAACAGCACCCTCACTGAAACACAACAACACGGCCAAGCCATTTGCAGTGGCGGCAACAAGCACACCCCAACAACACCTGCCACACCAACAACACCAGCAACAGCCGCTTGTGGCAGCGCTAACGGCGACACTTGCTAATCAATTGAAATTTAACCCACATCAGGTTGCAAGCTCTCAAGCAACAGCAACAGTAGCAACGGTAGCACCATCCGCTGCAACAGCAGCAACTGCAGCAGCAACACCCCAAGCAGCAACAGCAACAGATAGCCCAGCTGCAACAGCATCATCATCAGACAATATGTCGGCCTACGTGGCAGATGAGCCCTCTTCGATTTATGGCCAAATTAGCGCCGATTCGGTGGCCTTTGCCCCACCACCACCACAGCCACCCACAGCCGGCGGTGGCGATCAGCCCTTTGAGTACGTCACGCTCACCGGCAACGTCATCCGCAGCGTGCATCCTCCCGGAAAGGGGGCGTGCCCAAGCTACAAGGTAAACCATCCCACTCCGCCCCCCAATATGGACACAAGGTCGAGGTCAATGAGCAACAGGGAGGAGTTCGATTTAAATGGGCACTTGGAACGAGATAACTTCGTTAACCCAAAATCAATGCAGCATTTAAAATTGTATAACAAAATCTCGTACTTTAGGCATCAATTTATAAATGTAAAAATTAGACCACATTTGTAGCATTTTTTTTATCAAAAATATGTAGTGACAACCCTGCTGCTCACTGACCTTGCCCCAATTGAATGACCATCGACTAGTCCAAAACGTAAGTACTTCGCACTCTGCTCCGCTCAGCTCGCGCCGCAGCTCGCTCAGATCAGGCCCAAAAAAACTAATCGACCCGTGTTAAGTGTTGTAATGTGTTAGCCCCGAATGAAATCGAAGTTAGTGTCTTTCAAAGAGAGCCCCACTAATAGCCCACTTCCAATTTTTCCCGTCCAAAGGTGAACCAGGGCTATGCTCGTCCGTTCGGTGCCGCCGCTCCCAAGTCGCCGGTGTCGTATCCGCCGCAGCAGCAACAGCAGTCGCCGCGTCCCGCTCCCGGTGGCCAAAACCCGTACGCCACCCTGCCCCGCAGCAATGTGGGCCAACAAGGTAAGGATGATGATGACGACGGCTGTCTGTCAGAAGGTGAATGGGTCTAGTCGCTTAAGCCAATTGGGATTTTGTACCATATCTTTGTACCATATACCGACCACCTGATATAGCCCGCTATTTAGTTCCTTTTGTTGTTAGCCTGAGAATATATGAGTGATAGACGAGGCAGTCGATCGATTGTTGTATAGTATTAACCGGATTTCTGTTTTGTAACAAAAATGAGTTTTATATATATATATATCTAAATACGTTTGTTTATCGAAATAAATTGCACATGACTTAACCGTAAAGCCGTGGACCAAAACGAAAAGAACTAACCAACAACAGTCCTCAGATGATCGAAATTATCGAGATGCTTGTGGCAAAATTTACTAAAACCATTTTCTGCTCGTTATACCCCGCCCACGTCAGCAACTAAATGAAAACTATTTGGCAAATGTGGCTGCATAAAACATTTAGCATAGCTTAGGTTACTCTACACCCTGCTCTAAGCATATATATATATATATATTGTGTGCTGCCCGTGTATATATACCGATTTCTCTGTGCTGTGTACATATGTAGGTCGTAATGTAAGGTACCAACAACAACAGCAGCAGCAATACAACAATCAACAGAAGCAGCAGTATAGGAACTCTTACCCCATGGGATCTAATTATAGCACCCCGAGTCAGTCCCCCTACATCACCTCCAACACCAACAACTATAGCAGCAGCAACAGCTACAATAACAACAACTATAGCACCTACAACAATAATAATGTGTACCGAGGTAAAAATGCAGCCGAAATGCAACATGCAAATCGCATTGCCTCGCAGCCAAAAGTTCTAGTTTGAAATTCACTGCCGTAGATTAACTCACTTGTTGAGTACTCGTACCCGTACGATATCATCCGAAAGTTTCTGCTTTAAAGAGTTCTGCCATATCACATGCCCGCATAAAGCCCATATAAGCCCATTCAGGTTGAAGCACACAAATGAATTTCATTAGCAGGATCGATTATACGACATCTCAACCAACGACCGAATGCATTAATAATGGAAACATTTTGTTGACAAACTCAATCAATAGGTGGGGCAGCATTTTAAAATGTGTTTATCATTATTATGGGGCCCAGACGGGAAATTAAAACTGACAATGGCCGATGTAACCGCGGGTCGGAAAATGTCGGTGGGGCGGGGCGGGGGCGGTGCTATCGGCGGTTTCAATGCCAATGCGATTGCCATCTTCCACTTCCGTGTGCCAGTCGAAAGTGCTGAGAGGCGAACTGCGAATGCAGATGCGAAATCGAAGGGAAGGGGGGTAAACGCGGGTGCAGCTGTGTGGAGAAACCCAACCCAACACAACCCAACCCAACAAAACCCCAAACCAACCAAACCAAACCGATCCGAAAAACCAAACCAAATGAAAGCAAACCAAAGCGATACGCTGCGTATACGTAACGCGTTGCCATTGCAACGAAACGGGACCCATTCATGTTCACAGAAATAAATGATATAAAATGTATTTGGTTGCCGCTGCAATTCCTGCCTCAGCCTGCGTGGCTGTTGCCATTGTGGTCGCCTCCTCCGCTCCTTTTCAACAGGATAGGGCTTTAAATGCAGCGCAAATATCCCAGCGAAATGAAGAAGGTCGCACACAGTGGGTGGTAAAAGTAAATGGCCAAAAAGTCAAACTAAGGCTGGGAGATCATGGAAATCAATGCCAAATATTGGATTGAAGTATCATGAAGATTCTAAATATCAAAAAGTCAGTTTTGGGATATTCATTTTTACTGTCCAATTTTAAATTCCTACTTTTATATTGTGCGTTTGATTTTCTTGCTCACTGTGATTCTGCGGCTTTAACAAGAACACTTTGGGATCTCTCGTGGCAATTTCTGGTATTTTTTCTTCGCCAACTGCACATATGTATATCCTTGCAGCTCCGTGTTTGTCTGTTTGTTTGTTTGTTTATCAATTACCGCGCTGCCATGCTGGCTGTCATAACGGAAATGAATTAACAACAAATATGGCCGCGCCAGCAATCGCACTACCAATTTATGGGCCAATTTTTGCAGGGCCGCGCATTCGTTAAGCACTTAAAAATGCAATTAGCAAGGGACGCGAACTGCGAAGGCTCCCTCTGCACACATAAATCTTCATTTGGCCAGGAATCAATCTCCTAATCAAGGCGAAAATCACGCACAACCGCAGAAATCATTTGGGGTTTTCGGTTTAGGGTTTCGTTTGTCTGCTCCACGCCCAAAAAAATCGAGTGGCGGCATATGAGCAAATCCAGTTCCCAATTGCTTGGAAAGGGTGGGGCTAAGGAAAAAAAACCAGAAATGTGCTGGCAAACAAATGTTTGCCTTGCACAAATGCCAGCACGCAGCACAGGCATCTTTTCCCACACGGAGCGGGAAATGTAAACGAAAGCAGATAAATTACCAGCCATTATTATACGAACAAGCATCCGCCTCAGTTTCACCCAGGAATTTTCCGGACTTTTCTTGGCGAGAGCGGCCGCATATTGAAGCGTGCCAAGGGGCCATACATCAAATGGTTGGCATTCGTCAGTGCGAGGATTTATCGAGGGCACTTTCACCATCTAATTTCTGTGATCGGGCGGAACTATTGTCCCGGGCCGGGCCCCCATTAGCCATTATCCCACGAATAACTTTTGTTTTGGTTTCTGATTCTTTTAGGTTACGGTTACCCCTACACGTATTAGAATATCCCCCAATGCCACACCCACAAACACACTCAGCCGCAAATGAAAGGGCGTGCAAAGTTGGCGAAATACTGGAAATTCTACGAAATACCTAAATATTAAAACCTTAAATTGATTGGAATACTATGAGTTTTAAGCAATAAACTGCCAATCTATACTTCAAACTACAACCCTCATGAAGATCTTTATAAGAACCATAGTATAAATGCTTCGTGCCTAACCGCATACCGCTTAAAGCGCTCTAAGATATATGGTATATTCTCAGATACATATCTGTGTCTATATACATAAGTACTAATCGAACTGTGTCCCCTGCTATTCTAAGAAATTTCCTTTCTTGCACAACTTTGCATGCCTTTTGTCTAAAAAACAAAAAAAAAAAAAAGAAAACAATAGAATGGGGGTGAAAACAGGGCCAAAAATAATAAACATAAAGAAGAACTTTTGCCTCTTATTATGGCCGAAAAACTTTCTGTTGCTGCTGCCAACATTTTTGATATGACAAAATATTTGCGGCAATAATTTCGTTTCGTTGGCCTGTTTGTTTTCCGTTTTGTTTCTGCCACAGAAACGGTCCTTTGTCCTCGTGTTGGTCGTGTGTTTCTGCCATTTTCAATTTCTGCGAAATTACAGCCAATACCGAATTATGCATAATAAAATCCAATGACTACCTGTCGACGCCATTTTCCCAATGCTGAGCTGGGGCGCCTCCATTTGTTGTTGTATATTTTCGTTTTTTTTTTTTCTTTCTTTTTTTGAGGGGGGAGTCAGACGTGGTCCCATAAAAAATGGAAGTAAATATGCGTGCCTAGCGCGGCGAATTTCCCCGCTCCCTGTGTGTATGCGCGTGTGTTTATTGTTGCTCGCCATGAAAATGGCTCTGAAAATAAGAAATAAAAAATTTATTTGCCCCGGCTTGGTGGGAGGGGGGTGGGGGGTCATAAAGCGACTATTGTTGAATCGCATTTAATATTTTCCCTCTTTATACGGCCAGCGATACACCGTTGTTTGTTTGTCTGTCAACAAATTGCAATGGGGTGTGTGGGGTTGGGCGTGAAACTTTTCCGATCCACTCATTGCTTCGCTTCGATTGAGTTGCCTGACTTAACCGTCTTCCTGCTCGACTCTGCGTGCCCTCAACTTGACCATCCATACACCACTTGAGACACTCGAACCACTCCAGGGACCATTACCCACACTAAACACCACAAGCTGAATCACGACTGAGTTGCTTTAGTTTTTTGCCGCCAATTGCCTTGTAGTTTTTAGAACAAGTTGTGTATATAGTCTTAAATCGCCTTCGAATCCGCTGCCGCTGTCAACGTTGCACCACCACTACTGATCCGAACCACCGAACCACTGACCACTGATCCAACTGATCCAACACCAACGCTCTGCCGCTTTCTCAGTGCCAAGGACTAACAAGCGCTTGTCTTTTGTTTCTTTCTGCTCTTATATTTGCCCTGTCCGCCAAATAAAAACAAACAAACCAAACTAACCATGCTCCCTGAAACACACAAATGTACCTGCCCCCAAAAACACTTGACCCCTGCTGTCTGACCCTTCCATCGGAAAGGTGGAGGGGCTGTGGAGGAACTGCAGCCGGAATTCGAGGAGGAGGATTGCTATGAGATGGACATCGAAGTGGCCCTGGCCGCAAGTCGTCAATCGCAGCGTGGCTCTAGTTTCACCTGGCCACCGCCGCAGGATGATAGCCACTTGGCGCCCACCGCGGCGCCACTCTATATCCCCCCACCGGAGACGCAACATGTGGTGGTTTCGAATCCGGTGCAGCAAGTGCCTCCATTGCCACCTGGAGGTGCAACTGCTCGACTAGATCCGCAACCTGAAGTTGGAACCTCGGCCAATGGAGCTCCGCAGTGGCAGAGTTACTCCGCACCACAACTAACAACCGCGAGTGCCCACCAATTGGCGGAACAGGAGTCTAGCTCGGATAGCTATACATCCACCTCGACCACCACGACCACCACTTCGGAGGAGTATCAGCGAATGTACGCAGCCCAGGTGCAGGCCTATCAAATGCAGGAGCAATCTGGCTCAGAGTTCGATTACCAGGTGGATTACGGCAGCACCCAGGATTCTATACAGGACTATCCGTCCGGCAGGAGAAGTGCCCAAGAGTGCGTGGACTCCCTAGCTGTGCCCCTGAGCACCTACAAGCTGGTCGATATGGTAAGGGAGGTTACACCCAGTCCCGTGACCACGCCCACTCAAACTCCTGCTCCTGCTGCTCCCACGACCCGTCGCGTTGTGTTCAACGATGAGCCCGAGATCAAGGAGTTACCCCAACTACCCGTGGAACTGGAGACCATACCGGAAGCCTCCGAAGCTGTAGAAGATCGCGAGGGTCTTGTGATCGAACAGCGATGCCAGATCCTGGAGAGCGAACGCAAGTTCCAGCCCACACCCGAGATTAAGATTGAGATTGCCCCAGTGCGCCAAATACCTCCGACCAAGATTCCCAACCCAATGCCCAAGGAGTGGATTAATCCCATGATTCGAGTCTTGACCACAGCCCCGGAAGTTCCCTTCCACCTGGTGGAGTGTCCTTTTCCCCGGCCTTGTGGTGATGATTTTGAAGCGGAGGCAGCCGCCGCCGAAGCTGCCAAAGCTCAAGAGGTTCCGGAACCTCTTCCTCCACAAGTTTCTGCTGCTCCACCGGCAACAGTTCCCGTTGAGCCATCACCTGCTCCCTTGAAGGAATCTCCTCCCCGGGGATCCCGACTCAGCCAAGCTATGGTTACTGCTCCCGAGTTCGAGCTCAAGTTCGCCCCTCCCGCTGACCAGGGCATCCCACTTCCAGAGGAGACCAAGCCCTATATGCCACCACCCATTGACACGAAGCCCTATTTGAGGGAGGATTACCGACCCAAATCACCATTTGTGAGTGCTCTAACCACCGCTCCCGATCGTCCCTTTGAAGGTCACTTCGATAAAGATGTGCCCATCCACATGATTGACCTGCCCACCCCCAAAGAGCACCTGAACATGTGTGATGCCCTATGCACCGCCCCAGAACGTGGTTACACTCCCCTGAATCCCGAGAATGCTATGCATCGCGTAGACGAGGAGCAAAAGCAACAGGAACTCAAGAAGCGTGAATTTCAGGTGCTGGATCACGAGGAAGAGCTGGGAATCCGACCGGAGCCTCCTCAGTCCGTGGAATACTACGAAACGCGGAGAGATCAACCACGGAAATCCTCCGCCTTTGCGGCTATGCAAGCATTCCAGCCATCCCGTGAACCCTTGTCCTCGAACACGGCTTCTAATGCTGGAAGTGTGGCCGACACCCCAAGAGCCTCGATTGTGTCTGCCTTGAAGGAGGAAACCGATCTGGAGTACCAGAAGTACCTAAAGGCTCAGCAGCGCAACCAGAAAAGATTGGACTACTTCCACCAGAAAGAGGAAGAGCTCTCGGGTCTGCAGGGGCAGCAGCTAACCCAACTTCAGAGGGAGCTCTCCAACCAGCAACAGAGTCTCCTGAGCCAACAGCAGCTGCAGCAATCAAAGTTGTTGCAACTGCAGCAGTGCGTCCAGAGCCAAGAGTTGAAGCAACAGATGCAGCATCTCACCCAGAAGTCACAACAGCAACCTCCTCAAGCTAATCAACAGCAGCAACAACAGCAACAGCAACGGGGTACCCAACAGCAGCAACACTCCCAAGTAACCCAAAGAACCCAACAGCAACAGCAACAAGTGTCCCAACAAGTAACCCAACAGCAACAACAAGAACACTCTCTGCTATCGCAAACCACACTCGCTGAGACCCAAACCCTTCAGGCCAATGCCCAGTCTCAGAGTTCCGCTTCCTACAGCTCCAAAGCGACTGCTTGCTCTAACTCCTCTTCCACAGTCCCACCTGCCAACACCTCTACCGCTTTCGCACCTGCTCCAGCTCCAGCTCCCACCAGCATACCTGTCCGCCCATCAGCTATCGCTGTACAAAGTAGCTACTGCAGCCAGTTCGATGCCCACGAACTGATCGAGGAGACCGCCGAGGAGCTCGAGCACTCGGAGGTCCTGTTCCCGCCGCCTTCCCCGCTGAGCCACCTGACCAAACAGGGCAAAGCCGTACAGTCCGGCCTGCACAAGGCGGACAGCATCCCCAAGTACCAGCGCAACTGGACGGTGCTGCCCACCCAGAGTCCCATTCGCACTCCGGAACCGCAGGAGCTGCGCGAGAACGTACCGCTGGCATTCGTGGATGCTCCAAAAGCACCAGTTACTAGTGACTCTTCCACTGTACATAGACCCATTGCCCAGGTTGCTGCGCCGACAACTGTGGTTGCTCCTTCTCGGGAACGGGAGAAGGAACGGCGGCCCCAGCTGTCGGTGCCCATTATTGTTGAGGATCGATCGGGTCCAGTAACGATGGCTTTCCAACCGTTAGACGAACTGGTGCGACCGGATCAGGCCCTGACGCCCACCAGGCCGTACACCCCGTCGCTGACCAACAAGCCGGCTCCAATTGTGCCCTTCTATCAGACAGAGGAGAAGCTCGTCTTCGAGGAGTGCTCGGCCACCCATGCCAGGAACTACAACGAACTGAACGCCTCGCCTTTTCCAGACAGAACACGTTCTCCGGCTCCAGGACCACCGCCAAATCCGCTGAATGCCATTCGAGCACCGAGGATGAAGGAACCGGAAACCAAGTCCAATATTCTGTCCGTGTCTGGAGGTCCTCGCTTGCAGACGGGCTCCATAACCACTGGTCAGAGCTACCAGGGACAACTTTTGGCCCACTCCGAGCAGAGTTCCCAGTCGGCCAGTCAGAGCTATAACCAGCAACCGGAGAGGATTACGGAACAAAGGGTGGGCAACCTGAACATACAACAAAGGGAGCAGTCATCTCAGCTGCAGCAGCAAGCTCTATCGCAGACTCAGAGTCAGACACGCAGCCAGGTGGGAAATACCCAAATCGAAAGACGTCGTAAGGTCACCGAGGAGTTCGAACGCACCCAGAGTGCTAAAACTATTGAGATCCGAACTGGCTCCCAATCTGTCAGTCAATCGAAGGCCCAGTCACAGTCCATCAGCCAGGCCCAGACCCAGGCTCAATCCCAGTCCCAGAATCAGTCGGATACAGAACGTCGCTCTTCGTACGGCAAGACGGGATTCGTGGCCAGTCAGGCGAAGCGTCTTTCCTGCATGGAGGAAGAGATTAGCAGTCTGACCAGCCAATCGCAGGCTATTAGTGCCCGGGCCTCTGCTCTCGGAGAGGGCTGCTTTCCCAACCTGAGATCGCCCACCTTTGACTCGAAGTTTCCACTTAAGCCGGCTCCCGCGGAGTCTATAGTTCCGGGGTATGCAACTGTTCCGGCGGCCACAAAGATGCTAACGGCACCACCACCGGGTTTCCTGCAGCAGCAGCAGCAACAGCAGCAAAGGTCTGCCTTCTCGGGTTACCAAGCCACAACTTCATCGGTGCAGCAGAGCTCATTTGCGAGCAGCTCGAAAGCCACCACCTCATCGCTCTCATCCTCATCAGCATCTGCTTCAGCATCAGCATCCGTCGCGAGATCGTCGCAAAGTCTAACCCAAGCTTCTGCTATTACTACCACCACTAATAACCAGGCCACCACGGCCTACAGGAGCAGCAATGGCAGCATTACCAAGCCTAATCTGGCCTCGCGGCCATCCATCGCTTCCATCACAGCTCCAGGATCAGCAAATGCTCCCGCTCCATCGGCAGCTTCAACCAAAGCTACTGCTCCATTCAAAGCTCCGATTGTTCCAAAATCGGTGATAGCGAACGCCGTTAACGCCGCTGCTCCGCCTGCGCCCGCTGTCTTTCCGCCAGACCTGAGCGATCTGAACTTGAACTCTAATGTGGATAATTCCCCAGGTGCCGGAGGAAAGAGCGCTGGCGCCTTTGGAGCCACCTCGGCGCCCAAGAGGGGCAGGGGTATCCTGAATAAGGCAGCCGGACCCGGAGTGCGCATCCCACTGTGCAACAGCTGCAATGTGCAGATCAGGTGAACAGAGCATCCTAGAGTTTGTTGTGTTCAAAGTTTGATTCTAATGTTAACTGTAATGGTTGTTATTTATTTGCGCCCGTTGATGATTCTAATCTGCTTCCCAAAACCTTTAGATTGATCTTTGATATGCCACAGTTATATATCTTAAGTTTATTATATATATTATATATATATTATATATTATATATTATAATATATTTTGGGATCAGCTTCCTACTGATAAGCTTGATACCCGCCAGCCGTACTAATTGCCTGCCACCAATCTAACATATACGCTTTTTTGTGTTCTGTTTACCCCCATTTTGTTACAGTTCCCACAGGAGCTCAAAGTGCTACCAAGTCCACTAATCTGCATGCTAGTCCTCAAACTTTTGCCACCTTGCCACGCCCCCATCCTCAGGCAACTGACATATCCGCCCAGGAGCTGCAAAAGGATAACCAACTGGAATCGGACGCCACTTCCATGCTGGCTGAATCCGTTGGAAAGATAAATATGGGTGACAAAACCCAAGCATTTATGCAGGAAGCCGGAAAAATCATCACCAATATGCTGGAGGCACGACTTGCCAACAATGGTGGACAAAATGGTCCACTTTCCCATGCGGGTAGCACTTTAAGTCTGCGCAGCAATAGCAGCTCAAATCTCTCAAAGAGTCCAATGATCGTTCGCAAGCGCTTAGATCTCGATGACTTTAAGAACCTGGATCCCACACAGCCGGTTGCACTACAACCTGTTATAGCCGTACATTCCCAGAAGGATCTGACCACTGAGGTGGGAAATCAGAAGGCACAACCGCAAGCTCCTCGCTTGGAACAAACCCTACAGATGGAACTTCCAGCCCAGCATCCCATGGGCAAGATACTTGATCTCTGCGATGGTGGCAAGGCCATCGACGCACCCGAACCGGTGGCATTTAGGAACAATTTAAGACGCACTGGTGCCACGCATGCGGCTGATCGAAGATCCTACATAGAACCTAAGCAGGGTGCTACCAATGCCACCTCTGTAATCACTCAAAATGGTAATCAGAATGGCGGGCAAGCGGGAAATCAAAATGCCAGTCAGGGCAGCGCACCTACATACAGTGTTTCCGTTAAAGCCTTGGGACCTCACAGCGAAGATCAAACCACCATGTCGGAGGAGAACGAGAGGGCCGTAAGTCAGTTGCTCAAGGAGGGTAAGCGACCCGTTTGTTGTCAGTGCAACAAGGAGATCACCTCGTAAGTACAGCTTGCCATTTGTTCGTTCTTTTTGTTATTGTTTTATAAAATTTTGAATTTCCAAACTAATTTGTCGGTATCTCACATTCACAGAGGACCTTTCATTACGGCTTTGGGCCGCATCTGGTGCCCGGATCACTTCATCTGCGTGAATGGCAACTGTCGTCGTCCGCTGCAGGACATTGGATTCGTTGAGGAGAAGGGCGATCTGTACTGCGAGTACTGCTTCGAGAAGTACCTGGCGCCCACCTGCAGCAAGTGCGCTGGCAAAATCAAGGTGAGTGTTAAAGCTAAACTCTATTGGTTAATCCAACTAATAATGGTATGGCATAGGGTGACTGTTTGAATGCCATTGGCAAACACTTCCACCCGGAGTGCTTCACCTGCGGCCAGTGCGGCAAGGTCTTTGGCAACAGGCCCTTCTTCCTGGAGGATGGTAATGCGTACTGCGAGGCCGATTGGAACGAGTTGTTCACCACCAAGTGCTTCGCCTGCGGCTTCCCCGTGGAAGCTGGCGACAGATGGGTGGAGGCCCTGAACCACAACTACCATAGCCAATGCTTCAACTGCACGGTAAGTAGTCCTTTAATAAATTTCTTTTCATAACGATTATTAATATAAAATTGTTACTATTTAACAGTTCTGCAAACAGAACCTGGAGGGTCAGAGTTTCTACAACAAGGGCGGACGTCCCTTCTGCAAGAATCACGCGCGCTAAGCCGCAACTCAGATGATTTTGTTCGACTTCAGGGATCACGCACACTAACCAACACCAACTATCTATCAGAATCTTCGGATTACTTGGATACGGGAGCTTGCTCCCAACTCGTATCTAATGCTTATTATTGCAATTGTCAGAGTGAATAATGCGTAACTATTATTATTTCTATTTGTTTTTGAATTGTGCACACAAATGTTATCCTAATTTTAACTGATGATCGATTCGCTCTAAATCAAAACAGTAGCTGCAAACGACACGAAATCGAATTAGCTAGCAAATTATATGTCCCACACAACTATTATTTATTCAAACATCGTATCATAACCGAACTACCGAACCCCAGATAACTATGTATGTACTGTGGCCAGAGTTAATTTACTTAGTTGAGCCTGAAAACTGTTGATCAACCCGTAACCAAAAGCTAACAAATCGCGCGAGAGGATTTCCCAAACCGATTGGCAGCGTAGAATCGGGCTAATCAGAGATGTCAAACGAGGTTGTCAGCAGGCAGTTGCTTACTTAATTTCTAAATTTATGTTGTAAATTATCCATAATTCGATTGTAAATTGTAAATGATCAGCAAGTGAATAAATTTCGAAATCTTTTTCGCGTTTAAAAAATGAGTTCTTTTCTCTTGTGATGGTCGTAAACAGCAGTCATAATGTACTCGCCGTGTAATGTCATTATCGTTGGCAAGTTCCGGTTTGCTGCGCACACGAATTCCACAGGCTGCCTGAAAGTATGCAACAGTTTTTGTTTTCCGACCGTACGACCATCGCACACACACACTCATACTTACCGCCCACCGACACATGGGCACGCACTTCTACATCAATTTCATGCTTAACCAACTTTTGTTGGTTTCATTTGAGCCTGGTATTTTATTTTTTCGGCTCTCGGCCTAAGGTGTGTGAGTGAGTGGGTGATGGGCTGTGCTGTGCTGGGTGTTAATCGCTGGGACTCCGAATACCCCACTCCGAGAAACTCGGATTTTTACCCTGCTCTGAATACCAAACTTCAGAGGCCTGGCGATGGCAGCAAAATTCACGGTAGATTAAGCAGGATCAGGACGTGGAGGCATGTGCCACGCCCTTCGTGCGAGAAAGAAAAACAATTTGGGGTTTTGTGGCATTTTTCAACGATTTGTTGGGTTTTATTTCTCATGTTTAGTTTACGTTGCCTTGCACATTACGGTAAAGGACTTTAAGTTAGTTTTCGAGTGTGTGTTTGGATGTTGTGTGTGTGTATCTGTGTGCGTTGTACTCGTGCAGGACACGCGTACAATTAGTCGTAACTTACATATCATTAGGGGTAG
Source organism: Drosophila sechellia (assembly GCF_004382195.2). Taxonomy (NCBI): domain Eukaryota; kingdom Metazoa; phylum Arthropoda; class Insecta; order Diptera; family Drosophilidae; genus Drosophila; species Drosophila sechellia. The sequence continues at coordinate 11,835,985 of NC_045950.1, read as the reverse complement.
GTCTACCTATTTTGTTTTTGTGCGAAACGCATTCAGAAATCGAAATCGACATCGAAGTTCAGTATTCAGTTGGATATTCGTGGTTTCCGAAAGTGCGCGCCAAATTTGTCACCGTAGCGTTCCGTTGCGAGTTATGCATATCCCGAGGATATTCATACCTACATACACTATATACTTAGTATTTGCTCTTCGTTTCTGGCCTGGTTTATAGTTTAGTTGCTGGAAATGCGTTCGAAATTTCGTCGTATTTACAGTTCAATAGTCGTTGGCTGAGCTCAGAGTTTCTCATGTTCTAATTTTAACATTTCTTTCATTCGTTTTGGATACTTTAATACTTCAATGGGTAGGCGTATATGTATAATTGCAAGTATCTAGAATTCGTAATAACTACGCTGCGCATCTGCTTAATGCTTACAAAAATAAATTCAACACATTCAAGTACAACAAACATCTTACCAGCTAACGCCGCTTACAGATACAGGTTACAGATAGGGGTTACATTACATTCATTTAGGAGCAGCTTGAGTTCCGTACAAATAAATACCTTTGGGTTAACGAGTGTCTGAATCTGAAGTATCCAACCGTTCAGTTCGATCGCTACAGATGCGCCAATATATCGATCTGATCGAGTGCGCTGGCCTGGCCAGCTGGATTTTGCGTTTCAGTTTGCGTTTGGCTGTGGGTGCTTCCGGGTGACTGGGATATGGTCACAATGGTCACCAGATCTTTGCTTTTGCTCATCGCCGCCGCACCATTCGATGCTCCGGCCGTGGTACCATTGGATTCCCTTTCCGGTATACGATTGGATGACTCTATCTCCACGATGGCCGACGTAAGCAATGTGTTCGACTGCAGCGCCGTGTACTCCGGCAATTGCTCCACCACCGACGGCTCCGGCAACTGCAGATCCTCGTTGGCCAGCAGTCTACCGGACGGAGCCGTTTCGATGTTCCGCTCACTGCATACGAGACTGGCGGGCGTGGCATTCCTCGAGCGGTAGCTGGGCGGCAAACTGTACTCGGAGCCGCCCATGCTGCTGCTGATTGTTCCCCCGGCGCCGCCTCCTCCGCCCATTCCGGATCTCAGGGTGGTCAGTGGAGCCCTGGAAGTAAGTGAATCAAAGCATGAATTATTTACACATGAGCCAAAGTCAATCCGGTTCTGTTTGCCCTTCTCGGGTATAAGAAGATGGCAAATATGTTAACCAAATGCACAAATTTGCATCCATGAGATAGAGTCTCTTCAAAGGGGAATTTCTATGAGATTTGTCTATTCGAGTGCACTGGCCAATAATTTTAAATTATCTGTTATTCAATTTAAATAAAATATTATAAAGTTATATTAGTTAATGTATTTTGTTTACTTACTATAATTATTAGTTTTTTAAAGATACTTGTATACTTGTACGAATAACAATAACTAAACATTAAATTCAAAATTTCTTTTTAAAAATTTTGCACAGTGCAGCCAAACGTTGTCAGGCTTAAGTATGTATAGGATATATGACGACTCCGTTCCTTTTCAAACACATAAGCGTGTGTGTCTATTCTCTATATTCTCATCTTTGTCAATTTAAATAACAAAAGGCCGCTGTGGCAATTGTTGCCATGTGCATGGCGATAGGTAAAAAGATTTCAAGGGGAGGATTTTGAAAGGAGCTATTTTTAGGTGAGGGTTCGTCGGGGAACTAAACCCAAATCACAGACAATTCACACTTCAGTCGGCAGAGCACAAAAGTCAACACTCAAACGCTCATCTGCACATAATGGCCTGCCGAGTGCCCCAAAGGGGGCGTTTCTCTGTCTCTGTGGGCGTGGCTGGTTGATTTCTCAAAATTCGAGAAGCTGGCACAAATTGTATGGAGCAATTTGGAGTATGTAGAATTGCATTTAATTGTTCCGACAAAGACGCCGGGCGAACGGAAACAGCAAAATAAGTCATCGTCCAGGATTTGTCCTGGAATCGGGCCTATCTATATGTTGGCCTCCATTGTCTGGTCTGTGATGTGATGTGATGTGCTGTGCATAACAGGCAATTTTCGCAGCACTTTGGTCGGCTCTTTGTTGGTTTAATTGACTTGGCCACCAGCAAGGACAGTTTTCCGTCCTTGGAACGCAGGACATCTTCCCCTTTACCTCTTTCGCCCTTTTTGCCCCCTAACCTTCCATCTTTACGGGCTGCTTGTTATGCGGCTTGGCAGGCTCTTCAGATGTGCGCGCGTGTGTGTAAATATTTTGCAAAATTTCCCTGAATTCTTTGCCAGTTTTTCCCCCCGCCACCAACACTAACGTCATTTGAATACGCAACTCAGACACACACATTTACCCTGCCTGCCTGCCTTGAAGAATGCTGTGATTTCTTGCCACACACTTTGCATAAGTTTTGCTTTTTGACATACTTCCCCTGGCTGCTTCCTCTTCCTTCCGTTTCCGCTGACATTTTTGGCTAACCTAAGTGTGCGGGGAAGCCCCGAAATCAGATTTCCCTGTTGCCTTTCCATTTGCATTACACACATTATAAATATTCAAGTGTGCGAGTGAAGTAAGTTAATTTGACATAAATACGTTACGGTTTGAATGGCAATTTTCTAAAACGAGCTGCAAATAATATTTAAATTCCAAATTCAAGCTGTCTTTGTTCTCTCCTCCAGCAGTAATTTGTAGGCCATAAAAATCAACTTTTCTCATTAGCCCAACATTATGCGTTCCGGGCGATAATTATTCCAGCGCCACCCACTTTTCGGAAAAGTCCTTGTCATTTAAATGGCCTTGGCCTGAGTCATGTTTTTTGGAGGGCGAAACGCAATCAGATTGCTCATATATATTCAGGGTGGATTGCTTTATCTCTTCAATTAGTTGTCGAATCAATTGGAGAGTGTTTGCTGCCATCATCAGGCTATCTTTCGATTCAAATCTTCTGCTTAAATGGGAAAAATCGAAAATTACTCGAAAACTTCTACACCCGAAAAGCAATGTGTCAATGTTGACACCCTTGGAAACCGCACAAAAGCCAAACCGCCGAAGCAGAGTTACCCCAGATCCCAGATCTCCAATGCTCCCACATTCTACATCCCCAATTTTCCTTAACGCGCTCTCCACCTCCTTGGCAGTCTGGAAAACATTTTGCGGTTTGGCAGGCGCCAAACTTTGCAAATAACTCACGAATGGCGGAACGGAGTAGTCGAAACGGAGGCGGTCGGGCAGTAGTTGCAGGGAGGATTGCGCCGGAAACGGAAGTACTTACCTCAGCAGGCTGCCCGCATGAGATCGATAAGTGGGCGGCGGCGAATTTCCACGCACCACGCCATTCTGGCGATCGCGGTCCAACAGCAAAAGTCTGCGGGAGAGAAGCGGGAAGGATTCGGGTGAGTAGCTGTTGTAGTTGTGTGGCATGGCACGACAGGAAAAAGGCGGCCAGCCAAAGGGTTAAGGGTGTGATGGTGTGGATGTGGGCACTGACAATAGATACACTGACCACCAGAGAGGCTACCTACGTTTCCAAAAACAATTTTATCCTACAACTATTGTTTATAGTTGTCATTTACAACAAACAATAACTTAACAGAAAGTTTTCAATTATTGGTTGAAAAGTACAATTTTATATGACCAAGATTGTTCTTTTAATTTTATTACAGTGTTAAAGAGTGTTTTTGCTTTTGGAAAAAGTTTTAATAGTTCTCTGATTTTTTAAAGATATCGAAATATTTTCGATACGAATAGTATAGTCTCAGTGTAGCTACAAATCGCTCTGGTTGCTGCATAATTATGCATAATGCAATTAATTGCGCCAGGACATGCGAGTGGCGGACGAAAGCCGCAGGTCCGCCACCAACTGCTGTCCTTGCGTGTAATTTATGCACCAGCAGTTCTAGTAGTCCTGCTACTCCTGGTACTCATGACACTCCACTCAACTCACCTCAGCCGGTACTCCTGCATGCTGGCCTGGTACGAGGGCGGCGGTGGGCGGTGCTGGAACTCCGGATAGAGCAGTCCGTGCGGTGCTCCCCCACCGCGACTGCAGGGCCTCCGGCCACATCGTCCAAGGTCCACGCTGGTGCCCAGGCCGATTCCCAGGCAGCTCTGTCCGCCCGGCGCCGTCATCCGCCAGGCGGCGCCACTTACAGTCACCAAAACGACGCCAACTCCTGCAATGAAAGAGAAAAAATCCAAAATGAGAGGTGGAAACGGACTTAATTTTAGAGATAGAGTTCGGTTAACGCCCCTAAGTGCCCCCTCCCGATTATCCATTTAGCTGGAGCATTAATTAGCCCACTCCCAAGGGGGGCGTGGCACGCAATTACAGCTCCACTTAAAGCTCCAAATCCAGCCTAGGCCTAATCATGCCGGCCAGACTTTCACTTTTCCTCCTGCCGGCCAAACGAGCCATTCAGTGGAGCATGTCATCATGGCAAATTTGCCAGCTAGGCATACGATTTTATTAGCGAAAATTGTCATGAGCGTTGTGACATCTCCGCACAAAAGCCGAAGACCCCAAAAAGACCTCGCCCATCATCGTGATGTTGATGTTGATGATGATAATGATGATGATGGTGGGACTCTACCAGTACCAGCTCCATTATGTGCCTGTACATAGTTGGAGATTTGCTGACTGGCTGGCTTGATTGCCATTAAATTATGTAAAATGCTGCCGCGCACATACATATACTGTAGAGACTGTGTGGACTGAAAACTTTTCGGTAATTGCCACCGAAAATGGCGCAATGTCACGCTTCGCAAGCGCTAAAACTAAACGCGCCGGCAATTGATTAGACCAAAACTCCGACTGCAGACTTTGCACATAAAAGTGAGTAGTCAAGTAGTAGAGCTCTGCACTTGGCCCCGCTTTCGGCAGTGATTGCGTAATGAATGATTCATGAGTGGCCCGAAAAGTTGGCAGACTCGGAATCGATGACATTTTAATTCAGAAAAGAGCTTTCCCAAGTGCATTTAATTCGGAGTGGAGTTGGGCTGGGGTTCAACTACCTGCGCAGACCTGTTGATCACACCAAATAGAGCGCTGGCATGGCCAAAGAAATCGCAGCCGGAACTAAATGCTCTGGCAATATTGACAGTTGGCTTGTCTGGCTGCAAATTTGTTTGTTCTTCGAACTGGGTCAGCAGATGCACGAGGTATCGCACAAAGCCAGATACTCAGGTACACACACACACACAGTGGGATACAAAGGTGCTCAAATAGACACTGGGGCACCTCCTCCGCCGCCCTTTGCAGCGTGAAAGAAAAACCCAGCAGCGAACGACGGACAGCACCGAATGGCATTTATAATTGTAACAATTGTGAGCAAACACAGGCCTTTTCGCCTTTTTGCCATTTCGCTGGCCAGGGGGATTTCCAGTCGTTCCCGCGACTTGTGTAAACATCAGTGAACATCAAAAGGCGCTCGTTGCCGCCTTTAATGCCTTTTTCCCTGCTCGATTTTTGCCAGATTACGTAAAGGCCTAGTTCGCTTTGAGCTCAGAAAACTTAAATGGATATGCATTTTCAATAAATGGGGAGAAGTCCCCCTTGTTTGCTAAATAACATTAAAGCTGAAAGAACAAATTTGCGACAATAAGTACATGTTTACTTTAAGCGGTATCATTTCAGTTGAAAAAATAATATATTATGATTTTACTCAGAAAAAGTGTTTCACTACTCCGTACTTATTTGTTTGATAATAACGAAATTTTTTTTTTGGCCCAAAACAAAATGTAAATTACTTTAAGGGCGATAAATATGTTTGTCCGCGCCCCATTATTCTTTAGACCTTCAATTTTTCCCTTTACAAATATGAATACTACTGTTATGGAATCTCATAAAAGTCTCACTCACCAATCATTAGCAGGGCGGCCGTGAGGTGGGAGTTGGGCGGTCCGGCGAGTCCTGTGGCGCCCAAGGCCGCTCCGCCCAGGGCGCAGGCCACGCCCCCCAGGGCGACGACGGCAATGAGGGCGCGCAGCGGCGGTCCGGCGAACCACTGGCCACAGCAGCCCTTGCCCGATCTCTCCGAGGGGGATCTGGAATTGAGCAGTATGGAAAACAGATTTTCAGTAAGGCAGCTGGAAAATAGCAAGGGGCATAATGGTGGGAGACAAAATGGTGGCATGGAAAATTCGTGCAGCGCAGGTGGGATGGCGAGGACAACAGATGCTTTGCTGCGCAGCAAATTGGCAAACGGCAACGTCTCGCGCCAGTTCCTTTTCCTTTTATCCTTGGGTTTCCCTTCACAAAAGCGCAGCGAGTGCGCAATTGTTGTAATTTGATGATTTATGAGGCAAAAGACCAAAAATTTGCGCACTACCCGCCAACACGAAACAAGCTGAAAGGATCCCTCCGAATATCCTTGGGCATCCTTGGTGGCGAGGCAGCCAGGCAGGCAGACAAGCAGACGACGTAAAATATTTTTGCGGAGGAAGGACAATTTATGCGACACAGACGGCGACAAAGGCAAAAAGGACGTGTGTGCGTAAATTCATTAGGATACGGCCAGGCGTTTTCTACACCCGGCAAGACGAAGCAACCGAACCAAACCCTTGCCAAACAATTAGAGGAGAAAATATATTTATAGTCCTTGCTGATGTTGTTAGAGGGATGGAAAAGCGTCTGGCGCTTTTGTTGCTTGTGTCATCGAAGCCGCTTCACAAAAAGATGATAAATTGTTGGAAAATTACGTGCACAAACATACATCCGTAAACAAGTTGGGCAACCGGAAATTTATGTTTAATAATTTGCTGCCGTTCTCGCTGGCAAAGGATTTGCCGTATTTCGTGTATTCGGGATTTACACTTTTATGACGGGCCATTAAAGAAGAGGTTTGCCCTTTCCCCGCCAAAAAAGGTCTGAGTCCATGGCCCCGAGGTCTCTGACTCCGGTAATGCGGCGGCATGAATGTTTCATCAGTTGTCGTGTCATGATAAATTTGATCTTTTCAGCTCATCATCGCTCAGGCCCTCGGAAATGAGCTCGCAGAAATGCCAAAAGGTGAGTTCAGTCCGAACCATAACTATGTATTCTTTGCCCTATTCAAAAGTTTCTAACGACACGCATCCCCAGATTGTTCTTTATTCTAGCAAAACACCCCAAAGTTCCCACACAGATCTCTCAGATCTCAGCACTTTGCGGCATTTCAATCACGACCACATGCGGTGACAAAGTTCAACTACATCGATGTATCTTCCCCAGCTGCAGATAGCCCCCCATCGTGATTGAATGTTGCTAAGCATCAGATGATTTATTAAACACTAATTAGGGGCGGTCCAAATCGGAGAACTGGAACCCATTCCCATTAGCATTTGCATTCCCATCTGGGGTCTTATGAAAATCCATTGCATGCGAGTAAACACAGCAATTGCGCACTTGCTATATGATGAATAGAGAATATGGAATCTCAACAACACGGAGCAAAAGTTCAGGTAGATGTACTGAGGAATATTAAGTACACTTTTATGATCAGTGAAGTAACAGCAGTATATTCCAAATGAAACCTAGTAAGGCACACCATGAAATTTGCTGCACATTTGGTATAGAAATGTTCCATTTGTTTTCCTCAGTGCATCTAAATCCACACATGTGTGCGATGTGTATCCGAAGTAGTTCAGGGTCAGTTTTCGCTTTATAAGTCTAGCGAAGGCTTAGAAGCTAGTGAACTAGTAACCGACGGACAGTAAGCCAGCTGAGCGCTCATTCAGTCAGTTCGGCAGTCAGTCAGTGTGGCAATTATTCAATCGGGCGGCTGCATTTAATTTTCATTTATTAATTGCAATTTGTAATTGCCAACATTGACACAGTTCCATCGGCTGAGCGTATTTATTCATTTTCGCGCTCGACGCGCACTTATCGCTGAACTTTCATTTCTGCGGAGTTTCCATTTAAATGGCGTTTCCGTTTCCTTTCCCTCTGCTTTCCGGCATCTGTCAGTTTGACATTTGCATGCGAGTGAACAGTTTCCAATTGATTAAGCAATTTTCAGTGCGTCAAAAAAAAAAGCCGGCTTCATTACGATAAGACTCAGTGGGGATTTTATATATGTATTTATTTATCAGTCCAACATCCGCCAACAACTAGCTACATGGAACAACGAACAACTCCAGCAACAAGAAGAGCGTTGATTCATGTTTTTATGTAAGCTCGTTAAACTGAGACATTAATTCCGCTCGCACCCGCACGTCAATTAGAAGAAGAAATAGAAGGAGGCCTAATCAAAGTTTAATGGAAACTTAATTTTATTTATCAGGCAATTCCCCGAGCAGCGGCTTTTCCGTTCGCTCGTGAGAAATCAAACGAAGGCAGTGGAAAACTAATTAAAGGCGAAGCGGCGGACAATGAGAGCGAAAATCGCGTTGAATTCAATTTACATGTATATTTGATAATTTATTTAATTCATTGGTGCTTTTCTTTTTCTTTTCTCTGCGCTCTCGCTTAGTTTCAGTTTCAGTTATTGTTTCAGCTTTAGTTTTCCTTTCTTTTTACCTCGACTTATGTAATTAAATGTGGAAAATGAGGCAATCACCGCGGGCGCAGCAAATGAAAATAATTAGCTGGAAAAGCATATTAACATTGGCACATTGGCACACACACACACACACACACACACACACACACACACACACACACACAATCACAGCCAAACTTAGCCATAGCTTTTCTCATTTTGGCCCACTGACAAAGCAAATTTTTTGGCTGCAGCTGCCGGCTGAAGGACGGATTAGGCCACAAAACCCATTTTCAACTTTCAATCACAGCGTTTCCCCTTCTCCCCGATTTTCCATTCCGAATGGGGCCATAATTACAGCGCGCTTTTCAACTTTGCCGCAGTTCTGATTTGTAATACTAACTTTTTTTCAGTTCCCTCATTGTTTTGCGAGCTTTTGTTGTTTTTTTTTTTTTTTTTTTTTTTGGCAAGAAGGGTTTTTGGGGCCTGAACTACGAGCTGTGTTAATTTGGCCAGACATTTGGGATTCTCTGGCTTGTTCTTCGGGCTAAAGTTTGGTGATTTGAGTTCACAAGATCTGTGCTGCACAGAGAGAAATCTGCGAAATATTTCTCTAAGATTCTGTTCTTTTAAATAAATCGTTTAAATAAAGTTGACGGCACAATGATGGATTGGATTCTACAAAATGTTAGAAACAAATTGTGGTGTCTTTCTTGTGTATAGATAGTTCTGTTGAAGGGGAAACTTCCATAAATCTCTCCTCCCTCCATAAAAAGAGATGTGCGAGGTGTTCTATTAAATTCCATGGCACTTAGAAGTTTCAGAATTCGAAAAGAAAAGGCAACTGAATAAATGCCCAAACATGATTCTATTTTTACGAAAAGTGTGTGTGTGGGTTAAATGGAAATAAAATGAAAACCAGTAGCAATAGAGACTGCGACTCAGAACATGACATTCACCCGGCATTAAAATCGCAGTTGTTGTTTCTTTGCCGCGATGTATATAAAAATGAAAGCAAACAGCGAGACTCGCAGACGGCAATAAAATATCCAAGCGAAAGAGACAAAGTCACGTTGGGTGTATAGTACTTGTGCTATATAATTGTGTATATATGTATCTAGATATATACAAACGTATGGCGGAGCAACGATTTCACACACAGCCGCAGAAACTTCTGACCTACTAACTGCAGAAGACGGAGAGCGAGTCTCTAAACTTGGGCAACGTTTTTCCAGTTAACTGCAAACGCTTTGACGCTTGACTGATGCCGGAGCTCCGAAACAGGCAAACTCCGGCCAGCTCCAGCTTTAACCCAGGGCCCAAGCTGCCACCTTAAAGAGCCCAACTGGGTGGCGGTGTCTGGGTATCTCAGTATCTTTTGGGGGGCGTAACTCGAGCACACGACTTCGAAAGCATCCCCCATCCACTAAAATGGAGTATCTGCAAGTTGAGTTGTCAGAGGAGCTCTCCTCCGGCGGCTGACAGGCTCCACTCCCCCGCCCCTATTCTGTCGTGCCAAGTGAGCTCTTAATGCGGGTGTAAAAGATTATATGGCAAACTTGGCGCTGCCCATTGGCTGCGGAAATAGCTCTACACTCGCAGAAAATGTCAGGTTTCAAGTGTAAGAATGGTCTGCCATTCGAAAAACATACTATTACAAACATAACTATTATGTTTATTCTAACAAATCATTTCTGTTGCAATAGTAAATATTTCTTGTAGAACAGCATGGTTACAAAACGTTTACAATTTCTTTCACAGTAGGTACAGATAAATGCAATACCATTTTTATTGACAGCATTTTTTATGACCATCCACGTTTTTATAGGTGCCTTTTATTAAAATCACTTGGTTTCCTAAGGAATTTTGGTGACATTTACATTTAAAATTCTATCGCGATTTGATGGAAAGTATGTCCAGAGACATAAAAATGTAAAACAAAGTGGCATGCAACTTGTGCAAAATCTGCGTGGCAAGTGCTGGAACTTTTGTTTCAATGCAGACAAAGTTTTGGCCAACGTTTATTGCCAATTTTTGAATGCATAAAACGCAAGAGTTGCCAGCAATTGACGCCCACGCATGGCTCCCGGTGAATCCTCCTCCTGCTCCTCCGGCCAGAAGCAAATCTGGAATATAGGGCAGCATGCCAAGTGTGCGGCCAACTGCAGCAGACAGGCGTACGTATATCCAAAAAAAAAAAAGGCATTAGCCACCCACGTATGTACATATGTGCATATGTGGACATGTGGGTGGGTGGGAAATAAATGGGTTGCTGGCAGGGAACAAGTGCCAAACATCGTGACGACAACGACAACTGGAGTCGCACTGGCATTGCGTCTCAGGCATTTCTAATTTGAGATCCGTTTCTAATTTCTGGCTTTCATGTGGCACAGCCAGGCAGCCAGGCGGCCAGGCAGCCATGGCCATGGAGTAGCAGCATCCGGGTTGGCAATTACTTTTACATGTTGCCGACGCGACGCCGCAGTTGTAGCAAGCAACATTGCTGCAAGAACCGCAGCCAATGTGGCGCGCTCTCTCGAAAAAACACACACACACATAGCAACCGCTTAAGTGGCTGCGTCATTAGGCTGCGAGATCTCTACTGTTGCTGTTGCTGTTGCTGTTGGTGTTGCACGTTGCATGTTGCTGTTGGTGTTGCTCCTGCTGCAGTGCCAGCATTTCTCGAACTGGGATTGGGTCTGCCATGTATCTGTGTCGCTATATGTACGTACATAAATTAAATTCTTAAATTGCTCGTTAGCCCATCATGAGGTTTGCTCATTCATTCATGCAGTCGTCGATGTTGTTGTTACTGCTGCTGCTTCTGTTGCTGCTGTTGCAACGTGGCTGCTGTCGCTGGTCTATGATGGGCTGCAATAACAATAATCACGCTGCCAACAGCAAAAACAACTTCTCAATGTTGGCCACAATGTAGGTCACATCGCATCCCAGTCCCCTGGCCACTAACTATTTCACTTTTCCGCTGCCCAGCGATTTCCCTCGAATTCTATGCGCTTTTAATATCGCGCAGTGGCATCTTCAAGTGATTTAATTTAGCACCCAATGGATTCTCTTTGGCGGTCGCTTTTGTCTCAACGAAATGCGAGGGGTCTTTGCTGGAAAGTTGTGGACAAAATTATGTGCGCCAGTGGGGAGCTATTATATTTATATTTTTATTACCCACCGAGATGCGGGCTCTTCAACTAGCTCAGTTTCATCACCCATGAGATGTTATCGGGGAGTTGTCATTAATTAGAATACATTAATGCCCCGGCGAGCAGAAGACAGCACTAGTGCCCAGATAGTCAGCTTTGTTCTTTGTCGGCTGAAATACTGAATCAGTTGTGAGTCAAATTTAACGATACAAAAGTATCTGCAAGATACTTAAGCGAACCTCTGTGGAATATCTGATTTACGCTCACAAAAGCTGAGAGACTTTATATTTATCGCGAGCACACCATAATTGGTTGGGTTAAAATCTTTAAAAGGGAGAAAAGGTGTCTTATTTATAACACACTTTAAGAGACTTTTGGGAATATTAAATTCCTAAGTATCTAGGCGCACATATCTGTATCACCGATTAAACAGGCATTTTAATTTGTCGCTGTAATTAGCTGGTTGGGAATAATTTGCAATCAATCGAAGAGCCAGCTGCTGAACCATTTTGAACTCTGATTATTACGCGAATCGTTTCCTTGGTAAGGGAATGTGTGTGTGTGTGTGTGAGTTTACCCCTGGCAAACAAAAGAATTTCGCAACAATCGCCGTCGATTCTCGGCATGAGGTCAACAACTCATTACGGTGTTGTTTAATAAACATTTCTGGGCCGCTGGCCTCCAGATCTCCCAGCCCTTTCCTCCCATTTTGGCCTTACCCCGTACAAACGCCTAATTACTTTGCCGTTTGAAGTGGAAGTTTATTTGATTATGACACCTGATAACCTCGGGCTGTACTCTGTGATGTTGTAAGGTGTGAAAAATTGGATTATCCCGCTCAGGGGCAGGAGAACTTACCAAGCAAATGTAGGAAATCTATAACATTGCATTGGCCAAATTGAATTTCGATTTCAGAAATGCAAGAAATGCGCGGCGAAAGCCAATAACAGCCATAGTCTCGAGTTATGCAAAACCAAAAACAAATACTTTGGCCGGCAAGCGTGAGCAATTTATGGAAGAATTCGCCCGCCAGGAATTCCAACTCGCCGCCCCCGCAACACGAAGGTCAACCGAAATGGCCAATGAAATGAAATTCCAGAGCCACAGACAGAGCCAATAAAAATGCAAGCGATTCCAAATCGTTGACAAATCGAAGCGCCCAGTGTCTTGGTTTTGCGGATTCGAACCGGGGCATTACGGCGGAAAGTTTTGCAGTTTAGGGATGGATTTTCAACTGCTCAAACGGAAATTCGCTGCGTGGGGCAGCAGCAGGAAAACAGTAACACCGTAACTGGCTTTTCCCACCTCTTCCCTACCGCTTTTAGTGCTGCTCACAGTAGCTTCCAATTGAGTTTTTCCTTTGTTTTTCTCGGCCATTGCCAATTTGATGCGGCGGATTTCTGGAGTTTGTTTTTACGACGAGCCACTCTGCCATGTAAAGGCGGCATTTTCGTTTTGGCTCCTTTTTAGTTTTTTTCGGGTCGCTTCGGAAATTGCTGCCATCGATAGCTTAGCCATAGCCACCCCACACCGAGCCGCTGTCCACCCACTCGAATCGGATCCTTTGGCCTTTGCAGACGACACTTTGGCAATTTATTTCCATTCCTTGGCTGAGATTTGCATAAGCGCCAGTCAGACTCATGCTTCTGCCTACACGCGAAGAAATTTTGCATTTACATTTTAAAATGTAAAATTAATTCAAATTGAATTGAACGCAAATCCAAACGCCAAATCAATCAATATAAATAGAATAATCCAAAAAATATTATAAAGTTGAGCTGTCTTTGTTTCAGTTTGTTAGGTAAAGATTTTCGTTGAAGTTTTCTATTTTTAGAAGTTTTTCCCCCGTGTATCCGTCGATTTTCCATCCGGAATATCCAGCCATGAAAATGACACGGCAATGGGGAGCCAAAAAGAAGTCACGAAGGCAGAAACGAAAAGGAGCAGATTAAGACAAATACAAATCAGTGCATAATTTTTCTATTAAACAATTTGGAGTGGGCCGTTCTATTCTCCCGTCCCGGAACATGGAGGTGGACCCAGAGGTGGACGTGGACCACCTGGCTCTAAATTCTCAGCTTCCAACTGGTGGCATGCTGATGTTGCTGCCGGGTCACGTGCCTGCCATCTATAAGCACGGACTTTTGTCACAGTTTTGCGGATGCGGCGGACACCCGAACAGCAGGACATCGGGACATCAGGACATCGGGGCACCAGAACACTAGGACATTCCCGGAAAATCCGGACACGTACCGTTAGAACAGCTCGACTTTTCAATTTTAACACAGTTTATATTCAATTTCGGGCCGCTTTAATTCGATGCCCATTCAGATGACGCTTAGATCAAATGGCGTTGTCATAGTTTCCCGCTCTCATTATCCAGACATTCGAAAACAAAACGCTCCGCACAGTCACAAACGCTCACCCTTTCCACGATAATGCCACTATACACGAGGTCCTCAGCTTCCCCTGGGTGAAGGATGAGATTAAGAAAAGCAGCAGGCAGTACATGCAGAGGCTTCAAGACCACCCAAACAACCTGGCACAAGACCTGATGGACACCAGTCAACGCACCAGGAGGCTGCACCGATCACACCCTTTGGACCTCTCTGGGATTAGACACGCAAATTAAATTAAATTATACACATACATTATTATATACTTCATACATACAATATCGACAGTTATTGTATAGTTTCGCAACAATTTATGTAATCAATTAATTCTCTACCGTTAAGTTTAGTCATCAAATTTAATGATTGTCCGCGAAGGACAGTTTTAAATTAATATATCCAAAAAAAAAAAAAAAAAAAAAATAGTTTCCCGCTCTATAGTATCGTTCTATCCGTCTCTTTCGCCAACCATATTTCGGCCTCTTTCTGCGGCATATGCAAATTGGTGCTCGGTGCGCGAAAGTCGCGCCAAATGAAAAGCAACAGCCGAGCTGATTGAAATGAAATACACGGCAGAAATTAAATGAATACGTGGGACAAATGTGCTCATATTGTTGCTGTTGCTGTTGGTGTTTCTGTTACTTTTGCTTTATTTGCAGCCATGTCTGCTTTTTATATGTCATACATATTCAATAACAGACAAAATGCAAATTTGCAAATGTCGAAAATGGAAAGTGATGGCAGAAACGGAAAACAAAAAGCAGCCAAACACAATCGAGACGAATGGATATACCGGTTCCGGTGGGGCGAAGTCATAACCCTTCGTTTCCAGAATCATCAGAATTCATATGCGGATGCATAGATATATCTACATATGTCCTACTAGACACCGAACATGGCCAGCATACGAAGTCAATCGCAGGGAAATAGATTTAAATGTCTGTCATGGATACAAAAAACAAATGTGAATGATTTATCAGGGAAAGTGTATTCTTTATAGCAAGCAATTTAGTTTAAAAAGCCTTACAAATCTAAAAAATCTTAATTTATTATTGAATTTCAAGTGTTTGTTAAAACGCTAGTTTGCAGATATGTAGATAGCCCCTAAAGCTCTGAGCGACTCAAGCCACTTAGAAATGGCTTTAAAACAGTGTTCATGAAAAATCTGTACACTTCAATATAAAACGTAATTGATGGCTATTAAAGAAAACGAAACCAGGGAAATAAAAAACGAAATGTGTGTAGATAAGTTAGCTGCCAGCTGCTCCAGCGAAATGCAACTGATCATAAAAAAGCACATGGTTCGCACTCAAAGTCAAGCGTATATTTACCTTTTTCTTCAGCCATGGCCAAACACAATTTGTGCTTCAAACGGAAAACCTGAGCAAACACAGGTATCGCCTGATTTTGTGTAAGAAATGATTAGGCCACATGAACTCTCCACCTGAGAACGATCGTTCAGCTCAATATCACATCAATTTCGAGGCAGACAGACAGCCATGCATATTCATAACTGGACACGAAACAATAAAAAACCGAAGACCAAAATCCAAATTGTGGCCAGGCGGCACTGGCGATGATATCAAATATCAAGTGCTGGCCATAAACAACTTGACCTTGTGCACGTACCGCAGCATTTTCCCCCGAGCTCTGGATGGAAGTAGTAGTTGCCTCAAATAGCATAGAAATAGCCAGGCCAAAAGCAAAGTCGCAGCCATGCCCAATGCTCATCGATTACCAATTCACGTTCACACGTTCAGTGCGCTTCGTTCGTTCAATTTGAAAAAAAAGAAAAAACAGAAGAAAAATCGGTGGTACTATGGCTATACCTATGGAGCCATTGGTGGTAGTGTGAGCATTGTGGCGACTGTGAACTGTGGCAATCCGACTTGGTCATGCTCATAAATGTGGCTAATTTGCAGCGAAGCTCGGGCTCTGGACGCGATTGGCGATGCTTCTAAGACACCTTGCCCCCGGCACGTTGCCGGATTGTTAGCTGTTGGCAGTTAGCTGATTGAAATGCTGCTGGCCCGGCTCGCTTTCGGTTTGCTTTCGTTTCGTTGCGGCCACAAAAGTGTACCAAAGTCGTGATTCAGCTAAAGTTTCCTTCAACTCTTTTTGCTGGTCCGGTGATAACCTGCCGAATTCTGCTGGCACCTTTAAGTATTTTCGGCACGCAACTGGCCCATTACCCTTGCCATTAACCGCTCTTTTGGCAATTAGTTTTTGATTATTTGTGGGCTGGAAATTGGGCTGCATCGATGATGGGTCGTTTGGTGTTAAGGACTGGCATAATCGTCAATGGTTTTCCATAACGATTGTATACCTACGAGACTGGCTTTAAACGGCACATGAGAGGTCGTAAGACTTTAATAGAATTTCCATAACGATAATGTGCATTAATGAGCCATTTGGCAGAGTGGAAATGCAATATGTACCGGATTTACCATTATCGTCACCGGATCAAAATGCCAGCGCTCACTAATTTGCGTGAATTGAATCAAACCGATAGCCGGCCTGTCAGGCAATCGAATCAAGCGAAATTGGATAATTTGGGCAGCGGGCAGCGCGTTTGGCAATCCGGAAAAACACATGGCTCTCGCCAATTACGCTGGCCATAATTCTAGCCTGCCGCCATTCAAAACTCGGGCTGTTGTTTCTGCTGCTAATGTGCAAACGAACTCAATTACGTAGATAAAATACTGTGCCGGGCAGCAACAAGCGCACAACAAGACAACAACACCCCATCATCCAGTTGAGCCGGGCAAAAGCCATAAAAATGCGCATAAAGCGCAAAACTGATTGAGAGTTATATGAAGACACACGGTATACAGTGCGGCACACTCGCATGTATCCGCCAGATACATATGAACACGCAGATACAGATACGAGGGCTGAGTATCTCGGACCGACCGAGCCAAGGGACATCACGCCACAGCGCATTAAAGGAAATTGACGCGGAAACGAAGCGAATAAAAGCTACCCGAGCTGGCCGCAGAAAAGCAATCTGCACTCAGAAAAACGCGACAGTTGCCAAGTTGCCAGTTGCCATCTACATGTCTTCCATACCACAAATAATCCCTGGACTGCATCTACAATTACATCCTTAAGAAATCATCCTTTCTGAATGGGAAATAGCTAAGATACGTTCATAACATTCTAGAACTTTAGAGAAACATTCACATAATTTAAAATTGTGTTTAAAGATATTAGCAACGTAGTTACAATACATTCTTTAAGGATATTATGTGTGTCATATTTGCTATATTATCAATAAAAGTTAATTTGACTTGATCAATAGATTGAGGGGGTATTTTGCACTGTGTATCAGGGGGAGGTTGGCAAAGGGGACGTCCGAGTTGTCTGTCCAACAAGCAATTTCCAGCTATCAACACAAGGCCCTTACCATACCATACCATACCATACCATTCCATACCATACCCACACCACTCACTCCCCCCTGATAACCGAAATCCCCTTTACGCAGAAAGTGCTTACTTCATTACGCATAATTTCCTGAGCCTGCGTTCAGCAACATTTTCATTTTCATGTCCATTTCCATGACTCTTTTTTTCGCCACCCGAATGACACAGAGAACTGCGAAGTGGTCAGTTTTCTGGACCCAGTTTTAGCTTCGGACTGTGACTCAGAATGATACCCCTAGGGGTTGGTTGGTTGGTCTGTGATGGCCATCCGCCTTATCGAGGGTCTGCCAAATGAACTATGGGGCCATGGCCATGAGATACGATGAGGGTGTTCATGTCCAGCTGGCCACATGTTGTTTCCTTCGTTTCGATTCGTTTTTATGTGCGGCTGGGCAAAAATTATATGCTGATTGCAGTTTGCCGATAAGCGGAACGAAAACCAAACGAAATTATGACCATGCGGGTAGTATCTCTATCTCCCCACCGCTCGGAAAAGAACGAAAGACCCCGCGAATGTGGAATGGAGGGGATTTCGCGGGGCCCAATGTAAATGGAGACTAACCGCAGCTGTGCGAGATTTGCAAAACTTGCTTTGTGAAATGCAAAAATTGCATCCACTTGGCCAAGGGATTTGGCGGTGGAAAAGCGAGGGGAAAACTGCGGCGTGTCTGCGTGTGAAAAGTCGTCGCAAGTGTGCGTTTAATAGCTCTGCGGCTTGGGGAGCAGGGTTTGCAAGGCAAGATACTCCCGATCCCGAAAGGGGTAAGACCCATCTTGGGCTCCTCAACTTGTAAAGTACACAAACATACACACACACACACACACACACACACACACAGCGACAGCAACTCATGCAGATGAAGCGTTTAGCCGAGGAGAAAGTTTTCTCTACGTCTTGGCTTTTGTGGCTAAGAGATGAGAGTTTGCTTTGTTTCACTTCCACTTGCCTATATCTCTACCAATTTCTTCGTATTATTTTTGTTTTTTCTCTGCTTTTTTTTTGCCCATCGCCCTCTTCTTCTTTTGTTTTCAGCTGTTTGGCTACGCTCTTAGTTATTATAGCAAATTATTTGTTTTGACTTTTAGTTGGGCCGTCAACTCGCAGTGGCCTTGTTTGAGTGTGCGTGTGTCTATATAGATGTGGCTGCAACAGTTGCTGCTGCTGATGTTGCTGCTGCTGCTGCTGTTTCCCAGCTGAGTCAAATTACCGCCTTTGTCTCGTGCGGTTGCCCGGGCCAACGTTTCCCATTTCTCATGTTTACCATGCGGCTGAGGCGGTGATTTTTCAGCATCTTCTCCATTAGTTTGGCTTATGAAAGTGCTCGTGCTTGGTGCTCTCTAATTATGACCCCTGGATCCCATTCCATTCCCTACCATCCCGCCCATCTCCAATCCTTTCCTTTCGAACTTCAAGACATTTATAGTTGTCAATGGCAACGTGTTTGCAACCCTTCCACTTGCAAATATCACGCATACGCCGCGTGGGAGGCCAAGACAAATTGTAAGTCTCTGTTTGCCCTTGTCCTCCATCCGTAAATGCTGTGTGTATGTCTAAGTAATTATGAGAAACGCACACGCAAAGGGGTTTTTGGGCGAAAACACGAAGGAGTAACATAAATTATGCATTTTATTTGCTCAAGTGCTGAGGAGGACACACAAAAAGGATACTGGAACTGGAATACTCGGCAGCCACTCGCGCATTTGTTAAATGTTTTAATTAATTTGCGAAACGCGCTTGTTTCGTTGCCTTTTTGTTGCCGGGATGAAGCTACAAATAAAAAGACCCCAAAAAAAAAAGAAGAAACACCAACAGCAATGAGCATTACATTACAAGCAAACTGTGCAAATGTTTCTGTCCGTGTGTTTTTGTATGTGGCAAGCAGATTTGCAGACAACGAACAAATAAGCTTTGGCAACAACTTTGACGGCAACAACACAACCGAAACTACAGCCACGAAACTGCAAAACTCATTGCACTTTAAATTGAAATCAGTGCGAGATACAGAGGTCACCCCATCTGACTCAACTCTCGAACTCTTTCGAAATTCGTGGCATCCTGCTGGAAGCTCTCTTTTTTTTCGGTTGTCCTTTTTTTAGCGCGCGCATTTTGCGGTTGACAGTTGACACAGTGCTGTGTGGCAGAGTGGCAATGGCAGGACCTCAGTATCTGCAGTCAGGGAAAAGGAAAGGGAGATTCAGACATCTCCTCGCTGCCTGGCAATTGGTTTTTGGGTAAGCGCCACACTGTTTAAGCTAAAATGCTGCCATTAAAATGCGCTTTCCCCACTCAACTTCCTGTACGTCCTCATTACACTTGCGCATTTGGTATATATTGGTTTTAAATATTTAAGCACTGGCATTTGTTGTGAACGGTAATTGAAGCCAAACACAGGGCGAGCGTCAGAGGGAATCGTAAATGGATCGTTGGCGAGTGGGAGTTTCTCCGCTCGATAGGCAAATGTGCCCACCTACTGACCATCGATCAAGAGATCCACAGAGATCTACGCAACAAGCAAGCTGAGAAATCGTTAACTTTCACCCGAAAAACTGTCGGCCAAACAAAACTGGTTCGCCAAATCAAATATTACCTCATGCCGTCCGTAGCCAAAAGGTTGAAAAGCCAAAATGAGGGGCTAATTATCGAACTGGCAGTTGTGAGAGCCTTAGGTTTAATTGCAGCATGTGCCAATACGGCGATTATCCAACCAAATTTGTACAAACGTCGGGGAAATGCGCCCACAAATCCGGCCATAATGCGGGTCAAGTGGTCTGCTCCCTGAGTCATCAGCTTTAATGCCAATTTTAGTGCATTTCCAGCACAACTGAAGTTAGCTGAATCCCCGCTTATAAGGTTTATAGCATAACCCCTCCCCAAATCAATGCCACACACGCCCAGTTGCCAATCCCATCGAACTCAGTTTGTTGCACAAAAGTCTGGCCGCAGAAACAAAATAAAATTATAAAAAACAGAGAGACAGAGAGAGGAGCTTAGCCATAACATAAATTATGGACTTTTGTTTAAAACCGCAGCAGCCACAAAAATAAACAAAAAAAAAAAGAATACAGTAAACCTAAGCGAACGACTCGAACGGGCGATACCCCAGGTGAGGAATCGAAAGAGGAAACCACTGGGAGGGGCTTCAACCCGAGACATTCTCCATCCTGTCACAGAAACCCTCGTCACATAGAATAGCCACAGAAGACACGTGTTTACCAGTTAGTGTATTAAACTCTGGATGCGCTGGTTTTTAAACTCAAATGATTATAGTTTATTTATGCGCTTGCTTTAAAATGATGCCCATCATGGGAATAATTGTATTGTGCTCGGCACTACGAATTTGCATCAAACGCCGCCATTTGTTTGGGCTTTTGTGCGAAGTTCTGAATCTGAATTTACAATGAGCTGGCCGGGCTTTGTTTTCGGCGTTGCCCAAGGCATTGAACTGTAATGGCCAGAACGTACAAGTCAAAAGAAAGCAAACCAAGAAACATCTGAAAATTTACGGAAAAAAAAAGAGAAAGAGTTGACAGTTTCCCACTGCTCAAGGCCGGGCTCATTAATGGCTGTTAAAAAGTTATTAAAACAATTTGACCACAGTTAGCAAGACTTAATTGCAGTGGCACAATTACGGCCGAGACCCCATTAGATTTGGCATTTTGCGGTTTCTGGGCCACAGTCAGCCCAAATCAAAGCGAATCGACTCGCTTCGAATCGAATGCACTCGGGTGACAATTTAATAAGCCAGAAGATTGGGCTGTCTCTTCTCGGCCCTTTTGGCCATCGTCCGACAACTCTCTCTCAATCTACTTTGTTGGCAACTTGCTTGCGACTTGGCCCGTCTATTTTGTGATGTGGTGCTGCTACCTCATCCAATGTTGCTGCTGCATTTTGCCGGCTCATTTCAACTTGGCCCGAATGCATTTTCTATACAAACACAGACAGACCCAGAAGCTGAGGCACAAACAGACGGAGCTGAAGCAGACAACCGCAATTCGGTTGGGCATGGGTATGGCCAGAACACTGAGAGAAAAATCAAGCAAAATGGTAACCACTTCGTAAACTAGTAAGCCTAACAACCAAGAAAAATATGAGTATTTTTATATGTAATGTTCCTACTGATTTAAAACTAGTTTGTTAAGTATATTTTCGCTTAAAACATCAAGCTTGGTACAATAAATAGTAACATTGCTTTTCCATTACTATTTCGGCTGTGCAACAAGCCCTCTCTTTACCCATATCATTTCGACTGGAGAATGGCAACTTTTTGGTTTATTGACTTTATTGACTTTTGGTAAGTTCTCTTCCCGGTTGACTTCGTTTCGTTTCGATTCGTTTTGTGGCCAGAGCTTCTTGAACGGGGGCGACAAGTTTGTTCGTTGGGTGGTGGAGGGACATCCTCTAAAGGGTATGCCGGCAGTCGGTTAGTGTTAGTAAACTCCTCTGATTGCTGGCTGTGTTTATTCGCTTATAAAAATAAATAAACCCAACACGCCGCCAAATCAGTGAGAGAGTAGGACAGCAGGAGTCCAGGGCCGAGCAGGACAGAAGCTGGCAGTTGCAAGACCGTAAAACTGGAAAGTTGTTTGGTCAGTTCTACTGACAACAGCCACCACCACCAGCGGCAGCAGCAAGCGGCAGCAGCATTTAGTGTCGAGTGCTGGCTCTTGGGCTCTGATTTTCCTGGTGCCGAGATGCGAACGAACATTTATGAAAAATCACTCAATTTTCCAGCTGCGGAAAAGTGTGTCATCCCCCGAAATGTTGCAGAATCCCCAGACAAGATCATCGAGTCTCTTTCCTTAGACTCTCCACACGGAGTTGCAACTCGATCTTGGCTGGTTTTACCTGGTTGTTTTCGGCTGAAATCTGGTTTTTGTCTCGAGCCCGCTATCTCTTTCGCTCCCGGTGCATCTGTCCCGCTCACTGTTTTGTTTCTTATTCTGTTTCTGTTTCGTTTCCATTTGCATGGGTTAAGTTGAATCATCGATTTTGATATCGAGCTGGCGTATCTGGCAGATACTTTTGCACTTATCCGCAAAACGACAGTGCAAATGCAAATGCCTGTGTATTTTAGCCAGTTTCGGGGTATTTGGACTCTGTATTTGGCACTCGCCAGCAAACTGGTTTCCCTCCCCCCTCCTCCACTGTCGTGAACAGGACCGATTTCAGTGTCAGCTCAGCAAAATCACCATCAGTCCATCCATTCCATTTGCAATTAGCCGCAGCGCCATAATTAATAAAGGAAACACGCGTCCAAATGATGTTAACTAAATTGTTTTTGATTTATGCCTCAAGTTCGAGTTCATTTCGCTTATGAGTGAGTGAGTGCCTGGATAACTTTAAGCCAAATTTATGATAAGCTGTTGGCCATTTGGCCTGCGTTAACCTCAGGCCAGAGATTCAGATTCAGATGTAGATACAGATACAACAAAAATAAAAATAAGAAACTAAGAAAACCGAATGCGAAAGTGAAAGTGGTCGAAAAAAAAGACAGCAGTCCTCGATCTCTCTCTCTCTTTCTCCTTCCCATCCCGCATCGTTTGTCTCGAGTGATTTTATTACCGCCTTTCTTGTCTCTGTCCCACTCTCCGTGTTAACTTGGCTCTTGTTTTTGGCTCTGTCGGAGTTTCAAAATAAAATTAAACGCTAAGAAAAACAAAACAACAAAGAAATGATTACACCGATTTATACGTGAGTTCGGCATCACGTTTCCTTTTTATTGCTCTCTAAATTTGTTATTTTTGCTGTTGTCATTTTTCATTTTGGGTTCAGTTGGCTGGCTGTGTTTTTCTCCCTCGGTTATTTAATGATTTCCAGATTATACACGGTCCACCAGGCGACCCTTCTACTCCTGGTCCGGTCGGCACAGAGTGCTCCTGCTCCTCCTTATCCCCCCAAAAAGCGGAGGCTGAAAAACTTTCGCTTTTTTTACACCTTTTGGGGCAGGTAGGGTAACAAAAAAAAAAGCGTTGTGTAAGAGCATGTTAATTTGGGACGAAGGCAGAAGGTGTTAAAATTGCAGATAATGTCTGCGGTTTGTTGTTTGGGCTCTCTCTTCTCGCTTAAGATATATATGTATATGTATGTACGTACATAAACCCTTTCATTGAGTGATGCTGTTCACACTTCACTGCCAGGAATCTCCATTAAGCGACCCAATTATCTGTGAATCTTTTGATAGGAAAGGTAAGCGGCTTAGAGCGAATATCCAATTTAAAGGTTGGTTGTAGGACTAAAACCGCTTGATATGTGATAAATCGCAGTAGAATTTAATAATCACCTAACCTTCATGTAATGCCACCCCTGCCTAATTCGAAACAACAATTAATTTAATGGGCCAACTTTGAACTCGAACTCGTTATTCATAAATATGCTAATCAGACGGCGAACACGCCTCCAATTTATACAAAGAATAGCTAATTCTGGCGCTCAGTTCGGGCTGACACAGTTTTGCAATTATTCAATGGGCAAACATAATTAAAATTGTGAAACACGATTTGCTCTTGACGGGAGCAAACAACGTCTGTCGCAAAATGTCAAACGTTCAAACGGTGGAAGTTTGAAGTGGTTGTTGTTTCATTTCGAGACGTTTAGGGAGTCCATTAGACAGATAGCGCATCCGTCAGATACGGCAACAGTTACATTAGCCGACTCAGAAACTGAAACAGCAAGACATACAGATACAAATGGCGAAACAGAGATACAAGTTCGAGTACACGCGGCATCGATTATTTGTGTGTCGGGCTCAAATGAAAACTGGTTCTGCCAGTGCCCAACTATAGATAAGTGTTTCACTGTTCCAGGCAATAAATGCGTGGGAAAGCGACTAGGCCAGTCCGATCTGCCAGTATCGCAGAATTATGGCCAGTCAGCCTAGCACAAAGCCAGGCTGCGGCGCTAGATCTGCAATTACAGATAAGCCCGAACTCATTATAATAAAAATGAGTTATTAAAGCCCCAAACTGAAGACCCAAAACTTTTCGCCGAAAACTAGCCGAGAGTAATGGCCAAATGTACCGACTGCTGGCGAGTTTTTTTTTTTTGGTTTGGCCTCAACTTTAAATTAAAGCCACTCGCTTGCTCTATTCTCTGTCGTTCATTCATTTTTCTACATTTTTCTTAATTTCTTGGAAGCTGTCAACGTTGAGAATTAATTTTTACACCACCGAACCGACCTGGACCGGCCTGGACCTGAACCCGGTTTCCTGGTCTGGGGTTTGTTCCTCGCCGAGTTGGAGAATCAAATCATGCAAGAAATTTGTTACTGACATAAAAATTACCATCATTATAATGTCTGGCCCCGTCTAACACGAACACGAACACTCGAAAGCAGGAAGAGCGGCGAAACAGCCAGTATGTGGTAATAGAAAATGTCGAAATGGACACTGGGAAAAATACCAGGAATCGCAGGTGAGCATGGGATTCAAGTAATTAAAAGTAGTGCGAAATTTAATTAAAAAATCTAGTCAAAAGAGAAGAGAATAGCTTATATCTTTTATATAGGGACATAGCTTATATACTATTCTCTTTACCATTTGAATCATATCTTATTTTACTTTACATAATTATTTGTAAAGGAATATAGATATTTCTACCAAAAAAGGTGCATTTCCTTTTGAGTGTTTTCAAGTGTACTGTACTTAAAGACGCCTTCAAAATGAACTCAAAAACTATTTCGGCAAAACATATGGAAACATGTGTATGTATAACGTGAAAGGATTTTCGGTATAACAACTCTGTTAGCAAATTCATGTTAAGCAATAACAGAGGTCCTTAAATCGGATTTATTCTGTTAACCTTAAAACGTGCCCACATTTTCCTCAGTGCACTTTTCACCGGGCTAGGAAAACGAAATTCGAAACTGTCCAAAGACGACAAAGGAGTGCCGGGTCGAACGTAACGGGTCGGATGAGTGATCGATGCTGTCCGGGAAGAGAGTTGCTCTTGGGGATTGGGGGACAGCTAGTGGGCTCGGAACTCACCTGCGCATGATGGGCAGCGGCAGCGTGAAGCGTCCGTCGTTCATGAGGGGCGCTGGCAGCGGACCCGGCAGTGGCACCGTCGATATCACGGACGTCAGCGCTGGCGGAGGAGCCGGACTTACATGTGCCGGCTGCTGTGCCGCCGCCGCAGCAGCAGATGCCGCAACAGCAGTCGCCGGGGGCGGCGCAGGCGGAGCGGCGGACATGGCCACGGGCACGGGCAGAGCGGTATAGGGCGGCGGGTAGTGGGCGTGCAGGATGTCTGGCAACAGAGCGCGTGCCAGTCCCATGGCGGCCGGATGAGGGTGGGGAAGTGGGTGGGGATGTGGGTGGTGCAGATGCGGTGGTGGGTGTAGTTGGGGCGGAGGAGGTGGGGGCGGGTGGCGTCGCGCATGGTGCGGCTGAAACTGTTGTTGCTGCTGCCGGCGTTCCCGCCGCTCCTTGCGACGTTGCTCGCGTGTCCGGATCTGCTGCTGCTGTTGCAGATTGGATGATGTACTGGCTGACAGATCATCCGTTTGGCATTCCGTTGAGGTGAAGGTGCGTGGGTGGTTATTATTGTTGTTGCTGCTGCTGGCATTCACACTGATTATATTCACACTGTTATCAGGCTGCACATGATTATTATTGCTGGCCGTGGATGCAGCAGCAACATGTTGCTGATCCCCTTTTGGGCAGCTGCTATTATTATTGAGCCTATTTTGATTTTGAACACTTGCACTAAACACTTTGGTTGCTGGCACACACTTATTGATTTCAACCACGCTGTTATTGTTGCTGATGTTGCTGTTGGTGGTGTTGCTTTTGCAGCTGCTGCTGCTGCTGTTTTTGTTGTTGCTGCTGCTGCTGGGGGTGTAGCTGCAGTTGACAACGCACACGCCGTTGTTGTTGTTCACAATGCTAGTGGGCGAAGCCACCGAGACCCGATTGCCGTTACTAGTACCGTTAGTGTTGCCGTTGTTATTGTTGTTGTTGTTCACTTGGATCGTTAGGCTCGGCTGTCGCTGGCAGGACTTGGAAGTGGCTGTTGTTGTTGTTGCAGTTGCTGTTGCTGGCAGCACAGCAATGTTGCTGATGCTCCTAGCCTCATCGACAACTTGATTGTCGCCGCTATCGGTGCTGCTGCTGCCGGACACATTGAGGAACACACTGCTGCTGCTGTTGTTGTTGCTGCTGCTGCTGCTGTTGCTACAACTAGCAACAGTGTCTGCTGCCGCAGTGGCTGGCACATTTAGACGCATTTCGCTAACGGTGTCGGTGGCGTTGGCGTTTTCAATGTCCAACTGGCACTGGCTCAGACCCCGCTCGAATCTGCTTTCACTCGCGCGAAATTCGGCATAGAGACGCTCGAGTTCTGCCAAACATTTGTTGGGCCGCAGCACGCTGCTGCTGCTCGAATCGTACAGTGGGCGATAGTTGCTGCTAGTGCTGCTGCTGCTGTTGTAGCAATTCCGGTTGCTGCTGCTCGCGCTGTACAGTGTTGGCCCGCCGAAAGTTGCCGAGAGACTGATCGCTGAGCGCTCGCCGCTGATGTTGCTCGCGTAGCTAATGTTGCTGGCGCTGCTGTTGCTGCTGCTGTTCGTGTTGCTGGCTCTCAGCAGCTCTCTGCGCTCTCTGGCGGCACAGGAAACAGGTTGACTGACCTGCACTGCCACCGAGCTGGTTTCCTCATTCTCTGCCCCTGCTGCCGCTGCGGCAGCTGCTGCTGCTGATGTCGCTGTTGCAGTTGCTGCCTCATCTCTCTGTTCATTGATAATGCAATTCGCTGCGCTGCTGCCTCGGTTTTCCTCGCTTTGTTGTGATCTTGCATTCGTTGCTGGGCTTTGTGTTTCCGTTGCCGTTGTCTCAGTGTTGCTGTTGTGCTGCGTTGCAGTTGCTGGCGTGAATGGATCGCAATTCTGCGGGAGAGAGGTGGAGAAGAGAGGGAGAGAAAGATAGAGAGAGAGAGAGAGATGAGCATGAGTACGTTTTGCATATAGCGAGTGACAAGATTTACGTTTCCAGTCGTAATTAATGCTAATTGCTGGGGGATTACCCGCTGCCAGTGGGTCTCATTTTCCACCAGCATTTTCCCGCCAAAAAGGTGGCGAACGGGTACCCGTTTGAGATCCTTCGGGCGAAGCATAAATGCGCGCTTAATTGAATTAATTAAGCCAACGCATAAACATAAAACCCTCACAAGTAATTGCTGGTGTTGTTGTGGCTGCTGCTGCCTGCGAAGTGCTGATAAAGCTGTTGGTCCCTAACCGAAACCCTAACCCATACCCTAACCCAATCCCCATCGACATGATGTGGGTTAAAAGCCAAATGCGGATATACACGCATCTCTGCTCGGTTCTGTGTGGGTTCTAATTATGTTACGCTGTGTTACTTGCATTAATTACGTCACAGAAATATAATGTGATTTACTGTTAGCCATCCACCCAGCCATCCCCTTCGAACCCGCTCGAATTTATTGTTCTAATGCTGCTCAGTCTTGTGCACTACGATTGCGTTGCTCTCGAGTGCGTTGCAATCACAGCAGCAACATGCGTTGGGCGAGGGGGGTTTTTCCAAGGGGGGCTGGGTGCCGAAAAACCAAACTCATCCTCGGCTAACGGTGCCTGCCAGTTGGAAAAGCTCCGGCAACTTCATTACGTCTCGTCCATAAACCTCTCGTCATGAGTCAGTCGTCAAAAGCCACGCACATAAGCAGTGATATGTGCCGGAAAAGGGGGAAAATGTGGAGCACCAGGGTACACGAATTGAAGAAGTAGTCACTCTGAGCCATTTGTCACTGCTTATTAGATTCGGCCAGCCATGAACATCCATGGATTAGAAATACCAGAGTTCTGAGAACATTGGATGTTTCATTTGGAAACAGTTGTTTCTTTAATTGGATTACGTGTACCAGAAAAGAAACTACATAAGAGTGTAGGGTATATCCTTGTGCCATTCAAAAATCCAATCGATTCTCCTTGCATACGTAGGTACAAATTGTAAAACCGTTTAATGTTATGGCATTTTTATATGTTGTTTCGTGCAATTGTTACGACTCCACGTATTTTGATAGCATTATTAGTTTTCTCAAAATGAAAACTGATATATTCGTTTTTCCCCATCGCCCCGTCCCCTTTTGTGAAACCATTGTCATGCACTCTCCCCACCCCATTCTCAGCCCACCACCGCCTTTGTTGCTTGTTTGTCATTTTTGTGCGGTCAATTTTCCGTTTCGCTGACGCCACATAAACAAATTATGAAGTGTGCACAGAAAACACAGCCACATGTGAGCCCCTATGCGAGAGTACTTCATGCCGTTCTTTATGCATATGCATATAAAATTTAATATGTGGAAACAAAGCCCCGCCCCCGTCCCTCTATTTCGCAGACCGCCCCCGCCCCCTCGGCGGACCAAGACCAACATTCGATGCTGATAGGCAACATATGGCGCTTATCGGCGAGGGATGCTAGCGGCACTTAAGGGCCTAAGTGAAGCATTAGCCCTTATCGGGGTTACAATAGGATGGTAGCGGTGCTATGGGGTGCGGTGCGGGGGGGATATAGCGCGGAGTACGGGGCTGTCAATGAGCTCGATAAGGCGACAGTTCGACTTGGCGCTCCCATTTCGCGCTCGAGTCCCACAGTTTCCCATTGGCGGCGCCAAGTAATTCATGCTGAGCCCTTGACATCAAATTTGATGGTGCTCCATTAAGCAGCTGAAAGTATCGGGAGGGGTGGTATGGATATGCTATTCCATTTGCACATGCAGAGGGCGCTAGGTGATTGCTGAAAGGTAAGCATAATCTTGGTATCTCCAAAAGGAGTTGCACTTAATGCCTCATAAAAAGTGACACTTTTAAGAGTGCACTAAATAGAAACCAGGTCATACTTTATTAAGAAAGAGTCCTAAACACTTTGATTGCCTTTGAGGAAAATGGATTGCACTTACCTGCGAAATGTAGTCATCCGTAAAGGAGCGCCGTAGACCCAAGCCAGCGGGAACTTTAGCCGTTAGTGGTGCAGCCTTGGATTCAGTCTCATCCAGATCCCGACCCTGACCCTCTCCCTGATCCGGATTCTGATCCTCTGCTGCTGCATTTGTTGGCGATCGTTGCGATCTATCACATGGTTCGAGAGCCACTCCCACTTCCCCGCTGGTCTTGAGGATCAGAGACGTGGCAGGAGGAGCTCCAATCTTCGAGCTGGAGGCGTTGTACAGGGAGTCGTAGGAGGGTGGCTCCTTGATCGAAGTAGCGGCCGTGGAGCACCATTGAGTTAATGTGCGGGTGGGGCTTCCCTGGTAGGCGGGGAAAGAGTAGCGGTTCCGCCGACCACCCACTCCTCTGGCGGAGAAGCCCACCTTGGCCAGGGGATCGAAGCCGGCGATGGCCGCGTCGAAGGCGCTTAAACTAAACGGGGGAAACGAAGGCACGGGGGGCAAAAGCAGGGCGGATCCGCTGTCCAGCGCCTGCTGGTGGTGGGCGAAAAGCGGGAGGTGGGCGTGGTGGGACTGGTTCAAGGCCGAGGCCTCGTAGCTGCTGTGCGACTTACGCAGCTGGCGATTGAGCCGTTCGTCATCGTCCTCCTCCTCGGCCTCCTCCTCCGATGAGCTGGGCAGGGGTGTGCGCTCATAGGGCGTCCAGAGCATGGATGAGAGCGCCTCCTCCACGTCCGGCGGTCGCTGGCGGTGCATTCCACCCGCCAATCCCCCTGACCCACCTCCTGCCCCCGCTCCCTGCCCATGGCTGGGTGTATTCCGTTCCGACAAGGACATGCTGCAGTGGTGGTCAGATTTTGACGCCTCATCGCTCCGCTTTGCTCCACATCAGCTGCTTACATGGTGGGATATCCTAAAAGAAAAAATATAATATTTATGTTTAAGATTTTTAGTAGTTATTTGAATATAAGCTAGTATCATAAGTTAAGAACATAACTATGTAAACTATATTTACATTACTATTGTATTCACTGCATCGGTTGAATAGAAGCCATTTAGAAGAAGCAAGCCTTTATTGAAATATTCATTTTTTTTCTCATTTTTCCATTTGCTCATATCAAAGGTTTTTTTTGTTAGCCTTCGTGCCCCTTCTCCCCTAAAAAATCATGTACATCCTTTCTTAAATCCTTGCGAATATCTCATATGCATATGAGTCTGCAAGCAGACTTTCAGTTTTCTTGTCGATAGAGAAATTCCTAAAAAAAAAGCCAGGCATGTAGCAGCTCGAATTGTAAATGGAAACTGAAAAACTTTTAACTAAGCAAATGGCTGACAAATTAAACGCTTACCATGCCCCAATTTCGAGGCCAGAAACTTTTCAGCCCGACTCGGCCTCTTCCAATTTGATAAATTGCGATTAAAGCATTTGAAATCGGTAGAGCTGGATGGAAAGAGGTTTTCTAATAGAATATGCCCGCCGGCGGGGGGTTTTCTTTTTGCTGGCAAAGGGATGGGCTGGGGTGATGAAAATAAAAAACCTAAAAATGGAAAACCCCAAAACGAAATAAGCCAGCAGACATGAAAAACAAGCATCCGTTTTGTGGAAAATATATGCAGAAAAGTTTGCGATGCAAAGTTTTTGGCAGACTCGTCCTCTCTCGATTTTCCTCCTCTTTTGCCACGAAGGAGTTAGGGAAAACTTTGCCGCACAGTGTGTGTGTGTGTGTGCGTGCTTAGGCCGTGCCAAGCCAAGTTTAAACTGGCATCGAGTGGAAGGGAATGGCTTGACTGCCATACGACTAAACGGGAGACATCGAAACGGAAATGGCTGGCCATCCAGTTGACTGTTGCAATGGCATTGCCACAACAGCAAGTGCACTGAGAGAAAATGCAGCTAAATAGGTCTAGTTTATAACTTCTGAATTTATACAAAAATTAGGACACAGAGGCCAATATTATAAGCATCATATATATGTCCTTTATTCCACAGGATTCACTAACCACTCTGCCAACTGATACATTTCCAATAGCATTCAAAAGTTAACCACAAGTAGGAAATTAACTGTGCCAGTGCAGCAGTGGGGCAAGTTGAAGGCCCTTGAAGAAGTCGCTATTCCAGCTATGTGTTGCATATCCCGGGGCGCTTGAGTGTTCTAATTTTTTCACTCGCCACCCGGTTGGCCCCTTCTTCCGGCCCGTCTTTCAACCATTCTCGGCCTTCTTTTCAGGGCTTCACTGTGTTTGTGGGCTCCCACCATTGAATTGGGTGCTTTCTGCCGTTCTTTATTTTTTGTCGTGTTTTTTTGTGTTATGCTTAAATAAAGATTTGTGTTAGTGTGTTTCATTGTTGCTGTTCATCTTACTCTCTTTGTTGTTGCTGGCTTGCGCACTTTCCTTGTGTTTGTTTGGCAAGTTTATGTGTGCAGTGGCGTCCTTCATTGTTATCATGCTCAATGCTCGCCATTGCATTGTTGTGTCGAAGGAAAAGGAAGCCCCACACTCACACTCACACTCACACACACACACACACCCACAATGGCATTGGGGCCGAATTAATAGGTATGTGCAACAATTGAGAGTGAGGCTGAATGAGTGAGCGTGTGTAATATGCATGTTACCTACTTTTGTGAGCTTTTAATTAACAACAATCCCCGCACAACAAACAAAGGCGAGAAGAAAGGGGCGGCAGAAAGCCTTGAATTCCAAAAAGACCTTGTTTGCGTGTGTTTCTTTCAGCTTGTTGAATATTTTATTTCAATTTGTGTGGGATTTGCAGGAGCCTTAAATGACATTCTCCAATTTTCGCACACTTTGAGCACTAATGAGGCCTAATTATATCGAAGTTCTGAATGAATATTGCAGCCATTTTGTAAGTTCGCTTGATTCAAAGAGAAAATGCCACAAAGGAAATAAATAAGCAGAGAAATATTCAAATATTTACGCAGCGGAAACTCAGCGAAAAGTCTGCGGAAAACGTCGTCCAAATGAGCACTGCACCATTCAATGGAATTATGTACATAAATATTCACAGAGCGACCAAGTTGCTGGCATATTTTATTTTTTATTTCTATGTGCCATTTTTATTTGACTAGACGTGCGTCGTCAGTCAATCATGCTCCAAAACTTTCTGCCGCTGGGGAATTTTTATTTCTGCCTCCCCCCAAGCCCTAGAAAGATGGAGATGTTGCTGAGAAAAAGAAAACTTGGCAGCAGCAGCATCGTTGCCATCGACAACTGAGCACAGTGGCAAATTGCTGCCAGTATGTTTGTAATGCAAACAAACTTTATCTAATTAAAGGAACACGTGTTACCCAACACGCCCCCTTTTCCGTCTAGGGAGCATCTTGCCGTCGTCTTTGGGGATCGAGGTCTATATCTCCGTCCGAATATTGCTGGGATGCCAGCAGTTGCTTTACATTGATGACGAGGCACTCGAAATGCTTTTGATGTCTCACTTTGCATTTGCCGATTCGACAGCTTCGCATGTGAGTGTGTGGGTGTGATTGTGTGAGTGTGCGCGTATGAGTGTGCGTGTGTGCGTAACTTCCGTTTCCTGTGCCCCCTAGGCTGCCAGCGTTACGTCCCCCTCTTCCGGCTGACTGAGCGTCGTCGTCTCTAGTCTGGCACTGTCGAGTGCCTTTTGAGTTGTTTGTCAATATGTAGACCATTATTCAATCAATATATTGACACACATTTCATTTCCTCTCGACAAACGCCCGCCATACTGGCAGTCCTTTGAATGGAGGCCACCATCTTCCCTCTGGCCCATAATCCGGCCAAGTGCTAATCGCAAACAAAGTAGTTTTTGCTTGAGTTCCATTTCAATTTCTTTTGACGTCTCACCCGCTCATTTTGGCCCATTTTTATGGCCCGTGGCTGTTTGGTTTTCGCTACGCCTGCGTCGCCACTTCCTTGCGAATCCATCCAATTCGATTCGATTGATTCCTTCGTCTCAGCTTTACGTACTTTGACACACTTCCAAGGCTCCGTGATGCCTTCGCCCCCAGGGACTTACATTTCCGCTTAACTATTGTTGGCAGGGCAGGAGTTCTTAGAGATCTTGCGGAGGGGATGGTGGCAAAGGAAAGGGAAAGCGGAGAGTATACTCCTCAAATTGAATTTGAAGCCGGGTTCCCTGCTCTGTTATATGCACACGAGCCGATATTCCACTTCTTTTGCCTTCCCATTTTTAATTTAATTCGGCATTCGGCGCCTTTTGCTTTGGCACTTAAAAAGTTTTTCCCAGTGCCCGAAAGTAGGCAACGAATCCCGACCCGTATCCGATATAGGAAAAAATCGTGTCAGTTAATGCACTGTGAGAAAAATAGTGCACTTATTCAGCAATTTAGGGAAATAATAGTTTTAACTTTAAAAGTACCCTTAGTACTTTCCTTTCGTTTGATAAAAACAAACAGAATTTACATTAATATATAGCACTAACATATAGATTGGTTTACTTAACAGTTCAGAAAACACAGTATTACGAATTTTAAATCATTTTAAAATTGCATTAACACAAGACCAGCAGACATGTTACTCAAAACTAACTAAATTTAGTAAAATATTTCATGCTTTTAATTTTGTACTATTTTTTCTCACTGCTATGGCATCGAAATGCGCAAATGAATCGAGTTGCTAAATCAAGCCATTAAGCCATTCAAGTTTCGTTTCGATTTTGAAGCGAGGCAAGGAACAGGGAATTTGTGATAGAGAGATTACTTCTGTAGTTGGGAGATTTGTTAGGGAAAGCTGGAGTATCAGTGCTGCGGATTGACTTCTGAGGCATGCCCCAATAATCCGCACTGAATTTGGGTCTTTTCTTTTTTTGAGAAGGGGATGGATGAATTCCCAAGGCCCGTGCACTGCATAATTAAGTGCGGCAAGTGCGGTATTCAATTTAAGTTTTTCCTACTCCTCCCAGGGCTTCAATTAACGAACTAAAACAAGCTGCTAACTTGGTCAAAACAAAGAAGGGCTGCAGCACAAGGTGCTCTTCACTTACCATGCAATTCGCCTGCCCTTCGGATCCTACGGATGTGAGGGGCAAATACAAAACAGGACTTTAAAGCTGCTTTGACTGGCGGCTGCTCTTCAAAGTTTCAAGGCTCTGGCCAAGTTTTTTGTCCACCTCGAGTCCTTTGCGAATGTCAGTGGCGACGTCGGCGGCGGCGGGGGCGTGGTGATGCGCTTAATTATGCTAAAAGCAGGCAGCAACTTTGCCAGCTACAGAAATGAATATTTACACCTGCCCGGATGCAAATGTGGCGCCAATGTCAAAGCCATTCAGTGTCGCAGTGCCAGAGGTAAACAAAACTCCGATATGTATCTTTTGGCACTATTCAATGCTAGTGACTTAATTTAGTTAACGTATTTCACAAATCACTTTCGAGCTTAAAGTTTTTGGGCTGCTCGTAAACGCTTTTAATGTTCTCAAACACTTTTGTAAGCCGCAGCCATTTCTCACTTCTTACGACTTTTGGGAATTGTACCGTTGAAGCCCGGAAAAACACTGGATTCGCACAGGCTTTTGCGACGGAAAACGCGAACGAACTGACTGGCTGCGAAACTGAACAATGGCTTTTCAATGCTAGCTTGGCTCGGCTTGGAAAACTCAACACACGGACTCTCTGCCATTTTTGGTGAGTCTGCGCACGGTTTTCCGCGCTCTGTTAATCTGCACGTGCATTTCACTTCCAGGAAAATCGCCCCGCATCCGCTACCCAACCGAAATGTGTGTGGAAAATGTTTGTTTACATTTGGCAGAAAGCAGCTGGAGAAGGAGGCGGAAGGACCGGGGAATCAGGCCTCAATTGGATGTTGCCTACTTTTTGGCCCGTGAAATATGACTTCTGCAATCGAAGTGGAGATGCAATTGCATTTGGCCTAAAGGCCTGCAACCAGCTGTTCCGGAAGCGTTAGTAAGGCTTGTAAGCCGGGCTAAAACCGATTGCCGACACAGCTTTGACACAGCCTCCATCCGTCTAATGAACTGCCGCCTTTCGCCGGCTGCTGATGGACAAACTTTTTTAATTATCATTAATGAACTCGCAGGGCGCAATCATTGGCCAAGTTGTGCTTTGCAATTATTTTAATGTTCAATGAGGTTGCTGCAGCAGTCATCGCCAATGATTTATTACCGCCCCCTTAGCTTTTACGAAGGCCATGACCGTCGGAGTCCAGAGTCCAAAGCCCAAAGTGTGTGAGTTGCCGGCATTGGCAATTAGATAGCTGGAGGGAGGGTAGGTCCATGAAACAGCGTTTATGTTTAATGCGTTATAATGGCCGTTGTAAGTGTACATAAGTTGATATAAAAGTTTTATGGCCCGGGCGTGAGCAGCCTCCGGGATCCGATATGGAAAAAGGAAAATGCGGGACGGAAAAACCGAAGGGGCAGGGTAATGGGCTGGATAGTAAAACCACAATGGAGCACAGCCAAAACAAACAAATCGATGAGTTATTCCCAAAGTTAAGGCAATTGAAATTTAGATTTAATTTCACTCTCGACACTTTGGTCAGAAAATAAATTATTGACTTTCCAATTGAATTATTGCCACTGCCGGCTAAAGCTACAAATTTATGATTTTTTGTTGTGTCTCTTTTTGGCTGGAAAACCCCAAAGATGGGCACTTTTTGAGGTTCTCGATCGGGATCAAGCTGGAACATAAATAATTTAGCCCAGACCTTTTATTGAATTACTCTGATATTGCCAGCCATAAATTATGTATATTCAAAAATTTTCCATAATTTATGCGTGCTTCAAAACAATTTAACCCCCCGCCCGCCGCATGAAACACATCGATAGAAATAATTTCAATAGAAAGACCTAAGCGCATGAGGCGGCCAAACAAACAAACACGCACGAATGCCTCCCCAAAACACGCACACAACCACACACACGCACACGCACTTTCAACCGCCCACGCACACAGCCACACGCGTACGTGTGCTTAGACAGACATCCGTATCTATAACTGCCTCACAATTGCAGCGCACTTGCCGCGGAAAGACCGATAAAAGAATAAACAAGGAACGATGTTTGAATTTGAGGTACTATAGTCCATAAAACACCCTTTCAGTTAGAAACTTGCAGTATTCTCACCCTAATTCATTAACTATATTAACTAATTAATTATATATGTTTTAATAACAACGAGATGCAAGATACAAACTTTAAGCAAGTGAGATTTTCTTGCATCTCCCATATTACTTGATTAAATCATCATAGAACTTTAATCAAACATGTTTTAAATATAAGATCAAATAGGTTTCTTAGCAAAGAAAAGGAGTATCTAGTAGGTGGGTGTTACCCCTTCATAGGGCAGTGCCCTTAACCACTTCCATTTCGCTTTTACAACCCTGCCCTTGCAAGTGAGCCGAAGGACCCAGACCCCATTTATGACATATGCGCAGGTCGAAGGGCAGTGGTGGGGGAGTAGGGCCTGCAGCCGGCAGACTCGCCAGGACAACTCCAATCCCCTTTTCGACCCGCTCCTGGCCGATCCAACCCCAATAGCCCCTTCTCCCCAGCCACCAGAGGCAGTGGCAAAAAATCTTCGGTTTAAGCGATTTCGCCTGGTTTGGGCAAGAAGTTTTTCCTTTTGATGCCGCTGTCGCTGGCGTTGCATGGAAAATGGCTGTATATGAATCGGAATCCGCAGATCCACGCTTTTGCCCCCATTGGCAAACTGTGGCAGTTGGAGAAAGTGGGGAAAGGAGGTTGGGGCAGCTAGGTAACCGTAAAATAGAATGGAAATGGGAATGGGGCCGCTGGAGTGCTGGAGCGGGGTGAAAGGCAAGAATTGCAATAAAACATAAAATTGCTGACTTCCATTCGTTTGCCATTTAGGTTTCGTTTTCCATTTTTTTCCATGGCCCATCTGGGCCATCTGACGTGCGTGCGTGTGTGTGTTTGTAAGTGTGTGTGTGTGTGTGGGTGGCATAAGGGTGGGTGGGCGCGTAGAAGGGCGTGTGGCAACCTGCGTTCGCCCCTTTATATATTTTATTAGGTTTTATTTGATTTACACTTGTTTTGTGCTGAAAGCACTTCGCCCACGGACTGTGAGTGCATGTGTGTGTGTGTGAAGGGAAGAAAAAGAGTGAAAGGAAAGTGGGAGTGCGAAGGAAAGACTTCCGCTTTTGAGTTCAGTGTTTTTGTTCGTCTTCTCTCCATTTAAATATAATAATTTGTAGATCTATGCTAGAAATATTAAAAGATAAGCTTAGTTTTTGACAATACTAATACTATATAACATACTAATACTGTATAACATAAACCTATTAAATTTGCAAAAATATATATTCAATTAGAAATACCTTCTAATTAAGAAATATGGACAATCCAAAAATTGGGTTGCTTTAATCTTTTAATGCTCAATTATCTCCTAATTAAACATATAATATTACTTAAGAATCCTATCTGAAATAGCCATTTTTGGAGAGAACACTGTAGAAGCTATAATTGAGTATCAGATACCCATGAGTCATTAAAACTCAATTGAAAGATTAAGAAATTTTAAAATAAAAAATATCAAATATAAATGGGGGCAAAAAAATATGAAAGCGAGTGATAAGTATTCCTTAAACGACTTCCTTACCTGTACCTCCCAAGCGAAAATAAAACCCTTTCTGTCCAGAACTGTATAAAGGCAGTTTATACGCAGAAGTTTTCGTGCTGAGAATGAAAATCCTTTCTGCCGCTAGCAGCTAAAGCACAATTAATTAAGCACGCACAGTGGAAGCACAAAGATTTTAATTAAAAATTTGCTGAAGCTTCACAAGTGTCCTGCATCCACCACCCACCCACACCCCTTTCATCCACTGTTCATATAGCATCCTTTGTCGAGCCATCCGAGTTGCACTTTGTTTCATTATTTCATTACATGCCTGAGCTCCAATTGTAAGGCTTTCAATTTAAGCCGAAAACTGATGAACGGCAATTGGTAATTGCCAATTGACAATTGTCGATTGGCCATACAATCGGCACACTACCTGCATCCATCCAATGCCACCCACGATGGCGCCACTTTCGCCACCCATTTCTCCATCGACACCCTTGACACACTGAGCGCTAACAACATACAGCTATTTTTGCTCCACTTCCCCGGAGATAACCTTTATCAACTTATGGGTTAACCCATCCATTGGAGCGGCGACTGTCTGAGCGGGAAATTCTAAAGAGCTGCCTTTGGGCCATAAGGTGTTAATGAGTGCGATAAGATCCAAATTAGAATATTCATAATTCATCGTGTTTGCGGGGCGCTTTTCAATGCGAGCTGCTCTTTGCCGGCCATGTTTGTTGAGGGCTGCAGGCCATTTTCTGTATGACGGCCTTCTTAAATCGTTTTTATGATCCGTACACGCATTCAATAATGTTTAAGTGCATTTGGTAAATAGAAACGGCTTATTTCCACAATTAGTTTGATAGTGAAATTAAAATTTAAAACCAATAAAGCTTTAAACTCAATCCATCTCTTTGTATGTACGCATATTTATGTCATACATGTAATTCATACTTGATGGCTTGCTATTGATAATAAATTTATTTAGGCCTTCACCGTATTTAAGAATGCTTAAATTTATTAATATCCGTAAATGAATTGAGGCGAGCTCGATTGCATAACCAACTTAAACTGACCAACTACCTGAAACTCGTTCTCCTACCCGTGAACACCTGTGTTTGCTTTTAAGCTTAGCGCCAGCAGTCCCAAAGACAAAAACAGCTTCACACGCTCAAGTCCTGTCCTTAACTGTCCGTGTCCGGAACCGTGCTCCAAGCACCAGGCCCCCAACTCCAGTCCACCGTGCTCCATGCTTGTGGGTCCGCAGGTATTAAGGTCAGAAGTATAAAACATGCAAAGCTGCCGGGCAGCCTCACCTCGAATCCTGGCCAGAGGGCAGAAAACGCAGGCAGTCCATCACAAAAACAAACACCCGGCGAGTGTTAACCGACTCGGACTACGATTTCGACCAGGGGTTTAACCCGGAAGCGAGATAGCTGCTGAATCATAGTTTTACAGCGCAGTGCAGTGGTTTTATAGTGACTTGGCTTCTGGAAAATGGAAAATATATACTAAAATCAACCTAAAAAATGTTTTTTTAAAGTTATCATTCAAATTTTATAATTTAATGTTTTCTAGTTAATTCTTTATTATGAAAGATATATAAAGTGTATGCATATGTATTGAGAAACTTTGATTGCTTAAAGTTCAGTATGTATTTACCTGTTTTTACTATGCCCTTTCTACTTAGACCATTTCTGAGATACCACTTCTGATAGGTCATCCCCCGAAAAATTGCGTTTGAAGAACCTAATTAAATACCTTTCACGAAAGATGGCAAAAAATCTTTGGCAAAGCGTCAGTGTTTTGGCTGTGACTGTACTGGCTCATAGTCTGGAATTTCTCTTATGTTACGCCCATAAATATGCTACACATTGGCGTTGGCTCGTCCACTCCTTAACCCTCCAACGGGCCCCAACGCCCCTTTCGACCCCCTCACTCACGACCCCGGACTTTGATGTTTTCGCTGCGTAGGGAAGCAGTTTAGACGGACATACTCGCTTGTCATTTGCGGTTGCTCTGGTTTCCGGTTAACACGCACACACACCAACACACTAGCACTTCCACACACACTCAGCCATGCATATGCATATGAAAGTGTTCGTGTGTGTGAAGTTTGGCTTGTCTGTTTTGATCCCTTGTTAATAATATAAATGATGATTTATGACCCTCGAAGGAGGTCCAGCGGAGCCACGGCGATTGTTGGCCGTGGGGTCAGCAAGGGGTCACTGGTCATGGACGTGGTGTTAGGGGATCCGTGAGAGACAATGGTCTAATGAATTATTGATCAACTTAAAGATGGCCACAACTGGCAGCCTAATTGTCAATTACCCACCCAGACAGTTATGCGAACTTCAAGCGGTTCATGTTTTTCATGCCTCCCAGAATATTTCGCTTAGCCAAACAAAACATAAAGCGTTTCCACCCCGCTTTTGGGCGAATAAAATATTTAAAGCATTTGCCAGCACATTAAAATCGAATTTTGCATAGCAAAACAGCGAAATAATACAAAAAATTGAAACCACACGGAGGGAGAGCCGAGCACAAGGAAGCGCTTGGAGGGCATAAAAAAGCCACAGGGCTCGGTTCTGTGACCCACAGCACGAAACAGTAACAAAAACAACGAAAATTTATGCAAACGAATTAAATTGGCAGGCTGGCGGGAAGCCAGAAGCGGTCTGAATCAGAAACACAGTACCAAAACCGGGACCAGGATCAGCGCCCACCCGCTGATTGCGCCCGCCCGAGCATAATGATATAATACATTATTTTTCCAAATTTAAATATTTACCCGAACTCACCTTCGCACGCGGTCGAAAACAATTCCACTTACGGCCGATAAGCGCAGGCCCCACGGTCCCAAACTTTGGCAATTAGCCCCCAAAAAAAAGCGAAGAGCCAAGCAAATCGAAGCCCAACACGAGGACCCACCTAATTGGTATGCCCCCAGAGTTCAAATCGTTTACGCAACACACACAACGGCCAACAACACACGACGCCTGCTTATGAAATTGAAAATTGCACAGAGCGACAATAATTCATTTCCTCGCAACGAAAGCCTAGACTATAGCTATAGCTATGGCCATATCATAAGTCAGAGTCAGCCCAGAAATATAACAACAGACGACGCATGCCAAGCACATATATCATACTGCCAGTGGAGCGTGAATCGAAATGGAACTCGAGCTGAAGCTGGAACTGGGGATGGGGATGGTGCTGGAAAACGGGTGCCAAAAGGCGGGATGGATGCAGCGAAATGAAAATACACAAGCCAAAAAGCGATTCATGGCGAGCAAAAAGGTTAACACCACACTGAGGGTCAAGGATCAACGCATGGGAAAATAAGTAATACAAAATTGTTTAAAATTTCAGAATTAGCTCAAATATATCACAATTCACTTCAACGCATTAGATAATATTTTTGATTTTCTTTAGAATGTCTGTACTATACGTTTGTAGAGTTATAATATCAGATATCTATTAAGTATTTTAATTTAATTAATGGTAAACATATTTAAATATTTTATTACGTTATCAAGCTATCTATTATTAAATATTAAACCATTTGTTTACAATTAATTGTTTATCCTTAGTCCTGCCAACTTAAAGGTCTGTATTCCAAAACGTTTTCTTTATAAATTCTGAAAGCATTTAATATCATAAATACCCCTGCATGCTGTTCCTAGCAACTATTAGAATGCTTTCCGCTGAATGAGTAAATTCCGCTTCGGTCTCCTAGCTACCCAGCTATTTCTTGGAATAAGGAACTGACTCAGACCCATGGAGAATTCCGCGGCGGGAAGTTTTGGAGTGAATGAGTCAATGACAGGGAAGTAGCCCGCTGTGCTCCAACCCCCCAGCCACCCAACTCCACCGTTTCCCGCACCCTTCGCACGTGGCGAATTTCCATTGTTGGCAACAAGGCAGTGTCCTTAGGCCAATGCATTTGATTGTGTTTGTTAGCCCACACAATGGTGGTGTGCTGGGTAATGGTATTGGTGGTGTCTGTGTCTCTGTGTGCGTGTCGTTGTCTTGACTTCCCGGGGAATTGTTGCTGCCGTGTTCCCATTTACATGTACCCCTGGCCTGTCCTTTCCGGCGGCTCCTCTTCCTCTTCTTGTGGCGGGCCCATAACACGGTTATTGCATTAAGTAAAGTTGTAGCCTAGATTTGAACGCCACCCAAACGCCCAGCCATCCAACCGCCCATCCGCCAAACCATCCCCCATCCAAGGACCTTCGCTTTGTTTAAACATTCAACTTTCATTACCTCTCCTTTTGGCAGTCCCATTTTCCCACACCACCCAGCGAACGCCCACTTTTGCATATTTAATAAAGTTTTCAGTTAATTTTCATCATTCGCATTATTTTCGCGGCACATGCGTGTTAACAATTTATTCCGCGACGCCATCCATTCATCTTTTTTTGGCCCGCAGCATCCTAAATATTTATGAGCCAGTTTGAAGCTCTTCAGAGCGGTAAATATTTAAAGGGGCATATATTTTTCAGCCGGCACAGCTTTAAAAGTATCTATTATAGTTCGACACACGCGTAATTTGCCGTCGAATAATGCGATAATAATAATTGGATGCTCGACGATGATATAATTAAAAGTGACAACTTTTCGAGTTCATGGCTAAAATGCTTTAATGTGAACGGCCAGCGGGCTGTGGGCTGTGGGCTGTGGCCAGTGGGTGGAAAGGGGTGGACTCCTCCATAAATGGGGGTCGTGACACGACAAAGTCATCCAGGCTGACACTAACAAGCGAACGCGGCATTGTTGCTCCCCGAAATACCAAATACCAAATTCAAACCCGAGTGGAAGTCCCGAATCGCAATGAAAACATCCCATGGAGCAGTGCCAGTGCCACCAGAATGCATTCGCCACGGAAAAAGCGAAAAACGAAAACAATGTCAAACACATCAAAGTCAAGCAGCGATTTCCCAACCCGAAAAACGCCCACTCCTATGCAAATGGCAGGCAAATCAACTGAAAAATCACAACAAAAAGTGGCAGAAGAAAAAAAAATATATATATGTATGTACGTTGGTGCGGAGGAAAACGATGGCGGCGAAAAAGTAAAAGGCAAAAATGTCGAGGGAAAAAGTGCAGTTTTGGCAAAAATGGAAAACGATGTCAAATGCAAATTGACAGCTTTCAATATCAATTCCAAAACAATCGGCGAACTGCACGCGAGGGAAATGAAATGCCAGCGCGAGCGAAGTAAAATCAATTTTCCTCGTCACGAGTGCATCAGACAGAGAAGACATCCTTACAATCTCCCTCTCTCTCTCTCTCTCTCTTACATTTTCCCTAGCAGAACACTTCAACTTCATTCGATTGAAGCCATTCAAATGCAATCAAACGGCTTGACAGGTTAAATTAATTAAACCGGATTTATGTGGATACTTGGGACATCTGAAATGGACAATCCATGGCTCACTTTGCTGTGGGTTTGGGCAGTTGCTTTTGATGCGGTTTCCCTGCGTCTTAGTCGCATTTCTCGAATGCCAAAGGCTAAAGGCCAGGGACCAGAAGCCAGCAGCCAGGAACCAAAGCAAAGCAAAGTACCAAAGGTCCTGCGCCATCACCAAGAAGGATCTCATCATCGTCGTGCGGCTGATGTGTGCGGTTTGACTACATTTCGCAAATTACCCTTGTGGTGAGCTCTGGCCGTCAGTGTTTGTCAATGGAATAAGTATTTAATCGCAAAATGAGTAATTTGCATAAATTAACTCGGCTCACTGGCTGAACTTGGACTGCATTTGCATTAGCAGCGATAAGGATGTATCAGCATTTAACAACGCCCTTTCAAACCCACCCCACCCCCCATCATTTTCCCGCAGGACTCGTTATCTTGCTATCCACAGCAGCACCGAATTCGAGTCGAGAAAATTGCGCAGCTTGGTGCATTTCAACGGCAAATTATTAAACCTGCCGTCGAGCAGGCAGCAGGCAGGCAGGCTCTAAGGAAACGAGGAAAAGCGGAAAATCGGACCGAGGAAATATAATGCGAAGGGGCATAAATTTCAATGCCCCTTGTGCGCATTTTTCTTATCGTCAGGAAATGCCATGTAAGAGTTCGCAGACGAATCGAATCGAATCGTATCGAACCGAATCGATCCGGACCATGGCAACGTTATGAAAATTATGAGCGCTCCACGGGGACGAGCCATGGATTTTTGCTCAAGTTCAGGGCGGAAAACATAATGGCGAAATATAGCTGGAAAAGTCAGTCGAGCGGCTAGCCGTAGATTTGTAATTACGGGATTAGTCCGGCTCATAGTCGATTGGCTCTGCCAGCCGATGTGCAAACACAGGCGACCACGACACGTGACCTCTGGAATCCCGGAATCTAATTTGCAATTAGATATGTTTTTCAACCAACCCCGACCCCATGGGCGTCTTTGAAGTGGCTGATAAATCCAGTTCTTGGGGTGTACAAATTATGACTTCCCCTTGTCTTTGACGCTTGTGGCCATCAATTTGTTAACAAATCGCTAAAACAAATCATCAAACGCATCAGCTCACGCGATTTAAATGAAGTGGACGCAGTTTTTAAAGCACCAAGTGGGGTTGGGTGAGATATGTACATCTATTTGTATTTGGCTGGCACTC
Source organism: Drosophila sechellia (assembly GCF_004382195.2). NCBI lineage: Eukaryota > Metazoa > Arthropoda > Insecta > Diptera > Drosophilidae > Drosophila > Drosophila sechellia. The sequence continues at coordinate 11,791,509 of NC_045950.1, read as the reverse complement.
GGAAAACTCTGCTTTCCATTCGAGTGAATTTCCAGAGACGCAGCAGCCAGCCATGACGAATGCGGGAATTTGGGCCGCCTCTTCATCCGCCGCCGCGGCTGTGGCTCGAAAATTCATGAACAACTTGGCTGCCTTTGAGGGTTCTTTTGGGGAGGAGGGATTGAAGCCAGAGTCTCTGCATCGCCGTTATTCTTTATAATTGCGCATATGACCCCGATTAATACAGTTCGCTGAGCAATTCGCCAGCCAACTTAGCCGAACTTGGCCGTCTGTCGTCTTGGCCTTGTCTAAATGCTAAGTAGTGGGCCAGTGGGTCGAAGAACACGCACCCGGATCCCAGTGACAATTGATGGCTTAATAAATGACAATTAACTGACATTGATGTAGCGGACTTTTGGAGTGCAAAACTACTTTGCGGCCATAAATCAAAGGCATCGGTCTCTATCCATCTTTTCGACCGACTCATTTGATAAGAGCCATTTTCGACACAGGTGTGTGTTTGGGCTTTTCGATTTTCCTCAATATCTTAGTGCTTTTTCTACAGAGAGAGAAAAACTGATTAATAAATTGGCAATTGAACTAAAAGAAACAGACTTCCAAGTCTTAATACTTCATACGATTCGATATAAATATAAAATTTGCAATACACTTGCCATTTTGTTACCCACGCTAATAGCTTGCTTTTTCCCCGGTGTGGCCTTGGCTCCATTTTAATCTGGTAAGTGAATGTGTCAACTTTTTCTCACTTTGTTTGTTTGCCCTGCACCACGCAGACCCCAGGGACACTGGGCAGAACAAAGGCATCCAGCCAAATACTAACAATGGGTCTCATTTGGGTTGTTTTTCTTGGCTCACAGCGTTCTATTATTCATTTCAATTTGCGTGTGTGTGAGTGGGCCGAAGGTCCTTCGAAGGTACGAGTAGATTTTTCATCAGAGTTCATAGTCCAGCCCACAAAGGTCAGTGAAAGTTTGTTATTCTTTTTCGCCAGCTCGTTTATTAGATTGTACGTACGTCCCAGTGTGTTCCCCCCTCCGGCTGACACATCAAAAACTTGCCAGCGGCTGTTCCTGACAAGTCGATGTGAAGTGGCATCAATACCCGGGTCCAGGGGATTGTCGGAAAAACTGTAACTGAAACTGGGGCTGGAACTCATAAACACGACAAAGTTTTTCCCCCTTTCCATTTTGCGGCTATGCTGTCGAAGCTGATCCGTCGAGGGGAGTTCATTATGGCCAACTAGCTGCTGACCACAAAGGCGAGCGGATGATCCGACCCCAAAAAGCTAAGCTGGATTTTTTCATTTTCCTTTGCGTCGCGTGCAGCTCACTGGACTCGTATTAAGAAGGGCTTACAGCTAATGTCTTTCTAATGGTTATCCTGGTGCTGAGGAATATAAGGGGATTGCCCATCAATTGTGGGCAAGTAAATATTTTGTTAACATAATTGCATAAATCACAGTCAATTTTTCATATCGTGCGATAATTTCAGCCGGCACACATGACTCCCTGACTCCCACGGCAAACCTTGGCTGGCCCCGGTAATGATGGCGTTGGGTAAATAAACTGTCAGTTTGCATGACTGCCGCCATCACTCATACGCCCCCATGGCTGGCTCAGATTGTGCGCCCAGCGAATTGCCACGCTCGTACGCACTTCTGGTAAACAGCAAAAGCGGCGGCAAGAGCAACAGCAAAAACAGCAGCCAGACAACAAATGAAGTTTGGCGCTTCCGTTTCCGCTCCCCCATCTCTCTCTGCTGGCCCGGGTCATATGCAATCATAATGAAGACATTTCCGGCTCATTGAACACCCAAGATACAGCTACGTTCAACGACGCAGCCTAATGAAGCCATAAGCGTTGCACATGGGATGGGGTAATTTGCTACCAGTTCAGTGCATATTCAAATAACTCGAGCTTTCTTTTCGGCAATCGACAGCTTAACAGTCGAGTACATTGCTCATCAGGTGGCAATTGGTTAGGGGTTCACAGGAAATTAAATTGACAGGGAAAACAAATTGATGCTTACTTGAAGCTATTCGATTATTATAATCATAAAACTGAGATAAAACGTTTTGCCTTTCATTTTTTGTAGAAGCAGAAATCAAATTAAGTGATTGAGCTTACTATGAAGAACATGTAACTAGAGAGAACCCATTGAAAATAAGGCCATATCCCATGTTCGCCTATTGGAATAATTGGCTTGGCCACTGTCAGCGCCGCTGATTTCGTATGCAGATTGAAAAGTGTTCGATGCAGACCCGCCGGACACGGTCGTCGACAATTGTTGCAATTCCATGGCAGACAATAAATATCTGCGCAGGCTTCCGGAGAAGCACTTTAAAATTGATTCTGCTGAGCTCTTCCCTAAGCGCTCCCTAGTGCATGCTACCTATTTTCCCTGTTCGCCTCTCCATTCTAGTTGGCCAAGTTGCCCATGTGCTGGCCCAAACAAGACACGACAAATTGCCGGGAGAATGCCTTTGGAAAATTCTACCGAAATGGGGATGAGGCGGTCGAGAAAAAGCCTGGGAAAACTTATGCGCATTGGGCACAAGTCAAATTGCATTTAAAGTGACAAATGTGGCTAGCTTGTAAGTGGGTGGCCGTATGGGTGGTATTTGAAGGAACAGAAATTGACCAAACACGTGCTAAAAATATTTCCTTGGCAAACAAAAACCAAATGCCAGTTAACTTCCTTTCTTCATTCATTTCGCCGGCAAAACAAGGAGCAGGAAAAACCAAAGGAAACGAAAGCATTTTTCATGCTTTGGTCAGCTACGCCCACACTCACATACGCCCTGGAATCGGAGGCGTGGTCGCTGCCAGTGCTGACCCGGCATTAGAATTTATCGCTGTCAGCACTTGTGGGCCCAAAGGGGCGGGGAATGTCCTACCGCCGCTGCTGGGTTTCCCTTTTTTTGCTTCATTTTTTCCCCAGTTGGAAGTGAAAAGCGAGAAGCAGGAAAAACTGTCGCTTCATGCGGTATCCAAAGTGGGCGAAATCGAATCCGGCCCATACCCATGCATGTGACATGTGAGTTGGGGATTTCGGTGAGTAGTACGGGAAAAAAACGTAGCAGAAAGCCAGAACCTGGGCGAGCACCTTGAGGGCGCTTGATTAATGGCATTGTTCTCCTGTCTGTCAGCGAGATCCATTTGGGCCGACATTGATAAGGCGCGGCGGCTTAAAGCCAACTTTGCTCGTAAGTATCCGCATTAAGCACCAATTAGCTGGCGCCCAACGTGGGGCATTCAGCCCATTCTGCGGCTCTATAATTTGGCTTATTAACAGTGCGTGCAGCGTGTTCTGGCAATTGTTATTGTTATTGCCAACAAAGTTGCACACAATACAAAGCGCAGCAGCAATGGCAATGCCAATGCCAATAGCAATGGCAATGGCAACAGCATCGGCGGATGGAAGCGGGAGCGGATGAAGAGCCAAAATGATGCTGGAAATTAACTCAGAAATCTGTTGTGAGCTCATTGTCAGCAGCCAAAAGTTTTCTCGGGCACGAAAGTTGGCCCAGCAACTTTGCGAATGCAAAAACTTTTCGGCGAGAATTACAATCGTGATAAAAATTATGAAAATATTTGGAGTGCTCAAGTTCTTGAGCGACAACTTGGCGTGGCCACGTTGACTGGCTGACTGGCTGCCTGCCTGTAAAATGTTTGCAAATCAAATCCAATTAAATTACACAAATGTGCAGAAATAGGAGAGCGCGTTTTCCACATTCCTCCTATTAAATTAATATTTTCAACTCGAAAAGAGAAAAGCCGAAAGAGCATTTCCACCTGCTCGAATGCCAGGAATGTTCAATGGAAAAACTTTTGTAATCAAACTATTTGAATTGAACAAGCGTACAAACGCACACACACAGGGAATGGGAATTCATACAACTATTTTGTATTTGAGAAACTCATAAATCTAAAAGAAAACTATTCCAGCCGAGGGAATCGAGACAAAAACTGGGACTTCAACTGCCTTTGGGCTGGAAAATCGAGGAAAACCGAATGGCGAGGGGAAAACAATGGCAAAGTTATTTGCTTATTTATGCAGTGTGCATATTGAACTCTCGGTGGCCTCGTCAAAATGCAGCTGTCTTCTTTCCCCCGATTTGCACCAGTTTTGTGAGTCGAGTCGAGTCCTGGAAAATTGGAAGACAGAGCTCAAGGGCCAACGAACGCACTTAGCGGCCAATTAGAAAAGTTCTCGAGGAAATCTCAGCTCAGCCGGAGATGCAACTCGAGATTTTCCGGGCATATCAAGCCGACTTGATGTCTGTCGCAATATTTAAACGTCTGCTGTAAATATTTGATGCCTAATTGAATCATTCATTCGGTTGCCGTTGCCGTTGCTCATTGCTCCGCCCGCGCCCCTCACCGCCTTGCCACGCTCCGAATTCGGTTCCCCTTTTCGCCCCTCGAACGAGTTGATTTGAATAAATTTGAAATTCTGCTGAGTCTGCCTGTGCCAGCATTTAGTCTGTTTGTCGCCCATCGCAATTCTGTTGGCTGTTCTGGATCTCTTTGCAGCTGCATCCGTTTCTGATTTTCCGCCAGTGGGCGTGGCCGATGGGCGGTGGGATGTGGGCGGATGGCTTGCCAGGCGTGGCATTGACTTGGCATGGCATACTTTGCGGCGCATTATGCGGCGGAACGCGAGAATTGTGCAAATTAGCGGAGCGCGTTTGCACTTGCTAGGCACTCATCAATATTTGCACTTCAATTAGTGACGATATGACAAAAAGTGCTTACACATCCGAGCATTTTCAAGCTCTGCGTTCGATTAGTCAGTGCAATTGGAGCTGAAAAGAGAACAACTTATCAGAATATATACTTTAAACAATTAAAGAAGCGAAGAGCAAGCATCTTCTACAATAATAAATGATTTGTATACTTTTTTCACAGCATTTATAGCTGATAAGCTAATAATACGAGATTATTACCAGTGAGTTCGATGAAGGAGCCACCAGTACACTGCGTATTCTGAACAAGAGAAGTAATGTTTGTGACTCATCCGGTTATTTTCACGATTTTCAAGATCATTTTGCTCTGGTCGGGTGCTATGTCACAGTTCCTTGAACCGAATTGTGGCTACCCTGGCATTAGCCCAAAAATAATGCATGACCAGATTGCAGAAAGCGGAACCAATCCTTGGATGGCATATATATTCAAATATAATGATAAGGATGTAGCTGAGCTCGTATGCGGCGGAACTCTCATTCACAAACGTAAGGCAAAAAGATTTGATAGGTTCAGTTTTCATTTCACTCTTAAATTTTCCTGTAGAGTTCGTTTTGAGTGCAGCCCATTGCATCGAAAGGGATCAGACACTGTGAGTTCTATTCAATACCAACAGAAATATCTTTCTCATGTTAAATTTTCATTAATTTAGTGCCGTGCGTCTTGGAGAACACATTTCATCCAGGTATTTTGCAGTGACCAAGGCCTTTCGGAACAAGTACTTTACAACTAACAATTATAGTAACGATATAGGCATACTTCGTATACGACCACAAGTGAAGTTTAACGGTAATTTGGGCACACCAATTCTTCTTCAAAAAGTAATTTTCTAAGAAGTTATCTCACAAAGCTGTTATCAGGCCCATTTGCATTATCACGGATCTGACAAAAGTGCCAAATGTCAAAACCTACAAGGCTGCTGGCTGGGGAAAAACAGAAAACGAGACATTTTCGAAGGTGCTTAAAACCATAGAGTTAAACGAACTCAACGCATCCGAGTGTTACAATATGCTTTGGGTGAATATAGCCGAGAGCCAGATTTGCGCAGGACATCCGGACGGGGATACGTGCGCGGGCGACTCTGGAGGTCCATTGATTCATCCGGTGTACATGGATGGATCCCTGCGGTACGTGCAACTGGGAATCATCAGTTTTGGAAGCTCATTGTGCAGCAGTCCTGGGGTTTATACCCGGATATCGAGCTTTATCGACTGGATACTTATGGTGGTAGACAACTACACGGTACGCAGCCCACCGAAGATCCAGTATCGAGTATGGCCTTTTGGCAAATAAAGCATGAATATGAATCTTACTTTGGAAATTTTTGCGATCTTAATTCATTCTACGAAGGTCGAATATTAGGGGTTTCAAATATAATGCTCTTTAGGGGAAAAAACTACCCGATTGATGAGCAGTATTTTTTTTTTGGCACAAGTGGAAGCAGTCAGTTGCAGCTAGAAATTTCTCATAATTCACATTTTTATTGCCGGCCGGATGGTCAAAACTTTGTCCATTTCCTAAACTGAGCTGCAAAAGTAACAAGTTTTTTGGGCCCTGCTTTTGTCCAGGCTCATTACCGTATTGCGTTCCCCATCGGTTTCCCTCTTAACCTACCAAGTGGGGCAGCCTGCCACTTGCCGCTGGCTGCTTGTTTGTGCCGCAAATGAACGGAAATGGTGAAACTTTTAATTGAAACCATAAATTTTGCGTGGTTTCTGTGCCCACGGAATTTGTCGCACTCCGCCCCCCCTGTTTCGAATAACCTCCATTTCAGCCACCTTCACCCTGTTAAGAAGTGCAATTAGCGCTGTCCTGAAAGAGGCCAAAATCCCTGGCCTGCCACCATTTTGACCAACCAAGTAACCCAGCAGCCAGCCAGGTGGGATGCTCAAATTGCCCTGCGAAACTTTGCCAGCTCTGCAGATCGAGATCCTGGCGGAGATTCGTTAGTTTCGTTAGCTCGACATATTCGACGGTGTATTTGTGCACCGGAAATGGCGAATGATTAAAATGGGCGTGCCATAATTTCCGCCCTGCTCCAACGAACGGGAAATTGTCGAGATGAGTGCTCCTAATTGAAAAGGACGAAGCCACTGAAGGGACGCTCCCGACTCCAACAATAAGTTTTTGCCACAGATTCGTATCATCCATCCAGCGTTCGATGAGAGCATTTCAAAATTCAATTTCCTGCACTTAAATGGCTTGGCAGTTACTTTGGAAACAGACTTCAATGTTCAGTATCGATGCGATTCACTATTAAGTTGGCTGATTGATCGCAAGTGGAAGGGACGAACGTATTTAATTTGTTTAAATTTGTAAGAGAAGCACAACATTACCGAACGACCTAAATCCATAGCTCACTGTTTTGGATGTAACTTTCCACAACTATCATTAAATTTTCCATTTACTGCCTTTGAATAGAAGATATGAATCGAATGCTGGGTGATATGGAGCACCGCGAAAATATTTGGGTCTGGCTAATATTTCAAACATCTGACTCGCCTGCTCTGAAATTTCCGCTTCCTGCTTTTCAGTTTTTGTGTGCCACTTTCGATATTGATTTTGTTTGGCATAAATATGGTATGTTTGCTCATTTTTGTTGCCACTGTTGTGGCTGCCACTTCCACTCTGGTTACGTTTTTATTATTTCTTCATCTTCTTTTTTTTTTGCCAGTCGAGCAGCGTGCGGCGCGCCCCTTCCGCCCCTGTGGCAATATTTTTAATTTGCCAAATGGCACAGTCAGCCAAGTGAAAGCCATACCTATACATGATACTTCGGCACGGAGTGCTTGTGGTTTTGTGTGTGTGTGGCAGTGGCATGTGGGCAAAAAAAAAAAGAAGAAACCACAGCAGGAATTTTAATAATTCTAATGCGAGCTTTGCTAGCCATGCCCGCTGTAGCAATGACAGTAAATCGATATTTCGCCTTGCCAATCGAATGATTTACGAGGACAATCGAGAGACCCATTTCCGCCGGATGCAGACGCGCACTCCACACGCATCATCGCCTCATTAGCGGGAATCAGCGGAAAAACCGCAAACTTTTATGGCACACACTGGAAAATTTAATGCGCATAATTCATGGCATATTACCAACACTTCATTTCGGGCTACGCTTAAGCTTGGATGCCTGTGTTTTTGGCAATAAATTCGACGAGAATGGGAAAAATCTGAATGGGCGAGGACAAACTTTTGTTGCTTAAGTAAACTTGAAAAGTTTCAAGACATAAAAGTTTGTTGTGAAAGTCACACGAAAGTTGAATGCAATAAATCTGCACGTTGCTCTGCCACCAAAGCGAACCGAAAAAGGCATCTCTCTAAAATTGTGCAATGCGCAGCCTTCTCCCCGAACCAAATCCGTTAAAACCCGTTACCATTTGCCCACCAAAAAGTGGAAAAAGAACGAGCAGCATAAAAAGAATTCACTGCAAGCTGGGAAAAAATCAAAAAACAGAAAAAAATTCAACAAAATTAAAAAAATTATAGTGGAGAAGGGACGGGAAAAACTTTCAGCGCATTCTTGGCTGATAAATGGGCAGCGAAATCTTGAAACACAGGCGCAGATTTCAGCCAGTACGAGTACTATATATAACACATTCCGTGCCACGTCACGGCCAGAACTGCAATGCAGGATGGCTCTTGACCACGCCAGAATGCCAAATGGCCAGCAACGGGAGCTGAGTGCTAATTATTATTAAGGCCGGGCCATTGCGGATGGTTCAGGTGCGTGGGAATTGAGATCGAGTTGCTCGAGCTGGTGAAAATGTGCCACCAACTTGGCTGCTTATTAAAACTTTTGACGGCACATATGCTAGCTGCAACTGCCTCAAACTGGCGGCACTGCAAGCAATCAAAAGTTGGCAACATTGCCTTTATGCCTGACAATTGAGTCGAGGCATTTAACCCGCCACCAGGCGATGGCTTTAATTTTCACGGGCCATAACGATGGCGGTAACCCAGTTAGAAAGCCAAAAGTGTCCTTGTGCCACATGCAAAATAAAAAGAAAATAAAGCCCGTGGGGACTGGCAGCAATCTTGGCCGTAACAAGCGAGGGAGTGTATTCGTTGGGGCAGGCAGGCTTAAAACGCAGTCCATCACAGAGCTCTCCCTCCTTTGACCCCCTCCCTCCCCTCGCCAGTCGCCACTCCTTTATGCCAGGAGGTCCCTCTTTTTATCATTATGTGGCAGTTGCGGCTTAATTGCAACGAAAGCGCACGGCTTCCTCCAGCAATTTGCAGTGCGGCCGAGACTTAATCACATGAACGACACGGCGCCACATAAACTTAATCTCTGCGCCAGGTGAGCGAGTGCAGGACGAAACAGGAAGGACCCTTTTTGCCAGGACTTTTATGAATGCACAGCCATGCACATGCCTTCTCCTTGATCATTATCATTATTATTATTATTATTATCGATGCAGTTTTCTTACCAAGCTCGAAATTTCCTGCGAGCTTAAAGCTGACTGTGCTTCAACTAATTAGCCTCGTTTAAGTTACAGTTTTCGAAAGTTAAACACGCTCTCTGATGCAATTAGCAAGCTTACCGAGTTTATGAAAGTTTTGCCAACACTCCTGCCGCTTTTTGCACCTAATTAATTTGCCTTTCGCAATAAGGAACTTCACAGTGACGCGGACTGTGACAGCCGGCGAAGCAGTCACAGTCGCAGTGCCCGAGTAGAGGCATATTTACGGTAATGTGCTGCCGAAAAAAAGTAGAGCGAAATTAAAAACACAGCTTTTGAATTGATAATTTTTATGCGGTCCAACCCGTAATTGGAAAAGTTTTCCCATTTTAATTAAAACATTTAACTTAATGCAAAATGCAGCACAACAACAACGAAAACATCCAAACAATGGGAAAAGTTGCGCCGGCAAAATGTGCTGGACATTTTGAATGACTTTGCTTGGTCGGCCAAGCGCAACGCATCGCTCATACGCCCCGTGTGCGGCGCCGCACACTGCTGGTTAATTATGAATTGCCTGTACAGATTGGGCGATAGTGCCTGCCATAAGCATTAAACACATTGCTCATACGCCTCGTAAAGCACTTACACTGCCCAAACGCCTCGAATAGCTCCTGGACCATTACTCATACGCTCCGTATGCCACTCAATAGGTTTGCCATGCAAAGATGCTAGATCTCAGCTCGGCTTTAGCTATGTGGCCGCATTCCGGATTCCGCTCGCAGCTTATGCGATTTAGCCGACAAGACAAATAGTTCCATGTAATTTGCTTGTATGTCAAACGACTCGCATATGTCAAATGTCAAACGCTGTCCCACAGCCATTTTTCTCCATCTCAGCCCAACTTTCTCCTAGCCTCCCACTGCTGGTGTCGACATGTGCGAGCTGCTGGCAAAGTTTTGCAAACAATAAATTACTATTACAATGACAATTCGACCCGCAGTCGCAGTCGGGCATTTTTTACGCTTCGGTTACATTTCCGTTTCCGCTTATCCGCGTATGTGAGATACATATATCTCGTGCCACTGATCAATGCGAGATCACGTTCAGATTCTTCGGGATTAGCCGGCAGCCAGTGCCCAGAGATGTCTATAATGCAAGGAGACTGGAAGAGTGATGTCTGGAAACAAAAACAGGATTCCGGTTAGCCGGATGTCTGGCCAGCTGGCTGGATTAACACTTGAGTTCCAAGCAGAAAAGGAAAAATCCAAGGCAAATAAACCAGCAGCCCAGACACATCTACTTGCGCTAGACTGGGCAAAGAAAATATTGTTCCTGCCCCGCCGGCTAATGCCGAAATGTCAAAGCTTAAAGCCGGACGTAGTCCGGAGTGTCCGGGTACGGGTCCGGGTACGGGTTCGAGTCAGAGTCCGGGTCCGGTAATGCTGTGTTTTTGCTAGCCCAGGCCTTGTGTTTTAATCAGTCAGCAGACGTCAGAAGTAATTGAGTGAGCCTGGAGCAGGAGCTAGTTGCTAATTGAATGAGCTTACCTCGGCCCGTTTCCACTCGGCGTTTATTTGATTTATTAATTTGGCCAGGCTTCACTGACGCAATCGATTACCTAAACGAACTCGGACTCGATCTCTCTTCCGTTTGCGGTAGTCCTTTGCCAAAGGAAGTTTGCGTCAGCTTTTATTTACGCAAACCGAAACATATTAAAAATTTACGGCTCGTTTACTGCGATTTGTTCAATTAAGTCGATACGTTTCCGGGACCTCTGAACACCATCCCGCCCGCTCCCAACCCGTTTCACCATCGAGGCCGTGGTCCTTGCCCCATCCTTCCACTGCCTCCATCAAAGTTGGATGGCAACTTCAATGTGCTTCGTCTGCTTCTCTTGGCTGCCACTTTTAATTTTCTTCAAGTTTATTTGCCGCTTTCCTGTGATTGCTTCATCCCTTTCATTCGGTAAGCCCCTTGCTTCCCCTACCCCCTCCCCAAACCCCTTCCACCACCCACCTCAGTAGCTTTCCTTTTTAATTTTTATTGAATTGGCTCTTGTTAATGCTTAGACTTTGGATTGAAATTAAACGAGCGTGGTTTATGGCTGCAGTCGCCGGGAAGGAGTGAAATTTAATCAAGTTATGCACTGCTTGCTGGGCAGGGTGGCTGCCAACAAAGAAAACAAGTCTCGAGTGGCCGGCCATTGTTTAAGCCAAGGCAAAACTTTGCCAGCTCCAAACTTAATTAAAAAAAAATCGAAGCGAGTCGCAAACTCACAGCGCCTGGATCATTCCCTTGGGCCAATATATATCCGCTGGATAAGCACATATTTGATGGCACCGAGCCCACTGCCGAGCGCCAATGCACAAAGCTAATGATGGCCAGGACCGCGAAATTGCGCGTAACTTGGCATAATATTGACCAATATGGCTAATTGCGTATACGCCATGCTGGACTCGAGTGCAGCAACTACTGACTGCCGACCGCAAACAGGCAAACACACGTGAAGCAACCGCTACAAAGGGAAGCCGTGCACATCGACGTAATAATTGTAATAATACAAATGCCGACACTTGCGGACAACAACTGCGTCCTGGCACAGAGCCAGGCAGGCAGCAGGTCAACAAGTAAGTGGAGTAAGTATGTACATACATATATATGTACGTGTGCACAAGTGCAACATCTCCATCATCGGCATCATCATCGTCGTGGCCGGAGGTTGCAGGTCGGAGGTCGGAGGTCGCCAGTCCTGCGCTTGATAATGCTGTTGCGTCAGGAAACTTGAAATGAATTTGCATAAACTTCAGGCCCCGTCGTCCTGAGTCCCAAATTGAAATATGCCAGGCTGCCAAAACAAAAGCCAACGAACGGCAGCAGCAGCATCAGCAGCAGGTAAAGGAGGGCCACTCCTCGCACTTCGTCCTTCGTCCTGCGCCCTGTCGACAAGGGTTAAGAAATAGGTTTTAGGGTTGCCACGTTGGCAAGCTGACTTTATTTGCAATATGGAAATATTTTTCATTACCTTGTCTCCAACGGAACCCCAGTTTAGTGCCCCTTCCCCAACTCCTTTCCATGTCAATCGCTGGCTGTCAAGACGCTGGAACTCGTATCTGCACTGCTTGTGGTTCAGCATGCGGATGTGGATGTGTATGCGGATGCGGATAGGACTGCGGCGCTTGTCTTGGCATATTTTATGGCAATATTTTTGATATTCCCTGTTAGTCGCTCAACCACTTATATGCCAATTTCGCAGCCAAACTCGGGTGAAGTGAATTGAAGCGTAGCCAAATCTTCTTGTGTCTGGGCTTTAACTTCCAGCAAACAAAGGACACTCTTAATGGAAGTTTAATCCATAGTCATGTGAAGTGAAGTTGAAGAGTTTCGTGCTTAAAGTACAAACAAAATAACTATTAAAGCCCAAGCAATCCATAGATGTCTGAATGCATCTTTCTGAACTAAAAGTTCAAGCTAAAACGGAAATGGTTGGGTATAATAAGCGCTTGTGAGTGTACTCAAAGGTTCTGAGTACAAATTAAATCAAATCGTGGACACATAATTGCACCCATGTTGCATACGTCCTTTAACTCTCTTCAAGCTCTTTAAGCTACGGTGACCATATGCCAACCCATCGATCCCGCTTAATGACCACTCGACCTGAACTGACTGCACTCGAAGTGCCCTTGCCGTTGGCTCTTCTGGCAGATGCGGATATGCGGATGTGCGGATGTGCGGATATGCGAATATGTGTCGAGAGGGCTGAGAGCGAAAGTCACAGAGGCTGGTCCAACAATTGAGCCATTGAGTACCGATAAAGTCATTCCCGGAGCATTGGCATATATGCACTAAACTCCGGATACCAGATATATACATACATGCATACGAGCGGCATTAGTGGTAATCCCTAGTTTGCCAGATTGCGCTTATGCCACTCGTTTAAATTGAATTGCCACGGCGCTGCGCCAGCGACTTTTAATGCGTTCCATGCAAATAGAGGCGCTCCTTCAGCGCCAACTGCCGGGCACGGACAACAATTACGCGCATTATCCTTTCGACTGGACTCGGACACGGACACGGACACGAATCCGGATCCGGACGATAACACGGCGTTTGCTTAAACAAGCATAAATGCGAAGCGCTAAAAGGACACTAACAGCAAAACGGAAGCGAAACTGCTTAGTTCGCTAGTCGACGGATTAATGCTCTACCAAAAATCAAAAGGTAAATTAAATTAAATTAAATTTGCAATGATTCCTGGACAGAAACTCATTACAACACAAGTAAATAGGTAATACGTAAGCTATCCTGAAGAATGCTTGTTTAACAATATATCAGATATTTTATTCAGCTCATTTGCTAAGTATCAAAATAATTTATAACTTTTAAAAATGTAGATATTAGTATAGTTGTTTCGAATTAGCTCCTTATTTATGTAGCCCAACATCGTGCAGCGCATAAGTGCTTTGAAATTTTAATTTGGCTAAGTAGCAGCCAGTGACAGACAGTGGCACTAGGATGCGAATACCTTGTTAGGGGGAAGCGCTCTGATTCGACCCACAGATACCCTGCATTCCCCAGAGAATAGAGTGCCCTTGGACTTCATTTCGTGGCCCAGAATGACCCAACCTCTCATCGCCCTGCTACCCAGCGTAGCTCGAAAAAACGCTAATTTAATTTTAACTTTGTGCATCCTTTCCTCGGACCTTCAGCAGAACCTTCTCCGCAGCTTGTCCGTTTATATATATGTACTTTGCCCACTCCAACCGACTTGTGTTTGATTTCGCTGTCGGCGTCTTTGGCACACTTTTGCAGCGCATTAGAGGGCTCAACTTTGCGGGAGTGGGGCGGAAAGTTAAAGTCAGAAACGGAGACGGTATAAAAAAAAATGAATCTCGAAACGGACGCGAAAGAGTAAAAGTAAAATATTTGTCCTGCCACGGCCATTGAAGTGAACAGCGCTGATTGCGGCACTAAAACGAAACGGGTTCTTGTGCGACGATAAGATTTTCAGCATCACCATCATCCGACTACCAACTGCCAACTGCCAACTGCCCTTTTCATTGCGACTCCCAACTTAATCGGTCCGAAGTTTGGCCATCGCCGTCTAATGTGCTTGGCCAAACTTTTGGGCCCGGCTCAAAGGCAGTTGGCACCTCGGACCGCTTTCAGTTATTTACGCAGCGTCCCCTGAACCTGACAATCAACAGCAATTTGCCTCAGCGCCTGGGATCCGTACTCGGGTCCCATCCCACATCCACATCCACATCCGCATCCGAATTCTTATTCTTATTCAGAAAGCATCCGATAAGCATAACAGTTGTCGTCGTGCCGCCGGCTTACACCTTAGAATCGGATTTTTAGGGTGGGTTCAGCGCTAGTGATGAGCAAATAAGCTAACAAATTAAATAAAAAAAAAAAAAAAAAGTACTGTTATTTATCACAATAATTTTGAAATATTATTTACGAGTTATTGTCCTAATTAGGCACATATTAGTTTTTAAAGAGCGTCAATTAATAGGTCATACTTTAAGTTTTTCCTTTTGGATGGTATTTTTTCTATAGCTGAATGGATTTGAAATAAGGATGAAAAAGGATGTATTGGCACCACCTCTGCTGGCTTCGGTGGTTTCAGTGGGTGGCTGGTGGTCTAACGACGGTGCGCTGCTGCCAACAAATCGTCGCCAGATGGCGGCGACAATAAAACGTTTTACAATGTAACCAAGGCGACGGCAAGGAGGCAGGATCCGTGTGGCCATGTGTGGACAACAATGTGCAACAAAGTTCATAATTGTTTATGGCGACGGCTTCGATTTGATTTTTATGTCTTCAGGACTTGGGGCAGTGATTGAGTGTTGGTCTCATGCCACAACCAAGGGGGAAAAAGTTAAGTTAAAGAAACCTTAGAGTCTTTACATGCACTAGAAATTCAATTAAACAATTGTAAAGTAATATATTTAATGGAAACTCACAACTAGTCGTTTCACAAACTTTCGAAACCATTTAAAACTTAAATACGTGCATAAAATGAGACTTTAAATTCACCCTCATGCATTCATGGTATCTAAAGGTATTACATTATGACACATAAGTTGCTTTTCGTTTTCTATTTGGCTTAATGGCATAGAAACATTAGGGATGAAATTTCAGACTATAATATTCCCCAACCTGCGGGCCCCCAAACCCCGCCAGTCCGTTGGCTTCATTATATTGAAACTTTGACGTCGTTATTTTGCATAATTTACAGCTCGCTTGAATGCAGCAGCCAAGGAGATTTCTATAACTACGCCGGAGATGGGCGGAAAATGCGGGGGAAAACTGCGCGTGTCGGTTGTCAACGCTACCTTGGCACATGCGAAACGTGAACTTCGAGACATCGAGTTAATGATTCGCACTTGTTCGCCCCCGCCACGCCCCCTTTCGACGGTTGCGAGGCAGTAATGAAGTTGATTTATTACATTACACGACTTCTTGGGATCTTCGATTTCTTCTTCAGCTCAACGCACAGGGCATTGAACTCGGCATAGAAAATAGATACGAAAATAGACGCATTGTGATTGCAGAAGTAGCCGGCTGAACTCAAACATCTGTTCCGCTAGTTCCGCCGGATCGAACCATTTCCTAGATGGCTATAAATAGATCATGTACCGCCCTAACTCCAATCTCAGACACGCGTCTGCGATCGTCAGCCGCGACTAAGGGCTAAATTTAGAATGTGGAGAAGTAGGGCCCGCCGCCAGCCACCCAAAAACATTAGTGTGGAGGCTCCAACTTCAGTTTCCTCAGGAGCGCCATGGAGTGCAGAGCTGTTCCCATTCTACCCACCTATTCACAAGCCTGGTTCGTAGTGCATAGTAACGGAAAAGCAAATCTACTAACTAATTCATATTCAACAGTGGTACTCCTATGCCCCGGAAAACGTCCCTCTGCCGTACACTATTCGATTATGGTCCTCTGAACGATCCGGTGATCATACTCATAACGCTAGCCGTCGTAGTTGGATCCTTTTGCCTGCTCAGCGGATTCATTTTACTGTGCGTTGTCTCAAAAGCCTGGCAGGATGAGACTTCCGAGGCCATTCTCCTAATGGGTGAGTAACAGTGCTATTAAATTCATGGTTCCTATGATGAACTTTCGGTTTCTAGCGATTGGCTTCTTCATCACGGCGTTGTCCTGCGTATCTTGGAAATTGACGCGAGCTCAACGAATTTCGCAGTTGGTGGATGACCTCGGCGTAGATACTCAAACCATTTAGCTTAAGTGTATCTAAAGTAAAACATTTGAAAACTACGAAGTTGCAATTAGTTGCAATATACCTGATAATCTCTAGAACGTTCAACAGTAAGGAGCAGTCCAAAGTAAGATTGATCTTAAGTTGTTTTTCCTATCCGCTTATGTTAAAGTACATGCATTATCTTATCAATGTGACCTATTTAATAATCTTGTTTGCTTTATAAATAGCTCTATGGTAAATATATTTATAAAAAAAATTCAAGGTAAGGAAATAAAGTGATACAATATTATATTTATGCGCCGAAGTGAAATGTGAATCACTGTAGGTCTAGATATCTTGGCCCAGCTAAGACTTTATATTCTGGGTTATCCAGGGCACAAATCTGGTAATGTCCGTGTAAATGGCTGAAGATCCAAGGCCGCAGTACTTGGGTCCCTTGCTAACGATTCCCGTCTGGACGAATCGTTGTTGCCCACGGTATAAATACGGATACAATAGAGGTCCGCCGGAATCACCCTGGCAGCTGTCCTTTTGGAAGGCACTGACGCAAAGTTGGTTACCAATCAGCAATATATTCCTACCCATGGAGCATTGGTCGAGGCTCAGGCGGGTCACATCGCCCTCCCTGGGCACATCGGATAGCACATTCTGCTCGTATATGCCCCACCCGGTAACCTTTTGGTTTTGTCTTCCTTTGTCCCAGATGCTCTGCCTAACCTCCTCGTAAAGGGGCAGGCATATGGGTTTGATGAACTCTGCAGTGAGGATTTAGTAATATTGACACTGGTAGGGGAGTAAGAAACTCACGGGTTAACTCGATAGATCTTGAAAGGCGGAGAAGCGCTATGTCATAGTGAAGCGTGTCATCATCGAATCCTTCGTGGACAACGGCTTCCTGTATAGGAACATCCTGGTAAGGAGGCAGACAGATTACTCTTGTGGCATAAGTTTTACAATCTTGTTCCGTGGAGATTGTGTGCTCTCCAAATCGAACTGAAATCCTGTGGAGGCATGGTATTATTTAACCATTTTATTTTATTATAAACACAAATTGTAGATTCATGTTTTGTATCTTTTGTATAATTGGATCAACTTTGTTATAAGCGCAATCTAGTTTAATACTTACAATGAATTCATCACGCAGTGGGCGGCTGTCAGGACGTAGCCTGCTCAATGTAAAATATTAACTGAGACTCCCTGCTTTCTGATTTACTAAATACTTACGAGGGGTAATCAACATGCCACCGCACGCTAAGGATAACCTCTCATTGGGCTCTGAAAGATTGAATTGGAGCAAGGCCACCCAAGGTCGAGATCCCATTTGAATCTCGCTCCCTCCTGTGACCTTCTGATCCCCGAATTCTCCACATGAACTCTCACTGGTCTTCAGCAACTCCAAGCCCGAATCGTTGATGAATTCCTCACAACAAACTATTTTCTTTGGAAGATTGGAGTATCAGTATATGTCGCTTTGTTGAATGACCACTCACTTTAGAATTAGAAGAACAAAGGGAATTCCTCTTTATTTCCAAGTCCTTGGCGGTCAGCTGGCTCTTTGGCTTCGAAACTATTTTCGCGATGTACTGACATTCTCTGTAGTGTACGCATTTGCCTGGCTTCTGATCGTAGGTGGTGCAGTATGTTGGATCTTGTGAAGGGAAAGATTACTACAGGTTGCCACTCATCTGCTGGCACTTACAGGGCTTCTCCGTTTGGTTTCCCAAGGCATCTGCTTGCCGGGATTGTTGACCCAGTTTAAGGCATATGGCCAGGAGCAGCAATCGCAGAACCGTCATTGCGCCACCAAGCTCTGATATGAACTGAATGCAGCTTCTGAGGAATCTTCGTGGATTATCTGGTTGCAGGTCGCCTAGCTTGATTGCATATTGCAGTGATTAAAGTTACAGAGAAACAAATAATGCTGCAGTGCAGGATAGAGAACATTAAATATTTATTTCAAATATCAAAAAGAATGAAGTATTATTGCGTTGATACCTTTGCTATCAATGTGTTTATATTCGGCTAACACAATTGTATCTTAAAGCTAACTATCTAATATATTTATTAATAAATTTGCTCTGCACTACTGCTAGATGTTTTCGGTTAGATACACATATTGCGAATTGTAGGTAACCAGAATTTAATCCTCACTCCATCCTGCTCTTAAGGACATGACATACCCCTTGGCATCTGCAGGCGCGAAGAAAATGCAGCTGCTTGCGCCTACCTGAGATCAAATTTTCTTTGATCCTCAGTCCGAAACGAGAACTCATTGAGAGATGCCGCACTTGCAGAACATCGAGCGGGATTTTCCCCTTAACTGGACCTTGAATCCCATTCGGATCTCGAGTAGTCTCGCCGTAAATACTCTTTCCTTATATCGAAAGATCTCGCAAAACATGTGGCGCAGTTGCATTCAATTTTGCCATAGTCCCAAGTTCCAGCGATATGTTAGGTGAGTTTTTAGACATACATATATCAAAAGTGTTCCTAACCTAATCGATTCTTCCAGATTCCTCGAGTCCAGTCTCTGTCAGTTTTAAAGAGCAATGATCCAAGAAAATGCGTCGTCGCCTCGTCTTTCAAACAGATTGCTTCTGATTTGCAATCTTGGCACGTTGACGATGCCAAATTTGTTAGTTGAATTCATTATAGCGAAACGCAGAGAGGCAGTCAACGATCTCGTTCTGAGAGACGGTTTCGCTTTGTTGTGACTGCAGAGTTCTGAAATACAATATTTTGTGGCATTTTAAAGTGCTACGAGCACCCGATTGGGTTTGGGGCATTTCCAAGTTGGCGGCTGGGAAACTACCCCTGCCGCGGCAATTCCACGATCCAACCTTCAGCAGGGGGAAAACACCTCGTTTGGAGCTGCAATAAATTCCGGTCGCTATCAAGCCAAGCGTTCAGTAACGTTTCAAAGCCAGACGCGCTAAGATTGCTAATTCCAAAGCTTCGACCAGTCGACGAGCATCAGAACATGGAGCACATTCGATTTGTTGCCAAAGTCTTTAGAGCCGTGATCGCCAGCACACTGCTAATCCTGATGACCGCCATTTACCGGGAGGACAACAACTCCGGATCCCACTACATCCACCCCAGACACGCCATGCAGTAGCTCCATCGTGGTCTACGAGGATCGATTCACCCTAGTCCGATGCAATCGAATCGCTCGAAAATGCGGCAGAAAAACCGGTTGTGTATCAACTAACTGCACAAATAATGTTAGGATTTAGAAACATAACTATGTAAAACTCATCCCCTCGTAACTAATCTAACTTATGTGCTATAGAAATTAGTTCTAGTGTAAAAATATAATATTAATTGCAATGTATTTAATGTATTTCGCTTATCTTGCATATAACATGGGATCGGGAGGGGTCTGAAATATCGATTAGCAAGCTATTCGCACTCTCCGCAAAACGGGTTGCAATTTCATGCGATCCGAACTTGTTTATAAAAAACATTTTAATGGGCACGAGTGGGCCAATTTCAGACGACTTTTGCACGAATATCTTTCTTTGTCCCCGGCATACACTAGAAGCTGACCTTAGCTAATATCAGCAATAACGTTTTGGTTATTGGAACAAGTGGTTTGAGCAAATTAAATTTTCGTGCAAAATAGCTACAACTGATATGAAGAACATTGGTGCATACGACTTAGTTTTGCGGTATTTCAGTATTTTAAAATTTGTTTTGATAAATAAATAAGAAAATTACTAGAAAATTTATTATCAAAAATAACAAAATACATACATACATACATTTAAACAATTTTTCAATCTACGTACATATGTAAGTATCACCATAATTTTACATCACCAACGCTTAGCCTGGCTTTCAACCAACGAGGTAAAATCAACGTAAGTTTTTTCTACATTAAATATGACAAATATGCGAAACTTGGCTGCGAAACTTGGCTAAAATAGAAACTTTTGGAACTCAGATGGATTCGGTATATAACAAAAAATAATCAATCAACAGAGATTATGCCCATAAAATTTTAAATTGGAAAGGAAAACAAGTTTTGTTGAGTTTAATTGGAGAGAGGAGCGATTCTTTGGTTTTTAAACAAAATCCGTTTATGCAAATATACTTGACAAGATTCACTAGCTAAGTCGATCTGACCATGTCCGTCCGAATGGACGACGATTTCTCGGGAAATCTCATTGTTAAGATTAGATGTTCTCTCTGTTTCCACTTTAAACCATTTAATTTATTATATAGTATAGTAGTACATATAACTGTTTAAATTTAAACAAAGACTAGCAATAAAGGCTTACTATTGATGTTATATTATTTCGGGTAGTAAAATTCTGGCATTGTATCGAGCCATTTTTTATTCCTCGATGAAGGGTTCATATCCGTGGAGGATCCGTATTGCTGTACCACCCGTTTGATCCAGTCTGCGTAGCTCAAGAGATCTGTGAATATGCCAGCGATCTGGCACTGGCCCTTCACCCTGCTGGCAATGCCCAGTTGCACATAGCGGTCTGAGCCATTGTGCCACATTTTGCGCATCTGCGGAGCCCCGGAGTCGGTGCTGCAGAGTTGACTCAAGGTGTTGCCGGCGCAGATCTGTTCGGATGTCGTATTCCTGTCATAGATTTCGGAGCACGTCCCTGTGGGTTGGCGATCGATGTTCATGGTCTGGAGAACTTGGCTCGATGCGTTTGCGGCGGTTTCACGCCAAACGGTGGTCGTAAACCAGGTGAGCTGGTCTATTAGATTCTTGAAACGGTTGCTTGCGAAAATGCAAATGGGACGTATGTGGCCTGCATATATAAAATCCATCGATATTATAACAATGTCGTACTCTTATTCCAACTAGACCCACGTAAGTACTCCACCCTCCTTCCGAGTCGCAGCATGCCGATGTCGTTGGTTTGGTCATTCGCATTGTAAAACCTATGCCTGAAGGCCAAGTCCACATTGTACTCCTGGAAGGGTTCCTGGCACATGTGGTTGACACAGTCCACCTTAGTCTTCGTGTTGTACTCTCCCAGGCGAACGGTTCTTTAAGAAAATAGTTTAATTAGATTCACATTGAGTATAATCGAAAGATATAAATATGTTTTTAATGAGTAATTACATTTGCAAGTCGTCCGGAATACAGTGAGCTGCCGTTAAGACGAACACTGAAACGGAATCGTATTAAAACTGCATGACAAGCATATCATTTGCAAACATACAGTGATTAATTAGAGTGCCAGAGCAATGGAATCCCTTTGATGTTTCCAAATAGGCCATCCAAGGATTCTCCATCAACTTTGTATTCACACTTCGTGTAACAATTCTATGCGGAACCCCGCAATCCTCTTCCAGGAGCATTTGAAATCCTTGCACGCGAGGCCATAGGCAGCAAATTACTGCGATTCCAATGATGAAGCTGCTCATTGCTCGGAGGGTCATTCTGATATACTGAATACTCGAGCAGCCTCTGCTGGTTTTATTGGCTTCACAGAGTGGAAACCTTATCGCTGGTGCCGTTCGGGGAATTGCCGACAAGAGCATAAAATGTACCAAGCAAAAGAAGGAACTTGAAAATATTATTCATCATTTTATTTTTGCTTTTACTACATCTTGATCTGTACGCATCTTTCATCTTATTTCATTAAGTTAAATTGTAACTTGCATGCCCAATAATAATCATCCATGTATGTGCAGTTTATTAGTCTTAGTATATGTGTTTATTTTGGTTTGGTTTTCTCACAATAAAAACTACATCGTATCCCATCGGTGAAGTATTTTAGCTTTTTGATCCATTTGCCATATCGAACCACGTCCGTGAGAATGCTAACTCTGTTGCAATTTTCATACGTGTAGCTGGCGATGCCCATCTGGACGAAACGATGCTCGCCGGAAATCCACACGTACCGACCTTGCGGACCACCGGAATCCCCACTACAAAGGCTAGCATCATCATTTCCGGCACAGATCTGTCCGCTAGGAAAGTTATGTTTTTTACTTCAATGAGAACGCGGGATGAATTGGTATTCGCATCGCCAGACCTGAGCCCCCAGCCAGTGGCCTTGAACCAGGTGAACTCATCCAACACCAACTGCATACGTCTATGATGGAAAATGCAGATGGGTTGGATACGAACTGCAATCGAAATATACATCATAATTGGAAAACCTTTCCATCATCCATCATCACACTTACAATTCCAATCCGTCTTCAATGCAATGAGCCGCCGTTAACACAAACCCTGAAAATGTTCAATTAAAAGAATGAAAATTGAATCATGAAATTATTCGGAAATCATAAAATTTTTCTAATTAAAAACAAAATTATACATAAACGAAATGTGATTGATAAGCGATCCGGCCATCCACGAATATCTTCCCAATCGCGCCGGAGTGCCATTTATGATTCTATAGGATATGTGAGGCACTACTCCGCAATTCTCCTCCAGGAAGTCTGACGAAGACTATTGTGCATTAATAAGCGGGAATTGTATTTCGGCGGCAGCAGTATAAGTGATACACATTTTTTAGAGTTCAGTTTAATAGCTTTAGTATACATACATTGTGGCATTAAAAAAAATCGAAAAAATATAGGAAGTTTCCGTTTCCGTCCCGAAATCAGAAGTCTTCATTAATATAATCATCTACAACATAGCTCTGATTAGTTGAATAATGATTGAACACTGACACCACATCCTGGATCCACCAGTAGAATTTCAAGACATCGGTATAACCCTGTGACTCCTTGCAACCCATATCGTTCACAGTCGCGATGCCGAACTGAACATTCCGAGTTTTGGACAGATACCTAGAAGTCTGGATCAGTGGCGAGCCGGCGAGGCCGTCGCAGGACCTCAAATTGCCCGGGTGACCAGCACAAAACTGGGTGTACAAGTCAAGGTTAATGCACATCTGCGGCTTACTCTGGATGAGAATGGGTCCGAACTCCTTGGTTAAGGACACATTGCTGTCTTGCTTCCAGGCATTTCCGAAGAATCGACTAGTCGATACCTTCTGCTGCGGGTTAATAATAATGCAAACCGGCATTATGTAGGCTGGGAAAACAAAAACATGCGTGGTCAGAAACTATTTGTGTGTACGGCCTTAAATATAAACAAATACACACCTTTAATCTGCACTCTTTTGGTTAGTTTCAGTAGACCGATGTTATTGGCTAGCGAGTCATTGTTGAAAAGTCGGTACCTCAGAGAAAAGTGCACCAAGTGATCTTCTGCCAATTCATCGGGAAATCTGCCAAACTCTCCCAAGCGAACTTTACTGCGAGCAAAAGAATAAGTTTACTTTAGCTGAATTAAATTAAATTATATTAAATTACTTACACGGCACTTGGTCTAATACAGCTCGCTGCAGTCAGTATGAAAACTGGAAGCAAATTATTTATATAAATATGATTTGGTAAGTTCCATGTGGTGAATACCATCAGTTATTAGTGTTCCGGCGCAAAAGATACTTCCATCCTCGTGCAATAGAGCTGTCCAGGGGCCCAAAGATTTTGAAAGATCATCTCGCATAAGACCGCATTGCTCGTGAAGATAACTCGCCGATCCGGAATAGGAACATATAACAAGCAGACTGGCGAGCAACGCGATAGTTAATGTGGCGTTCATTCCGATCGAATCAGCGCATTCATACTAAAATTCAAAGAAATCTTTTCGTATTGAGCGCTTTTTTTCAAACCACTCTCAGTTTCTCTTCAGGCTTTATCAGCGATTCGAAACGACGGCTTATGAGGTCGATTCCGTGAATCACTGGAAAACACAACAACAATTTACTGCGAAAGATTGCTTACTGAATTTATAGAATTTTAAGTAATTAAAGTGTAGTGTAAAACATTTTTATTTTGAAAAATCAAAAACATTAAATCACAGAAAAGGAGTTTGCCGAATAAATACGTCTTTTATTCTTAAAATGCATTTAATTTCCATTAATAAGCATTGCCCTCCGAATCCAATTAATGTAATTTGGCACATATGTATAGACTCCGGGGCTTTGGCAATCCGTGGGGCCATAGCTCACGATGCCCAGCTGCAGGTAGCGTTTGACTCCGTCGAAATCGACCCTGGTCACCAGAGGTCCGCCGGAGTCGCCGGCACAGGTATCCCGTTCCTCATGGCCGGCGCAAATCTGGTTTCCGGTCATATACGCACGTAAACTCCGGCTGCAGTAAGCGGCTTCGTATGCCCTAAGTTCCGTGGTCTGCAACAAATGGGGAAACCCATTTTTTTTGGTCTGTCCCCAGCCGAAGGCCTGATATGTAGCCACACTGGGCGCACTAACGGGATTTAGGAGTATGCAAATGGGCTGGATATGAACTGGGTAACAGAATCATGGTTAAACAAGAGAGACAGCTATAGTCGAGTTACTTGACTATCAGATACCCGTTACTCGGAGAGAGCATCGATATAATCGATAGAAACTGACAACTCAAATGATGCGTGCTTCCTGTGGACGTGTGGCAACTTTCTGAAACAAACAAATCTGTATCCTTTCAACTTTCTAGCTTTTATACTTCATGGAGATCTCGACGTATACGGAAGGACAGACGGACGTACGAGTAACGGGTATAATTATTCAGGAACAACTTACCATTGAAATTAATACTCCTGTCCACTTTCAGGAGAGCTATGTCGTTGACTTGGGTGGCAGGGTTATAATATCGATGGGTTATTGCGTTCATGATGCCATACTCCTCCGAACGGGGAGAGCAATTCGATCCCTGGCAGTCGGGATCCGTTCTTATATTGTGTTCCCCCAGTCGCAATCTCCTAAATCGCAAAATCAAAAGCTTGAGTAAACAATGTTGTGTAAAAGCCGGAAACTTACAGATTGGGAAAAACGCAATGGGCGGCAGTAAGTATGTATCCTTTAATAAGTTTAATTAGCCATTCAAGTGTATTATATTTAAGTATATGTATAACTAAATAACTAACTTGAGTTTAGGATCGATCCTCCACAATGCGCTGTTGAATTGTTGGTCACATAGACCATGAACGGTGCTGATCTAATCACAGCTTCCTTCCCGTTCACGATCCTCATGGACGTTGGGGATTCATATGTAACCCCGCACAGCGGGTTTAGGAACTGTGCGTCCACCATCCTCTGCTGGAGGATCAGGCAGATGGCGATGACAACCCAAGCCGGAGATGTCTTCATTTCGTGTGACTGTTCTATGCCTACTGAACTGAGTGCAACTGACGTTGATTGTTAAGTAAACACCATGCTGTTCTTATCAGCTCATTAATGGGAATCCATCATCATCATTCCAAGAAATCTATGTATGTACATATCTCTTAAAGTGTAATGCCATTATGAGTAAACAAAGCTCATCGGATAACAACCATTTTTTATTAAGCGATTTAGAATAGTTTAATTAATAACCTTTTGACTGCATAACGTATTGGATCCATCTAATGTAATTCGGAACATACGTATACACTCCCGGACTTTGGCACTTGTCGTCGCCAAAGCTCACGATACCCAACTGCAAGTAGCGCCAAACTCCGTCGTAGTTCACCTTGGTGACCAGAGGTCCGCCAGAGTCGCCGGAGCAGGTGTCCGATCCCTGAAATCCGACGCAAAGCTGATTATTTGTGATTGGCATGGACAGCACCGAGCGGCAGTGGCGGTTGTCGTAGCGGGTGAGATCCGTGGTCTGCAGCACATTGGCGGAGTGATTGGTTTCGGTTTGGCCCCATCCGAATGCCTGGAATTCGTGCACATAGGGCGCTGATGCCGGATTGAGAATCAGGCAGATCGGTTGTATGTGGACTGCGAATAGAGATGGTCATATCAGTTTAATATAATTGAGCCATATGTGCATATCCACACACACCATTAAAGCGAATGTTCCTGTTCAGCTTGAGCAGAGCAATATCATTGGCCAGAGAGCGATCGAAGTGCTTGTACTTCGTGGCCATAACGATGTCGAATTCTTCGGCAGGGGGAGAACAAGATCCGCCCTGGCAGTCGGGATTTCTGGTAATATCGTGTTCCCCCAATCGCACCTTTCTAGATCGGATTAACCAAATCTTGTCAAGCTGAGACATCAGTACAAATGAGGCATACTTACAGATAGGGCCTCATACAGTGAGCTGCAGTTAGAATGTATTCTGCAATGGAATGAATCTTAACCAAGGTAGTCATTAGATAGCTGCAAGATACGAACTACTCGAGATGATCGTTCCGCCACAGTGGATCTCGGAGCTGTAGTACAAATAGGCCATAAATGGAGCCGATTTCAGCATGGCTTCCTTGCCGCGAACTATTCTAGTGGCCACACTGGACTCATAGGATACTCCGCAGGACGGAATCAAGAAGTTGGCGGCCCCTTGCTCCTGGAGAACCAGGCAGACGCACATGTAAATGTAAATGGAAGTCGATGCGAGAAAAGTGCTCATTTTGCGAGACGGTATCTTGGTTACTGAATCCCCAACAACTGGTGTTAATCAATAAATGGGAATGAAGCTGCATTAATCAGTTGCAATTCCTTGGAATTAATCGCATTACACAATGCACAGCAAAGAATATTTCCAATTAAGTTGTTTTATATTTTAAAAATATATATTTTACATTTAAAAAGACAACAGCATTGAAAATCAGAGGATCTATAGGTGTACATTTAACACTTTTTAAGGACCTCCAACTTTTTTATCTGAGGTGCATATAAAGTGGAAATATTTTCGATCTTATTTTTTGATTACATGTAGACAAAAAACACAAGCACCCCAATAAAAATTACTCTCTATTTTACAATTAGGTATTAATATTAATTTAAAATTAAATTTTTGACATTATGGGTGCGGGCACATGGGTGTTCTGCTGCACCACGGTTGCGATCCAATCGGTGTAGCTGTACACATCCGTGTAGACCCCGATTCCGGAGCACTCGCTGCTGCCGTAGCTGACGACTCCGAATTGCACGGGACGCTTCTTGTGCATGTGACTCACAGTCTGGAAGAGCGGACCGCCGGAGTCTCCGTTGCACGTATCGGATCCAAGGTGTCCGGCGCAAAATTGGTTCTGCTGCACAGGCCTGCCAAGGGCTTGCCAGCAATAGAATGGATCATAGCGCTTTAGTTGGGTGATCTGCAGAGTACCTCGTGTCCTGTTTGTTTTAGTCTCGCCCCAGCCGGTGGCAATAAACCACTGCATGCTATCGACTACTTTCCTCTTAGAGGTATCCAAAATGATGCAGATGGGCGAGATGTGAGCTGCAAAACGATACTGAGTATTTGGACCAAATGGAGTCAAATTGGAGTCGTCCAATCAATCACACCTTTGAAAGTCACAAAACTGGCCAAGCGAATCAGCGCGATGTCGTTCAGGTTTCTGCTCTCGGAGAACTTTCCATGCCGGATGGCCATGTCCACGTCGTGCTCCTCAGCCCTTGGGATGCAGATGTTTCCGTCGCAGTCCTCTGTCGTGGTATCATCGTACTCACCTAGTCGCACCTTTCTGCTCAAACGAAATCGATTGGAAATAGCTTATTCATATTAAATTCTATATGTTAATAATTATAAATAAAAAGAGAGATGGCCATACTTACATCGCATTTCCTTCGTTAACACAATGCGCTGCTGTCAGGACAAACCCTGTTGAAGGAATCTATGGTCATGCTCCAGTATTCGACTATCCGCACATACTTACGCTGGGTAATGAGAGTTCCTCCGCAGATTAATTTGGTGGAGGTATGGATGTAGGCCATCCAGGGATTTGAGTTTATGATCGCATCTCTGCCACCGGTTATTTTAAAAGAGAGTGTATTAGCAGTAAGCCCGCATCTTGGTTCCAAGTACTCTCCATTGCCCAGAGAACAGAGGACTCCAATGGCCAGAGCTGTGATCGCTGCAATAGCGCCCCACATCTGTACGATCTGTCAGCAAACTGCCCGAGCTGACCGTGGATCGTTTTTATAGGTACATTAAATTGTTAAAAGCCTTATCTCTACAATTCATAATTCTTTGTCGAGGAAACACAATGTCTGAATACTCTTATTTTTATAGGTAAACAATATTTTTTGTCAAAATCAAGGATCAAGGTCAGGCATACATTTAGCTAGTTCTCAGCGTTTTAGAAGAATTAAATTTAATTTATATGTACATATGTGCATTTATTTGAGTATAAGTTATTATACCCGTTGCTTGGAAAGTTAGAGGGTATAGTAGATTCAATAAAATTTACATTCGAAAAGAATTTAACAGGTAGAAAGAAGCGTTTTCAATATTTATTCTTGATCAGGATCCCTGGTCCGTCCGTCGGTCTGTCCGTATGAAAGCGAGTATGAAATTTAAATATTTTAAAACTGACCAAATAGAAACTTAAGAAAAAACCACATGATAATTATTTGTAATTGTTTGAATTGTCTACACATTTACATTTATATTATCCAGTGTCCAGTGACTCGACTATTAGATACCCGTTGAAATAATTAGTCACATTTCTTAGTGTCTTTTTTCAACATATTATGAGTGGTGAATAGTTTCACAATAGAACAGGTCCCAAAACAGGTATTTTTTGGGGGCGCGTTACCCTTTGCGGAAGAGGGTGGCTGTCAGGGTGGCCAAAAAACGGGGTCAAACACCCGACCAGGAGCCATGGCAACGTGGCCAGGACACGGGCTTCAGTGCGGGTGTGGTTTCGACTTTGTTTACAAGCAGCCCAGGCAGTAAATGTCCGGATTCGGATTGCAAAGCTGTCACAATGAGCACTCGAAATGTGATGATAACGGACCTGGATCAGCCAGATCCGGAGCAGCAGCAGCATCATCAAAATCCTAAAAAGAATCGAAAGGTTCTTCAAACTCTGTCGGGCAATTTTAATCGCCGCTCACGAAGCGTGGAAGTGGAAGTAAAGCGACAGGATAACTTGGGTGTTGTCCACAAAGATCGCAAAAAGGATCGCTCTTTTAACTCGCTGGTAAGCTCACAGGATTGCTCCATAAATCCCCAAATAACCCTCCTGAAACTATGTAAATGAAACAGTTGCAAGCCAAGGACCAGCAGTTGGAGCAACTTGTGCAGCGATTAGCCACCCTGCATCGTTACAATGACCAATTCGCCAAGGAGAATGACCAACTACGCAAGGACAGCGGCCAGCTGGAGCAGCGTCTTTCGGAGGCGGAGCAGCAGGTTGCCAATTGCACCCGCTGTCAACAGCTCGGCCATCGTCTGGACACCGTTCTTGGCCAGAATCGAACATTAGCCGGCGACGTGGACATGCTCAAGACGCTCGTTTTCAGGCTGAACGTGCAAATTGAGAGTTACCAGGATCAACGGCGTCTCGGTGAGGGTGCTCCTACATGTGGAGGATCAGCGAAAGTTAGCTCCTCATCCGCTCCGTATCCGCCACTGCCCACTCACACGTTGGGACCACTCCTGCAGGCCTACGATGAATCTCTAAGGGATAAGGACGCTCTTTTGGCTCAATATAAAACTGAGTTCGAGCACTTCACCGGGGAACTAAAGCGAGCTCTGGAGGAGAACACAAAGCTGGTAAGGAGTTGAAAATCCAATCCAAATTCACCACACCTAAATGTAATTCCCAACAGCTGCAGTCCCAGGAGCAACTGCGTCGTGACCTCGGCGGCTGGCGAGAGGAGCGAGTGTGTCTGCAGGCCCAACTAGGAGTATGCCGCTCCAAAGCGGAGG
This sequence comes from Drosophila sechellia, assembly GCF_004382195.2. Taxonomy (NCBI): domain Eukaryota; kingdom Metazoa; phylum Arthropoda; class Insecta; order Diptera; family Drosophilidae; genus Drosophila; species Drosophila sechellia. Next base: position 11,761,494 of record NC_045950.1, on the reverse strand, counting down.
CGCAAACTCGCAAGACGGACTTGGCCAAGGAGAAGCTGGTGGAGGTGATGCACTGCTACGAACAGCGCATGCAGACGCTGCTCCTGGACATGGACCACCTGCAGGCGGCCTATGCGCGAACTAAATCCGAACTAGCCGCGCTCAAAAGTGCCTCATCGGCTGCGCCCGCTGCGGTTGCTCCTCCTCTTCCCTCCGAATCCGATGCACTGCATCAGTGCAAAGCCCTGCTGGAGCAATTGCGGCAGGAGCATGCGAGAGAGCGAACTGCCCTCCAGGAACAGCTGCAAGCCACCACCGCACGGGCAGCTTCACTGGTCCGCAGCACGGAGAAAGCCAAGCACAGCAGAGATCGGCTAAAGGCTCGTCTGAGAATGGCGCTGCAGTGGGCCCAAAAGCTGGAGGCAGGGCAGGCTGAGGTGCGCGATACCTACGAGGCGGTACGCCGCCTGGAAGTACTTGTCCAGCACAAGGAGTCACAATTGCGCGGATTGCATGCCCGGAATGCAGAAGAAATGGACAAGTTGCGTCATAAGTTACAGCAGAAGGAGGAAACGATATGTGCGCTGCTCAGAGGCAAAATGGAGCGCAGACCGGCGGTGGATTAACGCTTAGAACATAGTTTTTAACAATTAAAAATATATAATTTCAATACAAAATACGTTAATAACTTAGCGTAGAAAGCTTTTAAAGCACAGCAGTCCGGAATCAGCCGGACTCCACCTGTTCGGAGAGCGTCCTGTCCGCTGGCGCCCCCGTTCCGGAGCCGGAGCCCGCGCACACCACACAGGCCTTGGGCACAGTCTGCTCTATGTACATGGTAATCCTTTCCAGTACCTCGGGAACCACGGAGCACATTACCTGCTCGTATCTCTGGGATCCCAGCTGCGCCTGCAGCGACTGCAGCTGCCACTTGAGATACTCGGTAAGGGGGATCTTGTAAACGGGATCTTTGAGCACCAACTGCCGGTGTCGGTCGTCGTGATAGGTCTTGGCCGGGTAGCCCTTGGTGTGAAATTCCTCGATGACGCCGCCGCCACCGCCCAGCTGCTGCTGCAGATCGTCCAGCTCGTGTTCGTCATGAATGACCAATGAATCATAGAAGCGAGGCGTGGCCTTTGACGCACCCTCCTCGGTGGCGGCGTACTGCTTGTCCATCACCTCGCCCAACGTTTCGTCCACCAGCTGCAGGATATGTGGCAGGCGAGCAAGCAGCAGCTCATTGCTTCCAAAGATCGAGGCGAAGGCCAGGCAGAAGAGCTTTCGCTTCTCCGCGTGCGTGTCGGGAACCATTGGGAACATCTCGATCCAAACGTCCAGGATGCGGGCTAAAGCATCCGCTTGTGGCAATTGCTGCACCACCGACATGAAAACAGACTGGTCAATGAGCAGGGTGCGGGCCACGATGGTCAGATACCATCCCATTGTCATGGGATACTCCTGCTTAAGGCACACCTGCTGGAAGACAAAGGGCAGTGCTGGGCGCACCAGCCGCAGTCCTATCGCCGCGTCCGTTTTCAGGCATGTCTCGAAGATCCGCAGCATGGCAATTATTCCCTCCACACGTAGGTCCTCAAAAGAGCGCACGCAGTAGGCCACGAAACCCTCGCCGTAGCGACTCAGATAAGCCTGAGCGTCCAGCAGTATATAGGCGTGAATCAGCTGCAGCACGGTGCGTAGATTTTCCGATGACATCTCGATGATAGGCAGAAGGTGGTCGCACAGACCAAGTAGCTCGGGCGTCAGCGCAGTCGAGTTCCCAATCACCGCCAGCCAGAGCATGATACCATCTTCGATGAGGTAGACGTGCGAGGGTTGCTGTCAGAAAAGAGGTCGGGTATAGTAATTCATTACGGTTTCATAAAATTATATATTTTAGCTTGTTTTGCTTATATGTGATATTATGTTATTAATTGTATTATTTGTTACAGATAAGATTATTGTGAAAGAAAGAATGCTAAACCATTAAAAATAATCAGTACAGCGAGTGTTGACCTCAAATCGCTGTCGATTGCTAGTTTCGCCTTTCTGGTTTTTCTGACACCGAAGCTAAGAGCCCAGTTTATTGATCCCGATTGTGGAACTACCATCGATCTGCCGCCCAAATATAGAATCGTTGGAGGTAGAACTGCAGATATAGGATCTAATCCCTGGATGGCCTACTTGCACAAAAACTCGTCTTTAGTTTGTGCAGGCACATTGATCACAAAAAGTTTGTACCTTCGAAATTTTGTGCATTGTATTTAACAATGATTTTCCTAGGGTTTGTACTCACCGCAGCGCACTGCCTGCACAACTTCCATTTGTTGTTAGTATAAAGTATAAAATCGTATTTAATTTTCAAACTAACTTAATTCTAACACAGAACGGTTCGCCTTGGGGAATACGACACATCTACACGCATCGATTGTACATCTGAGTTCTGTATTCCAACGTATGAGGAGTACAGCGTAGTGAACGTCTACATCCATAAATTCTTTGATGAAGGACAAAACGGTCGGAACGACATAGGATTGCTTAAACTAAATGGAAGCGTCGTTTACAAATGTTAGATGCCACCATATGTACCCATTAGTTTTTATAGTTCCCTGACTATTATTCTTTTTTGTAGTGTTCATTCGACCAATTTGTCTGTTCCGGGTTCCAGACGAAGTACCCTATATTTCCACCTACAAGGCCGCTGGATGGGGTAAGACTGATCTATTCAACACCGCCACAGTTCTGCAAACAGTGAATCTGATCAGGCTTGACCAAAGCGACTGTGAGCGATCCCTGCGCACTTCGCTTTCATACGGTCAATTCTGCGCTGGACAGTGGCGGGCGGACACCTGTAGCGGTGACTCAGGTGGTCCGCTGTCGAGTAAAATGTCAAATGGCCGCATAACCCGCACCGTTCAGCTAGGTATTGTCAGCTATGGTCACAACGTGTGTCGAGGGCCAGGAGTCTACACAGACGTTCCAAGTTTTACGAACTGGATACTGAGTATTACCCGCTGGACTCAAAACTGATTTAACAAAAAAAATGTATAGCATATTGAATTAAACATAAAAGATCACTTACCTGAAGATCCGTGCTCAGCTCGATCACGCTGTAGAGGAAGGGCTTCATGGGCTCTGGGACATCCCTTATCGTTCGAACCAGCTGCTCCAGGGTGCCAATGATGGCGCAGCGCAGAAGGTCGTGTTCCTCGCTCTCGCGCCACAGGAGGGGTAAATACGCGATGAACTGCAATGCCTGCGGCTCGATGTACTCGCTCATCTTCTCCACAAGTAGCGTCATCGTACCCAGCACCACGATCTTGGTGTCGCACTCACCGGCTTCATGGAGCAGCAAGAAGAGGGCCTCAAAGAGGGGTGGAAAATACGGGTGGAACGCTTCCGGCATGAACTCAAAATCGTCGATCAACAGATTTAACGTCCTGGCAGCGGCCAGCCTTGTGGGCATGTCCTCTTGCGGCCGGAGGAGATGCAGGCAGGCTTCGTAAGCCAGCGGTCGCAGCTCTCTGGGCAGCTGGACGCCAACCCAATGGCCTACCATCCAGATGATGCGACGCCGTAGGATCCGGAAGTTGGGAGCTTCCACGCGCAGCTCCGCAAGCAATTGCGATGTCAGCCATGCACCAAAGTCCAGCTTGTTAAAGAAATGAAAGGCTGCCTGGCCTACGGCATTGTAAATGGCGTCTTTCAGCAGAATGGCCTTCAGGTCAGATTCCGGGGTCAGCTGCAGCTGCTGGGCACGTCTTACGAAACGGAGCACCTCCTGAATCATCACTTGCGAGTGCTGAGTAAAACAGGTGAAATAAAGGGTCTCCACGCTGGGCCTTAAGGCGTACTTCCAAGCATCACCACCACCGTCGTCCTGGTCATAGCCCTCTGGATCCTGCTGCCACTCCTCCAGCTCCTGTTCAGTGAGCAGAAAATAGTGCGTCACGATCTTCTCACAGATGTAGCTCACTCGCTCCGCTGTGAAGAACTTGGCGTGGCTTTGAGCAGCGCTGGCTAACAGCTCATCCTCTATGGAAGCTCCACCTTCTGGCGGTGCACTGATGCTATCGTTACCGCTCTGCATGATTCCTTTCAGCATGTTCAGCGCCTGTATGGCAAAGTTTTTAAAGTTAATACGATCGCCGGCGTCAAAAATGAGGGCGGTACCCTCGTGGAACACATAGTGGAAGCTGAACTCCAGGGCCACTGGGACGAATCTCGCAAAGGACACAGAATGCCGCTCCATCAGTTCATTGAGGGTCTTCATCATCTTAATCACAAAGCGCTCTAATTCGGTGAGTATCGTGGCAGTGCCAGGCGTGGCCGATCCCACTTTCAGTTCATAGCGCAGTTCGAGGCACTGTCGCAACCGCTGGAAAAGCTGCTCCACAAAGTTCATGTGATCCGTGGACTTGTACGGCTTGGCACAGCCGTAGACCACCAGCTTGCGCAGGGATCTCATCACCACATATGCACGTTGAAGAGCATTGAGGGCCATGGCCTCGTCCTTTCGGACGAGTTGCAAAAAGCGCGTCGTAAGTGGTGCCCAAATGTCCCACGCCAGATATCCAAATATCTGCAAGCCCAGCTCCTGGAAGGCCCGCTGCTCGGCCATCAGTCGCCGTGAGGCCAGGGCCTTGAGGACATAGTGTAGGACAATAAGAATTCGCTGCTGCAGGGCCGAATCGCCGTCCGTACTGCAGGACTGCAGCTGCTTCATGAGTGTCGGCAGCAGATCCGGCCAAAATCGCGGGTAATCCGTACGAGCCAGACGACCCAGGAGCACAGCTATCTGCAGGGCTACCTGAGGCACCTCCTCTGCGTCGTAGTGACGCAGAAGTACTTCCCGAATCTGCTGCTTTTGCTCCGCGGGCAGCTCCTGCCGCGAATTGGGCCGCCAATAGCGCTCCACGCCATTCTTTAGGTAGACAGCCGCCATCCAGCGCACCTTCACCTCGGAGTCCTCCGTACTGGACACCACGTCGCCGCCGCCACCTCGTCGCATACTCAGACGTGCAATCGTGGGAAAGAAGCCAGGCTGCTGCTCCCACTCGCGCAGCTGCGCCTCCGCCTTCTGGACAATCTCATGGCTCGGATTTGTGGCCGCCTGCAGTGTCTGGGCTACCAGCTGCTCCACTGACGCTCCAGCACCCGCTGCGGCTGCTCCAGATACTGCTCCCGTTGCCATTTCCATCACACGACGCCTCCTCTTGCGACGCTTGCGAGGACGAAAATTATTGGCAAATTTCTGCGGCGCGTGCTGCTTCTTGCTTGAATTTCAGTGTGACCGACTGTGAATGCTGGAAAATACTAAAACAGCAAATTTAAATATAAATCATTTTGCAAAAAAATTTGCAATTTTTATTAAATGGAATTTTAAAAGAAATTGCAATAAATGAAGTTTTTGATATTATTTTTTTAATTTAATAATTACTACTACCAAAATAGTATTTCTGAATATTTAAGTAATTTTGTTTACACTTTTTGTTATTGCAGCTTATAAAGTTTTTTGTGAAATGGAATATAAATTGAGTTAACAATATATGAAGTTTCTGATGTTACGGTTAACTTTATCAAATAGAATTGTTTTCATATCGCAGGACTCAATATATTTCGACGTAAATATGTAATGGAAAACTATTCGAAAGATTCTCTACGCCTTAACCAATTTCCCGATCCATTCCAAGTGTTCGAGTACATTGGTGTAGACATTTGGAGCGAAAGGCTCGATCCTGCCGAAGCTCGCCAGTCCTACCAGGCTGAATACCTTCCGGTTTCCGTGGGTTAGAGGGTTTACCAAGGGACTGCCACTGCCCACGCGCAGGAGATGAGGAGCAGGGCTTTCAATGCACAACTGTTGCTCTACGATCTCCTGGTGATCCTCCTGGTAGCACTCACTGGCATTTGCCCGCCGCACCGCCACGTTAGTCCGCGTACCCCAGCCAATGGCGATGAGATTCTGGCCGGGATCAGCAGCACGCTTTTCGAACTTCTGCTGCTCCGCTTCGTTGCTTGGCGAGGGCAGGCAGATCGGTCGAATCGATTCTAGCCGCATAAAATATACAGATTATGATTATGAAGCTTATCGTATGGCCTTTGGAAGACACTCACCCGAGTACTGCACTTCCTGGCCCAGTTTAAGCAGAGCTATGTCGTTTTGGCCCCGGCTAACGAATTCGGGATGCTTGTGGACAGTTGCGACAGCGTAGGTGTGCTCGTCACCTTGTCCCAGTTGAGCCTTTCTAGAAGTATGTACATACAATTGAACTGACATTACTTATCATCCTTCTCCTCCTGAAGGATCAAAGTACTTACAATCCCGTACTTTCGGGGATCAACTGTGCCGTTGTCACCACGAAAGCTGCAAGGAAAACACATTAGTAATCTTTTCGAAAGAGGATAGGAAAGATGCCAACTTTTCGAAATAAGTGCGCCGTATGAGATCATAAAGGAGTCCATGTAGACCTCAGCCAACCATTCGAAGGACCTGATCGCATCGGGACCATTTCTATACCAGCTGTGCAACGTGCCGTCGCCCAGACATCCAGCATCCAGTAGGTCAATATGGGGTAGCACCACCTCAATGTCCGCATCCAGGACAACTCGCTCGATAAAGTCAATATGGGCCATTACGTTGGTGTAAACGCCGAAATCTCTGCAATGTGCGCTGCCAGAGCTGACGATTCCCAACTGTGTTACTCGCTTGATGTCATCGAACCACATCTGTGTGTACAAGGGTCCACCGGAGTCGCCTGCGCAGGTATCCTTGCCGTCCGAGGTGCCGGCACAGAACTTTGTGTCGTCCGAATCGTACCAATACGATGTCTTACATGTTTGCCTGTCTATTTTGTCGATCTGGACCATTTGAAGCTTGTTACTGCTTTCCCCGCTGTCCGTTTTGCCCCAGCCGACTGCAGTGAACTGCTGGATGGCATCCGTTTGCGGCTTGTGTTGGACGTTCAATAAAATGCATATCGGTTTGATTTGTGGCTTGTAAACGACGCTTCTTTGCAACCTGAGCAGCGCTATGTCATTGCTGTGGGTTTTTATCTCGAAGGAATCGAGCAAGTAGACCCTCTCCACGTTGTATGTCTCGTGGGAATGGTCGCTTTCACTCGTCGCCAGGAGATGGTACACACCCAATGTAACCGTGCTGCAAATCATATTTAATCATTCAGTAATATTATATTATTTATCTATTTAAGGTGCTTACAGCTGAGTGTAATCACTATCGTAGCAGATGCAATGTGCGGCCGTCAAGACGAATTTGGTATTAATCAGCGATCCTCCGCAGATGAATTTGTCTTCGGTTTTTATGAGGGCCATCCACGGATTCTTCAATTCCCCCGCATCCACTCCACCTACAATCTTCGGTATTACCTGCACCGCAACTCCGCAATCCTCCTCCAAAAGTCGGGCCGATCCTGGAACCACCGTCAGCATCCAAGCGAATAAAACAAGCCATGCTCTGCACATTTCCAGTGAAAATCTTTAAACACACTGAAAGTGAGCTGCTGTGCGTCGTGAATTTTAAGAGAAGCTTATCAGCTATGAGTATGATTTTCCTGTTAATATTTTTACCCTTATCAAAAAGAGCGGGATTTATAGATATTTATTTAAAAACTCGTCGTAATGCCTGGAATTTAAAACACATTTAAAACTATTAACATAACTACGCTCGATTAGCAAATAAAAAAACATTAAATAATAAATTTATTATAAGTATTTTCATTTGTTTAAAAAGCACAAAGAACACTGTGCCTTACGGTCACACCTCCAGAAGAGACCGTTACGCTGCAGTACTAAGACACCTATTAAAAATACCAAATACGGTGCTGTTAAGCGCCTTCCAGTGCTGTAAACCGCAACTGTGTCATGTGATAGAAACCAGCTGACCCGTACATTTTCCAGAGTCAGGTTTTAATTTCGCTGTCCACATCGCTCGTAAGAAAAATTAGAAAAAACCAATCGAAATGGCTCTGCACTCGGCAATTAAGGGAAAACTGATCAGCGTTATCGGCGACGAGGACACCTGCGTGGGCTTTCTGCTCGGCGGAGTGGGCGAGATCAACAAGAATCGCCATCCCAACTTCATGGTGGTCGACAAAAATACGGCCGTCAGCGAACTGGAGGACTGCTTCAAGCGTTTCCTTAAACGGGACGATATCGACATCATTCTGATCAACCAGAACTGCGCCGAGCTCATTCGTCATGTGATCGATGCCCATACGTCGCCCGTGCCCGCTGTTTTGGAGATTCCCTCCAAGGATCATCCGTACGACGCCAGCAAGGACTCCATTTTGCGTCGCGCCCGCGGCATGTTCAATCCGGAGGATCTGGTGCGCTAATTCCTCGAATTGTGCTCGAGGACACTGTTTCGTATTTCTGCAACCGCCAGAGTATTGCTTTACACCCTGTAAACAACTATCCATAGATTCAGTGCTTCGCTTTTGTTCTTATCGTGTATTTAAAGACATTTATTAAATGGTTTTCGTTGTATAAATAGATTAAAATCAAATTGTTCCACATCAAATACTGGAAGCCTGATATCTGGAGGTTTTCCATCGAAAGGTATTTCCAGCTATGTCAGGTAACAGTCTTCCAGCATAGATACAGTGCGCATTCGCTAAGTTAAATATATGTTTAGCCACTGAAGTGGTGTTCATTCTTACAACTCTTATTGGTATATTTGTAAGAAGTCTAATTGTCTAAAATGGCATGACCATATTGGTTCTTTATTTATCAGTTACCAGAATACATTTTTTTCCGGTAGATAAGAAACTGGATTAACACTGCCACGCAATAATAAAGCGGTACCGAGAATTTTTAAATCAAAACAAATTAGATATTAAATTTTGAAATAAGATTAGCTGTGTTAACTGTTCCATCAATTTTCAATGAGTTTTGTTAAGCCATATGTTTTTAAATTTGGTCTTGCTGTTTTAAAGAATACCTTGTATAAATGTACCAGATAACAAAAAGTTCAGCGTGCTGTAAAGTCTGTTATCAGCTATTCCAAGGGCTGTTAGCGCAATCAGCTGTTGTGGAACGGTATTTTCTAGCTGGCAACGTAAACATAAAAGATATCTTTCTGAGAACCTGGCCACAAGTTGATCGATCGTCATTAGTCATCTTACCGCTGCACGCACACCATGCTAAAGGCCGTTATCCTGATCGGCGGTCCCCAGAAGGGCACCCGCTTTCGCCCCCTTTCGCTGGACACGCCCAAGCCGCTCTTTCCACTGGCGGGTCGACCTCTAATCGCCCATCATATCGAGGCCTGCGCCCAGCTGCCCGATATCCGGGAGATCCTGATCATCGGCTACTATCCGCAGACCCAAATGGAGGGATTCGTGGGCGACATGCAGGCCCTGTACAGCAGCAGCAACATCAACATCAGGTGTGAAGAGGGGATTTGAAAGAATCTTAAACTCTGAATTGACACACCCCTTATAATAGGTACCTTCAGGAGTTCACTGCCCTGGGCACTGCTGGCGGAATGTACCATTTCCGGGATCAGATTAGAGCTGGTAATCCCAGAGCCTTCTTCGTATTGAACGGAGATGTCTGCGCTGATTTTCCGCTTCAGGAACTGTGCGACTTTCACGAGAAGCGCCCGGCGAGTGCTCTAGTTACTATCATGTCCACGGAGGCGACACGTCAGCAATCCTTGCACTACGGTTGTCTGGTTTTCGATCGGAGTAGCGGAGCTGTTTCGCATTATGTAGAAAAGCCCAGCTCCTATGTGTCCACCTTTATCAACTGTGGGGTGTATGTCTGTTCCATGGATATATTCACAGTGTTGGCACAGATTTTTCACTCGAGAGGTCAGGAGTACAGCTGCCAGGCATTTTGCAATGGCAACGGAAATGGAAATGGACGAGAGCAGGGGCACATCAAGTGGGAACAGGAGGTGCTTACGCCCCTGGCTGGAACCGATAAACTCTTTGCCATGCCAGTGCCCAACTGGTGGTCCCAGCTGAAGACTGCTGGATCAGCAATCTACGCCAATCGTCATTACCTAGGCCTGTACAAGAAAACGCATCCCGAGAGATTGGCCAATGTGGGGACCAAACGCGGAGAAGGCGATGGCAGCTTGATCTGCACAGTGCATCCCGACGTCTATGTGCATCCCAGTGCCACTGTCCATCACAGCGCAGTGGTTGGTCTAGATTAAACTTTTTTTTTTTTGAGTGCTTCTAACAAAAAGGTCCTGTTCCAGCTGGGACCCAATGTGGCGATTGGACCTGGAGTGACAATTGGACCAGGTGTGCGCATTCGCGAATCGATTGTTTTGGAGCAGGCACAGATTCTGGACCATACGCTCGTGCTGCACTCGATCGTGGGCAGGGGCTCCACCATTGGAGCTTGGGCTCGAGTCGAGGGCACACCCAGTGATCCCGATCCCAACAAACCCTTTGCCAAAATGGAGAACCCACCGCTATTCAACAACGAGGGCAAGCTAAACCCCTCGATCACCATACTGGGTAGGTGTTTTGAATCAATGTTGACATTCTTCAACCCTAATTTCTATTTTAGGCTGTTTCGTGCAGGTGCCCGCCGAGAAAATCCTGCTGAACAGCATCGTACTGCCGCACAAGGAGCTCAGTCGCAGCTTCAAAAACGAGATCATCTTGTGAGGATGATTTTATTTTTTATCTTCGCTCTTTGTCCCTATCAGTATGTCATTTTATATGTTTATATTGTGCTATATTCCAAAAAAAAAACTCCCTATTAAATGTGTCTTCTCCTCTGCAGAAAATTTGACTACTTCTTGGGCCCGGTAAGGTAAACTGCTCGGCTATGTCGTGTTTTTATGATTGGGCTTAGCACTTTTTAAAGATGGGTATCTGATAGTCGGGAAACACTCTGTCGAATTAGGTACATATATCCGTTACTCGTAGAGTATATTTTCGTTCGCACTCCCACTAGCGCATTAAAGGGTATCTTTCAGATCAAAAAAATTTAGTAGTGATTGGTATATATGTTTAAAAAAAAACAGGTAATTAAGAATTCAAACATTAATATTGTTTTTTTAAGGAAGTTAACTTTTATTTTAGTAAAGTATTTATGTTGCACCTTTAAAAGGGGATTTTACATTCTGATATCGATAAGTGCAAGTAGTTGGGGGTCGTGACACGGTTGCTCCTCAAATAAGCGGCCCACGCATACCAACACCTTACCTGTGCGCTCCCGATGCTTTTCCCACTCTCTCTCTCGCTCGCGCTCTTATTCGTTTTGACCAAAACGCGTTTACGTTGCTCGGTTGTCAGCCAGTTAGTCGCCGTCGCCTGTTGCTTTGGATCTGTGTATTTCACCCGCTTCTAAAACAGTGAAATTTACTACTAAGTATACTTACCAAATAATGGTCACTAGCTGGAAATGATGATTCTGGCCAAAAGGTAAGGTAACCAGGTAAGCAGTCTATTCTACGTGGGCATTTACCGTTCTCCGTTGGTAATTGAGCAAGCGATGAAGAGGAGAAGGAAGAAGAAGAGCAGAGCAAACAGTGTGCAGGTGTGTGTATGTGTGGTGGAGGACGAATGTGTTGGTGGAGCAGCACAGGTAACTTCTATGCGAGAGGGAGCAAGAGAAAGAGAGAGAGCGAGAGAGAGGAAATGCGCGGGTCATGCTCACTGAGCGTAACTGTCTTGCGCAGCGTGGGAAACTAATAGACTAGCTCTTTGCTTTAAGCCAAGCTTTATTGGCAGAGTTTGTGTAACTCTCTCCCTTGAGCTCTCTGTGTCTCACTCTCTCCGCCGAGTTGCCAACTACCGCAAGGCCTATTGGCAAACTCATACCTGGTCATGTTGTTGTTTTTGCTGGTATGTGCGTGATGGAATCTTGTTTGGTCTGCTCTCTCGCTCTCTGTCTACCGACACAGAGAGAGGTAAGCGCAGCTCACCTTAATTTACCTTCGTGGTTACCTGCGTTTTGCTGGGGCGATCAGTTGTTTTTCAAACTTGAAGCCAAGCGGATGCGCGACGGGTTAAATAAGTTAATAAACAGATCCGACACGCACACACACCGAAACGTTTGCACGCACACTCATACCAATTCAAAAACTAGAAAAAGACAACAAGACAAAGTGGTGGAAGCAACAGGTCAAAAAGAAGAAGAAAATACTTGTTTGCTGGCTTCAAATTAAAATAGTAAACTATTCAAAAGGCCACAAAACAAAAATAGCTGGCGTTTTATTAAATGTAACTGTAACACATATGGTCTTTTCGAGTTTGTGTGCGAGAGAAAAGAAAGTGCAATAAAAACCAAAATTTGTGAGAAGCCAGCAAGTGCAATGTATACAACGTGTTGAACGGAAAAAAAATCATAAAACAAGAAAACAGTAAAAACAGTTAAGTCGCCGCGCTGAGAGAGGGAGAAAAAAGTGAGTAAGAAAGCGAAGAAACAGAGGAAGACGAGCAAGAGGAAGCTGTAGATATCATTTACCAACAACCTGTGGCATCCCACAAAGATCAAAAGAGCGAGAGGGTGATAAAGAGCGCAGTAAAGTGTCGACGAGGGAGAGGGAGGGAAAAATATCCGATTGAGAACCACTTGTTGTTGCCGTTAATCGAATAATCTATTAAATATACCAAACTGAATGAGCGACATTAACAAAAACAATAGTAGGCGATGCGCTAAACAAAGTGAAAACAAATTTACAGTTAGCGGAGCCCAAAACGAAGATGCTGAGAGAAAGAGAACACAACTTGTTTATGAATACCCTGCACAAGAGAAGTCTACAAGTTTGTCAAGAAACGAAGGCCTAATTTTAAAATGATTATGGAAAATTTAAATAGAACAAAAATGATTTCGATACATTATAAGCCGATTGTTTTTTTTTTTTTTTTGGAAAACATTCCTACTTAGTAATTAAAATCGGCCAAGATAAGATACTAGCCCAATTTGATACTCATGCTGCTTAGGAAAAAACCAGAACGGTATGAATTTTAAATGCACCTGCTGAAGCGTATTTGAAGATCGCCTAGTGCTGAATCTGTTTTCTTATTTGCAGAATCACAAAACAGCAGCAATTTCAGAGTTGCACTTGTTGCTTGCGTGAGATCCAGTTAAAAGAGGGGACGAGATAAAAATCCAGATAGAGCGAGAGCCCAAAACATTTTCCTTCGTTTCTTTTTTGTTGTGCGAATAACTTTGGCAATTGGCATTTCTCGCCAGCAATTTTTGCGCAATCATAGATTTCCTGTTGCTCCAACAACAACTAACGGCACACGCCAGCGACAACAACAAAACATATTTGCAAGCGGGGAACAGTGCATAAAACAAAAATCGTAAAACAGAAACTTGCGCAATTCATAATTTAATAAGCCAGTCCGAAATACAACAAATACAATCGGCCAACAATGAAAATCTGCTCACTTTCTGGTTTACCAATCGGCAGGTAGCAATTCATTAATTGCAATAGTTGTTGTCGCTGTTGTGGTATTAGGTTTTTATTGCACTCCTGCTGCGCCTGTCACTAATTCGAATTTGATAACGGCTTGATGGTTTTGTCTTTCGCACAGTGTAATAAACGAAAATCGATCTTCACAACAGTTAAACCCCTCAAGAATCTAAATTTTTTAATATATTCAAATATGAGTATGATTAACATTGGTATGCATATTGAGACATCATGAAGATGGTTGTTTTGATATGAGATTTAAATCTATTTAAATTTTATAACATACAAAAATTACAAGATCAAGATAGGCAGATCCCACTGTACTGTGATGTTTATTGTTTGGCGTTTCTTATTTTTAAGGACGGCCGCAACGCTTTCCCATTGTCTATTTGGTCATTCTTTATTTTACTTAATTGGGCGACTCGCTTACCGTTATTCATTCATTAACGAGTAGAGTACCTTTTCCATTTCCATTTCCATCTTGCCATTGAGTGACCAACGAAAGGGAAACGTATCAATGCGTGTCTGCCCTTCTGTCATAACCGTATCTTTTCATAGTTTCCATTGCAATCAATTAAAAGCGCATAAAGCCTCTCATAAGACCACAACCCATGATATATGTATGTACCACTCTCGAAAGGTTGATGTAAATCAACAGGCTTTAATGGGCTGTAAGGGCTTAAGGTCTCTGAACAGGAAATAGGGCAATTTAAGGCAATAGTAAACGCAGCTTTTCGGTTTAACTAACCCCGGAGGTCGACAAAAGTGTCAAAATCAAGAAACTTACGAACCAGTTTAGGCTTTTTGGTTATGAAAGCCGAGGCAGTTCTTTTGAGGAGTAAGAAATCGTGGGAACCTGTATTGATGATGACTTCCTGCTAACGGAAAAAAAACGAGCCAAAGGGCGGTGCAAGATGCAAAAAAGTCAAACGTTTAAAACCCATAAAAAGCAAACGTCATAAATTGCACAAGACGCAAGATTATAACCGCAATCCCTCATTACCACACGGTCGCTCTTCGAGATGATAAAGCCCCTCGAACGAGAAGAGTTTCAAGTGTAGACCATAAAAGCGGGGCATTATGCTACAGTCCAACTTATATAAGTACAACATTTCATTTCATTCTAGAAATTTGAAATTATTTTTATTTTCTCATAACGCTGATGTTAGCTCGGAACTCTATAAGTGGGTATATCTGTGTGATTAAATTTTAAAACATTAGACTAGAAATAGACTTTTTCTAAAACATTTATAATATGACATTAAAAAGCAAACTTTGTTCAAAAATTGTTTGGTATTTTGGCGTTAAAACTATGGTTCAATGTGACGAGGTTAGACTGTAGCCAGCTTCCCTTTCGATCTGATCAGATCCGACACGAGGAGCACTTAAAGTGGCTCAATTACGACAGGCTGGCCTTTTTGCACGTATGAATTATTTGAAATTTTAATTACGGCAAAGAGCAGTCATGACAACTACAAGCAAACAGTGAGCGACTTGCGCCTGCGCGCCCGATTAACCCACGAACGCCATTTTTGTTTGAACTCTGAGGGTCTTGTGTTTTCATTAAGAGTAACACTTTTCACATTAAAAATGCTCATTAAATTGCACTGTATTTTCTCGTACGTTCTCCGTATGCCATTTCGCTTTCTAGCCTGGCGGGGCGAAATTAAATTTCAAATCGCCAGTCCGGGGGTTAATACTTTAATTTCAATTTGACCCCTTTGACGTCAACGGTCTTAGAAGCTCCATTGCTCGAGCCGATTACAAATGCAGCTGAAAATCGGCAACGCGACGGGAAAACTGGCAACGTCACGTGGGTTAAGTGACGGACGGAGGGACAAACGGACGGATGGACAGACGGACGGACAATGGATTGCATATGCAAAGTGTCGCGATGTCAAGCGTTTTGCCAAGTCTCGCTCAAATCACCGGACTTTGGCTTTCTTTTCGATTTTTTAGTGCAAGCACACACAGTACACATATAGTATATACACATATAGTATAGTCTATCTTTATAGTGGTTTTACTTTGGCAAACTTTGACTCTGCCACAAACCGATTCGCTTTGTTTGACATTTCTTGAACGCACTCGTAATTAGTGCTTGCTTAATATGCAGCCAAAAGTCCAAGTGTGCAGTTTTTTGCAGTTTTCCGTTTGCCATATGGATTGCGTAATCACTGATCCCCCACTATTTTCTTTTATTTTCAGGCACAACCGCTGGCGGTGCAGCCCTGAAATGCAGATCATCCAAAGCTAGTCCTTAGGCTTCAACACAAGGAGCATAAACTCTAGCAATAGATTTAATCAAGGGATCTAGATCCAGCGATCCAACTTCTTCAGTCACATCGATCATCACAGGAAGAGATTGACAAAATGCAGGTTCCCGAGCACGTTGTTTCACTGTACATTGCGACCTGTGGCCAAAATGGAGCAGGTCTGGGATCGGACGAGAAGGAGATCATATTGCTGGTCTTTGTCCTCTTAGAGGTGTCAACTGGACAGGTGAGTTAACTTCAAATTTGAGTTGTCAACTGGATTTATATCAATTTACTGGTCTTAATAGCGATGTAATCTCATTTTTTAAGTACTATAAGTTAAGATCAACATTTAATTGCTCAGTTTAAGTAATGGTCTATTATTATTACTAGGGGGCAGTGAGTATGCCTCATCTGTATATGGGGAAAGCTCGTCTGGCGCCGCCCACGGACCACCATTTTGTCGAACCGCTCAGCTCTCATCTACTCTTTAATTAATGAATGCTGTGGCGATAACAGACCGCACTCACACACAGAGAGAAATACGCGCTGCACTTGCAACTGTGTGGAGCGGCGATCGCTTATTATGTTACAGCTCTCGATTTTGATTCGCCAAATGTTCGGGATGCTCAGCGAGGGTCAAAATGGGGCAAGCTATTATGGAAAGACTCTCAACAATATAAAGATACAAATATGATAAGTGACAGATACTTTAAGGCTTTTGGAATTTCTTATGTTTATGCATTCCAGTTTAATGAGTTTGAATGCTACAACAGAAACATATTAAATAGAGTATCGTTTTATTATTATGGTGACTAGCATTAGCCTTAAACACACTAATTTAAAATAATGTTGAGATTGACACTTCCTAACACTGTCACTTCGTAGATTTTTTCAGCTTCACGTGTCGTTCCCTGCTTATAAGTGTTTATGTTTTTTTTTCGGGGAGATCCCTACCAAGTGGGAAACTGAGAGGCCTGCACATTGTATATGGGTATTTGCATATTTTGAGTTTGCCAAGCGATTGACACTAATTGTTTGGAAAAAATCTTTAAACATCCGAGGTGGCTAAGGGCAGGCCAACAACCGAGATTTGCAGTCTCGTCTGAAGCCCTCAACGGAGCTGCGCTCTATGGCATTACGAAATTCCCGCGACAAACTATCGCCTGCCATTAAAATTTATTTGTCAACCGGCAAAGTGAGTTTTTCCAAGAAAGTTTTTTAAATTGGAAATTATGTAATGCTGCTGCAGTATGGCAATCATTTGAAAGATATTTTACAAAACAGTACCTTAATGATTTCGAAATATTTTAGATGATTTAAGTCACACTTTAAATACGTTCTCGTGATAAGTCTATCGTTATCATTCATTTTCTGTAAACGTTTTGGAATAAATTATTCTTCCCATTATCGGTTGCATTGACTCGTTATTCGATTTACCCAATTCGATGCATTTCGTCTTATAATGTCGCTTTCAATACGCAATTTTATTTGCCCAATGCTTGACAATCTCAAGTGCACACAAAAACCCGTATCGGATTGTATCGTATCCCCTTCTAGTATCGTCTAGTATCTGGGGGTTACGTAGGCGCTTCGATTCCGGCGGAGGCTGCGTGTTCAGAGGCACCGCATCTGGAAGGCATTGCTTATATACTTAGATGCATATGTACATATATAGTGGACGTTGTTTTCGCACCGACTAGAACTGATGAAGGAAATTGCCGGCCATTAGAGATGGGTCTGTGTGTACCTTCGGGTCGGGGCTCTTGAGGCTATTTGCTGGCACTGGCCGGGGGTATTCGAGATGTTTGCCTGACATTGTCGCGATTTTATGACGAGCACGCAACATTTTAGTAAGTACAGCCAGCTACTCCCAGCCCGTCCTGCCTGCCTTACTGACTGACTGACTGACTGCACACTAGCCCACCTCCGCGATGATCTTAAGTGGCATTTAATGGCGACATTGAGGATCCGCAATTACGAACGCTTCCATTTCTGTGCGAGATCTTAAACCCAACCATCCAAGGCCCTGACCCGCTGTCAGAGCAGTTAGCTTCTGTCTGCGTTCGGCTGCCAAAATATTATGAATTAATTACCAAAGCTTAAACTCTGGCTTCCAGCTAAGTGGCTTTCGCAAAACGTTTCGGCTCTGGGGCCAATTTTTATGTTAATCGTCTTCGCGGTGAGTCCCCGCCGCAGAGATTATTGGTAATATTGTATCGCTTTTCTCTTGCTATTTTTGGCCAGGTCACGGGGTCACCGGCAGACGCTCGAATTTCTCCAAAATCCTTCCCTTTCTCCGCTATTCCTCGATTAGATTCAGACCCCTCTAACGAGGAATACCCGTATAGACCAGACTTTTATATAAAATATATTATAGATGTCGTCGCATATCTGAATACGAAATTTAGTCTGCGAAATATATGCTAATATCGGAGTCAAACTGTAAAGATCCAAAGTTTTGGAAAGTGCCAATATTATAGTAATGTCACTATTTGTATTATTTAAACGATTATTAAATATGTTGATTACCAAGCCTTCAACTTGAATTTATGTATTAAATTAACGCAGGTCAGCAGACAAACGCGTGTTTGGAAATAGGAGATGCGATCATCTGAATAAAGTTAAATATGCCATTTATTGAGCAATAAAAGCAACTCAATATTATATTTATTGGTTATTGGTTACTATTGAAAGTTAAAATTTCGACAGATCCGCTGCTATTAACAAAACTAATAACCGTATTAGATTTGACTGTCATTATGAGCCCGATTTAGTACCTTGCGTCGTGATTCTACTGACAGCAATTGAAATCGAAATCGCATTTGAAGGCCTTCTGCCATACAAGTAGACATCGAACTATAATAATAATTGCCAATATGCTGACCGATTCTGACTGTCATTTGCCTGCCTAATGGAGGGACTGTTGGGTCTTCTTTTTTTGGACAGCTGAGGGGGCAAACGACCAGACTGTCAAAACGGATCGTTTTGATTATAGCGATGGCTCGTGAAACGTGATAAGAGAATTTACTGAGTGTGCTGCCTGCACGAGCAGAGGCAGACGACTTTTCCAAACGGAAACATCGTTTTCCGTCTCAGTTGATCCATTTTCATGTCAGCTCGATCTGAAATTGATTTTCACTGTTATAGATTTCTTGCTGGGGAGCAATTTCCTTGATTTAATATAGAAACACTCGCACACTCCGCTGACTTACATATACACATGGAGTAATTGGCATGTTAATTACAGGCTAGTTATGACTCGTATGGCAACAATTAAAGTTAATTAACATTCGAAAACAAACTGCAAAAAGCCGTCTAAATCGAGTGCCGAGGGGCTAGACGGGCGATAGGTGGGCTAGCTCTTAATCTCTTGAACCAATTAGAACTCTTAGTTGGCTGAACTTTAATTAATCGGCGTTTCTATTGAGCTGAAATCAGTGGGTTAATGGAAATTCTAAAATATATATATATATATACATATATGTGTATACCCTCTCCTCGGATATATTGAGATCCCCACGCTGGCATAATTAGGGGTGCTCTTAACCCCCACTCTCTTGTCCGTTGAATATAACATGACCACAACTCATGCATTTTTCATTTTCTTCGGACTGCCGTACTGCCACATTCCCCTCGTTCTTTTTTTTTTACTTAAACCTCCAATTCCAGTATTGTTCTCACATTCAAAGCCTATGTAAATCGATTTTGGACGCCAACAGAAATCGGAAAACAAAGAAAATCGCCATGTTTTTTTTTAGTTTTCTTCCTAAGGCCCAATAGATTTGCATAGCGCCCAACTACCTGCAGAGAACCCCGATTTGGAATCGGATCGTAACTTCTTTGCATATCCGCTGACGCAAGCACCACTCTTTGTTCCCTTGGAAATGAAATTGGGAGATGGCGGTTTCTGGGTTCCGAAAGATTGGAGGTTTCCGGAAAGACTCCTAGGAAATAATTTTCCAACAGGAACCAGAACGTTTTTGCGGTCTGAGTTGCAGGTGTACTCCACTATCGGATGGTAGTGATAGCTAAAGTTGACTCGGTTAAGAGCGGTTTGTGTGCCAGGTGATAAGACTGGGTATAGTCATGCTTAATGTTTTTCCGATTTTCTGAAAGGTTTTCTTGAGCTCTTAGGTAGTTTTTAAATGTTTTTAAAGTGATTCCATTTTAAGGATGGCCTAAACTTGACCTCAATATTAATAATGTTATGTAAGATTGTTACTTAGACTTGTGATTTTGCAAACTCGAAAGCCGCGTACATAGGTGTACTCTTTGAAAGGGTATTTCCATATTATAGCTTGTACTGCCCCTATCATTATTACCGACACTTATCATTGTCAAGGTAAACTAATGACTACATCTCCCCATCCATATTCTCATTTTCAGATCGTGGGCACCAAACAAATACTCGTGCGGCCGGATGGCTACTTCATCAAAGATCGCACCATCTCGGGCTCCTCGGACAACTCGAGTGTCACCAACAACACTGCCAGCTCCCCGCCCCTGGCGATCGGGGATGCCAATAATGGCAGTGGTAGCCTGGAGAACGGATCCGAGCTGATTCTACCCATTGCTGAGGCCCAGGCGGCTGGCAAACCTTTGAGCGAGGCCATCGAAGAGGTGCGTATAATCCAATCTGATCCGTGCGGTAATCAGAGCACGTTGTTCGGGTTGTTTTGGTTCGTTTCGATTCAAGCTGGTTATCAGCTGATTACGATAAGATTACCCTGCACTATGCCACCAGCAAATGCACATGTTGTAGGGTGGTATGCGGATGGGTCTATTTATGGAACGCTCACTCTCTCGAAAGAGAGGGGAACGTTCTTGGTCCTTGCCCCGAGTTTTATGAGGCCTGTTGCGCGGACCCTTATCAATGGGCATCGGATTACCCGTGCTGGTATATATGATACAATCAGATACACAGTGGAAATTTGTGCTATATTCAAAGAAAATATTAAAGTACAGTGAATGCGTTGAAGTATGAACTGTGTTCTTAAGATTTATAGTTATAAAGTATTCAAGCTATAAATTTCCAATTCGTAAAGATGAATCACATTAGAGCTGCACATATAGAACGACTTCCGATAAGCCAATATCGATGATCTATGTAGTTCTGAACCGAGGGAGTCATGGTGATTGGTCGAGTTTCTCGCGCAGTCACGACGGGTTGCATTATCCTCTGAAAAACTTTGCCCCAGCACAGATTCCACACCCATTGCCAACGCCAACCCCCCACTCCTTGAGCGCTTATCTGACCCACTGATAACAAAAAAACACTCCAGGCAAGCCCCCGGTTCCACTTTTAGCTCCATTCGGTCAGAAGAACTGGGAACCGGCGCTCTGCAAACAAATGAGACACACATTGTTGGCTGCTGATGCAGATAGAAGATCTTGATATGAATGGGGAAGATTTTGTTTGATATGTTGGGTTCATCACCAATTTTAACTACTTCAAACATTTGATGCCCTTTTAACCTTGACTAATCAGTTAAGAGTTGTACATATAGTACAAACATTAAGCACAACATATAATTTGAACGAGGGCATTTAATGTGGGTGATTATTGATCGTTTATGAGTTATAAATGATTGTTTCATATAGATCTGTATATTATTGTAAGCTCAAAATGCTGCTGTTAATCTTTAACATTTAGTTAGCAAAGCTTAGATTTAATACATCCATATAATCTTTTCTGTGTGATATTCCATTGGTCAAGGCATTTACTTAGATTGGCTTAAAAGTGCATCTGGGAACCTTTGTTCCCTGGCGAGATTGGCGCGTGACGCACAGGGAAACCGGCACAAGTCTGGCATGCTAATTGGCCAAGTCAATAGGGCCAATAAAGCCATTGCCCGGAGATAAAGCTGCACTCGAACGGCGCAGGGTGGTGGCTCAAGATTAGTGATGTCATCTAGATTACACTCCTTGCTCTGTCGCGATTTCGAGCTGGTAATGCGACATTAAGCCGCGTGTTATATTTACCCACCATGACATGGCTGAAAACTGTTCACTTAATTGGCCATAATTGCCGGCCAGCAAACGGGTTTAAGCCATTGGCATTGGGGCGAATCTGGGGAATGTGGCACTATCAGTGACCCAAAGTAACTACTTTTCTCCTCGGGCCAGTGGAATGTTTGGCGTATTTTTCCAAATGCTATTATTAACCTTTGGCCCACATCCTCTTTTCCATCGCCTGTCTTTACGAGACGTGCTAATTGGTAACTAAATGTGTATCTCCCGCGACTCCATCCTGCAGTTCGATGCCTACCTGCGATCTCTGTCGCTCCACGACACGGAGATCAAGCTGGTCACAGACGGTCAGCTGCCCCTGAGGCAGTGCCTCCATCGGGAGGCCAGTGCCAAGGATGTGGAGCTGCCGGCGTACTACAACCGCTTCAGCGATCTGCGTAAGGAGTTCCTGCGCTACAAGTCCGGCGACCTTGCCCGCGCCCTCGTTCCCGTCAAAGATGTGAAGAAGATGCTCCAGGCGCCAACGCTGCCCATGCCCCAGTCCATTGCCGAGATGCTTGGAGGTAAGTTGCGATTGGTTTGAAATCTTTGATTAAAAAAAATCAATTCAATAAATGCAAAATACTTGGTTTGTATAATCTTTAATAATTGTTACCGAATGCATATTGAGTTAATATGCGTTTAATTAAGCTGTGCTCATTAAACGATTACTATTTGCCGGGTTTGATTAACTGAACACGGTTTTAATTAGTTTTTATTACTTTCCCCGCAACAGAACTCAATATTTCATCCGTGGAGGACAACGACTTTTACATTCGTGAATCCCGCGACATGGTCACTGTGATCCAGACGCTGCTCCAGGCAGGTAAGCTATATAAAGTTGGGACCTTTTCTCCGAATTGTTGACTAACTGGAGCTATTTTTACAGGTCACAAATTTGCTGCAAACGAATTGGTCAACCTGGTACTGGAACCTGGAATTTGGTGAGTTTGTAGTAGTTTGTGTTTTGGGTTCGTCTGAACTGGTTCCTCGAAACCCAAGTCGACTCAAGCCCCTCTCAGCTGATCCAAGCACTATTTCGAGTGGGAATAACTCACTCAAAGAACTCAAAGCGATCGCCAAGCCCACCAAGAAATCACTCGAAAACTGCGACAGTGGAAGAAGGCCCCAACAAATCCGAGCTGGGAGCGTCGCTCTCGTCAGTCTTCGTTTGGATTGGGAGACGATAAGAGCTCGATCGTAGAGCCACATAGTCATAGTGTTTCCACGGGATCGGTTCTCAGCCGATGGCATCGAGTGGTATCGGGTGGCATCGTAACGGATCAGAGGCAACGTGAATGCACGGCTCTTGTTATCGCCAGATCGCCTGGAAATATTGAACTACCTACGGCTCCTAGAGATTGGGGTCTGTTTTTTTTGGGTCCAATCACAATAAAAGTTTCAATTAGCAAGCGACAGAGGTATTCCCCTTCCCGGAATGGCAATTTTCTGAAACTCCTTGTTGTGTCCAAGTTTGCCAAGTCTGATTATTCATGTTTTTTATTTGTTCGCGCAGCTCGTTGGGTTTTATTTTCTTGTATTTTTTTTTTGTATTTTTGCTTGGCCCATTTATACATGACATTCTGTTTTATTTGTGCGAGTGTGTGTTTGCGGGAGAGTCAGCAGAAATGTTTATGCGACTTGGTAATCGTCAAGAACTTTGGTTGCACATCGGAACGTGACTGTGACGCCTTTTTCTCCTTGCCCAAGAGGAGGGCCAAACACGTGTTGCATAACCCCCTGATTCGGGATAGGTGGTTTTCCAAAAAACACCATACTTACGGATTTTCCCATTTTCCTCCACAGCTCCATAGACGACGAAGTCGACGGTAACTGCATCGTGAGGGCCAGAGGATTACCCTGGCAGAGCAGCGACCAGGACATTGCCAAGTTCTTCCGCGGCCTCAACGTAGCCAAGTGAGTAATATGTGGTGTATTGCCCAGGCCAACCCATTGATAAGACGGTTCAGGGGTCGACCGTGTCGAGATTACGAGCGACCCACTTTATCATTTACCCACCCGCTAACCGCTCCCCTTCTTCGAATTCCAGAGGCGGCGTGGCCCTCTGTCTTTCTCCGCTCGGTCGTCGTAACGGCGAGGCTCTGATCCGCTTTGTGTGCCAGGAGCATCGCGACATGGCGCTCAAGCGGCACAAGCATCATATCGGCACCCGCTACATCGAGGTGTATCGGGCATCGGGGGAGGATTTTCTGGCCATTGCCGGCGGAGCCTCCAATGAGGCGCAGGCTTTCCTTTCGAAGGGCGCCCAGGTGATCATTCGCATGCGGGGATTGCCCTACGACGCCACAGCCAAGCAAGTGGTAAGTATAGGCAGTTGTCCAGGAGTTCATTGTAACTCCACAACTGGATGCGACAAATCCATATGCAGCTTAAAGAAGAATTATTAAAACTCATGCTAATTTTTATAATTTTCTCTTTTAGCTGGACTTCTTCACCACTGGGGATACTCCGCCCTGCCACGTTCTTGACGGGAATGAGGGCGTGCTGTTCGTTAAGAAGCCGGATGGACGGGCCACGGGTGATGCCTTCGTGCTATTCGCAAACGAGACGGATGCGCCCAAGGCGCTGGGCCGGCACCGTGAATCCATTGGGCAGCGGTACATTGAGCTATTCCGTTCCACGACCGCCGAGGTGCAGCAAGTGCTCAACCGGTCGATGGACCCCAAGAACTATGAGTCGGGCGGCGGGCATAGCCAGCCGCCGTTGATTGCCCAACTGCCCACGATGCAGCTGCCGCTGCTGCCGCAGGTGGGTGCCCACAGCCTCAGCCACAGCCTCGGAGCCAGCCCCGCTAACCTGTGCCCCCCCGTGCCACCTCCCGCTCTCCCTCTCCCCACACAGCACCTCATCACCTCGGGCACCACCAAGAACTGCATCCGACTGCGCGGACTGCCCTACGAGGCGATGGTCGAGCACATTCTGCATTTCCTCGATGACTTTGCAAAGCACATCATTTACCAAGGTGTCCATATGGTTATCAATGCACAGGTTAGTTGGCTTAATAGTATAGAATGTAGTACATTTAATGTTCCAAATCCTTTGCTTCTTGATATTTCAGGGCCAGCCAAGCGGTGAGGCCTTTATCCAGATGGACTTGGAGGAGTCAGCGCGTCTGTGTGCTCAGCGCAGGCACCATCATTATATGATGTTCGGCAAGAAGTACCGTTACATCGAGGTGTTCCAGTGTTCCGGGGACGACATGAACATGGTCCTAAACGGAGGTCTGGCCTCTCCGGTGTCACAACCACCGCCGCCTCACCTTGGTCACGCTCACAAGCAGCAATCACTGCTGGCCGCCACTACGGGTATGTTCAGTTCGGCGGGTCAGTCGCCGACGACCGTAGTCGCCGGTACCGCTCAGTCGCCGCTGGGCGGCACTCATACACACACTCACCCGCACTCTCATGCGCACGGCACGGGCCACGCCCAAGCGGCAGCCGCCGCCGCCCACCACGGATTGTCCGCCTCATCGGCTATGCTGCCGGGTCTTTCGGCTGCCGCTTCCGCATCCGGCCTGGCCTCCTTCATGTCGGCCGGCCAGCAGTCGGCAGCCGCAGCTGCTCATTCCGCTGCCTCGTTGCAAAATGCCGCAGTGGCCTTGGCACCTCAGGGCTACGCCCTCAATCCTTTCTCGCTGCCGCCGCCAGGATCTGCAGCTGCTGCAGCAGCATCCACACCCGCCCTGCTGGCCCAACAACAGGCTCAGTTCATAGCCCAGCAAAGTTTGTTGGTGCGACAGCAGGCTGCAGCTGCTGCCTTGGCCGCTGAACAGCAGCAACAACAGCAGCAGCAGCAACAACTATATGCCAGTGCAATGCTGCAACAGCATCCGCTGTACCTGCAACAGCAGCATCAGCAACAGCAACTGTATGCCAGTGCCATGCTGCAACAAGGTCAGCCGCAATTCGTGCTCATGCAGAGGCCTTCGGCCGCCTACTTGCCGCCCTTTCCGCTCAGCTATATGTCCGCTGCGGGGGCGGCATCGGGCGTTGGAGTGGCGCCAGGAGCAGCAGTTGCTGGAGCGGCAGCAGCCGCATCGCCTTCCGCCAGCAACTCATCGCTGGGTCAATCGATGAAGCGCTCGTACGAGAACGCCTTTCAGCAGGATCCAGCGGGAGCGGCAGCGGCGGCCAGTGCTGCTAAGCGGGCCTTAACCCGGCAGCCCAGCAGTGTTTACTCGTACTATAATTCGGGGATCTAGCTAGACCCTAGATCCGTAAAAACAAATGAAACATTTTCCCTGAAATAAGAGTTTCAACTCCAGCACTTCGGGCACATTCCGCGAGTGGGTGGGGCGTTCATATAATACCTACATTAAGGCGCACACATAACCATATCATGTATCATCATGGCCACACTCACACACAACGCATACCAGGCATTCTTTAGAGCTTAATAATTACCGATTTGGATTGTAGACTTAAGTACTTTTCTTGTATGGAGTACTCGTAGTAGCCTAAGCATACTTGTCTATGGTCTAAGCGAATCATACTTACTATAATTAATATACAACGAGACACACACGCGGGCACTCACACACACACACACACACACACCAGAAGGCACTGCTCACCCATACACGCATAAGTACACCAGCTAACAGAGGGCATTTCAAAAATGATCAAGGTATCCTGATCACTAGTGTTCTATTAAGCATTCCATAACAACAATGAACTTTTATTTGTTTATTTCGATATATGCTTGGTGTGTGTGTGCGTGCGCGCGTGTTTTTTAGGGGCAGGAGGAGAAATTATATATCTTGAGAATATATATCTCCTCAACTGTCCCCCTATTCGAAGGCAATCAACAGAGGCTAACGTGGTTCAATGGGGCAGGGAGTTCTTATGGGTGGCTCGGTGGCCACCAAGCTCATTTAGTGCAATCTAATTTTAGTGTTTACCCTTTGTAATCCTGTTTATAATATAGCCATTCGGCGCCCTCCATGAGATCCCCTCCCTCCGTGAACCACGTCAGGTGTTGGCTCAAGCGCAAATTACAACTAAATTTGAGACGAAAATAGTAACCCGCAACTGTTTACGGGATAACACGAGTAAAGCGAATATCACGAAACCCTGTTTTCTTAGACAAACAATTTGGAATAACCATCGATGGGTGGAGTTGTGTGCCTATCGACTTATACATATTTATATACCTACATTTATACACGCTAGCCTTAAGTTTGTGCGATTTGTGAAATGGGATTGCATTTTAATTCTAGCGGCGATCTTTTCCCGTGTCTCTCCATGGCAGCTAACAATCAATTATTAATAATCTCATCGTCTGACTTGCAATATCGTACACCCTATAAATACATAGTGCCTAGATCTATGGTGTAGCTCTTAAGTGTGCGTAACTGGTGTTAGTCGCAAATGGGATAGTTCTCTCTACTATATCACTCTCTACCTCTTGATATCAATACCTCTCACTGTTTGTGTGTTCTCTGTCATCACTAATTTAGTCGGGATCAGCTAGATCTATAGTCTAAAGCTTGTTGTAAGTTGGGGCGCTTTAGTGTCTATATACATATATAGTGTGACTAGTCTACATAATCGGATAACTGATAACTGGTTACTGGTGACTCGGGCTTACAATCCTGCAAACTGCTCGTTAGCTTTAAGACTGTCTTAACTCTTGAGAAGCAATTATTTAGAAACGATATGATAATGAGAAGTCAACAAAATTAGAATATACAATTCGGCGTAGCTCACTAGGTATTTAGAACTCTGCAATATATGATAAGGAACATCTCTTGAGTTAGGATATGAATTCAGTTAATGAGCATTTTGCACAATTCTTACACAAACAGGAGCTTTTGTCAGTGTCTTTCGGATTCCGAATTCCGCAAACCTACCGGATCCCCCAAAACAAAAATCCATATATCAACCTCTCTCTTCTCCTGCTGCGTCTAACACTAAGTTTCGCTCGGCTTGGGAAGATCGAGCTTAGCGAGAGAAAGGCATGGGAAAGATAGTCTGCGCCTGGCCTAATCCTTAGCTTAATTTAACCTTTAGTCTTACGTAGAATGGCAATCGAGTGGCTTCCGAGCGGGTTAAACGGCCACTTTAAAGAAACAACACATAATCAATTGTATCTACTTAACTAGTTTGTACGCACAGCAGTTTTAATGTTTTTTGGAAATTTTACGATTTTTGATATTCCATTCTTTTTTACCACTAGATGTTAGTGAACAATCTTTGATTAATTTTTTACATCAATAAAATACGACATACCGCCTAAACTAAGCCCGCTCTCTCTCTCTCTCTATCTCTCTCTCTCACACACTGTCACCATCCCTTTCGCTCCTTTGTGTGTTGCCTGATGAGTAGAGGATTATTCCTAGACCTACTAATAAGCAATACAAGATCATATTGGATTAAATACCTTACTAACACTGATGCCTCCAAAACCGAGAAGAGAACCCGTCCCGCCAAGATCCCTATCCTTATTCCTTACCCGCACACTCTTCCTCCATTCACACACCTTTATGTACATGTAACTGGGATATAGGGCTTGGGCTAAGCTTTACACTCGATCGCGATTTCAGCGCCTCGTCCACGGGCCAAAACGTTGGGAGTGGATATCCGGAATCGGCATTTGGAGTTTGTTTGGTTTTTGTTTCCGTCACTGTTCTAGCCACATAAATACTATCGTAACTCTAAGTGGAATGTCCATCGTACATCGTACTAGTCATAGTCGCATCCTGTATGTAACTCGACGCAGTTTGTTCCTTCGGGCGCATACTATATAATCAATTACGGCCTGCGAGGGCCTGGTGCTTGGATTAAA
This sequence comes from Drosophila sechellia, assembly GCF_004382195.2. Lineage (NCBI taxonomy): Eukaryota > Metazoa > Arthropoda > Insecta > Diptera > Drosophilidae > Drosophila > Drosophila sechellia. The sequence continues at coordinate 11,733,033 of NC_045950.1, read as the reverse complement.
CAAAACAATCGAACGAAACATCAAACCAATAAAAAAAAAAAACAAAAAAAAAAAACAGAAAACAAATTAAAATTTCCAAAACAATCGGCCAAACATGTTCAAAATTTGTACTCGTACTTGTGCGCAACTGTTTCATGGTCTCTGGGTGAGGTGGTAAGATACTCGTTCCAAAATACCAACTATATATGTCTCTCCTACCATTTGCAATGTCTAAACGGTGAGTGATTTGAATACAATTTTGCCCCTACTAATCGACTAAACTAACTGGCCAGTTAATTACGGAGATAAGATCACTAATTAACCTAGTAACAACTAAAACGTGAGGTTGAACCACAATCCAAGAAAGTGAGTGGCTAAATTATCCGCATAAGTAAAGCTACTGAAGCTGAAAGTTCGGCTGATGTACACCCGTAAGCCACGCATATATACCTGTATATCTTGTATATGTCTGCTGACCCTCGTCCTTACCCTTCAACAAGCAAATGCCATAACACAACACTTATTACCCAAGAGTTCCCAGAGTGAAACCCGACCCTGTTCTTTTTAGGAACCCCTTCACTGTATGAACACTTCAGCGGAATAATACTCTTTATTTATTTTCAATTAGGTGCCACAGTTCTAGGCGCCCACTTTGGCGGTCCCTTTCCGGCCTACGGAGCGGCCCCGCCACCACCGCCGCCGCACACGCCCCTGCTGGCCACGCCCCGATCGCACCATCATCCGCACCACCACCCGGCGTCCGCCTTTTACCCGCCGCCGCTCGTCTACTGGCCGTACCCGAGTCCGCCTGTCTCGCCCACCACGTACTACAGCCAACCTGGGGCGCACTCGCCCTCGCAAGCCATGGTAAGAGCCACACGCCCCAAGAATAACACTCCCTGATAAGCTGAAAAATTTGCGCCTCTAGATATAGAAAATTATATTATAAATTAAAGAAGCAAATAGAACCTTGGAATCCTCTTCACGGAATTTTACAGAAATTAAATGTATTTAGATAAGTGTGGCTTAAAGCCCAGTAATCATTTTTAAAACGAACATTTAAATGTTAACTTATTTCTGTATGTTGTAGTATCCGCTGGACTTCTTTCCACCGTCGCCCCTTTCGCCGCCCAACGTGTCCATTCCGAACACAAGTACTGGCCTGATACTCACGCCCACCAAAGCGGCCGTCTCCTTTGTGCCGCCCAAGCAGTTTTCGCCCTCTTCTGCCGGAAGCGGAAGTCCCAACTCCAGTTCCGTTAAGTTGGCCGGTCAGGCGGTGCCAGCGCATATGCCATCGATCGCTGTGAATGGGAGGACGGAGGGTGCCACATCCGCAGGAGCAAAGGACACTCCATCGACGCCTCAAGAGACCTCTGCATCACAAACGCTGCTCAGCATAGACACGAACCATGGCACACCCACAACAGCCGCTGCGCCCCCGCTGAAGACGGGGAGTCAGGGGTCGGCGGGGCCAGCTGCCCCGCCCCTTGTGAGCAACTCCTGCGTGGAACTATACATCTCGTAGAGAAGCGAACGAAAAGCCGAGCTTTTTTTCTTGCCAATCGAAGAAACCTATCTGTTAGTCTAGTTTAGAACCACACGGCCCCCACTCTAGCCGAGTCTCATACCCGCGTGTTGAGTTTCGATGGCAGCGAAACAAAACTCGAAGTTTTAAATTTGAAAACGGGACGACGAGCAAAGCAATGGAATCTCGCCGCCGCCTCATGAATTTCTATATCAGATAATCCGCTAGTACTAAGTAGTTAGGCTGCCCAGTGCAACTCATTCGATGTTATATTTATTCCGCTGCTGCATTGCATTCTATCCAAATATACACATTAGCCAATTAGCAAAGAATCGAAGCAAATACGACAAATTTATCCCTAGTCAATAGTAAAATTATTTATACAATTATCTATTTGTAAACGCATGTTAATGTTATCGAAGTCAGCGATTTTCCATGTTTTTATCCGTAGGCTACACCATCAAATATTGTTATTATCCTTGTGCACTCCCAGAAAGCAACAAAAAAAAAAAAGAAACCAAAAAACATAAAAAACATCAGAAAACAAACGTCCCCCTTTGCAATCTGTTTTGTTTGTTAGCCCATTCGCAATGAAAAGATATTATCGTTTGTTTAAATTAAATATATACAAATAAATTTTATTTGAAATGCATAGTCGTGCTATATAGATTAACAGCGTTGGGGTTAGCGGCTTAACATTAATTCCGGAACAGGATGCAATTACGAATCAATTAATGCCACTATCGATGGACGGCAGGTGCAAAACGGCATCATAAATAATTCTCGAAACGGACACTGATAAATCGTTGACAAATGGCGTTACAAACGGACGAAAGTCCCACCGACCCGTTTAAAGGACACGGTCGTTGTGAACCATCATCCGGTCGCACCGTACCATTACTATGGTCTCGTATCACATTTAAAATAGATTAAAAGTCGTCGCAGGTGACCGGGTTAGTTCTATGCAGCATCATTTGCTGCAGCTGCCAGCCGCATCCTGCCACTTCCTCCGGTTCCTGACCCTCCGTCTTCCTGTCCTCCGCTCACATGATAATTTATCAAGCGCTGGCGCCGCTGCAGTGGACACCACTTCCTCCCTTGCCGGTCGCCGCTTCCTGCAGCGGCCAGCGGGCCTATCAAAAGGACATTAGGCGTGCCGCTCCGTTGACAAGTTGGCCTGCGAAGTGAGAGTAGTAAATGAAAAAGCGTCGGTTAATGCGCCAAGGCCAATGGAGAAATATGAGGCCAGCGGTTGCAGAAGTAACTCCTAGTTGCCCCTACCATTTTTCGGGTTCTTTATGGCCGCACACTTCACTAGGCAGCGCCGCCCTGCACTTCCTCTAATGGCTCGGAAATGGCCGTATAAATCTCATTTGTAATCGCAAAGCCGAAAAAACTATTGCCAGACAACGCCTAAAGTAGGCAGCCCAAATAATGGAGAACCGAACTTGCCGCGCAATAGTTGCAAACTTTGCGCCACTGACACTCGAAACTAAGTCAATAAAAAATATAACCCAAATGCCAGTCGCTGGCGGTGCAGCGGGAATGCAATAACAAGGATACCCAATTGGCGGCGGCATATTTTCGACGACTTAGCGACTGTCGTCGCCACTGTCGAGCGGCGAAAAAAGCGCTTCCGTTTTGGTATTAAGCCATCGAAACTTTTATTGATTTAGGGGCTTTCGTTGCGTTTCAGCGAGCATTTCAGTTGACAGGTCTGCTGGAGACAACAACGAGCTTAAAAAAATCACTTTGCATAGACCCAAATTTAAGTGCTTCACTAGAAAATTGAGTCCTTAAATTGTGGAAAAGGTATGGAATTTATAGGCACATAGGCATGTAAGGATTATGAATATATAAACTACAATTCAACATGTTTTTTTTAAAAAGTATGAGCTATATAATGTTTGCAAATAGATCTTTAAATAATTATCCTTGAATACTAATCTCTAATCCGTTTTTTTCTGTGCTGTATGCCCTGCTTTCGAGTTCAAATAAAAAACAGTTCCCAGCATCTGCGCGGCAATTTTTGACCAAATATTTGCCGAGTACCTTTAACAACGCCGCCCCCTTCGGCCAATTGTGTCTCCTGTTTTGTTGTCTGGCCCAACAAAAAATCAATTTCGGGCACATTACCAGCCTGGCAACTTGATTTTATTATTTACTCGTATTTGCCGTTTGACAGATTCGCCTGGCTGCCCTCAAAATTTCAAGCGCACTCACACACTCGCTAACGTTTGGTTTTTGGGGAAAGGGGGGCGCAAATCGGAAAAGCGAGGGGCTTTTAAATTGCCCAAGGGGGCCCAAGTAAAATGACTGCAGTGCGCCTTTCGCAACGAGCAGATAAATCGAAATAATAAGAAAGAACAAGCTGAGCAAAATAAAAAAAGAAAGCAAAGAAAACGAAGCAACGAAATCCATGTATGTTTGCTCACAAATCTTGGGCAAATAAAGCTGGAAAATTCAGGAGGGAAAAGTGAGAAAAGCGGGTAAATGCGGCTGGATTTTACGTTTTCATTAGAGACTGTCTCGGGGAATCCTTTGGTGGAGAGTTCCAAGTTTACTGCAACTTTATCCTATTTTACAAACTACTTTAGGCAATTGATTGTGAGCGAATGCAAGTGTGTGTGTGTGTGTGTGTGCGAGTGTCTCAGCGGTGAGTGTTCGAGTATCTGTGAGTGCGAGTATCTCTGTATCTGTGCATCTAAAAGGTGCCGGCAACTGAGCCAGCGCTTTTTGATGTCCCTGCTGTGTGCTGTGTGTGCTTCCTTCACTTTTTTCCTTCGCTGCTACTCTTTGCTCTTACACGATTTCATTTACTTTGTGCAGCACAAAGCCTAAGCACTCTATGTGTGGGTGTGAATTGCCGGGCATGTGTGTGTGCATATATATTGCTGGGTGTGTGCGTGTGTGTCTCGGAGGCAATGAAGTGCATTTGAAGCGCACTTGATGCACGTACGGCACGCAGCGCCTTTTTAGACGTATTGTAAATGACTGCAGTGGGCGGTAAAAGGGGGCGTGTGAGGACAGCGCGGTTCGTTAGTTTGACACACACACACACACCCGCCCACGCACACGAGCAGAAAGGATAGAGTGCGAGAGAGAGAGAGGTGGAGAGCTGTACAGACAGACAGGAAGTGAGTGTGTGTGTGGGCGTCTGTTTGATAAGTGGTAGCAATTTTTTTTGCCCCCCGTCAGCTCTTTTCTGTTTTTTCTTACTTACTGCTGCACGGAAAGAAAATGTCACCGCAATTGAGCAGCGATTTTCTATCTTATGACCCTAAAACGATTGAGGTAAGATCATCCATTTTCTTACAGAATGGTTTATCTACACTAATATGACTTTTTGATTTAAAACTGAATTCCTTCGCAAGTTATTTTCCATTATTAACTTCAACTGTTCTGATCCTTCTTGCAGTGCACTGCTGTTGCTCCTCGTTTTTCTTTTCTTCGGCTGACACTACGTCATCTCCTTCAGCCATCCTTCAGCATTTCGTATACAGCATCCAGCAACCAGCATTCAGTCACCAGTCGCCAGTTTTCATCCTTCGTCCTGCAACGGGGACCACTAATGAAATTGTTAATTTTTGTTAGCAAAGTCACGTACACGATGTGTTGATGACGCTGAAGAGCCGTCGACGCTGACGCCGCTGGCAATTGGCCCCGGCCAAGGAAGGAAAATAAGGTGGCCCAGGGGGCGGATGGGCAAAGGGCAATGGGACAGGGGATGCTTAGCGGGGATGGGCCTACAGCACTCATAAGTTAAATGGCCCTTGTAGTTTTTATGGCCAGCCTTCGACAAATTGCTAGCTGGCATATTTATGAGCAACAGTTTTCCATTAGCATTCGATTACTTATGGGGCTGTTTTTGGAATCGGAACAAGGGATATCCGTAAAGTTTCAAGTGATTTGTATATAGTCGCTATATACAGGCACACAGACATACGGACGTGCACCACGTGCAACATACAGCAGAAAAGACATCAACAGCCAAAAATCGAAAAAGTCGCATTGCAGTTATTTCTGTTACGCTTGCCAACTGCTGCCAAAAAGAAGGTCCTGCCATTAATACCGTTTACCTTCTGGCCTTCCTTCCCTCTCTCTCTCGCACTCTGTCTCTCATTCGCTCTGGATCGTCCTTTTTGCTGTCCCTGTTCCGCTGCCTTGGCACGTAGCCATTGCAATTGTTGTTCGTGTTGCTGTTGCCCAAATGCGAATTACGTATACGCCAAGTGGCCCGCTGGCTGCTTGCCTGACTGTTTCGCCTCAGCTGAGCTTGGTTTGCATTTGTTTGGCACTGCATTTTATTCGGGATTCTTTTCCTTTTGCCATAGTTTTTTACTTTCTGACTCCCCTGGTTTTTTATTTCAGCCATTGTACTTATGCACAAGTGCAGAACGAAACAAAACTGAAGGCGCAATGTGGCCAGCAACGGCGGTCCTTTGTTAGGTTTGCATAAATTAGAATACATGAAATTTCATTGCAGAACCACCGCACCAACAATTAAGTGGGATTTGTTGAGCATATGAGCTGGGGCGAATTTGAATTTTTATGGCACACTTGCAGGCGGGGATTACAGATGTCGACGTCTTGGTTGGCTGCCATCTCATCAGTTTACGCTTTTTTTCACCAATTTTTTCGCCTTTTTCAATTTTGCAACCTGCGTAGCTGGCCATTAGGATGTGGGAGTCCTGGTGCCTTTCACCGCTCCCACGCTGCTTACACGTAATCTGTTTAAATACACAATAAATAATGGCATGGAAATTTGCATGAAAAGCCCAAGCCGGAACAATGTGCGATATATGGACGAGAGCGAGCGGCGAAGGGAGTGGTCGGTCTCACGTATTTTCGGGGCAATCATGAGCATGCCATAATGCCTGTGACCACGACTATTAAATCAACACGCGGCGCCAGGCCAAAACATTGGCCCAAATGGGCAAAACGCTGCCAACAATGTAGCTGGCCATATTACACATACGTCTAGTAAGCCATGCATGTGCGTATGAGAATATATATTTGCCATGATTTATTATTATTCCGTGCGGTTGTTCTTCTCTTTTTTTTCTTGTTCGCTGTATTCTGCTATTATTTAAATTTTAAATAGCTGCAGAGCACACACACACTAAAGCCTGGTACTCGTAACTCCCACTAGAGTATATTTCGTTGTGGCCATTAAAACGTTTGCCTTTTCAGCTGCTGCTGCTACTGCTGCTGCTGTTGTTGTTGCTGCTGTTGCTACTTTAGCTGCTGCTGCTGTTGCTGTTGTGTCATTATTATTATCGTTCATTGTTTGCTGGCATGTTGTTGTTTGGCAGCCATTTTTTGGTAAATAGAGTCGTTTAAATGCATACACACACACAATCGCCGCCTCAGCTAGCGAGATTTTATAATAACATTCATAATGCAACGTTTGCATGTCATTCGCAACAGCAGCAGCGAAAGGCAACTGCAAGTGCAACTGCAGGCAGTAAGGACACGCAAACTCTGATTCGTGTAGCATACTTTCCAGGGCACGGCCACTAGCTCGTCGGTTAATGCAATCAGAGTGGCAGCCGCACGACAACTAATGGATTCAGCCGAGTGCCATGGATTTAAAGAAAACTATGCAAAGTTAAAGATGCCGACTCAAATTCAAATTGAGACTGAAACTGCGACAGCTTTCAGCCCGTGAGCTCATTAGATGTCAAGCCGCGATGAGCATGTGTCTTGGGTGCTTAGCGGATTAGGATTTTCCGCCTGCCATGAACCAATGAGCTCTATCGATTTTCAAGAGTTATTAGCGCACCAAGATGGGGCAAAAGAAAAAAAAGGAAATAAGCAGATTCCGGTAGATTTCATTATCATTCTACATTCGGTTGTTAGCTGCATACTGCAGCTGCGACTCGAGCTGCAGTCGTGCAGCAGTCTGGGAAATCAGGCCAGAACAAAAGTCGCAAGCCGGCAGCCAGAAACGTAAAATGAAAACTGAGGCGGAAAAATAAAGGAAAATTCAACGCAAATCCAAGAAAAGCAGCAGCGTTTTTATTTTAGCACGCTTCGCTGAGAGACGCGGAAAAGGGGCTCCGGATGGCTCCGACATAACTGCCATTGTGCCGAGGCAACGAATAATAGAATGGCGAAATAAAACAAATAGAAATTTATTGCCTGGAATTTATGACAATTCGCGTTCCGCCTGCACCCGTTGCACTTGCACTTGCAACGGCGGCATGTGGCCTGAAATCAGCTGTTTAAAATCACACAAAAAAATAGAGGAAGAAAATCTACAGGAGCTTTCATTATTAGAACACTCAAACTGAATGCAGGCAATTTAGAGAAAATAAAAAATTGTTTTGGATCAGAATTCGATTCAATCGAAATCTGAATGAAACTTACGAGCGTATAACAATAAATTTTGAAAATAAAATCTTTATATGAAAGCTGTAAAAATGATGGCTTTGTTTGTTGCAAGTTGTGAAAGATGATAAAACTGGCATGAAATTTAAGTTTATCGAGTTCAATATTGACATACATAAACACGATATCATTGGATTCGTAAAGATTGTGTCAAAAATTTAAAAGATAGCGACAATATGCAGCATGATTTTGATATTAGAAGTGCTTATTAATATACTTTTGATTAGAACTACAGGATTCATCCTGCTGATGAAATCCTTTTATGCCACAAAGTTTAAGACTGGACCTGCACAAGTGAAACCTGGCCGATAATTACGGTGGCCATCGCAGACCTTAAATCTTTTTTCATTTCGAATGGCATTCAAGACAGCCGCCCTGGCGCAGATTTGCTGGCACATGTTCAAGTGCTATTCCCTTGGCCCGGGGTGTGCCATTCTTTTTGTCTTTCCGCTGCTGGTGGCGAATTCAGCTGCCAAGTGCCAAAGTTCTGCCAGGCGGCACTTAAAAAGCATTTTGCTTCTTGGCCAGTGCCCATCTACCATATTCCGTCTACCAGCGCCTGGGGTTGCGTCTAATTCGATTAAAATGTTGTAAATTATTGCACTCGCAACGCAGTCACAGCCATGCCACTTGGATGTGTGGGTATAGGTCTTGGCCATATTATATAATGCTTTATTGAATTTGCAATTCGAAGTGTGCAGAGTGTGGGGTGATGAGAGGGGGTAGGGCCAAATGGAAAATGTGTTTTCAATGAACGTTTTTGTGCGTTCGCCCATAAATCTCTGCCGTTGGCCAGGCCAAAGGACATCCATAACACACATGCTCCTTGAGGAGAATGCATGGCGAAATGGAATTGCAATTCCCTGGCATTGGCAGCCGAAGATCGCAGAAACGGAATGGAACGGGCAACCGTCTACGTCCAATTACCAAATAAATGCGTATGGTCGTAACTTAAAAATCAATTTGGACCCATCGCAGCAACGGCCGGCATACATAATGCATCCATTCATTTAGTCATTTACGCACTCGAAGTGTGACAGTAACGACGATTTCGGGTACACGAACGCACATGGAGAATAACAAAATTGTTCTGAGCCCGGCAATCAAATGTGGTAATTTCATTTATTGTTTATTTGCCATGAATCAAACGAGGCAATCGGTTTTGCGGCCGGGCGGAAGTAAAGATGGAGCATCTGCCGCAGGCGAGTTACCAAAATGAACTAAATAAATTATTCGTGTCCCTGCTGCAGCCAGTCATAAACAGAAGAAGTCGAACGGGTCGGAGTCAAATTGATATTAATGATTGTTTGCTCAGGCATCCACAGGCATCCTTGGGGCAATTGCTTACCTGACTCCTGAATCCAGAAATATTCTCCGCCGGACGAACGAAGTCTTATCTGCAAATATCAGATTGATGGACAAACGTAAATTAGTGGAATATTCAGTGATTACAGGCATCGCATTAAGCGGACAGCTGCTTTTGTTGCGGTCATCCATCGAAAAGTCAATCAACTTAATTACAAATAAATAAATATTTTAATTAAAAATCAATCAGAAGCGCGGGCGCCGAGAGTGGAAGTTAAAATTCAATTAAGTGCGACAAAGGGTATTTTGGTTTACTTTTTTTTTTTTGCGAACCATAGGTGCCAATAATACGCATACGCAGCGTTCGACGCGTTGTGATTATTCATGTTTCATTGAGCAATTTTCAAGGAAAATATTGCATGCATAAATCATTGCATTGTTTTTAGATACTTGCACCTTGCCGCAGTCGCAGGAAAATGCGAGCACGTGAGCTGGCGCGTATAGCATAATTGTATGCGTGCACAATATTTATTATTTATCGCCTCGGCCAGGACGCGAACGTCCTTTGTCGCCACTGTCCTTGTCCGCAGCTCGTTGTCCTCGCCGCTGTGGGCGATAATGGGAGCAAGTAACTTTTAATTTTAATTTAAAATGCAGTTTGCCATCGCATGTGTGCGTGTGTGCACACCACCCAGTGCACAGCCCCCCACTTGTCTGTGTTTATTCACGAAATGAGTTTTAAATTAATGCGATTTTGTTATTTATGAGCGGGTGCCACGCGGCGTATACGCAATGTTAACTTAAAGCTGCCTATTGACTTGGCCATTGCGTTTGAACCAGATTCGGCCCATTTTACCAACTCTGTCTGGCCACACACACAAACAAACAATTGAACTAATTTCCCAGCAGGCCTTTCGAAGCATTCGCATCGAATTCGGATCTAAATTGCAAACAAATCAATTGCTGGCCGCAAACAGGAAATCAGCAAATGCCATGAGCGAGAGCGAGCGAGATGCGACTATAGAGTGGCAGAAAGAGAGGGCGAAACGGGGGCAGAAAGAGACGGCAGGTACGCACACAGAGCCGTCGCAAATTGCATTGCATTTCATTTTCTGTCTGAGTTTAAACTCATTAAATATGCAATAAATATCCAAGCTGCAAAGTGGAAATGAATACATTCGCTGCCTTGACACTGTCCTATCCAACATTTGCACCTCTCTTTCCCTCTTTCTCTCTCTGTCTCTCTCTCTCTCTGTAGGTCCTCATTTGAAATTCTAATTGTTTTGCGAATTCATCAATGAAGCGAAGCCCCGCTCTTTTCTCATCTCGCCCCTTTCGATTACATTTCCATTGGATTTCCGCAATTGATTTAAATGTATTACGTAAGCTTTCGGTTCGAACTCTTTGTTTGCCAATTGATAATAAATTGTAGCTGTCAGTAATTTTAATACCGTGTGTCTATCACACGGCCACGCCCCCTGACACACCGCCTTTGATGGATGTATGAGTCCTATGAAAAAGAAATCCTTTGGTTTGGTGTAAAAAAACGGTTGAACATGTGATGTGATTATACAAAAAGTAAATTTTATGGTAAAGGAAGTATTAAGCAGAACACCATGAAAACAAACAAGAACTTCTTGGAACAACTATGTAAAGAAACAGAATTTTACATGAAGTGTAAAATTCGTTGAACTTTGAATTGATTTGTGTGCAGCAATCTTATCCTTGACTTTCAATTTCGACATCTATCCTGATTGATAGCTGCAGTTCAGTCTGGCAAATGCAAATCGGGAGCAGCGGCATAATTGAGGGTGCCGCAATGCCAAGTTTCACTCCGCGTCATCCCACGCACATCCGGTGACGAAAGGCCAAGTGTTTGAGTGCGGCACGCAACTCGTGGCATGTGGCAGGCAGTGGGGCGTGGCCAGCAGGATGACAGGCCTCGAACGCCTCGAGCGGCACAAACTGAAACGGGAGTCAAACGCTTCAGTGCAGCTGGTGCCCCATAAATCCGCCACGCCTCCTTCGGGGCACTGGACATTTCCGCTTCCGGTGGCCGAGACAAAACGCTTTCAGAGTCAACATTTAGCCGGCCATTTGATAAAATCAATGCTGTTGGCCCGGCGCAACGAAAATAAACCAAATTGAACGGATGGGTGCCGCTCGCCCTCTGCGAAATCTCTTATGTATAATCGTTCACAACGATGCGATGGGCCCAAGGAAAATTCGGAGGAAAAACACACAGCACAATCCCGAAGCTGTTTGCTTATGGGGCCTTTTTGGCCATGGGCGCGGTGGCCAAATTATATGGCACTTTAATTTGCGTGTGCCCAGCTTGGGGCGTGTTTAATGATGCGTAAGGGAGAAAAATCCACAGTCAACTCTGGGGTAACCCAGAGTAACTCGGCAGTCAGGGCCACCGAATGCCTGGAGACACGTGCTGGCGAAGGGAAATTAATGAAGCCGCCGGTTTACAGGAGCTTGCACTAATTAAAACTGACTTGGCCCAAAATGCAAAGCCAAATAATGCGCTTTGCCTTCGTGTTGCCGAGCAATGGGGAAAACTGTCGCCAGCAAGCGGCGCCGCCTTGGATCCTTTTGCCATTAAAATAAAGAAATTAAGAAGAACTAGAACCCCTCTCAGCTTTATGCAATTATGATAATAACAATGAGGCGTGGAGCAACGCCTCTTTGTCTACCGGATTGTTGCTAAAGTTTGCGAGTGCATAATTTCGAAAAAGAGCCTTGGAATCCGGGATCTGGAATCTGCAGTTTGCTTTGGCTATGGCTTTGGCTTTAGCTGGTTTGGTTGTCTTGACTGGCTTGGCTGGTCTGGCTGAGCCTCACACATAATGAAATAATTGCAGCGACAGCCAGGCCATTCGCAAATTCGCAGGAGCCGGGCAAAAGATTGCCAACAATTTTAATATGGCCGAGCAGAAAAGTTTTCTCCATGCACCGCCGACATAATTTAATAAACAGTCTGTGCCACCGACTGCTACTGCAGTTTTCGTTTGCCATTCCATTCCTTTCAATTTATGTGGCATGCGGAATATTCAATTTTCACACACAGCCACACTCAGTTGCACACACATTCCTCGGCGCCGAGCAGCCAAAAAACTTCTTTTCGAGCACATTCTTTTGGGCGGCTTAACTTAATTGCCGAGATCTGCAGACCATAAACTTCAGCTTATTGGCAGCCGGATAAACTTGGCTTGTAATTGAGCCCCGAAAAACGCCCGGGGGCAAACAGATAAAAGCGGCCCTCTTGAGTCGGCCATTTGCAGCTAATAAATTGTGGATGCGATAGAAGGAACACCCTCTACATATGCATTACATGTGTAATTTGTAACGAAATTAGAAGTTTGCCTTCTGCGGCAAAAAACGTTACGAAAAAAGAAAAATAACGAAGAGGATTGCAGTGTCGGGGAAATGAACTGAAACTACTGCACACACGCGCATATTCTGAGCCTCTTCACTTGGCAAGACGGATGGCAAAGTTGAGTCTCTGGCCAGATTAACTTGTAGCCGAGCAAACATGGCCATCCTCCCTACTCCGCCCACCCCTACTCCGAATGCAGTTGAAGAAATTGAAAAACTTTTCACTCGTTCTCCGAGATACGTAGTGCACTGCATTCTCATCCGTCAGTCGGGCTGGGAAAATTGTTGAAAAGGAGATGGAAAATGAGAAGAAAAAAAAATAGAAGGAAGAAGTAATGCCAGTCAAGGAACAACTACTGCATCTACGCCCCTGGCCACGCCCACTGCTGCACTGGCAACATGTGTTGCTCAACGCCTCTGCTTGTACAACGCTTCGTATACGTTATGTGCCGGGCGATGTACGTTTGGGTGCTGAAATTACACAACTTGACTGCTATAAAATTCAAATTAACTCCTCGCTTAGCCAAGGCTGCTTTTTTGCCTTTCCAGTGTGCGAGTTAGCTTTATGCGCCACTCGGGGGATGAAAGGTCAGTGGGTTGCGAGAGGGGGTATGGGGAAGTAAGCAAGGATTCACTGTAATATGAAAAACGAAAACAAATCTTAATTAAAAATTATTGTTGACACTTGGCGCATCGCGTCCTCTGCACTTTTTCCCTTTCAAAGCCATTTCACTCGCATATCCTTTTTATGTCTGCAGCTACAGTTGCTGGCAACATCTTAGTTAGATGTAGGAGTTAAAAAATATATTTTCGAGGAAATATGAAAGACTTTGAAAAGAACCTTCAAGAAGTAAAATTAAATTATTTAGTCTATTACTTCCGTTAAGCACTAAGCAAATGAGCTACTTTATAAAGCATGCTTCTATTTTTGCGCCCGCAGCTGTTTGTGGCTGCGTAATCCAGATGAGTGGGCGGCAAACGAGGCGGCGAAGCAATTAAAAAACCAGGCAGCGCCTTCAACAAGTGTTCAAACGCTACAACCACTCACACCCAAAACCCACACACTGCCACATTAGCCATTGAATAAATACGCAGAGATGCGGAAAATGAGGAGGAAAAGTCGGAGAGGCCGTGCCTAATGTTCCCCCATGGTTTTTATGGCGTCCCAGAGGCTGTGCGAATTGCCGAAGCCGGGCCCAGGTAAATATTTTATGGCATGCATAATGTAAGTGACTCGAATTCCGTCATAATTCGCAGGACAGCTCCCCGGAGGAAAAGGCCAGCCGAAAATATGATGGGTATGCGTAATTCGTAACTCGTAATTCGATTGGCGAGCCACAGAGAACTTAAAGTCAATTAAAGCTCTAAGTCGAAAATGGTGGCCATTTTGAATTTGAAGTCAACTCTATCCACCACCCTTAACCCTTCAGCGCCCCCGCTGGATTCCCTCTGGTGGGGCAACTCAAAAGTTTTGTTGCAGCAAAAGTTTTGTTTAACTTTGTTACGCTTCTATTTTTTTATGTGATATTAAGAACGCGTTTAACCCCATGCCCTCGCTACGTTTTCCGAACAGCACAGAACTTTTGGGGCACACTCACACACACACATATATGACATCATGGTATGGTTTTGAATATGTGTGTGTGTGTGTATGAATGTAGGACGCTCTGTCGCATGCAAATAAACATTCAATATACAAGGAACAAGCAAGTTTGGCTTGTCTTTGTCTTTGTAAATGTCCTTGTTTTCAATTGGTTTTTATCACTGCATTTTGATTTTCTTCCTCAATGAGTTGCTCAATTGTTTGCCATGTAGCAAGCAGTCAACTTGCAACTACGAACTTGCAACTCGAGGAGCAAGTTTACTTTTATTGCATTGTCGTGCGGTTGCAAGTCGCCGAAAGTATGCTTTTAATTTTCCTGCTTGCATGTACGTAAGCGAGATACTCAAGGGTTAACGGCGAAGGGGAACTGGAAGCAGTCGAAAAAGTTAAGCCATTTCGAGTGGCGTGGAAAACTTGCAGCTGATTAAACTCTAAATTATGTGTCACCTAAGGATGCGTTCGCAGGTGAGATCAATTCTCGTCCTGACTTCCCAAACAAAACTCATTAAAAGCCAGCGCGAAAATGGCGTGCAGTTGAGACCATTACATTTTGCAATTAAAAGCTGCCCAGGATCTGAAAACACGTATCACATAATTAGTCTCAGCATAACTCAGAAACAACAGCAAAAAAAATTCCTGGCAACTGCGTGATAAAAGTTTTAGTGCGAATTGTTTGCCGTTTAAAGGCAACTAATTAAAATTAATTGTTATGTAAAAATGGCGAAGCATGCTAATCAAATATTTAACCACTGCCGTGGGCAACTAGCTGATCTACGCTGTGTCCGCTAATCTGCAAATGAGGTTGAAATAATAATTTTAATAATTCAAGCCGACGAGGGAGGCCAACTGGAGGAGAGCTATTTGCATAAATATATATATGTACAAGCGCATTTCTACGCAGGACCTTCGCCGGTGGGAAAATGTAATATTTTTCCGCTTTATTGGCTTCCAAGTGCATGACTTTGGTTTGCTTTCGCATGGCCTGGCCTAAGCTGCAAAACTTTTCCACGGGCGCTTTTCCGACCGCTTTTCCGCCGCCAGCCGATGGCCATAACTGTGTGTGTGTGTATAGCTATGTAGTAGCGACCTTCGGTGGTGTGAGAAAACGTGCACCTTGCCAACTTGCGAGTGGCACGAAAATAAAGAAAAAATAGGACAGGCACAAGGCAAAGGCAAAAGCAAAAAATAAGAGGGGGTGAGGAGGTTATGCAGTTCTCGGGTGCGCCTTAAGCCCAAATTGAAAACTCTCGATATGGAATTATTTACATAATGCCAGCCAGGCGCATCGAGTCAAATGGAGCCGGGCTCATCCCAGCAGGATCCCCGGGAGTCCCAAAAAATGTTTTGCATCCAGCAGACAGCTCGCGTTGTTGATTCGCCGAGCGTGCTCGTATTTTACATAACAATTGCTGCGCCACACTCCTCATCCTCCACCTCCTGCCCCTTGTTGCAAGCCCCTCTGGAGATTGGAACACAATTGATTTAAATGTTTGCGCACATGTTCCGAGCAGAAGAAAAAGCAAGCGAAAAAATAGCCGAAATTTCGCCAGGACCCCCAAAAGGACGACTGCGACGTAATAATATGCAAAATGCCAACGGAGGCGACGATGCGGATGCCAATGCGGCAGCGGGGCTGCGGATGCAAATGCAGATGCAATTGTCGCAACATGTCGCCGCTGACTGTTGCAGCTGCAGATGCAGCAGTAGCAATTGCAACTGCACCACCGCCAGTTGTATGGGCACGGCGTCAACAACATTTTTCCAACTCAATTACCCGGCCAGTCGCGACGTGTGCGGCATTTGAAAAAAGCCAAGTCTCAGGCGGCAAAAGTTGCCAAGGATATTGAATTGAGGGGCGGCAGTCGAGTAGTTTCAAAATCTGAGGCTTAAAGACACCCGAACTTGTGCAGCTCAAACCTTGCTATGTCGCATTATTAAACAATTGAAATGTTTTAAAATGCATTTCTTTCAAATAACTTTTCAAAATTCAAGCTCTGAATCATGTTACGTTTTAAATTCAAGTATTTTTAAGCTTACAATATATACAACTTTATATCTTTAATATATAAAATAATTTAAATACAGCCTGTTTTTCTATGTTCGTTGCAATATAGTCAGGGGTATAATTTAAACAGTATCTTCAAGTTGCGGCACTATGTTGCCAATCCCCGAATCTCGGCTGATATTTACCTGCCACAAATAGCATACAAACAACACCTTGCTCTAATAAATAAACAGAGTCCCCCCAAGTCAACCGACTCCGAAACGCCCAACTCGCAGCTCGCAACTCCCACTGGCTAATCACTCATATAAATAAAGCTCCCAACAAAGGCGCACCTGCAACTGCCAGAACGGCTTGCAACGTTGTTTGTTGCAAGGACGACAGACAGGATATTTGCACAGGCTCCCAGGTAACCCGGTTAACCCTTCACGCTGCCGTTTGGCATATGTAAATTATGACAGTGCCAAGTCAGGCACTTAACTCGAATCCGTCTGTGCGATATGTGTGCGCCTGTCCGTGTGCACGGATGTCAGTCAGTCAGGCCGGAATATTTGTGCTCAGGCCTCGCATCAACATCAACAACATCAGGAGCAGAGCATCCGCATCAGCATCAGCATGAGCATGAGCATCGCTAGGATGCAGGAGCAGGAGCAGATGCATCCTCGCCTGCTGATTACAAAAGTCAACTGGGTGAGCAGCCAACCCCAACTCGCTCCTGTGGCAACCGCACGTTGCAAGTGTTTGCTGGCTGCACTCGAGTGAACAAATACTTTATTAACACAGTTTTTTGGCCAACGAGCATGCAGAGAGGAAAATATGTCGTAAATTTTAAGTGGCCAGGGCCGCAAAAAAATATTTGTACTCGTGGAATACTTTAAAAAATGTATTAAATGGGAAAGTTTTTGGTGGAAATTTCAACAAATGGATAAAGCTTACAATGTTTAAATTCCTTATGTAATCCCATTTTCTCTTATTGACTGAAATCTAATGAGCAGCCAGCATTTGGTTTTCCACTGCTCGAGTGTTCTTTGCTGTAGTTATAAGCCGTTTTCTCTAGCAGATTGGGGGAAATTCTAATTGAAACAGAAGGAGCCAATGATGGTATTAGGGAACATGAGACGAGCTCGAGCAGATTGCGATGGAAAGAGTAAACGGTATGAGGGCTCTTGGCTGGAGTGTCCTTTGAGGAAGTCCCCAGTACTCGGTCCCTTTCGATCTTGTGTCAGCTGCAGCCGCTTCTGTTTGCTTTCGTCCTTTACCCTTCCTCCTTTCTCCTGGAATGTTGTCAAATTTTTTGATTGCCATTCTTGTTTGCATGTGGGCCACGCCCACGCCGCCCCCTTCTTTGGCGGAGTCCGTGTCATTTTGCGAGCGAATTGTTTGGCGTCGCTGGCAGTTAATAGCGTAGTATATCGCCTGACTCCATATCGGATGTCTATCTATATATCAATCCCATCCGTCTATCCAACCATCCATCCATCCGTCCATCCATCTGCCCGTCGCGCCCCACTTGCCCTACTCCACCCCATTTGTCCGGGTCATGTTGATTTCTGACATAATATTGACAGCTAAACAAATCCAATTATGCCCCACTCCGCTTTAATCTCTGTGTATCGTTACGTGTCGTATCGCTTCATATCGTATCCTTGGCACTGCTCAGTGGAGCGCTTTAAACGTCCGCCTTTCCAGGGCATTAACTGCTGACCAGAAGGACCTCCGCTTCGCTCCGCACACCACTCCACTCCACTTCACTCGTTTGGCGGAGGTGTGCAATTGAATTATTGCACTCAATGCACAAATACCAACACCCTCGGCAGAAGCCATAAATATGAAATTTTCAGCACAACGCAGGAAGGCATCCTGCCAGGCGATGCAGCGCCTAAAAGCGTGCAGCACCATTTTGGCCAGCAGCCTCATTCGCCCCATCTCTTTCACTTGGCCCCCATTCCGCCCTTTCTTTTATCCATCTGCATCCATCTCTTTCTTTTAGCCGCTGGCCATCTCTCTCGCTGGTTGCTACCATTTTACGGTTTATTTTTGGGCATTGAATGCAAATATTGGCATAAATTTCGGGCATTTGCGGTCACAGCAGCAGAAACAGAAAGAGACGGGTAGCGGGCAGGAGAAAGAGACAGAGACACAACCAAAAACATACACACATGTGTGGCCCAGCATTGTTTGTCCGTTTGACTGACTGACTGTCGGAATTCTCTCGGATTTTTGGTTATGGATTTGACTTTGCCCAGCGCCAGTGTTTGTGTTTTGTGGCTGCAGCTTTGCTCAGTTGAGTGGAGGCGCTTCAGTTGAAATCAATTGGCTCTTTGCAACATTCTGCACCCGGCCACCTTCATTCTGTGGTCGTATCTGTGCTGCGGCAACAAATTTAATAACATCTACATGGAAACAACCTGCTGGCAAGGGCTGTACACATGGAAAAATAACAAAAAACATTGGACATTTGAAAATATTTGAAATTAAAATAGAAATTGGGATGAATATAATTTGCCTTAAGCATGAAATTTATATTATTTCTGCTCTCAAGCACATAAATATTTCAGCATATTTAACAAATGGTTGTTTTTAGAAAAGAATAATATTTGCTTTCCAAATGAAAGCTCCCTTTTTTAAATATTTATTTTAAAAAAATATACGACGATTCATGCGATAGCACTTATTGCAATTTTTGCTTAGTCCTGAAGTGATGCAGGGAATATATATCAAGCTGGCTGAACTGAATGCATAAGTTGTCACTCCGACACCGCATTAATATGGCTTTTTCTCCGCTCCGGAGCTAGTGAGTTTACCGACTTTGGCTTGTCACTCGCATATGTTTGAGTGCGGCCAGGCCGGCGAGCTTTAACTACTTGGATGTCCTGTCTGGGGGATGGGGGATGGGGAATGCAGGATGTGGGATGGGAGGTGGGGATATATCAAGTCCAAGTCCCAGGCCGAATCATCCTCCTGCTTCCCGCCGCCTTATCCACACATGCGTGTGATTTATGTGCTTGTTTTTGGCTGCCTGCTGCCGGACATTTATCAAAAGGCGAGGACAAAACAAGCAAAACAATGGAGCACACACAACAGAGAATACAGGACAACGGCGGTAAGGACACAGGACTTGGGAAGATTTTTCAGTTAAATTTACTTAGGCTCCTCGGTGGGTTTATTTAGTCGATGTTTAAATTCCACTCGGGAGCCTTTCAAATTCGATTCGTTTCGATATCATTCGATTTCGGTTCAAAGTTCAATTAAGCGCACATTTGCGGGCTGATTTTGATGTTCTCGTTAAGCCCTTCGAATGCCATTTGGGACAAACGTATAAATTTGAAAACAAACAGACAAACCACCATTTGGCCCCTCGAAGTTTGTCTATCTGCGGGCCACCCGAATCAATAAATTAAACGCCCTCGATATCCTTTAGCCTTTAAAGTTGGCCTCGCCAAAAACTTTTCGACCACCGACTGTTTTGCCTATTTCGTTGGAATTTTTTTTTTTTTGTGCCGTAAATTGTTGACGGAAATTGGCAAAAACATCAGAAAACTTTCGGCTGCCTAAAACTATGCTAATTTCCGACGTTCACCATTGTCTAAGGTTCGTTTTTGGACGCCCCGAATTGGAAATTATAATTCCTGCCACAAGCAGTGGGGAACTTCTCACACAAATCTTGTGGCTTGTGGAATGGATTTCTGTTGGCCACGTTAAGAAATTGCTTAAATATAGCACACTTTGCATTTAAATTCCATTCTTTCTAAAGAGAAGAGCAGATAACTTGCAATAGTTTAAGACTTTTTACAATATCACTACATAACTGCACACAATTTCCCATTTCCCCCGACATTATAGGAATGAAAAACTTTTGCCCAACCACAATTCATCTTCATCTTTTGGATATTTAATTGCCTCTCGACAATAATAAATCTCTATTATAAATAACGCTTCAACGTTCGTGTCTATTATACAGGGAATTATATCCTTCTGCTTATTATCGTGCAGCAGCTGATGTTGTTGTGGTAACTCGACTACTTACAGCCCTTTGAGTCCGTAAAGTGTGGCATAAATTGCAAACTCAATTCGCGGACTTTGGCCTTGAACACATTTTAATTAGCTATCACGTCCGTGCCATGCCAACAGCTTAACAGTCACCTGCTTTCCCAGCATTTTCCGCTTTCCCCGCATTCGGCAGATGAAGGGCTTGGCCCCGCCCATCGCACTTCTGCCGGTTACGGGCCCTTTTCTCACTGGTTTTTGCCACTCTGTTGCCATGTTCTCCGATTCCAGTTAACAGGCTCAAAGAGCGCTACAGATTTGTACGTATCATTTCGTTTGCTTTCTACCATGCCGTCATTTATAGAAAAGCTACTTTGGCACGACTTTCAGCCGGCTCGTGGGAATCGAAAAAAAAACGAGAAATATTGGAAGTAAGAGGTCCTGGAAGGACGACAACAATGCAAAGCAGGATGAAAGGCAGTCCGACTGATGTTTAGTTGCAAAACAATTAAGCTGAAAGCAAAGCTGTGTATTGAAGTGTGGCTGTGAAAGGAAGTGGTCCGAAAAACAGATATAAATATATATCTATTGTATGTATATACATTGTACCTTGTTGTATATATGTAGATATATACAAGAAAGCCGACTATTGACAAATGCAGAGAGACAGAGCTGAGCAGAGCAGACCAGAACAGGATTTGATGGGAATAGGGCGCACACACTGATGGATGAAGATGCTCTGACATTAGCATTAATAGAGCGACATTAATTCTGCGGCCAGGATGGCAGCTTTAAGAGCCCGAATGGCAATTATCCGGAACAGGAACCTCTATTAATTTTGCAGGCCCATCCTGCGCTCTGCGCCCCTCCGCTCCTTGGCTATCCACTTCATGCCTTTAAAATGCATGCGAGTATAAACCCATTAAGGAGACGTACGGGATGGCTTCCTGCTCGTGAGGAGTCCACTTGACAGGCGCACCTGGCTTTCGAGAGAGAGAGCTGGGGGGAGGCGAACAGGCGAACAAATGTTTGCATATGTCGGCCCCACCTTGCATAAATAATTAATTTAAAGCATCCTTTTAGGCGCCTTCCCGTAAAACTGTAGACAAAACTGCTTAAATATGCATAATTACCTGAAGCGTCCGACTCGAGTTGCGCCGAGATCCCGGAGTCAAGTTGGTTCAGACCGGAGGATCCAGCTGGCAGGAGTCGGGCCATCCATTCCGGAAGTGCCTGGGTTCCCAAGAAGTCCTTTCATGTGTGTGCGTGTGTGTATGAGCTGTGCTCCTGCAATGAGAGAAAGGGCCACAAATTAGTTGTAGGCTGGCTTATATTCATGAGCGGAATTTACACAATTGTTGCATACTTTCGGGCCATTTGCAAATGTTAAATTAATAGCCCCAGCCATGTGCAACTGGAACTGGAGTGCCTCTACCTCAATAAAAATCAGTTTAATATGCTGCTAATTCCCTTTAAGAACTGGGGACAGCACGCAACATTGTCATGAGAGGCCCCTGCCCCCTGCTACGTCTGAGCCTCAGTCCCCCAAGCCATTCAAATTCGCATTCCCATAAATATAATTACAATAATAAAGGAAATATTTACAACAATTGTAAATACCTCGACTCGAGTCGAGTCGAGTCGACAACTCGACACGCACGGCCTCAAATTAATAAAGTCCAATTGGTGCCATTCCAGTGCCATTCCGACCCTCCCTGCCTCTTTCTCCGAATGTCCTGATTGCCGTGGCTTCCTGATGAGCGTGTGAGCCCGTAAAGACTTCCTGCCTCCGGGCCAGGCCTCTGTGCGTGAGTGGGCCAAATGGGAGTTGGAGGAGGAGGTGGAGACTGGCAGGATGAGGACGATAAGTCCTGGGATCTCCTAAACTGTGACACTCGCCGCCATTTCAGCTGTTACTTTTTATGGCGTCCTTCCACCCAAAGCACTTTGTGCATAATTGCACTGTCCTATGGTAAATCTGAGTTGGGATTATTGAAAAGCGGGGACACAACGGAAAAAGGCAATCAAATCGAATGTCCTGTCAATTGCTGATATTCCGTTTTCCCTTAAGTAAGGAAACCGATTTAATATACATCGCTAAAGCGGAAATGTAAAACTGGCGAATAAAGAACTCGTGCATACTTTACATAACACAGAAATAATTTGATTTAAATAACCATTTTCTCTAAGTGAACAAACAGTGTCCAATTGGGTTAGCCGCCTCGCACTCTTTATAGCAGTAATATCGTGATTAAACCGGCCACACGCCACAATGTCATCAAATAAAATGTAGTTAAGAGGTTAAGTCCACTTGACAGCAGTTCGCTTGGCTTTACCGCCCCTCGGGGGGCGTGTCGTTTCAGTGGACAATGCCAGCAGAGATCCAGCTGGAAATTTATGATTAAACCGGAGCCAAGCCGAAAATCTGAGAGTTGGCCAAAGGTAAACCTCTCTGGCCTCTGGTTATATGCTAAAGAGATCAGTGCCTGCGAACAGTGGGGCAACAATGGACGACGTTTACCGCAGGCCAAAGTGCCACACTTAAGTGAATTACAAAGGCAGTTGGATGGAGGGCGGAGTAGGAGGAGGAGGAGGGGAGGAGTAGACCAGTCAACGCGTTGACAGCCACAACAAGCGGCTTAATCGCATTAGTGCGGCAGTAAGAAGATAAGGAGTCCTAGCTGGGGCAATGGGAACTGGCAACTGGGAAAGCAAAGGGACCTAGGCAAGTGCGAGCTGTGAAAACTGATTGTGTGGCGCCTCCAGCTGTGGAGGAGAACCAATCCTCCGCTCCCACTCTTGCAACCACTGCCATTTCCATTCCGGCTGAGCAGAGGCATTGTGAGCGTCACTATTTATACAAAGAGGGAAATGGGCGGCTACAGTTACCAGGATTTGGATCTGGAACAGGAGCTGCAGCACTGGCCGGGGCAATCGTCGGGACACAAAGTTCAGAGGCGGCACAGGGCTGGCAGGAAATAAAAAATTCGTATTTATATTACACAAAAATGTTTTTTCCCAGGAGGAGTCAGTAGGAGAGATGTTGTAGCTCGAGCTCGAGCTACGAACACGAACCCGTGTGCCTCACCCCAAAAAAAGCAATTAATCTACGACACAAGGCAAGGACATGGAGGCCAAAAAAAGGAGCAAAGGACGAGGCCTAGTCGCTGGGCCAGAAGGGCAAAGGCAAAAAGTGCATATTCCTGCTTCCTGCCAGCAAATCCAATAACTTATCTTGATTTTATGGTTATTTCAACAAAGGCCGGAAGTTGTAGGTGCAGCCACGTCGAGGGGTCTAAGGACGAGGACGAGGACGAGGGCGTGGGCGAGGCCGACAACGAGGACGAACAATTGGCGAAAAGTTCTGTGGCGTCCAGTTTTGCATTTTGCACTTGACATGTCATTGTGTGCCAAAAGCGAAAGGCACCGGAATGGCGAACGGGATAGGGCAAGGATCTGGCTGGTTGGCGAAAAGGACTCTGGTTGTGACTTGTGTCTGCCATCTTGTTTATGCGACCGTGTGCAACTGCAATTGACATATGGCTTCTTTTCATTTCGGCTCTGTGAGTTGTAAATTTGAAATGAATTATTTTATTAGAGCTACCGACGACCTCATACATCTGCTCGAATTCCCACAGCAGGTGATGGGCGATTATTGACTTTGTGGTTCAGCCACGCCCCCACACTCACACATACACACGCACATATTTATAAAGCTGACATCCACAAGATTAATTGTGCGAATCGAGGTGCGTATCCTGCTGCCTGTGACATTTATGAGCCGCATAAATCTTGGCTACGACCAGCATATTTAAATGCAACATAATTCTCCTGCCACTAATTGATTGGACAGTCCACTGGCACTTAAAGGGTCCAGTTGGCTGCGAAAAGCCGGCCCAGATTAGTCGGGGATTAGCCTACGGCTGAGTCAACAAGTCCCGCAGCAGGCACCACCAACCCTGTGAGCTGTTTCAATTAATATTTAAATTCCCCATCTCTGCGCGTCGCGAGTTAATAATCAAATTATTTTTTATGCAACCCGCCAAGTACAGCGTCAATTACAAGTTGAGATTGAAAAGCGTGAGGAATTTTCCGGGGGATTGTTGCCAAAAATGTGGGCTGCGATGAAGGAGCAGCTGCCAGCAGCAGAAAATTCCGGAGCAGATAGAAAGCCGCTTGATAAAGCTTTTTGTTACAAGTCAAGTTTTCGTGGATGGGGGATAATAAGCGCAAAAGTTTTTTCGCTCGGCCATTACATATTCATTAAATTGGAACCCGGAGAAAACGGCGAGAAAGAGAGTGCCGAGCTGAGCTGAGTTGAGCTCAGGGCGAAGCCATTTCATCTAATTGGTAATGGGACAAATATACTCTCGACCCTGCCCGCAAATGGATTTTGTATTTGCGTGGCAAATAATTGAAACAAGCTCAAAACTCGTTTCGCTGCCGAGAAAACTGTAGCGGCCGAATGACGCAATTTGGACTGTGATGTCTCGCATCTGCGAACTCTGAACACATCGGCAACAATATGCTCCACTGATGTCATTTGGCTCACAAAATAATCGCAGTTGATGTTGCTGCGCATTGCAACTGCATAAATTGCAGTGGCCCACCGCTAATGGCCAATATTTTCTAATTATATGCAATTAATGGTCTTTCGTGGTTTTTTTAGCAACATAATAAAATCCAATAAAGAGCAAACATGGCTTAAAGCCAGCCAATAACCGCGAAAATGCAGAGTGCGGGGGACCCGCATATATATATATATATAAATCATACGCCATGTTGTCACAGATGTTTTGCCAGCGATTATATATATATTTTTTTTCACGCACTTAGGGTTTACTCTTTAAAAGGAAGGAAAACGCCAGTCGATCAAAAATTATGACCAGGCAATTGCGCAAATATTATGAAAATATCAAATACCAATTGCAAAAAGTCAATTTAATGCCATGGAAACGCAAACAACGGACGCAGGATATAGCATAAATATAAAATGTAAGCGAAAATAATTGTCCACCGATGCAGAGTGATTTAAATGCGTGTTGACGAAATCACAGAGGCTAATTTTTTAACCAAACAGTATTGAAATGCATACAATAATACAATGGCATATTTATTTGTACACAATCGAGTTGCACACTCATGGGTTCATCTGTGTGTGTTTGTGTGTGTGGCCAACGGAAACTGATCACAAAATGGCCGCAATTAAACAATCAGCACGACAATTACAATTGTCGACACGATGCAGGCGTAGGAAGTGGCTATCGCTGTATATTGTATTCAGCCGCCGTGGCAATTAACTTTTCAATAAACTGCATTACTATGTGGAATGCCAAGCTCTGCGGATTTATGGCGCAAGTTTAGGCGCGCTGAAAAATCATGGCCTACGCTCGTTCATCTTTATCTGCAGCTAAATGTTTGCTCGGAAGCGGAAGGAGCTGCTATGCTACGCTACGTATGATTGATATGTTAATGCAGCACGTATACGCCGCGTGTGCCGTCATCTCTGCGCCTTTGCTCCTGCGCTCCGCGCCATCATTTGCATATAGACATAATATGCAAATATCTGCCGCAATCTCACGATGTGTGTGCAGAACGCTGGCGCTGGTGGGAGTGGATGATGGAAGCTGGATGAGCCAGAAAAGTATCTGGCAAGTTGTGAATATGCTGCAGATGTTGACAAAATGTGTGTAAGCATAAATTTATGCATGTGCCACATTGGATAAACATTTGCCACACCCAACCAACGCTTTTCTTTATCCAAGTGAAACGGCTTTGAATTGGCTTATTAGACGGCAGTCCTTTAACGAAACCAACTGCAGGTGGGCCAGGACCTGGCAATCCGTTGCTCTGACGCTGATACATCCTTTGGATTGCAGTGACATGCGGAATGCCGTTGACAATGTTGCACGTTTTTTAGCCGCTTCTTGCCGGGATTTTCAGCAACCAAACGCCCCTGCCTCCCGACGCCCGCCGCCTTTTGTCTGGCCGATTTGCGCCTGATTTGTTGGCCCGCCAGTCCATTGGCTTGGCTTTCCGGCTCGGGTCTCTTTGGGTCAGAACTCATGGACAAATAAAAAGCCGCCACACAAAAGCCAGCCACCGAATGTGGGAGTGAGCTTTGCTTTCATGTCAGCCGGCATATGTCCTTTGTATTAGTGGTGCTGTTTTTTCCCCAGTTGCTGGTCCTCTTTTTTCCAGCCTAAGCTGATTTGGTTTGGCACTGCTTTTTTGTCGCTACAAATGGGCGTATGAGTGATATTACTGTGTTTTTCCCTGCGCGCCCTTTTGTTGGCAACAATTGATTGATTGATTGAACGTTTTGATAAGTGCTGTCAGTGGTTTAGACCTGGTCGTTGCTTTTCCAAAGAACTCTGGCCGATAAGCCGGCTGCAGTGGGTCAGCCAGCAGCCAGCAGCGAGGGGAAATGGAAATTGAAAAATGGGAGGAGCCAGTCGGCCAGACAGGACACTCGAAGAGAGCACACTCGAAGCCAGTCGGAGCTCTCGAGAACTTCCGTCAAGACAAAGACGAACTGCAGCCTCCACTCGCACTCGAAACGGATTTCCTTGTTATGCACACCAGCTACGTCCAAATAACAATGTGGCATCCTGGCGCACCAGGATATTCTTGGCACGGACTTCAATGCGGAGTCGCCTCGCAATTAGCACGCATCAATAGGCACGCTCCTGCACTCCAGCACAAAGCGACTCAAATGGCTAAGGCGAATGCTAATCAAGTGGAGAAGAAAAGTCATCTACCTTGGGGAGCTGCACTCGGGAAAAATCTGTGATGGAAGCTATCAGGAAAAGGAGCAAAACCCGATACTAACAACTTTGTTAGTCCTTACTAGAAATGTTAGAAAAGGTATGGCAGAATTTATGTATCCAATCGGCAACCGTAAAAGCAGTTTTAAGCTGTTTTGAATACAGACTTTTCTAGTTTTCTGCAAACATAAGTTCTCATTCATGTTTATTATACATTTTCTTTCTGATCGCAGCCCTAATTTTCTTTAAGTGTCCACCCCGCCCCAGCCCACTTTCACACATGCCAAGTGCTATAGATCATAGTCAGTTCCAGCTGAGGACCAAAAAAAAAAAAAACACAGGAGAAAGAAATTGAGTATACGCCACTACAAACGTCGGCACTACAAACGAGAATGTCCTGAGTGTGTGCTTGTGGCAGCCACCGCAGGTGGCACAGCAGGTTGGTGGTTTCTGGCCGAAAGTTTCGCCACAATTAATGTGAATGGTGAATATGTTTAATTGTCGACAGGCATGCCATAACCAAAAGGAGCAAGGACGAGCACGTCGGAAAAAAAGAACCCAACGACATGCAAATTTCCTTGGGATAAGATTAAAGTTTTCCGCCTCCCCGAGGAGGACAAAAGTGCCTTGTAGAGCATAGCAAATTGCTAGTTTGCATAACTTTGCTTTCTTTTCGCTGTCAGCTCCGGTTATTTCACGCTCAAAAGCGTGGAAATTAAGCTGGGGACACAGCGGAGAGTTTTAAAATGCCCGAATAATTACGGGCAATTTAAGGATTCGCCGGTTAAGCTGCTGCTGCCTTTAAGCGCCTTGGCCGGAGTTAGGTTTAATTTACAATCAATTATGGCGGATACTCCTCGCATTGTTAACCTGTCCGACACATTTAAATGCAATTTAATGCAATTTATAGCCCGCCCTGGCCAGCGGACTCCCAATCCAGAGAATTGGCAGGCGGCATGCTTTATTATTATGCCCGAGCATATGCAGAACCTTGTTGCAGCGCCGCAGCGAACAACGACTCTTATTAAAAGCGGAAACAATGCGCACTTCCGCTTCAATTGTGCGTGCAAGTCCGTAAGTGTGCGTGTGCGTGTGGCTTTGCATATGCGAGTGGCAGTGTGCATGTATTTCAGAATTTCAGGATTTCAGGCTTTCAGGACTGTTCCTGTTCGAGCACGCAATGCGAAAGTGGGCGGTGCTCTGCCTTATTATTCATGCTGCTCCTGTTGTTGCGGCTGATAAAACTTAACAATTTATAGCGCCCGCCTGCCGGCCCCCCTTCACAGAAGGGGGCGTGGCCACTCGCAGTACAAAACACTTGAATGCACTCAAATAACGAGGCCCATAAATAAACAAGCGTTCAATTAATAGGGTCAGTCCACGTTGCGTATACTCAACGCAGACCCCTTGTGCAAAGGGTTAACGTCCCACAACGAGTAGTAGTGCAAGAACTTTTGCTTGCTAAGCGGAAACTTAATACGGCAAGAAACTCAGCCACTTACCTCGACTTCCATTTCCATTCGTTTGGATTAAGATTTCCATCTTGCCAAGCACGACCCCAAAAACATCTGGAAGAAATAAAGGAGAAGAACGCACAGAAAATATTAGAGTAAGCTCTTTTCCTTGGCTCCCCGGCAGAAATCAACATAAAATTCACATTTGTCACCCAAGTTTTAAAGCAGCGCGCAGATATATCAATCTGCAGTCACACGAGGCGACTGCCAGCCACGCCCACTTGTAAGACACAGCCAAATGGGTGTAGCACTTTCGGCATTTTGTGTTGTGATTTATTTTAAATTGCGTTTAGTTCTGCTCGATTTTTCTCTGCTGGCTGGCTGGGTCAGAAGTGACTGCCGAATGTCTTCCTAAGCTTATTTGCCCGTTTTTAATGTCAATTTAAAGACATCCAACTGACAGCAAGTCTGAACTGAACGCAACTCAACCTGAATCTGAACCGAACACCCAAGCAATCGGAAGCTGGACCGTGGGTAACAAAATATGCTGTCATCACGATTATCCTTAACGTCGTATGGCTGCCAATGGCAGTTGTTTCCTTTTCCGTTATAACCCTGACCAAAACACACAACCGAGCACACATGTGATTCCATACCGGATGTGTAAGAATTTGTAAAACGACCCAGAAGCGAGATGGAGGACAGAGGGGCATAGGACACAGGACGTAGGACGCAGGACATGGGACCCGTTTGAAAAACGCACCAAGGACTCGCTCTTCGATAAAAGCCAAAAAAGCAGAAGGCAAAAGGCAGCAGGACACAATCATCTCGGCTGGGAAAGTGCGTTAGGTACCAAGTGAAAAAGGGTGTCCTTCGTTCGCCTGACTAGTCAGGATGGCAAAGAAAACGAAAAAATTTGGGAGAAGAACGATAGAGAGTCTCTTTGTTGTCTGCTAATTTGGTTTCGGCATTTTTTGCCGTTTGCAGATGTCTCGAACTTCTCTGTTTTTTCTTGGCTTGCATAATTTTTTCTTTATTTTTTCGCCGACTGCAAATTGAAATTTAAAATTTATGCAAATTTTCTCAGCCGTTGCTGTCAAGTCAAAAGGGTTGCTTCCGCTTCGTTTTTTCGGCGAAACTTCAATTTGATTTCATTTTTGATGGTGTTGGTAATTGTGCCAAAATGGGACCAGCGAAAAATCAAACAAAAAAAAGGGAAGCAGAGAGTTGGGAAAAACACAATGAGGAAAACTCTGGTAAATTAATCGAAATGAAGTCCGAACATTTTTATGGCATACTTGAGGGCGACGCCGCGCCTAGGGAAAAATGGGAAAATCGGATGAAAAGCGGGTAGGCCGGGGACTTTATCTAAAATCTCCTGGCATGCCAACGCCATTACAGTCTGAGTTTCGGCTCGCTTAATCACTGTCCAGCACGCAGTCCCTTTGCTTTTCCCCCGAATTTTCCCGCACTTTTCCTACTCATTTCGGTCACATATGAGCTGCTGCTGCTGCTGCTACTGGCTATGTTGTCGGCCACATCGTCATCGCCAGCGCGCGTGCAATTAATTAAAAACAAACAAATTTGAAAATGCACGACAGGCTCAGCGGGTAAAAGGGTACAGGACCCAATTTCTCTCCTTCTCTCTCTCGAGAGAGAGTGGCAGAGTTCGCAGATTCGGCAGAGGAAGCCAAACTGTCAATGAACAATGCCAGCCAGCAGGACACTGGGCTCTGGACACACTGGACACCCAGGACACTGGACTGCGTACACTGGACAGTCGCCTGGCAGGCGACAAAGTTGCTGCCCTAAGCGTTTTTTAATGCACAGCGCAGATTTCCTGCAGCTGCCCTGCCCTGCGCCCCATTTTCCTCTCTAGGGCCCTTTGGTAATTTCGTTTTATTATTTTGCAGTTTTCTGTTGCCAGCTCCGCTCCACTTTGTAAATATTAAATTATGAGAGAAGAACGGGCACAGCAGCAGCAGCAAAAAAAAATAGTGAAAAAAAAGAAGAAACGAATCAACGAACTTCTGAAATTTCCCAAATGGAAACAGGAACACACGAACACGAAAACGGGTCCGGGCACAAAAACAGATAACAGTTACGCTTACGGCCGTAATAACTGCAGTCTGCCGTACGGAGCACCGCACTCCGGCCAACGTCTGCAGTTGGCAGTTATGACACCAGGTGAGTGCCCATCCCACCGACATTTCGTGGCTCGGAAAAGGGAGTTACTTTCGGGGTATTACCAAAGTACTAAGAAGTTTGCGGGCTCCGTTAACTGGATAAAGTATATAAATTATTGAAATACGCGTAAGTGTGGAGAAGGGTTTGGCCTGGATACTTAAGTTTAACTTAGAAACTTGGTATTTAAATTGAAATTTTTTAAATAATATGTTTAGAGCTTGAGCTTTCAAACTATTTCGTATGATCCTTTATCCCAAAATCAGACCTCTTTGCTGACTAACCCATCAGTCCTTTAATATTTTGTAATTCGACACCAGTGCTTATAACCCTCAATTTGAAGTACCCAAACCAGAACTGGATGTGGCTAGATTACCCAAAAACTCGATTTACTTTATTAAATCTGTGCCGGGCCTGCCTTTCTCTGCAGTTCTGTTTGTTTTCTGACTTCACGGCCGCTTAGGCACCGAAAATCCTCATCGCAACGCTGCGTAACCATAATGTGTGTATGCCAACTGCTTCTGCGGATCCTTTTCGCAGCTCTCGTCCTGCTGCTCCTGCACCGTTCAACAATTACATGACGCCTTGCCCCTGCAACCAGCGCCATATGCAGCAAATGGCCCTAGTGCCGGAGAATGGGCTTGAATTCATACATGGATATGCCAATGATGGTCATCGTGCTAACTGCTTTAAGTGCAGACAGAGAAGGATAAGCCAACGGAACGAAAGAGAGAACGACGGGCACTTCAGTGAAAAATTGAAATTGAAAAAACGACAAAAGTTTGCGGCCGCATCCGGAGCAGAGTCCTCATCTTCCTGCCCGCCTGCTTCCTGCCTTCCGTTCCAAAAATCTACAGACCATCCCATCATCATTCGCATTCGTGTCCTGTGAGCCTGCTGCTGTCGTTTGTCGCATGCAATAAGTGCTAGTTGAGTGGCGGCACTTGAAACCAGAGCCACACATTCAATTGGCCGTCTCTGGAACCCTTTCCCTGGCCTAGCCTGGCCTGGCCTGGTCTGGTCTGTCCTGGTTTCATTCCTACCATGTCCTGCCGACTGCCCTTGCCAACTGACTCCATGTGTTTTCCAGCGGCGCTTCGGATTTCACTTTTGGCCCTGGGTGTCGTTGCTGGCGACCTGACGCCGCCATTTCCGCCAACCAGCACGGAAGTGGCAGTCGTGCCCGTGCCCCTGGCGCTGTCCGCGGACCCTCCAACTCTCAACCCCTTGACGATCCTGCGGATTTGCTGCCGCGGCCATTGCATACGAAATGTGTTGCATACATTTGCGGGTAGTGGTGGCGGCTCGAGGAAAAAACCCGAAATACACAGGAAAAAAAAACAGCAGCGGCAATCAAAATGGAAATAAACGCGAGTGGAAAACGAGACGGCCAGAATGAAAATTCTCATAATAATAGTCGTGCCGAAGGAGCGTTGGACAACGGGCAGGACATCAGGCGCTTAGAGGACGTAGCTTTTCCATTTTTATTCTAAAAGGTTTTGTCCAGCCGGCTCAAAGCTGCCGCTTTCTATGCATACAAAAAGGTAGCATGTGTGCAAAAGCGAGAGGACCCAAAAAGCTGGTAATGTCCTTCAGCAGTGGCAGCCATTTGCCAGTTTGCGGTTTCCGTTTCGCGTTCTTTCGTGGTGCAATTTTAGTTTTAGTTGAGTTTTTAGTGGCGTCCACAACTCGGGCATTTAAGCACATTTGTCGTCTCATTGTCCTGCCAACCGCCAGCACCACCAACCCTCCTCGTCCAACCGCCGCTGACAGTGTGCTAATTAGAAGTCCTTGTTGCTTGTGGCCACAACAAAACAGACGTCGTCTACAGGACACCACTACGTAGGGCAGTACAGCGCCGGAATGGCACATAAAACCGAGGGCAGGGAAAACAATGAAAACTACTTTCAGGCCAAAGTCAGAGCGGGCCTTCGTTTTTCGGCCATAAACTGCATGGATGTCCTGGCCACTTGAATATCCTGGCACGTTTTGCGTGGCCTGCACATTTTTATTGTGCAGCTCCTTGCGATGTGTGACTTTAATTTCGAGCTGTGGGCTAAGGTACTCCCTCCCATGGAAAACCCGAAAAACCGCAGGAGAGAAATGCTCAGCCAAAAATATAAATAATTGCTTTGCTTGCTCAACTGTGAGAGAATGTGTCCAGGATATGGGTGGAGGATACTGGCTGGTTGCCTGCCTGGTTGGTTGGTTGGGGCTGGCTGACTGCCTGGCATTGTCTTCCAGTGCAACGCACATTATTTCTCGTCTCAGTCGACAAGCCCCCATATAAATACGTATATATACGTATATATATACAAATATACATATATATATATATATATATATATACGACTCTGAGTTTAAGGGGGCTTAGGGTCTCGGACCACACGACTTCATTTTTCCCCGGGCCGGAGAGCATTTATAAAATAAAATTTGTTTATTATGAAAATGCAGCGATGCGAGATAAGCAAGTGCCAGTTGCGAGCCACAACAAAGTTGGCCACTTGACTGGCCAGCTATACAGCTAGCCAGCCATTCACCATTTTGCCCCCCACTTTTACCAACTTTTCCCAGCCATTTTCCCTTCCTTATCCTTGTTAATTGCTGCGGTTTCCGACTGCTGCCTTGCCGTCGTGCCAACAAAAATAAATGAATATTTTTGCGCCAGCTTAGACATGAGTGCAGAATAAATTGTTTGGCATCTTCTGCTACCTGAATTGCACTTGTATCTGCAACTTGTATCTTTTGTTGGCAAATCATGTGCCGGCAAGACTTGGCTGACTAATGGCCACGGCATAAATAAGCCACCACTCTTTTGATAACCCAATGAAGTTTTATGACCGGAAACGGAAATGCGAGCTTAGCCATCGGCATGAGTAACTAACGGAGCACAAAGCACTTTTGATGGCCGCATAAAAAAGCTAAGCGACAGCATAAACATTAATGAGCCCACTCCGTAGAGGTGGTAAAAAATCGATTACCAGTATATCGACTACAGTATATCCAATATTGGCCAACTCCTTGAGAGCCCGGCTTTTATCTCAATTCTGATTGTGATTCTGCGTGGCGCCTGCTACTGTGCATAATTTATGCTGGCCATAACTCAGAGCTGTGACGGCGAATGGTTAAAAATGTCTTCCAACTGCAACCATAATTCCTGCAACTCGACGGCAATAAATCACAAAATTTCCTTCTTCAATCTGCTTTGGAATCTTTGGCCCTGCTCGCCAAAGGATGGAAATGCATTGGCATTGCCTGAAAAAGTGGCAGCCACTTACACACACACACACACACACGCGCGACATTTACGTGTGACAGACGCCGGGGAAATGGGGAATTTCCCAGCCCTTTGCCCGCACCTCTGCCCCTACCATTGCTGCTGTTAATTTCATTCATTATTTATGGTTTACCTCAAAAACGCATCAGTGCTGCTGCATCGAAGGGCAGATGGCAGTTGTAACCGGCAATCCAGCAACGTGCAAACTGCCACCTGCAACATGCACCCCCTTGGCCAAACCCATTCCCCCAAAATGTACACTTTTAATTAACAAACGCACGAAAATGCTATTTTGCAAGAGGCGTGTTCAACTGGGGGGGGCTGTCAAGGGGAGTGCCATAAGGGTGGGGTAAAAGCTCGTTACTTGGGGTAGAAGTCAAACAGATATTGCATGTGTGAACCCTAATGCAAATGGGCACACTAGAAAATAATAGAAAGGAAACGAGGAATAAATAGAATACGAAAATATAATGGCTTCGATTAAATAACTGTGTAATAAAATGGGTTAATGGTTACTTAAGTAACTATAAAAAAGACAAATGAGTAAACAGATATATACATTTTAGTGGTAGAAAATATGTCACTATAATGTAGAACTTATTTTCGCTAGTCAGAAGAAAACCACTTTTTTTGGAAAATAAGAACTTAAATATTCCAAAATCGAATATGTGTTTGTGCTTAGATTTTCCAAAATATATATTTTTCACCTACAATTCCTGATATCCTCCACTGTGAGTAATCATCGCTGCATGCTGCATTCCGCTATTTCTTTTGCGGTGAGTGCATTGTTGTGACACCCCCTCGATGCAATTAAGAGCTGGCATTAATCAACAGGCTCAAAGCCCGTCTTGCCCCCCAAAAAGCGTTCGGAACTATTACAGTTTTGGCCAGCTCCTTGCCCCTTTTACCGTCCTCCACGTTTTTGGCCCACAGAGGATGCTTTAATTTATTTAGACCAAATACAACGCAAGCGAAAAATGGCAAACGACTGAAATTTATCTCCTGCACGCCTTGTCGCATAAATTATGTCGAAGAAGAGAGAGAGTTTTCCCTGCCCCTTCCGCAATTTCCCCGCGTCTGGCGAAATTAATGAAAGCAACGCTGCGGCGGCGAAAAGATGCCGAAGCAGCGTAAAACACGAGACAAAAGACAGTTAAAATGAACTAAAATCAAATGAAATGTGGCCACCAGGGGCGGCGAAAGGGGGCGGCGCCTAATGACAGCTACAGTGGGGGGCTGGGCCAGGAGGGGGTGGAGGTGAAGGAAAGAAGGCGAACGGCGAATAGGAAGCGGAAATGAAAGCAACGATGCCGAAGGACAACGCTGAAGATGCAATGCAATGCGATGCGATGCGATGCAGTGCGACTGCTGCATTGGGAATGCAACAAATCAGAAGTGAAACAGCAGCAGCCGCAGCAGCAGCAGCAGAACGCAGCAAATGTTGCATGGCAAATGCGATTGTCAAGCAATGACCTCATTAGGGAGGCGTGGCCAACGGAGGCAGGAAGTCAATGTTCATCCTGGCTGCCAGCCGTGCCACGCTGCCGCCCATCCCCGCATTAATAACTGCCAACCGCAAACAATTACGGCGAGAATGGAAGTGGCAACTTTGGGAAAACAGTGGCATGAGAAAAGAGCACTGAAAAAAAGTTAAACAAATTTTGAACTAATATGCGTTAAGCATGAATGGAGGTCTTTTTAAGTGTTTCTGCTTTCAAGGAGAACTCCTCTTTTAGCTTTCCCGTTTTCCCGCAGTGTGTCTAACACCTCAGATGCAGGGGGTGGCAAGTGTGGCGCAGTTGGGGAAGTGGCAAAGCCTGCCGTAGGCGAGCTGTCAGCAAGCATACAACGTCATATACGTCAACGGAATATGCTAGTGCGAATGAGGGGAAAATTCAAGGGGGTTTCAGCCTCTAATAATCGCGATATAATCAGTGCTAACAAAAAGCGACAAGAGCAGATAGCGAGCGAGCGAGAGAGAAGAGAGGAGGAAGAAAGATGGAGATAGTAGGAGCTGGAGAGACACGGGAGCCACACAAAGGTGACAAAATGTGACAGCACTAAAAACGGGACAATGACATGGCCACGGGAAAACGGTTTCCTGTCAGAGCCCGAAAAACGCGGCCAGCACACATACATAGACGCACACCCTCACAACACAGACACCCACAGAGACACCTGTCAACCGCACTCAAGAGCGAACTGTAAACTGTCATATCCTTAAAGCGGGCTAAGCCATAACCAAGACAACCAAGAACAAATTACATCGCATTTAAGTTTCATAATATGCTTAAAATGAAAACGCACAAAAACTTTTACTCCCCCTCTTCACCCAACGCCGACAGCCATATTTTCTTTTGAGTATTGTCAGAAACTAAACCCCGAAAAGCACCTGGCAAAGGGGCAGAACTCACCTGGCAGACCACCCGTCGGGTCCTTGGAGCGGCAGATCCTGTGAGTGGAGTCTGTGTCCAAGACAATGGGCACAGTGCACAATGGGACAAGTGCAGCAGTCTATAAAAACGAACGAGCTGAGGGGGTGGTGAGACGTACACGGTTGGTCGGTCGGACGGTTGGACAAAAACTAAAAACTTGCAAATGCACAACGTTGGAGCTTTCGGAGCTGGAAAACCGCATGCTCGACATGGAATTGAAAGAATAAACTAAGAACTGCAACTACAGGAACCACATCTCATTGTCTGGGTCTTGTTTCGCCTAGCCCACTCCCCTTGAAAACTTCGCTTGCATTCTGTGCTTAAAAAGGATTGCAACAGCAACAGACAAGACAGCGAACAAAACATACAATTGTGTGTGTGTGTGTGTGGGAGTTTGCTGTCTACATGGCCATTGATGCTCCTTTTGCAACACTGCACCATTGCACCAACCAAAAAAGGAAAAAGAAAAAAAAGTAATGGAAAAGTGTGGTGCTGCTGGCGACTGACAGCTGTTGGCAGCGTTTTTGGACAGCAGTGTTATTTACACTTTATTGACTCGAACTCAACTTGAAATCATTTGCCCCATTTATGTTTAAGCAGCTGAACAGGTTGTTTTAATAAGCCAGCCTGCGGAAAAATACAACGGATTTCGTTAATTTGCTTTTCGTGCTCCGTTCCTAATACAGTTGAACTTTGAACTCTCGTTGAGTGGTGTCACCCGCGGCATTTGGAAAGCAAACTACTGAGAAAACCGTTTCATTTCAGCCTTTCAAAAGGTTTTCAAATTCCACGGCAAAACAAATTTCACAGCAGTTTTCATAAATCATATATAAGGAGCGTGTACTTGTATGGGATAACAAACATGACCACATGCAGTGTGGGTCACTTGGAAATTATGACAACCTGGCCAAGAAAACACACATAGCGTACAGCCAGGTCGTAAGGAATGGCAGGACATGTGGGTATGTGCTCTTGTTTGCTGGGAAATTCATGGGCTCTTGGCAGCCGGCCTGGAAAAGCCAGAGGTGGAAAAACAGCAGCAGCGGCAGAAGCTGAGGCAGCAGCAGCAACCCACGCCAATTGGCAGAAAACAAAACATGGCCCGTAGGCAGGGGGCTGCCACTCATTGCCAAAAATTCCTGCCTCACCTTGTTGGCATGGGC
This sequence comes from Drosophila sechellia, assembly GCF_004382195.2. NCBI lineage: Eukaryota > Metazoa > Arthropoda > Insecta > Diptera > Drosophilidae > Drosophila > Drosophila sechellia. The sequence continues at coordinate 11,695,575 of NC_045950.1, read as the reverse complement.
GTGGCCCAGTTTTTGCCAAGGACTTGGCCCCTTTTGGCCCCACCAGCAACGGAGAACCCTTTTTTCTGTTTTTTTTTTTTTGGCAATCAGCTTCATCTTCTAGTTTTTTGGCTGGGGTGGTGGAACTTCTTGTTCTTGCTCTCGCCTTTCATGTTTGCCAAACGGAACTTTGGCTCGTTAATATTTTTGTGCACAGCGGGCGTAAAAAGGATTCCACTGGCACCAACAACAAAACAATCAAACGAACGAAATCAAAAAAGTTCGGAACAAACGATGGCAACAAATTTTGTAAATCTGCATAAGCAGCTCGGCGTACCAATTCCTCTGAAAGGTATTTGCAATATTAATTTCCCATGCAGCCAGTGACTTGGCCTTTTGTCAGTTAACAAAATGTGTGGCACATAAAAAATTCATTCGCCAAACGCTCAAAAGTAGGCAAAGCCAAAACGAAATATTTTCACGGCATAAAATTGTCGAGTAATGGAAATGGATACTCAAAACGTAAAAAGGACGGCAAAAAAGAAAACGCCAGCAAAAAAAACAAGGAATGTGGGTTTGAAAGGGATACAGCAGCTATGCTAACAAAATAAAATGGTGCATAAAATTTTAATGCATATCAAATGATTTAATTTGACGCCACATAAAAATGGACACAAACGGGCGGCTGGTTGCCAAAGTGTTTAAACGGGCAGTTAGGGCGGTGGGCGTGGCCGTGGCATGCGTGTGTGTGTGTGCGGTTGTTGGAAGGGGAACAAAGAAAAAAAGGAAGGCAAGCGAAGTCTCGTAATTACTTTGATGAAAAATGGCAGTTTCTGTGATTAAGCAAAGCCTGAAAGCAGCGAAAAGGAAGTGGATACACTTGCGTTAGTGTGTGTGCGCGTGTGTATGTGTGTGTGTGGCATGTGGCACCATTCACTTGATTACACATACGCCATGTTGTGCGAGAGGCGAGAGCAGGAAATTAAGCCTGTGGACTAGGCGGAAGTGGCCAAAGTCAAACGATGTGCCAGCCTGGAAGTATGTGAAAGTACACAGAGAAAAACTCTATATACTATATGGTACATGATAAGCTTTAATTATGGAGGTCAAGTAGTTTAAAAGAACTAACTATTTGTTTAAGCGTTATTTAAACCAAATAACAGGTTGCTGAAATGCCATAAGTGGTATATTCAATGGGGGATTGCTTCACACCCAATAATTTTACGCCCTTTTAAATGTTAAGCCAATATGTACCAGTGTACCATATTCACTTCAACGTATGTGTGTGCGTTTCTGCATGAGCCTAATGATGTCAGCGGCAGCGAGAACACGCAGTTGCCGCATTAGTTGTAATTGCCGCGCCATGTTCGCCAATGATCGCCGCGATTCCTTATCCAACCTACAAGGACCTGCAGCCATAACTCAGCGCCCTGTCCTTTGTGAGCATTTAAGTAAATATCGACGAAATATGCTCGGCCACGCTCGCTCGCTCGGCGAGAAAAAGAGACCCGCGAAGACATGAAAAATCTAGCGAGAAAAGCATCTTGCCATAAAGAATGTGCAAGAAAAATTGCCATTGCGATAGCGGCATCAGAACTGCAACAGCAGCAGCAGCAGCCGTGGCAGCCGCGCCACCAACAATGACAATAAATTGCAGCAAAAATGAGCAATGAGTAATTCATATGGTGAGACAGAAGACCGAGGAACGGGCTCTGAAGAAGTCGAGGGAATAGCCGCAGAGCGAGCAATTCAACGGGCCATCAATCTTGACTGCTCTGCCATCCCAATTCCACTTCTCCTGCTCCATAACCATGGTCAAAAGCTGAATCTGCTGCCGCTCCTGGCGCCACTGAGTCTGCATCAATTTGGCAGCCACGAAGATTCGAGGGGCTCAGCAGAGCAGCAAAGCGGCGGACAATACGGACATTACGGACACACGGACGGAAAGCCCACGGACATGACGCGCTTTATGTGGCTGCTGGGAATTGAAGAGTCGGAACAAAGGGAAAACAGGGTGGTGGTAAGAGTGGGTAAAGCTCTGTACGTGCGGGCTGAGCGTTTGTAATATGCTTGTAAAATGCAATAAATTTTGTTAGCCCTCGGACCAAGTCAGGACACAGCAGCAGCAGTGGCAGCAGCATCGACGATGGCAAGCCATAAAACTCGTTTTTGATTTGCCCCAAAATTTATGTGGCCACATTAAATGCGAGACAGTCGAAAGGAAGCACCAGCACCAGGCCGAGCAACAGATTGTTGAGCGTCATTATCTTCGTGTGTTATCAGTCCAAGCAACACCAGCAACATCGCCAGCATCAGCAGGCAGCGACAGGTGTTGTCGTTATGTGCCATAATCTTTTTGACAACCCGCTGCATATTAAAGCAACGCCCCCGATGACAGAGTTGATTGGTGTTCCTGATGGCTGCCACCGGTGTGATGTGGCAGCTACCACTGTAGGATGTTGCTTGTTGTTGTTTTCAGCTAGTTGTTTGTTGCTAGTTGCCACTAGCTCTAGATTTATGTTTGCTTTTTGCTGCCGAAGTCAGGATGTTGCTAGTTGCTTCAGGCTCTAGATTGATTGTTGCTTTTTGCCTCAAGTGTGACACTGATAATAACAGAATTTAGGATAAATTGTCTGTCTAGAGTGGCTTCTTGCTGTTATATAATTCTGTTTTTTGTTCTATGTGGCAGCGATATGGATGTTGAACGTATAGTTATAGTAGCTAAAAATCGTAATTACCTACTAGAAACTGTACTGTACTTTGATACTTTGTTGATTTATGGTGCTACCCATGTATTTTAGTGATTTTAAAGCTGCTGGCTACTGATTCTATCGCAATCTGACCACGATTTTCCCATCTCACTTAGCTATTTGCAGTTCCGCCTCGATCTCTGTTTACAAATCGGTTAGATGCTCTCGCAAATCTCTCTACGCGTTGCTGGTTGCGAAATCTTTGTTTGTTTATGGCAAGTTTTATGTATTGGCCGCTTTGCGAAACGGCAAACATGTGGGTCTATCTCCACCAACATACATATGTATAGTATGTGCCGGCCGCTAAAATCGGAACATCTGCGTATGTTGACGTAATGCGAATGAAAATAGCCGCCGTTTATTCGTGCTAAACATTTCAAACTCATTGTTTATGGGCCCGGCATCATCTTTGGCTTGGCTAATGCTCACTATCGGTATGGGAATTCGGGAATTGGAAAGAGAGCATCTCTCGGCCAATTGAGATGCCGACCAAGTTGGCCAACCCATAGACTTGACAAGACAAGAGCTAGGGCCGGAGCTGTGCTAGGACTAGTAATGGATTCGCAATTCCCCAGGATCTCACTCTGAACTCCCCGGCCATCGATGTCAATTAGGGCTTTTCGGGCTACAAACTGAAATTGCAATCAAAGCCTCCTCCCGGACACAAATTGCACTCCGAAGGCTGCGAAATATATAGAGTGCAGCATGAAAACAATTGGCCCGGATCGGCGTGGAATGGCATATTTATTCAACTCTCCACGAGAACTTGAACCGAATATCATGCAAATTGTTATACATATTTCAATATTTTATTAGCCCAGGGATACGGAATCCAAATGCGAATCCGATTCCGATTCCAATGCCGATGCCGTTGCCGAATCCTCGCCATGGTCATAAATTGCAGCAGTTGCTGGTTCTAGGAGTCCAAAACGAGTCGGCAGGACGAAGGACTTGCTGGCCATAAATATCGCAGCCATTACACAAAACACAACTGCAGAGGGGGAGGGGAGGGGGCGAGACAAAGGGGCGACACAAACACACATAAAGATAGAGAAACATGAATGGCACAATAAATAAATCGGGGTAAGCGGCGTTTTAAAACAAATAGAAAGAAATGGGTACACAAGCCGAATAAAAAAACAAAACAATTCCAAATGCACAACTAAAGCCGGGATGAGATAGGCATTGAAAGAGGGGGCATGCGGATGAACCAACCCCAACCCCTCCCCATCGGAATAGCGAAATAAAATTTGCATTTTTTGCGTTTAAAGCTTCGGTATCAGCAAAACTACGAACCGAATATAAAACAGCACAACAAATTCCAAAACGAGACGATGCAAAGTCAAAGTCAGCAGAAGCGAAATGTTATCGGTTATTGAACAAGTATCATTTCGATGGTTGGGCGGATGTGGGGATCCATTTTGGGGGGATGTGTCGTCGAAGATGCTTTGTATGTGCATGTTCCATATACCGCTGCTCACTGTTGTTAGGCCTTATAAATAAACGTGTGAGGCTCATCGTTATGTATGTATGTACATATTTCTGTCCTCTGGAGTCGACTGTAGGTGCGCCGTATGCTGATTTCTTTTTTTTTTATTGCTTTGCGTTGCTGTGATAGCACATATTTGGCTTTTAATGAGAGGAAATTTCCTTTTCGTAGCAGTGACAATGCGGCGGATGCGTAATGTTATCATAGCAACACCGGAAACTGACCATCTGCATGCAAGACTTGGGCAGCGGAGAATCAGTCGGATATAAAGTTACATTTATTTAACAATTCATTTAAATTTCTTCAATAATCTAACTTGACTTTATAATTTCGTAGCCCAACTTTATTCTCTTAACACCATCCTACTCCTGTGCTTTCCCTCTCCTTGTGTCCTTCGTCCATTCGAGGATCAAAAATCATTTGATGTCCCTGGGCTCTTTCATGTGACTCGAAAAACTTTGCCGGAATCGAAACATTTTCAATACATTTGATTAAACCGGGTCCGGCAACTGACCCCCTTCCCCATGGAATTTCAACCACCCGCCCACACTCTCATCATCGTTTCTGATGGCCAGGACCATAAAACGTTTATCTCCCACACTTTGCTCCTTCGCTCCCTATCTCTTTGCCGCTTTTATCGCAGTATCAATAAATTAATTTGAAAACTTTGTCGCTTCTATTTGATTCTGGGCGGACCGACCACCCGGCATCCTGGCATTTCTCTTTTAATTTTTTTGTGCAAATTTTCGTCTGTTTCAAATTCGTTTCATCGTCGGTATCTTGTATCTATAAGTTAGCATCGCTTTCTGTGCCGTTCAGCCGCTGGCTCCGTGTAATTTGCTCTCAGCCTTCCCCCCTTTCGCCGCTTTCTCCGAAACCCAGAGAAGCACTCACCACCCCATTTTCGTGCTCGTCTTTTACTTTTTGGGCAAGTCCAACTACAACTAGGACAACTATGAGTTCAGTGCGATGGCAGTTTGCTCGACAGGCAGTTAACATGAAGCACCTCCGCCCCCTTTTAGCCCATTTCCAACCAGCCAACCAAACCATTTTCCGCTCCCATGTGTGTGTGTGTTAGTATTTTTTGGCTATTGAATTGGTTTCATGCTCATGCATTTTATATGAAATTGTCTGCATGTCTGTCTGACTTTTTGCCCATCGTGTCACGCCCACACGCCACCCAAACTTGTAATCTAACCCAGACCCATGGCATTTTCCCTATTTTCGGGGAGCGCAAAAATTTACATCGCTTAATTCGTTAGCCGAGAAAATGTTTTTCGCCTGCAATTAGTGGACAACATTTGTTAGCCAAACACTTTTCCAACGGTGGCAAGTTGGTGGTGGGGGTTGGGGGGTTCTGAAATGGGCAATAGGCAATGCAGGTAGCAAAAGTAGAGCTCTTATCTTTATTACAAAAAACGAAAAACTGCCAAAAAGAAGGAAAATGTGGGCACAAAAAAATTGCGACCAGCAAAGAAATTCGAATAAGAAAGAACGAAGTAAAAAATGTGGAGAGGCAGCAGTGGAAAAAAAAAACAAAAAAAAAAAAAATTTGTGAAATAGAGATGGGAATTTTTTTCTACTTGGCTCGCGTATGCACGACTTTTATTTGAAGTTGAATTTTAATCCATGGTTTTTTAATGCGGGCGATAAACTTTTACGGCAATTGTCGACGGCATTAGCGAGGGTGGATTGAGAAGTGGCGGGGGTATTCTTCTTCTCTTTTTTCCCTCCTATTTCGCTGATCAGCAGGGCTTGACTTAACTTAGCGATTCAGCTTTAAAGCAATGGCATTGATGGCATCATCGCCTGGAGCCTTGTGGTTACCCATTGCCGCTATTAAATTGCTGATTTCCTCTTCCGTGGCCTGGGGTATCGACTCGGAGTCAAAGAGAGGTTCTGACAGGAGCCTGGCTGTTTCGGCTGCTTCATTTGGGGAACATCGATTGGCTGGTGTGAAGACTTCCTCCAAGTGCTCGGCGAATGCGTTGGCTCTTTCGGTCTCAGTTCTGCACCATGAGTTGTCTTGTCTTCTGATGGGCGGGATCCTCTTCAGTGGCCTCTTGATGCGCTTGGTAACATTCCACAGGTTGTGGTGGGGATCACCCGGCGCGAGATTACCAACAAAGCTGTCGAGGGCCTCCTTCCTTAGCCTGGCCAGAGTTTCCTTCAGCTCCTTGGTGGCTCTGTTGAGAGCTGTTTTGTCTCTAGGGTTCCTGGAGAGGAACCAAACCCGTCGGAGACGCCTTTTCTCTGACTTGAGCTCATTAACCCGAGGATTCCAAAAGTGGACGTCTCTACTTCTGTCCCTCGTTTGGTTAGAGAACCTTGGAGCAGCATAAGTTGCTGCCTCCTGAATTTGCGAGGTGAGGTTCACAACGGCCGCATCTATAAGTTCAGGGGTATCCAATGGTGGATTAGTGACTGTCGAGTTGTTCAGCCAGTGGTGGTATTTGCTGATGTCGGACGTTTTGAAGATTAACTTTTTACCCGCGGATCTCAACATGGCTGAGGCGTAGACCGAAACGGCAATGGCACTATGGTCCGAGAGAAGGTCTTCCACCTCCCTGGTCTGGATTCTTGCCGGGTCCAGGCCGCCAGAGATCGCAAAGTCCAAGATGTCTGGAGTTTTTGCAGGGTCAGTGGGCCAGTATGTTGGCGTCCCAGTTCCGTGGCAATTGAGGTTGCGGGAGAGAACCTGCCTGCATAGCGCGCGTCCTTTTGGATTGCATACTCTGGAACCCCACCAAGTGTGCTTGGCGTTAAAGTCACCTCCTATGACGAATTTGGGGCCGAGGCTGTCCAAAAGCGAAGAGAAGCAATCGTCCGTGGCTCTAAATCTGGGTGGGCAGTAGGCAGCAGCTAAGGTAATGTCTCCGTGGGTGGTGCTTACCGATATTCGGGCGCATTGCACCCAATCCTCTTGAATTGGTGGTTGGGTGTCGAATTTGATGCTGCTGCGAATAAGGATGGCGGCGCCGCCGCGTGCTGAACCATTAGGGTGGATGGCTGACACGAGGTCATACCCCCTTAAGGTGAAGTAGGACCTGTCTGAAAAATGGGTTTCGGATATGAGGAGAATATCTGCTTGGTTGGTCTTGCAATAAAGCTCGACCTCTGGCCTGTTGTTGATCAGGCCGTTTGCGTTCCAGATGGTTATGTCTAGTGCTGATTGCATAGGGACTTACAGACGGTTGCCATCATCTGATTCATTTGACTCATTACCTTCTCCATCATCTGATTCGTTTGACTCATCGCCTTCTCCATCATTTTTTCAAACATGGCTTCCATTCTGCCCATTATTGTTTCCATCAGGTTGTCAAAATTGGCCTGAGTATGAGGGATGGCATGTGTCTCATCAGTTGCCTGCTTGACAGCGTTGGCAAAACTAACGTTAGGAGTAACCTTGCTGCTGCTCACAGTGTAATGGGCGCGTGGGGCTGAAGCCAGCTTTGGAGCGAGCATGCTTTTGGCCTTCTTATATGCGGGACAACCTTTATATGAGGCTGCATGCGGTCCTTCGCAGTGCAAGCAATGGGCCGGCTTATTATTATTTTTACACTCAACGGTTGGGTGGCTGTCTCCGCACTTGACACACCTGTGTTCTAGGTGGCAGTACCGTTGGGTATGTCCAAATGCCTGACAGCGATAGCATTGCGGCACGTCATTAAACTTTATCGGTGGCTCGATTGTCACCACTGATCTGCAAAGTCGCGTAACTTTATAGGCCTCCTTGTTGTTCTTGGCCGGCTCGAGATTGGCGAAAAATATGTTAAGTGGCTTTTTGGTACTTCTTTGGGTGGGGTTGTAGAGGTCTCTGACCTTGTGTCCGTGACGGTTTAGCCCATCCCGAATTTCCTCTGGGTCCGTTGAGTAGTGAAGACCTTTGATGACTACTCTATAGGCACGTTCGTCTCGGGGCTGGAAGGTTTGAAACCTTTTATTGGACTTGGCCAAGAAGTCCTTCAGGGCGGAGAAGCTTTCCTTGTCCGGGGTCATCACGCGAACGTTGTTGTTGCTTGCCATTTTCAGTGTGAACTCCACATCATTGCCAAGTACTCCAGCAATGCTATTAGTGAGAGCCTTGATATTGGTCACATCCGGTATGAAGATTGGTGGTGGCTTGAAAGTCCTGAGAGTAGTCTTGGGTTTGCCCTGGGTTTTGGTGGCAGCAGGTCCAGGTTCTCCGTCTTGGATGCCTTGTTCGTCGTCGTCATTGCCGTCCTCTTCGTTCGAGAGAATGGCAAATCTGTTTGCCAGCCTTCGACGATAGGCTGCGCTGATGTTGGGCGTGGGTTTGCTCACAGGTTTGCGCTTGCCAGGCTCCGAATGCGAGGTGCTGGAGTCGCTGCTCGGGCTGGATTCCCTTACTCTGCGGGCCTTCTTGCAGGGGGTTGATTTCCCTGGCTTGTGGGCGCAGGGGGTGGCCTGCCAATCCATGATGAGGGGGGATGGATCGTGGGGGGGGGAGGGGGGGGACGGTGTCTGGGTACAGCTGGTCGGTGTACCAACCACTGCACGTGGGTGCTGCTGTGTTAAATTGCTAAAATGCGGGCTCTATGTGAACAACACAGATAACTCGCGGCCCGCAGGCACGTCTGCACTCGTTGAGTGTTCGATCGCGACGATATGCTATGGTGAACACAAAATTAACTTCGTAAAAAAAAAAAAAAAAAAAATGAAAATCACTGAAAAAGATGAAGAGCACACTTCTTGCTTGCTTTGATTGATAGCTAATTCAATATGTATATTACTTTCAAATTTAATTTAATTGAATCTTAAATATTTCAACTTAATAATAACGTGTTTACTGAAACGAATTTGCATACAATTCGTTATGTTTTTATACATCTATTTATTTTTGCTTACCCGCACTTCCTTATCGCAGCTTCTCCACCCCTCTCCCTCTCTCCCTCGTATTCGATCATCTCGAATATTCAGATGTTTGCCCATTCAGAATTTGTGTAGTGGGTTTTTGGGTTGCGGCATTTTTATGCTTTTGATTCAGTTGTTGCTGGCTCTGCTTGCTTGTTATAGCCATAAAAAAAAACCATTTCAGCCGGGCCAACACGCCAAACCAGTCGGTCAGAGTCGCCGAGTCTAGCGTTTTGTTATAAATTCACGACTTCACGGCAACGCCAGCCAGCCATCCAGCCAGCCGGCTCTTTCTCGCTCGCTCGCTTTCTGCTCCCGTCTCTTTCTGGTTGATGGGACATCGGATGGCAGCAGGAGCGACCTTAGCCAAGGCTGAGATTGAAAAAGATGACAAAGATGGCTGCAACATCCGGTTGGCCATGTGTGCAAATGGGCGTGTGGCACACGGTGTCTAAGTGAGTGTGTGTGTGTGTGTGAGTTCGCATATGGGCAATACGAATTCCAGACAACTCCGACAGCGGCGTCTCAGTTTCAGCCGCAGTCTGATTTGAAGTCTGTTTCAGTTTCTGAGACTGAGACTGAGTCCGAGTTTGGGGCTGAGAACGAGACTGCGACTGAGACTGATAACTGCGTGGCGCCCCTCCAACTGCGCTTTCAGTCTGCCTGCTGTCTGCCAATCTACACTGGGCGAAAATCGTTGCAGAAATTCGGTTTATCACAAGGTGTCATTGCTTTGTCAGACTCTTCGTACAAGCTTTAAATGAAAGCATTGCTCTTAATTCATTCGAAACATTTTGCATTTGAACTTTAGAACTTGACATCTTAATAAGTTGGGAGTTTCATATTTAAGCTAGATACTCAGTATCCAAGGGCCAAGGCGCCATGTACTTTCTATTGAAGTAGTTGAAATTCTAGAAACTTGTTTCAAGTACCGCACTGCGATGCTAACTTCTCGAGCGCCTTAGTCTTAGTTCCGATCTCTTGAGCTAAATCTCGGTTCTATAATGCCCAATCCGGGTGTATGGGTGCGATGTCTGGGCCTGTCGTTCGCACTTTGTAGCTGCAACTGTGCGAGTGCGAATGTGAGTGCGAATACTCGTGTCTGTGGCGATAGCTCTTGTTGCCGGATTGAGCGACTGCGGGAATGACGCATTGGCTGGGCCCCGCAGTTTTTCGGCTGATTGTTCACTTTTCTTTTTCTTTTTTTTTCTCGTATTTTATTTTGTCTGGAATATTTTTGTATGATTTTTGCACTTATTTAGCTGGAGCACTGTGTTTGTTACTGTTTCAGTGTGTGTTTGTTAGCTTGTGTGTGTTACTGCCTTTGTCTTTGTTTAACATTTCCACTGTCAGAGTGTGAGTCTGTTTGTGTGTGTTTGTGGGGGGAGGGCGGCAGGCGGCTGGGCAAGAGAGAGAGGCAGGAGAAAGACAGCAGACAACCGGCACAGGCGAGACGCGCAGCACGAATGAATGGAGTTTCGCAGCCAGCGAGCGAGCAAAGCTATGGCCGACCGTTCGGCGAACCGAAGAAAGCCGACGGCGCTCTCTTCGCCATTGCTCAGGCGTGTAGGTCGTCTAGAGGCCGTTGCGAGCCGGGTCTCTCAGTGTTGGCCCGAAGCGGCTCTCTTTGTTGGCCAAAACTGCAAATCAAAGTCGAGGTCGTTGTACGAATGAAAGAATGTCGGCATGTGATTGTTGCCGGCGTCGCTGCCGCAGTCGGCGTAGCAGCTGGCATCGCAGCCGGCGTCGCAGTCGCTGAATGATGTTTAATGCCTGGCCCGATCTGCCACCCAACTCACCAGCACCACCCAACCCCCCCACACTATCGCTCACTCTCTCGCTGCTGCATTATGCTGCCATGTATCTGTCTCTTTATTTCGCCCGTGGGTTTGTGTGAGTGTGTGCATGCCTTAACTTGGCTTTCTTTTGAATAATGTTGCTTCATGCTTTCGCAGTCTTGGTCTTCATCTGTCTGCCGCTCCCTCTCCCGCTCTCTCCGCAACTCTCTTCCCGGCCAACCTTAAGCGCCCTCTCTGTCAGCGTCTACACTCAGAAAAGAAATGGGAGTGTATTTGCATTGCACCACACAGCGTTCAAAATGTCTATGGTTCTTTAGCCCAGAAAAGAAACTAAGTAAAACAGTCTAAGTGGTACATTCATTACATTTTTCTATTTCATCTCTGTAGGAACTTAAGTTTGTGAATCAAATATAATAATCGTTTATCAACAACTGAGTACAAGCAAATGCACTACTTTTTACTTTGAGTGTAGGCAAAAATGCTGTTACTTTTTATGTGCAACCCTTACGCCGCTCGTCCCCTTTAAGCCACCCAGAAGGAATTCAGTTAGCCTCGCTCGCTTTGCCCATTTTTACTACCTTTTCAGCTACTCCTTTTTCATTTATTTTCTATTTTACAATTTCAGTCTTCTTTTTTTTAGTACATTTTCGGATGCCTAGCCGCTTTCGCGCTTTTGTAATAAAAACTCGTTATAAGTAGAAATTCTTTTCTTTGGGCTAGTTTCACCTGTCCTCCCCTCGTCCACTCGCCTTCTTTAAGCACTCTTTGCGGCCACTTTTCTTATTATGATATTCTATTTTTTTTTTTTTGCTGTTCCTCAGCTTTTGGCCATAACAAATGTGAGAACCGCCCGAGGCTGCAGCGGCTTAGGCCTTTAGAAGTTCGAAGTTAACGCCCCCAATTCCAAGTTATTTGCTCGGCGCTTTTGGCCGGTTTAGCTCAATTAGAGCTAATTTGCTTATCAGCAGTCGGCGGGGTAGCCCGCCAAATGGAATTGTCACTTTCGACCAGCTGATAAGGGCGCTGAATTCATGCGATAAGATAACCGCTCACGTGTAAAGAAATTAGTTCTGCGGGCTCCAAACAAACTGCGAATTCATTCCGGCCACGGACTATTTAACATCATTTATCGTGAGCCGCAAACAAGGCCCAAACAGAAGGGCAGATGAGCGAGAGCGACGCATGATTAGGCACAAAGTGATTGGCAGTGTTATTGACCAACAACCCATTATTTTGGGCAAGGAATTTGCATGGCCAACGGGAACGGAAAGCGTTGGCTGGCTGCTCGGGAAAAGCGTGGCAAATGTGCTGATGAATCGGGTCGCTTAGATTGATGACTCGTTTATTGCATTGAGAAAGTACGCAAAGAAATGATGGCAAAAGGAAGAATTGTTGCAGGGGGTTTCTATAGCACATTCCTAGCACTTCCTGAACTTGTTTTTTCAAAATTGTCGGGCTTAAAACTTGAAAATTACTGCTTACTACAATTTGGTAGTTGTTTTATTATCGTACTATGCAAGTACTTTGTCTAGTGCCCAAATACAAAATCCCTTTATATATTTCGCACCCATGGCGGATACTTGATATTTACCATATAATATCCCTTTATCTTTGAATCTCCACCCTTTACCACTTGTCACTTGATAATAATAAGTGCCCCCTAATGACAGCTCACTCACCTGTAGTTTTCCGGCTCACACCTGTCATATTCATTTTCTGGCTTCCCATTCAGTTGCTCTTTGTATTTGTTTGTATCGTATATTTTTGGGGAGGTGGCGCGTCGCATTAAGTGCAAATGGATTACGGCGAATTGATTATGCCCGCGTCGGAATTAAATTACACACGATAGCATTGGAGCCGTATCAGAACTTGGCCAGTACGAGAGTACAACACACAGACACAGCAAAGTGTACTTAACGGTTTCAGATTCCGCTAGCTGATCACTTGATTGCTTAGAATTTATGTTTCTCATTAATGCTTTTCTTTCGGTTTTGGCAATTTGCTAAGTTCTCGATGGCACTGAGAGCACCTGCGACTGCTTCGCTGGAGGCTCTCGGCTCGACTGTCGCTGCACTTTTGCGGCCCAAAGGCCAGAACTTGGCTTTGGAAAGGGTTCCTTGGGCTGCTGCCTCGCAAACTCTGTTTTTTTGTTTTTGGCCACTCGATCGAGTGCCGCCAAGTGGAGCCGGGCAACCTCGACTGGCGGACGTTGCGTGGCGACTGAATGCCAACTTATCGGGGACTGGCTCAACGAGAACTGCCGTGAGCTCTCTGCTCTGCAAATCCGTCGCGTCGGCAGCGGTGCGACAGAGAGATCTGCTGTGCGGCCGACGCGCTTACTGCGCTGCAACGTTGCAGCGGTAAAAAGGGGCCGGGAAATGGGGGCGGACGTCGGACCAGACAACGAGTGCATTGGCATAGTAAACTTTTGCACGAGGCGCCAGTGCCAGTCTCCCTCCCTCTCGCTCGCTTGCTCTCTCGTTCTCTCTCTCTCTCTGTCGCTCGCTGTGATGCCGTTAGATGCGCACTTGACGTCTGGCGTGTCGCAACAAGTCGGCGGCAGAGCAGTCGACTGCGACAGAGGCTGCAGCAGCGACGTCGCTGTCTGTCTCGCCTTCGTTTTAGTGGAAAAAGGGATTCCCGAAACTCAAACGAAGCGTGCCGAACGCCATGGAACCGAACGGCAGCCGAAAAAGACCGAACACCAACGGCGCCAGCGAAGTTTTACACATTTTTTTTTCGCATTTTCAGTGGCTGCTTTTTGGCTACGATTAACTAGCCGAATATTGGGAGTCCCGACTTTGAAGTAAAGATATTCTTAAAAAGTAATACCTTAAGTATGGGTACAATCAACAAATTAAATACTAAGATAATCATCAAATCATTGAGGAGAATATTTAGTGGGTATAACATTTAGCGAAATGCATTGTCACTCGCAGCGAGAGTGACAAGCATACTATTAAACAAGGAAAGAGGATAATTTGAATAAAATTTAAATAACGGGACATAAATGTATAGGACCTTATGGAGTTACTTTAAGTTTATATAGAGGTGGTACCTAATAAAAATGACTTGATTATATATTTATAATATGTAGTTTTTTTTACAAAAAACTTACTTTATGATATGTGGGATATGTGCGAGATCGGTAAATGTGGCCAAGAAAGCGTACGCAAAAGCAGGACTTACAACACAGAAAATAGGCAATGCAACTCCCCAAAGTTATGCCAGTTGTAAGCCGCTCGGGTATAGATTACAATGCAAAACTTGGCTGAGCCAGAGAAAACTGATGCGGGGGGCAGGTGGAAGGGGGTGCACGGAAGCCTCGAATTTAGCCGGCGTTTTGCAGTGCATCCGCTCGGCAATCGGCAACGCACAGGGTGGATTGGTCTCTCTCTCTCTCTCCGGCCGAAGAAGGCAGAAGAGAAGGGCCAAAGAGCGCAGGACTTAAGAGTGCCACGACACTGGCTTTTTTTGGGGCAGGTCAAGTCGGGCGGAAAAGCCAGCTGACGGACATTGGACAGCGAACGCGGAAGCGGCGCACAGAACGAGGCAAAAGGATGCGTCGCAGTCCCAGCTCGTTATTAGATTCATCTTGTTTAGCGCTTAAGCAGCTTGGAGCCGGGGCACAATCCCCAACTGACCGTAAACTCGGCTCGGCTGCTTTGCGGCAACTCCTCCGCCCGCTCCGGCCACTTTTCTCATCGTTATGCCAGCTGGATTTTTATGTCCGGCATCTGCATCGTTTCATTAAAATGATTATTAGCACATCTTCAGAGCTACGACGACGACTGTGAGTGCACTAGGAGCACAAGTGGTGTTTTCTCTTCAGGATTCCGGGCACTGTGCCGGGCCAGCATCTAATTATATGCATCTAATCAAGCTGACGCCTGATTAGGCCGAGGGTTCTTGGCCAATTTGCATTGTCCGCTAGCCGCTTTAATTCCGTTCGGTTTAATGCCATTCATTCAACTACTATTGGCCGCACGCTAGACGACAGCAATTAAATTATCAAACAATTTCCCAACTGCAGAATTATTATTAAATTTGGTGTCGCCATCGCACGCACGCATCCATCCAATGCCACCCGCACACACCTACAAATACTTATTGGCATGAATATACATATATGAACGTACATATACATATACATATATGTATGTAAATGTCCAGATTTTCATCCTCGCCCTCTCCGAGGACATTCTGCACACATGTCGCCTATTAACCGCGTACAATTTTCATATGCAAAATTGGCAAAATTTTCGATACGGCTAGAAAATATGCAGGCGAATATTTCTGATACGGAGGTATGCGGCTAAAATGAACAGCTGGTGAAAGTGGAATTGCAATACATTGATGAACAACTTGATGATGAATAGATTGATGAACATATTGATAGCTTCATGATAGCTTGATGAAGACCGAACTTTTTGGGTTATAGGAACTTATAAAACAAGAGGCATTTACCTAAATAATAAGAAATACTAAAGGTTTATTAGTTTATTTACCATTCGAATTAAAAGCATAAGTAGTAGATACTAGTCTTCTATAATTATGATATTTATTTTATATTATTCAGCCATTTTTGGCAATGCGCACTGTTCCAAAAGCTGTGTGGGATTTTGCATTGCACCCCCGCTCGCTTCGCAAAGTTTCAAACTGCATTTTAGGCATTTTGTCGCTAAATTGAGTTCCGGTTTTAGATGGCTTTTGTGTGGGTTTTGGTCCAGACCCCGCAATCCCTGCGATCCTTCGGCTTCCCGCAGCTCGACCCTTCAATAAGCTGTGTGTTTGTCTGCTGCATGTTTTTCACATCTGTTTTTTTTTTTGCTCGCTCGTGTGTGTGTGTGTTTACTTTATGACCGTCGCAGTTTGTTTTACAAATATTTTTATGCCGGCTAAATAAATTCGCATAAAATTTTGCGCCTCCCGTCGTCGGCGAATTGCCTTGTAATTAAACCAGAAATGCCACTGTTTGCTGCCAAAAATAGCTGCTAGCCGTAACCATTGGCCAGTAACAAGAAGTTGGCAGCAATTAGCGATGGACACAAATAAATTATTTAGAAATTTCTGCGTTCGCCATAAACAATCCATAATGCAGCAGCCACGCAGTGGGCTGCTAACAATTTTTATTTAAATGATTTTGAATGGCGCAACATGAAGCAGATAGGCGGTAGGATGGCAAGTTATGGCAGTAACCACGAGAGCTTTAATTAAACATTAAAACGATGCTAATCAGGCATCCCAGGGCAATTGCAATTCAAACTAAAAGCCTGC
Organism: Drosophila sechellia; assembly: GCF_004382195.2. Taxonomy (NCBI): domain Eukaryota; kingdom Metazoa; phylum Arthropoda; class Insecta; order Diptera; family Drosophilidae; genus Drosophila; species Drosophila sechellia. The sequence goes on along the minus strand of NC_045950.1, from coordinate 11,679,406 downwards.
ATTAAAGCGGCAAAACGGTTGGATTGCAGTATACCCATTAGGTGGACGAAATAGCAGTACAGAAAACAACAAAAAAAGAACGAGAATATATATGCGCAAAATATTCAAATGCATCTAAATAAATATGAAAATTTTATAATATTATACATGCAGATAGGCAGGACTAAAAATCATTGTAGAGCCACTAGCCAACCCACTTTGCCCGCTCGAAAACCTCACTCACTCTTTCGCTTTTGGTAATATTGAAAAGGATTAACTTTGATTGGAATTGGCACTGGGAACAGGAGCTGCCACCGGACAGGGGCACAAATTAAGCTAATTGCGCGCCAGATATGCAAACACACTCAGCCCAAGGGGTCGCAAGTAGGTGGCTAGAGGGGTCAGGGGTCGAGGGTCTAGGGTCGAGGGTCTAGGGTCGAGCGCATTAATAGTCGCATTTGCATAAAGTGCACTACACCAGCCCAGTTGTATGGACGCACTCATTGTCAGTCTCTCTGGGCCCGATGGACTCACTTCGTCCCGATGATGAAATGTCCTGTCAAACTGACAGCCAACAAAAATCCATCTGTCGAACTGTGAGTGCCGAGTGCCAAGTGCCGAGTGCGGAGTGCCTGTGCCTAATGCCATATACACCAGACAATATGTTGCCTGATTGACGGGTCAAGTCAATCGAGGCTCCACTTGAATTATGCAAAAATACCAGCCACATTGGCTGTCCAAGTCGAGATATCATAGCGATATAATTCACAGATCTGGCTGCCAACTTTACGTTATCCCAGCTAGCCCAGTGGGCCATAAATTCGGTGCTTAATGCCAAGTGAATCCGGCTAATTGATTCCCGGATTCTTTGGCTCCAACTTGAAGCACTCAATTACCAGTAGGTGGCAGCTGAGTGAAAACTTTTAAGCTGCCACATTAAATGAAGTGTGGCGGGGCAGAGGCGAACGCAACTTTTTGCTAATTCTAACGGATTTTCAGGCAGCTCGCACTAATTGGTAAGGCCAATGCCGCGTACCACTTGACGTATACTTAATCTTTCTGACACACAAACAACCGGGAGTCATTGTGTACATGGGGGTGTCAGGACATCTCAAATGGGTTAACAGACAAGCCCGGAACTTGACACACTCTCTACTAGCTGGGCAAGATGCAAAGCAAATATAAACAAATCAGCGGCCAACGAGGAGAGTCAGCAAAAATGGCAAACACCATACGAGTCGAAGGATGGACGATGGATGGTAGTTGGTAGTTGGTAGTTGGTATATGGTGGTATGTATATGCTACATGGCTCGTTCGGACGATTGGGTTACTTTAAAACTTGCACATCAGCAGAAACCTGCAGCAGCTGCCACAGCACACGAAACATATGGAAATTAAATTTCTTCTGCCCGAAAGGAAACAAGAGCAAACGGAAAATGCCAGATTTTGTTGCACCATTTTTGGCGCAGCCTGAGCCGAAAGGTATGTATCTTTGTGTTCGTATTCGTGTGTGTGTGTAAGTGTGGGTTTTTAGAAAATGAAACTTTGCACGGCCATCGAGAGCCTCCGCCCAAACAGCCAAACGGTGCAAACCCCGAAAAACAAGCCCTGAGAGCCCAGAAAGCCGAGAACTGAGAACCCTGCCCACACAACTGCGGCTGCGAAAGCACTTAATCATCTTAAACCGTTGTTTGCACGGTTTGCCGCAGACGTGGCTGCCACCCACCACGCCCCCTCGTCCTTGCCGCCCCCTCGACTCGGCCACACCCCCACACGCAGGCTCACTTTCAGTCCTACACGTGTTTTCATATGCTGCGTCGCACGCAAAACAAAAACAAAAGTCTAAAAAAACATAAAACAAAAAGGATAACCAATGGGACAACTCAGATTCAAAACGAACAGCGAATGATCTACTTTGTAGGAACTTCATTGCAGGATTTTAGATCATATCCTTCCGCAAATGTAGAATATTTCTCAATCTAAAATTTAGTTTAGCTTCGATAATGGAAACATGTTCTGATCATACCAACAATATTGGTAATAAGATATATAATCGTATATACTTTCGTTGCCAATCCAATTTCCCATATATTGCCCCATCATGTGGCATTCCTAAACCAAAAGTGTCTTTACCCACTTTCGGGACGTGACCAGGTAAAAACCGAAAAGAGTTGGCCCAACAAAACCGGATATATAACATCCAGGATGGAGGAGGACCACTCCTCCACCCACCAGTGCTGCGTTCTATCTGCTGCCACCTCAGCGGTATCCCCAGACCCCGAACCCCGTTTTACCCCAATCCCCCGCTGCCACCGCCACATTGACCAGTTGCGCAGCAAACTAAACACGTGGCAGCACCTGTCCAACCAAGTTTCGCATCCGCACGCCCCCGTCGCGCCCCTGGCGACCACATTTCATACAGTTTCCAAAGCTAAACCGCATTTAGCGCGCGTTTAGTGGTCGCCATTCTGTTTGCCATCGCTGCGCGTTATTGCCCAGATTTATGCAATGGAAATATGCCACTGTCTAAAGTTTCAAGTGCCATTCAGACCCTGTTACCGTTGCCCCAACAGCAACACCAACGCTTTGCCCCCTTCGCAGTGGCGCCTCCGACGCCGCCACACATGACAGGGTAAACAGCGGTAGTGGCTGAATGCTTTCTGCCACGGAGAAGTTCGCTTAGGTTTTTGGTAATTAAAAAAATGTTTGCTTATATGCAAATCAATTAGTGTGAGCCAGTGCTGGGGTGGCGGATATAAAGGGAAAGCCCTCGAAAGCAATATAGGGCTTTGTCGTTGCCCTCCTAATTTGCATCTCTGGCAACATTTGGTGGCACGGCCACAAAGGCTCGAAATTGAAAGGCATATGCGATGCAATACTTAGAATCCTTAGCTGATATGAGCCTAGCTCCAGACTGATTTGCGCAACAATTTGGATCCTCCTCGAAACATCGACAGTTGGTGCACGGGGAAAAATTAATTGATTACCTCGGCGAAATTCTAGCCATTTAATATTTAAACTAATATAGTAGGGGGAAAACCAAGATCTTGATTTGAACATTCTTTTCATATATGCTAGACGCACCATCATTCTGAATTAAAGTTTAGCTAGCAGTCAATACAATTGATGGATTATTTGGGTAATATTTTCCTCTGTACAGCTGTGGGAAATGGCGAAGATGGAGCCTCATTTGATTGCCGGGAGCAGCAACAGTTTGCTCTGCACTGCGGCCGTGTCCTGTGGCCAAAATGGATGGAAAAGCGAAGGATGAACGGGGGCAGGATGCTTTGCATATTGTGTACTTAACTTGTTTGACTGCCTGAGGGGGAGTTGGTAATGGGTAGAGGTTAGAGAAGGTGGGGGGGAGCTTCGAAACTAGCAGAAAACAGCGGCAGCAACAAGCGATGAAGGACAGAAAGTTGTAGCTACCCCTCTTCTCACACGACTCACAACTCTTTGAAGCCAAAGGGCAGAAACTTGCCTCGGCTCCTTCAATTTGCCCCCATCCGATTTCCCTCCCCCCAAGAAGCCAGCTCGCATTTCAACGGCAAGAAAACAACTAAAAGTCAAATAAACAATTCAACTTTGCGCTGTCAACGGGAGAATGCAGCCACGTCGGTGGATATGCAGAGGGGGGGCGAAGGGGTAAGGCGCAGCAACATCATCATCGCTCATAATAATGCAAGGAGCCGCCGAAGGAGCCAGCGAAGGAGCAGACCGAAGGCAACCTTCCACCATAGTTTCTTATTTCGTTCGTTCGTTGCTTTGCATCTTTTATTTATTGTGCTACCATCGCTCGCTTTTCCTGCCTTTTGCCCCCAGAAATTTTCCTTGTGTTCGCTCGTGTCGCCAGCAAGAGGTTACAGCTCTTGACTTTAATTGTTAACAACTTGACTGCTGCGAGCTTAAATCATTGAGGACACCTATGAAAAATGATGAGACCATAATTCACATTTTCGCCAAGGTGCATAGATTCTCCTTAAGGACGATGATGATAAATGTCCCGATCCTGATTAGGTAAACATTAAGAGGCAGCAGCAGCACACGGCGGCATTCGCTCGTAAGTCATCATCAGCTGGTCAACACGGCGTATGCTTAACACTCGTCAACGCTGCGTATGCGTGACAAATGCCAAGGGATTCGTTGTGGCCTCAGGGAGCGAGCAGCACGTGTGAGCCAGTGTGGCAAAGGCAACGAAAATGGAGCAAAAATAATTAATACTTTCCGGGCAGAAGTTTGCCTTGAATGAATCATGAACGGACGAATGCAAATTGAAGTGGCCAACTTCGGAACTGGCCAATTGCTCTCGAGAAACAGGGGGGAAAAAAAGGAAACAGAACAGAACCGCCCGGCAATCGGGGCGAATCGGATTTGAAATTCAATGAATTTCGTACCCAGGTAAGAGGATGAATGGCCAAAACGATTGGGAAAACAGCGTGGGGGCCAGCCAGCCTGACAGGAGACACGGTCCTGTCAATTGGACGCCTCTTGAGCCGGGGCGAAGGTAGGATTCAATGCATCCGCCTGCAGCTTGGAGGTGCTGCCACGCTCTGCATTATGGATGACTTCGGACGACAAATGCGCCCGTTTGCATTTCCCATCCGGATTCAATTTGTGACAAGTCGGTTGAGCAATGTCCCCGGCCAGTGCCATAAATTGTGCAGGGATTTGGGACTTGGGATCCGGTGGTCACTACAGTCACTACTGTCTCTGCCCTGCTGTCGCTAATTATCAAGAGTGCCCCGCCCGACGACGAAACGCATTAAAAATGTGTGCAACTTGCAGTCGTAACTCATGCGAATCTGTTGCCTTTATTTATGGCCAACGGGGATTATTAGGGGCAATTAAAGGCGAGGCAGCTTCGGAAGACAGCCACTTGTTTACAAATGCAAATCCGCTTTAAATTTTAACACCAATAGTCCAAATTCAGAAGCCAATAAACAAATTGGCCTCGGGGAGTTGGCAGCTCAACGAGCAGCAAGTCAGATGACTACGACTACGCAATAACAATTAGGAAAAGCTTGCAGGCTGGAAAATTCCACAAGGATCAAGTTGCAACAAGCTGCAACAAATCGAAATTAATTTGAAACTCCGACAGCCATGCTGCCGGAAAGATTTTCGCCCGGCATCTTGAGCCAGACATCAGTCCCCAAGGACCCGAAAGTCCAAAAGGATGTACCGGCCAAACGAAGTGCATTGGACAGGACAAGTTGTCAAGTTGGCCAATTAATAAATCCATTCGTTTACTCGCATTTAATTTTGTATTTATTGACTGTCACTTATCGGCTAGTAGCAGCCAAAAATCAACAATATTCATTCCGCTGGCAAAACCAATCAAATTGTATCAATTAAGTTAGTGCATATATCTTAATAATTAATGCTTAAAATTACTTTAAAACGAAAGTGTGCAGATAAGCAAGCAATTAACTAATTATGAAAATTTATTTAATAAGAATACCAATCATATGTCAAATTGCTAGCATCAATAAATCAATAAGTTTACACTACATGTGCACTAGGATTAAAAGTTGCAACTCAACTTGAATCTCAGGCAAAAATAAATCTTAAGTTTACTATTTTTAATTACACATTTCCGTACCTCCAGCGCATATGTACATATGTATTTACGTTAAGTGGGCTTCTAGTCTTGGCTACACAGGAAATTTAGTTTGGGAAACCGAGATGGAGACTAGGTCGAAATGGCTTTTTTTGGAAAGAGGGGGTTGGGGGGAATTGGTAAGGGGCCTTAGTGGTTTTAGCGGCAGCGGAGTCTTGTTGCTGCGGTTGTGGTAATCATGCAAGACACGCTCGACTCGTGGAGCAACCGCAAATACATAAATCATGCGGCTATTTTAAGACCCCCGAAAAGCGAAAGAAATCTGGAAGAAGGGGTGGGGGGAGCGGTACGGAGATGGATTTGAACAGTTAGGCTAGTCCATGCAGGTAAATGAACTAAAAGTGCGAAGCGGCGCGTGTAGAGCGACAACAATAGCAACAACGAACAGCAACAACTGAAAAGCGGTAAGCGATCGCCGAGCGAAATGAGATTGCCACACTTTCGGTTCGAGTGAGCGAGATGGGGCGATGTGGGACGCGGTAATCAACGCATTTGAATGAACAGCGCTGCCCGCACGCACACACACACAGCCATTCATTCAAGCCACCGAGCGAACAAGCAGACAAATAAAAAGTAAATAAAACCAACCAAAAAATTAACGCTTTAAACAGCTGACGGTGCGACCGGAGCGATGCGGCGACGCAGATTATGCAATCGTTAAAACTCTAAACGGTAAAAGCGCACTGCCCACTGGCCAGCAGGGGCAGAGGAGCGGCAGAGGAGCGGCAGAGGAGCGGCAGAGGAGCGGCAGAGGTGTTAACGGATCCGCGGAGCGTGTCCAGAAGTCTGGAGCCCACTTAACCTGCACTCCACCAGACCACAGAAGCTCCACGCTTGTGGCATACGGACTAAGCGGATTTATTTAAAAGATACAAAAATAGAGAAAATTGCAATGAATTTAAGGTTGGTTCCTCAGAAATTAAGGTTCTTAAACAAATAAGCTCAAGTTTCAAGTTGCAGATACTAATATTTCATATACCAACATTCTAAGTTTATGTTTTTTAGCCTTACGATTTTTTTTTTTATTCTTGGCTGCATTGTGGTTTGTCTAGTTCTAACCAATGCTGAATCTGTGGCTTCTGCCGCTGCTTCTTCTGCTGCTGCCGCGCTGGCTGCACAAGTTGGCCAACAAAAGCCGCCATCGCCGGCTTCGTCGCCGGTGGAATGTGGAGAAAGTAGGCCGCGATCGTCTAAGCGCTGGCAGAGATCGCTGACTCTTGCCGTGGCGCTCAACGTGGCTGGAACTGCACAACCGGGCTTAGAGACCGTCTGAGAGCCAAGAGTCGCGTGCATGCAGCATTCCATGCGGCAGCTGATGTCGATGCCAATGCCGCTGCTGCTGCAGCTAAAACTGCAGCAGCGGACTAACAGTTAGCCGCCCGTTGCAGTTCCGTTTGCAGCAAGCGGATTTCTGAGCCACACTAATTGGTCTCAATCTGTCTGGGAGAAGTGGCAATCGGTGAGCGGGGGGGCGGGAGGCGGTGCGGTCTGGTCGGCAAGGTTGTTGCACGTTCGAGTTATTAGCGCAACATTGTTGCAGGCAGTCGGCCATGCAGCTAATATCTTGGCCATTAGTCGGCAGCCTAAATGGCCGGCAGACAGAATGGGGAAAGGGGTTTTCGAGCTGCTCACCCAGGCCGTGTAGGTCTCAAGGGAACTAATGTGCTCTACGCTCTAAAGTAGCCGCACATTGATATGTAATTAGCTAGCAAAGCATCGGTACATAAAATACAATGTAATGCCATTTATTCTTTATTTACCTATCGTGTACTATTTCCGTACGAAATGCTTTAAAATATATTGTTAGCATGGAAAGAAAAATATTAAAATGAACCACGGATACTAAAATGAATTTCTAGTTCATCACACAAGCTGAGTTGTGATTATACAAGTTGTTGTTTTAGTTCTGAAAACGTTATCATTAAAACTGCATGGAATATAGAGATCTGATAATATGCAAATAAATGAAAGAGAGAGGGAGAGAGTAGAGAGAATACGAAATTTCAGTTAAGGCCACAATCTTTTTTCTTTATCACATTTACGGTGCTTCCAGCGAACCGGAAGTTCGTTTACCTTTCCAAAGATGCCTCACACTGCACACTAGTGACAGAGAGGGAGAAAGGTAGTAGGAGAGAGGATGAACGCAAGTGATCGTATTTAAGAGCGCTTTTCCCATCTCTTGCGTCCGGAATGTACCTCTTCGCTGTGCTCTTTGGAGTGCTACAAACGAACTTGACACACTGACGCGTTTTTTTTTTTTACCTTGATGGGGTGGTTGGGGCGTTGCGGGGTTTTGCGATCTTCGCATTAACTGTTAAGCGAAATGCCTGCGCTGCAGTCGAAGTCGACAACGGCAGCGGCGCTTTCTGTTTGCCGTTTGATTTATTTGCCGTTTGCACTTGAATTTGTGTTCTCAGCAGCTCTCTTTGCCTCTCTCTTAGTCGCTGCCTGCCACTTGTCTACTGCACTTGTCTGCCGTCGGGAATAACAGTTAGGCGCTTCCGTTAAGCGTCTGATCTCACACTGCAAGAAAAATAAGGACGTGTGTGATCTGACCTTAATAAGATAATATATTTTTGTAATTTAGAGTTTGATTTTAGTGTGTAATTTATATATTGTTTTAATGAATTCTAACTATGATGCTTATATTTTAAGATATTTTAATATAATATAATATTAATTAAGAAAGAGGAAGAATTAATATTTTCTGGAAATGAAATGTACGATTAATAAATTTTAAAAATAACAATTATTTCCAGCCTTTTTTTTCAGTGCCCTAAAAAGCAAGTCTAGTAGCTCCTAAGATCTAGTTTGAGTGACAGCCTTTTTGGTCCGCTCACTGGTCTAGAATTAACTCCTGACCATTTTTGGTAATCGCGTTGCTGACGCCCCTGACGTCACTCGGTGAATATGGAGGGCAGCTGAGAAGATCCCTCTTAAGCCTGTGCTTAATCCTCTCGATATCCAATAACCACTTCGTCCGGCGCATTATGGGCAAAAATAAAAAAAAAACGCGAGCAACTTGCCACGGCTGCCGTTCGCACAATAACTGACCGCCATAATTTACAGTTTTTAATGACAACATTCACCGCAGAATACTTCACTTCACTGCTGGACGCCCACAAGCCCCCTTTTTTTGCCTGCTACCCCCATCCATGTCGTTGGGACACATTGTTGTGTTAATTAAATGTCAAACGTGAGAAAATTGGCGCCATATTGGATTTTATCTGTGGCGAGGCAGGAGCAGTGGCGTTGCGGAAGGGAGTGGGGGCGGGGGATGTTGCATCCGCGGGGTGGCGCCTCCTTTGCATGTGGGCAACTGCAAGTGGAGCTGCGCTTATCTGGCTTTGGCTTTTGGCAAATTAATGAGCCACCTTCTCTGGTTGTTTGGGCGTCCGATCCGTTGGCACCCCGGCCTGCGGAAGCCTACTCCCCCCACCCCCCCCAGGACACCCTCGGAAAATCTGCTACCAACTTCGGTTTGGTTTTGTTTCGTTTTGCGCCTTGTGGCCGGGCCAACAAACTTATAAGTAAAACATGTAATTTCAATTTTGTGGCTCTTCTTCTTCCACCGATTGCAGTTGTTGTTGTTGTTGCTGCTGCTGTTGTTGTCTTTTATTGATGTTTTTGTTGTTGTTGCAGCACATCACGTATGCAGCGCAGGTTCGCTACTGTTTCATTTTTTTTTTTAGCCCGGCCAACCTTTTTGTGGCCCAGCGAACGACGAACGCCGACAACAAAATTGAAGTTGATAATAATGCAGTGCGATTTCTTTTGCGGCTACCGCTCATGATGTAAGCAAACAGTGGGGGCGCTGGGCGTTGGGCGGGGGGCGTGGCAGCGTTGGCGGCTGCAGTTCATATGTCAAATTTTTGGCACATGTCCAACAACCCCACAAAAGGGGGTACAGAAAATAAACAAAAAAAAAAAGAACGCAGAAGAAATACCATCCAAACTGGATGAGAAATGTGATGGGGGGAGGGGCGAGCACAAAAAACTGGGCGGCAGACTCGTAAAAATCAACGAGCGGCGTTACGGAAGGGGTCCACTTCCTCCGAAATTCTTAGTGAGTGTTGGAAAACGACGGCACTTAGAGACAGCCAAAGGTGGAGAGAGGGGGAATAACTACCCGAAACAAATGGACAAAATAGATCCAACCCCATCTTCCATTTGGTTTTGGCTTGGCTTTTCGGTTTTTCGGTGATGCAACGGAAGCGGATGTTCGTATTTGCACTTTTGCATTTTCGCTAAATGCGCAATTTTGTTATGCGCCACTGGCTAACGGGCCACGCCCACCTGACCGCCTCATCGACAATATATGGACGCCCAGCGTTACCTATGCTTTTTTCTTTGTTGAGGCTGCTTTTATCCTCCGGCATATGCGGCGTATGTGTAATATTTTTGTAGGCATGCTTTCCGGTAGATTTCAAGTATTTTTTTAATTAGTTGAAAGCTTGGCCGAATGGCTGACTGAGTAACTGAAAAACCAGTCGGTCGGCTGTTATAAGTTTTTATCGAGATGCCGCTGACGATGTTGACGACGATGATGATGATGATGATGCAAGTCTTTAGACTAATGAACGAGCATTGGCAGGCAAAGACGGTAAGGGCTGGCTGGAAAAAGTTAGACAAAGGAGACTCAAGTTTTGCCTGCCCCCCAATAATCAAATTGCATTTTGTGCAATCAACGCAGAGGCGGGGAAGTCGGGTAGCATAAAGAGACCGAGAATATGACAAAAATTTAAAATGAAATACAAACGTTCTGGCTGAATGGCTTGGACATGGACTTAAACCGGAAGCGGAAACGTAAACATTACTTTCAATATTTGGGGCCCAAAGTGGACAGTGCCAGTTGTCAGGATGCGAGGGGCGGGCGGGTCGGCGGGGAGCGGTCCGGCTGGCAGGTCCTGTGCAACGAGCGTATGAAAGCTGGGGCCCAGCTCCTGTGTTCCGTGTCCAAAAGTCCGGCCATGTCCTTTTTCGGCATGTCCTGTCAGACCGCAAAACGCAAACTGCATACCAAATGCGTGTGTCGCAAAAAATATATGGAGAAAGGGGCTCGGCTCTGCGGGGGGTGGGGGTTGGATTTTGCTACAGCAGAGAGGGGAGCCAAGGATAAGGCAGATCGGGGGCCAGAAGAAACTAAAGAGGACTAAGGCCAGTTGGGCAATCTTTTTGCTGGACATTACAATAAATCTAAAATAAATATACAACAAAGGAGGGAACACAGGGGCAGGCGGGGCGGCATGCCGAGGGGTTCAGGCACGGAAAATGACTTTTACCCCCAGCACTGCCCATTTGCACTCCTCTTTTTGCCAACTCATTTCCTCGGGGCCGCCTTCGAAATTAGGTGCAAAATGAGCACACAAAATAAATTTTCAATTGCGGCCCCACTGCCATTACTTCCCAAATAGGAAAGGGATAAAATCCACAGCAATGCACAGGAGCGGGAAAAACGGCTGGTGTGGCAGAGGGGGCGGGGGGGAATCAGAGGGCTTACCTTAACGACTTGCCATATTTAAAGGCGGCTTACAGGCATCGCATGCTATGTGGCCGAGCAGTCCTCCCAGGTACTGGCATAATTGTTTATCGAAATATGAATCCCAAATAAACCAGAGCACTGCACACCCAACGTATGATCGTTTTCCCCCTCTATTCCCCTTTCATGAACATATAACACATTTTAGAAAAATGCTGAAAATAAAAATATTGAAACATATTATAAATTGCATAATCATAGTTTGAATTCCTCGCTTACTTGCAGCTCCCACATTGCATAATCAACACATTAATCGAGAAAACCCGAATGCATCGACCAATTCCGCGGATATTTGGCCAGTGCACCACGTCCACCTCCACCCATGGCCATAAACCAGGCAAACGCACCGAGCCGAGGACAGAGACATCTTTACGGTTGCACACAAAATTTATGCGTGTTTAGTGCATGCAAATGCATAAACCAGGAGCCCTTTCTACGTGACGCCGTGTGTGTGTGTGTGTGTGTGTGCTGAAGGTGGGGTAGGAGTAGTGTGGCAGGATCCAGGATCCAGGATGCAGAATCCAGTGCAGTGTAAATGCGTTAATCTGCAGTTTAGGCATCGGGCGCAACCCGAAACCCGGTAACAAAACAATTAAAACAATATGCAATTTTGATATGTTTATTCGTTGCAGCTTGTCTGCTTTTCGGGTTGGGGCAAAGGACGAACAGGACAGTTGGCCAAAAGGCAACTGCAGTTAGATTACATTAGAGGTTTGCACTCCTTGCTGGCATAATTGCATTTAGCTTCAGTTTTCAAATGGGAAATGAAATTGAGGAATGTGTTGTTGTCAGTCGAAGACCGAAATTTGACATACAGCTCGCCTCAGTTTCATGAATGTGCATCATCCTGCAGGAGATGGAAAATGGAAATGGATATATTCAGCTGGTGAACTTGGGAAACAGTGAACGAAATTCCTAAGAATCACAAAATTGTCTCGTTATTTCTGGCTATTATCCGTGCACACAGGATTTTGAGTTTGAATTATTCTGCAGAAAATGCAAATGGATATTTTAATCTGTGGAGAAAGCTCAGATTGGTTTATTTTTTCTTTTCTTTTCATGTGAGAAAAGTGAAATAAATATGAAGAATTCTTAACACTTAAACAATATATATACAAAGTTGTATTAAGATATAAATATCTTTAATCAACAAGTTTCATTTTAGGGTCTTCACTGTTACTTTCAAGACTTTTCCCAATTTTCCCAGTTTGAATTAAACCCTCTAATGGCCCCGCCCCCTTTTTTCGGGGCAGCTAAGCCTTGTGGCAATATGAAATGTCAACAAATTATCCATCCACTTTACCCTTGGCTTTAAATTGTCCATTCAGCTGATTGCAAACAACTGCAGCAATTTGCAAAATTTCCAAACTATTTTGCACATCATTTTTGCGGTTTACTGCAAGCAGGCTTCTTCCCACACGGCGATGGCGACCAATAAAAGTGATTAACTTTCGAGTTTCCCAGTATGACGATTGTGATATGGTGATATGGTGATATTGTGATGGTGATGCACCACTGCGGTTGGGTGGTGCTATGGTTAATTGTGGTTTGCTGTCGGCTGTTGCGGCTCCTGCGGCAATTTGCAGCTTTTGCAGCTTGATTAAATGTAAATTAAAGTGAGTTCACTTCGCAACTGTATTTTCTTTGGCATAATAATGGACCCTCTTTGTATCCCTGCTAGTTATGCTGCCCTCGAAAGTATGCTACAAATTTAACTCAAGCTGTTGCCCCTTTTTTCGCTCCACTCACCAGTTCTTCTCACTGTTGTTGGCAATTTAACAAACATATCCGCATTAAGGTTAAAAACTTTTAATTGTTTGCTTGTTGCGAGACACTCAGGCACACACACAGGGGTCACAGATGGCGGATCATGCAGGACGAGGGTTTTGGTGGTTGGGGGGGTCAGGACTTAAGGGGCGGGGCAAAGTCCGCACTAATTAAAATTCGCGCGCATTTCGCGTTGGTCAACCGAAAGGCCGAAACGGCAACAAGAACAACTTTAGCCCAAATGGCGTTTCTTTTTCGGATCTTTTTGCCCAGCGCGGTGGGGCGGGGCGTGGCGGCGGGGGGCGTGGCAGTGTAGTAGCCGCTACAAATGCCCAACAGCGCTTTTCGGGTGTTTTCCCTTCTTGGCCTTCTTATTTTTTTTTTTTTGCTGCTGCCCCTGGCTTCTGTTTTGGGCTTGTTATTAATTTGACTTTTTTAGCTTTTTTGTTTGGACTTGGAAACTTGGCCGCTGGAACCCCCTCCCCCCCTTTTCACCGGCCCTCGGCATTCCGACTATGCGACTTCCATGTCACTCTTGTGTGATTGTTCTTGCTGGTCTACAGTGGCAATTGTATATCTTAAACTCTAGGACCAAGCATTAGTTGCAAACAGGACATCTTAACTATAAGCGTTAAATCTTATACTTAATATTAATTATTAAATATTAAATCTTTTATTTTCTTAGACTAATGCATGTATGTTTATTTAAAATGTATCTAAGTACATAAGGACTTTCTCTTTGCTTGACTTACGTCAATTTTAAGTTGAAAAGGTACTGTACCTTATATGGAGGTTTGATTTATGCAAGCCTTACTGTACTCAGCGCCTTTGTTGTTGCTGTAGCAGCCGCATTCTAATGAAGTTTACCCACAGCAATTGTGTTTAGGAAACGTGCCTTGGCCTGCGTTTAAACGATTTTTTGTCAACGCGCGCACAAAAATGGTTAAGAGCAAGGGGTCCTGTACGGCGAATGGAGTATGGGGAAGGGTGAAGGGATGGTTGAAGGAGGAGGAGTTGGGCAGGAGATCATTGTTTGCCTTGAATGTAGTTGTAGTTGTTTGTACTGCCATTGTGTTGTGTGCATGTTTAGACTTCTCCGAGCAGAAAGTTGTTTTTGAGTTTATTTCTTGTTGTCGTAAGCGTAATTTTTTTTTCGTCCTAAAAGCCAAACCGCTCCGCTGGCCTCTTCTGCTTGATTTAATAGAATTTAAAGCTGGCGAACAGCGACACATTTGCCAACTGGCCGTAAAAATAGCTGAGAGAAGTCGGCGGTTCGAGTGTCCTTCTTGCGCCAGCTTTATGTGCGACAATAAACATGAAAAGAGCCATAAATGCTTTTTCGCTCCTTTTTCAGCCAATTCCCGGAAAAAGGCTTCAAATCAAATAAAACCAGAAACAGCACCAAAAAAACAAAACCAAAACCCAAATATTGCCCCCCAGCAGGTCGACCGGAATATACACTTTTGATACGCCCGATAATGTCGCAGTCTATGGAAAAAAAACGCCCGATTTCGTCGATAGTTTTATTTTATTGAAAATTCATTGGAATATATGGTGTGCCTCGCAAAAACTTATTTGGTACGCAAAATTATTGCATCTCCTTGGGGAGAGTATCGGCAAATTTTACATCTGTATGCGTACACTACTCTTCATTAGTGTAAGACGAATTTAAGTCAATAAAAGATGTTTATTTCTCATGAATTAGGTGCGATAATCGACTCCGAATTTGATACACAACACACCGAATGCATTTGAAATGAATTCAATAGTCTGGTAGTTATACTACTTATTTGAAGTGCTGAACTCCTAAATATAATATGTGCCAAATAAACACACTTCTAAATTCAAACACTTAGCTAAGTATCTATTTATATATATGCAATGTGATATTGCTCATTTAATACTTAATTGTTAGACTTAAGTACTTAAACAGAAGCCAAAGCTGCAGGCTGATCATTTTAAGTCATAATCTTATCATCATTGCCATGGGAAAACCGCTTGTTTTATGGCGCCGTCACGCACTGTACGAAGTTCAAAGGGCAAAAAAATTGAAACATGACAAAAACGCAATAAAGTGTAAGTAACGACAATGGGAAAAGCAGAGCGTACCAAGGAGTTGGGCACTTTTTGTCGAGGGCTAAGAGCGGCGTAGACCACGCGGAAATAGACACCAAAATATTGGCAGCTTGTTTAAGGTTTTTGGCCATTTGGCATTTGGCCTGTTGTTGTGATGTTTACGACTGTTATTGTTGTTTTGCAATGCTGGTCCACAAAAATGTTGCGGTTAACAACACAGTGGTCAACCACAAGTGGAAAAGACAAAACATAAAACATAAAAAAAAACATAAAAGCAACAACAAATAAGTAAAACAAAAGCAACAAAAAGGAGTCGAGTGGCATGGAGCAAAAGTGGCTGGCAAAAGTTTCATTTATTAAAAAGTTTGTCACGCGTGTTTGCCATTGTTCCTTTGCTTTTGGCCAACATTTTTGTAATGAGTGGCAATTTTTCACGTGTTTGCCATGACAATTGCAACTGTTCGCCATCTCCTTCTCGCTCGCTAGCTCACCCTCTCTTTCCAATTAGTAAGCACTTGGCCTGCAACTCATTTGCTGTTTACACTGCCAAAGACAATTTATCTTGGCATAAAGCGAAATTGTCGCTGCCACTGGCTGGGCGTAGGCCACATTCAATGGAAACATGCCGCAAGTTCATAAATTCATCCCCTGCCCGTCGGCCGTTCAACATTTTCCCGCAACGCAGCTGTAAATTTGCCGGCGCGCATGTGATTTATAAAAATGTTGATTGGAATTTTCGAGCTGTGTGTGTGAGGGGGGGGGGGGGGGGGAAATTCAAGTGAATATCGATAGCCTGGCACGATTTTTCATAATTTTTTATGCCTTTTAATGTTGCCACGCATCCGGAAGCAGCAGCAGCGGCAACAGCAGAGGCAGAAAGGCTGGAAAAGTCGGAAAAGGCGGCAGCTGAGCACCGTGCAATGCGGCGTATGAGTAATATTTGTTATTTATGCAAATGAAGTTTGCCCAAGTGCCGCTGGAATGGGCTTTAAATGGTTTTGGGATGCAAAAAATGAAAATCAAGAGGGTGGGAAGTAACAGAGCTTAAAGACTTCCTTTGTGTCAAACACCGAAACATCAAAAGGCGCTCGGCAATAAATTGCCCAAGTGACAAAATGCATTCGCTGGCGACAGTCCTCGTGTAGCAGCAACAACTATAACAACTGGCTAGTTTATGGGCCTGGCCAAAGAAAAGGCAAACAGTTAGCAAGTCTTTCTTCCTTTTTCGTGCTCTTGCTTCTGGTGCACAGCTAAAAAACGATAATACCATTAGACTTGATTATTCGCATATCGTTTTCTTTATTTCAATTTTATAGATATATTTCTTAGAAAATGTTTTCTTGAAAGAAGTTAGAGTTTCAAGGTATTTAGGGATTATAAAATTCATATTCATTGTAATGAGTATAAATGATATATATTTAAATTATATATCTAAGCATATATTGCTACCCAAGACATTGCTTCCAATAACTCCTTTTTGATATCCGAAAGTCCCAAGGTTTTAGGCCATTTCTTTGATATTTTTCGCCGTGTTGCTGCTTCTGTTTTCCTCGCGGGCCATTGCTTGTTGCTTTGTTTTTTGCGCCCTTAGTTATGTGCTGCAGATGCACTAAAAAATGCCAAAGTAAACACGAAACGAAACGAAACGAAGCCAAAGGAATGGCAAGACAAGGGGTGGAACGGCGACCACCCCCGTGCCCTAATGTTGCAGCTCCTTTTCCAGGCAACACGACTACGTGCAACATGCGCCACGCAAATGGAACAACTGCAACTCCTTGCTGCATGCGAAATTGGCGGCGTATCTGCAGCGTTAAGTGGGTCGCAGGACAACACTTGCCACCTCGCTTTCAAGCCTCTCATCCCCTTCCCCTAACAACCCCTTCTCGTCCTTCACACTTGACTCGTGTCCCTGCCCATTCAGCCGTTAAGGATGCACGCAGTCCCTGCGAGGGCATGGCCAAAAGGGTGGGATAGTGACACTAACACCAACTTCCGACTGATGTTGCCCGTTACCAAAAAACTTGTACGGCCTTAAGCGCCATACACCACCATAGCACCCCCCGCTGATGACTTGCCGCAACTATTTATCAAGCGAGACGCAAACGAAGGCAGCCAGCAAATTGATTATGCTAATTACAATAGGGTCCCCCAAGGATATTTCCAAACTGTCAGCGGGTTTGTTAAGTGAAAAGAAGATATGTTATGGGGGCTACAATATTCTATACAATTTATTAAGATATTTTTATACAGTGCAGATACATTTGAATATAAATGTAAAATGTAAAAAATGTGAATGTTAACGTAAAAAAGAAAAACAAATTGACAAAAGTACAAATTACACTGTTTTAAAGGGTATTTAGCCATTGCAAAACTCCAAAGAAACTCCAAGTATCTTTTTTTTACAAGTAACCTATTAGGGACCAGTTAATGATTGTCATTATGTAATGACAGCCAAGGTTTTTCCAGGCCCGCCACTACCGCTGCCGCGATGGAAAAACTAAACGAAAATTGTTGGGAACATTAAATTTGCATAGAGTCCCGGCAAATTGGGAGATGGGTGGGTGAATCCTTGTCGTGGCGCTGTTGTGGCAGTCGGATGTCACCAAATTCGCTGACAGTCCGCCAGTCAGTCAACGGAGTTTGGAAGCCGGGGAAATCCCCGCCCTCGTCAATTGTTTACTTGCCAGAGATGATGACAGCAGTTTTGTTTAATTTCAGTTTTAGTTTGCCCATCTCTTGGCAGTTCCACTCCTCAGTTTCGCTCATCCTACTCCTCCTCCAACCGGTCGAAATAAAACAATTTATGGGCTGCAGCGGCGAGGGCCTGGGCAAATTAAAAATTTGTGCACAAATATAAAAATCGGCAAAAAGTTTTTGTTGCCACTGCTGCTGCTGTTGCATGGCACCAAAAAATGTTGTCAACTTTTATTATAACTTTTTGTGTGTTGCCGGCGACAACAACAACGATGACACTTAATTGATGGTGGCAAGCCGTGATTGGTGCCATCGGGCGCAGGGAGGCTATCAAATGAAATTGGCGCGAAAATCGTTTTAGCAATTGTAGTTTTAGCTCGTTTTTCTCGCCATTAAAGCGGCCGAATACAAAAGCGCCATGGCAGCGAATGCATCAATTATTTAAATGCTCAAAATGCCGTTGCAATTGAGAGATAACATTAAACAATGCCCTGCAATCCGAAATGGTTTATCAATTGATATTTGTAGTGTTGAATATTTAATTGAATTTATATGCCAGCCATTCAGCTGCATATATAAATCAAAAATATAGATTTATGTATCGCATCTGCTGCCTGATTTTCTACCAAAGAAATTGGGTGAACAACCCAGAAGGAGCGATCGTTAATCAAGCCGGACAATCCGCACACCTGGCGGGCTGCTTGGCCCTTTAAATTGTGCTATCATTGAGCCGAATGCAATTAAGCCACGATGGGCCTACGGTGTGTCAATCAGCGGGCCATGAAGCCAGGACACCGTCAGTCGAAAGGCTCAATGCTTAAGAAGATAATAAAGCAGGCAGACAGCAGGCAGCACCAGGATGCCAGGACACCAGGACATCAGGACACCAGGAGATGCAGGAAAGTGGAAATTGGGTGGGGAGATGGGGCGACTGTGGAGATTGCTGGGTGGGAAGACGAGGCACGACCACGAGTGCCACGAGCAGGGTTATCATTCCTGCGGTAACCAATGGCACTCACTCGCACATGCATTTAAGCCACGAAGCGGTGAACTGCTAAAAAAATTAGAAGATTTATAAAATATAATTTAAAATGAAATGCCAAAAGAACTACTGATATAAGCTTGAAATAGGCAACTTTATTACTCAACTATTTTCTGTGTCATTTAAATACTAAATTATGAAACACTGCATTGGCAATAATACATCATATTTACATAACTAATTTCGTATATATTTAATATCGCAAATATTTTTTTGCAGTGCAGCTGAAAGCCTAGAGAGCCCCAAATTGACTTTTGCCATTCTCCAATGCATTTATAGCGTCAGTAGAGCCATGACTAAGGGGGTAACCCCCCTTCAGATTCATATGCGGATGCGGATTCAACTGGCGTTGCAATTGCCACGAACACGACACATGGCGACAACTTGCAAGACAGCGGACGAAAAGGGGGCGTGCCAGAAGGGCGGTGGGCGTAGGGTGGTGGGATGAGGGGCTGCAACAGGATGAGGCAAGCGAGAGGCAGATAGTTGCCTGCCTCACGCACTCGAGTGTAACGTGATAATTTGTCTGACGTTACGTTGATGCCGCCTCGTTCTCCGAGTCGAGATTGCCGGGTCCGGGCTTGTTTTGGTTTTCCACTTGGTCCTTATATCCTTGCAGCCGCCTGGAAATTCCCTGAACCACCCTGAACCTCCCTGCAATCCCCGCTTTTAACCATTCGCTGTCGCTGGCTGCCATTCAGCAATCTGTCACCTGAGTAACAATTATAGCTGCTGGCATTTTAAGTGTGCGATTGTAGGGGAAATCTGGGAAAGTCTGGTCCTCTCTGTGTGTGTGTGTGTGTGTGTGTGAAGGACCCCGCTGCATGTGTTTGTTAACTGCAGCACACTTGACTTGCCAGCTTGGCAGCTACTGTTGCGCCTTCCTCGGGACCACAGTCGTCGAAATCAATCAGCTTTGCCAATTCCAAATTGCTGTGCAAATTTCTTGAATCCCGAATTGACTTTATTAAAACTTGCACAAAGGCTTGCCAGCTGCTGGCTGCACTGCATATGCGAATATCAATATTCATACGCCCCGTGGGATCAAAGGGAGTCAAGGACTTGCCTTCGGCTGTCTGATGTGTCTTGTAACTAATCTGTGAGTTAACCAACAATTTGCTAGCCATGGAATAAACAAGATAGCCATAAAATCCCCTCAGTTAACAATCGATGGGCTGTCGATTAAATCACAGAGGCCGAGACGACGGCAGACATAGAAAACCGCAAACGAGCGGCATAAATCAATTGGTTTTAATGCCGTAGCCGGCTTCCTCGAGACTCAGAGGCCGGAACGCATTTTCGATCATAAATTATGGGTGGGCCACGGGATACACTAGCCATACACGCCGTGGCGACAAATTCATGCTGCCCAAAAACCTAATTAAGCCAGACCAGGACTCAGCCAGAGACTCGGCCGGAAATGGCCATTGTTGTTGGCCATGTTGCTGCTGCCGCTCTGGCGCCGCTCAAGTGTTGCTTTCGTGTTTAATGCTTAAGTAATTACAATGCCTGGCCAATTAACTATGCACAGGCATGGGGCCTAGCTGATGCCGATGCCAGTGCCGATGCTGATGTTGCTAATGAAGCCCCCTCAAGAACCGGACATGGTGCATGCAACCAGCAACAACGCGGCCAGAGTTTGCCACAGCTTGCAGCTAATTATCACACTTGAGCGACGGAGTCACATAGCTTTAGGTGTCCAGGAATTAAGCTGAGATCCACAGGTTAAGGCCTTCACATCCATTCATTACTGGCGGTAGCACAAATTTGCCAAAGCGGATTTTTATGGAAATTGATGTTATGAACTCATCGATAAGCGGCATCGATCTCTCAACTCAACTCTCACTTGATTGATTGACGCCTGGCGTGAGCTTCATGCCCAAGTATGTCCTGTCTTCCCCTCAGCCCAAGCCACATCCGCTCTACTTATACATTACCACCAACACTCTGATCCCGACCCCAAACCCCATCGCGGAATAGCGCCAAATCTGACAGAGGAGCCCCCATCGAAAGCCAAAGACTTTGCCGCAGACTTTGCGACGCTTCGAGTGCGGCCCATGATTATTTTTCATGCACACAGCCCATCAGCAGACATCTTCATACTCTTGCCAAGGATACGCTTGTTATCCTTAAGAAATGAGCTCATTAATATTCAAAGGATAATATGTTCTAGAAGCATTTGTAATGTCTTCAATATATAATAGTTTTCATTGTCAAAGTATTTAATGGAAGTTAACAAAAGGCGATATCTTAAGAGTGTCCTGCGTTTCGGTTTGCGATCTCAACTTGGCCCCTGGATATTCTTTATGTTACTTGCAAGTGTTGTTGCCGCATGTTTGTTGTTCGTATGCCCCTCGCCATGGAGCTGGCCAGCATATAAGCCACTTAAGTTTTTGTGGAACACGCGCCTCGGCCGCAATTTAGCGCCAAGTTTTTCGGGGCGTCATCGATGCCGCGGCGTCTGCCAAACGCATTTGCCAGCCCATCGGAGGGTTAAGGCGCAAGGGGGTGGGTGGTGGCAAGGACACGGAGCGGG
Source organism: Drosophila sechellia (assembly GCF_004382195.2). NCBI lineage: Eukaryota > Metazoa > Arthropoda > Insecta > Diptera > Drosophilidae > Drosophila > Drosophila sechellia. Next base: position 11,658,156 of record NC_045950.1, on the reverse strand, counting down.
AGGGTTGAGCGGCAGTGCTGCATACTGCATACTTTAAGGAACTTCTGGCAAGGCAGCCGTGGCACATAAATTGCCGGGGCTGCAAAGCGGCTTAAACGAATTGCCGCAGCCCGCAAGAAGTTGGCTTGGCTAGCAGTTGCAACTGCATCTTCCTACGCGCTGTCCATTTGGGCCCCACTCCATTTTCGATTGCCCTTCTCGGACACTGAAAACAAATTCGTTATAAGTTAAAAAAGGAACTAATTCAAGGTATTTATACTTCATAGCAGCAAAAACTTCTGTTGTCTTAGCTGTAACTAAATACGAATATTTAAATGTTTTTTTTATGTATTAAGTTAAACTATATTTAATATTTTTCCCAGTGCACAGTTCTACCCTCTTTCGCTTGGCAAGTTTTCGGTTGGTCTTAAGTTCTGCGCAATTTATAAATAGTTTGTTTAGTTTTAAAGTTTCGCCTGCATTTCAGTTGCCCCTGCCTCTGCTGCTTAGGCATTATCTGCTGCTTGCCGCAAAGTATCTTTTTAAAGTTGTGATAGTTTGCTCGATACGAGCTTGGCCGCCCATTCTAGCCAAGATGAACAAAGGAATTTATTGGCAAATTAGATTTGGCGCAGAAATGTGCGCAATGAGCGGAGTAATTTATGCTACCCGCCTCCTTTCTTCTCGTTCAGTTTTGTAAGTTTACTGCGCTTAAGTCAGGCATACTTTTCATACAAATGTAAAGAGGATCGAATGGGTATAATACTTAAAAATTATTTTATAAAAATTTTATTCGCTATATAGGTGATTTATAAGGATATCATACAAATATAACATTGTACAAAAGTAAACTTAAAGTAGCTAATTTGCGACATATCGATACATTGACAATTTTTCCACCTTAAATTTGGATAACCCTTTACATAAGCCATAAAAAAACATTTAAATGTTTAGTTTTCGACTTATTCGATATGGTTTTGTGTACTCCTCACTCGCTGGGGGATATTTTCCACCATTTGAATGTCACAAATATTTGAAATATTTGGCCAGCGCCTGTAACTATGCAATTGGAAAGTATTCATCGTGGCATTCGATGCCTTCAAGCTGTTTTGGCCCTTATCCTCGCATTTCGGGGAGCGTTTGACAAATCTGACAACGCGACTAAGCGACGCCTTGAAAAGGCCTTGCCCCCCTTCCCCCTGCGGCCCCCTGGGAAGTGGCATGCTTTTAGCATATTTTACATGCCAATCTCTACTGCGACTCTGACTGCATTTTTTGCGGGGCAGTGGAGAGCGGGCGGGGAGCTGGCAATGACTGCATTTATGCAAGTCGTAAGTAAAACTTTTCGCACGCAAAACGCAACTCGTAAAGTAAACACAGTCGAAAACTAAGTTTTCTCTGCCCTTCCATGGGGCGAAATGGGCGGAGGGGTTGGTTGGGCATGGCTGAAATGGGGGTGGCGGGGCTTTTGGGGTCTTTCTGGGTCTTGCGCTCAATTTGCGCATTTTTTGCGCGCAATTACTCAGTGAAGGCTTAAAGTGCAGCCACGCTTTTCTGTCTCTCTCTCATTCGCTGGTCCTCCTGCTTTTGCATGGTATTATTTATCAAGGGGTAGTGCTAATTTGGTACGTTTTTGTAAAATATTATCATTAAAAATTGTATAATAATGTATATAATGAGAGAGGATACCTTAAACATTAGTATACTTCCATTCCCTTTCACTATGCAGATCTTCGATCTTAAGTGCCAACTTTTAGCTATGCTAGCTATGAGATACAGGGTATTTGAAGTTTCGGTTGCCAGAGTTGTCTTTCTATTGCAGTTCCCTCCTGCGGAGAACCCTTCGTTCGCCCCGTTTGCTGGCAGCCAAGACGACAGGCGAGTGAGCCCCGGCTTTGGCACTAACTTGGCTTCCCTCCCGTTCGCGTAAGCCGTCTAAAAGGTGCAAAAAGTAACTGCCTTAAGCTGCTTTAGAACTGGCCTTGTCCCCCGCTCCCCTCTGCATTCTCCTCCGCTGCCGTCACACCTGCATCATTTTTTATGGCTGGCGAGAGGAATTATATTGTTGACAGTTGTCACATGCGGCGTATGCGTAATTTTTGGTGCAGCAAAAACTTTGCTAAGACTTTTGAGGCTGAGTTGGCGCTTTTCATTAATTGCTTTTTAATTGCCTGCCAGCTAGTGGTCCCTGTCCACATAAATCTTTGCAATAGAGAGAATGAGAAAGAAGGCAAGGGGGCATGGTCACAGGACACGCATGCCACTTGTCTTCCACTTACTCGCTTATCCTTTTGGCTCCTGCCTCCGGCCAGTCAACAGCTTGTCAAATCCACTTTTAATCTGCTGCATATGGCCAAGACCCAACTGGCCGACACTAATGCCCACAGACACCCACGGTAGCATCCACATTCTTCGGGTGACAAATGCCGCACGTTCATTAGGGAGGAGAATGCACAGAGAAAAGTTATTACATCGACTTCGAACGGTAAGAACCTCTATCATTGTTAAGTAACTACTTTTTGGTAATAAAGTAAGCATCTAAAAATTTATTCAAATTTCTTTTATATTTTATGGTTGTTGACCTTTTTTTTACACCTCACAAAGCTGCTGAGCTACGCAATTTTGACATTCCTCCTTCAGCCAACCACTTTTTGGCCTGAAAAGGCGATTGCAGAACTTCCGATCTGAAGTGTTTGGGTGCCTGAAGTAGTGAATCACAACCGGACACATCCCAGGTGGAGAATCCTCGAGCACTCCAAGCCTTTCCGGTCAATCAACCCGTGCATGTGTGATCAAAGACGCTTCCCGTGGATATCCACTTCCGGCGATTCAATGACAAACAAGCTCCATAAAGAGCAAAATTACAGGCGACACACGGCTGGAAGGAGGAGGAGTTGCCAAATTTATGCGCTTGTTTGTTCGGTTCTCCGATCTGGGGCCAACATGGCCTGGTATTCATTTAGCGTTTTATTTATTGCGCATTTCATTGCGGCCAACGGCATGTCGTCAAGTAGTTGCCTGCTCCTTTTTCCTTCGTCCTGGCTAATGGATTGCGGCACACAAATCTTTAAAATTACCCGTGAAACTTTGAGATTAGTCCGGAGCAGAGGCAAATGGCCATGGATGGGCACCAGACTGGCAGCGGTCCGAGTCGCGTCCCGGCTAATTTGTAGTTTGAATTTTGATCAAAGGCCAAGTGCAGGCAGGACCACTGATTGACCACCAGTCGCAAGTAATGGGGTAAACGAATGAGGTAATATTAAAGGAAATTGCTTGACCGTCGGATTCCCATTGAATTGGGCTTTCTTGACAAATTCAATTTATATATCTAAGATTAAATATTCATAAGCGCTTAAATATAAGTGGGCTTATTCCAAGCTATAGAGAAACACAACTAAGCTTTCTAAATTTATCTAGAAACTTGGCAATAATTTTCTGCAATAAATATAAATCCATCTAGTTACTTTTCAAGTTGAACACACCCCATTTCCCCATATGGTACTGGGTAATATAAAATATTCGAAAAATGTGTAGCACATGTTCTGGCAATTTCGAGTTCTGTATGTCTGGTCCGCAAATTGTTTGTCCTTAAAGCTCAAACGCTAATTGAAGGCCAGAAAAGGACTGACTTGACTGGCCTGCAATGGCAGGGGGATATTTTTTGTTGGGTTTGGAGATGGAAAAGAAGGTGTTGGGGATGGGTCTAGAATGCATAAACCATCGCCCGATCCAGACAGATCGGCTCAGACTCGATGCCTGACAGGCTACACAACTTTTGCAAGCCCCAAATCGCAAAATCCCAGGCATGTGTATGCGCCTATAAAAAAACCAACTGCGAATAAGTAACGTAAAAGTCCTGGCCCACACACACACACACACACACGTGCACAAAGAACGTAACGTAAAACGTAAAATATTCCTGAATGCAATTCCCATGCAAACCAACACCGAACCAAAAGCGAACCCTAGTGCATGTATTTGTGTGTGTGTGTGGAAAAAGTCAAACTACAGCATTGCGGATGTTTCAGGACATTCAACTGCACTTTGACCCATATTCCATTCCATTCTGTTGCAAATACGAGTAGCTGGCTGCAACACCACCATCAGTTGGGGTGCTGCGGGAAGGGAAGGGGAGGGGGCAATGCCGCGGGCAGGGGCAGGCGGCAAAGGGGGCGGGGCAGCCTCTGCAACCGCAGCTGGGGAGCTGCTGGCAGGCTCAGGCGGCGACTGCTGCACGTGCAGGCCATGGCAGGCGATTTCGGTTTGAGTTATGTCCGCCGAAGCCCGGCAAAAACCACTCGCACCTACACTGAAAAAAAAAGAAAGCACGATCAAGGAAATGTACTTAAAAACCCTGGGTTAATATACTTGCTACTGTAGAAAGAAACTTCGTTGTTAAATTATTTAAAATTAAAGAATAATATTTCCCCCATCATTCACTACTTTTCCCACCGTGTAGAATAGCAGGCAAAGGGATTGCAGGGGTGGAAGTGTGGGCTCCTGCTGAAAGGTATCTTCTCCTAATCCCAGCAATAAGTAAGCAGCATGTGATTTGGCCCACAGAGCTGCAGAAACATGGCCAAGGCTAGGGAAATACTTGCACGACACTTTAACTCGGTAACCCACAAGGATAACCCACACGGTGACCTCTCACATACAACGGGCTGCATTTGGAATAAAAAAAATTCTGCCTCTGCTAAATATGATTTTATTGGGAAACTATTTGGATTTATGTTCTCGGCCAGGTATTAAAACCATTTCTAATTAAAATATTTTCCAAATGAAATATGACTAACGAGCGGAAATGGACTCAGGCCTTAGTTTTTGGGGCAATTAAAAATACTAAAGCGTGCACTGCATCCACCTGGGTCCAATCGCAGCCAAAAACTGCAGTCCATGCTGTCCACTTTGGCGAAACAAACACAATCATATTTCATCAAACAAAAGGCCGAAACGGACGGCAATAAAATAAAAAGGGTGAACCAAGGAGAGCCAGAGTCTGAGGCCGGAAAAGATAAAACACTCGCCATTGACCCGGCCAGGCCAGACCAACCCAGTCCAGAAACTGAGGACCATTAGAGCCACGTTATGATCCGAGATCCGAGATCCGCTTCCCTGGACGCACCGCACATTACAATTTGGCAGCCGTCGCACACATCCGCAGTGCAAGGCAATAAACCAAAAAATACGTCAACAAAGAGGCCAAAAGCAAGCGTATTGGGGGTAGTTGTTCCGCCCACCAGGACAACAGGACGACAGGTCCTGGCTCCCCAAACGTGACAGGTAAACGAGGTAATTTTAATTATGGCCAGTCGATGTGTCGTCTTGCCGGGTTCATCAGCATGCCGGAGCAGCTTTTAGCCCCGTTTCCGGCTCGTTATGGATGTGCGCCAATTCGACAGTCCGTGGTGTGTGTTTGCCTCTTAGCCAAATTACATAAATTAGCCGCTAACGTTCGTTTTTTCCGCCTAGTTTTTCGAGAATTTCATGTTTTTTTTCTCTCACTGCCCTCTCCCAATTTTCCGCTCGCCAAATCAAAGCCGGGTTATTTAATGGACTCCAGTGTGCAAGATTTCAAAGGGACGCACTCCAAAACAAACAGTAAGCTGGAGGCAATACGTGATGTTTTTTCTTTATTTTGGCAAGGTGGCGGGAAATGGTCCAATGCTACCTACAGATAGCAGGTTTTCCACCTCTCGGATTCTTTTTGGCCACGGCTACATTACTATTACTGATTTCATTAGGATCCATGGCCAGAGCTTGGCTTGCTGGTTTTCCCCTTTCGCCCGCTGTCTTTTTTCCAGCGGTGCACCACTGCGTATACGTAATGTTGCAGTCGCAATCGTCGTTTGGCCTCATCGTTGTCTGCGGCTGCGGCTGCGACTGCTGTTGTACATTTTTGCTGCAGTTTGGGAATTGGTTGGCCCCACTCCTTAGCCCACCTTAAACCCCAACCCCATCCCCGCCTGGTTGAATGTTTTGTGCATTTTTGCGCATACCTTTGGCATTTTGGCAAAGTCAAAGGTCGCACCACCAGCACCACCAGCCCCACCAGCACCATCGCATCGCTTCCTTGTTGCGTTTCTTTTGCGGTAATAAAATGGAGCCAGCCTGGTCCTGGCAAAATATGGGCCCAGTTCTGCACTCCGTCTCCTGCTCGCACATCGCATCGAAAGAGGTAATTTAATTTATGATGCAGTAAAATTGAAAATCCTCCCGGGCATTTCTGGTTGCGGTATGGGCATGGGCGATAGTATCTTCTGCCTTTTTGGTGACATGCTGCTCACAGGCGACGGTGAGTTGGGGCCAGGTAACCAAGCAGCAGCCACCAGGTGACAGTCGCAGATGCCCCAAACTTGTGTTGGCCCGGCTTAGAGATTTTGCATGAGAACGCATGCGGCTCGGGAACTTGGCTTGATGGCCACCGGGATGTGACTTTTCACGATGAAAATACCTTAAGGAAGCTGGTTTGAACGCAAACTTTTATTTATGACTTATGCAGTGCAAAGGAAACATACTTATTTTCTTATTTAATGGTTTTGAACTTTTTATCAATTTCTTTGGGCTATTGGCATATATTTCTTATATGGCATTAATAAACATAGAAATATAAAGGAGAACTTTTATCTTTAAAGTACTTCATTTACTGGCACTTTTCATCTACTTTTAATTTTTGGGTAGCAGACTTTCGAATGACTTGAGATCATTTTCAGCAGAAACCTATCCAAAGTCAAACGTACACCGCTAGCATAAACTGGGAGAAACTTTTATAGAACAAATATTCCCACAGGTCGAGCTACAAAAAAAGGCTTAAAACTGATAACAAGCTGGCCGCCACAAAGCACTGTATCGCATTTCCTACCATCGAACACGACTCCTCCGTCTGCCGCCTCCGAACTCAGTTTCATTTTCAGTTGGGTGGGGTACGGCTGGGGATTTCTGGTGCATCTTCCGACATGTGGCAGTGCATCCATCTGCGGCTCAGTCGCTCCGCGTGGCTTTGCATATTAAATATGCAGCGGAGGCACGCGCGGAGCTCAGCTCAACCGCGACAAGGCCATAAAGTACCTGGGAAACGCCTGCCGCGACATCGCGACACACGCAGTTGCAGCAGCAACAAAAGTTGCAGGAACAACAGCAGAAGAAAGAGCACGTCGAGTGCCACGACCATCAGATACCCATTATTTTCAGACCTCTTGTAGCTATCAAGTGTCAGCAATGACCGATATGATCTTAGCTACAGAGCGCTATTCCATTCGATATCATAGGCAGTATGTTTTTGCGCTATATGTAGTGATAGTGATAGTAGATAGTGCATACCCTTCCCACTTGCAATTGTAGGATGTTAAAACTGCGCCTATCGCAGACTTCGTGAAAGAATTACGAGCTGGCAACGGTTGCAGGGACTGCAGATGAAACTGAAGCTCGTTGCAGGATACTGAATGTTGGATACTGAATGCTGGATGTTGGATATGGGTTGGGGGTTACTCGTAACTGGGGGCCTGTAGATATGACGTGCATCCAATCATTTTAACGCAAATAAACCACAACAGATGGCGCTGCGTGTGCCTTGTAAGTTGATGCACGAGTGGGCGCACGGGGGCGTGGCCGGAAGTGACAGATGAGCACAGGTTGCGCCTGCCACATGGCAGCTTATCACGGCATCCTGCCCTGCCCTGACCATTTTTTCGCCCGGCACCTCGTAAGATGGTCTGGTTTATGCTGCGGTCACTTGTGGCATCCCCAATCTCTGGCCAAGCGACCCGTGTGCCCGCGTGCCACGCCCCTTTGTTTGCGCCTTGCAATTGGAATTTTTGTCGCATTTACCAAAGTGCAGCGAAGGCGAGCGGCTGCTGCAGATAAATCTCATGAAATAATTACACGTGTTACTGTAAATGCTGTTAAATTGCCACCCCTTTGAGCTCGCCGCTCGCCTGCAACACTCATCGAAAATGGGGGGCAGAAAGGGTCGGTATTTGGAAAATATTCACAAAGCCCATGACAGTAGATTCATTTTTTAATATGAATATATATTTTACTGCTTAGAGTACCTGGGAACAGGTATGCTTAGACATTTAACAAAGATATTGCATTTAATTGCTGAATATATTTGGAACTGATAGCTGTTTCTTAAACTTTGATATTCACAAATGAGTAGATACTCTTATATTTAATCATTTTAAACTAAAGTAAATATATTTTTTATTAGTGCCGAAGCTTTTAGCCTCGCCGGCGGCCAAGTTGAAGCCGTGCCATGTAAATGCATTCATGAGTGAGTGGACTCCGGGTTGCATAAAGGCCGGCAGAGACGAAAGGGATCTGCGAGTGTTTCAATTTGCGCACAGACGGCGAGGGGGCGTGGCATTCGGGAGGCGGCGAGCGGTGGGCGTGGTGGGCAGGCTGTTCAACCGCAGGACTTATGCCCAATTGGGAAAATTATGTTGTGCCATTGCGGCAGGGGTTAAAATAAAAAAAGAGCCAGGAGGAGAGTTAATAACGCGGCAGTTGGGCCGTTTTAAAAATAAATTGAATATCAACTGGACGGCCGCCTCATTAGCGGTCGGCGCTGCCAAAGAGTGTTGCCTACATTTCGGGGCAAGTGTTAATTGCGAACGCGGGCTGCAGCATATTTATGCATATTTATTTTCGCCGTCGACACGCTTCGACCGCAAAATGTGTGCAGCAGTGGCAGGGGCAGGGGCAGGGGCAGGGCAGGGGCAGGAGTCCTGCCAGTACTTCAAATCGCTTTTATATACTTTTCCGACTTTTGGCGCAACGCCGCCGCATTGAAGTAATCACATAAATCACGCAACGCTGCGAGGCTGTAAAAGCGTCGCCAGTTACCAGTTGCCAGTACCCAGCTCCCATTATGAGTCGAAGATAAAACGCCGACATGGATGCCACTGCCACTGGCGATGCATAGAAATAAAAATAAAGACCCAGTGGCAGTGAGTGCTTTATTAAGCATAATGCGGCCATAAAGCCATTCGAGCCAATCGAGCCAGTCGAAAGTCCTGCTGCCTGCTGCCTGCGTCCTGATTTCGGGATGGGCATTACAGATAGCCGGGATTTAGACGCAGAGCTGAGCACTCCGCACTCCAAGGGCGAAGCAAAAAGGATTACGCCAAGGTATGGACAGCTCCTAATGATTGATGGGCCATTGCGGCCAATTCTTGGCGCTGGCTTTGTTTCGCCTCTATTGCATCCGCCGCTGCCTGTGGCGCCTCTCAATAAACCGAAGCCGTAGAAACCGTAAATCATGCTCCGTCCATTGCGTGCCAAGTCATAAATAGCCCGGCGGACCCGCTACTTGCCTGCTCCTCCTCCTCCTCCTTGTGCTCCTCCTCTCACTTCGCGGTGCAACTTCTAAAGCGGCCTGCAGCTTTTTAATTAAGGCACCGAGCGGCAAACAAAAAAAAACGGCCAAAATCAAAATAAAAACGTGGCGTATGTAACAAGTTGGCCAAGGCAGCGATTAGTTGCCCTAACAGTTCCTGGCTCCATTTCACTCATGGGATAAGGATTTAGAGGTGGATGAGCTTGATTAATACTAAGCTAATATTTTTCAATTCCCACTATCACTTTTTAAAATCAATACCAGGTATTCTATTGAAGCTTCAGCTATAGTAAATTATACTGAATATTCTACATCCATAATCGGCTAACTCAGCCTGTTCCATCAAACTCCGCCAATGAGTTGAGCTACCCCTTAGGATGAGCAGCGTTATCTGCAACATAAGCTCGAGGAGATGGGGCTGGAGGAGCAGCAGGATCGGGAACGAGAGCAACTAGAGCCGCAGCGGCGGAAGACAAATGGCCAAGGCGCGAAGTGTTTGACAACAGCAACGGACTGCAGGCCGCTGCCATCCATCAAAGCGGACTCGCGGGGAGCGGATTCTGGACAGCGGACAGCGGATTGCGGAGCGGGCAAATTGAAATGACTGCCATTGCAATTATCGCCTCAGCATCGCTGGGCGTACGGGGTGGAAGCCACCCATCCGAGCTCCTCGGCCGCCAAAGGCCATTTCCCGCTAGATTAGGCCCACTGACAATACATAACCGAATTAGCGCCACGGGGTCGCATTTTTATATGACAATTTTCGGGTATCCCCTGCTCCACCGGACGGCCACTCCATCTGCCCACTTTTTTTTCGCCTGCCAGTCATGCATCATTCCCGACTGCAGCCTGTAATTTCAACACATTTCGCCCCAAAGGAACTATAGCAAACTCCATTCTAGTGGACTCTAGGACTGCATCTTTTCGTCATGCAGTTAGATTTATGAACCTCCGGAATCGCTGTGCCTCCGGCCATTCTCGTCCCGGTCATATTGTAAATCATTTCCAAATTATTTAGTCGCTCTCGTTTCATATATATATTCATATTTTTGGCGCCTTTGCCTTTGCTCGACGCCGTCGAATGTGGCACGTGATTGCGTTATAAATTACAAGCCATTGGGATTCATATAGTCCTCGCAGCCCCATTCCATCGTGGTCTCCTGCTGATAGTTAATGTTCCCCGCCATCCGTTCGGCATTTCGAATTATTTTCGAATCCATTTGATGACCCACTAGTCCACTATCCAATACTCCGGCGAATTCCAATCGAATAGGCTGACAGATGTCGCGTTTGCATGCCTGCCGGCACCCAATATGAATCCAACTACCTGGAAGGACTACAGGCGATCTTCGATATACGAGAAATAACCATTATTAAGGATCAAGAATCTATGGGACATACAATCTCCACAATTTGTGGTTAGTATGATAAAAAACTGATTCCACGGAAACCAAACCTTTTTGAAAAGTAAATTCACGCTAAGGAAGTTCGACTGCCAAAGCCATATGTGTTGCATGTAATTTAATATTCATTATATGCACTATAAACGCTGTGCCACTACGATTGCATGATCTGTCAATCTGCCCAATTGCCAGGACTATCTGCCCCCTTTATTTTCCACCTTCCAGTGTTTTCCTCGTTTGGCTTTTCGGGCGATAAAAACGAAGCGAAAAGTGCCGCTATCTATTAATATCGCTTTTGGCTTTTTCGCTGGCGGCTAGCTGGTAACTGGTAGTTGGTAGTTGGTATTTGGTAACTGCGAAAAGCTGGGAATGAAAAACGCTGAAAACTCCTAACGAACGACACCTGCCCTCGGAAAATGCCACTACTGCACCCCGCGAGAAACTTTCGCCCCATTTGGTGGCGTGTGTCTCGCTTTTCTTCTTGCTGTTTGCATTGGTCGCCCCTTTTCCTTTTGGCGATACACTGCTGCTGATGTTGCACGAATGTTGTAAATCAAAAGTAGGCGAGTCACACGAAGGGTCTTCCTGCCCCCCAAAATCCCTGCCACCGCCGATAGCCGCTGCTTGCCAGCGCCTCTGCTGCTGCGCCTATTTGACTGGCAGGCCGAGCGGATAACGCTGGCAATTATCGCGCTTGTGCCTCACGAACAGCGGAAGCGGCAGAGGCGCCACATCATGTTACCCGGTCCGATTTCCCAGTCCCACAGCCCCAAACTCTTTGTTAGCCTGCATCCTTTGCCTTCTTTTGTACCACTCGTTTTTCTTTGTGCAATCCAATTGGTAGCGCTCACAAAACAAAGCAAAAACGATTGAATATAACAACAACCAGTCCCGGCTACAAGTCCCCCCAAAAATATGGTAACAGAAACAAGAAGAAAAAACGATTCATATACGAGTATAGCCATGCACCTAGACCACCCCATCCGGTCAGTCAGTCAGTCATTGAAGTCATTTATTGCCACCAAAAGTTTTTCGCTGTTTGCCATACCCTCGCAGAGGTTATTATGGCTCAGACTATGAGCAGGACACGAAGGATCTCAATGGGTTAGTTATAGTATACAGGACTGTAAGCCCTATTCTTATTCACTCATTCATTTCATAAGTTATAACCCAAAGGAATTACCTATAGGTCTATCATTATTATCATATACTTAATATACATCTAGAAGTGTATATTTCATAGCTGAATGTGGGCATATAAATGGGATGTTTCTCTTGCAACTAAACCTACTTTGCAGGACTTAATATTGCACGTTTTCATTAAAAAGAAAGCTCGATACTAAAGGGCATTCCATGCTTCGGTTAGTCAATCGAGCCTCACTGTTGTACTTATTTTTACTTCTGGCTCTTTGGAGCTGGAGCGGATCTGGACGACTCCTTCCCGGGAAGGACCGTTCCGTTTCAGTACGTTCCGTGTGCAGGATATGTTTACAATTTGCGGACACGACGACCGTCATTTGATTGCTCCCCTCGTGCTTGTCGAATTCTCGGTTAATTCGCCAGGTGGCTTCAGACTGCGCATTGCCAACGCCGGCGGGGGGGAAAGATTGGGGGGCTTTGGGGCGGAAAAATGGGAGGGCCATGATAAGCGTTCCTCGTTTGTTTGCTCGGAAGCCTCACGGAAGATGACGTGCCCGGGATGGCCCATAAATGAGACTGGCCAAAGCAAACAGACCGGATACACAGGATACATACAATCAAATAAGGCAATCCTTAACCGGAAACGGGCAGGACGACTCTATGTCTTCCTTAATCTGACCAAACACTCCGCTAATCGTAAGGTTAATACATACCTGTGGATAATCTTTAAACGTTTTCAGTATGTAAGTCAGTGAAATACAGCAAAAAGCATATCTCAGGAGTTAAAAAGTAGATTGAAGCTTTTTGACTATATATAGTATTTATTTATTTATGGTGAGGAGTCATGTCTAATTTGATTCCAAAGTTTTCCATTTCGCTTTGGTCAAATTGCGATAATGCAATCCCCATACAGTCAGAAAAATGTTCCCAAATGCAATGATTCTGAAAAACGAGGATCTAAATAATGTTTAAACATTTTATTCGCTTTAGCAAATTTTTCAAATTCAAATAAAAAGTAATGGCGCCAAAGATAGAATTTATCTGTTGACGAAGGCTACAGAACGATCTACCTAAGCTATGGGATTCGTTTCAATGTGTAACACATTCGCCGTAGAACTCCACTAGTTTTGTTTTCTCACTAAATTAACATGCAGCCACGCGATCTTATGCGTATTTTTATATTATTCTGCTTGAAGTTTGCATTTAACTTTTTGATTCTCTACCGCCAAAAACAGAACGCCGTTCAAGCGGACCAAAAACGGCTTGGAACCCTTGATAGCGACAAAAGCTGGAGGGTATAAAACTCGCACAGCTGAGTTTTATTTTGCACGCGACATTGAATTTGACGATATGGAAAGATGCATTATTTGCGTGGATAACTTGAGAAAATACAAGTGCAGCAAATGCTCGGCACCCTAGTAAGTAGCTATTCCAACAGTTCACTAAGGAGATAATAAATGTGGCAAAATGTAGCTGCTCTGTGGCTTGTTATAAGGCACACAGTGAATCGCCCCAATGCGCGACAAGGGAGTACGAGGTTAAAAAGACTGAAGTTGGCTACCAGGAGGAACCTACGCTTCATGTGCCCTTCCCCACCGACGACACAGTTCCCGCGGAGAAGCTCCAGCAACTAGGTAGGTGCTTAAATTCGCAATTATACACAGTTCTCACAGTATGATGGTTTCCGTACAGAAAACTGCCAGGAACTGCGTAATTTGCTCCACAATCCCCACCTGCGTTCTCTGCTCCAGCAGATTGATGTGGCCATCAATGCCCAGTCGGCTATGATGGCCGCCATGCAGGAGCCACTCTTCGTGGAGTTCGCTAATGCCTGTCTTCAAGTCGTCGAACCGATGACGGATGCGGAGCGCACTGAATTTGAGTTGTACTCCTGAATTGAGTTGTACTCCTGAATTGAGTTGACACACAAACGTAATTCAGTCTCAATAAAACTAAGCCTATATTTTGTAACTAATAGTACTGTCAATCCTTTCCAGCTTCTTGGGGGGCTTGCATTGAAGAACACCTGGAAACTCCTCATTGATGTCCGCGGGCAAGGATGAATCATCTCCATACCCAATTTACAAACTAATTATTTGGCTCGGCCATTTAAAGTTATATATCTCAGGAGCTAGCATATCAAATTGGACGTCAGTCTACAGCTTTGTTCTTTGGCAATCATACTCAATCAAAGTAAATTGAAACTGTATCGGAGTTAAAAGTGATTTTTGGATGCTCCATGTGCAGATTGAAAAGACTATGTTCCCCTTGCACTTTCCAGGTCATGGGGATGGCATCCTGTAAAGAAAAATATTAGAAACGAAAGCTAATATTAGTTGTGAAATACTTAAACCTTATTAGAGCTGAGATACGTGTTTAGTTCCACATAAATATTAAGTGCTGTAGTACGGTTTTCCCCCAGTTTCATTGCATCGAATGTGAACTCCTTGAATCCGAAGGTGCAGCGGTATAAGCCCAGGACCTCGTGTTTGTTTAGGTTTTCTATTAAGGTATGAAACTTACTTTCGTCCACACAAACCGAATATTGTATATACAATTCATTGACATTAATGTGAAGATGCTGATACGCATGCATACCGAAATTAGCCACCTTTAGGGTCTTAATAGCCACATTTAAACCATAAGTTTCAAGAAAGATGGATATATTTTGGTTTATCTCGATCATATTTATAGTGTTTCTCTTTGCAGCTATAAGCATCTCTCTCAGAAATCCGTTACTAACGTGACCACAAAGAAATAGCTTCTTTAAGTGAGTTAAACGTTCCAGTTTCGATAGGAACCACACCGTCATTTCCTCGTGGTAGCACTGCAGCTGCTCTAGGTTTCTAATCCCATTCCAGGGCAGTTCTGTATTCGAGATCTGGTCAGTATCAAAGATTCCCAGCTTCAGGGATTTTATTTTTCGGGTTTTCAGGATCTGTATCAAGTTGGCGACTTTGAATTTGCTACAATAGGATACCGTGAGGTTCTCGAGGAACTCCAATTCTTCAAAGTGTATGCCAGTAAACTTTCCATGGGGGCTAAAAGTTGTCAGATTTGGAAAAGTCATCAACATTCGTGGGACGTCCGCATCGTTTAAGGTAAACGAATGCGTTGAAAATCGAAAATCTTTAAGATTTGGAAATCTATAGCTGGTAAGAATTTCGAAGTTAGATCTTTCATTCATTTTAAACCGCAGGGTACTGAGGGTTTGCTGAGTACTTTCCAGGAAGTATCGCAAATCCTTGTCGCTCAGCTGCATTTCAATCAAGGATATATGTGCAGATTTGTTATAAGCACGCCACACGTACGGTATTAAGTTTTTAAACCGGAAATGAAAGTGCTTCAGTTTTAGTTGATTCTTCAAGTCGAGATAACTTAGAATTATCATTAGAACATCATCGGGCAGGCATAGTAAGCCAGAGTTGGTATTCTGCAAGGGGCAAAAGAAATTGGAAAACTTTTATACTTGTATTTCTGCTACATTGTTGCATTGCAGTACCATAAGATCGCTGTCTATCATTGTCGGTCTATATTCTAATATTGCTAATATTGTGTCAAAATAAACTAATCCAACTACTTTTAACAAAAAGTTTTTAAAAAAATTTAAAATGATATATTTGAGTATTTTTGGTAACAGCAAACTGTCAGCTGCGCTGTTGGTTAGTCACCGCGTGCTGTAAGCGGATAACAGTGTGCTGTTAGGCGCACGAATCCCTGGCCAGCAAATACAATAATCCACGGAGTTTTCCATCTGAACGCAAAATAATACACACCAAAAGCAAAATGCTGAAGTACGATAAAATGGAGAAGATCGGGGAGGGCACCTACGGCACGGTGTTCAAGGGCCGCAACCGCGACACCATGGAAATAGTGGCCCTGAAACGGGTGCGACTGGACGAGGACGACGAGGGTGTGCCGAGTTCTGCCCTCCGGGAGATCTGCCTGCTGAAGGTGAGTCGGACGAGCAAGAAGTGATTCCAGCTTAGAAACTAAATCGGCACATTGCCATCATTGCAGGAGCTGAAGCACAAAAACATTGTCCGCCTCATAGACGTCCTGCACTCGGACAAGAAACTCACCCTGGTCTTCGAGCACTGCGACCAGGACCTCAAGAAGTACTTTGACAGCCTTAACGGGGAGATCGACATGGCCGTCTGCAGGAGCTTTATGCTCCAACTGCTCCGCGGACTGGCCTTCTGCCACAGGTATACCTATATACCTATCCAGTGTATCAGCACTGGATTAGGTCTTATCTTTTGTCGGTTATAGTTAGAATATAGTGTTATTTGGAGTAACTTCATCTGTGGCACATTTCCGAATGATATCCATTTTATAGCACTGAGACTTAACTTACGCTACATTATCCCATTTTAGCCATAATGTCCTGCATCGCGATCTGAAACCACAGAACCTGCTGATCAACAAAAACGGCGAGCTAAAGCTGGCTGACTTTGGTCTGGCTAGAGCCTTTGGCATTCCCGTGAAGTGCTACTCCGCAGAAGTGGTGACCCTGTGGTACCGACCACCCGATGTACTGTTTGGAGCCAAGCTTTATACGACCAGCATAGACATGTGGTCGGCTGGATGCATTTTGGCCGAACTGGCGGACGCTGGACGACCGCTGTTTCCCGGCTCTGACGTGCTCGACCAGCTGATGAAGATCTTCCGTGTGCTGGGCACCCCCAACGAGGACTCCTGGCCAGGAGTTTCGCATCTCTCCGACTACGTGGCGCTTCCATGTAGGGGTTCTAGACGCATTTTATTGTTTCATATCAATATTGAAAACCCGTTTACATTTTAGCTTTTCCGGCCATCACCTCGTGGAGTCAACTGGTCCCTAGGCTAAACTCCAAGGGACGCGACCTGCTGCAAAAGCTGCTCATCTGCCGGCCAAATCAGCGAATTAGCGCGGAGGCCGCGATGCAGCATCCTTACTTTACGGACAGCAGCTCTTCGGGACACTGAGGTCGGAAGGTTCTTTCCAAGACACTGTTTTCACGACCTTTGATTAGACTTAAGCCGAAACGCGAGACTTTGTCCAGCAAAGATCTTTTAATTATATATGTATGTCCTTGCAGTATAATTCGATTATAGTCTAAGATAAAATATTCTTTATAATTTCATTAGTTTGATTTACCAAAGCAAAAGCATAAGGTTTGATTTATGACAATCCCTACCAATGTGACACTTAATATAGCCATTTTAGCTGCCAAATTAACATTTATCTATAAAACACTTATTGATTCTGTAAAATCGTTTTATTTTTTAAAATTGTGTTATTGAATGTATCGTTAAGATCAGAAAAATGTTTCAATTCCTAGACGATATCTACTGTTTGTGTGAATGTGAAAAAAATATTTGAAATCCTAGTTTCTGTTTTCAAAAACTAAAAGCTAGGCAATACTTCTGGTTTCCAAATTTAATGAGTGGAGCCTGAGTATCGACGATTTTCTTATTAAATTTATTGTGGATTCCTAAGAATTTCGATATTTCTGAATGATATGAGTCATTAAGTAAATTAGAATCAAAAAATTGAGATGTAACCTAGATTTTTAAACCAATAAAGACACTTACCGCAGCACTCCGTCGTCGCAGCATGATGAATATTTTGAAGTGGTCTCCTCAATCACCGGCACTCAATAGGGGTTAAAGTCGTTCTGCGCACTCGCGAGTTAGAAATTGAGAACTTTACAGATTGAGAGATTTTTTTATTGTGCTACGAATTGCTAACTGAACCGGTCGGATTTCTGAATCTTAAGCACCGAGTACCTCGGAAATTCTTTTATACATATTATTAGACGGATAAACAAGGCTACCTGTGGATCGGATAATTCGCTATATAGTTAATAATCGGAAAACAGTGTTAACACGCAGATAAAACCAAGGCTTTTATCAGCAGCACCGCATTTTCTGAAATAAATAACAAAAAAGTGCTGCAAAAATGACTTGGGGATTTGTAACCTGCGGCCCCAACGAGGCTTTAGTTGTCTCTGGTAAATCACACGATCCTTATATGCTCAAAATAATGTCAAATCGATTAAATAAATAAGTCGGTGAATAAAAATGAAATTGTCACGCACACACACACACATATACACCCCACCCCGAGTGACGTCACTATCGATTTTTGTGTACCGCAAATGTTGTTGGGATAACAGGAGAAGAAGCTGAATATGCGGCAGTCCGAAGCCATGCGTGCGCATTCGAACGGCGTTGCGGTGCTGTTATCCAAATGCTGCAATGTTTTGTAAACAAAGTGTTTTTTGTTTGTTTTCTGCGCAGGGTGCTGCTACATGAAGCCGCTTTTGGTGCCGGGAGGACGAGCATTCGTTTGGCCAGTGGGCCAGCAGGTTCAGCGGTGAGTTTTAACCGGTTTAGATCAGGGGTTGCAACGAAGTGACACAGGTTAGGAAGGCGTTATTATTTAAATCTATTAAAGAGATAAGCTCTTAAATTATGATACAATATTTTAGGTTATCAGATAAATATCAGTTAATATTTGTGGCTTCGTATCTGAATCCCTAGTCTTAAGATAACAAGCCCTCAGATGTTAAATGTCCGCCAATCTTTCCCAGAATTTCGTTGAACACGATGACCCTGCAGGTAGAGAGTCCGTGCGTGTACACCAGCCAAGGAGTACCCATCTCGGTGACGGGCATTGCACAGGTGAAGGTCCAGGGTCAGAACGAGGACATGCTGCTGACCGCCTGTGAGCAGTTCTTGGGCAAGTCAGAGGCAGAGATCAACCACATCGCCTTGGTCACCCTGGAGGGGCATCAGCGTGCCATCATGGGTTCGATGACTGTGGAGGAGATCTACAAGGACCGCAAGAAGTTCAGCAAGCAGGTGTTTGAGGTGGCCTCCAGCGATTTGGCCAACATGGGAATAACCGTGGTTTCCTACACCATCAAGGATTTGCGTGATGAGGAGGTGCGTAGTTCCAAACGATTACTTTTAACCACAATCCCCGCCCAACTAACCCAATCATCAGCAGTGATGGGAATGAGTTCTGTATCTTACTATTTGCTAGTCTTGCAACAAAGAGATATATATATTTATACTTGAACAAAATTTATTTACCAATTCTGCAGCGATTTATATATATTCAAACTTATTTTCTATTTTAGATTTTCTTTATTTTATTCAATTTTCCCATCACTGTGTACCAGCTTAGAGCCCGCCTTTTTTCAAATAACCTCTTGTATATATGTGAATATATATATTTCTTGCATGTCCACATGGATCCTCTGTAGGGCGACTCAAAGGTACGTATGTCCGACCAACCGCCTGTGTGTGGAATCGTTGGGACACGTCCATCAAATTCTGCTTCTTTTCTGACTATCGGTATACTGACTCAACGCGCTCAATTTCCTTTTTCAGGGCTACCTGAGGTCACTGGGTATGGCCCGCACGGCGGAGGTGAAGCGCGATGCCCGCATTGGCGAGGCTGAGGCTCGAGCGGAGGCCCACATTAAGGAGGCCATTGCCGAGGAGCAACGCATGGCCGCGCGGTTCCTCAACGATACCGATATTGCCAAGGCCCAGCGCGACTTTGAGCTGAAGAAGGCAGCATACGATGTGGAAGTGCAGACCAAAAAGGCCGAGGCCGAGATGGCCTACGAGCTGCAGGCGGCCAAGACCAAGCAGCGCATTAAGGAGGAGCAGATGCAGGTGAAGGTGATCGAGCGCACGCAAGAGATTGCCGTCCAGGAGCAGGAGATCATGCGCCGCGAGCGAGAGCTGGAGGCCACCATTCGCCGACCGGCCGAGGCAGAGAAGTTCCGCATGGAGAAATTGGCCGAGGCCAACAAGCAGCGTGTGGTCATGGAAGCCGAGGCGGAGGCTGAATCGGTTAGATACCATCTAAATATTTGCGTACAGACTATGATTAACTGAAGCATTTACATATTCTTGGCAACAGATCAGGATCCGTGGTGAGGCTGAGGCCTTTGCCATTGCGGCCAAAGCTAAAGCAGAGGCCGAGCAGATGGCCATGAAGGCAGAGGCCTATCGCGAGTACCGCGAGGCTGCCATGGTGGAGATGCTCCTGGACACACTGCCAAAGGTAAGTCGATGGTTAGAATAAATGAATCCATAATTTATTCAATGTTGAATCTTATTCGCAGGTTGCCGCTGAGGTGGCTGCTCCACTGTCGCAGGCTAAGAAGATCACGATGGTGTCCAGCGGAACTGGCGATATCGGTGCTGCCAAGCTGACCGGCGAGGTTCTGTCGATCGTCAACAAAGTGCCAGAGCTGGTCAAGAACATAACCGGCGTGGACATTGCTCGGGTACGTTCCAATTCTGAATTTATCTAACTTCGGAGCTAGTCGAGGTGAATGAATGACGACCCAATCGAAAACAAAACAAATGGCAATCAAAAGACTTTGTAGACAGGAGGACGCTGCTTTCGTTTGCTACCTTCTTTTGATTTGAGCCTTGTTTTGCGATATAAATTCCCTGGTTTCGATTCACTTTACGTTTCCTTTCTCTTCATTTCAGTCTGTGCATGCTGGCTAAAAAAGTACCCAAAAGAAAACCAAAAACACACAAAATTATGTACTCTTCAAAACGAAAATAAGAAAAAAAGAAATAACGCTATATTGAACGATCGAATACTTCTAAACTGAAATCGAACGCATTTAAATTTCTTTATAATTAATATATAATTGAATCTTTGTGCTAACCCGACAAATTTTGCAACATGTTTTACACACACACTCAGAGAGAGGAGCAAAAATATTTTGTATTACATGTATAATGTATTTATATAAGTGTATTGCACAAAGCGTGGAATAAATATTCTTCCTTGAATCAACAAATGGAGTTTATTTTATAGGGCGGCAAATATAAAGGAAGTTGCAAATTTTAAAATACCAAAGGTTTTGGCGGTTATTCCAAATTGCCACACTTTTCAATGGCGCACATGCGCTGCTACCTTTTGATATAAATACGTTGGGCACCCAGCGTTGCCATGCCTTTTAATTAATCAACAACCGATATGTCTTAAGTAACGTGGGTTAATTTGTTTAATTAAGAAATTTAAATCCTATTTTAGTATTTATATATTAATCAGCCAATAGATGAAGCCTTCAGAGAAGTTGGCTTCTCTCAAATAATTTCAGCTTTAGTGAAAGTCAAGAATAGGAATATATCTAAGAAGTTGAATACATCGATAGTTTCAATAGGTTGGTGTTGTGCCATCACTAATAACAGCTCTGTCCAGCTGTGCGGATAAAAAATCATAATCAGAATATCAGTATTATAACGCACATTACTCCCGAGAGTATAATCTGAAAAAATACCCACTTGAGTTAAGACAATTCTTAGTAAATAAAAAACAAAAACGACTGTTTCCGCTCAACAAACACACAAAGAAAACATTTGCGGCAGTGGGAAGGAAAAAAGTTCCGTCTTCAAAAGAGGAATCAAGTGGTAAAAACTGCATAAATTAGCCAAGCATAACCGCAGAACTGTTGATAATATCTCAATTAATTGATGACCAGTAGACTTGTTGACTTTTTCAGACTCCATATCGCTGCCTGTGTTTATTGATTTTGTTTTTGTCCCGTTATCAACAACATGCCGCCCACTCCGCCCCTCCCCCGCTTATTATATATATTCTTATTTACCCAACAAACAATTGGTTTCCCAAGCCACATATCTTATCAGTCAGTCCCCCCGAAATCTTGCTAATTTGTTTATACTTAACTGATCACAGCGATCGGCGATAATCCCTAATTGGATGGAGATATCGGCTGAAGCAGATGTTAATTGACGGATGGCTTTGTTAATCGAATTGCTGCTACCTAACAAAAGCGATTCGATTCAAACGTGTTAAATAGTAATTTGCGCCTTGAATAATGCCGCACCCACTCGTCAACAAAAAAAATCAATAAATGCAGTTCCTTACCAACTTTATGCACTCACACACTCCCTCCAATTTTTCCATTCTAGCTGAAATGACTACCTAAAGTCCAAGGTTTATCTGTCTAAAATCCACGGACCGCGAACCTTTTATCACTTTTGAAAGCAGAAGCTGAAGACACCGCAACAATGAAACTAAAACGCTGGCGGCACAAGCGTAAATAGTTATTTGCCAACAGATAACCGAAGGAGCAAGACATCCTCCAAGTGGCGGGAAAAGAAGCTAAGTTCGTTTGGAAAACAATCGAAAAACGAATAATCATGCTAGGTCGCACACAACGACTTCTGTTGGGCATATCAATACTGGTACTAGTCGATGTGGTTTGGGTCTCCTCCAGTGAGCTGACAAAGGTGAGAACTGTGTACTAAAAACCTTTGGAAATTGGTTTTGACTTTGATTTACTTTACTAGTTCCTGTACAATGAGGCCAACTTTGACAAGCCCTTTTTCTGCACATACTTCAAAACCTCCATGTTCAGCATTTACCTGCTAGTCATCGGTATCCTGGCTCCTTGGAAAGAGTCATGCGAGCGACAGAATGGAAACTATGCTGTAAGATATTAAATAAACCATATATTAACCCTACTAAATGATTCTACTTCCCTTAGATGATGGAGCAGAATGCAGACGACGAGAATTATTACTCCAATCAGGCTGTTTTGGTAGGCAATCATAGATTTTATTATGTACAAAAAGAAGTAACCTATGTTTATACCTACTAGGGAGACCCAACCTATGTGCCCATCAGATCGCCCCACTTAGGAGCCGCAGCCCAAGCCAATGGCACCTCTAACTCAATATCGGGCACCGAAAGCGATGATTCCAGTGTGAGGAGTGTGCGCTTCAGCAAGATGGCCGAGGTCAGAGAGATGTCTGCCCACGAAGCCACCGATGCCTTGATGGCCAGGCTTTCGTATGCCGCCAGCTTGAGAATTAGGCGCCAAAAGACCCACCACAAAACGGCAAAGACGGCGCTACTCTTTTGTCTGCTCTGGTTTGCGGCCAATTACTTCTTTCAGCTGGCCCTGGAAATGGACGAGGCGGCCATGATAACACTGGTTAGCTCAACATCGTCATTCTTCATTATCTGCCTGGCAGCCGTGTTTCCCTCGGCAACAGGTGACAAGCTGACCATCACCAAGGTGATTGCGGTGGCCATGAACATTGGCGGTGTGGTGGCCATCACCATGAACGACCTACACGATACCAAGATGACCAGAGGCGTCCTTTTGGCCCTATTCAGCGCTTTCTTCTATGCCGCCTATCTGGTTTTCGTGAAGCGAAAAAGCGATACGGAGGAGAAGGTCGATATACCATTGTTTTTCGGTGAGTAAAATTGCTATATTTTGAGTTTGATTGTTGCTTATCTTATGGCTCTCATTCAGGTTTTGTCGGTCTATGGAATATGTTGCTTTTATGGCCAATATTCTTTATTCTCCACTTCACCAAAATAGAAACCTTTGAGCTGCCCAGTCAAGGGCAGTTTGCCCTTCTGTTTCTGAATGGCTTAGTTGGCACTGTGCTGTCGGAGGCCCTTTGGCTGTGGGGCTGCTTTTTGACATCCTCACTGATTGGCACGCTGGCCATGTCGCTACAGATTCCGCTGGCCATCCTGTTCGATGTCCTGCTCAAGAACGAACCGTATTCGCCGATGTTCTACATGGGCTCGATACCCATCTTTGTGGCCCTGGTGTTCGTTTCGCTATTGATGCGAAACGACGATTGCGATCCCCTGATGAAGCTCTTTAGGATTGTGTATAGAAAAGTCTGCCGGTGCCATAAGCCAAGCATTGTTAGGTGAGTCTGGTGTTCTGGCAATATGAACTGTCTTTTAACAACATAATTTCTCGCCTAGGGTCAACGATGACGAACAACAGGAGTCGCTGATAAGCAACAGCGATTAAACAATAGCAATAATCACGAACGGAGGCTTTTTGTAAAAATTGGGCTTCTACAAACTTTGAATGTTGCTCATTGCAATGCAATCTAAAACTTGGCTGT
This sequence comes from Drosophila sechellia, assembly GCF_004382195.2. Lineage (NCBI taxonomy): Eukaryota > Metazoa > Arthropoda > Insecta > Diptera > Drosophilidae > Drosophila > Drosophila sechellia. The sequence goes on along the minus strand of NC_045950.1, from coordinate 11,634,366 downwards.
TCACGAGTTCGTTTCGAATCGTTCTTAAATCTTATTGGGACAAGTCCTGCACAATTTCCCCTCGGCCCTGATTTGTGTTTCTCATTTGTGCATTTTTCGTTGGATATTATTGTGTTGCGAACTTACGTACAACTATTTATTATAATCTTACAAGTGTATTTATTCTCTGTAAATAGCTTTAGATTCCACGAATACCGTTTATCTATGTGATAGTCTACAACGTTTTGCTGAACTCAACCTATAATTTATTTCCTCGGTATTCACACTGCGCTTAGCTGTATAATTGTTGACTTCTCAATACAAGATGAAAATAAGAAAACATATACACATATTGATAACTAATTACAATAAATAAAACTTGTCTACCGTAAGCTTTAAAATCTGCTGAATAGGAGGTTAATAGCCATTCGGTGGCAGCGATATATCATAGGTAAATCAGTTTAGATTATCTGAAATCATTACCTTTTCATTTTTAATTAATGCCGATTACAAGATTTTTTAGTTTATGATTCATAGAACTTATTTATTTTTTTTTATTTTACCATTAAGAACAGATTTTTATTTTTATGATTCATAGAACTTATTTTTTTTATAATGTACCATTTTCCCCCAAAGGTAAAAGTCATTATTTTCAATTAAATAATTCACTTTAATTTTCATCCTATGTCCTAAAAATATGTATTTACAATATGCGACTCCTAATGTCTAGAACTTAAATAGGTATGTACTCAATAAGATCACACAAGTTCATTTCTGTACTGAAAGCGCACACAAAGTGGCATCTGTGTGGCCCAGAGTGGCACGGCGAATGCTTCAGTTCCATTTATCCATGCCTCCGACGGATCACACCGCTGTCGTTGGCAAAGGAGCAGGAGGACCAGATCCGGAGCTGGATGGAATCTGTGCCGCGCGGGAGGTGGATGGCTCCATCGGTTCCATTGCGATGACAGTGGGCTCTCCGGCTGACGAGGAATTTGGATCAGTCTCCGAATACGGTGGCGCCGGCAGCGCCGCGATTCCAATGGGACTGGGTTCGCCGAGGGGTGATTGGGGAACAGGCATTCCAGCCGCCGCTGCTGTGGGAGTTGTCAGGTTGCACATGCGCATCACCTCGTCGTAGCTGGGCAGATCCTTCTCATCCTTTTCCAGTTGATCGCGAATGCGGTTGGCCTCCACGCTGCCAGGCTCTATAAAGAATATGTCGCCATAACGGTTCGATGAAGGATCCTCCTGGGCGTTGAATACATTTCGTTCTGCAAATAGTTCAAGAAAAATAAGTGAGTAAGAGTCTTTAAATATATAACGCATAAGACGAACGATAAGAATTTAATTAAAGATTACTTGATTAGATGATGTCATTTAAAGGAGAGTAGTTTTATACGTCATACAATTTAATCTAAACTGTAGTTTAAGAATGTATACAGTTCAATTAATATTGGAAACACTGCTCTAAACACGACCTGATAAGCACATTTAAAATGAGTTTCTAAAAGGCTGTTGATTAGCACTTCAAATTTCACACAGACAAAAACACTTTTGAGGACAATTTTTCTTCCAGTGTGACCCAAATGGGCTATGTTCCATACCAGCTTCTATCTGGCGGCGATTTTGAACCATTGAGTCGTGCATTCGCTTGGTCAGCTAACAAATAGATAAATCAGTTATTGGCTCCTTTGCTTCAACGCCATTAAAATCAGCTCAGCTTGCAGGGTTAACTACATACCCATATCAGGGCCAACGCGAAAATGGAAAACACAGAGCCCAGAATAGCTGTCAGCGCCATTCCGCGATTCTCGAAGACTGGCCAAAAAGTAATCGCCCGAACCTAACCGATTAGATTTGCTTCCTGCCTACTTTCGGATTGGCACACGTTACCAATTTCAATGCCGTATCGCTGACGATGGTGCTCTGGAATCATCTGCTGACGTCCACATCGCGGCTGGCAGATCTTGGCCAGAGTTCGGCTCTCAACGCGGATGTAGTAGCAGGCCAGTGGTAGCACGCAGAAAAAGAAGAACACCAGGGCCAAATAGATGGCTATGTGCAGGCCGAATCCGCTGCCCCAATCCAATGTCGGCTCCGATCCGTGCATCGTGAGACTTAGAACGACGCGGAGCAGGAATCAATGCTGAACTACAGCCACCAACTGCGTTTTGTAGACCCTAGTATTACCCATAGTTCGCCGTTCAGCACGCAATTGATTACTCGCCCAAGATTAGATTGTCCGCCATGTTTGGTTGGCAATACCCCATAAATGTTACTCCATATATCAGATATACCATATATACGGTCCGGCGTTTTGCACACACAAACCAAAGCCAGTGTAACTTACGAGGCCCTAATCGAGGGTTTCGATTTCTATAGCAGCAGCACTTCAAGATCCAAACAACAGCGAGCTTTGGGGGAATAAGAACAGAACTTGGTTACCAATCACCAACAGTGGGATATGCTGGATCTGAGGATCACCTGTAGGGCTGCATAGGCCACGATGCCGATCAGCAGGAGTGTAAAGAAAGTGGCTAGGAGTTCCATTTTGCAACGAGCTCTCCAGAAGACTGACCCCCAAAAAACAGATTTGCAATATTTGCAAGACGTTCGAAATCAGCTTATCACGAAAGTCCACAAAACAAAAACTCCAGGCTTTATGGATTTATGGTAGCACTTGATCATCAAACCCACCTACACAGACTCACTGTTTGTCACAGCATATCAGTTACTCAATACATATATCAAACCGTCAATACATCAAGCCATCAGAGGCAGTTCAAGCCATCAATACATACCAGTACGCTGGCGTTGACGTTGTCGTCGACGTCGACGTCTTACCGGATCTTGAAATCCCCGAGGATTGGTTCCACAGCACTTGTTCAGAATAATCCATAGTATAAACTTTTGGGGGAATATCAAAGAAGTGATGAGTGAAGGACTAAGGAAGCAAACTTATATCCCTCGCTTAAAGTTAGGGTATCAAAGTTTTCGATATGCAAAAGCAATACAAAAGACTCAGTTTTGAAGATTTGTCAGGAGTATATGGTTAATAACTACATTAACCAACAAAAGTTAGAGTTTAGGCGAGGGACAGAGTCAACAATGTGGTACCTGAAGAGCGAAATAGACCATGGGCATGATCAGGAAGAAGATACAGAACAGCCCCACATAGAAAATAAAAAAATCCATTGTGTCAATCTCCGCCAGAAAAAAACACACAATCGAATCACTTGAATGGCGAGTTAAAACTGAGAACTCTGCAGAGCGAAATTAGAGCTAATCTTATCTGGGCCAAGGAACCCATCTGATTGGCCAAGTATCTATATATATTATATATACCCTCCGATAGCCACCGAAAATAAGTCAAATTTGGCTTGTTTTGAATGAAGCGTACCATGTCTGCGTCTGCGACTCCTGGAATCCCTGGCCTCGAAGCACACCCAAATGCAGAATCTCAGGCAGCAGAAGGTGACCGCACAGGAAATGAAGGCCAGGAAGAAGAACACCAAGTAGGGCGGTATATTCGACATTTTGTGATCCGAGAATTCGGTATATCCACGTGGATACGCGAGCACCGGCGAAGTTATTCGCTCCATGAAAAGGCCTTAGGCCAACTGTCATAACATGGCGCGTCGCTGGCTTTTGGCCAAGACAAGAGCGCGGATCGCGGGAGCGGCGGACAGGTGTGTCAAGGGCCATGTGATAAGCGCTCGGCGCACAGAGTCCGATAAGATACGCTGCGCCACTATCGCTGTCTCACTCGGGCGTTCTATTACCTGTGTGCCAGCTGTAAAAGTATCTGTATCTGACAGATATGCGCATAATTGCGCTTTGGATAATGTCAGCCGGGCACGTGACTTGCGAAAGTAGCGAAACTAATTAAGGAAGCAAATGTCACATAAATCAAATGTTCTAGATTATACTTCTATAAGCACTTGAAAAATATATGGATCGTTCGGAAAACTTATTTAATAAACAATTGTAATTTTCTTGCAGTGCAAGAACTAGTGTGATTATCAGATTTTCTGTTATTTAATAGATTAGGGTAGATAAGATTTAATTAAAATTATTATCTGTAGAAGGTATACTTAAAGAAAAACTTTTTAAAATATCTAACAAGTATCTAATAAAAAGAAAGAAAAAAAGCTAGTTTTTTTATGATATTTTTTAAAACCCGAACAGATTAGTCTGCGAATGGAAAATTAGTATTGAAATATATTTAGAATTTTCTCTCTTTAAATTCGCTCAAAGCCATGTTCAAAAAATTAGTTGACACTTCGAAATCTTCCTTATTAAGTAATTTATTACAGTCGTTGCATAATAACCAATGCTCCTTTCTCATGTCTTACAACGCATTATTGTAAATAAGAATTATAAGGCATTGACTTTAGCCAAGCGTAAAGCAGCGAACATGGTTGAATGTGTAATTAATTCATCGCTATTCATTTGTAGCCAGACAAAGGAACATAATTTAAAGGGCGGAAGAACATTTTCGCCACCAAAGTGAATGCCACAAATCACTGCGGACCACCTGAGCTGCTCACCTGGCGTCCAACTAAGACGACTACTCAATCCCGGCGACGAGGGACACGAGGAAACGAATCTGCTCAAGGGCGGGCTAACTGGCAATCTCCTTCGGCGCTTCTGGGCTACACATCTCTGCAATTATCTGGCGGATTCACTTCCATTTGCATTGATAGCCACTGTTTGGGCCAAGAACTCACACTGATGGAAAAGTATAAAATCAACAGGAAGAAAAGCAGCAGGACACCGAACTCGCACCAACGGAACCGATCGCCCATTTTGCGGAATGGATACACGAGTATCTATATGGCCGAGCTGCGACCGTACAACTGAATAAATTAACGCTACTGTCGAACATTGGTAATCTAACAGAACAACCGAACCCATCGATAAGGGAGGCACCATAGATAACCTTATCGGGAAACGCTTGTGACTCATGGCTGCTCACCTGTGCTGAGGGTTACTCCTGACTGATCGATTCTATAGCTGTGCAGCACCCTTCCGGGCTGTCGGTTTGCTGGATTCTCCCCAGGACCAGGACCTCGTCCTGGACCACGACCACTTGAGCTAGTTGGACTACGAGTTTTCTGTGTGGCGCACAGACAACAGGCCTACAAGGTCAATAGCGGATCGTTGGCATGAGACAGAGGTTCAAGTTTTGTGATAAATCACTTGGAAACTTACTCGAATCAGTATGGATACAATTGAGATTACGAGGAACCAGCCAATCATCATAAAAGCGTAATAGGGCATTATCAAACTGAGAACTTAAGACCGGAAGTCCAGAATAGACAACAGCACCGATTTACCACCGTTCGTCGCGCACAAGATACCTTGCTGAAATGGCAAAGGCAGTGCCACTCATTGCTAAACAGCCTAATCACCAAACAAAACCAAATCGCTCACAACCCTTATCAATCGGCATACAATTTTGCGATTAAAACTAGGCATACACGCGCACAGCCAACACAATCGGTGGTCTCAATCGTGCTGAACCGGGACTTACGCACCTGGGGATACGCCCCCTGCCGAAATGCTCTCGGTATCGTAATCCCCGGAATTGATGTTCCTTCTGCTCTTGTAGCACAACTATTGGGGGTAAAGACGGTGATTAAAGTTATAAAACACACCCTTCAAAATCAGGAATATAACTCTATTACAGCATATTTTGATCTTGAACTGCACTTCGAAAAAGTAGAAGTAGAAAATCTTCATTATAAGAATATTTAAGCTTATTTAAGGTTTATAAATCTTCAATAGTAATAACGGAAAAACCAGAGATATGGGTGTAGTAGTTTTTATAAAATGTGTGATACAGCATCTGACAAACGACTTACGCACCTTGAGATACATTACTCCCGACTTGGGAACTCCCAAATTCCATATTATTCCTCACATTGTAGCACAACTATAATAGCAAAAACAAACGGACTTAATCAATTGGAACAGAAAAGTGCCAAAGGATTCTCAGCATTTAGAGGATTATGTAAATATTTAAAAACATTTTCAAAATTTGTGTGCTTTTTAGTTGTTAAAGGAACATAAAGATATATTCCTGATTTTGAAGGTGCAGACGACTCACAACAAACACCAGGAAAAATAAGAGTGAAATGTAGAATATGTCGATCGCTTCCATTTCTCGAGAGCAGGAAACTAGAGTCTTGTCAACGATGGATTAAATAAGACTGTTGGGTATTTTCGAGAAACGACGTAGAATGCGATTAAAGTTGTTGGCCCATATCTTGGAGAACCCCCATCAAATAACAGGCATTATCTTATCGGGGAAGCTTTTGCAGCTTTTTTTCGCCAAGTTATATAGCCAGAAAAGCATGGATCTTACCTTCCATGGCCAGGCGCAACATCATCTCATGGCGCAAAAGTCGGGCATATACTCGCATATTCCACTCGTCGATCTTCAACTTGATGAACAGATAGCACTCCTTGGGATTGGGGTGATTTGACTAATGATTATCTAATCAACGTTGGGGTTTCAACCTACCCGAGCGAGTAGCAATACGAGAATGAGCACTATAAATGCAAAGAAACAGACCCCTGCATACATTGGACACAACTGGACCCTTACTGCTGATTTTGATTAAAAAAACAACAGATTCTCTCGAACTAATTTGGAAGACTTGACTAATAGAAGCGGAGTTACTTGGATAAACTCACCAGATTCGTGCCGATATTGCAGGCAGCAGACGCACTTCCACTTGTGATTGGGACAGATATAGGCCTTAATAAATGTGGAATTAGGCAAAGTTCTACAGGAGGATATACCAGCCACACTCACCCTTATCAAAATAAGGAATATCAGAATGAAGGATATGAAGTAATACACCTCGACGAGATCCATTTTGAACCGAGTCTGGGAAATGTGTGGCAGCAAATGAGTCGAGGACCACGGGAATACGAAATTAAGACACGGGAAAATTGTGATAAAGCTATTTCGATAAACAGAGATAAAGTCAGCGTTGCATCAACCTGACAGCTTGGGTAATTCTGTTGGGCTATCAGATAAGCAAATCAGAGCTAATTATAGCCAAAGGCAATAAACCTGGCATGTGCGACCAGTTACGAGTTAGTTATCAACTGTATCTCTAAGCCTATTTGTTTACTCTACAGCTCCCGCTCACCATTTCGTGTGTCATTGGTCCGCTCCGATCTAGACCTGTAATCACTGCTCAGGCCAGCTCTCTTGGCCTTGTGGTAGGCATTCGAAAGGAACTGTTTTGGGATAAAGAAACGTATATCCTGTAGTGGCAACTTCCGGCTCGAGCGTTAGCTACTCACGACTATAATGAGAATGATGATCAGAAGCACCACGGAAAACGAACTGAACTCTGCCCCCATGACTTTGGCAGTCCTCGCTGAACAAGAGCTTTATGACAACTGACTAGCTATCGAAGCCCGCCGATTTCGGTGCCCCAACTCGATTGGCCATTATCCATATCTTATCATCACATTACCGCTTTTCGTAACGCAATCGAAGCGCACTTACCTCTGCGGGATCGCCTTTTAGCCGCCGTACAGGCAATCTGTAAGCGAGAATTTGTATTGAAGCTACCGAACTAATCTATTCATTTAACTCACCTTGATAAAAACACTTGTGGCTAAGAGCAGAAACATCATGATTAAGAAAAAGGCTACAGTCATCTTGTCCTGCTTGATGAGCCCCAAATTAGATGAGTGCGGAAAGCCAACTGAAAACACATTCTCCAGGTCGTAGCTGCGAGTAGAACTTTCCCTAATCAATCTGCCTAAACGACAGTTTCATCTTTATCGGTCAAAATAATAATAGTAATATAATGTTAAAACCGATCGTGGAGTGTAGCATCTGCCTTGGAAAAGACAACTCTTGGCTTTAAGCCACGATTTTTCTTGCGATAATATAGCATATTATAGCATATAATAAAGCATATTAAGGGCTTGTTTGAAGTCTTTCAAATTGAGAAATATATATATTGAAAATATACATATGTCCTTTGTCTATGTACCTGGTTAATATCAGCATGCGAATATAAAGTAATAAATTTCTAGGAATTGGGAGTCAGATTAGGGGTAATGACTTTTAAGACCGCAGAATGAAAACCCCCATAAGTCGGAAATTCTTTATCCCAGAGCGGCAATATTCTCGCCTCGATTGCGAGACCTTGAAAAAGAGTAAAGCTAGTACTTACTAACACAATGGAACCCAGATAACAAGAGTGGTGAAATAGGCTTGTTGTCCAGAACCCACCTACTTGCCGTGCAAAATCGGAACACTCCCACCCAAACTGAAATGCCAAACCCTCTGAACTCAAAAACATAGTCATGATCTCCGTATACCCTTGCATTGTATTTTACTGCTCAGCGCACAATTTCAATTTTCAAGTTCACAGCAGCAAAGATACCCAAAAAAATGAGGAAAAAACAAAAAACCCAACTGCGACTGACCCATTTAATATATCTGAGGCAATTAAAGCGAACCACTCGGGTAATTATAGGGCGGTCCGGCCAGAAAACAAACAGACTTTGCTGAATTGTGATAATTAATAGTTGGCCCGGGTAGATCTTGCCCTCGGACACTCGGAGACTCCCAGCTGCACCCAACACAATGAAAATGGTAACAAAATTGCGAACTTATTTTTGTGTGCTCGTTTTAATTTTATCTCGCGTCTGCACTTCAAGTATTTTATTGTTACAAATCGGCAACGGAACGAGCGAGTTTGCGTAAAGTTAAAAAAAAAGTCTTTCGATGCCTTGAACCGAAATTAATGAGCCCGCCAGTCCCGCCGAATCAGCTCCAAATCGTAGCATAGTAGAGTGTTAGCCCCCACCCACCATCAAAATACCTGGGTAGACCATGTAGCCTCCCAAGTCCAAGACCGCGTCAGCATTTCTTTTGTGGCGCTCCGTGGGACCGCCAATGCAGCCAGCCATGCCCAATTGGTTGGTGGTCGTGGCGGAGGAGCTCATCCGTCGGAGCTGGGGTCCACAGCCGCCATCAGGTGGCTGCTCCATGGGCACGCTTCATGCTTCAAGTGCGCAACAATTGGACAAAAGCGGATTTGGCTTGCTCGGTTTTGGCGCTCGGCTGTTGGGTTTTTTTTTTTTTTATCAATACCCATTTCCAATTGTTGTTCCTTTGTTGCCACTTGTTGCCTGAGGTTGGCGTGGATTGGTAATTTGTTAGCGAAGGCATTGCAATTGATTTCGATTGAATTACGCACCAGCTCGGACACTCGAAAACCAAATATGTTCATTTCGAATCTGGCGGTAAGGTTGCTTCGTTTTGATTGATTTACCTAAGCTGAGTTTCTCATTAATGTGAATAATATATTGCAACTCTTTCTATGTTTTGTTATTTGCTATAATAATAATGTTATAATAAAATATGATTATATTTTAAAAACTAGCAAGTAAAACCTTTAAAATATTTGCAATAATCCTCCGCTGTAATTATCAGAGAATGAATGAACTATACTAATAATTCATTTAAGATTGTTTCATTTAAGTTGTTTATGCAAGCTAGCTAAAACTTAGTTCCGATTTAACTTCCTTCCGCTCTACTATCTCACTTTTTTATGTGAGCTGTGAGAACCGATCGAAATTTGCATTTCTTTGGCTCCGGGGCACGCCCCCCCAATGTCAAGTTCACAGTCACTTCCGCACCGAAAACGGAAAATGCAGCGACGTGGTATCAACACGTAACTTCCACCGATCAGATACGATCTGATTTCGAGTGGCAAAACAATCTAGTTGAAAAACTTACAAATCATCTGGCGGACGGGTTCCGGCTTTGGAGTTTGGCTTTATGGTCTAATACTTGGCCATTGTGGACTTGGCATAAACGATGGTTATAACTTTAATGACGCCGTGAATGTGCTGGGAAATAATCGCAACGGTTTTTGGAGCCGACTGCCCGCTAATTGTGGGTGTGTGATTGCCCGTTGATGCTGGCGGGTGATGTCAGTTGTTGGGTCTTTAATCATCTATTAAATAACTTTAAGCACATGGCTAATGCGAGCCAATTAACTCCCAAAAGTCCCGAGAGGAAGCACTCATAAACTTTATAACAGAGTCGAATGTTAATTGCTCTATGGAGAGCTTTCAAAGGAAAATGCAAAAAGGAAAGCCAATGGAAATTGACATTTAAATCTAGTTTTAAACATGTTAAATATTAATAATATATATATGAAAGTTCGAGGAAGAATATTAAATATAATTAATTAAGTTGTTCTGTGTTCCAAAGTAAAGCAACTCCTTAAAAGACTCAGTCAAATTACTCAATCCATTCGTGTGTTTAATTCACAAACGAACTGCTAATCTAAAACTGCCAATTTCCAAAGTCATGAATAGAGTGCTCAAACAACGCCCAGACAACAACTTCGATGTAATTAATTTCGATTCGCCACTCTTTGAGCGTAACCTTGAACTTCTGGAGTGACGTGTCTATTAGAACGCTAATGGATCCGTTCCGAGCTCAGAGTTACTTTCGCTTTTACCGTCAAGATACATCGCAGTTCTTGAGAAATCCCGCACTGAGAGTTTGAGATTGGCAAGAGGGAAAACCGGGTGACATAACCCGAACTAACGCACTGGCATCTCGCTTGGAAAATATGTGGAGCATTAAGCATTGAGGCTAATTAGTTAATAAACAAAAGAGTGGACCATGGACACATGCAAAACATTTCGCCACCGTTTTATTGTCTTTCTTTCCTTTTTTTATGTTATTTCGGTTTAGTTTCATTTTAGGTGGCAAAGTCCGCTGCTCAATTCTCAATTGCAGCACTAAACTGGCAGCACTGAAAAGCATTATGCTAAGGTCTTTAAAAACTATATGCCTGTAATAAAACCGCACTAAGGAAAGTTAAAATAAGAGTATAAATGTTTTAAAGAGCTCTTAAATGTTTATTTAGTCTTCCCCTTTTCGCCATTTGAACGCGAATTTTAGTTGTGCCCAAGTGAAGCCACAAAATCGGACCAACTGACAAAAGCGCATTTGTAAGTGGTAATAGGCAGTGGCTAATTTCCAAAATCTTTTCGCCAGCCTTGCCCAAGTGCGATTTGAGTTTTACAATATTTTTTCCAGTTTTATAGTGGCCGCAATGTCTATAATTTCCCCCAATGAACCTGACCGTCGTGGTTGTCGTTGTTACTGGCATACAACCATTGTTGTGGTAGTTGCTGATGGGGCAGCAAACACAGTTATGATTATGAGTGGCTTTGTGACAATCAACTTCCTCGAAACGTGCCGCTTTGGAATGGCTTTGGCATGGAGTGGATCGGGCTCGGGCTTGGGCTTGGAATGGACTTGGACTTTGCATAATGGCCAGCAGTTGGCCAGTTAGCCAGTTAGTTCGTGTAATGAATTTTTTACCCGTGTTATTAGGGGACAATCGTTGTTGGGAGTCAGCGACATTGCAGTTACAGGTGCATTTCGGGTGTTCGTCTTGGCAAGACCTTTCTAAACAGCAAGCAAATACCTTCGACCCAAAAAATACTTAGCAAACATATAATGCTATTTATCTATACATTAGGCTAACCTATTTAATTTTAAAATCCAATTTTAAATAGCATTCTTTATCAAAATCGAAATGTAATATCTATATAAACGCATTAAATACCAATCAATCATCAGCTTAAATGATTGAACTACCACCTGTGGAAGTGATATTTCTCTGTGTACAACTTGTTTACCCTTTCGCTGACTAATCCGGCAAAACATTTATTAATTATGCCTAATAATTGCGGCACCCGCCTGGGAATAATTTTGATTAGCTGCCACCACTGCAATTATGCCCCGAATCGTGGAGCTGTTTGCACGTTTGCTTGATTTGTTTGTCGCTCCTGATGCATTGCCAGTCGAAGTATGTAATGTGGAAAAAAAAGAAAAGAAAAGCCACCAAATTATGTGAACTTGTTATATCACCTGGCTGAAAATCGCAAGCTTCAAACATTTTCAGTTTTCTTATTCGAGCGGCGGCAATCATAACAACAAGCTGCTGCTGCACTTTCTTTGCGTTACGCTTCTTTGCATGCATTGCCAAATCGTTTATATATATATAGATATACATTTATATATACGTATATAGACACGCCAGATATCTGCGGCTATATGCAAGCGGTCAGTGTCCAGACATTGAACGCCAAGCAATTGAAATGCTTGAACGCTGTCCGCCGAAAAGAGATACAGATGCAGCAGACTCAGATTCAGATGCAGATGCAGTCGGAGATGGAGATGGAGAGGCAGATACATTTGCAGTTACAAGTGCAGCACAGAAACGCAAAAGTTCAACAGTCGGAGGCGATCACCATCCCCACACCCTCCCCCTCACTTGTAGGCGTTTGCAGTATTGTAAATTAATTCATATTAGCCAAACAAATGCAGACATGTGTGTTGGCCGAGTGTGTCGGTGAGCAACAGCTAGCTTTTAGCATTTCATTCGGCGCATGAGATGAGACGAGACCAGATGAGCTAAGATGAGATGGGATGAGTTGCCGCACAGGTTTCGTTTCTGTGGTCTGAAGTTCGTTGTGGGAGCATCGCAGTCGAAGTCGCAGCCTCGTTGAAGAAACCGGCGCGAATGATTTTTATTACTTTTTTATTTGCTGCTGATGCTGATGCTGCTGCAACTGTTTTGTTGTTATTGTATTGAAAATAGCAAACATGCTAAATGCGCAACGAAGGCTGAGAAAATCAACAGCGAAAATGTTAATTACACTATATCTGAGCAGCTTCTATCTGCCCGTTCGACGGCCACTTAGGTGTATCTGATGGATGCAAATGTGCAAAGGCCTTTTCGAAACTGCAAGCTACAGTTACAGATCTCAAGATATAAATCTGAATGCATGAGTAATATCAATTGGTTTATGACTAATGGGCAAGCCTAAAACCAAAACCCTGTTAGCGGACACAGTAAAGATTTTCGTCGTCGTATATGTTTTATATTAGTAAAGCAACATCGAATTACTCGATGAGTAATTTAATAATATTAAATATATTCTAAAATTGTAGCACTAATTGTATAAATAATGTACGATCATAATATTTGTGATACTAAAATAAAAAATTTCTTATGCTGCAAGTCAAAAGACTTAGAGAACGAACTTGGCTTCAAAGAGGAAAACTCCACTCAACGTGCACGGTCTTTTGAGTTGAGAAACGAAGACTTTGGCTCAAAGAGAGAAGCCCGAGTCATAGAGAGACCCAAAGAAGTGGCTGTTCTCTCGGCCAGTCCTCTCAATGGGCGGCTTCGGCTGTGGGGGTACTTTTTGGTATAAAACATAAACAAGCCAAAGAAAGTCATTCATTTTGTTGTTCGAGCCAGGCGAGTGAACCGTTAGCAGCAGCATTAGATAGAAGAAGAGCCGAGCTGCCGAGCAGTGCAACACAGTGATAAATATAAAAAAGCCAATAGACAAACACGCGAACATAAAGTGATTCCCCCCCAGTGAGTGCAGTGTGTTATCCAGAGCCAAAACTATTTGGATTATTGGGATACCCATCGAAGCCATCGCCATGCAGTAAGTTCTATAGCCACCCACTGCGCATATGAATCATAGTCCGAACCTGGATCTGAACCTGGACTTGGCCTGCCTCGCGGCCACAAATTCGTGCTGCAGTCGCTGCAAACGATAATTAACATTTTCGGTATTGTCTCGGTCTCCGGGGTTCTCTCGGCCCAATTTTTCTGGGCCGCTTGGCAACCACAAAATATTCTTTTGGGCGATTTCAAAACCCAGCAGCGACATACGTAACACAGACTGTGATAGAAACCCAAGCCCAGGCCGTAGTTGGTCTGACTTTTTCTTCTATATCTTTCTGTTGGATTTCTGTCTGTGTGTGTTTTTGGCGTGGGAGTTTTCGCTTTTGTTTGCCGACAGTTCATTGAGGCAGCTGGCTTAAACACAAGGGGATACTTGTACTTATTTATATGACTTGTTACACGGAAAAAAGTTAGGACCTTTTACTGGAAAACATGGTATTAGAAGGATTTAAATGAAGTATAGAATTATCGAGGTTCTTAAATGCTTTAACATTTTGAACATGAACAACTTATCTCGAAGATCTCTGTTACTATATTTTTTAAATATTGTTATAGCTGAAGAATTAGTTTTCAAAAATAATGATTTTTGGGTCCTGTTTCTAGAATGCACAAAAACTCCTGAGATTTTTCCAAATAGTATTTCATTATCACGGCAAAGAGATTTGATTTTCATGTTACTTTTCTCCTTTACATATTACCCAATCTCTTGATCTTATGGCTTCAATTTATGTTTGCTTTGTGGCAATCGAATGTCCGAGAGTAGATTAATCGATTAGGACTCGGAACGGTCACGCCTGCTGGACATGGGGAGATCCAATCTCCGTGACAGATTGCATCACAAAGCTGGTCCTTTCTAAAAGTCAAGTCGTGTGGATTACTCATGCTCTGTCCATTATATAAGTGACTGCAAATATGAGCGGCAATTGTATCAAATGCACGCACTGCGACGCATGTGGCGTATACGCAATATATCAACGTTTGGAATTACAGCGACGCACAGATATGCGCAATTGCCCAAGCGTGCTGCCAGCCACGCCCACTGCCTTGTCGCCCCCCGGGTGTAATTGCTTTCGATTTTCTGGTCAGTTTTGATGGTGTGTGTGTATTTGGGGGGGCGCAATTAATAAATTGCCATCGAATTGATTTTATTTCATTCACTTTTGCCTTGGTTCGTTCGATTTCGCCCGTCATCAGGCCAAGCAAGCGAACACACCCACTTAAGACATCCCGAGTGAAGGTCACAGATTTGTGAAAATTACCGCAGCATAAAGAGGAACAAAAGAGAAAAACGGTGGAACATAAAAACCATTGCCAAGCCATTACAAAGTCACATTATCCAGATGCCCGAAATCAACCAAACGTAAATATCCAGCACATTAAAAACCAAACGCCCTAACTGCACGCACATTAACAGCTCTTAATTTGTATCAAGCAAAAAGCAGAAAACAAAATAATGGATAAAGTGAAAAAAAGGAAAAAATTAAAGCAGTGCAATGTAGTTTATTTTTTTGGGCTTTCATGTTTCACACAGTTTAATGGCATCGGGATTTGTGTTAACGAGCCAGTGTTTAATTAAGCACTCGAATAAACCAACTACAGCAAGTGAAAACAAATGACTTAGGCAACAAACTCGAACCGATTACACGCTAAAGAGTCGAGAAATGGAAATGGAAATTGAAATTGTAATGAAGGAAAAACAGCGGGCAGCCCAAGCGATTGTGGCACTAAGTGGGCTTAGCTCTTAATTCTCTGCCAACTCCCGCGGAAAATGCGTTCGTTATATGAGTTATACAAGAAATTTACACTCTCGTTTTCCCGAAAAACCAGCACACTTATCGAAATGCAGGTGGTTGCCAAATGTCGTAATCTTAGACCGGCGCTTATGTCACCCCAAAAATGTCCGCCTAACATGACTCACACCCAACATTTAAGGAAATCAAAAGCAAATATAGTCCGAGTTCCATACGCAAGAAACCCCAGTGGCTCACAGAGAAAAACCAACTCAGCTCAAATGTGTAACGAAACCGACGGCTCAGCCTGTCTTGTGGTTTCCAGAAGTGGGTCCAAATCGGGCCAGGGGATTGGGGTCGACGAAAACCATCAACATCAACATCAACGCATCGCCTCCATGGCTGCTCCACTGCCATATGCTATATGCTATGTGCTCTATGCTTTAGCTATATATGCATGATGTAACTGCAGTGCGATAACGTCTGCATCTGGACCAAAAGCAGAGACAGATCCCGACACATGCAACCAATTCCCCATTTATGGCAGACACTCTGGCCATTGCGACTGCGAAAGTGGTGCTTGTGTGCCGCAAGTGGAGCACTCCAGGCTGCGCTGGAATGTGCACAGCTATTTGCATGTGTTGCAGGCGGGATTGGAATTGGGATTGGGATGGAGGTGGCGATGGCGCTGAAGGCAATTCCTTGGGGCAGATTCCCCGGATTCCCATGGAGGTTGCGCAAAAGGTTCGCTGACAGTGACAATGCAACAGGCAACAGTGGCACTCTCAGCCAGCTCCTAAAGTTCAAAGGTGCAACTTCCAACTTGCAACTAGCAACTCGCAGCTGCCAAGCGAGTGGCTGACAAATTGCCAGCTGGAAATTTCGATACTTGCATAAGACGCTCTCCAGATTTATTGGCCTGGCCCAAATCAATGGAGTCCACCGCGTACTCGGGTTCAAAGTCACTAGCAGCCGGACACTCGTTTGGCGTGAAAAGTAAAAGTCCGGACCGACTTTTGCTTTTGCTATTGCTTTTATTACAATTCTCTCGCATATTTCACCTTGCCCAACTATTTGCAACTCTTACTCGGGCTTTGACGTTATGGCCCCAATTAGATGCAGGCACGTAACATTGGTTAATTGGACTGGCCGGCAGCACCGCCGGATCGGACCGTTGGTTTCCAGGCCAGGAATTCCAATCCCATTCGCCCCGCGACGGGGGTACATATCATGCGTATGAACAGCAGTTGACATTCAGCCAAGTCGAGTCAGCGAGTGGGTCTCGGGTAAATGGCGTTCAAATTGAACCCGCCGCAAGCTGAGCATCCTCCTCATACTCACTGGTCTCGGGGTATATCAGCTATTAGATTCAAGCAGCAAACCAGTACATATATAAGATTATCTTAGATTGACATGATACAGACCTCACGTTTTCTATTTCAAATAGAAAGTCGTATCTAGAATATATCTTAACTTATTCTTTAACTTACTCACTTAATATGTTGATTAACACATGACTTGGTTTTAATGAACAAATGCAGTACAATAATGTCTACTAGTAACTAATTCACGGTCAAGTGACGAATTGAATTTTATCTTTTGAAAATCACACTTCAATTTCCCATACCATTTCCAAGTTAACATTTTATTTTGGTTTTGGATATTGGTAGGCTGGGGTAACAAGCGTATGCCTTGATCAGTGATTCCCAGCGCCCAGCTTTCCTTGCCTTCCCAGCCGCAGTTGCATCTCCATGCAGCGAACTCTGTGGCCCGTTTCGATCTTGGGGGACTTGCCGTGTTGCCTATAACAAGTTTTCTGGCCTGTCTGGTCTGGTATGGTATGGTCTCTGGTCTCTTGCATAACTGGTCGCTGGGCTGCCGATGCCGATGCCAATGACGATCTCCGATGATGCTGCCTTCTTTGGCTGCAATTTGGCGGCATCTTCGCGAAAAGGTTCGCAGAAATATTTTCCCGCGTTTTTGTTGGTTGATTGTCTGGTTGCCACAGAGTTTCCCATATCATAAAGCAGCCTGACTCATCAAATGATGGCCATTGCATCCATTGCAGCACCCCGTCAGCCGTTCTTCTAGTCCTGGCTGTGTCCACCGGCCTGTGGGCCTGCTGCGTGGAGGGTGCATCCACCGGATCACCGTCGGCCACGGCCACCACCGCCAAGCCCAAGGGATTTAAGGCACGATCGCTGGACGTCAACTCCAGCGGAGGCGAGGAGGAGCTAGACGACTTCGAGACGCAGGCCCAGACGCATCTGGCCTACCGACAGCAGCCGCAGCAGCAACGCCAGCTGTACGAGTACAGCGAGGAGGATCAGGAGGAGGCACCGCGTCCGGTGTACGCCAACCGAAATGCCAAGCAACAAAGCAACTACCTGAAGATCCAGGGACAGCTGAAGAAGCCCCTCAGCGAAGAGAGCGAGGAGGAGGAGGAAGAAGTGGAGGAGCCCGATCGTCTATCCACCCTGTTGAGCAAGTCCTCTTTCAGCTGCACGGACAGAAACTCTGGGTGGGTACAATCGTCAGAAAATATTCAATTACACCAAACTTAAGCTAATATTTAATCACAGATACTATGCCGACGAGTCGCTGAGCTGCGAAGTGTTCCACTACTGCCAAGAGAGCCAGAAGCACTCGTGGATCTGCCCTGAGGGTTTCACCTTCCACCAGATCCATCTCATCTGCATGCCGCCCTCCCACGACAACATCTGCAAGCAGTCCTCCAAGTACCATATTGTAAACGACTACCTGTACAAGCCCATCAATCTTCAGGAGCACCAGAGCAAGCCAAATGTGACGCTTCGCTACTCGGAGCGTTACTTCCCGGAGAACTACTACGAACATGAGCGTTACGATGACGAGGAGGAGCAGTTGCCCGCCGCCCCAAGGCCACGCATACAACATCACCAGCAGCAACACCAACAGCCCCAGCAGCAACATCGCCAAGTGGTGGCCTACCAGCAGCCGCAGCAGCAGCAGCCCCAAGTGAGGGTACAGTACCAGCAGCCACAGCAGCACCAGCACCATCAACAGCAGGCTCAGCCGCAACCACAAGTGGTGACGCAGATCCGCCACCAGCCGCAACCTCAGCCGACTACCCTGGCCTACCGGAAGCCACAGCCAGCGACCACAGTCCAGCCCCAGTTGCAGTTGCATCAGCTGCACCAGCCCCAATTGCAGCTGCACCAGCAAAGGCCACAGACGTTGGCGCCGACCGTGACGCCCGCGCCGTACCGATTCTTCACCGCCGCTCCCCAGCTGCAGCACTTACAGCAGCAGCAACAGCAGGTCTTCCGCACGCCCGAGGAGATCAACATATCGCTGCAGCAGCGCCGGCCGCAGGTGTTCATTGCCACAACGCCGAGGTATTACGAGGATGAGTACCTCTACGAACGGAGGAAGTAAGGAGGATTGCAGTGGAGTGAGCAGTAAACAGTCTTGTCGTTCCCTCGGATCCACCTCTCGTGTATATTCCCCGTCTAAATAGCTTTAAGCTCTCGCCCCAGCTCTCTGTCAGGCCCGAAAATCCTTGCGCGAGTTTTGTGTACCTATTTGTAATATTTAATGTCCTGCTAGAAGAATCCGCCTTCTAACTCAATTCGTTAATAAAGGAAGCCACATTAAGTTAGCCGCTCACTGTATATCTATCTCCATGAACTGATCTGCGTTGGACAGATGCACTGCCTGGCTGTGAGTGCCCTCCTCTACTACGTAGTTGGGTCCAATTATGCAGTTCTTTAGGACGGATCCGCTCTTCACCTGTGCTCGGTGTCCAATTATGCAGTTGTCGATGTTGCAGCCCTCCTCCACAATCGCATTGGACATTATAAGCGAGTTGGCGACAATGTTTTTGGGACTGATGATGCAGTTGGGTCCGAAAACGCTAAAGTTCAGTGAGGTTTTTTCGGACAACTTGGCATTGTCGGCCGCTATGATCTCCTTTGTTTGGGTTGATTTTACCACGGCTCCGGGAGAGATCAGTGGGTGCTTTTCGCCACACAGATTGTTCCAGATGCTGGCTAACTTGCGATTGATGGCCAAGAAGCTCAAAGTGTTGTTCACCCGCACACCGATGGCATCTTTGGGCGCCTGAATGCCGTAGCAACGCACAACATCGCCATGGTAGGGGGCTTGGGATAGAGATTGGTTAAACAGTGAAGTCTGCGTGATCTTCTGGTCCAAAATGGTGTGGCCTACATACTGAAAGTTAAAAACAAAATAGGATTTTAGATGGTATTTTTTACGGGATATAAATTACTAAAGTTAAGCTGTTAATACCAAGTAGAAATGTTCTACTCACATGCAAAACATGATCCTCATTCTTGGTGACCACTCCCACTTCAGATGTGGTGTCCTGCACCGTTTTAGGAGGTCGTTTGGAGTGCTGCTTCTTTATCAAATGCGGCAGAAACTCGCCCTTAAAAGTTGATATATTCTCCTTCTGCAATGATTGAATATTAGAAAACATTTTACTATAGGGACATATTAAAACTAACCCTTCGTAGATAATCGATAACCCATTTTTTCAGCACATAAACATGAGCATCCACTAGTCGGCTGTATACATCCAACCTTCCGCGGTTCTTGAGCAGATGTCGCTGGATGTTGAGTGTTTCCTCGCAGTCACTGGCGGCGGACACGAAAGCCAATCTCTGAGTGGCCGAATGGATGCCAATCAAATCCCTTTCCGGTTTGTGCTTGCTTTTAGGACCGGGCATAACCACGTCCGACTCAAATCCGCTGGGAAATAGGAGCATTGCAAGGGCGGCATCATGTTCCCGAAACTTGTTGATCAGCGGATATAGGCTGACATTGCTGACCAGGTCACAGCTGACCACCAGAAAGTCCGACTTGATCTTATCGTATATGTAGCGCAGACTGTCGGCAGTTCCGAAATCCCCGTCACTAGGAATCGTGGCATAGTCCAGTCTCAGCTTTAAGGGAGTGTTTTCCAGAGCAGATTGGATTTCTAGTTTTTCTTGCTCCAGTACCACAACGATGACCTCTGGAATATTTTTCAATTAAAACCGGGTTTTTAATTCAGACTATCCGAATTACCTGAAAAGTTGTGTTGTTGCAGCAGATTTAAGGGATACCAAATCAGGGGATATGGACCCACCGGCAGCAGGCATTTGGGGGCATCCCCCAAGACCTCGGGTAGACGAGTGCCACGCCCAGCGGCAAAAACTACGGCCTGGAACTCGGTCATTGTTTCACAAAAATATAAATAATTTCGGCTAAAAAGCGTGTGAGCACAGAAAGAGCCACGCAAACAGCTGATCCAATGCAAGCGAAACACCTGAGCGCGCTGTCCAACACTGCTTCCAATCAGACATATGTTTGCTGTCATGTGACTGTGCTATTGTTTTTGTTGCTTTTGCTATTGTATAAAACAAGTCAGATGACCCTTTTTACAATGAAAATTCCCTTTTGCCACTTAATTATTACACAGAATGCACATCGTATGATACAACAAGACTTTAATGCATGATTTGCGCAGCTTACACTACACTACAAAAATGGAATACATACTTTTCTGCTTATTGGAATAGTCTACACACTTTTGCTACATAGGTACAATTAAGTTTGTGGCTTGCCCTTTGCGAATTACAATATGGAAACGGATACAGAACAGAAAATAGTTTAACAATAATATTGCTGGAATTAACACATCCAAGGTAATACTTAGAACAGCACGTCGTCATCGCCCTCATCCAGGATATTGGCCTGCTGGCGCACATCGATGCCCTGCTGCAGCAACTCCGCCTTCTTGGCGTCGGCCTTAACGCGAGCCTCGCGCTTCTTGTCCTGGATCTTCTTCAGCCGGTAGAACTCCTCACGCTCGAGCTCGTCCAGCTCCGAGATGATGTAGGCCAAAGTCCTATCGATTCGGGGGATGATCACATGCTCAATGGCGTTCACACGACGGTTGGTGATCTTGATCACCTCGTCCAGGGTGACGAATGAGGTCTGCAGCGAGGCCAGCTCCACGAGCAGTTTAACGGCGCTCTGGTAGTTCTTCTTCAGCTTGGCCAGCTGCTGACCACCACGGGCTAGACCCGCCAGTTCGTAGGTGTCGGATCCGTCCTGGTAGGACTCGAAAACGGGCAGTGTGACACCAGCCACGTTGTCCTTCTTGGTGCGGATCTTGATCTGGGCCTTGGTGACGTTCTGCAGCACCACCTGGTTAATGTCGCCAGACGTGAATTTGGCCTCCGCCAGCGAGAAGGCTGCCTCTTTCATAACATCACCCATCAGGGTCTTGGTCTCGATGATTTTGCCCAGAATCAAACGGAATCGCATCTGCAGGGCATCCGCCTTCTTCTTGAGCAGACCGTGACCTTTCTGGGCTCCAGCCAGACGGGCCTTCATCAACATCTGGGCACCACGGGACGGGAAAATCGGTAACCTATCTTTTCCGGACATTTTGCTGTTTTTTTTCGGATGGTAATTGGCTGGACTAAACAATTTTCAACTGCGTATCAAGAAAACTGCAACCGTCGCAGCACACTGAAAAACTCCAACTGGAAAATGACGGATGACAGTGTTGGCTACTGCCCGTAGCCAATCGATAACCAGTTGGTGCTGGGTAGTGCGCTTATATACAGTACTGCAAAATACGTAGCCACAGCTGATTTTGCATTTAAAAGTAAACAAAACTAATAAATTGCATTTCTTTATTGTATTTATAATGCTTCTGCAACGCTCGTGGTTGCCGCATCTACGCCAATACGCGAAGAAGTCGCGAGTCCACATCAAACCAGCCACGGCCGTGAGCATGCGTATGGTCCATCAGGAGATCCTTCATTATGTAAACCCCTTTGCCAGGATCAACGTGAAGTCCGATGTTTTCCTGCGCATCCAGCCCGCGGATGTGCATCAGTATACCAACGGGGATGTGTTTATCGCCCAACTTGTGGGCGGCCAAGTCAAGAACTCGAATGTCTCGCTCGATGTGAAGGTAACCGATGAGGACAAGGTGGTCAATGTGGTGGTTAAGCAACTCGCGGAGCAGCCCACAAAGCTTGAATGCCATCTGCAAATACCCGTGCGTTCCGATATCTCTGTGGACGCAAAAGGTAGTGTGCGAGTGGAAGGCATACAGAGTGAACTGCTGCAAGTCAAGGCAAAGGAAGGCATCCTTACCAAAAACATCAAGGCCACCCATATAAACTTGTACAGTGAAAATGGTAACATCAATTGCCAAGGCACATTGCTGGGCAAGATTACCCAAATAGAGTCACATAATGGGGTGAGAAAAAGTTTACTATCAATCTGATCTGGTTTTAAACCTTTATATATCCTTTTCAGAACATTGCGATGGATAAGTTACAAGGAGACAGCTTGAATTGTTCCACCAAAGCTGGCGGTATTGTAACTGATTGTTGCTATGTGGAAAAGTCAAAGTTTCAGACACAAACTGGGCGTCTGGAGCTCAAGAATGTCCACAAATGCAGCCAAGTGCACGTCCATCAGTCATCGGATCTCAATATGAGTAGGCGAAATAAGGAAGAATGAAACCATTATGCTAATAACTTTCAATTTCAGCTGGAGTACATGGCAATCTTCAAATAACTACAAAAGGAGGCAACTTAAATGTCCAACTCTCTGAGCTAGTGGGGAACAACAAAATCGACGCCGAGAACTTGTTAGAAGAGGCTATCATACACATTTCCCAAGCCATAGAGCAGAATCTTCACATCGAGGTAACAGCCCCCGAAGTGAAATTGGAAAAGGAACTGGAGCACGTAGCCCATGCTCTCAACGAGAGCAAGAACAAATTCGTGCTAAGCAATCCAAATACAAATCGACTGGAAGTAAGCAGCACAGGCGACAAGGGCGTGCGCCTGGGAAAACAGTCATGGAGCGATATGATGCGTAATAAATTGAAGGCTACCGGTACCTTAGACGATTTACCATAGCTAAAGACAGAGACTAACTAAGTTAAGAATATATTGTGCTGCAAGCTACAATCTCAGTCATTTTTGCTTCATCCATCATGGGGACATGTTGTTTAGGCTTGGCCCGACTTCTTAGCCACTTTATCGTTCACGCATTCGAGTGCCCTTGAGAAAATGGCTTCTTCCTTTCCGGCTTTGAGTGCAGACACAAACAGCTGCACTTTTTCATCGCCAATCTCTTGGAGATCCGAGTTTTCCGCTTTTATCACCATACATGCCAACAGGCGCAGCAACTTCAAGGCGTTCTCCACATACTGCTCCTTTGGAGCGTCATCCTCCTCCTCTTCGTCCTCTTCGAATTCATTGACGTCGGGATCACTTCCCCCCGTGTAGTTGTCAATGTGCTGTTTAAGTCTATACCACAATTCCAAAAGATTTAAGAAGGCCTCCTTGTGATAGAAGTACTTCAGGCGCTGCAAAAATAAATATTTAAATAGAACGTCGAATATTGAGTATATTTTCCAAACTAACACTCCAAATGTGCGCCAGATCCTCGAGATACTCCTCCTGGCGTTCGCCTAATGGAATGAGTTGCAGAGGCTGCTGCAAAAACTGCAGTATTCGCGCCAGACAACTGACTATACTGGGTGCATACACATCCATAGAGGCTTGCGCCTCTGGCAGTTGGACCAGAATGGTGCATATATTGAGGTAGGTTTGTATGATCTCCACATCACAGGTTATTTTCGGTCCGCACGAGTCGTAACCAACGTCGGCATCTTCATCACTGTCCTGGGCCGCTGGCACTTCTACATCTTCGTTGTCCTCGCCAGCTTCCTCGTCGGTCAGCTTTGCCTGATCATCGCGCATGAGTCGCAGAAACGCGCTATTGACCCCATCGCAGAGTTCTGGCACTAGGAAGACCTTCGCAAAAGGCTTGAGATTCAAGGTGGAGTTTGCGTTTTCCTCCTCCACCAAGGCGCAACTGGCCAGCACAGCATTTGTGGCCTTCAGTGCAGCTACTAGCAGTTCATCGCTAACAGACAGTTGCAATATCCTGCCCAGGTTTTGCGCGGAGTTCTCAAAGGCGGCAAAGCAGATGTACCAGTTCACAGCGAACTTCTCCTTGCCGCTAAGCACATGGGCCATAATGTACTGAAAGAGTCGCATTAGCTGTATCAACATGGCGGTGTCCATGCAGTATGTCATCTTGAACAGGGTTTCCAACGTGTAGCGGTCACTGGCCAATAGCTCGGCGCACTCCACCTGGGCGCACATGTTTCCCAGCAGTCCGATAAGAATCTCGTAGAGCCGCAAATCTTCACAGCCCGCCACCAGAGTGTACATGATCGGATCAATTGCGCCGTTCTCCAGCAGCAGTGTAACCACATCGGGGGACACCGACATATCCCATACTTTGCACAGGTCATCCTCCAGTTGCTGATCGAGTGTTGAGTGCCGCAGCAAATCCCCCACCCTCATCACCGTTTTCAGGATGAACCGACTGCTGTACATGGTGTTGCCGACTGCATCGCCGCGCATCCGCTCCAGCAGCTCCGCCTCCTCGGCGTCTTCCTGGGCGGGAGGGGGCGTGGTCGAGGCGCTACTGGCGCTGGCAGAGGCGGAGGCGTATGCATCGCTTTCCTTGTGATTCGCGTTTTCCGCGGTTGGCACATCGTTCTGCTTGTCGGCCACCGCAAGACCAATCGCCGATGGCTCCGCTTCTTCCTTGGGCATTTCGATCTGGGTCCGGGTCTGGGTAAACTGTTTAACGGCTTCGTTTGGCAGACCGCGGAATGGCAGTGGTACTAATCAATATATTTTGGACAAGATCTTTTTTTTTAGACGCTGTCAGTGGGTCTGTCGGTTCTTTCATAAAAAATACTTTAAGCGTTGGAAAAATTAGCGGAAAAGCTCGCTTTCTAAATCACTTTTACATAAGCAGGTCACACTTCCTCGCACTTCGGTGGGTTGTTCGTTTAAATATATTCTCCAAATGTTTCATTTTTCTGCACTGGGAAAGTTAGTCAGCTGGTTAACAATACCAGTTTTCAACTTAAAACAACCAAAACTACCTTTAACTACTTTGAAAGCAACCAAAAGTGTGGATTTCTTTAGTTAGCGAAGCTGCAAACCTAATCAACTCCACGCGTTGTGGAATCCAATGGAATCCACAAAAAAATTTAAAACAATGGCGCCAACACTCATTAAGTATCGTATGTTACTAAATTCAAAAATTCCAACAGCAATATTACTATTATATTATTCTTTTAATATTATATCTAAATTCGAAAATTCCAATAAAAGATAACACTATGTTATAACCATAACTTTATATTAATAAATGACTTAGATGTAATGCTAACAATGAAAGGTAATCACAGTTTATGAGGTTTTTGGTTTTCCCTTGAGCAGCAAATTGGACAGATTGCTGTAGGGCAGCTCAAAAGCCAGCGAAAAGGCGATGGAGGCCAGATAAACGATCATCGTAAACCCGCAGCAGATGACGCTCTAAAGAAACAACTCAAGATTATAACAAAGCAACATCAAATGAAAATGCAACTTACCAGCAGAAAGGGATCAACTGCAGAGCTTGTACTGGTGAGACTGTAAACGAGGGCAATCACGAGAGGATTCAATAGATATATGGCGTAGGACAGGCGGTTCAGATGCTGAAAGAACTTGGCCTCCAGCAGGCGTGACCACCAAACGCCAGTACCCGATGCACTGCCCACGATCATCCAGCAAATGGTGAGGGAAAACAGAGCGCGACCCAGAACAAATAGCGATATGGTGATAAGGTAACCCAGATCCCGCTTCACCGTAGAGTAAATGCAACCCACAAACACCTTGAGACTGAAGTGCCACCACCGGCATATCCGGCGTTCACTCAGTTCACTCACTTGGAATCGCTGCTCCTGGTAATACCACGCGGCTATGGCTCCCACGATATAGGGCAAAACTCTTACAAAGGGACTCGTGTATATCTGGGTGCCAGTCGCATAGGTGGAGTCGAAAGAGAACTCGAACTTCTTGGCGATTCCAATGCCGTAGGACCACGTAATCGTGGCCATTAGTCCAGTCAGTGTAATTCCCTTGGCCAGCTTTGGATGCCTGGATAGAAATATAATCCAAATAATGATATTTCCTTGCGATTTTGAGTCCAAACTCACTTGGCATAAATGAAGAGCACGATGTTTGCCAGCAGGAAGAACTGCATGTCGCAGGCGAGGCTCCAACTCCAATTGGCACACATTTCGCGGTGATCGAAGAGGTTCTGGATGAAGAGCAGGTTCCTCCACCAGTGCTGCGGGCACAACTCGTCGAATCTCTCGTTGATATGGAAAACGGAAACATCTCCAATGTAGGCGAAGGCCAAGTCCACGCTGCCCATCACCACTAAGTAGAGGGGACCCAATCTCAGGTAGCGATGGAACAGCAGCTTGCCAAAGAGCTTCACATTCCCCCATAGGCCATTGCGACGCACTGCGTCCAGCTGCTGCTCATTTCTCAGGAAGTTGTACGTTTGCAAAAAGCCACTAGACAATTTGTGTTATCAAATGGATCAGCAAAATACTTTAGATAATCGAATGGTTATATTTACCTGATGGTAAAGAAGACGTCCACTAGAAGTGGAGCTGTGGAGACGTACTGGAAGAAAACCTGCTCCGCATAGGATATCAGCACCGTTTTGTTGTGCACAGTGAAGTACATGTACCACACCACATGGAAGATTAGGATCCAGATGGCACACACCGATCGCAGACCATTCATGATGGGAATCTCGCCTGGCTGGTTCTCCCTCATGGCGGAGATCTTCCGCCAGTTATTGGCCACATCAAAACAGGACACGAAACTCTGAAAGGGCTGCCACTTCAAGAGGGTATCCAGTGCCTGCCACAACTCCGATTCCACCGGAGCCAGGCCCGGATCCGGCCCATCGGCCCTCTTGGCCACCCGCACTTGTTGGGCGCAGAGCATTAAGGCACCGGTTACCAGGATGGCGGCCACCACCAAACGGAAGGTCAGCCTCTGGTAGAAGCGTTCGCTCAGCTGGAGATCCTTCATGTAGAGCACCTCCGGCTTTATATCGAACATATCATCCTCGGCGAACGAATCTCCGGCCACATAATACCTGGCCAGCTGCTTCACCTCCTCGGAGCTGCAGGAGCTGGGCAGGCACAACCCAATGTGGAGCACCTGTTCGGACATCACCTTAATCTCCACCTGCCACGGTGAGCGGTGGCGCATGTATATCACCCGGTAGTCCATGCCAAAGGGAGCAGTTTGCGTGAGGATGCTGTAGTGCATCACTCGCTCGTAGTTCCGCGACAAGGTTATGCCCACGGGCCGCCGGACACCTTCACATCCATCCCGACTGCCCAGCCAGTAGTTCTGGCCGAACACGAAGCCAGATGGCTTGGTTCCCGACGCATCTAAAACTAAAGATATTCGGAATTTAATATATATTAATATATCAACTAATAGCTCCAGTCACTCACCCTTCATCGCCCATGGTTGCCTACTGAGGATTCCCCGCTGCACTTGCTTCAAGTGGGCGTGGCAGCTGGGACTCACATTGCTCTCGTTGGCCATTTTGGTAAGTCCAAAGATGACAGAGCTCCTGGTGAGATGGGGTTCATGCGGGGATTGGATGGCAGCTCCTTCTTTTTCTCGAATATCCGTGGAGATAACATCTGTGGACAACTCCAGGCTGCCATTGAGAAATCCGTATTCGTAGCGATGCCGTCGCAAAGTGGACTCATTCACGGCTGCATTCGCCACTAAAATCCAGATGCTGATGATCAAAACCGATCTCCAGTGCTTTTCCATGCCGAGGAACCGCTAACGAAGCGGCAGCTGGAAAAAATAAGAGGCGTTTAATTGTTGACCCATCAATACGAACGCACTCGAGTTACGAAAACCAAAAACCGAGTTGGACCTTAAGATACGTCTACTTCCTGCCGGAAAAGATTTACGAGACGCGTAACGAAGTAATGATGTCTTTGAAGTTAGTTAACCCTTTAAGATCCCAATCAATTTATTTCCTAATATCTAACCTTCTTTAAAATCAGCATCTTTGAAGAAACCAACTTTCACTGTTTGTTCAAATTGATCACGCAGGTGACAACGAATGTATCTTATGGAAATAGCTATCCAAAGAATGCGTGATTTATTCCAGATTCATAGCTTTAATGGGCTTAAGATGCGTATTTCGTTCAGAAATATTAAGAAAATATATAGGTTTTCTTATATCTAGAACTTTCTTTAGAAATATGTAAATATTTAATGTGAAATTGATATTCTTTACATTAAAAGTGTTAAAAAAGGAAAATCGCAGAATCCAAGTGGAAGACTCTAAATATCAATTAGCCGCATCCGAACGGTAAGTGCGTCTCAATGTCAGCTCCAATGTATCGGATTAGTTCGATTCACGAGAAATTCGTGAGATACAGTATCTACAATGAACAGTCACCCGAAGGTTTACGGATGCCCGAGGCGAAAATCAGTCCAACTTGTCACTTGCGCGCCGAATCATGGAAACTCAATTGCCAACTATTGAAGCCACCAAGTTCAGTGTTATTACCACTAAATGTCTGCAGAGGTCAACGACTATGGCCTGGTACATATTGTTACGATCATTTCGGCTGCTGGTGTCTCCAGAACTCACTTGCATACATTAAGTTTAACCACGCGCATGTCATCTTATTGTTATTTGCCCAAAGTACTCATTCCAAATAAAACGTTGTTTGCATTGGCTGATTGAGGTAGAAATTCGAGAATAAGTCTCCCCCAGGCGATTTGCCAATTTGTCAGCAGGCGTGGGCCAAAAAAAGATCGAAAATATAAATATAATATGGCCAATGTTTTCTTTGCTCTCGAAGACGTCGTCGAGATTCGCAGTTGTAAGTCCCCAGATAGCCAGTTTGCATTTTATGACAGTTAATGGCTTTTGGATGAAACCATTTCAAGGGTAAATCGTAAATCTGCGCTTGGCTTCGCATCCACTATTATATTATTTTCCGATTTTGCCTATGCAAATGAACCTTCACCTTAACTTTGCGGATCCCGATCGCCCAGTTTGGTTTCTTTTTCCCCTCTTTTTTATTGGACAAACGATGGGTTTTGTAACAAATATTCGCGAACTGGCTCTGGTTTTGCCATGTTTGCTGCATGCTGGTTTTTAATGGAATGGCCGTAGGAAAAATGGTGATTTATATTTTGACACTGCCTGCTTATGGTCGCGTTTGGGGGTCAAGGATCGATTCCAATCCGGGATCTGCAACTAACCAAAGTGACCTACATTTCAAACAATAATCCAATCAATATAGAACTGTCCTTGGCACTCGCTCGTATTCCAAACAATTTTCGTTTGCCACTTTTTTTTTTTGGCTTGTTTATTTATTTTTGTAATATTCGAAATAATCGAAACTATTTTTTAAGCTGTGTTTTTTTATTTAGCGCGACACTCGCAGCTTCGCGTCTTTCGCAGATACTGTGACCCTTTGCGGCGATTCCAAACCTTTATAAACTCCGTGAGCGCCCAAAACGCACGTGAACAGGTATCAAGCGGGTATTAAGTTAAAAAAAAATAAAAAACAGCAACAAAAACTGAGATACGAATGAAAACAAACCGAGCAATGAAAGCGAAACTGCTTTTCGCTTTGTTTATTTTTGGGAATCGGAACGGCCTGCATTTGCTATCGGCTCATTTTTTTTTAATTCACACGTATACGTCACTAGGGCGGGCTCAAATTGCCGGTCTTGAGTTCTCGTTTTTCACGCCGATCGATCGCGTTCATTGACTCCGCGATGATGGGGAGGCGTTCTTCCGAGTTGAAAGTCACTCCCTTTATGAGGCAGTGGATCCTTGCTTATGCGAAACTAGAAAACAGAAGGAACTACATTTTTCTTCTTCATTTTCCATTAGTACCTTTTTTATTCGTCTATCAATATATTTTACGGAAAAAGTAAAACCCAACTGATCAAATAGCAAATTTATGCGACCCAACTTCAGTTTTTTGGCACAAAATTGGTTTTACTGTACTGAAAATCAGCATTGCAAAACAGGAAGTGCCACTTAAAATGCAATTGCAAATGGAATGATTCCACCAGGGAACGGTTATTTTCCAACAGGGTCAAAATAAATTACAGGAATATACAACGGAAGAAGCCGATATATTACCACATTAAATTAATATAAGATAATCTGAGGGTTGATTTTAACCATAAGTGAAACAAGAAATAAAATCTTAATGACTAAAATAAAGTAAAATAATATCTAGGAACTAACAAATTTATATGTTAGTTAACTATCTATCAATAATTAAAATAATTGAAAGACCTTGTTTACATTACTTTAGTTTTGTGTAAGCTTAATTAACGAAGCTCTTATTCTATTTCAATAAAAAATTAATTAGATATTATATAATTCTTTATTTTGAAAATACTTCTAAAGTAATTGTACAATTTTATTTTTTAAAAAGGATTTATATATCGTTTTAATATAAAAACGTGAAAGCGTGCAATTTTTAAATATATCCACATTTAAATTTGAAAATAACGATAATTTATTTAAAGGTTATTTCATCTTATTATGAATGGTCACACTAAATTGCAATTCTAGAACTTAGCGAGTTCACCCACCCAAACTAGAATTAAGCACATAGTTTTTGGTATTTTTAGCAAAGAAAACAGTGTTATTTCTTGGGCACCCTGCACACGGTCACACTCATCGATAGTCGTAAGAGCAATCGATGATTCTGCACCACTAGTAAAAATTGCTGAGAAAAACGAAAACGCGAAAAATGAAAACGCAATACAGAAAATCAAAATTGAAGTGAAACCAAGTGCGAAAACAAAGGAGCTAAAGGTGCGGTCAAACGATAAGCATACTCCAAATGAAAACCGCGCGAGTGTGCAGCCAAAATAGGCCCCCATTAGAGTTGCTCCCCCCGAAGGAAAAAGAGCCATAAAAATCGATTCTTCAAAGAAGTCGCACACTACGTTCGAGACTTTTTTGCGCGGGCGGTGGAGCCTGGCGTTGCTTTTCGCCAACTTTTCGTGGAGCTCGTGAAGTTTTTGCATTTCGCTGGGCTTTTGAGGGTTAAAAAGAGCTACCTGTGCAGAGTGCATACCTGCTGATATGTGTGTGTGTGTGGGGGTGTAGTTGTGTGTGAAAGTGCGAAAAGAATACCAAGTCTGTATGTACATATTCGCATTTATTTGGACAGCCCTGAAAAATCGGACAGGACACTATAATCACATTCTTAATTAGCTAATTTCCAACAAATATTTGAGTGTGTCTCGCGTAAATAACGGAATGCCAGCACACGACAATAAAACGTATCCGTTTGCGTGTGAGTGTGTGTGTGTATAGTAACAACAAAGCAAAAAAGCAAAAGCAAAACAAAGTGAATGACAAACAGCGAGAATGAAATGGAAAACCACCCCCCGCACCACCCATTTACTGTTAGACATGTGTGCGCGTGTGTGCGTGGCGCTAATTGAACTCACACAATATATATAATTTATTTTTTTTGGCGCTCCACAAAAGCCTTACTTGTGAGTCAGCTTACGACTTCCACCTGCCTTCCAGATTGCGTGCTCACAACTCCCGCGAGGACGACAACTACTGCTAACAACCAACGGTCATAAAAGTCAAAAGCAACGCAGCTCGAGGAGAAGGAGCTAGCCACGCCCCCTGCTGCAGCCCCCGCTTAGGGAGCCCCGCCCACCCGCATCTCCATCCTGCTCCATCTAAATAGAGTTTCAAAAACAACACCCGCTGCATCCACATCCGCGATGGCTAGTGATAAGATCAAAGTCGCCGTAAGGGTGCGACCCTTCAATCGCCGAGGTAAGTGCCGATTTACATGCCCCACATAATCCCCTACACTCGGAGAAAAATTCGCCAACTTAAGGAGTTTCGAAATATAAATGTTTCACAATCGATATGAGCACAATAATGAGCAATAGATAAACATAATTTCTAGATTATTCATTATACAAAAATGTTACATTATCGTAAATTAGAGAAAATACTTTTAGACTAAATCTTAAAAAATACAGATTTATAGCTTAAATATTCGCCCTTAAATTTCGTTTTGTTGCTCATATTTATTTATTGTTATTTTAAAACTTAAACTTTTTTTTTGTATAATAAAGTAGTTTTACGGTTGGGCGTGAGAGTGCTTAAGCAATTTCTATACATTTATAACATCAGATGCCAGGCACTCCATTTATTTTGTAGGAGTTGATAATGTAGTTCATAAGGAGTTGCCTTGAGTGTCCCGCACTTTCCATTTTCCCCACTTTTCCACATTGTTTCCCAACAATGGCCAACAAGCACTGCAGTTGCCTGCAATCAATAATGCAAACAACCAGGCAAGCGACTGCTTTTTTAGGCTAACGAAATTTACATGGGCTTCCTCGCTTCCTTTGAAATACGGTTTCGTTTTTCCACTGCTGCGCCAGCGGATTTTTCGCCGGGCTTAAGAACTGCAGCGACTACCTACGGGATGGTAATGGGATGGGATGGTTTGGCAAGGTCCCTGGACTGCTCGTCTGACAAACGATTTGCGTTTCCAGCTAATTTCGCGTTTCCCACTGCTAGCAACCAAGTGTGTTGCAAGTGCAAAATAACAAAAAATAAAAAACAAGCAACAACGCCGTCAGCGTTTCCAATGTCAACACTGATCATTCATTTGGCTCATCCATGACTCACACTCGCGGCTGCGGCGGAAACGAAGGATGGCAGCGGAAAAGGGGCTCTACGACCCAGCCATATGCCAAAGATACCTATGTAAACGCATATAAGTGTGTATGCTTGTATTTATGTGCCTGTGCGTGGGGCAAGGTCCGCTTGGATCCCCTGCTGTATTGATTGAATGGCAAACTTTGATTGCACATTTATTTATATTTACATAGGGCATTGAATCAGTTACATTTATTGCATTTTGGTGCACCCTCTGTTTATAAATTGGCGTAAAGTTGGATTTCATACACATATAAACAAACTGCAGGCTTAGAAAGTATTCCATTTATATCGGTCACGATCCTAATTGATTGAATAACAAACCTACGCCGATGACTGCATGTTTGTTTATATTTACATGATTCGTACAAACCATTAAAGCACATTTCTGTTGTTATTTTGCAGCTTTTTCATACTTAGTTTGTCATAACTCGATTAGATGGACTCTAACCTATTATATCTTTATTTATAGCGAAGCTAATGGATGGAATTAGGATAATTGCAATTGCATTCTGGTTTTAGAGGTAGTCGATGGGGAGCATATTACAAATTAAACACAAACATGTCTTGGTAGCTATGGAACTTGAAAGGAATGAACTAAGCGATCACAGATGCCAATATTACTACAAATAAGTTCGTAATTTTGTCAGATTTTGTACCACGCTAGTGCCAGCTACTTGTGAAACTAATTAATTGTATCCGAAACACTTGTATATACTTGTTTATTGGCTAACAAGCAATTACTTCTGGTTATCCATCATAATGTGTCACTTGTAATATTTTCCGGCCAAGTTAGGCGTACGCATTGACTTAGTAACCGCGTGTATTTTTAGAAGTTTGACCGTGTATCGATGTTGTATGTTGTCGTGTTTTTAGGCGTGTTTGTGGAGCCACTTGATCCGTTGCCGTTTTGGTGACTGAAGAGAGTAGTAGTCGTAGTCACCAGAAAGTCTGCGATAAGCGGCACAGAATCGTTATCACTGGCTGATAAAGGCTTGTATTTTGCGATACCCAGCGTGTTACACACTTGCAGTGACTGGCATTAGTCAACAGTGTATTTGGGCCATGTCCGTAACTGGTGACCTCTCCGCGTTGAGCTGGCCAGCAGAGCGTAAAATGAAAACAGAAAAGGCAATTTCAAACGCAAAGACACGGCAAAGGCAGCTGAAAAGTCAGGCGGCGAAACAAGCTCGAAATGAAGTCACAGCTCTTTACTTCTTACCAAAAAGCTTAACCTGTTTTCACTATGCCAGTGTATGCGGAGTGTATGTATGTTAATTTCAGCGCTGGACAATAGCGAAGTGAAAACCGTTTGAGGTTATACGAACTCGCCATCAAATCAACTGACCAGAACTACAAATGAGACCATCAAATAATTTATGGCACGCCTTCGTCACAATCGAGACTTTGGCCAAGACATGTAGCCCGTAGCCATCAGCCGGTAGGGTCAGCTCGTTGCTCCTAAGTCCTTTGCGGCTTTCATTTCCATGTCATGTCACGTTCTCGGCTGTGTAACATAAACCGGAACGGAAGTTCCAAAGGCCAGGCAACACTGTAAATACACATATATGTATATATAATATATACCTATACTTTTAGCCCAACCATTCCATCCCGACTTGTGCTTTTGTGTGGGCCCAAATGTGTCTGTCCGTCTGGGTTTGGCTTTGACGTCGCTGTTTTTCCCCTGCTCGTCATGTTTTGTGTGCCAGACGTCAAAGAAGCCCGTGCAGGAGTTCCCCAAGGAAGCGTTCTCGGTCCGCTCCTCTACAACGCGTATACGGCTGACCTGCCGGTGATACCGAGCCAGTACATTATGGCAGCCACTTACGCCGATGATACTGCGTTCCTAACAACAGCAGATACCCCAGCAGAGGCCTCCCAGACTATGCAGGAGCAACTAGATCTACTGAACACGTGGCACACGAGATGGAATATATCGGTAAACAGCGACAAGTCAACCGCTACCACCTTCGCAACTAGACGCGGCACTTGCCCACCAGTCAGTTTCAACGGGTTCCCAATCCCAGAGGTAGCCAATCCAAATTATCTTGGCTTTACACTGGACAGGAGACTTACATGGAGACCACACCTGCTAAAGAAGCGGAAACAGGCGGAGAACCGAGTCCGTGAATTCTACTGGCTGATGGGCAGACAATCTAAGCTACCGACTTCCACTAAGCTCCTTATCTACAAAGCGATCATAAGGCCAATCTGGACGTATGGCATTCAACTGTGGGGCACTGCATCGAAAAGTAACATCAACATTATCCAGACATTCGAAAACAAAACGCTCCGCACAGTCACAAACGCTCACCCTTTCCACGATAATGCCACTATACACGAGGTCCTCAGCTTCCCCTGGGTGAAGGATGAGATTAAGAAAAGCAGCAGGCAGTACATGCAGAGGCTTCAAGACCACCCAAACAACCTGGCACAAGACCTGATGGACACCAGTCAACGCACCAGGAGGCTGCACCGATCACACCCTTTGGACCTCTCTGGGATTAGACACGCAAATTAAATTAAATTATATACATACATTATTATATTCTTCATACATACAATATCGACAGTTATTGTATAGTTTCGCAACAATTTATGTAATCAATTAATTCTCTACCGTTAAGTTTAGTCATCAAATTTAATGATTGTCCGCGAAGGACAGTTTTAAATTAATATATCCAAAAAAAAAAAAAAAAAAAAAAAATGTTTTGTGTGCTGTATAGATATAGATATGGATATATAGTATGCCTTTGCCATTTCGCTGTTCTCTGCCATTTGGATCCGTTCCGTTTTGTTCGCAATGAATGAAGTATGCGAAGGACACGAGGAGGCATCGGAACTGAAATATTTCCACGATTTATTAGCTGGCACTGTTTTTACCAGCCAGCCAGGATGAATGGAATAATCAACCCGATAAGGTCACCTCGATTGCTCGAATTAAATGCTGCATTTAAAGAGTGGACACCGTTGATAAAAACATGATAATATTATTAAATTTATGAAAATAGGCAAGAGAAGTTAGGAAATATATATCGCCTACTTTAAATCGTTGATTGATAAAATCAAGGGCATTCAAATTCGTTTTGAGAACTATCTAATCGCCCATTGTTTTATTGCTGCTAAAATATTTATTACATGGACAGGTTGGGCAACTTAGTTTTCAGCCTTTTTTCGTATGTTTACAATTTATTTGAAAGGTTCCCTCCATTGAGATTATAGTGGCATTGGCATTTTATACCCAACATGCACATTTATCGCCCCTCGCTCTCTACGAATCCATTTTCGCACTCATGTACGAAAAACCCAACACACAGGCTACTGTGTGTTATGTGTGCAGGGTATAGCAAGTGTATAAAATTAAATTGTTTTTGCCACTTTGAACTCGTTATCACCCCAAGCGCGGAATAAAGGCGAAATTATCTCAATTTCACACATAACATATAAATATATTCCGGAACAGAGGTCTAAAAGTGATTTCGTTTACTTACAGAAATCGAACTAGATACGAAATGTATCGTGGAAATGGAAAAACAGCAGACGATACTGCAGAATCCGCCACCACTGGAAAAAATAGAGAGGTAAGTGGCTTAAAACTCAATATTTTGATGTGCGTTTTGCTGCATTATTTAATTCGCTGTATGTTTCATAATCAATTTAATTAAACAGCGGCCTATAGCCACACTGTAGTGCCTTTTTAATGCCAAACGGCTTGCTTAATGCCTTTCAACCTTCGTTTTAATACAGAAAACAACCAAAGACATTCGCATTCGATCACTGCTTTTACTCATTGAACCCCGAGGACGAGAACTTTGCGTCCCAGGAGACAGTGTTCGATTGCGTGGGACGTGGAATTCTGGATAATGCATTCCAGGGCTATAATGCGTGCATATTCGCTTACGGCCAGACAGGTAAGATCCATCATGTGTGACTCACCATCTGTGCGTACTTCATTAATCTTTTTTTCAAATTTTCAGGTTCTGGCAAGTCCTACACGATGATGGGCACCCAGGAGAGCAAGGGTATCATTCCACGTCTGTGTGACCAACTCTTCTCGGCCATAGCAAACAAATCGACACCCGAGCTTATGTACAAGGTGGAGGTGTCCTACATGGAGATCTATAACGAGAAGGTCCACGATCTGCTCGATCCCAAGCCGAACAAACAGTCGCTTAAGGTACGCGAGCATAATGTAATGGGGCCGTATGTGGACGGACTGTCGCAGCTGGCTGTGACATCCTATCAGGACATCGACAACCTCATGACCGAAGGCAACAAGTCACGAACTGTGGCCGCCACCAATATGAACGCCGAGTCGTCGCGCTCCCACGCCGTCTTCTCAGTGGTCCTCACTCAGATACTCACGGATCAGGCGACGGGAGTGAGCGGCGAGAAGGTGTCCCGCATGTCCCTGGTGGATTTGGCTGGCTCCGAGCGGGCTGTGAAAACGGGAGCTGTTGGCGATCGTCTGAAGGAAGGCTCCAACATCAACAAGTGAGTAATAATTAGCAAATAATTATTGGTTTCTACCGGCTATGTAGGTCATTAGAAACGAAATTGAATTTAAATCAGTAACAAGAGGCAACTAACCTGTTGAATGTTCTAATTAAATCTTGTGATTGTTTCAGATCTCTGACCACACTGGGCCTGGTCATCTCCAAGTTGGCCGATCAATCCAATGGCAAGAAGAGTGGTAACGACAAATTCGTTCCCTACCGCGATTCCGTGCTCACCTGGCTGCTGAAAGACAATTTGGGTGGTAACTCCAGGACTGTTATGGTAGCAACAATCTCGCCGTCGGCAGATAACTACGAGGAGACGCTTTCCACACTGCGTTATGCAGATCGAGCCAAGCGCATTGTCAACCATGCTGTTGTTAACGAAGATCCCAATGCCCGCATCATTCGTGAGCTGCGGCACGAGGTGGAGACCCTTAGAAGTATGCTGAAACACGCTACTGGCTCACCCGTGGGCGATGTCCAGGATAAGCTGGCTGAGAGCGAGAACCTAATGAAACAGATTTCGCAGACTTGGGAGGAGAAGCTGGTTAAGACGGAACGCATTCAGAACGAACGGCAGCAGGCTCTAGAGAAAATGGGCATTAGTGTACAGGCCAGTGGCATCAAGGTAGAGAAGAACAAGTACTACTTGGTCAATTTAAATGCCGATCCGTCCCTTAACGAGCTGCTGGTTTACTATCTGAAGGTAAGACCCAACGAAAAACTAAGAGATTCAAATATATTAATACATTCTACTCTTAGGATCGCACACTGATTGGCGGACGCAGTATCAGTGGCCAGCAGCCGGATATACAACTTTCCGGTCTCGGAATCCAGCCCGAGCACTGTGTGATCACAATCGAGGATAGTGGACTGTACATGGAGCCAGTGCAGGGAGCGCGCTGCTTTGTGAACGGATCTGCTGCTGTCGAAAAGACACCACTCCAGAACGGCGACCGTATCCTGTGGGGCAACCACCACTTTTTCCGTGTCAACTCGCCGAAGAGCAATAACACTAGTATGTGCGCCTCGGAGCCCCAGACGCCGGCGCAACTGATTGATTACAATTTCGCACGCGATGAGATTATGCAGAACGAACTGAGCAACGACCCTATCCAGACGGCCATTGCTCGGCTGGAACGTCAGCACGAGGAAGATAAGCAGGTGGCGCTTGAAAAACAACGGCAGGAGTACGAGCGTCAGTTCCAGCAGCTACGCAATATTCTGTCGCCTAGTACTCCATATGCACCTTATGCTCCTTACGATCCACTGCGCATGGGCAAGATTACCCCAAATACTCCTACTTCGCAGATGCGAGTGGAAAAGTGGGCTCAGGTAAGCTGTGATCACTCAGATCTTGTTATCTTACTTGCAATATATTTCAAAATCTTAGGAACGCGATGAGATGTTTCGTCGCAGTTTGGGTCAGCTTAAAACGGATATTATGCGTGCGAATTCCCTGGTCCAGGAGGCCAACTTTCTGGCTGAGGAGATGGAGAAGAAAACCAAGTTTTCAGTCACTCTGCAGATTCCGCCAGCCAATCTGAGCCCTAACAGAAGGCGTGGGGCATTTGTCAGCGAACCCGCCATTCTGGTGAAGCGCACAAACTCCGGTAGCCAGATCTGGACGATGGAGAAGCTGGAAAACAAGCTGATAGACATGCGCGAGATGTACCAGGAGCACAAGGAGCGCGTTCTGAACGGACTGGTATGTTGACTTCGAATCGATTATTTTTCATCAACCTGTTGCCATTGTGATGTGTACTAACCATTTATAATTGTATCGATTCACACACGCATTCAATTAACCCCTGACTACAGCCCCTTATAGAGCCATTCTCAGAAGACGAGTTTGATGACAAGGTAATTAAGACACCACACCCCCACCACCCCAAAACATGAACACCACACACGTTTAAACTATGATGTAGCTAGTATTGTTTTGGATCACCCAGTCAATGTTAACTAAATTCGGATTTCCACAGGACGAGGATAATGCCAAGCCACAGGATCCATTTTACGAGTCGCAAGAGAACCACAATCTCATTGGCGTGGCGAATATATTCCTGGAGGTTCTGTTTCATGACGTCAAGCTGGACTACCACACGCCTATCATTAGCCAGCAAGGCGAGGTAGCGGGACGGCTTCAGGTCGAGATCGAGCGGATTGCCGGCCAGATGCCACAGGACCGCATGTGCGAGTCAGTCTCAGAATCCTCTGGCGATTCACGGGATGAGTACGATGACCCTGTGGATCCCACATTCAATCAGATTACCTGCCGTGTGACGATCAAGTGCGCCAGTGGACTGCCATTGTCGCTTTCCAACTTTGTCTTTTGCCAGTACACTTTTTGGGGTCACCAAGAGATGGTTGTTCCGGTTATCAATGCTGAATCAACTGCGCACGACCAGAACATGGTGTTTAAGTTTGAACACACCCAGGACTTCACGGTTACAATAAACGAAGAGTTTTTGGAGCACTGCATAGAAGGAGCTCTGTCCATCGAGGTGTGGGGCCATCGCAGCGCCGGCTTCTCCAAGACAAAGGGCTGGGAAGTGGAACAGCAGCAAGCCAAGGCCCGTTCCCTGGTCGATCGTTGGGCGGAACTCTCGCGGAAGATCGAGCTTTGGGTGGAGATTCACGAGCTTAATGACAACGGCGAGTATTCGCCAGTGGAGGTTACCAATCGCAACGAGGTCTTGACCGGTGGCATTTACCAGTTACGTCAGGGTCAGCAGCGGCGGGTGAATGTACGGGTGAAGCCGGTGCAGAACTCTGGCACCTTGCCCATTATCTGCCAGTCAATTGTGAACGTTGCCATTGGCAGTGTGACAGTGCGATCTCGGCTGCAGCGACCACTGGATTCTTACCAGGAGGAAGATCTCACCGTGCTGCGCGAGAAGTGGAGCGAAGCACTGGGACGAAGGCGACAATACCTTGACCAACAAATCCAGATGCTTATAAAGAAGGAGGAGAAGAACGAACAGGAGCGCGAGAGGGAGCTAAGCTTGGTTCATCAGTGGGTCTCGTTGACGGAGGAGCGCAACGCTGTATTGGTGCCAGCTCCTGGCTCGGGCATTCCGGGAGCACCTGCCTCATGGGAGCCACCGTCCGGAATGGAGCCACATGTGCCCGTCCTCTTCCTCAACCTGAACGGTGACGATCTGTCGGCACAAAACACCAACGACGAGCTCTCCATCGCCGGCATCAATTCCATTCTGTCCAAGGAGCATGGACATAAGTTCTACACGCTGCAAATTCTGCAGCACCTAGATAAAGATGTGTGCTGTGTGGCCAGCTGGGACTCTTCGATGCACGACAGTCAGGCCCTGAACCGTGTCACAGAGGCCAATGAGCGGGTCTATCTTATTCTGCGCACCACGGTACGCCTCTCGCACCCAGCACCTATGGATCTCGTGCTCCGCAAGCGACTAAGCATAAACATCAAGAAGGGACAGACGCTAACCGACCGCCTGAAGAAATTCCGACTTGTGCGGGGAGAGAACGCCATCTGGCAGAGCGGCGTCACCTATGAGGTGGTCTCTAACATTCCAAAGGCCTCCGAGGAGTTGGAGGACCGCGAGTCCCTTGCGCAGTTGGCTGCCAGTGGAGACGATTGCTCCGCAAGTGACGGCGAAACCTACATAGGTGAGAATGCTACTATGAAGGTGCTTAGAATCATACTAACATTCCTATCCCGTAGAAAAATATACGCGCGGTGTTTCGGCGGTGGAGAGCATACTGACTTTGGATCGACTGCGGCAGAATGTGGCGGTCAAGGAGCTGGAAACGGCTCATGGACAGCCGCTCAGCATGCGCAAGACCGTCAGCGTGCCGAACTTCTCACAGGTAAGGACGAGTGCTACTTGGAAAACCCATACTGCTCATTCCATCGAGCTGCTGCTGCTGCTGCGCCGCTTTCACTATTCGTCGCTGCCGCCGCCGCTGCTGAATTATGTGCTTCCACTTACTCACCTAACACACTCGAGCAAAATTAACCAAAAACGTCTGACTAAACGCAAATTCTTTCTCTTTTCACACTTTTTCTATGCGCTTACACCAAACTAACCCCCAAAATTTTGTGTTTAACCACCGATAAAAACGACAAAATTAACAAAATCCAAAATTCGGCGCGCACTTCCTGCAATTTTGAATTTCCCTCTATGTGTGTGTGTGTGTATTGGTTTTACCTGTCTTTATGTTTATGCTGTGTACGTGTGTGTGTTGCCCCAAAACGCTTCTCACTGCGCACATAGGCGGTCAAAGACACCACCAATACCGGGAGTGTAAGTAACTAGTATCCTCCTTTCTGTTTTCTGTATTCCGTACTGTGGTTCCTTGTATCCTGTGCCGAGCACTGTACAAACAGCTTTAGTAGTTGGAGTTTTCTTAAGTTCCCTCTTGACTATTCTACTACTAACTATCTTATAAACCGCTTTTGTGTGCGCCCTTCAGTTAGCCATTTTTTGTAACGTTTGGAAATTTTATGTCTGTTTTTATTTGTTTTTGTTTTTTTTTTAATTCAATCATTTTTGTTTCATCCTGTTGAATAACATTTGTTCCTTAAAAAAATGTACGCATATCACATTTATGATGCAAGCAACTCATAAATAAACTTACGCAGATTATGCGCTTCGATGCATCGATGGAGTCGCTGCTGAATGTGGGACGATCCGAGTCCTTTGCCGATCTCAATAACAGCGCTTTGGGCAACAAGTTTACTCCAGGTGAGCTTTTTTTTGTATTATTAATATTGATTATATTTAATACCTAATATTCAAATAGCAGGCCATAGTTCAGCAGGAGCTGGCGGAGTCATCCGAAGTCGCCACAGCTTTGGAGGCAAAGGAAGCAGCGATGATTCTCCCGGAAAAGCCTTTGGCATTGGTGGGTATTTTGTTTGTCTACGCGAGTTCGAAAGCCCAACATTTTTCTTCTATATACTCACCATTAATATTTGAGCAACAATATTAAAACTATAATCCATATAACCGAGTTATTAAACACACTATATATTTTTCTAAGTAATTTTGCATATGCTTATGCGCAGGAAAATTTATACACAACCTAGTTGAAGCCAAGCTCATGAGCAAGGGATTTATCTTTGTTTCAAGTTTTGGTTCTCTTACAGAATCCAAAAAATTTGTAGATTACTTTGTACATTACGCAATTTGTTACTTGTAGTTGTACTTAGTACAGATAAATTGACATGATCCTATTGGCAACAAGATAAATCCTTGTCGAACTGTTTGTTTACCTATGCTTTCTTCGTGCTCAAGAGCAACTCCCTCAATGGCAATTGAATCCAACTCTGTGAACTGTCGCATTGCTTAGTTAAACATTCAAAACCCAATTTGTTTGCTTTGCTTCGATGCAACACCTGCAGCAACCAAGCAATTAGCAAGAGTAACCGCATTAACTCGATCTGAGGACTCGAGCGATTCTTCGTCTTAATGCACACGACTGTTCCACATTCCATTGCTTATCATATAAATTGACATGCATCCATGAAGACATAACCATACCGAACCGAGCCCACATAGCTTATCGTACTTACTATATGGTTTCTCACACTGTCCAACTCTTTTCTGTGTTTTTAACATAACGTTATCTATATGAAATTCCACGGCCAACAGGCTCAATATCTCTGCTGTCAGGTAAAGGCCAAACTTATGCCCCAATCAAATACGAAGGTGCATTCTTGATTGCTATGCATTGATTGTTAGTTGAGTTTCATTTTGTCTGTCTCACAACCCGCTCATCTATACACCCACTCATCTGCAGACATGTATCTTTCATAAACCCATGACCCCAGATGAAAGGAATTGGTTTGTGCCCAATTTAGAAGTGTTTATATGTAGTTTTGTGTTAGTTCTGTTTGCTGGTAAATCTGTCTTTAATTCATACCCAAAATTCTCTCATCTAAAAAAGTCATCGCGACATGAGCTGTACATTCATCTCCAGGACATTCAATCCACTCCATACCAGCCACCCACGCAATCCGGTGCACAAATCACACAGCAGCAAAGCACACAGCACGAGATCTTAGCACGAGCCGCGTATTTGTAGAGATTATTATCCCTAGAATCTATACCTTTGTTTAATTTTCCTTTGATGTTACTATAGTGTGTTGCTGGGGCTGCGAGTTAGTCGCATCCCTCGCTAGTTTGATCACTCATCGAAGTCTGTAAATTGCATTGTAACTTAACATAACTCATAATCATTGTCTTCCCTGCCCCCAAATGTGGAATGCAGCGCGTCCAACATTTTTGAATCTCAATTTGAACTTGAACACTTTGAGAATTGCGCCAACGAAACGTATGTGGTTTGTCTAGCAATTAGCTTAGAGTTTCATTTGCAAAGAATCCATTGACCATAGCATTTTGATATCTCCACAGCTTCGCCAGCTACTAGTAAGCTGCTGGGCATGCGCATGACCACGTTGCACGAGGAGCCACTGGGTGGACACAGATCTCTCGACGAAGAGCCTGAGGACAGCTACAGCGACTCGGAATATGCTGCCGAATACGAACAGGAGCGGCAGCAAAATAAAAGCATGGCCACGCGATCCCGCCTCACGGCTTCCAAGACCATGGACTCATTCATGGACGTCAGCAGCCATTCGAACCAGAGCTACTTGAGCTACACGTCCAG
Source organism: Drosophila sechellia (assembly GCF_004382195.2). Classification (NCBI taxonomy): domain Eukaryota; kingdom Metazoa; phylum Arthropoda; class Insecta; order Diptera; family Drosophilidae; genus Drosophila; species Drosophila sechellia. The sequence continues at coordinate 11,590,266 of NC_045950.1, read as the reverse complement.
TGCCAACGCTAACATGAAGCACCTGACCGGCCTGGCGACGCTGAGCATGAGCTCATCCACCAGCAGTGGCTACGGTTCCCAGGCAGTCTCCTGCAATAATCTCAGCAACGAGGATATTGCTTCAATGCGTTCCATGAGCATTGATGAGACACCAGGTGGTTTATTACTTTATCTATTCTTACCATATGATATTTATAAATGTATTACTTAGATTTCGATCGAGTCAACTCGAATTCGCCACCGAATCGGCAGGCACGAGTTAACCCCTTCCTCAAGGACATGCCCAAAGCTAAAATACAAGAGAAACCGGAGCCGCAGGCTAAGAAACTGCAGGAAGCATTCACGCATCCGTTGGAGCAGCTGGAGTCCAGGGAAAACGCACAAAGCGACGATGATGAATGCGCGCAACTGCCAAAGAATAATAACAACAACGAGGACTTGGTAAACGAACCGAAGCAACTTCCAGGTCAAACGGAGCTGGAGGAAGCTATGTCGCAACCTGAATCACAAACGGAGTTTGCCACAGACAATCAGAACGGCAACAGGTCCTCCGACGAGTTAAGCCACAGTTCCGAGGATCTGCTCGAAGGCGATGGCATCGTCCGGGAAGAGTTGCCCGCTGGAAAGGTGGTGCGGCGAAAGAAGTCCAACACGCAGCCCCCGAGCAATGGCAACATCGCACATAACAATAACAACAGCACAAGCCAGGCACCGCGCATCAATCATCGGGCATCGTTGGCCAAAATGGAGGGTCTAGCCGCATACTTGGACTCTAGCATTATGACTAGCAGCACAGAAGTTGATGGTGAATATTTATTTTTATTTATTGTTCCCGTCGCTTTATTTAATTTAATTTATCTTATGCTTTCCAGAGGAGAGCAAGGATGTGGAATTGGTTCTGCCCGAGTGGATTGTGGTGGGAGAGTCAGTGTTAATTCGACCCTATAACACCAGCGGCGTCATTCGCTTTGTGGGCACCACGGAATTCCAACCCGGTGCCTGGATTGGCGTTGAATTGGACACACCAACGGGCAAAAACGACGGCAGCGTGAAGGGCGTTCAGTATTTCCAGTGCAAGCCCAAGCACGGCATGTTTGTGCGCTCCGACAAGCTGATGCTGGACAAGCGTGGCAAGGCGATGCGAGCCTACAAGGCCGCCGAGAAGAGCAACAGCATCAGCAAAGGTGAGTGGAATGGCATTGGATATGGATAGCGATGATAAACTAATGCATTTAATTCGCCACAGAGATGAGTACCTCGATGACTGGCTCGATGACACGCTCCAAGAGCCGCGGCGATTCGCTAAATCTTTCAGCGCGTAAATGATTGTACCCAAAGTGTTCGCATCAGCTGCAGCGTTGGACTAATTGCAGGCAATCGACGGTAGCCACCAGCGCTGCCAGCAGCCAGCCGGCGACCTGCCACAGATTGCGTGCAACCAGCGGCGCTGCAGATGCGAACAGTCATGGCAAGAAGTGCTATGCCAATCGACGCTCGACGGCCTTCTAAAGCCGCCACCCAAGATGACAATGTCGAGAACGAGGTGGACGGAGGAGAAGAAGCGACTCGACAAGCAACGAACAATGCGGAGCATACTCCTCATGCCAACCATATTCTAGCTTACTTAACTATTCTCACCCCATGCCGCAAATGAAATGCCGTACACTTATCCACACGCTTCTCTAAGTAGTTTAAGGCGGTGTCTACAGCAGAACTAATTATTAATCTAGCTAAACTAAACTAAATGAAACGAATCGATACTAATCTTAACTAAGCCGGGTAGGCAATTGCGTAGTTGCAATATTTCGAACACTTGAGCGAGAGCGTAAAATTTAGCAACCCTTCGAATTATGTATGTATGAAACAATCACTTTTGATTCCATTGTTTTGTGTTCGTGTAGTTAATTGTCGTTTTTTGCGTTTCGATTTTTGAATGATATATTTTCTAATGGTTCTTTGCCTTTAGTTTAGTTAAATTGTTTTTGATATCAATGTGACTTGTTTAACGATGAGCTTATATTTTTACTTGTTATTGACTATATTCAATATATTTGTATATATTTATAATTAAGATCTTGCAATAATTTCGTCTCCATATGACCTTTCCTGAGCTCATTTTCTTTTTAGCGCATTTATATACAATTACCAATACAATACGATGTTAGTAATAATGAAAGCAACATATTCTATATAGCTGCGTCTAAGCAATTGAAGCATCCTAAGATTTTCGTGTCTTGGAACTTACTCCCCGATTAAGTCGCTTCGCACCGTCGCAGTTAATGTGTAAATTGTATTATTTTGATGTGATGTATTTATAATTTCCCTTTATATATGCATATATACATATATATATATAAATAAAATTTATTTTGCCGTATACGTAGCTCATTACTTATGATTTCTTTTGCTTTCTTACCCCGTCCGGAAAGTGCAATATAAGTGTTAGGATCTTTAAGTTGTATTTATCAATGTTGAAGGTTGTGTGACTATGTTTGTGAGGCGTTTTAAGTACCATCAACTTAGCACCGAGCCAGAAGTTGGTGTAAAGTCCAAAAACGAAAGAAAGAAAGCAATAATTGCATTAAATATTCGATTTTATGTTAAGATACTTTAATAATCGTACACAAAGATGATTGATAACGTGCCGAAATAACGTGGGAAAGTTAATGATCAAATCTGGCACCGGCTAAAGAACGTTTGTACGTAAAACCGTAAACGTATCCATCCATCCATCCAACCAACCAACATCCAAAGCACTCCAAAACTGAGTCTGAGATAAATTGCAATTTAAAACACAATAAGAGCGATTTACACTTAGAAAACCCAAAAAAAACGAAACTGAAACTGAAATCCAACAGAAAACAGTTGGGGACGTGTCAAAGGTCAAGCCCAACTGGAAGATCTACAACCATTCATCCAGTGTATACAAGCATAAATATACACCACTTATATATATATTAGGTATATATTTTCGAACTGTTTTTCTACTTGCGTAAAAGCGAAAAGCAACTACCAAAATATACTTGAAAATACGTCCAAAATTTAAAATCCAAGGTCAAGATACAACTATGATATATACTTACAACTGCATGGATATTCATGAATATAAATATAAATTGCATATTTACCAATGATAAACCTAACTGAGACAGAACTAATTTAAATATTGAATGCTCCCTGGGGGGAATCCCGAGTATTAATCCCAACCAGGGGCATTTGTTTGAGTATGTGTGTGCATTTTGTAGACGCCGCAATTCAAATTCAAATCGGTTGAGCATTACAATTCAGAATTAATTTAATCACATGAATGTACATAGTGAGTGTGGCATTATGAACGGCAAAATCACCCTCAAATTAACGCATTTAACTAGCGCAAAAAATAACTAGTGGTTCAATTAGAGGTTGATTGAGTAACGTAGTCGAGTCCCCGATCGAAAACGAAAGTTAGCCGCAGCCCAGTCAGTTTATTTGTAAAATAGATCGAAAATCCATAGTTGTAGGCAGTGTGCAATGCAATGAAAAATTAAGTAGCCGTAGAGATCGCGATTGGAACGCCGACAAATTGAATCGTACCTTGACGTTATTAAAGAACTAATCATATTTTTGTGCAGTCTAGTGCAGTTATCATGCAATCAGCCCCGCAAAGGAAATAGTTTGCCATTGCATATAGCATCTAGCATCTAGCCTCTAGCGTAACGGAATGTTAGGCACACACATATTAGCTATATGGGATATAGGATCGGAAGGCAGCCTTCGGAAAGAGTTTACTCGTAAGTTTGCGCACTCTTAGAGCTTTTAGCACGGTCAACGAATAAATGTTATTACACCACAATTATAGCTCGACTTCATCAGCCGTTAAATAAACTATCCAAGAGTTCAGTCACGAGTTAATGAATAAACTAAACCATATGCTAGACCTGCTTTATCATAGTACACAAACAGACGCACCAAGCAAAAAACACCATTGTTGATGAATTTGGTTCGGTTCGTTCGGTTTGTAAGTACGGATATGCCAGTTTAGTTCACTCCACACTAGTAGTTGCAAATGCAGAACAGAACAGAATAGACTAGAGTGCAGAATATAGGTGTCAGCAGCGGAAAGCGTAAAGATAATTCTAGTAATTTACAATTGTTTTACTCCAATTTAAGTATTTTAATGCAAACACGCCAGAGAAATTAAACAAAAAACACACGCGTAATCAGCAAATTTGAAGAACTTCAACAAAGCAAAACAAAATAAAAGAGAATATGAAATATGTACTTATATCTATAAATACAAATATACAAACATGCAATGGACATTTTTCAATGGAGTTGGCTTTAATTTCACAGCTGGGGGGTAAATGTGGACCTGTAGCTGCTGGGTCAACAAGCGGCCACTGCGATATTAACGCTGAACTCGGCCTTGACTGCTACTAACTGGTTACATTTTGTTGGCCCAGCACCTTCGACCCAAGGCAGAGGCTACTAATGGTTCGTTTGAAGATGTACATCCTCCAGTCGGAAGTTTTTTTATTCATGAAAACAAATGGCAAAATGGTTATGTTAGTAGATAAATGCTTACAACACTTTTAGTTTACAGTTTACATAGTTGGTTATTGCTGGGTGCTCTCACGCAGGAGAGCTCCTTGTTGAATCCCTGGCCATGGAATGCAATCGTTCCACACCTTGCCTTACATCCTTACACGATCACATGGCGACTATATCATTTACATAGGATGGTTCGACTCTCTATTCTTACAACTTGCTCTATTTATATTTATACACACAAAGGACACAACACACAGTTAATTGTTATTAGCTTTCCAAATGACTCGTTTGCGTTTGATTTGCTGGTTTCCTATTTTGATTTGATTCCTTTCGTTTTGATTTGCACTAGCTACCACGTCTCTTCTTAATATACACGATTTGTGGTACACAAATATATATTTCTAGGATTCGATTTAGGTATTTACAAAAGGTTGTTCTAATTTGAATTCGAGTTCCGTTCAGTCGGCGTTAGTCAGTATCTCTCAGTTGCTTTGGTCCCCAACCCATTTCCCCGCTACTCCTTATCTCCTCAGTGTTCAATGGTCCATCGTTGGGATTCGCTGTGGGGATCGCAAGGCGCCACCTGGGCGTCGTCCAGACTCTTGAGTCCCTGGTGATCCAGGCACATGCCCGTGTTGCTGTGAATGATGTGCTGGTGCTCGTATCGCCACTGCTCGTTGAACTCATCATTCTCCATGCAGGGCACCATCACCACCCGGTACGGTGGGGACTCGCTGTGCTGGACTGTTGCACAGCTCAGCTCGTTGCGCAGAGCATTTGTGTTGGTGAAGGAGAATAGCTGCGACTTCTGCAACACCTTGCCGCATGGGTACAAGCCGGCGTTATAGGGCTTTTCATTGTTCTGCAGCAAATCGTCCAGACATAAGTTAGCATTCACGGCGTGCACCTTGCCCCATCCCTGCACGTCCTTGGTGGGCACAAACTTCTCTGGATAGATGTTCTTCAGGTACCACTCGAAGCTCTTACAGCGGAGCTTCTTGCGCAGCATTACTCGGTGGGTGACATCTCCAATGTCCGCGTGGAACTTTAGATCCGGCCGATTGAGGAAAAATATATTGATGTACTCATCCATCCAAACCAGAGCCATGCGGGCAGTATTAATACCGTGTGTATCGCGATCGTTGGGGAATCTATAAAGAATTTAAATGAGTTCATTATAATACAGCAATAGATAATGGGAGATGACAATAAAGTTACTATAGTTCGCTTCGAAGGTCAGGTTCATCATAAATTATAAATATAATACTAGTTCCTTTTGCTTACTTGTAAGGATGGAAGTCGCGGAATATGTGTCCAACGCGGGAGCAGGGAATAGTCTCGATAGTGCCGCCGCACTGCCAGATGCGGAAGGACATCTCCAGGTTCTCACCACCCCAACCGTCCATTTGTTCGTCGTAGCTGCCCACTTCCCAGAAGTAGCGTCGATCTATGGCAAACAGTCCGCCGGCCATGGTGGGACTGTATGCTGGACAGATCTCCCGCTCCTGCCTGCACTCGCGTCGCTGGCGCTGCTTCTCCCGCTCCGGCAGATTGATCCAGTCAAAGTGGCCATTCCACTGGAATCCGCCGACCTGGAAGGATTTGTAGCCATTTGTGCTGTACTGGAAGTCGTTGGCATCGATGACATCGATAATGGGCACCAGCACGCTAGTCCGCGACTCCTTGATGCGCTGCAGGAGTGGCTCGCACCAGCCAATGTTACCCTCGCAATGGGCGTCCAGGAAGATGAGCACATCCCCCGTGGCGATTCGCGCTCCAGCCAATCGGGCACGAATCAAGCCCAATCTGCAAAGAGACGGCCGAAAACTTTCTTTAGCTATGTGAAGGGCAAAACAAAAGAAATTTATTGGGTCATTCGAAAACCTTCGATCGTCTGCCAAGCACGATTAACACCAACCTACATGGCATCCACCGCGTGAAGTCATCCGAAAGTCTGCAAAGCTCACGGGCTGACGAGTGTAATGCACGCAGAAACCGAGTCTGGGAGTTACAAAAAGTCAAACCCAACACACATAATCGTAACTTGACGAACTGGTTTTCTCTTCATTTTTTTCGGTTTTTAGTTTTTGGTTTTTTGAGCGTTTGTCGGTTCTGGCCAAAAAGAAGATGCTCCATGCGCGACTGACATGGCAAACAAGTTATTCAAATGAGTCCAAGTCGTCAGCGTTTCGATTAGCCAAATTACTGAACTTTTCCTAGCCCATAGGCAATAATGGAAATTATCTAGGTGTCAAATTTTAACCTTTTATGCATTGTTGCACTTATGAACAATAATTAAGAAACTTGTATAAACACTTGATTTCGATTTTTAATATGCAAGTTCTTATTTAATAAATTCATAGCTAAACTAATGAGATAGATGCTTCGAATTGTATCTCAAAAAACACGAAAGCATGCCTTAGGTTTAACACCTCGTATTTGCATATGCCAAAGGTCGTATTGAAAGTGAATGAGCAAGTATAACTACTAAATTCGCCACTAATCAAGTCTATAATTTCTTGAGGGTTTTTAAAGTACTGAAGTAGATGAACACTTTATCACATAAACAAGTTTGAATTTCTATAAATTGACCTATAAAAACACAATTTCACTGGAATTCATTTCAATTTCTTTTTATCTTGTGGTAATAGCTCACGAATTCTTTCCATTCTAGATTGGGAAAAACCGAACACCTTTTTCTGAAGTCTCTGGCGCAAACAGCTATTTCAGATACATTTGTTCTTAGTTAGAGTAACGGCAGTTCGACTTTTATAGGTCAGACACCTTGTGGCTTTAACTCACCGGTTCTTGAGACGCAGAATGGTGACCTTCCTCGCGGGAATCCGGGTGCGAACATAGTAGTCCAGCTTGGCGCCCAGTTCCACGTTGTCGCTACCGTCATCCACCAGAATGATCTCCTTGAGGGCCTTTTCGTTGCAGGTGCTCAGCGTGCTGTGCACTGTCCTCAGCAGCACGGAGTAGGGTTCGTTGAAGAAGATGATGACTACACTGGCGGTGGGCAGGGACTCAGAATCGAAGCGTTGTTTGGCGCACAGTGGATTCCGGTGGTCACCGACACTCCGGTTGTAGGTCAACTGCTCGCTTAGCTCCTCGTTGAGGGCAATCTTCTTGTAGATCTCATCGCCTCGTTCCTTGGCGGCACCGGAAAGATGCACTGCCACGCCCTGTTCGCCGAGTCCCGCCTTCTGCTTCTGAAGATCCAGTTGGATGATTTGTTCATACGGCGACTGGGTGGCGGGTCGGGCTATTTCGTTCTCACTGTCGCTATACGCCTCGAACCGCTCGCGCCCATGACCTCGCAGAGCGGCTGCCCGGACGGGTGGCGCCACAGGTGGCTCCTCTGGTGAACCATTCTGCTGCACCTTGCTGTAGAGGATAAAGCAGAGGGCGACTAGGATGAAGATGATCAGCTTGCCGTAAAAGGAACGGAACCGAGGCAGCATGTTGGCTTAAAATATCTTTTGACTGGGACTGTTGGTATCTGGGATTCTGAGGTAGCACTAGCTTCACTTCTCCACTCCAATCTGGCTCTGCGGATCGGATCGTGTGCGTCCGCTGTCCGATTTTACCCGCTACTCGATCATTTAACTCCGATTCGCTGGCGAAAAATCCAGACACTTTGTAAGTATGATTCGTGGCTTCTCGGTTCGCCCACAATACCACAATTCCAGTTTCTTCCCGCTTTCCGTTTAGCGCCGCGCACCGCCGCTTTGTGGAGTGGCTTAAACTAGACTAAATGGCAATATTAATTCTAAGCGCGACTGCCACAACAACAAATGAAACACAACAACAATAAAAAACAACGAAAACTTACTCGGGCATGTTTTCTATACGCTGTTGCTTCAAGCGTTAGTCCATTTTGTGGTACTTTTGCAGCAACAGCTGTTAAGTCGGCGCTATCCAGCACTGCCACAGTGGGCATTGATTGAAAACTTATATTTCACTGTTATTATTTAAATATAATATATTTATAATAATAGTTCTTATTATTTGTACAATCCCGGTAGTAGCAGAACACAGATGTAAAACAAAGTGAAAAAGTACAAAATTATATTTAAGTCTTTCGTTTTTCCTGTAGACTTAAACAGAAAATTGTATTTTATTAACACAGATTTGTGATTATATTTTAAAGAAAACTTACTCATATATTTTTGTTTTTTGGCAAAATTTTACATTTGTGTGCTTCGGTAACCTTTAAGCAGATGTAAATAACTTCTAGCAAAGACTTATACCACGTTCCAAAAAGGTCTTATACAAGGTTTTATAACCAGTGACTCTTAAACCGGTCGTTAAAGTAAGACAACAAGGTTGCTTGGACAACAAAATACATTTACTTAAAAAAATGTAACAATTTTATATTAAGAAAATCTCAATTGGTTGTAAGCATGCGTGGAAATTATCTTTAACAAATTTGGATATAAGAAATCTTGAAGTTTTTAAGAGTCTGACAAATATTTTTTTTATAATTTATAATTTATTTGTATATGAACTAATCCTAAGTTGCATTATCAAAGCCGATTAGTTCTTCATAAGACATGGTAACTATGCGCATAACAGTAATTTATAATTGTATACTATCGGGAGCAGTGTCTGCCGTTTAGATTGTACACAATTTAATGTGTGAGTATAAAACTAATAATTATAATTTATAACCAACAGGCATGCCAAGCCACATAGTTGTCACATCAATTGCGAAAAAAGCGGAAATTTAAATCACAAAGCTTCCTGCCCTCGAGTACCGTTGAAAACGAAAGGGACTGACCGACTGACTGTCGCACTTGACACCTTGGCCGGCACTTAATGCACAAATGGCATGTTCATTGTTGTTAAGGGGCAACAAATGGGTTTCCCATTAAAAACTTGTTGCTACGCCTCTTGGTCCGAACATGCAACCAAGCACCACATGTTGCCAGTGGAATTTGTCTCTGGTGGCTTGTTTAAATCTCATTTGAATTCTAATTGAGATTGGTTCTCATCGCAACTTTCATTTTGTAATGCTTCGAATTGATGCCAACAAGATTGGCCCCATTTCGTTGGGTCTGTGATTAATTTGGCTAATTAACGTACGACTCCAAAGTGCCAGTTGCTGTTTTTAAGTGAGCTCTTGGACGCATAATTAATACGTTACGTATACGCATTGGTGTCGCTGCGGGAGGCGCCACCGGCCACCAGATCGGCGACCCAGCAGCTAAATTAAAGTTCAAAGTGCTCCACAGCCATGGTAATTCGAATTTCGGAGTTGTGGGAAGCAACCGTTGAGTCGCTGAAAGGTGGCAACTGTTTTGCCAATCTCCGCTAAAACTCCCTAATGGCTTTAAGCGACAAAAACTAGGAAGGAAATAAGTTACTCTCTGGCCGGGGCTCAGTGGGATGGGGCCTTTGTTTTAGTTGCCGAAAAAATAAAGAAAGATGGAGCAAAAGGGGGAGATATATGCATATACACAGATACGTACGACGTGGAGCCAGACGAGATTTTGGAATTTCATTTCGTGTGCGACCTTAAAATACTAGTTTGTAAAAATGCAGCGAATCCGGCATTGAAACAGATTAGTTTCTTCGGTCGAAAAAATTAACACCTCTTAAATTTGAAATACTCTTTTATTATCGCCACCGAAAATTATGCATTTTCAGCACATTTGTGAAATGTTTAATGGCCTGAGGGCGAATTAGTTGGCTCTTAAGTGTTATGAGCCGCAACCGGATTGAAAAACGCGGCCCCCCTTCAAGAGTCCGCAAATATGTTTTTGTGTAAATAGCAGAAGTGCCTGATAAATAATTTTTTAAAATTACTCTATTCAATAATGAGTGCTGCTGAAGCCCCCAACGAGGTCTCATTAATGCGCGTACAATAAAAGTAAAGGGCCACAAACAATTTAACCACTAACAGACATTGTTCCACATGTGAGTCGACGACTGCGGTTAAGGTGCCTGCCATAATGACTCGGGCCACAGAAATCTATTAAATCTAAATGACCCTGAAGATCACACAGGCAGCCAAGAAATGGTCGACTAACGATCACCATCCATCAATGGAAATGGGCAGTCAACGGCGGATAATAACAGAATTGGGATTTGGGATTGCAATTGAAAAATGTCTGCCATAGATTTTACGGATTACAGTTGGGTCTGCTACTTTCGTTTCGCTTCGAAAGCCTTGCAAATGTCAAAAGGTTGGGTAATTCCGATGATTGCGTTGGGGTTTCGTCAGCGCCAGAGGATGAGCACAGGTCGGTCGGATCTGATCGGATCGGCACTGATAGGATTATGCCGGATCAGAGCTGGAGCAAGTCCACGACTTCCCATGACAAATTGATCAGCCTGGGAAGCGTAATGATGCCACATTATCATACGTTTTCCAGCGTGATTTATGATCCAGTTCGAGCGATTTTAAAAAGGGGAACTTCGTTTACAACTAAATCGAAAGTGAAAGATTTCACGATACCGGCTTGGCAATGACAATGCCAACCCATTGTCTCACCCACAACATCGCTTGGGGGTTAACCGGTTACCCAATGCCCCATCCCCATCGCCAAATCGGATTTCAATTTCAATTCCAGTGCCCTAGGTCCAATCAGCACGCGTCAAAAGTGGCGCCAAAGTGACGAACCAAATTATGATTCGGATCGTATATGCACAAATATCCATCCAAATGAGCACAAACTAAGGCGGTTTTATGGCGGTAGCCAGTTGGGGTTTTGCATAATCCCCGGTTCCTGCTGAGACACCCGCATTGTGGACTGTTTATGGTAGTATTTATGTAAGAGCCAATTATGTGAGATGTCATCAAATATTTGACCAGTTTATTGGTTCGCCTCATCATACCTGATGGAATGCACATTTTCATCCGCGGGGTTTTCACAATCGCATCGCAGATATACACAGATAGGGCCGATTGTCTCTTAAAACCACATCAAAATCAATATCGCCTATCGTTCAACATCCAAAATTGAGCATTGTCTCAATGTTCGCAACCTCCGATGTGATGATTCGGATACATTTGAATAACAGCGCCAACAATAACCGCTGCTTCTCCATATCCGCTATCATTTATTGTGCGGAGGTGGCTAATCCCAATTCAACATTTCTTTGTTTGCTTTATGGCTTTTGGCGAAGGTTGAGCAGATTGAGTTTAGCCATGCTAGCGAATCTTTTTATTTAACTATGGTGCAAACATTGCGATTTCAAAACTGTCAAAAAGCTATTAGGATATACGATTTAATTTCTAACCCTAAGCCAATTGGTTAGCCTCAAGAGTCGCGTCCAACTTGGTAATCCCAGTAGCTCCAATCCAAAGCAACAGCAACTGATGCCCAGTCCGGTGAAGTACATGCCAAAAACCCAGAAAAGATCGCTTACTTCGATATAATCATCCAGCCGTGTTGGACTGAAATCCTTCATGGTTGTCAGTTTTAGTCTTACCATATCCGAGAAGCTCCGATCGATCCAGTACTTCGATAAGCCGAACTCATTTTGTTGCATCATATGTTCCTCAAAGAGATCGCGATAGGGCAAGTGTCGTCTTACGGGAAAACTAAAAAAACTGATGGGTTCTAAGCAGAGTTTCTCTGAATAGTAAAACAGTGGGAATGCGAAAAGCTTCTGTTGCTCCTTGAAGGCAATCCAACTCAAGGCGCTCATCGGGTACATATGGTTGTCATCGAAGGAGTCTCGCAAGTTTTCCAGTTGCTTGGACTCATCGAACACCTCCACATGATCCATGCTCACGTTAAACGGTCGCAGAAGCTCAATATCGTACTGTCGTATGGCCAGCTTGTACCTGGAATTCTCTAGATCGGCAAAGGAACACATCTTTGGATCGATTGGAGGACCCCACATGAAGGACTGCAGGTACGACGTATACATTGTGGTGGTGATTACACTGAAGAAGCAAACGAGCATGGAAATCAGTTTCAGTTTTCTGTTGGATTGGCGGGGAAATGGAAAGGGCTGAGCCAAAAATCCCCTCAAACAGATATCGTTCATCAGAACATTAACAAGGCTCAGTCTACGCCACGAGCTTTGCTTGATATAGTTTAGCATGACTGAGAAAATACAAAATATGGCAATAAGCACTACCAGGACCGGTGGATCCACAATGCCCATGTAGATCTCACTATAGGGCATCGTGTCCGGGAGGGGAACCATAAAACAAGTTGATGTCATCAAGTACGGATATGAGATCGTGTCGAAGTTGGTCATTTCAAAGTAGGCGGCGTAGCTCATGCCAATATCCACCAGATCTTCCGCGGCCCATTTCGTAATATTGTAAAAAGAAGTTTTCTTTCCAGAATCATGTAATTTCACCTGCATATCCAAGGTAGCATTAACTTTCTCAACAAAATTATTCAATAAATTGGCTACATATCCAATATATTTCTCTTGTCCAGTTTTAGGATCCCTGTATGCCATAGATCCAGGAATCAGGTTGAATGTGATTGATTTCAGCATTGCTCCTTGCATATTTCGAAATTGGTCTACATATATTGGATTACTCTCGAATAGATACACTTTTTCATAGTTTCTTTCCTGAAATAGCCGACAGGCGTATATAATCCCGACCTGATGGAAATTGTTGTTCACCATGGCTATATTGTATTGATCCTTCTTAGAATAGAAGTCGCATACGGCGTCCGGTCTTATATTCCCATTCAGAAGGATCAGTCGCCTGTTCATTTGCAGCTTCTTCAGAGTTTGATAGTTCTCCTCCCTCTCGGCTAGAAACTCACAGGTGAGAATAAGTGCTAGGCTACTGTAATTCCATTCAAAGCTGGTGCTACCCGAAGTAACCAATATTGTGGGGACTTGCAATCTCCTTGACAAAGAGCTAAACGCGCAATCTTCTCCATAAATTAATAGAGTGTTGAAGAATTGCTCCTGTTGCAATCTTAGAAGAAGGCTCAGAAGTCGATCCTCTAAATCTGTATGATTGGTATTGGTCCCATCCAAGATCCGAGCCTTTGTATATCCAAGGCAAAGCAAAATTATAATAATCCGTACCATGGTGCAAGAGTTACTATTGCATTTTCGAAGCGAACATTATATTTTGTACTTTAAACGTCCAGTGAATGTAGATCAGGCATGCTATTTGTATGTTTTCCATATTGTGTTAACAAGGCTAAATGTTAAAGGTGTAGCTAATGGCCCATTTAATTTGTAGTTGCGTTAAAAATACATACATTTCGTGGAGTCGACCAAAGAATAGTATTTTAATGTCTCAATTTTTATCAACGCCTCTGACTTTTTTTCTCCTTTAGTATAAGAATACAAGGCTATTCTACTTTCTTTGATAAGATCTATGAAATCACAATCCGACCGTACAAATATTGGCATGGTTAAATATGGAGGCGCCACTGATCCCAATTAAATGAGGAATCAATTGTGTACAGATAATGGTTAAAAGCCGAAAACCCCATTATCCTTTCTGTTTTTAGGTGGTTTATAAAAGAAATATTTTCAGTGGTGCCATATACATTTATTGAGTGAAATAATTATTATAAATTGGTTTTCGTATTTAAGAAAATATTTTTGGGTGCTGAACAATTTATGACGTAATGTACCAAATTTACGACATCTGTGCCAGAGTACATTTGAATTTGATAAGATTAATGTATTACAGCTTACTTAGCTAAATTTTTTAAGAATGCATAGCAATATTCGCATTTGATTTTGCAGTTTTGTCCAGTATCTCAGAGGTCTTAGAATCTCAAAGATAAAAAAACATAAACCCATGCCCATTCCAACGAAATACATGGTGAAAACCCAGTAGAGATTGTGTACTTCTATGTAATCGTTCTCGAGGGGCGGACTGAAATCTTTGAATGTTGTGAGATTTGCTTTTATCATATCCCTATAGCTCTGATCGATCCAGTACTTAGTTAACCCAAACTCCTTCTGGCGCTGCATGTGCTCTTCGAAGATATCGCGATAGGGCAAGTGCCGTCTCATAGGAATACTTAATATATCAAACTGAGACAGAAGGCATCACAGTAGTAGAAGATTTTGTACTTAAAGAGTTTCTGTTCCTCGTTGATGGTGAACCACTGCAAAGCCGTCCCCGTCCTCCAGGCTCACGTTCAGGGCCTCCAGAAACTCTGTTTCGTAGATGTTAATGGCCATCGTGTACCTAGACTTTTTTACATCATCAAATGAGGTCAGACGCGGTTCGATGGGAGGACCCCATAAGAAGGCCTGTAGGTATGCCGTATACATTGTGGTGGAGATTAAACTGGAAAAGCAGACTAGCATGAATATCAGTTTAAGTTTTCTGTTGGACTGGCGGGGAAAAGGAAAAGGCTGAGCCAAAAATCCCCTCAAACAGATGTCGTTTATCAGGACACGACGGATGCTCAGACTACGATAGGACCTTTTCTGTATGTAGATAATTAGCACGGAGCATAAGCAGAACATTATTAAGAACATTATCAGGATACTTGTTGCCACAATCGCCATGTAGACGTCACTAAATGGCAACGAATCCGGCAGTGGAGCCATGAAACAGTACGAACTCATTAGGTACGGATACGAGATGGCGTCGTAGTTGGACATTTCAAGTGTCCTAGCCTCGCATATACCAATGTCCAGAATGTCATTCGAGGTAAAATTCGTAATGTCCACAAAAGATACTTCCTCGTCGTCCTTGATCAAATCCTCCCGTATTTTCATAGTGGCGTTAACCTTCTTAACGAATTGGCTTATCAACATGCCCACATAGCCCTTAAACTTTTCTTCGCCGGTCTTACTATCAATATATGGTATGGTTCGGGGTGGCTCCTTATCAGATAGTGGGGCTCCATGCATATTTCGAAATTGATCTTTGTAAATCGACTTGCCATCGAAGAGATACAGTTTTTCATAGTTTTGATCTTGAAATAAGCGACATGAGTATACCACTTCAAGCTGATAGAAGTTTTCCTTCACCATGGCTACATTATGTTGCTCCTTTTTAGAATAGAAATCACACACAGACTCGGGTTTTATATGTCCTTTCAGACGGATTAGGCGCCTGCTAGTTTGCAGCTTCATCAGTGTTCGATAATTTTCTTCCCTCTCGTCCTGGAAATTACAACTGAGTATTAGTGTTAGGCTGCTGAAATTCCAATCAAAGTTGGTGCTGCCCGAGGACACCAGCACTGCAGGAACTTGCAATCTTTCAAATAGAGAAGAAATGGCACAATCCTCTTCGTAAATTAAAAGGGTGTCGTAGGACTTCTCGAATTGCAATCTTTGAAGAAGGTCAAACAATCTGTAGTCAAAGTCTAGATAACTGTTATTGGTGACATCCAAAATTTGAGCCCTGGAAATTCCAAGGAAGAGAAGAATGATTATAAGCCAAACCATGGTGCTAATGTGACTAATGGAATTCTTGTGCATTCATCACATTTTGTACCCAACACGCCTTTGAATTGGCCCAAAAGTGTTGGCGGGTCATGCAATTCTCGTGTCTCACGTTTTGTGTTGACATGACTAAAAGTTCAGAGCACACCCCAAAGTCTACGTAATTAGTGGGTGGCTGGAAACAACTATATTTCGTGTGTGAGCAAATAGAATAGTTTAAATGTCTTAATTTACTTTACCGGCCTAGCAGTTGACTCCAGTCTGATTTGATATATTTTCAAAAACATTTCTTTTGATTAAACAAAATTTATTGTTATGTTATGATGAACGATCTTTGTGCCTATTTCCAATCCTAAAATGAAAGCATTTACTAACTTTAAGTTACTAATATGAAACTTTTATTCTCTTATCTATTCGCAGTTTTTTTTTTCACCTTCTTCATTAATAAAAATTTCTTTGTCCCATTTTTTTGTAATAAAGTATTTTTTTGTGCCAATTAAAATAATGTTTTTACTTTGAGTCCGATTGGTCAGCTTAATTAAGAAACTCTTTCGAGTCACAAAATTTATTGAGGAAATGAAATAAGTTTAACAGGTGTTTAGAATTTGTAAATTTCGGAATTTCTTCCAGCGTTTCCACTTGTCCACTCCTATTTCCAACAAGAAGCAGAAAACGCAAAGTACAATGGCAGCCAAATAGATTTTCATTATCCACGAGATGTCATCCATTAATAGGCTTGGAGTGTATGCTAATGGCCTACTTAGATCCTTGAGAGACGTTAGACCAAGTCTCACCATATCGAAGAAGCTGTGGCTCATCCAATAGTTCACAAAACCGAATTCGTGCTGCTGCATCATGTGCTCATGAAAGAGATGACGATATGGCAGGTGTCTGCGCAGGGGAACCGACAAGAAGATCAGTCTGGAGAAGCACAAGTCCCTGGCAAAGTAGAAGACTGGCTCCTTGAAGAGCGTCTGCTGCTCCGCGTAGGTTCTCCAGCGGTCTCCAGTTACCACATAGTTGTAGCTCAGGTTGAAGGCATCGCGCTGCTCATAGCACTCCGGCAAATTATCGAAAATTTCTAAATCATCCACGTGAATTTCTCGGAAATGTGAATTATTGGTCTTGATTAAACCATTAATCTCCAGTGCAGGCATTGCAATTCTTCGGTTATAGCTACCAACATCTTGGAATGAGCAGATTTCTGGTTCTGATGGCGGGTTCATAAAAAAGGATTGCAAGTAGGCTTCGTACATCGTAGTTAGCATAATGCTTGCAAAGCATAGAATGGTAAATATCAGCCTCAGTTTTTTGCTAGCATTCAGAGGAAAGGGAAAGGATTGGCCAGGAGACCTCGCAGGCTCTTATCATTAAGTAATATGTTGGCCAAGCTCAGGTCCTGCCATGACATTTTCTGGCTATATATTAGCAGGACAGATAGCAGGAGGAACAACATAAAGATTATTCCCAGGACGATCGGATCTATTATCATAGCATATACCAAATTGTACGGCAACTTTGCTGGAACCTGAACCATAAGGCAGTACGATGTCAGAATGTACGGATAACTGGAAGTTTCTATGAATGTCATTCGAAATGAGGATTCTAGGGTGATCCCGATGTCCAGCTGTTCGTTTTCCACCAAAACTAAAATTTCCTTTACTATCAATTTGTTGGTTAAGACTTCTAGTTCCAAGGTCGCATTTACTCTCTCAGCGAAAGTGTTAACCAAATTGGCCACATAGCCAGTTGTTTTCATATCACCGGTCTTTGGATCCATATAAAGCATCGAACGCGGAGATAAGAGATCTGCCACTGCTCGAATGGATTTTCCGTACATATTCCGGAACTGTTCTATAAAAACTGGCTTACTATCCAGTAAACTGATTTCCTCGATGTTGGGATCTTTAAAGTGGCGACACGCATAGACAGTTTTTGACTTATCAAAGTCTTCTGTTATCGTAGCTATGTTGTATTGTTCCTTCTGTAAATATCTTTCGCACACCGAATGCGGTTGAATATCGCCTCGTAGATAAACTAACCTCCTGTTTCTTTGCAATTTTGCGAGCGTGTTGTAGTTCGTTTCTTTTTCATCTTCAGGACTACAGCTTAGTATCATGGTTAGGCTGCTGAAGTTCCAATCAAAGTTGGAGCTGCCCGAGGACACGAGCACTGTGGATACATTCAAGCGCCGAAATGATGAATGAAAAACACAATCCACTCCATAGAGAAGCAGTGTATCATAGAACTCCTCCAATTGTAATCTCACGAGTAGATCAAAGACTTTATCCTTTAACTGTGGGCTACTTTTATGAATATAATCCAGATATCGTGCACTTGAATTCCCAGCGCAAAGAAGAAGGATAATAAGCCACGCCATGGTTTCTGTTTAACTGTGGCAAGTCCTGTGCTTCCCTGGCATTTTGTTCTGTAAATATAGATTAAAAGTTGAACAGGTATGCACTTTTCATGTTTTTCATATTGTGTTAACATGCTACTGGGGCAGTTTACAACTCGTGATTGGAAAATTACCGGTTGTATTAAAAAAGTCATAGACTTCAGAAACTAAATGTTTCTCTTTTGCTAATGGTTTTGAACAACGCCCAGTTTATTCCCCAACTCCCACGGGTGTCACATATTTTTTACAACGAGTAAAGAAATTGATACCTATTAATTAATAATATCTTTAATTCTCTTTAGATTATAATCGTTAGCATTAAAGGTTTAATAAAAGTAAGCGAGATAAAGATTTAATTTCTAAAGATTTTTGAAATATATATTTTATAGCGATTCCAGCGACTTGAAGATCCCAGAATCTCCAGTGCAAAGCAACAGCAACAGATGCCCAGTGCCAAGGAGTACAAGCCCAGAATCCAGTAGAGATCATCCACGTCGATAGCCAGTTCCACTGAAGGTTCGTTCATGTCCGTATGTGGTGTCAGTTCTAACCTCAACATATCCAAGAAGCTGTGATCGATCCAGTGATTCAGCAACCCAAACTCCTTCTGCCGCAGGATGTGTTCCTCGAAGAGATTGCGATACGGCAGGTGACGTCTGATCGGAAAGCTAAGAATGTTGTCGCGACTAAGGTAGATATTCTCGGAGTAATAGAATACGGGATTAAATAAGAGCTTTTGTTGCTCATCGTAAGTGCCCCAGCGCACACTGGTTACCGGAAAGACATAGTTGCTATTGAAGGACTCCCGCAACTTAACAAATTCATGGTAGTCCTTGATGATTTCGACCCGCTCGTTGCTCACGTGCGGAAGGATTCGATTGTTCTCGAATCTCAGCATATCCATCTCGGCCCAGTTCATGGCAATCTTGTACCTGGATCGTTCCAAATCGCTAAATGTACGCATCATCGGCTGTGGTGGTGGACTGTACAAGAAGGCTTTTAAATATGCTCCATACATTGTGGTGGTCATTAGACTAGCAAAGCATAGAAGCAAGCACATTAACTTCAGTTTTCTGCTGCATTGACGTGGAAACGGAAATGTCTGACACAGGAAGCCCCTCAAGCACATATCGTTCATCAGAACACTGGTCAGACTTAAGGACCTCTTCTGGATGTAGATCAGCAGAGTCGAGAAGGTGCAGAATATAAGAAAGAGCAGGGCCAGGACACCGGGATCTATGATCACCCCGTACACCTCGTTGTAGGGAATCTTATCCGGAAGTGGCACCATGAAGCAATAAGAGCACATCAAATAGGGATACGTGAACGTATCGAAGTTTCTCATTTCCCACGTTGTGTCCACGCTCATCCCGATATCCAGCAGATCGTTTGCAGTCCACTTCGAGATATTCACAAAGAAAATTTTACCCTCCACCTCGGCCAATTGGGATTGCATGGCCAAGGTTGCGTTTACCTTTTCAATGAAGTTGTTCAGCAAATTGGCCACGAAGCCAATCCATTTCTTCTCGCCAGTTATCGGGTCTATAGTTGCCATGGATCGTGGTGCTAAGTTGTCGGTGATCGTTCTGATCGGTGCTCGCTGCATGTTTCGAAATTGGTCTATGAATATGGCTTTGCCATCATGGATATTAACTTCTTCATATTTTTGGTCATGAAATAATCGACAGGAGTATATTAAACCCGATTGCGGGAAGTTTTCTCTCACCATGGCTATATTATATTGCTCCTTTTTTGAGTAGTACCCGCATACAGATTCTGGTTTGTTATCCTCATGTAGGAAAATTAGCCGCCTGTTTGTTTGTAGCTTTATCAGTGTACGATAGTTCTCCTCCCTCTCGACTTCAAGGCCACAACTTAGAATAAGTGTTAAACTGCTGTAATTCCAATCGAAGTTAGAGCTTCCCGGTGAAACCAGAACGGAAGAGACTGGAAATCTTGCGGATAGAGCAGAAAACGTGCAATTATCTCCATAAACTAAGAGGGTGTCGAAGAATTTTTCCAATTGCAGTCTCTGAAGAAGGCTCAATATTGTATCCTCAAGATCTCGATTACTATTACCGACTACAGCCGAAAGCTTTGCCAAAGCACTCCCAGTGCAAAAAAGTAGGATAATCAACCAATCCATGGTCTAATTGTGACTGTTGGAATCCTCGTATGTATTGCCAATTTTGTATTTCAGCCAGGCTACATCCTTTCAATCGGTCACGCAATTTTTGTGTTTAAATTGTGTTAGTATTCTAGGTAGTTCAAAACGAGTGCGGGTTGCGTGTGATCTACAAATAAAAACTTTCATACTGGTATATTATGGTGTGTAGGCGGTATGGACAAGGATCATATAAATCAGTCCACTTCTTTTATGAGGCTAAGAGATAGTTAGTACGGCTTGTTTATTTTCTCGAAAGCCGCCAGTGTTTCCATTTTACCCATCCTATTTCCGACGTAAAGCAGAAAACACTAAGCGATATGGCGACGAGATATAGTTTCATTATCCAAGAGATGTCCTCCATTAGAAGGCTTGGATTGTACATCTTTGGCTGACTAAGGTCCTTGAGAGGCGTTAGACCAAGTCTAACCATATCGAAGAAGCTGTGGCTCTTCCAGTAATTCACCAATCCGAACTCCTGCTGTCGCATCATGTGCTCATCGAAGAGATGTCTATAGGGAAGGTGCCTACGTAGGGGAATTGACAAGAAGATCAAGCGCGAGAAGCAGAGATCATTCGAGTAGTAGAACAATGGCTTCTTGAAGAGCTTCTGCTGTTCTGCATAGGAGCTCCAACGGTCTTCAGTGACCAAATAGTTATAGGTAAGGTTGAAGTTATCACGCATCGCAAGCCAATCTCTCCAATCCTCATAGATACATAGGTGTTTCTTTGGAATTTCCAGAAATTGTGTATTGTTAGTCCTAATCAGCACGTTTGCCTCAATTTCGGTGATGATAGTCTTATGACGAAGCTTACCAATGTCCTTAAAGGAGCGAATGTGCGGTTCAGATGGGGGATCCGTGAAAAAAGATTGCAGATAGGCTTCGTACATCGTAGTAAGCATAATGCTTGCAAAGCATAGAATGGTAAATATCAGCCTCAGTTTTTTGCTAGCATTCAGAGGAAAGGGAAAGGATTGGCCCAGGAGACCTCGCAGGCTCTTATCATTAAGTAATATGTTGGCCAAGCTCAGGTCCTGCCATGACATTTTCTGGCTATATATTAGCAGGACAGATAGCAGGAGGAACAGCACAAAGATTATTCCCAGGACGAGCGGATCCACAATCAGGGCATAGACTAGATTGTATGGAAACTTTTCTGGAACCTGAACCATAAGGCAGTAAGATGTCAAAAGGTAAGGATAGCTCGCCGTCTCAAGATTTGCTGTATATAATGAGGCCTCTATGGTAATGCCCATATCAAGCTCATCGTCCTTAGCCATTCTTGATATCTCTCTAATGCTCGCAGAAGGCTTCAAAAAGTCTAGCTGCAAGGTGGCATTCACTTTTTGTGCAAAGTTAGTGATTAAGTTTGCCACATAGCCAATCAGCTTAAGTTCACCGTCATTTGCATCCTGATACAGCATGACTCGAGGTGGTAGTAGATCTGGCACAATTCTTATAGCTTTTCCCTTCATATTTTGGAATTGTTCTATAAAGATTGGCTTCGTCTCTGATAAATTTACTTGGTCCACGTTAGGATCTTGAAAATAGCGACAAGTGTATATGACATTTGACTTGGGAAGACTTTCTCTCACCAAGGCTATGTTATACTGCTCCTTTTGTGCGTATATATTACAAATATTACTTGGTTGAAAATCTTCTTTTAATAAAACTAGTCTCCTGTTCCGTTGCAGCTTTAAGGAAGTACTATAAAGTCCTCCATTTTCTATGTCAGGTCCACAACTGAGTATCAGAGTAAGGCTGCTGAAATTCCAATCAAAATTCATGCTATCCGACACCAGCACTACGCCAACATCTACATTTCTAATCAGGGAATGAAATTCACAATCCTTTCCATAGACAAGCAATGTATCGTAAAACTCCTCCTTTCGCAGTTTTAGAAGAAGGTGAAGTAACTCGTTATCCATGAGGCTCTGGTTTTGAACGGAAATATCCGCTATGTGGACTGCAATATATCCCAGGAAGCAGAGTAATATGACCAACCATGTCATTGCTTTCAAATAAACTGTTTTAATACTTGAGTTGTGCTCCCTTTTGTTTCATTTATCATTCATATAATTGGTTTTCATATTGGTGCCTTACATATTTGAAACTTGTCCCAACAATTTCCCGTGATGTTAGCCTTGTAAAAACTGTTTATAAAAATGTTAGTTGGAAGGGCCAGCAGTTTCAAACCATATCGTGTAAAAATCTACAGGCGTGACAGGTGGTAGTGTAATTTGTCTTCCAGTTTTCTGTTGTAAATTAAAGCTGTTGTTCTATATCGAAATGGAAAGTTGTGTCGGCCAGGTTGTCCAAAACTTTTACACGTTTGATTATTTTTGTAAAACATTTAAAGCAATTTATTCAATATTTTGGATTTTTACCATCTGCACCTCCATAACCGTTTGCATCTCTTCACGCAACGCAATATCTCCAGTATAAAGCAAATACTACTTATAAACATAGCTCCACAATAAAGCTTAAGTATCCATGAGATATCGTCGAGCAAGAGGCTCACCCCAACATTTGTCTTCTTAGTAAGGTCCTCCATGGATGCCAGGCCAAGTCTGACCATTTCGATGAAGCTTTGACTCTTCCAAAAAGTCACCAGGCCAAACTCATGCTGCCGCATCATGTGGTCATCGAAAAGGTGCCGATGGGGCAAGTAGCGTCGCAACGGGGGACTGAACAACATAAACTGATTAAAACAGAGATTGGTGGCCAGGTAAAAAGCGGGCTCAGCGAATAGCTTTTGTTGCTCTTCGTAGCCATTCCATCTATCCACAGATACCGGAAATATAAAACTTGTGTTGAAGGAGTCGCGCAGGACTAGATATTCGGAAAGGTCGTCGAAGATCAGCAGATGATCTGTGGACGCCGAAAAATGAATATACGTACTATATCTTTTAAATAATCTCACAATTCCTTTATTCAACTTTACTCATCAAGCGCACGCCACCCAATGACGCGTCTCGCCTATTCCTCTTTTTTCTATGCTCTCTCAAGTGTGTATGCGTTTTTCAGTGAGCTATGTATACATTCTTATCTCTTAATGCTAGCTTATAAGTAAGAGCGAGATCACAATAATATTCTTATTCCTAACGGGGATATGATCTGCCACTATGGGCTTCATACCTAAAACTATGCTATTACATGGTACAGTGGGCCTTATGAGTGTTCATCCTACCACAACTCGGCCGTCCTGACTAGCTGATCCCCTGATCATGGTTTACATTGATTGCTTAGTTGTATGATGAATTCTTTTACCTTATTTATACATATTTACATACTATATTAATCTGTTATTATATTGTTATTATTGTTTAATTGTGTCTTCGTTTATTTTTCTTGTTGCCTATCCAATGCTTAATATTTTGGATGCTCCAGACACCTTGGTATGGGTTACGAGATATCTGAAAACCTTCTACGTCTTTTAACAAGAATCTGTCGTTTCTTAATACTTTAGATATCACATATGGGCCTTTACACTTTGGAATCAATTTTCTAGAGATGCCTGCTGTACTGTCGAAATTTTTTACCATCACATAATCTCCTTTTTTGTATTCTGATGGCTGTCTTGCGGTCTTGTCATAATGTGTTTTATTATACGCTTGAGCCTTTTTTTGATTATTCTCAACTTCGCTTCTAATTTTTGCCAAATCCCTATCTTCTTCAGTATTTTCTAATTCCTCTAGTTTTTCTCTTAATTCGTCTACTATTTTTCCTCTTTGCTCTAACCCAAAAAGAACTCTGCTTGGAGTTTGCTTGATGCTGCGGTGCTGTGTATTATTTAAGACGTGCTCAACTTTATCTATTACTGTATCCCAATATATGCCTTTCTCTGGCTGTACCAGTTTCGCTATCATTGGACCTAGGCTTCTATTGACTCTTTCAACCTGTCCGTTTGCTTGGGGTGAACCAGTCGCAATCTTCATATGCTTAACATCGAACTCTAAGATAAAGTCATCAAATTCCTTGGATGTAAAACAACTTCCCCTATCTGAAATGATGCATTTAGGCTTGCTGTATGCTCTAAAATAGTCCTTCAGGGCTGTAATGACTTCCTTTGTATTAGTGGTTTTTGTGGCGTATAAACGTACGAACTTCGTGAAACCATCGATGACAACAAAAATATGTTTTTTGGATCTGCCTGAGTCGACTGGGCCGTAATGATCGATATGTATTAGTTCAAACGGTTTGCTGCCCTTCGGAATGCAGTGTAGAAATCCTTCCTTGCCTGTCTTAGGGGAGAACGCAACACATTTTAAACAATTTTCTATATGGCTCAAACATTTGTCTTTGGCATTGGGAAACCAATAAGATTTAGAAATAACATCTAACATTTTGTCTCTACCTATGTGTCCGATCTCATTGTGATATTTATATAGAATATGATCTTCCATGTCTGTGGGAACATAAAATAAAAGTCTGCCGTCGTTACACTTTCTATAAATTATTCCGTTTCTCATTTCGAACAACTTATGTTCATTTTTTTCCAGTAGTTTCTTGATTTCTTGAACTTTTTGATCCTTGCCTTGGCAGATTACTAAATTGTCTTCAAACGTATTTGATTCCACTATCAAAATATTCGTGCACCTACTAAGAGCATCAACATGCTGCATCCTTTTACCTTCTCTATGTATGAGCTCATAATCGTAGTTCTGGAGCTCTAACGCCCATCTAGCTATTCGCGGATTAAGTTCAATCTTGTTAAGCGTCAAAGTAAGAGAATTACAATCAGTTATAATTTTAAAGCGTTTTCCGTACAAATATATTCTAAATCTTCGCAGTGCGTGAATAATTGCCATTGTTTCCAATTCGAAACTGTGATATTTTGCCTCAGCGACTGTTGTTCGCTTTGAAAAATAAAATATTGGGTGTAATTTTCCATCCTCTTTTTTTTGACATAACACCGCACCGAAACCAAGAGCGCTTGCATCACAGTGCAGTTCTATTTCGTCTTTGAAATTATAAATTGCTAAGACCGGTGCCTGCACCAGCTTTTCCTTAAGAGTTGAGAAACAGCTCATTTCCTTTTCTCCAAATTTGAATTTTTCATTTTTTCTCAAAAGGTCATATAAAGGTTTCGCTAATGTTGAAAAATCTTTTATAAATCTACGGAAGTATGAACATAAGCCCAGAAAACTTTGAACGGCTTGTATTTTGTCTGGAACTGGAAAATGCTGTATGGCCTCTATTCCTTTGTCATCAGCCTTAATGCCTTCACCATTTATAATGAATCCTAAATATTTAATATTTGTCTGAAAGAACTCACATTTATCCATTCGTAATTCCAATTTATTTTGAGCTAATCTGATGAACACTTCCTTTAAGGTTTCTAAATGCTCCTCCGAGTTCTTGCTGGCAATCATGATGTCGTCCATGTATACAATTACTTTGTTATCCCTTATAAGATCCTCGAAAATTTCGTTTACAAACCTTTGGAACACCGCCGATGCAGTTTTTAGGCCCATTGGCATTCTGAGAAATTCGAATTGCCCTAACGGTGTAACAAATGAGGTGTATTTAACTGATTCCTTATTAACGAATACATGAAAATAACCGTTTTTTAAATCAAGCTTCGAAAAAACTTTTTTGTTGACTAGCTTGTCTAAGAGGTCATCGATAAGCGGTATCGGATAATTGTCTTTAATTAACACTTTGTTCAGTTTTCTAAAGTCTATACATAGCCTTATGTCTCCTGTTTTCTTTTTGACTAAAACAATTGGTGAAGCATACTCTGATTTACTAGGTTGAATAATTCCCTCTTTTAAATAGTCATCTAATAGTTTTTGTAATTTTTCTTTTTCTGAGTAGGCAAGTCTTCTTGGGGCGCAGCTAAATGGTTTTGACGTTTCTAAACAAAGTTTTATTTCGCATTTGACTAAAGGCTCGGTAGGCTTATTAATGCTCAGGTAGTTGCGTTTAATAATCTCCTTTAACTGACTGTTTAAGGCTTGGTTATAGTTTTCGCCGCACATGAAGTTCATTTGCTCATCCTCTAAGTGATCAATGCTACAAATTTCTCTAACAGCTTCTTCATAACTGGGCACAACCGCAGCATAAAGTCCGGAATCCGTCGTGAAGTTGGCTAAAGGCATAACTGTTTCGATGATCGTTTTGCTACCTGCCTCGTTAACAGTTTGACTAACTATACTACTCGCTTCGTTGGCTGTTTTATTAACTGTCTTATTAACTGTTTCATTATCTATTTGACTAACTGTTTCATCAACCTCTTCGTTAACTGTCTCGCTAACTGTTTCACTAACTGTTTCACTAACTGTTTCACTAACAATATAACTGACTGTTTTACTGTTTGCTTTTCTATATTTTTTTCTATCGACTGGGTTGACCGTTATCCTTCCCAAGGCGTCTGGATCCAGTTTCAACTGGCACGCTTCCATGAAATTTCGCCCAAGAACTACATTATGACTCATAGACTCGTCTGGGACCACGTACAAATAAAAATAACATTTAATTTTTTCTTTTATAATGTAACATAAGATTTTTCCATGTATTGTCAGTTGGCTTTTATTCAGCCCGAAATAGGTTTCTGCAGCGGATTCTAAATTAATTTCCTTGGATACATTGCTTAATTTTGTAAATGATATTGGACTCCCTGTGTCTATGAGGCATTCTGTAATTAATGGGATTTTATAGCTATTCTGAAAAAAAATCTTGACAAGTCTTACATAATTGTTGATATTGGCGCTCTTGCGCTCCGCGCATTGTCCGACGAAGTGTCCAAATGCCCCACAGGCATAGCAGGATCCGGGCTCCCTCTTTGGCTTGAGACACTCCCTGGCGAAGTGCCCTTTGGAGTTGCAATTGGCACATCGTAAGTCCTTATTGGTTGCACCTCCTCCAGCAAGGCGCTTTGCTGAACCGCTCCCTGTTTTGTGCTTCGGCAGGCGGACTTCCGAGAAAGCCCGTAGAATTTGCATCGGCTCGGAGAAACACTGTATGCGCGCCTGGTTGCGCAACGCTGGTGCTGGGATTCCCTCAATGATGTTTTCCAGAAGCTCCTCTAGATCGATGTTGATGTCGTTGGCCAGCATCACCTTGTCCTCGAAGTAAACAGCAAATTTCTCATCCGGATGCCATTCGCGTTTTTGAAATGCATTCCTCAGTTCCCCTTTTGACATCTTGACCTCGAATGTCAAGATTAACTGTTCGCACAGCTGGTCGGTAGATTCTAGGATGCGTGTGGCGCTTGCGTGCAGCCAGCGCTGTGCGTCTCCTTTTAGTTTGGCAATTAGCAGCATGTGCATGCATCCGTCGTCCAAATTGTAAATTTTTCCGATGTTCTGAAACTGCGTGACCCAGTTGCGCGCACATAAGCTGCCGTCAAACTCCATCGTTACCTCTTTAGCCAAGGCAAGGGATGTTGCAGGAGATTCCAGAAGCTTGTTTACAATTCGACTCTGGTGCTGAACAACACTACCAGCGGTTTCTTTTCCAACACTGGTATGTCCCATATCGATGTTGTCGGCGGCGATAGTCACCTTGGTGCTGTTAACCTTGGCGTCGATGCTGTAAACATTGGCGTCGGTGCTGTTAGCGCATATGTTAACATTGTCGCGGTCTCCGTTGCTGTTGTTCTCGATGACGTCATTGATCTGGCGAGCTTGAGCAGACTTGCTCTTGTTTGCGTCGTCGATATCCGCTTGGATCCTCTGCAGCACAGCCATGTTTGCCTCTATCTCGTCCCGAAGCTTTTTTAGAGTGGCTCTCTCTGTATCCACCAACGATAGCTGATCCAGGTCGAGGTTCTCCAAAGATTCTGACAGCAATGACTGCTCGTCGAACGGGATCGCGCGCGTGTCTCCACCCTGTGGCTCCTTCTGCTTTGGCCAGGCTGCAGCTCCATCCAATTCCTCCACCTCTTCTGTTGCTGATCCGTTATTTGGCGGTGAATCGCCACGCGTTTCTGGGGAAATGGCCTGCAGACGCACTATTAATTCCGCTTTTGTGCCGGAAGTCTGGCGTCCCAGAGCTTCCAACCACTTCTTTAGTTGGGTCACTGAGAATTCACTCCATATAATGTCAGGCATAGTGGGTAATGACCACTTCTGATGTTGTGGACGCCGAAAAATGAATATACGTACTATATCTTTTAAATAATCTCACAATTCCTTTATTCAACTTTACTCATCAAGCGCACGCCACCCAATGACGCGTCTCGCCTATTCCTCTTTTTTCTATGCTCTCTCAAGTGTGTATGCGTTTTTCAGTGAGCTATGTATACATTCTTATCTCTTAATGCTAGCTTATAAGTAAGAGCGAGATCACAATAATATTCTTATTCCTAACGGGGATATGATCTGCCACTATGGGCTTCATACCTAAAACTATGCTATTACATGGTACAGTGGGCCTTATGAGTGTTCATCCTACCACAGATCTTCACTTATTTCCCGAAAATGTGAGTTGTTCAGGGAGGTGAGGACATTCACTTCCATCATACTAATTGCCATTTTAAGCGAAGAGTTTCCAATATCTTGAAAGGATCGAATATATGGCTCTGATGGAGGCTGAGTGAAATACGACTGCAAGTAGGCCTCATACATGGTGGTGATCATAACGCTGGCGAAGCACAGGACAAAGATGATCAGCTTGAGATGCTTGCTTGGATTCGGCGGAAAAGGAAACGATTGACCCAAAAGGCCCCGTAGGCTCTTGTCGTTCAGCAGGATGTTGGCCAGGGTGAGGTTCTTCCAGGACAAATGTTGGGTGTAGATTATCAGAACGGAGAAAAGACACAACATGACAAAGATGATGCTCAGAACCAGGGGATCCACTATCATCGAATACACCAGATTGTAGGGCATCTTGGCAGGAACTGGTACCATTAGACAGTAACCGGTCAGTAGGTAGGGATACCAGACGGAATCCATATTCTTAAACTGCAAGGAACTGGCCAGTGTCGTGCCAATGTCCACAATATCCTCCTTCACCCAGTTCATTATGTCTAGGACGCTGGGCTTTTTGACCCCCAACTTCTCTGTATCTATGAACTGCAGTTTGGCATTCAGTTTCTGGGCATAGGTATTTAACATGTGTGCCAGGTAGCCCAACATCTTAGTCTCACCAGACTTTTCGTCTCGATAAACGATGGTTCGGGGCACCAAAATATCTGGCACCGTTCTTATAGTAGCACCACGCATATTCTGAAAGTTCTCAATGTAGATACGTTGGTCCTTGAAGAAGTGTCCTTCTACATAGTTGGGCGTATGAAAGAGGCGACAGGAGTAGAAGATATCCGATTGATCGAAGTCCGACTTAACCATGGCTATGTTATGCTGCTCCTTCAACGAGTATCTCATACAAACAGATTCGGGCTCACTATTGTCCTCTAGATAAATAAGACGCCTGGTCCTCTGCAACTTCAGTAGAGTGTACGAGTTCTCTTCATTTTCCGCATCAGATCCACAGCTTAATACTAGTGTTGCTGTACTAAAGCTCCAATCATGACCAGTACTTCCTGATGGTACAGTGACTGCGGGTATCTCTAGTTTCCTCAGTAACGAATGAAACACGCATTCCTTTCCGTAGACCAACAGGGTATTGTACTCTTCCTCTAGATTTAGTCTCGAGAGTATTCGTAGTAGTCTACCTTCCAGCAATTCTACATCTTTGCACTGAGTATAATTAAGTATCTGTGCGCTTAACTGTCCAATGCAGCCAAGAATAATTACTGTCCATCCAAGAGCCATCACGAAACTGTTGACAATCCTCGCAGGACGAGAACTTTTTGTTTGCCTTTCACAAATGTGTCACAATATTTCAACCTCAATTCATTTAAATGGCATTTACAAATCGTGTTAAAAGTGTATACCAGGTTATCATGCAATTTCCGTGTTCAGGTCGAACCAAGTATGGCAATTAACGGCTGCACTTTGAAGTGTTTGGCTGACATTTATGCGGGACACAAGATTCATTTAACTGAGAATGTCCCCACCTGGGGGTAAGCCCAAAAGTGAAAAATGTTTTGGCCTTGTGCGTGAGATTGCTCCATTTGAATGGACTGGAAAGGCCTTTAACAACTTCCGCTGCAGATCGAAAATAAACTCGAACACCAAGTGCATTCCCATTTCGATGCATGTTTTAAGAGCTCTGGGAAGACAGACAATTCGATTGCTAAAACGAAATTTTCCGGCAATTTGAGCCAAGTCAAGCTCATTGCATTCGATTTTGTGACTCGCACTGGGTCCCGCATGGAAAGTGTAGAAACGCAAACATTTCGTTTTATGCTCTTAATTGCAGTGCAAGTGGATTTCAATTATTCAAATGAGGCGCTGCACTTCCGAGCCGCCACAAACTGGTCGGAACGCCATGCATTTTTGGCCAACAGACAAGGTACGAGGGATTTTTGGCGGAGAGGGCGATTTGTGGCGACACTGAAACTGAATTTCTTCTGCTTCATCATCATCATTTGGCTGGCTGATGATATCGCGGCTTTATCTCTTCGGCCTGCCTTTTGCCATTTTGCTCTCCGCCGTGAATGACGTTTCAGCGAAAGTTGTTACGTTACCATCGACAACCAGCACCACCGAAAGCCTATGCAAAACCGGTCGGTCATTGATTTTTGGTTGCTGCAAATTGTCTGGCCATGACCAGCTGTGGAGCACAACTCATCTCCGCTGCAACTGCAACTGCAACGACAACGGCAACGCCAACTGAAGCCACTCGAATGGCAGGCGAAAATGCTTTGTTGTCACTTGGCTCGATCCACACTGCGTATGCTTGATTTGCTGTAATGGCTTTTGTGCGTGCAAGTGTGTGGCGAATTTCGATGTTTATGGCCGGTAAATGTTTACATTGCTAACCAGTTGCAGTGCCAGTCGAACATTGTTCAATATCTTTCAAAGAAAATATTTTGTTAATAAACACACTTCAAAGGAAACCGCTGAAGTCTTCGTTTGGTCTCCTATGGAGTGTTATTAAATAGTGTATATTTTCTTAGAAGTTAATTAACTCGTAATAGTTCAAAAATTATTATTGCTATTTACACGTTGTTAATTGAACGAATTGTGTATGTTTGTTTTTGTCTAACATGTTTTCAGTGTGTTTTTGGCATCTAAATAAATGACAGTTAACAAAATAAGAAGTACCCTCCCTAAGAAATATGTGTAAATTTTTAAACGAAGTAGTTGGTTGTAATTAAAATTTGTTTATTTTTACTTATTCTTAGGCCAGAATATATAAATACAAGTTGCTTAAGTAGTATTCGCTTATTTTTCGGTGCAGTTACCAAATTGTCGTAAGTTAAAAATTTTGTAATATGGCACTAGCGTTGATTACAAAAAAAGACCTCCAACTCTTTTACCATATTTTCAGTTTAAGTGTTTGTAGATATTAAATTTTTCTTGAGTTTCAATATGTGTAAGCTATCTGTAAGTCTTAATCTAATATTTTAAGTTAACTGTTGTCTTGAGCTAAAAAAATACGAAAAATAGCATCATTTCCGACAAGGGCCATAAAAATGCTTAGCCCATTTAATTTGCCCTACTATCCCAAAATATGTTTATCGCATAAGAACGGCTTATTATGATAATTTCTCAAAACTGGTTGCACTTCCTTTCACTCCCTACTCTTTTGTATGGCTTGTCAAATCGCTGGTAATCCAAGGAGTCATAAAATAAATAAATGAGATCCCAGAGCCACTGAAATCTGCACAAGCTGTTCATTAGGTATTCGATTGTGTTATTGTTTTGGGCCATTTGTATGGGTTGTTGTTGCCCAGGCATTGTATTTTTGGCGTGGCTCTCTTAATGTGCCCACTTTTGGGTTTGCTTGTCCGACATTTTGCCGGCGATTTTAACACACATTGACCAGACAGCTGGCGGCACAATTTCAACTTCGGTTTCATTACGGGCTACTCTCTTTCATTTCCTCGTCTGAAGCGCTTGCCATTGAAAGTAAAATCGACCGGGCTGCTTTTGTTTTTGTTTTTTTTTTTTTTTTTGCTGCTGGCATCCAGATTCACTTTCGATGCTTTGATTGAGAATACTTGAATCTGGTATCGGAATCTTTAAGTTGAACCACAAAACCCACCACGAGGTGAGAGGAGGGTCCATCTTCATGACGAAGAGATTGCACCTCTCTCTCCATTGCGTTTCTCTCTTTCGCTTGCTTCGTCTTCGTTTTGGCCAAGTTGTTGGCCACATTCGACTTCAAGTTTCAGTTACAATACGGCAGCGACTCGGCCTGGTTGCGATTCCCACAATTGCTCCGCGCGTGTCCCCCAATCGTGAGTGTGTGTCCTGATCCGCGTTGAAGGATAATCGCCAGAGAAGTGGGTGCAGTGCAATTTCGACTATATTTATTTTTAAAGTCAACTAAACGCGAGTGCTTATTAAATATAGTTTTGATTTTTAACAGCTGTTTTTTTGCCACGGACCCGGGATTATATTGTATCCTGCCGCGATGAGAACCCTGCCATTTTTGGTAAGTGTGTGGAGCTTAACCATCTATTTTCAATGCTAAGTGGCTACCTATGTAACCATCTAAGGCTCATTTATCACCAGAGGTGTCAACGCTAGCTTGACCTGCGATCTGCGACCCCATCTTCCCCACCGGTGACATTGACAAATCGTGTCATTTCATTACAGGGCACAAACAAAAGTTAGCGAAGTAAGCCAAGTGTAAATTGCCTTCCGGCTGCCGCGACTCCAACACTTCAACTTGGCACTTGTTACGCGAAGAAATGTCGGCCTATCTCATGGATCTCTTTATCCATCCGACTTGCTCATGTGTGGATTTGCCCAGAAAATTGTCTCATTGTTTCCACGACTCTTGTTAGCAGTGCCATTGCCTGATTTGCAATTTTCCCTGATTACTATATTTGTTTTTCTTTTTACAAATTTCTTGGCCTCTAATATGATTACGGGGATTTTCTACCCACAGATTTTTTTCTTGGAATTGGTTGATTATTGATGTAGTCTTTCCTTGCATACACAAGACATCTGACAAATGAGCATACCATACAGAGATATGGAAATTAGTATTGGTGGTTTTATTAAGTCCCTAGATTTGTTTGGTTTGATTAAGTCAAAAGGTCTTTTATTCTTTAACATCGAATTCAATTTGTGGCATTGAGAATTGAAACTTATGAAAGAATTACGTAAAATATCCATAAATCACACTCAATGATTGATTTAAAGGGGAAATGAAAACGTGTTTCTTTATATTCTGCAAAAACATATCAATAACTCTTTCCGTCCCCAAGTTAAACATATCAAGCTATGATCAACTTTTCGTAGAAATGCGGAATAGCAAGATTTTCAATAGAAAACTTACAAATGATTTTTTTCCGTGCTGCTCATTATTTACACAATCAACTCCTTTTGCAATATGGAATCAAATGCAATCAGCCACCTGCTGAAGAACCGAATGGGCAGTTTCTGCGCTCATTTAACGTCTTCATCTGCATCATCAGTAAAATCAACACGAGATCTGAGAGCATATCCAAACTGTCCTCCTTTCGATTGCTGTCTGCAAGTCTGTATCTTTGTGTTCGTCTGCCTTTCAAAATCGAGGCGCCAAATGGCCATCAGATGTGGCTTTTGCAAAAGCACCCAGAGATGACTCTAAACTTTTGCAGCCAAAAATCCCCGTGATGATCATTAGTGGCTGCTATTGCTATTTGGATCATGATGTGTGTAACCTTTACAAAAGACGTGTAAGTGGCTTCGTTTATTGAACTTCTTTTCTGCTCCACACATTGAATGCAATTCCAAATAAATGCCAAAGTGGAACTGGCCCAGAAAGTAATTATTCGGATTGTAATGAAAACTGCGAGCATTTCATGGCTAATTTTCAGCCGAATGAAAAAGAAAATGCTGATTGTCATTGCGCATGTTTGTTAAGCCAAGAAGAATGGACTTTCTGGCTTTCAGCTTGGGGCTATTTGGCCAGCGGCTATTCACGACACCCATTGACTTCAGCACCTGTTGTGTTTCCTCTGGGCCAAAACTAGTATTTCCCCAAATAGGCCGAGGCTGAGCATATTTTAATATGCTGCACGCATGCAAAGTGCCCATTTGTTGCTTGTAGTGTAGAAAGTTGATTGGATTTATTCGTCTCCGTCTTCGAATTGGGATTTGGATTTTGATTTGGATTTTCATGTTGATTCAATTATTATAATGTTTATGGAATGGCTGCCGAAAGTTTCGGCAAGTGCAGCCCTGTTATATTTTTTTTTGGACGCAAGGAATGCACCTTTCACTTCTCATTCAATTATTTCCTTGCTGGCGTCGAAAGATGCTCACCAAATAAAAGGAAACTTTTGCAATTGAAGACGAGTTGCCAGTGGCCAGTTTTTCGGCTCTCGCAGCGGCCAGATGTGAATGTACTGATGTACCGATGTGCCATGGCGATGGGGATGGGGTTGCGGCGACACACGAATTCATATTTCGGAATGCGGTTTTCGACCGCAGACAATTTTCTGTTTGGCGCGCAATTACACTCGGTCGAGTATCCGCAGTTCGGTGGTCATCGCGCGGGCTTATATTTATTTAATTAAATGTGTTGCTCAAGCGACCAGCATCTTGAACTGCAGACTGCACGCATTCCCCATGAATATTAATGGTGAACCGAAATTGCTCGGATGTCGATTAGGCAGCAACTAATTTGTGGCGGTAACATATTTGGGGGCCTCTTAATTATTTGTATTTTCTTCGACGATGAGAGGGCGAAAGAGAGCATTACGTAATGCGGTCGTGAATGCGGCCAGAGTTCATCGCGGTACCGGCTGGCTATGAGCGACCTGGCGACCAGGTTTGTTTAATTTATGCGAGCTTTTTCTTGGAGGGTTACTGATTGTTTATTTGATTTTTATTTATTTTATGCAACGACCTTGCTCATCGCTTAGCTCGTCACCACAGTTAAGTAATTAAAGGCAATACATTAAAAACCAGCCGAGCGTCTGCCACTGACCGCCCTCAACAGAAATGGGTTTTGGAATTGGTTAGTTAATTGGGATTGTATCATTTGATTGGCTGCTAAATTAGGATTTACCTTTCATTTCCAGTCGTCCGCAAGACGAGCCTCGAGTTCGTTGCCTAAGTCTTTTGTTTTCGTCCCCCTTCGGTGGCAATATTTGCAGTGGCCAATTGTTTGTGACCACCGATGGGCATACTCTAGGTGTTGTGTTGGACACACCAACTGTGCCTGGTCACTCGTATCTTACCAGCTAATTTGCTTGATTTGTCGCCGTTTGCATAACGCTGTTGTCAGTGACAATACGCAATATTTGTTCGATTGCCTTTCAATTTACTCATTACCCGGTAATTTGCAATTGACACATTGCAAAAATTGCACAAATGATAGAAATATGTGGTGAATTGGATTGGTCAAATTACAATTGAGATCTCTGGACTCTTGGCGCCCTCATTTGAATGAGGAAAAGCCTGCAATCAAGTCGAGAGCTCCCCATTCGTGTTCGAGATCCCTTGGAGAGTTGTGGAACAACTTTTACATTTGTTTTGGCGTGCACCGGATTCCATAGCCGTGCAGCCATCTAAGCCATCGTTCGACAGTAATGCCCATTATGCAGATCAGCTCGGCTCAGCTCGGCTGGCGGGGCTCACGCACAGGTCCGACCTGCCAAGAGCGCTTCCCACACCCGCTGGTGGAGCTCGGTTTCCACGGGGCATGCACACGAAATGTTGCCACTTGTCGGCACAGGTGGATCTTCTTCTGCTGGCCAGCTTTCTCGGGGCCAATACATGTCACGCTGGGATATACATGCGCAAAAATAGCATCCAAATTGGTCATTATTCGTGGTGTTTTCTTCACACCACAATAGCTCCTATCAGCAGGTCGTTAAAAAGCTAAACTTATCATAATAATTACACAGAATTCCCTGTATGCGTAAGATATAGATTTATCTCGTTTAATAGTAATTCGATATTCATTTACATACGCCTTCAAAATCTTTACAAATCTGTTGACAAGTGGACAAACACTGCAATGGTTAACAACATAAGAGTAAACAAATGGGATTCAATCATTTTTGCTACCTACTTTCAATCATGTGGGTTTATAATTAAATTATGAAGGAAATATCTAATTGAACTTTTATTAAGGCAACTAATACATTGACTTTCCAAAGCACTTAAATATTTGTTTGGGAATGATTTAGCATAAAATCCAAAAATTTAAAGAGTTTTCGTCTGAATTTTTCTCTGTGTGCCCTTTAACCGGCGGAGAAGCATCCACAGCAGCAGAAGCATAAAAACACTTTCATTTTTCATTTCATTTAATAATTCATCATATTTTTCACCTTTTGTTTCTTCGCGCCGTCATCGTTTTGGCGTTATCTGAAGGGCCGCCCCCCAGCGAAATGGTTTATGGCCTGGTCCACATTTTCCCGACTGGCGTGTCGCTTACTTCCGTTTTCGTTGATCGTGTGGCACTTCTAAGACACAATGACGGCATAAAAACGATAAATGTTTTATTTTCGTACACGGGTTTTTTACACCATTTAGTTCGGCTCTGCGAAACAGGGGGTCTGTGATCTGTGCGCACAGCTCGCATGCCAAGTTTGTCGCTGCAGTCTTTCGTTTGTTTTCGCAAGTCTCACATTTTCTACACCTCAATTTGAGCACTCACTTCCTTTCTTCATTCCTGTTGGTCGCGCTACAGTTATTCCACTTGGACAGCTGCTGGCTTATGCAACCAGGGTCTGAGATTTAATTATAAGGATTTGCCTGATTGTTGGCAATTTCGCGAGAAAACGAACGCGAAAGTGACGCATTATTTACATCCGCCTCGGTTTCTTTTCGCGATGATTTATACTATATTTTTTTTTCGGTAACGGGAAATGATGTCAGTTACAGCTTAGTGCCGTCTAGCGTATAATGTTCTCAGACATTAGGCTTTGGCAACATTTGCATCACTTTGCGATGACTGACGTTCCTACCCACTCGAGTAATTGGCCTGCAGACAAGTTGCGATTCTGGGCTAACTGCTTATGCGGTGGTTCTCACGAAGATGACTTTCAAGTTGTTGGCCAGAATAATTGTGCCGTGTCACAGGCACGGTGTGTGTCTCTGCAATCTGCAATCTATTCACATGACAGACAGCCTAACAATGGCAGATCAACGGGCACATATCATAACAGTGCATCATCAAGTGCAGGCGGATTTTTTTCTTTTTTACCTTATGATTTGTCCAACCAGACAACAAAGCAGCGGAATATAAACACTGTTTACATGAGAACTTCCCTGGCTATTTGTCAGTTGCAAATTTAGACAAGTTGTCGGGCAGATTTCACTTGGCCAATCGTCTGGTACACCAACGTAAACACCAAAGCAAGCAAAAAACCAACCGCAGAAACGTGCCGACCATCAGTTGTAGCTGCCACTTGGCGCACTTAACCACATGCCACAAGTTGTTAGTCCTGCGGTCAACTGGTTATCCCCACCCCCAGCCTCCATCTAAGCCACAATATTCATCCCATTTGGACCATTGCACAACAGCAGCAGTTAGAGAAGTGCCTGCCGTTGATTTACACTAGCCCACTAAATGCTTGCCAAAGATTTTCGGGTTTCTTCTGCTTTTTCATTAATAAGTTTTTGTCTTGCCCCGGTTGCGTAATTCTGGCGTTTTTGGCCTAACGAAGGAAAACTCTGGCTGACATCAGATTTATTGGCTTGTAAACATTTTCGTTATGTTAATGTGCGAGTTCAGCTGTCGAGTATTTTGGGACTCTGGCTTGAGATGAATTTTGATGGCTTTTTACTGAGTGCCATGGTGTGTAACTTTCTCCCATTGTTAGCATCTTTCTTTTCATGAACTGCTTTTGGTTGTTCGCAGACAGGGCTCTGTCGATGATGATGTTGATTTGATTATTTCTCTCTTTTTGTGTCTTTATGTGCTTCATATTTTGTTTGGCTTTGTTTTGGCAAATCTTTGACATTTGCCCATTGTATGTGGTCAGCGGAGTGTGCGAGCTGCAGCAGCTGGACTACGCAGCGTCCAAATGGACTTGGCCATAGGTCAGTTAGATGGTCGGGTATGGTAATGTGACAGTTTCTTTTGGGAAGTGACTGTTGGATAATCGGTTCGTTTGTGTGGGCTTTACTGATTAGCATATGTGGCATCGCAAAGGTTGTGGCATAACCCCCCTCCAAATAGAGCGGTGACATCACTGCTCCAGTCAGTAATTGCAATTAAAAGAGCTGCAATCATTAAGCTGTCAAAATGTCTGCGTTAAAATTGTGAAAACAAAGGAACAGGCTGTCGGCTGGGCTGTCAAAACACGGTCTCACAGCTTCCGTTTTGACATGACACTGCAGACGCGTCCCTGCAAAAACAATGCGGCCGAGAGATGCCATAATCAGGCGAGACTACCGTGTGATTGCGAATACGCCACCGATCGACAGAGCCTCAACTGGGCCAAGCCCCCGATCTTTATGGCAGTGGGTAACGCTCATTGTCCGTATTGTCCGTCGAGTGTGTATTATTTTCACTTCACTTTCTGCTCAGCCATCAAAATGTGTTATACTCGCACTCGTACTTTATTATTTAGATACAAATCAAATGTCAAGCGCCCACACATAGACTCACAAGCACACCGGTTTGACTCGACTGACATTTGCAGTCCAAGTGCAGTTTGGAAAGTTTGGTGAAAAATTCAAGACAGAATTGAGCTTTTCTTTTGTGTCGTTTGGCATTTTTGCGTGGGCGTGGCCAGAAAGCGGCTCCCGCGGTCAATTGAAATTCGTCGCCGCGCTCCATGGCAACTTTCACGGCTAAGCCAGAAAGGCACGGCTGCCTCTTCCGCCTTCTCCGCCCGTTGATGACGGATGGATGACTCAATGGCCCCCAGTTCGCCGATTAACCGCATCGCGATATGCCAAATTAAAAGGCGAAACCGGGCCGAAATGAAATGCTTGAAATGCTTGCCTTGCCTTGCCTTGCCTTGCCTTTAACCCATCAAGTTACCAAGCTGGCGTTGAGTCAATTCTGTGGTCAACAGCTCAATCTCAGCCTCTCCATTTCATATCCATCTCCAACTCGCAGCCCCAACTTGACATTGACCCAATGCAAAAAAGTGAAAAAATAGACAAACACGTCCATATTTTTGCTGCGGCTAATTTGTTGTGGTCTTGTTAACTGAAGATCTTCGAGTTTATTGCGCTTTTAATTCGCCTTTTTTGGCGCTCACCAATTTGTTTTGCCATCTAATATTTCGGCCGGTAAAAGTTTCTTTTCGGTTTTGGGCCTTTGTCGGGGTCTCGACCTTGTCCACCAAATATCAATTAAAATATTTGTTTCCAGGAGCCATGTGTTTACATGGCAGTAGATTTATCTGGAAGATTTATGTTTGCCTTTCAGATGTTTTGCCTACCAACAATTTCACCCGAATATACTTCGCTTCCAAGGCTGATTAGTATCTTTGGCTATGGCCTAATCCAACCAAATTCGAGTTCCACGAAGTTTTAATTAAAATATTTTGGCACCAGTACTAATCCAACACTTTCTATTCACTTTGCAGTTGGCGCTGGCGCTCTTGGCCTTTGGAGTTGCCTCATCATCATCCTCCACCACCAGCACCACCACCTCGGTGAAGCCAAAAATCGCTAATCCAAAGGCTGAGTCCGATAAACCCACCAAGCAGCCATCGCCATCCGCATCTCCATCGCCATCTTCCAAGGCCACAAACACCTCCACCACCCGACAATCTAAGGCCTTAAAGCCGGGCGAGAATCGTGGCAAGAGAACGCTCTATGACTTTGGAAATGCCGGTTATCTGTATCCGGAAGTGGCATCACGGAGGGCTGGCTACGTGGACTACGCAGCAAGCTATTATCCCCAAACTGGTTACTACAATGGTCAGAGTGCAGTTGGTAAGTTAACTGGGCAGATTTAAGTCCCTAACTGGCACTAGTTTTGGCAAAATACCAATATTAATTTTTGTATAAATAATTCGACGATTTCGTGGTACTTCATTCAAAGTAATGAAAGTGTTTCATGAAAGTGAAAACTGCAGCAATTCGATTTATTATTAACTCCAAGACTAAGTAATAACTTTTCCTAATTTCAGCTCAATATCCCGGAAGCTTTGGACCCGCCTATGCTCAATATCCTCAGTATTTGGAGGCTCCAGAGCCCATCATCGAGATCATCATCAAGGATGCCAATGAAACATTAGCGGAAGAGCCCGCCCAGCCGATTGTGACCAAGAAGAAGAAGAAGAAGGAGAAGGTGCACGTGTTCTATGTGAACTACAAGAAGGATCAGAACAACAAGTTGCATCTGGAGTCGCCGATTGCTTCGCTGAATAACGACGACAACGAGGAGGAAGAAGAGGAGGAGGAAGAGGTCATCCAGTATCCGGTTACGCCCCTGCCCCCGGTAAAATCCACCACCCTGCGTACTATTATCCACCCGGACTCGGAGAAATACCACAGTAACTCCGGTATTCATGTGTCGTTCGGAGCGGAGAACAAGCACCAGACCGGTCACATTCTGGAGGAGCACGATGCCGAAAGCATTCAACGCCAAGTGGTGGCACTGCCGCCTTCGGTGTCCTCGAAATCGGAGGGCAGCTATGTGAGCAATACCCGAGCGGATTACGGACGAGAGAACAACTTTGGATCCCGGCCAGGACCTATTTCCAATATGCTCTTTGGCAGCAACTACCAACAGTCGGGTATCAACTACCAGCAGCAACAACAGCAACTGCCCACGCAGCACAGCAACAACTACTTCAGGCCGCCATCGGCTCTGGTGGGTCCTCCCCCCAACTACCCGAAACCAGCGCCCGAGCAACAGGTTCAGCAGCCCCATCACCCCAGCATCACCCAGCAGCAACTGCCACCCACTTCCTCCCATACCATTTTCAACAAGCTGGTGCAACAGTCGCAGTTCTACATCAACCACAATCAGCAGTACCCGCAGCAGCAACATCACCAGCAGCAGCAGCACCAGCAGCAGCACCAGCAGCAGCACCAACAACAGCACCAACAACAGCATCAGTATCAACAGCAGCATCAGCATCAGCCGGCAACGCAGCAGCATCAACATCACCAGGCACCACAGCAGCATCAACAGCAGGCCCCGCAGCAACAACAGTATCAGAAACCTCCGCATAAACAGGTCCAGG
This sequence comes from Drosophila sechellia, assembly GCF_004382195.2. Classification (NCBI taxonomy): domain Eukaryota; kingdom Metazoa; phylum Arthropoda; class Insecta; order Diptera; family Drosophilidae; genus Drosophila; species Drosophila sechellia. The sequence goes on along the minus strand of NC_045950.1, from coordinate 11,548,696 downwards.
TGCCATTCTTTCCAACCATTCCGCCTAAGAGCGTGACCCCTGCTCCCTACCAGCCCGTCAAGTTCCGCCCCACACCAGCACCTGTGGCCCCGGCCAAACCCCTACCTCTGCCCGTCAAACTGGACAATGCGAACTACCAACATCAGCAGCAGCAACACTATCAGCCGCAGCAGCAACAGAAATTGCCGCATCAACAGCAATCTTATCAATTCGTTCGTCAACCCCAATTTGTGCAGCAGCCACAGTTTGTGGTGCGTTCACCCACTCCACCCCCAGAATACTACTCCAAGCAGAAGCAGCAGGCGCAGCAGCAACATCATCAGAGCGCTCTCAACTATTTTGACATCAAGCCATCAAAGGAGACGGAGCTGCTTAAGTCCATTCCCAAGTTCGAGCAGCACATCACAGAGACCGTACAGAATCCAATTGCTGCGGCACAGCAACCACAGCAGCAATATCATCAGCAGCAGGTGCAGCAACAACAGCAGTTTGGATATAGCAGCACCAGGAATGAGGTGATCCACGATGTACCTGCTCCCAACTTGGGACCCACGGCACAGCAGCACATCTCTGGGCACTATATAACGGCAGGATCATCTGGTGTCCAGCAATCGCAATTCGGCAGCTTTCCCAGTGCAGCCCCAACGCAGCCTCCCGTCTACGCAGAGTCCACTCATGGCCAGAAAGTAATGGTAGTGACTCCAGTGCCCCCATCCTCCAACTATGTGACCTATAGCCAGTACTCCCAGACCGCTAATGAGCCTGTGGTCCACATTAATGCTCAATCTGCGGCTCTGCAGGCTCAGGCCAGCACCAACTTCGCCCAACAGCCCAGGCAGCCCGCCTCCTCGGTGATCAGTGCTCCATCCGCGGATAATTCGCCCTTCAGTGTATCCACCTACCACTCGGACGTGTTCAAGGAGCTGGAGCAGCGCAACCAGAAGGATAAGAAGGTGCCACAGCAGGTGCAGCAACAGGCTCAGCAAATTGCTGCAGCACCGCCTTCTGCTTCTGCTCCCGCTCCTACTTCCACTCCTGCCACTGCTCCGAATGGCAAGGCCTCGCAGACCTTACTCCAATTGCCCGACGAAGTGCCAGATGATCTCCGGCAGCAACTTTTCTCCTCTGGTATCCTGAACAATGCCGATATTTCAATTTTGGACTATGACAAGCAGGGGGATATTGCCCTGGAGAACCTGCCCGCCGAGCATCTGCAGCACTTCTATGGAGCCGGTGGTGGTGCCCAGATTGCCGAGACCAACAAGGTTTTGACCGTGGTCAAGCCCAATGGCGATAAGGTGGCCCTCAGCGAGAAGAAGCTGGATCGCGTGAAGCAGACCAACTCTCTGCCCCAGAAACAGGATCTCGATGTAAAGGTGGTGCGCTATGATGCCGCTCAGGGTCAGAGTGTGAGCGATAAGTATGTGCGCACCGATGCCACCGTGGTGACCCCGGTGGATTTGGCCGAACGGCAACAGTACAACCGCTACCTCCCTCTGAAGATCAACGGAGCACAATTCCCAATTCCCGACAGCGAGGAGCTGCTGGGCAAGCGCATTGTCAGCGTGGTAGTCCTGGCTCCCGTGGAAGCCCAAAATCCTGGACAGGCGGCTGGTGAGGCGCGGAGCGCCGATGGCAAAGAGGTCAAGTTCCTGGGCGGTGAGCTCATTAAGACGCTGGTGAAGAAACCCACTAAAGAGAACTTCAAGCGCTGGCTGGAGAAGGAATCGCGTACGGACTTGGAACTGCAGTCCGTCGTGCTGCTAGTGGCAAAGTAAATAGATTACCTAAGAATTCACTTGGACTGGAAGTAATCCTGATACTCATTTTTTTCCTTCTAGATCCACAGATCCATCCGCTGAGCAGAAGATCTTTATGTACGACATTGGAACGGGCAGCATAAACCGCCTGAACGGGGAGCTATCCAGCACGTTTGTAAACGTGGCCGAGGAGAACGCCAGCAGCGAGGATCTGGAGCACGCCGCCACATTGGACCACAGTTCGCTGGAGTCCATGATGCATCTGCGCCGCAGATAGACATCGCGATCGAGTCGAGTCGCCGCAGTCCAAACAAATGCCATTTAGCTACTCAACTAGACATGATCATCGTGTGCCCCTGAAAGACCCTCTGGACTTTAACTTCTTCCTTAGTTTTGTTTCTTCTCTTTTCCTAAACTGTCCTCAGGTTGCACAATTTCCCTGAAAAAGAAATCGTTTCATTGATCACGGCATTGCATTCAATCCTCTCGTAGTATTTCCATTTTGTAAATATTCTATGCTGATGTTACAATTATCGTAATTTAAGTTAATTTACGTAAAAATATTAAAATATACAAGAAAACTTACAACAGGTGTATTTTATTATTGCACGGGACATCTTTTGAAGTTTAAATGTCATATATAATTCATGCTATATTAAAACTTGAATAGGAAAATGTTGGCTAAAGTATGCAGAAGTACTTATTTAAATTGTTGTGATATGTGCGCAAAGAAGTTTATAATATCATGGTAAAAGATTATATTATTATGGAAAAGGTTGTTTAGAACTATGTCAGGTATAACCAATGTTTTTTTGGTTAGTTTCTTTTAAATGTTAAAAAAAAGATGATTTGAAGACAATATTATTTATTACTTATTTGCATACGTATATGTTTTCTACATGCAGCTACCTTGATCATTACTCCATAAAACATTTAGGAATTACAAAAATTTATCTTTGATTGATTTTGTTAGAATTCCCAATTTTTTAAATTATTTTTTTTATATTTCATTATTCGAACGTCAAAATTGATGTAATGTATAGTAACGACAGTAAATGTAAGTTACTCACCGTAGTACCAGAAACGTCCGCATCTACTGACTGCGCTAGTGTGCATGTAATTCTTATGTAAAGTCTCTGTAAGGTAATGTATACAATAAATTGTTTTGGTATAAGACTAGAAAAACATAAAAGAATTTATACCTATGATGAAATAAATTCCTGACAAGTTAAGCTCAATTATAAGATTCTAGACCATTATTTCCATGCAAATCGAAGCTAGTTCTAGTTGTTTACAGTTTTACAATCAGATCAGGCGACAATTCGAGGGCATCAGCGACTGGACCGAGCCCCTTATTGGGGCCAAGGTCAGCCAGTGGCCACCGCAGACTCCGCGATGCTGGCCAGCAAGAAGTTAAACGTGTCTTGATAGCAGGACCAGATTTCGCAGCGCCCACCAGTCACACGCATACGTGATTTGACCCAGCTGTACGCTTTTATACATATGTATATGCGCCGATATCGGATCTGGTCCACGGCGGTAGACGTGACTAGAAGCTGCCGAAGAGAGTTGGCCAAAATGGGGGTTTCTCTTACGATTGGGCCTTAGGCCGCTCTCTCTCGACTTGGCTGACATGGCTGGTTGTTTTGACGGGTTTATTTTGTTTTGGGTATGGCCGTAACCACTTGGTAGGTGCAACAAGTCGTCGCGACTATAATTACATGCTGTTTATTTTTAGCTCCGCAACTACGCACGCCAGCAACAACAACAGCTGCCCCGGCAGCAACTTGCAACTAGCAACAAGCGACCAAAAGCAGCAACTTGCTGCTCGAAGCTTGCGAAGACTGGCCAACGGCCAAATCCAACGATAACAGCACACACAAAAACTGCAGTACACAGTCTAGTAAAGCGAAGCCTGGTTTTTCACGTTGGCCATATGCGCATGTAGTGCTGGATATGTACCGGCCAAGTTGGCGCTGCTGTTGCCAAGAGTGCGTTTTTTGACATGGGGAGGCACGACGGGTCGGGCCATCCGTTTTGAATGTTTATTTGGCTTATGCAATGGGCTAGCGTTTTTCAAAATATGTTCGTCGTAAGATAAACAATGCTCAATAACTTGCAGACGTCGCGAAAGTTGTAAAATCTTCGATAGATTACAGAAGCGATACTTTTGGTTATAGGTAAGGTACTTACGATAAGGTGCTATAAGTAACTACCACAATGTCTAAGAAAAAGTACGTTCTTATGGTAGAATATGTCAAAACTATAACAATTATTATAAAATTTAATGAAGCTTTAAAGTATAGTCGCAAGCCTATTGTTTTATCACAGTGTTTTTGCATTTCAAATACATTACGTTTAAAGTAATTATTATATTTAAAATTTGATAATTGCTTGTGTTCAAGACCTTCTATTATTAGGTCAAATGTTGTTAAAAATAACTCAATTTGTAACGCTCTTTCCCCGACAAGGACAAGAGATCACTGCTTTGTTCCCGAAAATCCCCGTGACATAAAACTTGTATCTCGCTGCGCTGCCTTTAAAGATTCACGGGGATCAACGGGGCTTTAACCCAATTTCGAGTCGGTTGGCCTTGGGAGGCGAGGCGTCCTGTCATCTGGGCGGGTTTAAGGTAAACTCCAATTTGGCCCAAACACAGATGCACACACCCCCGGGGACCATGCGGCGTGCATTCATCTCGTTGGCTGGAGATGTATTCCGTGCTCATCCCTTTTGACACATGTTGTTTGAACTGCTTTCGATTTTTGTGTTGCCCCACTCGAACGAACGTCTTTTGCTGTAATTTTCGCATTCTGTCTCCCACATCCAATGCGTCTTACTGATTTTTGTGATTTTTTTGCTTCTGTTTTTTTTTTTTTGCACACTTTGTTCTCTTCGCATATCGACTTGACTCGTTTTAAAATTGGGTTACATACCCCCGCTCCCGAAAAAAAGAGAAAAAACGCAGGAAAAAAAAGGGGGCCCGCAATTTAGCACACGGCCACAACAACACAGACTAAAGCAAAAACATGCAAATGCAAAAATCCGTTTGACGCCATAAGCTCCCATGAGTCAGAGCAGAGCGGCAGCATTGTTGCACTGATTGCTCATGCCTGATGTTGCTGTTGTTTTTGTAGTAGGTGGCAGATGAAGGAGAACCTCTTCCCTTCCTCCCCCCTCCTTAACCTCCAGCTCTTCCTCCTACTCCTCCTTCACGATTTCTCTTTTGGCTTCTTCCTTGGCTCGTGTCTTTCAGTTCGCTTTGTTAGTTAAATTGCAGAGTTACAGTTGTTTACGAGCTTCGCACAGCAAGAAATAGTGGGTGGCTCAAGGATTATATGCAATGCAGGAGATCTTTGCCACTACAATGACCTGTGATCATACAAATTATAACAATTGATCAAAATAATGATAACATAGAAATAACATAGATAGAAATGAAAATCAGAGGATTTGTACAATCGAATTTTTGAACCTATATTAGCTTTGAATTTGTATAAAATCAAATAAATATTTCGTCGTGTCACGCAAAAATTTTAATCGTTTTTGTAGCCACGTTTTACAAAATAGATATATTTTTTCCCCAGAAGCCAAACAATTGTATTTCCCTATTGCGTATTAGTCACCTCAGATTTATTGATTTCCAAATTTATATATTTAAAAATTACTCATCCGACATGATGTATGTTGTGGTGTTTTAATGTTGTGGTCTAAACATATTTATATTATAGACATCATTTGACTATAAGTACATAATTTCTTTCAGTGGACTTGTCACTCTTTCAAGTCGAGCTCTCCACAAAGAGAGTAAGTTTGGGCTTCCGCGCTTGGGTCTCTCTGAGACTGGCGGCGGCAGCGGCGTCGACGTCGCCGTTGGAGTCTAAAGCTGCGATCAGTTCATTTCGATCGGTCGTCGCAGCAGGTTCGCGAGTTCGAGCAGCGGCGCAAAGCGAGACAAAAGAGCAGCGTTCCAAGTCTTCGGCCCCCAGTCGCTGAAGCCGAGGGCGGCGCAGAAAACTTGGCTCCTTGTTTTTCAAGAAACCACAAATAAAAGGGCGCGCGAGTGAGATCCTAAGCGAACTAGTTTTAGATTGCGCAATTTCAATCGACAATATCGCAAAAAGCAACTGTTTAAGTGCCCGCCGCCGAGTGAAATTGGATAGATAGTAAAGGCAAAACGCAAAGCCGAACGACGATCGGCGGCTCTGAGAAGCCGTTTTAAAACACAAATACGAAAAAATATACTGAAAAACAGCTATAAACAACGAAAACAACAGACCAACATGGCGACCGCCGCCTGCGTCCGCTGCGCCCAACAACAACAACAGAAGCAACAACAACAACAGAAGCAACAACAACAACATGAGGCGCATGCGCAGCAGCAGCAGCGACGCAACAGCCCGCGGATTCTGCACATTTACTGCGCGTGGGCGTTGATCACCCTGTTGGCCGCCAGTGCCGCCATGGTCCAAAGTGCAGCAGTATTCGGTTAGTTGCGAAAAAAGAATGTATGAAAATGTGCCTGGGAAATTTAAGTGGTGTGGGGACTTAATCAGGCGCCACTGCGCTGCATTGTGTGCAAACGGTGTGAAGAAAAGAAGTAGAAATGGTGAAATGGTGGGAGGATTAAAGATGATAGGATGGGCTACATAATGGTTGAATTGGAGGATGGGGAAAAACCGGGTACTTGAGGCAACCCAAGTGCTCGTCGCTTTGATAATTACCGGTTTCGAAGAATCGGTGCACAGTATCGGGTCACAAGACCTGACCAAGAGAGGTACTCCCCCACGCGCACGAGACTTTTAGACTTGGATTTCACTTCTTGCTATACAGTCGAACATCTAAAGTAGGAACTTTCCTCAAATTAACGGTAATTTCGAGAAAGTAAATGGGTAATAGGTTACTATTCATAAGAATTACATGGACATAATCGGATTTCCTAGTAATGATTGATTATAGCATGAAATGGGACATTATTTCCTTAATTATACTAACTTATTACCAATTGAATTTAAGGTGATCATTCATGTTTTAAGCCCGAAATTATAAATCTATTCTTGTTTGAAGTTATAGCTAGAAATCGCATATTCCCTAAATCTACTGTAGTTACAGGAATCGAACTTGAAAAATAACAACTTTTTAAGCTGTTCAAAACCTGAAATTTGGCTATATGCTAAGAGAACACATAAGTTAAAGGCTCATGAGTATGAGTTTTGGATGTCACACTAGCCAAAAAGCTCACAGCCGCTGACCGTAGTTTGCGTTCTCGGGTATTGACTGTATTTAACCACTGCCTTTCTAATCTCTGCCATTATGGCCACTTTTTTAGTCACCCATCCCATATCCGCGGCTATAGAACGCGTTGTGAACCACTGTCATTTGTTGTGTGTGCTTTTAATTTTATCACCGATTATTTGTGCTGTTTCTGTTTGGGAAACCGGTTGTCAATTCCCCCACTCACTCGATCTTAACCGCATTTGACCGATCCCGCCGTGCACATGGCTTCGAAAATGATTTGGCTTTAATTTCAGCCGAAAGGCCAAATTCGATTGCTAGTCACCAAAGCCTACTGATAAGCGTGAAGTTTCGTGAATCATTTTCGGCACGGGTTGCAATAAAAAAAAAAATAAGAAACGCGTCTAGAGCGCGTAAATATATCATGCGGAAGTTTTACCGCATGAAATTAAAAGTTAAAAAACAATGTAATGCAAATAAAAGAAAATACAATTTATTTTTAGTGAAACTTGAAACAGAAACAGAAAACTCAGAAAACACAAAGCGGAGAACGGAAAATAAGAAAACGCAACCCAACCGCCAGACGACCTCATTGTCATTGAAATACAGTTAAGGCTCGAACAAAGAGGTAGATTGGCAAACTACAAGTCTGGATCGTCGGCGTTGCAAAAAGGGGTTAACTTAAATGTTAATGGTTGATGATTCTCACAGAGAACCCAGCCAGGGCCAGTGTTCCATTGACCTCTTCAAATGGAAAGTTTGCATCAGTGCGAAACTGGATGAACTGAAATGGGATCTAAGATCAAACATACATATCTACATCATTTATTATAATAGCAATATAATCAAAAGAGCAAGATAAAGTTTAAGTGCGACAAAAGCCTAAACATATGTTCTTACTTACCAATTCATAAGAATCATGAGCGACAATAATTTTGTGCAGTGCCCAGACACTAGCTTCTCCCCAGAATCTAAATCGAAATCTAACACCGAATCTTGATCTGGAGTAGTGTTTACTCTATTCGAACTTTTTTTGGCTAGCACAACAAGCCGCCAAGCGTTATTTATCCCGTCATAAACATTCATATGTATATTTAGCCATGTACATGTTTGCAAACTGGTTTCCAGTTCTGTTTTGCCGTTGCTGTTGCTGTTGTGAATATCAAGTAGAATTAACATATGTTGCCAGCAGCCATCTGTGGATTGGATTTGAGAAGTTCTCCCAAGTCTGGGCTTATATGGCTGCTGTGGATGGAAGCTGCCTGCTGCGCGACTCGAAAAAGTCATCTGGGTTCAATTAGGTGGCACGGCTCCACGCCCACCCACCCATTTTACAATTCCAATTCAAACTTTTTGCCAGAGCGGCAGCGATAAAGCATCTGCCATCGCTTAATTAAAATGCAAATTGTTCATAAAAAACAAACACAAAAAAAAAAACAGAGTGATAGGAAAATAGCTGGCACTCAGCTAGAGTAGCAATGGCAATTTCGGGCGTTTGTGCATTTTTTTCCTTCAACATTTTCAATACGGTTTTATCTGCCAAGTACTGAAAATGGGGCTTTGATTTATGTATGTGGCCATTAGAAGTCATGTTCAACTGGCTTCCGCCTCGACCCGCCGCCATTCCGCTGACTGCTTGGCCAGTTAAGCAGCAACAGTTGCCGTTAGGTCTGCCAATGTGTTGCACGCAACAGCAGCAGCAGTTGAAGTAGCAGCAGAAGCAGAAGCAGCAGCAACATGCAGCAGCTGCAGCAACAAATGACCAGTTCCTTGGCCATTCGAGTTGCTTGAGTTCTTGTTTATTGTACAATTTATTTATTTTGTCGTTCTTTAGCTGTGCAAACAGACAAATTACAACGACAACAACGACAGTGGCCAAGAGCAGCGGCAGCAGCAACAGCAACAGCAACATGATGACACATTCGCTTGACCTATTAGGAAAATTGGCCAACGGGAAATGTAGCGCGCTGTCCAAAGTCGGCCGCACTTTGGTGGTGATGGGAAGTGGGGGAGGTGGTGCCGTGAAAAGCGTTAGAAGAAAGCTGGAGAGCGGGAAAGCTGCAAGGCCAGATAGAGAGGCACACAAACGAAAAGAGATAGCGTTAGAGACAGCGACAGAGACAGAGATAAAGGAGGGACAAGCACTTAACCCTTGCCATTCTGACTTTGATAGTTGACCCAATTTCAGCTGCTTCACACAAAAAAAATAAAGGAAACGGAATGATGAGCGAAAAAATGTTAAAATTATTTAAGGGGGTGAAGGAAAGGGGCGGTAGTGTTTATGATTTGACGTTGAGAAATTGATTGGAGCAAAATTCAAACACTTTGCTTTAAGTTAGATACATAAAAACATTTCTTGTCTATTTAAGTCATAATTAATTGATAAGTAAAACTAACTGACACTCTTTTGAAGACAAGGACTTTCCGTTGCATGCATGAGTAAGGAAACCTTAAAGGTACTAAGAATATATAAATCATTCCGCTTGCCTTGCAGATAACCTGTCGATTCCTTAATTCGATTGTGAAACTTAACAAGTTCGATGAAGGGCTTGTGGGTTTATGGCAGCCCCCTGTGGAGAAGAGTGTAACAAACTGCACTTGCAGACTGTTTTTGTTTGTTTCTGTTTGTGCCTCGAGTGGCGCTCACTCCGCATGTGTGTATGTATGTATGTGTGCCTGCCGTTTGTGTGCGCGAGTGTTGTGTAATTTTTAACAACAACTTTTTTTCGAGTGTCTCTCCATCGTGCGCTTTTACTGTTCCGCTTGCCTCCTTTCTTCCCCGCCGCCTTCCGCAGGCAGCCGGGCGTAATTATGACGAGTGAGCAGAGCCCAGTACCCAGCATCCAGCATCCATCCATCCATCCAGCATGCAACACGCGTCCGCATCGCGTGGCAGCCACAGAATTTATTATGCCCAGTCGCCACTCGAGAAACAGAACTCAAAACTCAAAAAAAGCTGAAAAAAATAACATGAAACCCTCTAACCGCTTGACAATCTCTGCACGAGCAGTTGCAGTTTGCTCTTGGCCAAGTTCCGTTTTTGTCTAAATCTGAATCTGAATCTGAGTCCAAACAACGGCAACAACAACTCGAAACTGGCCCACTCGACATAGGGGACTGTATGTAGCACAATAACTTGTGGATCGGCATTGACAACGCATTTTAATGTGCCCTTTTCAAATTCAAGTGGCTGCTGCTGCTTGACCTACACACAGATACGCACGCACACCAAGAGCCAAAGATACACATCGCGAGATATTGGCAGATATATAGAAGTACACTGAAAAAGCGACACTACTTATTACATTGGCTTCTTAAATAGTAGTTCTACAATGCTGAACAAGAAAATATATCTAATCTAGTCATAAATATAGTTTATTTAAGAACAGCCTTACTAAAGCTTAGGATTTCTCTTGGGTTGGAGTACTGCAAGCCTACAATTTTCCTCAGTGCTCAACAGTTGACTGCTAAGTGTTTTCCATGTTTGTCTGTGAGTTTGCTGGCAGTTTGTTAGCTGTTTGTCTTGATGTTTATCTGTGTAATCGAGTCACTTAACCTGACCTTGCCCAAAACGAAAATGCTGGAGCCATTTGGGCAGTAGGTACAAGCTTAACGGACTGTTTTGGATAGCCGCCTTACTAACCTGAACGCGACTTTCCCTGGGAAAGCGAATTGCTTTCCCAAAAAAATCTCGGTAAAACTCGGTTCTGCTCTGAAAACGTAGACAAATTATTAACGGCATATTTAGTGAAAAAATTGGGTGGAACTGTCAGCCCTTTCTTTCTTTGCCCGCTTGGCTGGTTGCCCGGATCGTAAACCCACTTCTCTATGAACTCCCCGCACTAACCCCAAACAAACCGAACATAACTTGTGAATTCATATGTTTATTTGGCTGGGAGTGCTTGTGCGCTTTTAACCCAATTAGCAATGACGCTGTGGCTTTAGATCACTCGGTTGGCCATCAAGGGAGCCTTAATCATTACTTAACTGTATGGAATTCATTGTATTACAGTGCTAATGGCTTTTCATTCTGTAACAATTGCGACTAATTGAAGATATTGTGTGGGAAAGCTGAATAAGTATTACTTGTTCGACTTTCCCTAGAACAATATCTGAATCGATTACTCAAATCAATCATAATTGGCCCATAAAGCTGACGAAAACCTGTCATTAGCCCAGTTCTAATGGGTGCATTTGCCAAAATGATGATTGAAAGTCTGGTAGCACGTGTGGACAGCTCGGACCGCTTGGCTATTAATGTCAAGTTCGAAATGGAAATTAGCCGCTAAATTGCACTCGCACAGACTCACACGAGCAAGTGTACTTGGGTGCATGGAGCAAATGCAAATTGTTTAATAAAATGTTTAATAGTTCGCAAAAGCTGTTTGGCAATTGCCCAGTGGAAAAAAGAGCGAGGGCGGCTGCAAAAACACAAACAATAAGTCGGTTGCTGCAACAGCTCGGGTAATAATATAATAATAATGATGGTGTATACACACGCGTATGTGGTGCAGTCAGTGACCCAGAATATGGATGTGTGGATGTGGCTACCTCTCAGCACAATGCAAAAGTAGTTTTCCTACACGCCAGTGGTTCCACAACCATACGCTTGCGTATTTGTATTTTATTAATTGAAGTACTTAATAGTGCTTGTGTGAATCTTTAACCTTTGCGCCGCAAAGTTCGAGATCGAGTGCAAAATAATTGAACAGAGGGGCTCTCGCGCTGTGTTTTTAGGTAAACGTAGTCATTCAATTATTAATTGAATTTTCAAAACTGTGTTTGGTTTGGTTTCATCATCCGAAATTGAAGACCCATCCATTTCCCTGCCAATTCACACGAAATTTCTATTTTTGGAGTTGTCACACCGCAGCTTTGGGTTTATTTTTATTTTTTTAGCTATATTTTTGTCAAGCTGTGAGTTATTTATTGATTGACAGCTCGCGAATCTCGTCTGCATGCAATGCGTTTAGTTGGGATGATGAATTCCGCATACAAACGACCGCAAAGCGCTGACCATCCATCAGACTGGCCCATTTGATGTAGAAATTAACAGACCCGTGTCAATTTGAGCCCAAGGCATCTGCTCCATAAACTGATCCGATCCGAAACTCTCCCTTTTTCAGGCGATCTGCTGTCCCATCCTACTTTCAAGCCACTATGCAGCGCTCAGCACGAGCATTTCATCGAGAGCGATGGCAAAGAATCTAGTCTCATCATCGAACTGAAGCCGGGACTCTATGGGGCGGATCACGCCTCCTGTTCCCGCATCCTGAGTGCCCCGCCCAACTATGGCTTCATAGTGCGCCTCATCCTGCCAAAGCTGCCGCACGGCCAGCCGCTGGATGCGGCCACCACCAGAAGTACGCCCACGAACATTATGGCTGCCGCAGCCGGAGGCAACAACTCACCCGAACTACGGCGCACTGCCAAGTCGGGCGAATTGACTACTAACTCCTCGGAGCCACTCAACACGACGAGGGTCATCGTCTCATCGGCGCCTTCGCGGGTGTTGGGACGCACCTGCCCTCTGAACATAGTAAGTGAACTCACCTTAGTGGCCATTTGTGGTGGCAAGGTTGCCTCTGATTAAGCACACTTGAAAAAATAGTAGATGGCATATATTCTAGAATGTGTCGGTATTGTAATGTAGATAATAATTGTAATTTTTTCTTCAATTTGTTTTCCAAGTGTACTCTTTTTCACTGATTAGTGTGAGCTCGCCATTTTCTGCACCTTCCGCACGAATTATTTGCCAGTTTCTTTGATCGCATTCATCTGCTTTAAAAATATACCACTTGAGTGCGCATGCGCAGCGCTCAAGTGTGAGAATCGGATCAAGAAGTTCAAATAGCTGGGTTCAAGAACAAGTAGCCAGTTATTTTCCGCAGCTCAGGATTATTCTAAACTTAGAATGTAAAAAAATGAAATGATAACTATTATGACTTCATCGGTAATTACTTTATGCCACTTCTATATTTGCTCAAATTTATCCACAAAACGTAGAATATATCACGATTTTTTTCAAAATTGCTGCCAATTCCCATTGTCAAATAGATTAAGTTTGGCAGGCTGCATTACAAGTGGTTCTCATAAGCGGACTTATCGAGCGTATATATGTATACGTTTAAGTTCTCGATTGACATTGTTACTTTTTTGTGGCTTTCCGATGAGACAGTTTGACATCTCAAATTGGGTCCAATTACCGGCAGGTCTCATGCGAAGCCAAGCGTAATTCGTCAGCTGATCGTTGACATTGTCAAGGTGTTCTGTGCTCGATTAAATAAGAAACTTTCCATTAAGGCGCTGTTCATTGACATTGAACTCCAGCTGGCTGGAATGTTTCACTTTCTGCGGCGCCAAAACTCCTCGCCGAAACCAGAAAAGTTTTGGTATTTGCATAAGCACGCCAATTTCTACCATATTGCTGGGCATTTTTTTTTAGCTCTATTTTTGGTTGTTTGGTCTTTTAGGTATTTGAAACACGTTTGCAGCTTTTGGCCAGGGAAGCAGCAGCAACAGCAATAGCAACCGCAGTCCCAGAGCAACACTTTCGGTTACTGATGCGTCGCGTCGCCATAAATCCGTCGACTTGGGCTGACTGAATGACTGACTGAGTGACTGACAGTTGGCGTCGCCATAAAAGCAAACTATGCTACTGAAAACCCATGGATATGGGTTGGGGACTCGAGGGAATGGACGCATGTCCACATTTGCATGTCCAGAATAGAGCGTTTCTTTGTTCCGTCATCGTAGAATAGGTGAGATGTGCAAATGGCTGGGGCGCATAATTACCGCAGAATCGTCTTCCTAATGAGTCGCCGACTGGAAAATCTAGTAATCTAGTGTTTATCACTTGGAAAACTGGTTTAACCGTTCTCGATGCGGACACTCCTCTGGCTAATTGTTGTTTACTACGAGTGTACTACAATGGGCACTACCAACCAACAAAAGTCGTCGCAGTTATTGAACCTGAGAGTACAAAGCGGCCTGAACCCGTATACATTTACTATACTATCTGTATATATATGCATATGTAGATGGCATATCAACGCTCTGCACGTGAAATGGCGCCGATATTAATGGATTTATTTTTATAAACCCCACTATTCTCATACGAAGCGTAGTTATCGTTTCTGGCGTGGCTTTCACAGCTTTTTGTTTTTCGTATTTTTCCAGCGTAAATATTTAATTTTGCATTATATGTGTTTGCATTCGCAGTTTTGATCGTTGATTTTTGATCGTTCTGTTGAACTTGGCCATTCAAGTCACGTCAACGAGTCGTGGGCTTGGCCGGGGGGTAGAACATAAGCGATTAGCATTTCGATCGTGTAAACTGTTTGCTCGCACGTTTCGCGGCAAATATTCAATACGCACTTAGGCCACGCTTTTAGCCAGCCCCCCATAATTAAAAGGTTCTATTTGCCTTCACCCCAACAGTTTAGCTCGCTCGATCCGCACACGGCCCAGTGGCGAGTGGATCCCTGCCAGCTGGAGGACACCGCCTCCGAGATGGAGGATCCGGTGAGGCTCTTCCATGGCCGCGTCAAGATCGTCTGGGAGCATGGCCAGCACGCCCTTCGATCCAAGCTGATGGTCACGGTGCTGGGCAAGGGCGAGCAGTGCAAGGATGGCAGCAAGCACCAGTGCTTGAAGATCGGGTGAGTCGGATTACACATGTCTATTCCAAACTAGCCTTAAATAGAAAAATACATAAATAGATTGAAGAGCACTGAAACCAGTTTGTACTAGAGCTGATTTAATGAGATTTGCATTCCGGCTATTATTGTCTTTCAGTGATGAGCCCATTCTGTGCATCTCCAAGGAACTGTCTTGCGACGGGATCCGCCATTGTCCGTACAGCAACGAGTACGACAGCGATGAGGACTACGAGCTGTGCTCGAAGCACCGTCGCCCGGGTGCCGGTAAACTGGCCGCCGGCCTGGAGTCGGATCTATTCGAGCAGTTTGCCTTGGAAGTGTTTCGCAATCTGTTCGCCAACGATGCTCCAACGGCACCAGAGGATCTGCCGCGCAACGGAAGCGATGGAGCCGTAGGTTTGGACAATTCAACGGCCACCTCGACGACCACGCTGCGCAAAGTGCAAACCAAAGATATGAAGAAACCCGGTGGCGATGGGTCACCGTTCTTAATTGACCCCAAAATGCTCACGGAAGGGGATCAGCAGAGGCCGGATAACGATACGACTGAAATGGGATTGGGCACTGGAGCTGGCAGCGGCTTCACTCGCAGGAACTCAACGCGCTCCGGCCTGCACTCGGATCTATCGAAGTACGGCCCGTGGGGCTACCTGATGCTCGGCATGCTCCTGTGCGGTGGGGCACTGCTCATCTGCGGCCTCTGGGGTACGTTAAATTGCACCATAGTCTAGTCAAAGTAAGACACTGTCATTTTGCGATGTATTTATGCGAGTTTCCCACTTGTTCTCTTCCCCGCACATGAAAAACCGAACCTACGACTCACGTGCTGTGCTATGACTGTGTCTAACTCTTCCGCAATCCAAATCCAACTAATTCCAAAACAACCCAATCCCCAGTTCTGTGTTGTCGCTTGAGCTCTCACATTGAATCCATCCGTTCCCTTGCAGCCTCCGCATCACAGCATGCGGTCAACAACGAGCGGGAGGCGGCGCTGGCCGCTGCCAATGGAGGAGGAAATGGTGGCGGGGACCACCTGGGAGCCACCTCGCCGCCCAACTATGAGGAGCTGGATCCGCCGCCGGCCTACTCGGTGCTCTTTCCTAACCAAAAGGCCGCCAGTAGCACCACACTGAACCTGGATGCCACGGCGGCCAGCACAACAGCAGCTGCAGCAGCAGCGGCTGCCGCAGCAGCAACAGCCGCAGCAGCCACTGCAGCAGCAACAGCGCTGGCAGGAGCAACCCCCAGCGATTCCGCGCAGCAACATCAGCAACAGGAACAGCCAACAAACTAGCCCGTAAGCCTGACAAGAAGGTATCGCACCTGGAAAACGTAGATCTTAAGGTCCCAACATCTCTCTGACTGACTCTGATGCAATTAGCTTTTAACCAATTTAGTGATAGCTTTAAGTGTGACTTTATGTTAAATGTTTGACTATGTATATGTATGCTAACGATTTACGAGATACCATTCCCAGCCGTCCTGTCAACGCCACTGACGCCTTCGCCAGACGGCAGAACCAATTTGCTTCCGATAATTGAAAATGTTATAACAATGATGATTGTAAAGGAAAAACTGCAGCTGCAGCAGCATTAACTGACGAATCGACTAACTTTTGTAATTCTGTTAATTTAAAATTTAATGTGATATAAATTTAAAACTGAATAAAAAGCAATGTGTGTAAGTAGCGGCGGTGAAGCTTGTACTTTTTGAAATATGGGGATACTACACTGCATTCTTTATAAAAATAGGAAAATATACAAAAAGTTACATTATTATTCAAAATGAAATTCATTATTTCTATTAAGAAAACTTCGGTTTAGCTGCAAGGTTTTAATTGAATATCTTATTTTTTCTATTATCTATAAAGCGCCTATTTTTCTTCAGTGCACTTCAGTCGTAGTGTAAAGTTTGCTGCCTACTTTCGGGGCGGAGTGAATAAATAAACCAACCCACATCCAAACACACAGAACACAGTTGTTGTTTTTTTCACATCGAATTGAACATCTTTTTATTTGCAATTCAGGTAAATTAATGGGGACGCGTCGGAGAAGCGGGGCTGGGATGAGGGAATTGTGTTGTTTTTCACATTCAAATTGCAGGTAGTAGTGCTAAATGAGTGGAGTTCTGTTTGCCTCTGTTATTTTAACTGATATATTACGTTGCACTGATATTATATTGTTCCATTTTCTAGTTACTCTTGTTGACATGCACGTGTGTATGTTATTCGCTAGCTACCTGCAGGTGCGCCAGGTGCATCGTCATGCTGGTCACCTAATCGTACATATGTGAAACAAAACTTACGCTAAAAACCAGAAGCTGTTTTGCGAAGTTGACCCCACGAAAAGCGAACCCATTGACGGGCTCTCGGGGACCTTTGACTTGCACAAATGTCGCGCTACGTTTGCAAGTTCAGTTTAGTTTAGTCGAAAATTCTACTAAGTTGTACCATACATATGCGGTGTGTATACCTAAATACTTAAGTGCCAATTTCAGCAGTTGAGATGACCGCCGGGAGCGGTTATCCTGTTTGAATTCAAGTTTTCGGCTTTGCTTACATACTCATAAGATTTGGGCGTTTTTCGTGTTCGTCGATTCCATTCATTTTACAATACAATACAATTCATCCTTAGTTCCTAGACGTGATCGTAAATACTCGATACATATGTATATCGTACACTTAATTGGGTGCAGTGTGTGAATATTTCATAGATTGGGTTTTGTGCAGAATTCCCCGTGTTCTCCTGTCTTCTCAATTATTTTTTTTATTCAGTGTTGTGGTCTAAGCGGGGCTTGGAAAACACTTTCTTATAACTAACTCATAGGCCATAGGGTACACTTAGCAAATAGTTGTTGTATGTTGTTCGAGGAAATGTTAAATAGGTAAAAAACGATCTCTGATAAAATGTCATTTTCATAGTTACTTCTTGTATTCAAAAGTCGTTAAAAATAAATTCAAATTCAAAATCTTCCTGCACAAGGAGTCTCGCGCTAAAAAGTTATCTCCATTTGGTTTGGTTTGTGTTTTAATTAGCTTACGCACTACAAAATACTCGATAGTTAATCTACTCTCGATAGTTTCGATTAGCTTGTCTAGAGTCCTACAATAGTTATCATGTAAAATTGGACGCCAAAAAACAATTAACAAAAGAGACGCAAAGCCCTAAGCCTGAATCTTAGTGAAAATTCCATTGTAATTCTCAAGTTGTTTTTCTGGGATCTCTTTGTCGCTCGCTATGTTCTCGTGTATGTGTGTGTTCACTTGTGTGTGTTTTGGGGTTCAGCTCATTGTTTGGTTACTTCTCAATAAATAAGGCCAGTGGATACGCATACATCATAAAAGTACAATTCATGTTTATCATATTCAATGTTTCACATTTCGATACAAATCTAGTTAGTTTATAAAAAGCGCTTCTATCGAGTTCTCAACGCACACCTATCCGTACCGCACCTAATCATATATATAAATAGCATAGGCATGCCTTCGTATAATCGCTCCTAGTAGCCGCAACTTATGGGAAAAGCTCCTAGCCTTATCGAGCATAGCAATTTCAATAACTCCTCCCGTTTAGTTGATTCAAAGTTATTTGGTATAAAAAATAGAAAAAATTTGATGACAATAAAAACGGTTCGCCTTAGTTTTCATTTGCATCTCAAAATTATCGCAATATATTGAGGCCAAAATAAGTCTCGCTGACACTCACGAGTCTAGGTATGTATGTATGTATTCTCCCAAATCTTCAGTACTAATAAAATCCGTTTAGCTTTCTACAGAGAGTTAGGGTATACAATATGCGCATACTGAAATATGAAACGCGCGATATGAACAACTTAATACTTAACTCTTCCGTCTTAGATCTACTCTTTGTTCTATTGAATACGCTCTTGATTGCTTAAAAGTTGCTCGAAAATTAGTGAATCTGTTGTTTAGTGGTTAATCGAACTGCAACGCGATTTCTATAGCGATTCTAAGCGAATTAAAAGCACGTTGATTGTATACATATGTTTGTGTCTGTGTCCATTGTCTGGGGTGAGGACTGTGTGGGCTTATCCTAATCGATCCGCTGATCAAAACTTTACTAGTACTTGCACTTTGACCTCCATCTGACATGTGGCTGTTGGTAGATCTGTTGATGTTGTCTTTGTCTGTAGTGCTGTTGATTTCCAATGGTATGGCTGTAGTTGCTGTTGTTGTTCGAGTGGTTTCACGTTGCTGGAGTGTCAAGGATGCTTCGAAGGAACACCTGACCAAAGCACCTGCTAAACCAAAAGCAAAATGTGCGGATGGACGACGACGACGACGAAGACGGCGAGTTGGTGGAGTGGAAGGTGGAGGGTATCGGGTAGGATTCTGATTAGCTGGCCACCTCCTGATCTCGATGCTCCTCCGATGGATATCTGTTAACGTATGTTCATCTTCCTCGGCTGGACCCAGTTTTTTGTGCGTTTGGGTTGCTGTTCGCTGCTCGCGAGTCTTTTTTGGGGATAGTTGGATGGGTGGAAGCCCAACTAACAATAGTTGCCATTGCCATTGCCATTGCCATACCACGGAAAGGTCCAGCACCATCAGTGCGGAAGCATCAGAGGCCTTGCCGTGCTACTCAGTCTGTGGTGCGCCTTCTCGCCACCTCCACCTCCGCCGTAGTCCTCGTAGCTCAGCAGAGGCGAGATCTTTAGCCCAGTCTTCTCCGGAATGATCTTAAAGTGCGGCTGATCGGCGCTTACCAGCAGCGGTCTCTTCATCGAGGAGTGCATGTAGTCGTGGGCAGGATACGGATGCGTGGCTGCTCCCAGGGGCCTGTGGGTACTGGGCACATTCATCTTCTTGCACGGTTCCGGCTTGCTCTCGTAGTTCATCTGGCAGTTCTCCGGTGAGTACTTGTTGGGCTTGTAGATTGAAAATATGTTGTTGATCAGACTGAGCGCCGAGTGACCGCCGGCGGATGGATGATGGATGCCAGCTGTCGGCTGCTGCGTCAGCACACTTCCTACAGTTGGATGGCTGTGCTCGGGATAGAAGTTGTTGTACTGGTACGAGGGCAGCGTGTCCACCGTGGGATACACCTTGTGGCCATAGCCCTGCGGTGGTCCGTAGGCCGGATGGTGGTGGAAGGCGGGGGCAGGCGCAACGGCGGGAGCAGTGTCAAAAAAAGGATAGCCGCCCGCATTGGTCGAGGACTCACTGGAGTCCAGCTGCGGTGGCGAGGGCATCCCCTCGAGCAGCGATTTCTTGATCATCAACCGCTCATGCTCACGGTCATGCAGATCGATGGGCTGGCCATTGTTGTAGCACCGGACATTCACGTTTTTCACCTTGAGACTGCTATGCATGTTTCGCCGCATGTCCATGTTGATGGGACTGGGCGGCTTGTCCAGCTGCTCCCAGTATTTTTCGAGGTCAATATTGAAGTCCTCCAAATCGATCTCTGTGGTGTCCGAACAGGTATCCTCGTCATACAGAATGGTTGGCGGCTGCATCTCCAACATTGACTTGCTGCGCGGAGGCCGATGATAGTTTCCCGCCGGATACCGTCTGCCAGGACTACGCGGAGCCGGAGCAGCAGCTAAATACCGCTCATCATCGTCCAGGAACTTATCCTGCAGCATGAGGCGCTCGCGCTCGGCGCGTATGAAGTGCTCCAGGTCGGTGTCATAACGGCAGTGCATGTGCTCTTCCTCCTCAGCGGCGGGATGATGTCCGGGACATAGGGGTCGTGATCTTGGACGAGCGGGAAGTGGCGGTTGCTGCTGGCGCTGGCGGTGGCAACAACAATCCTCAGCCGCAGAGCAACAACAAATAGCCGTTGGAGCAGCGGGCGCTCTCTGCCTTCCAGTCCGCTCCTCGAATAGCCAATCCGCCGCACTTAGATTTCGATTGCTGCCCGCCCCGGTTGCCCTTGACCGCATCCTCGATCCCGGGTAGATGTCCTCCAACAGGCAGCGGGCGCTGGTGCACTGATCCCGGGCGCAACATCGATCCAGGCTGCTGCTGCATAGGGCATTCATGTTCCGCCTTAGAGCCTCCTTCTTTTCCCGTCGCGTATTCGAGACGGGAGGCAGCTCATAGTCGATGATATCAAACGGCATGGTCTTAGTGGTGGCACTGAAGGAGTATGACTTGGGAACACCTGCTCGATTCTTCAGGATGGAGGTGGTTGGTGGGGGAGCACCGCTTGAACTACCGCTCCCGCTGGCCACACCGCCGCCAGCTTCAAAAACATTGCCCTCGAAGCACCAACTCTGTGATTTGGGATACTGGAACTCTTTGCAGCTCTTGGAACGATGCAGGGCATAGCCGGGCGATCCTTCACCCTCAACACGACGCTCTTCCGTACCCCCACTTTTCTCGTCCAGCTCGTGGATGTCCCTCAGTGTGCGGAAAGGTCCGTATTTCAAGCAATCAGGCACGTAGTCCTCGTCCATGTCATCGGATCGGTTCGAGTAGATGTTATCCGTATACCAGGTGGAATCTAGTTGTTTGGGTCGTGGCTTAGCTTGAAGTAACTTGTCCCGCTTAGACTGGCGATAGCTCTCGAAACAAATACCCTTCATCTTCTCCAGCTTCTGCTCCCGGATGCGCTCCCAGTTCTCCCAGTTTTTATCGTTCTTGTTCCGTCTCCCAGACAGGATGAGCACCTCGCGGTCCTTGTCCCAATCGGCGCTGCCCTCATCGCCGTAGTCGATGTTTAGCCGCTTCGTCTCGATGTCGGATTCCCTTGGAATTTGGTGATGGGTGGTGGTGTTGAAGCCGGTTGTGGGTGGTGCAGGTGCAACACTACTAGCAGCTACGTTGCGGTTTTCGGACACTACGATTCTAATCCTACGCTTGGTCTTGTCCGCGGTTCGCGACGACGACGTCTGCATGGACGACTTGTGCGGTCTGTCCCGCTCGTCGGAGGGCGGCTCGTCCTCTTCTGGCTGTCACACCTCCTGCAGATACTTTATAGGGCAGTAGCCCTGCCCGTGCTCGGCGGCTCGGATCATCACCATGCCGTTTACTTCGTCGCCGGTCTTGTTTGGTAAATGGATGACATGTGAACAAAGTTATGGGAGAACGAGATGATGGGTTAGGGTTGTGGGTCTCACCTGTATGACAATCTGGTCCCTTAGAAGGGTGAGATTCTCGCCACGTTCACTGTCCGACACCTGGAGATTGTGGGTCACCTGCAGTGGCTTCTCGTTGGCATTCAGACGCACACAGTACTTGGATGGGAAGTATCCAACTCGTCCCAGCACTTTTCCCTTCCACCAGTCCGGATCTGAATTGTCAATGACAGTCACCTAGTTTTCAGAAGTAAGAGATTTCAAAAGTTTAACCCAGTATACTCTTCTAGTAGCTAATTAATTAGGTAATTATGTTAGCTGGTGCTCGCTATGACATAAATTTTTCGTATTTGAAGATACAGAGGATATACAGTATCCTTTCCCGAAGTACACTACTATTAAAAGATAGTACTTAAAAAGTTTGTGCTAAGTCTCGGTAAGCTATAAATGTATTTGCGAAATATCATATTTTTGCGTTTTAAGTGCGGCTATGAAAATCTCATATCGATCCGCGTAGTAAATCCCTAGCGGCCTGGGAATGGAGCTCAAAGTTTGACTCTATCCTGCTCGAATGGAAAACCAGCTCGCGAACAAGGACGCCGTCCAAACAAAAGCTAATCTGTAAATATTGAACACTTTGCCGGCGGCGGGCAGGCACTCGCAATCAGGGAATGTACACAAAAAGTCGGTAACTATTATTATTTCTTCTTATTCACTGTTTATTTCGCCATGTTTACGCAGTGGAAAACGAGCTTCCTCCATATGCTCGATTGTATGACAAATAAACAAGTTTTTCGCTGGCATTGTTCGCTATTCGTTTTCATATTGAATGAAGGGCCCTGGACAAACACACACTAGTACGCATATATGTTTCTGATTTAGTTAACCATTTTCCCTGGCAGCCATTGTGCAAACTAAGTACACCGCTTAGCGGATTAAACAAAGCGCTTTGTTTATTATTCATAAGCCCATTCATTTATAAAGTGGGTGTTTGGAGTAGATAGTCCCCGTATGATAAGCTCACCTTGTAGCCAGCCTTCAGATCCAGTTCATCGGCATGTCGCGCCTTGAAGTTGTAGATGATGACATACAGATTCGTGGGCAACAGACGATGGGTTTTCTTGAAATAGGTGAAGTGTGTGTTGGGATTGGGTTAATACCATGGCCAGGCTAATGTGCAATCAATCAAACGAGCGGATCAGGCGAAATAAATTCAAAAACAAAGGGGTTGCTAGTAGGAGGAGTGGAGTGGGGTCTACCTGGGGATGTCTTACGGGTGAGAGGCACGGCGAGGTGCTGGCCGAGGACTGCGACTTCTCCATCTCGTCCGGCAGATCGACGCTGCCACCACGCATTCCACGGGTGGCATACAGTAGCTTGCGGCCCGGATGCGAGGGGCTCGATGGTGCTGTAATGGTTTTGGATGCGTTAGTCCCTGCTCCAGGACAGGCTCAATGGATACGGTTTGTTTTGGTTTGGTTAATCGAATGCAAGTGGATGAACGAAAAATCAGAAGAATATCCATGGAAAAAGAAGATATAGATATTGTACAGATAAATTATACACATATACGTTTAATAAAGTAGATCAATGGGAGTGTGGGACTTGAAGGAGATTGAAGATGTGTGTCGGCAGATGAAGATACTTAGTTTACGGTTAGCATGTATCTAAAAGCTGCAATTAACTACTAGATAAAAGGTGAACGAAATCGAACTACTCAACAAATGTTTACTTTACTCGACTCGTACTCTGGCAACGTATTTACATAGTTAGTTAAGTAAGTATAGTTGTAAGTTTAGTTAAGCAGTTAAGATGGGTAGTAGTTGTGGGTGTCATACATACATTCTAGTTTCGGAAATTAGACTTATATGAACTGAGACCCGTCAGAGGTGCCTGCTGTGGATGGGTAAGTGGTGGTGGTGCTGGACTAGTTGGATTGGTAAGTGGTGCAGCGTACGTCGTCGTCCGGAATCAGGTTCGTTATCGGTATCGGTTTGGGGACCGGGAACCAGGAACCGGGGATCGGCCGAAGCGGGACCGGCAAACCGGACCGGAATCGTTTACTGGGTTGCTACTTACAGTGCAGACGGCTGTTGTTCGACGGCGGAGTGCTGTGCTCCAGGTGGCCTCCGGACCCACCGTGGTAGTAACCGGAGCCGGCTGATGTGGAGGCGCCTGTGCCCGGCAGTTGGGTTCTACGCCTGAACTGGCCGTGCAGCTCCGACGATTCTGGTGAGTCCAGGCTCAGGGATTTCATGCGTAAGTTCAACTTTTGGCGACGCGGTGAGTGCGGTGCTGTTGTTGTTGTAGTTGTTTATTTGGATTTTTGATTTTGATTTTTTGTTTGGTACATGGTCATATTGGTTGTCGTGTGTCGGACGATACACAGTTGGCAAAAAAAATGGCAATAAGATGAGGAATAAAAATTTGTTGATTTTAATTTCGTTTGTTAAGCATTTGGTAACACCATATTGGAAACTAGGCGTCTACAGATCTAAACAAAAACCCAAAATAACTTAGAAATTAAACTGAAAAGACGTTGAACACTTAGTGGCCTTTTGCAAGGACATCGATAGAACGTTTGTAGCTTAATCAATGCAATTCAGAATTTTTGTTTCGTATTTAGATTGTAAGTTTGCAACAGAGCAACATTCGACACGTTCAGGAAGAGACAGCGAGTGTTTTTGGCATGTTTCAGTGTATTATTAATTCTAGTCATACCGTTTCAGTTGCCACAAAATCAAAAGCCAACGTAAGAATACTGCTGGTTGTGTGAGTGTGTGTATCGTGCTGGCCAATTCGGATTTTGACTATACAAAACATAGATATATATATAGAAAATCATAGAAAACTCGTTTCCATCGCCCTGTGCCAGATGAGCGTGATTGTGTTTATCCTCGGAGTGAAGGAAAGCCAAATATCGTTTTGCTTTTTATTCGTGTTATTATAGTCATTCGTTTGTGGTTTACGTGTGGGCTTGGTGCGGTATTTACAACATTCGTACAACATTTAGAATATAATTGTGGTGTAATCAGAAAAGACTTAATACTTTAATCGTAATATACATTTAACATTGCTCTCTGGCTCACGCACATTCGCAGGACCGAAATTAACTAAGATACACGATAGATAGCTATAGGTATAGGTAGGGGGTAAATTAAACTATGTGTGGAGTATTTTATAATAATTACTGTGCTGCAATAAGAACATCAATTGGGCTAGGTGTCTAGGGTATAATGAAATCAAGAACTTAAACCATAAATCGCTCTAGAACTGTATTAAATTAGATTGTTAAGTGTTCCGCCACCCTCATCCTCATCCTCCTTCCCATCATTATCCTTATTCATCTGTGTCCTCAGCGCACTCGTCGATTGCCCTTGGACTCATCCGGATTGGATTCCGTGCTCTTGAGGAGCATCAGTGGTTCGCCAAAGGGTCGCGTTGTTTCGGACTTCGGATTCGCTGACGCTGTATCAAGTATATACCATATATATCGCTTGTAGTTTGAGTCCTGGTTATTCGTTAGTTGATGGTGGGGTTAGTAGCTTTTCGATCGATTAACTGCCTCGCTGGCGGAGGCAAACGCTCTCTGACTGAATCGCCGAGAAATATGAATTAAAACTAATTAAGTTAAATGAAGGCAAGAAGCCCGAAAGAAAATATTAAACATTAAGACAGCGTTCATGCATAAAGCAAAGCAAAACAAGCCGGAGGACGCCCAAAAGAAGACCGGCAGAGGAGCGGAGCAGGACCATAACCAGCATCCCTGGCCCAAGTAATAGAGCAGAAACGTAATCCTCGCAAAATAAGTGCAGAGTGCCCCGCTAGAACTTGTGACACAAGGAAGTCGGGACCGGCAACTACGAGATGGCAGGAATGCAAGGATCCTGGATGGGGATGGTGGGGATCCGGGGAAGGCCAAACGAAAGGCAGACCCAAAACGGAAAGTAAAATAAGGAGCGCAAAAAGATTGTGTGTCATAACAATTTTTAGCATAATTAGTTCGGCTTGGGACCAACCTCGGCCCCCAGCCATCCGCCCCAACTGCCTCATCCCCCCGTCCAGCCCATCCCCCAGCCCCCTATCCGCCCTTCGACAAGAAGTCAGCTCTGGCCTAAGACAAAAAAGTTGGCAACGCGACTTTAAACTTGCGTCGCTTTCTCTGTGCGAGTGGCATTAAAAATGCAGCAAACATTAAGCACAAATGAACTCGCGCCTCGGCTAAAAAGTTTGTGGCCCGTATGCAACATTTGTATGCAGCGGCTTCCAGCTTCCAGCTACCGCCCACCCAACCCCACTTCCAAGTTGTGCGGCTGAATTTTTGCACAAAAGTTGACAATGGCTTGTAATTTACACGGCAACTGTAGTCCTGCACTGGAGCTGCGGCATAAACAGTGGCAGTGTGCAAAGTCCCGGAAACGGGCATACAGTGAAAATAAAATCAAGTAACAAAGAGCGCTAATGTTTAAATGTTTTGTTCTTCAATAAGTTAATGGCCAAGCGCGAGACTCGGACTGAAAACTGAAATTTAAGTACGAAGGAAATTTGACTTCGGGCTATTTAAAAGCAAATCAGCTTGGAACTTACTAAAATTAAGTTAGGAACTTTTAAATTATGTTCTAAACTTTAACTTAATATCTCTTATTCACCCATTATTTTTACGATATGCGGCATTACACTTAAAAAAGTTAGAAGTAGTTGTCAGCAGATATATAAATCAAGTTTAAATCTTTATGCCTTCGAAAAGAGTTACTAGTGTGGTTCTGTTAAAGAACCAAATATTTCAAGACCTGTAATGCCTTTCTAAAAGTGTACGAGGATAAAAATCCCATCACCATGGAGTAAGTTTCCTTCCATTCGACTCCAGCCGAGCTGAAGGCTGATGGAGCTGCTTTCAGCGCGAAAGGAACTCGGCCATGTATACAAATGATGGCGTTGCAATTGCTTTTGGTGCTGTTGCAGCGGAAATGAGCCATTTGCCTGAAGTGTAAACTGGGTTAAGACTAATTGGCATTTAATCCGACCACTGTTTTAATGGGCGGAGCTGAGCTTGCCACTTGGAATAACTAAAACGCATCCATGCCATCTTGTCTCTATATTCTTTGGCAGTGGCCAACAAACACGCACTTGTACACATACATACATATGAATGACGAACAGACAGACAGATACAACTTCTGTGGCCCACTACACGGGAAATAAATTGAAAAAGATACACAGAACACGGTAACACAATCTAAACATCGATGTCGAGTGGGAATCAAATGCAGTACTGTTCCAACGAGAACTCATGGCTATGATGGGGTCTATAATGCTATTATAGGCATCCCCGAAATATGATGTTGATGGTGTGGTGGCTGTTGTTGTTGTTGTGTTGCTGCTAGTGCTGGCTGGGAGATGGAACGATTTCTGCATCGGCATGACAGTGTCATTGTGGAGCGGTCTGTTGTGATTGTTGCTGTCCCCACTGCCTCGCATGTGCTCCAGTGTGTCGTAATTACTTTCTGGCAATGAGATCGACCGGTGCTGCGAGGATCTCTGCTGCCTCAATCGTCCGAACACGGACAATGGCCGGATTCCGGCGAACAGACGCCGCCGGAGTCCTGGATCGGTGGTCGAGTAGTTGATGCTGCTGCCACTGGTGCTGCTCCCGCATTGTTGTGGCTGTTGTTGCTGCTGCAGCTGCTGTTGCTGGTGTGCCGGCGAGGTTCCTGCCGATATGGAGGAGGATGTGGCAGGTACCTGTTGCATGTACGCCACCTGCTGGGTGTTGCCCGTGTAGTAGTTGATGCCGATGCCATTGCTGATGTACGCCGAGCTGGACATGTTCGATACGGGGGCAAAGAACTGGCCGTATCGCGGTTCTTGGTGTGTTTGTTTGATGTGGTTGGTTGGTTGGTTGGGTTATTGGTTGGTAAATTTGAGTTTGGCAAGCGAACGAAAATTTGGCAAAAAAGATATGAACACGAAAGAATATATAGATATATATGTGTTTTTATTTTAAGCGTAGTAAATCAGTATGTTTATCATATATGTGAGTTCTGTGTTCGCAATCTGGAATCTGACATTTGGAATTCGAATGGAACTTAACTTACAACTAATCAGGGTCAGGCCAAGATAGATGCCACAAGAACTCGTGCAACAGCAACAACAACCGCAACAGACATTCTGCAATCAATCAGTACGCTGCTGTATTCGCACACTGCTAATTGGAATAATGCAGCTACAGACCGCAGGGAATTTTGCAGCTACAGCTGCCTTGCTGCAAGTTGCCCATTCCATGTTGCAGATGGCTGGTTGCAGGTTGCCGGATGCAGGTTGCTAGTTGCCAGTGTGCAGCGCCAAGAGCTGTGGCGCTAATTATGTGCGCACTTGCCAAGATTTAGGGCACTTTGCGGCCAAAGGGGAGCGGTCTGAATTGTGGCCCTAAGTAGGCGACAAAAAGGCAATGTCATGTTGCCCTGTGATTGCTCTGGGGGCCACCAGACGAATGGAGACCAGACGAGGAGACGAGACGAGACGAAATGAAACAAGTAGACCATGTATTTTAATTGAAGCTCATTCGCGTAGACAAACACACTTGCCCCTCCATTCACACACTGCTGGTTTGTTGATTGTGTGCTGGCTGAGCTCGATTCAGCATGTATTTGTATATTTGCATAGAGAAGGCTAGGGAAATCAGGATGTTTAAAGGAAAACAAAGTGTTTGGCATACACAAATTAATTACGTTCAACTAAATATGATACGTAGATGCTACATGTGTTTGCGTAAGCTATAATTGATGTTGGCTATGCTACAAAACACTATATTTCGGCAACTGCTTCAGTCAATAGCGATTCAAATTCAAATTCAAATTTCAACTCTAGAATAAATTATATACAAAATGCATATATATAGATATATATGTGAGTTATTAGCTATTAGGTATTTGTGTGGCGTGTTTGTGTTTAAAAGCTGGCCAAAAAATCCAGCAACTTCATAGCGAAGCAATGGGGCGTATGAGCAATTATTTGGTTAGCGCAATGTGAGTGAAATTGAAATTGTTTTGCCAAATCTAAATATGCTCGCAAAGGGAATGCAATTGTGTGTGACTAATGTGGATAGTTATGAACTACTACTATCTGCTCTACGATTCGGGTGCAGAAAATGAGAGAACGGTAGCCCGATACTATATGGACTGGTGACATTTGGTTTTGGACAATACGATGGCATTCTTTTACTTTTGGTATGCAGTTTGATGATGTTTAAGCTGAGGCACTGAGACGGGATCCGGGACTCGAGACATACAAAAAGTAGAGGAGAGGTGGGTAACCGAAACCGAAACCAAAACCAAAACCGAAACTACAACCAAGGATTCTCAAAATAATTGCGAAAATGTTAAATGAGCGAAAGAATGCAGAGATAGAGAGATAGAGATTTTAGGTAGAGAATAACACAAACTACTTCGTCGGCAACTTGGCGACTTGTCGGACCTGAGCTACTAGATATATCTTGGCTGGGCACCGGCAGTCCGCCGCGCTGCTGCTGCAGCTCCTGTTGCTGCAGCTGTACGCCCAGAATGGGCATGGCTACCGGCGGCGGACGCACACCTCGTCCCGCCCGTACCGCCGCCGCCTGCGCCACCGATGCCAGACTGCGCTGCTGCTGCTGATGTTGCTGTTGTAGCTGTAGCTGTTGCTGCTGCTGCTGCTGTTGTTGCTGCTGCTGCTGCTGCTCCTGCAGGGCCAGCTCCGAGACACTGACAATCGGTATATCCGGCGGCGGAGCTCGGCCCAGTTCGCGCTCCGAGAGAACCGGAACCGGAAGCGCCGATCCTCCCGCGACGCTGCCATCCATTTGCTTCCCCTGGACGGATTTGTCGGCGCCTGCTGCAAGATGCCCGGATTTGAGTTCGCCGGCTTGTTTCAGCACGCGGTAAATTTGATCGATTTCGGTAATTTCTTGATTTGATTTTGCAATTATTATTTTTTTTTTTTTGGTGCCGAAGTAGGAGAGTTGACATTGACAAGTTGGTACGGTTGATGAAGGGCCAGTTTTTTTTTTTTGGTTTTTCGGATTGGTTCGATTCGATATCGTTTTCAAATTGTCGGATTGGGATGATGTTGATGTTGTTGATGCATTGTTGAAGTGCATTAGTACAAATTGCAAGTGGTTTCAGGGGCGATTCGATAATTGGGGATGAGCTTGATGTGGGGATCGGTTACTCTTTTGAATTCATATAGAGTGTGTGAGAGAGATAGGTGGGTATGTATTACATATAATAACGATCAGCTAGGCTTGATGTTACTTTACTCTAGGCCGCTTGGTGGGCATGTCCTTGATGAGCCAGATGTCTAGGATGTGGCACCCAAAACCGATCCAAACTCAAGTAGCCAACAACACGTATGCGGTATGAGAAGTGAGGCAATTTCTAGTGAACTGTTTGATATTTACTGAATACTGATTACTGATTACTGAGTATTGCGGCTATAACATGCTCCACTACTTGAACTGATTTCGTTGGGTGGTCCCCCAGCTCTTATATTTTGTTTAACAGGGTTCGCGATTTGCCGGATACCTTGTGTCCCTTGTGGTCTCAGCATATCAGTATGTGTGTATGGTGTGTGGTGTGAGCTGTGTGTGCTGAGTGGGTGTGTGTGTTCGATATACTTTGAGCTGGTTGTCATTCGCTGAATATCTCGCTAATTAGGTGGGTCAAAAGCGCAACAGTCAAACACAAAGTACGAACAAAATCATAAGGTCAAGCGCATTTCAATCGAGTATCTGGCGCATACTATACGAGTATTAATATATTGATATTGATGTTGGATGTACGTATATGGCACATACTAAATCGAATAATACTGTTTATTTGGATACCTAGCTGCGCAATGCGATGCATGAAGGGCGTCTTTTGACGGAACTTCGCATTTGGCACATTCAACTGATTTGCGCTCGGATTGGTAATCGTATTCGTATTCGTATTCATATTCAGATTGGGACTCGGATCATCCGCCTGATCTGCTGCAGCTGCAACAAGCGACTCCTGTGGCGAGGCTAGTTGTGTTTCGCATAGTTTTGTTTTGGTGTGGTTTTTGTTTTGTTTTGGGGGGAAGGGAAGAGGATTTCATATTGATTTAATCACATTAACGTCTAGAGTCGGCAAATTTGGAATTTGTGTGCTTGATAGATAAACTACGTGAATGGCAGCGTCGCACCCGCAAGGTATGCAACAGATTCTAGTTTCCTCAACACAATTGTTTACAGTTCATTGGGCAGGAAATCATCATCATCATCGTCGTCGTCAGTCGACGTCTATGAAGCTCAAAGGACATTTTACAATGCGTTTGGGTATGTTGCTGTGCATGTGAGAGGGTGTGTTGGCCGAACGGGTGTGGGTAACCGAAGGAGCCAGGGAAATTGCTAAAGTTCTTGCTCGCTGAGGTCTGGAGAATTGCGACACAAATCACAAGTGCCACAATCTGTCTACCCCACGAGTGCCATAAATCCATTGTGAAATCAACTGATACACCAGCCACTCCCATTCGGCATTCTCTTTTGGCCAGCTCGAATCAATAAGTGTTTTTGCCAAGCGACAAACAAAATGTCGCTGATGCGGTCTGGCCCAAAAGGATAAAGGTAAGTGGAGTGCAGTGGAGCAAAGTGGAGAACGAATCGCATTCGCTTGGACTCCCATATTCAAGGTGGAATCCTGGAGCAGGACATGCTAATGCCACGATGCATACACAGTTCGGGCAGGGCCAGTCGAACAAATTGTTGGGGAATTTCGCTTGCCAGCACATCGCATTTCCCATGCAAGTCGTTAGCCGGCCTCAAGCGGTTTGTTAGTATGTAAGGTATGTGGGCTTAGCCTGTTTCGTTTTTGCTTCCAGCTTCTGTGTATTTCTGTGCTCTTGTACTTCTGTTTCGTGTATCTTTTGTTTTCTGGGGCCATGGCTGTGATGCTGGTGCGTGCCAGATACTCACTTTCTTCCTCGATATCAACGCGATTCTCCAGCTCCGAGGTGCTCTTCTGTCGCCGCAGCAGCTTCTGCTTTGGCTGGCAGCGCGGCAGATTGGGGGCGCAATCTCCATGGGCGTTCAGCTTGCAGATGCGGCAGCGCAATCCCTGGCGAGTGTGCCCTGCAAGCGAATAGGGTTAGGAATGTTTGCTTATAAGGAGCGGGAGCAGTCCCTTCCAGCCAGTGAACCAAATATCCTAACTACTTTTCCGCATACCCACCTCTCAGAATCTGGGAGCAGACGTCGCAGGCCGTTATCTTCTTGTAGGTGTACTCCTGCAGGTGGTGGCTGCCATCCAGATTGGGACGCAGAGGCTCGGAGGCTGTGCTGGAGGCTCCATTGCGCCTGTGAGGGAGATGCAACCGAAGGGCGTTAGTGAGTGTACCCGTTAATGGAGTCGCAAATGTTGCACTTTCCCCAGGAGCCAACACGAAGCGCAGTTGGCCAAAAGCGGCCAAATGGCTAAACATATGCTCATAAATCGCATGAACATACATTGCATTTGAAGGCTGCTCTTATGCTATTTTATGTTTCTGTATATCTATACGCTATGTGCACAGTGACAACAGCAAACAATGGCGAATGAACAATGGTGTGTGGACAATGGACAACGGACACCGGACGGCGGACAAAGGACAATGCACATTAATCAGACCGATGGTGCGTATGTGTGAGAATGTTTGGACAAGAAACACATTAAAAAGTATTGTGTTTAAAATAAACGCACACATTCACAGGCTTTGTGCGGTACTTAACCTAATTGGATTCACAGGAAATTGGTCGATTAATCACTGCCCCGAGTATTTTACAATCTCGTGATCACGTGCTTTGGCCCGATCTCTCAATCCTTGGTGTTTATGCAAATTATTGTGTTATTTATACTGTGCATACACATCGAATTCATTTCAGCAAATTCGTTTCATATTTATACAGCGCCAAAGAGAGAGATACAGATACAGCCAATTGCAAGGACTTCCCGCCGCTCCGCCCCTCTGGCACTTTTGTTTTATTTACCAGAGAAATACCCGAATGGCGGAGTGGAGGGCCGGCAGGAGCAGAAGGACTCACAATGGGGCAATTGCTGAGCACTGGGCAGAATTCAGGCTCAGAGGCCTAGGACTCGACGTTGATTGTTTGTAAGTGGCTTATGCACACAGATGAACACACAGACGGCTGGCAAATAA
Source organism: Drosophila sechellia (assembly GCF_004382195.2). Lineage (NCBI taxonomy): Eukaryota > Metazoa > Arthropoda > Insecta > Diptera > Drosophilidae > Drosophila > Drosophila sechellia. The sequence continues at coordinate 11,515,809 of NC_045950.1, read as the reverse complement.
ATTGTGCTGAGGACATTGCCACAATATTTATAAAGTTGTTTGTTGCAAATGCGTAAAGTATACAAAAACGTCAGATTTCGAAGGCGAATGGGCTGGTGGCGGTGGAAAGTGCAACTTTGTGCGAATTGGCAGCTACAAATGAACACTGACACGATGACATAGAATATATTCGTAAATTCTTAAGCTAAATATTGATCTAACTAACTGATAGACTTAGCCAACAAATAATACCCGAGGTTAGATTATCTCGGACATGTACAATTTACAGGTATGTACAATACAGTAATATACAGGTTTATACTGGGATAATTACGATTAATTGGTAGACTTAAGGGTTCTATGGTTGGAGTTTAATTGGGGCTAATTTTAATTGATTATACTGTTTATTTGGAGATGTTGGTGTGGCTTGATTCGGGGTGCAGCTATGGCAAAATGCTAAAACAAAACGGAAATACGTTGGTCATAAAAGGGGCAGCATGAGTAATGGTTTAATAATAATAATTTTCATAACATATTCATTAGTTGGTTTGTATGCAACTTAAAACATTCATTTGCCGGCCAAATAAATGCGCTCAAATACAAAATTAAATACCGAAGGAAAGCCATAAAAAGCAGGACCATGCCGTAATGAGTAACTGGCTCGCTTTTTGCAGGGGGCAGGCAAAAATGGGGCGGTTGTGGCTTAGTTTCGGGCTTTCAGTAATTTCAGGCGAAACTTTTGCAATATAACATAGCCCAACTTTTAACTGCGATTTTCTTGTCACGTTTGCAAATGTATATATAAATATATATACGAGTGATGCTTATGCTGGGTATTTATACCCAGTGAATGCCCGCCCAGTGAGTGGCGAACATTTGGAAATGAAGTTTGAAGAGATAGAGCCCACTTAAGCACCCCTTCGCCCATTCACTAAGCCGAGAAGATTTTCCGATTTATCATCATATTGGCAGGCCAAGCTGCACGGCACGGAACTAAGTATTGTTGCCACTGGATGTTGCAACGTTTGCAGTTTCAGCTTGCAGCTTGCAGTTCCCAGTTCACAGTTTGTAGGTTGCAGATTCAATGGTCTGCGTGTCCATGTAGGTGGAATGAAATGGCTGCAGAATTTATAGTTTTGCAATTTTTCGCATATTTTTCAATGCTCGGCTCGAATGGCGTCGAGTGGAATTTACTGGGCGCAGCCGGAAACTTGGCCGGAACATATGGAACAGAAAAGCCAGACAGACGGACACAGCGACACATTTATCCGTAGTTATCGAATGGAGCAAAAACTTTTGTTACCAGACTTGGACCAAATCCAGATCCTGCATTGTCTTTGCGCCAGTTAAACTAGCAGCTATGGATTTCGATTGTGCCCCTGCAACATGCAGCCATTTAATTGCCGCCCCACCACTTGATTGATGACACTTTCACTGGGCGCAGGTGGCATTTACGACGCCCGAAGACAAATTAAATGTGTGTTCGGAATATGTGTGTTAAATTGAAATTTAAATCGATTTACAGAAAAACATAGTCAAATTATACTGTGTCATGTGCAGCAGTTGATGCGTTCTTTGAAACCAATTAGCCGGCATCCAAGCGGGGTTTATTTTCTCAGCTAATTCTACATTTGCGTGCAACATTACAGCAACCTTTGGGATTTTGGATCGGTTATACGTAGGCATTTAGCACATATGGATGTCTGTACAGGGTATGTGGTTACACTATGGGACTATAGCTAGATGCTAGATGCTGGGTGGATGCGGTTTTTCGTGGTGGTTCTTTGGTGAATTTCGGTTACCTCAAAGTCAATACGGTTGATACGGCGTGGTACATTTGATTTTGTCGGGGTGGTTGGCTGATAGTTCGCGAATATACGAGTATATCGAAACATTTTATTTTTTTGGTTGGACAAAGCATTGTATTGAATGCATTTAGTGTTCGAATGGATATGGTATATACGTAAATTTATATAGAGAAGAAGTGGAGAGATCATTATTATGGCAGATATAACTTAGCTTAGCTTAAACTAGAGTAAAGTGCCCGGCTTATGCACCTGAATGGAATTATCTTGTAAACTGCGAGTGCAATTTGCTGCATTGCATAATCCGGATTGTGCAAATATTAGGAATTCTTTCCGTATACTATATGTATTTTATTGCGAATGGGAATGGAGGTTCTTTGGTTAGTTGGGTGGCTGGGCGGATGGCCGGCTGCTGTATCCTTGGATGCCTGAATAATTTTTCGCGTTTTCCGCAAGCTTTTAGTCATATTAATGTGCGGGCGGGCCCGTTCCCGATTTATCCGCCCTTTACTGCAATTCTGCAATTCGCCGCACTATTTCATTTTGTATCTGGAGGGGCTTCTTGTCCCCCCCACCCATGCCACGGATACTAGATACTCTCTGGAGCGGTTTGTATTTGACTTAATGGGCCTTGCTCTATGCCCGATAGTTGTGTAACAGCGGGAAAATGGGTGGAAAGTGGGTGGGTGGTTAGAAAAGGACGGGTGCTGGAGTCGAATGGAGTGGAGTGGAGTGGTGTGGGATGAGGTGGTAAAAGCGCCGTACTCACCTATCTGCTTGTTGTGCTGAACCAGAACCAGCAGGCTTTAGGCTCTTAAATGCTTTCAGCCACTTTGTTTTCATCGATGGCGCTGTGGCAGCGGAGAATTTGCGTTCGTTTCGCGGCGACGTCGGCTCAACTTTGCTCACGAACAGATCCTTCTGCAAAATACGAAAAGAGAAAGGGGGGAGAAAGTGCATTAGCCAAAATGCAATTTCCACTTAAACGTCTCACGTTGCCGTTTAATTACAGGCCATTAACACTCGCAACTCGTTGCATTCCGTTTGCAACTTTGTCAGCAGTTATTTGCCAACATTTTGATTTCAGTTTTGTCCACATGCACACATATTACATGCACGGAGAAAATAGATATGGTATCTCAAAAGTGAGAATCTTAGGTATACAAAAATATCATATTCATATTAATGGAAAATACCAAGCAAATGTGTATTAAAAATTGTAACCCTGCCACTAGTAAATTTACTTAAGAATCTTATGTAGCTTTCAGATTTGGTTTCAGTGTACGTTGGCAGACCCTCGTTATGTCGTAATAGAGCCATGATCACGGGCCTAGTATTTAGGCAAAGGAATGCCGAAATATTTAACTGATACCATGATGGGCCACGCATTTGTGTCTGCTGCCAGGCGTTGAATAAAGCCATTTTAATTAATAATCAACACTTTGCCGAATGCCACAAAATGTAATTACACCCAGGACAAACGCACATAGGCTTCAATGCCCAAATGCTCGCACTTGCACACACACAGTCACACACATGCACTCACACATCCTGTAACAATAATTAAAACCACGTGTGACATGAGGTCACAGTTTAGTAAGCCTAGTGGTCCTTGCCATCCTTGTTATCGTGCTATGCTGGCAGTTCAGTTTGGTTGCCATCTGTCATGAGCGTTGCATAATTAGATGAGCTTTGCAATGCATTTAATTTGCTTTTTTACCGCACAAAGTGAGTGGGGCATTATGAACAGGTAGTTCTGTGTGGAAAAATCAGAAAACTGTTCATCATGACACCAGACTATGTAATATTCATTGTTATGTCAGTTTTTCGCTCACTTCCCTTTAAATGTAAGCTTTTGTTGGCAAAGCTATTCATAAAACCAATGCCGAATTACAATAAGCATTTATTAAAAATTATTATATTACCTGTGGTCATTCAGTAATTATTTATTTAAAGTTATTACCAATATGTGGCCAATGACCATGATGAATAATTTAAGGTTTTAGCCAATGGGTAATAATGAAATTTCAAATTTGAACACAGACTAGCTTTAATTTATACGAAAATATTGACTATTTTTGCTTCTGCCTCTTAATTTTCTGACGTCAGTCAATCCCATTAAATCCTGGGTGCTCGTCGTATCTCGAATTCATTTTCGCTTCTCGCCCCGAATTTTCGAGAGACAGAAGTGAAGCGCGATTTTATGATGTCAGAACGTCAAAACAAGTTAAAAATCATTGCAATCAATGCAATTGCGGTATTTATAATGCAGCAGAACGCGTTCGATGCAGTTCGCTTTGCTTCCAGCGATTTTCGGTTTCTGATTTCGGCAGGTTTTCCAGCTTGTTTTTTTTCCCCCACCCCTTTTTTTTGCCATGTTATTTTTAGCACTTTGACAGCACGACAGAAGTTGGGGCGAGGTCGCTCATACGAAAGGTGGGCGGTTGTGGGTGGTTGGGTGGCTGGGCGACTACTAGCTGACAGGCAGGATATTAAGGCTGCCATATGGCGCAGCGAGATATCAAAATCAATGTATTGGCGCGTCTGACAACAAAGGATGAAATTCACTGGAATGCCATTTAGTGATTGCGAAGAATTCGCCGCTACAAATTAATTCACTTGCAGCGATTGCAATTAAAAATTAATTTTTTCACACAGCAAAAAGCGCTCATATTTAATGAGTTATTAATTTTTACGCAATTGCTCGGCGCCGTGCCGGAAATGAAATTGAAAACAACGTTAGCATCAAAACCCAGACTAAATGCGACTAAATGCCGCACCATGGCCAAGATAAGCAGCCATTCTTGAGCCTTTGAGCCATTCGGTGGCCTTTGACTTTCGGTGTCTGTGGCAGCCGGACGACCGACAACCAGCACATTTAAATGTCGGGAGCCGGATGGCCAGGATGCGACGCCTGAGTGGCGACGCCACGCTACCACCAGGGCAAGTCTGGCCATAATGGACATGTGCCTGTCATGTTGCCTTTGTCATTGTCGTCGCCATTTGAAGGCGGGTCCACTGGCCATAAATTTATGCATGCAGTGCATAAAATTCAAATTAAAGGAGCTGCAACAGCAGCAGCGGCATCAGCATCAGCACATCCTGCCAGCGACAAGTACACGTTTTGACACTTTACAACAGGCCAAGTCCCATCCAAAAAGGGGACGTCAAAGCCCGCAGCCAGCTGCTTAATGGACAGGGGCGTAGATGGGGGCGTGGCCATGGAGGATGTGGGCACCCCCTATCGTCCCCTTTTACCCTTCCTGCCCTATGCAGTGCAATCAGCAGCAGCTGCTGCTCCCGCTGCACTGGCACTGACTGAAATCAAATGTTGCCTTCGCCAGGGCTAAAAAGGCTTAAAGTGCTGCACAAGCCAAAACCCACACCACCCTTTCTCAGTTTGACATAAATTGCGACCTAATTGATTTCACTTGGCTTTTTAAGCTACTTTCCAAAGTGAAACAACAAGTACAAGTCAGCTTAGAGACCGTTGTGTGTGTGAGTTTGGTTCATTTCTCTTCGCTGATTTTTTTCCGGCCACTTTAATTATCTGCTATCTGACGTCTCGGAGGAGAAAACCCAAAACGAAATTTATGGCTGTCACAATTTTTAATTATGTTGCCCATTGCTAGATTGAAACCACAAAGGTATCGTAAATTGCCAGCTCGAGCGCAAGCTGGCCAATGGAAATTTCCTCATTAAGGCCGCAACAAAGCGCGCTGGCCAACAAAAGGAGCCGCATCCTTTGTGATTCCATGCCTGATCTGCTTAACCACAGTCCGCCGATATGCCAGATACGCCAGATACGCCCCCATCCTCCCTGTAATAAGCATTTCAATTGGTCCACGATGGCCCATTCGAGCACTGGCAATATGAAAGCATATTTTATTGCCACTTTGATGAGCTGCCCTGCTGCTTTTACGCGGCGGGGGGTTCGCTGGGATAAAAGGAGAAAAACCCAGCGTATACTCAGTTTTAACCTATATTTTTCTAGCCCGCTGCTGCCTTTGTAATCTAGAGTAAGTGTAAATGTGTGCAGGACACTGTGGCGGTGGGAGGTGCTGCATCTGCCTCCCACTTCATGGCATTTTCCCAGCTCCAACTAATTGCCGTAGAGTAGAGTCTGGCTAAGGAGTCCAAGAGCTTTGCAAACATGGCTAAGACAATTTAGCCTACAAGGAGTGCGGCTATATATACCTGTATACATTCAGATATGTTGCTATATATAGTGACAAGAAGAGGAGGGGGTGGGGGGGAGCTGAATGGACAAACACAACATTTCCGTAAATTACACGCATTTGTCAAAACGAAACAATGCGCAAAGTGTTTATTTGTTTTAGTGAGTGCTTCTGAGCGCAAAAATGACTCTACACAAAAACAGGACGACCGGGGGGTGGTGCGAGGGGGTTGTAAAACTGTTGCAACTTCTAATGGGTTTGCTTGTTGCTGCTCTTGCTGTGTCATTGTGTACGAGTGTGTGTGTGTGTGTGTGAGGGGGTCCATGTGTATCTGTGTGATCAGTGCAGCGCGCAATGTGGAACAGCGATTATGCAACCACATCACTCTCACAATGCATCATCGATCCAATTCAGGATGCAGCACATACGAGCACACACTCAAACAAACACGGACCCCTTGGCGTATGCGTAATGCAAACGAACACTTTTCAATTTTCATTAACTGCGACAGCAAATTGCTTGTGTCATCTGCAACTGCAACTGACACTTACAGCAGCCAAAAACAGTTGAGCGACGCAAGGATACCCGGCACTTTCAAGGCAGCTGAGAAAATTGCTGCATACTTTAAGAAAAGTAAGACTTAGTTACTTAAAATTACGTAGCTTTTAAAGGTGGACAACTAAAAGGTATATATTTGTTGTATAACAAACATAGTACTATATTTAAGAGGACTATCCTGGCACTTGTTGTTTTTATCTGCTTTGACTACCAAATTCATAAGGCAAACTATATATACCCATAAGCGTTAAAGCTGCAGGATGTAAAAAGAGAGACACAAATTCTGAGGCGCCACAGTTTGTGTTTGACAATCAACAACAGCCGCACCGAAACCATAACAAATGCCACTGCGATTGAGGGAGCAGAGATCGAATGCCGACGGATGACAGATACAAGTCAAACCTGTCCGGCTTCGGTTGGATTTGCTCTGGCCTGGTTAACCGCAACTCGTGCCATTCGTGCCGGAGTTTCCCAGCACTTAATAAATGTTTAAAGGCGCAATCGTGCCTCCGGACGGATGTGAAATTTATTGGCCGCAATTAAAATTGCAGGCAGAATGCTGTTTGCTTTGGCCACACGCTGTGCAACTCGAGCTGGGCCGTCCGATAAGTTTAATCGGCTCAGGCTGAAACTCGTTTTCGGAATTTGGAGGCCACACTTCGAAGACCTTAACCATTTGCCAGCCAGGTGCCAGGTTTTGTTCACATTTTCAGTGGGTAGTGCGTGGGCCACGCACCATTTTATTTTATGACCACCTCCCTAAGCTGCTCTTACCAAAATAAAGGAGAAGCAAAGGACTTTCATTAAGCCGAGGTGGGTGAGCTAAATCCCCAAGGGCGTCGGTTAAGCTGCGTGAAATGTCCTCTGATTCTTCCTGTAATGACCCTTGCATCCTCACATCTTTTCCATCTCCGAATGTAATTTGCATCTCTGTCCCACTCGCCTCGCATTTTACTTTTTACTTTTATTGCTGAAAACAAAACGGAAAACGAGGGAAATTCCCATAGAGCTTGCCCACCTGTGCTGGAGCTTTTCCTTTCTGCTCGTGCTCTTGCTCCCTCACCTACGTGACTGCCATCAATTTTCAGTGGCACTGCCGCATCATTTTGCATACAAACAGGTGAATGGCAGTGGGCTTGGGTCCGGTCGTCCTTGTCCCCTTAACTCGATTTTGAAAGGGTTTAAAAAGCGCTATGTGCGACGACTGCTGATCACACACCTCAAAGTGCTGGTTGCTGCCGAATGCGAGTGCTGAGTTTCGCTTTTCATGTACTTTTATTATTATTGCAAGTGTTAGGGCGGAAAATGGCATGTGGGCGGTGCCACAATGTCGGATATTTTCTGTGAATGCGAATCTGACTGACTTCCGCAGCTGTTGCAGCACAAATTGATTTTCAATAGCTGAGTGGTTTTTGATTCAATAAAATGACATACTCGGTTTACTCCCGAAGCCCCCAGAAGTTTCGGATACGTGCTCGTACCGTTCGTCCTTTGCGTCCTGTTCGTCCTGTCAGAGCCTGACTGCTTTGCGGTTGAGAAAAGTTTTCGGTTTCCTGAGCACAGCTTAATTCACTCCGATGTAATTAAGATTGCTTTAATTCAATTTGCATGCGGAATGTGCAAAATGAATCACCACTCTGACCTTGCCAATCTATCGAATCTGTTTTTATTGGCCTGCTGATAAATGGCCAGGACGTGTCAGCCTAAAAGCGATTTATCAACGGCCCTCTTCTAATTTCTGAGTTTATTTTCGTGCCATTCCGGCTGCCTATCAATCAATATGCAAAAAGGAAAACAAGAGCAGCCTGGGAAATGGGGAATGCGGGTACACTCTTTTCCAAGGCGCCTTTCGAGTGGGCGCAAGTCAAGTCAAGTGAGTCAGTCAAGCGGGGCTTTCAGAAGTTTTCTGAGGCTGCTCAACTAGGCGCATGAATTTCTAATTAAAACGCCGGCAAGCCTAGGACCTAGGAACACGTACTCCCCGTAGACCCACACTCGTAAATACTCATTTGAGGCTGAATCACACCAACACACGTATGCATATGCATACTCGTACATGTATGCAAATGTGTGCGGGTATATAATGTACGTATCACGTATACGCAGTGAGGGCCCACATTGGCTGCTATCTACTTAATTACTTGGTGGGGCGAGCGGGTGAATTATATGCATAATGTAAAGTGCATGCTTTTCCCAAGGCCCCGCAGAGTCCATTCCCCCCTCCTCAACGCTCCACCAGCCACCGCTTCACACCTCCTCACCCCGCTGACTCCTTTCCCAGCTGATTAAGCCGCCGGCAGCTTGAAGCTCTCCGTTTCCTGTCTTCTGGGCAGCACAATTCACACGCAAACTTTTATTGCGCTGACAAAGTGCCGCCCGCTTTGGCTTTTCTCCACAGGACCAGATTCATCCTGCTCCCCCGCCCACCTCCCTCTTCTCCACCTTTCTTTGCGGGAAATGGAGCGGAAAATATTTGCGACAAGCGGGACAAGCCAGTGCACACAGCACCTCGCCACGCTCCCTCTCTCCCCGCTTCTATACCCCTGACCAGCATATGTGCCCAGGCGAATTTCCCACGTTTTTTGTGCGCCCCCAGAAAGGAAATCAAAATATTTCCGCAACTCAAATTGAAAATTGTCAATTTTATCTCGTTGCGGTTTTTCATCACAACGAAAAACCCTGTCATTTTCCCACTCCAAGCGCAGTAGGAATTCAATAACTGAAACAACTATCTGCAAACGCAATGGCCTATGAACATATTCTAAATGACCTGCAACAGTCTAGTTACAAAGAAGCTCGACAGATTTAAGGAAATACTATTTTATGAATTTCTATAAAAAATTTTTAATAGAACAAAATTCTATTTTAATTCCATTTAAAAATTTTTAATTTCGGAACTACTGCAGATGTTGTTACCAGAATTTTTTCCCAACTCTCTCATCGATTATTTAACATTTTCCCATAATTACTTTTCAATAAAATTTAACGTGCTTGGCTTTCTGTCAAACATGGTGGCGCTTGATGGTTTGATTTCCAACGAAATTTCATTGTATGCCACCATCCTTTAAACTTGCATGACATGGGCTTCGATTTATGAAAGTTTGGGTTAGAGAATTTCAACTGTGTTGGCCTCCAGGTGAGTTGGCTTTGTGTATGTATGTGTATACCCAGTGTTTTGTTACCCCAAGCTGGCTGCTAATAAAAAATCAATTAACTTGGCCTTGGCTTGTGTTCCGAGCTTCCTGCCTGGCTGACTGCCTGCACACGAACCGCGTTACTCAATGACAAGCTAAGCCAACTTCATGGATGGAAATCGATGGCCCGGCTCACGTACCTCACTCCGGATGAGGAGGTGGTGGCCTCCACCCATTGCTACGGCTATGGCTTTGCCTAAGGCCTGGTGCGATAATTGATGTCAAATGCTCGTCACATTTGTCTCACTGCGAGTGTGTGTGTGTGAGTGCAGTCGTTAATCATATAGGCCCAGGTGGGAGGCACACCTGACTAGCAATCGACAGTGAAACTTAATAAGCACAAATTCTGGCACCGATAGAGACGTGAAAAGTGCCGTTTATGTTCCTAGAATTCAGATGTACAATCGCATTTTCAGATTTAGTGCCACCAAATGGGTTCTTCACTACATGCGACAAATTTATTGAAAGCTTATCAAAAATGCAAAGTTGTAGTAAGTGCTTTTAATGCGTTTGGTCAGTAATGAAAAGAGCGTTTGGATTTGACCTTAGGTTATTAGAAATGTAAAGCTGACAAAAAAAGCTTGCACAAACTATATTTGTATTTATTGAAAGAATAATTTTGATGAATTTGTTAATAGCTTACGCTTTACCAGTGCCACCCATTATTCAAGTTTGAAATATCATTCTGTTTGCCAATAAATCAAGTTCCCTCCCAATTCGCATGCGTGTTTACCCTAGTTCGCCATTCGCCGAGCTACATCCCGCCCATTTCTAGGTGAGATGTGTACTCCACTTACTCCCGGCTTATCCCCAACTGTATCCTGCCTGATACGTGCATAATTAGTGTGTTGGCAGGGAGCAAAAGTGGCTGGCAACCGGCTCCGCTGATTGAGTGGCACAGATTAACAAATTCGGAGGCCCTGGGCTGTGGCGCCGAACAACAAACAACAATCACAGTTGCTGCGGCATGTTTGTGCGTCAAAACACAAAATACACTCGAGGCGAACAATTTAATTCGTTTGGTAAACAGGACACGGCCGGATGGAAGAAGTACTGCCGGATAGGTAAAAGTCGCCGGACGGCGGGAGGCGGACGGCCGGGATCCTGTCTGTATAAATAGAGGCAAGTGTTGGACCCGACTGCGTGGTAAGTAGCCGAGACCACTTCCTGTCAGGACGTAAGCCAAAGCCTCACCAACACCAAAACACTTTGGCACACACACTTATTCAAGGGATGTCGCACCTTGCTAAGCACACCGGCAGCCTCCAGATTCCGCCCACCACTTTACCTGTTTCCATTGCACGGAAAAAAATCAGATATTTATGCATTGTCACGTTTTCATACTAGAATTAATGGATAAGTATCTCTCATACAACAATAAACTGTATTCACGGCGAAAATGGCTGCGAAATGCCATAAAGCTGCAACAATTTGCATTATTAAAATCATTTTAAATAGAGCTTTAATTACCGAGAATAATTTATATAGTTTATGATGGAAAGCATACGGGTAATGCTTTTTGGCTTTAGTATCGAAAAGTAGTATTTAATCTCCTTTTGAGGAAAACTTAATCAGATTATGCACGGGTAAAAAAGTGCCTTTCTGGTTGCTCCACAAAATGTACCAAATATTATTGCAGCGGAACAAAAACTTTTCTAAAATAATCAAAAAAGTATATAATTTGATTCATGAAGAACCTCCTGTTCGTTTTCTTCTGTGCTTCTGAACACCCGCCTGGGGTTTCAGTTCGTCCGAGAAGAAACTTTTAGTGCTCTGCCCGCTGAGCCGTCGGGGTCGCGGCCATAAAAGTAATCATTTGTCATTGTCAAACGTTGTGCAAGCTGTAGCCAAGGAGTTGGCGGGAAAACACCTCTTGTCGCCTTTTGGTCACCTGCCAAATCGCTTTAACCGAGAACCCTTAAAACGTTTTGGCGAACGCAACGGATCTGCTCTCATTAATATGCAACACTATCAGCGAGCGGAGTCCGCCTGTCGCACTTGCAACATGGTTTTCAATTATTTAAATTTTCATTAAAATTCCAGCAAAAAACGAAGGTGAGGCGGCTGCCAAAACTCAACCCGGATTCGGTTCGTTGCCGGGTCTCTGGTTTTTGGTCTCTGGTATCTGGCTGAGCCTGAGCCAGATCCCGTGTCCTCTGCCAATTTCGTGGCCTACTCGGAAATTTCGAAAAGTGTTAAAATCAGCACAAAGCGCAAAAAGTAGCAGCAGAAAAAAGGAGCGAAACAGCAGCAGAGGTGGCTGTAGAATAGCCGGGCGGAGAAATGCTGCCCGGAAAACTGCTGAAAATGCAAAGCTTGGTGGAATTTATTAAAAGGCCAAGCCAAAGAAAGTGCAAAATTGCTTTTGATAAAAAAGCGAGAACGAAACCGACGACAGCTGCCAGCGGTGTAGCGAGTATCAAGGATTCGTGGACGAAAAAGGACGAGCCATGGGATGGGATGCGATGCGCCCACTCGTGTTGCTGAGTTGCCAATATTGCAAATTGCATAAATGAAGTATTTCTGGGCTGGGGCTCTGCTCCTGCTCCAAACTCCCCAGCCGCACTATTTGAATTTCCATCTACCTGATCTCTCCAGCTTACCCAACTTGGGTTCCCGCCGGCGGAGCAAAAACTTTCCCTATTCCCTGTCAGCCACACTCACACACTGCGTATACGTAATGGCTTGCGAACGAGCAGCTCCTCAGTGGTTCGGCTGGGAAGTGCTCGCCTGGAAGGCATAATCCCAGTGCCAAGTGCCAATAAGTCAGTTATAAATTTGATGTAAAATTAAGCAAGAGGCCAGGACACACAGGCTTCGGCATTACCACCCCGGCACACAAATTGCTCGCAAGGACTGGCTGGCATCCTTCATACATTGTGCTCGGCTTTTGCCTCAGACGAGGGAGTAGAATGTGCGGAAAAGGTTCACACGGTCCATACACTAAACGAAATCTGTCCAGGCAGTCCTTAAGAATTTTTCCAAACCTTAACATCAAAATTAATTAAAAAATTTAATACAACTGGTGCGTTTTGGAAAACACATAAAGTTAACCGAAAATATAAGAGAGAGAGCCTTGTTTGAAAGCGCATTATGTTTTGAAAATAATGTGAGTCTCAGCGAACGAAAGAAAATTCTCTTTTCCACCATTGCAGCTCATTGTAGAAACTCCTTAAGTGCGTTGCTAAATTGAAAGAAGTTTCTAAATTTCAGGACTTGTTCGCCAAGTGTTTTCGGCCTGCAGCTGCAGCTTGTTAGCGTAACGAAGCCAAAAGGAGAGGCCACGGAACACACATTCCGGGCCAAGATGTGGACGTGGACGTGGCCGGAGCACCCGCATGTGCACGACTACGGCTTTCACGGGTATCTCTGCCTGTGGGCCCGGCAAATACGTCCTTGTCGGACTCATATTTTGGGGCATCGTTACGAGTGTGCTACAAGCAGCTCACAAATATTTGTGGGTCGCCATTCAGCACACACATACAGCACACAAGATGCAGCTACCGACTGCAGGCGATTGTGGGTGTGGGTTTAATAATAGTACAATTTATTGATTAAAGTTGGTGGGGCTGAGGGATGGGCTCGGTTTCCGGGCACGACATAATATTATTATATGTTAACTCAGTCCCGTCCCTTGCTGACAAATTGTTTTTGGTCTCGGTGTGACATATTTATGATGTTGTCCAGGGTCAAATAGTTCTATTTACACTTTCTGCTAGTCATTTCTTTTTATCGATTCGCTGCCGGAAAAGCGCCTGCCAATGGCAAGTTTGTTTTCCCCAAAAGTTCCAGTGGCTTGTAGTGGGAAATACGAATTACAAATTTATGGACAACAAAATAGACTTTTTGGACTAGTCAGATTTGAAGAGATAGTGCCCGCAAAACTTTCTCGGTCGAGTTCTTAATCGATTTCGTGGCTCAGAAAGCAATTTGGGAATGGAGTCCTGCAACTTAAGATGATTGATTAAATTTCAACGAGGTGAAGCGTAGTGCAGTCCAAGTTTGTGCCCTTGGATTGTTTGCCTTGCTGAAAACAGATATTTGTGTGTTAATAACAGTAGTGTTCATTTGATTTAAGCATTCAGGTTTATACAAAATTGTTAGGGAATAAAGCCTTTAGTGTGCTAAGTTCCATCTTCGCTACTTTAAGTTTAAGTATCTCTTCACACACACATTGTTCTAGTGAAACGTTTTTCTGCGAGCGCTTTTCACGCTTCTCCATTCGTTTTGCCATTTTCTTTTTATTCCACCGACCAACTTGCAGCATTAGCGCTTTGAAATGGATGCGGCAATTAAAAGCCATCATCAGATATCCCTGGCACTCCTCCGCTTCTGCTCCAGTAGAAGCAATTGGTAATCAAATAGTTTGACCATGGATGTCTCCATCGTGGCACTTCCATCTCCTGCACCTCGTCCGGCTGCTGCCTTTGTTTCAGCTGCCATCTAATGGCACATTCTGCTCCGGCGAATGGCTAACGAAACTATATCATTGACTGCCAAGAGGAGCCAGCGGCATTGCCATTAAAACGTAAGCTGATATAACGCGCAACATTCTAGCAAATGGAATGTTTTCATCTTCCTCACTGCCACACTTGCACTTACTATTGCCATCAATTCCCCTGTTTATGGCCCTGCGGGTGAAAGCGACAGTGAAAGTGGGAACGAGAGTGTCAAATTTCCGCTTTCAGCGCCAGCTGCATCGGCTGCTCGAAGGGATTTGTTCGGTGGGGTTTTCGGTTTCTGGCTCTTTTGGCTTCTTTGGCCAGGGGGTGCAAACACTCTCTACTAAGCAAACAGTTGTCAATTTCTGGTGGCGCAAATATTTTTTCCCATTTCGCCTTTTTTCCCTCCAAGAGGCTCACTTGGCCCGCACTTCTGTTGACTTCTATTCCATTCTTCTGTCAAATGCTAATGGTTGTAGTTGCACTTCTTCCTCGGACCACTTCAACCCGCCCACTTTGGCTGCAGCTGCAGCAGATATATTGGATTTGGCCAGATATTGGCAAAGTGAGCAGCCAGGAGACAAGGTGACAACGGGCAAAAGTTTTCCGCTTGGCGGCCTGAGTGGCTTCCGCCGGAAGTGCAGCCGCGAAACATTGAATTAAAACATGGCCAAAATCGTTGTCATAATCAAATCGCTTTTTGGCTTGAGGCAGTAAGGCGCTCGAGCTTGACGAGATGATTGCAGAAGCAGTGAATAAGCAGAAAATGGCTACACAGGAATAAAATTTCCATATAATTATTCAAAATTTGTGTATGGTTCTTTGCCATACAATTCAACGAAAAATAATTTCTATTCCCTTAAAACCGTAATCACAAGACATCCCATCAATTAAGTAAGCAGCAATATAAAATCAATTATATAGATTTCAGCTGTCAAACGAAATTAATAAATTTAAATTAATAAAGATAAGATAAATTCAATAATGTAAGATGTTATTTATGATTTTGGCAGGCTGTCAAATGCAAAAACGGAAATATAAAGTGCACTTTATATTAATTATGACACATTGGGAAAGTAGATAAAAAAGGCAATACTGAGAACCTGTAAAAGGTTAAAAAAAAAAGTTGCCTCCGCTTTAACTTTTGTGGAGATGGTAAAAGTTATGCTAATGAAACCAGAATGCGCGAAAGTTATATCGTTACGAGTTATGGATGTCTTGCGGTGAATGGCAAGTTTTTTTTTACAGTGCACAGGACGATAGATGGGTATCTTACATGGACGCATTCAGCTGTGCAGGTCTCGCACTGACAACACATGTTCAAATGTTCAAGAACAATGACACTCAGAGCCACTCAACTGGATGTTTGTAAACGTTGCTCAGGCACAAGGCATAAGGCACAAGGACCAAGGACCTCTCTGCCAATAAGCAAAGCGGGATGAGCAGTAAGCAAAAGGCGGAGGATGGCAAGGAGATGCATGAGGATAAGGAGAAGGAGGCTCGGCACCAGATCAAGTGCAACAAGGGGAAACAATACGAAAAGGCGGCAGCCAGAGAGATAAACGCATATAAAACACAAGCTCAGCCGGGAGAGAAAGAAAGAGCAGCTCGAGCTTCAGTGCAACGCACTCGACACATCCTTTCCCTGCCTCCCAAATGTCCTATGTGTGTGGGCCTGGCTGTGGCTGTGGGTGAGTCATTTAGTGCAACATGGGGCACTCGGAAGCGATGAGGTTGAGGTTGGCAGGACTAGCAGCTGGATGGCAGCCTGTCAAGCTGGTTTCACCATTTTTTTTTTGTTTTTTCGAGATTGTGCGATATCCGGCATGTGAAGGATGTTTGCACTGATGCTTCAGCCCCTTCCCGCTCCCTGCTCCTTGGTCCTTGGTCCATGCCTTCTACTTCTGGGCCTCCGCTGTTAGCATGTTAAGTTGCGATTATAGGCTGTTAGTGTAGCTGGCGATGACGAGGCCTCATCCCGCCTGGCCGATGATTGAGCAACAGCAGCAGGAGGCAAGTCCCAGCCACTGTCATAGTTGGTAAGACCAACAAAAAAATTGGTTCTGTGATGTACGAACATCCCTAAGACTTTGGCAGCAATTTAATTAAAAATTTTAATTTGTGTGGCATGATTTAAGTCTTGCCACAAGCCTTTGTGCAGTTAAAAGGGAATGATTACACATTCCTTCAGCTGGTGTTGATATTTTTAAAATGAGCAAAACGTTTTCTCTAAGTGCAACTGGGGCACAGATTTGCATTCTCAATTGGACTACTGAAGAGTCGACAGCATGTTTGTTTTTTCTGCTGCAACCGCTGCTCCTGTTCGTCCTGTTCGTCCTTTTCGTGCTGCTCCTGCTGCTGATGGTGGAAAGTGGAATGCGGAAAATGGATCAAGTGTGACTGACAAAGGACCTGATCAGGAGCCCTGCCAACATTAGAGGCGAGTCATTTGGCCCAGCCATTTCACTTGCCAAGCCCAATCTCAATTAGTTTGTTTTAGCATTCGATTGGCGTTCTGTGTGGCTGCTCAACTGTTGGCGCAGCAATTCATAACCGACTAATTAGGGGCTTTAAAAGTCAATCCTTTCGACAACATCGGTGCGATTATGCACCGGAGTGGAGGGGGCGTAATGTGGGCAAAACACTCATTAGCTATTCATTTATTAATCGCATTCGCCACTCGAGCTCGATTGCCGATTGAAATTCGAATTTATTCGCTTCGTTCGCCGCTTCATTGTTAATTTCTCAATTTAATTTAGTCCGCCACTTGGGCGCTACAATGGCCAATGCAGATGTCAGCATAATCGCATTGAGTTGTCATTAGTGTGTGACATTAATTAAGTTAATCGCCATCAGCGACGGCAAGAGCAAAAACAACGTCAACAGGGCGACTTGCGTGCGTGAAACAAGTAGAAAATCGAAAATCCAATTAGAGCCAGTCCATCAGTCAGTCAGTCATTCGGTCATTTCGGTATTTAGTCATTCACTCATTCGGTCAGCCAGTTGACAGGTCAGTTATTGGGGCTATAGCCCGATTTCGAGTCCGATTGCACCTCATAAGCCCATCAGTAATTCACATGCGAGTGGTCGGTCTAAGGGTTTAGATACAATTTATCGTGCCTGCTTTCCAATATTAACCCCACTTAGGCACCACTCAGATGTAATCATAATAATAAATAATAGTAAATAAGCAACAATTTGATTGCGAGGCCCTGGGCACATGTGATTTATGTGCTGTGCAGGCGCCTTCTCGACCTTGAAAGTTGGAGTGTTTGCCATAATTTCACGGGCAATTTGCCTTTTAGCCAGCCACATAAACTCAATTGCGCGTTAGGCTTAGGGTGTGTGTAAAGTAATTGGATTTACTTATATATATAGGGCTTTTGCGTTCAGCCAGAGAGCTAAGACCCCACTTAGAATAGCTCAAGAACTGTGTCAAATATATCAGTTAATTTGAACGCGTCTTAACCCCAACGCACAGCTGCCAAATGAAATGAACTATTCGGCGACATGTTTGCGGTTTCATTCAATTATGCCAAGCGACTGCATTAATATTTTATTCATCGCTTCTGCATCCAGATTCCCGAGCATTTTGCTCTTCTCCTCCAGAGTAGCTTAATCAATAAGAACTGATGCAGCTGCACACGCATGAGGATTGAATGGTGTACACAGGAAAAATAATCTTGGTTTAAGCTAACATACTTGAAAATAAATACTTATTTTGGCTATTAATCTTGAGAAGGTTGATAGACTTCATATTTTTGCTAGCAACTTTCTTAACTTTCTCCCGAAACTTATTTTATTTATTATCTTACAATTTGAGCAGTGCAGTGAAAAGTTGCGGATAAAAGCCAACACGAAAAATCGAGTTTCCTCCGTCCTGCGCATTCATTATTCAGCCCGAGCTGGCATAAACGTACCCAATGCTGGCTGCATATGGCCAGTGATCCGGGCTCGCAGCCCAGAAAAGATTTCATATGCAAAAGGGGAAAACTTTTTAAAGTCAAGACATTTGGCAGGCGAACTTAAAGTGAAGCTTGGCCAAGTAAAAAGCAGAATAAATAGGAAAAGGACAGGCCAAGGAGCGTCAAGTCCATGAATATTTCAAGCCGTACAAAGCACACTCACACACATTTGCGTACATAAGCGCACACACACGCACACATGAGTGGAGCGCGCTCACCCACACATGTGTGTAATCTTGGCGCTGAAAAGTATGCAGCAGGAAGAGCTGCCTCGCTGTCGTCGCTGCTTAAGCGCAAACAAATCATACGGCACTTTTGCCGCAGCAGACAATTGAAAGTGTGTGGGTGTAAGGATACGGCTTGTGCGTCTGTATGTGTGTGTGTAAGTGTATATGTAGCAGAGATGATGCCACAAAGTGCACTCGAGCATCAAGAAATGAAAATACTATTTAAGCCATTTTATCAACATAATCGTAAATCATTTTGCACTTTTCGCATAAAAGTCGCCGTTCTCGGTCTCGTCCTCGTCCTCGTTGTCGCTGCCTTTGCCGCTGTCGCAATAAAGGACCAATTGTCTAGTGCATATAATTTGTTATTGGATTTGAGCAGCTGCTCCTCGGGTCCTGGTTACTGGGCCCTGGTTACTGGGTCCTGGTCTTGGGTGTTGATTTTGCTGGCTTTGGCCATTGTTCGGCTGCGTGTGCGTTATGTGCATGTATTTTTAGCTTAACACTCGCCAGCTTTGTTTTGCTCCTTTTGTCATACATTTCACGCTTGGCAGGACCACATCATTATACACACATATGTACGTACGAGTGTGTGTGTGTGCTTGGCAGGACACTCTCCACGTCCAAAGCTCGTTTATGGCCTGCCAATGTGGAAATAGAAGTTGTTCGTGCCTGGACCCAAAACGCCCACGACCACGCCCCATAAAATATGTGTTGAGCCAGGGGATTATCTTTGGCAGCACAGCGTCTGGAACAACATTGAAATATTTTTCGGCAAGCAAAGCTGCTTAAACTCACTAGCAGCCCGTCTCTCTCATTTGCGACTACATATGTTTATGGCACATAGTTTTCCTTTTAGCCAACACGTGGCCCCGGTCAAAAATCATCCAATTAAAATTCCATGCCAATGCATTTGCCGCACGAATCGTTTATAAATTGAGCAGAGCTGAGCGAGGGGAAAGCACGAACAATGTTTTCTTTGAAAATATTTTCGCTAACACCAGCCAGCTGCATTTTCCACCCACAATTGCCACCCCCTTCTGGCCATTGTGCGCACATCCAGAGAAATTGATATTTAGGATAATCAAATTGATTTTTAATCATTTTAACAAGGTTCCATTGTATATCGCTAAATAAATTGTTTACCTCGGCCAGCGCAACTACATAATGAATTAGTGTATACCATCGGCAAGAGCGATGGACTTTTTTTCCAGTGTGCTGTTTGTGTTCACAGGCAAATGAGCAGCGAAATGAATGGGAAATGAAACGATAACTATGCCAGACATGTAAACTTTTCCTCTGCTGATCTATAGTACGCCAATCGATGACGATTTGAATCCAATTAAAGCCACTGGAAACTATAAAATTCAGCCACTCGGAGATCTCCGATTCCCCGTGCAATTAAGCAGTTTCGCTATGGGAAAACCCCACTTGCTTTGGCCTACATTTGCTGAAAAGCCAAATCTTGCATAAAATAGGTTTATGGCTAAGACCAAGAAATATATATAAGTCAAATTACGGCCGCTGTCGCTGGCACATTTCAGGGTAAAATAAAAGAAAGCTAAGGCTGGAGAATGGGAAGAGCAACTATTTCCTTTCGGCATAATAAGCGATTTTCCGCTCGTTTTCTATTAAAGCCACATAAGATGGTAGACCCCAGGGCGATTTATGCGGCTTAAATGCGACACGCCCACACAAAAAGCAACTCAAGCATACACACGCACACACACACACACAGATATTCGAGTGTGCTAGTAGCACTCGCACATTTCCGAACGGCCATTGAAAGTGCTAGTGCGATATGGTACTATACCAAACCATACCATACCATACCATATATATGTATGTGTGTACCTGAAACCAAATGTATAAAAGAAAGCGCCACGTTCTGCGCTTTGTGGAAAAACATTCGGCCTTGTACCAGTTGCACTTACTCGTACCTCCGCCTCATTTATTGTATTTCCAGCATATTTTCATGTGCGATAGGAGCTGGGAAATGGGATTTCAAATGAGACTAGTGCCGTGCACTTGGCCACCGTAAAGTTTCCCCCAAACGAGGCTTTAATTGCAGCCCAGAAACGTGCCGCCAAGTTTTTGGCAAGCCAAATGCAACGGATTGGAGCGGAGTGGAGCGGATTACTGCCACTGCGAACCCAAGCGAATCAAATTGCAGCGAACGATCCGAGTGAGATTCGCAATCAAGTTGTCACGACGTCAGCGAAAGCAGAGATTAAATGACATGCATACTTGCAGCTCAGCCATTTTGGCCGTGCCGTGGCCCATTGATTTATCGCAAATTGATGGTGTCACTCAATTGGCCCCCGCGCTTTTCATTTGCAGCCGCGATCAATGCAAATCCGTTTGTCTATGCACATCACGTGGCATCGTTTACCATCCGCCATTCACCTGAAGTAGACGGAGTGGCTCAGTCCTGAGAAATGCTACGGATGGTGTAATGAAGTGCCTGCTCCATAAGGTACTTCAGGCCGAAAGGAAGTGAAATGGGAGTAATAGCAGTGATGGAAGTACTTCGTTAGGGGAAAATGAATTCACTGCACTGGAAGAAAAGTGTTATAAGCCCTATGCATCGTATTGGAATGGAAATTGTCAACTTAGAGAGACATAACATTTCTCTGTAGGAAGCCCGCTTGAGAAATAACTTCAACCTATTCAACCTCAACTTCGTCTAGTGCAGCTATTCATTGATTTCTCGGCACACAAATTTGTGGCAGCTCCTTGGCATATTTCAAACGCTGCAAATGAGTGCGGCACACGCTGCTCCTGACGAGCAAAGGGGCAGGGAAAGGGGAATGGGAATAGGAAGTGGGGAATGTGTGGGCGGCACAATCAGAGGCGCCATCACGGGCACAGGACACATTTTGCAGCTGCACAGCCGCCTCCTAATAATATATGCAAAGCACTAACGACAGCAGTAATAAAAATGCATGAGGCTGTGGGCAGGCAAAAAAATTGCAACTGCGCTAAAATGCGTGAGTGTGTGTGTGAGTGGTGGGTGGGCACATGAATATGGAAATTTTTTGGCATGACTGCCTGGCTGATGCAGGGGCATTACAAAATGCTCAGGCGCTCGAGTTAATTGCCGAGCACATGGCGTATGCGTGATTTCTTCGAATTTGCCTCAAAGTATGCAATGGCCATTGACCACAGAAATGAACTGCCACCCCGTGGCAACAACAACTACTGCTGCTGCCAAAAGCAATAAAACCAACAACAAAAAATGCCAGACGGCAGGGGAAAAAAGTTCAAATGCACAAAGTTCGCAGTTCAGACCACAGAAATGCCAGTTGGAAAAAAATATTGAGGGAGGGAAAAGTTTAAAATTCAAACAGCAAACTAAAGCTCACATGGCACACAGAGGGAAAAGACAGTGATAATTAAACTTTCGACAACGAAGAGCAGACAGTATCACTTCTGCCTGTGCCATTGCCTTTTCCTTTGCCTCTGCCATTGCCATTTGCCATTATTCAACTATTTTACTGACACTCGTAACACTTGTCGTGGGCGGCCAGCCGTGGCCAACATCTACATGCTGGCCTGGCCAAAAAGAAAATACAGAGAAATACAAAAAAATGTACAAAAAATAGACCAAGATGAGCACATACTATATAGAGACAACGACAAAGGCGGCCCAGATGGGGGCGGAGTGAGTAGTAAACTTGTAACAACATCCTTATGCGATAACAAGCAGCGGCGGGCAACAATGGCAGGCGAAACTTATTTGCATAAATAAAAATTGAAAAAGCGGAAAATAAAAAGCGAAGAAAGCGCAGGAAAATGGCAGCCAGGGAGGGGAAAGTAAGAGTAAGTGTGAGGCAAAATAAAAGACAAGTGCCAAGCAAATAGTGCAAAACTTTTCCTTTTGAAGGAGAAATGCAACTCGCAAAGGAAAATACACTCATGTACTTGCACTTGCACCGCAGGAAGAGACGGACAGAGTTCCTATCCGGAGCGGAAAGAGAGATGGATATAGATTATGCGGCTGGTAAACGTTATTATTCTATTTTCCTGACGGCCAAAGTTTTGCTTATTGAATATGCACTGGCCAAATGAAATTATGGAATTTATTTAGACATCTATTTGGCTCTTTGGTCCAACTTTGGCCGCAACTATTTCTGTAACCTTTTTTGCCAGATCAGAGAAAATATATGTTGATGAAAAAGGGCTTGCAAAACTGTTTCAGTTGTGATTCACAGCTTGTGAAACATTGCCAATATCAAAAAGCGAAATAAAATAAGATTTTATTTAATGACATTAATTTATAAGTAGATAAATAACCAAATTTAGACACAAATCATGATCTTGGTATCAGTTTTACCCATAATGTATATTTATTTGCGAACCGGAAAATATGCGCCGATTCAGATAAATACAAAGAGGAAAGGCGGTGAGTGAGTGAAGCCGCAGGCGTAACCAACGCCCGCTCATTAAATATACAGCAGAGTGAAATGTCAACGTGGAAATTAATTAACTCGTCGCGAAAGCCAGGACTCCCCACTGCCCCCTGCCCATCCACCACTCGCATCTCCACCATTCCAGCGCGGTTGAGGTCACATCGCTGGCAGTTCCAGGCTCATATTTCAATCAAAACTGCGACAGCTGCAAGCCAGCGGCATAAGCTCGAACATAATTTTGGCAACGGTCCATCAACGGTTTTGGCCCGCTCGGTCTGGACCAGATTCGCCTCCTTGCCACATCGCCACCTCGTGGCAGCCGCGGCTCATCAATATTTACAAGCGGCGAGCCCCGAATTTGTCACCCCAACGTTTTCCAACGGGGCCGGAAAGTTAATTGCCAAATGACACAATTAATGCCGGAGCAGTGGCAGTCGGAAAAAGGCCACAGGAACACACCCACACAAACCGGCCTAAATTGACAGTTGGGGGCCAAATGGAGGCGGCTTAACCTCAAGATTAATGTACGGCAATTAAACGTTTAAGTGTTGATTAATGTGACTTTCTGTTTGGCCAGGATCAGCGGAGCCACGAAAGAGGCAGGAGGATGCAGCGGAGATGGCTCTCGGCCAGCTGCTCTGTCAATCTCATCACCGAAAGGAGAAGAAAACTCAAGCAGCTCGGCCTCGCGTTTTTCCATTTTCTCGGATTGTTTTCCTTGTCGCTTTGTTTGCAATGTTCGTCTTTCGGGTGGCCATAAATTCCTTGAGTAGGCACTGCAACAACTCAAACTCAAACGGCAAAGACATTCGCATTTATCATCTTTACGGGTTAACTGCCAAAAATGCTTTGAGGCGCCCTGTGGAAAGTAGAAAGTGGGTGGAAAGTAGCAAGTGGGTGGCAGTACAAGCGAAACTGAGTGGAATTGCTCCATGCCTCACCAAATCCACAAAGTCAAACAATGTTGTATGCTTTACTAGTTTTATCATTGCTCCTCTGGCTCATCGTCCCACTTCCACCTCCGCTATCGTGGTTTTCCCTGTATCCTAGCCATATTTTTGCTCATCTTCCTTTATCCCATTTCACCCAGGGAAATTCGACTGCGTTTATCTTGTTGAGTAAGGTGAACAGAACACGGAGCATAAACTATGAATGTCAGATAAACAGCCGTCAGCTTCGCAGGACCAGCAAAAGCTGAAGGATCTGAAGGGTTCGCATTAGAGGGTAAGCGAATTTTAAAACCATTAGGTCCTTTTTGCTTTTCAAACCAAATCCTTTCCGTCCATAAAGAGTGAACTTTATTGGCTTGGCCAGCATGGCATACTTTTGACGCAATCGTAAATTCCACTGAAATCGCCAAGGGAAGAATAAAAATGTTATTCGATTTGCAACGACAGCGAGCGAAAGCAAACCATTTCCTAGTAAAATTAATAATGGCAACCCAAACTGTTATCTAGTTCAACTTCAATAAAATTCACTTTAAAGAACAGGCAAAGAAAAAATTGAAGCTTTCAAAAACGAAAAGATTTCGTAAAGCTAGCATATTAAAATTCTAATCACATTAAATATATAAAAACACCTTAGATTCCTAATGTTCTAAGGACGAAGACAAATCTTCTTGTTATGTCTCTATTTCACGTGCTTACTAATATTTAATTTACATGTAATGCGAGTGAAACTTAGTTTGAGCTTAGTGCTAAACTCGGCACATGTATTCAGTTGCAGACCAGATTTATCTCTCCAGCAATAAAATATTCAAGACACAAGCATATCAACTTACGATTTGCCTGTCCTTGCACTTTTTCTACCAATTTCACAGATTTCCATCAACTTGGCTCCTGCTGACAGGCGAATATTTCCCTTCCAAAGAAGCAGCTATCCGAGGGGAATACAATGGCAAGTTCTCGTGGCTGGCAAAACAAATGACTAGAAGAGGCTAGAGCAGCATATCTGCTGATTTTCAAATGAAATTTTAATGAATGCAAACACACCCACATGCAGATATGCCAGATACCAGATACCAGATACCCATGGCGAATGCCAGGAATCGAAACTGAAACTGAAAACTGAAACTGTTTTTCGTGCCATTCGTGCGTCAACGAAATGTGAAATCTCCAGAGCGCCAAGCGGCTAAAAATCTGTCTGTCCAAGTGTCCATCAGTTTCAGCCAAACGACCCCAAAGGCACTCCCACTTGGCCCCCAGTAAAAGTAGCAGTGTACATCTACAACTTTTTTAGACCCAGCATTTGGGACATTATGTAAAGTAGTTGGCTTTTCGAAAAAAATCCTTAAATTTTTTACTAATTTTTTTAAAGTAAATGTAAATGTATTTAACGCCGTGGAGCATACTTCGCTTGACTTAAGATACTTTACACATTAATTTATACAGGGTACCACCAAGTCGACTCACTTGACTGACTCACGCTTTTTAATTTGCATTGGTGGCTGTGACCCTGCCACTTAATTATTTATCAGCCAACAGCGAAAACCTTCAGTGTAAAACTGCAGAACTGCAAAACATTTTCTCCTCGTGTTCATTCACTAAATTAGTTGAAGCATACATCCGTTAGATACGATTCTGATGATGAATGGGCGGTCGGTTAATTGATATCGAAATTCGCAAATGAATACCCATTGTTCATTGTTCGGCGCGTCCTTTTTGGCCGCTTGACTGCTGAACAGGAACAGGTAGTGGGCAATTAAAACGGCTGAGGCTATGGGATTTGCTCCCTGATTCAGCGCCATTGTGTGTGAGGCGGTGCTGATGTCTTTAATTAAATTTGCCTTTAGCCGCAAATCCTTTTATGCCGCCGCCATTTTGCTGGGGCTTCCTTTGGTATTTGACTTCGCCTTCGTCTGACGCTTTCCCAGTGTTTTTCTGTGCGGATTCCAAGGATGCAACCGCAGTTGCCCCCGGGCATCCCCAGCTCCTGGCGAGCAGCGGCGGCATCTTGTGATTTATTATTAAACATGAATATGAATTCCTGGATGGAATGTGCTAGGCGAAGGCTGCAGGGGATTGAGACGCGAGAACTGAGCAAAAAAAAAGAAAGCGCTGCCAGGACCTGTTGGCATTTTTATGCCAGCGTTTTTATGATTAATTAAAATTTATGCCCGAGCAAATTATGCTTCCAAATACAAAGACCCATAGAGCCATAGACCCATGGACCTATAGAACCGCATGCGTATAAATATTCCTATTCAACGCGCGGGCATCAATTCCTTGTGGCCATCAAGTCGCGTGATTAAGATTAAGAGGATTGTCATAAAGAAGAACCCAATTTGGGCAACTTAATTGGTGGCCCTCGAGGGGCGAGTGGTGAATGGGGAATGGTGAGTGGCGCGAAAAAAGCAAAACTATGCCGAATGTCCGGAAAAAAGTAAGCGCATTTCATATTTATTAAAGCAATAAAATAAAGTAGGAACCAACACGGGCGTCGCCCAGATAACGTGTCAGGACCCATAGAAATATCACCGTGTCACCCACACACCAGCCTACACAAGCACTCGTCACACACACACACACGCGTAGAAAGAGACACTCCCACGCACACACTTACACAAATTGGGAGGAAGCCATTGTAGCTTTGGTTGCGGTTAACGTGCAAATTTGTGTGGTCCCGTCACGATTGGCCTACGGATTTGTCGTAGGTCCCTGGGCAAGGATTCGACTCGAATAAGTTAGTGTGGGCAGGGCCATAAATTTAAAATTAACCCTTTACAAAAGGAGCACAGCTTTTGACCTTCAGTCGACGCGCTTAACCATAAATCCTAGGGACCGAAAGCCTCTTCTCGAGTTCTGCGAAATTAATCTGCTTTGCAGGTGGCCCGTTTGTGCATTTTAAATCGGTAAAAATAATTCCAGTCACAATGCGATTAATTAAT
This sequence comes from Drosophila sechellia, assembly GCF_004382195.2. Taxonomy (NCBI): domain Eukaryota; kingdom Metazoa; phylum Arthropoda; class Insecta; order Diptera; family Drosophilidae; genus Drosophila; species Drosophila sechellia. The sequence goes on along the minus strand of NC_045950.1, from coordinate 11,489,163 downwards.
TGAATGAGTTTCCACTCTCGAGCCAAATGGAATAATTCAAGCATATTGGCTCGGATGGCAACCGATAAGGGATATTCGCAGCAAATTGTCATTGCAGTAGCAGCATCAGCAGCACGCCGTACAATAATAAATAAATGGGAAACACGACTTGGCCGCGGGCATTTTTGAAACAGGGCCGAAATGAAACTGAAATGAGGGAATAAGGAGCGAAGGTCGGGCGGACTGACACAAGTGGTTGCTTCGCAGTCAAGACAATTCGAAAAATGCTTTTAAAAGGAAATCAGTAAGGGAATTTCGCTTATGGGCAACTGATTGTGCCATCGGGCGGAACAAGTTGAACAAGTACCGGAGGGTTTGGCGGAACAGGAAGGAAGCGATTTTTTGTTGTCCGCTTTTGCCATTTTTGTTTTTCTGTTTCTGGCTGCCACACTTGGAAAATTGAATTGTTTTAGATTTTCCTTCACTTTGGGGCTCTCCTTGCCGCAGCGTATAAATCAAATTGGATTTTCTTGTGCACTTAACTCTGATTGACCGAATCGGAGGAAGTAAACCCAAAACTCAATCACAGGCTATCGATAAAAAGTTCATTAGTAGGCTGGCAACCAATTGTTTAGCGGCATTTATTTCAGTAATCTATTGAAATCGGTTGAGAATGGCGTATATTCGAAATTTTCTGAATTCCCCCAATGACTGGACCCGACTTAATGAAAATATCAATGGAATAAAGCCACTGAATAGCTGCTTTTATTTCTTCAGCTTGAAAACGGGCTGCACTTTGATTGCCGGATTCGAAGCATTGGTAAATGTGCTCCAAGTGTGCAGCATTTACTTGTCGGAAATGGAGGTCAAGACCAAAATCACAACTACGGAGTCACCGGATTCGATGTTGGTCACTAGGGAACCGGATGGAGATATGCTGGGACCTAACATTAGGACGCCTATGTTTGAACCTAACCTGTACTTCCAAAAAGCACTAATCTCGTTGACTATCTTCAGATCCTTGCTACTTATTGTAGGTGCAGAATGGGTAAGTAGCTTTCATACAAGTTCAAATAATACATAATACTATACTCTTCCCAGAGTCACATATCCTGTCTCGTCCTTTGGATTTGCATTACGGTTATAACCTTGTTAATTAACACTTGTAATAATATCATGCAAGATGACGAGCTGCTGACTATTCTTTTTTCCACCATTTCATTTTGTGAGTAAAGAAGTAGATTATGTGTATACCACTTTTTAACTCAAATTTCAGTTCTCGAAATCTATTTCTGCGCAGTGGTTGCCTCCTTGGTTTCGAAATTGCAGCAAAAATTTCGTCGTAACGTGCAGGAATCGGAAGTGCTGTTCACACGAATCGAGGAAGTTTAATTAAATGCAAGATAATTGAATTATACTTTTAAATTTTCAAGCTCCTACTTAAAATTATTTAATTTTTACTTGGGTTGTTGCATTCCCAAATTGAAAAAGCATGTACTCATAATAATTTGGAATAAATACGCAATACACTGCACTACTTTGTCATTTTCATATCTAAAACAAGGCTATATAAAGCTGACATAAAAGCGTTTTTAGCTTAGTTAAATGGTAAAGCATATGGTAATTCAAACAAATATTTCATTGGTAGTTAAGTTATAACATGCCTGGCCACTACAACCAATTTTTGAGCTACATATGTATGCACAGATTGCTACTTAAACATGCGTTTATTGTGGCTAAGTAATTGCATTTGCATTCAAAATCATGAAACATACACGGAGCGGCGCGAAAACTTGCACATTTGCATGGGAAAATCCGGCAAATGTGCGCACTGAAAATATAAAATATCTCAAAAATTGATTGCACTGGCAAATTGGACAGGAAACAAAAGGCTGAAACGCTCGTTATCGCGATAACGAGTATTTCATCGTCGAAAATTGAAACCAAATATTGAGAGTATCGAGTTTAAATTCAAATTCTTACTTTTGCGTACGGCGATTTTTTGGGCGGTTCTCGCGAGGAGGTGGCCGCTGCTGCCGTGGGCGTGCCGCGTTTGTTGGGTCGATTCTTTTTGAGAACGATAACGCGCATGATGTGGCAGATATATATATATTTATTTATGTATATATTTTGTGAGAGGGGGTGTAACGTGTGCGTGTGGCTCTCGGCTACTGGTATTTATTTACGCAAAGTGTTTTTAACAAACAACAATTTCGAGGTGTCTCTCTTTAAATTTCTCAAGTGATGGCCGTTCACAAACGGGTTTCCACTCCTCGCGACAACGAAGTCGGATTTAGATATATCTTTCGGATTTGGATTCGGATGCGAATTCAGATGCGGATACGTATGCGAAGTGTGTTGTGGGTGGTTGGTAGTATTTGGTGGTTACAAGTACGTGTACGGGTGCTATTGCGACTGCACCCACATTCAGGTGGTGCGGTGCAGGCACAAAGGTCACGAAATTACAAAATGCAAAGCGAGCCGAGCCTCTAGCTCTAGATAGATTTTTACATAGTTGATGTTGCAATTACTGAGTAAGAATAGTTTAAACTACATCTAGATTAGCAAAGAGTATTGGTTATTTACAGTACATACGAGCTAGCTAGATTGATTGAGTTGTGTTTTATTGGCATTAGTTTGCACTAGCTTCTGATTGGTGAAGTTAAGCACTTGGCCACGAATTTCGACTACTTGGCTAGAAATTTGTTGTAGAAGGCAGGCAAAAGATTTGAAGTAATTCTGGCAGTGCTACATTAATTCGTTTTTTTTTTTTTTTTGTTGATTTATATTCTTTTCTATTTGTTTTTTGATTCGAATTCGTTGGGCGCACGGTGCGTATGCGTGATTGGTTAATAAAGCTAAGTTATTTTACATGGACTGTCGACTAGTTGGTTGCATTACTATTTTGATCATCGTTTATTTACTTACGCGCTGCACTCAATTCAATTTATCTTGTGTGTGGCTATCAAAATAGAGAACAACTCGCCTAGAAAAGCCTGCCCTGAACTGCGCTCTAAAATTATGCATATATATTAGGAGGATATATATATATGAATGGTGTCTGTTTTCGGTATATATATATATTGATATATTTCAATTTTATTTGGATTTAAGGTTTGTGTTTCGTTTGCTTTGGTTTCTTAGCTAGCCCCTCCAGTTGCGCGATTGGCAGCCAATCGCACCTCAGTCGCGACGAAGAACGACGACGATGGCGCGTTTACGGATACGGATACGGCTGCGGAAGTACGGCTACGGCTACGGCTACGGCACTACGGCTACGGCTAATTTGTCGAACGGATCACCCAAGAGCGGAGCTGGCGAACCGCGTTACGTATACGGCGAAGTGCAAGCACGTGACTGACTCGGAGCGACCGTTGCACGCTGCTTTTATAAACAGCGACATCGGGAAAAGGCTCAAATGTCTGGCAACGCTTGGCATGCAATTTTCCGCGCGCGCTCTCACTCTCTCTCTCTGTCTCTCTCTCGCTCTCTCTGAACTGGCTTTTCCGAGCCCTGTTCGGCAACAGCTGATTCACTTGCAGGCCCAGAGGTTGAGGTTACAGTCAAAAGCCTGATGGTTTTTCCCAAACTCACACGCCGTAATAGTTAGTCACACCAGAAAATACAGAAAATCGCACAGCACACGGGATAATTTTGGCTGAGTTACCCTCCTTGGAGGACCGCAAAAAAACAGGGAACTAGCAAATGCAGGACAAAATCAAGCCAAACAGCCGCACTGACCACGCACAAGCTAATCTACCGCAGGACTAAGCGAAAGGCGAAGGACGAACCTAACCCACAGTTGGCTCCTGCTGGCGGCTTTCAGTGCTCCAATGAGCGAGGGAGATGGCGAAACGCTTGGGTCACATGCGCAGTCGCCAATCAGCTGTTTGACCTACATACGAGCGCCAGTTCATCTGTACTTTCAAGCGTGCAAACGGGGGGCGTGTCGGGCGTCCCGACCCCGCCTAATGGAACTCATTAAATCTCGGCCATGAAAAGTTCCCCCAAAAAGCTGCCAGCAACAGGTCTGTGGAAAGCTAAGGGAAAGCTTTTCCATGGCATAAACTTAACTTCGAAATGGTTTAATTTGCCGCTTTTCCAGCTTTATCGTGGTATATTATCCCGCTAAACTTTAGAGCTTTTCACCCCGACTAAATCGAAACTCACCTGAGCCTTTATGGCCGCCAAATGGATCTGCTTGGCTCGCAGGTCGAACTTCTTCATGGACAAATCCTCCTGCAGCTCATTGACCTTGTTGTACAGCTGGCCCTCGATTCCCCGGGTCTGCGTTCGATTTAGAGCCTCAATGGAGTCCTGCGGGAGGAAATTAACCAGTCACATAGATTATTTAAATAAATAAATATATAATATTATAGATCTACTTGTAAAAGAAGGCTAGTTAAAAGCTTTCATAGGCAATACCCCAAATAACATATATTTGACTATCATTAAAAACAATTGCCCGAAAATGTCTTCTAATGAAAATTGCCAAGGAAGTCGCCGCATTTCTGAAAATCGCCATTGGAACAACAAATGGCGCAGTTGTAAGGCCATTCCCAGATTGAAGAGCTTCTTCTACTTCTTCGATTTGGAAAAAGGATGCAGGATAATAGCGGGTTTTGAGGCTTTGGTGAGCGTGATACAGATATGCAGTATATATCGTGTATCCAATCAATCAGTGCCAAGTTATATGTTACCTGATCCCTTTTGGATCACAAAAATCGACAGGGAAGGAATAATCAAAAGAAGGTTGCTATATCATACAAGTCATCGCTTTTGCATGGGACTCGGATTGGTTACTGTTCTCAATTCGCTGCTGTTGCTAATTGGAAGCAAATGGGTGAGTGTCGACAGATGGTATTCGAATATAAAGGCTAATACCCTTTCCTTTTCCTCAAGGGCCACCAGGCTTGCCTCTTTCTTTGGATTTATATAACGGTATTCACTACTCTCATATCGAATATAAATAATACCTTAAGGAACTCAAATTTTGCACAAAATTTTTTAATAGTTCCGTCTTTGAGTAAGTGTTAAAACGTGAAGTCTTCGCAAAAATATAAACAATATAACCTCTAACAGCTCTGGAGGGCTATTTCACATTAGTAGTTGCATCATTAATTTGTAAATTCAACGAGAAGCGAGATGAGAGTAACTCATACACCGAAATGCACTCCTCAGACGGCAAAGAGCTCAGTTCTATGGAGAATACCGAACAGATATAAGCGGTTTTTTGTGAAATTTAAAGGATAATAGAAAAAACGATTGAGTTATTATATAAAATCTTTCGAAACATAACAAACAATTTTTTTAAGTACCAACATGGCTGCGATATCGTACTGTGAGCTTTTATTATTTTGTGTATTATTGTGGATTATTCATCTCACCTGCAGCTGACGTATTTGCAATTCCAATTCGATGGCCTCCCGCTTCAGGGACTCCAACGCGGAGCGTTGTGACAGTGTGGAGTGCCGGTCGAAGACCAACTCGTTCCGCAGGCAGGGCGTCATCTCCTGCGGCGGACAGGTGCCCACAAAAACAATCATTTAGTCCGCCGGACAGGTGTTATATGCACTACTACTCACATTGTGGTCGCCTGCCTCCTCGCCCCCCTCTGCTTGCGGCGATGCAAAGAGTCGTCTGGGAATCTTCTGGGCCTGCGATGGTTGGGCCAGGAGTCGGACGAAGTTCACCAGATCCTGTTGAGGTGAGACAGCTGCGCACTGGTTGGTCAGGCTGTTGTACCGCTTGGCTTGGTCATTGGCCTGCGGAGGTGGACAAATTATTATGATTTGGACACATTTCTGGCACAGATATTGTGGTTCCCTTAAAATGCAGTTGCATGTAGACTATTTACATATTTATGCTATCTTTATCTAGTACTTATCAAATTGTACAGTTCCAATGGCCTTAAATTTTATAGATATCCAGATCCTTAAGCCCTTCTTCTTTGATTTGCATTTCTACTATCATTGCAAAAATTTTATTCCAGTATATATTGTTCTATATTTTATCCTCGAGCTACCAATGCATATATTTTTCCATTTACCTCATACCCTGTATACCCTACACCGATAAAAAAAAAGTGTCACAATCATCAGGCAGGACCTGCCCACGCATTGGGCAAATTACCAGGGCAAATTGCTACCCCGCGCAATTATAATAATCGCGTACAAATTACTGTCCAGGAAACAAAAGGTGCTGCAGAAATTAACTCGAATTCGAGGTGCCACTGGGCCACTACCACTACCACACTATACCATGTTTATGGGGTGCGACAACCACCTGCTGCAGTGATAAATCACTGGTCGGCGGGGCACTCACCTTGCCGGCAATTACTTCTGCGCCCTGCATCAGCGAGTCGGACACAATGGCGACCAGGTCGTTGTGGATCTCCTCCAGCTCCTGCATCTGCTGGGGCAGGGTGTCCGTGTGGTAGGCCTCCAGCATTCCATTTGTGGCATGCAGCTGCTGCACGTACGCATTATGGGCGTCGATGTATTCGGTGAGCGAGTGCTGGCTGGGATTCTGTCGGTGGGCCAGGTGGCACTGCTTGTAGTCCACACGGCACTGTGGACGGGGGGAGAATGGCAATGGCAATGGTAATGGCAACCAACAAAAGGAAGGGGATAAAGGGACCCAAGGGTTGGGTGGTCAATTTATGGGTAATCACAGAAAAGGGTAAATTGGCACACGCACAATGGACAGAGCATTTGACGGGCAATTGGACCGGCCCACACTGCGTATGCAATATTTTCTGCTCGAACAGAATTTTAAGGCATCTTAAATTCCTGTTCGGTAAGATTCCTTCTGGGACTTCAGGACCATCAGAACTCGTGTTAATCAACGTTTTTTCTTTTTTTTGTTAATTAAACTCACCTTTGACAGCTTCTCTTCAGTCTTTGCGATAATAGTCTCAAAAGACTCCCTGTGTGTAAATATTTTACGGCTTTGAACTTTGCGATGAAAGGATTTATCCAGCATTGGTCGCGACACCTGAAGAAAGGGATAAATAAATTATGTATGGCATATCTTTTTAGTCCCCTGCCAGTTCTACGGAATGAAAAAAAGGGCAAATCATCGTGAAAAATGAAAATTAAATGTGTAAGCCAAATAAAACCAAGCAAACGCCGCGGCAAAACAACATTATTCGACACTCGAAAAACACATGTCATTTCCCAGGGCCCCGCAGCGCCACGCCCCCACTAATTAACCATAATTAGAGTCTGCCTTTTATAATGCAAATTGGGAATTTTATTTTTTGTGCCGCCTCAAGGCCACAAACACACATGTGGCTAGCCCATCCGATCGATGTGGTAACGGGTACAAATAAAATTATTATACATTATTATTAGTATAAATCTGGCTATTGTTTCAATGAAAAAGTAAATCAATGAATTCCCGCATTAAGTTAATTAAAAATCTTTTAGGGCAAGTGCACAACAGCCATGTACGTATAGTTCTATTTTCAGTGAAGGTAACAACTGAATATTTAACGCGACACGATAATGCCATTAACCCATTTGGGTTTCGCCAACTTTTTCGACGAAAACCGTAATTTAAGGGACTCTCACCTGGCGGGAAAGGACGCTGGCCACGTCGTTGCAGGCCTGTGAATCGGTTTCGACCTCCTGCAGGAATGTTTCCCATGCCTGAAAGATGGCCAAGTGGCAGGCGGGTCTGCACGCCACTCGGTTGGGTTTTTGGCAACTGAATTTGGCTGGGAAAATCGTTTGGGCCACTTACCTTTCTTTGCGTAATTCGGCATTCTTCTTGCGATAATTGGACACCGCAACTTGGAGGGCAGTTGCGTGTTCCTCGTACAGACGGGATAGTGTTTCGTTGAAATCGGATACTGTAATTGAATTAGGTTGAGTGAGCTTTAAGGTCAAATAAAACTAAGAGGCAGTCACGCTTTATGACGAGCCACAAAGTGCATTAGACACAATGAAAGCACCGGAAACGGATATGCCAACAGGGGAGAGGTGGGCACTTCCGGCTGAAGTCTTTGTGTTTTTCTCCCAAGGCAGTACTCAAAAAGTGAGCAAAAAATACCTTAGCCAATAAAATGAATTTATTTATTTACTTTTGAAACATTTAAATGTTTTAAAAACTTTTTACGAGGATGATTTTTTCACATTTCCCATATTTTGTTTTGCCTGTAACAAAAGCAGCCAGTTTATGTGCAGTAAAGCACAAAAAGTCAGCCTCTTTAAAAGGAGTGACTGTCTGTTGGATAATCCATCACATTTACGATTACTCAAGCAAATATGAATATGGATGTTCGGCTTTTAGCCACTTAAGCTGCCAGTTTATGGTCCAATCGTTTTATGGCCTGCCAGATACGCGATTATAGCGTCACGGCAACAGGTTGTCAAATGTGTTGAAACTGAAAAGTTTCTGACGCTGTTGTAGGCAACTTTAATTTAATCAATAATTTTTTATTCCAACTTCTCTGATTTCACATGCAGTTCACAGCAAAAATGTTATTAAAAACTTTAGAGGCTACACAGAACTACTGGAAACTCTGCTGTTCGCCAGTGCCAAAGGTGCCATGCGCTGGGACAACTTTCTCCGACAGCGCCGTAATTCAAAGTCAAAGTTATGTCGAAAAGTTGCAGCTGTGTCAGGGGATGTTGTTCGTTGGGTAAACATACTCATAGTTGGGATAGCGAATTTACGAGGCTTTGCTGGCTGAAGAGGCTCTGCCTGAACTGATTTATGTCTCAATCTGACGAACCGACAAAGACAATCGGCAATCGAAATCAATAAGCCATAAAAGCGAGTACGGAAACTTATCAAATAAAATGCTGCCACATAAATTGCTTTTTGTTTTCCCTTTCAGGGCGCAACCCACGCCCGCTGTTTGTCACTTTTTTGGCGAGCGTGTCAGGTGTGAAAGTCTAGCACACGACACGTGTACTCCCATGTGGCGGAATGGGATAGGAGTTGGAAATATATTGGCTTCTGGTTTAGCTCACCTGTTTTAATTAACTTAAAGTTGACATTGTTCTGGGATTTGAAAGCCTCGTTCAAACTGCTGTGACTGTAATCCTTGAGCACGCCGTTGTAGGACGCCATGCTGCCGCCCTGGGGGCTAAGGGAACCACCCCGTGGTCCCCTCCACCCGAAGATCCTTCTCCTACGACTTCTTCGACCACTTGAAGATTTTACCGAAGAACCTGCCGATGACAATATCGTTATCACTCACTGCACTTACAACAAATGTAATCCATTTTTTACTCAAAACCAAAAATTAATCAACTCGTAAAACCAAACAATTAAATAAGGAAAACAAACAGAACGCAGCGTAAATTCCAAACAAAACGAACCGAATTGAAAGCAAACAAATGAGAATTTCCAAACGAAATGTGATTTGATTTCGGGTGGTTGGAGTAAAGTATCCGTCAGGCAATGTCAGGAATTATTTTGGCCACGCCATAGTAAATACACAAGTCGGGCCCTCCATTCCCGCAACCCCTGGCCAATCAAACAGATCGCTGCCTTTTGTATTTATGCATAAATAATGAGTGGAGGCAGCTCCCCATTTGCCCCCCCCCCCCCACGGTCTTTCACTTTTTCTATCGCTCCTATTTTCGTTTTGCGCCAAGTCGGAAATTCGAGTATTTCAGTCCAGGACAGCTCCTTAAACCCGAGCCCCATTACCAAAGTCAACAAAAGGACTCAAACAACAGCGGACAAAATGGTGGTTCACCCCTTGAATACTAAGCAGTAAAAAATGATTAGCTTAATTATTGGTCATTTAATTATAAAACTTTAATTTTGTATTTATCAAACCTAAAAAGTGCTATTATACCATCTCGATTAAACCCTAATAAAAATGAGCTGTTATTCGTTTTAGTCCTATATCTTGAAGCACAACTGTATGTAGGTTCCTCTGACTTGCTGGTCTTTGGTTCCTTCTGCTCTGATGTTGGGCGCCAAAGTAAAGGTCGGGGCAGATGGAAGACCCCTCATTTAAAATTCAATCAATAAATGAAGCGTAATTTCATTGCCGCGGCGAGAGTCGAGATTTCGTTAGAACACATTCGCAGCTAAAAAGACTCGGGGGTCCGTTTGTTTGGTATGTCTGGTGATTGTTTCACCCGGACGCCGCACTCCAACACTCGACCCCTTCTAACCAAGTCCAAACCCACTGTCCAAAGTGTCTGTCGTGTTTGTTTGGACACGCTCATACGAGGCTCAATTACTGTCCGACTGGTTGGCCCAATGAAATATGTAGGAGCTGCAGCGGATCGCCCAAGAAAGTGTGCTTTAGAAATTATTAAAGGACTCGGCTGCATGAAATGTTTGAAGTAACATTGCCGGAATAAACAGGGCGTGTCCGAGATTTCCAGCGATCACGTAGCTCTTGATTTACTTTGCCGCTGGTCATCAAATTTGCCGCGCTGTGAACTTTGAAATGAATTCCAGTGGGTGGTTGTACTGCTGGTGGTGCTGGTGATGGTTCTGTTGCCGGTGGTTTAGCAGGATCTCGGCCGGCTCGAGCTCACGTGCCAGCTGCAAGGATGTCGTTATCGCTGTTGTTGATTACACTTCACGCGCTGCTAAGCTGACATTCATTTCGGAACGCCAGTCTTAGCTGGATGTGCTGCTCCTTTTGCTTTTGCTCCTGCCCCTACTCCCACTCCAGCTCTTACTAGTTTTCCAATGGAATTATGTGCGTGCCTGCATTTGGAGAATGCGCTCCAGGCACGCAACTCAGTTGTAGCTCCAGTTGCACTCGCAGTTGCATCCACGGGCACAGGTAATCCAATTATGCATGCGAGGAGCAGCTGTGGACCCCACTCAAGCGATAAGGTGGCACGATGGATATGCAGATGGGAAATGGGCGGGCGAAAAGTCAAGCATCCTAAGCACTTTAAGTTCGCCTTTCGCCTTTGTGTGTGTTTAGTACCAAAAGTTAACCAAGCTTAACTAAGCGAGGACGGCACAAGGATGGGTTTGCGAGCATTGGCAGGCCAAAGGTTGAGTATCCTTGGAAAAACTGCGAACTAGAAATCTGAGAGTCCATTATGAGGATTGTGGTCTTAGTGTGCAGGAATTGAATGAGTTCGTAATGCGGCTAATTGAAAGGTTCAAGGGCAAAAAAGGGCTGAACAATAAACACAATCACTCTAAGTATTTGGCTTACTAGCAGTCTAAGTATAAGTTAATAACCAGGTCTATTATACCATATGGCTTCAATATGAAACCGAAATCAAGGTACGATGTATTTAAATATAAATCGGACACATGAAAACTAAGCTTATAAGTCACTCCAAATATTATTAAATATTCCAATCCAAGGATACTCTATTTAGATGCATTGTTTAAAGGCATTCTCAAACTATAGCATAACTCCAAACAGTGAATGAAAAGTTGCTTTAAACTAAAAAGGAGTTCCAGATTTTTCACATTCCCAAATCTTGATGGAATTCTATTTGCTTGGAAAGTTCAGAAATGATATGGTGAAGAGATTCCCAACTCAAATTGAATCCCATCAGACTACTTGAAAGCGAATTCCGGAACACCCCCATATGCTGCATGTTATGGCGATCAACTCGAGGTTGTTTCTACGAGACGCGCGGCAAACAACTGTAAACGATTCGATTAGCAGGTGCAAGAGAAGACTTGGAAGGCACCTGTCACCTTTGGAAGGCGTTCCGCCAGAACTGGCCCCGCCTCCGCCGCCGCCGCCCGCCGAGTTGGATCCCCTGGCCGCCGCACCACTGGCTTGTCCGCCCACCGCTCCGTCGCACTGATCCGCACTCCGTGACCTTGCGCCGGCCATTCTTTCCCGATCCTCACGCGGTGATCGCGCAAAAAGGCCGCCACCGCTTGCGCCGCCCTTGCCTGCAGGACTCCTCGTCCTTGGTGAATCGTAAACACCCGCATAGTTCTCCAGAGGTGGCGAGTAACCCCTCCCACTGCCATCCGCTGGAGCCGTGTGAGGGGTCTTTGGATGAAGCTTGATGACCGGCTTGCGGGCCTCGAAGAATGCATCGAAGTTGTTCTGGCGCAGATTCTCGCTGCTGAAGACGGGATTCTCGACGTGCACATGCACATCCTCGCGCAGTCTGTTGCTCTCCCTCGTGTCCGAGGAGCTCGAGCGGCCCAATCGCCCCAGCGGAAGGTGGAGTTTAGGTCGCAGACGCGACTTTCCAGTGGGCGATTTGCTGCCGGATGCGCTGGCCGACGATCTTTCCGGCGGCAGATCCATAGGCGACATTGGTCGACCCCATCCTGGTCCGAAGTGGGCGTGCGTGGGATCCGGCGTGGGTGGTTCCAGAAAGATGCTGGGGCTGCGTGAGCGGAGATCCCCATAATGTTCTAGTGCTCCTCCAGCTGCCGAATCCTGATCGATAGTTGCGCTGCTGCGCTGGAATGGTGCTCGTCCTGGTCCAGTGGCACTGCTCCCCTGCATCTGGCTGGCATCATTATAATCATTATACATGGACGCAGCAGGCGGCCGCTGGGGGTTCCTCCGTAGGCTGCTCCTCTTCGTGGAGCCCTGGTGCGAAGGATTGGAGTTATTAGAGTGAGTTAACGAGGCGCGTGATGTGCGACGGGTAGGCGTGGGCGGCAGACTCTGAGATTGGCACTGAAAAGCCGGTGGCGGTGCTGCCTCCTCGAAGTTAAAGAAGTTCGAGGCAACAGGTGATCCCGGGAAGGTGAACGGCGGTGAGGCTGGCGGAGATCCTGGGTAGAAAGAGGCTAGTGCTGCCGGAGCGGTTGCTGGCTGGATGGCAATGGGCGGAGTGATGGCCTCGAAGTGGACGGCGGCGTTAGTTGGGACTTTGTTGGTGTTGTGGCCGGCGAGGTTACTGGTGTTGGTGGCTCTGGCTGGATACTCGATGGGCACGAGCGGCTCGGGCAGGCAGTCGAGTGAGGGTCGCGGTTTCACACGTGGCGCAAAGAAACCATAGGTCATCAAGATGAGCTCATCGGCGGGATATATTACGTACATTCCTCACTGTCCCCATGTGGCATGGTGGCACAGCGCTAAGTGGATCTCAGCTGTTGGCTTTGTTGGGATTGTCTCTTGGTTTCTGGGGGATTCTTGGGGATAACTCTAATCAGGGTTCGGTGGGTTCGGTCTAGTTGGGTCTTATTCGAGTTCCTGTCTTTTTAGGGTTCTCAGTTAGCAGTGCTGTCAGCTGTCTGTCTTTTTTGGGTTGTCCAACTAAAGTGCTTTAAGTTACCAAAACAATATAGAGAGTATCTAGGTTCGTTTACAACTAGGGCTTAACGTACTTTCTGCTAGTCGGGTATATCACAAAGTGAGTTCAAGTTTAGTTCAATTCTCGGGGACGTGCTGTCATTTGGATCGCTGCATGTTGTCGATACTTAAAGACGATGCTAAAACGATAAGAAAGAACAAAACAAGTCAATGATTAATTAGTCGTAATTACTGAATGCTGCGTTTTAGAAAACGAAACAAAAAAGTTTGACCGCAAAAACAAAACAGAGCTCAGCTTGTGCCTCATTAAAAATATTCCTTTCTGCTGGTCGCTCATTCGTGCGAGTCTTTTTGCTCATTAAATTGTTCCGTTTCCCTGGAAGAACAGAAGTTACCACTCGAGGGCCAGAATTTGGGTCAAACTTTGGCCACTCCTTCTCTCTAAGTTGGTAAACAAAGTTTGACCGTGGGCAAATTTCTGGCCAGGTTTGCACGCCAAGACCAAGGCCAAGGCCCAAAGATCTCGGGGGCCATGTGGCAAATTGTCAGGGTGCCAATTGTACAATAGGCACCTATTTTTTGACTAATATGGGATATGACTAATATTGCCCTTATTGAAAATCCTTCTTTGTTTTATTAAACGAAATACATAAGTTATACTGTAGCTATTTCCTTTAAATCTTAATTTAGAAGCAAAGAAACTTGAAAGCTATAATCCATTTCCGTGTAATAACACTACTTTAGTTTAACTTGAAGTAAAACAATCGCTCACTGTTCAGAGGGTGGTGCTCAAACACAAATTAACAGGAATTGGCAATGACAGCCGGAGCTGAAAGTTGGTGAAACCACCAACCCACCACCCACTAAGTTTGTGCGTGTCTAAGCCACTTGTGGGTTTGTGGGTGGTCGGCGAATAACTGGCTCGCCACATGCAAGGCTTATTATTATGCCATTTTATTGGCCAATCGATGGGCCCATATCAATTAAATTTGCATTAAATATTCATGATAACCGATGGTTACACGCCGCTTTAATTATCGGATCAGAATTAACTGGATGAGTGATTATAGCGTGCCATTGTCTTGTCCTCCCAGGCAAAGTTTATGGGTATTCCAATTGCAGAATATGTCACGGCATTTCTGGCCATGATATTAGCAATATTGGAAACTATAAAAGTGCTATAAGATACTTTAATCAGACATTGGCAAATGTTAAGTTAGGTAGTTTCCACAAAAATTAAAATTAAAATTTATATGTGAATGGCATCTTTATTGTTAATCAAGTCGCATGTATACTTATATTGCTTAATGGATTTTTGTTGCTATGTTGAGTAAACATTTAAAGCACATTTCGCATTGCTTTTGGGCTTAAGTATCTTTTGCGAGAGCAATTTCATTTTAATTTTAATTCCCATCTTAGGCATCTCGTCTGACTAAAGCTCGTGTTTTAAAATGTACCATTTGCATAATTGATATATAATGGATACTGACCCAATAATATTCACCCACGAAATCTGAGAGGGCGGGTCCTTGGCCGGCATTAAAATCGCATTACGCGCACAACGGCACGGGAAATCGGGGGAGATTAAATTCATATATCGCGTACGGGGCGGCCTTGCGTGTGCGTATGTGAAAATGAGGAAAACCCGAAAAGAAAACTTACAACAAGAATGCGATGCGATGGGCCGACGGGAAGGGGGTGGCACACGGCGGGGCACGAACAAGTATGAGGAAAAGCTAAAGCCAAGACAGAAATTGCATTTCATAAATGGGGGGCTACACAGCTTGTGGCAAGGCGAGCCGAAAAGAAATCACGCAATTTAATTCAATGTGAATTATTTATTAGCTGCCAGATAGGGGCGGTCGCATGAATAATTCCCCATATTTAATGCCATGACGGTGAGGCTTCGAAGGTTGCACAGGCGGAGGAGGATGTGGTGTTGGAGGTGGGTGGCATAAAAAGGAGGAGCAGTCACTCTGCCGATGACACTATCCGACGGGGTACGCAAATATTTCCTTTTCAAACCCAACTTTCACCCCCACACACACACACATAATTGAATTGTTTTGCTGCACTTTACCAGCTCGTTAAATCTGTCAACATTGATCAATCAAACCGGTTGAGAGGGGGAGTAAGTGAAAGTGGGCGGGCAAAGAGAAAGTTGTCCCATCTCCAGCTAAAAGTTGTAAAAGCCGAGGGATCCGGGAATTTCCTCGTTTCCTCCTCCGGCAACGACTGGCATTTTAAAAGCCTTTCCAACGACGAGCAGAAAAAGCCAAGCGAAAGTAATTTTGCAAAAATGCACAAACAGCAGCCCATGAAAGGGCAAATGGCAACTGCTTCTATTGAAATTAATTAACTACAGAAAACAATGAAGCCCGAAGAGCAATGGCAGTTCGCTTATCAGAACGAGGAAGCCAGCGGCAAACAAATTGTTATAAATAATCAAACAGACAAACCCCTCGTTTTGGCTAGCTGCACATTGGCAAGAAGCCGAGATGCTAATATGCTGAGAATGCCCAGGAAAAGCCGGCCAACTAGAGGAAGCAAACTTGACTCAAGTGCATTGTCAAGGCGGTACACGAAAACAGAAACGGCTGGGAAAAAAAAAAGAAGGAAAACATCGAGGAGGAGCAATGTGAAGGCGCCCATGCGATGCACTTGCTCTTCTCGGCCAGCGACATACATAATTACATGGCAGTGAGCCCAGAAGACGGGGCACATATGTATTTATATTTCGAAGCGTATAAACATATAAACAAATGTATTATTGTGGCTCTGCACGCCGAGGTATTCGCCGTCTGCTATGAGAATACAAATTAACCAAATTCCTTGCAACTTGCTAAGAAAATACGAGAACATGCTAAGATCAAGGCAACTTGCTTGGGTGCCTTTGACCCTGCCTTTGAATTCCACCTCAAGCCGTGGGGCTTGCAAAACGCTCTTCGCTTTCATTTTATTTTTCTAATTAAGTCTAAACGCATATAAATAAATATTTGGCTCGCTAAGAATATATTCTCTGAAAAGGTTACTGGGATTGCTACAAAAATAAGACACTCAAGTGCGGAGGTTGGTAAAGGGCTTTTGCGCTAGAAAAATTCACATCATTATACTTCTTATTCGTAGAGGGAAAGTATGGAGCAGTTTATATATTTCTCAGTAAGATACAAGAAGATAAAGTAATGTAATACAGTCCTTCACTTCCAAATAAACGTCGATATTATCAACTGAATAGAGGGTATACGATAGTCTCGACTTTCTGGTTCTCTCATAAACTTTAATAAACAGTGGATATATCTAATATTCTTAGCTACAACATCAAATCACTGTTCTTCTCTTTATTACCTAAAAATTTGATATAATTCCTTAAACAGTTTTTTGTGTTTCTTTTTTTTAAACTCCTTTTAAACAGAAGATAAAAACACAAAAACTAAGAAAGTCCGTATGCGTAGTTATTTGCCTGTGAGAATGCACATAACATAAATTCCTAAAGACGTTCAACAAGAACGGAAAACAAGAAATCTAAAGCAAAGGTCAAGGAAAATCTACTGAATAATTGGGATGCTAAATAAAAATTTCGCATGCTTATTTGATTTTCGAAATGAATACAACAAAGTGCATATGCATGCACATTTATATGAATTCAGCAAATCCCAAAAGTTATTCAGTTTGCTTTAAGATGATAACTGTACAACGTGCAGATACAAATTTCGTATTCGCCATTAGTCCAATTAACAAGCTGCCTTTAGCTTCACTGCCAATCAGATGGAAGGTCATTCATGTAATGGCTCAATCAATCTCATTTCTCCCAGGAATTTTGCACTCCAGCTGAGAAAACATGACGAACAATAAAGTTTTGTGCTGATTTGTGTGGGCCATAATTCGCCATAATTCCCGCACACATCCAAATGGGCATAACCATCAAAGACAGGCGCAAAAAAAAATATACAAAGACACAATGATACAGGTAGCATAGACATGTGATACTTATGCAAAAGGAAATTAGATGAATAAGATGGGGGAGTGCTGCGAAAGCAAGGCAAACAAAGCTGTCGAAAAGAGTAAACTCAATTTATGAGAAAAGCGTTGGAAGAGGCTGGCGAAATACGGAGCAGCTTCAACACAAATTGCGTATTCGCAACGGGGGCCCCATGCAGAGTTACCCGAGCAGCAAAACCATGGGCTCCAGTCTCCACTCGAATTGAAATTCAGTCTGACATGCACAGGCTGACTGAAGAGCAGACCGTCATTTTCGGGACATGAACAAATTTTGGGGATGGATTCTACATTAGGGTAATTAAATTCTGTTTCTGTTCATATCGCCAGGTATAATACCTACATATAGCTATGTTAACTTATTAAAAACTCGCACTTTAATCATATTAATGTGGCTCAGATACCAATCAGGATAAACCACTTATTGTTAATCTATCTATACAAAATATACTGATTAAAAAACATAAATACAAATATCCATTTCAATATTCAATATAAAAAGCCTTAAAATCACGAACACAAACAATTTAAAATAGAAATGCAATACCCCTAGTTTTGCTAAAACCAAATAACAAATCCCAATAGAAATATTTCAAAAGTAATGAAATCAAAACAAAACCTCAATTTAAATGCAAGAATTCGCAGAAACAAAGAGCTCATAATGAATTCGAATTTTATGTACACCATTGCCAGGGAACCCAACTTACCATTTTGAGAATATGCAGCTAAGTTGTATTCGTATCGGTTCGTTGGGTTGACATTTCTATATTCCCTTTAAATTTGAATGTAACACAAATATTTGTTTGTTTACACAACACACGCACTGTTGTTTGTTCGATTCACTGGGTTTACATATGTGTGGCACATGAATGTGGTGCGTTGGGTTGACTTTCGGTTTTTGGTTAAGTTTGGTTTCGTTTCGGTACGGTACGATACTAGACTTTGTGGCTCGTTTCGAGTCTTTTCAGTTGCACTTCCATTATTTTTTTCAATTTTTATTCATATGTCGCTGGCACACAACAACACACACACAACATAAATAATAATAACAACAACAGGAACTACGACCGATCGACGACGAATTTAGACTGAGACTCGAGCAGCTGTAAGCATTTAAATATTTTGACAATTCTTGTTTGTGTTCCGCCGCTCTTTCTTTTTGCTGTGCTTTCTCGCGATTCTCATGGCTGCTCTACTGATGTTGCTGATGCTGCTGCTGCTGATGCTGCTGTTGATGCTGCTGCTAGTTGTGCGGTTGCTGCTGCTGCAGATGTTGCTCCTGTTGCTGTTGCTGTTGGATTTGCTTCTTTCAATGATGCTGCTGCTACGGCTGCTGGCTGTACGCATGCTGCCGCCGTTGTTAATAATATCATAGCGCTGCCATTTCGCTGCTGTTTGTCTAGCGCGTCAATTGGGAAACACTCAAGCGCTTTTGTTTGCCGTGGGTCAACGGGGCGTATGCGCGATGTGCTTTCATTGGCCTTAGCCAGACCAGGTTATACCGCATCCGTGACGTGGCTCATCCAGCCAATGACGTCATGGCCGCTGTCACAGCTGTCACGCGCAGAATGTGTTCAAAGACTATTTATAGACGAAACGGCCTCCCGCACCGAACGCCGCCAACCGCCCATTCGTCCATCAGCTGCTGCTGCTAATTTTTGCAAGTGTTTTTCTTAGCGCTTTTCTTGGATCGCAGCTGAAAATAGACAGAAACAGCGGAGAGTGTGAGGAAGAAATTGTCGTTTTTGTGTGTGAGGCTCATTGAAATGTTTGCGCGTACTCAATTTTTATTCGCATCTAAATATACATGCACAAGTGTAGTATACTACAGAGAATGGCAATCGATGGCAACCGTGATTACTCATACGCCCCGCGAGCCAAGCAGATGCAAAATGCAAATTAAATTGCATTCGAGTGCTTTGCATTCCAATGTTGGCTCAATCACAGTTGCCATTATTATTTATGGATAGAATACCATTGAAGAAGCCTTAAACGCCGAACAATCAGCGAGGTACAATTTCAATTGCAGCTAACTCATAATTCTGGTTTAGTGAAACTGGGATTGCTGATTGTCCTCTAGTTACCTGTGCCTTTTGGCCCCCTTCAGCGTGGAAATAATTGAATTACCCAATGACAAGCTTTGAAGTTCAGTTTTGCTTTAATTGTATTAATTTTGTCAATGTGTTAACGACATCAGCAGTGTGAATTTTCCACTGACAATTCAATAAATTGGACCCGGTCTTGGTTGGTTAGGATTGAAGGGCGACGGTCTCGTATCGAAAATGGGTCCCTGGTGACGATGAGGCTCTGCCAGCACCGATGTAGCCGTGGCCATCACACCCAGCAGGGCCAGAAAAATCGCTCCAAGATTAAGTTGCATCTTAGCTCGGTGGCGGGAATTGATTGATGCTTTGAGCGTTGAGATGGCGAGGCTTTTATAGCTCAGTCCCAGACAAACGAGTCGCAGATTGGGGACTTTTTATTTGAGCTGCTGCGATAAGCAGCCGAACGAACGACGGACAAGTGTCAGCCGGGGGCAGATAACCGATTGTGGCCAGGGGAACCCAGCCGGCACCACCCAAAGGGGACTTCCCACGGTCCCGGATTATCAGCCTAGACTAAATGTAAATATGACGTTTCTCGCTGAATATTTATGTTGCCCCTATTGACCAACTCCACCTCCCCCCCAAAAACACTCTTCTTTTTAGCGCCCTGTTGGTTTTTCTGCATTGCAAATTACCCACTGGCAACCACGGCAGCCATTCAAAGGCATAGTCAACATGCGTCTACACGGAGCCACGCCCACTGCCCTACGCCCCTCGCAGATTCTGCCTTCTAAGCCGTACACAGAAAGAAATATAGCGAATAAAATATTAATATTCAATCAGATCTTAATGGGGGTTTTCATCTTGTTTTCTTGTTTGTCATTTTCTAACAACATTTACGATATGCACGAATGATTTATATCTATTTTGTGGGGCAATATACACGCAATAAAGCAACAAAAATTAAGTAATTAAAGCGGAAAACCCCTTTCCGTAAAAATAAAATTAGTCTCTGCAAGGAAACGTTAGCAACTAGAAATGTTTTTAATATCTGAGCGGCTTGTTTTAGAACACATAATTAGGCCTGTCCGTGTGGGCCGATAGCTTTCAGATTTCATAATTTCAAACTGTTTCTTGTACAAATTTGCATTATTTTCCAGTGCACGATGAGAACATCGGAGGAGGTGGAAAGTGCAGCTGCAGCAGCAGCAGCAGCACAAGCAATTGCCCCTTGGCTCGATTAGAGCACTTTGTTAGTTTTCTCGCAGCAAAATGGGGCTGCAGAAGGGGTTGAATGTGGGGCTGCCCTTTAAATGACTCGACATTTTGACATTTTGAGTAATTTTGCACTTGCATTTTATTGTTTGTGTGCTTACTTTTTGGGAGGAAAAAAAGCGGTTATAGTCACGGCTCATTAGGCGTTGAAAACGCTTCACTTACGCTGAAAGTGTAGGAAAAACGGGGTAAGCTGCATTGATTGACGCAGTTTCCGCTTCAGAAAACTACGCAAAACCCCAGCAAGACAAACAATAGGTGTACATAAAACATAAAAATGTTATTGTTTATTAAATCGATTTGAATTGACCTCAGCCTTCAATATCGGTTTACGAAAATTCCTTTTATGTTCTCTTCGGCTGCTATAAATCAAATAAATCAAATGGAATTTCAAATAAAATTAGTCCATTTCCATGGTTAGCGCATTAAAAAATAAATGTTTGGCTTGCGCGTAAACAGCAGAATAGATTGTGAATGTAAACATCGGTGGGAGACAGGCAAATTGCGGCATTAGTCAATCAATCACAGACGATGGCTAATGGCAGAAAAGTCGACTTTTTGGCCCAGAACTGAGAACTGGGCTAAGAAATTTGAGCATAACTGGTGCAAAAAGTTTAACGTTTGCCCGGCATTCATTTCATAGCTGTGCAGCTGACATTTTGAAATGTTTCTTGCAAATCGTTGTTGAGTAGGCTAAGCTCAAGTGCCACGCCCCCCAAGACCGAATGCCCGCCCCCGGAGGCTAACGACCGTAACAAGAGTAACGGAGCACAGCAATGAAAAAAATATACTTACTATATATGTACACATACCTAGCCCATCCGCGAAAAGGCAAAGTAAAAATTTTTGGAAAAATCACATGGCTACAAAAACTTGAATTCGAGCCGATAAGAGCCGCGTGATGAGGGCAATTCAATTGAAAACATGAAAAGTTGTCAACCTGCAGAGTGGCGGAAAAACGGAAAATGCTTTCGCACCGTTCCTAGGAAACGGATACCAACTCGAAGGTAAAACAGTCGACGACTTCTGGGGACTGCCAAATCGATACGACCTTGACGCCCCAAATGACAGCTGAGAAATCATTAAAAAATATATTCTAATTATGAGTGGCAACTCGCAAACGCAAATGTTTTGCAAATTCATCACGAATCAGCTTGGTTTCATTATTTCAAATTTCAAAGTAAGTCTCTAGCGGCGCTATGATTTTGCCGACAGTTGATGGACAAACTTTTATCAGTCAATAAACCCCTGTTCTTTTTGCAATACTCAAGCGTGTGTGCTTTAAATAATTGTTTCATAATAAATTTCAATAAACCTCCTTTGCTTTGGGTATGATTGTATGTATTTCGTGTGTACAAGCCAATTCTATGAAGTATAATTGGGATTTATTCTAATTGTGAATAGATAGCTTAATGGATTTTGGACAAAGTAGGATGTTTAAGCATGCATTGGCTTAGCAATATCTGCTAAAATTTAAAAATAAGCTCTTTTTCTTATTCCATTCGGTAATGAATATACAGAGACTAACGTATTTTCTTCTTAGCAAATATATCCCATTTTTGACCATCTTAAATTCAGTATGATGGCAGTGAAACTCATTAGCCAACCAGTTAACGACGTAACTTCACCTTAACAACTAATTTGTTCTACATTTTTGTGGTTATTAAGTGTAGTTACTTTTAAAACGGAGTATATAAAATATTAGACAGACAAAGGGTAGGAGAAAAAGAAATTTATACGTATAGCATGCAAAATGAGTTATTAAGTTTATTGTTGGCAGGTTCACAGAGTCATCCATAACTCAGGGACTTGGATCAATAAAGTGCCAGAAAACGTTTTGAAATGCAAAGGCAGCCCGCCCGAAATAGGCAGCCTCGTAAATATGCATTTTCCCCTTGCAGAGGCAATCATAAATAAGCTCCGGGGATGGCAGATGGGCCAGGTAACCAAAGCCGAAGCGAACAGGAGCTATTTAGGTGAGCTTGAAACGAGAATACAAAGTTCATTAAATACGTATGAAGGCAGGAATTCTGGCGGGGCACTAAATGCCAGTTGTTCGTCCCGAAAATGGCTGCCATAAATGCGCCAGCTCATTTCTTGGGGGGAAATGGGAAATGGAGCTGGGAGCCGAGAGCTTGGAGCTTGGAGCTGGGAGGTGAGAGCCATGAGCTGGGGGAATGGAAATGAGGTAAATGCTTCTGTTCCTACTTAGGTCCTGCCCCAAATGTTATTCAGACAAGATGAAGCACTTAGAGCAACGTTGTGCGATGTCAGCATCCTGCCGGGAGTGGGAGCGCCTGCACATCCCTCCCGGGTATCACATTCGCTTTGTCTGTGTGCGTCCCGGACGGACAGGTGATAATGAATACACTCACCGCCTCGCTGGCTAACATGTTGCTATTTAAGCAGTTAATGACGCGTTTAAAGCTAAATGCCAACCGCAAAGCCTCAACGACTACTCTTTTATTAACTTTGCAATTTCCGTAACGGCCCTTTTCTGCCTGCCATTTCGGTCCGCCACTTGGCCAAATGCCTTTGTTTCATCAAGAATTCCATAATAATAATATTTTGGGTGTATTTGCTCGGCAGATAGGGCATGCAGCTAAAAATTTCTATTGGCTTTAGATTTAACTTTCTAGCTATAAAAAGAATAAAATAAAATAAATACATAAAATCTCATGAAGTTCACATTAGTTGATACTTACAGTTAATCAAAAATTCGAGACTATGCCAAAGCTTAGCAAATATTTTCCTGCTCTGGGAAAACACATATACCACTTCGGCTTCCTTTGTCAATAAATACTCTACTGTGAGAATATGTTTGTTTATTTTCCCGGCATGAGCGAAACTCATAATTTTTCCTTAGCCATCCTGGCAGTTAATCAAAACTGGATGGGAAACTGGCGAAAAATGAGTAGACAATAAAACTGAAGGCCCGCCAAGGAGATCACTCAAAAATGGTGCTTTCGATAGTCGATGCGCGACTGCAGCCTCAGCCTACAAATTCGATTCGTCCTTTATTGAGCTGCCTTGTGATTGCCACACGTCACACGGCTCAAAGGACGTGCTGCCATTTCAGAGCTTCCTTTTTCCATTCTCCATTCTTCTTTCCTCCTTTTTTTTTTTTTTTGAAAGGAACCAAAAGCCAAGCTGGAACTAAACCCACCTGACACATGTCGGGGTGGCATACAAAGTGTCCAAAAATCATGGCACAAAAGGCGGGGACATTGTGCTCTTTGTTGGTCAGCAGGTGATTGCTTCCTGTGTGTGTGCTCCACCTCCACCACTCAGCATGGCGACATTGCGTATACGCCACGGGTGAGCGGGCAGTGTTTGATGGACAAAGCCGTCGTAAATCTAATTAAATTTCACACAGCTGCCCAAACATTGAAGCGGACACTTGTTGGCCCTCGGAATTATGGGAAAAGTTCCGGAGTCAAAAAGCAGTAGGACCGCATCGATAGCCATCGGGGGATTTTCGCGGGAATAATGTTAAAATGACAGGCCATGCATAAATGCTAAAGCGTGGCGAAACATGTTGATCGTTCTCTCAGTTTTTTAGCGTTTTTGTTTTCTTTTTTTATTTGTATTTTGGCCATTCAGCAAGGTGGTCGTTGGACGTTATTAGCATGCCATCATCACCATTGCCGGCTGGGCCAGCAGTTCATGTAGAACGTGCTCAAGTGGGCACGGTCGCGTGCCTCATTATTCCCCCAAGGACCCCCGGATAACACCACTCTCCGTGGGGGCTTCCTCGTAAAATGTTTTCATTTTGGAATGGTCCCGGTGTTTTCGGTGGTCTCGTTTTCACGCAACTAAAGAAGAAATCAGAATCAGGTCAGCGACAGCAACGGCGGTACCAAAAAACTTGAAAGTCACTTTAAGCCTGCCACACAAAGCCGAGAAGAGAACAGATGAAATAAATGTTAAGGTCAACATGGAAGGAAACCGAGATACATATGCTGCCCGAGCGTAAAGGCGGGAGTCAAACCAACAAGTCTCGAAATATTCACTTTGTAATTGGATGCTGTCGTCTGCTGCCTGCTGCATACCTTTATAGCCCAGTCGACCCTCAACAAAACCATACCAACGAACACCCACCGCCAGCGGCCATAAAAAAGGAGCTCAGAATGAATGCATATGGGCATGTGTTTGTGTACACAGCGAATAAAAGTGCTGGAATTGTATTGGGGTTCTTAAAGTGAGAAAATCCAAGGCGATGCAAGACATACTACAGAGAAAAACATAAATCGTATCAATACAAATTTCTATTAAAGGAGTTTCCAAATCTTTAATATTTTCAAGTATACATTGTTTAACCTATCTTGCAGTATACCGTAGTGAAGCACTCTTAAATCAATACTTTTATTGCGTAATTTAAATCATTCAGTTTTCCCCCTGTGCATTCGTATCTGTGAGTCTCCGTTGTTCTTCAGCGTTGCTTTCTTTCTTCACATAAAGTCGGTTTGCCTCTGTCTGTGTGTGTTCAGCCATTTTTTGTAGCCCCAAAGTTGAAGCGAATTGTCGTGTTTGTTTTATAGTTATTGCTTTTGTTTCGCTTTCGCCCATCGCAGTGCTCTATTGCCCAGCTTTTCCTACAGCTTTCTCCTTTTTTTTCCCTACCACTTTCCATTTTTTTTTTTTTATCCTCCTGCGGAGGAGTGCGCTCTTCTTGTCCTTGCCCCTCCTCCACCAGCTTATGCACATTTAATCTTATGACAGCAAAAATGTTGTAAAATTGTTTATGGCACTTTGCGACATGGTCAGTATTTTTACAGTTTACAGTTTACTTCTCGGGATCTTTTCATTTCGCACACATATGTTCCGGAACTACAGGAGCATTTACATGTTGCTGCTGGGCAGGAATGGGATTTGACGGATGGGATCTCGTGACGAGTGGGATTACGTGGATAATGGATGGAGGATTCGGATGGAGGAACCTTTGGGAAAAACGACGCAGTTGAAGGAGTGAAGAAAGTCACCTATGACACTTTAATTTCTTAACTGCATAGCTTTGCTTTAATCACATTTCTCAGCTGTAAGTAACTGCACTTAATTAATGGATAAAGATTTCGGCATTGCGAGGTGAGTAAACTTAAAGAGAATTTTAAATGCACTTTGCCAACACAAAATATATAAAATTAAGGAAATTGCTTTGAAAGTAGCCAACTAACCATTTATTTTATAATGATTTTTGTCAAACTTTACTTCTCTAAAGAAATTATTTAGTTTATTCAAAACTTGCAGTATATTTAATTTAAAAGTATACTTTAAAAGTATATTTAACTTTGGCAAAACTTAAGCTTCCACAGAAACACAAAT
The DNA here is from genome assembly GCF_004382195.2 of Drosophila sechellia. Lineage (NCBI taxonomy): Eukaryota > Metazoa > Arthropoda > Insecta > Diptera > Drosophilidae > Drosophila > Drosophila sechellia. The sequence goes on along the minus strand of NC_045950.1, from coordinate 11,463,363 downwards.
TCATTTCCAATCAAGTTTTCAAAGCTTAATCTCCTTTATTAGTGGATAGCAAAGCTCTTAGCAACATAAAATCATTGACAAAACTTAGCAGACCATTTAATAAACTTTTGAATCAGATTTTCCTTTCAATTGGTAGAAATGAAGTGACAGTTTCATTATTTTTCATTCGTTCCACACTTTGCTCTGATTTCAACTTACCAATTTCGAGAAAATGTTGGCCTTATCTGCCGTCGACAACCTGTTGGCTGCTTTTCCCCATTCACTTAAACGCTTGTCCTCTGATTGCGAATCTTATCTCTATTGTTGCCGCAATAATCAGGCGAATTTCATAAAATTCACTTGGCAAACGATTTGGTTTTCGTGTCAAAGCTCTGTCCAGTTCAATTTGGTTTATTTTTTAATCGAAATATATTTGCCAAACTGTCTACATTTTGCTATATACCCGCATTTATTTGTATACGTTTCTTGCGTGGCCAGCAGATGTTTGTTAGTCTCGTTTTTGTTGTCGTTTAAATCTAAAAATTATTATTAGTAATTTGTTGGTCTGCAGACAGCGTATATCCCTCTCTTTCTATTCTCTTTCAGGGGCTTTTCTTCTTCTATCGTTTTTGGGTGAAAATTGAAATGGGCTTTCAGCGCCTAAGAATTTTTATCACGATAATTTATGATTGGAATATGCGTGGTCAGTTAGCACTAAGTAAGTACATATATAGTGGACTCTCTTTTGTTAATATGGCATAGTATAGCTATAGTTCTGTCGAAAAATATAGTGTATTCCCTCCTTGTTCCTCAGGCTTCTTGTGTGTTGTATTTTGCTTTTTGCGAATTTTGGTCAGGTTATCTCTTTGTGTTATTGGGCTTTTCGAGCACACTCAGTGACTTGTAGCTCGGGGAGCTCTCATTATGGTCACGTTGAAACCGTTGTGGCACTGGCCCAGGCACACTCCACGGCGGAACGGGTTCAAATTGCTTGATTGCATTAATTATTCAGTGCCAACGTCGACGTCGTTACATCTACATCAGCGACAGCAAGCCGCGCGCATGCCAAAGTTCACTTATGTAAATGCGCCGCGGCAGTCAAATAAACACAGAAACAGAAACTTTTTAGAGTTACAAGTACACACGCGGAGCGGCGATAGTAAAAATTTAAAGCATACTTTTCAGGTGAGCTGCGCTTTGATTTGCATCCAAAAACACAGCTAGCGCGCACACACACGCACGCACCCGGACTTAGCTGGCCAACACGCACACACTCGGACAAACCGACCAAACGACCAACCGACCGACCGACTAACCGAAAGAGAAAGTACTGTGCTGGATACTTGTTGTTTCAGTGGCACGAACACCTAGCTACTGCCACACTTGTTACGGCCTGGAGTTCAATTCAGCTCAGCTACTGTTCAGCTGTTTGGCTAAGTCTTTACTTGTTTGCCGTGCTGCTCTTCCGGCCAACATCACGTCCAGCTAGCGACTGAACAGTGGTTCCAAACGAACGGCGCCGACAACACTGCGTATACGCAACGTCCACAAGTCGGCTGCTTTATTTTCGGAATAGCTTGGTGCGGCTGCGTGGGCAAACGAAGAGAAAGCAACTGGGAATTCCAAAGAGCGGCCAGGTGCTCTTGGCCAGAAAAGAGCAGTTAAGGGAAGGGAATCAAGCAAGTGGTTGGGCCCTAAGCAAAACAATTGCCATGGAAGTTAATCATCTGCTGCCGATGGCGGTGTGAATTCAGAATTCTTTATGTACTAATTAATTGCATTACTAATGTATTATTCGACCGGCTCATAATCGAATAATGGAACTTTTTGACGTAAAGCAATTTGTTTGCACAGCCAAGTGACGCGATACCGTACCCATTCAGGTCAAAGGTTAATTTTTGCCCCTATCTACCGACACATGTGAGCCCATTAAATAGCAGGACCAGCAGCTTGGTAATGTGTTATTAGAGGGAAGATGCGGCAGGATGGTAGGTGCCACAACAGAGGACAATTAATGGAACACCCACGAAGCAATCTGTTGCACTTTTGCCACGGCAATGCACGTAATTAAGTGTAAATTAAAACCAACTTAGCAGGTCAGAGGGCGAACGGAATGCAACGAATGGTGAATGTTCTAACGGAATTTTATTGAAATAAATTAAAGCATTGAAATCCTCTACCAACATATTTTAACTTATTAGCCGCATCAATTATGTTACCACAACTTTACAAAAATCACAGCTACAGTCGAGCTCCATGACTACCAGATACCCTTTACTCGGCAGGTGTTATGTAAATGTGTAAGAGATTGCAACCAATTAAGTATACTTATAGTTAACGAAAGAAGCTGTTTTCCTCTGATAAACATGGCTAAAAATAGGATTACTCGTTTACCCATCTAAATAAACGGTCAGCAAGAGCCATCTTTATGCTTGATCGCATTACAGTGATTATAGAAGTTGCTTACCCCAACTGCTAACCGCTGAATAGCTCCAAGAATTTGTTAGCCAACCTGGTCCCGTTTGCTGCCCATGGAATCGGGTTTCGCGCGAAGGTAGCGCAAATAAAGGAAACAAGCTTAAGCTCCTTTCAAATACCGTTCAAAGTTAGCAGAAAATCGATGCAATCGAAGCAACAACAACAACAACGAAAGCAACCAACACGAAAGGACATCCGATTCGCAGTGGGAGATTTCGAGGAAAAGGCGGTGGTACAGAGATTATCTCGGTTGGAAAGTGAGAAAACTTTTTAATTAAAATTCACACGCAATATGTTGCGCATACGCAGCGTTGCTCCGCCACCATCTTACCACAAATTCCTTGCTCATTAGCGTTCAAATTGTGCGCATATCATGTAATTTAGATTAGATTGAAATTGAAAATGTTAAGCGGACCAAGTGGTGGTCTCCAGCCAGCCATCGGAATTTCCAAGAGGGTTGATTTTGATTGCGTGGTCGGGGGAATTATTGCGGCTTTGGCTAAGCCCCAGCTAGAGAGTCCAACTTATAAATATTAATGAAGCCAGAAGCGTGGATCCCTCGTCCTGCACGGACACATTCGTCAAGTAAATGAAGTCGTCATGAATGAAGCGGCCAGCAACAGCAACAAAATAAATAACTTGGGTAAACATTCCATCAGTAAATTGTGGTCCTGCGATACACTGACTAGAAATGAAAGAGTTTTGGTTAATCAGCTGGAAATTTTTACATTATCTAATCAAAAAATATTCAAAAAAAAATTGTTTACCTACTTCATTTAGTAAGTTAAATATGAAGAAAGCTTATTTTCAATGCAGATTATATTGTGGGGCAATTTTTACAACATTATATTTGAGATACCTGAAATTTATAAAGGCTTCTAAATCACCTACTTTGACCGCTTATTGTTTTTGGGTACTAAATGTGATATCTCTGGTACTTTAGTGTTCGGCTTGAATAAGTTATTTTTTATCGATGCGTTTCGCAGAAATGGCGAACTTGTTGCTGGCAGGACACGTTTTTAGAATGCCTCATTGAGAATGCGGTTGGCATTTGCCGCAGGATTCCCTCACACACGCATACGTGTAGCACCTTGGTCCTGGTGCCCTAACTGCTGGATGTCCTCAATTATTGCGACAACTTGTGATTGGAACCTGTGGTAGATTGCCATCTGCACTTTGACCTATCAAGTGTGAACGGAACGGCTGTGCGAAGTTTTACGAAGTGTAATGATTGCACTTTCAGGCGGTAAATGAAATTTATCTACTTTGATGTGGCCACTTTGTCAACTTCGCAGCCACATAATTGAGTTTTAATTACGGGTCGACGGTCAGTGGAGACGCTGTCATTGTTATGCCACCGCGATGCACCTCTCAAGTGGCACGTATTGGACCCCGGAGAAAGTACATCCATTAGCGCCACGTTAACGGTAATTGGTCGAGTTGCAGGCCTGGAAACTTTAGTTTCCCTGACAGCGCGCGATTTCCGGCGGTATGCTTAATTAGGAATCCAATTAGCGTTGCCATCGCCACCGGTGCAATAATTAGAATTATTAAGCAGCTCAATTAAATGCTTATTTTGTTGAAGCAATCCTAATCCCAGCGGTTTACCTGTCTATCCATCTATCTGCCCATCTATCACGTGGCAATCCCCACCGTCCAGTTAGCCTTCAATCAAAGTCCCTGTAATTAGTGTTTATTTTCGTTCTACCATTTTGTTCAATCGTATCGATTTTAGTTTGCCCAACCAGCTAGCCCGCACACTAATAATGGTCATTTCTGGGGGTGGCATAACCAGGATTTAAGCCAAATCACTGGCAAGTTAAGTGACGAAGGTAAATCAGAAGCGATGACGTGCCAGCCATCATCGATCCGTGATTTGTCCGCTCAGAAAGCCAAGCGCAAAAAGCCAACTCAAGCATCGGAAATGTGGATGACAATTTCAATTTAACAATTTCCATGCCAATGTTGTGCGGTGAGCAGAAGCCAGAAGAGCCAAAAAAGCACGAAGGTGTACGCTGGGAAAAATATTTCAACAGTCACTAAATAATCAGCTTATAGTTTTACATGATACTCGTTTGAGTATTTGACTTCCGTTTGAGAATGTTAGCTTCAACAGTCAACATACATTTCTCTGACCAATATATGCAATAATATATTTAATCATTGATATAGGAGTTATAGGAGTTATTGGTCAAAAACTGATCGCCTTTTGACCCTATAAAGGCTAAAGGCAAGGGCTGAGTTTTTAACCGTGCACATGACACAGGGCATCAATTTGGCTGAGCCTCCTCCATTTAGCTGTCAGCACAAACAATTGAACACGAAACGAATGCCACGGCAATGTTGTGTGTGTGTGTGTGTGTTTGTTGGCTTACTGTTTGTTATTTGACAAATGTGTTTGGGCCATGTCCGCCTGCCACACCCACCTTCTTCCAGCGACCACCCTGCGTGTCTCCGTGTAGTTTGCTCGATGCCCGGGGCTCAGGGGTTTTCGATTAACCGAAAGATAAGCTTTCAGATACATTTACCTTTGTTAAAATTTCATTAAGTTGCCAGGCCAGCGCACAAAGGCAATTATAATACTGTTGCTTTTCGACGCACTAATTTACATATTGTGTTTTGTTTCGGCATTTTAGGTTTGGATAAGGTACATTAACAGTCCCTAGTGTAGCGGTTTCGATTCCGACAACAAAGTAACTAATTAGATTTTAGTCTATTTAATAAGCATATTGTGTTTAGAGTAAAATGATATAAACTGTAGATGAAATCTAGAGCCAAACCATTTAAACAGAATGTTATTAGAAAGTCCTTACAAGACGTGGGAGTACACTTTGGTTGCAATTGAATACTTCACGAGTGTGTAGGTGGTGCCGGGCAAGGACTTAATAAACTTAAGACTTTAAAACTTGCCACTGAACTGCAAGAAGACAAACTAATTGCAACACATGGAGCAACATAGAGCCGTTTTCCCCGGCAAATGCCACTTGGCAAAGTTAAATGAGATGAATCTCTGGGAAAAGGGAAGGGAGGTGAGAAACGCGGAAATGTGGAAAGGCGAGAAGGGAAATGGTGATGTCAGCACGTCGTCAAGCACTTATAGTCGGGAATTGTGCCAACTGCTTTTCCAGAGTTACTCGGAACTGTGCAGCGTAAATAACGTGCTGAAAATCCCGCTTAATGAACTGAAAATAGAATTAGAAATGGTAGCATGTGCAGCCACTGCAGATTCAAGGTTAATCCTCAAAGAGCTCAACTTTAAATTGAATTCAAATGCTGGAGGGGTAAAATGAAAAAGTTTAAAATTACACAGCAAGCAATAAGCTAAGAACAATGGGGGAGATTTCGAAAAAGTAAGAAGCAGTTAAGTAAAAAGTAGGTACAATAAACGAATTTCACGAAAAATGGGTAACAGTAGCCACAAAAATTCCCCATTGTGCTCTTAAATACTAGTATTGTACTCGAATGAGAAGCCATCGAAAAGCTCGCATTCTAATTAAAATCATGCAAATTGCTGTCAAAAACAATGGTCGCCGCATAATCCCGACCTCAAATCAAACGAAATCAAATCATTTCGCTGGCTCATTGGATACTTATACATTGCAATCAACAATGTACTGCTTACACATACGAAAGTGAATTCAAATTCAAATGGAATTTCCCATCAACTTGTGTCGCATTTCAATGCCATCCCGCTGCAGTTACCCGAAATCTGTGTGCCAACCATCCACCCAGCCAACCGCATCCCTGCGGTTTTGACAGTTGTGTAACGCGAATTGGGCCGATGTTTACTTCAACTCTGACATTTGATATGCGCTCGTACATCTTTGGGGGCCAATTAAGTAAATAATTCAGCCAGGGTATCCCTGCACGACGGCCAAGTAAATCATAATGTCCTGGCAAGTGTCTGTGCTGCATTGCAGCTCCTTGCGAGTCAAGCACTTTATGCCTAAGTATAAGCCGTTCTGGGATGCACACGAAAAAATACGTCAATAAAACTATAGTACTGTGTACTATATATATTAATTTATTTCCATTGAGATTTAAAACAATGTAAATAAAATATGGTGTAAGAAATTCTGGAAGAACCTACTTTTATGGAAACATAAATATTCTTTTTCCGAGTTTTCTCGCAGTGTATGCGAGTGTCAAACCACAACACAAACTTGTGAATCCAGTGGCGATGTGGCTTTCACTGTTTGTGTCTCACTTTCTGTTCCAGTGGCCATTTCTGCACGGTCACGTATTACGTATTTTGTTAAACATTTCGATACCATTCACGTTCCATACAAAATTGAATATGCTTATTTATTTACGCGGCTGTTTTAATATGCAGGACATACTGGGCAATGGAATTGAATAGGGAATAGCTTGGGGAAGGATAAAACCAGGCGGTTAGATCCTGCCATGCCAACCCGCCCCCTCATAAAAGCACTATGCATATCGAAATAGGAAAACTTTAGCTGCACACTTGTCGCTCATGTATAAACATTTGACAATTAACAAATGGCCCCACCGACCCACCAGGTATTAAGTGGCATTTGTGATGTAATCGGGCCACAATCTATAACCTGCCATCTGTATTCATTGGCAGTCCGAGCGGAGGGTCATTTCCACGTGAAGCCAAAATCAATAGCTACGGGCTAAGCATAAATCAAAAATTAATAAACACAGTTCTGCTAAATACTAGCTTTCCCCAAATTCAAATGGAAACTGAAATTGCGGGTAAATCAAAGCCAAACCACATTTTCCAGTTTCCCAAAAAGTACCACATAAAAGGTTTTTGAGTGTCACTTCAAGTCATATTTCATAGTCACAATTGTGTCAAAAACAACAAGCATTTTTTTTAATCTTGAAGTTCGATCAAGGTGTAAAAGGTGTAAAACAACAGAGAAATAAATGCAAGTCAAAGCGGAATTTGCCATGTTAGGTAGGTGTGAAATATTAAGGCCACCGACAAAAACTCGGTTTTTCCGATTTACCTTCCTTGTGTTCAATACAGAAAAACTAGGCTAGCAAGGACATATCTAAATAAGTTTCTCGTACTCTACAACAGATAAATTTTTAACTAACTTAGCTAATAACGGGCCTAAACAAACTTAATTGATTGTCGACGGAAGCTAAACATTTCTTATTCTAAGGTTCAATCTTGGAAATATATTTCTGTATCTAGTGAAACTTTGGCTCAACATTTTTGTAGGCTTTTAAGTATTTATCTTGAAAAACCAATACTCCATCCTATATTTTATGAAACAATAAATAAAAAATATAATTAAAAATCAATTAAAAATGTAACATTTACTTTCATTTAAGTTTCGTCAAACAACTTACCTGTTTGGTAAACTTGAAATCATTTAAAAATATCCAAATTGGTTGTTCCACATATCGAGGTTCCACGTTATCAGATCGAACTTCTGTACGTAAGCCAGTTACGTCAGGCTCTAACGTCAGACCGCCAGTGGCTGCAGTTGAAATGTAAATCGAAGTTTCTTTCGGTAAGGACACGAGGACAGGACGAGTGGGAGGACACCAGGACACCGGGACATCGGGAATCGGGGCTGAAGGAATGGCAATCAACGGAAGAGCTTGTAGCGCATACACTTTAGAGTGACTTGGCTGTGTTATATTTAATTCATTTGGCGCTCCACTTCAACAACCCGAGAACCTTTTTCCTTAGACCCCGGCTAACCGACTCCTTGTCTCGTCTATATCGTTGTCTATTCTAGGAGGGAACCACACGAACTTGCTCAAGTCCTGCTCTTTGGCCATTATATATTTACATTTTTGATGGTTTCTTCGTCGGCGGTGTGTTTGCGTTCCTACCACCATTCTTTGCCTCCATTTAGAGGCCCGAAACTAGAGTGACATTTCCGCCAGAGTTTTTCGCCGTCTCAATTAGTTTTGGCCACAGACAAGCTACAGCGAACGGAAATTGCTTGCCATTTCCACAGTAAATTCGAAATACGAGGAACGGGCTGCAACAAGTGGGTAGAGCGGAATATGGATAAAGTAAACGAATTGCAATCGTAGCAGGAATTGTGCATAAGGGCTTTTCAATGGAAATTCAGGCCAGAAAAGCAAGAGCCAAGAATTCCATAAATCCACTTAAGCCTGCAAAATATGTAAATCAACACACACAACAAAGGCCTCGGAAAGGAGTCACAATGGAAATCGATTGCCACCGGGGCCAAAAGGGAATTCTTAATGGTGCATTGACATACGGCCAACTGCAGCTACGACCCGGCCCACACACAAATAAATGTCAATAAAAAATGTATGCGCACACGGGAAACGGAAAAACTGAAGGAAAAAATAACATGAATGGAGAAGGCAAACAAAAGCCCAAGAATCAAGGGAGAAATTCTCGCAAATTTGTCAAACTTTGACACATTCGTGCTGAGCTGGCAGCCCTTTCGGATTTTAAGCCCCACTGAGTCCATGGTCAGAAATAAGTACGTACAATCCATAAGTTCATGTCCGCAATGGAATGTTGACTGACTTTCCAAATGAAAAGATCTCAATCGGCTTGTGGAAAAGTCAAATAACGCTTTTGCAATACCATTCCAGAAATATTAAATTTTTTTATATGTATTATACCATTGCGCGAACTAACGTGTATTTTTTAAATCGAAAAGGGGTCATGTTTTTCAATTGGAATTTATCCGCTTCAGGGAAAACGGCCCTTTCCATTGGATTTGAGTGCATTCGTATTTGGAGCGGCTTAAAATTGATTTATATCTGCCATAGCCATTAGCAGTCCTTATAAAAGTCAGGGGCATGTGTGTCATAATGGCGGCGGTAAATAATTGCCCACCCACACAGGCATACACCCCACGGAACACGTACATATACACGTTTACCGTTATACGTATAATTGTCAGGTGCCAGCGCCAAGTTCCGGCAATTTCCGGTTGCGCAAAAAAAAAAGTAGCCGACAAATGCGGCATACTTTCGGCCATAAAACCTGGGAAACTGAGAGGAAATGATGATGGGAATGCAGTGGCCGGCTTATAAATACCATTAAAACAGAAGCATCATTTTACCAAAAACCAAACCAAAACCAAAATGAACAAGCTTCTTCCATTAAAAGCTTAAACAGCTTGACATGTAGGTTGCTTCGAAACTTGTTGCCCTTTAAAGAGATAAAAGATACGATTTTTGACCTTTCAAGAGATTAAAATATTATACATTTCAGTACCGCAACATTAAATACGCTATAGAAATCGTAACAAACTTAATGTTTGAATATTTTTATCGTTATTATGTAACTATTGAAATAAATTGGCGTAATACATGCAGTATTTTAAGAACGTGTACTTATTTCCTTAATTAATAAAGGTTTTGTATATTTGTATGCATAAGAAAAATAATATATTTAAGAAGTCTGTGACCGCCTAAGAAATTCAGAAGTATCTTTGTAATATTTTGAGCAACCATTCGAATATTTGTCATACCCACTTTGAGGGCACATAAGCTCGTGGACGTGATTAAATTAATTTTCGGACCCAGAACACGACGAAAGTAAATGAAATCGAAAGGAATTGTTGAAGGTCGCCAGCTCATCAATTAGCTGGCAAAAAGTTGGTTAGACTCCCGGCTCAAAGGACGGGAAATTCGGCGTTGTTGGGGTGCCGCACGGGTTCCTCAGATGTTTATAAAGGCATTTAATCTTATCAGTCCAAAATCTTGAGCACAGTAGTGGGGGACGGGGGGAAGTGAATAGGGTAATTAGGCTGGGAGCTTGTTGCCTGCGTATAACAGATCTTGGGTAAATATAGCCGTCGTACGTGAAGTGTTAGCCAAATCCGTGGAGCCAAACGCCCGTGCCAAAAACCGCTCATTCCGCTGGGACTTTTACGTGACAAATTGAACGGTTGAGGCTGGGCAGCTGCCAAAGTGCCAGGATGCCGGGATGCTAGGATGCCAGGGTGTGAGTATTCGAGGATGCCGGGCAGCTGTCATGCAAATTGAAAATGTCAAATGCAAACAGTGGAACTGAAGCGGGCAGACAGTTCAACTGTCAGACCGCACACACGACACCCACTCAGCCACCCCCTCCAGCCTAAAGTGGGTGGACTGCTTTGAGCCACCCATAGACGCACAGCTCCAAGTCGTCACGAGTGTGCCTGTGTGTGTGTGCAGATATAACAGTTTCAAGGTCACTCTCCGGGATTTGGGGACGGGGGTCGTGACATTGGACGGTAGCCTCTGGCCATAGTGCATATGTGTGTGTGTGTGGGGGGTGGGGTGGGGTGGTGTGACGTGAAGTTAACTAACACACGGTCATGTGTGCTGGTGGCTGCTCGGCAATTTCAAGTGCAAATATTGTATTTGAAAAAAGAAAAACATTATGCAATTAAAAGGCAATTTTGCCGTTAGCCCACACACTGCTAGCGATTACCAAACACACAGGAATGTAACAAAAACAGCAAATAAAAGTTTATTATGTCAAAACGGAGCCAACTTTCACAACTTTCCCGGAAGGAACAACAGTTCTTTTATCTAAATTGAGAAACTAGCCATAAAATTGCATATCACTACATCATCAAATTGGTAAATTGGACACACACAATACAATTTCGAAATTATTTCTGCAATTTTATGAAACAAAAACACGTTCAAATATTCCATTGGAAATTTATAGATATTATATATTTAATATCTTATCTTTTGTTACCTTGAAGATGCGCTCATGTATATGTGGAGAAAAATAACAGAAATCTTAAATCTTTTAATAAATATTTATTATGCGTATTAGAAACTTATTTTGATTATTCTGTTAGTTAATGTAATATAAACAAATGTTTTTATTATTAAAAGTGATTAAAATATGGATTTTGACCATAGTCTAAGATTATCTAAATCATGATCAAAGCACTTATTTGAGCAAAATTATATCTGCAAATTAAAGTAATTTTAGTAGTGATAACGATGATGGCTCTCGCCAATGAAAACTTTAAACTGTTGAAAGTCTGTTTGTTTAGGGCCACGAACACGTCATTGGCTTTTCCGCCTCTTTGTGGGGCAGAGTAAATATTGAGCTTCAAATGGCTAGTGATGGGGGGCAGTAGAACACAGAATCGAAGTGGCATCTGATTGTGATGGGTTTCCTCGCCAGCACTCCAACCTCAGGGTCATGTGCGTGTATATTTGTCCGGACAGTAGAAATATAAATTTAATCAAGTGGCCATCGTTTATTTCCCTTTTGATTTCGACAAATTCAATTGACATTCGATTTTATTATCTCCGCTCCCCAGATCCAATGCCGCACAATTACTACACGCTTTGTAAATGCATTTCATAAATTTATGATACCAACAGATGACCATTTCCTCAAGGGATTGACGGGCATGTGAAATAAATACGATTCCGACCGTTTGTCGTTCGTTGTTGTATGGGAAATATTTCATATATCATCGTTTTTCCACACAGCACGGCTATCTCATTTTATATCTCATTTTGCCATTTCAGCCTGGAATTTCTGTGGAATTTTATGTTGGCTCAGGACCCTTTGAGGTTTCCCAGTGTTTGTGGGGACGCTGTTTACCGCCTTGCACATAGATTTTAATTAAGTCCACTTTCCCCAATTTAATATTTACAGAGATGGTGTTAAGCATGAAAACTTTGCTCTATGCTGGGAGTTCTTGCCCAAAAAACTCAGCAGTTTTCCCGCCTCCCAAATTGAAAGTTCAAGTGGGAAGTAGCGCAAAACTGTTCCTTTCTGCTGAAAAAGGGCCCAGTTACTTTACGTTTAAGGAAAGTAAACCGCAGTACCACACAACATTTTAAGGTCGAAATGAAAAGTCTTTTCTCAACTTAAGAGAGTCCGCGTCAAAGAGAAAGTGTGCAATCTCTTTGCATAAAAAGTTTCGGAGTGAGTCCGAAATCGAAATGAAATTATTATAGTGCCCACAAGTGGTTGCCTACTTAAATCACTAAAGGTAAGGCATATTTTAGTGTTAGTGGTTGTGGGACCCAAAACAACAAAAGACATTTTTAAAATGATTCAAATTCATTTAAATTTTAATATTTGTTTCTAAACAGCTTAAATAGATATACAGCCTACAAAGAATGTATAAAAAATGTAATTTTCCATTTTATAACCAGTTTTAGATGAAAGGAGAATTTAAGGAAAACCAAAAGGTTAATACCACTGAACAGAGGGGAACGCGCTTGACAAACTAACCCACATGAAACCATCGCCTTAAGGAGAACACTGGGAAAAAGGATTATAATTACTTTACTTTAATAAAATAATAAAAGTTGGTATCAGAGTAATTCGAAATGCATAGTTTAAACCCTTTATCTAGGATTCTTACATAAATTATAATGTAAAAACAATCACGTTCTTTATTTAAAAAAACTTTTACAATGTGTTCAAAGAATAGATTTCGATTTTATATAAATTGTCAAACTTTTCTATGATAATTTTGGACAGTGTAGGCCCTGTGTGCCCACACAGCCACCGTAGACAACAATGGCCAACTTGACAGACAGAAACGGGAAGCTGAGTTAGGGGTGTAGAGGGGTTAAGCCGGTGCGGGGTGAATCCGCTTTTGTTTATCTACTTTAAACTAACATCAGGCACTTTTGCCATCTAATCCTGACCAACCCGACAGCTACTTAATGTCATCAGTGTGCCACTCGCTGGCATTTTCAACAAGGACATTTGGAAGTGCACAACGATTCTGGAGAGGAATGGGCGATAGGATATCAAGGGTAGGAGTGAATCAGAGGTCGACGCCGCTAAACTCTTCCCATTGAGCTCAGATTCACCGAGTGCAAATTGAATAATCGTTTGCGCTTCGCCGCATCTACAAAAAGGACCTCTTAAAAGTTCCATTTTGCCCCTCTTTGTGCTTGTGTGTGACAAATATCGATCATCAAGGCCGGCTGATGGACGACTAGGACACACAATTGTTTGGGTTTATTCTAATGCTCCGCAAAACTTCTGACCAAGTTGTCTGAAGAGTTTTCCTTCGGCGAGTTTCCTTTGCCATGGGAAAAACTTTTGCCGTCCCTCTTTTGTCAAGTTTGTCATTTGTTGGACATTTATAAGCAAATCCAGATTCGGGTGAGGGTTTAAATGTTTGGGTGTGGAAAAGGACCTGCTCCTGGACCATGGACTGTGGGTCTCGTTAGCATACGTACATTGAAAGCGGGTCGGGTTTCCTGGCTGAGCTGAGATCTCGAGCAAATGAAATTGAATGCCCATCCCAAGGAGTTCAACTCAACTGTGAGAGCTTTAAAAAGTATTTTCCAGTCGAGAAGCAGCAGGAGAATACATATTTAATTCATTTGGGACTTGCTCGAGCTGTACTCGTGGATGTTTGGAATTCTTGGATAAACAGGATGAAGTGGTTATCTATCGCTTAACATGCTTCCTGTTTGTCTAAGGGTTTCACCATATTTTTAATTACCAAGCATAAATTGCCAACTACAACTTTGAAAACCATTAAATGAAGGATCAAGTCTAACCAAATGGTATCATTATATCGCTACTAAAAGTGATGATGTTATGCATTTGTGTAGTATATCTTAATGCTTAGCCTGCGTATAACCCCCCATTTTTATTTGCACAGCGGGCCAAGTTGCATCACAACTCCCTGCGCTTTCAACTTTGATCCCCAGCTTAAACGCAAAGCACTTTTCACTTAGCCAAAGCTTTGGCCAACAAACAATAAACCAAATACCAGAGACTATGTGCGCTGAGCTCTTCGAATTTGTCTTAGATCAATTCCCCGGAGCTCGAGTATTCTTCGGCGAGAGTTGGCAAAGGCAATGCAAACAGCGCGGATTTAACTTTCGCCAGATGCCATTGAGACGGAGCCACTTCCCGGAGCCATGGACGCTGGCCTTTCTTCTGCTTAAGATGGAATGGGGCAGATGAAATAGTCACACGAGCCAACCGAGCACTGGCATTGCCTTTGAGCCCCAAAGACCCAAATATGTGCATAGCATTTACCAAGTGGCCAGCGGACGTTCATTCGGTGGCACGTGGCACGATAAAATTCAATTTCGAGCCATTGACAAACAAACGTGATGAATACCTGGACAGGGGATATATGTATCATGGAATTAATGCGAGCCAGTCGAAGGTCAGCCTTCTCGTAAACCATTCATTGAGGACTCCAAAGCTTTTGTGTATTTTATGTGGCCATAAATCGCCCGGATAGTCGTTTCTCTGTCCCAATCCTTTGCTCCACCCGGCTGAAATTAATGGCCAAAATATAGATACTCTGCTGGTTGTGCACGCATAAAAAAGAAAGAGTGTCGATTGCTTTCCAATTTGTGTAATTTGTTGTTTATTTTGTTTATAACTACATCAATAAATTATGTATCGTATCGTATAATTCATAATTATACTCTTTGAAAGCGTGAGAACATACTGGAATTGCAATTCGGCAGCTGGGTTCCTGATTCTGGTTATACATATGTAATTCATTTAAGAGTGGTCATCCGTGCTGGGCGTCTGTCCCCAGATTTTCCACCTGTGATACCAAGTTTAGTACATAGCTTCGTTCGGAAGTCTGGGCGATTTTCAAAGAGTATATGCGTAAGTATTTTCGAAACATCGGCCAGCCGAAGATATTTGAATTTTCTTTAATGTAATGTTACGATTAACTTGATGACAACGTCGTAGATCGATATTGGGCTGCCACTTATTCATTTCATTCTTCAATTCCCCTTGATCCTGGACACATTTAGTTTAATTTTAGATTGATATATGCATGCTAGCTGGCTAGGCTGTCTAGTTACAATAATGTCTGCCCGAGTTACCATAATATTCATACCTAATTCTTTAACTTCTTAGTTCGCGCAGCGTTAATTGTGTTAATTGCAATAGCTTTCTCAGATTGGCTGGTGTACTTGGTTTCGTATCGTTTTGTGGTTTTGTAGTTAGCTTGTTGGGTGCGTGTGGTGATTGTGGTGCGTTGTGTGGTGCGGAGAACCGAATTATTAAGGCCACTTATCCATATATATATGTGTGTACGTATCCGTAATAGTTATTAGTCAGTTAGTCACACATCCCCTGCCCTCCGATCCGATTGCCAATGACAATGGACCCCTCCATCTCGCGTTTCTGCTAATCCGTCGCCTTTGTTTTTGCTTCTGCTACCCTACCGCTCCGAGTCGAATCGTTTCTATTAAGAAAATCGCTCTAGCTCCTAGTCCTAACTAAAGTGGCCTCTAGGTGTTTATGCTTGTGTTAAGAGTGGTCAAGAGAAATTCCATAAATTTTGTGTGGCTCTAGTCTTGATAAAGTGCCAAATTTGGTGTGTCTGTGTCTTGAACATTTATCTATTTGATATAGCTGCAATTATTTTGCGCTTGCGCTACTATTTAATGTTGAACAATACGATTTTTTGTGGCGGCTACTTTAATTATATTTATACGCTTATTAGTTCCGATTAGGGGTTAAGGATTACTTTCTTGTGGTTGTTGGTAGTGCATTCGCTTTTCTATTTCAGGTTACGTTTTTACTAATGCCATTTCAAATTGTTCATGTCGATCACTAAGCCGAGGATAAACTAATTAACTACGTTCTCATTATTGTTATGTTCAGCTCAAGTTTCTGCATCCATGTGCATATACATATGCTTATAAAAATCCAGACGCGCTGCTCTACTGCCCTATTCCATCGAATCGACGATGGCGCGTGTTAGACACCCATCGATGGGTCGACTTTATTTCATTTAACTATGTACGCTTATAAATGTAGATTTGCCGATTCGCATCTCGGGTAAATGTACAGTAACACATATATGGTTTGTATGCGACAATTGCTCATGCTCTACCATCGCTCTCTTATGCGTCGCTTTAATTAAAATGAATAATGGGATCGAGAACTGTCGAGCCTATGTACAGGATTCGTGGGGACGTGTTCGTGTAGGCGGTAATACAATATTATAATTTCATACGTAGCAACAAAAATGGTCTAATCGTCGATCTAAAACACAGGGAATAAGTTAAGCGTTGGCGTGTGTAAAACTAAATCGAATGGTAATTGAGTTTACTGGATCACGGAGATTAGCGACTGCTGGTTGGCTGGCTGGCTGCTGATGGTTTAGTGGTTGCTGAAGTAAAAGTTGTTGTTGCGTATGTTGCCACGGGTTCGCCAGCGGATGCAGCTGAGCAGGGCCACGCGGGCTGCACGCAGCAGGATCTGGCCGTAGGCACAGCAGGCGCAGATGCGCCTCACCCGCTCGGCCAGGTTGCGACGACGACAGCGACGGGCGGGACGATGCCAGCGGGGCAAGTCCTGCCGGCGACGCCGTCACTTTCGACGCTGGAAGACACGTCGCAGTGCCTTGCGCCAGAAAAAGCGATGCGATTTGTTCTTGGTGTGTGTCTGCGGGTCCTCTATTTGAGCAAGTGCCACATCCAAGTCCTCAACCAGGTCCAAATCGTTTTCGGGACCGATGCGACGACGTGTAGGTGTAGCTGGCGCTGTGCGGGCCGTGTTTGTCGAAATGGATGCGTGGGGATGTGGAGTGGGTGGTGCTGAGGCTGTGGTAACAAAGGGTGCAACCAAATAAGGTCGGGCCTTCAGTGCCGCCATTGCTGCAGCCGATGTGGAAGCAATTGATGAGATGGAAGCCAAAGTAGCCACCGATGCCGAAGATTCTATATAGCCCCCGCCAACTTCTCCGTCTGCTGTTACTGCCGGTGATCCACCTTTTAGTGCTGTTGCTCTTGTTCCTTTTCCGGTTCCTGCTAGAGCTCCCCCTCCATCTGCTATTGCTGGCTGGGTGGCACGCAGCCAACAACCAGGTTGCATCGTATCTTATCTAAGCCACGGGTGCTGCAGGCACTCCGCAGCGGTGGCACGCTTGTTCGGATCGAACTCGAGCATGGGCTTAAGGAACGAAGCGAATGACGCCGCATCCTTTTCAGACCACTCGTACTTCTCCAGAAGAACGTCCATTAGGCCCCAGGGCTTAAGGCCCGAGATATTTCGTAGCTCGCAGGAACGGGTAAACGACTTTGCCGCATAGGTACCGTTTAACAAAATCTCCCGCGGTATTGGACCCAGCAGCTCGATGATGTGGGCCAAATGGTCCTCGTCGCGGGTATACGATTCGCCGGAGTGTGGCTCAAACAGATAGTCACCGGTGGCCAGTTCGAATACCATGCATGCAGTGCTCCAGATATCCGCCGAGGTGTTATAGCCCGCACCGATAATAACTTCTAGTGACCGATATTGGCGCGTTTGAATGTCCTCGGTGAAGTGATGATCAACCCAACAAGCGTTGCCCAGATCGGCGATCTTTACGTTCACGTTGCATTCCTCTAACGCCGGATCCTGTTTAGCCTTGTGCTTTGCTTGCGGCGGCGGAGGAGGTGTTGGCAGCGTTGGATTCGAATGCGGTCCATTCGTAGCCGAAGATGTATTCTCCACGGATCCGCTTGAGATTTTTGAATCGCTGTTCGAGTTAGGCTTAGAGTTGTTGTTGTTTAGTTGATGCTGCTGATTTTCCAATTGTTTCTCCTGCTTGGGTCGCAATGGCATTTTTTTGCCGTTTGATTGTCCTTTCAAAGTACCGCTTGAATTGGTGTTGGATTTACTGTTGGTAGCGCTACTACTGCCATTAGTCTGTTGACTCTTGAGCGCACTGCTGCTCTCGGCACTGCTCGTAGAGTTTTCCAGTTGTGGCGGCTGTTGCCCTTTTGATTGGTTAGATTTGTCTAACAAAGAAATGATTAAATTTGCATTAGAACCCTTATTTATCTTAAACGCAAAGGCAATCGTGTAAAAAGGAAATGGAAAAATAATAAAAAGAATGCGGCCAGAACTAAAGGTTTCGATAGATAAACGTAGCCAAGAAATACAATGAATTAATAAAAATACCTTCCGCTTTTTCTACCGCTTCTCGTTTTTTACTCACTTTTGTTCTTCCTTTTCTTCTTCTTTTTGGCTTTGTCAGTGCCCTCAGTCAGTGGTTCCTGCTCCTGTGCCTCCCCACTTTGCTCGGCGGGCGCCTTGCGCTCCTCCCTCTGCTTACACGGTGGCTGCCCAGCGGCCACGTGCACGTTATCCTCCACAGAGTTTGCATCAAAGTATTCATCGGCATCTGAGATTCCGGCGTCGCCGTTATGCACCTCATTAGGATTGATGGCTGCTTGGCCACCAGCCTGCTCCAAATAGTCTTTCTGCTGCTTGAAAAGCTCCATGCGCTTCTTGGCCTTCTTCTTAAGCTTCTTCTTTCGGTTTTTGCTCATTTTGCCAGTGATAGGTGGCTCACGATACTCCTTGGGCGCCCTGCTCACCAATGAGGGGTACATCTTTGAGTTCATGCAATACAACTGGGTGGCTTCAGTTGCTAGTGAGCGCACATGAGGCTCGTCCACGCACAAGAGCACATTCTCGGGCTTTATGTCAGTGTGGATGATCTGGCAGCACGTGTGAAGATAGTCAAGACCCTCCAGCACCTGCCGGGTAATAGCTTTGACGTTGGCCAGTGGTATACCGCGGTAGTTGGACTTCCGGATGAGTTTCAGGAGATTGTCACCAAGCACCTCGAACACCATACAAATATGGGTGCCATTAACGCCGGTGATCTTGAAGTCGTCCAGCATCTGGACGGTTTTGCGACGGCGTGGATTCGATGGATCGGTCTCGCGCACCGTCTTGAGTATCTTTATCTCGTCCCTTGCCGTCTCGGCAAAGTGCGGTGCCGACTTGACAATTTTAATTGCCACATATCTCATTGCCTGCAAGTCCCAGCACAGCCAAACAGTAGAGAAGTGGCCCCAGCCCAATTTACGGATGACATGGTAGCGATCTGCCGAAAAAAAATTGCATTAATCTGCTGCTCTTCTCGAAAAGGAACAAATGTTTAATTTCTTGCATTATTATAAACCTAGCAAGATTCTATTAATAATCATTTTTTGTTATAAATCGGCTCAGAGGGTCTCATTTCGTGTCATAGCACTATCTGCCGATTTAGTTGAGCCTGTGTGGCCGTTATCAGGTCCTCATTGCCTTATCGCTAAAAAAGCGATTGCTCAGATTTCTTTCGCCTCGAAATGGATTGGGAAAGTGACAATCTGACAGCTGGCGTTGTAAAATGGGTGGAGACGACATGCAAGCAAGGGGTGGAACCACGGGCTTATGTTGGCGACAACGTTTGGAGGAGACAGCCGCCCCCCAAATAGGTTGCTGTTGCTATTGTTGTCGTCGCCACAACACGAGGTGCCCTCTTCTTTCTCGCCGAAAAAACAACCCTTGCCCAAATGGGGATAGAGGTCTGAAAAACCACCCGCTGTGCGGGTTTATCTGTGTGCTGTGCTTGTCTTTGGCAACCTGTTGTTGTTGCTGCTGCTGAGGAGGGGCTGGTGGTTTTTTGGATCGGAAAATGCCAATATATGTGGGGTGCTAACAGGTGACTTACCATGAAACAGGTCACCGATGTTCACGGGGTGGTAGCCACCCTTGCAGTAGTCCTCCTTAAGCTCCTGCTCCTCGTTATCGCTGAATGCCTCGGATTCATAGGACTCATTGGAGCTGCTACGCGGCGGCTGCTGCTGGTGCTCCTTCTGGGTATTGGGCTTCGACTTCGCCTGCGTTTTTTTGGGTGGCTGATATTGATCGGGAGTGCCTGCTGATCCTCCGCTGGATGTGGAGGCCGTAGCAGTTGCATTCGCCTTGCTAAATGCGTCCGAACTAGGCGCATTCAAATGGCTATTATTAGCATTATCCGGTGCCTGCAAGTTCTCGCTGCTCCGATTCGGTTCCGGATTGGGATTGGAACTTGGTTTGGGATTCTGGTTCTGGCTGGAATTCGACTGCTCCTGTGGGTTAGTGCCATTCTGCTTGGCCCGCTTCCTGTTCTTATGACGCTTCTTCTTCGCCTGAATGGCCAAAACGCGGCGGTTGACGTCAGCCTTGTTCATTTCGCTGCTGCTGGTCGCTTCTATTTTCCTATGTTACCCTTTATTTCCGCCAGGTGTAACAGCTGTTGTGTGTGGCAAATCGGAAAAGAAGAGGAGAGAAGACGAGTGGTTACGGGAGGGTTGATAAAAAAGGAAGTAACGCGACGGAGAAGTAGAGAACTGACAACGTGCACAAATCTCAATAAGGCAATGTTCGAGGTTCGGTTCACGCTTCTCTCGCTTTTTTCTTGCTTTTGTTGTTTTCTCTGCCCTGTTTTTTGATATTCACTTTTATGGTCTGCTATTTTGTAGTACGGAAATCAACTACATAGGTGCTTGAAATCTAGAAATATCAAATAATTATCTACTTGCCTCGGGATCCCACTTGTTCCCAATTAACACGGCTGCTGTGTCGATT
The DNA here is from genome assembly GCF_004382195.2 of Drosophila sechellia. NCBI lineage: Eukaryota > Metazoa > Arthropoda > Insecta > Diptera > Drosophilidae > Drosophila > Drosophila sechellia. The sequence goes on along the minus strand of NC_045950.1, from coordinate 11,442,614 downwards.
TCTGCACAAAATTAGCACAAAAAATCTACGCTAATCGTCAATCCCAAAAACTCGATTCCAGTGTGACCGCAGCGCTAAAGTCACAAAATACCATCGGGTTCTGGCAGAGACTGGGAGAAAACATGAAATTAGTGATGAAACTTACTTAACACAGATTAAAATACAACAAACAGCAGCTGAATAAAACTTGTATACTAGCTATTTTAATCTCTTAATGTGGTTTGTAAGGAACAGCCTACCTTAATCAAGTACTCCTATACATACCTATTCATATTACATATTATTTTTTATCAAATCCAAACCAAAAAACATACTTTCAGAAAGCAGTTAAAGTTTTTATAAAATTTGAAACTTTTGGGAAACATAAAATATGTATAATAACAACTCGTACACATTAAATACCGCGACGTTGGTCTAATTATTATTATTATAAATAAATCTTGTTACAAGCCAGAAAAGGCTAAAATGTAGCCATGTGCAGCAACACTTTCATAGCACGGACGCAAACCAACGAGAGCACTAAAATTTCGTAACGTAAGCGCACCACGTAACGTTTTCCCTATCTCACTCGCACGTTCAGCCACATAGTGCGGCCTCACTTGCACCTACTGGTACTCGATCCGTTTCGAAACTATGCTCGGCGTTTGCTTTGTAAAAGGCTCTTAAAAAAATGCAGCTACTACCGACTTACCTGGCTTTGCAAGTGAGCGCGGACTAAGCCAATAGCATCTCGATTCGCCGGCGTTCCGCAGCGTTCGCAAATGCAGCTGAAACGAGAAAAAAACACGCGCACAACGAAAAATCCGCAAGTGGAAAAAACTGCTACGGAAAAATGAACTCTTCCATCAAACAGTGCTGCAAATCGATGGAGTTGAACAGCTGAGTGGTTAGTGTTGACTGGCAGCCGAGTACGGTAACTTGCAACACTGTACGCGTTTTGGCGCAATTTTAGGTTTTGGAGGGAAACTGCATCTAGTGAAAAATCGTGGCCAGTTGTAATTTGAGCAGTGCGCTGGCACGACGTGTTGATAAAAAAGAAAAGAGAATTATACAGACTAGTGATAAATAACCGGACGTGCCCATCTGTGAATTCAGCCAAGTGGTATCTTTACAACCGTTTAGCCAACAGCAATTGCTATTAGAAATAAATATTATACACACTTACTATGGCCCAGCCATCGGTAGCTGCATTTTTCACAAACCGCAAACGCGCCGCCTTGGATGATGCTATCAGTATCAAGAACAGGGTAAGACATCCGTCCCAGAAACGTGGCTCCAGATACAAAAGTATCTGCAAGGACGCTTTGCCAATACAGACATCTTAAAAATGGCTTTGTTTTGCAGCGTTTGGCGGAACCCGCTGAAACCGTCTCTCCCGCCCCCGCCCCTTCCCAGTTGCCAGCCGGCGACCAGGATGCGGATCTGGACACCCTGAAGGCGGCGGCCACGGGCATGCGTACCCGATCCGGACGCACTGCCCGACTGATTGTCACCGCCGCTCAAGAGAGCAAAAAGAAGACACCGGCAGCCGCCAAAATGGAGCCACACATCAAGCAGCCCAAGCTGGTGCAATTTATTAAAAAGGGCACTCTATCGCCCAGGAAACAGGCTCAGTCCAGTAAGCTGGACGAGGAGGAGCTACAGCAGTCGTCGGCCATTAGCGAGCACACGCCTAAGGTTAACTTCACCATCACAAGCCAGCAGAATGTGGACAATGTGCAGCGTGGCCTGCGCACGCCCACCAAGCCAATCCTCAAGGATGCCTCGCCGATCAAGGCGGATCTCCGCCGCCAGCTCACTTTCGACGAGGTGAAAACGAAGGTATCGCGGAGTGCCAAGCTGCAGGAACTCAAGGCAGTGCTGGCCAGGAAGGCGGCGCTAGAGCAGAAGCGCAAGGAGCAGGAGGAGCGCAACAGGAAACTCCGCGAGGCTGGCCCCTCCCCATCGAAGTCCAAGATGAGCGTGCAGCTCAAGGAATTCGACACAATCGAACTGGAGGTGCTTACAAGGTGAGCTATTTGCTTATATAGGAAGTTTTATGGGTACTGAACAAATACTTAATAGGGATTGAAGCAAAATTAAACAACATGTTGTGTCCTATAGTTTTCAAGTTCTCTCGAGTCCAACAATTTCTTTTGAGTCTCATTAAGGTTGTTTGCTACTCGCTTTATCATTCGAAGATGATAGGGTATTAAACCTTGATTGAATGATAACATGCCTTTCGCATCCTTTAACACATTCTCTTCAAATCGAATAATCGTGGCTGTCCAAGAAAATCAGCCATGTAAGAAGCTCAAGATATGTGCCTGCCGCAACAATTTTGATTTAGCTGGCTGGTGGCCTAGAATCGGCATAAACAAACCACGGACTGTGGAGTGTGGTCTATGAAAAAACCGGGTAACATCATTTAGCGAAAGGCCAGCAGTTGCTGCCATGCAGTTCTGCTGCAATCGAGGTCGCTCTCCGGGTCTCCGGCTTATTCAAGCGCTCGACTGCTGAAGTTGCATATTTTCCGCCCAAGAGTCGTCAAGTCACCGATGGCTTGGCTTTGGTTCGGCAATATGGCTATTTTTGTACGAGCAATTGCTGCTGATTCGTGACGTCTGTACAACATGCATAAATACCCAACTGGCTGACTGACCCTCCCCATGCACCGCAGTGTGTGTATCGCTATGCGCAGCATGTTTACCCTTCGCAGTCGTTACAATCTAGCCTGACCTTCCCTTTGAAAATGCTTATTTTCCGCCCGCATTCGGGGGTTGCTTTCCCTTCGGCTCTCGGAAAACAAGGATCTTAACTGCCGTACTGCATGGGAATGTGTGTATCTGTGTATTTGTATTTTGGGTCTGACGCTCAGGTAGCAACCTTTTTTTGTAACGGTCGTCTTGAAGAAAAGTCCCAAGCAGCAAATAGGATACATTTTCGAATGGAATATTTCCTCTTTGTATTTCGTATTAAAATAAATATCTGAATGGAACCCTATCGATGAATTAGGCATGAAATTATGGCTTTTAATTGCTGTCACTAATTTATTTCTTCCATATTTTAAAGGGATATTTAATTGGTTTTAAAATTCATATTCAAATATTTGTTTTGCGCAAACTTTAGGGAGGTACCGAATTTTAAAATGTTGATATAGATTACTTATAACTTTGGTTTTTTTTTCACAATCAGCCCCTTGAAGACCTTCAAGACTCCCACAAAACTACCGCCACCCACCCCGGACAAGCATGAGCTTATGTCGCCGCGGCACACTGACGTATCCAAGCGCCTGCTCTTCAGTCCGGCCAAAAATGGATCTCCTGTCAAGTTGGTCGAGGTGCCGGCTTATAAGCGCTACGCCAGTCTGGTGGAAAGCAGCCGCGCCGGCCAACTTCCATTGCCGTATAAGTACCGACACCTGTTGGACGTGTTCAAGGGTCTCGATTCCGTGGTGGCCATGTTTCACAACCGCAAGGAGACCATCACATTCAAGAAGCTTAAGCCGGCAGTGCAGCGCATGCTTCGCAAAAACTTCACTGAGACCCATTTGGCCCAGATCAAGCACATCTATCCAGAGGCCTTTATCTTCAGTCAGATGAAGACGCGAAATTTCGGTTCTGTCTCCAAAGCGGACTATTTCCAGCTGGTCATCGCTCCCAATGTGGAGCCACTGCCCGAGCAACAGCAATCGGAGAAGCAACAACAGTTCACCAAAATCAACGAAGACGATGTGCTCGCGTCGGCCCAGTCGACGTCCATGAATCCACACGTAATGACGGCGCGCATGCAGCGCTTTCAGAGCCTTCTGCTCGATCGGGTAATGCGGGCGCACGACCAGTTCCTTCGCTCCCAGGATCCTCCGATCATCATCGAAAAGGCGCTGACTCGCTGGCATCCGCAGTTTGATTTGGAGAGTTGTCCGGAAGTGGAGCTGTCCCCATTGCCACAGCCGCCCAATGTCGAGAAATACTCGTCAGCTAAAGATATTCTGTCTACCGCTCGAAATCTCTTCAATTGCGCCACGCCCATGGAAAGAGCAATGGATCGCTATGAGGCCAAGTTGGAGGCGGAAAAACAGCAAGCAGCTGAAAGCAATAAAAAGCCAGAGGAACAGCAGGCAGGAGTAATCACTGAGACAAGTACGGCGATTCAAACCAGTCAGAAGGTGCCTGGAATATCTGGATCTCCGAAAAACCCAACTGTCCCCGAAAAAACAAGCAACCACACAGAAACCGCCAAGCCCACAGTGAAGGAGTGCACAGTGCCAGATGCCAGCTCCAATCTACTGAAGGGACTGCCGAAATCACTGATCGAGAAAATTCGAGCCAAACAGGCAGCAAAGGCTTTGGAGGCGATGACCCGGCGTCCTTCGCAGGACCAGGAGGCCACGAAGTACTCACGTTTGCCCGAATTGGCCAGACACCTGCGCAATGTCTTCGTTACCGAGCGTAAAGGAGTGCTCACCCTGGAAGTAATCATCAAGAAGATCCAGAACAGCTTCCGGGCCAACCTCACACCGCAGGAAATCGAGGCGCATCTGAAGCTACTTGCCAAGGAGCTGCCCAGCTGGGCTTCCTTTCATGAAGTGCGTAAGACCATGTACCTCAAGGTTGCCAAGGACATGGACATGAACAAGATAATCGAGAAGCTGGAGAGCGTGGCTAACGCCAAGAGCAATTAGACCGGAAACACGGAAACGCAACCAGGACGCGGGACTCCGTCGAGCAATGACCCTGTGGCTATATCCAGATATATCTTTAAGTACTTGTCAAACTAGCTAGCCATTACTTGATTAAACAACCGGATTAGGCTAAGCTCTCTGTGTTCTAACCAAACTGACATTGCCACATTCAACAAGCACCTTGACAACCAAGATTGGATTCATCACATTTACCCAAGCAATCATTATAAGTGTAATTTTTGGACCAAACGTTTATACATTCATATTTATTAGTCTAAAGACCATTTTCATGTTGTACCACGTTGAATAAATAAATATTTTGCCTGGAAATAGTAAACGTACTTATTGCCTCGTATTCACGAGCATTCATTCATCTCTTATCTCTTAGTCTATCTATCTCTAATATAAGCTATTCAAATCAAAATCATTTTCAGTTCCATAATGCTGCTCATCGTGAGATTACTGGTGAGTAAGCTAGTCAGTGAAAATGTATCTTTCGCTAACATTCCATCTCATTTAGATTGTACTTTTGGCATTATTTGCTGTAGTTTCTAGCCGATGCTACTGGTATAATGATTTATTTTTATATGTTGTATACTACAGCGGAGGCAGGAGTAAGAGATCCTGGCACTGTAATCCGTGGGAGACTTGAGTTAATAACGAACTAAAAACAATAGTCGTTCTAAATGCCTAATTAAAAAGTAAAATACTTGCCGTGGAGAGGCCCTGATATGGTTATGGTTATCCAAGTCTACTGATGTGATGTGCGTAACATCTATCCAACATCTAACATCTTTGGTCTATGGGATTCCTGTTAAAGTTACACTGTTGTTGTTCTTGATGCATAATTAAAAAGTTAAATACTTTTGACCTCTAAATTGTGTTTTATTTATAAAAATCAAATGCTAGCAATCACTGACAACACATACGATTAGTTTTGATATCATGAAATGTTCACGGAACATATTATTTAATTACTACATAGAAATTCAACCACGTAGCGGCTTCACTGGTCGAAGACTGAGGAGGCGTCACCCAGGAGACCTTTGCTATTAGCTAATCTAAATTATTATTCAAAATTGTAGTTCATCATTGTTGTTATGTGTTCATGTTATGTTCGTTGCCTCTGTTAGTTCCTACGTTTTAAAGCCATTAAAATTATATTAATATATAAAAAACTACCATCAATGCTTCGGTTTTAGGACCAGGGACTTCAACATATTTATCTTGTATTTAATAAAATGATTGTTGACGAGTCTTGAGAACAGGAACACAAGCCATTGTAGGCAAGCATTGAAATTTTTGCAAAATATAATACTTATATTGGTGAGCGCCCTCTAGCGCATTTCCGATGTAAAAACATTTTGCATTCCGTATCCGATTAATTGGTCATATAATCTGGTCACACGGCGACCTCAAGAGCGCCATAGATTTGTGAATTGGTGCAGTCGTTGTGTTTAAGCCACAATTATGTTGGAAACCAATCACAATGCTGACACGGAAAAAGAACCGAAGGTGCCTCCACCAACCACCGCGATATCCGGTCAGATAAAGGCGATTGGCAAGGATACAGTGCACAAAATATGTTCGGGACAAGTGAGATACGAAAGCTATTATAGTTTCGCTCAAGTTCCTTAGATCCCGTGGGCTCAATTCATTTCAGGTGGTTCTCAGTTTGGCTGTGGCTGTCAAGGAGTTAGTGGAGAACTCAATAGATGCGGGCGCCACGCTGGTGGAGATCAAGCTAAAGGATCAGGGACTTCAGGGCGTGGAGGTCAGCGATAATGGCAGTGGCGTGGAGGAAATGAATCTGGAAGGCATGAGTAAGTGCAGGCATATCTACAATGTTTCGGAACAATAGTTAATCCCACTGCACACAGCTGCCAAATACCACACCTCAAAAATCCGGGAATTCGTGGACCTGCTGGGCGTGGAAACCTTTGGATTCCGTGGAGAGGCTCTAAGTTCACTGTGTGCCTTGTCAGATATGGTTATCCAAACCCGGCACAAGTCTACCGATGTAGGTGAGTTATGGACGGAACTCTACGTTTAACGCTACTTTTATTCCATTAAAAACTTCCGATTTCTAGGGGTTAAGGTGGAACTGGACCATGACGGTAGGATCAAGAAGCGATCTCCTTGTGCCCGTGGAGTTGGCACTACCGTCCTTCTGGCAAATCTTTTTTCCACTCTGCCAGTTCGTAGGCGTGACTTTACCCGCAACATCAAAAAGGAGTTCACCAAGATGTGCCAGATTCTGCAGGCCTATTGTCTAGTCACCAAAGGTGTCCGCATCCTTTGCAGCAATCACACTCCGAAAGGGGCCAAAACTGTTGTGCTACAAACGCATGGCGACCAGGAGGTCATGGCCAACATATCAGCCATATTTGGAGCACGCCAGGCCGCGGATCTGGTGACTTTAAAGTCTCCTTTTGGCCAGGGCCAACTGACCGAGGCGGAATTGCGGGCTGATCTAGAATCTGGTGCGGATGTAGCCGATACCACTTGTCCGCAAATCAGCACCGAGGATGTAGAGCGTCTTAATCAGGCGGACTTCCAACTCGACGGATTCATTTCCAGTTGCCGACATGGCGCTGGACGCTCAAGCAGAGATCGTCAGTTCTTTTTTGTCAACTCGAGGCCCTGTGACCCTAAAAATGTGAGACAAACTCTTTTAAAAAGCTTAAATAAATTACATTATTTATATTACAGATAGCCAAGGTGATAAACGAGATTTACCATCGCTATAACGTCCAACAGCAACCCTTTATTTATCTCAACATCATCACGGCCCGTTCTGATGTGGATGTGAATCTCACGCCCGACAAACGCCAATTGCTGATAAACAACGAGCGAATTCTTCTCCTGGCACTGAAAAAATCGCTGCTGGACACCTTTGGCCACACTCCAGCTACATTTCAAATGCAAAACACCACCATTGTGAGCATGCTGGAACCCAAGACAAATCCGGGTAAAACTAAATTCCCTAAAGAACCAAGTAAGGAGAAGGAGGACCAAAACGAAGAAGCATCAGAAGAAGATGTACCCACTACCTCAACGCAGAGGTTTATGGATGTGCTCACTCAGTGGCGACGCACTGGCGACACAAAAGGTACGGCACCATCAGTTCCAGTAAAGCGCCGGTGCAGTGAATCCGAAGAATTGACTACTCGGACGTTGAAAATGCAAAAGATTCATACATTTCTCAGCCAAGAGTCACCCAAGGAGCAGAGTTCCAAATGCGAGGCAGAATCTGAAGCAGCGAGTGATGTTGACATGGCAAAAGAGGACAAGACGCAAGTCTCCCTGGATAATAGTTTCCTCAACCTGAAAGAGATGGCTAAGGAGTCTGAGGGTGAGAAAGCTTTACTATCATATCATCGTTTCTAAAGAATAATTTATGCAAATTGGCTACAGCTTATGATCTTTTGACGAAACCGGAGAATGCACCTCGGATTGATTGCAAGGTTCTGACCCCAATTAAAAGTCGTCGCAGTATTTTCGAGTTTAAAACTGATGCTAAGGCATTGGACAAACAGGGATCACCGGCAGAACTCAATTCACAACCGCCTAGTTTCACTCAGCTGTCGGAAGATACTGATATTGCTAGCGACGAAGATGACCACATTAAGCTACCCACTCGGATTGAGTTTGATGAAGAGATGGAGGACGGTCTGCCATCAAATTTTTCAAGCGGGGAATTAACTACTTCTCTAGAGGAGATCGCATCTTCTTTAAAGGTCCACGAGCAACAGCAGCGTGATCGGAGGACTCGAACCAAGCTTCAGCGTCTGCGCTTCAAGACGGAAATTAATCCGAACCAGAACAACAGTGCAGAAGCAGAACTTCAGCGTGAGATCGATAAGGAGGATTTCGCCCGCATGGAAATAATAGGACAGTTTAATCTGGGCTTTATCATAGTCAAGCTAGAGGATGATCTATTCATAGTAGATCAGCATGCCACTGATGAAAAGTACAACTTTGAAACGCTGCAGCGCACAACTCAATTGGAGTATCAGCGCTTGGCAGTGCCGCAAAATCTCGAACTAACTGCGGTTAATGAGATGGTGCTATTGAACCACATTGATGTGTTCGAGAAGAATGGCTTCAAGTTTGAAGTAGACCACGAAGGTGGGATTTAAACAGACCTTCTGTTATTTTACTTATAAAAGATTTCCATTTCAGCTCCTGCCACGAAGAAAGTGCGTCTGTTGGGCAAGCCGCACAGCAAGCGATGGGAATTCGGCAAAGAGGACATTGATGAGCTCATCTTTATGCTGCAAGATGCGCCCGAAGGCACCATCTGTCGCCCGTCTAGGGTTCGAGCTATGTTTGCCTCACGTGCTTGCCGAAAATCGGTGATGATTGGCACAGCTCTTAGCAGGAACACAACGATGAGAAGACTGATCACACAGATGGGAGAAATTGAACAGCCATGGGTAAGTAAATGTCAACATTTCGAATTAAAAATTGCAAATCCTCAGTTTTCTAGAACTGTCCACATGGACGTCCTACGATGCGTCACCTCATAAACATCACAATGCTAATTGATAGTGACGAAAACGATGAGCAAGATCCTCCGACCTAACAGAAACGAGTATGTGTAAGAAATCGGTTGTTAAATTATTGTTGCAGTTTTAATTTTATTTAACTTTTCGTTTGAGCCACTAAGTATACGTCATTGTTCTGTAAATGCTTACTTGATTAACGATTAAACGACAGGATCAGACTTACAACTAAAGACAAATACAAAGGTTATCACTTGAGTATGTCTAACAAACTACTCGTTTTGTTGTTTTGTTTTATAACTATTACTAGATGTTACACTATATAAACATATATGGGTACGCTATATATATAATTTGAGAGGCTACATACTTTAGGGTATATGTGTGCTATGGCTTAGTTTTGATTACTAAATGCTCCTCTTCTTTAGTGACTATTCGTACCTAGAGTCGGCTGAGAAATTCAACGATTTGGCAAACAGTTTACAACTACCGCATTTGAATTAAAATGTTTGTCGGTTGTCTTTCGTAGTTGGCCATCACCTACTCTATGTATTTTGGCCTACTGCCCCATGTGAACTCGTATCTTACAGCTGTCGTATCGTACACAAACAAACAGTTTTTTTATCGTAATGCTAGAGTTATGTGTTTAAAACTATAAGTTTGCTAAGCCACAAGTATAATTAAACGCTACATTCTTCCTGTTTAGTGTATAAAATGCATGGCACCCATAGGGAACAAAGTTCGTTGAGCAAGTTACCTTAGAACACAACACTACAGTAACTTAGTGACTATGACTACAGCTACACTTTGATTCAATATTCTTTTCATTTCTATTCCAGTTTTCCACATTTCGTTTCGTTTTTCGTTCGCGTCGTTCATACATTTTGTAAATAAAAGGCAACTCATGAACATTTTTTGTTTTTAACAACAAGGGGCCATGAGCCTCACGATGATTTCCCCCATCTCACTTTAACAAACTTTGCAGGTGGTTCAGTTCTTAGGTGTTACTTGTTTGTTGGATAAGTTATCTTTGGAAACAAATAGTGATTTGTCACTGGAAACAGGGTGAAGGTAGGTGAAACTGGCAAAACTTTTAAAAACTCAACGGATACATTGAACGCTTAGTTTGATAGGATTTCAACACACCCTTTTCGTTTCCGTTTTTGCGGAATGGAATTTCAAAATGTTGACCCTTAAAGCTTTTTCTGTTAGTTTCCGAAATACAAAATTCATGTTTTACTTCCGTTAAATATCTTTGTAATATAGCGTATGAAGGGAACGTGCCTTAAATCCACAAGGGGCCTATGGTTTCAACTATGATGTCTAGCACATCCTGACGTCCCATCTCCTTAAGCGTCAGCAGGAGCGCCATTATCGTATGTGAAACTGAGTTGGAACTACTACCAGGACTGCTATTCGCTCGGCACTCCCACAGATTAAGGATCTGTTCGGTGGGCGAGGCTTTGGTGGCAAAGTAAGCAATATACCGGTCCGTATTTAGCTTTTTGGCCAGTAATCTCCAATCCCGCTCGTCCGCCCGTGGAGGATCCAAGGCGCTGCAGATCAAACGCTTCGTGGCGTGCGGCAGCTGAACAAAGTCCATCACACAGCTCTCGTTTACATAGTTGCCCTGGCGGTCAATTGAGATGGTGGTATTCGTAGTGGAGGCCAGTTCCTCTGCCGATCCGCTCATAGAGTGCGCTGGAATGTTAAAGGTGTAGTAGTCGTCCTCGCTGCCCTGGCCAAAGTCCACGCACAGGGTGTTCTGATCCTGCCTCCTCAAGCTAAACTCGCAGTGCAGAATGGAGTTGTTGCTGAGGATGTGCTGGTAGGGTATGGCATGTTCGTAGGGAGCTGCTGCCTCGACATCCGCGCTTCTCACCCGGATGTTCAGATTTCGGCTATTCAGCGTGAACGCAAAGACCTGGCTCTCGCCAAGAAAACTGCCACCCAGTTTGGCCTCCACATTGGCGCAGATATCCCG